>NC_090813.1:116032975-118537975 GCF_000390325.3 Nicotiana tomentosiformis | reverse complement strand
TAGGTGTGCTATGGTATATTTGGAATTTTTGTTGTATTGAAGGTTCCGAATTGTAGTTGGGTTGTTTTTGAGTTTCTGATTGTATTGTGTTTGTATCTCGCCTATAGTAGGCTTGGGGGAGCAGTAAAATCAGGGAAAATGTTGCCCGTTTTATTTTAGAATCAAGTTATCGTTTGAGATACGTGATATACTAGCACCATCTAAGTTGTACATGTATTTCTTTGTTATATGGTTGGCGCGCTAGTTATCGTAAGCTTGTTGTTGAGTTGCATTGACGACTTGAGGTATGTTAAGGCTATCCCTTCTTTCCTTTTGGTATGATCCATATGATATAACGAAATGAGCAAGCACGCAACTTTCATAAATGATTTTATTCTTAGAAGTACTAGGGTTGCCTATGTTCTTGAATCCCTATGTGTCCTACTATCATATCATCTGTTCATGGGTCTCATGACATTCCAAGAGATCTTATTGACTTACTTCATTATGTATTGCATTCATTTACACATGTATATTGACCAAAGACCATATGGCGTTATATACGTATATAGTATATGTATATAGGGTATCGGAAAAGGTTATGGTATTATATACGCACCACCACCTGATCAGCTGGTATACGTTGATAATTTCGGCCACAGAGGCCTAGATGATATGATGGGATGCCCTCAAAGGCTTGATGATGTTATGTACGCATATACCTATGCATGGTATGCCATTTATACACATATGCATAACATTATAAATGTTTCATGATTCACAGAATTATTCAGACTTACAGGTTGAGTTCTTTACTCCATGTTTCTTTCATGTCTTATATATACTGCTTTTCATGCCTTATATACTCGGTACTTTATTTGTACTGACATCCCTTTTGACTGGGGACACTCCGTTTCATGCCCACAGATCCCAATAGACAGGTTGACCGTCCTCCTAGTAGGCTATCAGCTCAGCGGAAGATGTTGTTGCACTCTACTTGCTTCAGAGTTGTCTATTTGATCAGTATGATTTGGACATGTATTGATTGGTATGGTGGGGCCCTGTCCTAACCTTTATGAAGTTTATGTACTCTTAGAGGCTTGTAGACAGATGTCATATATATGGATACTTGTATGGCCTTGTCGGCCTATGTTTTGGGTGTACAAATGATCATGTCGGCCTTATAGGACCGTATGTCACATGTATAAGTTTCTATCTCATGTTGGGTCATCTATGTCTAGTATTCCCTTATATTTTATTCACATTATCTCATAACGGCCCTTCTGGCCCATTACCCATGACGGTATGATAAGAAAGATATGTTACGTTGGTACTCGGTTGTGTAAGGTACCGGGTGCCCGTCGCGGCCCTGCGGTTTGGGTCGTGACAAATAGAGATTCATCATGTGAGATACAGTTAGCTCATATCCAGTCTCCTGGCACAAACGCCGAAGGAAGGGAACCGTCCTCCACACAGAAGGACTTACTTGTGTCAAACGCACTTAGTAGTGGAGGCAAAACTTCGCAATCACGGGGTCAAGCTCTCTGCTCAAAGAGAACACACCCAAAGTAAAGGGGTACGTGTAAAAATATGTAAAACTCTCCTTGGGTAGGGTGACTCACTCCGATAGATCAGGAGCAGTAATATCCAAGTCATGGCAACGGCAGTCTTCCTTCACAACAGGAATGTTAGAAGGACGTGTAGAAGAAGGATACCTACTGACGACCCATGTACGAGAGTTAACAGTAGGGAATTTCTCTTCAAAGTCTTTTGTGGTAATAAGACTTCTAGGGAAGATGGAACCCAATGTTGGAGGAGCAGAGTCCTCGGTCTTGTTCTTGCTTTTTAAAAAATCGGTACTTTTTGAGGAAGAAGCCATTGTATGGAAGAAGGAGAAGGTTTTTTGTTTGAAGAGAATTAGAGAAAAGATGAAGAGCAAGATGCAAGTTAGATAAGGGAAGCTTGAAAAATTATGAAGTATAAGGGAGAAAGTTGATACGTATAAGTAAAAATTTTGGCGGCTAAATTCATAGTCATAATTACCTCAATAATTGGCAAAAGTTGTGCTGAATCATAGGATAATGTGTGTTCGGGGCATTAAATGCGGAGAGACGTGCGTCTAATCAACCGTCAGAAGCATTCAGAGGGAATTATAGTAATTCCCGCCAAAAGAGTATTTCTACCAATTTTCCGGTAACACAAAGTTATATCACCGGAAAGTAGGGGCTATCTGTATAGGGTAAAATATGCTATGACACGTGGTCGTCCAGAAAAGGGACACGTGGAACCCAATACGGGAGATGGCCAAAGACCGAAGGAAACTATTTCGTTTGTCACCGGAAAGAATAACGCTCATAAGGATGTGATAAATGTTCTTCGCCAGATAGCATTTAATAGAGAATATTTCATGGCATTAAGAGCAATTACCCGTTAAAGGGAATTTGGCATTTATGTTCACCGTTATATCTTCATCAATGCCTCTCATAATTGACATTAAAGAAGGGCATGATCCTAGGACCTCCTTCAGAGCTATAAATAGTGAGCTCAATTGTCATTGTAAAAGACATGAATTTTCTGGTAAACTTACACTGCATTCTATACAAAGCTCAATACAATCTTATCTTCTTACTTTTCGATTTCGCTGTAATTTTCTGGTAAACTACACTGCATTCTATACAAAACTCAATACAATCTTATCTTCTTACTTTTCGATTTCGCTGTTGTAGTGCCCGGAAATTATGTTCCCGGAACTGTTGCTTTTGTTGTTTCGTCTATATCCTAAGGCTAAGTATTGCATAATACTTTGATTATTTTATTATTTCAGGATCAAATTAATTCACTTATCTAGAAACCATGTATAAATTCAATTGTACCGTTTTACGGGTAAACATATATATGCGTCTCTGTGTGTGTGTAATATATAAATCCTTTTCAGTTCTTGAACTTGCAAAATCTTGTAAGGGTAGAAGTGGCTTGGGCTGTTTCCCGATGGAAATAGCTAACGATTAGGATGTGTTGTGCTCATTTTTTCATACTTCAAAGATTGTCTTTGTTTACATGAATATTTAAAGGATGAAATTTAAGAAGTTTTCTGCCAAAAACTCAACAATGGGCGCTGAATTTAGCTGAAATTCGTCCGTCATGCTAATTTTTTTAAAGCTTTACCTTACTCTGTCAACTGGCAAACTTGCAAGTTTTCAATCGTCTGTTCGCCACTTTCTCCAAAAAAATTGAATTTAAGTTAGAAAAGATAGTATACAAAAATTAATAGAATTGGTCAGGGGTTGCTTCTTTGTCAGCAAATCAAGCTACTCAAGATTAGGAACAGGAGTTGCTTCTTTGTCAGCAGAATCTTCTGGCTGAGTAGGCTGCTGTCCAAAAGCTTGGTTCTGTACGCGAACTTCAGCCAAAAGGTGCTGACAATAGGCATGGTAAGGATCCGAAGTATTCAAGAAATCGAACCTCCCATTCCCAGCATTATTTAGAATAATCCTCTTCTCAAATTCCTGACCATTCTTCCCCACAAATAGTGCAGTCTTGTCAACAATGTGCTTAATATCTGGAGGCGGATAAACGATACCAACGGTACTCGTATGTGTTGCAACAGATGTTGGAACCTTGTTCTTGTCCTCTACAATCTCTTCCATCTTATGATCTGCAAGTTACAGCAAATTCTATAGAAAAAAACACAAGCATTTATGCGCGTCTTTTTGAAAAGATAATTGAAGAAATGCCCAAAAATATGCTTTTATCTTCATTTGTTTTACTTCAGGCAAATAAAGGATCTAAAAATAGTTTCTAGGATTTTTTTTATATCGAAAATGTTTAGGCATTTTTTGTTTTTTGTTTTTTCGTTTTTCTGCACGACCCCCACCCCCCACCCCACCCGCAAAATATTTTTTCACTTACACATTTTAAATACTAATTTGTTATTTAAGAAAGTATACTTTGATTCTCAAAATATTAATAGTATTTATTTACCTTTGATCTAAAAGATTTTGTTTATGCAAGATGAGCATGGTTTTAAAACATGAGTCAAGTTGGGCGGGTTGGGCTATGACTCATTGTTTAGCTCATCTTGACCCAATCCATCTTAGCCCAAGTACATTTTGGGATGAGTTGGGCAATGACCCATTTATTGACTTAACTCATCTTGACCCGCCCAAATTCAGTTCAACCCGCCCATTTGCCAAACCTAGCCATCTATGATGCGGTGCACCACTCAATTAAAGGCCATCCACATTCCGTTGTATGAAACAGTTCAATAATTAAAGGAACGGTGCATTACCCAATTAATGGTGAAGTGGAGTTAATTAGTCACAATATTTGCACACTGTTCATCTTACCACCCCATCTTTCACCCTATTTTCGTCTTCGTACTTACTTTGTATATTTTGCCGATATTTGCTTGTGGACAATGCATAAATACTGAACAAGAAGTAGAGAATATCAATGTCATCATGCTTCATTTTCTGAAATTATCACCGGTGATAAGGTTATTACAATTAATTGACATACCTTCCTTCTTTGTATGTAGCTTTTAGAAGAAATTACACACTGATCCACGTCCAATCCGCACTCAATAGTGAGTGAAAACGGTCGTCGGAAGAATAGTACCCAATAATAGACGGGGTCGATTTCCACCGGGAGTTACTAGGGGTATTAGGAGTATACACTTGACGAAAGCGAAAGGAATAACTAAATTGCACTTCCACAAAAGGTTTTGATTTCTAATTTTGTAACGACCCGATCGGTAGTTTTGAGAGTATTAGCCGCGAACCCCTAATTATTTCTCCCTTTATTTTATTTTGTGGTTACGTAACTGCTGGGAGGATTTGTTTTTGGTTTCGGAGTGAAATGTGACACATAGTCCCCGAATTGGAAGTTTAAGTTCTAAGTATTGATCGTAGCTTGAATTGTATGAAGACGACTCCGGAATGGAGTTTCGACGGTTTCAATAGCTCCGTAGGGTGATTTTGGTCTTAGGAACGTGTTCGGATGTTGAATTGGAGGTCCGTAGGTCATTACGGTCATTTTAGCGTCAATTGGCGAAAGTTAAAAAAAATTGGATGATTTTTGGAAAGTTTGACCGGGAGTGGACTTTATATATCGGGGTCGATTTCAGATTTCAGAAGTTGGAGTACGTCCGTGATGTCAATTATGACTTGCGTGAAAATTTTGACATCAATCGGACTTGATTTGATAGGTTTCGGAGTCAGATATAAAAGTTTAAAGTTTTAAAGTTCATTAGGCTTGAATCGATGTGCAATTCATGTTTCTAGTATTTTTTGATGTGATTTGAAGGCTCGACTAAGTTCGTATGATGTTTTAGGATTTGTTGGTATTTTTAGTTGAGGTCCCGGGGGCTAGGGTGTGATTCGGATCATTTTGGACTTAGAAGAATAGCTGATGCTGGGTTGTTTCCGGTGTCATCTCACCTGCGGTGGGATTGGCCGCAGGTGCGGACTCGCATAAGCGAGCTTCGAGTCGCAGATACGGCGCTGGCCTTGCTCAGCAGTGGTCGCAGAAGCGGAACATTTTCCGCAGAAGCGCCTTCGTTTCTGCGATGACAGGAGCGCAGAAGCGCTTTGGGTCGCAGGTGCGATCCTTGTACTGCAGAAGCGGTTTCGCAAATGCGGGCCCTTGTTCGTAGAAGCAGAAGGCGGTACCTCGGGAGCATCCCTGTTGTGTACTTCTATTTGTTGTGTTGTTACCTTTTGTAATTTCTCATTGTTCATTTCTCAGTCATTTCATTGTATTATTATATTTTCGGCCTCATTTCCTTTTTAACCAGTAGGGCCCTGACCTGTCCTCATCACTACTCTACCGAGGTTAGGCTTGACACTTATTGGGTACCATTGTGATGTACTCATACTACACTTCTACGCACTTTTTTGTGCAGATCCAGGTTCTTCCTATCATACCAGATACCAGTGAGCTGGACCATACGTGGAGACTTCAAGGTATATCTGCCAACGTTCGCAGATCTCGGAGTCCTCCTCTATCCTTGTTATGTTGTTTTCCTTATTCTCTTTAGACTCTAATGTATAGAAATACTTAGTATTTTCTCTTAGAGGCTTATGACTTATTTCTACCGAGTTTTGGGAGTTGTAATTATTAAATATCGCAGTCCTTGTTTATATTTCATATGTGGATATTTGAGTTCAGTTTTATATTCAGTTATTCTGTAAATTGTTAGGCTTACCTAGTCTTAGAGACTATGTGCCATCACGACATCCTACGGAGGGGAAACTAGGGTCGTGACAAGTTGGTATCAGAGCTATAGGTTCATAGGTGTTATGAGTCACAAGTAGGTTTAGTAGAGTCTCGCGGATCGGTACGGAGACGTCTGTACTTATCTTCGGGAGACTATGGAACTGTTAGGAAAAGCTTCACTTCTTTGATTCCTTATCGTGCGAGATTTTGACTTCGGATTCTAAATTTTTGTATTTTTATTCTCTCACAGATGGTGAGGACACGTACAGCTAGATCGGATGACCAGACACTCGCGCCCCCTGCTAGATCCGAGGACGTCCACGTGGTATAGCCAGAGCACCCGCACGAGCTGCTACAGAGGAGCCACCAGTAGCTCTAGTTGGAGGATATGCACCTGAGATGCCTATCACTACACCAGCCCTCCAGGAGACTCTAGCCCAATTTCTGAGCATGTTCAGCACCTTGGCTCATGCAGGATTAATACCACTTGCTCCTGCCACATCTCAGGCTGGGAGATGAGCACAGACTCCCGTCGATGGTACCCTAGAGCAGCGAGTCCAGGTCGACCAGGTTCCAGAGATCATACTGATGCAGCCGGTAGCTCATTTCAACCCGAGGTTAGGGCAGCAGTTTCTGAGGTGGAGCAGCTCAGGCTCGAGAGGTACAAGAATGTTACATCCCATGTTTTTATACGTGAAAGTACGTCGTAAGTCAATTGATGTAAGTTTGAAAATGAGACCCTCTTTGAAAGTATATAAAGTGATTTAACGATGTTACATCCCATTTTCGCAAGCCTTTAAGATTTATCATTCGGGTACAAATATTTCTAAGGGGACATATTGTTACACCCCCGTACTTCAGACGTCACTGTCATTATAGGATTATCTAATGTGGGCTAAAAAGGGACGAAATCCTTCTACAGGGATAAGAAAGGTTTACCGAAGTCTTAAGTAAGTTAAGATGAATATGAGACTTGTTAATCATAATTTAAATGAGTTTAAAGTCATGATATGACTATATATGATGTTTGGATATAAAATATAAAGTTTGGGGAAAATCGGATTTAAGTTGCGGAAAAACCGACTAAGGATTTGCCTTGTAATAAAGTTTTTTGAGAAATATATTTTGTGTGATATATGAGGTCTTTTAGGGACATATTATATACCAAATTGAAGGTCTTGGAATCTAGTTTCCAACTCTCTTAATCGTTCATTCATATGATGTTCGGATAAAAAGATATAAGCATATGAAGAAGGGTCAATCATAGGGTGCCAAGTAGCACATTTTGACTTTTTAAAAATGGGATATTTACATCCCTTAGCTCGTCTCTTTCTCCATTTTCCAGATATCACACCCAAATAACACCCCTAACCTTACCCTTAAGCTCTCTACAAGTGCTTCAAATAAGATTATCATCCCGGGCACGAAATCAAGTAGCGATAGCATTAAAATAATCCCTACGACGTAAGCATCGCTATATCGCCTCTCTTTTTCTTTGTAGTTTGAGTTTTAGAAGGTATTTAATAGTTAATAAAATGTGACTTTCTGTATTAAAGCTTTTAAATATTAATAAAGGTTAATAAATTCATTTCCTAATAGTTAAAACTCACGGGACGGCGATCGGAAGCCGTGAGTTCGAGTTATTTGACTTGTAATGGACTGTTTTGTGGGCTGTTTCGTGTTGCTTTTGGGCTGTCTATTTTGCTGATGTTTAATGGAGTTTTTGGAGGAGAAATAGTGTGGAGAAATACCACATAATGGTTAAATGGTGGATTAGTCATTCTTTGTAACATTTTCAGGGTGTTTGACACTACTATAGTTGTCGTTTTGGGTATGAAGTGATTGGAGTGTATTGAGCTGTTGTAAGCAAAATATAACATGGATTTCGACTTGTATCCACTGTAGTAGGTAATTATATTGTGTTCTTGCATGTGTTTAAGGTTATCTTGACATTGATTAAGTTAAATGGATGGACTAGACATGAACTAGTGAATAAAGTTGCTAATTGAGAATAATTGGAGTTGTGGATTATTTTCTTTGTTATAGATATATGGTATAAGGCTGAAATCATCGATGAATGACTTCATTATAATGTTAATGATATTGTTAAGTTAAATTAAGAAGTCTATAAGGGGTGATAAGGGGTATACGGATTCCAATCGGAGCTTGCCGCTCGTCGTGAAGTAATTGTGACTTATTGTTGTTATATGGTGTCTTGTTAATGATAATTATATATTGATGGATTTCTCTGGTAATTATTGTGGGTATATGGTATTGGAGGAAGCTTTTGTTACAGTGGAGATACTGCCCAAATTTACATAAAAGAGCTATTAGTTTAAGTTGCGGACTTAGCCTTTACTCAATACTGATTTTGAATCTCCTTATGTTATGGTAGATTGTGTTGAGTTGTTTGAAGAATTTCTTGGAAGGTATTAAGGACTCAATAGAATTAAGGTATGTTAAGGCTATCCCTTCTTTTCTTTTGGCATGATCCATACGATACAAATAAAATGAGCAAATACGCAACTTTCATAAATACCTCTATTCATAGAAGCACTAGGAGTGCCTATTTTGTTGATTCCCCATGTGTCTTATTATTATATCTTTTGTTCATGGGTCTCAAAAAAAATGTAAGTTGATAAAGTTTATCCGAGAGATCTTATTGATCTTATGACATTCTCAGAAATCTTACTAACTTACTTCATTATGCATTGCATTCATTTATACATGTACATTGACCTATGACCAAATGGCGTTATATAGTATATTATATGTATATGGGATATGGAAAAAGGTTATGGCGTTATATACGCACCATCACCTAATCAGCTAGTATATGTTAATGATTTCGCCCACAGAGGCCGAGATGATATGATGGGATGCCCTCAGAGGCTTGATGATATTATGTACGCATATACCTATGCATGGTATGGAATTTATACGCACATGCATAACATTATAAATGTTTCATGATTTTCAAAGCTATTCAGAATTACAGGTTGAGTTCTTTACTCTATGTTTCTTTCATGTCTTTTATATACTATTGTCATGCCTTACATACTCGGTACTTTATTTGTACTGACGTCCCTTTTGTCTGGGGACGCTGCGTTTTATGCCCGCAGGTCCCGGTAGACAGGTTGAGAGTCCTCCTAGTAGGCTATCAGCTCATCTGAAGGTGTTGGTGCACTCCACTTGCTCCGGAGTTGCCTATCTGGTCAGTATGATTTGGATATATTTTGATTGGTATGGCGGGGCCAGATCTTAAATTTAATGACATTTATGTACTCGTAGAGGCTTGTAGACAGGTGTCATTTATTTGGATACTTGTTTGGCCTTGTCAGCCTATTTTTTGAGTATACAAATGATCATATCAGCCTTATAGGCCCGTATGTCACATGTATAAGTTTCTATATCATGTTGGGTCGTCCTATGTCTAGTATTCCCTTTTATTTTATTCTGGTTATCTCATGATGCCCCTTATAGCCCACTTACCCATGACAGTATGATAATAAAGATATGTTACGTTGGTACTCGGTTGTGTAAGGCATCGGGTGCCTGTCGCGGCCCTGCGGTTTGGGTCATGACAAAAGTAGTATCAGAGCAGTTATGTCTTAGGGAGTCTACAAGTCGTGTCTAGTAGAGTCTTATTTATGGGTGTGTTGTGCACCACACTTATAAGCATGAGGCTACAGGACATTTAGCAATGTCACTCTTTCTTCTTACTCTAGATCGTGTGGTAGAGCTCAGTTGTAATAATTCATACTCCTAAATTCTATTTTATTCGTAATACAACGATACCTATATCCAGAAAGATAGTTGGTACGAGATTGAATGTGGCTGCGGAAGAGTTTAGTCAGAGGAACCCGATTTTGCATCATGCTTATGATGACTAAATGTGAGGTCTTCAGCAGATCATGTGGGTACTAATATATGTAAGCTTCTTGATAAGGAATCCTAAGGCAAGAATATCTATCCACTCGTATGGCAAAAAGGAATAAGGGAATCAGAAGGTAGACACAAGTTTCAGCAAGTAAAAGAAGCAAGGTGAAGAAAGGTACGAGGTACCCAGTTAATGAAGATTAACAGTATTTACAATTCAAGCAGAGAAATATAAGCATTCGGAGTTACTTTCAACAGTAATGAAGATATATATAATTGACCACACCCATCTCAATTATGCCCTATGGGAGCCGACAGATATAATTAAAGAGAAGGATGGGATATCAGGATCAAGCTAGGGTTAGAGTAACCCAAAATTGTGGATATATTGTTATCATTAGATATTATTTCTGAAGGATAGTGCAAATGCGGTAATTGATCTCCTTTAGAGACACCTCGATGGTGCACTCTAGAATAGTTCATTTAGATATGAAATACTAGAATGCCCAGAAAATATTAGACGATTGGCACTGGAATCCTAGAGGGAATAAATATTTACCTTTGTTTGGATCCCGCCCCTAGTAAAGAGAGAATGCTAGGCGACCCGAAGAGCTAGCGGATAGATCAAGGGGAGTTAAAAGCGAAAGAATATTTTGTTGAAGTTTTCAGAATAAAGTGATAGACAAAAATATTAGCAGGAGAATAAGAAGAGAATAAATGAAGCATCAAGAGTAAGATGTGATAAATGGATGAAAACAGCAAATCAAAATATGACACGATGATAGAGTCTATAGTCAAGTGAAGGAAAAGACAAGAGAAGACATGCCTGGAAATAATAGAAGAGTATAAGCCATAAAGTCATATCCTCATTTAGAGAAATGAGTTGGTGACTCTAATGTGATTACCAGAAGGAAAAGTTAGACCCCCCGGAGTAATAGAAATCGGTATGGGCTAGTGAATAATATACATTGAACATGAATTAGGTACCGAAGGATTTTATAATAGTCAGCATCGTGAGAATTTCAGAGATAGCATTCCGATAATAATAGAATGGACAATAAAAGAATAACCTTTAAAGTTCATTCAGGAAGACGCTTTCCTAAAGCAAGCAATGTGAGCAGAGTTAATCTTAAGGGACTAAGTATGGCAGTTACACTAGGTGTTACCCTCGTGAGTAAGGAATTCAATTATCTTTGGTATATAAGGGTTACTACAAGGCGAGTAAGATATCAGTGAAAATGTGGAAGGAAAAAAAATGCAAAAGATGAAGAGGTAACTATGGAATAGTAAAGGAAGAATACGGTAAAAGGTGAAAGGAATGATATTGCATCTATTCAGATCCTACAGATATGATATGAATCTAGAACATTATGCAAGCATGAAGCCGGGGAGAAGCAGTAAGAGTTCTGCACCCGATGATATTGATAAATAAGTAGGAACGAACACTTGATACATAAGGAGCCCGTACGAGAGGTAAGTTAAGACAAAAGACATAACCCAAGAGGGGTTACGTAGGAAATAGATATGAGAATGGACTAACGAGTAGTCAGTAGTTGATTCAGGAAGAGCCTAGTTATGGCTAGACAAGAGGTCAGGGATAAATAAATAGATCATGCAAGATAGACGTAATGAACCCTAACATAGTGAATTCAGTCTCGCAGATATGACGTTGTAACCCATGAGAAATATTCAGATAGGAGTTGGAGTAATTAAAGGTACCGTATAAGTGTTATGGAAATAAGAGAGAGTGCCACTAAGGAGACAATCAAAATTTGAGCTCGAAAAGTAACCCTACGAGCATAAGGGCACGGATGTATGTAACTAAGGATATTTGTAGGCGAGTAAGAACATCGAACATTCCTTCGGGTATACAATATAACAAGCTCGTAACTTTACAAGAGTCGGAAGGTCTCCTTAAGTACTACAAAGAAAGACTAGCTGAGGAAATAAGGAAGAAGGCTTCAACCTAAGCATAATGACATAAAGAAGAAATGGTCTTGTAACAATAGTCTCACTACAACATTGTATGCACTCAATAAGAAAGTGGCACATATTGTGGCTAATGAACGGGAAGAAGAAAAAAATCGAAAGGTGATATCCAAGATCATATGGGTTGCATGGAATTCCAACATATGTGGGCACTAAGATGAACCAAGTATTCATGCAACAAGTGGCAGGACGACCAGGAAAAGTCATTGCTTACATTTAAAGACAACTGAAAAGGCACGAAAGGAAATCTATTGTTCTAGAAATTTAAAAGAAGATTGCGAGTAGTATAAATAGATATGTGTAGGTCGTAAGCTAAAGTATGATGGAGCGATAAGGTTTTAGGTATATAAGAGTAAAGGTATGAAAAGGTCCGCACAATTTGACCTGCAGCCGCAGATTCCTGTCTCAAATAAGTGTCTAAAAATCCATTTCTGCGAACCGCACAATTCAAGTGCAGCCGCAGAATTCAAAAAATTACTAATAGACAACATTTTTTATTCTAAGATTTTTCAATTTCTCGCACAAATATGCATGGAAACATTGTAAAAGCATAAAATTTCACTAACCAGTCCCAGTAGACCATGTATCAAGTTAACCTAGTTCATATCTACCCCACATGGACACACAATGGAACTCTAATAACAAATGGCCTAAAAAGAACTAAACAAATCTACAAATTAAACTAACTTAAAAATTAACATGAAATTGAAGCATACTAGATAGAGTGAATTCACTGAGTAGTAATCTAGGTGGTTGTGTGTGTGGACAGTGAAATTCTCCAAGAAAAATTTGCAGAGTAACAAGGTTTTGTTCAAAGAGGGAAAAATATAAAATGAGGACCATTGTTCTATTTATACCCAAAATTGTGAGAAGGGAGAAGAGACGAGTGTGGTCCACACCCTATCACCTGGGTGAAAATTCTTTAGAACCAGATCTGTGGTCCGCACATTTTTGGGTGCGCCCGCAGATTTCACATGCGGTCGCAGATCGACCTTCGCACTGACAAGCTTAAACTTCAGAGAGTTGGTATTTTTGATATTTCAATTCTGCGGTCCGCAAGATAAATGTGCAGCCACAATGCTCATCTGCTATGGCACCTAAAAATGTATGTTCCGCACAAATAAAGTGCGGTCTGTACTTTTTGAACACTTAGCCATATTTTTGTCCAATAATCTTATAAGTCACACTCATCCCTGTAGCACACTTCAAATCAAGTTAGAATAAAAATAACACCCAACTACAAAATAAAAAGGAAAAGAAACATAGGTTGTCTCCCAAGAAGCGCCTAATTTAACGTCGCGACATGACACAGAAAACCCTCAAATGAAGTGAAGGACTGCCACCACGTGGCTATCTCCAAACTTTCCCAAGTAATGCTTCACCCGGTGACCATTGACTCGGAATATTTCATTATTTTTGTTCTTCAAGTCTAATGCACCAAAAGGTGTCACACACACAATTTCAAAAGGACCACTCCAGTTGGATTTTAGATTCCCGGGAAACATCCTCAACCTTGAGTTAAACAACAATACAAGATCGCCCACCTTGAACTCTTTGTTCCAAATGTATTTGTCATGAAGATATTTCATCTTTTCTTTGGACAAGGACGAACTCGCATAAGCATGGTACCGGAACTCATCCAATTCATTCAAGTGTGCAACCCTCAAGTTAGCGTCTACATCCCAATCAAGATTCAACTTCTTTAGAGCCCACAAGGCCTTGTGCTCTAGTTCTACCGGAAGATGACAAGCTTTCCCAAATACCAAACGGTATGGAGACATTCTGATAGGTATTTTGTAAGCCGTCCGATAAGCCCATAATGTATTATCAAGCTTCTTGGACCAATCCGTCCAATTAGCATTTACTGTTTTGGACAAGATACTCTTTATCTACCGGTTGGAGACTTCCACTTGCCCACTAGCTTGTGGGTGATAGGGAGTCATGACTTTGTGAATAACACCATACTTGCTAACTAAAGTGTCGAAACCCTTGTTGCAAAAATGTGACCCCCCATGGCTTATAATTGCACGTGGAGTACCAAACCTTGTGAAAATATTCTTCTTCAAGAAAGCCACCACACTTCTCACCTCATTGTTAGGTAAAGCAACGGCCTCAACCCATTTGGACATATAATCCACCGCGATCAAGATGTAGGTATTTCCACAAGAACTCACAAAAGGGACCACGAAGTCAATACCCCACACATCAAAAATATCAATCTCCAAAATGGTTGTGAGAGGCATTTCATTTTTCTTTGAGATTCCACCGGCCCGTTGACATTCATCACATCTTTTCACTAACTCACTAGCAACTTTGTAAAGAGTAGGCAATAGAATTCGCAACTAAGCACTTTGGCTGTCGTTCTTGATCCACCATGATGACCACCATATGGCGAAGAATGACAAGCATCAAGAATTTGACCTTGCTCTTCTTCCGGTACACATCTTCTAATCACCCCATCCATACAAATCTGAAAAAGGTATGGTTTATCCCAATAATAATCCTGACAGTCTCGTTTGAGCTTCTTCATTTGGCTTGAAGAGAACCCATCCGGAATAATTCCAAATACAAGAAAATTTGCTAAATCCGCGAACCATGGCACCTTTTTCATTGAAATTTCCAAGAGTTTCTCATCATGAAAGGAGTCATTGATTTCGAGGCCATCATACGGCCTCTCTTCCTCCTCCAAACGAGACAAGTGATCCGCCATTTGGTTTTCACTATATTTTCTATCTTGGATCTCAATATCAAATTCTTATAACAAGAGCACCCATCTCATCAACCGAGCTTTGGAGTCCTTTTTGCTCATAAGATAACGAAGCGTCGCATGATCCGTGTGGACAATGACTTTTGCACCCATCAAATACGGGAGAAACTTCTCAATTTCAAACACAAAAGCAAGTAGCTCTTTCTCCATAACGATATAGTTGACTTGGGAACTATTCTTGGAATTAATAGCATAGTAAACCGGATAAAAAATTTTGTTGATGCGTTGCCCCAAAACAGCCCCAACCGCTACGTCACTTGCATCACATATGAGTTCAAAAGGCACACTCTAATTTGGAGCGGTGATGATGGGAGTAGTTGTCAAGTTGAGCTTCAACAATTCAAAAGCTCTCATGCAATCATCATTGAAATGAAACTTAGCATCTTTCTTAAGAAGCTTGCACAACGGGTTCACCGCCTTAGAGAAGTCTTTGATGAAACACCGGTAAAAACTTGCGTGGCCTAAGAAACTCCGCACACCCTTCACCGAAGTTGGGTGTGCAGGCTTAGAAATCACCGTAATCATTGCCTTGTCAACTTCAATTCCATTCCTTGAGATTTTGTGGCCAAGGACAATGCCTTCCTCGACCATGAAATGACATTTCTCCCAATTGAGCACCAAATTTGTTTCTTCACATCTAGCCAACACTTTGTCCAAATTTGCAAGACAATCATCAAAAGAATCTCCAAACACCGAGAAGTCATCCATGAAAAGTTCAAGGTAGTCCTCCACCATGTCCATAAAAATAGCCATCATATACTTTTGAAAAGGCCGGTGCATTGCATAAACCAAATGGCATCCCCTTGAAAGCAAAAGTACTATAGGGACATGTAAAGGTTGTTTTCTCTTGATCTTCCGGAGCAATGAGAATTTAGTTGTAGCCCGATTACCCATCAAGAAAGCAATAGAAAGTACGGCCGGCTAATCTATCGAACATTTGATCTTAGAAAAGAATTGGAAAGTGATCCTTCCTTGTGACTTTGTTGAGCTGGCGATAGTCCATACATACCCTACAACCAGTCACCGTTCTAGTAGGAATCAACTCATTCTTATCATTGGTGACCATAGTCATGCCCCCCCTTTGGGACACATTAAACCGGAGAAGTCTATGAACTATCAGAGATGGGATAGACAACCCCAACATCCAACCACTTGATAATCTCCTTCTTGACAACTTCTTGCATAGCCTCATTGAGTTTCCATTGATGTTCAATAGATGGCTTGCTACCATCTTCCAACTTGATCTTATGCATGCAAAAGTCGGGGCTTATTCCCCGAATATCCGCCAAGGTCCACCCAATAGCCTTCTTCCTCTTCAATAGAAGGCTTGGTAGGAGGAGTTGTCATATTTTCAAGATCCAAGGACAATTTTTGGGGTGCATAGTTGTACACCCCATTCCTTCTAAAGAGTTCACACATTCCATGAAGCCATCCATCTCGTCATCATCAAAGTTGAGCAAGACGACCTCCAATATATCACCAACATTTATTATAACACTTGTTTTATCAATAATAACATCGGTCACCAAGTCCACAAAAGAACACACCTCATTGTGATTTGGGTGCCGCATGGACTTACACACATAGAATACCACTTTTTCATCACCAATCCGGAAAGTAAGTTCTCTGGCTTCAAAATCACAAAGAGCCTTACCCGTAGCAAGGAAAGGTCTCTCAAGAATAATCGGCACTTCATAATCAACCTCACAATCTAAAATGATAAAATCCGCCGGAAGAATGAATTTATCAACACGAACCAAAACATCTTCAATCACTCCCAAGGGCCTCTTCATAGTATGATCGGCCATTTGAAATCTCATAGATATGGGTCTTGGTTGCCCAATTTCCAAAGTCTTGAAAATCAAATAGGGTATCAAGTTGATACTTGCCCCAAGATCACAAAGAGCTTTAGCAAACTCGGCACTTCCAATTGTACAAGGAATCGTGAAAGCATCGGAATCCTCCAACTTAGGATCCATTGAATGCACAATTGCACTTACTTGATGAGTGACTTTGATGGTTTTAAAATTTATTGACCGCTTCTTTGTTACAAGATCCTTCGTAAAATTTTGCATAACCGCGCATTTGTTCCAAAGTTTCAAGTAATGGTACATTGATTGAGAGACTCTTCATCATTTGGATGAACTTCTTAAATTGATTCTCACCATTTTTCTTGGCAAGTCTTTGAGGGTATGGAGGTGGAGTCTTAGGCAATGGTGCCTTAGCCTTTCGCACTACCGGCGAAAAATCAATGGTGCTTTTGAAATTGCAAAACAATTGGGTGCGCTATCACTTGAATTTAGAAAAGTGGTTGATAATCCAAAACATATTGAGAGATCAACTTTGGGAAAACTTCTTTTAGCTTGTCTTCACTTGAGGAACTTCATTTGGGTTTAGGGGTGCTTATCGGGTGGATTGGGCAGATATTTACGCTTAACAGTTTGGCGTATCGGTTATTGATTTATAAATGTAGTAATCCGCTAGCCAATCAATAAGACATAAGGCGGATTGGTAACAAATTAGTGATTATTGGATGGTTTATCGACTAAATCAAATAGATAATAAAAAGAATTAGAGAAATAGAGATAAGGAAAATTTTAGGATATGTCACTTTCGGATTGCATTCAATTATCGTGAACATTTGTCTAGAAACTTATACCAATTAAATATTTTGTCCTCACAGCTAAACAAAAAGAAGAGATAGGAAACAGAACATAATCCGGATAACATAGGTAACAAAAGAAACAGGGAACGTATATGAAGTCATATTAAAATTTTAGAAAAAAAAGTTTTCAAGATATCAACCTGGATTCTATTATACAAACAAAGAGTCGTGGAAACTCACTTCCTCAAAGGAATAACTTTCAAATTCCAGCAGTTTTAGCTCATTCTGCCACAGAGATCAAATCTTTTGCGATGTGCCACCCTTATTGGTCTCCCCATAAAACGAATAGATGTCCTTGAGGTAAGAAATTGACATGTTTCACTTGAATATCTGAAAGTGATCATATTTCAATTGATTCTAATTATTTTATTTGCTCCAAAGCTTTTGAGTGCAAACATAGTTCCAGATTGGGCTTCCTTTTATGCTCAATTGGTCTGTATCATTAGGGGTAGACTTCGACAAAATGGGTCAGATATCTTAAGCTCTACAGTTAATTAAGAGTTCCCCTAATTTGAGTTCACTTCATATTAGGGTAAAATATATATATATATATAAGAGGGGAATAGAAAAGTGAGGTGGCACCTTTCTTTGGCAGTGTTTATCTTTTTTGTCAAACTTTTGGCACTTTTCTCTTATATTCCCCTCAAATATTTGCTGCAAAATGAAGCCACTTCATTGTCTAGATTGATTGCTCAATTAATAGGAAAAGACATTTAAGAAAATGAAGTCAATCAGTTTCCAATTCATTATTTGTATTAATATTCTTACGTTTTTATGCCTTTTACATTCATAACCTCCAAAAAATTAATGTGCTAAGTTAATGGCATGATTGTATGTATTCCTCTATCTATGCTTATATGTATCACAATTCACAAGCCTAAAAGCCAAACAACAAATCCATGAGATTATCATAGTAGCAGCATCTTCCATGTTATTATTTTGTCAACAAAGCTGTAAAATCAAAGAATAATTGTTGAGTCAACCGGTAAACTCATGAAGACCCTCTTATGAATTCTTTTGGCTGCACACTGACTTCCTTTTTGTTCTTATTTGCTAGATTTTGCATTTTCTGCTCCATGTGTGACCTTCTCGGAACTTTTATCAATGAGTATTTATGCGATGTTACTTAGTATTTTTATTGCTATTGAATTAAACTTTTTTTTTCTGTTTTTTTTTACACATATTTCAATCATGCATATATGATAGTAGATATTTTTTCATGTTTCAAGAAAATGACATGTCTGAATTCCACCATTGATATAGTTTTATGGACTGAGAATCTTAATTACTATTTTTTTCAGGATTCAAATTGAACGTGTTATTCTTAGCTACCTACTACTGCAACTATTTTAAATATGGAAATATCTCAAAATTCCGATTCACGATAAGTGATGAAAATGATATATTTGGTCAAACAGTTTATTTTCGTAAAAAATTGGATAAATAATATTATTCGTTTTCAAAGGCTTTCCGAATGAACATTTAGTTTAAGCTCATCCATCATGGGTGAGTTAATCACTTCAAAAGAAACAAAGAAGAAAAAAAAAACATTTATATAAGAATGTTTATGAAACACCAAGCTTGTCTGGAACTCATATACAAAAGGTAATTGTCTATGCTTAGATAAATTAATTTTTAGCATTAAACACGAAAGAACCTTATTATGCTTACTAAAGTTATTTTCATGTTGCTTTTGTTAAAATTTTACTTGGTAATTAATAAAAGTTTCTACTCACCAAAAAAAAGAAAAAGTTATATTCTTGGCATTGACTATTGATTCTAATATATTTTGTTTACTCATAGTGCATAATAACGAATTAGTAAAGATGCCGTGACATATTTTACTGGATCAGAATTAGCTATCTAATATAAGGAAGTGCGAAAAGGATTAGAAAATACAAAAAATATTATAAAGGTACATAAAAACTAAAAATTGTGCTACCTTTTGTAATACTAAAGTTCAGTTGAGTTATACATACAAAATTGTTTATGATGTTACACAAGACAAATGAATTTTGAAAGCAACAATTAGATTTGGGAAGGGGTGAAAAACTACTTACCAAAACCTATACGAGCATAAGTTCATCATGTTGTAGGAATTAATTGGGTCAAAACTATAATGTCAATCTTCATTGACATGATGAATGTCATTTTTTTATTTGAGGGTTTAATGAAATTAATCTTGACTGCTTTTTTTACAGTCTAAAGAAGAAGATATTCTTGGTGGTGGATAGTTTCTATTAACTGCCATATTCCAAGTCTGAATGTATGGTTGGTTTTAGGAATTAGTGAAGTTCTTAATCAACTACAAACAATAATTATTTTTTAGGATTTAAACAAAATTAGCTTTGAAATTGATGATATGGAGAGTTTTAGAGCTAATTGTATATGATATTTATAAATGCTTGCATATACATGTGAGAAAAATAATCTATTCTACCCTAACTAATTAAATTTACAAAAAGAATCATATTGCAAATTTTTTTTCTTTTATAACCGCGCGGAGCGCGGACAAATTTACTAGCGGTAAATATATGTATGGTTTGGTTCATTTTCGCTCTTCATCTTTGTTAACTTGAGAAGCTAAAATGTCTTGGTATTTCTTTGTACCATTAGGTCGATCATAGCAGCGACAGTACTGAAACGGTTTTGAAATATCTCGACACCCCAGCCTGTTTGGAGCGACCTCTCAACAAGCTCTGAGTATGCGAACATCTATTCGTTTGAGAATTCAAAAGTTGAACTGCTTTTCGTAAAGCTATTGTTTGCTTGCACTCCATCTTTGGTAAGGATGTGCATTCAGCAGGTCAAACATACTATTTTTCTGCTTTTTTCTATTTGGGATTAATGTTCGCGATGATGAATCGCATTTTGTTTTGTTTTCCTTAGGCAGTAGTAATGAAACCTGCATCTCAATAGCTATGGCGTGTCATCTATTGTTTTGATTTATCTGTGTTTCTCTCTTTTATTTTATAGACTAAACTTGCTAAGTCAATGTTGCTTCCTTGTGAAGCATATCTTATGTATGTGAGTTTACATGAGTGTTTACGGTCAAAATCGGTTTTGCCTTTCGTGTAATTAGTCAAGATTGAAACATGATGGACCAAGGGTCGTCTTCATAATATCGAAATGAGATCCGAAGCCAGGTTATCAAACTCAAGATTCAGGGACCGATCAATACCGAGCTCAAAGTCAATATCGAGCTCGAGTCAATATCGAGCTCGAGTCGATATTGAGCTCGAGATCCGGAGATCGATCAGTACCAAGACCAACCAAGATCGAGCTATGAGACAAAGAGCAGTTGTAGCCGCACTTATGGAGAGAATCTCGGCGGGAATCAAGGAAAAGCTAATTAATTAATCTATCATGGGATCTCCACTATGTATTTTTTATTTTATCCAAAGCAAGATTTTTTTCACTATATTAACAGTGGGTATCATTTCTGAAAGGGCAGATTGAACATCCAGAGAAGAAAATATTGATACATTCACATTCTAAAGATTATTACATTGATATATAGTTGAGATTATCCTTTTTTTGAGCTTGGACATTGATTCATCTTGCTTGTTTATAAATCATTCTCTACTCAATTTAGTTTGTATTTCATTCCTTTATACAGTCAATATTCGATATATTTCTACTTACTTTTCCGATTTGTACTAAGCTATACCACGTATCCTTAGAACTACGTATAAATTCAACTCTATCCGTTTTTCGGGTAAACAATTTGGGGCCCACCGTGGGGCTAAGGATAATAGTGGTTATTTGGTACGAATCTCTGTGAAACACACTATTTTACACTTGCTCTTGGAAGTGTCTTTGATTTCAGGCTGAAAACGACGAATTCTCAATTAATGGCCCTACCTATCGACAACGAAGCTGGCCTTCAAGATGATAAGAACAACCTGACGGCCGGGGATGAAAGGCCACCAGTCGATCTTGTTGGAGCTCGGGCCATAGATCCAATTGATGATAATTCGCGTGTGGCCATCGAGGCGAGCCAATGTTCCGACCCTGAAAATAGCATTCATGGTGAAACTCGATCTGCAGCTCGAAATACGCAAAACGCTGAGAAAAACGGAATAAGCTTGCGTATGATTTTCGAAATGTTGCAAGCTCAACAAGAAGCAATAGCCCAGTTGTAGAGCCAAACCCAGATACCAACTAGACTCGAGCCCAGTCCACCCCAAGAAGTCACCCACAAAACGGGGCCAGCTATAGTGAGGTCGAATGAACAAGAATCGGGGACTAATCCCGAAATTATTAAGATCGAGGAACTGACAAAACGAATAGAATCAGGAGAAAGGAAGATCGAAGCAAACGACCAAAAGGTGAAAACTTATAACTCCAGGGTTGATCAGATCCCGGGGGCACCGCCGATATTGAAGGGCTTGGATTCTAAAATGTTCGTGCAAAAGCCTTTCCCCCCGAGCGCGGCTCCAAAACAGATCCCCAAAAAGTTCTGCATGCCCGAAATTATAAAATACAATGAAACAACCGACCCCAACGAACACGTCACCTCTTACACATGTGCCATCAAAGGGAACGATCTAGAAGACGACGAGATCAAATTTGTATTATTGAAAAAATTCGGTGAAACCTTGTCAAAGGAAGCAATGATATGGTATCATAATTTACCACCTAACTCTATCGATTCTTTTGCTATGCTTGCAGATTCTTTTGTAAAAGCACACGCTGGAGCCATAAAGGTCGAAACCAGAAAGTCGGACCTTTTCAAGGTAAGACAAAAAGATAACGAGATGCTAAGGCAATTTGTATCTCGTTTCCAAATGGAACGAATGGATCTACCTCCAGTCACAGACGATTGGGCTATTCAAACTTTCACTCAAGGTATAAACGAATGAAGCTCGATGGCTTTACGACGGTTGAAGCAGAACCTGATCGAGTACCCAGTTGTTACCTAGGCCGATGTACACAATCGGTATCAATCGAAGATCAGAGTTTAAGACGACCAGTTGGGTTCTGGGTCCGTTATTAAAAGGGACATCGACCGAGAACCAAGGTCGAACAAGGACCGATATCAGCCGTATAACGGAGATCGTAGGGGCAGCGAACCTACACGCAACTCCGTACGAGGCAAAAGGAGAAGTGATCAAGGCTAAGGGTCTCGGCGGTTTATGAACAAGAATGGGTTCGACAGGCATATGGGACCTAAGGAAGCACCACGGTTATCAGAATATAACTTCAACGTTGATGCATCCGCCATCGTGTCGGCTATCGGACGCATCAAAGATACTAAGTGGCCTCGACCTCTGCAGTCCGATCCAGCCCAGAGTAATCCCAATCAAATGTGCAAATATCATGGCACCTATGGCCACAGAACTGAAGACTGCAGGCAGTTAAGAGAGGAGGTATCCCGTTTGTTCAATGAGAGGCACCTTCGATAATTTTTAAGTGACCGGACCAAAACCCATTTCAAAAACAGAGATTTCAATAGACCAAACGAACAAGAAGAGCCACAACACATCATCCACATGATCATCGGAGGGAGCGATGTCCCCCAAGGACCGGTGCTTAAACGTACTAAGACATCTATTGTAAGAGAGAAGTGATCTCGGACTCAGGATTACACACCTAAAGGAACCTTGTCCATTAGTAACGAAGACACGGAAGGAATCATGCAACTACATAACGATACACTGGTAATATCTGTACTTATCAATAAAACTCAAGTTAAACGTGTGTTAATTGATCCAGGTAGTTCGGCCAACATCATTTGATCAAGGGTCGTAGAGCAACTCGGTCTACAGGACCAGGTCATAGCCACTACCATGGTACTGAGCGGATTTAATATGGCATATGAAACTACTAAGGGCGAGATTGTTTTACCAGTAAACGTGGCCGAGACCATCCAGTAAATGAAGTTCCACGTAATCGAGGGTGATATGAGATATAATGCCATGTTCGGGAGTCCATGGATCCACAACATGAGAGAAGTACCCTCGACCCTTCACCAGGTTCTGAAATTCCTTACGTTGGAGAGAATCAAAATGGTCTATGAAGAACAACCAGCCGCAAAAGAAATGTTTGCCATCGATGAGGTGATTCTGATATCTTCACTATCATCGACAAAGGGATCATATTCGAAGGAGGAACAGGATACCAAATAGCAATCACAAACATCAGCCTCGACCCAACTAGAGAATCAGAAGATTGACGAAGACGATGACTATGGGATCCCTCGATCCTTTGTGGTCCCCGATGATATCGACGCTACCCAGTCAACGGTCGAAGAACTGGAGCAAATTACGCTAGTCGAACATCTGCCCGAGCGAAAGGTATACCTGGGCACGGGGTTAGATCCCGAGCTCAGGAAAAAGCTTATTCAATTTCTTATAGCTAACATGAACTGTTTCGCTTGGTCCCATCTTGACATAACAGGGATCCCACCGGAGATAGCCACTCATAGACTGAGCTTGAATCCAAAATTCCGTCCGATAAAGCAAAATAGAAGGCCCCAGTCCGAGGTCAAACATGCCTTCATCAAGGACGAGGTAACCAAACTTCTTAAAATAGGATCCATTCGAGAAGTTAAATACCCCGAATGGCTAGCAAATGTGGTGGTGGTCCCTAAGAAAGGAAACAAACTTAGAATGTGTATAGATTATAAAGACTTGAACAAAGCATGCCTTAAGGATTCCTTTCCTTTACCTAGCATCGATCGTATGATCGATGCCACAGCCGGCCACTAGACTCTCAGTTTTCTCGATGCCTACTCTGGGTACAACCAAATACAAATGAACTCAGAGGAGCGAGAAAAGACTTTGTTTGTCACCAAGTACGGTAGCTATTGTTATAACGTAATGTTATTCGGTCTAAAAAATGCTGGTGCAACTTATCAACGCCTAGTAAATCGAATATTCAAAAAATAAATAGGAAAATCAATGGAAGTTTATATTGATGACATATTAGTTAAGTCCCTGCGAGCAGAGGACCATTTAAAGCACTTGCAGGAAACTTTCGACGTACTAAAAAAGTACAATATAAAGCTCAACCAAAAGAATATGCATTCGGGGTTAGCTCGGGCAAGTTTCTTGGTTTCATGGTGTCCAACCGAGGAATCAAAATCAACCCTAATAAAATCAAAGCTATCTAGGACATCACGATAGTAGATAATGTGAAGGTCGTGCAAAGGTTAATGGGGAGAATATCCGCCTTGGGACTATTCATATCGAGATCCTCAGATAGGAGCCACCGATTTTTCTCACTGCTTAAGAAGAAAAGAAACTTTGCATGGACTCCGGAATGCCAGCACACTTTGGAAGAACTAAAGTGGTATTTATCAAGCCCGCCTCTGCTTCATACCCCGAAAGTGGATGAACAAATTTACTTGTACGTAGCTGTCTCGGAGATAGCGGTAAGTGAAGTCCTGGTTCGAGAAGAACGAGGTACGCAATTCCCTATTTATTATGTCAGTCGGACCTTAGGCGAGGCCGAAACAAGATATCCACACTTAGAAAAATTAGCGCTTGCTTTAATAAGTGCCTCTAGGAAATTAAAACCATATTTCCAATCTCATCTGATATATGTTGTAACAACTTATCCTCTTCAAAACATTGTATGCAAACCCGAGCTTTCGGGTCGATTGGCCAAATGGTCCATAGAAATCGGAGGGTACGATATCGAGTATCGACCCCGAACCTCTATCAAGTCTCAAATCTTGAAAGACTTTGTGGCTGACTTTTCGCCCGAAGAGGTATCCGAACGCGAAGGGGTCCGGATTAGGCATTGTACTAAAATCACACACCGGTAATGTAATTAGACAGTCTATCAGAACTACAAAATTGACTAACAATGAGGCTGAGTATGAGGCCATGATTGCAGGTCTCGAACTAGCTAGAAGCTTGGGAGCAGAGATCATAGAAGCTAAGTGTGATTCCCTCCTCGTAGTAAACCAAGTTAACGGGACTTTTGAAGTCCAAGAAAATCGAATGCAAAAGTACTTGGATAAATTACAGGTGACTCTACATCAATTTAAAGAATGGACTTTGCAACATTTACCCCGAGAACAGAACAGCGAGGCCGACGCTCTTGCGAACTTAGGTTCATCAGTCGAAGATGACGAACTCAACTCGGGGACTGTCGTACAACTCATAAAATCGGTGATCGAAGAAGGTCACGCCGAGATAAATTCCACAAGTCTAACCTGGGATTGGAGAAACAAATATATAGAGTACTTCAAGAACGGGAAGCTTCCATCAGATCCAAAGGAATCGAGAGCTTTGCGCACAAAGGTAGCACGATTTACCCTATCCGAAGACGAAACGCTATTCAGAAGGACTTTAGATGGACCATTGGAAATATGTTTGGGACCAGGAGATATCGATTACATACTACGGGAAATTCACGAGGGCACTTATGAAAACTATTCCGGTGCCGATTCGCTGGTCCACAAAGCGATCAGAGCAGGGTATTATTGGACCGATATGAGCAAAGATGCGAAGGAGTTTGTTCGAAAATGCAAAAAATTCCAAAGACATGCGCCCGTGATTCATCAACCCGGGGAGCTACTCTATTCGGACGTATATCCATGTCCTTTCATGAAATGGGGAATGGACATCATCGGCCCCCTCCTATCGGCCCCAGGTAAAGCTCAGTTTATTTTATTTATAATTAATTATTTTTCTGAATGGGTTGAAGCACAGGCTTTCGAGAAAGTCAGAGAAAAAGAAGTGATAGACTTCATTTGGGACCACATCATATGTCAATTCGGGGTGCCAGCCGAGATTGTATGTGATAATGGAAAACAATTCATCGGCAGCAAAGTAACTAAATTTCTCGAGGATCACAAGATCAAAAGGATCCTATCAACACCGTACCATCCCAGCGGAAACGGACAAGCCAAATCGACCAACAAAACCATCATCCAAAATCTTAAGAAGAGATTAACCAACACCAAAGGAAAATGGAAAGAAATAATGCCCGAGGTCTTATGCGCATATCGCACAACATCGAAATCCAGTACTGGAGCAACACCATTCTCGTTGGTCTATGGCGTCGAAGCTCTGATCCCGGTTAAGTTCGGAGAACCTAGCATCAGGTTTTGATATGCAACAAAGGAGTCGAAAATAAGACCATAAACATGAACCTGGAATTATTGGATGAAAGACGAGAGGCCTCTCTCGTCCGATTGGCCGCCCAAAAACAGCGGATCGAAAGATATTACAATCGAAGAACCAATCTTCAACATTTTAAAATCGGGGACTTGGTACTAAGGAAAGTCACCCTCAACACCTGAAATACGAATGAAGAAAAACTGGGTCCAAACTGGGAAGGACCATATCAGGTCCTCGAAATCGTCGGAAAGGGGTCCTACAAGCTCGGCGTGATAAACGGCAAACAACTATCGAGCAAATCGAAAGTTTCGTACCTAAAACGATACTACTACTAAGGTACGACCCTCCTATGTTCATTCATATTTTGAAATTAACCCTTGCAGGTGTTCGACCAGAAACAGGGATGGATTATTCAACTCGAAGCCTTTAGACCTGAAAGCACGCGTTGCACTCTTTTTCACTTAGACCGGTTTTGTCTCGAATGGGTTTTTCGGCAAGATTTTTAATGAGACAACCATTGATCGTGCTAACTTAGAACAATTCAACAGTATTTAAAGACTCTTTACAATCAACCTCGAATACTGGGGGGAATTACCCTCGAATATATCAAGTTCGATGCAAGAAAGTTACCTCATGACAACAGGGTTTCGATAGGAAAAATTGTAAGGGCCAAATGATCAAAACGAGTCATGCCCATGTAGTTTGCCCGAGCCCTGGCACAAAACATGAACGAATGTATAATGACTTATAAAGAGAAATTTCTTCTTTACCGATATTTTATATCCCAGAAAAATTCCTCTATTTCGTGATATATTATACAAACAAGCCTAAGGGCTATTCTTATTTCGAGTTCGAGCAAATCCTCACTCGACTATAAAGCCTAAGGGCTACTCTTATTTCGAGTTCGAGCAAACACTCACTCGACTGAAAAGCCTAAGGGCTACCTTAATTCGAGTTCGAGCAAACACTCACTCGATTGAAAATCCTAAGGGCTACCTTAATTCGAGTTCGAGCAAACACTCACTCGACTGAAAAGCCTAAGTCCTACCTTAATTCGAGTTCGAGAAAATACTCACTCGACTGAAAAGCCTAAAGGCTACCTTAATTCGAGTTCGAGCAAATCCTCACACAACTATAAAGCCTAAGGGCTACTCATATTTCGAGTTCAAGCAAGTCCTCACTCAACCACTAAGCCCAAGGGCTATTCTTATTTCGAGTTCGAGCAAATCCTCACTCGACTATAAAGCCTATGGGTTACCCTAACTCGAGTTCAAGAAACCATTCTCACTCAGGGACTATGTATCGAGCCTAAGGGCTACCTTAATTCGAGTTCGAGCAAATGCTCACTCGACTGAAAAGCCTAAAGGCTACCTTAATTCTAGTTCGAGCAAACACTCACTTGACTGAAAAGCCTAAGGGCTACCTTAATTCGAGTTCGAGCAAATCCTTACTCGATTATAAAGCCTAAGGGCTACTCTTATTTCGAGTTCGAGCAAGTCCTCACTCGACCACTAAGCCTAAGGGATATTCTTATTTTGAGTTTGAGAAAATCCTCACTCGACTATAAAGCCTAAGGGCTACCCTAACTCGAGTTCGAGCAACCATTCTCACTCGGAGACTATCTACCGAGCCCAAGGGTTGCCATTAATTCGAGTTCGAGCAAACACTCACTCGACTGAAAAGCCCAAGGGCTACCTTAATTCGAGTTCGAGCAAACACTCACTCGACTAAAAAGCCTAAGGTCTACCTTAATTCGAGTTCGAGAAATCATTCTAGCCCGATTGAAAAGCCTAAGGGCTACCTTAATTCGAGTTCGAGCAAACACTCACTCGACTGAAAAGCCTAAGGGCTACCTTAGCTCAAATTTGAGCAAATCATTTCACTTGAACTCTATTCATCGAGTCTAAAAGCTATCTCAGTTCGAGTTCGAACATTTACTCGGGGACTACCTACAAGGAAAGGTCGAGTTTGAACATTCGCTCGGACCTTCAAGTAATTATCCCATGCTAAGACACTTTTTGGCCTTTGTATAAATTAACAAGAAAGGCAAATGATTCAGAGGCTATAAAATAAAGAAAGTTTTATATATACCAGAAATCATTTACAAAGGCACCATGGCCCGATCAAGTTTTTCTACAAAAGACCAAAACAGTCTTAAAAGAAAGAAGAAAAATGCTAAAGGGACTTAGTCCTCTCCAGGAGAAGCATCTTCACTCTCGAGGCCTCCTTCGCTCTCAGAACCGCTCATACTCCCGATATCATCATCATCTGGAAAGGCCAAAACTTTGGCTTCACCTTCAAGCTCTTTTACATTATTGATCTCGACTGTAAGATCGAAGCCACGAGCGTGGATCTCCTCTAGAGTCTCCCTCCGAGATTGGCATTTAGCATGCTCAGCAACCCAATTTGCTCGAGCTTGAGCAGCCTCGGCAACCTCTTTTGCTTGAACCTGAGCAGTTTCAGCATCGGACCGATAAACAGCCACCATTGCATCGGCATTAGCCATGGCTATTTCGGCCTCCGATTTGGTCGCTGCCAGTTCTGAGGCCAGTCTCTCTCGATCATAAGTCATTGAGCCCAACCGAGACTGGAACTCCTCGATATTCTTGGCTTGCACCAAGGTTTTCTATTTTAAGTTTCGGAGTTGGACCTCAGCCAAAGCCAGCTGTGTTCGGGCAGTCTCTTTCTCTGAGGCGAGGCGGTCCATGTTCTTCTTTCACTCCTCGTCCTCCGATTTCACTACATCCACTTCAGCACGAAGCTGCCTAATCACTTCGAACTTTTGCTCAACCTGCGGGACCGATTTATTAGCCATCAATTCCGAGTTGATATCATTAAAACCAAAGATTCTTTGTACCTGCTCAGCCAACTCAATTTGTTCTTTCCGAGATACTTCTAGCTCGGCCTGAAGTCTTTTTACTTATCCTTCTCTCTGCCCGCCGAGAAGCTTTAAGGCATCTCTCTCCTCGGTAAGCCTTCGAACTTCGGCCTTGTACAGGCTCAGCTCCCCTCGGGATTGAAGAAATGCCTCGTGATAAAGTGCAGAAGCCTACGAAAATAAAAAAGGATTATACAAGGAAAGGAAAACATAAGTATGAAAAACAGCAAAGAAAATATGAACTTACCCGGTTCATGGCTTGATGGGCCTCGTTAAAAAGGTAAGGCACTCCCACCTCGCTCGAGCTCTTTTTCGGAGCCTCCGAGTCACTCGGACCGGTGATGTCTTCTACACCGATAAAATAACCATGAAAAGGATCCTCCCCTCCATGAGCCCTTTCCTCGTGAAAAGTTCCCACAACCTGAGTGTCACGTATCATCGATTGGGAGAAAGAAGGGAAAGAGGGGGAATCTCCGATCTCTATCGCCCCTAATAGGTCTTTTGGGGCACAGCCTCCGTCTTCGAGAGCCCCAAGCTCAGTTTGCGCACCAGCATTCGCCGCCTCTTCGACGGTCTATTTACCCCGAGGTAAAAGATCCTCGGTCTCCAAAGGCTCGGGAACTTGGGTCGAAGTCCCCTCCTCGACCTCCTCAATCCTGGTCGGAGCGGTATCAACTCCCACCGATACTGAAGTATTCTGAATATCGGTGCTAGCCCAGGCACGAGTCAACAACCCGGAATCATTTTTTCTTCTTCTTCTTCTTCTTCTTCTTCTTCTTCTTCTTCTTCTTCTTCTTCTTCATCCCTTAGACTCAGGACCGACTCCATAGTCAAAGGGATTATGTTCACCTTGGGTTTTTGAGCCAATCTCTTTTTGGGTTTCTGACCCTCGGAGTCTGAGGCCCTTTTTCTCTTAAACGCCTTCTCCGATTTTGAGATAGGCGGTAGAATATTTTCATCACCTGATGGGGGTCTCATAATCGCATCTTTTCCAAGACCTACAAAGAAAGGAAAGTGAGAAAAACTTATGCCCGGAAAAATACTAGAACAAATCGGTGAGCCAAAATAAAAGCTTGCCATGGGTACGAGCTTCCCATCGACCCTTCGACAAATCGGCCATGAGCGCTCGGCAAATGATGACGTTGAGACCAGGTTTTTGGCCCAGTTCTCGAGGTGGGGAATCGCTCCCGGCATCCAAGCAACGGTTGCATCAAGAAAGATACTAATAAGAAAGGATGAAGAAGTAAAACAACAAATATAAATTTAAAACGGGACCATACTCACGTTTCATGTTCCATTTCTCAGGAAACGGCATGCCCTCAGCCAGGATCAGGTCTGAGGTCTTCACTCGAACAAATCGGTTCATCCAGCCCTGATCCTTGTCTTCATCTATACTCGAGGTGAACACCTTCGTGCCACGACGTTGAAGCTTTATCAGCCCGCCTCGGTAAAGTCAAGGGTTGTATAATCTTATGAGGTAGTTGAGGGTGAAGGGAGCCCATCGATTTTGCTCACAAAAAAATGGATCAAGATCGCGATCCTCCAGAAAGAAGGATGAATTTGGCCGAGGGTCACCTGGTATTTCTTGCAAAAGTCGATGATGAATGGATCGAGGAGACTCGGCGTGAAAGGGTAAGTGTAAACACTCAGAAACCCTTCCACGTAAGTAGTGGTCGATTCCTCTGGTGTCGGTATCACGACCTCTTTGTTTATCCAATTAAAGTCTTTCTTCACCATATCGAGGAGTCTTTTTGGTATCGAGCATATGTATCTCGATACCGGCTCGCATCGACCGGCAACCGAAGAGGGTTTGTCAACTTTAAAATCAGAATCAATAACACATCCCCCGGGAACAAGTTCTTCAAGGCGTGGCTCCACTACTGTTTTATCACCGGCCGGTCGAGATGAGGAAGCAGCCTCTTTCTGAGGAACAGTTTTAGATATCTTGGCCATCTAGGTTTTCAAACAACAAAGAAGACGGAAAATTAAAATATTTCGGTGTTTGATGAAGAACAAACAAAGAACTTTTCAGAACCTAGAAATAGATAATTTTGGAAAAGACGAAGAACTGTGAAGAATAGAATGATAAGAGTTGAAAGTAAAAGGTTTAAAATAATGAAGAAGGGGGGCTATTTATAGGTTTGGCGATGACGGTTCAAAATCAGCAGTGGCCGACCATCGTCTGACGCATATTTAATGCCTTGGTAACTGAACCGACGGGACATTTATCACGTACATCATGGTCGCGCTCGATGCAAACGTCAGTGTATATCTAGTCATATCGTTGGAAAATTATGTCGTTTCTCGCCACATTCTTCCCGAGAAACGAGGGGACTATTTGTATATGGTCAAAACTGGTTTTTTCCTTCGTGTAATTAGTCAAGATTGGAACATAATAGACCAAGGGTCATCTTCATAATATCAAGATGAGATCCGAAGCCAGGTTATCAAACTCAAGATTTAGGGACCGATCAATACCGAGCTTAAAGTCAATATCGAGCTCGAGTCAATACCGAGCCCGAGTCGATATCGAGTTCGAGTCAATACTGAGCCCGAGTCAATATCGAGCTCAAGTCGATATCGAGCTCGAGATCCGGAGATCGATCAGTACCAAGACCAACCAATATCGAGCTATGAGACAAAGAGTCGTTGTAGCCGCACTTAGGAAGAGAATCTCGGCGGGAATCAAGAAAAAGCAAATTCATTAATCTATCATGGTATTTTCACTATGTATTTTTTATTATATCCAAAGCAGAATTTTTTCACTATATTAAGAGTGGGTATCATTTCTGTAAGGGCAGATTGAACATCCAGAGAAGAAAACATTGATACATTCACATTCTAAAGATTATTACATTGATATAGTTGAGATTATCCTTTTTTGAGCTTGGACATTGATTCATCTTGATTGTTTATAAATCATTCTCTACTTAATTTGGTTAATATTTCATTCCTTTATACAGTAAATATTCGATATATTTCTACTTACTTTTCCGATTTGTACCAAGCTATACCACGTATCCTTAGAACTACGTATAAATTCTAACTCTATCTGTTTTTCGGGCAAACAATGAGCAATGTAAATACAAGTCAAATACTGTGCTAACTCTCTATGAGCTTCCAGAGTAAATATAAAACTCATATACCGAAATTACAGCAAGGCAACTGAGGAACTCTGTAGGACATAGCTTCTTCCTTTATTGAATAGCTAACTAAGGTCAACGTTCATCACTTTTAGAAACTTGTACGTTTTCCTTTAACTTTTGTTTTATAACTCAAACATATTTTTCTAATCACATTTATATAATTTTTAGAATTATTTACTCATTGTCATGTGCATGCCTATAGACTAGTATACATCACAAAAAAAGATTAAGTCAAACTAGTATACCGCATGTTAGTCACTACAACAACAAGGACAACAACAATAACAAACTCAGTGTAATCTTACTAGTGGAGTGTGGGGACGATAGGATATACGCGGACCTTACAACAACAACAACACTACATACAACTTTAATGATGGACAATCTAATGAGTAGAAACTAGAGAGAGAGCTACCGCTAACATCTCTAGATAGGGATGGCAAAATGGTTAAAAGAAAACAGTTAACCACCTATATTATCCACTAAAAATAGGTTGGATAATGAACTTTTTAAAAACGGGTCAAATATGGATAAAAACCATATTATCCATTTAGAAAATGGATAACTAATAGATTTAACTTTTACATTTGTAAAACCTCAAATTGGGGGTTCCTCAAGTTTGGGAGACTAGGAATTCTCCCAAAAGTGATCATATTTATGAAGCCATGGATACCCATATTATCCGCCGGTTAACCTGTTTTTTATCCGTATTAAATATGGGTCGGGTCGGGTAATATATCTGTTTTTTCATTACCCGTTTTCGACTCGTCTCATATCCGACCCGACCCGCCCGTCTACGACACCCCTAGATGTTGATTTTATATACAGATAGTGGTGCAAACTAGTTTAGTATAGAAAATATCACATGAAAGTTTAAACTTGTATAGTTAAATGAATTTACTCTTAAAAGTAGTGCAACTTATACATAATAATATCATTAATGAAAGAGGGTCAAATATTTTGAGACCTTCCAAAAGGAAAGAATGTCACATAAATTAAACGGAGGAAGTTTTATATTCTGATCACAAAATGTAAAATTGATATGATTAAATCCTGCATTGCTTAGGATTCCTTGCTATCTACAGGTCAAAAGTGTAACCTGATACAACAGTGGCATTCCAAAAACATATAGCAACACAAAGTGGATTAGATATTGGCAAACAAAATGTGCCTTCAACTCGGAAATTATGAGTATACTTGTAAAACTTGGAATATCTTTCTGCCAGATACATCTAGTTTCCCAAGGATAACCAAAGTGAGGTTTCACAGGCTTTTCACATGTTACGAAAGATCGAAGAAGAAACTAGAATGAGGAAAGTCAGGGACTACTTAGGCTGTTCCAGCAAATCTGGTCATGCTAATCACATCTCTGTTTTAGATCACAACTTAACTTTTAGGACATTTCATAGAAAATTTGATGCAAGTGAAAGTTCCTTTGTTATTTCTACTGCGAATGCCTGAGTTTTGGAGGCTCATGGTTCTACATGAGACTTGCTAGCTGCGGTTGTCCATTGAGCAAGGAGTTTCATGTGGAGTTTTGAGTCCGAGGAGGTGCAGTGGTAAATTTTCTTCAATTTCCCGGCCCTTCTGTTCTCTTTTTCTCCTCGGCTCTTTTGGTTTTAGTTTATCTTTTTTGAAGTTTGAAGTTTCTAGGTGAGATCTTTGAGAGCAGAAAACCTTCTAAAAAATAACAAGTTTGAAGTCAGTTTTCCTGTCTCTTTCTTCTTTAAAAGCTGCTGAGTTTTAAAGTTTTTCTCTGGGTGATTCTTGGTTTCGTTGCTAGTTTACATTGTTGTTTGGGACTATTTCTGTTGAAGTTTTCTGCTGTAGTTGGTCTCTGTATTTGCTAGATATCTAATATTAAAGAAAGTTGTGCTTCAAAAAGTCCGAACCTATTCTTGCTCTTTCTACACATGAGGGTGGGGCTCGATTTAGATCTCTCCAGGACATTTGCAAGGCATTTTCTGCTAAGGCATGGTGGAACTTTAGGACTCAAAATACCTTGTTGAAAGAGTTTCTAATGGCCAAGTATTGCAAGAGAAAACATCCAGTTGCAAAAAAAAGGTCCTATGGGCAAATTCTATACCTGGAAAAGACTTATGGATATCAAAGATGATGCTGAGAATTGCATTTTGTGGAAGATTGAATAGGGTGATGTATCCTTTTGGTGGGATAATTGGTCTGGTAGAGGTCTTCTTGCCAAGGAGATCCAATTACAGAATTTTTGGAGACATTGGAATACTGCTAAACTTTTCAATGTGCTTCCATCAACAGTGGTCCATACCATACTGGATATTGATATACATATTGACATTGATAACTATCCAGTTTGGACACTTGAATCTTCAGGAACCTTCACTTGTAAATCAGTTTGGAAAAATTGAGAAAGCAAAGAAACAGTTCCTTTACAGCTACAATGACATGGCATAAGAAAATGCCCTTCAAGATCTCTTTTTTCATGTTAAGGGTATTGTATGCCAGGATTCCCATAGATGACTTAGTGAAGAAGTTTGGTGTTATGATACCATCAAAATGTAGAAACCATCTTGCATCTATTCTGCCAAAGCCAAATTGCAAAACACGTTTGGTTTTACTTTGGTAAGTGCTGTGGAATTACAGTTAAAAAAGGGGACATTAGGCAGGTGGTTATGAACTAGTGGTTATATAAACCAAAGAATGTGATTCATGCTTCTCTTATTCAGTCCCTACCAAAGTACCAATAATGATCTACTAGGAGATATGGAAGAATAGGTGTGCCTCTAGGTTTGACAATGTTCATATGTCTGCCAGGTTTATCATTCAACAAGTATGTAAATATTTGATTATCTTGCTAAATAGCCAATTTTCCAAGGTGCAACTTTCTCACTCTTGAATTGAGATGGGCACAACTGTGGAAAAGGTACAAGTTATCTCTAGCCAAATTGTGAGGTGGAATAAACCTCAAGAAGGTTTCTTTAAACTCAATATAAATGAGTGTGGTAAGGGTAACCCCGGGAGTTCTGGAGGTGGTGGCATTCTTAGGGACAATAGAGGTTCTTTTGTTTTAGCTTTTGCTGAACACTATGGCCTTTGTAGTAATAATGTGGCTGAGGCCAAAGCCATGTTAATTGGCATGCAACAATATATTAACAAGGGCATTTAAAATGTCATTGCTGAATCTGATTCTCAATTGATAGTAAATTTGATTAATAGAAAATGAAACCACTTTGGCAGATCAAGCATATCATGGATCAGATTTTGGAGCTCTTAAGCAATGGAAGTTTCAGTTTTGTTCATATTTTTAGAGAGGGCAATATGGTTGCGGATCAACTAGCTAATTTTGGAGGAAGTCTCTGATTTACCTGAACATGTCAGAACTTCATTGAGGCTTGATCAAGATGGCATCCCCAATTTCAGACTGGAAGAATTATTTTGTTATTAATGATGTTATTACTAGATAAAGCTGATTTTTTTGCAGCATTGTGTATAGTTTCATCATGTAAATACTCAATGCCTGCAAAGTGTAATGGACGAGTCCTTCCAACTTAGACAAGTTTTATCTGGTCAAATGCATACAAGAGTGATATGTATCAATTTCTTCATGTGTTTGGAGGCTAAGGTCTATGTCCTCCTCCGCGTACTTGTCCTTTTTGATTATCTACGGGTTGGGGTCTATGCCTAACCCCCACCATGGTTATTTTGTTTTTTAAAAAAAGTCATGCTTTCGTGCTTGCAAATACAAGGAATCGCAACCTCAAGAGATTAGTGTTTTGAGCAAGATAAGCAAAAAGGCCTAACAACAGCATTACCAGAGACAGAAATTTAGTTTATGCACAGCAAGGACAACCATGTAGTTAAGTATTTCCAAACAGCAAAATGTGTCTGAAATTCAAAGCATGGCAGCCTGAATCCTTAAAGGACATCCACAACTTTGCTACAAAAGTTTACCATCCACTGCCTTCTCAAACCTAGAATCACTTCTAAAATTAAAATTTATTAAAACTGTTTGTGATTCTAATGTATAAGCTAAATAATTTGCTCTCATCCATTGCTATTGAAACATATATCAATCACCAGACATAAGCAAGACAACTACTTTAAAAATAAAAATTAAAAAAAGAAACTACCTCCAGCATAAGAAAAGCGACGATTGTTGTCCCCCAAAGTTTGACTGAGATAGCAGAAATCGGCTTAGACAACATGATTTTATACTATATTCAATCCTTAACAGATATCTGGTAACACTGGTATGGATCCTATACCACTATTTTAGGATCTTTCACATCTGAATACACCAGTACAACAAGCTAAACTTCAAAGATCAATAGTTCTTGACAGCTACGACCTTAGAGTATCTCTAAGTATAGAACACCATACTCATTTTATTAGACTTAAGTCGACCTACTTGAAGAGGCTAAAGCAACTCTAGATGCTATTTTAACAAGACAGATTGCGGGCCTTATATTTCATGAGTACCGTGACCAAGTTCCTGATGTGTTTGTTTAATGCAAAAGTTAATCTGTGCTACAGATATTAAATCTGGAAGTTCTCTACTCTGTGATCAATCCAGTATTTCCAAAGCATAGTTCTAAAGTCATACCTACAGCATTTTCATAGGAGTTTACTCAACTCCTGTCAACCAATAAGCTTCATGTCTCTCCAAATTTCATTTGCTTTACCAACAATACCGAGCTGGTAGCTTCTGTACTTCCCTCACATGATTCAATCATTTCAAATTCAAGAAGCACCAGAATATCTTACAATCTAATGAAAGAACATCATATTTGAGACTAGCAAATTAGAAGGTCTAAGCAATTAATGTTAAAGTCAACATTATTTAACACAAGCAAATTTACCTCACATGACAAGCACTAAAGTATACGGATTCTAATAACGAAAACCATATTCAAGATTTAGAAAGTAGAACACATAGGAAAAACCACGTTCAAGACTTACGTAATAGAACACATAAGCAAATGATGTTCCTATTATGGTAATAGAGATCCAGCAGCGAATTGCCAATGATAGGGGGAAAAATAAGCTTGTTATCACAAACACTGACATAAGAGATCAAAATCTCATTTGCAAGTACAAAAGAAAAGAATTAGAAATTACTTATATGTCGGCAAAGCAAATGATTATTTAGAAACTATATAGCATTCTTAACCATCTATATTAGTTTCTAAAATAGCACCTATATAGGAAATGGAAGATACAAACCTAAGCTAAAATCAACAGAATCACATGTCTGAAGCTTCATGATTCAACTGTATTCCCAAGCACAAAAGAAAACACTTCACGCACTGGAGGATACTCGACAAGTGCAATTTCCATAGCATATCCAGCAACAGGTAATTTCAGATCCCTCAAAACAGTGAATGCCTCGCCCATACGAGTTTTAGGCACTTCTTCAGCTACTGGGCAATAAGGAATCCATGTATCAGGACGATGCTCCTCCCCAATTTCAATTCCCTCCTTTTTCATAGCTTCAAACAACTGTGAGTGGAACTGAAGGAGAGACAAAGTTGGAGTTGGAGCAAGAAACAGAACGTTGTCGTCACTTGGGAGGCTTCCAATTGAACCAAAGGACAGAGGCAAAGATTCTTGCTTGGACGAAAAACTCTTTACAACGTTCTCAAGCTTCAATGGATCAATATAGGGACTCGAGAAGAGGGTAATGTGAGGCCTAGACTCAATCTCAATAAGCTGAGTGCTAATCTGGCGCCGAGCCAATACATTCCAAGCCTTCAGGACCTGGTTTTCCAATGCAGGATCAAAGTAGAGCTCAATGGCGTAACCTTGCGACATTGCCTCTATCAAGGTTCGAACAAACACAACAATAAATCAAGAAATCACCAAAATAAATAGAATCACAAACTTTCACAAAGGAACCTGGAAATTCACACCAACTTTTATACTCGATCTAGCCTACTAACAGTAAAGCCAAATCCCAAATGTTAAGTCCAACCAAAAACCAGTAACAGTGAACATCTCAATGGTACAATATAAGCAGAGTTAAAGAACATAAACATTAAAGAAAACCCACAAAATATCACTTAAAAGTAAAGTAAAATATCAAATACTAAAACCCCACTAAAGATAAATTGGGACCTCGTACAGAACAAGCAATGGTGAAGAGAAATACACTAAAGTAAATCCACATAAAAAAGAATCATGGAACTCTTTCAGGAAAAAAATTGAAACCCTAAAGAATTCACACAATAAGCTAAAAATTTAAGGCATACCCAGTTGAGGAAAGAGGCTAACAAGGCACAAGGGCTTGAAATGCAACCCAATTTTTAGGAAAAAGTGAACAAATGAATCGTCCTCAAAACAGTAGCAGAAATATAAAGAGGGGACAAAAGGGGTTAAAGAAGAGGTTTTTGGGAAAATGGAGAATAATTTTTCTTGAAAAAATTTGGCCAAGAAATTGCTTAGCCTACAACTCACTTAAATTGGAAAGAACTCACCCATTTTGTCTCATCTAGTTCCCCTTTAGTCAATGGAGATTCGGAGAAGGTGAAAATTAATTTAATTAAGGATAAAAAGGTGAATATTTTTGGTGGTAAAACATAAGCTACCAACCCCAAAAAAAATATGACAAGTAAAGAAAGATACTAGTAATGTTAATCTTACCGTAAAGTAGTGAGGGAAAATTGAGCTTAAAAGTAATTACTACTTTATTCAAAATAAAGACAAATATCTGCCTCTCTGTACTCGATAGCCAAGGAAAAAATAATTTTTCTTTTTGTTGCAATCGCGTTATTACCAGCTCACTTTGTTCCTTTTTATTTTAATTGCGCATAACTAAGAGAAGAAACCACTAGTTGATAAAGAGGGAAAAAAAGCTATTCAATTTCAAAGTTTCAAACACCCTTTTGTTGTACAATAATAACATACTATATTTATTTTTATAAGTGGGATTTGGAGGGTAATCTATACGCAATCATTATTTATGTCTTGTGTCAGCAGAGGAGGTTGTTTTCGAAAGAGTGTCGGCTCATGAAAGCACTCAACACTTCTTTGTTGTCTTTCTTTATTTTCTTTCATTTTATTGGACTTTGATGAACCAATAATTTTGAAGTCAAATTAATAAATTGTCCATGTTCCCACACTGATGTACCGTCTGTCTATAGTTTTTTTTTTCTGGAATTTATTTTAAAAAATGTGGTTGTTCATGAAAATTTGTGAATTTTTGGAGATCTTTCGAAAAATAAATTTTTCGGAAAAAACTTTTTTCCCCCTCACAAAATTAAAAAAAAAAAATCAAGTGAAATGCATGTCCAAACATAATTCTAAATTCTAAATATCATTTTTTTAAATATTACTTTTTTTCAAAAATTACAAATTCTATGTCCAAAAACCTATTGAGAGTCACTTTTAAACGAATGTGTAATTGGCCCTCTCTTTTTTCTTTAAATCAACCCTTAGTTGTCCCATTCGTGTTAACCAAAAAAATTACTGTTTCCAACCTCGAAACTTAGATGAATAATGAATCTACAAAATAGGGTAATTCATGGAAGAATGGGCTAAAAAGGTGACATGTCATACCACCCCATGCAGCTTGCTAATGCTGCAACTCAGTTGGTTTTGCTGATTCTTTTCTTCAAATACCTTTCTCGAATATGATCCTTGATAGTAGGGGCAAAATGGAGAATATTGAGAATGACCCCAAATTATTTAGTGGATCATTGATCCGCTCTAAGTCCAAGAACGTCCACGAGATGCAAGCTAAAGACTTGCATGATCTTCAACAATTGATTAGAAGATGTTTGGAGAGTTACTTGGAGGATTCATGCAAAGAATACTATGTTTGGAGTCTTGAGAATTGAAGAATCAAGATCCCAAGTCAAATCGTGTGACACGGTTTCACCAACCGTTATATGCGGTTCAAGAGGGGCCTGAAGAGCTGAAGAAAATAAGCTTCTCGAATTCGTCACGATTCAGTTGTGTGTTACGGTTGGGGTTAAGGTTGGGGCTACGGTTTGGCCTAGCGAGATTTTTTGGAAAATTAACTTTCAAACTTTTTTCTATTTTACCCATCGGATATTTATAATAGCCTAGGGTTATTTCATTAGCAACTTAGCATATTTTGACATAAGAAAACTCTTGAGAGAGATTTGGAACCTCTTGGTTCGAGTTCGACTTTGGATTACCTGTTTTCAAGACTTGGGTTCTTGAGTGTAATCATCTTCTCCTTTCTTTATATCTAGGGTTTCTAATTTGTCGTTATTGGGAGGCGATCGAATAGTAATTCGATTGTTGCTTGAGACGTTCACTTAGGGTTCTAGATTTTCTTCTATATTTCATTGTTCGGACTACTTTTGATTATCTTAATCAAACCTATCATTAGTTTTTGCTTTAATTATTGTTATTTTCATATTTCGCTATTTTGTTTATCTCGGATGGTATCAGAGCGAAGGCTCGGGTATTTTTCTAACAAGCCCATGTTCCCCAATCTTGAAATCAAGATCCAAATTAGTAAAAAAAAAAAATGGCAAAAAAAATTATAGTTCTTGTTTTCGACTAAACCTTAGTGAGTTGCTTACAAAAAAAAATTGTTCTTGAGTTTTAAAAAAAAATTATTAAAGTGTTCTTGTTGATTGTTGGGGGAAGATTACTTTTGGGTAAGAAAGATTCATTGGAGATTCTTGTTAAGGACGAACTAGTGCTAGTTCGCATTAAACCACTCTTAATATTTGAAACTAACTATTTCTTTCGTGCCAATTCGTTCGTGCTTTTGTCGTTATTTTCGTAGAAATTTCTTGGCTCTCGTACTTAGTTATAAAGTCTGTTCTTGATTACATAAACTCCACTCTTAAATTACTTTCAAGAAAAACTCATTCTTGGATAGGTGATTTGTGAGTTTATCTCAAACTTTGAGGATTTCCAAGGAGAGAGGCAGAGATTATATCCTAAATGTGAGACAAAACACAAGAGGTTGAGTGGGCTTGTTTGAATCAAACTACATGAGGTGTGCTATTATGGGATTCTCTTATTACTAATCAATTATTTTTCCTATAAGCGTGTCTTCTGCAGATTCAAGCGATTGGGGTGAAAGAATGGTTGAATATAGTGATGACGAATGTTGGGATTCCTATGATGAAGATGATGGAGGAAGAAATTTATGTAATTCTTGTGGGGACTACGATGGGTGTATTCCTTGTCATGATTCAGGCAATGACTCAAGTGATGATGAAACATGGTATGTTCCTTATCATAATTCATACGGTTATGATTCATACGAGTATGTTACCAACAAGTATGATAAATATCATGCAAGTAATGGAATATGTGGAGTTGAATCAAGGAACATGAAAGAAAAAAATATGAAAAAATAAGTTACAAGGGAGTGAGGTAAGTTTGATCCTTGGAAACTACTCTTATAAGATATTGATGCCATTCTTTGAAGGAATTCATGGTCTGAATGCCTACCTTAATTGGGAGAGCAAGGTGGACGATGTCTTTGCATCTTATCCATGTTCGGAAAGTAAAAAGTTGGATCTGGTTACTAAAGCACTTTATAGGAATGCTTCTTTGTGGTGGTACAGCCGTGAAACTACCTTTAAAGGCACTTCATGTCCATCCATTGAGAGTTGGGATACAATGAAGTTTCATTTGAGAAGCAAGTTTGCACAAGAAGAATGAGGCTTACAGGAGGAGGAGAAATCTATTTCTTTTGATTACCCAAGAACATCAAAGCATGGAAGCCTTCCAAAAGGAGAGCTTCTAACGAAAGATTTTTCTTCATGTTTAACTCCATCTGCAACAAATAAAAGTGATCAAGCAAGACAAAAGAAAGAGAGAAGTAAGGGAGTGACAATTCACAATTTAATAGAGGCAAAAGTAGAGGTTGAGATGAGTAATGTGAGAGAGATGTAAAAGATAAAAATTCGAGTGAAAGTAGAGAAGAGAGTGTTGCAAAAGAAAGTTTGAGTGAGAATATTTCTCGTCTTCATTCTGACTTGTTAACACCTTCTTTGTCTAGTATGTATTTCTCTAATGTGCAGGCCTTCAAGGATACCTTTGACAAATTAGAGGAACCCATGCAAGATGCACTATTTCAAGTGGTCGGGAAAAGCTAGAGGATACAATATTAAAGCATAATGATCCATTCTTAAGTATAAGAAACAAAGGTAAAGAAGAGCTTCTGGGAATAACTCGAGGTATAATGACTAATCATAACTCCCTTTCTTTGAGAGAATCTGATTATCGTATAGGTGCTTGTGTTAGCTGTGATTCTTACGAGCCTAGTTAATCTTTTGTTGCAAATCATGAGGCTTGTTGTGATGATTCACTAGTTTAGCTCAATAGTCGGGATAACAATCACCCCTATGAGTCTGAACTCGATGGTCTTATATGGGATGACCTTATGAATAATCTATTTAAAAAATAAGGAGAAGTTGAATATGCGCCTTATTCTGAGGGTATTGATGCTTTAAGTGGAGAGATCACTCAAAGTACTAATGTCCATGACCTTGTTGATTATTTGTTTCAACTTCATAGTAACAATTGTGTTGTTGAAAGAACTTCCCTAATGAGTGAGTTTAAATGTAACGACTCGACCGGTCGTTTTAAGTATTTTTATCCCTATACCCTATTTATTGCCTCATCTATATTGTATCGTGATTATGTGACTTGTCGTGGGTGTTTGGTTGTGGTTCGGATGAGTTTCAGAGTAAAATGGGATAAATAGTCCCGAAGTTGGAGGCTTAAGTTGTTAGAGTTGATCGTAGTTTAATTTTTGAGTAGACGAATCCGGAATGGAGTTTTGATGGTTACAATATCTCTGCATGGTGATTTTAGACTTAGGAGCGTGTACGAATGTTGATTTGGAGGTCCGTAGGTCATTTCGGCGTGAATTGGCGAAAGTTGAAAGTGGAAAGTTGAAGGTTTGGAAGATTGGAAAGTTTGACCGGGAGTTGACTTTATTAATATCGAGGTCGGATCCCGATTTCGGAAGTTGAAATAGGTACGTAATATCATTTATGACTTGTGTGCAAAATTTGGAGTCAATCGGAGTTATTTTGGTATGAATGATCATTGGTTTCGGAATTCGGAAGTTTATAGTTCATATGCTTGAATTTGAGTAATGATTCGTAAAATTGATATTGTTTGATGTGATTTTTTGCCTCGAGTAGGTCCGTTATGTATTTTATAACTTGTTTGTATATTCGGAAGGGGTCCCGGGGGCCCCGGGTGTGATTCTGATCGAATCCGGAACAAGTTTAGATTTATGAGATTGCTGAAGCACTGCTACTTCGGGTGCAATCGCACCTGCGAATTTTGGGCCGCAAAAGCATCCCTCGAGCCGCAAGAGTGTTTTGTCATGGTCAATTGGGACCGCAAGTGCAGTCCATGTTCCGCACAAGCAGACTCGCCGATGCGAGGAGTGCATCGCAGAAGCGGAGAAGGCCAAGGAGACCTTGGATCGCAGAAGCGGAGAAGGCCAGGGAGGTCTTGGATCGCAAAAGCGGAGAAGGCCAGGGAGGCCTTGGATCGCAGAAGCGGACAATGTCCGCAGATACCCTTGCGCATAAGCGAATAGAGGTCTGCAGGTGCGAGACTTCTGGGCTTAAGTGGAATCCGCACCTGAGATAGTTTTTCCGCAGGTGCAGTGTCGTAAAAGCGACAAAAAGGTCGCAGAAGCGGAAGTCACTAGGCAGAAATAAGAAAATTTGAGGGTTTGATTCATAATCCATTTTTGGACTTAGAGAGCTCGGGGGGGAGGCGATTTTTTGAGGGTTCTTCAAGGAAAACTTTGGGGTAAGGAATCCTAACTCGATTTTGGTTAATTTACATGAATCTGTTGATAATTTTATCATTTAATTAGTGGTTTGAGTTGAAAATTGGGGGGAAATGGTAGAAACTTCCTAGACTAAATTTTTGAGTTTTGAAAAATGATTTGAGGTCAGATTTGAGTAATTCTTGTATGGTTGGACTCGTTATCGAATGAATATTCGAATTTTGTAATTTTGGTCGGGTTCTGAGGCACGGGACCGGGTTGACTTTTTAGGTTGACTTTTTAATTTTTTGTAAAGATCGTAATTTCATTGTTTGAATTAGTTTCCTATAGTTTATATTTATAGTATGAAGTTATTTTGGCTAGATTCAAGTCGGTTCGAAGTTGGATAATCTAGGAAAAGCGTTCTAGTGGATTGAGTTAGTACGTAAAGATGTAAGTGACCTACCTAACCTTATGTGGGGAAATTACCCTTAGGATTTGTGTTGGTTGTGATAATTGTGATATGTGAAAGCCATATATGCAAGGTGACGAGTGTGTACACGGGCTACATGTAAAAATTACCGATTTTAGCCATGTAGATTCCTTTCATGCCGTAATTGGGGTACCTTAACATGTTATAGTCATCATTTCTAGTCTATTTTTACATGTCTACTTGTCTTATTCTCTTACATGCTAATTTTCCTACATGTTTAATTGAAGTTCTTGTTTCTTTTATTCCGTATTCATTATTTGATTGTTGAACTCTTTACTTGAATTGTTAAATCGTGGAACATCTTGTTGTTGAGATTGGTATTGAGATATAAAGGTCGTGATTCATATTGAGGCAAAGTGTTAAGTCATAAAATACCATTCTGTTGAGTTGTTCATTCTGGTTGTTACTGTTGATATTCTTGTGTACATTGTGGTTGAGCTATGGTCTCATTACTGTGAAAGTACTGTTATTGTTTGGTTTCCCTGGCAAGTTGTGATATTGGGCACTTGAGGTGCGATTTGTGATACGTTGTGATATTGATACGCATGCGGTGGTATAAGGTTTTGGGACTGAAACGCATGCGGTAAGATAAGGTGGGCTTGATATGCGTGGCTAGTAGGGAAACTACTAGAAGTCATGTGGTGTGATAAGGTAGGCTAAAACGCGGGATGCTATTTTGGAAAAATAATTTTCAAAACTAAATGTAAAGGCTCCCACAGTGATATAAGGAAAGATTGTGATTTATTCTTGTGATTTGAGACTATGAGGCGGCACCTCAGTAGTGACTCTTGTGGGCTTTTCTCCATTTTCCCACTTGTTTTTGGTTGTTGTTTCCTTAGCATATTATTAATTGTCTTTCGTCGTGTTGCACTATTTGCTTAGTTCCGTGTAGCTAACCTTTATGTGTTAATTGTTGGTTCAATGTCATTACTTTCATTATTACACTGCCTTACATTTGTTCAGTCTTTTATTTATTCCAGTAGGGACTTGACCTGATTTCATCACTACTCTACCGAGGTTAGGCTTAGCACTTACTGGGTACTATTGTGGTGCACGCATGCTATGTTTCTACATATTTTTTTTGTGCAGATCCAGGTACATTCTACCAGTCCAGGCATCAGTGATTTGAGTCCGAGCATGGATACTTCAAGGTATGCCTGCCAGCATCCACAGGCCTCGGAGTCCCCTTCTACCTTGTTTTCCTTATTTCATTACCCTTTTATAGACATTGATGTATAGGATTATTCAGTACTATTACTTAGAGCTTGTGACTTATATTTTGTCGGATTTTGGGAGTTGTACATGTTGAGTTGTAGATTTTATTTTATATTGTTGTTGAAGTTTTTTAGACTTTAAATTATTTCTTGAGTCACTTCTACAAGAATGTTAAGCTTACATAGTCTTAGAGATTATGTACCATCACTACGTCATACGGAGGAAAATTGGGGTCGTGACATTTAACTTGTTTATTATTTTTCTAATGGGAGTAATATGCTGCAATGTGATGAGAGCATGGCACAAGAAAATTTGAATGAGAAACGGAAAGAGAGCTCGAGAAAGCATGAATCTTTTTCATGTATTAATCCATTAACTATTTCTTATTTTAGTATTATTTCTTCATTTATACATGAATTTGAAAAGAATTATGAGAAAAAGGATAATGATGAGAATGCGAGTGGTCAAGTTAAGGCGTATTATTCTAAGCCCTTATGGGATGAGAAAATAAAATAATAGGTTACCAATAAGAAAAATGAGGCCCGTGGAGATTTTGGTTACTTAGATACCACGGGGATCGAGTTGAAAAAAGAATATAGTGGCTCAAGTTTAGAAGAGAATGCCAAGACTGAACACTGCAAAGATGAAAAGGGAAGTAAACCATTTGACATTACTTCTAGTGCTTATATATTTACCTGTTTAGTTTCTAATTTTGATGAGTCATTCTCTTTAGTTTATGCCAAGAGGTCTATGTTGAAACTAGAGTTAGATCCTTTTGAGGATTGGCATGATATTTATTTAGGACCTAGAGATTCTATTATTAGAAAGAGGGATTTATGTAATTATCTCTTTAATGCATTAGCTTCATCTAGTATACATCATATGTATAATGTATCTAAGAGAGATTTTAATCCTATGTATATGGATTGGCATAAATTTTATGGGGATAATGATGTCTATATGCTTTCTAGGGGAGTATTTATACTTTGTAGGTTTAATTGAGTCAAGTGAATGCATGGACACTATCTTATATTGCTTATACCAAATAAGTGTTGTTTATCATGAAAGTTCTAAATCTTATTGTGGTTTTTCTATGTTGTAGGCCCAAGATTCGAGAACGAATCTCTTTTTAAGAGTTTTTAAGAGGGAGAGAATGATATGATCATGGATAGTCCGGACAAAATGGAGAATATTGAGAATGACCCCAAATTATCTAGTCGACCGTTGACCCGATCCAAGTCCAAGAACGCCAAGGGATGCACGCGAAGGAGTTGCATGATCTTCAACAATTGACTAGAAGATGTTTGGAGAGTTACTTAGATGATTCATGCAAAGAATACCATATTTGGAGTCTTAAGAATTGAAGAATCAAGACCCCAAGTCAAATTGTGTAACACGATTTCACAAACCGTTGGCTATGGTTCAAGAGGGGCCTGAAGAGCTGGAAAAAAATAAGCTTCTAGAATTCATCACGATTCAGTTGTGTGTTACCGTTGGGGCTATGGTTTGGCCTGGCAAGTTTTTTTGGAAAATTAACTTTGAAACTTTTTCTATTTTACTTATTGGGTATTTATAACCGCCTAGGGTTATTTCATTAGCAACTTAACATATTTTGTCATAAGAAAACTCTTGAAAGAGATTTGGAACCTCTTGGTTCGAGTTCGACTTTGGATTACCTGTTTTCAAGACTTGGATTCTTGAGGGAAATCTTCTTCTCCTTTCTTTAAATCTAGGGTTTCTAATTTGTCGTTCTTGGGAGGCGATTGTATAGTATTTCGATTGTTGCTTGAGACGTTCACTTAGGGTTCTAGATTTTCTTCTATATTTCATTATTCATACTAGTTTTGATTATCTTAATCAAATCTATCATCAGTTTTTGCTTTGATTATTGTTATTTTCATATTTTTTTGTTTATCTCAGATCGTATCATCCCCCCCCCCCCTCCCCCCGAAATTTACTCCAGCCTCCTAAGAACCTCCAAACCATCTCTACTATCCAAATACCTTATATGGACTTATCAAAGGGCTCAAAATACGCAATATAGTGCCACAACCTCACAACATTATTTTAAATTCCCTTAAAGAATCTTAAAACTCCAATTTTCATGCAATAGTGCCGATGGGTATGGTTGCTATTTTAATTCCTATATCTTTAAAATAGCCTATTATAGTTCCGACCCTTCCCGAGCCCTTCACGACTTAAACGCACTTATAATCACAAGTCATAATACATGATATAAACTTATTTAAAGCCTAAAATCAAGCAACAAAAGTTATAACTTCAAAAGTGAGATTGAGTTGTTATAATTTCATACTAACACAAATATAGATGTTGTTAGGCATTTTCTTATTGGAGATGTATGGAGGACATTGATAGATATGTGGAGGTTTATTAGATTATGAATAACTAATACCAGGTGAAGGGAAAGGCATTAAAGCAATAACTTTAGACATCCAATTTTTGCGGCAATAATTTTTTATTTATAATAAGTACTATGAAAAAACTTTCGTCAAAAATATTAACAATAATTTCTGCTAAGCTATCTATTCTCTCAAAATAAGAGAAGAAAGTCATTGCATAAATTAAATTCTATTTCTCTGTCTTTCTATTATTTTTATAGTATTTGAAATTTGTTATTCTTTTAAGTTTTACTTTATAGGCGATTTTTTTTTATTTATTTAGTAGAACTCAAATATTTCAACTAGAATTTATGAACCAAGTGACTTAAAAGCTCAAAAAAAGGAGAAGAACTGAAATTTTAATACAATCAAAAAGGCACCTCTTGAACAATTTTAACAAATAATTAAAAAAAAATCAGAAAAATAGAAAAGTATTCTTTAGATGAACAAGCCATTAATTTAGTTGAGTTAGATGATAAATACTAAAAAGCTTCTTAATTATTGATGATGTTGAAAAATCAATTCAAAGTTGTAGTAGTAAGCTAAAATTATTTGGGATTTAATATTTAGAAGTTATTTAATTTATATCTAAATAGAATTTATAGTCAATTTTTAAATTTCTAGTCAAAATATGTTTAATACTATTATAAATATGGAAGTGTGAAGAAGAATAGAGAATGTGGGAACTTGGATTACGGGGTTTGCTGGTAATATCTCTACAAAAAATAGCATGGAAGCAGAATTACAAGCACTTTTTCATGGATTACAGTTAGAAATTAAGTTTAATTTGGTTCCACTTAAAGTAAACATTGACGCCTCAGAGGTAATCACAGTTTTAAGAAATGAAAATCTCCTCTACACTAATATCATCTATGATTGCAGGCACCTGCTCCACCAGCTCCATGATCTACATCTCATACATGTGTACAGAGAGAAAAATGGGGTAACAGTGTATACGGTTAAAACTGATCCTCGGTCGTGAAGATCGATCGAGGATGGCATTTCAATCGAGGGGTACCTTCATGGAGACCCCGAGCGACTTCCGAGATGGGAGGCGTCAAGCCCGGGCGTTCGAATCGACCGAGGTAACATCGGTCGATACAGGTCCCGAACATCGATGCCCGAAAGTGATTACCTAGCTCGAAATCAAGGACGAGGTTCCGATCCGGTACCGAGCTCGAGTCGGTATCGAGTTCATAGACAAAAGCTGTTACAACCGCATCAAAGGAGAGAATCTCTACGGGAATTAAGGAGGAGACATACCATCATGGGTCCTCCACTAGTAATATTTATTCCATTATGTTGCTATAGATAAAGTAGCAATCCTTGGCTATAAAAGGGAGGAGAGTTTGTAATAGAAGACATTTTTCACTGGGATTAAGAATTTATTGTGTTTATCTTTCTAAAACTCACCTAATATCTTTGTTCATCATCTTCTATTTTTGCGCTATAAATACGTGCATTGTTATTTTCATATCAGAGGAATCTACTTGCCCTTAGAACCATACATAAATTCAACTTTATCCGATTTTTAGGGTAAACAGTTTGGCGCCCACCGTGGGGCTAAGGATAACAAGTGATTATTTGATACAAATATACAGCACACTCCAGCTTACAACTTCATGTCAGCAATGGCTCTGCCAATCGACCTCGAAGCCGGCCTTCAGGATGAAACCAACAACTTGGTGCCCCCCAAACTGTTTATCCCAAAAATCGGATAAAGTTGAATTTATGTATGGTTCTAAGGGCAAGTAGATTCCTCTGATATGAAAATAACAATGTACGTATTTATAGCGCAAAAATAGAAGATGAAGAACAAAGATATTAGGTGAGCTTTAGAAAGATAAACACAATAAATTCTTAATCCCAGTTAAAAATGTCTTCTATTACAAACTCTCCTCCCTTTTATAGCCAAGGGTTGCTACTTTATCTATAGCAACATGATGGAATAAATATTACTAGTGGAGGACCCATGATGGTATGTCTCCTCCTTAATTCCCGCAGAGATTCTCTCCTTTGGTACGGTTGTAATAGCTTTTGTCTATGAACTCGATACCGACTCGAGCTCGGTACCGGATCGGAACCTCGGCCTTGATTTCGAGCTAGGTGATCACTTTCGGGCATCGATGTTCGGGACCTGTATCGACCGATGTTACCTCGGTCGATTCGAACGCCCGGACTCGACGCCCCCATCTCGGAAGTCACTCGGGGTCTCCATGAAGGTACCCCTCGATTGAAATGCCATCCTCGATCGATCTTCATGACCGAGGATCGGTTTTAGCCGTATACAGATAGCCCCCTCGTTTCTCGGAAAGGAGATGACGAGGAACGATGTGATTTCCCTAAGGTTCGACCGAATCGACAATGACGTTTCTATCGTCTTTGACTATGACATGCATGATAGTTGTCCCATCGATTTGGTTTTATCGAGGCATTTAATGCGTGTCAGTCGGTGGTCGGCCGCCGCTAGACGAATCGTCGTGCCTTATAAATGATTTTCGCATACAATGTTTTCCACTTTTGTGCTTCCTCTTTTCCCAAATTCTCTTTGATTAGTTTCTCTTATTTCGTCGTTTTAGTGCCGCTTGTACCAGAGTTTCGGTGTCGTCCCCTCTTTCTCCTTTCTTTGTGACTTTTTCTTCTCGTATTAATGGCGAAAACTTCAAAAATCGTACCTCACAAGGAGAAAGCTTCTTTCTCACGGCCGTGTAACGATAAGGCGCCGACCGAGCCGTCCGTTCAAGATTATATTCCCGGCCCGTGTATTTTAAAAGCTGATTTTAAAGTGGAGAATCCTTCGTCCGTTCTGGGTCGGTGTGAGAACGTATTGATGTATATGTGTTCTATAGCGGAGGTTAACCTCGAGGCCATCAGGAAAGATTGCGGCTGGGGTTCTAAGGTTGTGATACAAATCCCCTCTTCTGATGAGAGCGTCACTACCTATGTGGAGGGATTTCTGAGTGTTTACACCTACCCCTTTACGTTGGGAGTTGTCGATCCCGTGATTTTTGATTTCTACAGGAGATATCAGGTCACCCTCGGCCAAATTCATCCTTCCTTATGGCGTATAGTCATCTTATTGCGTTTCTTCTCTATCAAAGCCGGAGGGTTGGATTTTTCTCTGAGCCACCTTATACGACTGTATCGGCCTCAGATTTATCGTGGACTTATTAGGATATATCGTCGGGCATCGAAGGCTTTGATGTCGAGCATCGATGAAGATAAGGATAGAGGCTGGATGGGTCGATATGTTTGGGTGAAGACTCGTGATCTTATCCCGGAGGAAAAGATGTCGTTTCCTGAAAAATAGAACTTCGACCATAAGTGATCCGTGTTTGCTTTTCGTGTCTTTTTCCGTGTTTGCTAATATTATTTTCTGATGTTCAGCTGCACCTTGGATTTGATTTTCTGATGTTCAGCTGCACAAGCTGTGTCTGATCTCGAGGATTGGGTTTGAAAGTTAGCCTCGACTTCATCCTATGCCGAGCGCGCTTGGCGTGATTTGGCTAAAGGTAGATGGGAGGCCAAGAATCATGGTGAGGTTTGGTTCCTGTTTCCTTTGAGGTATATTCTGCGTTCATTTCGTTATTGATTTTTCCCTTGTATATAGGCGTAACTAGGGATGCCGTTCTGCGGCCTTTGAGCGTTGATAAAGGCAACAAGCCCCCGGTCCTGGAACAGGGGAAAGAAAAGAAACGAAGGGCTTCCTCTCGGGCGGAGGACCCTAAGCCCAAAACTCGAACGGTGAGGAGAAAAATCATTGCCCTTTCGATCGACTCGGTCCATCGACTGAGGGAGGAAGAAGAAGAAGAAGAAGAAGATAGTTCCTTGGCTTTGGTAGTCCAACCTGCGGAGGCAGTCGAGGTTGTTAGAGCTGCTGAGCCGATGGCGGCCATGCCCATCGGGGTTGGTTCTGAAGACCTAGGTCTCGATCGAAGTACTCTGAGTGATTTGCTCGGGGCAATGGCAATGGGTCATTCACCTTCCCTTCCGTCTTTTTCTGAGGAGGCGTTGAAGGAGGCTCGAGAGCTGAAGACTCCCGATATTGGTGCTGGCTCAGGTGCAGCGGATCCTTTTAAGGATTGTTTTACCGGTGTTGATGACAGTTCCGATATCGGTGATGCCTCTCTTTTGTTAGAGGAAGCTCTGCATTTTATTACTCGGGTAATGATTCTTTCGTACTTGGCTTCTTTGTTCTTTTCCATACTTGGCGGTTCCGATATTGGTGATCCCCCTTCTTCTTCTTTTTTGCTTTGTTGGTGTTGATGACAGTTCCTAACTGTGCAGGCCATCGGTAGGTTTCGAGTTGATCTTAGCCAGTGTGAGGCCGAACTCCGGAAGGTCTTAGGTGAGAGGGATGACCTTCGGCTTCTTTGTAGCAAGAAGGAGGAGGCTATCAAGGATCTTCAAGCGGATTTGGCTAAGGTCCGTGAAGAAAGGGTCGAGCTCGATCTGCAGGTGAGCCTTGTTCTGTTAAAGTATGGATTCGACTCGACTGTGGAAGTTAACCATCCGTTGTCTCAGTTGCAGCAAAAGATCGAGACGATCGGGCTACTTCGAGAGGAGGTCGATCAAATCCGGGCCGAATGCAACCAGTGGAAGGAGACTATTGACCGCCTGGCAGCGGAGAAAGTTACTATCAGCCGACGTTAACAAAGTTACTATCAGCCGACGTTCAGCTTCGAAACGTCAAGCAAAAGGTGTTGGCTCAGACTAAGAAAATCGATGAGCTTGAGATACGACTTACTGAGGCTAAGGCGGAGGTTGAGTCGTCAAAAGTTTTGGCGGATAAGTCTATCGTTGTATATCGAGCTGATGCTAAGGCCGCTCAGGTGGAGGCTCGGGAAGCGGCGAAGATTGCCGATGCTCGAGCCCATTGGGTTGCCGAACTTGTTAAGTGTAGATCTCGGAGGGAGACCCTCGAGGAGATTCATGCTCGAGGTTTCGATCTTACCGAAGAGGTAAGAAAGGCAAAAGAGCTTGAAGCGGAAGCTGAAGCTTTGGCTTCTGATGATGATGATGATGATAACGATGATGGTAGCAAAAGCGGGTCCGAGGGTGGGGAAGACCTCGACCCAGAAGCTTAGAGTCTAATTCTCATTACCTGTAAATTAATTACGTAGGCAATTTTGTATATATATGACAAGGTTGATTTTGCTTGTTGAGTTGATGATGATTCGAATATTAACGTAAACTCTGAGTAAACGTAGCTTTTTCAATGTTTCAAATTCGATTGGGTCCTTGTTCGAACTTGGAAGCCCGTAGGCTCAACGGTTGACTGTGTGTTTCGAATATGATATAGGAGTAGCCCGTAGGCTTAATGTTCGAGTGTTTTTTTCGAACTCGAGATTATGTGGTAGCCCGTAGACTTAATATTCGAGTGATTATTTTGAACTCGAGATAATGTGGAAGCCCGTAGGCTTAATATTCGAGTGATTATTTCGAACTCGATGTTGAAGTAACCCGTAGGCTCAATGGTCGGCCGAGTATATCGAACATGATATAGGAGTAGCCCGTAGGCTTAATGTTCGAGTGTTTTTTTCGAACTCGAGATTATGTGGTAGCCCATAGACTTAATATTCGAGTGATTATTTTGAACTCGAGATAATGTGGAAGCCCGTAGGCTTAATATTCGAGTGATTGTTAATTCTGGTTGCATAATAAATCTCAAGCCATTGTACATATGTTTTGGGGCAATCAAATATGAGCATGGTTTATTTTGACCATTTTGGCTCTTACAATTTTTTCTCTATTGTTGTGAGAAGACTTTGTTGCATCTAAACTCAATGTATTTAAGGGCATGGTGCCCCCCCCGGTATTCGAGGCTGTTCGGGCTAAGGGTCGAAAGCCTCGGATACTATTTTGTCAACGCAGCACGATCGATGGTTGCCTCATTAAAAACCTTGCCGCAAAAAACCCATTTGGAAAAAGGCCGGTCTAAGGAAAAAAGAGTGCAACACGTGCTTTTGAGTAAAAGAATATTTCTGTTCTTTGTTCGAACTTCTGTACGGGACAGATGAATAAGGTCGGACCTTAGCAGTAGTACCGTTTTAGATGTGATACATTCCAACTGCTTGATAGCTGTTTGCCGTTTATGATGCCGAGCCTGTACGATCCTTTCCCAAAGTGCTCGAGCACCTGGTACGGTCCTTCCCAATTTGGTCCTAGTTTTCCTTCGTTTGGATTCCGAGTATTGATAGTGACTTTCCTTAACACCAAGTCTCCTGGCTTGAAGTGGCAAAGTTTAGTTCTTCGATTGTAATACCTTTCGATTCGTTGCTTTTGTACAGCCAACCGGATGAGGGCAGCTTCTCGTCCTTCGTCCAATAATTCAAGGCTGGTGTTCATAGCCTCGTTATTTGATTCTTCCGTCATGAATCGAAACCTGGGGCTAGGTTCTCCGACTTCGACTGGTATCAATGCTTCGGAGCCATATACTAAGGAGAATGGGGTCGCCCCTGTACTGGATTTCGATGTTGTTCGGTACGCCCAAAGGACTTCGGGCAGGATTTCTCTCCATTTTCCCTTAGCGTCGTTCAATCTCTTTTTCAGATTTTGAAGAATAGTTTTGTTTGTTGATTCGGCTTGTCCGTTTTCACTGGGGTGGTATGGGGTTGCTAGTACCCTTCTTATTTTGTGATCTTCGAAGAATTTTGTGATTTTGCTGCCAATGAATTGCTTCCCATTATCACATACTATTTCGGATGGTATTCCGAATCGGCATATGATATGATCCCACAGAAAGTCGATAACCTCTTTTTCTCTTACTTTCTCGAACGTCTGCGCTTCAACCCATTTAGAAAAATAGTCAGTCACAAACAAAATAAATCTGGCTTAACCTGGGGTCGATGGCAGGGGGCCGACGATGTCCATTCCCCATTTCATGAATGGCCATGGTGATAGGACCGAGTGAAGTTGTTCTCCGGGCTGATGGATCATCGGAGCAAACCTTTGACATTTATCGCATTTACGAACAAATTCTTTTGCGTCTTTGCCCATATCGATCTAATAATACCCTGCTCTGATCACTTTTCGAACTAATATGTCGGCACCGGAGTGATTGCCACAAATGCCCTCGTGTACTTCCCGGAGGATGTAATTGGTATCTCCCGGACCTATACATACCGCCATCGGTCCATCGAATGTTCTTTGATATAACGTTCCGTCCGCAGTCAAGGTGAACCGAGCAGCTTTAGTTCTAAGGGTCCTGGACTCTTTGTGGTCTGAAGGGAGCTTTCCGTCTTTTAAGTATTCAATATACTTGCTTCTCCAATCCCAGGTTAAACTAGTAGAATTTATTTCGGCGTGCCCTTCCTCGATTATAGATCTTGAAAGTTGAACGACAGTTTTCGAGTTCAAATCATTCACCTCGACCGATGATCCCAAATTAGCAAGCACATCGGCCTCGTTATTCTGTTCTCGTGGAACATGTCGTAGACTCCATTGTTTGAAATAGTTCAAAGTGACGAGCAGTTTATCCAAATACCTTTGCATTCTGCCTTCTCGGACTTCGAAGGTTTTGTTTACTTGACTCACCACTAGCAAAGAGTCACAACTGGCCTCAACGACCTCCGTTCCCAGATTCCTAGCTAGCTCGAGACCTGCAATTATGGCTTCATACTCGGCCTCGTTGTTAGTTAACCTGATAGTTTTAATAGCTTGCCTAATAATGTTACTCCCGGGAGATTTTAAAACTATGCCTAGCCCAGATCCCTTTACATTCGAAGCTCCGTCCGTAAAGAGGATCCATGCCCTCGTTGATAAATTTGATTTTAACAGTAGTTCTTTTTCGACTTCGGGTACGAGGGTCGGCGTGAAATCGGCCACGAAGTCTGCTAAAATTTGAGACTTGATGGTTGTTCGAGGTCGATATTCGATATCGTACCCGCTGAGTTCAATGGCCCATTTGGCCAATCGGCCCGATAGTTCGGGCTTATGCAAAATATTACGAAGTGGGCAGGTGGTTAATACGCTTATGGGGTGGCATTGGAAGTATGGTCGTAATTTCCTAGAGGCACTAACCAGCGCAAGTGCCAATTTTTCCAAGTGCGGGTATCTAGTTTCCGCTTCCCCCAAAGTCCGACTTACATAGTAAACTGGAAATTGCGTACTTTCCTCTTCTCGAACTAGGACACTGCTTATGGCAACTTCTGATACTGCCAAGTATAGGTAAAGTTTTTCGTCGGTTTTTGGAGTGTGCAGCAGTGGTGGGTTCGATAGATATCATTTCAGTTCTTGTAATGCTAGTTGGCATTCCGGTGTCCAAGCGAAATCGTTCTTCTTTTTGAGTAGAGAGAAAAATTTGTGGCTTCGATCTGATGATCTCGAAATGAATCGGCCTAGGGCTGCTATTCTTCCTGTTAACCTTTGTACAGCTTTCACGTTGTTCACGATGGCGATGTCTTCAATGGCCTTGATTTTGTCTGGGTTAATCTCGATTCCCCGATTTGACACCATGAAGCCGAGGAACTTACCTGAGCTGACTCCGAAAGCATATTTTTCGAGGTTGAACCTCATGTTGTATTTTCTCAGAATATCGAACGTTTCCTGCAAATGGGTCAAATGGTCCTCTGCGCGCAGGGACTTGACTAGCATGTCATCAATATAGACTTCCATTGATTTACCTATTTGTTCTTCGAACATTCTATTTACTAGGCATTGATAAGTAGCTCCTGCATTTTTTAGCCCGAAGAGCATTACGTTATAACAATATGTTCCGCATCTGGTCACAAACGAAGTCTTTTCCTGGTCTTTTGGGTTCATCTGGATTTGATTATACCCGGAATAGGCATCGAGAAAAGTAAGGATCTCGTGGCCGGCCATGGCATCGATCAAGTGATCGATGTTGGGCAGTGGATAAGAATCTTTGGGGCATGCTTTATTCAAGTCCTTGTAATCTATACACATTCTAAGTTTGTTTCCCTTTTTAGGCACTACAACCACATAGGACAACCATTCGGGGTATTTTACCTCTCTAATGGATCCTATTTTGAGCAGTTTAGTTACCTCATCTTTTATGAATACGTGCTTCACCTCCGATTGGGGTTTTCTTTTTTGCTTCACCGGTCTGAATCTAGGGGACACACTTAGTCGATGTGTCGTTATATCCGGCGGGATTCCTGTTATATCTAAATGGGACCAAGCAAAGTAATCGATGTTATCGATAAGAAATTGAATGATTTTCTTCCTGAGTTCGGGTCTCAAACCCCTTCCCAGGTATACCTTTTGTTCGGGCCAGTGATCGTTCAAAATGATCTGCTCTAATTCCTCAATAGTTGATTCGGTGGCATCGGAGTCATCGGGGGTCACGAAGGATCGAGGGATCCACTGATCACTATCTTCTTCGATGCTCTGCTTATCTGGCTGGGTCGGGGCCGATGTCTTTGGTTGCTATTTGGCATTCCGGTCTTCGACTGTGCCTCCTTTTGAACCCGATCCATTCACTGGCGAAGACGAAGATGTTGGTTTTGCTTCTTCGATGGAGAACATTTCTTTCGCGGCTGGTTGTTCTCCGTACACTATTTTGACACCTGTTGGTGTTGGGAATTTGAGGACCTGGTGTAGGGTCGAAGGTACAGCTCTCATATTGTGGATCCACGGCCTTCCGATAAGGGTATTATATCTCATATCGCCTTCGATCACGTGAAACTTTGTTTCCTGAATTGTTTCAGCGACGTTTATCGGTAGGGTTATCTCGCCTTTGGTGGTTTCGCATGCCATATTGAATCCGTTTAAAACCAAAGTTGCGGATACGACCCGGTTTTGTAGGCCGAGCTATTTTACGACCTTCGATCTGATGATATTGGCCGAGCTACCTGGATCAATTAACACACGCTTAATCTTAATTTTATTCATGAGTACGGATATTACCAGTGCATCGTTATGGGGTTGGATGATTCCCTCTGCATCTTTATCATTGAACGATAAAGTCCCTGGGGGAGTGTAATCTTGAATTCGAGATCGCTTTTCCCTCACAATCAACGTTTTAGCGCGTTTGAGTATAGGTCCATGAGGGGTATCGACGCCGCCGATGATCATGTGAATAATATGCTGTGGCTCTTCTTCTTCGTTTTGCTTGCCGAAGTCCCTGTTTTTAAAATGGTTCTTCGCCCTATCACTCAAAAATTCCCTGAGGTGCCCTTTGTTAAACAAGTGGGCTACTTCCTCTCTTAATTGTCTGCATTCTTCCGTTTTGTGACCATGGGTGCCATGATACTCGCATATTTGATTGGGATTTATTTGGGCCGGATCGGTCTGCATGGGTCGAGGCCATCGGGTATCTTTGATGCGTCCGATGACCGATACGATGGCGGATGCATCGATATTGAAATTATATTCCGATAATCGAGGAATTTCTACAGGATCGGCATGTTTATCAAAATCTCTCTTGCTCATGAGTCCCCGAGAAATTTGCCCCCGATCATATCTGCGGTTATTCCCAACTGTCTCATGCGCCGAACTGTGGTTCACCCGATTTGTGACATACGGTTGATATCGGTCTTTGTTTGACCTTAGTTCTCTGTTGGTTTCCTTCAGAATTTTAGTGGTTGCGCGGTTCTGACGCGTGGGTTCATACGGAAAACCCAATTGATCATCTTCGACCCTGATTTTCGATTGGTACCGATTGTGTGTATCCGCCCAAGTTATTGCAGGGTATTCGATCAAGCTTTGTTTCAGCCGACGTGATGTTGTCGAACTCAGTCCGTTCAACCCTTGGGTGAAAGCTTGTACGGCCCAGTCGTCTGTGACTGGTGGCAAATCCATGCGTTCCATTTGAAACTGGGATACGAATTTTCTCAGTATTTCGTCACCCCTTTGTGTTACTTTGAATAGATCCGATTTCCTCGTTGCGACCATTACGGCACCAGCATGTGCTTTTATGAACGAATCTGCTAACATGGCAAAAGAATCGATAGAATTCGGCGGCAAGTTGTGATACCAGATCATTGCTCCTTTAGTGAGGGTCTCTCCGAACTTTTTAAATAATACGGACTCGATCTCATCGTCTTCCAAATCGTTGCCTTTGATGGCACATGTATAGGAGGTGAGATGTTCGTTAGGATCGGTCGTACCGTTATATTTGGGAATTACGGGCATACGAAACTTTTTTGGGATCGGTTTCGGGGCCGCGCTCGATGGAAAAGGCTTTTGTATGAATTTCTTCGAATCCAGCCCTTTCATCATGGGCGGAGCCCCCGGGATCTGATCGATCCTAGCATCATATGTTTTGAATTTTTTGTCGTTGGCTTCGACTCGCTTTGTGAGCTCCTCGAGCAGTTTAGCAATTTCAGGAGCGGTTCCTGATTTTCGCTCGTTCGGTTTCACTGTGTCGGGCTCCGTTCTGGGGGTTACTTCTCGAAGAAGCGGATTGGAGTTTGGATTACTTCGCATATGAGTTTGGCTCTGCAACTGAGCTATCGCTACTTGTTGGGCTTGTAGCATTTCGAAAATCATGCGCAAGCTGACCCCGATTTCTCCCATGCTGTGGCTGTCTCGGGCTATGGGTCGAGCGCCACCATGAATGCTTCTTTCCTGCTCGGAACGTTGATTCGCTTCTAGAGCTATTCGTGAATTGATATCTACTGGTACTTCGGCTTGAATTTCGGGTTCCTCGATTCGAGCCTCGTTATCCTTAGCCCCACGGTGGGCGCCAAACTGTTTATCCCAAAAATCGGATAAAGTTGAATTTATGTATGGTTCTAAGGGCAAGTAGATTCCTCTGATATGAAAATAACAATGCACGTATTTATAGCGCAAAAATAGAAGATGATGAACAAAGATATTAGGTGAGCTTTAGAAAGATAAACACAATAAATTCTTAATCCCAGTGAAAAATGTCTTCTATTATAAACTCTCCTCCCTTTTATAGCCAAGGATTGCTACTTTATCTATAGCAACATGATGGAATAAATATTACTAGTGGAGGATCCATGATGGTATGTCTCCTCCTTAATTCCCGCAGAGATTCTCTCCTTTGGTGCGGTTGTAACAGCTTTTGTCTATGAACTCGATACCGACTCGAGCTCGGTACCGGATCGGAACCTCGGCCTTGATTTCGAGCTAGGTGATCACTTTCGGGCATCGATGTTCGGGACCTGTATCGACCGATGTTATCTCGGTCGATTCGAACGCCCGGGCTCGACGCCCCCATCTCGGAAGTCGCTCGGGGTCTCCATGAAGGTGCCCCTCGATTGAAATGCCATCCTCGATCGATCTTCACGACCGAGGATCAGTTTTAACCGTATACAAACAGACAGGTTAGCCAAGCAAGGTTGTACGATGGAGTACTCAGCATCACCAACTATTTTTTGTCTCACCACCCATTTTTGTTATCGAACAACTAAGAGCAAATCAGTCAGGCGTCACAACTCTCCGGAAAGTACCACCTGCTCAAGTATGGCAATCTATCAGGCTTGACACTCAAACACCACCTTTTGATTCACATCCGGCGAACTTGTTGGCAACAGACATTCACCCTCTGCAACATGGTGCTGCACATGGAGTTACTATAGTAGAAAACTCCCCTTTTTGTAATGATTCTTTGGATCAACACTCCACAATACATGTTAGTAACAGTTCTACTAGTAGTATTTGTAGTATTAGTACTTCAATGGAAGTTATGCCTGGAGAATGTTACGGCGGATGCAGTTACATTGAATCTCTGGGAATTGAATAGCCGGCGTTGCTGGATCAAACATTCCATCACCTTACCTGAAGAAATAGTGAGGTGTAATAGAGAGAGCTGGTGCAGTGTTGGTAACCTTCCAACAGGTGAGATGCTGCTGGCTAATCCTAAAGCTAATGATGATTCTGATTTCACCCCATACTTATTCTTATGATCACTCCACTGGAGAGTTTCAGAGGTTTGTGATTGGCAAGTTTCCACCCTGTATGGTTGCCGCTGGTGAAAAATCTTCTTTTCAGATATCTTGTGTCGAATTAGACAACAACAGTCATTCCCTTGAAGCTTTATTGTGCAGAATTCCAATTTCTGCTCTCCTATATTTGGAGAAACTTAGGAGAGAAAGAGAAACGTTTGGAGTAACTATAAGAAAAAAAATTGTTTGAAGAACATGAGTATGAAACCGCAAGCTAAGTGAGTCTATTTAGTAGGAGTAATTACTATTTTGGTTATTTTATGCATATGTTCTATTGTCTAGTGGATATGAACAGAACTATTGGTATGTGTTTTTAGGAGTTGTTGGATCCGGAACAAAGAATCATAGTTCGCTCTTAGAAGATTTGATTTTCAGTTATCTATTACTCAAAATATTTTCTTTTTGTGCATTTAGTTTTTGACATCAGTTGAGCCTATATATTTTTGTGACGGAATCAGAGTTTAGTGCGCATATTTATCTTTAAAAATTAAACCAATGCGGTCGTGCTCATTTATCTAGACTGCTTTCATGTTCTGGGGATAAATTTCTAGTTCTTTCTTTAAATTAACCAATGGCATGTATATCTCAACGGACAAATGCGGATCCAGGATAGGAAACACAATCTTTCAGTAAATCGACTCTCTGTTGCCCTTCTGTTTCTTTTCCGATAACCAAAAAATTCACTATTTCCATCTTGAACTATTCACTTTGAAACTCGATGAATAATAAACCTACTCATCTTGAGTCAAACAAGTATTTTCTTTTGGTTTTTAGTGTGATAGTAAACACAATCTTTGATTAACCCCCTGTTATTCAGACGAAAAGTCAAAAGTATCGAACTATGTTTACCTACTTTGATCATTTCGTCACAACCTGACAAGCACAAGAATTACAGATTAACTTTGCAGCAGAGCCTGTGGAAAGTTTTCATGAGCTAAAATACAAACTGAGAACGATATCAAAACACTACATTAATGAACAAAGCTGGAAAACTCTAAGTTCTGAGTGAATCTTGTCCCAAACAAAAAATGGTTAATTTTGTAAACCAAGAGAACTCTCAAGTGCCACCCTCATTCTAACAAGATTGACTCTTTTACTCCGTGAACACGATTGAACAAGCTCTGGTCTTAGTACCATTTGCTATTAGGACTGCCAAAATTAGTAGCTTTAACCTATACAAGACAACTGATTCGGGATAAAAGGGAAAGAATTTTACCCATCCTTGTGTTACATATAGAGTTGTGAAGTATTAATCAGCAATTCGCTCAAATTTAAGACTCCCGTCGTCCAATATAGCCATGTGCTTTCTCTTCTTGGATAATTTAGCAGTTTGAAACCCATTTTGCTCAGTACTAAATTGAGCAGCTGTGCGAGCGCGTAATTCCTCTAAGCTCTCACCTTCCTTGGCTCTCTCCAGAACCTGAGATGGAACATACACATACACAGCATATTATTTGGTGATATTTAGGTAGATATACACAATGTCTGAGAATTGCACGATGACATACCAAATGGCGCCCATACAAGTGAGTATTGGATAGAGCTTCAATGGCATTCTTTGCCTCTTGTTTCGTAACAAACTCTACAAATGCAAAACCTCTATGGTTCCCAAATCTCATCGGCAGCCTTAAGCTCTTTATCTGTAGGATGAATTTAATTTGATGTCAAAAGGAAAAAAAAACGTTGTTAAACAGCTATGAAATAATGATGATACAAAAATAGCATACATGTCAGACTTTCACGGAATCAAAGCATTGCTTGGAATGGTTTATCCTTGACCTAGCCCATAGTAGCTAGATCACCTACCATGCATCATTCTGTCTAAATTAACATTTTTCAGACTCGTGATTTCCATAACTTATTTTGTTACCCACGACGCTTGACCAAAAAGCATTACAAAGCAGAGAGAATCCGGATGCTCATTTAAATCTGCATAAAATAGGCTACCAGGCAAAATTGAAGTATGGGACCCTATAGTTTAATCTGTTTTTTGTTTTTCCAATCAAAGTTATATACATCACAGCAAAAAGAATATGTAGTACTCAACGGATTTTAGAATGATTAAGAGCCAAGGATAATGTGCCCATTCTTCTACCCTTCTCCACTTGAATATCAAAACGATTAAGTAGCTTTTATTTGATAGTCACAATTGATTTTTCATTGATTATTAGTTCCTAATTATACATTTGAGTAAATTCTAACTTGAATATCAGACGATAAGAATGTTAATTAGGTAATCAGAATAGATCTTTCATTAAAAATTAACAATTTCTAGGTATTAAATACATAAATCCTACACTTTTATTTCGTTTAACCTGCTTTATATCGTGGTCTAAACCAACCAAATGGAAAATTGTGAGAGCAAGAAACTGCTACATAAGAAAAAGCACATTGCAACAGAGACACTACAAACCCTTGATCTCGATTATCTTAGAAAAAACAAATTAATATAATTAATCGGTAAACGTCAGTTTTAAGGATTCAGACCAAATTGAAAAGGAGACACTACAAACCCTTGATCTCGATAATCTTAGAAGAAAAAAAATTAATTCGGTAAAACTCACTTTTGAGGACTCAGACCAAAAGATCAGCATCAGTGAAATTCTACGAGTTCAAGACATATGAAGCTTCTCTCACACGGACTCAAATTAAAACGCTTCGGATATAATACATCCCCGTGTCTCACGGCCATATTTCTCCTCAATCAACATCTAGCTTGGGCGATTTTAACACCAAAAGACCTAGTATCACCATTTTACTACATAGTATCACCATAAGATACCAACAGTTAGAGGAATTACCTGCCCAAATGGACTGAATAGTTGCCTGAGATCTTTTTCAGTTGCCTCAAAAGCAACATTCCTAACAAGCAACTTAGTCGAGCTCTTGTCATTCTCAGTTTTCTTTGGAAGTTGACCATCCTTCTTAGTGTGACAAAGTTGCAATATAAGTGCATGACCATCCAAAACAGTGCCCTGAATGACAAGAGATGGGAAGTTGAAAAATTGGTTGTAAGTGCCCCAAACGTATGGATAGAATGTTAAAAAAAATTCAAAAAGATAACCTGCAAATCCTTGCAAACATTGATTGCTGTATCAACAGAATCAAATTCAATGAATCCAAAACCCATTGAGACTTTCTTTCCGTTCTTTACATGCTTCTTCACCTTCACAGAATAATATTAACAGGTGTCGGAGGAAGATGAGTCATTTTCTCAGGCAGCAAGGAAATATTCTTCCAAGATGGTAAAAGTCTCAGCATAAAAAAGAGCCAAAAGAACTTACTCTCACACTTAATATTCGTCCATCCTTTATGTGTTGAGTGAAATGCTCTTTTAAACTCTCATCAGACGTCTTGAAATTTAGGTTCTTGACATACAGTGATCGTGACTGGAAAGGTGGAAAGCAAAAACATTAATCGGTTACTGAAACATGAAAAGAAACCTGGAAACTCAAGGCAGCTAGAAAAACAAACAAGAGGCAACAAGGGATTTCTAAAACTGTAATGCTTTTCCCTGTTACTTGTTTCCTGTAACTGTACTTTTTTGCCTTTGTTATTAGGAATAGCATGAATCTTTGGTAATAGTAGAGCAGTTGAACCAGCATCCATGAGAATTAAACAGTCTGCTGATACCTAGAGTAAAGTCCATATCAATGTTATTTATTTCTGATGATTTACGGCGAATCTATCTCCTTCTTCCAATCCTTGATTTGCAGACTATATGCCATAACCCATCAAAACCACTTAGATTCATATGGCAGGCCATAGTTCATTACCAATAAAACAAAAGTTAGATGAATGGGTAAAGACTAAGTTTAAGAAAGTGTAATATATTCCATATTTTTTTGTATGACAAAAACAACTGCACCTCGGTCCCAAGCAAGCTGGGTTCAACAATATGAAGCCTCACTATTCATGTTGCTCTATTTAAGCCTGTCTTAATGCAATCTTATAAAGACATAGTTTCTCTAGTATAAGTTATTTAAAATTTCTTCTTTTTTTTAAAATTCCTAAAAAAATATTGGACATAAAGTAAACGTACTAACATGACTAAGACTTAATCCCAACTAATTGGTATTGCTTATATAGATCTTTTTCTTCCATTGTCCCCCTACTTCTCTGCTAGATCTATTCCATGTGTGTAAACAGGCAAAATTGAACGAAATTAAGAATGATGTTGACGTTACAAACTTCTTTAAAATGTTACACAGATGCTGCTCTCTTGAAGTTATGTGTAGTTGTCTGATACCAGTCATTTTCTCCCCTGGGTGTGTGTGTTGTGGGGGGGGGGGGGGGGGGGGCTCTGAGTTACCAAGGAGAGATGAGATTAAATTCCTATTAAATCGTTGTTGTAAAATGGCATTCATCAAGTAAAATTTCATGGTGCAACGCATGCCCGGGCGACAAGAAAGTGCATAACAGACCATTCATCAAATAGAAGTGCTAGGATCCACAAAGCTTTATTTGCTATACAAGTAGAATAAACCACTAGCAAGTAAACTCTTACAAGCATTGGACTTATCGACAAAGTACTTTCTATAAATAAACATGGGAAACATTGGTTTTACAGTTCATATACCTCAACTCTATCAGGATCAACATCTGGATCTGTTATTCCTTCCACTTGTTGCTCTAGCAGCACTCTCTTTGCGTCATCTTCACCGACGATAAGAGTATTTTTTGAATCACTTGTTTGATCAAGAATATTTCCAGGAGCCCACTCCAAATAAAGGGGAGTGTCCCTGCATTAGGACAAAGGGACTATTGTTACTTCATAATTCCAGACTTTCAAGATTCAATCAACATATGTAAAAAATTAAATGCAGCAAAGGTGATATAATGCTAGAACAACAAAAGATTAGCTAGGAGAAATCTCAATCTTGCAAAATCAAAAATCGAAAGGTATTTTAAAGTAAGCAGGAAATAGACGCCAAGTTTCGTCAAGCTTGAAAAGATCATGTGTCCAATATGAGTTACCAACTTAGCCAACTTTTTGAAGCCAAAAGAAAAAATTCAGGAACTCAAGAGAGGTTCTTTTGGTGGAAATTTCCCAAGACCCCATTATTGATTTTACCACTCAATTTGATTGCTTATACAACATAAAAATCGTAAGCCCACAGCTGCAACTATTACATAAGTCGATTGCAGAGCATGTATTATATTATTTAAAGAAATAGTTAAACCTTTAGTCAAAAGAAACTGAAGGCTATTTGAAAGCAAGAGCTCAAACAATCAAGACATGGCCACCACATGGCAACTATCAAAATACTTAAGCTATCCTAATCCTGCTTTGTTGTCAATCATGACATGAAAATACCGTTTTCACATATACTGCTACTTGTTAAACTAAGAAAATCACCTTTGTATTAAAGGCAAGAAATGAATGTATACACTTACTTGTAACGTTTGTATGCTAGACCCCTGAAAGCTGTGCGTGCTTCTGCTGGTTCTAGGAAGACAACCTGATTGTTATTAATAACAGAAACAGCAACAATCTTGTTATGACCAACTATTTCCCAGATACTCACACAAGCAGAATATTGATCTATTAATATCAAACCAGAAGTTTCCATAGGTAATAGTGTTTAAGGCACGAAAAGAGTGACTATTACCATATTGTTTTTCTTAATAATTAGACTATTTCCAAAATGCACTATCGGGAAAGTAAGAAAAACAGATAGAGAACATTAAGATCAAGAATTTTCATTTTAAACAAAAGTTTTCAGAGAATTTCAAACAAGAGGCTACAAAGCTAAAAGCACCTACCAGAGCTAAGGTTTTGGTGGGAGGAAGAATAATCTTGTCCAGGCTCCCAAACTTTCCAAACAAATTCGCAAGTTCACCTTCTGACGAACCATAAGGCAAATTCTTGACTAGAATAACATGATTGCTTCGTTTCACTCCATCAGTTTTCCCAGCAGCATATTCTTCCAATGACGCAATATTAACTCCAGATTTTGCAAGTGCCTTTTTGGTCTCAGCTATCACTTGAGTCTCTCCCAATGCTATACGTACTGCAAGATCATCAGCTTCTCTATCAAGAAGATCACTTTTACTCACTCCAAATTTTCTTGCAATATTCTCGACAACCTAAATATTCCAAAGAACAGAAGGAGATCATTTTTCCATTCAACAGCACGTCCAAACACTGACACAGTATGATGCATGCTTAACCCAAAAGAGAACAAAACCGAATCATCTTACAAGAAGAAGAATATACTCCAACAGGAACTAAAATAACCCCAATCTGATCATAGGAATCAACATATACTCAATCAATTAAAGCAAACATATCCAATCTGTAGAAGTTGCTATCCCCCCCCCCCCCAAAAAAAACACTAACAGATGGACAGATAAAAAGTAGAAAGCAAAAGATAGAGGAAGAAGATGTTAAAGAAAGAGCTAACACAAATTTATAATATCTCTTCTCAGGCTGAACTGCTATGAACCTCCAACTGTGTGTTGGCTATTGCAGTCATACCTTAGTTTAGGACCTTTTAAACAAGTAAAAACACCTTAATATAAGATTGTGTTCGTAAGAAATCTATCGAAAGGATGGCATGGTACTTCAAAATGATAGGTTGTTTTCATGTTGCAGGGAAGACCAGGTCAACTTGCAAACTCTGATTATTTCATTTAGACTCCAGCTAACAGCCTAACATTTGTTTAACGAGATATAGATGGTGGTATGGCATTATCCTCACTTTCCTTTATGGGTGACCCTGCCATTATTATCTGTAATTAGACATTCAAGAAGAATCTCTGCTAAGATCATATTTTTCCACCTAGCTCTTGTTATTGCAGTTACACGAAGGCTGCTCTTAGCCTTGGTCTTGCACAGGTAGTCCAGCATCCATAAAGCAAACTCAAGAGGGCTTGTCCATGAAGTATTAAGCATATACATTGCTTTACATTAGTCAAGCTAAAAAAAAAAGGCCTTTTTAACCTTCCCCTAAATGATCCCAATTTATTGATGTCTTCCGCTTTTTTTCCAATGGTTGCACATTATAACTGGATGTGTAGTCCTTTCTCTGTTCCAAATGAAATAACTTGCTTTGTAACAAAAAGCATACTTATCATGATATCCAAGTAACATCTTCAAAAATTTGGTTTTGTTGAGTTGACAACAATCCAGAAAAATCAATGAGCATGCCGACTCATATGTAGACGTGTAGAAGCATAATTAAACAACCAGTCAATCTTACTGTTTCTAGCAAACAGAAGAGCACCAACATTCACGGAAAAGATGGAATTCAATTTATAATATCTGATTGTGTACATACAGTGTCTGGGCGCATGAAGAGAGTATTCCATGAACGTGTATTTCCACTAGCTTCAGATGCCTTCTTTTCCTCTTGTCTCTGCTGCTTAAATGTTTTTGAAGATTGCTTGGTATTGGCAACTGTCCTACAGATTAATAAACAAATTATAGCAAGGTAGATCCTAATAAAAAGGGCGGAAAAGGGAAAGGGCTTCTTTTCACATACATGTATATGCACACAATCTTCAGGGGTATGAAGTTATGAACATAGACAAGAGTAGGAAACACCACTTACTCTGTTTTCTCTGAAGGAACTTTCTGCTTTGCTGGCATAACATGAAGTAATCGGCCTTGAAAAATTGAACTGTCCAGCTCTGCTAATGCCCTGGAGAACAATAAATGTACAATGTGAGGAACCACCAGAACATGCAAAGTCAATACATGCACTAATATATATAGGACACGGAATTTATAGCATGAATATCAGTGTGCTTCTTGCAGGTAAAGTAATAGATTAAAAAAGTGCAGTAGCTTAGAATTGGATGCTGATTGACAGGTACCTACCTAGCAGCAGATTCTGGTAATGAATAGAGAACATATGCAATTCCCTTGGACCGCTTTGTATCTTTGTCAACAACAATATGAACCTGTGAAACACTGCCAAATTTTCTAAAATGCTCTTCCAGCTCCTCTTCCCTGAGTCACCGAACAATTATTTTAACAAGAACACATATTAGGCACATTAAAATCTTTAAAGACTCAACAACATATAGTGATTCAAATCACACAAAAAAATGAAAGGGAAAAAGAAAGAAGATGCGTTACGTAGTAGTGTATGGAAGATTACGAACAAATAATCGTCCGCTCTCCAGATCTTCTTCTTTTTCATCCTTAACACTTGATGAAGGATCAGCAGGGTCAAGTGATTCATTGTTAAATCTGGAGAACTCATCATTCAACAATTCCTCTCTATCATCAGGTTCAAGGATATTACCAGCATTTGCATCTTCACTGCTCTTGCCACCTTCAGCGTCACTTTCGTTATCACTGTCATTGTCTTCACTACTTTCTGAGTCGGACCAATCTTTCCTCACTTTACTTTTGAAATAATCCATATCGGTCATAACTTCATCATTACGGGAGCCGTCAGGTTTCTCAGATTCTACGCTATCTGAAAGATATTCTTCTTTTTTGCCAGCTTCACCTAACTCAGAGTCATCAGCATCCAATTTTTCCTGGCTCTTCTCTTTTCTCTGGGATTGCTTATTGGCATCCTTTTTACTTCGGGCAAGAGATGGAGCTGTTAGTGTATCATTTGCCCACAACTTTGACTTACTCCGAGGCTGCATAACTTCAAGGAACTCTTGAAGATGAGGATCCTCATCTTTACTCTCCTGTTTACTGTTCGTTTTGTCCCCTTTTAAACCTGCAGACTTAGAACTTCTTTTTACTTTTGCATTCTCATCCTCATTTGTCAACTTCTCTTCTTTTTTCAAAGTGTGCCTGCTCCATGGACGAGGGATATTTGGATCCCCAATTTTCCTAGCAATCTGGCTATATGCAAATGCATCTTATGTTATCCTTTACCCATACCTCCGAAAATGACTACTCTCTTATAGAAAAATAAATTATTGACAACCTACGAAAATATGATTCAAATATCTCACAATGAAAAATAGAAATGCAAAATAAATAACACCCAACAAGATGTTCTGGAGCTTACAACAACTTCCATGAGGAGATTTTCTCTAGATTACTTTTAAAAAACTATGAAGGTGCCATCTTTCTTTTATAACTGAATTATACAGAATATGGAATAGAGATATGCATTTTCTTACTGCACTAAGTATGTATGCAGAATATCAGAGTAATTGAAGCAGAAAAAACATACCTCACAAATAATACGGCTACTATCCATGAAAGACTTGTCAAAATACTTGATAGCTTCCTCAGCTTCTTGCTCCGTTCGAAATCCGACAAATCCAAATTGCCTGCTCTTCCCATCTCTGCTTAACGTGAAAAATGACAATCATTCGAACATGAAATAATTCAAAGTCAGAAATATACCCCAAAGATCTCCACACAAGCAAATATCAACTTATATATACCAGTCCAAAAGTCAGTTCTTGTTGAAAACATCGAAAACAACTGAAAAACATTAATGTTACTTTACATAAATAACAAGTTTTTTACTAGTTGTGGTTGGCTGTCACGGCTCTCTAGATCAGTTTCCCAGCATTTTGACCCGTTTCGGTCCAACAAATTTAGGATTCTCTACAGCTCACATTACTATCAAAAAGAAAAAGTAGGAAGAATAAAATGGAAAGAAACTTAACTGAGTACGCATGAGCTTGGCGTCAGTGACTTCCCCCTTCTGGGAGAAGAACTCTCTGAGGCGGTCCTCAGCTACATACTTCGGCAAATTCTTCACACAGATTCGGGACCTTCAATACAAAAAAAAAATACATATTAAACATTTAACACTATCCAAAAGAACCAAATCCAAAAGCTAAATCAACCAAAAACTCAAAAACTGAATTCTGGGTATTCTTTAAATTCAAACTTACACCAACATAATCAATAATTCTTACAACTCCACCAAGAGAAAATCAAATCTCTGCATCCCAAATTAACCAAAAACACAAAACTCCATTTTGAGTTTATTCAAATTGAATAAACAAAAAGAAAAAAGCAATAATTCTAACAACCTGCACAAGATAATTCAAATATTTGCATTTAAAAATCAACCAGAAACTCAAAAACTGAATTCTGGTATTCCTTAAATTCAAACTTAAACAAAAATATTGCAAAATTCTTACAACCCCACCAAGAAAAAATCAAATATTTGCATCCCAAATCAACCAGAAAGACTAAACTCCATCCTGCGTATTATTCAAATTAAATAAACCAACAGAAAAAGCAATAATTCTTACAACCTGAACGAGATAGTTCAAATGTTTGCATTTACAGAAACAGAAACTCAAAATCTCAATACAAAAAGGCAATAATTCTTACATTGTGCTCTGTTGCTACCAAAATTCAACGTAGACAGCTAAAAGACCTTAACAAATTGATGTGGTTTTTTTATTCTGACTATAGTTTTGCTTCAAAGCAAAAGTGAGAGAGATGAAAGGCTGTTGGCGGTAGGGGTTTAAGCGACAGCGAGTATAATATGGAAAACGGATCGGGTCGGCATATAAGTAGGGTTCGGTTAGCTTTGCAGTCTGCCCGTTTATGGGGCGAAATGCACAAATACCCCTTTTGTTTAAAACATAACCAAACTTTACAAAGTATTTAATATTTAATCGCCTTGATAAGTCTGAATGTTCAAAACTTTAGAACTTCTAAAACTTTACAATAATAGTCTGTTTGGCCAAACTTCTAAAATTAGCTTATTTTGAAAAGTATTTTTTATAGTAAGTATTTTTCTCAAAAGTATTTTTGGTGAGAAGTGATTTGTGTCTGTCTAATTAATCTGAAAAGTACTTTTCAGCAACAATTAATGTTTGGCCAAACTTTTAAAAAGCACTTCTAAATGTATTTTTCGCAAAACTACTTTTTAGAAAAGTACTTTTTGGAGTAAGCTATTTTTTTCTGCTTCTCCAAAACTGTTTCTGCTTCTACTCAAAAATACTTCTTTTTTCTTTTAAAAGCTTTACCAAACATTTCAACTTTGAAAAAAAAAAATTGACAAAAAAAGTGTTTTTGGCCTCGAAGAAGCTTGGCCAAATGGGCTATAATATGCAATGCCAATAAAAAGCCTTCTGAAAATTATTAAATCTGGCTAAGCTTTTAATATGTTATAAAAATAACTATAATTTAAATAATATGACTAGAAATGACAATCTTGTGCTATTTCTGATTTAAAAGTTGATCTAATCATTATTAAGTACCAATTGCATAAATCTTAGGGCTCAAATTTAAAAGGAACAAAGGACAAATGTGTCCCTCTACTTTTAAAAATTATCTACGTTTATCCCTAATTCTACTATGGGTCCAAATACGTCCCCACCATTACTGTGGCAAGGGACCCGCTCAATAAAAAATGCCACGTAATTAATTCTATTTTTTTCCTTCTCTTCTTTTTCTCTCTTCTTTTCCCTAAAATCCGAATCCCTTTGCCCTCCACCATTATAGCAACTTTAGCCACTAAACACATGAAAGAACTGGATATTTAATATTTGCGGCGGCGCCTTGAAGGCTTGAACCATCGTCCTCCATCTTGAACCACACTGAGACAATCTTTCACCACCATTTTCAACCTCTGTCAACTATCCTCCCCCCTCCCCAAATCCACCCCAAAATCCCACTTCAAAAAAATCGCTATTCTTCATTTGTTAAAATCGCATGTCTTCACTATTTGTGAAAATAAAAAGGATTCGAGAACTGAAAATTGATTGCTTTTTCCCTTGACTTGGTTAATAAATTATGTAGTGTTAATAATACACCGCACTCGCTCACTATTATCACAACATCGAATTTTCTTTTTTTGTCTCTTACCTGAATTTTTAGATTACAAAAATAAAACTTTTCAATTTGTTCTATCAATTTACAAAGAAAAAAGAAGGATTTAGGTGGTATCAAAAGTCAAAGCTATCAAAACTTTCTAGGATTCTATTACTTATAATTTCTTGGTCTTTCTCTGCTATTCTTTGCTCTTTTGGATTAAGCACCAAAATAAACGATAGAAAAAAAAACATAAATCTTTATAGGTTTATTTTCTTTTGATTCTTGTTTTTTCTTTTCTTGGTGTTATCGATATGTTTTCTAGATTAGTATAAAAAAGGGAAGAATGAAGCTGAAAATATATGAAAATAGTAAAAGAAAAAGGGTTATAGCCTTTTTCGAGTGTTAATGGAGACGGGTAAACGTATGGGTTGTGGTTTTGCCACTCTTTTAATTGATTATCATAATTGGTAGTGTTTTGTTTGACAAGTAATGATTCTATGTGGCTTTGCCCATTCAGAAAAGAGATAATCCATGGTGATGGGTGGGGTAAAAGGAAAGGTAAATAATGGTGGAGGGCAAGGGAGAAAAAGGGGAGGGATACACATGTTAGGGAAAAGAAGAGAGAAAAAGAAGAGAAAAAAATAGAATTAATTACGTGACATTTTTTATTGAGCGGGTCCCTTGCCACAGTGGACAACCGTTAGAGTTGGGGGTATGTTAGTCCACTTTCTTAACGGTAGGGACGTATTTGGACCCATAGTAGAATTAAATATAAACTTAGATATTTTTCGAAAGTAAAGGGACAAATCTAGAATGTTTCCAAAATTTAAAATATGAATTTATTTCATACAATTTTCTCAAGTTTTAAGAACTTAAATTCAAAACTTTGATGTGATAATTTATGAATTGAACATTAGTGTCTAGTTATTCAAAAAAAATCAAAACTATTAATGGCTAATTGCATGGAATGCATAATTACATGGAATGCATTAAATGAAGTATAATTATCTTTTGCAAGGTCAAATCGTAGTTGTGCTAATTTATAGCAAAATATGTCATTGACATTATATTTATTTATGTTTAGGTGAGCTAGCATATGAGAGGTTCCATAAAATATGTTTTTCGATATTAGTCTAAAATAGTCACTTAAATTAGGAATTTCTTGCAAAATCACATCACCAAAACTTAAACCACACAAAAAAGCAAATTCTGCACTTCAAAGAATTACACAAGATATTGTATAGGGTGAAATATGTTATGCTAAGCGGCCGCATAAGAGAGTGACACGTGGAGCCGAAGGCGGAGGATAGTTAAAACCGAAGGCAATTGTTTCATTTATCACCGGAAAGAATGACACTCATAAAGATGCAATAAATACCTTCCACCCGGTATTATTTAATAGAAATATTCCATAATATTTAGTGCACGACCCGTTACAAAGAATTTATCATTTATGCTCACCGCTACACATTCTTCAATGGCCCTCATAATTGACATTAAAGAAGGGCATGATCATAGGACCTTGTTCCTTATGTGCAACTATAAATAGTGAGCTTTGTTATCATTGTAAGGGACACGAGTTTTCTGACAAACTTATGCTATAATTGATTCAAAACTCTATACGATTTTATCTTCTTATTCCTTGATTTTAATGTTATTGTGCCCGGAAGCCCTGCACCCGGAATTATTATTTCTACGATTTGTCTTCATTTCAAGGCTAAGTATTGCGTATTTCCTCAATTATTTTATTATTTCATGATCGAATTAATTCACTTGTCTATAAACCACGTATAAATTCAACTATATCATTTTATGGGTAAACAGTTTGGCGCTCACCGTGGGGCCTAGACATCCATGTAATTAAGTTGATCATTGCCTCTTTTACTAATGTGTTTGATTACTTGTCTTAGCAAAAAATCGCAAAAAAATGGCATATAATGGTGTTAACAACACACAGAGTCTTGAGGCCCAAGGAGACCAACCTCATTACGAGGATTCAGTCAGTGACACCCACAATGAGGAAAATGATGCTACGCCGGTCCACGACAGGCGGGTACCCGCGATATGTTCGGGAGGCGACTCCCGATGATGCTGAAGAGAATCATGTTGTTTGAGAAGTAAGAGTCCTGCAAGAGCAACAAGCGCCATTTTAGGTCATCTCACACGACATGATATGGTTATGACGGAGTTGAAGCAAGTGTTGTCGGGGGCTTCCAATAACGCGAATGGACGAGGTCCAGTTCCTACCCGTGCTCCCACGAATCAAACAACGCAGAGGGTAGACAACAACCCCCCAAGGGGTAAGGTTGGCTCTGATGGGGCTGGGGGGAGCGAATTCGGCCCCAACAATGAGAACGATCCCTTCAAGAGCGAACTCTTACGGTTTATGAGGGAAGTGAACACCCGCATGGACCAAATCCTGGGTGTACCACCAGTGCTGAAAGGGCCGGACTCAAAGAAGTATACTCAGCTACTGTACAAACCAAGCACAACACCGCAATTAATCCCGAAGCGGTTTAAAATGCTTGAAGTGCCAAATTATGATGGAACTTTGGACCCTTAAGAGCATATTACCACATATACAACGGCGGTGAAGGGGAATGATTTAGCACCCCCATGAGATTGAATTTGTTTTGCTGAAGAAATTTGGAGAGACTCTCACGATGGGAGCCTTGACGTGGTATTCGATGTTACCCGAGCATTCCATCGGTTCCTTTGAGATGCTCGTAGATTCTTTTATTAAGGCACATGTCAGGGCCATGAAGGTGCACACCCGAAAGACCGACATATTCATAATTGCACAAGGAGAGTCCGAGTTGCTACGGATATTCGTCACCCGGTTCCCAAAGGAGAAGATGTTGCTCCCGGCTATTCCAGATGAATGGGCGGTTGAAGCATTCACCAAGGGTCTGAATCTGAGAAGTTTAGACGATTATTGGAAATTGAAGGAAAGCTTGCTTGAGTTCCAAGCCACAACTTGGGCGGATGTCCATAACTGGTACGAGTCTAAGATGAGGATTGAAGATGATGAGATTGGCTTCCCGTCATCTGCAAAAGAACGGGAGAAGAATAAAGAAAAATCAAAAGAGGATTTTGACACAGATAGACGGTCTTCGAGGTGCCGGATTTTTCTCTACGAACGGGCCGAAAGAAGCTGCAAAGGTCTCTGGTCGGCAGACAGGTTCGTTACCGACAGAATAATTGATCGTTGTCGGAACAACAAATCACTGCAGGACAAAGAAGCGTCGGGAACATGGGATCCATCCTACCCCCAGGATATCAGAATACAACTTCAACGTCAGTGTAGTAGAGTTGGTATCGTTTGTGAGGAATATTAAAGATGCACAGTTCCCAAAGCCGATGAGGTTTGATCCCCGCCAAAGGGATCCCAAATTGTGGTGCGAATACCACATGATGAATGGACACCGGACTGGGGACTGCCGACATCTGCATGAAGAGGTGGCAACGCTGCTAAAAATGGTCATCTCAGAGAATTCTTAAGTGACCGGGCCAAGAAAAATTACGGTCGCAACCGTGATAACGCGGAACCCTCAAAAGCAGGAGAAAACCCCACGCGCCAGACAATCAACATGATATTCGGGGGGGGGGGAACGATATCAACAGGGTCACATTCTCGGCAGCAAAAAAGACAAAGGTATCAATAACCCATATCAAGAGACTCTGTGAAATAACTGAAGAAGACATCACTCTCACGAAGGATGATTGTTGCTACCGCACAACGATGCCTTGGTAATTTCTTTAAATTTATTAGATTTTAAAACCAAACGTGTTCGGGTGGATCCAGGAAGTTCGGCCAATATCATACAATTGAGGGTATTGGAGCAAGCCAAACTCACAGGAAGCATCATTTCGACCACAAAATTCCTTGCCTGATTCAGCCTCGCAAGTGTGACAACCCGATGAGAGATCCTGCTGCCCACGAACGCCGAAGGGGTGATAAAGACGACTCTTTTTGATGTGGTGGACGATGATATGGGTTATAATATTATCCTGGGAAGACCTTGGTTGCACGAGATGAGAGTTGTACCATCAACGTATCATCAGATGTTGAAATTCCCGACACCCAAAGGAATCAAACAGATAAGAGGCGACCAATCGGTGGCAAGGGAGATGAATGCGATTTTAGTCTCTAGTAGTAAAGGGAAAGAGCATGCGGCATAGCAATTACAAGAAATGATGACTTCTCCCGAATCGAATGAAGTTAGCCAGGGGGAAGAAGCGGCGGAATCTTATCAGGTGCCGAGATATTTTCAGGCACCAGAAGATACGAATGCAACGAAATCCATAGCGGAAGAGCTCGAGCAAGTTGCATTGTTTGAAAAGTTCTTAGAAAGGAAATTCCACTTGGGGACCGGACTACACCCCGAGCCCAGGTCCGACTTTATTGAATTTCTTAAAAATAATGTCGATTATTTTGCATGGCCGTATGTAGATATGACAGGTATCCCAACATAAGTGGTCGTAGACAAGCTAAGCTTGGATCCCAACATCCCTCCGGTAAGACAAAAGAAATGCCCTATTGCGGAGGCAATGAATAAATTCGTCAAAGAAGAGGTAACTCGCTTACTTGATATCGGTTTGATCCGAGAGGTAAAGTATCGAGACTGACTTAGCTAATGTAGTAGTAGTTCCTAAGAAGAACAATAATTTTGCATGTGTGTAGATCATAAGGCCTTGAATAAGGCATGTTCAAAAGACTCGTTCCCACTACCAAACATCGATCAAATGATTGATGCGACAGATGGGCGCTAGTAAATGAGTTTCCTCGATGCTTATTCCGGTTACAACCAAATTAATATGAACCCGTAGGATCAGGAAAAAACTTCATTCATAACGAATTTCGCCACATATTGCTACAATGTGATGCCCTTCAGGCTAAAGAACGTCGGAGCCACTTACCAATGGATCGTAGACAAGATGTTTGTAAAATAAATAGGGAAGACTATTGAAGTTTATATAGACGATATTCTCGTTAAGTCTTTGAACGCATGTGATCATCTTAAGCATTTGCAAGAAACTTTTGACATCCTAAGGAAGCATAACATGAAGCTTAACCCTGAGAAGTGCGCGTTCGGGATGAGCTCTAGCAAGTTCTTAGGATTCATGGTATCACACGGGGGATTGAGTTAAACCCTGATAAGATCAAATCCATCGAAGACATTCCGGACCAACTATCAAGCGTGAAAGAAGTTCAAAGTCTTACAGGAAGATCTGCCGCTTTGAGCAGGTTTATTTCCCGATCATCAGAGAAATGCCATTATTTCTTCGTGCTGCTCAAAAAGAAAAACAACTTCGAATGGGCCCTGGAATGCCAGAAGGCTTTGAGATATTTGAAAAGGAACTTGTCAAGCTCTCTATTACTATCAAAACCGAATGAAGGTAAAACATTGTTAGTTTACCTCTCGGTCTCAGAGGTAGCGGTGAGCGCCGTTTTAGTCCGTGAGGACGAAGGTACGTAATCTCATATCTATTGCATTAGTAGAATATTAACGGGCAGAAACTTGCTACCCACATTTGGAGAAGCTGGCCTTAGCTCTCGTAGTCGCCGCTCGGAAGCTGAGGCCTTACTTCCAATGTCACTCGATAGTTGTGGTGACCACCTTTCCCATGCAGAATATCCTCCACAAACCCGAAGTCTTGGGTAGATTGGCCAAGTGGGCCGTCGAAATAAGTGAATTCGACATAGAATATAAACCAAGGATGCAATTAAGTCACATTTGGCCTACTTTGTGGCCGATTTCAGTCCGGGATTGCTGCCTCTAGCAACCAAATAAGTAGTGATGGTGTCAGAATCGACATCGGGAGTTTGGACCTTATTTACGGACGAAGCTTCCAACGTAAAGGGACCCGGGCTTGGCCTAATATTATCCATGCCTTTGGGAGAAACCATAAGGCATGCCATCATAGCGGTCCCTTTGACTAACAATGAAGCAAAGTATAAAGCTTTGATTGCAGAACTCAAATTGGCTCGGGGATTACATTCCGAGGTCATATAAGTCAAACGCGACTCCCAATTGGTGTTAAATCAGGTCTACGGGACCTTCGTAACTAAAGATGAGCGCATGCAATGATGCGTAGTGAAGGTCTAGGATCTGCTGGCTCGATTTCAGGAGAGGTAGATTACTCACATCACGAGGGAAGAAAATGCAGAACTAGATGCACTATCTAACCTCTATTCATCAATGGAAATGAAGGGATCATATTCCGGGTTGGTAGTACAACTCATGCGCTCGGTCTTGGATGCAAATAACTACTATTAGGTAAATACGACTAATTTGGTCTGGGAATGGAGGAATTAGATCATCAATTATCTCGATCACAGGAAGTTTCCCGAAGACTCCAAGGCATCCCAGGCGCTGCGCACCAAAGTAGAACGATATAACTTCAAAGGAGGCTAATTGTACATGAAATCTTTCCAAGGCCCGTTGACCCGATGCTTGGGAGCGTCCAAAGCTAATTATGTTATGCGAGAAGTCCACGAAGGGATATGTGGAAATCATTCGGGCGCAAATTCCTTAGTGCTAAAACTGGTAAGTGCATGATATTAATAGCCCCGAATGGAACAAGACGCCAAATCTTTCATGCAAAAATGTGATAAGTGCTAATACTACTCACCGCTGGTACATCAACCAGCAGAACCATTACATTCAGTTCTGTCTCCGTCGCCGTTAATGAAGTAGGGAATGGATATCGTCAGACCACTGCCATCGACACCTGGTAAGGTAAGGTTTCTTTTAATTTTAACTAACTATTTTTCTAAGTGGGTTGAAGCAGGTTCTTATCATAAGATCGGTGAAAGTGAAGTGGTGGATTTCTTGTGGGAAAATATAATTTGCAGATTTGGAATACCAAAAGAGATAGCATGCGATAACGGGCCACAAGTTATAGGCGCAAAGATCGCAAAGTTCCTTGAATATTTGAAAATCAAGAAAATCACATCTTGACCCTATCATCCGAGCGCAAATGGCCAAGCGAAATCAACGAACAAAGTGATTATACAAAATCTCAAGAAGAGGTTGGAAGCGGCTAAAATTAAATGGTCTGAGGAATTACCTCGAGTGTTATGGGCGTACCGAACAATGGCCAAATCGAGCACAGGAGAAACTCCTTTTTCCCTTGTGTACGGAGTTGAAGCCTTAATCCCGATGGAAGTAGGAGAACCTACCTTGAGATATTTCCAGGCAAGGAAAGAGACAAACAACGAAGCGATGTTGGTCAACTTGGAGTTACTCGATGACCGCAGGGACTTGGCAAATATAAGAATGACAACCTAGCAGTAGAGAATGGAAAATTATTATAATTGAATCACCAACCTCCGTTATTTTAAAATAGGAGACTTGGTTCTAAGGAAAGTAACTCAAAACACCGGGGAACTCAATGCAGGGAAGCAAGTTCCGACATGGGAAGGCCCCTAACGGGTTTCAGCTGTCACCGAGAAAGGCTCATAAGAGTTGGAGAATCAGGATGGAGGAAAGTTGTCAAGCAACTAGAATGTGGTACACCGCAAGAGATATTATTGCTCATAAACATCACATGTACTAAAAGTATGTGCTGCACTCTTTTTCCCTTCGTTCAATTTTTGTCCCAATTGGATTTTTCTGGCAAGGTTTTTAACGAGGCAGTAACAGAAAGCATACTACGAAGAAAGATTCAATAGCAACAATAAGACTTTTAATAGCAAGACACACAAGCGAAGAACCACTTCGGGATGGTTAGATAATCTTTGGCTCGATAGCAAAATTCCAACCAGGAAAGTGAGTTTGCAATCAAGAAAAGGTTACCCGACCGTTCACAAGTGCAAACCACTATAGGATTGTTACATAGTATTTTGCTCGATAGCTTAAATTCCTAAGGGGAAGCGAAATTTGTTTCCGAGCTGAAGATTGTCTAGCAATTCATTGGTGGGATCCTCGAAGGTGTAAGGCTTCCAGTATTCCAATTTGCATTCTTCGCATTTGAACACTGGGGGATGATTTGAGGATATGACAATAATGACTGCCACGTCGACTGGAACACGAAAATCGGGAACATAGTTGTATCACTGGGACCATGGACTGCGCAACCAGCCCCGTAAGAAACAAGTTATACAAGTTAGCCATAAGAAATGGCAATTTCATTTTATCATAACGAATGTTTATGTATTTTTTGAAAAGGGAAGGAATAAAGCAAAGTCCTTTTTATTTTCCATCTTGTTTCTTGTCTGACCGATGAATTGATTTTATCATTTGAAAGTTAAACAAGTACTTCAAATGCTAGTGCCGTAATGAATAGGAGACATCCTCTTCAAGAGCACCGTAAATATAAGAGGGTCCTCTCTTATAAAAACCCTCACGATAAATGGTTGATTTCGGAAGAACTTTGCCACAATCCAAAAGCTTTCAGAGGAAAAATACACTTGTGGCTTTACGTAATAAGATGCATAAAGTAAAACTTGCGCAAAACACTTAAGCAAAAAAGAATACAAAGATTAAAACTTGCATAAATGATCAAATGAAGGAAAGACTCATGCAATACTTGAGCAAAAAATGTCTTTATTCACAATAAACGTGTTGAAGTGGCACAAATACAAAAATTGAAAAAAAAAAGGAAAAGCTAAATTGCTGCATCTCTGAAACCTAGAGTAAGAGAAGTGTCTGCACCCCAGGGGAAGTGGGTAGATCCGCCGATCGCTCAACATCTTTTCCCTCATCAGTTTTGCCTTCGACATCTTCGCCTTCCAGTTCCTCTTCAGTTCCCGGAGTTTCGAAACTGGAACCGGAACCAGAAGAACCGGAAGCATCATGCCCTGCCAGGAGTCCCCTTTTAGCAGCTGACTCAAGCTCACGGGCCATAGCAAATTCGGTATCAAAGTCAATGATACCCGCTTTAGCCTCTTCCAAGGTTTTCTCCTTATGTTGTACATAACATAAGTTTTCTCAACAACGAGGGAAGGCACTCGACATTGATAAGTGGGGATTTTGACTACTTATTTGCGCCTTTTGACGTTCGTTTTAGTTCATAAATATTTAAAGGTATTCCCGAAAACTGATAAAATATGCTTACTTGCAAGAGTATTGGAAAATGGGCCATTATGATGAAATCCAACTCAAGAAGGAGTGCTTTTGAACAAGGACAAAAATAAAGCACATGGGCTCAAGTGCGGACCACAGAATTCTATTTGCGGTCGCAGAATATGAAGAAGAATCAATAAAGCTTCAGTGTAAAGTGCGGACCGCACAATAATTGTGCAGCCGCAGAAGTCAATGTTCAGCGAATTTTAAATTCAAACCCGACAAGAACTGTGGACCGCACTATAATTGTGCGACCGCAAAAATCAAATGTGCGGCCGCACCCAGAATTATGCGGACCGCATAACTCAAGAGAGGCGGTCGCTACCCAGAATTGTGCGGCCTCAAAAGCCACTCCTGTCAAGAGCTGAAGAAAAGTGCGGACCACACAGAGAATTGTGCGGCCACAGAACCTCCTAAAGGGAAATTTTATCAGAAATATTTAGCTTTGTATAAATAGACTATTTTCACGAAATTAGTTTAAGTTTTGAATATCAAAAAGTGTGTACCGTTTTTCTTTACTCTTTTAGGCAACTTTAGTTTATATTGTTGATTTTACATTGGATTTTCATTTATTAATCATTCAATATGAGTTTTATCATATTTTCTTCTTTATTTTCTTCATTACCCACTATGAGTAGCTAAATTTATAGCTAGGGTTGTGACCCAACCCTAGTGTGGGAACCTAATGGGTGTTTGATTTAGGGCTTGTTTATGGTTGGGTATGTATTATTTAGCCTAGTACTTGCTATAATTGTAGAATTAATGGTTGCAAATATTGGTTCAAGCCTATTTGACTTGGTCTATATTTGAGAAAGAAAGACTTTGTCTAGGAAAACTTAGCTAACAAGATTTTGGGATGAAATCAAGAGATTGATAGTCCCAATTAAAGGGTTGAACCTAGAGATAGTAAAACCCCACTTGAGCAATTTGTCAACTGGTTAGTTCAATACCCATTTGGACTTAAAAAAGCCAAATTGGGCAAAACCACTCTCTTACCAAGAGGTATTGAGTGTTGATTGCTATAATATATCCCGACCAATGAAACTCGCCCTAAAGCCCACAACCCGTTAGGCAAACACCTAGGTGGAAGTCACCGCCCTAGACCCTTTACAAATTTGAAAACCAACAACAAAAACATTCTTCTCTAGTTTCATATTTTTCAATTGCAATCCTTAGTATAATTTTAGAAGTAAAATCAAAACAATGTTTGTGGAAGTGCAACTTAGACAATTCACGTGCTTAGACCAAATACATACCACTAATCCCATCTACGCTCCTTGTGGATTCGATCTCGACTCCTAGTTGGGTATTATTAGTGCAATTGACTGCTTCACAACCCCAATTTGAGGTGTGACTTGGGCGAGATCAATTTTTAGCGCCGTTGCCGGGGAGCATAAATACAGATTTAGCTATATATTTGGTTTTGTGTGTGAATTGTCTTCTTTTTCTTCTGTGTTACTAATCTTTTTGGTGAAACAATTGCTCTCAACAACAATGATCCTCTCGGAAACATACCTTTGGGGGATGTGGATGAGGAAGATGACCAAGTTGAAGAGGTTCATCCTGAACCTAAAGCAAATAGACGAGGCCGGCCGCCTCAAGACAACGTTCCCGTAACACCCCCACCTCCACCAAGAGAGACTCTACACCGGGTGTTGTCGAATGAAGGGTATTCAACTGCCATAGTCCCGCCCCGTATTAGGGCGGACAACTGTCAAATCATAAATGTTATGCTCACATTGTTAGAGCAACAAGGATTCTTCACCTGGGCTCCGAATCAAAATGCATACAAACACTTGAAAGGATTTGTGGACACTTGCTGAGGGAGTAAACAGACAAACGTCTCAGAGGATGCTTTAAGGTTGAGGTTGTTTCCTTTCTCACTAAGGGGGAAAGCCTTGGATTGGTTAGAAAGGTTTCCAAACCATTCCATCCATACATAAGATAAATTGGCGGATAAATTCATTGCCAAGTTCTTTTCTCCCGGGCATATGGCTACTCTTAGATACGAGATTCGAGCATTCAAACAAGAACCCAATGAGCCTTTGCATGAGATATGGGAGAGGTACCGAACTATGGTGAAAGAGTACCCAAACAATAACATGACGAAGGCTATGATTCAACAAACGTTTTATAGGGGGATCAATACTACCAATCAATGCGTGGTCAACCAACTTGACGGTGGAAATTTCATGACAACACCATATGCCGAAGCTTGTGAAATCTTAGATGAAATGGCGGATACTTCACCGGCATGGCAAAGTAAAGCAAATGTTCCTCAATGTGATCCAAATGTGATTCACCTACATAAATAATTGCATGATCACGGGCAAGCAATTGCCGAGTTGACCACTACAATGAATCAATTAGCCAAAGCTCAACTTCAGCAAGTTCAAGGTCCTAAACAAGTAAATGCAATGGAGGGTGTCAATATGATGGTAAACAAGAGAAGGCAAAAGGGTTAATAAGTGCAAAACCATGCGGAACAATATATACAAGAAGATAGTGGGTTTGACCAAGATGAATCTTACAATGAACAAGAGGAGGAAGTACAATATGTAAACAACTTCTAAGGGCAAAGAAACAACTCTCAAGGCCCGAATCAACAACAATGTGATCTCAAGGTAATAAAGGGAATTGGAACAGTCAAAACAACCAAGATAGTTGGAACAATCAAGGAAATTGGAATGGTCAAAACGACCAAAGCAATTGGGGTGGCAATAGTCAAGGATATTGGGGAGGCAATAACCAAGAGGGATGGAACAATAATCAAGGGAATCGGGGGTCGGGCTTTCAAAGGCCCCCGATGTATCAACAATGAAACAACTCGCCTCCTTATCATTCCCATGGTCCTAGTTCTTCTAATAATGATATGGGGCGAATTGAGAACATGTTTAAACAAATGATGAAGAATAATGTTGACTCAGATGCTCAACTAGCCTCTCACAACACTTCAATTTGCAATTTGGAAGCCCAATTGGGACAAATCTCGCAAGCTTTGAACACTCGTCCTAAGGGGGCACTACCAAGTGACACGGTGGTGAACCCAAAAGGTGGGAATAACACGGGACATGCCATGGCCGTGACTACAAGGAGTGGAAAAGGTGGGGATGCAACCACCTCAAGTCAAAGACAAATTGTGGACTATGAAGTAGTGATTCAAGAAGATGAGATTCCAAACAATTTGGTGCAAGCCAATAATGAAGTAAGAATTGATATTGATGACAATGTGAAGGAGACTCAAGAGGAAGTGAACCCATCTAGGGAGCACATTGTAGACATACCGGAATTGGTAGTGCCAAAGGCTAAGATACCAATGGCAAGTCCCCCTCCTCCATACCCTCAAAGGCTTGCCAAGAAAAATGGATAGAACCAATTCAAAAAGTTCATTGACATGATGAAAATACTATCTATTAATGTTCCATTGGTTGAGACTTTGGAGAAAATACCCGGTTATGCAAAGTTTATGAATGATTTGATGACAAAGAAGAGGTCAATGAATTGTGAGACTATAAAGATGACATATCAAGTGAGTGCGATTGTGCACTCAATGGCTCCTAAATTAAAAGATCCCGACGTTTTCACAATCCCTTGTACTATTGGAAGCGCCGACTTTGCAAAAGCTATTTGTGATCTTGGGGCAAGTATCAATTTGATGCACTATTCGATTTTCAAGACTTTGGGAATTGGACAACCAAGACCCACATCTATGAGGTTACAAATGGCGGATCGTACTATGAAGAGTCCATTGGGTATTATTGATGATGTGTTGGTTCGTGTTGATAAATTCATCCTCCCGGCGGACTTTGTGATTCTTGACTGTGAAGTAGACTATGAGGTGCCTATTATTCTAGGGAGACCTTTCCTTGCTACGGGAAGGCTCTTATTGATGTGGAAGCCGGTGAGCTCACTTTCAGGGTGGATGATGAAAATGTGGTTTTCCATGTGTGCAAATCTTTGAGGCAACCAAATAGCAATGAAGTTTGTTCATTTGTGGATTTGGTGACCTATGTGGTTATTGATGATACTTAGTGCCGATGAATGCAGATGATACTTTGGAGGCCATTTTGCTCAACCTTGATGATGATGAGAAGGATAGCTATGTGGAATGTGTGAATGCATTGTGAGGAATTAGGTCTTACACTTACGAACCTCGCAAATTGTCATTGGATCTTGAAAATTAAAAGACTCCTCCAACAAAGCCATCAATCGAGGAGCCTCCTACTTTGGAGTTAAAGCCATTGCCTCCACATCGCAGGTATTAATTCCTTGGCCCTTGTTCTACTTTACCGGTTACTCTTTCCTCTTGTTTGACTAAGGTGCAGGTAGACTCCACATTAGCGGTGCTACAAAATAGGAAGAAAGCTATTGGTTGGACATTGGCGGATATTCGGGGTATAAGACCCGCCTTTTGCATGCACAATATTATTTTGGAGGAGGATGCCAAAACCTCCGTTGAACATCAAAGAAAACTAAATGAAGCAATGCAAGAGGTGGTCAAAAAGGAGATCATAAAGTGGTTGGATGCCGGGGTTGTTTACACCATTTACGATAGTTCGTGGACCTCTCTAGTGCAATGTGTCCCAAAAAAGGGGCATCACGGTGGTCACCAATGACAAGAACGAGTTGATTCCTACAAGAACAGTGACCGGGTGGAGAGTGTGTATGTACTATCGCAAGCTCAACAAAGTCACAATGAAGGATCATTTCCCACTTCCCTTCCTTGATCAAATGCTTGATAGGTTGGCCTGTCGTGCTTTCTTTTGCTTCCTTGATGGGTATTCTGGCTACAATCAAATTTTTATTACTCCGGAGGATCAAGAGAAGGCTACTTTCGCATTCTCGCGGATGCCATTTGGTTTATGCAATGCACCGATGACTTTTCAATGGTGTGTGATGGCTATCTTCATGGACATGGTGGAGGATTCCCTTGAGGTCTTCATGGATGACTTTTCAGTGGTTGGTAATTCTTTTAATGATTGCTTGAAATATTTGGATAAGGTCTTGGCAAGATGTGAAGAGACGAACTTGGTACTGCAATTGGGAGAAATGTCACTTCATGGTCGAGGAAGGCATTGTCCTTGGCCACAAAATTTCAAAGAATGGTATTGAGGTCGACAAGGCCAAAATATAGGTGATTTTGAAACTTTCACCCCCAACATCCGTGAAGGGAGTGAGGAGTTTCTAGGGTCATGCGGGGTTCTACCGCCATTTCATCAAGGATTTTTCCAAAGTGGTGAACCCCTTGTGTAAGCTATTGGAGAAAGATGCCAAATTCCATTTCTACGAGGATTGCATGAAGGAATTTGAATTGCTCAAGTTCAAATTGACAACTACTTCTATCATCATCGCCCCGAATTGGAGCTTGCCTTTTGAGCTTATGTGTGACGCTAGTGATGTGGCGGTCGGAGCAGTTTTGGGGCAGCGTGTCAACACGATATTTTATCCTGTCTACTGTGATAGTAAGACCATGAATGATGCCCAAGTCAATTACACAGTGACCTAAAAAGAGCTCCTTGCTATTGGTTTTTTCGATGGAAAAGTTCCGCCCATACTTGATGGATACAAAAGTGATTGTCCACACGGATCATGCGATAATTGGTACCTAATGAGCAAGAAATATTCAAAGGCACGGTTAATGAGATGGGTGCTTTTATTGCAAGAGTTCGATTTAGAAATCCAAGACCGCAAAGGTAGTGAAACCCAATTGGAGGACCACTTGTCTCGCTTGGAGGAGGAGGGGAGGCCACATGACGGCCTTAAAATCAATGACTCCTTCCCCGACGAGCAACTTCTAGCCATTTCAATGACCAAGATGCCATGGTTCGCCGACTTAGCAAATTATCTTGTGACTGTTATTGTACTGAACGAGTTCTCTTCAAACCAAAGGAAGAAACTCAAACGAGATTGACTTGACTACTATTGGGATGAACCGTGTCTCTTCCGAATTTATGCCGATGGTGTGATTCGAAGATGTGTGCCGGAGGAGGAACAAGTGGAAATTCTTGATGCTTGCCACTCTTCACCATATGGTGGTCACCATGGTGGAGCGAGAACGACATCTAAAGTGTTGAGTTGTGAATTCTATTGGCCTACTGTTTACAAGGATGTAAGTGATCTAGTCAAGCGTTGTGATAAATGTCAAAGGGCCGGTGGGATTTCTAAGAAGAATGAGATGCCCCTCACCACCATCTTGGAAATTGACATTTTTGATGTGTGGGGCATTGATTTCATGGTACCGTTCGTAAGCTCTTGTGAACACCTACATTTTGGTATGTGTAAATTATGTGTCAAAATGGGTTGAGGTCGTTGCTCTACCCAACAACGAAGCTAAAAGTATGGTGGCATTTTTGAAAAAGAACATCTTCACAAGGTTTGGTACTTCAAGGGCAATTATAAGTGATGGGGGATCTCACTTTTGCAACAAAGATTTTGATACCTTACTCACCAAGTATGGTGTCACTCACAAAGTCACGACCCTCTATCACCCTAAAGCAAGCGGACAAGTGAAAGTCTCCAACTGGGAGATCAAGAGTATTTTGTCAAAGATAGTGAATGCCAACCGGACGGATTGGTCGAAGAAACTCAATGATGCTCTATGGGACTATAGGACGGCTTACAAAACACCGATTGGGATGTATCCATACCAGTTGGTGTTCGGGAAAGCTTGTCACCTTCCGATGGAACTTGAGCACATGGCTATGTGGGCATTGAAGAAGCTAAATCTTGAGTGGGATATCATCGCTAACTTCAGGGTGTCACAATTGAATGAGCTCGATGAATTCTGGTACCATGCTTATACAAGTTCTTTATTATACAAGGAGAAGATGAAGTACCTCCATGACAAGTACATTCGGAACAAGGAGTTCAAAGAAGGTGATCTTGTGTTATTGTTTACTTCTCGGTTACGAATGTTTCCGGGAAAGTTGAAGTCTAAATGGAGTGGCCCGTTTGAAGTTGTGAGTGTGACACCCTTTGGTGCATTAGACTTAAAGAATAAAAATGATGAAGTGTTTAGAGTCAATGGTCACCGAGTGAAGCATTATTTGGGAAAAGTTGACGATGGCCACGTCATGGCATTGATTCATTTCAAGTGATTGATGGTAATCTGCGTCGTACCACGACGTTAAATCAGGCACTTCTTAGGAGGCAGCCCATGTCTCTTTTTATTTTTTATTATTTAGATAGGTCTTGTTTTGTGCTAACTGGTTTTAAAGTATGATGCAGGAATAAGGGTGCTTTGCAGGAACTGTGCTCAGAATAAAATGCTAAGTGTGGAAAAAAATGCGGATCGCACATTTATTGTGCGGACCGAACAATCTTGATGGCCACAGTAGAAAGGAGTCTACGGCCGCACAATTCATTGTGCGACCACACAACTGGAGATCATAAAATTGCAAACTCTCTAAAGTTTGAATTGCAGAGAAATGGTCGATATGCGGCCGCACAAAGATCTGCGACCGCACTCAGAATTGTACGGGCCGCAGATCGTCAAAAGGGTGATTGGTAACAGGTAAGGAGTGCGGCCGCACTCAGCTTAGCATTTTTTCCCTAGTCAGTCAAACTATAAATAGCAGCCCCCTCACAGTGGTCAAACTTTACACACTCTGAACACTTAACACAAAAGCCAGCACAATGCACTTAAATTGATTCAAGCATCTCACACTTATTTCATCTTCCTTGATCCTTCCTTACATCTCTACATCACTGGTAAGTTCAATTCATCTTCAAAAAAATTCAATTTTCTTAATTTTATTCATAGTTACTGTAGTTATTTTTAGGCCTAATGTCAAATTCATCATTATGTGTGCTTAAAATTGTATGGGTAACTTCCTAGTTGCTAATTGGGGGATGGGTAAATTGTGCATTATGTTTAATTTGCCAATACCATGTCTAAATTGTGCAAAACCTAAATTTAGTGTCGTCTAATTTTGAAATGTGCGGTCCGCAGATCCTTAGGCGAGGGCAAATTTTATGCATTGATTGTGCGGTCCGCAAAAATTGAACTGCGGTCGCACTAAAAATTGTGCGATCCACAGAAACTAAGCTACGACCGTAGAAAAATGTGTGCGCCCGCAGATTACAACTTCAGAGAATTGATATTTCTGGGCCTTGAATTGTGCGGCCACACTCTAAATTGTGCGAATCGCACTTCCCCCCGCCGCCCACTATTTTAACTGCAACTGTTTTATAGTTTGTGTTTGAACTTTAACTGACTCATGTTGCTATGTATTGCAGAAAATGGTTAGATCAAGAGGACGTGGTGATACTTCCAAAGGGAGGGGTGAACCCTCCCGAGGCTGAAGCAAGGGTACCCTACCACTTTCCATGTAAAAAGTGATTAGTAACCCAATTAATGTGGGTGCCATTATGTCGGGCAACATTTCTCTGGTTGTTTGGCAGGGTGAAAGCTTCTATCTGTATCCCAACACTATCACGGAGTATCTCACGGATACGGGGGTGGAGCCCAAGAGCTTTGATATGAAGGTAAGGGCTAAGCAGCCCTTCTCCTGGTACTCTATGAAGGACCCATGGAACCCGCAAAACAAGGGTAAGTCGACTACTGCCGTAGGCTAGTCTGATGAGCCATCGGTGGTAGTTGCAAATTCTGCTGTTATGCCTTCTACAACTTCCATTCCTTTCACATCAGTGGGGCCTTCCATCGATACAACTGCCATGCCACCACCTCCATCTTCAGGGCCATCAGCATCAGTATAAGTGCCTTCCTCCTCTACTTATCCACTCTTTGCGCTGCGAGTCTTCCAGACACTAGCGAGTCTTAACAACTAGATGCATACAGCTACTGCAAAGTTGTTGTAGCTCAGACCTCTACCTCAGCACCCCAGATTCCTCTGTCAGTGCAGGAAACTTTGAAGAAAATATTGGAGAATCAAAATACCATCATGGGCACCTTGGTGGCACATGGGGGAGCAATTGAGGAGCTTGGGAAGCAGGTGAAGAAGATGAGGAAATCTCAGGCTTTGAGAAACTCAGTTGACAAATTGAGACAAGAAGTGACAAAGATAACAACCACTAGGGATCTTTCATTTGACTTACAGATGGAGATAGATCCATCAGTACCAGCAGACCCAACAACATCAGTGGCACCAGCTAGCTAGTCTGAGGAGCCAGACCGCGTTACCCACACTGCTGAGGCAGTGCTACAGATGTTCACCAACCCAGCTACTCCCCGATTAAAGGATGATGATATCCAGTTGGAGGAGCCTGAGGGAGGTGATGCTGCTATGGATACCGAGACCACATAGGGAGTCCTCTCTACTCTTTCCCATCCTTATTTTGATTTTTGTTAAGCATTGTGGACAATTCTTATTCTTATTCAGGGGGGTGATATATTTTGATTTGATATGACATTTGACATTGGCCTGTAATAACTATAATACTCTATTTTTATTTTTATTTTCATTATGTATACGTTCTTCTATCTCTATTGATGTATATATTCTCTTGTCCTTTTTCGGTTGGTATATTCATTTTTGCTTTCAGTAGTTTATTTCATAGCTTCTTTATTATGTTTTCTGTATAGTCTAGCTTCTTATTTACTTTAATAGCTTCTTTTTTATTTAGTAGCTTCTTTTTATGTTTTAGTGATCAATAAGCCTTTGGGTTTCTTAATGCCACGGTTCTTTCCAAATGTGGTTTTTGTGTGAACCGGGTGACTCTTCCCAACGATGGATGGTGTGACAACCTTCTTAAGGGATTGAGTCCGATTTTGATGTTTAGGTAAGAACAATAGTAATAATGAATAAGAGGACCTAATTGAGTCAAACTAGAAGAGTCAAGCATGCTTCACTTGGTACCAACACACTTAACTACATGCTTATGATTAAAAACAAGTTCTTGGAAAGATATAGCTCTAGTTACTCACTTTTTGACTCTTGTGTTGACTTAAGCAATCATCGAGTGGTTTAGTTGAACCATTAGTGATTTTCAATCTCGAATATGGTTGTTGTGGGCCCTCGACTCTATCCTCGTTAACAATCCAGTTGTATGAGAGGTGAGATGTTCTGTTGCAAGTCCAATTACCTGTGCGAATGGTCTAGAACTTGCCCCGAATGTGTTTCTAGGCGCAAATATTAAGTTTTGCTTGGCTTGAGAAGTGATTGTAGGATCTCCTTGACCCATTTTGAAATTTTCCATGACCTACCAATGATGTTATCCCTACTCAACCCTTTTGATCCTAAAGCCTTTCTCATTTGATAACCATGTTACAATCCTTTACCCGTTTTGTAGTGACCCTCTCTTGGCACCCGAACTTTTTTTAACACTCATGAGAAGAAATTGGCTAAAACATAAGTTTGGGGGAGAAACGAGGAGTTTGAAAGTGGTATAAAGGTACAAAAAGAGAAAAGAAATGAAGAAAAGAAAAGGCAAAGAAAAAAAAAAGAAAGAACAAAAGAAAAATGCAAAAAGAAAGCGACTAAATTGAAGAGTTGAAGGGATTCAAAGAAAAGCAGAAAATGCAAAGCATGGAGAAAACAAAGAATTATAAAAATGAATATCATGACAAGAAAAAGCGATGTCAAGTCTCTCTAGTTCCCCTAAGGAAAAATAAAATGCCTCAAAAAGTCGGCAAAGCATGAGCCAAAAAGAGAAAATGGAGTGCTTAAGGAAAGATGAACCCGTTCTATTCCAACATTTCCTACCTTAGTCCAAAAGCCTTCATTACATCCCGAAAAAGCCCTACGTGATTTCAGGCCGAGTGAACTGACATTAGTGGTGAATTACATAAGAGGCAAGCATATGGTACTTAGAGTCGTACCTGTGACATTCTTTTGAGAGAGATGAGCGATTTTTTCACAAATCCTTGAATTGAGTGCTACATTCATAAGTGAGATAAGCTAACGAAGAGTAGAGGTGAAGGAATATGGGATACACAGTGACCTACATGAAAGAGCTAACTTCCTTGATGAGTAAAGTCAACTCTTGATGCTCAAGTGTCACATTAGAACTATTTGTGCTTAAAACTTCAAAACATTGCCTTGTTGATAATTCATGAGCGTGTGGATGATTGTTGGCCCAATTGATGTGTGTTTGATTCACCGTAGATTATCTGGAATAGCTCGTATTTTGTGGAAGTGAAAATTACCTTATTTGCTTGAGGACAAGCAAATGCTTAAATTTGGGGGAGTTGATAAGTGGAAATTTGACTACTTATTTGAGCCTTTTGACTTTCGTTTTAGTTCATAAATATTTAAAGGTATTCCCGAAAACTGATGAAATATGCTTACTTGCAGGAGTATTGGAAAATGAGCCATTATGATGAAATCCAACTCAAGAAGGAGTGCTTCTGAACAAGGGAAAAAAACAAGCACACTGGCTCAAGTGCGGACCGCAGAATTCTATCTACGGCCGCAGAATATGAAGAAGAATCAACAGATCTTCAATGTAAAGTGCGGACCGCACAATAATTGTGCGGCCGCAGAAGTCAAAGTTCAGAGAGTTTTAAATTCAAGCCAAACAAGAACTGCGGACCGCACTATCATTGTGCGGCCGCATAAATCAAATGTGTCGCCGCACCCAGAATTATGCGGACCGCAGAACTCAAGAGATGCGGCCGCAACCCAGAATTGTGTGGCCGCAGAATCCACTCATGTCAAGAGCTAAAAAAAGTGCGGACCGCACATAAAATTGTGCGGCCGCAGAATCTCCGAAGGGGCAATTTTGTCCGAAAATTTCAACTTTGTATAAATAGACTACTTTCACGAAATTAGGTCAAGTTTTGAATACCAGAAAGTGTGTAGCCATTTTTCTTTAATCTTTTAGGCAACTTTATTTTATATTGTTGATTTTACATTGGATTTTCATCTATTAATCATTCAATATGAGTTTTATCATCTTTTTATTCTTTATTTTCTTCATTACCCACTATGAGTAGCTAAATTTCTAGCTAGGGTTATGACCCAACCCTAGTGTGGGAACCTAATGGGTGTTTGATTTAGGCCTTGTTTATGGTTGGGTACGTATTATTTAGCCTAGTTCTTGCTATAATTGTAGAATTAATGGTTACAAATATTGGTTCAAGCCTATTTGACTTGGTCTATACTTGAGAAAGAGAGACTTAGTCTAGAAAAACTTGGCTAACAAGATTTTGGGATGAAATCAAGAGATTGATAGTCCCAATTAACGGGTTGAACCTAGAAATAGTAAAACCCCACTTGAGCAATTTGTCAACGGTTTAGTTCAATACCCATTTGGACTTGAGAAAGCCAAATTGGACAAAACCACTCTTTTACCGAGAGGTATTGAGTGTTGATTGCTATAATACATCCCGACCAACGAAACTCGCCCTAAAGCCCACAACCCGTTAGGCAAACACCTAGGTGGAAGTCACCGCCCTAGACCCTTTACAAATTTGAAAACCAACAACAAAAACATTCTTCTCAAGTTTCATATTTTTAAATTGCAATCCTTAGTATAATTTTAGAAGTAAAATCAAAACAAAGTTTGTGCAAGTGCAACTTAGACAATTCACGTGCTTAGACCAAATATAAACCACTAATCCCATATACGTTCCCTGTGGAATCGATCTCGACTCCTAGTTTGGTATTATTATTGCAATCAACCGCTTCACAATCTCAATTTGAGGTGTGACTTAGGCGAGATCATGCGCTTAAGTTTTTCTTTGAGTTGGATAACCTCGGTAGAAAGGTTTTCACAGCCGGATCTAATATACATGAGGCTAATATCGAGCTCGCAGACAGTTCAGCTAAAAAGCCTATTATGCTCAATAGTCTTCCTATACTTCTCCTCCAACTGGGCATGTTTCACCCTCGCAGCAACAAGCTCTTCAGTTTTGGAGTTCAAGGCTACTTCTAAGTTAGTCAATCTTTCAGTAGAGGCAGCCTCACGATCGGTTGCAGCAAGAACAACACTAATGGTTACCACTTCTTGCTGCAAACGAGTCTCCAATACAACAGCCTCAATAGCTTTGGCATCCAATTGTGAGAGGCGAGCAGTAGTTTTCTCCCGCTCGGCCAAAAGTTGATCATGTGCGGAGGTAAGTTCTTTTTTTCCCGAATCAAACTTTGTAGGCCATCAGAAGCAAGAAAATTGGACTACAAAACAAGAAAGGAAAAAATAGAAGAAATAACAAAATAAGTGAAGAATGTACCGTTGCGGTGTTGTGCATGGCATTGTTTAATAAGCACTCCCCCGAGAGAGCTTGTATCTTTTCCCAATGTTTTTTTGAAGCCAAAGGCTTCAAATAATTAGAAAGTTCTACCAGTGAGATATCAAATTGCATCCGATGGATACCGAGAGAGTAACGCTCCTCCTCCTTTGCGGATCTTCTCAAGGGGGAGCATAATTTTGCCCTAAATTCCCATGAACTGGGGATTGGGGGAGAAGGACACCCTCTTCTCGGACAGATGCGGCGCGATGTAGATAATGTAGCAGTTATTGGTGGAATAGTTGGTGAAGATGGAGATGAAGTTGATGGTGTTGAAGGGTGAGAAGCAGATGCGACAAACACTGTGTTGGTTGCTGGTGTCTGATCACGTCCAAAGCACACCTCAATAGAGCTATGAAACGGTCGCATGCAATAATAAATACATAACTAGGAGTCGAGGTGGAATCCACTGGGATCTAAGATGGGAGTTAGGGGTATATGTTTCAAATGAGCAATTGGATTATCTAAATTGTACTTCCACAACAGGGATTTATTTCTACTGTTAATAATAATTGCAAGATAACAAAAGTAGACTAGAGATAATTGTTTTTAAGGTTTTTCCAAATGGGTAAAAGGCCTAGGGCTGTGGCCATGACTTAGGCGTTTGCCTAATGGGATAAAGACTTTAATTCTTGTTTTGTTGATTGGGTGTATTATAGCTCTCAACTCTGAATTACCCACTCAATACCTCTCGGTCAGAGAATGGTTTTGCTCAATTTGGCTTTCTCAAGACCAAATGGGTATCACCCAAAATAGTAGATAAGAGCTCAAGTCGGGTTATCACTATCTCTAGGTTGAACCCTTTAATTGGGTTAATCAATCTCTCAATTGATCCAATATTTTATTAGCTAAGCTATCCTAGACTAGGTTCCTCTTTCTCGAATAGAGACTAAGTAAAATAGGCATGAATTAATATTTTCAACCATTAATTCTATAATTAAAGCATGGACAAAGCTAAATAATCAACACTCAATCATAAATAAGCACTAAATTAGATACCCACAAGGTTTACACACTAGGGTTGGCTCACAACCCTAGTAAAAGTCTAGATACTCATAATGGGGTTTGAAGAAAATAAGGAAGAAAAACTAATTAAACTCGTAATGGAAGCTTAAAATGATAAAATCTAATGTAAATACACCAAAGTAGTGTAAAGTAGTAAAGGAAAACGGCTACAACAACTTCATATGTTCAAACTTGACCTAATTTTGTGAAACTCGTCTATTTATACAAGCTGAAAATGTCGAACAAAAATGCCCCTTGGAAGGTACTATGGCCGCACAATTCCATGTGCGGTCCGCAGATTTCTTCATCGGGCAGAAAGTGGAGTTCTCTGGCCGCGCATTTCTGAATTGCGGCTGCGAAGCAATCTACTACGGCTGCACATTTCTAGGTTGCGGCCGCACAATTCTTGTGTGATGCGCAATTCACAAAGGCTTATGGACTTGGTCTTTTTGCATACTCTCTGATCTTCGACTCTTAGCCTAGTTTTGCGGCCACACAATTCATGTGCGGTCCACAATTTGCGCAAAGTTCTGCTAAACTTCTCTCCTTGGTTTGCGTCAGCAGATAGAATTCTACGGTCCGTAATTTCATCCGCGATTGCAGAATTCCTTTTGCGGACCACATATTTGTGCTTGTGTGCCCTTTGTTACATTGTGCTTCAGAACACCCCTTTTTGAGTCGGATTTTATCTCGGGAGACCAAACTTCCAGCATACATGCAATTTTGCACAATTTCATTAGTTTCGGAAACACAATTCAATTGCTTTTGGACTAGAACATAAGCTAAAAGGCGCTAATAAGCAGACAAAATCCTCACTTATTGTCATGACCCCAATTCACCCTCCTTAGGTTGTCGTGATGGCACCTAGTCTCTAAGACTAGGTAAGCCTAACAATTTGCAAAAAAACGTAAAATAAAATTGAAGCCCAATTCACAATATATGAAATAAATATAAAAATTCAATTTAATAATTTCAACTCCCCAAACCCGGTAGAAATAAGTCACAAACTTCTAAGAATTTATTCTAAGTGTCTCAATACATTAAAGTCTAAAGAGAAATCAGGAAGACAACATATTAAGGATAAAAGGGGACTCCGAGGTGTGCGGACGCTGGCAGATGTACCTTGAAGTCTCCGTGTACACCTAATTCACTGATACCTGGTCTAATAGGAAGTACCTGGATCTGCACAAAAACGATGTGCAAAAGTGTAGTATGAGTATACCACAGCGGTACTCAGTAAGTGCCAAGCCTAACCTCAGTAGAGTAGTAACGAGATCAGGTCAGCCCCTACTGGAAATAATAGAAGAGTAAGACAGAGGATATAATAATATAACGAAATGACTGAGAAATGAACAACACAACAAATAGAGGTAAACAACATGGGCGCTCCCGAGATACCGCCTCGTAGTCCCAAAAGTAAATATGTAGTACATGGGGATCTCCCGAGGAACCGCCTCGTAGTCCCAAAAGTAAATATGCAATATAGAGGGATCTCCCGAGGAACCGCCTCGTAGTCCCAAAGTAAATATGCAACAGATATCCGAAGGAAACAATGAATTTACAGCAAGAATCTCACAGATAAAGATTTAAATCAAATAAAATAAGTAGGTAATTCAGCTAAGCATGTTGCACATATTGCAAGTAAGAATTAGGGTACGTAGACATGTGTTACTAGACTAAACATAATCACTACATATACTAAAGCAAGTCAGTTAAAGAATTTAAAAGAAGACTACTCAGCAAGAACCGATATTTTCAAATTTAGCTCGTGTACGCACTCGTCACCTCGCGTATACGACACTCACATATCAGAAAATGTTACAACAGTAACAAATTCTAAGGGGATTCCCCCCACCCCTCCACCCCCCACCCCACAGAGTTAGACAAGCCACTTACCTCAAGCCAAGCTCAATCAGTCAATAAGAATGTCGTTCCCTCGATTTTCCGACTCTGATCGGCTCGAATCTAGTCAAAATTAATTTGATTCAGTCAATACAAATTATAGGAATTTATTCCATATGAAAGCACATATGTTTCAATAAAAACACAAAATTTAACTCAAAAATTACACACGAGGCCCATGTCTCAAAACCCGACAAAGGTTACAAATATGAACGCCCATTCGATCACGAGTCCAACCATACCAAATTTACCAAATTCCGACATAAACTCGACCTCTAAATCTCAAATTCTTATTTTGAAATCCCTAGGCCCAAATCCGTAAATTTTACCTCAAAAAACATGTAATCTAGTCGAAACCTCAAATTACATAAATCAACGCTAACACCACGAATCATGCTCCAGTTCAAGCTTAATGAAACTTAGGAATTCCAACTTCTACATTCAACACCTAAATCTATGAAATCAAGTTCGATTGACCTCCAATTTTGCACATAAATCATAAATGACATAACAGACATATTCAAATTTTCAGAATCGGATTCCAACCTCGATATCAAAAAAGTCAACTCCCTGGTCAAACTTCCAAACTTAAATTTCAATTTTAGCCATTTCAAGCCTAATTTAACTACGGACTTCCAAATAATTTTCTCGACACGTTCCTAAGTCCAAAATCACCATACGGAGCTATTGGAATTATCAAAACTCTATCCGGTAAACCTTTTCAACTTAAATTTTGACCTTAAGACTAAGTGTCTCAATTCATTCCGAAATCTCTCCGGACTCGAACTAACTACCCCGGCAAGTCACAATATAGCTACAAAGTACAGAATGAGCAATAAATGGGTGAATGGGACTACAACTCTCAAAACGATCGGTTGGGTCGTTACATCCTCCCCCTTTTAAACAAACATTCCTCCGCGAACGAGTTTAGAATTATACCTAGAGAGGTGAAAAGATGAGGATAGCAACTACACATATCATGCTGGGTCTCCCAAGTCGCATCCTCGACAGGATGGCCCCTCCACTGTACTTTTACTGAAGCAATGCACTTCGATCTTAGCTTTCTAACTTGTCTGTCCAAAATGACCGCTGGTTCCTTGATATAAAATATACCCTTGTCCAGCTGGACTGAGCTGAAGTCTAAAACGTGAGACGAATCGCCATGATACTTCCGGAGCATGGAAACATGGAACGCTAGATGAACTGCAGAGAGACTAGTTGGTAGTGCAAGTCTGTAAGCCACATCTCCAACTTTCTCAAGAATATGCACTATGGGATTATCGGACGGCTTACAAAACACCTATCGAAATGTCGCCATACCAGTTGGTGTTCGGAAAAGCTTTTCATCTTCCGGTGGAACTTGAGCACCAAGCCATATGGGCTATAAAGAAGTTGAATATTGATTGTGATGTAGCCGCTAACTTGAGGGTTGCACATTTGAATGAATTGGATGAGTTCTCGTACCGTGGTTATGAAAGTTCGTCCTTGTCGAAGAAAAGATGAGATATCTTCATGATAAATACATTTGGAATAAAGAGTTCAAGGTGGGCGATCTTGTGTTGTTGTTTAACTCAAGGTTGAGGATGTTTCCCGGGAAGTTAAAGTCTAAATCGAGTGGTCCTTTTTAAATTGTGGGTATGACATATTTTGGTGCATTGGACTTGAAGAAGAAAAACAATGAAATATTCTGAGTCAATGGTCACCGGGTGAAGAACTATTTTGGAAAAGTTGGAGATAGCCACGTCGTGGCGGCCATTCATTTTAATTGATGATATTCTGCGTCGTGCCACGACGTTCAATGAGGCACTTCTTGGGAGGCAACTCATGTTCCTTTTTCTTTTGTAGTTAGGTGTTATTTTGTGCTAACTTGATTTGAAGTGTGCTATAGGGATGAGCGTGACTTACATGAATTGTGGACAGAAATCTGGCTAAGTGTTGCAAGAATTGCGGACATCGGTTGAATTGCGTGGACCGCCTATTTATAGTTACCGCAGCAAAAGTGCACTGCGGCCGCACAATTATCTTGCGGCCACACAAATGGGAGGTAAAAAATGTCAACTCTCTGAAGTCCGATATGTAATAGAAAAGGTCAATTTGCGGCCACAAAAAGGAAATCTGCGGTTGAAACATGGAATCTGTGGCCGCACACAAAATCTTGCAGATTGCAGACAAGATGCCGACTTAAGCTCACCGGGTAACAGAGTATGGGCCGCACATGAAATTGTGCAACTGCACTCGCCCCTCCTTCCCTTAGAAAACTAAGTAGTATAAATAGAGGGATAATGTCAATTGTTACGTTTTTCCTCTCTATGAGCAAAAACACAATAATCTCTTGAAATTTCTTGGTGAATCTGTCTGTACACACATACAATATCTTTGATGAGTCATTCCTCACACTTATTCATCTAGTATGCTTCAATTTCTTCTTAAATGTTTTTTTTTAATTTGTAGAGTTTTAGTCATTTTTAGGCCATTTGTCAATAGAATTCAGTTGTGCATTCATGTGGGGGTAAATCTGTAGTGGGTTAACTAGTACATGCTCTATGGGACTGGGTCAATGCATTTTCATGCCTTTGTATTGTTACCATGTCAAAATTTGCACAAAAAATTGCAAAACCTAGATAGACGTACTGGACCGTTCGTAGTTCTTTTGAATTCTACGGTCGCACGTGAAATTGTGTGGTCCGCAAAAGCTGATCTAGGGAAACATTAATGAGGAAGGGGTCTAAGGCCGCAAGGTAAAATGTATGAACCGCAGAATTCCCATTGCGGCCGCAGAATAGCCATTTTACTGTCATGAGAGAGTCTACAAAAATGTGACTCATATGTGTGGATGCATGTCTAATTGTGCGGACCGCAGAAATCATGTTGCGTCCGCACAACAACCAATTCTCTGTCATCAGATAGTTGGCATATTTTGGACTTCTGAGTTGCGACCATAAGTGAAATTGTGCAGACCGCATATCCTTATCCTGCAAGCATGATTAAATTGTGACCCTTACTGTGTTCTTGGTGTATACTTGCATATCTCCTTGTTTAACTGAACATTGAATTACAACTAACAATCGCTTCTACTTCATACAGATAATGGCTCGATGTAGAGGCAGAGGCGACACTTCTAAAGGCAGGGGTGAACCTTCTAGGGGTCGAGGCAAGAGTGACTTACCCTTTGGCCAACAAAGGATAATAACAAAGAAAGTGACAACCGATAGAGGGAGAGGTGCGGATATCTCCGAGACGAGTTCTTATGTCCCATCTAGGGAAGCATCAAAGGGCAACTTTGCCTCTGTTCAAGAGCAAACAACCGTACAATCAAGGCCGCAAGTAAAATACCAACTCAAGGATGAGTCGTCCTCATCCTATAGTACTTCCGAGGGATCGAAAAGTGCTAGTCAGGCCTCTGAGCCATCGGCTACACCTGTTCCTGAAGCACAAGATACACGAGTTCAAGATATCCCTGATGATGGCAAAGGGGGTGATGCTATAGCTGTCAGCCTTGAAAGGTCGAAGAAGAAAGAATTTTAGGAGGACCGTTTTGTCAGCTTGGCTGCCTTCACCAGCTTTCGTACATGGTGGCTAGTGAGGTCACTTACTCTTGAACGACAGTTTCAACTGAAATATTTGGAGAGGTACAACCCAGCAGTGTTGAGACAGTTCAAGGAACGCAAGGGATAGATGTGATTCACCTAGAGTGTCATGGATGCCAAAGAGTACCTTGTCCGTGAATTCTACGCCAATGTGGTGCATATCAAAAGGGGGACAAAGGTCACCAAAGTGCGTAACCTCAAAGTGAGATTTGATCACCATACACTCAACACATACTTGGGTTTTGAAGATGTTGAAGCAATGGAATATTTGGAGAAGCTTGAGATGGGAGATGCAGCCCGACCTTTGTTAGCAGAGATGCTAGCAGCATCAAGGCCACCACCAATATGGATTACCGCTGGGGTTCCTATCCACATGAGCACACTGAGTTTTGAGGCGAAGGGCTGCAAACTTTTGTTTTCAACAAACTGGACCCGTTCCAGAATGAGACTTACCTTATGATTCCTCAGGCAGTCTTGGTTGTTTTTATTATGGTCGGGTACCCTATCAATGAGGGGTCGTGATGTCGGCCAAGTCTCAATAATTGTTTGGCAAGATGACTCGTCCTATCCGTATCCCAACACTGTCACAGAATACCTCACAGATGCAAGGATAGAGCCGAGGGATTATGACATAAAGGCTCGGCCGAAGAAGTCGTTTACTTGGTATTCACTGATGGATGCGAACAACCCGAAGAAGAAAGTTCAGCCTCCTACCACTTCGGGTCAGTTTGATGAGCCAGCTATGGTAGATGTTGATGCAGTTGTTGTTCCATCCACTTCGGCCGAGCCTTTCTCTAGTGCCGCAGCTATGCCTCCACCATCATTCACATCCCCTTCTACAACTCCTGCTACAACTTCCACTTCGGCTTTGAAGCCGACGCCCATGCCTAGTGCCCCACTTTCTACGTTGCGAGTCTCCAATACATTGGTGAGCCTCAACAACTAGATGCAGATTGCAACTCCAAAGCTGTCTGACTTATCTAGTACTGTTGCAGCGCACTTTACTGCTCAGGCGCCCAGTTTCCCCCGACAGTTGAGGAGATATTGAAAAAGATCCTAGAGAACTAGAACAACATTATGGTGACCTTGGTGCATCACGGGTTAGTGATCGAAGAGCTAGGAAAAGAAGTAAAGAAGATGAGAAAGTCTCATGCCAGCAAGAATTCATTGGACAATCTCTGGAGACAGGTTACCCGACTTGCTACAGCCGGAGATCTGCCATTTGACATGCTGATTGACCCACAACATTGACGCCCAGATCCTACTGCACCAACAGCACCAGCGGCACCGGCTGGCCAGTTTGATGAGCAAGACCTTGTTGCCAAGGCAATACGTCAGATGTTCACTAACATAGCCAAACCTAGAGTTGAAGATGATGAGATTCAGTTGGATAAGACTGAGGGTGGTGACATTGTTGGGGACACAGAGATGTCCAAGGAGCCATAGGGAGTTTTCTTCACTTTTTCCCCTCTTTTAATCTTAATTTGTTAAGCATTGGGGACAATGCTTATCTTTATTCAGGGGATGGAGTTTATTGATTATATTTGATAAATTCTGAGATAATTGGCCTGTAATAACTTCATATTATTCTCTCTTTTCTTATTATGTATATATTTTCTCTCTTTCTCTCATTATGTACATTCATTCTATCTTCAGTAGTTTTTGCTTAGTAGCTTCTTTATTTTTGTTTCTTTATTAGTTATTTGTTTAATTTAGTAACTTGTTTGTTTGATTTAGTAGCTTATTTTTATGTTTTAGTAGATAATAAGCCTTTGGTTTTATTAATGCCACAGTTCTTTCCAAAGGTAGTTGTTGTGTGAACCGGGTGACTCGTCCCAACGATGGATGACATGACAACCTAATTAAGAGAATGAGTCTGTTTTTGGTATTTAGACAATAGTAGTAGTAGTAATGAATAAAAAGACCTAATTAGGTCATGATCGAAGAGCCAAAGATATTTCAATTGATACCAACACACTTAACTACGTGCTTATGGTTAAAAACAAGATTTCTGAAAGAAATAACTCTAGTTAGTGACTTCGTAACTCTTGTGTTGACTTTGGTAATCATCGAGTGGTTTAATAGGACCATAGTGATTTTTGAACTTGAATGTGGTCGTTGTGGGCCCTCGACTCTGTCCTCTTTAATAATCCTGTTCCGTGAGGGGTGAGATGAATTGTTTCTAGTCCAAGTGTCCGTGCGAAGGGTTTAGAACTTGCCCCGAATGTGTTTTAAGGCGAAATCCTATGTTTTGCTTGGTTTGAAAAGTGATTGTAGGCCCTTCTTGCCCCGTTTAAGTTCTCTATTGCCAAAAAATGTCATTATCCCTAGTCAACCCCTTTGAGCCTCGAGCCTTTCTCATTTGATGACCATGTTACAAGCCTTTACCCATTTTTTCGTGACCCTCTCTTGGCACCTGAGCTTTCCTTAACACTCTTGTGTAACAAATGGCTAAAAGAGAAGGCAAGAAAAGAAAAGAACAAAAAGATAAATGCAAAAATAGAATAAGTGAAAGGGTTGAAGGGATTCAAAAAGAGGTAATGATCCCAAACATGGAGAAATCAAAAAGGGAGAAAAAGAATGAAATGATCAATAAATAGTGATGTTAAGTGTCTCTAGTCCCCAATAAAAAGAAAGTGCCTTTAAGAATTGGAAAAGTGTGAGCCGAAAAATGAAAAAAATGAAGTGCTTAAGGAAAGGTGTAACCATTTACCCATTATGTACCCAACCCTAATCCAAAATCTTTCATTACATCCCGAAAGAAGTCCTACTTGATTTCAAGCCGATTGAGCTTACATTAGTGGAAATCTACATGAAGGGCAAGCCTACGGTACTTGGTCTATATTTGATATTTGTTTACCCGTAAAACAGTACAGTCGAATTTATACGGGGTTTCTAGACAAGTGAACTAATTTGATCATGAAATAATAAAATAATTGAAGAAATACGCAATATGTAGCCTTGAAATGAAGACAAAATTGCAGAAATAGTAATTCCGGGAACAAGGCTTCCGGGCACAACATCAATATAATCAAGGAATAAGAAGATAAAATTGTATAAAGCTTTAAATCGATTATAGCATAAGTTTGTCAGAAAACATGTGTCCCTTACAATGATAACAGAGCTCAATATTTATAGCTGCACCTAGGGAACAAGGTCCTAGGATCATGCCCTTCTTTAATGTCAATTATGATGGCCATTGAAGAATGTGTAACGGTGAGCATAAATGAGCAATTCTTTGTAACAGGCATTGTACTAAATATTGTGGAATATTTTCCATTAAATACTATCAGGTAGAAGGTATTTATTGCATCTTTATGAGCGTCATTCTTTCCGGTGACAAATGGAACAGTTGCCTTCGGTTTTAACTATCCTCCGTCTTCGGCTCCACGTGTCACTCTCTTATGCGGCCACTTAAAATAGCGTATTTTACCCTATACAAATACTCCCCCTCCTTTCCGGTGACATAAATTTATGTCACTAGAAGTTGGTAGAAACATTCTTTTTGGCGGGAATTACTCATCCCCTCTTAAAAGCGTCTAACGATTGATTAGACGCACGTCTATCCGCATTTAATATCCCGAACACGCGTCATCCCACTATTCAGCATAACTTTTGCCGGTTATCGAGGTAATCATGGACACGAATTTAGCCGCCTAAACCTTTACTTATACGCATCAACCTCCTTTATTCATACGCCATAATTCTCCAAACTCTCACAAACTCTCTTCATTCAACTTGTATTTTGTTCTTCAACCTTTCTTTAACTCTCTTAAAATGAGAAAAGCTTTTCCTTCTTCCATAACATGCAATGGCTTCTTCAAAAAAAAATACCAGTTCCTCAAAGAACAAAAACAAAGCTGAGGACGTTGCTCCTCTAACATTGAGCACCATCATCCCTAGAAGTCTTGTTACAACAAAAGATTTCGAAGAGAAATTTCCTTCTATTAGCCCTCGTACATGGGCCGTTAGCAGATATCCTTCTTCCATCCATCCTTCCAGCATTCCTGATGTGAAGTAAGAATGTCGTTGCCAGGATTTAGACATTATCGCTCCTGATTTGGCGGAGCGAGTAACCTTACCCAAGAAGGTTTTTACGTACTTCTATATGTATCCCTTCACTTTGGGATATTTTCTTTGAGTGGAGAGTTTGACTCCGTCATTGAGGAGTTTTGCCCCCGCTATCAAGTGTGTTTGGCACAGGTGAGTCCCTCCGTGTGGAGGACGATTGCTTTCCTTCAGTGTCTGTGCCAAGAAATGGAGGAGGAGCTATCTTTAGTTCATGTGATGAACCTTTATTCCCCCGAGGTCTTCCGTGGGGGAATGATCAATTTCAACAAGCAAGGCCACCATGCATTGCTATCCAGCATAGATAATTTGATAACGATCATGGATGGATGGAACGGTTTGTCTCTGTTGCCAGCAATGACATCATCCTGGCCTCTGCACCTTCCTTCCTGGAATTGTTGAACTGCTCTCGTAAGTATACAATTTCCTAATACTCTTGTTAAAGATCATTTTCTCGCCATTATTAACTTTTCTATCTTTACCCGCTTCAGTGACTCGGTGGGTTCCTCCTAGGGTTGAGGGCTTGGACCAATGGGTTCAGAAAAGTTTTGACGTTACTACGCCCGAAATCCGCTCGTGGAAAGAGTTATCCCTGAGATATAGGTGGAAGACCAAAATTCATGGTAAGTTTAACTCCTCATATCCTTACCCTTTTTTATGAGAAAATTATCTAATTCTTCTCTCTTGTTGAATATAGGTCTACCCGAGGGCTCGGTTGTCATCCCTAAGGAGGACATTTTAGTTGATCTTGTTGATGCGGCGGGGCTATTGCAGAAAGATTTTTCACAGACATGCATCTCTGGGCCTTCTTGTGGCGTAAGTGCTTCTTCTCGGAGTCCCCGGCCGTAGAACAAGCAACCAAAAAGAAGACGTTCCTCCGCGGCCGAGGGAAAGAATAAGAGGGCGAAGAATACTACCCCCGAGTCTTCTCCGAAAGTCGTGGTGACGAGCCCTAAGCCCGGATTGGCCATAGATACCATGATGATTGATGATGATGATGGAGAAGCTAGCGATTAGGGAGCTCTTCTACATATAAGACGATGACCTTCCTCAACTCAACAGACTGCTAAATCTGTTAAGTTAATTATACCAACCGAGAACGATGTCTCGGCACTCTGGGGGAATATGAAATGGTGGAAAATGCCAACTCCCCCTTCCGGATCCCAGTCGTTGCGCCTGGTATTTTGGGGCTAAGTATCTGGTCCCTTTTGTCTTCGGTTGATGAGACGCTGATATGCGTAATGACCCGGTCGGTCATTTTGTGAGTTGTAGTCCCGCTCGTGGAAAGAGTTGTCCCTGAAATATGGGTAGAAGACTAAAAATCATGGTAAGTTTAACTCATCATGTCCTTACTTTTTCTTATGATAAAATTATCTGATTATTCTCTCTTGTTAAATATAGGTCTACCCGAGGGCTCATTTGTCATCCCCGAGGAGGACATTTTAGCTAATCATACTGATGCGGCGGGGCTGCTGCAGGAAGCTTTTTCAAAGACAAACATCTTTGGGCCTGCTTGTGGCATAAGTGATTCTTCTCGGAGTCCCCGTCCGTAGAACAAGCAACCAAAAAGAAGGCGTTCCTCCGCGGCCGGGGGAAAGAATAAAAGGGCGAAGAATACTACCCCCGAGTCTTCTCCCAAAGTCGTGGTGACCAGCCCTCCGCACGCACTGGCCATAGATACCGTGATGATTGATGATGATAGAGAAGCTAGCGAGGAGGGATATCCTCTACATATAAGACAATGACCTTCCTCAACTCAACAGACCGCTCAATTTGTTAAGTTAGTCATACCAATCGAGGACGATGTCGTAGTGTTCTGGGGGGAATATGAAATGGTTGAAAATGCCAACTCCCTCTTCCGGATCACAGTCGCTGCGCCTGGTATTTTGGGGCTGAATATTAGGTCCCGTCCGTCTTCGGTTGATGAGACGCTGATAAGTGTAACGACCCGGTTGGTCATTTTGAGAGTTGTAGTCCCATTCCCCTATTTACTGCTCATTTTGTACTTTGTACCTGTATTGTGACTTGCCGGGGTAGTCATTTCGAGTCCGGAGAGATTTCGGAATGATTTGAGACACTTAGGACCCGTTTGGCCATAGATTTTGCCAAAATAAACTTGGATTTTATTTGGCAAACACATGTTTGGCTATATATTTTGCCTAAAATTTGGCGAAATCCCAAATCTCAAATCCCAAAACCAGCTCAATAGCTGGTTTAGGGCCAAAATATCACTATTATTTTTTTAAAAATTAACCCAAGCTTTTGTATTTTATAAAAGAGCCCACCATTTATTATTTTATAACGATGTTGCTTCGTCTTCTCGGTCATCTGATAGTGTATCATGTAGTTCATTATAAAATGATAATTTTGTATCAATTTATTTATATTCAAGACTATGGTTTATGATATTATAATGCATGTTATTGATAATGGTATTGTTGGGTATTTGTGATAGTTTTTAGAACTTGTGGATATAAGTCATGTTTCATGTTTTTTCAAACCAAACTTCACCCAAAACAGATGTCCAAACACATTTTCATTTTCAAACCAAACTTCACTTAAATCAGATTTTTCAGAATAAATTTGGGAATCTATGGCTAAACACTAGCTTAGTCTCAAGGTTGAAAACTTAAGTTGAAAAGGTTAATCGGATATTGACTTATGTGTAAACGGCCCCGGAATAGAGTTTTGATGATTCCAATAGCTCTGTATAGTGATTATGGACTTAGGAGCGTATCTGGAAAATTATTTGAAAGTCTGTAACTAAATTAGGCTTGAAATGGCTAAAATAGAAATTTAAGTTTGGAAGTTTGGCCGGTGAGTTGAATTTTTTGATATCGGGGACGGAATCCGATCCTGAAAATTTGAATAGGTATGTTATGTCATTTATGACTTATCTACAAAATTAAAGGTCAATCAGACTTGATTTGATAGTTTTCAACGTTGAATGTAAAAGTTGGAATTCCTAAGTTTCATTAAGCTTGAATTGGAGTATGATTCGTGGTGTTAGCGTTGTTTGATTTGATTTGAGGTTTCGACTAGATTACATGTTTTTAAGGTGAAATTAGAGGATTTGGACCTAGAGATTTCAAAATAAGAATTTGAGATTTGGAGGTCGAGTTGATGTCGGAATTTGGTAAATTTGGTATGGTTGGACTCGTGGTCGAACGGGCGTTCATATTTTGTAACTTTTGTCGGGTTCTGAGATATGGGTCCCACGGGAAATGTTTGAGTGAAATTTCGGGGTTTTATTGAAAAATTTATTTTTCATATGGAATAAATTCCTATAATTTGTATTGATTGAATCAAATTAATTGTGACTAGATTCGAGTAGATCGGAGTTGGAAAATCGAGGGAAAGGCATTCTTATTGACTGATTGAGTTTGGCTCGAGGTAAGTGGCTTGTCTAACTTTGTAGGGGAGAATCCCATTAGAATTTGATACCGTTGTAACATTTTGTGATATGTGAGCGCCGTGTATGCGAAGTGACGACTGCGTACATGGGCTAAATTTTGAAATATCAGTTCTTGCTGAGTAGTCTTCTTTTAAATTCTTTAACTGAGTTGCTTGAGTATATGTAGTGATTATGTTTAGTCTAGTAACTCATGTCTACGTGCCCTAAATCTTAATTGCAATATGTGCAACATGCTTAGGTGAATTGCCTACTTATTTGATTTGATTTAAATCTTTAACTGTGAAATTCTTGCTGTAAATTCGCTGTTTCCTTCGGATATCTATTGCATATTTACTTTGGGACTACGAGACTGTTCCTTAGGAGATCCCCCTATACTACATATTTACTGTTGGGACTATGAGACGGTTCCTCGGGAGATCCCCCTGTACTACATATTTACTTTTGGGATTACGAGGCGGTACCTCGGGAGCGCCCATGTTATTTACCTCTATTTGATGTGTTGTTCACTTCTTAGTAATTTCGTTATCTTATTATATCCTCTGTCTTACTCTTCTATTATTTCCAGTAGGGTATGACCTGACCTCGTCACTACTCTACCGTGGTTAGGCTTGGCACTTATTGGGTACTGTTGTGGTGTACTCATATTATGCTTCTGCATATCTTTTTTTGTGCAGATCCAGGTACTTCTTATAAGACCAGGTATCAGTGAATTAGCTTACACAGAGACTTTAAGGTACATCTGCCAGTGTCCGCAGACCTCAGAGTCCCCATTTATCCTTAATATGTTATTTTCCTAATTTCTTTTTAGACTCTGATGTATTGTGACACTCGGAATAAATTTTTAGAAGCTTGTGACTTATTTCTATCGGGTTTTGGGAGTTGAAATTATTGAATCGTAGTTTTATATTTATTTCATATGTTGAGAATTGGACTTTAGTTTTATTTTACGTATTTTTGCAAATTGTTAGGCTTACCTAGTCTTAGAGACTAGGTGCCATCACGACAACCTACAGAGGATGAATTGGGATCGTGACAAGTTGGTATTAGAGCTTTAGGTTCATAGGTGTTATGAGTCACAAGCATGTTTAGTAGAGTCTCGCAGATCGGTATGGAGACGTCTGTAGTTATCTTCGGGAGGCTATGGAATTGTTAGGAAAATGTTCACTTCTTTGATTTGTTATCGTGCGCATTTGTTGACTTTAAAATTCTAAACCCTTGTCTTTATATTCTCTCACAGATGGTGAGGACACGCACAACTAGATCCGATGATAAGACGCCCACGCCCGTTGTTGGAGCCGCAAGAGGCCGAGGCAAAGCTAGAGGCCGAGGAAAACCACGTGGTGCAGCCAGAGCACCTGCACGAGCTGCTGCAATAGAGACCACCAGTAGCTCCAGTTGGAGAGCAGGCACCTGAGACTCATGTTACTACCACTGCATTTCAGGAGACTCTTACCCAGTTTTTGATCATGTTTGGCACTCTAGCTCAAGCAGGGTTGATTCCACTTGCTCCTGTCACATCTCAGGTCGGGGGAGGAGCACAGACTCCCGCCACCCGTACCCCAGGTTGACCATGCCCCGGAGGTTATACCAGTGCATCCAGTTATCCCAGTTTAGCCCGAGGTTAGGATAGCAGTTTCGGAGGGGGAACAACTCATGCTCGAGTGGTACAAGAAGTACCACCCTCCCACTTTCAGCAGTTTGGCTTTAGAGGATGCTCAATGTTTTCTTGAAGAATGTCACTGCATCCTCCGTACTATGGGTATTGTGGATTCTAGTGGGGTTTCTTTTACGACATTCTAGCTTAGAGGAGCGGCCTACCAGTGGTGGCGGGCATACAAGTTGGATAGTCTGGCTGAGAGCTTCACTAACTTGGACTCAGTTTGCATATATGTTCCTAAAAGTCTAAGAGATGCATGGCGCGCAAAGTTTGAGCAGTTGCGCTAGGGTTTTATGACCATGTCAGAATATGTGGTTCGATTCAGTGATTTGGCTAGGCATGCACCAGCCTTGATTGCTACTGTTTGAGAGCGGGTTCGCTTATTTATTGAGGGGTTCCACTCAAGTATCAGATTCAGTATGGCCCGAGAGTTGGAGATGGACATCGCATACGAGCGGGTGGTGTCAATTGCTAGGAGATTAGAGGGTATGCGGCTCCGGTAGAGAGAAGAGAGGGAAGGTAAGAGACCCCAAGATTCTGGCATGTATAATAGTTCTCGTGCCTCATCTACAACTCGTCAGGGCATGGGTTATGGAAGTTGTCCTGTTCATTCAGCAGTTCCAGCCGCCAGCGGTACTCTGGCCATTCCTAGACCCCATGGTCCCTATTATGCACCGCCAGTGTCTAGTGTACCTCCTGTACGGAGTGCTTCCAGCAGTCAGTCCAGTCGATCATGCCCGAGCTAGTCACAGTAGACACGTCCTCCAAGAGCTTGTTTTGAGTGTGGTGACACTCGTCATATGGTGAGGGATTGCACTAGATTCAGGAGGGGTGCACCTCTACAGATTTTACAGGCTCCACCTATTCTACATGGCCATCATGTTTCTCAAGCCATGATTACTGAACCAATTTCCACTCCACCTGCACAGCCAGTTAGAGGTAGAGGTCGGACAGGTAGAGGTCTCCCTAGAGGGGGAGGCCAGGCCAGGTATTATTCTGGTTTGTCATAGGGATGCATCAGTCTTATTTTATACAGGCTCCATTTATTCTTATGTGTCATCTTATTTTACCCCGTATTTGGGCATATCCTGTAATTCTTTGAGTTCTTCTGTTTATGTATCTACACCTGTGGGTGAATCTATTATTGTTGACCACATGTATCAGTCATGTTTGATTATTATCAGTGGTTTTGAGACCATAGCTGATTTATTATTGCTCAGTATGGTAGATTTCAATATTATTTTGGGATGGACTGGTTGTCGCCCTATCACGCTATCCTTGATTGTCACGCCAAGAAGGTGACGTTGGCTATGCCAGGTATACTATGGCTAGAGTGGAGAGGTACCTTAGATCATGTTCCTAACAGGGTTGTTTCATTTCTTAAGGCTCAACGAATGGTTGAGAAGGGGTGTGATGCGTATCTGGCCTATGTGAGAGATGTTAGTATTGGTACTCCTACCATGGAGTCAGTTCTGGTAGTAAGGGATTTTACCGATGTATTTCCAATGGATCTTCCGTGTATGCCACCCAACAGGGATATTGACTTTGGCATTGATTTGTTACCGAGCACTCAGCCCATTTCTATTCCACCATATCGTATGGCCCCATCAGAATTGAAAGAATTAAAAGAGCAGTTATAGGAACTGCTTGATAAGGGTTTTGTTTGGCCGAGTGTATTGCTTTAGGTGCTTCTGTCTTATTTGTGAAGAAGAAAGAAGGTTTTATATGTATTGATTACCGCCAGTTGAACAAGGTTACATTAAAGAACTGGTACCCATTGACACGTATTGATGACCTATTTGATCAGCTTTAGGGTGCTAGAGTGTTCTCTAAAATTGACTTGTGTTTAGGCTATCATCAGTTGAAGATTCGGGAGCCAGATATCTCGAAGACTGCTTTCAGGACTCAGTATGGTCTTTATGAGCTCCTTGTAATGTCATTTTGACTGACCAACGCCCCATTATCATTTATGCATTTGATGAACAATGTATTTCAGCCTTATCTTGACTCATTCATCATTTTGTTTATTGACGACATTCTGGTGTATTCCCGGAGTCGGTAGGATCATGAACACCTGAGTACTGTGCTTCAGACTTTGAGAGAAAAGAAGTTATATGCAAAATTTTCAAAGTGTGAATTCTGGCTTGATTCAGTGGGATTCTTGGGTCATATAGTTTTGTGCGAAGGGATCAAGGTAGATCCGAAGAAGATTGAGGCAGTGCATAGTTGGTCTAGACCATTCTCAACTACGGATATCTAGAGTTTTCTTGGCTTGGCAGGTAATTATCGCCGATTTGTAGAGGGTTTCTCTTCTATTGCCGCACCTATGACCTAAAAGGGTGCTCCCTTCACGTGGACCGAGGAATGTGTGGAGAGCTTTGACTACACCCCTAATATTGGTGTTGCCTACAGGATTAGGGTTTTATACTATATATTATGATGCGTCGCGTATTGGTCTCGGTGCAATTTTGATGCAAGAGGGTATGGTGATTGCCTATCATGTTCATGACCTTGCGTTATCAGCTATTGTTCATGCCTTGAAAGATTTGGCGGCATTATTTGTAAGGTGTCTATTATGAGGTCTCCACCTATCACCAGAGTCTACATCATCTGTTTAAATAGAATGATCTTAATTTGTGGCAGCGGAGGTGGTTGGAGTTGCTTAAGGATTATGATATCAACATTCTCTATCCCAGGGAAGGTTAATGTAGTGGCCGATGCCTTGAGTCATAAGGCGGAGAGTTTCGGAAGCTTAGCATACTTACCGGTAGCAGAAAGGCCTTTAGCCTTGGATGTTTAGGCCTTGTCCAACCAGTTTGTTAGATTGGATGTTTCTAAGCCGAGCCGAGTTTTGGCTTGTGTGGTTTCTCAGTCTTCTCTTTATGATCGTATCAGAGGGCGTCAGTATGATGACCCCCATCTGCTTTTCCTTAAGGACACAGTTCAGAATGGTGATGCGAAGGAAGCCACTGTTGGAGATGACAGTGTATTACGGATGCAAGGTAGGCTATGTGTGCCCAATGTAGATGGTTTGCATGAGTTGATTTTCTAGGAGTCTCACAGTTCGCGGTACTCCATTCATCCGGGTACTGCAAATGTATCAGGACTTGAGACAACACTATTGGTGGAGGCGGATAAAGAAAGACATAGTGGAGTATGTAGCTCGGTGCCTAAATTGTCAGGAGGTGAAGTATGAGCATTGGTGACCATGTGGATTTCTTCAGAAGTTAGAGATTCTAGAATGGAAATGGGAGCGGATCACTATGGATTTCGTTGTTGGGCTCCCACAGACTCAAAGAAAGTTCGATGCAGTTTGGGTGATTATGGATAGATTGACTAAGTCAGCTTATTTCATTCATGTGGTTACTACTTATTCTTCGGAGAAAATGGCTCAGGTTTATATTCGTGACATTGCCATGCTTCACGACGTACTGGTATATATCATATTTGACCAGGGTACGCAGTTTACATCACGGTTCTGGAGAGAGACGTACAGTGAGAGTTGGGTACTCGTGTGGAGTTGAGTACAACATTACACCTTCAGACGGATGGACAGTCCGAGCGCACTATTCAGATATTGGAGGATATGCTTCTTGCATGTGTGATGGATTATTGGGGTGCTTGGGATCAGTTCTTGCCAGTTGTAGAGCTTTCTTACAACAATAACTACCAATCGAGAATTCATATAGCTCCGTATGAGGATTTATGTGGGAGGCGGTGCCGGTCTCCAGTGGGTTGGTTTGAGCCGGGCGAGGCTAGGCTATTGGGTACATACCTGGTTCAGGATGCTTTGGAAAAGGTTAAGTTGATTCAGGATTGACTTCGTACAGCCCAATCTAGACAGACGAGTTATGCAGATCGGAAGGTTTGTGATGTTGCATTCATGGATGGTGAGCAGGTCTTGCTCCGGGTTTCGCTATGAAGGGTGTTATGAGGTTCGAAAAGTAGGGCAAGTTGAGCCCGAGGTATATCAGACTTCTTGGACCAATCCGTCTGATTAGCATTCACCGATTTGGACAAAATACTCTTTATCTCTAGGTTGGAGACTTCCACTTGACCGCTAGCTTGTGGATGATAGGGAATTGTGACTTTATGAGTAACACCATACTTGCCAAGTAAAGTGTCGAAAGTCTTGTTGCAAAAATGTGACCCCTCATCGCTTATAATGGCCCGCGAAGTACCAAACCTTGTGAAAATATTCTTCTTCAAGAACTCCACCACACTTCTCACCTCATTATTGGGTAAAGCAATGGCCTCAACCCATTTGGAAACATAATCAACCGAGACCAAGATGTAGGTATTTCCACAAGAACTCACAAAAGGATCCATGAAGTCGATACCCCACACATAAAAAATATCAATCTCCAAAATGGTAATGAGATGCATTTCATTTTTCTTTGATATTCTACCGACATATTAATATTCATCACATCTTTTCACTAGCTCACTAGCATCCTTATAAAGAGTGGGCTAATAGAAACCGCAACTTAGCACTTTGGTCGCCGTTCTTGCTCTACCATGATGACCACCATATGGCAAAGAATGACAAGCCCCAAAAATTTTGCCTTGATTTTATTCTGGTACACATATTCCAATTACCCATCCGTACAAATCCGAAAAAGGTATGGTTCATCCCAATAATATTCTTGTCAATCCCGTTTGAGCATCTTTCTTTGGTTAGAAGAGAACTCATCTGGGACGATTCCACACACTAAGAAGTTTGCTAGATCCGCGAACCATGGCACCTTATTCATTGAAATATCCAAGAGTTGCCCATCGGGGAAGGAGCCATTGATTTCAAGGCCATCATGCGGCCTCCCCTCATTCAGGACATATTGAACCGGAGAAGTCCACTAACTATCGGAGATGGGGTAGACAACCTCGGCATCCAAACACTTGATAATCTCATTTTTGACAACTTCTTGCATAGCCTCATTGAGTATCCTTTGATGTTCAATAGATGGTTTGGCGCCTTCCTCCAAGTTGATCTTATGCATGCAAAAAGCGGGGTTTATTACCTGAATATCCGCCAATGTTCATCCAATAGCCTTCTTCCTCTTTTGTAGTACCGTCAATGTAGAATCTACTTGCACGTTAGTCAAATAAGAGGAAAGAATAACCGATAGAGTAGAGCAAGGGCCAAGAAATTCATACTGAAACTGCTTCCACAACTACGAAAGGAAAATTTCTATATCTCGCATCTACGGAATATGAGAATCTCTTTCGTTAAATTAAAAGAATTTTTTGTGGAGGCAATGGCTTCAACTCCAAGGTAGGAGGCTCTTCAATAGAATGCTTTGTAGGAGGAGTTGTCATATTTTTAAGATCCAAAGATAATTTCCGGGGTGCATAATTGTATGACCCCGTTCCTTGCAAAGAGTTCACATATTCCATGAAGCCATCTATCTCGTCATCATCAAAGTTGAGCAAGACAGCCTCCAACATATCGCCAACATTGATCATAACACTTGTGTCATCAACAATAACATCTGTCACCAAGTCCACAAAAGAGCACACCTCATTGCTATTTGGTTGTCGCATGGACTTACACATATGGAACATCACTTTTCCATCACCAACCCGGAAAGAGAGTTCTCTGGCTTCAACATCACAAAGAGCCTTCCCCGTAGCAATGAAAGGTCTTCCAAGAATAATCAGCACTTCATAATCAACTTCACAATTTAGAATGACAAAATCCGCCGGAAGAATGAATTTATCAACACGAACTAAGACATCTTCAATCACTTCCAAAGGCCTCTTCATAGTACGATCGACCATTTTCAATCTCATAGAGGTGGGTCTTGGTTGCCCAATTCTGAAGGTCTTGAAAATCGAATGAGGCATCAAATTGATACCGCCCCAAGATCACAAAGAGCTTTAGCAAACTCGGCACTTCTAATTGTACATTGAATCGTGAAAGCACCGGGATCCTCTAACTTAGGATCCATTGAATGCACAATTGCACTCACTTGATGAGTGAATTTGATAGTTTCAAAATTCATTTACCGCTTCTTTGTCATGATATCCTTCAAAATCTTTGCATAACTAGGCATTTGCTCCAAAGCTTCAACTAATGACACATTGATTGAGAGACTCTTCATCATTTGAATGAACTTCTTGAATTGATTCTCGCCATTTTGCTTGGCAAGTCTTTGAGGGTATGGAGGTGGAGGCTTAGACAATGGTGCCTTAGCCTTTTGTATTACCGGCCCCGGTATGTCAATAATGTGATCCCTAGACGGGTTCACCTCCTCTTGAGTCTCTTCTACACTTTCATCAATATCAATGCGAACTTCATCATTTAATTGCACCACATTGTTCGAGACCTCTTCTTCTTGTACCACTTGCTCATCATTCACATGTTGCGGTGTTGAGGTGGGTGCATTCCCACCTCTTCCACTTCTTGTAGCAACGGCCATGGCATGCCCCGTGTTGTTTTCACCCTTTGGGTTTACAACTGTGTCACTTAGTAGTGCCTCCTTAGGGCGAGAATTTAGAGCTTGAGAGATTTTACCCATTTGAACTTCTAAGTTGCGGATCGACGTGTTGTGTGAGGCAAGTTGGGCATCCGAATCGGCATTCTTTTCCATCATTTGTTTGAACATGTTCTCAATACGCCCCATCTCATTGTTTGAAGAACTTGGACCATGGGAAGGATAAGGAGGCGGGTTGCTCGGTTGTTGATACATCGGGGGCCTTTGAAAACCCGACCCCCGATTTCCTTAATTATTGTTCCATCCGCCATGATTGTTACCCCCCTCCCCCAATTTCCTTGATTATTGCCACTCCAATTTCCTTGATTGTTGTTGTTGTGCCAATTTCCTTGATTTTTGCCATCACTCCAATTTCCTTGGTTGTTAGAATTCCAATTGCCTTGATTGTTTTGAGGTCGCCATTGTTGTTGGTTTGGGCATTGGAAGCTGTTTCATTGCCCCTGGAAGTTGTTCATATATTGCATCTCCCCTTCTTGTTCATTGTAAGAATCATCTTGATCAAAACCACTATCCTCTTGCACATAATTCTCCACTCGATGTTGGACTTGCGGACCCTTAGTCCTTATTTTGTTCACCATCATGTTCACTCCTTCCATGGAATTGACTTGCTTAGGATTTTGCACTTGTTGAAGTTGAGCCTTTGCTAATTAATTCATGGTGGTAGTCAATTCGGCAATGGTTTGCCTATAGTCATGCAACTCTTTGTGAAGGTGGATCACTTTCGAATCACCTTGTGGAACATTAGCCCGGGATTTCCACATTGATGGTGTTTTCGCCATGTCAGCTAAAATCTCACACGCCTCTGCATAAGGCGTAGCCATGAAGTTTCCACTGACAAGTTGTTTCACTACACATTGGTTGGTTGTGTTAATCCCACGATAGAAAGTTTGTTGAATTATATCCTCCGTCATATCATTGTTGGGACATTCCTTAACCATTGTTATATAACGTTCCTATATCTCGTGTAGTGGTTCATTTGGTTCTTGCTTGAATACTAAAATCTCATCCCGAAGTGTAGCCATGTGCCCCGGAGAGAAGAACTTAGAAATAAACTTTTCCACCAACTCATCCCAAGTGTGAATGGAATAGTTCGGCAAACATTCCAACCAATCTAAAGCTTTCCCTCTTAGAGAGAAGGGAAAAATCCTTAGCCTCAATGCATCCTCAGAGACATTTGTTTGTTTGCTCCCCCAACAAGTGTCCACAAACCCCTTCAAATGTTTGTATACATTTTGACTTGGAGCACCGGTGAAGAAACCTAGTTGCTCTAGCAAAGTGAGCATCACATTGGTGATTTGAAAGTTGCTCGCCCTAATACGGGAAGGGACTATTGCACTAGCATATCCTTCACTGGGTAACACACGGTGTGTAGCCGCTCGTGGTGGAGGTGGAGGTGGAGCGGGGACATTATCGTGAGGCACTCATCCTTTTCTATTGACTTAAGGTTCAAGAGAAACCTCATCAACTTGGTTATTCTCGACGTCCACATCCCCCAAAGGTAAATTTTCGAGCTCATTGTTCACCATGGTTGTACCTACGATTTCTCAAACAAGTTAGTAACACGGAAGGAAGAGAAGATATTCCAAAAACATACTCAAATATATAGCTAACACCGTTTTTAACTCCCCGACAACGGCGCCAAAAATTGATCACGTCCCAAGCATACCTCAATAGAGATATGAAACGGTCGCATATAATAATAAATATCCAGCTAGGAGTCGGGGTCAAATTTACTGGGAACTAAGATGAGAATTAGGGGTATATATTTCAAATGATCAATTGGATTATCTAAATTGCACTTCCATAATAGGGATTTATTTTCTATTTCTACTGTTAATAATAATTGCAAAATAAAGTAGACTAGAGATAATTATTTTTAAGTTTTTACAAATATGTAAAAGGCCTAGGGTTGTGAACATGACCTAGGTGTTTGCCTAATGGGATAAAGACTTTAATGATTGTTTTGTTTATTGGGGTGTATTATAGCTCTCAACTCTAAATTACCTACTTAATACCTCTCGGTCAGAGAATGGTTTTGCCCAATTTGGATTTCTCAAGATCAAATGGGTATCACCCCAAACAGTTGATAAGAGCTCAAGTTGGGTTATCACAATCTCTAGGTTGAACCCTTTAATTAGATTAATCAATCTCTCAATTGATCCAATTTCTTGTTAGCTAAGCTATCCTAAACCAGGTCCCTCTTTCTCAAGTAGAGACTAAGTCAGATAGGCATGAATTAATATTTACAACCATTAATTCTACAATTAAAGCATGAGCTAAGCTAAATAATCAACACCCAATGATAAACAAGTACTAAATTATATACCCATAAGGTTTACACACTAGGGTTGGGTCACAACCCTAGTAAAAGTCTAGTTACTCATAATGGGGTTTGAAGAAAATAAGGAAGAAAAACTAATTAAACTCATAATTGAAGCTTAAAATGATTAATTCTAATATAAATACACCAAAGTAATGTAAATCTTCCTAAAGTAGTAAAGGAAAATGGCTACAACAACTTCAGATGTTCAAACTTGACTTAATTTTGTGAAACTCGTCTATTTATACAAGGCTGAAAATCTCGGGAAAAATGCCCCTCGGGAGGTTTTGCAGTTGCAAAATTCCATGTGCGGTCCGCATATTTCTTCATCTGGCAGGAAGTAGAGTTCTGCGACCGCATATTTCTGAATTGCGGCCGCAGAGTAATCTTCTACAGCCGCACATTTCTGGGTTGCGGCCGCATAATTCTTGTGCGGTGCGCAATTCACAGAGGCTTTTGGACTTAATCTTTTTGCATACTCTCTGATCTTCGACTCTTAGCCCAGTTTTGCGGCCGCACAATTCATGTGCGGTTCGCACTTTGCGCAAAGTTCTGCTAAACTTCTCTCCTTAGTTTACGACTGCAGATGAAATTCTACGGCCACATAATTCCTTCTTTTTGGTTGCTTGTTCTCTAGCCGGGGACTCCGAGAAGAAGCACTTGCGCCAGAAGTAGGCCCAGAGATGCCTATCTGTGAAAAAGCTTTCTGCAGCAGCCCCACCGCATCAATAGGATCAACCAAAATGTCCTCCTTGGGGGTGCCAACTGAGCCCCGGGGTAGATCTATATTCAACAGGAGAGAAGAATCTAATATTTTCTCATAAGAGAAGGTAAGGACATGATGAGTTAAACTTACCATGATTTTTGGTCTTCCACCCATATTTCAGGGACAACTCTTTCCACGAGTGGGTTTCGGGTGTAGTAACATCCATATTTGTTTGAACCCATTGATCCAAGCCCTCAACCCTAAGGGGAACCCACCGAGTCGCTGAGGCATGTAAAGGAAGAAAAGTTAATAATGGCGAGAAAATGATCTTTAACAAGAGTATTAGCAAATTGTATACTTACGAGGGCGGTTCAACAATTCCGGGAAGGAAGGTGCCGAGGCCAGGATGATATCACTGATGGCAACAGAGACAAACCGTTCCATCCACCCACAATCGTTATCAGATCATCTATGCTGGATAGCAATGCATGGTGGCCTCGCTTGTTGAAATTGATCATTCCCCCACGGAAGATCTTGGGGGAATAAAGGTTCATCACATGAGCTAAAGATAGCTCCTCCCTCGTTTCCTGGCATAGACGCCGAAGGCAAGCAATCGTCCTCCACACGGAGGGACTCACCTGTACCAAACACACTTGATAGCGGAGGCAAAACTTCTAAATGACAGAGTCAAACTCTCCGCTCAAAGAAAATATCCCAAAGTGAAGGGATACATATAGAAGTACGTAAAAACCTTCTTGGGTAAGGTTACTCGCTCCGCCAAATTAGGAGAGATAATGTCTAAATCCTGGCAATGACAATCTTCATTCACAGCAGGAATGGTGGAAGGACAGATGGAAGAATGATATCTGCTAACGGTCCATGTACGAGGGCTAATAGAAGGAAATTTCTCTTCTAAGTCTTTTGTTGTAACAAGACTTCTAGGGATGATGGTGTTCACTGTTAGAGGAGCAACGTCCTCAGCTTTGTTTTTGTTCTTTGAGGAACTGGTATTTTTTTTTGAAGAAGCCATTGCATGTTATGGAAGAAGGAAAAGCTTTTTTTGTTTTAAGAGAGTTAAAGAAAGGTTGAAGAACAAAATACAAGTTGAATGAAGAGAGTTTGTGAAAGTTTGGAGAATTATGGAGTATGAATGAAGGAGGTTGATGCGTATAAGTAAAGTTTTAGGCGGCTAAATTCGTGGTCATGATTACCTCGATAACCGACAAAAGTTATGCTGAATAGTGGGATGACACGTGTTCGGGACATTAAATGCGGATAGACGTGCGTCTAATCAACCGTTAGAAGCTTTTCAAAGGGGATCAGTAATTCCTGCCAAAAAGAATGTTTCTACCAACTTTCCGGTGACACACAGTAATTCCTGCCAAAAAGAATGTTTCTACCAACTTTCCGGTGACACAAAGTTATGTCACCGGAAAGCAGAGAGACTATTTGCATAGGGTAAAATATGCTATGCTAAGTGGCCGCATAAGAGAGTGACACGTGGAGTCGAATGATAGTTAAAACCGAATGCAACTATTTCATTTGTCACCGGAAAGAATGACGCTCATAAAGATGCAATAAATACCTTCCGTCCGGTAGCATTTAATGGAAAATATTCCGTAGCATTTAGTACATTGCCCGTTACAAAGAATTTGTCATTTATGCTCACCGTTATACATTCTTCAATGGCCCTTATAATTGCCATTAAAGAAGGGCATGATCCTAGGACCTTGTTTTCTAGGTGCAACTATAAATATTTGGCTCTGTTATCATTGTAAGGGACACGTGTTTTCTGACAAACTTATGCTATAATCGATTCAAAACTTTATACAAATTTATCTTCTTATTCCTTGATTTCATTGATGTTGTGCCCGGAAGCCTTGCTCCCGAAATTACTGTTTATGTTATTTTGTCTTCATTTTAAGGCTAAGTATTGCGTTTTTCTTCAATTATTTTATTATTTCAGGATCGAATTAATTCACTTATCTAGAAACCACATATAAATTTAACTGTACCGTTTTATGGGTAAACATATATCAAAGATAAACCAAAATAGTAGAAATTATGTACCTCCAAATATGAGTTCTAATTAAATCTTTTTAATTTTCACATTTTTAGTTAAATCTAGGCACCAAAATTTGTTGAGTGTTTAATAAGACCAAAAGTGCTCTTTCTTAACAAAAATAATGGACTAGTACTTGTTTAGAGGCATATTTAAGGACTATTTTAGAATACACCTTTTTTCATTTTTTCGGGACACCGGACATACATGTACACTTTAGCCATCACCATTTAATGGCTGTTCCGTTGATCTCTGCTCAGTATCAGTAATTCAATTTAGTTCCCTCGAGCACTACTGCCATGAGATCATTTCTAAAACTGCGTTTCCTTTCTTCACAATCCCTTCTCTCCTCACGTTTCATTCCTAATTCTTTGCCTTTCACGTCATCTTCCCAAACAGGACCCACCCCAACAAGCACAAATACAACCACTTCTCTGACCGAAGAAGAGCTTACACAGATAAACCTACTAATCCCACGTTTATGCTCTTCAAACCACCTCAAAGAGGCTGCTAATCTCATCACCACAGCTTTTCTCACAAACCCATCTTTAGAATCACTCTCCCTTTCCATTTTCATTCACAGTCTCTCTCTTGAACCTGACCTTACACTACCCATGTACTTCCTTAACCGCCTCAAGTATACCCCAAAGACTCAATCTTTTTTAATACCCATTTGTAAAAAGTTAGTTTCTTTATATTTTAGAGACAGACAGGCCAAGAAAGCTTTAAAGATTTTCCATTGGGTGTCAAGGCCTGATTTTCCTTGTGTTGTGGATTATGGATTGTGTGCTCTTTTGGTAAATGGGTTTTGCAAGAATGGTATGGTTGTGGAAGGGTTGAAGGTTTTGAGGATGATGGTAGTTGGGAATTTGAAGGTTGGGGATGAGGTGAGAATGTGTGTGTATAGAAGTTTGTTGAGGGAGGCTAGGATTAGAGAGGCACAAGAACTGAATAAAGCTTTGAAGTGTGCTGAGAATGGGGATAAGGGAAATGAGGAAGTTGTTGCTTTGCTGGATGGTATAATCTCAGATTGGATTGAATAGAGAGAATAAGGTAACTAATTTGGCAAAATGATGACTCCATTGGTGGCTAATGCTATTTGGTTTTATACAATATGCTTTGTACTTGTGCTGCTTTTTTTCTTTAAGAGGAGCAAAATGAAAATGGTTGTGATTGCACTTCAGTATTATGAGCTTCACTCACGTTGGTTCTCAAATTTTGTTCTTAGGCTATGCATCCTTGAAATCAGCTAAGTTTGTGCAGATTTACTTCGTTATATTGCGGAAATATCAACTTGTAGTTTAATCAACTGGTGTTTTTAGCTTCAATACATTCTCAGTGGCTCTAACAATGGTCATATAATCAATTTAGTTTGTTCTTGCATAATACTATACATATCTTTGTTATTTTCTCCGTGGGATAGTTGTCATACTGATCTATTTTGCTCAATTTCACTTTCTTTTTATCAGAAGTGTAAACTTCCAAAAATGCTTATTAAGATGCAATGTTCTGTACTAGCAATAGCAGACTGTAGAACATAAAATATCTCGTTGTGGAAAATGAAGAGTCAAAGCGGTCAGCTTTATAAGAATGCAGTTCTGCATCCAAGCTTAAATGCTTTAATCTTTTTCTTTCGGAAGGTACATGTCTGTTTGACTTACCATCAAGCTTGGAATATGTTACATACCTTCAGTATCCCGTCCCCACACCACTCTTCTAGTTTTTATTTCTATTGTTAATTAGATGCACTTATAAGTTGCATGTGAGGTTAAAAATAAGTTTGTCTCGCAAGATCCTGTCTCTCTCACGACCATGGATGGTTGGTGGCTGGGGTGTAAGTACTGCTGAATGTTTTAAGCAGCAGCGCAAGACAGAAGAAATATGCTGCAAAAGTCTTCATATTGTCTCTAAATGTTTAAGTTGTAATAACTTATTTAATCATAAGTTCCAAGATAATGAAACGTGGTTTGAAAATTGTGGATAAAGCCGGATAATGGGCAACACATAAAGATGTAGGAAAACACAGAAATATGCATAGCTAGATTGAAAATATTTACAGGAAAACCAGTAGAAGAGTATGTTTATTATGACTCCTTGCTTGTTGTACAAGAAGGTTGGAACTTGATAGGACTTGCCCTCTTTATATAGCCTTCTCTTAGTTTCCGTGCATCTTTGCGTTCGTAAACAGTTGCGCATTAAGCAAAAGATGGAAAAGACAAGCTTCATTCAACGTAATTCAACCTTTGGACAGAAGCGCATTTCTAATTCAGGGCTTCAGTTCCTGATGTATAGCTTCTTCATTTCACACTTGTTAATGGAGACCAGCGGTTGTTTTTGTCATCTAGCCACATTGGACCTCTCTCTGTTGAAGTTGACACCAGCACTCTTTGATGTGCTTTAAAGCTGGTTTCTAACATTTTAACTTGCACTGATAAGGACTTTATTAAAAAACAATTGCACAGATACGGTAGATTTCTTATTGGTGACTTAATCGTGGTGCTTTGACCTAGATGGATATCACTTAGTTTATGTTAAACCTTTGGTCTCTATTGTAGTTTTAAGAACTTCTAAATGGGGGTGATGAACTTGTATTTGTTGCTTGCTTCAATTTCCTGTTGCGTGTGGTAGATTTGACCAAAATTATGACCGGGGAACTACTTGTTTTTCTAAAGCTACTTGATTTACGGGTCAAGTTTAATTCTGGAATACTAGTGCCTTTCTTGTCATAGACCTCTAATTCCTTTTATTTTTCTTCTCTTCCTCGCAAAGATTCAGAAAGATTTGTCTTTGGAGGGTGTGACCTAGTAGTAGATGAAGTTGGAGTGAAGACCACGTGGGAGAGCGAGGTTCAAATCTCAGTAGAGGCAAAATTGTTAAGTGATTTCTTCCACCTGCCTAAACCTTGGGGGTAGAGTTAAGCGTTACTTATAGTACTGGAAGGATGCAAGTACCTGGTGGAATAGTCAAGTTGTGCTTGACCTAACTCCATTGTCATCCAAAATAGAAAAAAAAAAGAAAAAAAGAAAAGATAGAACAGGGATAGCAGGCTTCGTGTTTATTATGGAGAGTGGGTTTAAGGTTGCATATTGTGTTGTTTAAGCTTCTCAGTGTTAATAACTCTACTATTTCTTATCCCTTTACTCTATATATCAAGAATGCACCATGACGGTGTTCCAAGAAAAAAGGAAGAGTTTTGACAAATAACTTCCTATGCAACATTATCAGCATTTTGCATTACTTAACAGAATGGCTACCATGATCAAGCTCTCTGGAAAAGTTTCATAAAGAAAAGCTGGTAAATGATTTTTTTAAAAGGGAAAAGAGTTACCATTGGCTATGCTGTCTATTTTTTTCCCGGCCGCTCAATTTGTGGATGCAGAGTACTTCATACCTCTTGCTAACTTGCTTCTTGTGAGTGATTCATCCCTAGTATTTCATTTTATGTTTTGGCCCTCGATGGAGTAGTAGGTAAACAGACAAATCTCATTTCCGTTTCTTAGGCAACTCGATAGTGCATATTTGGGATTCTTCTTCACCTATTGGACTTATTTGCAATATTCAATAACAAGAAACATGAAAAGATAAAAGAAAAGCTATATTAATTACTAATTCCAGGTAGGGTTGTAATGGTGAAACTATTCCAGGTGTATTACTCTAGTTCAGTAATAAGAGAGCATCAAGCATTTCAAGAAGAGATTTTGTATACTGTCTGGTCTCCATGTGTTAAAACCTAAGGGATGACATTGATCACCTCTTTAATACAGCGTGACACAAATTTGTGATATCTTGTTTTGTCTCTGTCTGGGCCTGGGGTTCAAGTAGTGCTGCCGACAATGGAATCTAGGCATAAGTAAATCAGCCCTGCTTGGGGACATGAACATCTTAACTCAGTCGCTTTTACATTGAAGATCTTCTATTGTATGTGTTAGTCTGTCTGTCAGTGTTGTGCAAAATTCAACACTACCACAAGAGTCGTTACTGTCCGGCGACCAAACCCCAGTGAAAAGCTCCGACAACAGCCTCCTCACGCCCCTCCACGCGCCACCAGAAGCTCACGCGCGTGAGCTCACGTGCCGACGCGTACGGCCACTTCCGGCCATTTTTTGAAAATCTTCCTTCAGAACAGTTAGGTCGCCTGGTAATTCCGATCCTACCCCTACTGTTTTTATTTCATTCCGACAACTTTGAGTTTTTTCCGGCAGCTACAGTACTATTCCGACAACTACAGTAGATTCCGGTAGCTACAATATTTCAGTATTCTGTTTCTGTGTTTCCGTACACTGTTTCAGTAGATTACAGTTGATTCTTTCTCTTATTTGGTAATAATTTGCAACAATGTCTTTGGGATTTGATGCTTTTGGGTCTAGAAACATGAGTTCTGGAAGCTCTAGTGCTATTATTACCTCAGAATAATGTCTTTGGGATGTTTCTCGTTCTTACCCTCGCTGGACTTCTTAATGATCTTGATTCAGTACGCGACTAGATTTTGGCTAGTCCGTCTGTCCCGACATTTGATGAATTATTCTCTCGATTACTTCGCCTTGCTGCAGCACCAAGTCCACCAGTGATCTCATCATAGATACTTGATTCCTCTGTTCTTGCATCCCAGACAATGGATGTTCGGGCATCTCAAACTATGGAGCATAGACGAGGAGGAGGTCGTTTTGGAAGATCTAGACCCAAGTGTTCTTATTGTCACAAACTTGGACACACTCGTGAAATGTGCTATTCCTTACATGGCCGTCCACCCAAAAATGCTTACATTGCTCAGACCGAGACTCCAGGTAACCAAGGATTTTCTTTATTTAAAGAATAATATAATGAGCTCCTTCAATATCGAGCAAGCAGACATCTCCACAAGTAGCCTCAGTTGCTCAGACTGATACTTTTATTACTGGTAATTCTTTTGCTTGTGTTTCCCAGTCTAGCACTCTTGGCCCATGGGTCATGGACTCCGGCGCTTCTGATCACATCTCTGGTAATATATCACTTTTGTCAAATATTGTATATTCACAGTCTCTTCCCACTGTTACTTTAGCCAATGGATGTCAAACTAAGGCAAAAGGAGTTGGACAAGCTAATCCCTTGTCTTCTATCACCCTAGATTCCGTTCTTTATGTCCCTGACTGTCCTTTTAGTCTTGCATCTGTTAGTCGTTTGACTCGTGCCCTCCATTGTGGTATATATTTTATTGACGATTCTTTTATTATGCAGGACCGCAGTACGGGACAAACAATTGGTACAAGACGTGAATCAGAAGGCCTTTACTACCTTAACTCACTCCGTCCTTCCACAACATGTCTAGTTACAGATCCTCCAGATCTAATCCACAGACGTTTAGGACATCCGGGTTTATCCAAATTTCAGAAGATGGTGCCTAGTTTATCTAGTTTGTCTACATTAGATTGTGAGTCGTGTCAACTTAGGAAACATACCCGAGCCTCCTTTTCGCGTAGTGTTGAGAGTCATGCAGAGTCTGTCTTCTCCTTAGTTCATTCTGATATATGTGGTCCTTGTAGAGTCAGTTCATCCTTGGGATTTCGTTATTTTGTCAGTTTCATTGATGATTATTCAAGATGTACTTGGCTTTTGTTAATGGAAGATCGTTCTGAGTTATTTTCTATATTCCAGAGTTTCTGTGCTGAAATCAAAAACCAATTTGGTGTTTCTATTCGCATTTTTCGCAGTGATAATGCCTTAGAATATTTATCTTCTCAATTTCAGCAGTTTATGACTTATCAAGGAATTATTCATCAGACATCTTGTCCTTATACCCCTCAGCAAAATGGGATTGCTGAGAGAAAAAATAGGCACCTTATTGAGACTGCTCGCACACTTCTAATTGAATATCGTGTTCCGTTGCGTTTTTGGGGCGATGCAGTTCTCACAACTTGTTATTTGATTAATCAGATGCCTTCATCTCCCATCAAGAATCAGATTCCGCATTCAGTATTATTTCCCCAGTCGCCTTTATACTCTCTTCCAACTCGTGTTTTTGGGAGCACGTGTTTTGTTCATAACTTAGCCCCTGGGAAAGATAAGTTAGCTCCTTGTGCTCTCAAGTGTGTCTTCCTTGGTTATTCTCGTGTTCAGAAGGGATATCGTTGTTATTCTCCAGATCTTCGTAGGTACCTTATGTCAGCCAACGTCACATTTTTTGAGTCTAAACCTTTCTTTACCTCTGCTGACCACCATGATATATCTGAGGTTTTACCTATACCGACCTTTGAGGAGTTTACTATAGCTCTTCCTCCACCTTCGACCACAGAGGTTTCTTCCATACCAACCGTTGAGGAGTCTAGTGTTGTTCCCCCTAGTTCCCCAGCCACAGGAACACCACTCTTGACTTATCATCGTCGTTTGCGTCCTCCATCAGGCCCAACTGGTTCTCGTCCTGACCCTGCTCCTGCTGCGAACCCTGCTCCTAGTACACCGATTGCACTTCAGAAAGGTATACGGACCACACTTAACCCTAATCCTCATTATGTCAGTTTGAGCTATCATCGTCTGTCATCTCCCCGTTATGCTTTTATATCTTCTTTGTCCTCGGTTTCCATCCCTAAGTCTACAGGTGAAACGTTGTCTCATCCAGGATGGCGACAGGCTATGAGTGACGAGATGTCTGCTTTACATACAAGTGGTACTTGGGAGCTTGTTCCTCTTCCCTCAGGTAAATCTACTGTTGGTTGTCGTTGGGTTTATGCAGTCAAAGTCGACTTAAGGCCCGTCTTATTGCCAAAGGATATACTCAGATATTTGGGCTCGATTACAGTGATACCTTCTCTCCCGTGGCTAAAGTGGCTTCAGTCCGCCTTTTTCTATCCATGGCTGCGGTTCGTCATTGGCCCCTCTATCAGTTGGACATTAAAAATGCCTTTCTTCGCGGTGATCTTGAGGGTGAGGTTTATATGGAGCAACCACCTGATTTTGTTACTCAGGGGGAGTCTCGTGGCCTTGTATGTCGCTTGCGTCGGTCACTTTATGATCTAAAGCAGTCTCCTCGAGCCTGGTTTGGTAAGTTCAGCGCGGTTATCCAGGAGTTTGGCATGACTCGTAGTGAAGCTGATCACTCTGTGTTTTATCGGCACTCTGCTTCAAGTATCTGTATTTATCTGGTAGTCTATGTTGATGATATTGTTATTACTGGCAACGATCAGGATGGTATTACCAATCTAAAGCAGCATCTCTTCCAGCACTTCCAAACTAAGGATCTAGGCAGATTGAAGTACTTTCTAGGTATTGAGGTTGCCCAGTCTAGCTCAGGTATTGTTATTTCTCAAAGAAAATATGCTTTAGACATTCTTGAGGAGACGAGGATGATAGGTTGCAGACCTGTTGACACTCCGATGGATCCGAATTTCAAACTTATGCCAGGACAGGGGAGCCGCTTAGCGATCCTGCAAGCTATAGGCGGCTGGTTGGAAAATTAAATTATCTCACAGTGACTAGACCCGACATTTCTTATCCTGTGAGTATTGTAAGTCAGTTTATGAATTCTCCATGTGATAGTCATTGGGATGCAGTTGTCCGCATTATTCGATATATAAAATCGGCTCCAGGCAAAGGGTTACTCTTTGAGGATCGAGGTCATGAGCAGATCATTGGATACTCAGATGCTGATTGGGCAGGATCACCTTCTGATAGACGTTCTACGTCTGGATATTGTGTTTTAGTAGGAGGAAATTTGGTGTCCTGGAAGAGCAAGAAACAGAATGTAGTTGCTCGGTCTAGTGCAGAAGCAGAATATCGAGCAATGGCTATGGCAACATGTGAGCTAGTCTGGACCAAACAATTGCTCAAGGAGTTGAAATTTGGTGAAATCAGTCGGATGGAACTTGTGTGCGATAATCAAGCTGCCCTTCATATTGCATCAAATCCGGTGTTCCATGAGAGAACTAAACACATTGAGATTGATTGTCACTTCGTCAGAGAAAAGATACTTTCAGGAGAGATTGCTACAAAGTTTGTGAGGTCGAATGATCAACTTGCAGATATTTTCACCAAGTCTCTCACTGGTTCTCGTATTGGTTATATATGTAACAAGCTCGGTACATATGATTTGTATGCACCGGCTTGAGGGGGAGTGTTAGTTTACAACATGTATATAGTATAGTATTGTCCCACATTGGTAGAGGAGTAGTATGTCTTTGTATAGTATAGCTATAAATAAGGACCTCTTGTATTGTATTGTTCATCCAATATCAATAACATATTTTCTCCCGTACTTTCTCACGGTATGCATAGCTGGAGATGAGATCCAATTGGTTGTAATATGTACTAAAAATTGAATCCCATGCATAGTGATGCTGTTTGGCTTTATTTGTTGTCGTATTCTTTGGTTAGATTAGTTGAAAGTTTGAAGATGTTTTTGTTGCAAGAAATATCCAAATGTTTTTCCTGATATTTGACATGGCTCCCTGGTTTCAGATCTGATGCAGTATTTTTTTTCCTTGCAGTATTGATATTCCTCTCTAGCATCTTGGTTCATTGTTGCAATTCATTCTCAATTGTTCCTCTACTTCATCTTTATCTTGAAGCAAAAGACAACCGGCTATTTGTGGATTTTCATTTTGGTGCTGTTAACTTTTCCTTCCAGTACCTTGGAACCGTTGGTGGGATATAGGAAATCACAGTAACAAGTGAGCGGTGAAATTCCTATTGGGTAATGATCTTGTATAGCCAGATTGCTCCCTTCATCTTACAATCTTGAATTGTCCATTCATTTTGGAGACTCAGAAATATGTCATCTCATATGGTTGATGTGACGAAGCTGCCGTTGGTGGTGGAGATGGTAAAGGTTCTTCAGTCAGGCCACTGCAAATATTGTATGAATTCCAGATTGTTTATTCAGTAGTGGAAGATGGTCCGGAAGTTCATTGCATTTGCCTCATCACAGCTAATGGACGAACCCTGTCCAACATTGTTATATTTATATAAAACTTCAGAGGAGAAGCCCAGATGCTCCGGTACGGAGGTGTGAGCAGCTGGTTGCGGAGGGCACGAGAAGAGGTAGAGGGTGGCCTAAGAAGTATTGGGGAGAGGTGATCAGGAAGGATATGGCGAGGCTCCAGATTTCGGAGGACATGACACTTTATAGGAAGATGTGGAGGTCGAGTATTAGGGTTGTAGGTTAGGAGGTAGTTGAGTCCTTTCTTCGTACCATGGTGGGACTAGCCATGTAGGATTTTTGTCTAAGATAGCTAGTGGGAATGTTGTGGCTTACTATTTCGCTTTTCAGTGCATGTCCTATTTACTAGCTATCGCTTTTGCTTTGCATCTTTCTTCTAGATTTCATGGTGTTCCTATTTTTCTTATGACTGTTGTGATGATACTAATATTTACTAATATTGTCTCCCTTTGCTTTGCATCTTTCTTTTGGATTTCATTTCATGGTGTTCCTATTTACTTATCCTATGATTGTTGTTGTGATACTAATATTGTCTCCCTTTTGTCCTTTTTTTTTTTTTTTTTTGAGCCGATGGTCTTTCGGAAACAGCCTCTCTACTCATTCGGGGTAGGGGTAAGGTCTGCGTATACACTACTCTCCCCATACCCCATTAGTGAAATTTTACTGGGTTGTTGTTATTATTGTTGTAAAAGTCTTGGTCCTAAATTTGGTGGAAAGATATGTATCAATCCTTTGATTCATTCAGATCTCTTGAGTATTCAGATGATTTATCCTAATATTAGGCGGGGGAACTATGCTTTACACAATTACATAAGCAGAGTCTCCAAGTCTAGAAATAAGTAAATACCTAATATGTGAACTTTCCTGTCATCCTTAACTAATTTTTTTTTATATAGTAATTTGAGGGAAAATTGCAAGAGAAATTTCATGTCTAAGTGAGTTGTTTATGCTGAGTGTTATAAATTTTCGCATAATTCTATAGTAAATATTCCGCCAATATGATGAAATTATTAAATTATAGGTCTTGATCATGTTTACTTAATCGAATCAATTCGTATCAGTTATTAGAGAAATGTTCTGGTAAAACTTTCATGAACACAATGTGGTAATTTTGAAGGACGCGATGGATTTATGTGTTCACCATTTTATGTATGAATGAAGGTGTTTTTGATTCGGCATCATTTAGTTTTGTTTCACTGCCACTAAACTGTCCATTTTAGGATCACATCAATATACGTTGAGAACTCTCTATAACAACATTCATATATAACAACACTTCACTATAAAAATCAAGTTTTTTCGGAACTAATTTTCATGTTATGTTATAATATATGTTCTCTATAACAATAGATCGCTATAACATCCAAAAATATTTGGAACAAATGAGGCTGTTATAGAGAGGTTTGAGTATAATTTCAATATATAGTACAAGAGGATGGGACTCAATTTAACAGATTATATTTCTTTTGTAACGAAGCTGTTATAAAGAAGTTTGATTGTAGTGACAATATATACTACAAGAGGACGTGACTCAGTTTCACAAATTATATTTCTTTTGTTTTTCTTTTGCTGAATCTCAAACTTTTATATAATGAAATCAAAACTAAGCACAGTTTTAAAACTCAAGTGGTTAATTATTGTTTATCCCCTCGTTTGAGATGGGAAAGGAGACTTTTACCATCAACAATAACTAGGGAGTTTATAAAAATTACTCCACGCTAGTATTGAATTTAAAAAAAGAAAAGAAAAAAAAGTCAAAAAATTAAAACCCCGGAAAAACCCCTTTTCTCTGTCAGCAACACTCATCAGCTTGTTATGCTGACAGTAGAGTGGATAACGTTCCAAGAACCCAAAATACATCTATGAAACAATTCTCTATGCTTCAATCTTCTTTACTGAAATTTCACTAAAATTTTCAGCTCATTCCCAACACAGCACTGTAAAAATGGTATCTTCCACCATTTTAATTCAACAACCAACAAACTTGTTCCACCAGCCAGAGTTTCACCATCAGGTAACAAACCCAAAACACCCAACAATGTTTTTTTTTTTTTTTAATTTTCTGGGTGTTGATTACTTTTTTGATTGAACCAGTTGTGGAGACCTGGATATGCTGCACCGTTGCAAAAGCAACCCATTATTTTATGTAGTAGTAACAAGGGAAGAAGCAGACCCTTGAGAGTTACTGCAAGTGCTAATGGTGCTGCTACTGCTTCCACTCTAGAGGGTCATGATTCTTCTCCAACGCCTTCTGCATTTCCTCTTTTTACACCCCCTTCTCAACCCCAAGATACTCCTGCTGCTCAGGTACCTTTTATTTTCCAAAAAAATTCTTCTTTTCCATGTTCTTGAAGTTCCTGTTAGTTAATCATCAGGGCCGTCTCAATAGAATTTGGGGCCTAAAAACAAATAATAATAAGAGACCTTGAATTTATTTTTATGAAATTTATATACTAATGAGACAAAATTACTTACTTTTTGCTCTATAAAGAGAAATAACTAATTCAAGAAAACTGAGTTGAAATTGGAAAGTGAAATCGTCAGAAACAGCAAAAAGAATGAATGTATATAGAGGAGAAAAGACCAAAATTGAAGAGGGGGTAAATGTACTAAATAGCGAGAGAGAAGAAACCGGACAACCTCAACTAAATTCAAAAAAAGGAAAAAGAAAAAACATTGAAATCTCTTATTAATGATAATTATATAAATTATATATTATATATAACAATAGTAAGCTCATTGTTCAAGTGCTCTTTTCTGCGGTAAGAGTTTCGGCACTGCATACTTTTTCCTATATGCCTTAACATTTTCAGTTAGATTTTCACTCTCACATTTCATGTATAGATATCTCATCTCCTTTATTACATAGTTACTGTAATGGTTAAATTCACTCTCTTTTCTTTGTCTTTGTCCTTTAATTTTCTTTTGAGAAGCTGTTGAACATATTTTTTCCTTTATGTTCTATTTGGTTATTTCAGATTATCCTTATTTTCTTTTGTTTTTACTGTTGATTATGGTGATATAATATTTCTTCATGAACAGCTGGAACTGGCAGATCCTGATTTCTATAAAATAGGATATGTTAGAAGTTTTCGAGCCTACGGAATTGTATTCAGGGAGGGACCGGATGGGTTTAGAGTGTTTGCTTCCAGAGACGTGGAGCCTCTCCGTCGAGCTAGGGTGAGCACTACCTTACACTATGTTTATATGTGGAAAGTTTTCATTCTTTTGAAGGAATATATATAGCTTTACCACTGGAAGCAGTGTCGAATTCAGTGCTCCATCAATGTTTAGCTGTATCTAAAGATGAACTTCATCTACCACCGAAAATTGGACCGAGTGGAAAAAAGGACATGCAAAAATTATAATACCCTTTAATTTACTCTTCCTCCCTTCTTTCTGGGATGAGTATCCTTAGTTTATTTCACTCATTTACTTTTTAACAACGATAAGTTATATGGGGCCAGTGTCTTGGCACTTCTAATTCTTCTCCTGCTGTAGTGTATTCTATCTTCGCCTTTAGTTTTAGACTGTGTCTAATTCATTTGGCATTAGCTTGACTTTTTGATTCCTCTTTTGTCATTGATTATCTTCACACCTTTTCTTTATCACTAAAATCTTTACAGGTCAATGAATGAGGAGGTTTGTTTGTAATGCAGGTAATAATGGAAATTCCTCTAGAACTGATGTTAACCATAAGCAAAAAGCTTCCTTGGATGTTTTTTCCAGATATCATACCTGTGGGACATCCAATATTCGACATTATCAATTCAACTAATCCTGAGGTAAAAGGACGCATTTTTTCCTTTTAAATCTTTTCTGATGGTACACATGGGAGAATATTTATCCGCATTTTTAGTTGCTTATTCTTTGATTTTGTCATTTTTTATTTGGTATTCCAAGATCTCTTGTTAGTTTTTAATATTGTTAACCTTTTTATGGCAGACAGATTCGGATCTGAGGTTGGCATGCCTTCTTTTATATGCTTTTGATTGCAAGGACAACTTTTGGCAGCTTTATGGAGACTTCTTACCTAGTGATGATGAATGCACTAGCTTCCTTCTAGCTACTGAGGTCTGGATATGATTATCATCCAAATTTGATGCTTATAATTATTTAATGTAATATTTTGGAGAAGATTCTATAGAAATGCTATGCATTCACAAAATTAATCTTCATTTTGTTATGGTGTTCTGCTGAGGTTCAAGTTGGAGTAACTCAAAATGTGTGAAAAGAAAAAAGCTTTTGTGATATTCACACTGTTATGTGACCTTAGGACATTAAGGTGTTCTAATTTGTAAGAGAAGTTTCTTCTATTGAGGCTTGTTCTGTTGCATGACTTTTGAAGCTCTCTTCTGTAACAAAAGTCTAATTTGGAAATGCCATTTTGGTTGTTTAGCTGAAAAGCAATATGTGGTTGAGCTTCTTCACTTCTGTGATTTGCATTTTCTATTAGTCAGCTGGGCATGTACTTAGTAGACTAATTTCTAGAATGTCAATTCCAGAGTTATAAATGAACATTTGTTGTTTGTGTCTCACACACTCTTGCTTCTTAATGGTTTTTGTGATGTAGGAGGACCTTTTGGAGTTGCAAGACGAGAAGCTTGCTTCAACCATGAGAGAACAGCAACATCGGGCACTTGAGTTTTGGGAGAAAAATTGGGTATAGACAATCTTGTTCAATCTCTTTCCTCCAAATTCCTGTTCATTAACAATGTCTATTGACTTTCTCGATTTGTTTAGCATTCTGCAGTACCCCTCAAAATAAAGCGTCTTGCTCGGGATCCTGAGAGATTTATTTGGGCAATGAGTATAGCACAATCTCGATGCATCAACTTGCAAATGAGAATTGGTGCACTGGTTCAAGATGCAAATTTGTTGGTACCTTATGCTGGTGAGCTTCTTCTGTTGTATTTCTGTACTTCTGGTCTCCATACTTTATTGTTGGCTTTAAGTGGGTTGTTTACACAATGCAGCATCCTATTTTGACTGAATGAACTTGGTTTAGATATTTGTAAGTTAGTTTGAATGGCGTCATTTATTTTTATTTTTTCTAATGGTCTTGGAGTGATGTCTGATGCTCATGTGTACTTTTATCTTTATGTGAAGTGGGTAAAAAAGAGCAGATCTGCGACTGCTCTAACAAGTTAAGCAGTGAGAAGTATGTTCTGTTTTCAGCTTACTGAAACCATGCAAATGAGAATAGTGTGTACTACGTGAATGATTTCGTCCAAAATTTTGGAAATAGCAGTCCTCCTTGTGAGCTTCTCCCTCTGTGCCGTAAAACTTGACCTACTTACTATTACAGGGAAGACAACATTCTTCTTCCACACTAATGATATTTGATATTTCTTTGATCACATTTTGTAAGAAAGACATGATTCATAGTGGGTTTTATGTAGTCTAATACTATGTTGTGCGGACTCTTCATTTTAGCCACCGCACCCGTGTCGACACGAAATTTATACTGGTAAGGGTGTGAGATTCGTACTGTGTGTGGTCACTTGAGATCGAGTACCTTGGCTACAATCAATCCATGGATAACATTTGAGGAAAAATAAAAAATAAAAGATTGAATGTTAGCTACTGCCTGCTTGCTAGTGCCTACAGGTATGATGTGAATCTAAGTCTACCCGAACATTTCATGAATATAGCTACGTACGAACTCTCGTCACCTCGTGCGTACGTAGCTCCCCACAACAAGTAGCACACAACAATTAATACACCTAAGGGGATAAGTTCCCTCTTACAAGGTTAGGCAAGAGACTTACTTCGGTTCCAAGTCCTTAATCCGACTCTTCAACCTCACAAGAACTCCTCAAACGACGCCGAGAACTCCGAAACTAACCAAAAGTCGTATAAACTAATAAATATATGCTCAAAAGTTCATAATTTAGATATTAGAGTAATTACCCAACCCAATTTGGAAGATTCCTAAAATTCACCCCCGGGCGCACGCGCCCGGATTCCGAAAATTTTCGAATATAAATGTTACCCATGACCTCACGAACTCAAGTATATAATTTATTCCCAATTATATAATCAATTTTGTGGTCAAATCTTATTTTTACCAAACCCTAGGTTCCAACAAAATCTCACAATTTTTTCCTTAATTTCATGTTAAATCTACCCATAATCCGTGTATTTAACTCAAGAATTGATAGGATTCACTTAACTCTTGATGTTGATGAAAATCCCCCGCAAAATGCTCTCAAAATCGTCCAAGATCAAGTGGGAAATGAGTGAAAAGAGGCCAAGTCCCGTAATAAAAACCAAGTCTGCCCAATGATCTCTTCTTCGCTATCGCGGGAGGAGCCTCGCGATCGCGAAGGCATAACTGGCCCCGGTAGTGAAGTTCTTCGCGAACGCGAGGGCAGTCTCGCGATTGCGAAGGCTTGCCCAACCTGAACTTCGCGTTCGCGAAGAGCAAATGCGACTGACCCACCCCAGGCCCTTTGTTCTATGCGAACGCGTGCCCTTATACGCGAACGCGAAGGCTACCAGTCCCAGACCTTCGCGAACGCGGCCCCATGAACGCGAACGCGAAACATCAGATTTTTAGACTTTGCTCTGGGTGGTCCGAAATTCACCCGAGCCACCGACCAATCGCACCAACAAGTCCATAAACATAATACGGACCTGCTCGATCCCTCGAAACACGTAAAACAACATTGGAATCAAGAATCGTACCCCAAAACCAACTTGAATTAGCTTATGAACTTCAAACTTTTCAATTAGCTCCGCACGGGTCGAATCGTACTTCGACTACTTGGAATGACACCAAATTTTGCGTACAAGTCATAAATCACCATACGGAACTATTCCCAAACTCGAAATCCCAAACGGTCCTCGATAACACCAAAGTCTACTCCAAACCAAATTTAAAGAACTAGAAAGCCTTCAATGAGCCCACTTTTCACATTAAGCGCCGAAACGCTCCAAGATTATCCGAAATCCAATCCGAACACACGTCCAAGTCCAAAATCATCATACGAACCTATTGGAACCTTCAATCCCGGTTCCGAGGTCGTTTACTCAAAATGTTGACTCAAGTCAAACTTGGCGACTACTATTAAGGAACTAAGTGTTCCGATTTCAACCCGAACCCTTCCAAACCTAAACCAACCATCCCCGCAAGTCATAAAATAGTAAAAGCACATACGGAGAGTCTTAATTAGGGGAACGTGGATCTAGTAAGCAAAACGATCGGTCGGGTCGTTACATATAGCTTTTGACTTTTTGGGAAAAGGGAGGTTCTATTGTTTGATCAAACAAGTTTCAACAAAATAGAAAACTGAAATGCGGAAAAAATGGAATGTTGACTGGCGATGTATGTGCGAATTATGGCTTCTTTTTGTAACTCACATATTTTAGAAACTTCCACAAAAAGAAATAAATATATTAAAAGTCTGTATTAGCTATTAAAGTCAGTCAAAGCTGTAGATGTTCAGGAAACCTGAAAGGTGTTGAACTAATATTACAGCTTACAACAACAAGAAGAACAACAGCAGCAGGAACTACTACTGTGTCTCAATCCCAATGTGGCTGGTGTTTAAGAGAAAACTTAAAGGCTTATTAGACAGGGATTCTTCTTAGTTTCAAGGAAGACCTGCTTGCAATTATCTTAGCATTTTAGATAAAATTTTCTTTTGTGAGAAAATCTTTCTAATATTTTACTCATCTCTTCTCCAGACATGATGAATCATTCTTTCCAGCCAAACTGCTTTTTCCATTGGCGCTTCAAGGACCGCATGCTGGAGGTGATGATAAATGCAGGACAAAGAATTAGAAAAGGAGATGAGGTAAATCTTCTTAGCTGTCGAGATCTAGTGAGGGCTTCATTTGAATTGTGATGTGTGTCTATCAGTAGGCATAGCTTATTGCATAGAGAAAATAACTAGCCTTTTCAATGTTTACCTTGCCTTATCAAAAAAAAGTAACTAGCTTTATCAATGAGTCTATTTATTTTGGATAATTCATTTGGAGAAAACGGTATGTGGGGAGTTGGAAGAAATGCCTGACTCACATGCTTATGTTCTTCCCAAAAGGCATTTCTTACATTAAATGGTGCAGAAAATATCTCTACTCCATTTTCTTGCTTTTCATAGGTCATAATATATGATATATAGGGCTATCTTATTTTTAAGGATGAATTTCTTACATCAGAGCCTTGCTTATTCCAGGCCCCAAAGGCATTTCTTACATCAAAATCTTGCATATTTAAGGATGGCCTATTTGATGCCACTGACTTCCTTTCCTACTCCACAGCATGCAAAGCCTCGCCTTTCGCCACAAGGAAAAGAAAAGCAAAAAATGGGAAACTTGTATAATTGATCAATGAATTAGGTAGTTTTGCATAGGTGACAGGACGGGATATGAGTAGCAATGATGCTAAGGCGATATTATGCAGGAAAGATGGGAAATGTGTATAATTGATCACTGAATGAGGTAGTTTTGCATAGGTGACAGGCATGGGATATAAGTAGCAATGATGCTAAAGAGATATTATGATCTTTGTTACAAGTTATCTTTCCTTCTAATGTGACAGCTTATCAGATTATAAGGTTTAATTTATAATGCTGTTTTATTTTTTAATGAGAATAGAAGCATTATGAAAATTATGTCCTCTCTCTTCCACATGTATTAGTTACTAGTATTTCTTGTAATTTCTTTTGTGAATGATCTTTTTACATAGCATTCTCTTGTGTCCTTCTAACTTTATTTCTTGGTGTTGTTCTTTAAGATTTTCCATGATTCGGGGACGAATGAGAAAGGAAATTTTAAAATTATTTCTTTCTTTGGATGGTGAGTTGAAAGGAAAATTGTTAATGAGATGCTTGTTTGTCCTATTTTGATCTTATTTAGTTTTTTGATAATGTGTATTTTATGAAGGACTATCATTTTGTAAATCGTTGGCAATGTATCAATCGGATGTCACCGATTGAACTATATGTGGCCCTGCTTGTCTTTATTACTATTGCATAACTTGTTAATTTGACCTAAATTGGCCTTTATGAATTCTTGCAGATGACTGTTGACTACATGGCTGGACAGAAGAATAACTTTTTCCTGCAGAGATATGGTTTTTCATCGCCTGTGGTAATGTAGTCTTTCTTTATTCTTCCTGAGAAAAAGTAGCTGTGTTGTGCTTTTTCTGCTGAAAGTATGAAAAATTCCAACTCGAAGGCCCTTGTACTACTGACTTTGTGTAGTGATATTTATCGCCATAATCTGTTTTATAAGCAAGGATGCAACAGTAAATGAATGACAAGAAACGGCTGTAGGGTGTAAACAACAACAACAACAGCAACAACAACAACAACAACAACAGACCCAGTATAATCCCACAAGTGGGGTCTGGGGAGGGTAGTATGTACGTAGACCTTACCCTTACCTTCAAGAAGGCGGAGAGGTTGTTTCCGAAAGAGCCTCGGCTTAGGAAAGATAAAAGGAAGGGATGACTCATTAAGCCCTGACAAGTGAAGATGAAAGTAAAATGAAGATGAGATAAACCAAAAAGTGAAAGAGAAAAGGGTTCGAGTGAGGAATTTCCCCCCCCGAGTTATTATCCTTGTCTTGAGCTTCTGTGGTGCATGTTATAAATGGAGAATAGATTAATTTGGGCATTTAATCGTAGAATTTTGAGTAGTCTTAGTTTTGACTTAATCAGTATTGCTCGATGATGCTCCATATAGTACAAAGAATTTAGATATTTGTACTGAATCAGAGGAAGAAAGAGAAAAGATAGTCATCCGTATTGCATCATGTAAGAATTACCCTGACGGAGCTTATGATTTAATTAGTTTTCAAGGCCATCTATCTCCATAATATGGAAATGAATTTACATGTGATTTTTTTTTTTACACCGACTCTAATATATCTTTGATATTGCAGAATCCTTGGGATGTCATTCATTTCACTGGAGAAGCCAAAATTCATCTAGACACCTTCTTATCGGTCTTTAACATATCTGGCCTCCCTGGAGAATATTACCACAACAGTATGGGTCTTAAAGAATCTTTTTGATATTTTAGCTCCTTATCCAATCTAGCTTTGCAATTAATGTCCAGAATTCTTGTTTAAAATTTGTAGCAGGTAGGCTATCGAATGATGGAGATAGTTTTGTTGATGGAGCAATCATAGCAGCAGCGAGAACGTTACCTACTTGGTCAGATGGAGATCTCCCTCCAATTCCAAGTTTAGAGAGGAAAGCAGTAAAGGAGCTGCAAGAAGAATGCCACCAGATGCTTGCAGAATTCCCCACAACTTCTGACGAAGATCAGAAAATCCTAGGTAAACTTATGTCGTGCACTTCTATCGAACGATGCATGTTTAGAAGAAAGATAAGTCCATTTTTGATGAGTCATTGTTGTTTCTACCAAATTTACATAGAATAGTTTTCGCTGTGATGGTCACCTGTATTTTGTGGACAAAAAAAATCCGGGTAGTTATGATGATTTGATTGTGGATTTTACTTTGATAGATTGGGTTTTCTTCAATCCAGTAATAACTGCCTATTCACATGAACACTAAAATTCTTGGTTTTTGCAATGATTTAACACAGTTGCCTTAATTTCATTGGTTGCCTTTGTAACAGTTGTCACTATTCATGTCATAAAGTTGTCCAACATTGTATTCATTTTCTTGGTTTACTGTAAACAGATTCTATGCCGGACTGCAGGAGAACACTTGAAGCAGCAATAAAGTACGTAATATATCAAATAAGTTGTCATTGCATGCACAATCATTTTATCTTGCTTCAAAGCATGCAGATCTTATTTTACATAATGCTCTCATTTGGCAGGTATAGGTTACATAGGAAATTACTGATAGAGAAGGTTATACAAGCATTGGACATTTACCAAGATAGGATTCTGTTCTAGACACCGATAACAGCAGGATATGAAGTCATCTTTGCCAGAAATCAAGCCATAGCAGACGGCGTTTAAAGAATATGCTCCCTTTGCAGCTATCCTGAAGCTTAATCTATCACACTTGCTTTCGCAGCTCATTCTTAAGAACATTTTGAGGCCTTGGGTTGGGGTCCTTGAAAGCAGTTAGTAAGGGTGTATAGGTGGAAAATGCCTTGCACTACCAGTTTGATACTAGCTGGTAGGCCCTATTTTGGAAGGCAAAGATGGGAAGTGAAGAAAAATGAAAGGTTCTTTGTAGAAATGATGCTGAAAATGAATGATAGCGTTGCTGAATAAATTTGATGTGTTCAACAAGAGATTTGCACTTTCAGTTATTGAGGAAAAAAGACCATGAGTTACTAGTAGCAATTTTTTTTTCTGTTGAAAGTGGAGTAAGAACATGCCAAAAAGACTGAAATAAGAAAGCAAAGAGATCATGCTATTTGGAAATATTGTATCCAAATATGGTACTTATGAGTTATGACTTAGGAGAAAGCTTTACCCTTAATCGTGATTAAACCAATAAATGCATTACACGTGTAAGAAAAAAATTGAAACATTAGAATAAAGATGTTAAATTTCATTGTAAAGAATTCATAATCAAGTACAAAATAGAAGAATTACTCTATCAGTTTGTGAGTAGTGTGCTTTTAAAAGTTAAATTAATTAAAACTTGGCTTATGAACGTGGTCAGCCTAAGGATTTATTCGTATGTATTATCTCTCTATTCCAAAAAAAATATTGGGATTCATGGTATTCAGTAATTTAGAGGAAGCTTAATTATATTTTTGAAGAAAGGCTTGCAAGAAATGTATGAATTTTTTAAATACAATTTCAGTCTATTCAAGTCTCCTTTATTCTACATGAAATAATTGTCTTTTAAGCAAATATATTTACAATAAACAATTATAAGGATTCAATCCTAAACAAGTCAATCACTCCAGTCTATATGAATCCTCATTGACCATATTTTTTTATTTTAATTTAGAAAATAAATTAAAAATAATATTATTAAACAAATATACAAATATTTTGTGTCATTTTGAATTTAAGAGGTGAGAGAGCTTTTTTATTTGTAAAGTCAAATAGAATAAAATGAACAAAATAGAAGAAATATAAAAAAGAGAAAAAGATAAAACGAGTCCAAACAAAACAGTAATTTTAGTTATTTAATTATTTATGTGTTATTATTTGTTTATATCCTGTTATTCAGCATTCCGGTTATTTGTTATGAGATTTTTGTGTCATTCAAATGCTAAAAGTAATAAGTTTACAAAAATAAAGTGGAAAAGGGAAAAAGAAAAAAAAGGAAAACAGAGAAATTTATCTTAGTTTATGTACGAAAACGTCGTCTACTGCTAAACCCTCTCATCCTCTTCCTTGCCCCAAAACCCCTTCACTATCTGCCTCCTTCTTCCCCCACCCCACCCAACCCCATAAGGTTGCAGTCCACATAAGGGTCTCATTATTATTATTATTTATTATCTTTTTCTTGGGTTCTTTTAAAATTAGCTCTAAAGCTCAAGAATCAGAAAAGCAGTCACCATTTAAAGCTGATGTTTTTACATTGTTATTTGAGACCAACATTCATGGTTTTGCTATTTCCGTTATATGCTCTCCACTTTTAGCTATTTTGGGTTTTGAATGGCATTAGTTCAACACCTATTAACTACTAGCTGCCGCTCCATCATGGTATGTAAAATGTATTTGCTTTCAAGAATTGGAATTTGAAGATATAGTTTAAAACTTTTTAGTTTATTTGTTTGAATTCACAGTTTAGAATTACAAGAAAGAAAATTGAAATGGTTAAAAGCTTAGTTTATCAGTGGTAGAATCCAACAATATGCTCACTTTTCTCCTTTTCTTTTTTGTTCTCATTGATATTATTTAGTATGTAACTTCCTTGAGTTGAATCTCTGAAATAAAAATGGTATAGGTGAAAACTATAGGGAATAATTTGACTGAGTTGAGATGCATAATTTCATTGCAATTTAGAGAATAAAGTTTTTATTTATGTTAGTTTGTAGTTGGGTTGGGGAAAACACAGACAGAATCCATTTGAATTATTTTTACTATTTAGAGTTAAAGAGCAAATGTTTTCTTTAATGCTCATGGAAGTAAGCTTATGCTATTGAACTTCTGTTTAGGAGCACTCACTATTGTGAACCAAACTGGATAGAGCTCAGAGCTCTTTCCATTATCTCTGTTCCCTAACTAATGCCAAAAAGGAAAAAAACAGAATGTTTTTTGTAGATTTTGTAGCACACATATAGGAATATTTGGACCTTGTATTTTTTCAATCTTTCCCGCCCACTTTGTTAAGTTCTATAATTTTTAAGATATATACATTATGATGGTTATTAGGCAAATTCGATGATCGTTTTTGACCCGTTCTATACACCTGTGATTGATTAAAAGATAACAGAGAACTTGTCTGGGAAAAAATACCCTCAGTTTTTTTTTTACCTTTGTCTGAATTCCTTCTTGCGATATCCACTGTATTGACTTTACCAATTTTTTTTTTGTTAAGTTGCAGAACAGGACATTGCATAATTATCAGGCAAATTGCTTACAATGTTCGACGCAAGCAACTGTTGACAGATTTGAGAAACTGTCTCGTAAAGCCAGGATATGTTGTGGGACCAGAACTATGCAACCAATGAATTTAAGATTCACGTCTCAACTGAAAATTCATCCTCTCAGAACCTATGCTAATGAGCCTGGATCTTCTTCTGCATTTAGTATCCTTCCGCTATCAAAGCAGGGATTAGCCAGTAGACCAATGCCCATTATCTTTAGTTTCAGGTCATTTGGAGGAATAGGTTCACGGTCTTACAACACAAATGGGAAAATGCATTTTTCCCCTGATGCAAGAGCAGTAGCAGATAAAGGCATTGTTGGATCAAAAGTTTCTAGTGACAGAAATAAAACATTATTTAAAAATTTCAAGAATCACACAGAGCGGTCAAAGGAATTGGCTGTTCATAGAAGAAATGCTATGCCGGACAAGGTGGCTGAGAAAGGCACTCCAAACTCTAAAGTATCAGCTAGTAAGAATGTTGATCTGGTCATTACAAAAGACACGCCGGTTAAAGTTGATGAGAACGATGTCAACCTGGAAATTTCAGGTCCATCTCTTGGTAATAATGGGAAGTCAACATCCACGGGTAAGGAGAAAGCAAAGAAGCAATCGAGAAGCAAAAAGAATAAAAATGTTGCTTCTGATGCAGTAGATCAGCCAAAAGTTTCTAGGTCTCCCCGAGCAAAGAAGTCTAGTCCTGCTAAAGATGAGCAATCTCCAGCAGTATCAGAGGTTCGCAATTGAATTACAGTATTTTGATGTATTTTGCTGCATAATTACCTGCACTAACCTTTCAGTGTTCCAGATTAGTTTGCCAGTTAGTTCTTCCACAGTAGGCCCCGCTGGTAATGTCTCAACGAAGGTTGACTCGGCCCTAAGGAAAAGAACCTCTCCCAGGAAAAGGAAATCCACCACCAAGGAGGGCAATTCTCTTGGAGAACTGAATGAGGCATCTGCATCGCCATCTGATAGTAAGTTAGCACCAGAGCAGAGTTCAAATGTGAGCAGCAAAAGTAAGCCCCAGGGAAACAAAAATTGGCCAAAACTATATCCTCCCACAGCAAAGTCTGTATTGGTGGTGGAGTCTGTCACAAAGGCGAGAGTTATTCAAGGGTACCTTGGTGACATGTTTGAAGTCCTGCCGAGTTATGGTCATGTCAGGGACTTGGCTGCAAGGTCTGGATCTGTCCGACCAGATGATGACTTCAGCATGGTATGGGAGGTACCTTCTGCTGCCTGGACTCATCTCAAGAGCATAAAGGTTGCGTTAAGTGGGTATGTTATCTGTTGTTCCAACTTCTGATTAGCAATTGATTAATATGGTACTAACACGTAGGGAAGGGTTAGTGGTGATTATGTGATTCATATTTCCTTTTTTTAGTTGTTCTACAATTCAATGATCATGATTATAGTGGAAAAAAATGGTTGTTCGGAGTTTCTTTTATGTTCAGTTAACAAATTGACCAGTTACATAGAGAAGATGGAAGACACACCAAATTCCAGTTTGTTTTTTCTTCATAAAATGTCTGTTTTGTAGCTAGGACTGTTTAAACTTTAAAGAAAGGTCATATTCAGTTTCTTATCTGTTTGTCATTGATTCTCAGAGCCCAGAATCTTGTTCTTGCATCAGATCCTGATCGTGAAGGAGAGGCTATTTCTTGGCACATCATAGAGATGTTACAGCAACAGGATGCCCTGCGTGATGACATTAATGTGGCAAGGGTTGTTTTCAATGAAATTACGGAATCGTCCATCAAAGCTTCCCTCCAGTCTCCTAGGGAGATTGATGCAAATCTAGTACATGCTTATCTTGCAAGGCGTGCTCTTGATTACCTGATTGGGTTCAACATTTCTCCACTGCTATGGAGGAAATTACCTGGTTGTCAGTCTGCTGGTCGTGTTCAGTCTGCTGCCCTATCACTTATATGTGACAGAGAAATGGAAATTGATGGATTCAAACCACAGGAATATTGGACAGTCCTGGTTGAATTTAGCAAGAACAGAAACCTAGATTTAGCCAATAGCTTTTTGTCGTCCCACTTGACTCATTTTGATTCCAAGAAATTAAACCAGCTTTCTGTTAGCTCTCAGACCGAAGCAACGGAAATTGAACAGAAGATAAATGCGTCAAAGTTTGAAGTTCTAAGCTCTAAGATAACCAAAAAGCAGAGAAACCCTCCTCCTCCTTATATAACATCAACACTTCAGCAAGATGCTGCTAACAAATTGGATTTTACATCAACATATACAATGAAACTTGCACAAAAGCTCTACGAGGGGATCCAGTTGTCTGATGGCAAGGCAACAGGATTGATTACTTACATCAGAACAGATGGGTTGCACATTTTAGATGAAGCTACCAAGGACATTCAATCCTATATCAGCGAAAGATATGGACAGAATTTTGCATCAAAGAATGCCCGTAAATACTTCAAGAAGGTAAAAAATGCTCAAGAGGCCCATGAAGCTATTAGACCCACTGATATCCGAAAGCTACCCTCAACGCTTGCTGGGGTGCTGGACGATGATGCACTTAGGCTATACAAACTTATATGGTCCCGTACCATGGCATGCCAGATGGAACCTGCTACAATCGAGCAGATACAAGTTGATATTGGGAAACCTGACCAGTCCATAATCTTTCGTTCTGCAAGCTCAAAAGTACAGTTTCCTGGCTACCAAGCTGTCTACGAGGATGTGGAAACTAACTCAGTGAGAGATAATGAAAGTGGGAGGGATGATCGCTCTGAAGTATTTGAGGCTCTTAGGAATTTAACTGCTGGGGATCAAATGTATTTGGGTAAAGTAAAACTTGAGCAACACCACACTCAGCCTCCACCACGATACTCGGAGGGGTCTTTGGTTAAAAAGCTGGAGGAGCTTGGCATTGGAAGACCTTCCACTTATGCAACCACAATAAAAGTGTTAAAGGATAGGAATTATGTCACTGCCAAAGGCAGAACACTCTATCCTGAATTTCGTGGGCGTATGGTATCAGCATTTCTCTCTCATTACTTTACTGAAGTCACAGATTATAGCTTCACTGCCGACATGGAGACAGAACTTGATAATGTCTCTGCTGGTTTGACTGAATGGAAAGGCCTTTTGAGAGATTACTGGACTAGATTTAGCAAGTATTGTGAACATACTGGTAATGTGCACATTCATCAGGTGGAGAAGATGTTGGAGAAAACGTTTGGTGATTTTCTGTTTGCATCTCTTCCTGATGAAAGTAGGACATGCCCAAGCTGTCTTCAGGGAACTTTAATCTTCAAAGTGAGCAGGTTTGGTGCAGGCTATTTTATAGGTTGTGACCAACACCCAAAATGCAAGTGAGTAATGGAATTTGTTCTTGCATTTACATAAATGATGTTTTGATTTACCATTTACATGCTTTTACATGGGTTGCAGGTCTCAAAAAGTTTAGATACTTCTCTCTTGTTAAAGCAAGTATTTGGAATCTTCTGCTGCTAGATTAGGATTAGATGCAAAATTACACAGTGGGTCAGCAGGATTCTATATCAGAGTCAAGCTGCAATAATGAAAGAACATCCCTTCCTATTTCTTTGTTTATCCTATCAGATAGATAGAAAATCAGACTCCAAAGAGCCCTTCTTTACTTTACTACTTTAGGGGGTGGGGGTGAAGGGGGGGTTTACATAGAACCGAGGCAAAGTGGTTTACGATTGAATCTCAAAGGCATTCTTATCATTTGGTAGATCCAAGTCCATGGCCTATTTCGGGTTCACTCGGAGCTTTGGCAACAACCATAGGAGAGGTGTGATGTACATGCACTCATTTCAAGGGAGTGCAACACTTCTGAAATAATAAGTACTAAGTCCTCTGTAATGATCTCTTTGGAATCAAAAAGATTTGATTCTCTTGAATGACACCTGATCTTTAGAAATTACTAATTAGAATCTCATAGGTGCGCAAAAAAGAAATAAGGGACAAGAAACTATTCCGCAAATGTACAAAGGCATTCTCTGTCCCTTCAAAAGCTTTCCTATTCCTCTCTTTCCATACTATCTACATGAGTGCTAATGGAGCAACATCCCATGCCCTTTGTCTTCCTTGCTACCAACGAAGCAAACAAACACAATCTTCTTGGTGCCCTTGTGTTGGGTAACGCCAACATTCTGCCTATGGCAAGACCCACTAGAGGGCTAGGGTAGCCTGGTTCAGAGCCATGGTCGAACATGGCGCTTGCTTGGTGATCTTGGTTAAAAAATAAAGTTGCGCCCTTGCTATCAACTATAGCTTTTGGCATGATGATAAGAGCTTGATCCTAACAAGTGGTATCAAACCAAGGCCATGGGTTCGATTCCCAAAAGCAACATGCTTCATGAGGCAGGTATTGGGAGGGGGATTGTTGGGTAATGCCAACATCATGCCTATGGCAAGGCCCACGAGAAGGCTAGGGTAGCTCGGGTCGGAGTCATGGTCGAACATGGCGCTTGCTTGGTATGCTTGGTTAAGAAATAAAGTTGCGCCCTTGCTATCAGCTATAGCTTTTGGCATGATGATAAGCGCTTGATCCTAACACCTTGGAATCCAAATCGATAGATGTGGAAAGGTTGATACCCCTCGCATCCGGAGCTTATTACCATAGGACTTTACTGAAAACAAACCCACTACTCCCTGCCCTTGACTCCCAGTAAGCCTGGCTGTCATGTGAAGAACTTTGTTTATAGACTAATTCAACCAGACTTTGAAATTACTCTACCTCCCAATTATGAAGGTTCCTTCTAAACCTTAAGTCTCGGTGAACTTCCTTAAAGATTGTACTGTTATCCCTTTTTTTCCGATAAGGTATAGGTTTACTGTTATCCCATGCAAAGCAATTGGAAAACAAGAGTCCCCTCTTCCCTTTTTTCTGGTTCTAGCTTCTACATCCTTTGCACTTTGAGTTGCTACGTATCGGGCATGTATTCCTTAGCTTAAGCTTAAAGTTCGTTCATTTCCAGCATTAAATCTTTATTTCAGTTATCACACCTTGTAAGTTGTAAGCACATGAACTTATGAATCTCTTAGCAAGTATGACGAATTTGTTATTATCTTGATAGTGCAGAACAATGAAGAGAAGTATAGTTGTATACTTTTCTCCTTCTCTTTCAATATCGTTTTCACGTTATTTGCTGATGTAGCTTTGACATTCATTCTTAGGTATATTGCCAAGACATTATACGGTGAAGAGGATGAAGACATCACCTCGGAAGACACTAAAAGAAATGTAGAGCCGCCAAAGTTGCTGGGTGTCCATCCATCTTCAAATGAGAAGGTTACCACTTCAAGCCTTTATATATCAGTGGATTGGTTATACTAGTTGATCTTTTGACCAAAATACTGGTTATACTAGTTGATTTTTACTTTCAGTTAATTGTTTGTTCTCAGAGATGTAAAGACCTTATGCCCTTTCTCCTTAGGTTCTTCTGAAGAATGGACCATATGGATACTATGTTCAGCTTGGAGAAGACAAGAAAGGATACGTTCCCAAGAGGGCTTCTCTTTCACAGGTATTTTGACAAGCACGTTATGGAACTTGGTTCTTTCACATGTATAAATACTTTTTCCACGTTTATGCTACAATAATAAAAAAAGCAATTGCTCCAAAGTCATTGAGTGGAGCCTTTTTCCCCCTACTGATGAGTAGAGGTGAACTGAATTACCTTTATTTGATATAATTGCACCTGGAGTATAATTTTTTATTGATCACTGCTCTTATTTCCTTCCTTGTTTAGTTAAAAGAGACAAGTTTACTTTTCTAGATCGGCAGTGATGTAAATGCATTTTTCATGATCTAGGTGAAGGATATCACTTCTGTTACCTTGGAAGATGCCCTGGAGTTGCTGCGTTACCCTGTAACATTGGTATGTTTGAATGTGTACTCCCTTTTTTTAAAAGTTATTTCTGTCTTCAGTTTTAGATTTCTCTATCACTGGTTATCAGTATGCATACAAATGATGAATGGGTCTCGTTTATAGGGAAACCATCCAGAAGATGACCAGCCTGTCATTTTAAAGCTTGCAAAGTTTGGATTTACAATCAGACATAGGCGAACAATTGCTTCAGTACCCAAGGTTTGGTTCACTCGAACCTTGTTTTGATATGCTAGCTTGCTGCTGAATAAACAAAGATTGGTGCTTTACCCCTGTTAACTGTAATTATAAGGTATTTATCGGAGAAAATTTTAGTGGAATCAATAATGATATGATAAAAAAGTGATGACACAATTACATCATCATAGGTCTCCTGCAATCTTGATGGATGAAAAAGTGAAGTTTGTGTTGTCTAGCTCTCCAGTTTTCAAAATGTCGCTTTGCTGGTATAAATTGATGATGCTTGAGACTGAAGCAGGAAAAAGCATTTATCACGGAGGAATACTTTAAGCATTTTCTCCCAATTCATAATCATTAGACTTCTATAACTTTGTGCTTAATCTAGTGAGAAATAATAGATTTTGTAGAAGTGTCTCCCTTCTGTTTAGAATTCCGGTATCAAAGTATCTTTCTTTTCAGTCATAAGAATATCTGATAACTTTGTGCTTAATCTTTTTAGGGAATTAATTGCTTATTCATAATTGCCTATTGGGAATACCCGCAATTTAAAGACTGGGTGCACAAGCATTTATTAGTATGACTTGGTATTCCTGTATCAGCCTTAAGACTACTCTAGTGTTGTTGTATGGCCTCACAATATCCACTACTTGTATTTGAGAAACAATAGTTGGTAAAGTAGTTTTTATTAGAGGAGAACCTGCCTAACTGAAGAAAAGACATTTCCCGCAAACCTTTCTGCTAGTATCTTTCATTAGATTTTTGTTCCAAGTGTTAATTTGGAACTTTGTCCTCACATTTCTTATTGCTCAACATAGTTGTACTGAAAGGAAATTCATTTTTAAGGTTCAGTTTTATATTTCTATTCTGTTATGAGATGAAGCTGCTGCTTTTGCTGATTGCTGATTACTGATTACAAATATTTCTGCAACTACTGCTAACTCCATATCAATAAATATAAATGATGGTCAGTATGTTGTTTCACCTGTTAGTTATTGCTAATTATCATACAACACATGTTTCATAAAGTGTCCCTTTTCTTTTTGGAATAATTTATAAAATCTGTACGAATTTCAACTAGATCAATGACTACTTGAATGACTTTGAAGTTATAATTTACTGTTTCTTTTTTCCATGAGAAGTTCTTGGTGCTGGGATTTGGGAGGATAGCTGATAGATATCAATTATTTGCTTACCTTCTATTCTTTTTTATTTTGTTTGGAGGTTGTAAATGGATATTAATGTTGCCTGTACTGATTTTGGTCACAGAACTTGAATCCCAAAGACATTACCCTGGAAAAAGCTTTGAAGCTTTTGTTAAGTAAAGATGTAAGACGATGTGGTCGACCTAAGCGCCAGCCACAGGTGGAAGAAGCCGTTGAGGCGATGTAACATCACACTGTTGATTAATGTACCGTAGAAGTCATTCTTTGATGGAGGCCCTTCTCAGGCTGTGTTTTATAGGAGGAATAGTGGAATACAGGAGCATATTTACCCCACACGGGCTTGGATACTGTCCAAGTATGAAGAGTTGTATATCTAGAGTGGCGAAGACAATTTTGTTGCTAGAAATTCATTTTTTGTTTTAGCATTAGGCAATTTCTTGCCATCCAAATGGCCTGTTTAATTCTCGTTTCCTGCCTTATAAAGATGTAAAGAAAATGAAGGCATTTTCATTAGCAGTTAAAGCCTCAATTTGATGAACAATGACATCTTTTTAGTATTACTACCATTTATACAGGTCTGAGAATGTCTATATGCCCTGTCAAATTTATTTTGCTCCTTGTCTTGTCTTACAAATATGTGAAGAAAATTGAGACTGGCAGTGAAAACTTTCAATATTTTCTAAACAACTGTCACATCCGAAACCTCTCATAAATTTACTCAGGGATAAAGTACCATGCTATTACATTCTTCTCATTTTTTATAGTGAAAAAATATATTAAAGGATATGAAGTGAATGAATCAAATGGGGACAACGCTGAGGAGCTACTGGTGGCTGTTTACATCAAATCCAGAAATGACAATGAGTAATCAAGATAAGCTGATATTTAGGGTTTTCATAAATTTCACGTAAGATAAAATTCAACTTAATTTCCAACATCTTGCGTTGCATTACCAAAGTGAATAGAGAAAATAATTAAAAACAGAAATATTTCCTAATCCCAGAAAATTTGAAACAAAAATGATAATTGAAAGGAGGGAATGCTTTCCTCTTTTTTTGAGTTTCATAATGAAAAGAAGTATCTCCTCCTTCGACTTCTGGTTTAACAAGATACTAGTTCAAAAAAAAAAAGAGATAAGAAGACGAAGGATAACACCGAGTTAAACAAATGAATGTGGTGCGGATATAGTAAGATTAATACCGTCTATGACTCTGATAACTAAACCACTATTAACACAAAGCCTGCTAATGCCATTCTCCGGATACATTTTCACTTGGGGCGGATTTAGGATTTTTATAATATGGGTGCACTACTAAAAAGGGGAAAAAATAAAAGTATTAAGTGGGAATTGATCCCTATTCCTCTAGATAAATAACTTAGCATCCAACCAAGTGCACCATTTAGCCTTTTTGGAGCATGGGTGCCAATTGGTAATATTTGATCAATTCTAAAAAATATGTACATAAAATACCTAGTTTGACGGAAAGACCATGGGTTCACGTGCCCCATACACTGGGATGTAGCTCCGCCCCTGGCAAGCTTCTTCCATTTAATTCCCATGTGTTAGTACCTTTTCGGGAGCTATGACTTGAAGATCATACTTGAACCAATATCAAAACTGAATGGCAGTCATAAAATGAGATCCATCACCCAAACATCAATAAGAAGCATAACCTGCATGCTTACATGCCCGGCTTAGGGTTCACTGTTTGCTTTTGAATCGTGACAAACGACTAAAAGCGTTAGGCTACTCTCTGAGCAGTCTGCCAATCTTTAAGCCTCCACTGAAGACAGCACCATTCTGCAATAGATGAGTTTCAGGAGCAACCATGCTTGTGACAGACTTAGAAACTCCAATAGATGCACAGGCTTGCAAAATTTGAGTCACTGTTTAAATGCTTTAAAAACAAAATGAGTCCAAGACTCGGCATCTAAAAGTTTCTTTCCACTTTATATTCTTCAAAATGATGCCAGGAAGTAAGAGAATTTAGTTGCAAAATGTTATTTTCAATGATATAGTCAACAAATATAAGTTACAGTTGGTGCTTTGACCTATGTTCAGACATTAAAAGAATCTATAAACAACAACAATAACCCAATATAATCCCACTAGTGGGCTCTGGAGAGGTTAGTGTGTACGCAGACCTTACCTCTACCATGAGGTAGAAAGGCTGTTTCCAATAGACCTCTTGGGGTGACTCGAACTCACAACCTCTTGGTTAGAAGTGGAGGTTGCTTACCATCAGAGCAACCCCTCTTGTCTATAAACAAAACTTAAAAATATTTATAAACATACTATATCACCAATAATCCCTGCATGAACAGGTTCCATTTCTGAAGTGATGGAACCTCCTTACATCCCTAACAATGATCTCTCTCTTCACAATCTTTGAGATAAATTTAGTTGCCTCATGGCAGTCATTGCAAACCCTGAGGTTCTTTGCAACCCGTATTGGCATTCCAGGAGGTGTATTAAGGATACCAAAAGCTATAGCTAATTTTTCACTGTGTCCGCAAAGTAGATTTTCCTTTTCCTCCTCGTTAACATTGTGAAGAACACAGGAAGTGTCTGGCACATAACCTTCCTTTTTCATCTTTTCTGACAAAGTCTCAAGAAAGCCATACAGCTGCTCACTTTGTGGGTGTGATGCATCTCCAGCGACGAACTTGTGAACTTCATCTCCAAACTCAATCCAACTGCACCCAGGTTCTTTTCTTACTCCAATTTTCTTCATGTTACGCCGAACCATGTTCGCCTTTTCCCAAATCCCAGCAGATGAATAAATGTTGGAAAGTAATACGTAGTGACTAGCTACGTGTGGTTCCAACTCAAAGAGATTCCTTGCCGAAATTTCACCAAGTTCTACATTGCGATGGATCCTGCAGGCACCAAGTAAACTACTCCAGGCACCAATCTTGTTGTATTTAGAGGGCATCTCATTTACAAGCTGATAGGCTTCTTCTAGATTCCCTGCACGACCAAGCAAATCAACTACGCAGGCGTAATGATCTGCCGTGGGTTCAGTAGCATAAGTTTTTTTCATTTTTTGGAACAATTGCCGACCTTGATCTACCATCCCTGAGTGACTACATCCGGCAAAAATTGCAATAAACGTGACGTCATTGGGCTTCACTTTCCCTTCTAGCACCATCATCCTAAAAAGTTCTAAGGCTTCCTCTCCCTTTCCATGCATCCCATAAGCCATAATGAGAACATTCCATGTGATCACATTTTTGTTAGTCATGCTATCAAAAACTCTCCTAGCAATATCTAAGCAGCCACACTTTGCATACATATCAACCAATGCACTTCCCACAGCAATATCCATTGCCAATGCATTTCTGATAGCATAAGCATGTATTTCTTTTCCCTTCGTTAGAGCAACCAACGAGGCACAACCAGGAAGGACAGTCATGAGGGTTATTGAATTGGGTTTTAACTGAAATTCGACATCATTCTCACAGTCATTGTTTATTTTTGGTGTCTGCATCTCATGTAACAAAATAAGTGCATCTTCATGGTAACCACAAACTACAAAACCGGTTATCAAAGTATTCCATGAAACAATATCTTTACTCTCCATGCTGTCAAATATATACTTTGAAATATTTATCTTTCCCATCCTAGAATACAAGTCCATCAATGCATTTTGCACATACTTCTCATCTGCGAAACCCAATTTAATAACATACCCATGTATGACTTCTTTAAGGGTAAATGCTTCACAATGTACACAGGCAGGCAAAACACTTGCCATAGTACTCGGGTTTGGACTTATCCCAGAGAATTCCAACATCTCTGTAAATAACAGCAATGCCTCCTTAAAGAATCCATTTTGTGTGAATCCAGCGAGCATAGCATTCCAAAGCCCAATGCTTCTTTTTAAGGAACTGTCGAAAACTTCACGCCCACTTTCAACCTGTTGACAATTGCAATACATGTCAACCAATGCACTAGCAACAAATGAATTCCCAATCAAATCATCATTCTTCAAGACATAACAATGAATTTGCTTCCCAACATCCAGCAAAGCCAAATGAGAACACGCAGGAAGAACACTTGAAATCGTGAATCCATCAGGCTTTATCTCTTCTTGTATCATGAAACTAAAGTTATCCAACGCCTCTTTAAACTGGTCATTCTGTGAAAAAGAACTTATAATCGTATTCCACGAAACAATATCCCGGTTTGCAAACAATTCAAAAACAGCTCTCGAGTCATCAACCCTTCCTAATTTAGCATACATAGATATCAAAGCATTGTTAGTAAATGTTTTCCTATCATCTATTCTCAAACTATACCCGTGAACTTGCTTGCCAAGCCTCAACCCATCAGTCCTAGGCAAATTACTACAAGCAAGCGCCACGCTCACCAACGTAAACGAACTAGCCTCGAATCCATCTAACCCCATCAGCCTAAAAGCCTCCAATGCTAACTCCCACTTCTCAAATTTACAAAGAGCATTTATTAAAGAATTCCAAGATACTTGATCTCTTTGAGTAATTCTATCAAACACTTTATAAACATCATCAACACTACCACCACATTGCCCAAGAAAATGGATAAGCGAATTCGCCACGGTGGACGATAGCGTATCATACCCGAATTTAACAACAGAACCATGTATCTGTTTTCCAAGATTCAAGTCCTGAAGGCCGGTAGCAGCTTTCAGAACTGCAGGGAAAACAAAATTATCAGGTCTAATGCCTTCAGCAGTCATATGTATATATGTAAGGATTGCATCTTTGAAGCAGTTTAAGCGTACTTGGGATCGAAGAGTATCGATCCATGGAGCTGCAGAGGGTGTTTCTGAGGTGGGTTCTTGTTCAAATTTCTTGGAAATGAGGGTAGTTGTAGGTGATGGAGTTGAAGGTAGTTTTCTTGGTGGGTTTTGAGTAAATGATGGGGAAGGCTGTTGAAGAGGAAGAGAAAGAGGGGAAGTAGAGAGTGTACATGTCCAAGAGGACATTGTTGGTAGTTATTACAGAACAATAGTGATAAGGTAGTTTTAAGTCTAACTGAAGAAATGATGTGCAACAGTTTATGCACATAGTACAATACACACAAAAATTTATTCCAAAAAGAGAGGACATAGAAACAAATAAAAAAAGAAAAGAAAATAAAGGTTTGTTTTCGGTATTTTCATAAGGCTGAATAGTCAAAAAGACACCCAGCTTGTTCTCTTTTGTCATTCCGACCCTTTATCTTTACGAAATTTCATTCAAACACCTAAACCAGTTCAAATTACTCTTTTGGTCATAGATTTTTTCGGCAATTCATACCTTATCCTGTTATCCTTGGTAGAGGTGGTAAGATCTTTATTGCAGGGAACTAGTTACTTCTGTCCCTTTCTTATGTCTCTCATGAATCTTATTATTAACTATATAATAATAAGTGGAATTTCTATCATGTTTTGTCGTTAAAGGGCATTATGGTACTTTTGTTGACTCTATTAATATTCGAAGCGACGTGTCATTATGGTGTCCTAGCTTTACACGTGTTAATGCTAAAGCACTAAAACTTAATACTGTCTCGTTCTCTCCGTCCTCCTCTTCTGCTTCCAGCTTTTTTTTTTCTCCTTTTCTGTTTGTTTGCTTGTTATCGGCTTTTCATTTTCCTTTTGGGATTTATCTGTTTTTCTGGTGATATTTTGAGTTTTAGAGCTTCAATTATCTTCTCTGTTTCTTCGGACATAATCTTTAACCAACGCCTTCCTTTCGTTTTTCTTCTATTCTTTCAGACATGCTTTACAATTGTCTAATTTGTGCCAGAGATGACAACCGGTGTCTACTGACAAAAGGAGAAGAAAACAGTCATATATAAGTCTATTTGTTTTGGTGATTTTTTTCTGTAATTTTCCTTTGTTTGTTAGTAGTCACAATTTGTTGGGTATACATTAGTTTCCTAGCTATTCTTTTGGTAGGCATATGTTTTTTAAAGATATTTTATTTGTTGGATTTTCATATGCATATCAATAATTTAGTTGTATTTTCTCATTCATGTTAGGTATTTAATCCTTAGTGCATCAGCTATTGAAGATTCTTTACCTGCGTATATTTTGGTTCTCTTAACTTTTGTAGCATGCGAGTTATTCACTCCTCATAAATAAGTGGTAATAGTATTTATTTCATATATGAGTAGTATGCAACGGATATTTACTTGTGATGCTTTAGTGACCAAAAAATATCCTTGTACTATTTAAGTTATTGGAAGGATATTCTTCCGTTTTTTTTGGTCAAAAAAAACTAACGGCCAAGCAAAAGAGCATACCAAGCACACGGGTTTTCTCCTAAAGTTTCCAAGAGTGCCTTTCCTGTCTTATCATCTTCCACCTTCATAAAAAGTAGTCTTGCTGAAGTGCACTAACACCACTAATTCTTTATTTTTGTTCAGGTGAAGCAGTGAGACGTTGCAAACTCTTGAGCAAAAAGAGAAGCAAGAGCTATTATTTCACGTATCACGAGGAAACGAAAATGAATTATTTGTCAACAATTGATGCAGGAGCAAATAGTGATGATTCTTATGATGATGATTTTGAAGATTCTGATTATACCTTGGGCGAAGATGATATATTATTCTCCAAAAATATTGATCCTTCAGCTGAATCTTTTGGGATCAGTATACATGAAAAAAAATGATGGAAAACAAGATTATGTAAGTGGAGGGATACAGAATGAGAAGGGTGACTCAAATTGTGTATATTCCGATGATTTGAGTTTGAATAGTGACTGCGCACTTTGGCCAGTTTTTGCTTGTCATCTTTCTTCTTCGTTCTTCTTTTTAAATGCGCTAGCATCATTTGATCCTCGAACATAATTCCAAATTACTCCATAGCTTTTACTTAGCCTTCAAAGCTCCATAGTAGCTTAAAAACGCTCTATAACCTCATTATAGCCCGGAATCGCTCCTGCAAAGCATAAAACACACAGTCAGTGCAAATTAATATCATTTAAAGTTCAAAAATTAGTAAAGTGCAGCGAATTAGAGTACAATTAATGGCCAAAATATACAATTATAGCCTATCATCAACACCCCACACTTAAACCATTGCTCGTCCTCGAGCAATTCAACTACACTTCCTATAAATACGCCATTTTTCAACAAAACTTAAGACTCATCACACCAAAACTCTTTAAAACAGATTAAGTACAATATTGTGACGTCTTAACCTCAAAGTTTGACTCAACAACACCACGCATTATTTATAACCAGCTCACTTTCTCTAACATAGAGGTCAATAATGTTGCCTTTCCTTCATGAATCAAGTGCCCTCACACAACAAAAGAGAGTAGTTCCAAACACAATAAAAGTTAATAACGATTAGGAACTCATGATAAAAAGAATTCACTCACTCTTAGAACCAACATTCATATGCCACAAAAGATGAATCATAGGCTTGCCCATAGTGTACTACTCTACTAATTCGAGCTCATTCAGTCAAGGATCAAATAGGACTTTAAATGGTTGTAATATAGGCCGCGGGACAGGTAGGATACACTTAGAAATAAGAGTGACTACACCTCCCTAAGCACTTTAATATATACATTTTAACATTTAAAACCTCACACTTATGTCAAACCAAAACTCCACCTTCACACCAATATACATCAACTCCCAAATTATTTAAGCACAATTATATCAAGAGTTACCACTTATCACTGAATATCTGCACACAATACAATTATTTTTTTTACGGTTTTGTTTTTAATTTTTTTTTTCTTTTCTTTCTTTTTCAATTCAAGTGGCTCTTGCTTTTTTCAAATCAGTACACCTTTCTCCTTCTTTCATTAGTTCCACTCAAAAGCCAAACCAACCACCCCCCACTTCAACTTTTACAGAGTTCATAACAAATTCAAGTGCTCATGAGAGGTACAAGGTTCAAATAGATGGACAATTCAAACAAATGGGTAAATCTTGTAATGTGGTTGCCAAAGAACATGATTATAGGCTCAATGGGGTTGACTACGATTACATAACAATTTGGTAGGTAAACTATATATCTGGATCAACAAAGAAATGCCTATATCACTTCCAGGATTGAACAAAACTACTATTTCGCTTTGCAAACACACAGGGCAAGTTCTAGACATCAAATGCAATGCACAGAATACACCAAACCTCACACGCACATGGCACATGACTCACTCAAGATTGGATCATCAAGACACTCTAGTCAAAGTAGTTTAGCAAAGTCAAGATTATACCATTTAAGGCACTTATACAAGAGTAAAAAATTGAGCTTAAGCGTCACAACCAAAACACTCACTATTCTCAAGGCATGTTCAACTCAAGAGATATTGTTTCCATTTCAAATCATTGCACAAGGTTTTCCTACTTATAAAAATAAAAATCTAACTACACCCGGTTCAAACAAAACCCTTGAAAAAGAACCGCGGCACAAAGAAAAATCAAGAAAAAATTAATACACTACCTAACAAAATAAAATCTTTTTGTCTTTTTCTTTCGACTTTAATCCCTCAAGAAACCCGTCGAATGATATCCATCGTCGGGAAAAGTCGAAAAATTAAAATTTTATGTTTTTTTTTTAATCTCTACTACTAAAACTAACAAAAGAAAACTAAAACTAATATGGATGCATACATACATACAACATATCTCCCGCCCCACACTTTAAATGGTGGCATGCCTCCATGTCACACAAGAAAATATGCAAGGTAAAGAAAACTTCCCTGATAAAGTCAGTCGTGTCGGAGACAATGCCGGGGTCTAGATGGCAAGTCCGGCCAAGTGCACCCAGTCATGTCGTGACCTTCCTCTCAGACTTGGCATTTTGTCTAGCAAGGGCATCCACTCGAGCTCCCAAGTTTGTGATAGAGGTACGCATCCCCGCCATCTCCTACTCTAAGGCGCTCATTCTTGTGTCCCATCTACCATATGAGGTTCCCCCAACAACCTGCTCTTGTGGCGGGGAAGAAGCCACATCCTCAGCTTGCACCTCATTATCATCGTCGGGTGCTTTAGACTCATCGATATTTGCCTCAACAGGCCCAACATGGTTCTTCCCAATTACTATTTTATCAGCCCGAAATTTTTGTTCCTTTTTTACTTTCCCATCCATGTCCCTGTTTTCCGGTACACGTGCCTCACGGCATAACCGAGTGATTAAGGATGGAAAGAAGAACACATACCTTTGCAAAGGACAGCGAATGAACATCTCGCCGTGAATAACCTTAGCCACATCAAAATCATGGCCATTGATAAAGAACCAGATCAGTGCAGCCCGAGGACCATTCACCTCAGTGGTGTTTGAGGAAGGTAGCAGGAGGCTATTTATAATGTAGAGCCAACACTTCCCTTCAAAGGTTAACGATGCCGAATGAAACTTTCACCCCGGCATGACCCACGCTATCTCCTTGTTGGGCACACAAATTTATCTAAAGAACAGTTGCCACATGGGTGGTTCTCTATTATACGTGTCTTATTAGTCTTCTGCTTCAGGATTTTCCCCAAACACTGGCAAACGGTAGGCCCTTTGAATGGCCTTTGTGGATGCGTCTACACTCTTCTTTCGAACTGTACAAACATGGTTAATATGTTCCGGGCAGTTCGCATAAAACTCCCTAACAACCATTAAGTTGGCTTCGTCAAGTTCTTCAAAAAATATCCCCTGCCCTCGCCTGACCAATTCACGATACATGTTGGGGCAGTCATTTTGGAGGGACCCCATATCAATTCTCCTCTCCGGTATGGGCTTCTTGTGTGCCTTATTACATAAGCATTCCTAGGCTGTACTGGAGACGGACTTGTTATTATCATACGGGCGAGCATTAGCAGAAGCTCGCGACCGGGATGAGCCAACGTGACCACTTGAGGAGGCAGCTGTGGTTCTTCGTTTCTTAGACGGTGTCATAATACCTGTAACAAATAACAAATATCAGCTAAAGGCACAATGGGTGGACCAAGAGTGGTTACTCAGACTTCACCAGCAAACTTGGTCACAAAATTACACTCTCAAGCTCTTTGTGGCATTTATACGAACACCTGATAGCACAGTTCTACCGAACCCTCACACAATAATTTTTAGCCCCCAATTCGACGAAGGATACACCAATATCACACCTAACCCATCATGGTAAAATTCAACTACCACCCCATAAGAGGACGAGTATAACTAGAAAGAAAGTATTAACAAAAATCTACTACAACTCAAGAAAATGAAAAGAAAATAGACTAAACTAAGAGGGGGAAAACATCTCACTTACTTGAGGGAAAACTCGTGAGGATGCGGGGAGAGGAGAAGAGGAAAGAGGACACTGTTAATTGATGGTGGGATTGGATGCTTCAGAGAAGAGATAAGAGAAGGGGGTAGGGTTAGGGTTGTTTAGAAGAAGGGGAAAATTAGGGATTTTGAAATTGGGGTGGTTTAGGAAGGGGGGTCCGAAATTGGAGTTACTTAGAAGAAGGGGATCTGAAATTAGCTAAAGAAAAAGAAAATGCCTTACCTGTGCGCGGTCGCGCACGTGAGGTAGTGAAAGTCTGAATGTGCGGCCATATGCGTGGTCAGTGTGCGGCCGCGCACGTTTTTTTTTATTTTTATAAAACTTCCTACCTTTCACAGCATGTGCCTTCCTGTACCTATTACATTATAGTATACACTAATTTCTATCTATTATGCTGTGAACAAATGTGAAGCAGAAAAAAGAAAATCTAACTAGCAGAACGGTTAGAGGTAGTTCTGAGTTATAGTCGTCAGCTTGACTCAACCGGGCATCCTCATTTGATTTTGATGCTCGAGGATTGCTGTACAAATCCCCCAACAAGATACGGTTTTAGTTTGTGCCCATTTACTTTGAAACTTTCTGTTCCGTCTTGGTTTTGGATCTCAATTGCCCCGTATGGTGATACATATTTCACCACATATGGTCCCGTCCATCTAGACTTGAATTTTTTGGGAAATAATCTGAGTCTACTATTGTACAGTAAGACTGTGTCCCCTTCATGAAACTCCTTTGGCTTAATCAGATGATCATGCCACCTTTTAGTCGTTTCCTTGAAGATCCGCGCACTTTCATATGCGCCCAGTATGAACTCTTCCAATTCATTCATCTGCTCCAACCTGTGATCACCTGCAAGACTAAGATCAAGATTAAGCACCTTAATTGCCCAATAAGCCTTGTGTTCTATCTCAACAGGTAGGTGACACGACTTACCATACACTAATTTGAATGGTGAAGTCCCTATGATCGTTTTGAACGCAGTTCTATACGCCCATAGTGTTTCATCCAACTTGACAAACCAATCTTTACGAGAAGCACTAACCGTCTTTTCAAGAATTCGTTTTAGTTCCCGGTTGGCCACTTCGACTTGCCCACTAGTTTGGGCATGGTAAGGGATTCCTGTTATGCGTGTGGCCCCATACTTGGACATCAGTGCAACAAACTGCTTATTCACAAGTATGACCCATTATCACAGATAATCACTCGAGGTGTCCCAAAACGGGTAAAGATGTTTTTCTGCAAAAACTCACACACCACCCGAGCATCATTGGTCCTAGTAGGGATTGCTTAGACACATTTAGAGACGTAGTCAATGACTACTAGGATATACTCATGAGAATGTGACATTGGGAACGAACCCATGAAGTCAATACCCCAAACGTCAAAAATTTCACATACCCGAATGGAGTTGAGAGGCATTTCATCCCTTTTGCTAATATTACCTACTCTCTTACACTTATCACATGTAGCTACATACGCCCTTGCATCTTTGTACAGAGTAGGCCAAAAGAAACCGGCTTCCATGACCTTTGCTGCAGTGCGATTTCCACCATAGTGTCCTCCAGCTGCTCCATCATGGCAATGAGATAGAATGCTTGCCATTTCTCCTTCAGGCACACATCTTTGAATCACACCATCTGCACACAGTTTAAACAAGAAAGGGTCATCCCAAAAATAACTTTTTACCTCACCTTGAAGCTTCCGTCTTTGATCACGAGTGAGGTCACGGAGTAACCATCCACTAACCAAAAAATTGGCTACATCCACATACTAAGGCGGCCTTTCGGAGACCGCTGCTATGGAAAAAATATGCTCATCAGGGAACTCTTCCCTTATTTTGAATGTTTCAATTGGAGGTTTCTCAAGTCGAGATAGATGATATGCAACTTGATTTTCTGTGTCATTCCTATCTTTTATCTCCAAGATAAATTCTTGGATCAACAGCACCCACCGCATCAGACACGGCTTGGATTCCTTCTTACTCAACAGGTATTTCAACGCTGAGTGATCAATGTGTACAATCACCTTACTTCCAACCAGGTATGATCTAAACTTGTCAAAAGCAAAGACCACAGCAAAAAATTCCTTCTCAGTAGTGGCATAATTGACTTGAGCATCATTCAATGTGTAGATGGGCCTAAACATTTTTATCTCTTCGTTACCCCAGAATTGCTCCCACAATTGCATCACTAGCATCACACATTATCTCAAATGGCTGGCTTCAATCAGGTGTCACCATAATATGAGCACTAACAAGCTTTTCCTTTAAAGATACGAATGCTCTTAAGCACTCCACATTGAAAATAAAATTGGCATCTTTCGCTAGCAATGTTGTCAACGGCCTGGTAATGTTGGAAAAGTTTTTGATGAACCTCCTATAGAACCCAGCATGTCCCAAGAAACTTCTTATGTTCTTCACTGAAGTCGGGGGAGGGATCCTAGCAATAACATCAACCTTAGCTCTGTCAACTTCAATTCCATGCGCAGTTACTTTGTGGCCTAGGATAATTCCCTCCTTCACCATGAAGTGACACTTCTCCCAGTTAAGAACCAAGTGAGTGTCTTCACAACGTTCAAGCACGAGCTTTAAATTCATCAAGCAATCTTCAAAGTCTTCACCAAAAAAGGTGAAATCGTCCACGAACACCTTTAGACACTTCCCGTTTAAATCAGAGAATATAGACATCATGCATCTCTGAAAAGTGGCATGTGCATTACATAGCGCAGAAGGCATCCTCCTGTAAGCAAAAATACCTGACGGGCAAGTGAATGTGATCTTCTCAACATCTTCTGGGGCAATGTGTATCTAATTGTAGCCTGAATACCCATCCAGGAAGCAATAGCATCTGTGTCCAGCCACCTTCTCGAGCATTTGATCAATAAAAGAGAGTGGTGGTCTTTCCTTGTTGCATCATTCAACCTTCTATAATCAATGCACATTCTCCACCCGGTGACTGTTCTTGTGGGGATCAGTTCATTATCTTTATTTTCACCACTGTCATGCCCCCCTTTTTAGGTACAACATGCACTGGACTAGTCCACTGACTATCAGATATGGGAAAAATCACCTGCATCTAATAATTTAATGATCTCCTTATGCACTACCTCCTCCAAATATTTGTTCAACTTGTGTTAAGGCTGTACCACTGGCTTGCTATTTTCTTCCAACAGAATTTTGTGCATGCAAATGGCTGGACTGATTCCTTGAATATCAGTTATGCTCCAACCAATGGCCTTCTTGTGCTTTGACAGTAGCTCTACCAGCTTTTGATCCTGTGTACTTGTCAAGTCAGCAGAAATAATCATAGGAAAATTGTTAGTTTCGAGAAAAGCATATTTCAAGTGAGTGGGGAGGGCTTTCAATTCCACATTGGGATTAGAAGCCTCTTCTTTTAGTTCCTCCTCATCAACCACTTGATCCTCAGTTTCAAGAGCTTCAACCTCTTTCTTTATTTCAGGATCTTCATCTTCCACTGTGCTAGACTGAGTAATACATCTCTCTAGAGTATCCCCCACAAGCTTGTCAAACTTGTACTTTTCAGCCAACTCTCCAATGACATATAGCTTGAAACATGAGTAGGAGATGCCTCATCACTGGGATATTTCATCATTCTCTTCATCTGGAACACCACTTTCTCATTGCCCACTCGGAGCATAAACTGCCCCTTATAGATATCAAGGATGGCTCTACCTGTACATAAAATTGGCTTCCCTAGAATTAAAGGCACCTCCTTGTTCACCTCCATATCCACCATAATAAAGTCTACGGGGAACACAAACTTGTCCACCCGCACTAGAATATCTTCAATGATTCACTCAGGTAGAATGGTGGTCTGGTCGGTCAGTTGTAGGGACACTGGTATTGATTTGATCACTCCACGTTCACCTTCCAGTTTCCTGAATACAGACAGAGGCATTAGATTTATAGACGCACCTGAATCACAGAGGGCCTTGTCAAATTTTTCACTCCCCAACGAGCATGGTATGGTGAAGCTTCCTATGTCCCTACACTTTTGGGAAATTTTGTTTTGCAATATAGCACTACAGTGGGCATTCACCTTGACCATTGTTGTCTCCTCTAATTTTCTCTTGCTAGACAGGATTTCCTTCAAGAACTTTGCGTAAGCAGGCATCTGAGTGAGTACCTCTGTGAAGGGAATGTTCACATAAAGTTGTTTGAGCATCTCCAAGAATCACCCAAAACATTTGTCAAGTTTCTCCCACCTCATTTTTTGAGGGAACGGTAGAACTGGCATATGTCTACTTTCTTCAATTTTCTTTTGTACCCCGCTATTCTGGCTTTTTTGCTCTTCATTCCTTTCCCCTACTGGTGTCTCAGTATGCTTGTTAACTACCTTTGATTTAGCCTTCACTATTGGGTCAGACAATGTTTTTCCACTTCTCAGAAATACAAAGTTGATTGTTTCCTTCGGGTTCTTTTCAGTGTCGGAGAGAAGAGTCCCAAGAGCCCTCTCAGACAACAAATTTGCAATCTGTCCCATTTGCCTTTCTAAAGTTCCGGATAGCTGTGCCTTGAGTCTCGAATTTTTCATCTGTTTTGTTAATGAATACCTTCATGAGATCTTGCATATTTGACTGATTTGGCTGGTATTGCTGCTTCTGCTGGTTTTGAAAACCTAGTAGTCCCTGACCTTGGAGTCTAAGATTGTTTTGCTGCCATGAGTTCAAGCTCCCATTAGGTGAACTCCATGAAAATCTTGGATGTCTTTGACCCATATCATTAAAGTTGTTCCCACCTTGGTAGTTTCCTCTATTAAAGTTCCCCACAACGTTGACCTCCTCAACTGTATCTTGACACTCATGTATAGGGTGTGCCATCCCACATATGTCACAATCCATATGTGGTTGAGTTTGCACCTGAACCATAGTCAATTGCTTGATGTCCTTAGCTATAGCTGCTATTTGGGCCTGCATTGCTACAAATGATTCTACTTGGTGCACCCCTGCTGATTTTCTCCGATCCCCTTGGTATGTGGACCATTGATCTGCATCTTCAGATAGTTCATTCAAAAGAGTGATAATATCTTCCGAAGTTTTCTTCATCAGAGGGCTTGTAACTGCACTATTTAGCAATCTCCTTGATGACGGGTTTAAACCATCCCAAAAGTCCTAAAGTTGCATCCATTGCTCCATTCTGTTGTGAGGGCACCTCCACAGCAGCTCTTTAAATCTTTCCCATGCTTCAAACGCTGTCTCTCCTTCACCTTGGCTAAAATTGTGAATCTCCTTCCTCATCTTTCCAGTCTTAGCAGCCGAGAAGTATTTTTTCAGAAACTTAGTAGTCATCTCCTCACACGTACGGATTGACCCTGTGGGCAAACTTCTCAACCACTGCTTTGCATCATCCTTCAGTAAAAATGAGAATGCTCTGAGGTATATAGCATCATGTGATGCTCCATTGTAGCGGAATGTGTTCATAATTTCATCAAAGTCCATCAGATGATTGTTGGGATCTTCATTGGGTTTGCCTCTGAAAATGCAATTATTCCGAATGGTCTGGATGACTCTTTGCTTGAGTTCAAAATTGTTGGCATCGATGGGTGGGGGCCTCACACTAGACTGTTGTTGGTTGTACATCGGTCTAGCATAATCTCCTAGTGATCTCCCAGGCCTAGGACCTGCATTTTCAAATGCATCCTCGATAATTCGGTTGGGATTGAATCTTCGATCCCCATCAATCGTTTCATCCGCAATTCTGTGGGTTGCTTCAGCCGCTAACCGTGTTTCTTATTACTGAGCCGCCTCTATGGTAGCTACGTCTACTATCCATTCGTTGTTCACCATTTTATCCTGAGTTGAAGACTGACCCAACAACAATCCACTCGATTCTTTCTCTCTTTTCAACTGCCTCAAGTGCTTGTCTAACTAAAGGTTGTATGGCACCAAGTCCTTTGAAGAGGATCGAGTCATACACTGTTGAACTTAACTTGTTGCCTGCACACAGATGAGAAGAGCGTAAAAAAAGAAAATAAAATAAAATTGTTCCTGAATTAGCACTGAAAATTAATTTAAACACTATTAATAGCCAATCCCCAGCAACGGCGCCAAAATTTAACGCGTGCAAAACTGGTGTACAAAACGTAGGCTCGCTAGTTAAAGATAGTATAGTATTAAATCATCTCCATATGGATTGGTTTCAATAGTGTTCTATTAATTCTTCAGCTCCACACTATCTAGGATATTAAACCTTTTGATTTATGTTATTATTGACTACAAATAAACTAAGATTTTCAACTGTAAGAAACTGATGATACCCGAATGATTAGTAACAACAATGGAATATCAGTGCAAGAGGTAAGGGTGATGACAAGATATGTGATCAACGATTGTTCCGGGTCACTCTGTGCTAAATTCAATCTTTACTTATATTGATTCTTTCGATTTCAATAGATGTTTAGGCTACTTTAGGGATTCCAATTCTTCTTCCGAATAAATTTGATTCCTTTAGCTAACCTAATAACATGTCCTATGAATATATGTACTAAAATAGTGAATGAACGATCTTTCGAAGAACACCTCTCGGTTATTCTCCTGAACTGGATAAATCGATAACTCCTTAAGCTCTTTCGATTACCTAGAAGGGGCGTAAAATCAACCCAGTTAAGATGGTACAAAGCAAATAGTAGCAGACTTCTCTTTCGATTAAAGTAAAACTACGATAAACCTTGAAATTTAATTAATAACTCATTCAGTAAAGTCGAGCAATTAACATAGAGTAAACCCCAAAATAATAGTCAATTCACAACATCCGCCAACAACCCTGAGGAGAATTACTCCATAACGAAGAAAACATTCATAACAAGAGTATTAGAAGAACAAGGAGACATTACAATTCCCAAATTCAAACAAACTTTCGTATTGAGTGAATTGGATCAAGTATCTTGCTTTCTCGTTGCTTTCGTGCTTCTTCTCCCTCCAAAGGTGCTCTCGAAATCCAAGATGCCCTCTTTTTAGACGAGCTGGGCTTCATATAGGTCAAGGAAAGTCACCTCCGAAATTACAAAATTAGCCTTGGGAGAATTTTTCCGTACATACGTGCGCGGCTGCGCACCTGGGCAGGTGACAACGCATATGGCCACGCACTTTGGCCAGTTTCTGCTTGTCATGCACGCCCAGTATACGACCGCACAGTTGGGCAACTTTCTCCTCTCTTCGTCGTTCTTCTTTTTAAGTGCGCTAACATCCTTTGATCCTCTAACATAATCCCAAATTACTCCACAAGCTTTTACTTAGCCTTCAAAGCTCCATAGTAGCTCAAAAACGCTCCCTAACCTCATTGTAGCCAGAATCTCTCCTGCAAAGCATAAAACACACAGTCAATGCAAATTAATACCATTTAAAGCTCAAATATTAGTAAAGTACAGTGAATTAGAGTATAATTAGTGGCCAAAATACACAATTATAGCCTACCATCAGATTGCAAATCAAGCCAAAATAGGAAAGTCAATCGAGTAGATTAAATATGACAGAGAAAGAGCTAGGGCCAAGAAAGCCTGGATGTGAGTGGAAGATATTGGGTTCACCAATGCAAAAGGGACATAATATCTTTTCAAATAAAGACGTTTGAGTCCAAACATACTTTTCTTGAGTGGAATTATAACAATAGAAGTATCAATGCTAGCTGGATTGCAAGGAGGTATGTTGATATAATTAGGTCAAACAAGACTTGAAAAGTTTCAGAATTCAGAGATACAGTGAGTAGGGAATTACAACTCGATGTGAGTATGCATCAAGCACGAAGGGCAAAGGAAAAGGCTATTGCAATGATTGATGGACATATAAATGATCAATTTAGTATATTATGGGATTATTGTAATGAAATTGTTAGAAGCAATCTCGGGACTTCTGTTTTCATGAAACTAACTCCTAACAAGCCGATGAGATTTCAAGAATTTTATGTTTGTTTTACAGCTTGTAAAGTTGGTTTTAAGGCTGGTTGTAGGAAAATTGTTGGGGTCGATGGGTGTTGGCTTAAGGGCACTATGTATGGGGCACAATTACTGTCAGTAGTTACTTTAGACAGGAATAACAATATCTTTCCTATAGCTTACGCAATTGTCGAGAAGGAAAATAAAGAAACATGGCAATGGTTCTTAACCTATTTGATGAATGATCTTGAGATAGAAGAGCAGTACTTATGGACTTTTATGTCAGATAAGCAAAAAGGACTCCTTGAAGCTCTTGAAACAGTGTTGCCTGATGTTTCTCATAGATTTTGTGTGTGACATTTGCATACCAATTTCAAGAGAGCTAGGTATAGGGGCATAGCTTTAAAAAATGCTCTTTGGAAGGCAGCTTCAGCAACAACTGTTGACAGGTTTGATGCTTGTATGGATGATTTATTTGAATTAGATGAAAATGCATGTGAATGGTTGTCTACTAAATTGCCTAGTGAAAGGTCAAGACCATATTTCTCTTCGCTTCCTAAGTGCGACATTCTTTTGAACAACTTATGTGAGGTGTTTAATAAGTTTATTCTTGATGCGAGAGACAAACCAATTTTGAAACTTTTAGAAACCATTAGGCACTTACTCATGACTAGAATTAATTCAAATAGAGAGAAAGCTGAAAAATGGAATTTGGGTGTCCTACTATTAAGAAGATGTTGGCCAAAACTATGAAGGATGCTGCTAGTTATATTCCTAAAAAGTCGAACACATGGAATTATGAAGTCATTGGACCTATCGAAGGTGATACTTGGGTTGTTGACTTATATAACCAAACATGTAGTTGTAGGAAACGGGAACTTTCAGGAATTCCTTGTAAGCATGCTATATCGGCCATTTGGTTGAAAAAGGATGAGGTTCTAGACTATGTTGATGATTGCTACAAGATCGAGACATATAAAAAAAATTATGAAGCTTCCATATTGCCTATAAATGGCCCTGATTTATGGTCTAAGTCACCAAATTCTCCACCATTGCCACCTTCTTACTTGAAGATGAAGAAAGGAAGGAAACATAAATTAAGAAGGAAAGAAGATGATGAGCTAGGAGCTAGCAAGACAAAGTTAAAAAAGAGACCAAAATCAGTTGATTGTAAGAAATGTGACAGACCTGGCCACAATAGTAGAACTTGCACTTCAACATTAGATGCTATTGAAATTCATCCATCACACTACCCTTGCAGTTTGAACTCTATTATGGCTGAGGGAGCGTCAAGTTTTCATAATGTTGAAAAGCTACCGGTAAAAAAAATTTATTTCAGTTTTTTTAATTTATTACAGTTTACAAATAAAGAGAGTCATATTTAGTATTTTAATTTGTTCTTTCAAGTTAAAAGAGGCACATCGCTGGTCACTCAACAAAACGACAATTCTTGAAGAATTTTGCCTTCTCATTATATTGAAGAAATATTGATACTTTCTTGTCTTTACTTCGGTTTCTGGTGTTTGGAGTTTTTTTTTTATTTCTTATTAATTAGCTACTGGTTTCTGCGTTGGTGTTATGTTGCTGGTTTTTATCTTTAACTAATCAATGGTATTGCAGTATATGAATACTGATTTTTGCTAAAGTTTTTTTTTTTTTTTTTTTTGCTCTTGTTTGTTGTTTTCCCTTGCTCATTATTGCCTTTTGCTGGTGCTCGTGTGATGTTCTAAAGGTATCAAGTAGTAAAGGGTATAAAGGCGTTCTTTGCTAGTTTTTCACTGATTTTAAGTATTAACAAAGATGAAAAGTTAATTGACAAATACTTTATTGCAACGTCTCACTGCTTCACTTAACAAAAATAAAGAATTAGTGGTGTTAGTGCACTTGTGAGAAAAAACAAAATGATACTCTTAGGCAGACATACTACTTTTTATGAAAGTGGAAGATGATTGGGCAGGAGAGTCACTCTTCGAAACTTTAGGAGGAAACCCACGTGATTGGTATGCTCTTTTTCTTGGCCATTAGTTTTTTTTGGAAGGATGATTCTTACAATAGCTTAAATAGTACAAGGATATTTTTTGTTCACTAAAGCATCACAAGGATGTAATATAGGTTTGGGCTATAGTTCAAGGATGATTTTTGCCAAAAACTCGATGAATGTGTACTATAAAGCTTTGATCTTTATAGTTACATAGATATTGTGTTATAAAGAATTACATTGACTGAATAAGAAGGGGAAATTTTTTTCTAACATTTAAAAACCTATTCATTCTGTTCAAAACACAACATTATAATGTGTAAAATGGACATGATATTGACCTTTAGATTTAAATTTGATGCATCTGATTTGCAACATTTTTAGTAGAGGTCTCAGCATATTTACTGAGTAATCTTGTTGTGATTGAAATTGGAATTTCCAAATCAGCTGGTCAAGTTGTCTTGATGGACACAAAGCCTTCGCATGTTGATTTTGTTCCTCCGAGTTTCTATTTTTTTTTAATTAGAAGTTATAAAAGATGAATTACAATTTCCCAGAAAGAAATTCTGAAAGAATCTAATCTGTTTATCTTTACAGAATATTTCTTTACAATAGCTTTTTATATGAAAAGAAGATTTAAGATTCTTAGAATTAAAGGTAGAAGGATCTATTTTTCTAAAGAATGATTAGTTATTAGAAAATTAAATAACAAAAATAAATTAGAGACCACTTGAAAACAATTACAATTTTCTTTTTTAACCCATTGTTAATGAAATATCATTTTCGGCTTTTTAAAGCTGCTATAACACTAGGGATTAGGGGAAGGGAGAACGGGACTAGTTCAAGACGGATTCATTCAGTTGATATTGACATTTTATTTACTCCATAATGAACATTCAATTTAATACTTATGTAAATCGAATTTTTTTTCTTTCTTTTTATTAAATTAAAATCACTTTTTTTGCAAATTTTTTGTGTCTTAAAAGGACCAAACAAAAAGAAAATCAGGCAAACGGGAATTGAATAATTTCACTATCCAAGCATGAATTTATTCTGCCTAATCCAGATATGGTTCCCAATTGTAAACAAAAGAATCTCCAAGTACACTTTGCCAAACTCCATATATTCATATGATACCTGCCACCCCAAAACAAGGTTTTAGTAACAGTAAAACCAAACAGCAGATATAGAGAGAGTGATGGCAGAAATCATAGGAGCACCAGCTGCAGCAGCTATGGTTAAAACAATATTTGTATATCCCATCAAATCATGCCGTGGAATTTCTGTTTCTCAAGCACCTATCACTTCCACTGGTATGCTCAACTTTTCCTTTTAACTCTTGAAATGAAAATTGTTTCTTTTTCTGTCTACTTACTATAGTTTTGGAATGTAAAGGGTGTCTTCTTGAAATTAAGATGGATTGGTGACAATTAAAGGAAGGAAAATAAGATAATGAGGAAAGAAAGAGAAATTTGGTTGCCAAACTTCCAAAACACAAAGTAATAGAAATGAAATATGTTATTCTTGTAATTAGCTAATTTGTTTTTGGTCACCTTCTAATATGGAGTACCTTGGACAAACTTTAAGTGCTATGGTTTTTCTTACTTTTAAGTAAATAACATTCTTCCTTAAAATTGTTAGTGAACATTTTTTGTTCCTAGACTTGTTTCTTCATTCATATTCTGCTTGAAAGTTGATGTCTTGTTGGATTTAAACAGGATTTCGATGGGATCGACAATGGTTAGTGGTGAATTCCAAAGGCAGGGCCTATACTCAAAGAGTTGAGCCAAAGCTTGCTCTGGTTGAAGTGGCCTTGCCAACTGAGGCATTTTCCAAGGGCTGGGAACCAAATAAGGATTCATATCTAGGTAGCATCATAGTTTTCAGTCACCTCGTCCAAGATTAGGTTGCTGTTTAATTTCACTTTTTACTATTGCATTAGTCATTGCTGCAGCATCTCTTTTAAGCTATGGGATGCTGAAGTAGCAATCTATTGCTACTTCTGTGGTGACAAGAAAGAGAGAGAGGATAAGAAATGTTGAAAGATAGATAATTTTACTTGCAAATGTTGATATGCAGAGCTAAGAATCAGTATTTGGTTCCCCGTGTAACTGTTAAGAGTTTAAGATATAGGATATTGATGTTCAAATCGTACTATCATTATTGTTTGTTTACTGCTGTAACATCTCCGTAAGCTTTGTGGTTGATTTTGTGAAGTCAGTGAGGCATTGCTCAGGATCTACCGAATCAATCATACAAGCTTATTGTCATACTGAAAGCCCACAAGAAAATGAGAGGGGGAGAGAATTTTAATGATTGGCCTTTCTTTTCCATAACTCAAATTACTTTTGTGGATGTAATGATCATGTAGTTATCAGGGCTCCCGGCATGAGTCCACTGAAGATTCCACTAAGTAATCCATCTGAAGTAACGGACGGTGTCTCGGTCTGGGAGTGGTCTGGTTCTGCCTTGGACGAGGGAGCTGAGGCAGCAATGTGGTTTTCCACGCATCTTGGAAAACCATGTCGGCTGGTTCGCTTTAGTGAAGGTACAGCTCATCCCCTTAATCTAAATATTACTCATATGAAATCACTGCTCTTAACTTCCAATATCCTTGTCTGAAATTCGCTCTGTATATCTCTTCCAACAGTTATGCTAACTTTTCTAGAAAACTTGTTCAGATTCTTAATGGAATTTCGATCTTTATATCTTGTATTTAACTATATTTTCTTGGAACATATTTCCTGCATTCGTTTCATCTGGCTGCTTTCAGTAAATAGTTAAGAAATCAACTCATGCTCCATGCCATCTTCTTTGCTAGTTGTTACTTTTGCTATTTTTACTCTTTTTTGGGTAATGAAGTTTGAGCAAGCGTGTAGTTGCACAAGTAGTGGGAGCTACCATTTTGCCAGAAGCTAAACAGAATTGTACATCCTTAAGTTTGTTAGAAAGAATCAAAGAATTAAGAAAGCTCTTCACGATAGGATAAACCTCTTACTATGAACTAAATTTGTGTTCCATTTGATGGCTCTTTTGGGGCCCTCAAGTTTTGATCTCAGAATGTCACCGACTGAATCTGAACAATATCATTGCGCAAGTTAAATGAAGATGAATCGAGTTCCATTTTGTCTAAGTTTTCACAACTATGAAATAAGTCTTGGCATTGAGCAGACCCATATTGCAAAATTTTGTGTCATAGATTAGCTTATCGTCTATTATTAGGTTTATGCTGTATGCTTTTTTGTAGAGAACTGTTGGAAATAAATTTGACCAAAATAAGTTGCTTCCTCTTGATTCTTCCAGTGAAAGAAATGAGGGTTGTAGACCCTAATTATGCTCAAGGGTACAAGGTTATGTTTTCTGATGGATATCCATACCTTTTGCTATCCCAGGTTAGTGATGTCAGCATTTAAATTCAACAAGCATATCCATGAAACAAGAGTCTCTTAGACTGGATTTTTTTGGGTCTATCTTCTGCAGGGCTCATTGAATGCGTTAAATTCTTTTCTCAAGGAGCCTGTTCCAGTTAATCGTTTTAGACCCAAGTATATGCTTGTCTTTCTTGTCAAATTTGTTTCTGATTGGCTATATATTTTCTTTCCTCTATTTGTACAAAGTTTTAGCTCTTTAGATTAACTAAGTTAAATCTTTAACATTACCTTCTTTCGTAGTGTCCTTGTTGACGGATGTGAACCATTTGCTGAGGATTTGTGGAAGGAGATCCGGATCAATAATTTGACATTTGAAGGTGTCAAACTATGCTCTCGCTGTAAGGTAAAACCTTACGAATTTAATTTCTTACTGAACGGCAGAGATTAATCTGTGCAAACTGGAAGTGGTTTTCTCCACCTGATTTTTTGTATAAAGTTCATGCAACATGGTATTGGAGAGAAACTTAACATATTTGAGGGCATGTTGTCAGGGGCGGAGGCAGAAGCCGAGCTATGGGTTCGGCTGAACCCAGTCATTAACACTTGAAGCTGTCGTTCTAATTTCCAGAACCTATAAGTCTGAAATCATAGCTCTACCTCTGCATGTTATAGGCAGAAACAGTTCAGATTTGCCAAACTACGAAAACAACTCCATCTGTGTTTTTGTTTTCCAGACGTCGTGTGGCAGACATGAATTGGGATCTATTAATTCGAGGAACTTGTTTAGACAAGATGAAAAGAGTCTAGTCATGTTTCTCCCTTTATAATGCTATGCTGAGTACCATTGGTACGAGCCGTAACTAAGAGAATGGAGTTGATTATGAAAATATAACTTTTGAATTTTTGTAGTACTTCACCTTCCTAAGTAACCGGCATTTGAACACTCATGAGTCATGATCAAGTTGAACCTTTTTATATCTGACATTGATTCTGCTCATTATTAAGGTACCTACTATAAATCAAGAAACAGCAGTAGCAGGCTCTGAGCCAACAGAAACTCTCACGAAGTTTCGATCCGATAAGGCCTTGCGTCTGAATAAGAAACAACAAGGGAAGGTAAGATCAAATACCATGAGAAGTTCCATGAGTATAACGTATTACCAAGCCCTTAGAAAAATCACAAGTATACTGATTTTTCATGTTATTTTGCAGGTATATTTTGGACAGAACATGGTTTGTTCCGATGCTCTTAGCCGTGGAAAAGGAAAGATAATCAAGGTGGGAGATCCTGTTTATGTCCTTAAGGTTGTCCCTTCTAGTGCTGAGGCTCCAGCTTGAACTCAAGTTCTATCACTTTACTGTGAAGTGATCATTTGAATAAAGGTGATTGGAAAAGATTAAGAATACTAATGTAAGGAAAAAGGGTCTTTTAGGCTACTGCTATATATCTAAATAAAAGGATAGCTTGAATATCTCCTTTCCTCGTTGTGAATTGCATCAAGCCCGGTATAAAACCATGTAAATGTGAATACTAACAACTATATCTCAAATCCAAGCAAGTTGAGCTCGGCTATATGAATGGATGTCGCTTCAAAAGGGGAAAAAGAGAAGTTCTCTAACCATTTAGGTCATGTCTGAGAATGCAGTATGTTTTGCATAATAAGTGCTTTTAGTACCAAAAAAGCTTTAGGATGGTGTTTATAACTTATTAAGTACTTTTAGTTTGGAAGATTTCAGACCAAAAACTTTTGGTATGACATTAAGTTCAGAGCTTTTGAGTTATACTTGGGGCACATTTCAGTAGACAGTTGTTACAAGCATTTAACTGATCCTACCATAAGTTTTACATTATGGGTGTGTTTGGTATTCCCACTTTTCGTTGGCGTAAATGTTTTGGAAAATATTTTCCTTATGAACTCAATTGGAGGAAAATATTTTTCCTATCAAGAGAAAGAGAAAATGTTTTCCAAAACTCTTTTTCAACATTTCCCACCTTATTCCCTATTCCCCATCCCCACCAACCCACCCCGCCCCCACCTCACCCTACCCAAAGCCGGGACACCCACCCTCGCCCCACCCCACCCTAAATAGAAATATTATTAATAGTACTTTCTTTTCATGTTATAGATAGAATTTTTTTTTCATTTCAACAAATGAGTATTTTCTTTTCATGATACAAAAAAATACTTTTTTTTTATTTTAACAAAAAGTACTTTCTTTTCGTGATGTAGAAAAAGTATTTTCTTTCATTTCAACAAAATGAGTATTTTATTTTGGGTAAAAATTATCTACACCCCCGAACTTTACTTTAAAAATCAAACTCCCCCTTCTACTTTTAACAATTGTCATTCTCCCCCATTTCTCAGTTGATTTTTTTAAAATACCTATTTTAACCTTTATATTATCAACATTTATTTCTTTTTGGTTTTAATCTTTTACCTTTTTAACATCATGATATTTTTTTCTTTTCTAATATTTATGCTATGTACCTATATAATAACTAAATTTAATTTTCAAATTGAAAAAGTAAAAAATGATAACCAAGCATATAATTTAATGACGTTGATGAGAAAAATAAAAATAAAAATAAAATAATTTAATCTTATTAATAATGTTATTAATGGAAATTAATTTTTTTTTTTTTACACAATCGAGAATAAAAAATTGTGAGAACCTTATAAATATATGCTCAATGCATGTAATACAAAATCTTCTAATTATTAAAAATAAAGACAGATTTTATAACAAACTTCTAAAAAATTATCTATTTAACACTAAGAAAATGTAACTCAAAGATATACTTAATGCGCGTAAAAATCATAAAAGTATGATAGATTTTTTGACAAATTTATAAAAAGGACTATTCTATTTATAATTTTAAATAAATCTAAATTATAATTTATAATATGATATAACATAATTTAAATTATAGGTAAAATCATAAAAATAGCATATACAATAAAAAAGGATTTGAGGATGGAATTGAAAATAACAAGGGCAACATAGACATTGTATAGGATAAAGGAAAGAGAATGATAAATGATAATTGTTCTTTGTTGAGGGGGGAGTTTGATTTTTAAAGCAAAGTTAGGGAGTGTAAATGATTTTTACCTTTTTATTTTCATGATGTAGAAAAAATATTTTCTTTCATTTCAACAAAATGAGTACTTTATTTTCATGTTGTAGAAAAGGTACTTTCTTTTTCAACCAAAAAAAATATTTTTTTTAAAAGTTATGGAACACAAATTTCAACGTTGTTTTTGCGTAAAAAAGTAAAGCAGTACATTAGTTCATTTGGGTTTGTCTGAATTTTTAGAAGAATAATTAAATTCTTAAACAAATTAGAGTCTTGAAAACGTTGGGTATTTAGGAGGGAGGGGGGAGCACAGGAAACATGTCTTGGGGGGAGGGGATGAGGAGAGTAGCATAGAAAATTATTTTCCTAAAAAATATTTTCTACTCTCTAACCAAACACTAGAAAATATTTTTCGGAAAAAGTTTTTCACTCACTAACCAAACAAGGAAAAATAAGTGATAAAACCACTTATTTTTTATAAAAATATTTTCTAGGAAAATATTTTTCTTCGTACCAAACACACCTTATGTTATTCCATAGGCAATCCTGCTAAGATATGATTCCCTATTGTATCAAATATAGATACAATTCTAATAACTGATGCGTACTTTTTCTAGTAAAAACACAATCAATTAATCAATCACGCCTCAATCTGGAAATAGCTGGGGATACGTTATAAGAATCTTCCATGTCCATTTCATGCAAAACACAATCGAATAATTTTTGGTAAGCTGGCAAAAACAAACCGCATAGGCGCATAATCATTAACAATTTAGTAAGCTATCATTGTTATGAAAATAATTATATTGTGGATGTTTATTTATTACTCCGCTATAGATAATACTCTGTTGAAGTTTATCTACAAGCAGCCGATGCATGCAGGTTGCAAGCAGCTCAATGAAATGATTTACAGCAGCTTCTTATTAAACAGGCAGGTTGCAAGCAGCTAAAGAAAAGCCTTGCAGCTGCTTCGTGAAAAGCCTCGCAACTGCTTCCTTTCTTCTATAAATAAAGGAGTTTTCAGTTCATTATGTACATAAATTTGAAGTTTGAATAATATATCAGTTTCTCTCTATACTTGTCTTTACTTTACAGTTTTTATTTCATAACACGTTATCAGCACGAGACTCTGCCATCTCGAGAAAATACTTTGAAAGTATCAGAGGTACGAACTTTCTTTTTCTAAATAATGTCAAATCTTTCTAAACTTAAGTTTGTATCCCTGGATATATCGGGCAAAAGCTACATGTCTTGGGTGCTTGATGCCGAAATTCATCTTAATGCGATGGGTCTGGCAGACACCATCAAAGATAAAAATCAGGCATCAAACCAAGACCGTGCCAAAGCAATGATATTCCTACGCCATCACCTTGATGAGGGCCTGAAAATGGAATATCTTACTGTTAAAGATCCAGTCATACTGTGGAATAATTTGAAAGATAGATATGACCACCTGAAGATGGTCGTTCTTCCACATGCACGTTATGATTGGACTCATCTAAGGCTACAAGATTTTAAATCTATCAGTGAGTATAATTCTGCTATGTTCAGAATTATTTCCCAATTGAAACTATGTGGGGATAATATTACTGATCATGATATGTTGGAAAAAACTTTCACCACTTTTCATGCCTTGAATATGCTCCTGCAGCAGCAATATCGAGAGATGGGATTTAAAAAGTATTCTGAACTTATCTCACATCTTCTTGTAGCCGAGCAACATAATGGGCTATTAATGAAAAACCATGAAAGCCGACATATTGGTTCTTGTCCATTCCCTGAAGTGAATGAGACGAACTTCTGCCAAGCTAAGCGTGGAAGAGGACGTGGCCCCAGTCGCGGTCATGGCCGTGGTCGGGGAGGAAACTCTAATCGTGGTAATAATAATGCACCAAAGAACCCTCCTTACCACCAGCAGTGGAAAAGAAAGGAACAAAAGCATGAAGCGGTGTAAGAAGCAAAGCCAGAAAATACATGTTATAGATGTAGAGGAAAAAGGCACTGGTCACGTACATGTCGTACGCCAAAGCACCTGGTTGAGCTGTATCAAGCCTCCCTGAAGAAGACAGAGAAAAATGCTGAAGCAAATTTTATTTCTGAAGATAATTTAGACTTCATGCATTTGGATGTAGCTGATTATTTTGCACTCCTAGAAGGAGAAATAAGTCATGTGATCGGTAGTGAATCTGTAGAAATGTAAATATTTTAATTTTTATTGTTTGTAGTAGATAGTATGGTTATGTAATTGTTGTACATAAATAAAAGTTATGCTTTGATAATAATGTTTACTATCATATTTATTTTGTTTATGTCATTTTGAAGAATATGGATAATTCTCAAATTATGTTTGGATCAAAGACCAATCATGAAGATATTTGTGTAATTGATAGTGGAACAACTCATGCCATATTCAAGGATCAGAAATATTTTTCTTATTTGCATAAGGAAAAAGCAAATGTTTTTCAATTTCTGGTAATATAAGTTTGATTGAAGGCTCCAGAAGAGCTATTGTATTTCTGTCTAAGGGAACAAAACTTATTATAGACAATGCATTATTCTCCTCCAAGTCCCGAAGAAACTTGTTGAGTTTTGTAGATATCCGCCGAAATGGGTATCATGTTGAGACAATAGATGAAATGAACGTGGAATATCTTTGTATTACAAATAATATTTCTGGCCAGAAATGCATTGTAGAAAAGTTACTAACTTTATCTTCTGGCTTATACTATTCAAAGATTAGTACAGTTGAAGCACACTCTATCGTAAACCAGAAGTTTACTGATTCAAATACTTTTGTACTTTGGCATGGCCGTTTGGGCCATCCTGGATCAATAATGATAAGACGAATTACTGAAAATTTGAGTGGGCATCCATTAAAGAATCTGAAGATTCTTACAAATGATGAATTTTCTTGTGATACTTGTTATCAAGGCAAAATGATCACTAGACCATCACCAATGAAGGTTGGCATTGAGTCCCCTACCTTTTTAGAACGTATACATGGGGATATATGTGAACCTATTCACCCACCAAGTGGGGTGTTTAGATATTTTATGGTCCTAATAGATGTATCTTCAAGATGATCTCATGTTTGCCTACTATCATCTTGCAACCTGGCGTTTGCAAAGTTATTAGCCCAAATAATTCGATTAAGGGCACAATTCTCAAATTATCCTATAAAGGCTATTCGCCTTGATAATGCTAGATAATTCTCATCTCAAGCTTTTGATAATTACTATCTATCAGTTGGAATAAAAGTTGAACATCCTGTAACTTATGTTCATACTCAAAATGGCCTTGCAAAATCATTTATTAAACGACTGCAATTGATAGCAAGACCACTACCTATGAAAATAAAATTGCCCACAACTGTTTGGGGCCATGCTATCTTGCATGCAACATCACTTATCCGTCTCAGACCAACACATTATAATAAATATTTTCCGTCACAATTAGTTTTTGGTCATGAACCAAATATTGCCCATCTACAAATTTTTGGATGTGCTGTATATGTGCAAGTAGCACCATCACAGCGCAGTAAGATGGGCCCCCAAAGAAGGTTAGGAATATATATTGGGTTTGAATCACCCTCTATTATTCGCTATCTTAAACCATTGACGGGAGATTTATTTACTGCTCGATTTGCAGATTGTCGATTTGATAAAATAAATTTCCCACAATTAGGGGAGAGAAAAAGGAAATCAAAAGAGAAATTGTGTGAAAAGTTTCATCATTATCTCATTTTGATCCATGTACCCCTATATGTAATCAGGAGGTCCAGAAGATCATCCATTTACAAAATATAGCAAATCAAATGCCAGACGCGTTTACTAATTTGAAAAGGATAACTAAGTCACATATCCCTACAGAGAATGTGCCTATACGAATTGATGTCCCAACATGACCATCTACTAGCATAAGAACTAGTAAACCTAAAGCACGCCTGAAGCGTGGTAGGCCTTTGGGTTCTAAGGATCGAAATCCTAGAAAAAGAAAATCGACAAATGATCAAAATGATATTATGAAGGGATCTCCTGAAGAGACCCAAGATCTGATTAGTTCTGAGATTCCTGAAGAAATCAATGAACCCGAGACTCAAGTGAGTGAGGAACTTTTAATAAGTTCTACTGGTGATGTGATTAATTTAAATCGATCTGAAATAGTGGTGGATAATATTTTTGCATATAATGTTGCACTTAACATTATGCAAGATAGTGAGGATTGTGAACCCCGATCTATCGAAGAATGTCAACAAAGATCTGATTGGCCAAAATGGCAATGGGCAATTCAATCAGAATTGAACGCACTTGCTAAAAGAGAGATCTTTGGACCAGTAGTCCAAACACATGCTGGTGTAAAACCAGTTGGTCATAAATGAGTTTTTGTGCGAAAAAAGGAATGACCAAAATAAAGTTGAAAGATACAAGGCTTGCCTTGTCGCACAAGGATTCTCACAACGACCTGGAGTCGATTATGAAGAAATATATTCACCAGTTATGGATGCCCTAACATTTCGATATCTCATCAGTTTAGCCTTACGTGAAAGACTTGAAATACATATGATGGATGTGGTTACAACTTATCTGTACGGGTCACTTGGTAATGAGATTTACATGAAAATCCCTGAAGGATTTAAAATGCTTGAAGCATATTCGAAATCTCGGGAAATGTATTCAATCAGATTACAAAGATCTTTGTATGGTTTAAAGCAATCTGGGCGCATGTGGTATAATCGCCTTAGTGAATATTTACTGAAAGAGGGTTACATAAATGATGTTCTTTGTCCATGTATTTTTATAAAGAAAATGACATCAAAATTTGTTATACTTACTGTTTATGTTGATGACATAAATCTTGTTGGAACTCCAGAAGAGCTCCAAAAGGCAATTGAATACCTTAAGAAAGAATTTGAGATGAAAGATCTTGGAAAAACAAAACTTTATCTTGGATTGCAAATTGAACATTTAGCAAACGGGATCTTTATGCATCAATCTGCCTAGACAGAAAGGGTCTTAAAATGCTTTTACATAGACAAAGCGCACCCATTGAGTACACTAATTATTGTTCGATCACTTGAAGTGAATAAGGACCCGTTCCGACCTCCAGAAGAGGATGAAGAACTCCTTGGTCCTGAAACACCCTATCTCAGTGCAATTGGTGCGCTTATGTATCTTGCTAATGCTACAATGCCTAACATAGCATTTTCTGTTAATTTACTAGAAAGATATAGCTCTTCTCCTACTCGGAGACATTGGAATGGGATTAAGTATATTTTGCGATATTTAAAAGAAACTCTTGATATGGGTTTATTTTATGCTAACAAAGGTAGTACAGATCTTATTGGTTATGCATATGCAAGTTATTTATCTGATCCCCATAAAGCTCGATCTCAAACCGGGTACGTGTTTACATGTGGAGGTACTGTCATATCATGGCGCTCCACAAAGCAGTCAATTGTTGCTACTTTTTCAAATCATGCTGAGATAATAGCTATTCATGAAGCAAATAGGGAATGCGTATGGTTGAGATTAGTGATTCATTTTATTCAAGAAAAATATGGTTTGGAGTGTGATAAAAGATCCACAATTTTATACGAAGACAATGCTGCATGCATAGCCCAATTGAAGGGAGGATTTATAAAAGGAGATAGAACGAAGCACATTTCACCAAAATTATTCTACACACACGATCTTCAGAAAAATGGTGACATTGATGTGCAGCAAATCCGTTCAAGTGACAATCCGGCAGATTTATTCACTAAATCTTTGCCAACTTCAACTTTTGAGAAGATGGTATACAAGATTGAAATGCGGAGACTCAAATATTTGAAACAAGGTTTTCATCAGGGGGAGTAAAATACGCGATATACTCTTTTTTCCTTACTAAGGTTTTTTCCCACAGGGTTTTCCTTATAAGGTTTTTAAGCTATCATTGATATGAAAATAATTATATTGTGGATGTTCATTTATTACTCCGCTATAGATAATCTTCCTGAAGAAGATTATCCATTTAGTACTCTGTTGAAATTTATCTACAAGCAGCTGATGCAGGCAGGTTGCAAGCAGCTCAATGAAATGATTTGCAACAGCTTCTTATTAAACAGGCAGGTTGCAAGTAGCTCATGCAGACAGCTTACAAGCAGCTCATGCAGACAGCTTACAAGCAGCTAAAGAAAAGTCTTGCAGCTGCTTCGTGAAAAGCCTCGCATCTGCTTCCTTTCTTCTATAAATAGAGGAGTTTTCAGTTCATTATGTGCATAAATTTGAAGTTTGAATAATATATCAGTTTCTCTCTATACTTGTCTTTACTTTACAGTTTTTATTTCATAACAATCATCAATTTCCAAGGTTGAAGAGGACAAAAAAATAAACAAAACAAATTAGGAAGGGTGTCATCTTATTTGAATGTGATCATTCAATTATATGTTCAAATGACGCAACATTAATCCTAAAGAATATTCTCCTACAAACTATATTTCTGTTTTTTTTCTATATATGCATAGAATTATTTTTTTCCTTTTTTGTTAACTTTATAAATAAGATTTATTTATTTATTTTATAGGTAAGTCTATAATATAGAGTAAAAAGAGAAAAAATCATAATATTAGAAAAGATAAAAATTAAAATTTAGAGGATAAAATAGGTATTTGACCACAAAAAGTTTGAAAAATCTGGTTAAGTGACCTCCTGAGTGCTATAAAAATAGTTAAGCGATTTTTCTGTTACAAACAAAGAACATGACTTTGCTAGGCCATTTTGAATAATTGAGAGACCATTTGAATAATTGACTCCATCTTTTTTGTCATTAAAATTAATACAGGAAAATGACATTGTGCATCCGCTCTCAAAATAATAGCAATATATATATATATATATATATATATATATATATATATATATATATATTATTTATGTATATATATGTATTTCTATATATTCTATACCAAAAATATACAAATTTTATACACTTTTATGGCTACCAAATATAAATAATTTCGGTGCGAGCTAAAAGTATCTTTGCCTAAATAATACTTAGGGGTCGTTTGGTGCACGGACTAAATTATCCCGGGATTATAATCCCAAGACTAATTTATACTATATGGGAAGTAGGATAAAATAATCGCAAGTTTGATGGGATAAGACGGGATAAGATGGAATATTCTGATATAAATTTATACCCTCAACCAAACACGATATAAATTTAATTTCACATCTTATCCTATCTTATTCCTCGTACCAAAGTGTTTTGAAAATGGACTCAGAGAGACTATTAAAAAAATGTTGTATTATAAAGATTCAAAAAATATTTACATGTGACCATACATGTCTTTTCAACAGATACTAAACAATTTAACTTTTTTGTTAATTTCTTACAAGTTTAAACACAGGCTTTTAATTTGAAGCACAGGACAATATTTCGAAGCTCAAAAAATTGAAAAACAAGTTTTTTTTTTACTTTTAGACAAACAAACACGTTTGTTTTTTTTTTTTTTGAAAACGAATTTCTCTCGCTAGAATGATGAAAAGAAAATTAAAAGAGCCAACCGCAAAGGGGTTTTAGGCCGAGTTCACTTCAAAATTCAAACCCCACCCCCACCCCCACCCCGGTTTTCTGCCCTACCCACGCTTGCCCCTCTCGTGTTTTCTTCTTCCTCGTCAGCCTCTCTAGGTGCAGAGACCTTCATTTTCTTGAACCTTAGCCTAAGATTCTTGAATTTAAACCCCAAATGATCATTTCCAGAAGTCTTTTTTCTCTCCACTTCATGAGAATCTGAGTTGACAAAGGCATGCCCTTTTGCATCCTTATAAAAAAGGCATGCCCTTTAACACTTTCACTACCAAACAGTTCATCAGCTCAAACCTAATCCCATGTAAGTCTTTCTCTAACTTCACCATTTACCACTTCTTTTCAGCTCTTTCCAACCCTTCTCATACTGACCATGAAATAGAAGCTGCCCCTTCTGATAGTTCTTTTAAAGTTGCCGCAAATCCCAAGTTGGGTTCTCCTGAAACTGACATAAAAATTCCCCCTTTTGATAAATCATCTAATGTTTCCTCAAAACCCAAGCTGGGTTCTTGTGAAACTGAAATAAATTTGCCCCCTTTTGATAGTTCATTTAAAGTTGCACCTACACCCAAGTTGGGTTCTTGTGAAACTGAGATGGAAGTACCAATTTCAGATAAGTTATTCAAAGAGGCCCCAAAGTTAGGTTCTTTTAAATTGGGTGATTCTACATTCTATTCCCTTGTCGAGAAATATGCTAATTCTGGGGACTTCAGGTCTTTGGAGATGGTTTTTGATAGAATGAAGAGCGAAAAAAGAGTCTTTATTGAGAAAAGTTTTATCTTAGTGTTTAGAGCTTATGGAAAAGCCCGTTTTCCTGAAAAAGCTGTCGAATTGTTTGATAGAATGGTGGATGAGTTTCAATGTAAACGAACCGTGAAGTCGTTTAATTCTGTTCTTAATGTGATAGTTCAGGCAGGTTTATATCGCCGTGCATTAGATTTTTATGCTCGTGTTGTAAATAATAGTAATATTATGCCGAATGGGCTTTCTTTTAATTTAGTTATTAAGACTATGTGTAAGCTTCGGATGGTCGATAGAGCTCTGGAGTTGTTCAGAGAAATGCCTTCTTGGAAATGTGAGCCGGATGTTTATACGTATTGCACTTTGATGGATGGCTTGTGCAAGGATGACCGGATTGATGAGGCGGTTATTCTTTTGGATGAAATGCAGATAGAGGGATGTTTTCCTGTTCCAGTAACATTTAATGTGTTGATTAATGGGCTTTGCAAGAAAGGTGACTTAGCTCGAGCCGCAAAGCTTTTGGATAACATGTTTCTTAAAGGGTGTGTTCCCAATGAAGTGACTTATAACACACTTATACATGGTTTGTGCCTCAAAGGTAAGTTGGAGAAAGCTGTTAGTTTATTGGATAGAATGGTGTCAAATAAGTATGTCCCGACTGATGTAACCTATGGAACTATTATCAATGGATTCGTTAAGCAAGGAAGAGCAGGTGACAGCCTGCAGATCTTGTTGGCAATGCAAGAGAAAGGGCATCTGCCAAATGAATATGTCTACTCAGCGCTAGTTAGTGGGTTGTTTAAAGAGGGAAAACCTGAAGAGGCGCTAAAAATATGGACGGAAATGATAGAAAAGGGAGTGAAGCCTAATACAGTTGTTTATTCTGCTTTTATAGATGGCTTGTGTCAAGAAGGCAGACCTGACGAAGCTAAGGAGATCCTTTCTGAGATGATTAAAATGGATTGCATTCCTAATGCTTACACTTACTGCTCTCTGATGAAAGGGTACTTTAAAACCGGTGACAGCAACAAGGCTATATTTGTATGGAAAGAAATGGCGACCAGTGGTATCACATGTAATGAAATATGCTACAGTGTACTCATCCACGGATTGTGTCAAGACGGGAAGCTCAAAGAGGCTATGATGATGTGGAAGCAAATGTTAGGAAAAGGATTGGTCCCTGATGCCGTGGCTTATAGTTCAATGATTCACGGCCTTTGCAATGCTGGGTCTGTGGATCAGGGATTGAGACTTTTCAATGAGATGCTATGTAGAGGATCTGATTCTCAGCCTGATGTAATAGCATATAACATAATTCTTAATGCTTTATGCAAGGTGGATAGAGTTTCTCTAGCAATTGATCTTTTGAATACTATGTTGGATCAAGGTTGTGATCCCGACGCAGTTACATGTAATATTTTCTTGAAAACTTTAAATGAAAAAGAAAATGTATCCCGAGACGTGGAAGACTTCCTGGATAAGCTGGTGCTGAAACTGTACAGGCGACAGAGAATTGTAGGAGCTTCAAGAATTATAGAAGTGATGCTTCAAAAATTTCTTTATCCCAAGTCCTCTACTTGGGAACTGATTATTCGAGAACTCTGCAAACCAAAGAAGGTTCAAGGAGCTATTAACAAGTGTTGGAGTGATCTTTTCCTATGATATTAGAGGTTAGATTAAAATTTTCTTTTTTGGTTGCAAAAATGCAATATCCTGAAACTTTGTTTCCCATGGGCACATTGCTCCTAGGGGACAAAAGAGGACACAGACGTGCGATTCTTCAGAAGATCCATTCTGTGTATTTCAGAATTTGGGTCATTGTGCCTGATATGTGGCATCTAGAAATTATACAATGAGGATAACTGCTTATTTCCAAACAGACACTTGCATCCATAATTTGACATTCTGTTTGTTTAAATGCATGTCTGTTGAACATGTAAGTAACTGAAAATGACATATTTTATCGATTATTTCGACAAAGCTATTAAATGATACAGAAACCTTGCAATTATGATAATCTAGGTACAGATAAGTTGTTAGGATACTAAAAGAAAGCAAAAATATCATTGAATATTTTGTTCTTCAGTTTCTTACCATATGCTATACTTGAAATCTAAAAGTTGTAATCTACAAATTTGTTACACGTCAGTTTTGATTATTGATGATACTTTTATACATCTGGTCATGCATGATCATTTAGAAATGGTTTTGGTGGGTCTAAAAAGAGTTCATTTTAGGTTATTCTTTTTATAGTTGTTCACATTTCTTACTTACCTCTTACTTACTCTTTGTTTCAATTTGTATCCAGATAGTTGTTTAAATCCTAATTCAGATTCGTAGAAGTTATTTTCAAGTTTAATGTAATGTTAAATTATGAGAGTTTAAAAATGCTAACAAAGTTGTGTATGGCTTATGAAATAAGTTCAAATTTTTGTTTACCTTCATAAAAAGAAGTTCAAATTTTTGTTTGCTTATTTCTTCTTGATATAATATTCCCTGTGGTAAGAGACAGTGGCAATAGCAGGGGTTTTCATTTTCCAGTGTACATGCTGTTGCCAAATCTTTGGAGCTTTTCTGGAAAGATGTCAGCATGAAAAATTTATGTGGTTGTTTCTTGGAACAACTTTATTTTGGACCTAAAATAAGCTGTAGATATTTGCACGTAACTGATAATAATAGCAGAAGAGCCTTACTTAGATATTTAAAAAAATGGATATGAGAGTGTATGCTTTCTACCGATAACAGAAATGTATGTGCTTTCTCTGAAAGCATTCCTTTTATATAGAGATTGGTGCTAATTGTAGATAAGTTCTTATTTGGAAGTAGAAGAGAGACGAACAGTTTTGATGTTAAAACCAGCTTGTTAATAATTTTAAAATTATCAAAGTTCCTCTAGAAATTGTGCTACAAAAGAACAATTAGATAGAAAATCTCTACGTTTTGTATAACCTGGGCTTCATCCCTATACATCATCAAAACATTTATCTTAAGAAAAAAAAAGATAATAGGAACGAAATCACAAAACAAATATAGTCGTTACAGAGTGACTACCACTGAGCTGAAGCTACTAGGTACTAATTTGTGGATCCATAAAACAGTATTACCGGGGCGGCAAGTCTTTCTTCTGCATGTTTTCCTCTGAACTTTTCTCTCAACCGTTCCACTTCAAAGTAAAAATGCTTTCTGTGCTCATGTGAAGTAAATTTATCTTCCTATATGCTGTGCTTCAGTGTGATTTGCATTTACTAGTGGTTTATTTCTTTGTTACTTTGGAAGCCAGATTTGCAATTTTTTCTGATTATTTGAGTCGTTTAAGTTATTAGGGGAATGTACATACTAATATCTGTCGTTCTTTTGATTGGTAAAGGAACTAAATGTATCTGATGGTCGTGCATATGTTAATTTAATTTTCTTGTGGTAGAGCTATTAGAGTTATTATTTTTTGCAGCTAACTTGAGATCACAATGGTGGATGAAAGAGAGATTGTGAGCGCGGTGGTTGCATATGAGAAGCTTGCAACTCAAGTAGAAAATGGTAGTAACAAAATCCACAGGGTCATCACATGATGCTTTCATGCCGTGCAAGAGGTTGAAGCATGAAAAAGCAGTAGAAGATGACAAAATTTTGGTGGTTGCAGCCAGTGAGATTACTGTTTTAGTCTGGTAATATTCATTTGAAAGTTTTCAAAATTCCGATGTTTCTGAGTTTTTGAATTCTTATGCTTGTTTCCATTTTCTAGGTTCATTTATCCATCAAATATACTTTTTTATGGATGTGAAGCTACATGATTTTCATTGGAATGATATGGATCTAACTTATTTATTATGAATGATTATTATGCAGAAATTGTGACTTTTGGAGGGGCGGGGGGCCATATTTTGTCAAGTGGCACTCGGATATGTGGCATGAAAGTTGGTATCCTGAGAAGCATAGCTTGTGTTTTAGAAAGTTTCACGAAAATATGAAAACGATACTGGCACTACTAGTTCCTTGAAGTGAGTTTTCAATCTTTAAACCTATCTTTACTCTTGATTTAGAATGTGCTTCCTATGTGCTGACGTTTATCTCCTTACCTTACATGGTTTCCCTCCTGTAGCATCTATCCCTTTTTCTCTATTTGTGGACTTGACTGTAATTGAAATTCTTGAAATGTTTTTCTCTAAAATGAGCTGTAGTTGACAGTTTTCATTATTCATAATGGTACGATTTTGTCTGGTGCTATTTCTTCAGCAAATGACTTCATCTAACATAAATCTTATGATTGCAGGTGCAATGGGGACTCAAGTCCAAGATTCCTTGGTAGGTGTAAAGAAATTTATGACCTGGCTTTAAAATGCTAACAAAGTTGCTGTATATGGCTTATGAAAATAAGTTCAAATTTTTGTTTGCTTATTTCTTCTTGATATGATATTCCCTGTGGTAAGAGACAGTGGCAATAGCCGGGGTTATCAATTTCCAGTGTACATGCTGGTGCCAAATCTTTAGAGTTTTTCAGGAAAAGAATTCAGCATAAAAAATCAATGCAGTTTCTTTTCTTGGAACAACTTTTTTTTTTTGGACTTAAAATAAGCTGTAATATTTGTACATAACCGATAATGATAGCAGAAGTACGCTGCTTTAAGACATTAAAAAAGGATATTTGAGTGTGTGCGCTTTCTACCGATAAAAAAATGTGTGTGCTTTTCTGAAAGCATTCATTTTATATAGAGGATGGTGCTTATTGTAGACAAGTTCTTATTTGGAATTGCAAGAGAGACGAAGAGTTTTGATGTTAAAACCAGCATTTTATTAATTTTAAAATGCTCAAAGTTCCTCTAGAAATGGTGCTACAAAAGAACAATTAGATAGAAAGTCTCTACGTTCTGTATAACCTAGACTTCATTTATCTTAAGGACAAAAGACAATCAGATAGAAGTCGTCAAACAAAGAATAGTTGTTACAGTGTGACTACTACTGAGCTGAAGCTACTAGGTATTAATTAGTTGAATTTATAATATTGTACTACCGTCCTGCAAGTCTCTCTTCTGCGCGATTTCCTCTGGCATTGCTCTCTCAACCATTCCATCTCAAGCTAAAAGTGCTCTCTGTACTCACGTGAAGTAAATTTCTCTTCATATATACTGCGCTTCTGTGTGATTTGCATTTACTAGTTGTTTATTTCTTTGTTCATGTAATAGTAGCCCCCCCCCCCCCCCCCCCCAAACCTTAGAAGCCAGATTTGCAATTTTTCTGATTTTTTGAGTTGTTTAAGTTAGTAGGTGACTGTACATACTAATATCTGCCGTTCTTTTGATTGGTAAAGGAACTAACGTATCTGCTGGTGCATCTTTCATATGTTGATTTAATTTTCTTGTGGTACAGCTATTAGAATTATTATTTTTCGCAACTAACTTGGGATCACAATGGTGGGTGAAAGAGATATTGTGAGTGGTGGTTGCATATGAGAAGCTTGAAACTCAAGTTGACAATGGTAGTGAGAACTCCACAGGGTCATCACATGATGCTTTCATGATGCGCAAGAGGTTGAAGCATGAAAAAACAGTAGAAGATGACAAAATTTCGGTGGTTGCAGCGAGTGATATTACTGTTTTAGTCTAGTAATATTCATTTGAAAGTTTTCAAAATTCAGATGTTTCTCAGTTTTTGAATTCTTAAGCTTGTTACCATTTTCTAGGTTCATTTATCCATCAAATACACTCTTTTTTTATGGACATGAAGCTACATGATTTTCATTGGGATGATATGGATCCAACTTATTTTGGTGCTTTTATGAATGATCATTATGCAGAAATTGTAACTTTTGGGGGACATATTTTGTCAAGTGGCACTCGGATATGTGGCATGGAAGTTGGTACCGAAGCTTCTGAGAAGCATTGCTCGGGTTTTAGAAAAGTTCAAGAAAATATGAAAATGATACAAACACTACTAGCTCCTTGAAGTAAGTTTTCAATTTTTTAACCTATCTTTAATCTTGATTTAGAATGTTTTTCCTATCTGCTGATGTTTATCTTCTTACTTTACATGTTTTCCCTCCTGTAACGTAGCATCTATACTTTTTCTCTATTATGGACTTGACTGTAGTTGAGATTCTTGAGAATGTACCTCTAACATGAGCTGTAGTTGACAGTTCTCATTATTCATAATGGTAGAATTGTGTGTTGCTATTTCTACAGCAAATGACTTCATCTAACATAAATCTTATGATTTCAGGAATAAGTGCGATGGGGACTCAAGTCCAAATTTCTTGGTAGGTGTAAAAAAACTTATGATCTGGCTTTTTCCACGTCTTCTTCCGAGATCTTTGACGACATTACCTTCTTTGGTTGACGAGCCATGTCATAAGTTGCATGGAGGCCAAAAAGAATATAATACATCAGCATTACAGCCGTACATATGCCAAACCTTATAAATGCCTGAGCTCCTAATGATCCCATGAGAAACAAGTTTATTGCAATTGAGAGGGATGGGAACCATGGAACCAGTGGGACTCCCCAAACTTTTGGTGTTCTTTCCTGTGGCAAAAGAACTGATATTGCCAAAGTTGCCAGGAACCAAAGGGGAACAGTTATTGTGTAGCCAAGCCAACCATTAGGGTTCAGTCCCCAGTAAGCAGAAGTCCCTATGGAAGATAGAATTATGACCTGTAAAAAAAAGGTTAGCTTCAAAAAATTCGTTCGGGGGGTGATACCTCTGACATAATATCTCCTCACAAGCAGAGCAACAGCCATCATCATCGATATAAGAAGGCTGCTTACGGATAACAAACTTGTCAAGACATCCAAACTTGAAAAGAAGGCTATACAGGCACTTGCAAGTCTGATCAATAGAGTTGCATTTATGGGAGTTCCTGTCTTTGGGTGAACAAGTGCAAACCATGGTGGAATCATGTGAACTCGTGCGATGTGAGTGGTGTAGCGTGCGTGCCCAATCGCTCCTACCAAAAGGACAGTGGTCATTCCCTTAAGAGCTCCAAGGGCTACCAGATATTTTGCCCATTTCATTCCCACGCTTTGAAATGCAACAGAGTAAGCGGCATTAGGGTCTATATCAGTATACTTCTGCATCATACTCAGTGAAAGTGCCATCAAGCAATATATCACGGTGATAATTGACATTGACCCTAGCAATCCTAGTGGTATGTCTTTTGATGGATTTTTTGTTTCCTCTGCCATGGTTGCAATGTTGTCAAAACCCCCATATGCAAAATACACAATTGCTGCTGCAACAAAAATACCTTTGGCACCATGTGGCATAAAGGGTGTCAAGTTTGAGCTATTGGCATGAGCAAATCCAGCAACTATGACAAATAAAATCACCATCATATTTACTGCGGATGCTATCCAGTTGAAATATGAAGTTCTTCTAGTGCTGCTTATTGCAATTATTGATGTAATTACTAGAACTGCAACAGCTATTGGATCTAATAAGTTGAACCCGTCTGCGAGGTTTGTATGTATGCGTAAAGAGTTTGGATGAAGGTTCAGGAGTGTTGTAAAGTAAGAAGTCCAGGCTCTTGCTACTGCTGCACCTCCAGCAATGGATCCAAGAATTATGTTTCCTGCTGTGATAAAGGCCGCAAAATCTCCTAGTTCTACTCTGATGTACGCAAATGACCCTCCTGCTACAGGAATTTCTACCGCAAATTCTGTATAGCAGAATACAGAGAGCATCGCTGAAATGCCAGAAGCCACATAGGATAATATTATAGCTGGTCCGGCATGCTTGTGAGCTTCTTGGCCAGTGAGTACAAAGATGCCTGCTCCAATAACCGAGCCAAAGCCAAACCAGGTGAGGTCCTACCAACTAAGGCAACGTTTCATCTCATTCTCACTTTGTTTCCTTATCTCCCCAATCTCATCAGCATCCTCAGAACGGCTTGCAACTCGGTCCTTGAATCTGGAAAATGTTTGTGATAGTGCTGATCGGTATGTGCTCCAATTCTGGAAAGAGTCTTCTGGAAAAAAGTCTTGTTTGGTCCATCTCCAGTAACTTCTTGTTTGAATCTCGTCTTCCATTTCACCAACAGAGTCCAGTACTGTTGTATTCCTTTAGAACTCGTTAAACTGCTATAGAATGTTACTAATTACTAGCTCATATGGGAGGATATCCATCAAACTGCTGTTTATAGGTTCATTTTCTTGATGGATGGAGTCCCATATCTTTAATTATTGTTATTGATAAGGTTGACAATGGAACCTAGTGGCTGCTGTCTAACCAAGAAGTTCTGCTAAATTCGTTATTTTTTGTTTTATGCCATATGGTCCTGTCAATGATAAAGATGGAGCCAATGGAAAATTGGGGATGTGATGTATGTAGGGGGTGTCAATGGATATTTAAAAAATCTGACTAAACCGACTCAACCGTACCGTACTGATTTTTAGGTTTATTTTAATAAAATCGTAGGTTTTTATATAAATCTATAATCGTATCGAATAAATTTACATGTGAAAAATATTTTTTTGTATTAAGTATAAAAATAACAAAGCATTAAATTTTTTCTTGGCCGTTGAAATTATAAAAACAGTTACAAGCCACAAGTAATTAAACTCAAAATCCTAGTTCTCAAAACTATTATGCTATTCCTATTGAAATTAAATTATTTCCAGCATATTCACTAGCAAGATACAAAGTATTCTAGCGATTATGAGTAGCAAACTACAATATATTGAATATGTTTTATTTCGTATGATTTAGTATTATCTTTTTGAATATTTAATCTTCTATAGATTTTATTCTTGAGTCCCAATTTGTTTAATATCTTTCCACTCGTGTGATTTATATTTTTTTTGTATTTGCTTAGTTTTTTTGACGCTGATGTAGAATAATTGACGGATCTATTCTGGCCATCTTTCAGATTTTTTTTAATTTATCACCCCTTAAACAGTAAAAATGTCAAGAATTTTGCTTAGTTCTATAAAACTAATGAAAGTACATATACTTCTACTAGTGACTTTTACATGACATTAAAAAAAATATCAAAAACTAATCTAACCGAGCAACCGACATAATTGGGACGGTTTCGAAAAGTCTAATTTTGATTATACATAATAGAATAACTGAAAAATTGATACGGTATAAATTTTATAAAATAACCGGTCGAACCGAACTATTGACATCCCTAGTGTATAGATAGGTACTAGTTGAGTGAAATAGTTTGTATCTTCCTTGAAAAACATCCACATTCATTTTAAGCTCCCTTGGCCTAACGTGAAATACGTCTTATGTAAAAAGAGAGAAGGCCAATCTATCAATTCATCAGCCTGCAGCTAGAAAGAGTAACAGGCTGGATATTTTGTCCTATATCACTTGCAGTACTCCAGGATTTCGCTAACATTATTGGATTGACATCTACTTCCTCCTTATGAGGTTTTACTACTGTTATAGCCTGTTGGGCCAAGTTTTTTTTGGGGCCAAAAGTGCTCTTTTTTTTTTGCCAAAAGTGTTTTAGGCCAAAAATTGAGGTGTTTGGCCAAGCTTTTATAAGAAGAAAAAAAAAGTATTTTTGATGAGAAACAGAAGCAGAAAAATATAGCTTCTCTTCAAAAAGCACTTTTTTGAGAAGTACTTTTGAGAAAAATATACTAAGAAGCAGTTTTCAAAAGTTTGGCCAAATACTAGTTAGTGCTCAAAAGTGTTTTTCAAATTATTTAGCCAAACACATACCGATTCTCGCCAAAAATACTTTTTTAAAAACACTTTTGAAAAAAACACTTCTCAAAATAAGCAAATTTTAGAAGCTTGGCCAAAAAAACTATTAATCTTCATTATTTACTTCTTGACTCAGTAGGGTACAGCTGGAATGGAAATTAATAAGTAAGATGACATAGAGGGAGTTTAAACGATTAATAAATTGACCTTTTGGCTCGGTTTCATCGGATACTGTATTATTGTATTTTTCTTGACTGCATATTTAGTTGTCTTCAAGAGTAGCATCCTACTTGCTTAATCTTTTGAGAAGCGTCCATATCTTTGTCCTAACTTAGTAACTGATCTTAATCTGTAATTAATAAGCCACACTTTGATACTTCAAAAAAAAAAAAAAAAAAAAAAATTTTGTTAGTCACTGTGATGTGCAAAACTTTGAATAACTTAAGGGGAAAATAGATTGAAGATTTTGATGGATAGCTTTTTTAGCAATTCATATTAACTTTGGGGACATCGATAAAATCTGAATGATACCACCACCTGCTCAACTTGCTGCCATTTGAAAATTTAAGTTAACTGGAAAATCATGATTGAAAGGAAATTCAAAGGAAAATATAAGAGAGAAATAGAAGAAAACCATACTTAAAAATGAATAGGTTGGAGATGTAAGCGTAGCTAAGGAAGCATGAGGATCAGTCCAAGCAACTTTTTTTTTTTCTCTTTCGATTGTTAGGATCAGTCCACGCAATTTAGGAGACTACTTCTATGAGTGCTGCGAAAAGAAGGAAAAAAGAACGCGCGCGCGCGCAAACAGTAACAATAACAATTCCTTCTTTAATTGGTACATTAGGATGTTCTAAATCATAGAACAGCCTGACCTTTCCTGGAGAACTCTTCCCAACACTAAAATGGTAAAAGAGAAGATACAACAAGTGAATGCATTTTCAATAGGTTGTTTGGTTCTATTCCCTCTCTATTATTCCATTCGATGGTTTTGAAAAGCAGCTGGAGAGTTGGCAAAATCTATCCATGCTACTGAACACTATGGTTGAGGCGCCTGGCAACCGTTGTAACAAATTGTGGATATATCCCCATGTCTGAAGCAGTTAACATGCAGTGATCTCATCCAAAAACAAGATGCAAGGTTAACACATTACCCCCAAGATTTCCAAGCCTTCCGCATCTTGTTTGCAACATATCTGACTCCATGAACAGCACCAGCAGTCAATAAACCTGCAACTGCCTGCCTCGTACTAGAAACCATAACCTTACGTCTAACAAGCCTCTTCATGCACTCAGCAGCCTGTTCTTTTGAACCAATCACTACGTGTTGCCTAACTCTACCTACAAGACAATATGGCATAAATGAAATGATCTACTTTAGCTGAGGAGGGAACATTATAAAAGCTTATAATAAGAACTAAAATAATTACATAGAAGTATCTTTTTTTAGAAGTTCAAACTTTTAGATTAGACAAACACACGATTCAACATGCTATTAGGATAGACAGAGATATCTAGAGTCTCACCATCACCCATTAACAAAAAATATTTTTGCGTACTTGACCCAAGAAAAGGATCCACGCGTGAGAGTTACAAATGGAAAGTAACTAAACAAAAGTGTTCCTTCACTAATGTGGCAGTAGATGCAATTCAACAGGAACTACTAACGAGAAATAAATCTGAAAGAACAGGCAATATTTTAAGATTATTTCCTTTCCAGAAATCCACTCTTTTTTGCATTTGAAGTACGTACCAGAGTCATCGAGAATCCTCTTTTCTCCAAGTTTCATGCCCATCTCACTTCTGATTGATGGAGGAAGAGAAGAAACTAAGGTGGAAGCAGCACATAAGCCACAATCCTGATTTCGATACACTAAAACATGTCAATCTTTGAGATTGATTTGATCTTGATTTTCCAATTCAAATATTCTCGACAGAGGTGTAACCAAAATCAGTCTCCTCAGATCCATCAGAAAGAAAAACGCGCTAATGTAGTAAAAGAATCTCATACAGATGTATTCTAAAAGCAATATGAAAAAGTCAAGAAAACACTCAAGGATCGAGAATGACTCTACAACCAGAAAAGTGCACAAGTTACAATCATGTAAAAGTACAAACTAATTTTCATGCAAGGAAACTAGTGACGTCCAAAGCTCTAATTGACAAGTCATGCAAGCAAATGACTTTGCAGCTATTTGAAAAACGAGTAGAATAGAAAGACTAACATCTTTGACCACAGAAGTTACCATTCAAGGCCAGAAAATTAGTATTAAAATGGAAAATAATGGGCAACAATATAGGGATCCTGTCAGCATGACTCATGCTGTATATTCTTGATTATCCATTGACACAATACTGATTTTTTATGCTTCAGTAGAAACGTGTTTTATCGCAGATATTGATAAGTGCACATATTAAGACACATATAGATTACAAAAGATTTATCAGCATCATTCAGCAGAATTAACCATGACAAGGAAGCAACAAGAGATAAAGCTTTAGAAGGAGAGAGACCTGAAATATGTGTACTTGCTTATCACCAGCTGATGAAAATCGCAACAAGTTCTTAGCCGCATATTCTTCCAGAGATGACTTATACATTTTCTCAAATAAATGATATTGTCCTTGTATAATTTTGTTGACCTGGATCAATATGCAGCGAAGAAATTCATGTCCAAAGAATGGAAGAATCAGTTCAATCACTTAGAGCGGCATGAAAATAGCATATGCACTATGTTATACTATGCTAAAAGTTGGGATTGGAATTCTAGTCCAAACCGGGTACCCTGTAGATAAGATACCATACACATTTTCAATATAAATTAATTGATTTTGTTGATCTGCTGGAAGTAATATCAACTATAAAATTGAGAAACTACCCATTTACATCTAGAACTTACACGTAAAGTGATGCTTTCATGTGGTACAGTTAGGGCCACAAAAATCTAAAACTTAGGCTCCACTCAAGTCTCAACTCTACCTTATTTTTATCCTCTGCAAAAAGCATACGCAAGTCACCCATATATGAGAGGCTACAGATTTTGGCATATAAATCTTCCTGCATAAACACCAAATTCCAAGTGGCATGTGTTATGTGCCTGTACTAATTGACAAGAAATGAATAAAGAGACGAACCTCTGTAAATTTTGATGGCAAAAGGAGAAGAGCGGCAGAAGTTGCAGCTTTTAGGTTCACAGTGTTCACATTTTCTACATCCAAGTTATCCACAAGAATGTTCACCTGAGTTAGAAGTAAACATAAATTATGACTGAAAGACAGTCACTAGGCTCACCACTAAAAGCAAAGAATGTTATGGTTGAGTATGAAACTAAGGTAGGTTGAAGGATATCTGTTGAATGCATCACAGAATATAATTCAAAGAAATCAGACAAAGCCTTCCTATATTTTCAATCCACAGTAGAATTAAGACTCTCTATTCAGGACGCACATTAGTTAAGCCATGACTGCCCAACTAGAATGCATAAAAATGCCTGATAAAAGTTAAACAATAGGTACTAAGCCCCAAGCCACTATGATTAAGGAGGAAACAAAAACCAGACAGGGTAGGGGATGTAGGTTCTGCAATGAGTTGCAAACTACGATGCTATATAGAGCTTTGGCGGTCAAATGTCAAGTTTGTTCAAGTCTAAAATTTTTGAGCGAAGAAAACAAAGCATCTCAATCGAATATTTTCAACAGAAATTCTTCTTTTTGACACTCATAAGAAATGTCCGAGTGAATAGCTCATGTTGGCTGTATCTCTGAGAGTATAACAAGTTAACCACACTCACTGAACTTTTCACTTCTGACTAAATGGGTTTTTCATCTTCAGGTCAACACAAGAGAGACAGAGACAGAGACTAAACGCTAACAGTGGTGTGCCATCAAAAGCTAACAGTGGTGTGTCATAACATAAGTTATGACTAAAAGACAGTCATTAGGCTCACCACTAGAAGCAAAGAATGTTATGGTTGAGTATGAAACAAGGTAGGTTGAAGGATATCTGTTGAATGCATCACAGAATATAATACAAAGAAATCAGACAAAGCCTTCCTATATTTTCAATCCACAGTAGACTTAAGACACTATTCAGGACGCACAGTAGTTAAGCCATGACTGCCCAACTAGAATGCATAGAAATGCCTGATAAAAGTTAAAGAATAGGTACTAAGCCCCAAGCCATTATGATTAAGGAGGAAACAAAAACCAGGCAGGGTAGGGGGTGTAGGTTCTGCAATGAGTTGCAAACTATGATGCTATATAGAGCCTTGGCGGTCAGATGACAAGTTTGTTCAAGTCTAAAATCTTTGAGCAGACATACACAGAAGAAAACAAAGCATCTCAATCGAATATTTTCAACAGAAATTCTTCTTTTTGACACTCATCAGAAATGTCTGAGTGAATAGCTCATGTTGGGTGTATCTCTGAGAGTATAACACGTTAACCACACTCACTGAACTTGTCAGAACTTTTCACTTCTGACTGAATGGGTTTTTAAATCTTCAGGTCAACACAAGAGAGACAGAGACAGAGATTAAAAGCTAACAGTGGTGTGCCATCAAAAATCAAAAGCACATGCCAATTTGTTTTGTATGAAAATGCATGCTGAGATATTTAAGTTTCAAGTACAGAACCGGTCATATCATGATATACTTTTCAGTGTTATCAAATGCCCGCTTAAAGCACACTTAAGCCCTGAAGCGAGGCTCAAAACATGTTGAGTGCTTCGCTCACTTAGTGGGAGCTTCACTATTTTTATCAAGGCTCTAAGACATACTTTTACTTGCCAATGAGCGTCATCTTGAAGAGACGACACTAAACAATTGATATATTTCACTTTTATCGTAAACTTTCTTCAATTTCCTTCTCCATATATTTGGTATTCATGCTTATAGATATTAGTCTTGGACGATACATAAATATTTGTAGTTTTTCTCCATTTACGCCTTTCTTATTAAAGCCCACGCTTAATTTGTGATTTGCGCTTAAAGCCCCAATAGACCTTAGAGCTTTTTTGCGCTTTTCGCCTTTGATAACACCGATACTTTTAGCACATACCTGGGTGTCCACTAATTTAGCATCGATTCTAAATAGGATTATAATTTTTTTTGGATGAAGTTCCACATAGGGTTATAACACAAATACATTATGATAATTTTTTATTCTTTTGGTCTGTAGGCAACTTGAAGTTGAGATCGTAAGGCTAAGATAACCCACAAGAACTCATGGATATTACCTTGATCAACTTAAGTTTATTTAACCGCCACAAATAGGAATAAAGACATATTACCAAGTTTTCTAACTTTTGTTATACTAAGAATAAGCAGACATTTCCTAAACGATGATTCCTTGCTACTTTAAGTTACAAGTATTTATAGCGGGTCAGGGGAGTTACAATCATCGATAAAGACCTAACCTAATACCATCATTTTTATCAAATTCAGTTACAACAATAAATAAGATTCACTTGACTTGCCAGTACTACAATAATGATTAAGAGGCACAAGAGGATTACAAAAATTCTGACCAACTTAAGTTAATTCATCCCGTTCTTACATCAATGTAACTAATACTGAAATTGAAGTCCATCAAATATGTTATTTAAATAGCACTTTAGAACAAGCCATACGGGTTTCTGCAGACGACCGCTGAGATAGAACCTCTCCCATCCCAATATGTCTTGAATCAAGTCATGCATTCGAACAACTCCGTACTTGAACATCTGTAAAAATTACTCAATGTGGAATTTCGAATGTGTTAACAAAAAGTGCATCTTCATTAAATGGCCAATACCTTGTTGTTGCAAGACACAAATGGGTTGAAGTGTACGCCAACACCAATGTCATTTGCAATATCAGTTATCTGGTTGAGTGCATCGTGAATTGTTCTTTAGTACAAAAAATATGTATATGAAGTTGTGAAAGAATGAGAGAAATTAAAGTAAATTCAAGAAAGAATATAGCACCATTCTTGCTCCACCAAGGTGAACGAGCCATGAAGCGTAGTGATCCTTGTTTAATTTTAGATTCTGCATAGTAGAAAGACGTTAGATTTTGACAACAAAGATGGCCGAGAATTGCTTAAAATTGAGCAATTTACCTCAGAATGCCATTGCTTAGGATCAGCTACTCCAATAATGTAATCTATCATAGATGTCTAGCAATTAAGTTGTTAGTAATGTACTATTGCAGCATGTTACAGAACTTCTTGATCAAACAAAACCATAAGTGGAGTGACTAAAGATGCATTCATTATCAGGCTAACACTTTAAAGAAGAAAATCATATCTTTGATATCAGAGAAAGAAGAAGTAAAAAAAAACCTCATCTTTATTGTTGGGATGGAGTTTGGAACCATATATACAGCAGAACTCAACAGGGGGTAGAATTTCAAGCAAACTCCCTAACTCAGCTTTATCATCAGCCACCATTTCTGCATTAACATTTCAAAACAAAAACCATGTAATAAGCTACATGCAGATGTATGTGTGATAGGAGCAAAATCTTGAAATATTTTCAGTGGAATTTCATCAAACATCTGGGAGGCATGCATGACTGAATAAAGTACTTAACAGATTTTTGTCTTTTATTATTTTCTACTTACTGATCACTACAAAGGTACAAATTCGAATCCCTTAACAAGCTTTGCTATCAATTTGGTAAATCTTTGATTCTTTTTTCAAAAAATTTCGTGGGTTTTTTCAAGGGTTTAAGGAGGTGGGGTTTTTTGGGTCTGCCACTGAAGAAGAAGCAACAGCTCCAAGTCAAACATGAGTCAAAGCCCATATCTGATAATTTTGGTTGGGCTTAGCCGAAGCACTCCTTATTCTATACTTGTCTTGGACTATAGCCCACCAAGTTTCTCTCTTCTCTTTACTTTCCTGATATTAACTCTGATCTTGTAAACCGTTGAAATAAGATAAACTGGCTTTTTTGTTTTGAAAAATGACATAGTCGCTTTCAAAATAATAATCGTAAATATATATATTTTTTGTATATATATACATTTTATATGTTATATATAAAAATTATATAAATTTCAAAAAAGGTCCCGAAATACACTTTTACTATTAGAAATTATTTAAAATTAACCTCCGTTATACTATTGGCTAAAAAAAAGCCACTGCCGTCTTACTATTGAAACATATATACCCCTAACTTGGCGGACTAACACGTGGCATTCATCCAAGAAGGATGTTGGTCTATCCGGTCTAAAATTAATCGTGACCCGCCCGATTACCCGGTATCTGACCCATAAAATTTTACCCTCTCCCCCTTTCCATCTAACGCCTCCATCTTTTTTTAATAGCAAAGAATTTCGTCAATAAACAATCACAAACTCAAAATAGAGATTCCAACATATGACAATCATGGTCTACACACTCCAAGCTTCATTAACAATGGAGGTTTTCCCTTTCACTTGTAAACTCTCTCCGAAAAGTTTCTCCTTAAAAAGTAATTGATGGAGAAATAGAAAGAAATGGGGAAGAAGGTGTGGCAGTGAAGAAAATTTAGAAAGTGGGTTTTAGGAGGAGCGGACATAGGAAATTCAATAAGGGTGTTCAAATTGTCAGTGGGCTATGCAAGAGTGTTCAAAGTCTATTTTTAATCAATAACAAGTAATATTTTACCTTATACGTAGTATAATTTTTCGGCGAATGGTAGTCAGTTGACCATCCTTGGGCCAACATAGCTTCGCCCCTGGGAGCGGGAAAGAAGTCAAGAGTATGAGGGGGTGGGGTGGGGAGAAGAAGGGGACGATAGGGTGGGGTGGGGTGGGAGTATTTTATACTACTAGTATCTATAAACGTGTGTTGCACATTAATAATGATACATGATGGTTTAAATATTTATTTATATAAATGAATAATAAATTTGATTAATGAGAGAAATTTTATATATGATACTACAACAATCATCTAAATGCCGAAAAATATTGCTACATTAGCATAATACGTAAATTCAAAATGAAATGATATCATTAGAACTTACATAAATGATCAATTTTAGTCATATTAAGTAGATAATTATATTTTGTAGTTTAAAGGTATCTAATACGATGATATCTTACCGAATACTTTTTTATAGACGGAGTTATTTTGTATATGTTTCCTTCTAATGCTTTGGTTAATGTGCCATAACCATAACTCTTGTTGTCAATATTGATATCTTTGTTGAAGTGCAACACATAGTTATTCGTGTAAGAAAATATTATGGTAAATATAGTTCAATATTTAGAATGTTTGTCCTTGTCCTTTATTTATTATAACTACAAAATATAAACATACTGAAAATTACTTTCACATAAATTTAAAAGGATAGTCTTTAATTTCGGAATACGAAAGTTGAATTCGGGATAAACACATACTTAGAAGCATATTGACTCGTATCATAAGTTCTGCATGTATGACGTTATTGTCAAAACTTTTATATACCATATGTGCACTATTACATAAGCTATCCAGCGGATCTAAATTTTTAGTAGCATGACATATATATTTTTCTTCAAAATCAACCTATATGCAATGGAAGATCAATTTTAACTTAGTCTATTATATATATAGTGATAATAACATACGTAGGAAATAATGAACTTGCCAACAAATATGTACAATAGAAAGTCTTTTGGTATTAAGGTATTTAAGTATTCTTTTTAGTAATTATTGTTGATATCATCTTCTGCCGAGTTAAAATTGAAAAATATTTTGTTTTTACGATAAAACTTAGCAATCAACCTTTTATTTGGTTGATCAACATATTCATCTCTGCTAGCTAAAATAGCTCTTTAATTTATATTATGTAATTTGCACAAATTGCGTTTTAATCTAATGATGAATATACATATTTTCCTTATTAAATGCACTACTATTACCATTGGGATTGATAACCAAGTGTTATAGAAGAACCAAATCATCTTTTATTGGATGCTCTTCTTCGTGTCCGACACAAAGTAAGAAGTCACTGAATGTTGGATCTGTTCTTACTTTTATATTTCTTGTCATTTGAATATTTTTCATTTGAGGTCATAAGTATAATTTTGGCAAGCTAGCTTTTACAATTTCTGCTTTGGTCAATTTTGAAATTTCTAATCGTACTTGACAAAAATCACCTCCCAAACTATTACTTTTCCACCAAACAGTTCATCGATATCCTATATATCTCTAAAACTTTAGGCGATTGTTTCGATCGTTTGACACTTAGCCAAAAGCGCTTCATCCCATATTATCACTTTTGATTTCCTTATAAATTTAGCACTATTGCTCTGATTTGATATATATGTGGTGGTTATTTCAGTTATTTGAAGAGGTATATCAAATCTAAAGTGAGTTGTACGACCTCATAATAAAATCGTTGTTGATACGCCACTTGTTCTTATTGCTAACAATATCATGCCTCTTGATCTGACATTTGCAAGTAATGCATGACATATGAATACTATTTCGATTCCGCTGGAGGCATCTACAAAGGATAATCCTGATATACCAGAGTCGATTTTTTATAATATAGTCTTGAAAGCTTATTCTTGTTCAGGATTTAGCTTTAATTGTTCTTTCTCAAATACTTGTATGGCCTTCTTAATATTATAATAATCTTTTTTACTTTGTGATCTATTTTTTAAAATCTCTAACACTCTATTTATGGAATAAATTTATGTACCCTAAGATTTTTTTTTAACTTGAAAAATAATTTTACTCATATGATGAATTTAAAAAATAATAATTGGATTCTCTTGCTAAATATAATTGAAAGATTTGATTATTTGGTTTTAACATAAAATATAATTTATTTTCTGTTGATTTAGATTTTTAAAATTAGTTCATCTCATGTTTGAATATTTAACCATTATTATAATTTTATCCACTATAAATTTTATTTTTAAAGAGTAAAAAGATAGATGACATTCCAATTTTAGATCTTTATATTTGAAGAATCAGTAGTGGTATTGGCTCTTACCAACCTTTTTCTTTCTTTTCTCACACATTTATATTCGTAAAAAAATAGTTGTTCTTTATTTTCTATATTACACGAAAAATTAATAATAAAAAAATATTATTTGAGCAGAAAAGCAGTTCAAATATAATATAATAATATATTATTGTGTGAATTTTTTTCTCAATTCCAATGCTTTATGTAGTCCGTTTATTTTGTTTTGGTATTGAATATTATAGAGTGGTAATGTACTACCAATATGGAGGATTCTTATGAAATTGATTTTATTAAATCTTCCTATATATTTTTAATAATAATTCAATAGATAAGATTGTATTAATTTTAAAATCTTAAATATTAAAAGAATTAACATAGAAGTTATTATAGTCCAAAAAAATAAATTATTACAGCTATGTCCTTTCCCTACGAGTTCTTCTGTTTAATATTTTAGAGTTATTTTGGTCTATCAATATTATATTCGTATTTTATAATAATATATGCTCTCCTGTTTTTAAATGGATTTGGACAATAATATATTTTCAAATTAAAATAGTAATAGAAAATTTTTAAGAAGTACATCCTAAAAGTAGTAAGATTACAAGGCTAATATTTATTACCAAAAATAAATGTACTAATAGGATTCCTAAAGGTAATCATGTAGGATTCATAACGTGTAGTATTATGTCCTAAAACTAATAGGATTACGAAGTTAATGTCTAGAATATATATATATATATATATATATATATATATATATATATATATATATATATATATATATATATATATATATATATATATATATATATAGAGAGAGAGAGAGAGAGAGAGAGAGAGAGAGACAGATGGTCTTTCTTTAATTGAAGGGTACAATAGCGTGGGTCAGGCAACTGGTAATCAGGCGGGTCACGTCTAATTTAAAATTAGATGGACTAACAGCCTTGGATGAGTGCCACGTGTCCAATCCGTCAAGTTAGGGATATATGTGTCTCAATAGTAAGACGGTAAGGGCTTTTCAGAACCAATAGTATAAGGAGGATAATTTTAAACAATTTCTAATAGTAGAGGACCTTTTTCATATAAATTTTATATACTTTTTCGACTTTCGAATGTAAATAGTTTCTGGTGTGGGCTAAAAGTGATAATACTATTTTTATGGTTTGAAGCACCAACTAACATATGATGGAAATGCACTGTTATGAAAACTCCAATGTCATGATACGAATTTTAGTGATTTTAATAACGGAGAAGGTCCAAATATACCCATGTACTTTTGAAAATAGTTTAAGAATACCCTCGTTATACTATTGGATTATTTATACCACTGCAGTCATACTTTGGATTCAAATATACCCCTCATTTAAACGGAGGGACACGTGTCATCGTCTTATTAGCCAATTCTAAATATCTCATAATTAATTAAAAATACCCATTATCCATACCCGAAAAATAATTTTATAAAGCAATTTTTTTTTGTACAAAAACTGAAAAAAAATGATTTTTTTTTTACTATAAACTGAAAAAAACGAAAATATTTTCTTTTCCAGGTTTTGCAAAAAAACTGCTTTAAAAAAAACTGAAATAAACTTTCTAAAATAATATTTTTGCAAAAACTGAAAAATAATTTTCTAAAGCAATTAAAAACGGGAAAAAATTGATTTTCTTTTTTTACCAAAAACTGAAAAAATCGAAAATATTTGTTTTCAGTTTTTAGAAAAATATTGCTTTTAAAAAACTGAAAAATAATTTCTAAAACAATGTTTTTTGTAAAAACTAAAAACAAAACTGAAAATCAATTTTCTAAAGTAATTTTTTTGTAAAAAAAGAAAAAAACAAATATTTTCTTCTTTTTTTTCCAGTTTTTAGTTTAAAAAATTTCAGTTTTTTCAGTTTTTAATTACTTTAGAAAATTATTTTTCAGTTTTGTTATCCAGATTTTACAAAAATATTGTTTTAAAAAATATTTTTTAATTTTTTTTCAAGCAGAGTTTTTTTTGTAAAAAATGAAAAAAAAATGTTTTTTTTTTCAATTTTTAGTAAATAAATAAATAAAATAAAATCAGTTTTTTCTAGTTTTTACAAAAAAAATTGCTTTATAAAATTATTTTTCGGGTATGGATAATGGGTATTTTTAATTAATTAGGAGATATTTAGAATTGACCAATAAGACGATGACACGTGTCCCTCCGTTTAAATGAGGGGTATATTTGAACCCAAAGTATGACTGCAAAAATATTTATAACCCAATAGTATAACAAGGGATAGTTTTAAACTATTTTCGAAAATATATTTATATATTTGGACCTTCTCCATTCTAATAATAGTTGTCGGCAAATGTTGATCGCTAGTCTATAAAGTAAAGTTTGAAGGGGTTCTCTAATTCATCTCAATTCCTAAATCCTATTTCAAAATTTTTTAGTACCCCCTTGATTAACTCATATTTCCTATTTAATTTATCACAATGAATATGGGGGATATTTGAGATTCTTCTACTATTTACCAGAGATCTCTGGTTCGAACTCCAAAAATAAAATAAAAACCTTATAAGAGTTGTTTCCCTTTAATGAGACCTACACAAACCAATGACCCGTTTGGCCATGAGTTTTGCCAAAATAAATTTGGGATTTATTTGGCAAACACATGTTTGGCCATAAATTTTGCCCACATTTTGGCAAAATCCCAAATGCCAAATCTCAAATCCCAAAATCACCTCAATTGCTGATTTTGGGCCAAAACATGACACAGTCATTTTTTAAAATTTTTAAATATTACCCCAAACTTTTATAGTTTGTAAAAGAGCCCACATTTATTACGACCAACTAAACCATATCTGCTAACTTGCCTCTCATTAAACTTATTTATGTTGAGGACTATGATTTGTGATAATGATAATAAATGGTATTTATGAAGGTTCTGTATATACAAGATAACAAGTTTGTTTGTTTGGTACTATTGGGTATTTGTGATAGTTTTTAGAACTTGCGGGTATAAGTCATGTTTCATATTTTTTCAAATAAAAAGTGAAATATGTTTTGAAAAATCATGTCCAAACACATTTTCATCTTCAAACCAAACTTCACCAAAATCAGATTTTTCAAAACAAATTTGGGAATCTATGGCCAAACGCTAGCTAAGAGTCAGTTTGGACATAAGATTTCTTTCACTTTTTTCGAAAAATTTTCACGTTTTTTCGAAATCATTGTTTGGCCATAAAATTTTTACTTTTCACTTGAAGATGAATTTTGGAATTTTTCGAAAATTTGAAAAACTCTAAAAAGCTGTTTTTCAAAATTTTCACTCAGATCACTTACAAAAATTCAAAAACAACCCAAAATTATATTCATGTCCAAACACAACTCCAATTTTCAAATACCATTTTCAATTGAATTCTTTTTTACTTTTTTTGGAATTTTACAATTGTTGTGTCCAAACGCTCACTAAATCTAAATTAGTCGGACCAATAAATATCGATTACCAAATAATGATGCCAAACTTTTTTAATACAATTTCTCTTCATTCTGAATTATGATGGAGGAGCCACTTGTATTATGACATGTAGTGTGTAGTGCATATGTTAAATTGGACATTACCATTGGCTTTAGCGTACCATTCTAGAACATGGAGTTTTATTTTAGTTAAGGAATTTCTTTTAAAAACTAAATTTTGGATTGTTTTAGTGGCTATGAATTTGGTGCTTTCATTTTACTTGGAGATTAAATAAGACAACAGAAAAGAAAGAAAACTTTAACGTTCTCCTTTAAAATTTGTCCTGGATCGTAAATCAGGTCTTAGTGAAAATTGTAATGAAATCTAACTATGAAGAGTGTTGAACTTGACATGTCTGTTTGATCGAAAAAACTTTTTTGTTTTTTTGGGATAAAACTAGAAAATGTTAATTTCTTCATCTTTTCATTTTTCTCTACACGCATTCAATAAAAAAGGCCTAACTTTAAGTAGAATGAAACAATAATCAGAGAAAAGACAAAAGGCTCAATTTGAGAAAAATATTTTTAAGGGAATTAAGCAGGCGTTCCAGTTGAAATTGAAAAATATATATTTATAAATCAAATTGAAATTGTGAAAATCAAGTTGTGTTGGATGTTTACCCGTAAAACGATACAGTTGAATTTGTAATGTAATTTATAGACACGTGGATTAAATTGATCCGATAAAGTAAAATAACAAAGCGCAAACAAATTAAATAAATAAAGATAATTGAATAAGAAAGAATGTTCCCACTGGGATCGATAATAATTGAAAACCTCGAACACGCTTGTGTAAAGCTTAAGAGAATGAGAAAAAGAATATTAGTCTTTTGCTATTAATATTTCTTGACCGTGCCTTCTCCTCCCTTTACAATAGAATGAAAGCCTCTATTTATACTAGAGCTATGGATACTTGATTACAAACCATGCTTCCTTAATTACCAATATTAATATTATAATAAAAGGCCATTAAAAGGTAATACAAAATAATAAAGGGTAGTAAAGACTAATAAAGGCCGGACGAATTTGGGAGTCTTCTGTAACGTTATAATAACGGTCATATTTTGAATTATTTCTTATCCGGTCATAGGTTCATATCCTGTGTCATCATGGTTGAGTCACTACCGACTGGTAAAACTTGATACGTATCGCTTGCCAAGTCAACTAACTCTTGAGACCGGTTTTTACCCTATACAAATAGTTTTCCCACTTTCCGGTTACTCACTGTGACCTGACCGAAAAGTGAAAGATTTTATCCTTTCCACCCTCGTTACTGCCTCATTAAAAACCTTGCCGGAAAACCCCAATCAGGACAAAAATCGGGCGAAGGAAAAAATAGTGTAGAACTTAGGGATTCAGATGACAACTCCACCACTTATTATTCTTTCGTTGATGAGTGATTGGCGCTGAAGAAGTATCACCATCACAAACAAACTTGATCTCGAATTTTTAGTGTCCACACGAAACTTTTAATCTTTGAATTTTGACTCTTGAGTTTTTAGTTGTACTAAAAAACTTTTCTTTTTGTTTTGACTCTTGGGTTTTTAGATGTACCCAAAAACTTCTCTTTGAGTTTTGACTGTTGGATTTTTTAGTTGTACCCAAAAACTTTTCTCTAAGTTTTGACTCTTGGGTTTTTAGTTGTCTCCGAATTTTTTTTTTTGAGTTTTGACTCTTGAATTTTTAGTTATACCCGAAAAATTTTATAATCTCATTGCCTTAGAGACCGGGGATGACCAGGAATTTTGTACCTCTAATTTTGATAAAGTCTGGAAAGTTAATGCATCTGGTTAACTTTATGACCGGGAAATAAGGCATTCAACCTTTAGCCATTTAACTGGATGGGTTTATAAGAGAGAGACCTTATGTTTGTGGTACTTATGAAGAGAACGTCTTCTGTTCATCCGGACACAATTGTTCGGATTTGTAATTCTTATTTGTTTTTAAGTATAAGCAAATTTCAAGAATAATTTTGTTCATTTAGACATATACGAGAATGCTTTAGAAGGTGCAAGTTTTGCTTCATTCCATTACTTGAACGTACATAAGTATTTATAACTTTGCATATACGACAGTTTATATGAAATGAGCAAAAATACATTGCAAGAGAATTGCGGTCGGAGTGACATTTATTGGGTTTAGTCGGTTCTTGATTCTGATTCCTTAAATTTCTTTTTTCGGGGCTAATCTGGCAGTCCCTAATCCTTTTATTTATTTTGGAACCAGTTTGGGCTATCTCCGGTATCCTGTACAGACTGTTCTAGAGCCACCTTCAGATGCTTTCAGTACTTAATATTGCGGTTTCTGCTACAATTCCTATCATTTATTGACATTACTAATTATTATTGGGCAACTCACTACGGGGACGCTCCAGCCTCCTGTCAGTCCATAATCCTAATCGATATGGTTTAAATCGGTGTCTGAAATGCCTCCGATCAAAGTTCGGTTGACCTTGATTTCGGGCTGTAGAAGATGTTGATATAATTACATGATAATCTTCTAAGTGAATCTTTGACTTGTATATGTTATGAATATCTGCTCAAGTTATTGCTTGAAATTCTAACAAACTCTCCTTCAACTTTCTTGAGGCATCAAAACTTAATGGATTGAAACCCTTGGTAAATGCTTTTGTCGCTATTCATCTGGTACTGTCGACAACAACATCCTCTCCTTTTGGAATCGGATCACGAACTCTCCCAACAACTCTGAGTCTTTTTGAGCAATTCTAAATATATATGCTTTCATAACTTGAACTTTCTTTGCTCCAGCATAAACTTTTATGAAAGAATATGCAAGCATTTCAAAAGAATCAATTGAGTATTCGGGTAAAAGTGAATACCATGTTAAAGCCCCTTTGTAATGATCCGACCGGTCATTTTGAGTATTACAACCATGTTCCCCCATTTACTGCTCAACTTATGCTTTACAATTGTTATGTGACTCATCAGGGTGATTGGTCCGGGACCGGTGAGGTTTTGGAATGAATTGGAATATTTAGTTCCAAGGTTTAAAGCTTAACTTAAAATAGTGATCGGATGTCGACTTATATGTAAACGACCCTGAAATAGAGTTTTGATGATTCCAATAGCTCCGTATGGTGATTTTGGACTTAAGAGCGTGACCGAAAAATTATTTGAAAGTACGTAGCTAAATTAGCTTGAAATGGCTAAAATAGGAATTTAAGTTTGGAAGTTTGATCGGGGAGTTAAATTTTTGATATCGGGCTCGGAATCCGATTCTGAAAATTTTAATAGCTTTGTTATGTCATTTATGACTTGTGTGCAAAATTTGAGGTCAATCGGAATTGAATTGATAGGTTTCGGCATCGAATGTAGAAGTTGAAATTCGTTAGTTTTGTTAAACTTGAATTGGGGTATGATTTGTAATTTTAGCATTGTTTGATATGATTTGAGGTTTCGACTAAGTCCGTACGATGTCTTAGGACTTGTTGGTGTATTTGGTTGAGGTCCCGGGGGTCCCGGGAGAGTTTCGGATAGTTAACGGATCAAATTTGGACTTAGAACAATTGAAACTTGTTGTTGCCTACTGATACAATCGCACTTGCAGAAATTGGCTCGCAGGTGCGAGCTCGCAGAAGCAAGCATGGGAGCACAGAAGCGGAAAACGGAGAGTGGAGCAGTGGCCACAGGTGTGGAGGAAAATTCCGCATCTGCGTGACCACAGATGCAGACGAGAGATCGCAGGTGCGCATTGTACCGCAGAAGCGGACAGCTTCTCGCAGAAGCGGTCGCGTAATCGTAGAAGCGGGAGGCAAAAGAGCCTTGGCAAACCGCAAAAGCGATAGATGTTCCGAAAAGCGGAACCGCAGATGCGGTTAAATGTTCCGCAGAAACGAAAACACTGGACATGCTACAAAACAGAGGGTTTCGCGTTTTTTTTGTTTTTGGACATTTCCAACACGGTTTTGGGGCGATTTCAGAGATAATTCACGGGAAAACTTGAGGTAAGTCACTTATGATCATTGTTAGTCAATAATGTTGGATTATCATCAATTATTCTGACTAGATTACATGTTTTTGAGGTGAAATTAGAGGATTTTGGCCTAGAGATTTCAAAATAAGAATTTGAGATTTGGAGATCGAGTTGATATCAGAATTTGGTAAAATTTATATGGTTAGACTCGTGGTTGAAAGTGCATTCATATTTTTTAACTCTTGTTGGGTTCCGAGACATGGTCCCCACATGCGATTTTTGAGTTAAATTTCGAATTTTGTAGGAAAATTAGTATATTCATATGGAATTAATTTTCAATAATTTGTATTGATTAACTCGAATTAATTGTGACTAGATACGAGGCTTTCAGAGGACAATTCACGAGGCAAAGTCATAACAGAGTAAAGAATTGCCCGGTTCGAGGTAACTGACTTGTCTAACCTTGTGTGGAAATTTTTTTTCTTAGGATTGGTATTGATATGATCATTGTGATGTGTGGAAAGTCATGTACACGAGGTGATGAGTGTGTGCACATGCTAAATGTGAAAAAACTATGGTTTTAAATTGTGTAGATCTCTGTTACACATTAATTAAATTATTTTATCCGATTATATTCATCATTTGATCTATTTTTTTTTTATATTTTAAATTTGTCTCACATTTTTCCTCCTAATTGCTTTACCTGTTTAGTTGAAACTTTGTTTCTTTTATTCTGTGCTCAATATTTGAAAGTTGAATCTCTTAACTGAATTATTATTAATATAAAATATTTGACATTTTTAAATATGGTATTGAGGCAACGTGCTAAAAAAAATTGTGAAATATTATTTTTGCTGAGTTATTCCTTCCCGAATATTTTGTGAGATTTTATACTCATTGTGATTGAGCCGTGAGCTACTTATTGTGGAAAATATTATTGTTGTTGATTTATTTTGGTAAGTTGAAATATCTGGGCACTTGAGGTGCAAATTGTAATATATTGTAATATTGATACGCATGCAGTGGTATAAGGTCTGGGTGTTGAAACCCATACGGTAAGATAAATAAGGGTGGCTTGATACGTGTGGCTAGTAGGGAAACTACTAGAAGTCATGCGGTGTGATAAGGGTGGTTAAAACGCGAGATGCTATTTCGGAAAAAATATTTTCTTTAAAATTAAATGTGAAGGCTCCCGCTGTGATTTAAAAAAATGAGATATTGTGAATTTATTTATGATTTGGGACTACGAGGCGGTACCTCGGGAGTTCCCTTGTTGATATTTCATTATGGCTGCATTTGCCTTTGGTTATTTTGGTGTTTTTCTTAAAGTTGTAAATTTTTATTTTCCTTCTGCGAGGTGTATTTGCCCTTATCATGTGTAGTTAAATTGTGACATACTACTTACTAGATTCATCCCTATTGTCATTATCATTATTATATTGTTAAACCTTATACCCTATTTTTTATTATTCCAGTAGGGCCTGACATGACCTCGTCACTACTCTACCGAGGTTAGGCTTGGCACTTATTGGGTACCGTTGTGGTGTACTCATACTACGCTTCTGCACATCTTTTTTGTGCAGATCCAGATATTTCCTATCAGACCAAGCATCAGTGAACTAGCCATACGTGAAGACTTCAAGGTATATCTGCCAGTGTCCGCAGACCTTGGAGTCCCCATCTATCCTTATTGTGTTGTTTTCCTTATTCTCTTTAGACTCTGATGTATAAAGACACTTAAAATAAATTCTTAAAAGCTTGTGACTTAATTCTACCGGGTTTTGGGAGTTGTGATTATTTAAGCTGTCGTTCTTATTTATTTCAGTTGTTAAGAATTGAGTTTCATATTTAGATTCAGTTATTCTGCATAATTGATAGGCTTACCTAGTCTTAGAGACTAGGTGCCATCACGACATCATACAAAAGGAATTTGAGGTCGTGACAAGTTGGTATCAGAGCTCTAGGTTCATAGGTGCTATGAGTCACAAGCAGGTTTAGTACAGTCTCGCAGATCGGTATGGAGACATCTATACTTATCTTCGGGAGGCTATGGAACTGTTAGAAAATATTCACTTATTTCATTCCTTATCGTGTGCATTTGTTGACTTCGAAATTCTAAACCATTATCTTCCTATTCTCTCACTGATGGTGAGGACACGCATAACTGGATCCGATGATCAGACACCAGCGCCCCCTGTTGGAGCCGCAAGAGGTCGGGCCGGGGCCGAGGCAAAAGCCGAGCCAGAGGCTGAGGAAGACCACGTGGTGCAACCAGAGCACCTGCACGATCTGCTGCAGAGGAGTCACCAGTAGCTCCAGTTGGAGAGTAGGCGCCAAAGACTCATGTTACTACTCATGCAATTCAGGAGACTCTTGCCCAATTTTTGAGCATGTTTGGTACTCTAGCTCGGGCAAGGTTGATTCCACTTGCTCCTTCCACATCTCAGGCCGGGGGAGGAGCACAGACTCCCGCCGCCTGTACCCCAGAGCCATGGGCCTAGGTTGACCATGCTCCAGAGGTTATACTAGTGCAACCAGTTGTCCCAGTTCGGCCCAAGTCTAGGGAAGCAGTTTCGGATGCGGAGCAACTCTGGCTCGAGAGGTACAAGAAGTACCACCCTTCACTTTCAACGGTTTGGCTTCAGAGAATGCTTATGGTTTTCTTGAGAAATGTCACTATATCCTCCGTACTATAGGTATTGTGGATTCTAGCGGGATTTATTTCACGACATTCTAGATTAGAGGAGCGGCCTACCAGTGGTGGTGAGCATACGAGTTGGATAGTCCGGCTGAGGCAGCTTCACTCACTTGGACTCAGTTTTCAGATATGTTCTTGAGAGAGTATGTTCCTCAGAGTCTCAGAGATGCATGGCGCATGGAGTTTGAATAGTTGTGCCAGGGTTCTATGACCGTGTTAGAGTATGCGGTCCGATTCAGTGATTTGGCTAGGCATGCACCAGTCTTGGTTGCTACTACTCGAGAGCGGGTTCGTCGATTTATTGAGGGGATCCATCCTAGTAACATATTTAGTATGGCCCGAGAGGTGGAGATGGATATCGCATACCAGCAGGTGGTGTCAATTGCTAGGAGATTGGAGGGTATTTGGATACGGGAGAGAGAAGAGAAGGAAGCTAAGAGACCTCGAGATTTTGGCACATATACAATTATCGTGCCCTAGCTGCATCCCGTCATGGTAGAGGCTATGTGAGCCGTCCTATTCATTTAGCACTTCCAGCTTTCAGCGGTATTCCGGTTACTCCCATACCTTAGGTTCCATATTATGCACCGCCAGTGTCTACTGTACCTCCTGCACATGGTGCTTACATCGGTCAGTCCAGCCGATCAGGCCCGAGCCAGTTCCAGTAGCCACGTCCTCCGAGGGATTATTTTGAGTGTGGTGACACTCGTCATATCATGAAGGATTGCCCCACACTTATGAGAGGTGCACCTCCACAGATTTCTCAGGCCCCACCTATTCTACAGGGCCCTCAGGCTTCCCAGGCGATTATTACTACACCAATTGCCACTCCACCTGCACAACTAGCTAGAGGTGGAGGTCGGACAGGTAGAGGTCACCCTAGAGAGGGAGGCCAGGCCAGATATTATGCCCTTCTTGCTAGGACGGAGGCAGTTGCATCCGATTCTGTTATCACAAGTATTGTTCTGGTCTGTCATAGGGATGCATCAGTCTTATTTGATTCAGGCTCCACTTATTCAAATATGTCATCTTATTTTACCCCGTATTTGGGTATATCCCATGATTTTTTGAGTTATTATGTTTATGTATCTACACCCGTGGGTGATTCTATTATTGTTGACCGCGTGTATCAGTCATGTTTGATTGTTACCAGTGGTTTTGAGACCAGAGCTGATTTATTATTGCTCAGTATGGTAGATTTTGATATTATTTTGGGCATGGATTGGTTGTCGCCCTATCACGCTATCCTTGATTGTTACCCCAAGACAGTGACGTTGGCTATGCCAGGTCTACCGTGGCTAGAGTGGAGAGGTACCTTGGATTATGTTCCTAGCAGGGTTGTTTCATTTCTTAAGACTCAACAAATGGTTGAGAACGGGTGTGATGGGTATCTGGTCTAGGTGAGAGATGTTAGTGTTGATACTCCTACTATGGAGTCAGTTCCTGTAGTAAGGGATTTTCCTGATGTATTTCCAGCAGATCTTCTGGGTATGTCACCTGACAGAGATATCGACTTTGGCATTGATTTGTTACCGGGAACCCAGCCCATTTCTATTCCACCATATCGTATGGCCCTAACAGAATTGAAAGAATTTAAAAAGCAGTTATAGGAGCTACTTGATAAGGGTTTTGTTAGGCCTAGTGTATCGTCTTGGGGTGCTCCTGCTTTATTTGTGAAGAAGAAGGATGGTTCTATGTGAATGTATATTGATTACCGCCAGTTGAAGAAGGTTACAATGAAGAACAAGTATCTATTGCCACATATTAATGACCTATTTGATCAGTTTCAGGGTGCCATAGTGTTCTCGAAAATTGATTTGCGGTCAGGGTATCATCAGTTGAAGATTCGGGAATCAAATATTCCAAAGACTGCCTTCCAGACTCGGTATGGTCATTACGAGTTCCTTGTAATGTCATTTGGGCTGACCAACGCTCCAACAATATTTATGCACTTGATGAACTGTGTATTTCAGCCCTATCTTGACTCCTTCATCATTATGTTTATTGATGACATTCTGGTGTACTCCTGGATCCGGGAGGATCATGGATAACACCTGAGGACTGTGCTTCAGACTTTGAGAGAAACAAAGTTGTATGCAAAATTTTCAAAGTGTGAATTCTGGCTTGATGTAGTCGGATTTTTGGGTCATATAATTTCGTGCGAGGGGATCAAGGTAGATTCGAAGAAGATTGAGGCAGTGTAGAGTTGGTCCAAACCATCCTTAGCTACGGAGATTCGGAGTTTGCTTGGTTTGGCAGGGTATTATCGCCGATTTGTATAAGGTTTCTCTTCTATTGCTGCACCTATGACCAAATGGACCAGAAGGGTGCTCCGTTCAGGTGGACCGAGGAATGTGAGGAGAGCTTTCAAAATCTCAAGACAGCTTTGACTATAACCCTAATATTGGTATTGCTTACAGGTTCAGGGTCTTATACTGTGTATTATGATGCGTCGCGCATTGGTCTCGGCGCAATGTTGATGTAAGACGGTAGGATGATTGCCTATGCGTCCATACAGTTAAAAGTACACGAGAAGAATTATCTGGTATACGACCTTGAGTTAGCATCTATTGTTCATGCCTTGAAGATTTGGCGGCATTATTTGTACGGTGTCCATTGTGAGGTTTATACCGATCACCGGAGTCTACAACATCTGTTTAAACAAAAGGATCTTAACTTGCGGCAGCGGAGATGGTTGGAGCTGCTTAAGGATTATGATATCACCATTCTCTATCACCTCGGGAAGGCCAATGTAGTGGCCGATGCCTTGAGTCGTAAGGCGGAGAGTTTGGGCAGCTTAGCATATTTACCGGTAGCGGAGAAGCCATTAGCCTTGGATGTTCAGGCCTTGGACAATCAGTTTGTTAGATTGGATGTTTCCGAGCCAAGCCGAGTTTTGGCTTGTGTGATTTCTCAGTCTTCTCTTTATGATCGTATTAGAGAGCGTTAGTATGATGACCCATATCTGTTTGTCCTTAAGGACACAATTCAGCATGGTGATGCCAAGGAAGTCACTATTGGATATGACAGTATATTACGGATGCAGGGCAGGTTCTGTGTGCCCATTGTATATGGTTTGCGTGAGTTGATTCTCCAAGAGGCTCACAGTTCGCGGTTCTCCATTCATCCGGGTGCTGCAAAGATGTATTAGGACTTGAGACAACACTATTGGTGGAGGCGGATGAAGAAAGACATAGTGAAGTATATAGCTCGGTGACTAAATTGTCAGCAGGTAAAGTATGAGCATCAACGACCGGGTGGATTGCTTCAGAAGTTAGAGATTCCAGAATGGAAATGGGAGCGGATCACTATGGATTTCGTTGTTGGCTCCCACGGACTCAAAGGAAGTTCGATGCAGTTTGGGTGATTGTGGATAGATTGACCAAGTCAGCTCATTTCATTCTTGTGGTTACTACTTACCCTTCAAAGCAGTTGGCTCAGGTTTACATTCGCGAGATTGTCAGGCTTCATGGCGTACCAGTATCTATCATCTCTGACCGAGGTACGCAGTTTACATCACCCTCAGATGGACGGACAGTCCGTATGCACTATTCATATATTGGAGGATATGCTTCGTGCATGTGTGATGAATTTTGGGGGTGCTTGGATCAGTTCTTTCCACTTGCGGAGTTTGCTTACAACAACAACTACTAGTCGAGCATTCAGATGGCTCCGTATGAGGTCTTGTATGGTAGGCAGTGCCTGTCTCCAATGAGTTGGTTTGAATCGGGTGAGGCTAGACTATTGGGTACAGACCTGGTTAAGGATGCTTTGGAAAATGTTAAGTTGATTCAGGACCGACTTCGTACAGCCCAATCTTGACAGAAGAGTTATACGGATCGGAAGGTTTGTTTTGATGCATTCATGGTTGGTGAGCGATTCTTGCTCTGGGTTTTGCCTATAAAGGGTGTTATGAGGTTCAGAAAGAAGGGCAAGTTGAGCCCGAGGTATATCGGACCTTTTGCGATTCTTGAGAGAGTTGGAAAGGTGGCTTACAGACTTGCACTACCACCTAGTCTCTCTGCAGTTCATCCTGTATTCCATATTTCCATGCTCTGAAAGTATTACGGCGATCCATCTCATGTGTTAGACTTCAGCTCAGTATGACGATTTTTGACCTAGGAGCGTGTCCGGAAAATTATTTGAAAGTACGTAACTAAATTAGGCTTAAAATGGATAAAATAGGAATTTTAGTTTGGAAGTTTGACCGGGGAGTTAACTTTTTGATATCGGGGTCGGGATCTGATTCTGGAAATTTGAATAGCTATGTTATGTCATTTATGACTTGTGTGCAAACTTTAAGGTCAAACGGAATTGAATTGACAGGTTTCAGCATCGAATGTAGAAGTTGGAATTCGTTAGTTTCGTTAAGCTTGAATTGGGGTGTGATTTGTGATTTTAGCGTTGTTTGATGTGATTTGAGGTTTTGACTAAGTTCGTATGATGTTTTAGGAATTGTTAGTATATTTGGTTGAGGTCCCGGGGGCCTCGGGAGAGTTTCAGATGGTTAACGGATCAAATTAAGACTTAGAACAATTGAAACTTATAGTTGCCTACTGATACAATCGCACATGCGGAAATTGGCTCGCATATGCGAGCTCGCAGAAGCGAGTATGGGAGCGCAGAAGCGGAAAAGGGAAAGTGGAGCAGTGACCACAGGTGCGGAGGAAAATTTCGCATCTACGTGACCGCAGATGCGGACGAGAGATCACAGGTGTGCATTGTACCGCAAAAGCGGACAGCTTCTTGCTGAAGCGGTTGTGTAATTGCAGAAGCGGGAGGCAGAGGAGCCTTGGCAAACCGCAGAAGCGGTAGATGTTCCGCAAATGCGGAACCGCAGATGCGATTAAATGTTCCGCAGAAGCGAAAACACTAGACATGCTACAAAAATAGGGTTCTGAGTTTTTATCATTTCTGGACATTTCCAACACGGTTTTGGGGCGATTTCAGAGATAATTCATGGGAAAATGTAAGGTAGGTCACTTATGATCATTGTTAGTCAATAATATTGGATTATCATTGATTATTCCGAATAGATTACATGTTTTTGAGGTAAAATTAGAGGATTTGGGCATAGAGATTTCAAAATAAAAATTTGAGATTTGGAGGTCGAGTTGATATCGAAATTTGGTAAAATTTGTATGGTTAGAATCGTGGTTGAATGAGCGTCCCCACGAGCGATTTTTGAGTTAAATTTCAGATTTTGTTGGAAAATTAGTATTTTCATATGGAATTAATTCTCAATAATTTGTATTGATTAAATCGAATTAATTGTGACTAGATACGAGGCTTTCGGAGGCCAATTCACGAGGCAAAAGCATAGCAGAGTAAAAAATTACCCGGTTCGAGGTAAGTGACTTGTCTAACCTTGTGTGGAGGAAATTTCTCTTAGGATTGGTATTGATATGATAATTGTGATGTGTGAAAAGTCGTGGACACGAGGTGATGAGTGCGTACACGGGCTAAATGTAGAAAAACTCTGGTTTTAAATTGTGTAGATCTCTGTTACACATTAATTAAATTATTTTATCTGGTTATATTCATCATCATTGATCTATTTTTTTATATTTTAAATTTGCCTCACATTTTTTTCGCTAATTATTTTACCTGTTTAGTTGAAACTTTGTTTCTTTTATTCTATGCTTAATATTTGAAAGTTGAATTTCTTAATTAAATTATTATTAATATGAAGTATTTGACAATTTTAAATTTGGTATTGAGGCAACGTACTAAAAAACTTGTGAAATATTATTCTTGCTGAGTTATTTATTCCCGAATATTTTGTGATATTTTTATACTCATTGTGATTGAGCCGTGAGCTTCTTATTGTGAAAAATATTGTTGTTGTTGATTTATTTTGACAAGTTGAAATATTTGGGCACTTGAGGTACAAATTGTGATATATTGTAATATTGATACGCACGCGGTGGTATAAGGTCTGGGTGTTGGAACGCATGCGGTGAGATAAGGGTATCTTGATATGCGTGGCTAGTAGGGGAACTACTAGAAGTCATGCAGTGTGATAAAGGTGGATAAAACGCGTGATGCTATTTCGGAAAAAAATATTTTCTTTAAAATTAAATGTGAAGACTCCCGTAGTGATATAAGAAAATAAGATGTTGTGAATTTATTTATGATTTGGGACTACGAGGCGGTATCTCGGGAGTTCCCTTGTTGATATTTCTTTATGGCTGCATTTGCCTTTGGTTATTTTGGTATTTTTTTTAAAGTTGTAAATTTCTGTTTTCCTTCCGCGAGGTGTTATTTGCCCTTATTCCGTGTAGTTAAATTGTGACATACTACTTACTAGATTCATCCCCATTGTCATTATCATTATTATATTGTTAAACTTTACACCCTATCTTTTATTATTCTAGTAGGGCCTGACTTGACCTCGTCACTACTCTACCGAGGTTAGGCTTGACACTTACTGGGTACCGCTGTGGTGTACTCATACTATGCTTGTGCACATCTTTTTATGCAGATCCAGGTACTTTCTATCACACCAGGCATCAGTGAACTAGTCGTACGCGGAGACTTCAAGGTATATCTACCAGCGTCCACAGACCTCAGAGTCCCCATCTATCCTTATTGTGTTCTTTTTCTTATTCTCTTTAGACTACGATGTATAGAGATACTTAAAATAAATTCTTAGAAGCTTGTGATTTATTTCTACTGGGTTTTGAGAGTTGTGATTATTTAAGCTGCCGTTCTTATTTATTTCAGTTATTAAGAATTGAGTTTCATATTTATATTCAGTTATTCTGCATAATTGATAGGCCACGACATTCTATGGAGGAAATTTGAGGTCGTGACATCATTTTATTAGAGTTTCGCCAAATTTCTTTAACAAGACTAATTCAATATCATGTGGAGCCAAATTATTTCCTTTCACGGCTGTAGTATAAGTTGTAATGTGTTCCTGTGGATCCGATGTTCCGTCATACTTCAGAATATAAGGCATCTTGAATCTTTTCGGAATTAATTCCAGGGCCTCACTAGGTTTGAATGGCAATTCAAAATAATTTTTCGAGTCCGGGCCCTTTAGGACCAGTGGTGCCCGCGAAATCTGATTTATCCGAGCATGAAATTCTTTAACATTCTGATCCATTAGAGAATTTATTTCTCTCATACATCTCATGAGTTTGACTTTGAAAGAATCGTTTGCGTTATTTTCATTTTCAGATCCGCTGCATGCACCACATGCTTGGTTATATTTTGATCTAAACTTTCTTCTTGAAGCAACGTTTCCGATTTCCAGGACCGTTTGACTTATTGGCACGCCAAGAGAGATTCGAACTCCACCATTTGAATATTTGAAGCCCTCGATAGCGCTTACTGGAGCCCAGTCATTATTTGGTCCTGTCTTGAGTGATGATTCATGATCTCCCATTGTTGTTCTCTCAACACTTTTACGGTATCAGCCACCGACTCATCATCCATATCATCATGGGTATGACTCCTCTTATGTCGAGTATTTTTTTCTACCCAATTAGGAGTTGACTCATTCTTATTGAGACAGGTTTCATTGGTTGAACCATTCTGTTGATTTCCATTAAGGATATTGTCCACGGGCTCGTCGTTATTGTTTGTTTCAATATTGAACGAGTTGTTGACATTATTGGGTGTCATAATTGTTTTATTCTTACAACAGAAAAGTTTTAAAGTACGTTAGTAAAAGATGAACATAATGGCGAAACTAGGAATTTCTCCAAGGGTGTTCAAATTTTAAAGATGTGAAAAAATATTCTCGACAAAGGTTGTTTCAATATGTATTATATACCTCTAAAACATAATATTTTACCTACATACACAATGTAATTTTTTGACCACCCTTATGACCATGTGGCTTCACCCATGGATGAACATATCAAAATAACACCACAATTGTCTAAGCCCCACGGTGGGCACCAAACTATTTACCCGTAAAATAATACAGTTGAATTTGTAATGTGGTTTATAGACACGTGAATTAAATTGATTCGATAAAGTAAAACAACAAAGTGTAAACAGCGTAAATAAAGATAATTGAAGAAAAAACAAGCATGAGCTTTAGAATATTCTCACTGGGATCGATAATAATTGAAAAACCTCGAACACGCTTGTATAAAGCTTAAGAGCATGAGATGAAGAATATTAGTATTTTACTATTAGTATTTCTTGATCATGTCTTCTACTCTCTTACAATAGAATGAAAGCCTCTATTTATACTAGAGCTATGGGGTGCTTGATTACAGACCATGCCCCCTAAATTGGCAATATTAATGTTATACTAAAAGGTAATTAGAAGATAATAAAGAATAATAAAGGGTAGTAAAGGGTAATAAAGATTAATAAAGGCCAGAGGAATCTTGGAGTCTTCCGTAACGTTTTCATAACGGTCATATTTTGAATTGCTTCTTATCCGATTACAGGTTCGTATCCGGTATCACCATGGTTGAGTCACTACCGACTGGTTATCCTTGACACATGTCGCTTTCTAAATCACATAACTCTTGAGACCGATTTTTACCGTATAAATTGGGCATACATTTTAATAAAGTTTTTGTTACGTGAACCTTTTGCTTACCACCAAAGGATGTGGTGCGGCGGATGTGGCTGATCTTCCCTTAACCAGAGGTTTCAGGTTCGAGTCCTAAGTATGAAAAAATACTTGCTAGGGAGCGTTTTCCCCTGAATGGGGCCATACGCGGTGCGAATTCAGATATATTCGGGTCCAATGTGGGTACCGAACACCGGACAGAAAACAAAAAAAAAACCTTTTTGCTTTACTAAAAAAGAAGAAGAAGAAAACATAACTCATGGTTAGTTAGGAAATTAAATTCGATGCCAACGAGTTAGGTTTTCCGTTTTAGAGGATAAACATTGTACAGTCTGGTTTCAAACCAAAAATCATATCTATATTTTAATAGTCAGTCAAAATCCAAATCCACATATACTGACTTGAATTAAAAGTGTTCTTTTTGTTTTGTAAGATATGAGAAGCCAATATAAAATTAAAATATGGCTGAACTTGAAATAGTTCTAGCAAAGACAAAACGTGGTAAGAAGAAACTTAAGTAAGTCTATTAGAGGTGATTATTGATGTTAAGTTATAAAATTGAGCTGGTTGGTATCAAAATAGAAAATCCAAGACGGTTAAAAAAATCAGTCTAAATGTAAATCAACAATTTTTTAGAAAATCAAAAATGGTTTGATAATCAGCAAATGGAATAAAAGGATTTTGAAAAATCAAATTCAAATTAATTCATTTAAATATAATTTCTAAACCAAAAATTCAAGCTTTATTATCATCAATAAGTGGCCCAAAATTACTCCAACACCTAATATAAAAATAGAAGCAAAAAAAAAAAAAAAAAAAAAACTCTTCCATCTTGCCCCACTAAAATGTAAAAATTCACTACCAATTAAAAGAAAAAAGAAACTTAACTTCATACTATATCTTTCTTCCCTAATTCATCCCAACTATTTTTCCTTGGAAAAAGCCAAAATGTTCTGAAAGCATTAACATCATTTATTTTTTCCTTCTTTCATTATTCACTGACTAACTGCATCTAATAAGTAGTAGTATTTTTAAAGAAAAGGAAAAAACAACTCCCTCCTCCTTGAGGGAAATAGACGGACCGCATACTCACAAATTATTTTATTGTTACATATGAGATGAGTCTATATAAAATTGACATGTTGCTGCACATGGACAGATAATAGTAATATTAGTAAAAAGAAAAAGTACCTTAGAAATTCGTGCCTATAGTATACAACAACAACCCAATAAAATTCCACTAGTGAGGTCTGATGAGGGTAGTGCGTACGCAGACCTTACCTCTACCCCGAAGAGTAGAGAGGTTGTTTCCGAAAGACCCTCGGCTCAAGAAGACAAAAGACAAAAGGAGACAATATCAGTACCACCACAAAGATCATCGAAAAAAATAACAACATGAAAATCAGAAAAAAATAACAACATGAAAACCAGAAGATAAATGAAAAGCAAAAGCGATAGCCAGTAAATAGGCCCGACAGTGTGAGAAACGAAAGAGTAGTAAGACACAACATTACCACTAGCAATCTTCGACAAAAGTCCTATCACACTAGTCTCACAAAGGTAAGAAGTAAGGCAAGACTCAACTATCTCCTAACCTACAACCCTAATACTCGACCTCCACATCTTCCTATCAAGGGCCATGTCTTCGAAAATCTGAAGCCTAGCCATGTTCTGCGTGATCACCTCTCCCCAATACTTCTTAGGCCGCCCTCTATCTCTTCTCGTGCCCTCCACAGCCAACCGCTCACACCTCCTTACCGGAGTATCTGAGCTTCTCCTATGTACATGCCCGAACCATCTGAGCCTCGATTCCTGCATCTTGTCATCAATGGGAGCCACGCCTACCTTCTCCGAATATCATCATTCCTAATCTTATCTATCCTCATGTGCCCGCACATTCACCTCAACATCCTCATTTCTGCTACTTTCATCTTTTGGATATGTGAGTTCTTAACAAGCCAACACTCAGCCCCATACATCATGGTCGGTCTAACCACCGCTTTATAGAACTTACCTTTTAGTATCGGTGGCACTCTCTTGTCACACAGGAATCTAGATGCTAACCTCCACTTCATCCATCCCACCCCAATACGGTGTGTGACATCCTCGTCAATCTTTCCCCCTGGATAACAGACCCAAGGTATTTGAAACTGCCTGTACTTGGGATGACCTGTGATTCAAGCCTCATATCCATGCCCGCTTCCCTCGGCTCAGCGCTGAACTTACACTCCAAGTATTCCGTCTTCGTCCTGCTCAACTTGAAATCCTTAGACTCAAGAGCCTGTCTCCAAACCTCCAACCTCTCGTTAACACCGGCTCGGGACTCATCAATCAGAACTATGCCATCAACGAATAGCATACACCATGGCACCTCCCCTTGAATATGATGTGTTAACGCGTCCATCACCAGGGCAAATAAGAACGAACTGAGCGCAGAACCTTTGTGTAACCCCATAACAAAAAAAAATTGCTCATAGTCGCCTCCTACAGTCCTAACTCGAGTCTTAACCCCATTATACATGTCCTTAATCGCCCTAATGTAGGCAACCAATACACATTTTGCCTCCAAGCATCTCCAGAGAACTTCTCTAGGAACCTTGTCATACGCTTTCTCAAGGGCAATAAACACCATGTGCAGATCCTTCTTCCTCTCCCTGTATTGTTCCACAAACCTCCTAACCAGGTATATAGCTTCCGTAGTAGAACGACCTGGCATGAACCCGAACTGGTTGTCGGATGTAGACACTGTCATCCTCACCCTCGCTTCAATCACCCTCTCCCAAACTTTCATGGTATGACTCAGTAATTTGATACCCCTATAATTGCTACAACTCTGGATATCGCCTTTGTTCTTGAAAAAACGGAACCACCGTACTCCATCTCCACTCATCCGACATCCTCTTCGCCCTAAAAATAACATTAAATAACCCGGTCAGCCACTCCAAACCTACTCTACCCATACATTTCCAAAATTCAATCAAAATTTTGTCTAGCCCGGTCGCTCTGCCCCTACTCATCTTATGCATAGCTCCCACGACCTCCTCAACCTCGATGCGACTGTTGTACCCAAAGTCACAGTGTCTCTCAGAATGCTCCAGTTCACCTAGCACAATATCTCGATCCCTTTCTTTATTCAGAAGTTTATGAAAGTAAGAGCCCATTTAGACATAAGAATTTTTTTCCTTTTTTTCAAAAACAAATTCACATTTTTTAAAAATAAGCTTTTGTTCATAAACGTTTTCACTCAAATCACTCACAAAACTTCAAAAATAACCCAAAATTATATTCATGTCCAAACACAACTCTAAATTTCAAATACCATTTTCACTTGAAATTTATGTTTCCCCTGTTTTGGAATTTTACAATTCTTATGTCCAAACGCCCACTAAGTTTTCTATCTCCTCTTAATCTGGGCATCTTCCATCAATAATCTACCATCGTCGTCCTTGATGCATCTCACTTGATATAAATCCCGAGCCCTCATCTCTCTCGTCTTGGCCAATCGGAATAACTTATTCTCCCCGCCTTTTTTCCCTAGTTCCTCGTACATACGACCATAAGCCACAGTCTTAGCCTCCGTGACCGTCAGCTTAGCTTCCTTTCTAGCTACCTTATACCTCTCCATGCACGTTCGCCACTCCTCCTCACTTGTGCTCCCTACTAACTTCATGTACGCCGTCTTCTTCGCTTCCACTTTACCTTGGACCATTTCATTCCATCACCAGTCTCCTTTGTGCCCACCAGAGACGTCCGTCGAGACCCCTAACACCTTTCTCTTAGCCTCCTTTATACTGTCTGCAGTCGTCGACCACATACTGTTAGCTTCACCACTACTCCTCCATGTTCCCATAGTCGACAACCGCCTTTCCAACTCTTGGGTTTTATTCTTAGTCAAGGCTCCCCACCTGATTCTCGGTCTTCCTCGGGCAGACCTTTTCGTCCTCTTTAACATAATACTAACGTCCATCTCCAAGAGCCTATGTTGTGTTGCGAGAATCTCACCCGGAATAACCTTGAAATCCTTGCACATCCCTCTGTCACATCTCTTGAGGAGGAGATAGTAAATCTAAGTCTTCGCCACTGCATTTTGAAAAGTAACCAAATGCTCCTCCCTCTTCGGAAAGCTAGAGTTCGCAATTACCAACCCAAAAGCCTTAGCGAAGTCCAACAGTGAGGTACCTCCTCCGCTCATCTCCCCAAAACCTAAGCCTCCATGCACCTCGCCATAACCACCTACGTTCGACCAAATATGACCATTGAAATGCCCTTATATGAATAGCCTCTCAACATGCGGAACCTGGCACACAATCTCATCTAACCCCTCCCAGAAGCGCCGTTTAACCTCCTCATCCAGGCCCGTATGCGGTGCGTAAGCGCTAACTACGTTTAGGGTGCACTCTCCAACCACCAACTTAATATGCATCAATCTATTATTCACTTGTCTAACCTCAACCATAGACTCTCTAAGTTCCTTATCCACCAATATACCCACTCCATTCTTACCCTTCCGGACTCCGGAGTACCAAAGTTTATACCCGTCTGCGTCCCTCGCCCTCGACCCTACCCACTTTGTCTCCTAGACACACACTATATTGATGTCACGACCCCAAATACCCTTCGTAGGAGGTTGTGATGGCACCTAGTCTCTAAGACTAGGTAAGCTTATCAATGCGGAATAATAATAGATATTTGAAATAAATAAACTACAAATCAAATAATTACAACTCCTAAAACCCGGTAGAAATAAGTCACAAGCTTCTAAGAATTTATCCTCAATGTTTCTATATATCAAGGTTTAAAGAAAATAAAGAAGCAACATGATAGTGATAGAAGGGTACTCCGCAGTCTGCGGACGCTGGCAAATATACCTCGAAGTTTCCATACACAGGTAACTCACTGAAGTCTAGGCTGGTAAGATGTACCTGGATCTGCACAAAAAGATGTGCAGAAGCGTAGTATGAGTACACCACAGCGGTACCCAGTAAGTGCCAAGCCTAACCTTGGTAGAGTAGTGACGAGGTCAGGTCAGGCCTTACTGGAAAAATAAATAATGGCATGGTAAAAATATTTAACAATATAATAAGATAAAATAATAATGGAAACGAGTCAAATAGTATGTCGCCATTTAATTACACCAAATAATGACAATTAATACCTCGCGGAAACAAAACAGAATTCTTTTCAACCTTAAGAAAAATTACAACAATAATCAAAGGCAACTGCGGCCATAAATCAATATCAACAAGGGCACTCTCGAGGTACCGCCTCGTAGTTCCAAATCATAAATAAATTCACAATATCTCATTTCTTTATATCACCGCGGGAGCCTTCACAATTTATTTAAAGAAAATATGTTTTCCGAAATAGCATCTCGCGTTTTTAGCCATCCTTATCAAACTGCATGACTTCTAGTAGTTTACCCTACTAGCCACGCGTATCAAGCCACCCTTATCTCACCGCATGTGTTTCAATACCTAGACCTTATACCACCGCATGCGTATCAATAGCATAATATATCACAATTTGCACCTCAAGTGTCCAAATATTTTAATTTGCCAAAATAAATTAACAACAATATTTTTCCATAATAAAGAGCTCACGGCTCATGCCAAAATAATTCAACAATAATATTTTTCCATAATAAAGAGCTCACGGCTCATGCCAAAATAATTCAACAATAATATTTTTCCACAATAAAGAGCTCACAGCTCCATCACAATGAGTACGAAAATCTCAGAAAATATTCGGGAATAAATAACTCAACAAAATAATATTTCAAAATTTTAATACGTTGCTTCAATACCAAATTTAAAATGTCAAATAATTCATATTAATAATATTTAATTTAAAGAAAATCAGCCTTCAAATAATGCACAGAATAAAAGAAACCAAATTTCAACTAAACAGGTAAAACAATTAGCAGGAAAAGGTCAAGCAAATTTAAAGTATAAACATTTAAATCAATGATGAAGAATATAACAAGGTAAAATTATTTAATTAATATGCAACATCGATCTACACAATTTAAAGACATAATCTTTTATATTTAGCCTGTGTACACCCTCATCACCTCGTGTACACGACTTTCAATACATTTTAATTTATCACTTTAATACCAATCCTAGGGAAAATTTTCCCCACACAAGGTTAGATAAGTCACTTACCTCGACTTGTTCCAATTTAACCAAGTAGTATGCCTTTCTCTCGATTTTTTCGACTCTGATCGACTCGAATCTAATCATAATTAATTTGACATAGTCAACACAAATTATAGAATTAATTTCATAATAAAATACTATATTTTTCAATAAAAATCCAAAATTAACTCAAAACTTGCCCGTGGGGCCCATGTCTCGGAATCCGGCGAAAGTTACGAACTATGAACGCCCATTCAACCACGAGTATAACGATTCCAAAATGACTAAATTCCGATAACAATTCGACCCTCAAATACTCAAATCTATCCAAGAGGATTTTCAAATTTTTCCAACTTAAATCACCAATTAATTGTTAAAAACAGCGATGGATTCGGGTAATCTAGCCAAGATTGAGTTAAGAACACTTATCCCGATGTTTTCTCCGAAAATCTCTCAAAAATCGCCTCAATCCGAGCTCTAAATCGTTTCATTTTCAGAACTTAAACATTCTGCCCAGTGATTTCTTATACGCAATCGCGGACCAACTTACGCGATCGCGAAGCACAAGTTTTTATTGCCCAAAAATAACTCTACGCGATCGTGGATATCCCCACGCGATCGCAAAGCACAGAGTTCCCAGCTCTACGCGATCGCAACCCTCTTCACGCGATTGCATAGAGGGCTACCCGATCGCATCCCGCTTTACATGATCGTGAAGCACAAAACTCAGCATCCCTCAATTAACCTTACGCGATCGCAAACAATGCCACGTGACCGCGAAAAAGGTTTAAAAATACCAGAAATCAGCAGCTACCAACAGTGCCAAAGTGAAGAAAAATACTTCGAATACCATTCGAAATAATCCCGAGCCCCTCGGGACCTCAACCAAATATACCAACAAGTCCTAAAAAAATCATACGAACTTAGTCGAGTATTCAAATCACATCCAACAACACTAAAAACACGAATCACACATAGATTCAAGCCTAATGAACTTTAAAACTTTCAGTTTCTACAAACGACGCCAGAACCTATCAAATCAAGTTCGATTGATCTCAAATTTTGCACGCAAGTCATAAATGACATAACGGAGCTATGAAAGTTTTCAAAACTGGATTCCGACCCCGATATCAAAAAGTCAACTCCCGATCAAACTTCCAAACTTAAATTTCTATTTTAGCCATTTCAAACCTAATTTAACTACGGACTTCCAAATAAAATTCCGAACACGCTCCTAAGTCCAAAATCACCATACGGAGCTGTTGGAATCATCAAAATTCTATTCCGGGGTTGTTTTCTCAAAATGTTGACCGAAGACGAACTTAGCATTTTAAGGCCAACTTAAGGAATCAAGTGTTTCGATTTCAACCCGAACACTTCTAAATACCGAACCAACCATCCTCGTAAGTCATAATTTATAAAAGCACATACGAGGAGTTTTATTTAGGAAAACGGGATTCTAAAAGTCAAAATGATTGGTTGGGTCATTACAATTGACCCTCATTTCCAGAAAGATCTTCGCCAACTCTATAGACTTACCCGTCAATGTACCTACGTTCCGTGACCCAATTCTCAACCAATAGGCACACTTGTCCCCCTTACCTCCCTTGCCTCCCGATCCACCCCTAACCCTTGCCCCACCTCCCGTCTCACCCCCCGCTCCCCCCGAGGACATGACCTCACTCGAACATCCTAGACCACAACCACTATACATGTAACAGACTAAGGAAAATCACTAACACATACTAGGCAACATACCAAACTAGAAGAAGACAAGTTGCAACTACATGCATACTACTATGGTGAGTAAACTAATACGAACTAAGATGGCAGCAATTTAACTAACACAAAGAAGGGAAACAAGAAAACAGGAGGTACAAACTCTCGCGAGTAGAACCTGGGAATTGTCTTGGTATACACGATGGTGTTGCGGCCACCAAGTATGTTCACGTCCAACTCCCGTCACCCTTTGTTGACACTCGCCCGGGCTGAAGATGTTCTTCACTGTTTGCACACACATGTCCCGCTCGCTGCCAATAGCCACCGACCCTAACCTGAAATACACACAAAATACCACGAAGCTAAACAAAGGGGGAGGGGGGGGGGGGAAGGGGCTGTCACTGCTACCACTGGTGAAGCCCCAGCCGTAGCAAAAAAGTGCAAATAAAAAGGAAACTAAGGGAGAGAGGGAGCGGAAAGGAAAGGAGCAAAGGGAAAAGGGCGTTGGCAGTGCTGCTGCTCAAGCTTGTGAGTGAGGAAGGGGAAAGAAGAAAGAAGAGAGAGAAGGGAAGGCGAGAGAGATGGGGGGAGGAGGGGGCTAACCCATTGGGTAGGGAGAAGGGGGTGGGATGACCGAGATGGGGGATAAATGAGGGATAAAGGCGAGAGAGACGATGGAGGAGGGGTGCTTACCAGCTGGTGGGGGTGGTCGCCGGTGTGGGGAGGTCACCTGCTGCTGAAAATCGTTGGGCTGGGGCTGGTTTATGACCGTTGGGAGGGGGCAGGAGGGGGGAGCGAGAGAAGAGAGAGAGAGAGAGTTTGAAGTATAATATACCTTAGTGATTAATGAAGTAGGAAAGGTCTCGAGAGAAGAGGCGCAAGGAAAAGTTAGGTGATATCTTTTTATGTATCTAAATTCTAATTACAATAAGTGACACTTGTATTAGTAAAAGATAATACGTCTTGATGACCACTAAAGAATGTGACGGGATCATGGAGTTATTTATTACTAGATTTGAAAGTGGAATTTTTTGACGAAGAACTTTGATGTTTTCAATTAACCTGAACCCAAATTAGTTTAATAGTATTACTAACTTTTAAATACTACTAAATGATTAAACTGAAAAATAAATTTTGATAAATTAATTGAAGTACAAGTAAGTTAATTCGAACACATCACTGTGCGAAAAAATTAAATAAGTAACGTCCGAAAGTCTGTTAGGGAATGATGATTTTTGATATCTGAAAACAAGATGCTATTAAAAGCTTAGGTAATGTATAAATCCAGTGGCAAAACCCGACCACGGTTTTATTTGCTTCGTGTATCGGGAAGATTTGCAAATGTGTCCTTGACTTTTGGTATCTTACTTTTAAAACATCCTTTTCAAGAAATTGTAGAATCCAATACTTAATTAGTTAGCACAAAGTAAAAGCAAGATAAAGCATAAATTGACAGTCTAATGCACGTTTTATGAGTTTAATTATTCCATAATTACAAATTCATCTGTAAACTGTTCATTCTATTTTTCCCATTAATTCTGAGTTATGTGTTTGTAACTAAGTTTTGAAAAATATTTCATTAATTATCTTTGGTACAACAAAAATTGCATCATTAAATACCTAAATATCAATATTAGTTTATTAAATTATCATCTTTTATATGTGATGTTGCACGAATTTATCTTTTAGCAATTTTCTTTTACTTTATTAATTATTTTCAGTTAAATTTCATCTTTCTTTAAACTTTTATTCTATATTCAATAAAAATAATGAGAATGTTCGATGTAATTATTTTTATTATAAACGAAAAATGGTAACTCCATACAAATCGACAGATTAATCGGGCTGAGAAATTTGTGTCGATGAATTTGTGATAGATCATGGACAAAGCAAAGAGCTCATGAAAATAACTATTACGAGGCCCAAAAGGTAAAATGAACAAACCCAAAGGACTTTGGTGCAAATCGTTTGTAAAAGTAATTATAAAACTGGCAGAGTAAAAAATGCATTAACTTGTACCAGGGAAAGAAGCTAAAATTGTCTTTTAAATTCGTCACTTCACGAATTGAATATGCATATACTGCTTTAAGAATCTTACTTTACTTGGAAAAGCTAGCAATTTTATTGAAGCCATTCTCTTTCCCATCCATTTGAGCTTCTGGGTATGCTTCAAATCCATCTTGTCTTATTTTTTGTCTTAAAATTTGATCTTTTTGCCTAAAAAGTTATGGGTTTGTTAAAATGAAGATATAGTTTGATTCAGAAACCTGCATTTCTTGTGATTTTGTAGCTGTTATGTGTTCTTGAAGCTGAAAAATTTCTTCTTGGAAATGTTAGGCGTCTTTATGAGGTAGATTGGTTGAACTTTAAAAGTTTCTTGCTTTTACTTTTTCTTGATGTTACTACATTTTGAGACGTTACAGAAAAGAAGAGGAAAATGAAGACCATCTTATTATTTTTTTTTGTTAAGTGGACTTGTGATGTTTCAGAAATTTTGGTGTGGATTAGGATTTAGTCCTAATGATGAGGTGTTCATGCTCTTGCGTGTGGTTTATAAATAGTCATTATTCTACTGGTTGATGAGTTTGTTTTTGACACGAAAGGTTTTCTTGTCTTTTGTGCTGAATTGATGGTGTTATTCATCATATGATGTAACATTCAGCTGATCCTTAGTAGTTTGGGATTGAGGAATTGGTGAATAATATTAATGCAGTTCATTAGTCATCTTAAATTTTATAGGTAAAATTGACGTATGGTATGGAGATGTTGGCTTGGTTTTCACTGAGCTGCAAGATTTATAACCTGAAACTTTACAGGTTTATATATGATAAAGGTGCAAACATTTTGTGGATTTATCTGTCGTTGAATAGGTTTTGATGAAGAGTAGATGTTTATTTGTAGTCTTGCACATCAATAGAGATGCTTTGTTTTTTATATCTTCTAAAATCACTGTCAGAGCTGATATGCTTGTTAGTTTAAATAATATGTCTGAAATATTATCCGCATGATTAGTTGTGGAATGCATCAGATCAGATTTTGCCCCTTGGCATTTAGGAAAAACCAAGAGTGGTAGAACAGAGGTTAATCTATTATGGTATTTATAATCTGAAGGAACATATTTAGGGATTAATTTTTCCTAGGTTGTTAAGCATTTTTACAACTTCTTCTAAGTTGACTGCTGGATTTTCAGGTCAGGCTATTATTTAATCATAAGCTTATTTTCTGGCATTTATTTCCTGAGGAACGTATAATCTTATATGAAAACTACGGTTATACTGAAGTTAGCAGGTTCTTGGATTCTATGCATAAGGTTAACATTTGGATCTTGGATCAACCTACAATAGATTTATTGCTTCCTTCTGCTCATAGTCTCATACCGTGTCCGGGTGAACTCATGAATTTGAGATAAGGTTGCAACCGTCCTTGATTATTTCATTTTTTCTGCCCTTTTAGGAGATATTCTTGTTTACTTGTAGGTGTATAAAAGGAAGTGTTCAGTCCTATGTTCTGGGATTTAGGTATGGATATATTTGGTAAGATGTCAGTATGCGTATCCCTAGCCGGCCCAACTTAGCAAGTTTTACTGTATTTAGAAGTATATCAATTGTTCAATCTAGGTAAGCCAAGGGAATTGAAAAGTCCATGTAACATAGCTTAAAAAGTTGTTTAAAGTTTAGCACGGAGACAATGCCTATTATATGGTAGATTTTTCCTCCATCTTATTTAATGTCTTCACAGATTGTCACTTCCTCCGTTGGTTCTCTTAAAGATGGCTCTTATGACAAGGTTACAAGTAGCATCCATTATACATGCAGAATTAAGATGATAACTTATGCACCAAACAAAAGATGCAGGATTGCTGTGGCATTCATTGTCGTTTTAAACACTTATAGGATGTCTCCCTCCTTCAAGTATTTGTTAGGTTTACTTCGCTGAGCTATAGGCACCAGCTCTTAAAAGGCTTCCTCATATCAATTTGTGTGGAGTAGTGTCCTTCTCTTCTAACTTACACAAGTTATTATATCATTTCCTTGAAGTTGTAGAGTTTGTGTAGGCAGGTATGTCGCTCCCCTGATCCAGTTAGAAGGCTCCTTTTTTTTGTATGTGTTGAAGAGTTTCAGGTTTCATATATTGTACTTGTCATGGCCTTATACTTTGATATTTGATGAGTGATCTCAGTTTCACAATGAATTTCCCCCTCAGAAGAGCTCTTCTCGCTCACTACAATATGGACTTAATAATAAGCTTTGAGAATATTTGAATTATATCCCTTCCGATTACAATCCTTGAATAGGGGTCATGAGAAAAGCTTCATAGCAGAACTCTACTTGCTGATGAAATTCATTGGAGAAACAACTGGTACCTATTTGATGTTTATTTGGGTTAAGTGAACCCTCTTCTGTGGATTCCTCTAGTTCTGGTTTTACTATTGTGTTTGAGGACTACCTGAAGTCAACTTGTGTCCTAATAAGATTACTTTCGGAAATGGATGCGTTATTAGTAGTTGGCATATATTTGGGAATTGCATAGTCAAAAAGTGTCAATGGCTGGTATTCTTTATGTGATAAATGCTTGTCACTGAATTAATGACGTATATGGCATAATTGCTGAAAATTTCAATGCAGGACTGAAATACCTCTTAAGCTTTATATCTTTTGGTTCATGAAGCTTTTGAAGTACAAGATATAGTAATCACAGGGTTAGAGTTTGCTGTCCAATCATTTACAATGTCTATGTTAACAAAGTTACGCTGCATCACGCTTGATGTTACCGGCACACTCATTGCTTACAAAGGAGAGCTGGGTGACTATTATTGCATGGCAGCCAAAGCTGCTGGGAAGCAATGTCCTGACTATAAGCGGGTTCATGAAGGTTTTAAGCTCGCATATACAGAAATGGCACAGAAGCACCCATGTTTTGGATTTGCTGAAAAGATTCCTAACATTGTGTGGTGGAAAACTTGTGTCAGGGATTCCTTTGTTAGGGTATTGTACATGACATTATCAAGCTTTTCAGTATATTCTATTACCTTATTTCCGAAACTACATATTCATTCGGAAATACAGTAGCAGAATTACTAAGTAACTAACCTTCGACGATTCCAAAATTGTGGTTTCATTCTAAACGTTAGTAGTTGTTTCATTTAGTACTGACATTAACCATCTCTTTTTGACAGGCAGGATATGAATATGATGAGGAGACATTTGAGAAGATATTTAGACGCATATATGCTACTTTTGGTTCTTCTGCGCCTTATAGCATATTTCCTGATTCTAAACCGTTTCTCAGATGGCTCCGCGAGAGGGGCATTACGGTTGGGCTGGTCAGCAATGCCGAGTATCGGTATCAGGACGTAATTCTTCCTGCTTTAGGTTTGCATCAGGTAGATAAACAATAGCACTGATTTCATTTAGCTACATTGAATCTTCTTCTAACCATTTTTGGCTGAGCTGTTAAATCTTTTTCCACAAACACTGACCATCACAAAGTAGTTGTGACCCGCTTTTTTGTGCGTGACACTAAAATCAGGGATCTGAGTGGGACTTTGGCGTATTCTCCGGTCTTGAAGGTGTTGAAAAACCGGATCCAAGGTTATTTGATATTGCCTTGAAGAGAGCAGGAAATGTAGCACCGGAGGAAGTACTTCATATTGGAGATAGCATGAGGAAAGACTACTTGCCCGCGCGAAGTGTTGGGATGCATGCTTTATTGTTGGACAGATTCAAAACAGCTGATGCTGTCAATTGGAGAAAATCTGGTGCCACTGTGCTGCCTGACTTGACCGCTACCAAAGACTGGCTTACTTCTGAGGAATTGAAATGCAATGACATATGAACTTTGTTTGATTTCTTTGATTACTTTATTGGCTTTAAAGGTGATTTGTATTACAAGAATGGGAAAATGAGTTATGAGTTATATGAATGTGATGAGGATGGATTTGGTTCAATTTGCCACATGCTGTGTTATTATATCATCTTGTCTTTTCTTCTTTTCTTGTGGCAAGCATTCCTACTCCTAGGTTAACTATAGTGCAACTAACTGTTAATTGACGAGTGTGTAACATACACAACCTGCACAATTAGAAGCCATCTTATGTACAGGTAGATCCATTGGACCTGGTGTGCAATTTTTCGGCAGTTTTTGATTATCCAATCGTATATTGAAAATGAGCAGTTGATTCCGCATAAGCAATGCTAGCTTTGATATGGATTCGATTAAAATTCTAGGAAGTGAGGTAAATTGTTATGTCACGGGTGATGCAAGTTCTTCCCTTCTGAATCAGATAGATTCATATTTAAAAGAGGTTGACGATAAGTTCTTTCAAAATTGACTATTTGCCCCTCTGTTTGAGGTGTTTCAGAGATGTTTGTGATCGAGTAAATAGCTCTACGAATGGATCAGATTGACTTGGAAAATGGACTCAGTATGCTTTTCAACATTAACTCTGGGTTTTTGCTACAACATAAGCGGCTATATAAAGCCGCAGTCTTGGTTTGTCATACGACTCATACCCCAAACTAAATTTGTCAAGGGCTCAACGGTACATCCTTATAAAAAGTATACATTATGTGTTTGTGATTGTGACTATTTAAATTTGTAAAATTTGAGTAAAGTGATACAAGACAATTGTCGCCCTGTAATTGAATTGGCACCCTAAAGTCGGTTCATGTGGTTGTCAACACTCCTAGCCCGTTCATGTGTCAGAATATTTTACATTGGTTGAAGGAATAAGTTATCGTCTTCTTATACCTTTAATGAATTCACTAATGGACTAACTTTTGGGGTTGAATTATGTTCGACGTTCATTTACTTTTACATTTTAATACGTAACTAGAAACGTAAAACAGTCAATTTCTGGAAGCAATCTTCACTGTTTATACTTCGCTTCTATGTTAGAATACATCCGGAATAGCAATTAGGGATTGTTGTTTTCTTTCTGTTTCTTGGTTTGCTTACAACATAAAAAAGGTCTGTTTCATGTCATTATGAAATTGAGAAACTTCTCTTTAAGTTAGCAATGCGCTTTCATTTTAGGTAAGTAACAAGTGCATTTACTTAAATTCTAAGAAAATGGACAGGTGAATACAAGCACTTTAAAACTTGAGAACATGTGATGGCTTTCTTAAGGTATATCAACTGTCTCCACAAGAAAGTAAATCTCGCGATAAGTTTCTTGAGGAAAGACCAAGGCATAGAACATTGAGATGGGCCAAAATTGTTCACTTTTTCAAAAACTAATTAAGGACCACTTTGGTTCAGAACAATATTTAAACGACAAGAACAACCCTTTCCCTTCAGATAATATATAAAAAAGTGCATATATAACTCAACTGTGTCAACCCAGTAGGCCATGACAATGACTATCAAAGAGCTAACTCAGTTCTAACGCAGCTGAAAAAAGATTTATGCAACATAACTCTCAGATTTACTAGACTTAGTTGAAATTATGAATTAAAGCAAAGAAAAGGATACAATGTAGGTGATTTAGAACAAAGCAACCAGCAACAGAGAGATTAACCATATTTCTTATGAGAAATGGAACAGCAAACCCCTCCAGAAAAGAATTTAAACCAGCTTATAAGCCAAGACTTACCGATTAAGATTGACCATACAGAGGGCACCTATCACCCAATACCTGTTTTCATTGTCAACATATTCAAATCTGAATCCAAAAACTGAGTATTGTGCCAAACAAGTACATTTTGAAATTTAAAGTACATTGATTCAATGAGGATTAAAAGTTCAACACTTTCTTAGCCCCTCTTAGATCGGAGTGCTTATAGATGTCATACCAAGAACAGAGGCCAAAATCTTTCTACCACCTTGCAAACTTCCTCCAGCCTCAACTAGTTATTTTACTGGGACATCAGACTTCAAACAAAGGTAGTTGTCATTAAGATATTGACATCCACAGAGCCATATAATACAAAAGCAGATTATAAGGAGCTAACAAAAACATCTCAAAACATAAGACTGAAAATAGCCTTGTGGATTGCAGTAATCAAGTCTGAACAAATAAAAGACAAAGATTAAACTATTAAACTAATACGCATGTCTATGATCAGGAACTCAGCTGCAACAAACTCCTGCCCAAACAAGTGAATAAACGGCAAAAATTTTGAACTACATGACATGCAATATGACATACATATGAGCATTGATTTGGTCAAGGGGGCCAAGACTTTCTCCTCTACTCATCTTGTGCATCCTTATTCTTCTTTTTCTTCTTCTCCTTCTTCTTGCTTTTACTTCCTTCATCGCCATCACTCCCAACAGCTACATCACCATTCTCTGCATCTTTATCTTTCTTCTTTTTTTTCTTCTTTTTCTCAGACTTCTCCTCATCTGAAGATGCAGCACCATCTTTCTCTTTTTCTTTCTTTTTCTTTTCCTTTTTTGCCGTCTCTACATCAGGGGTTGCAGCTTCATCAGCTTCTTTCTTCTTTTTCTTCTTTTCTTTCTTTGTGACTTCAACCTCCACAGCTTCATCTCCAGCTTTCTTCTCCTGGACTATCTCTACCTTTGGTTTCTTTAAAGCACTGGGTGCAGGGGATGCATCTAAGTCATCCAATTTTCTCTTGTTACCCTCCTCCTCATCTTCCTTATGTTTCTTCTTCTTTTTCTTCTCAGCATCGTCAACTGCACCATCAGCAGGCACCGCATCAGGATCGGTTTTCACATTAGCAGCAGCGAGACCAGCAACCATAGCGTCCCCTCCTGTAGGCAAAACAACATTCCTCAACCACTCAGCTGGAGTTTTCTCATTTGGCTTTCCATGTTTATCCAACTTCCCCTCAGAAACCAACTTCTTCTTCATCGAAGCCCTTGGCCCTAAGCCCCATTTCCTAGGATAAGTATCCCTGTCCATCACCACTCTCTTAATCTTAGCAACCACACCATGATCACAAGTGGCCATAACAGCAGTGGTCATTTCTGCAATCCCCAATGCGATGGCCTCTCCTTTAGTAGTCATCAGCACAACCTCCTCCCCAACCTCAATATCATTCTCAAACCTCAAAAGCCCGGGAATCATCAACTTAGCACCGTAACAAATAGCATTTACCGCCGAATCCTTAACCACCAACCTCTTATAACTAGTCAAAACCACCTCCAATGGCATAATTACCCTCCTCAGGTAAGTCTCATCCCTATAGTTATCGTACATCCATTGTGCATCCATCACATCGTGCATCGTCACCATATTATTCTTCTCACCCAAAATCCCAGACCTCACTCTCCTCAACTCCTGCATATGTCCACCCACACCCAACAACAATCCAAGATGCACACAAAGCGTCCGAACATAAGTACCCGCCTCACACGATATCCAAAACACAACCAAATGCCTATCAGCATCATACTCAAGCAACTTACTCTCATAAATAGTTCTAATCCTAAGTTGTCTTTTCACAGCAGAAATCAAAGGTGGTCTTTGAAACACAGCCCCAGTTAAAGCCTCAAGTGCTCTAGCTACCTTAGCAACATCAGGAACATCAGCATGTAATCTAGCAACACAAACATATTCTTTACCAGCACCCTGTTGGGATTTAACCAAACGGGTCGCTCTATCAATGCAAACAATCAAATTACCAGTAACTTTAGGATCAAGAGTTCCACTGTGACCCGTTTTCTCAACCCGGAGAATCCGTTTAATCCAAGCTACAACTTCATGTGAAGATGGGTTAGCAGGTTTATCAAGATTAAGAATACCGTACCTTATGTATTCAGCAAGTGGACGCTTCAGTGGTGAAAACCCAGATGGGAGAGGAGTGTAGTGACCAGTTCGTACATTGAGACGGTCGTAGTTTTTCAAGAGAATGGGCCACTGTGAAGTGTCGATAGCGGGGGTGTAGCTTTGTGGTTTGATGAGAAAATCAACATCAAGATCAGATTTTTTGTCAGTTTGAGTGGAGAGTGTTTGGGTTTCATCCTCATTTTTGGGTGATTTAGTTTTCTTCTTCTTCTTCTCTGAGCGGGAGAGCTCGACGTCAGTCATGGCGGCTTTTGGTTTTTTTTGGGGGGGGGGGGGGGGGGTTCAGGTAGGGTTTAAGAAGTTACACTGTCTAGGGTTTTAACAGAGTGAGAAATGAGAATATTATATAGGGGGGTGGCTGATGATTGAAGCTGAAGGATATAGAACCAGGGTTTAGGGTTTTTGGGTAAGAGCTTGCTGGTGAAATGGTGTGGAGGAATTAATGGGCCACATCCAAATTTTGGGCTGACAGTATGGGCCATGAACATAATTGGTTCAAAAATATACAAAGGCCCAAAGTAATTTTCCTTTTTTTATTATATGTTTTATACTTAAAACTAAACTGTAGCTCACAAGAATATCTACAAAAGTGTAGGAATGGACATCATATCAAATATTTGATAAAATCATCATATCCTTAACAGACGAAATTTTCTGTTGTGTTTGTATCAATTTGATTGAGAATTCTTTTTTATTGAATTACTTCTCCAAGAATAAAACTAACTTCATCCCCATGGATTTTTACTTTGTACAATTTAACTTCTGTAGTTGGATGCTGGGTAATGAGGAAATGGGAAGGAGAAACATTTGATGAAAAGTATAATTTGCTCTCTAAGGGGCAAATTTGATTCTAAGTATTGCATTTTTCAAGCTCTCCTTTAGAAACTTGAAATTGGAGAAGCAAACTCAAGGACTCTTCGTCACATTCAAATGCCAACATATGTTGTTCTTCTAAAGTGACCATAGCTTCAACACCATCCACACTTTGATCAAAAGAAATTCTTGAATGGACCCATTGGTGCACACACTCTTTCTGGTTTTCCCCATCCAAAATCTATACTATAACCAGAGAACTTGCACAACGTTATTGCAAAAATACGTGTCATATTCCCAACTTCCCTATGCATGTATATACACACACGCACAAGAAGAGCCATAATATAGTATCATACTTGCACGCACTCAACATTTGATAGTGCACTTTGAACTTGAAACCTCTGATTAAAGATGGGGAATCCCGATCGTCAAAAAACACATTCCTTGTGTTAAGGACAACTAATTAAGCTAAGCTAATCAATTGGCACATTGGTTGTAACTACTGTCCTTTACTCGTCCCTTTTTACGGAATTTTTGATAGGAAGGGATCTAATCTCAGATTTTACTCACAAACAAAAGGCACTTGGACAAAAAATGCCGCATCTTCTTATTTTGTCATTTTCGTCTTTGTTGCTTTGTCTAACAATGGATTATGAGAGAGTAAATGTTAATTAATAACCAATGTTCGAAACAATAACGAGGGATGTCTACAAAAGTTCCATACAGATCGATGATTTCATAGCATCAATTTTCTTGTGATCTCAAATTGACTCGTCTGTATAATTTATTGCTCTTATTTAAGCCTCGAGTCTCAGCATAATAATCATAGGTTGGAAAAACGGCATGTACTACTAATAAAGAAACAGACGAAGCACAAAATTTACACCATTATATGCTGCAACAATGCAAAATTTTCTCTCTCTACTCTCACTCATGCTCTCTGTGCATGTTAGCTAAACATACGTTGTGCCCATGGCAGGAGCGCGAGGTCGGGGAATGAGGAAGAGGTCGCGTTAGACCTAAGAAAGTACCCATTGTTTCCTTTGGGAGCTCAGTTGGAGCTCGTATTCAAGGTGACAGAACCCCTAAGGCAACAACAATGGCTTTCCCCGTACAAATGGCAAAAGAGATTAGATCTGTGGAAGTAGGATCTACATCAAACCCTAGTAGGATATCAAATAAGCTGACCATGAATGAACCTCCGAAGACCACTACAGATGCAGCAATTCAGAGGATTACTGAATCAAAGGCAATGGAAATCAATGAAACAATGATTTTAGAGAAGGAAACAGCTGGTCAAATAGTAGAGACAACAAAGAAGGTGGGTGCATGGACAAATCTATTCAAAGGAAATAGATTTGCAACAAATGATATGACACTATCCTGTATCCCACCACAAATTGTAAATGGCCAAACTGTGGTTCAATTAGAAGCAGAAGGAGTCAAACCAGAGGAAGAAAAATGGAGTTGTGCTTTAATTGCTTACATCATAGGAGAGACGCCTGGATATAATGCCATGAACAGGTATATTAGTCAAAATTGGTTGAATATAGAATCACCAAATGTCTATTTGCATGAAGAGGGATATTATGTGATCTGATTCAAATCAATTACTAATATGCACACTTCTTTTATGCTGGATCATACACCATCAGTAATCGACCTATTATTTTGAAACCTTGGACAACATATTTTGATTTTAGTAAGGAATTTCCCACTGAGATCCCTCTATGGGTCAAATTCCCCAATATCCCAATGAGATGTTGGAGTGGCAAATCCTTGAGCAAGATAGAAAGTGCTTTAGGAACTCCTTTGTTTGCAGATGAGTGTACCACAAAACAAACAAGGATCTCCTTTGCGAGAATGTTGGTAGAAGTGAATATTAGTCGACCACTTCCCTATGAAGTTTTAGTGGTTGATCCTAAAGGCATGCAATTCCAACAAGCTGTGACCTATGATTAGAAGCCTGAATACTGCGGGCAATGTCAACTAGTAGGCCATATATGTCGTGAAAAGAGTAAAAGGGAGCTGCAACAGAATCCTCAACCTAAAAGGAAGAGGAATGCTAAAGTGGTCACACAAGAATGGAGGTGCAAGAGACCTGTGCAAGTGACTTCAACAGGTGGTGACCAAGCAGAATCCTCTTATGATCAAGATTCCAAACAACTGAGTCAGCAACAGGCCGTACAAAAAAGTAATCCTCCTGCTAATAGAGTGGAAAAGAGACCAGAAAAGAGCAGAAGGAAAGCTTTGAATGTAAGCCTTGAGTTCAACCTACAAAACTTCCCCATTCTATGTTCTGTTCTAACTAAGAATGGGTTTGAAGTCCTACATGGAGGATGCAGTGAAGTGCAAGGCCTACCCCTAGATAGAGGAGGGAGCTCCAAAACTATCTAATGAATTGGATATTTTAGAATGTTAGAGGAATAAATAAGAGGTATAAACAGAAGGAATTGAGAAATTACTTGAAAAGCAAAAAAATAAGATTGACAGGTCTGATAGAAATAAAAATAAAGGAGCATAATTCCTTAAAGGTTAATAGAAACATCGTGCCTAACTGGGAGCTGCTATCTAACCACCAAACAGCAGCAAATGGAAGATTGTGGTTGGTCTGGGATCCACAGTGGTGTAAAATTAAGCTGTTAAAAGCTGAAGCTCAAATTATTCACTGTGAGGTTACAAGCAAAATAGGGGATCTTGATTGCTTTCTCACCATAGTGTATGCTTTTAATGCTATTGAGCACATGAAAGGCCTATGGATGATTTGAGAGCTGCAGCAGTAGGTATCACCAAGCCTTGGCTTGTGCTGGGGGACTTTAATGTAGTAATATTTCAGGATGATCGGCTGTTTGGTAATCCAATTACTTATGCTCAAATCAAAGACTACTCTGAATGCATGCATGAACTACTCCTAACAGAACTATAATGGAGAGGTGACTACTATACCTGGTCCAATAAATAACTAGGATCAGACATAATTTATAGTAGATTGGACAGGGCTTTTGAAAACCATGAATGGATGATGATATGGGGGCATCTGATAACTGAATATGAGCTCCCATTCTACTTACATTGGCCTCTTCTAACAGCAACATCAAGATGTCTTTCAAATTCTTTAATGTATGGGCCAATCATGAGGAAATCCTGAAGATAGTTGAGGTTGTCTGGCAACAGTCTTATACCAAAGTTAAGATAAAGAACATTTGGATGAAGCTGAATAGTCTCATACCTTTACTAAAGAGACTGAATAATAAAGAGTTTAAATTCATTACTCAGAAAACTGAAAATGTCAGGCAAGAACTGATGATCACTCAAGAGCAAATATATATGAGGGGTACTACTGAGGTACTAGAAAAAGAGAGAGATTTAATACAAAACCTGGAGAAATGGTCTATGATTGAAGAAAGTGCATTGCAGCAGAAATCCAAGGCCAACTAGATCAAGCTAGGGGATTCCGATTCTAAATATTTTTCATCTCTGATCACGAAGAGGACATAAAGGAAGCAAATAAAAGAACTTATATCTCTCAGTAATAAAAAACTATCTGAACCAAAGGAAATCAAGGAGGAAATAGTGAACTTTTACAAAGGTTTGATGGGATCAGCTGCTCATACATTGCCAGCAGTCAACAAGATCACTATGAGGAAATGACCAACCATTTCACATCAACAAAGACTAAGACCATGTGTAGAGGTGATTGAACATGTATCTATGAAGGCTTATCCTCAATAGGAAACGACAAATCACCAGGTGTGGATGGATATATTGCATACTTCTTCAAGAAAGTATTACCAATAGTAAGAACAGAAGTCGTGGAAGCTATAAAGGAATTCTTCAAAACTGGAAAACTGTATAAGGCAATAAACTGTACTGTCATTACTCTGATCCCAAAGACTACCAATCCAACTTCAGTAAAAGAGTATAGACTTATTGCTTGTTGTACTATCCTATATAAATTGATTACTAAAATATTAGCTTCCAGATTGCAAGATGTGGTACCAGACATCATTTGTGAAGCGCATGCAGGTTTTATTCCAGGCAGAAAAATATTTGATAATATTATTCTTGCTCATGAGCTTATCAAATCTTACTCAAGGAAAAATATATCTCCCAGATGCATGATTAAAATTGATCTGCAAAAAGCGTATGACTCTGTAGAATGGCCATTTCTGAGGTAGGTTCTTGCAGAGTTAGGTTTCCCAGAGCAATTTATTACATAGGTAATAGAGTGTGTCCAAACAGTAAACTATACTGTATTGATTAATGGAGAGCCAAGTGAACCTTTCAATGCAACAAGGGGTCTTCGACAAGGAGACGCAATGTCTCCCTTTTTTGTTTGCAATTGCTATGGAGTATTTAAGAAGAAAGCTCAATGAGTTGAAAGATAACAGATCATTTCAGTTTCATCGAAGGTGTGCAAGACTAGGAAATATACACCTTAGTTTTGCAGATGATCTACTTCTCTTTGCCAAAGGAAACTTAACTTCTATTACTGCTCTACACAAGTATTTTAGCCAATTTTCTGAAGCATCAGGGTTGCAAGCTAATCTTGGCAAAAGTTATGTGTATTTTGGTGGAGTCAAGCAAGAGGATCAAGACAGCATACTGAGTCATTTAGGTTTTGTCCATTTTTAGGTTATAATTTGTTTTGCTATATAAAATATGAAAGGGGGGTTGTGACAAGCCAAACTTCAACTGTATATGTCTGACAAACCAAACATTACGTTTGAAGACAAAATTGTCTAAAGTGTAATTGCACAATCAATATGCTAAACCTAGGTAAAATTTGTAACTTTGGACGCCGATTTTGCAACTTCACATATTTATGTCTGAAGTGGCTGGCTTACAAATATTTATAAACTTAGGCCATGGCTTAAATACGGATCCCAAAATCGGATATCTGTGCACTTTCCCCAAAGAATCCTCCTAAGTCTAGTTCAATCGGAGAACTCAATAATAAATTGTTGAATTCCCCTAATATAAAGGAAACGTTTGGTGTAGTGATAAAAGTGTCTACAAAAGTATATTTTCTCTGTTTCAATTTATGTGAAGGTGTTCAGATTTCAAGAGGCGTATTATTTTTTGACCGTAATTTTCAACAACAACAACAACAATATACCTCGTATTATCCCACACTGTAGGGTCTGTGGAAGGTAGTGTGTATGCAGACCTTACCCCTACCTTGTGAGGATAGAGAGGCTGTTTCCAATAGACCCTCGACTCAGGAAAGTATAAGCACCACATTAATGAAAATATAGACAAAAAGGTACAATACCAAAAGCCCTATAAAAGCAGAATAAAGACAACAAAATAGTAAGATGATCAACAATGAAAACAATAATGGTTAATCATAAAAATTTACTACCAACAGAAAGCGAGACTGCATGCCCATACTACTGTTATGAACACTCTAGACTACCTACTCTACTACCCTAATCCTCGACTTCAATACCTTCCTATCAAGGGTCATGTCCTCGGTCAACTGAAGCTGCGCCATGTTTTGCCTAATCGCCTCTCCCCACCTCTTCTTTGGCCTACCTCTACCTCTCCATAGACCCTCCAATGTCAACCTCTCGCACCTTCTCACTGGGGCGTCTGTGCTCCTCCTCCTCACATGACCAAACCACCTAAGCCGTGCTTCCCCCATCTTATCCCTAATAGGGGCCGCACCCACCTTTTCGCGAATAACCTCATTTCTAATCCTATCTATCCTGGTGTGCCCGTACATCTATCTCAACATCCTCATCTCTGCTACCTTCATCTTCTAGACATGAGCGATCTTGACTGGCCAACACTCATCCCCATACAACATCGTCGGTCTTACCACCACTTTGTAGAATTGACCTTTAAGTTTTGGTGGCACCTTCTTGTCACATAAAACACCGGAAGCGAGTTTCCATTTCATCCATCCCACCCCAATATGATGTGTGACCTTCATCAATCTCCCCACCCCCCTGAATAATAGACCGAAGGTACTTAAAACTTCCTCTCCTAGGGATGACATGCGAGTCCAGCCTCACCTCCCCTTCCCCTCCTTGAGTCTCACCAATGAACTTACACTCCAAATATTATGTTTTGGTCCTGCTCAACTTAAAACCTTTAGACTCCAGGGTCTGCCTCCATACCTCTAACTGCATATTCACACTGCCTCGCGTCTCGTCAATCAATATAATATCATCTGCAAATAGCATGCACCACGATACCTCCCCTTGGATGTGATGCGTCAGTACGTCCATCACCAAGGCAAACAAAAAAAAGGCTGAGTGCCGACTCCTGATGCAACCCCATCATAACCGAAAAATGATCCGAGTCCCCACCTACCGTCCTCACTCGGGTCTTTGCTCCATCATACATGTCCTTATTCACCCTAACGTAGGCAATCGGTACACCTCTTGCCTCCAAACATCTCCACAAAACCTCCATTGGAACTTTATCATACGTATTTTCTAAGTCGATGAACATCATATGCAAGTCATTCTTCCTCTCCCTGTACTACTCCATCAATCTCCTAACGAGGTGGATAAATTCTGTACTTGAACGCCCCAACATAAATCCGAACTGGTTCTCGAAAATAGACACACTTCTTCTTACCCTTAGCTCTACCACTCTTTCCTAGACTTTCATAGTATGGCTAAGCAGCTTGATATCCCGATAGTTATTGTAATTTTGGATATCACCCTTGTTATTGTATACAGGAACTATCGTACTCCACCTCCACTCCCCGGACATCTTTTTCGTTCTAAAAATAACATTAAATAACCTAGTGAGCCACTCCAAGCCTACCTTGCCCGCACTCTTCCAAAACTCCAACGGAATTTTATCCGGCCCGGTCGTTTTGCTCCTGCTCATCTTATGCATAGCCCCATCCACTTTATCAACTCTAATCCGCCTACAATACCCGAAGTCACAACGACTCCCAAAGAGTTCCAAATCATCCAGTATAATGTTCCTGTCCCCCTCCTCGTTCAAGAGGCTATGGAAGTAGGTTTGACCATAATTTTCATATCTTTTAAATATTTTGAGTAATTAATTATTGTAATTTATACTCCCTCCGTTCTAATTTATATGAACCTGTTTGACTGGGCATGAAGTTTAAGAAAAAATGAAGACTTTTGGAATTTGTGGTCCTAAACAATTCAAAAAGGGGTCTAGAGTATTTTTTGGTTATAAAAGCTTCTCATTAAGGGTAGAATTGTAAGTTTATGCAAAATTGTTTCCAAATTTAGAAATGGGTCATTCTTTTTGGAACGGACCAAAAAGAAAATAGGTTCACATAAACTGGAATGGAGGTAGTAGTATTTTTTACCTAGTTTCTAAATATATAAATTTTATTTTGAAAAACTAAATAATTCTATATCCAAATGCATGATCAAAATTAAGAAGTTTGAATCTCGAAAAGCAAAATATGTCACATAAATTGGGACAGAGAGAGTATTAGGTTACAAGTTCAAATTTTAGCTTTTACCTATTATTGTTGGAAGAAACAACATAAAGAGTAAACATAGAAGCACCAACGTTTTTTGGAAGTGGAATATCACTGCACAATTAAAGGAAACAGGGAAGGAAGGAGGCATTTAATTTCTCATCAGAAAGAGAGAAATGGGGTTTTTTCTAAGTTAGCTAATAACTTGTAACTGGAGTGGCAAACTCAAGAAATTCTTCATCATTCTCTAATGCTAACATTTGCTTTTCTTCTAACGTTACCAATGCTTCAACACCACGAAGACAAGCTATTCTGCCACGGACCAAATGGTGATGATACTCTTCCTGGTTTTCCCCATCCAAAATCTATACTATAACCAGAAAATTTGCACATGTTACTGCAAAAATATGTGTCGAATTCTTCAAAATAGAACAGTGGTCTTCCATTTTTAGTGCATTCCTCTATTTCAAATTTTCAATGACCAAGGCATTTTGTTTAACAGGATCTTTCTTGTACACTGCTTCAAGTTCTTTCCTAAGGTTGTAAACCAATGTTGCTATTTTCATCTCATCTTCCTTAGTCGCGACGAGTAAAAAAACGCTCAAGAGATTTCCTATACTGTTTTGTGGCAAAGGGGGGACGACCAGTGGGCGTATATCAACGTCATTCAACATCATGGACGGTCTAAATGTACCAGAATTATTGTTAATTCTTGATGCTGCTTTCGTGACGAATTTGAACATAATTGCACTCACAACTTCAGAACGACTAGGATTCTTGACCCCCGATTCAACTGCAACTATTGCTCTAAGGGCGCCTAATTTGGAGCCAGAGAAAAGGAACTTCCTATGTGCGCGCACATTTTTCAGTATTGGACTGAAAAGGTGGATCAAACAGAGAACCATTTAGTGATGGAAAGATTGAATCTCCAATGAATTTAGGACGAGGAATTATGTTTGGATTGCGTGTTACTCTAGTGTCTAGCCCAATCATGGAAAAAACTAGCTGCAGGGTAATATGAGGCTAGTGTTGTTGCAAGAGAACTTTGTAATCTGTTAGTTATATGGGCAAGTTGCACTAGTTGATTGTTATTGTAGAAAAAGACTAGAGGAATGTATAAATGACTCAAAGATTGGTCAATAAAAGAGAGCCCGTGGTACTTAAGAGAAGAAGGGGAGGGAGAAGAAGGCTTGACAATGGTTTTCTCAGGAATTGAAATACGTTGAGATGGAACTGCAGCCATGTTTACTTTCTTTTTTCCAGTTTCTCTTTAGCAAATACAAACGTTCATCCTGTATATAACAAGGGACATGGCATATATAGTATCATACGTGGATATGCTAAAGGATTTAAGTTATTGTACTTGTTGGTAGTCAAAGATTTTTTTTTGAAAATCTATATAGCCATGAGTCTATTTATTTTACAAGTGTCCTATCAATTTTCAAGTGGCTTCTTGCATGAAACCTTAAAGCCAAGTGTTGAGGGGCTTTGACAAGTGGCTATGCAAATCTACCATGTGTCTTCATGCATGGAAGACTAGGTACACTTGTTAATATTGAAGCCAAGTGGACTAATATATTTGGACAAGTGTTAAAAGAGTCTCCACACTTGTCATACATGCAACCTCCCTAATTACCTATAAATAGGTTGTGGATTAGCCATCATAACCAACTCAATTCTTAACCAAGAATTCATCTTGCTAATCATTACTTTCTTCCTACAACAATTTTAATTTCTGTAACAGCTACAGATTAATTCCTTCATCTATATCTGTCCAACAACTTTGCCTATAAAAGGGCAGTCTTCTTTGTGAATTATCCAACACAGAAAATACCTTCATCTTCTCTTCTTTTTGGGCAACTATTTTGTGCAAATTCTAAACTTTCAGCCACGAGTGCACGTGTTTGGAGGTGCTATGGAACCTTGGGGAGCGACCGGCCTTAACGATTTGCACCCAGTCGGGCCGAAATCGCTTTCAAGTCAGTGACCTGCCACGGCACAATATTTTTGATAAGTTGTTCTTCTTTCATTCTTGTTCTTAGTCAATATTATATACTCATTTTTCTTACAATTTGAAAGCGACTTCGCATATAATATTGACTAATGGCCACCACTTTAAACAAAACACTCCCTGATCTCTCAAAGCTTGAGTCTTTATATGGAAACAATTATAAGCATTGGTCCCAGAAACTTTTAATTTTCTTTGAACAATTAGAAGTTGATTATGTTTTTGTTTAACGATCCTCCTGCTGATATTGTTACTGAATGTTCTAATACTGCTAATACTGTTGTTGCTGATGATGCTACTAAGAAGAAATTTGAAAAGGATAATAAAATAGTGAGAGGGCATCTGCTTAACCATATAACTAACCCTTTCTTTGATTTGTTTATAAATTATAAATCTGCTAAAGTCATATACGACAGTTTGGAGAAGAAATATGGAGCAGATGACGCGGGAAAAAAAAGTATGTGGTTGGAAAGTGGATTAAGTTTCAGATGGTTGATGATAAGCCAATCATGGAGCAGGTTCACGAATATGAGAACTTGACTGCTGATGTTTTGAACGAAGGCATGAAAATGTGTGAGATTCTTCAGGCTAATGTTCTGCTTGAAAAGTTTCCACCTTCCTGGAGTGATTATAGGAATCAACTGAAATACAAGAAGAAAAACTTAACTCTTCAAGAACTGATCGGTCACATGAGGACTGAGGAAGCAAACCGTCTCAAAGATGAGGAGTCTGAACGACTTAAGGATAAGATGGAATCTCTCTCTCTTAATTCTTTTAAAGCTAACCTTGTGGAATCTTCTAGTACTTTTGTAAAAGACAAGTTTAAAGGAAAACAGAAGAAAGGCCAGAAGAAAGGACATGTGAAGAAGCAGAATTACTTCAATAAGCCGGAGGGCCATATTCAAAAGTCTAAAGGACCTTGCTATGTCTGCGGTAAAATTGGTCACAAGGCTTTTCAGTGCAACCAGAGACAAGGACAAAGCTTAAAGAATGGAGGAAAAGCTCCAGTCCAAGCTAACCTTACTGAGGGTGGTGATGTCATTGCTGCTGTGGTTGTTGAGGCAAACATGATGACTAACAAAACTGACTGGATAGTGGACACGGGCGCTTCAAGGCACCTTTGCGCCAACAAGGAGTTGTTTCATGACTTTGAGGAATCTGCTAATGGCGAGTGTGTCTATATGGGTAACTCCACTACGGTTGGAGTTATAGGTAAAGGAAAAATTCTCCTTAAGTTAACTTCTGGAAAAACCTTAGCCTTGAATAATGTTCTGTATGTACCCTCCCTTCGTAGAAACTTAGTTTCTGGTGCACTTCTCAACAAAGCAGGTCTTAAACTTATTTTTGAATCTGATAAAATTATTATTTCTCGTGGGAGAGACTTTATTGGGAAGGGTTAGCTTAGTGGGGGTTTATTTGTACTGAACATCACTCAAGAGATTACTAATAATGCTAGCACTTTTAATTATGCTTATATTGACGAGTCTATTGATTTGTGACATGGTAGACTAGGTCATGTTAATATTGCTTCTATTAAAAGACTTAGAAAAATGAAATTAATTCCTACAATTAATTTTGATAATTTTTCTAAGTGTCCTGTTTGTGTAGAAGCAAAACATACCAAAAAGCCTTTTAAGAATGTAACCAGTAGAAAAACAGAAATGCTTGAACTAGTACATTCAGACTTAGCAGATTTCAAGAACACTGTTAGTAAAGATGGAATGAAATACTACATCACCTTTGTAGATGACTTTTATAGATACACTAAGGTATATCTTCTTAAGTCAAAAGATGAGGCTGAAAGCATGTTTTTGAAATACAAGGCAAAAGTAGAAAATCAATTAGACAGAAAAATCAAGAGGCTTAGGTCTGACAGGGGTGGTGAATATAGTACTAATACTCTAAAAGCCTTTTGTGAGAAAAATGATATTATTCATGAGGTTAGTGCTCCCTATACTCCCCAACAAAATGGTGTAGCCGAACGGAAAATAGAACCCTTAAGGAAATGATGAATTCTATGCTTTTGAGTTCGGGTTTATATGATAATATGTGGGGGAAGCTATTTTATCCGCATGATATGTTCTTAATAAAGTTCCTCATAAGAAGTTAGATAAAACCCCGTATGAGTTATGGAAAGGGTTTTCTCCTAACTTGAAAATTCTGAAAGTGTGGGGTGTTTGGCTAAGGTTGGTCTACCTGATTTTAAATAAGTAACTGTTGGACCCAAGACTTTTGATGCTATTTTCATTGGTTATGCTCAAAATAGTGCTGCATATAGATTTATGTCTTTGAATGATAGTTCTATTTGTGAATCTAGAGATGCAGAATTTTTTGAGCATGTTTTTTTATTGAAAAATAATGTGCCTAATAATGCCTGTACATCTATGTCTGTTAATTCTCATATTGTGCCTTCTTCTAGTATTACTACTAATGAGCATGAAAATGAACTTAGAAGAAGTAAGAGGCGTAGAATTGAAGCTAGCTTTGGTCCTGACTTTATCACTACTTTCTTGACTGAAAATGTTGATTTTGATGTTTTGAATAATGAATTAGTGTCTATCTATTTAATAGAAGAAAACCCTAAGACTTATAATGAAGCAATGAGGTCAATAGATGCTAGTTTTTGGAAAGAGGCCATTAAAAGTGAATTAGACTCTATAGTTTCTAATCACACTTGGGACTTGTCTGATTTGTCTAAAGGTTATAAACCCATAAGTAGCAAGTGGATATTTAAGAAGAAATTAAGACCTGATGGTACAATTGGGAAATATAAGGCTAGACTTGTTATTAGGGGTTTTAACCAAAATAAAGACATTGATTACTTTGACACTTATTCTCCTGTGACTAAGATAGCGACTATTAGAACTCTTGTTGCTTTAGCCGCTATTCATAATTTAGTGATACATCAAATGGATGTTAAAACGACTTTCCTAAATGGTGATTTAAAGGAAGAGATCTATATGCCTCAATCTGAGGGATTTGTGATCTAAGGACAGGAGAATAAAGTATGCAAATTGAGAAAGTCTTTGTATGGTCTAAAGCAGGCACCTAAGCAATGGTACGAAAATTTTAATAGCATATTAGCGGGTAATAGTTTTGTTGTTAATGCATCTGATACTTGTGTTTATTTCAAGATGATAGGATCAGATTGTGTTATTAAATATTTGTATGTGGATGACATATTAATCTTTGGCCCTAATGTGAATGTCGTTAATGAGACTAAGAATTTTTTGTCTTTTAAATTTGAAATGAAAGATCTTGGAGAAGCAGATGTGATTTTAGGGGTTAAAATCAAAAGAACTTCTAATGGTTTTTCATTGTCTCAGTCTCATTATATTGAGAAAATGTTGAAAAGGTTTAATTATTTTGATGTAGCACCTGTGAGAACTCCTTATGATCCTAGCATACACTTAAAAAAGAAGAAATCTAGTATTTCTCAAACTGAATATGTTAAGATAATTGGTAGTATAATATTTCTCATGAATTATACACGACCTGATATTGCTTATGATATTAGTAGATTAAGTAGATATACTCACAACCCTAATAGTGAATACTGAAATGCTCTTCATCGTTTGCTAAAGTATTTTAGAGGTACTATGGATTGGTGTTTGCATTTTAATAAATTTTCTGCTATTTTAGAAGGATTTTGTGATGCAAACTGGGTTACTGACAATGATGAAGTTAGCTCCACTAGTGGCTATGTGTTTACTTTGGGTGCAGGTGCTGTTTCATGGAAGTCTTCAAAACAGAGTTGTATAGCACGATCTACTATGGAGTCCGAATTTATTGCTCTTGAGTTGGCAGGGCAAGAAGCCGAGTGGTTGAGAAACTTGTTGGCAGACGTGCTTTTGTGGGGAAGACAAGCTTCACCAGTTTCTCTACATTGTGACTCACAGGCGGCAATTGGAATTTTCAAAAATAGTGTGTATAATGGAAAAATGAGACATATCCGCATTAGGCATGGTGCGGTAAAACAGTTGTTAAAATATGGTGTTATTTCCTTGGAATATGTAAGATCCCAAAGAAATTTGGCGGATCCTTTAACCAAGGGTTTGGCAAGGAGAGTTATCCTTGAAACGTCGAGGGGGATGGGGCTAAAGCCCATGGATTGAGAAAGTATAGTGGATACCCGTTTGTGGTCAAACGAAGCCATATGAGACCTCAATATGCACTACATTTCCTATCCCTATAGCGTGTGGTAGCGCTTTATAAGGTTGAGCTTATTTTGCTCTTAATAATTCCATAGCCTTAAGGTAGTCTATGTGTATATAGACTTGATAGAATCACCTACGTGAGTGTAGAGGTGCGGTCGCCTTTTATGAAAGACTTGGGATGTCTTTCTAGAGCACTCATAAGACCCAAGATATGTGCATGACCATAAAAGCACTTTGTTAGTATCGCGGAGTTTGCATAAAATTAAGGATATAGTATGTGTTGTGGGGTTCTCAACTAATATCCATTCAGTTCAATAGTACTTCACTTTGTATTGTTGCCTCATTTTACTACGTGTCAATTCAAATCGAAAGATATTGATACTTAAGTACATGTTCCTTCTTTTGCCCAGAATTGTTCTATTTTTGTCTTTGCATTAGTGGGGGATTGTTGGTATTATTTATAATGCAAAGTCAAAGATTTCTTTTTGAAAATTTATTTACCACCAATAGCCATGAGTCTTTTTATTTTACAAGTGTCCTATCAATTTCCAAGTGACTTCTTGCATGAAACCTTAAAGCCAAGTGTTGAAGGGCTTTGACAAGTGGCTATGCAAATCTACCATGTGTCTTCATGCATGGAAGACTAGGTACACTTATTAATATTGAAGCCAAGTGGACTAATATATTCGGATAAGTGTTAAAAGAGTCTCCACACTTGTCATACATGCAACCTCCCTAATTACCTATAAATAGGTTGTGGATTAGCCATCATAACCAACTCAATTCTTAACCAAGAATTCATCTTGCTAATCATTACTTTCTTCCTACAATATTTTTAATTTCTGTAATAGCTACAAATTAATTCCTTCATCTGTAACTGTCCAACAGCTTTGCCTATAAAAGGGCAGTCTTCTTTGTGAATTATCCAACACAGAAAATACCTTCATCTTCTCTTCTTTCTAGGCAACTGTTTTGTGCAAATTCTAAACTTTCATCCACGAGTGCACGTATTTGGAGGTGCTGTGGAACCTTGGGGAGCGACCGGTCTTAAAGATTTGCACCCAGTCGGGCCGAAATTGCTTTCAAAGTAGTGGCTTGCCACGACACGGTATTTTTGATAAGTTGTTCTTCTTTCATTCTTGTTCTTAGTCAATATTATCTACTCATTTTTCTTACAGTACTGACAATGTAAAGATTTTTACATTATCATTGTAATTTAATCTGGATAACAGGTTAGTTACCAATTTTATCATGTTACAAATTATTAGTATTAATAATCATCATATAAATTTTTCGGTAATTACCTTATAAGTAATTTGATTGGTGTAAACATTTATTATTCTGTCAGCGCATCAAATTTAAACACCGCGTTAAATGCTTATGTGTGAACTCTACTCAAAATTATGGTTAACTATATCTAATCATAATATTTACTACTCTTTCCCAGAAAAGGCCCAACTAAGGCTGGACGTTATAGGCGACATGATCAACATACTTTATCTTGGTAAAATCCTCAACGAACTGAAGTTCACTACGAGTCATAATGTAGTTATTGTAAGTTGAAAAGAAATAAAATCAAACTCTATTGGTTCTTTCACACTTGGGGGGACAAGCAATGAATTCAATTTGCATTTATGAGCGTACGTTCTCAGCACATGAACTGGAATGGGTTTCAATGCTTTGAAATGATCATATCAGCGAAGTATAAATGTTCAATAATAACAAATTTGACCACTAATCTCTTGGTCGCAAATTCAAGGCAGGGCGTGCTAAAATCTACATAATATGTGATCCATGAAAGGAATGAGGAACTCGAAGCTTCTTCTATGAAGCTGGTTCAGCAGCAGAGAGAATCTAATGGGAGATTTTAGGAAATGATAACTGCTTGCTTTCTTCATTAACAATACAAGTATTTATATACACATGATCAAGTGATCAATGAACTAACTAACATGACTAATGAAGGCTTAACTAACAGATTAGCTCCTTTAAGTTACAACTGTCATGGAGCAAACTAACTTCCTAACTACCTTACTGCAATATCAATTCATAATACTCCCCCTCAAGCTGCAGGGTATAGAATGTTAAGCACACCAAGCTTGCCTAAGAGATGAATGTGTTGTGCTTGACTCAGTCCTTTGGTAAGTATATCTGCCAGCTGGTCTTTTGTGTTTACATATATTGTTCTCACCATTCCATCCTTGATCTTGTGTCTAATGAAATGATAATCTATCTCGATATGTTTAGTGCGTTCATGAAAGATAGGATTAGCTGCAATCTGCATATCAGACTTGCTGTCACTCAGAATTGTAACAGGAACCTTAATAGAAACTCCCAATTCCTTGAATAATCCTAGTAGCCAAGTGACCTCTACAACAACTGAGTCCATGCTTCTGTACTCAGCCTCTGCTGAACTTCTAGACATTGTCTGCTGTTTTTTTTTTTATTTCCATGAGATCAAAGATTCACCAAACTTGATCACATAACATGTGACATATATCCTTGTGTAAGGGCAGGCTGCCCAGTCTGAATCACACCAACAAGTTAATTCTTCAATAGTGACTTCTGACCTCAACCATATACCTTGGCCAGGAGAGCCTTTCAGATACCTGGCTACCCTCAATGCATCCTCCCAATGAGACTTTATAGGTTACTGCATAAATTGGCTTAATGTTTGGATGGCATAGCTAATATCTGGTCTAGTAGTAATGACACACATCAGCTGGCCAATCAATCTTTGGTGTAGACCATCATCACGTAGAATTGCATCATCCTTAACTCCAGTTGAATCATCAAACTGTGTTATGGTGAGTTTTAAATTTGTTACTAAAGGAGTAACAACTGTCTTGGCTCCACTGAGTTCCGTATCAGAAATGAGTTATAGAACATATTTCCTTTGATTTAGAATCACTCCTGTACTGGATCTCAAGACTTCAATGTCTAGGAAATACTTGAGTTCACCTAGGTCCTTTAGCTTGAATTTCTGATGCAAAACATGTTTTGCCTCATCTATCAGTGTTTCATTGCTTCCTGTTATGAAAATCATCAACATACACCAAGATAATAACCAGGCCTTCTTCCTTTCTCAATGTAAACAAGAAGTAATCATGGTTACTCTGCACAAATCCTACCCTAGTTAAAGCATCAGATAACTTGATGTTCTACTGTCTTGAGGCTTGCTTGAGTCTATATAAGGACTTGAGCAGTTTGCAGATTTTCTGCTTCCTATGTCTTCTTTAACCTTCAGGCATTTCTACATACACTTCTTCACATAGATCTCCTTGCAAAAAAGTATTATAAACATCCATTTTATATAAACTTCATCCTTTGGAGACTACTAAGGCTATCACTAATCTGACTGTTACCATTTTCAACACTTGTGTAAAAGTATCATGGTAATCAAGTCCTTCTTGTTGACTATATTCCTTTGCAACTAGTTTAGCCTCGAACCTTTCAATCTCACCATTGGCTTTATATTTAATTTTATACACCTATTTGGATCCTACAGTGTGCTTTCCAATAAGGTATCGAGAGGGCTATCACAGTTAGGTACTTCCCAAATTCTCTTGTCTTCTAGTGCTTTGATCTTTTGCTTCATAGCTTCTATCCATCTGGCATCCTTCACAGCCTGCCTAAGGTTTGTGGTTCTACCAAATTAGAAAATTGGGCTAGCCTGACAGGAAGCTGAGATCCTTCTGCCTACATGTTCTTAGATGTTGGATCAGATGTTTGAGGTGAAGGATCATATTTAGCATATGCATCAGTAGTAGAGTTTCTCTCATTTTCCTCTTGTGTGGCTACTCCATGTGCATCTACATGTTGAGTTTGTTCCTCATTAACATGATTGGTCTCAGATATAGGAGTACCATTATCAGGTTGCTGCAGGAAATTTTGAGCATCTAAATCAGAGTCAATAGTAGTTTGAGCAAAAGGAAACTTTGACTCTCTAAACACTACATCTTTGCTAACAAAGAACTGTTTTGTAATAGTTCTATCAAGATGTATCCTTTTTGTCTCTCTGAGTACCCCATGAGCAATGCTGACTTTGCTCTTTCTCCAAATTTATCCCCTTTTAGAATAACCGTGGCATAACACAAGCACCCTATGATTCTTAAATGAGCAAATGATGGTAGCTTGGCATATATTGTCTCATAAGGACTCTTCCCTTGGAGTGATGCAGAAGGCAATCTATTTATCAGATACACAACAGTTGTAACACACATTTCCTAGTATATGATAGGCATTTTGGACTGAAACTTAATGGCTCTTGCCACATCCAAAATGTATCTGTGCTTCCTCTTCACAACAATATTTTGTTGTGGAGTATGGACACAACTGTTTTAATGCAGTATTCCTAAACTTTGTATGAGATCTTTGCATTGAGAGTTAAAAAACTCTATGCCATTGTTTGATCTCAAGATCTTTACCATTTTACCAAACTGATTTCTGACCATCAGTAAAAAATTCTTGATGGCAACTATAGTTTCAGACTTAAGCTGCAACAGATAAATCTAGACATATCTACTAAAGTCATCCACGATAGTTAGGAAATAATATTTCTTGTCAAAAGTAGGAGTTTTATAAATCCCCCAAAGATCCATGTGAACAAGAGTAAAAGGAGCATCGGCTATGGACACACTACTAGAAAACATAAATCTAGTTTGCTTAGCTAGTGGACAATTATTCAATGACTCACTATTTATATTCTTGCCTAACAAGGTAATATTCTTCATAGCTGAAAGAGATGGATGCGCAAGTCTTTGATGCAATAACCTGCAATCCTCTTTTACAATTGCAACAATTATGCCATATGTGTGTTGGTGTTGTGTCTTATTTATGACATTGATTTCTTTGAAAATGTACAAGCCACTTGTTTCTCTACCAATTCCCTTCACCCTGCCACTGTAAAGGTCCTGAAATAACACAAAGTCAGGATAGAAGTTAACTGAGCTACAAAGTTCCTTGGTTAATTTGGAGACTGATAGGAGGTTAAACTTGAACTCAGGAACAAACATGACATCATGTATGGCCTCATTTCCAAATATAGAAGCCCAAGCAGTGTGTGTAATAGGAATTCTATTTCCATTAGATAAGTGAACCATATCTCTACAAGTCATAGTAGCTTTATGGTCGTTTATCAACAGATCATTGGAAGATGCTATGTGATGAGAAGCATCAGAGTCTACAATCCACTCATCTGTATAAAATTTGGATATGAGATAAGTAGCTATACCTTCCATGTTGACTTGACAATCAGAGGATGTATCCTTGTTCATCAAATCAAGAATTTGTTTATACTGTTCCTAGTGAAGTATGGTGCCTTCCCAGTTATTCCTCCCAGTGCATCACCACTTGATGATGATCCTTGAGAGTAAGAATTTGTGTTTTCAAGTACATTGTTGGCAGTAGTGAAAGGTTGATGAGAGCCACGTCCAAAGCCAAACTGACCCCCATTACTATGACCATATTGACCTCCAGTATTACCAGATTTCCTTCTTGCCTTGAAGTCTTCAGGATAGCCAACAATTTCATAACAGTTCTCCTTAGTGTGATCTTTTAAACCACAATGTTCACATTGCAGGAAAGACTTATTGTCTTTGTATCCTTGGCCTCTACCTACTTGCATAGCCATTTCATCACTCTTCTCATTTACTGAGCCCAGACCAGGAGAGTGTTGTGACTCATCTTCTATCACCATGGCATATGCTTAATTTAGGGGAGGTACATTAGTTTTCAACAGAATTTGGCGCCTAACTTGATCATAAGAGTCATTCAAGCCACTGAGAAACTAGAGAAGTCTCTGCTGTTGAAGATGTTCCACATATTCCCTTGAGTTTGGAATTAGTACCAAGGCATCATACCCATTCCATAGACTCTTCAACTTAGTGAAATGGCTTGAGACAGAATCAGTGCCTTGTGAACGATTGGCAATGGCTCTATGTAACTGAAAAATGCACATTCGATTTACCTTATCGAACCTCTCCCTCAGGTCTTCCCATACAAGATGAGCATTCGATGCATATGCAATTCCACTCAGAAGTTCAGTGGAAACTGTATTCATGACCCATGATAGAACAATGGCATTACAAGTTTTCCACCGTTCATACAATTTAGTCGTAAATGACTCCTTCGTACAAGTACCAGTCACAAAACCTGACTTCCTCTTTCCTAGAAGGGCAATTTTTATCGTTCTGCTCCATAATACATAATTTTTAGATCCTATAAGTTTCACAAGAATCAGAACAACACTAGGAGTATCTGATGGCCCAAGGTATAGAGGATAAGTGTAAGGAATTGTTGATTCCGCCATTGATGAGCAGGAATTTGAATTGAGAAAAACTGTGAACTAATCGAAATAAAAAAAAATAGATCACTAGATAGAGATTATCAACCTCAGTAATTGACAAGCATCGGTGGCTCTGATACCATGCTAAAATCTACATAATATGTGATCCATAAAAGGAATGAGGAACTCGAAGCTTCTTCTATGAAGCTGGTTCAACATCAGAGAGAATGAGCTAATGGGAGATTTTAGGAAATGATAATTGCTTGCTTTATTCATTAACAGTAATATATATGTGATCAAGTGATCAATGGACTAACTAACATGACTAATGAATGCTTAACTAATTAACATACTAGATCCTTTAAGTTACAAATGTCATAGAGCAAACTAACTAACTAACTTCCTAACTACTTCAGTGCAATATCAATTCATAATAGGACGATATTTTAAGAAAATCACTACTTATTTTTTAATAGTTCATATCAATTTAATGACTATTGGTATATATTTAGTCGAATGGATGATGAAGATTTCTGGATGGGGAAATGGGTCCAACTTCCAGGTAATAAGGAAGTTAAATTTTCATTGAAACTAGGCTTACCACTACGAGAAAACTGCCAAAAATTATCCAAAAAAATAGACCGATTTTTGACCGATTCGTCGAAAAAATAGTGATCGCTAAGGTATGACGACCGAAGACGATTGCAATTTTCGATCGATGTCGGTCGGTTAATTCAACCAAAGTTTGATCACTTTATCTGACATTTTTTGTTGGAAAAATAAATATACCGACCGAAATCGGTCGGTAAAATGTAAATTATTTTTTAATTATTTTTCAAAATAGCGATCGATTTCGGTCGGAAATATAATTATTTGATAATTTTGCATTTCTTTTTAAATTTAAACAGACCGACCGAATTGGTTTGGAATCATTAAAAAAAGAGAGGTTATTTTCGACCAACTTCGGTCGGTAATTTTAAATTTTTGCAGATTGCACATTGAAATTACCGACCGAAGTCGGTCGAAAATTATGAATTTCTGGGTTTTAATATGAGAATTTCGACCGAAATCGGTCGGAAGTCGATCGGTTTTCTGGGTAAAAACTGGCAGAATATGGCTGCTTTTAAGCTACACCACCTGACAATTACATCCAATAACCATCCTATAATGGCAACATTATATTGCTGTCATTCAACCTCAATTAACCAACAAAAATAATAATTAACCAACGCCCACCACAACAACAATGCTAATAACAACAACGCCAACCACAACAACAACAATACAAATGTTCAATAACAAAATAATATCAACAACACAATCATCATTCAAAACTATTCCAACTAAATATTGTGAGCACCTAATTTTTAACTATATTTCAATTTTTATCACCTTCTACTATGTAAATACTTTTAGAAATCTAATATATATTTTTTTAGCTTTGTTACATTTTTTTTATATAGGGTAAGAATTAAAAATAATTTAAAAGGTCAAATTATTACTATTAGTATTAGTACTATTTTTATTTTTTATCTTTCTTTTAAAATAAAATAAAATAAAATAAAAACCGAAAAAATTAAATATTGTTTTTAAATTTTTGAATGGGAATAAAATAATAAAAAAATTAAAAGTATGTAATAAAAAAGTAAAAGTAAAAGTAGGTGAAAATTATTTAACAAAAAGTAAAAGAAAGTGAAAAATTAAAAAAATAAAAGTAAAAGAATGGAGAAATTTTAAAAATGAAAAGAAAAAGAAAAAGAAAAAGAAAGTTGGAATTAAAAAAGAAAAGTAAAGTAAGTGGAAATTAAATAAAGAAAAGTAAATTAAGTGGAAATAGAAAAAAAGAAAAGTAAAATAAGTGAAAAATAAAAAAAAGAAAAGTAAAAAAAGTGGGAAATTAAAAAATAAAAGTAAAGGAAAGTGGAAAAAAAAAGGGAAGTGGGAATTGTTTTAATTAAAAAATAATAAAACAATAAAAAAATAAAACAAAATCTGAAAAATTCCGAAATTTTTTCTATTAATAGAAGAGAAATGTGAAGAGAAAGAAGAAGAAAAAAGAGAGAGGAGAGAATTGAGAGAATTTTATTTTTCTTCTACTATGCTAAGAGAATTTCTACTCGTGTCATTCTTTCTTCGTCTCTTCTTTCGAAAAATCTAGCTATTCATCAACCAAAATCCAACAAAAATACTTCATAACATCCCTTTTTACACGCCAAAAAGTGAAGTCAATAGTCGAGGTCGAGGATTCCATTGGAGCTCCGTTTACTAGCTTTGATGTTCTTCTTCACTTATGCTTGTTCGACGTTCGTCTGAGTTACTGTACATGTTCTTGGAAACTCATTTAATTGAAAATTTTGAATTAAAGGTTTATTCTTTCCTTTATTCTTTTAATCTTATTTCATGTCATTTTATTTATTTGCCTTTAAACTTTATAAATAATAATGTAAATTAGTCCTTAAATGCTTTATACTTAATCATGTTTCTAGAAATATGGTATTCAAACTTGCTTTAAAGTTGGGAAGATTTGGACCCTAATAAGTTTGGGTTTCAATTGTTGGATTGTAAGCTATTGGTATATGATGGTTTATTTATTCAAATATCTAAAATCATATACTTCTTCCACAAGTAATTCCATAATTCATGACCTTACAATAATCTAAAAAATATAGGAAGAATAATGAACACCGATAGAGTGCTTTAGGCTCGCGTTTAATTAGTTTATCGCGATTATTTATAGTAAGAGGAAAATCCGTCGACTTTAAAAATCGTGAGGGTTCAAGTCCCTCTATCCCCAAAAAGACTATTTCACTCCCCAACTGTTTATCCGACCCCCTTTCCTTAGCGGTTCCAAATTCCTTATCTTTCTCATTCACTCTATTCTTTTAGAAATGGATTTGAGCGTAAATGGCTTTCTCTTATCACAAGTCTTGTGATATATATGATACACATAGAAATGAACATCTTTGAGCAAGGAATCCCTAGTTGAATGATTCCCTATCAATATCATTACTCATACTGAAACTTACAAAGTCATCTTTTTGAAAATCGACGAAATTCCCCGGCTTTGATAAAATTTTTAATCTACTTTTGTCCTTTTAATTGACATAGACCCCAGTTCTCTAATAAAATGAGGATACTACATTGGGAATAGCCGGGATAGCTCAGTTGGTAGAGCAGAGGACTGAAAATCCTCGTGTCACCAGTTCAAATCTGGTTCCTGGCACATGATTAATTTGTATGGGTCTCTCTTCCCTCGAATTAATTTCTAATTAATTGATATGAATCAACATACATATTCTTTTAGAGTCTAGATTTGAATAATAGCTTTATCCAGTTTGGCGAGATATACCCCATCTATGTTCTAGATGGGTAGAGTTTCTTAGATAAAGTATCTAAAAGAATTGGATTCCATCTCCTCTTTTTTTCCTCCTCTCGTTCAACCGAATTTGAATACGTAATACATATTCGAAAGGTTAAATTGGTTAATTGTTGAAAGGCTCAAAAGTCGAATCCGAATCTAGGGGGGTTGAAATAGACAAGATTCAGCTCAGATCCAAAGAAATAGAATCCGATATTCTCTCATTTCTTTGTCTTTTCTTTCTCATATCCAGAAATTGCAATAGAAAAGAAATAAGGGAGGTTTGTGATGATTTTTCAATCTTTTCTACTAGGTAATCTAGTATCCTTATGCATGAAGATAATCAATTCGGTCGTTGTGGTCGGACTCTATTATGGATTTCTGACCACATTCTCCATAGGGCCCTCTTATCTCTTCCTTCTCCGAGCTCTGGTTATGGAAGAAGGAACCGAGAAGAAGGTATCAGCAACAACTGGTTTTAGTCGAAATAGTAGTGAAAACGAGGGTTCCAGTAGACGAACTCGCACGAAGGGCAGTGATTTAACTATAAGAGAAAGTTCTAATGATCTCGAGGTAACTCAAAAATACAGGCATTTGTGGGTTCAATGCGAAAATTGTTATGGATTAAATTATAAGAAATTTTTTAAATCAAAAATGAATATTTGTGAACAATGTGGATATCATTTGAAAATGAGTAGTTCAGATAGAATTGAACTTTTGATCGATCCGGGTACTTGGGATCCTATGGATGAAGACATGGTCTCTCTGGATCCCATTGAATTTCATTCGGAGGAGGAGCCTTATAAAGATCGTATTGATTCTTATCAAAGAAAGACAGGATTAACCGAGGCTGTTATGCTACAAGTGAATATTTACGACAAGAAATGAATCCTAATTTTAGGATGACTGACCCTTTTAATCCAGTTCATATAATGTCTTTCTCGGGAGCTAGAGGAAATGCATCTCAGGTACATCAATTAGTAGGTATGAGAGGATTAATGTCAGATCCTCAAGGACAAATGATTGATTTACCTATTCAAAGCAATTTACGCGAAGGACTCTCTTTAACAGAATACATCATTTCTTGCTACGGAGCCCGTAAAGGAGTTGTGGATACTGGCACTCATAGCTACAGCCCTAACTCGATTATTTCCTAATAATTGCTGTACCTCACAAGCCACATTGATTGGTTGACCAACACTATCTCGATCTTGAACTACCAGAGCGTTATAAATATTCGGCATCTTGCCCGGGGGAAAGGCTACATCTAGTACCGGACCGATGATTTGGATGACACGCCCCGGTTTTTTATTTGAACTATATAAACTGCCTTCTTACGCCTCCTTTCTGAGTTTTTTGAAATTTATGGTGCACACGTACGCGTGACCTACTTTTCTGTTAGAGGTCATACCAAATAAAACGAGGCTGGATCAGTAACTAGGTCGGGTAGACTTTCGTGCTCCCGGTATGTTGCCCCCACCCCGGCTCGAGCAGTCCGCTTGGGTAAGCGAGGTCTAAAACACTCCTCCAAGATTTTAAACCTAGAATAACATAGCCTTATGCCGGATCCCTAGTAGGAACGTTGTTTGTATCACATGCATTTGACTTTGGGGACTCAACACAGGGGTTGGGTCCGTCTAGGACAGATGTACCCGATAATTACAAGACCATCCTGATGCATCTTATGTGTTATATGTATATTATGTTTGATTCGGTTAGTGCATGTTGACCGGCTTCTAAAACATAAAAATAAGAATTGAGAGAAAACCAGAAGGAAGAAAATAAGAGAGAGAAAATTTACCCGGTTTTTAAAAAAATCTCGGTGTTTGAAAATCCAAAACCCTGTCAAAAATTTACCCCACAACGATTATTACAAAATAAGATTGAATTTTTTCCAAAAATAAAAGTGTCATCCCATTCTTGAAATATTGACCGAACTACGCGGGTCTAATTCTCACCGGATGTGAGATACGTAGGCAAACCTCATCGGTTCCGGCCCCAATTTTTAAAAATCCAAAACTATTTTCATTTAATTCCTTCTTTAGAAATCTTTCATTAGAATATCCCAAATAAAAAAAAATCAAAATATTTTCTTTCTTTTTAGTCTTTCATTCGGAAAAGAAAACCAAATCAAAATCCAAAAATATATATTTTTTTCTTCTTTAGAAGTCTTTCTTTTAAAAAATTCGCAAGAAAAAAAAAATCAAAATCCAAATTTTTTTTTTCTTTCTTTCGAAAATTACAAAAAAACAAAAACATAAAAAAATATATATTAAAAAAAAATTAAAATCCAAAAATATTTTTTTTATTCTTAAAGAAGTTTTCCTTTCAAAAATTTCCCTACAAAAAGAAAAATCAAAATTCAAAATTCAAAAATATTTTATTTGTTAGAAGCTTTCGTGATTTGTTTTGTATATGAGTAAAAAAAAAGAGTTAGTTTATTTACTATTCTTGATCTTCTTTTGAACTACGTGTGTCTGCTTCTCACTGGATGTGAGATACGTTGGCAATCCCCATCGGATTCGATCATAGCCATAAACAAATTGAGTAAACAAATAAACAGAAAAAAAATAAAATTATTTGAGTGAAAAAGAATGAAAAAAGTAACAGAGAAAAACAAAGAGCGAAAAATAACAAAAAGAGAAAGAAAAAGAAACCAAGATATGGAAAAAAAAATCAAAAAAAAAAAAAATTCAAAAAAGGAAAGAAAAGAGTCTCCTTAGAAGGAATCAGTTCATCCCTGTTGGTGAATCATACTCGAGCTTGTTCCAAGAGCTAGCCAGGCTAGGTCTACTATAACCAGTAACCCCAAACCGGCCAAACCCTGAGTCCCTCTCGCACAGGGCTAATATTAGATGTGAATACCACTCTGGAGCAGTGGGACATGATACAGAAGATTGTTGGACTCTTAAGAGAGCAGTGGAAGACCTCATCGAGGTCAAGGCACTAGTGCTTAGGGATGAAGAAGCCCCTAATATGATGAACAATTCTCTTCCTACTCACACCAATGGGCCAGTAGTCGGAATAATCAGTGAAGATGAGGAATTTGATCCAGCACTGAAAGCAATAGTAGCCATTGCTGCGGCAGAAGAGAAACTTGAAAATGGGCGCCAAACCTGAAAAGTTCTCTGTCAGATGGGAGTCTCGGTAGCCAGTCTTACTATCTTTTCTGCGTCTGGATTATTTCAGGGTATAATACGGACATTTTACTTTTATTGTCTTACTTTCTGATGTAAACCCTTCTATCTTTAAAAATTTTAAAAAAATCAAATCAAATGAAATTAATATTTCATTGTACATGAATGTCTTTTTTGTTAATCTTGTCACCTTCCTTTTTCTCTTTTCAGTTCTGTTAATGCTGATTTTAATAATATGACATGCTTGCGAACTTCATGCCTAGATCCTAAAATGCTATCAAACTTCGAAATAATGAATCAGGAATCAAAATGCAATGAAGATAAGTTTAAGGAAATAAAACAAAGAATCGGAACAACTAAAGGAAAATTGGCTCCAAATTGGAAAGGTCCATACATTATAGCGAGAGTACTGCCAAAAGGGAGTGTTGTACCGGGAAGCATCGAAGGAAATGTCCCTGAAACAACTGTCAACGCGGGTGCAGTCAAAATGTACTATGCTGGATCCTCTATATAGCATTTATTTTCTCCGGTTGGGATGAAGAAGACTTTCATTCTCGCTACCCAAATACTATCAACCCTTTGCAAACCTTTTGAGCCGGTTACTTTTCTTTGATCACCCTCTTTGGAACCTGAAAGTGTTATTGAAAAAGGAAAAAAAAGAGAAAAAAAAAACAAAAACAAAAGACAAAAAGAAAATGAAAAATGAAAAAAAGAAGAGGAAAAAGAAAGAGAAAAGAAAACAAAACAGAAGAAAAAGAAAAATAAAAAAAAATAAAAAAGGGTACCTTGAACTACGTTCGACTTGATTTCGAAAGGATACGTAGATAGCCTCTCTCTAGGGTTCAGTCACACCAACATAAAAATCCACATTCCTAAAAAAAAAAAAATTGAAACTGGGGCAGATGTTACAATTGGTTCGGCGATGGTTTCGCCTGAAAGGTTCCAAAGTTATAATTTAATCCAAATCCTTTTTACCCAAATCCTTTTCATGTCCTTCCGATCAATCAATGAGAATATTCAAGAATTGGAGGATATGGTTACTTTGATCTGATACAACCAAATGAGAGAAATAAAATAAGACAATTTTATTGGTGAAAACCCTCACGGGCACCGTACGGCGATGGCGAGCAGAGAAAATAAAAATGAGAAAGTCTTGTTAGTGAAAACCTGCATAGGGCACTATAAGGCGATGGTGAGAAGAGAAATGGGGGAGGTCAGTTGGTGAAAACTCGCAAAAAGCACTACTGATCGAAAAAAGGATCTTCACATCCATTGGCATCGACACAGTCCTGGGCAAGGTTTCTCGGTTTCGAGGGAAAAGTTGTGATGAATTGCTAACACAGATCAAGCATCCAGTCCAAAAGACATGTCATGTTCATTGAAGTCCGCATGTACTCCTAGATAAGTCCTTCTTTAATTTCTGTTCCTCGAAAATGACACCTCTTGTTTAAACTCATTCTCCATTCCATTGTTATTTTTCTTTGAATCCCTTTCGGTATAACTTCGTGTCAAAATAAAGGCAAAGAAAGGATGGTAAGACCAATTACATGGCTCTCGTTTGAAGCGAACAGATACTTTGAAAAGGCACCCGACCTCGTTAAGGGCATCAAGGCCACAAAGTGACCACCACTTTGAACACTCATGATTGTTTTTTGTTTGCAGTAGGAACAAAGCAGTGCAGAATGGCGATTCTTAAAGGACGAATGTCACCAAAGGTAAGTTTCCTCAAAATCTTCACTTTCCTTTATTTTTAGCATGCATCACTACTGCTCATATCTCTCATTTTCGTAGTTTAACCCAGGTAGAACCTTTTCGCCTAAGGGGATCCAACTCATAGTTTTGGGTAGAAGTACTCTTCGCTCAAGTTGGTTTACATAGCTTAACTCAGGTAGAACCTTTTCGCCTAGGGGGATCCAGCTCATAGTTCCGGGTAAAAGTACTCTTTGCCCAAGATGATTTTCGTAGCTTAACCTGGATAGAACTTTTTTGCCTAGGGGGATCCAACTCATAGTTCCAGGTAGAAGTACTCTTAGCCCAGGCTGTTTTTCGTAGCTTAACCCAGGTAGAACCTTTTCGCCTAGAGGGATCCAGCTCATAGTTCCGGGTAGAAGTACTCTTCGCCCAGGTTGTTTTACGTAGCTTAACCCAGGTAGAACCTTTTCGCCTAGGAGGATCTAGCTCATAGTTCCGGGTAGAAGTACTCTTTGCTCAGGTTATTTTTCGTAGTTTAACCCAAGTAGAAGCTTTTCCCTTAGGGGGATCCAACTCATATTTCCAGGTAAAAGTACTCTTCGTCCAGGCTTGTTTTACATAGCTTAACTCAGGTAGAACATTTTCTCCTAGGGGGATCCAGCTCATAGTTCCGGGTAGAAGTACTCTTCGCCCAGGATGTTTTACGTAGCTTAACCCAGGTAGAACCTTTTTTCCTAGGGGGATCCAGCTCATAGTTCCGGGTAGAAGTACTATTCGTTCAGGTTATTTTACGTAGCTTAACCCAGGTAGAACCTTTTCGCCTAGGGGGATCCAGCTCATAGTTTCAGGTAGAAGTACTCTTCACACAGGTTATTTTACGTAGCTTAACCCAGGTAGAAACTTTTCACCTAGGGGGATCCAGCTCATATTCCGGGTAGAAGGACTCTTCGCCCAGGCTCACTTTTCGCAATTTAACCCAGGTAGAACCTTTTCGCCCAGGGGATTCATTTTCATTTCAATAATACAGGGTACCAACCCCTGGTTGCATTTCTTTTCCGTAATACAGGGTGCCATCCCCTGATTACATTTCCTTTCAGTAATACAGTACGCCATCCCTTGATTACATTCTTTTCAGTAATACAGGGTACCAACCTCTGATTACATTCTTTTTCCATAATATAGGGTACCAACCCCTGGTTACATTTCCTTACCAGTATCAGGGTACACCAATCCCTAGTTGCTTTTCCAATATAGGATCTCTACTCCCTAGTTTCTTTCATTTTAGACATAGGGTCTCCATTCCATAGTCTCTGTTTTTTTCGGGGTACACCATTCCCGACCTTTTATTGCTTTCAATAAAGAAGTAGTTTAGAATTTTGTTGCAATAACTCACGAAATTTTCCTAGTGCAAACTGGGATAGAAAAATTTCGTTCGTTTATTTGTTTTGGTATCTGAGTAGGTTTTACCTCGAGGCACAGGGTTCGAGATGACCAAAAGAACAAGTCTCAATTCAGAATAAAATAAAAGAAAAAATAGGTGAATCCAAAATGCAAAAGCAGTTGAAAAGATGTGAAATGCTCAAGACATGATCGGAGCCACAAGCATTGGAGTCCTGTTTTGATTAGAATGAGCTATAAAACAATGAACTAGCACCTATAGTTAGCGAGCATTAATGTTTAGATTAGAGTCTGCATGAAGAACCAGTCAAGACTCAAGATCAAGTTTCAGAAGACTCATAGATAGGAATCTTGTAACTCATAGCTGATAGGCTTGTTTAGTTTCTTTTTTTTATAATAGCAGGACCGTGAACCGGAGCCTCGACAGAACCTCACTCGACTCCTCAACTCATCATTCCACCATTCTCCTTGAACTACACGTGACCTGATTTCCCTATAACCTGGGATATGTAGGCTGTCCAAAATCAGGACTCGGTTGCACCCTATCTTTTATTTCTTTTCCTTTTCAATAACAGTTTGGTAAAAAAATAGTCACATGGCTCACCTAGTCTTTGCCTGAAAACGCTTCATGTTTTCAAGCAAAGAGGGGCAACTATGAGCACCTAATTTTTGACTATATTTGAATTTTTACCACCTCTACTATGTAAATATTTTTTAGAAATCTAATATATATATTTTTTAGCTTTGTTACATTTTTTTTTATATAGGGTAAGAATTAAAAATAATTTAAAAGGTCAAATTATTACTATTAGTATTAGTATTATTTTTATTTTTTATCTTTATTTTAAAATAAAATAAAATAAAAAACCGAAAAAATTAAATATATTTTTTAAAATTTTTGGATTGGAATAAAATAATAGGAAAAATAAAAGTATGGAATAAAAAGTAAAAGTAAAAGTATGTGGAAATTGTTTAATAAAAAAGTAAAAGAAAGTGGAAAATTTAAAAAATAAAAGTAAAAGAATGTGGAAATTTTAAAAATAAAAAGAAAAAGAAAGTTGGAATTAAAAAAGAAAAGTAAAAGAAAGTGAAAATTTAAAAAAAGAAAAGTAAAATAACTGAAAATTAAAAAAAGAAAAGTAAAATAAGTGGAAATAAAAAAAAAAGAAAAGTAAAATAAGTGAAAAATAAATAAAAAACGTAAAAAAAGGGGAAATTAAAAAATAAAAGTAACGGAAAGTGGGGAATTTATTTAAAAAAAGAAAAAGTAAAATGGGAAGTGGGAATTCTTTTAATTAAAAAAAAAAATAAAATAATAAAAAAATGAAATAAAATCTGAAAAAATTTCGAAATATTTTTCTATAAATAGAAGAGAAATGTGAAGAGAAAGAAGAAGAAAAAAGAGAGGAGAGAATTGAGAGAATTTTATTTTTCTTCTTCTATGCTAAGGGAATTTCTGCTCGTGTCATTCTTTCTTCGTCTCTTCTTTCGAAAAATCTAGTTATTCATCAACCAAAATCCAACAAAAATACTTCATAATATCCCTTTTTACACGTCAAAAAATGAAGTCAATAGTCGAGGTCGAGGATTCTGTTGGAGCTCCGTTCACTAGCTTTGATGTTCTTCTTCACTTATGCTTATTCGACGTTCGTGTGAGTTACTGTACATGTTCTTGGAAACTCATTTATTGAAAATTTTGCATTAAAGGTTTATTCTTTCCTTTATTATTTTAATCTTATTTCATGTGATTTTATTTATTTGCCTTTAAACTTTATAAATAATAATATAAATTAGTCCTTAAATGCTTTATACTTAATCATATTTATGAAAATATGGTATTCAAACTTGCTTTAAAGTTGGAAAGATTTGGACCCTAATAAGTTTGGGTTTCAATTATTGGATTGTAGTCTATTGGTATATGATGGTTTATTTATTCAAACATCTAAAATCATACACTTCTTCCACAACTAATTCCATAATTCATGACCTTACAATAATCTAAAAAATATAGGAAGAATAATGAACACCGATAGAGTGCTTTAGGCACGCCTTTAATTAGTTTATCGCGATTATGTATACGTTCGCGTGGCATAATTGTGATGCCCAAAAATAAAACCGAAGTATGTGTTAACTTTGGCCAAAACAATCTTAATAATAAAATGCTATTAATTGTGTACACGTATGCGTGACAAGACTTTGGCATAATAAACAAAACGGATTCACACACGTGATCCGTTTCAAAGATAATTTCATATTTTAATAATTAAAAGCGGATAGATAAAATATAAAAACCAATAAATCACAGTTTATCCAAAATTAATTCAAGCCAAGTTGTAGTCTATAAAGCGACCGTGTTGGAACCACGAGACTTGGGGAATGCCTTACATCTTCTCTCCGGTCAATAGAATTCCTTACCCGGACTTTATTTTCGCAGACCAATAATAAAAGAATCAAATATTCCTTTGAATAGGGATTCAAATAAAAGGTGACTTGGAACATCCAAAAAATCAATTCTAAGTGGCGGCTTTGTAAATAAAATAATCCATACTCAAATTTATCACTTTAATTGGAAAAACTCTTTAACCCACAACAATCCATACATATCTTTTGTGGGGGAAAAAAATGAGGTGTGACAAATATTCACAAGTTCAAGACTTTGTTTATCAATACATATTTTGTAGTACATCGTCTCCATCTCCACTACTAGAACCTTCATCGTCGGCATGGTTCGAAAGATCACGAAGAGAAGGAGACACATCTGGGTAGGGCTCACGAGACCGGGGAATGGGGAAAGCACCACTAGCAAGAATATTGGCCAACTAACCTTGAAGGACATTAAATTGTTGGTCCATCTTTTCTAGCTAAACTTGAAGGGTATCAAATTGTTTATATCTCTTTTGTTCTTTAGCCTTTGTCTTTTCATGCTCTGCTGTCAGCTTTGCGATCTTCTTCTCCAAAGACGAGAGAGTCGACCTATCAATTGCCTCGCCCAGGGCGGAAGTCCCTATACCTTGCAATCCAGCCCTGTAGCGTCGAAATGATCTCTCTGGAAGGTCGTGTGCTATCCTCTTTTTAGGACCACCGACAATATCCAACTATATCTTCTGCGCTTCTTCGTCTGAAAGAGGTGGTCACCCGCCTTGCTCATTCGGTGGTAAGCTCTGAGTGTATTCCTCCACATTAGTCTTGTAGCGACCTTTTATTTAGAAGATAGAAATTATTAACTATATAATATTATAAAAATTAATTTCAAGTTATAGTAGTTATGAAACTTACATATGTAGTCTCTGCCCGGTCCTCCACCTATCTAGTTGGATCTGTCGGTGCCTTCTTCTTCCGGATGTGAGTCTCCATGAAGAATTCATCATGAATCATCTTCCTCCCATATTTGTTTCCTATGAATATAATAAAACATATTAACTAAATTAAATATATAAATATAGTTCAATAAAAATAAAATTAAATATTTTAAAGAATTACCAATAGTCTCCTCGCAGGCCCCATGCTCCTTGCACCCACATAGTGCAAGGATCCACCCTTCTCAGATGCTCGGACCTTCTTTCCCTGTTCACTCATCTTCTCGAATTTCTCTGTAGTCCACTGCCTCAGCAGATCCTCCCATATATGCGGTAGAACTCATCAAGGCTTCTTGCTCTTCTTCCGAGCAGAACAGAAGGAATCAAATAGTCTCTTATGACATTTGACTTCAAAATTTGCAAGAATGGCACTGTTATGCCGGTCCTCCCAGGCACACTTAGTCTACAAATGAAGTGTGTAACTTTAAATAAAATTATTGTTAATATAATGCTTAAATAGATAAGAATTGTATTAAAACCTTAAATTGGTTGAAAATTTTCTCCACGAGCTCTGGTGGAAATTCACTCCAAGCCGCATAGGGTGCATCATACAACCAGCCAAGAACTTCAGTGTTTATCTTTGTAGTCTGATGACTAGGTATGAACCTAAAACATAGAAATTACATTAAATAAACAAGACTAGCTATTATAATTTAGCAAAAACAAAGAAGTAATAAATAAATCTTACCAATCGCCCTCAGGCTTGATGATCATCATATGATAACGATCATATCACACTTCCTCTGGATCATCATCCTCCGATGAATCTAAAGTGTGCGTAGAAGGGGAGGCATCTGGCTCAGCACTACTATCCCGAAGGAGAAGTCTAGAAATTCTAGGAGACGAACTCAGTGGAGAGGGAGACGGGGTCGCTTGTCACGACCCAAACTAACCCTGTCGTGATGGCGCCTATCATGGAACTAGGAAAGCCTTCTCATTTCCAAACAAACCTATATTTTCATTTCAAATAAAAATTTCAAGGCTATTTAACATAAAAACCTTCGTAAAGGAGTTCAAATCAAAATAAATGTGCGGAAAAGAAAAGCCCAACATCGGGGGTCACTAGTCATGAGCATCTACTACAATTCGTCTGCCAATATCGAGACTAACATAGTCTGGAAAATAGCTAAATACAACTAAAGAAAGATAAGAGGGAGATGAGTTGTGCTGCGATCGCCAGGCAGCTACCTTGCTATCCCTGAGAAAACCTGCAACCGGAATAGTTAACAGCCGCTACCGTGTCCAGTTACACCTGGATCTGCACACAAGGTGCAGGGAGTAACGTGAGTACGCCAACTCAGTAAGTAATAACAGTAAATAAAGACTGAGCAGTAGTGACAAGCAATAAATCATATAAAGTTCATATCATGAAATCTCGATAAAATACAACATGCTTTAAAAATCAGTGTTTGAATCAAATCATCTAGTTTAAACCGAGTTCCAATAAAAATCATTTAAAGATATTTTTTAACAGTTTCAAACAGAGGATCAATGCAAAGGTGAGCAAAATGACGAAATCATAATCAGCCCCTCGGGCAAAACATCATTCATATACAGCCCCTCGGGCAAACCTCACAGTCACTCATGCCTCTCGGGCATACCTCACAATCGCTCATGCCTCTCGGGCATACCTCATAATCACTCATGCCTTCCAGTCACTCAGCACTCAGTAGGTACCTGCGCTCACTGGGGGTGTGTACAGACTCCGGAGGGGCTCCTTCAGCCCAAGCACTATATCAAGCCAAATCATGGCATAAATCAATCAGGCCCTCGGCCTATATCAAACATGCTGCGGCGTGCAGCCTGATCCCATAAATATCCTCACAAATTAGGCCCTCGTCCTCACTTAGTCATAAACCTCTTAAGCCACTCAGGCTCTCAGTTAAACAAGGTATTCATCCCAAACCAACATTTATATGCATCAAAACAGAGTAATAAAAATTGAGTTATGCAGTAAACATGTATAACCATGACTGAGTATAGATTTTCAATCGAAAACAGTGAGAGGATAGTAAGAAAAGGACCCTAAGGGTCCAAACAGCACTGGCACAAGGCCCAAACATGGCATTCAGCCCAATTTATAGAAACTCATTTCTAAAACTCATAAGTATCATATAGTTTCAACAAAATATGCAACTTTACAGTTGCTACGGAACGAACCAAGTCACAATCCCCAATGGTGCACGCCCACATACCCGTCACCTAGCATGTGCGTCACCTCAAAATAGTAGAATGATACAAAATTCGGGGTTTCATACCCTCAGAACTAGATTTACAATCGTTACTTACCTCAAGCCGATCAAATCCCTACTCCGCGATGCTCTTGCCCCTCGATTCGGCCTTCAAATGCTCATAATCTATTCACAATCAGTACAATACCATCAATTTATGCTAAAGGAATGAATTCCACAAGAAAAACTACCAATTTAGACCAAAAACCCGAAATCGGCTCAAACCCAGCCCCCGGGCCCACTTCTCGAAATTCAAAAAAATTTACAAAACTAGAAAGCCCATTAACTCACGAGTTCATACATACAAAATTCATCAAAATCCGACCTCATTTGGTCCCTCAAATCCTTAAATCAAACTCTCCAAAATCCCAAGCCCTAACCCCCTATTTTCACTTCAAAATCCTACTAATTAATGATGAACAAAGCCATAGATTCACGAAATATATACCATTATGGGTTAGGATCACTTGCCCCAACGTTGCTCCTTGAAAACCTTTGAAAAATCGCCTCTCTCTCGAGTTTCTTAAGTCCAAAAATTGAAGATGAAAGACAAAACCACGAGCTGGAGGTTTTCTGCCCAGCACTATCGCACCTGCGGCCCCTTCTTCGCAGGTGCAGAACTCACTTAAGAGCCCAGGTTCCGCATCTGCGGCCCAAATCGTGCGCCTGCGGAAGCGCACCTGTGCATCTCGCTCCGCTTCTGCGATGCCTGCCAAAATCCTCCTCTCCGCCTCTGCGCTCTACCACTCTGCATCTGCGACCTCACCTACGCACCTGCGGACCCAGCCTACCTCAACACCATCCGTACCTGCGAACTCTCACGCGCACCTACGACCTCGCACCCATGACTCCCCTTCCGCAGGTGCGGAAACACCAGCAAAATTCACACCCACAGCTCTCAAACACCATAAACCAATCTGTCGACCATCCGAAACACACCTGAGGCCCTCGGGACCTCAACCAAAAATACCAACAAGTCATAAATCAACATACAAACTTAGTCGAACCTTCGAATCACTCAAAACAACATCAAAACACCAAATTACCCTCGGATTCAAGCCTAAGAACTTCAAATCTTCCGAATTCCACAAACAACGCCTAAACTTACCAAACCACGTCCGAATGACCTCAAATTTTACACACACATCAAAAATGACACCACGAACCTACTCCAACTTCTGGAAATCCATTCCAACCCTGATATCAAATTTTCCACTGCCGACCGAAATCACCAAATTTCTAACTTTTGCCAATTCAAGCCTAATTCTACTACGGACCTTAAAATCACATTCCGGACGCACTCCTAAGTCCAAAATCACCTAACAGAGCTAAGGGAACCATAAAAATTCAAATTCGAGCTCGTTTACACATAGGTCAACATCCGATTGACTTTTTCCAACTTTAACTTCTAAATAGGAGACTAAGTATCTCATTTCACTCCAAAACCACTCCGGATAACCAACTAACCCGGTATAACATAATACAACTGAATAACACATAAAGAAGAAGAAATGGGGGGAAACGAGGCTATAACTCCCAAAATGACCGGCCGGGTCATTACATCGCTGATGAAGATGGATGCGATCTAGACCCCTACTGTGATCTGGGTGGCTGAAATCTAGATGGATGCGATCCAACTGGTGGTGAAGCGAATGGAGTAGATGATGGGCATATCACCACATGGCCCTGTGACTGCTGACTCGATGGACCCATATAACTATATGTAGGATCATGTGGGGGAAGCTTGGTATAACCCTGTGGTAGAGAATGGTAAGAATATTGCTGGGAGGGCGAATGATAGGTATTATGATGAGTAGATGGATGTGGTGGAAAAGATGTATGCCTAGAAGATTACTGCCGGCCATCAGCCTGCTAGCCATCAACAATAAAGGGATGCAAGTGTGGAGTGGAAGGAAGCGAGGGTGTAGCACCATCCTCATGATCAATAGGCCTCTTATCCTTCCTAGACCTACCTCGACCCCTACTAGTCATCTGCATAAATAAAAGAAAATGTTAGTATTGAGAATATAAATCTATATAAGTTGAGAGCTCTTGAAAAAACTAACATGCTAGTCATCTTCGAAGTATCCTTCCTCGTCCGAAAATTCTTCTTCTTCACTTATTTTATTTTCATTAGCTGATTCTTTGTCCTCATTTTCTATGATTGTTATTTCCTCTATATCAACTTCTTATAATATGCGTTGATGATGATCCAAGTCATTTTCTAACTGATCATCCACCATTTGGTTAACACTTGAGGTATCATTTTGGTAAGCAACATCTAGAACATTCTCAACTTCCACCCTTACCAACAAGCTTAGTTTTGATTACAATCAACCAATCATCGTTATCCCTTCTCAATGGATATGGAGCATAATACACTTGCCTAACTTTTACTACAATTATAAAAAAGGTCATAGCGATCATACTCCCTCTTTTTATTAACCTCAATTATGTTGTACTGTGAGTATATATTTGTACTTCTTCTACGTGTTGGGTCAAACCACATGCATCAAAAAAGTATGATCTTCTTATTTGGCCAACCTGAATATGATAATTCTAGAATCTCTATGATCAGACCATAAAAATTATTTTCCTCATCCTGGTTGCCTTCATCACTTTTGACACCCCCCACTGTTATTGCATTTTTTATACTTGGAGCATTTCGCGGTGTGAAATTTGTAACCATTCACAAAATACTTAGACATAGTTGTAACCGTAGGTGCAGGTCCCCAAGATATATCTTTCAAAAATTGATTAACACCTACATGTAGTGTTAAATAAATCACAAGTGAGCAAATATATTCATAAGTGACCAAGTATGTATATTAACATGTGAGAAAGTATGTAAGATTCACTTACACACTCTTTAAACCATGCCTCAAATGTAGAATATACAGCATCATGGCCAAATTGATTCACGAAGTCACTAAGCGATATATTGAAAAGTTTGTTAGTTGCATAAACTGAATTAAATAGTAGTCCATGTAAATTAATATTACGTCAACACTTACTTAAGAAAGGGTTGAACTTTTGGACAATTTAGCAACACATGATTTGAAGATGATTTGTATTCCTGTAACGACCTGGCCGGTCGTTTTGAGAGTAATAGCCCCGATCCCCTATTAACTTCTTTTCCCAAATCTTTTTCTGCTATTGTGACTTGTCGGGATGATTGGTTTTGAGTTTTAGAGTGTTTTGGGACTCTTAGTCCCTAAATGAGAGCTTAAGCCTTAGGATTTGGACCGTAGTTGAAGCTGTGTGAAGACGACTCTGAAATGGAATTCCTTCCATTCCATTAGCTCTGTTTGGTGATTTTGGATTTAGGAGCGTGTCCGGATTGTGTTTTGGAGGTTCGTAGCTCATTTAGGCTTGAAATGGCGAAAGTCGAAATTTTGGAATTTTGGGCCGGTAGTGGAATTTTTGATATCAGGGTCGTTTTCCGATTCTGAAAGTTGGAGTAGGTCCGTAATGTTGATTATGACTTGTGAAAAAATTTGAGGTCAATCGGACGTGATTTGATAGGTTTCAGCATCGGTTGTAGAATTTTGAAGTTGCAAGTTCTATAAGTTTGAATTGGAGGGTGATTCGTGATTTTAGTGTTGTTTGATGCGATTTGAGAGCTCGACTAAGTTCGTATGGTATTTTAGGATTGGTTGGTATGTTTGGTCGAGGTCCTGGGGGCCTCGGGTGTGTTTCGGATGCTCAACGAGTCATCTTTGGACTTAGAGAAGTAGCAGATTTCTGGTGTTCCGTTGCAGGCTTTTTCTTCATCGCGTTCGCGAGGGAGTCCTCACGTTCGCGAAGAAGAACTAGAGGCATGAGAGATTTCGTGCTTCACGTTCGCGATGGAGATCCCGCGTTCCCGAAGGGTCAAGCTGAGTGGTCTTCACATTCACGACATGTGCATTACGTTCGCGAGGGAGGATTTTTGGGACGAAGTAAATTGTACTTCGCGAACGCGAGGGTGTGGCCGCGTTCGCGAAGAAGGACGCGTCTGGGCAGTATTAAAGTTCCAAAAAAGGAGGTTATGCCATTTTTATCAAAAACATAAGTTGGGAGCTCGGATTTTGGACGAGGGATTGAGGGATGTTCAGTGATATCGATTGGGTAACATTTCTTAACTCCTTTATGGTTATATTCCACTAATCTATGCTTGAATTCATCGTTAAATTTCAGATTTGGGGTGAAAAATTAAAAAATATATTCTTAGGCCGAATTTTGGGGTGTTGATCAAGTTTTTGGTATCGGATTTGAGCAATTTTGGTAAGAGTAAACTCGTGAGTGAATGGGTGTTCAAATTTTGCGACTTTTACCCGATTCCGAGATGTGGGCCCTCATAAGCGATTTTTGCGTTAATTTCAGAATTTTTGTTAAAATGTTGATTTCATTAATTAGTTGAGTCTATTATGGTTGTATTATGATATGTAATTGCTTTTGGCTAGATTTGGGCCATTCAGAGCCGGATATTCGTGGGAAAGGCATTGTGACCGATTGATTGAGCTTGGTTCGAGGTAAGTGGCTTGCCTAACCTTGTGTTGTGGACTCCCCCTTAGGATATCTTGATATTATTTGGTGCTGGGCGTCATGTACGTGAGGTGACGAGTACGTACACGGGCTATTATTGCAAAAATCTTGTTTAACCTTTTTAAATCATAAATTGTTTCTCTTATTAAGTTGTACTAATATGTTTAATTATGTAGTTTAGACTAGAAAAGCATGTTTACGTGTTTTAACTGCCTAATTGACATTCTGTGCGTCATGTTTAGCTTAGTCCTCATTTGCCTTATCTGTGTCCAGTATAAACTATATAACTCGATGTCATACCTATCATTTCATCTTGCGTTGCATATTTACTTTGGGACTACAGACGTATTCCAGGTGATCCCCCTGTACTGCATATTTACTTTAGGACTACGGACGTATTCCGGGAGATCCCCCAATACTGCATATTTACTTTGGGAATACGGACGTATTCCGGGAGATCCCCCTGTACTGTATATTTATTTTGGGACTACGGACGTATTTCGAGAGATCCCCCTGTACTGCATATTTACTTTGGGACTACAGACGTATTCCGGGAGATCCCCCTATACTGCATATTCATTTGAAACTACGAGACGGTATCCCGAGTGATTTTCCCACTGTGTTTACCTTGTTTTGAGCCGAGGGCTCCCTTAACTGTTAAATTTTTGAGAATTTATTTAACTATGTTACCATAAATTTCACTTATATCTTTTACTGTTTAATTTATTATATTTACTCCGGTAGGGCCTTGACCTGACCTTGTCACTACTCGACCGAGGTTAGGCTTGACACTTACTGAATACCATTGTGGTGTACTCATGCCCTTCCCTACACATGTTTTCATGTGCAGATCCAGGTGCGAGCTATCAGCCTCGGGGTTAGTACGTGCTGCTGATTCTAGGAGACTTCAAGGAACTTCTGCTTGTGTCCGCAGATCTTCAGAGTCCCCTTCTGCTCCCTCACCTAGATACTTTCTTTATTATCCTCAGACTTTTGTATAGAGCTACATGGATTATAGCAGCTTGTGACTTAGTGATATTCCGGGTCTTGGAAAATTATTTTGTATATGCCGAGTGGTACTACTCTTGGCTATTTATAATATGTTGTTTATCTTTAAAATGCTGTATTTCTTTATATTTTTTGCAATATTAGGCTTACCTAGTCGTAAAGACTAGGTGCCATCACGACACCTTACAGAGGGATAATTTGGGGTCGTGACAATTTGGTATCAGAGCACTAGGTTCATAGGAGTCGCGAGTCACAAGCCGGTTTATTAGAGTCTCGCGGATCGATGTGGAGTCGTCCGTACTTATCTTCGGGAGGCTATGTAATTGTTAAGAACAATCATATTTCTTGATTTCCTTGTCGTGCGAGTTATTGACACCAGAAATTCTAAGATTCTATTCTATTCTTTCTCACAGATGGTGAGGACCTGTACTGGGAGGACCGACGATCAGGCACCCGAGATCCCTGCCAGAGCTACCAGAGGCCGGGGTCGGGGTAGAGGACAACCACGCGGTGCAGCCCGAGCACCTGCGAGAGCTGCGTCAGAGGAGCCCCAATAGCTCCGGTTGGAGGGCCAGCATCGGAGATCCCTATTGCTACTCCAGCCCTCCAAAAGACTTTAGCTCAGTTCTTGAGCATGTTCAGCACTCTGGCTCAGGCTGGACTATTTCCGATAGCTCCCGCTACTTCTCAGGCCGGGGGAGGGGCACAGACTCCTGCAACCCGCACTCCTGAGCAGAGGGTCCAGGTTGATCAGGCCCAGAGTATATTCCTATGCCCCTAGTGGCTCCGGTTGAACGTGAGAATAGGGTAGCTGCTTCTGAGGTAGAGCAGCTCAGACTTGAGAGGTACAAGAAGTACCACCCACCTACTTTCAGTAGACTAGCTTCAGATGATGCTCTGGGTTTTCTTAAGGAGTGTTATCGTTTTCTCCACACTATGGGAATTGTGGAGACGAGTGGGGTTTCTTTCACCGCTTTCCAGCTGAGGGGAGCAGCAAGTAGCTCCAACCACCTCCGCTGACGTAAATTAAGGTCCTTCTTCCTGGACAAGAACTACAAACTCCGGTGGTCAGTGTAAATCTCATAGGGAACACCGTACAAATAATGACGCCAAATCTTCAGGGCGTGAACAATAGCTGCTAACTCGAGATCATGAACTGGATAATTCTTCTCATGCACCTTCAACTGTCTAGACGCGTAGGCAATCACCCTACCATCCTGCATCAATACCGCTCCAAGGCCAATCCTCGAGGCATCACAATAGACAGTGTAGGACCCTAAACCTGTAGGCAATACTAATATTGGGGTTGTAGTCAAAGCTGTCTTGAGCTTCTGAAAGCTCTGCTCACACTCCTCGGTCCACCTGAACGGAGCACCCTTCTGGGTCAGCCTGGTCATAGGTGTTGCAATGGATGAAAATCCCTCCATAAAGCGACGGTAATACCCCGCCAAACCAAGGAAACTGCGGATATCCGTAGCTGATAACGGTCTAGGCCAACTCTACACTGCCTCTACCTTCTTCGGATCTACCTTGATCCTATCACAAGACACTATGTGGCCCAATAATGCCACTGAATCAAGCCAAAATTCACACTTAGAAAATTTTGCATACAACCTCTTCTCCCTCAAATTCTGAAGCACAGTCCTCAAGTGTTGCTCATGATCTTCCCGAGACCGGGAATATACCAGGATGTTGTCAATAAACACAATGACGAAGGAATCAAGATAAGGCCGGAATACACTGTACTTCAAATGCATAAAGGCTGCTGGGGCATTGGTCAGCCCAAATGACATGACAAGAAACTCATAGTGACCATATCTGGTCCTGAAAGCAGTCTTTGGGATATCCGGCTCCCGAATCTTCAACTGATGATAGCCAGAACGCAAGTCAATCTTGGAAAACACCCTGGCACCCTGTAACTGATCAAATAAATCATCAATGTGAGGCAAGGGATACTTGTTCTTCACTGTAACCTTGTTCAGCTACCGTTAATCAATACACATACGCATAGAACTATCATTCTTCTTCACAAATAAGATCGGAGCACCCCAAGGTGATACACTGGGCCTAATGAAACCCTTATCAAGAAACTCCTGCAACTACTCCTTCAACTCAGGAGGAGCTATATGGTATGGAGGAATAGAGATGGGCTGAGTGCCCGACAACAAATCAATGCCAAAATCAATATCTCTATCGGGCAGCATGCCTAGAAGATCAACTGGAAACTCATCTGGGAAGTTCCTCACTACTGGAACCGACTCGGCTATAGGGGTATTAATATTGACATCTCTCATATAGGACAAATACGCATCACACCCCTTCTCAACCATTCGTTGAGCCTTAAGAAATGAAATGACCCTGCGGGGAGTATACTCTAAGGTACCTCTCCACTCTAATCTCGGCAAACCTGGCATAGCCAGCGTCACGGTCTTAGCGTGACAATCAAGAATAGCATAATGAGGCGACAACTAGTCAATGCCCAAGATAACATCAAAATCTACCATACTGAGTAATAACAAATCGTCTTTGGTCTCAAAACCACTAAGAGCAATCAAACACGACCGATATACGCGATCCACAATGAGATAATCTCCCACAATAGTAGATGCATAAACAGGGTAACTCAAAGAATCCCGAGATATCCCCAAATGTGGAGCAAAATAAGAAGACATATATGAATACGTAGAGCCTAGGTCAAATAATACTAATGCATCCCTATGACAGACATGGACGATACCTGTGATGACTGAATCTGAAGAAACGGCCTTTGAATGGGCTGGAAGGGCATAGTACCTGGCCTGGCCTCCCCCTCTAGGGCGACCTCAACCTCCCCGACCTCCCCGACCTCCACCTCAAACTGGCTGAGGAGGTGGGGTAGCAGCTAGTGCTGAAAGAATGGTCGGAGGACCCGGTGGAGCACGTGGAGGCTGATAAGTCTGTGGAGGTGCACCCCTCCTAGCTCTGGGGCAATATCTAACCAGGTGACGAGTGTCACCACACTCAAAACAACCTCTCGGAGGATGCGGCGGCTGAGACTGAATCGGACCTGGCCTACTGGACTGGCCGGTAATAGCACCTTGAGTAGGAGGCATACTCGATACTGGCAGTGCATAATAGGGCTCCTGAGGTCTAGGAGGAGCTGGAACACCGCTAGCTGTTGGAAGAGCTGAATGAACAGGGCGACTCACAAAACCCCTACCATAGCGTGCTGCTAGTGCACGAGCTCCTGAATAATGACCAGTCTCTCGAGACCTATTGGCCTCTCTCTCCAATCTGTCCCGGGCAAACATGCCCTCCACCCTCCCGGCAATGCTCACTGCCTGCTGATAAGTGATGTCCATCTCCAACTCCCTGGCCATACTGGTCCGAATACTGGGGTGAAGTCTCTCAATGAAGCGACAAACCCTCTCTCTGACTATAGCAACCAGAGCTGGCGCATGGTGAGCTAACTCACTGAAATAGACTGCATACTCTGACACAGTCATAGCACCCTGATGCAACTACTCAAACTCTGCACGCCAAGCATCCCTGAGCCTCTGAGGAACATACTCACGTAAGAACATCTCTGAAAACTGAGGCAAAGTGAGTGAGACTGCCTCGTCTGGACTACTCAGCTCATAGGCACGCCAACATTAGATCCATGACGACATTATCCAGAATGAGCTCTACCGCATTGACCGCGCCATAGAGGAGACGCCCTCATCTGTGCTGAATCCCTCCGATTATGAAAACCTAAATTTATCGAGCCCTGACCTGATTCAGATTAAATAGATCCCTCATAATGCGGCCTCTGCAATTGTCGGACACTATCAACAGAATATGGTGGCATAGGATCGCACCGAAAATCTCAAGTTGTCTAGCAGACCTAGCCCTCTTACACTGACCCTCATCACGATCCTCGTATTGCTGCCGTTTCTGATCAACCAAATTCTGAGTATAAGCTTAGATGCGGGAAATATCCATACTATCGAGCATAGCGGCCGTGGAACACTCATTAATCAGGTGCGGCCCAAGTCCTACCACAAACTGATGCACTAGGTAACTCATCTCAGCCACAATCGAGGGAGCATACCTCGCCAAGGAATCAAACTCGAGACTATACTCCCGCACACTCATATTCCCTTGTTTAAGAGCCAAGAACATGTCTACCCTTTCTTGACAAATCTCTGCCGGCAAGTAATGACGTAAGAAAACCCCTGAGAACTCTTCCCATACCGCTGGAGGTGCATTTGTCCCTCTAGACAATTCCCAAGTTTCATACCACTGAACCACAATTGGTAAGAGGCCAACTCTACTGACTCAGAGTATGATACCATGTTGTCACGACCCAAAATCCACTATAGATCATGATGGCGCCTAACGTCGCCGTCAGGCAAGCCAACGGTAATTTACTAATTCAATTACCCATCTTTATTACCTTTGAAATCAAAATTTCCATTATCTAATAAGTATAAAATAGGATTTACAGAGTGAAACAATGATGGTTATGTGAACTACCGTACCAAACATCCAGTAGGAACCTCCAAAACCCAGTGTCACAAGTGCATGAGAGTCAACTAGGAAAAATATGATAAATGCAACATCTGTCTGGAATACAAATTAGACAGGAGTATATAAATAACTTTGATGAAGACTCTGTAGCTACGGATTCGTAGCATGGAATGCAGCTCACCGTAAGTCCCCGAGATAGATGCGCATCTGTGCCCAAAAGATCACTAGACATACATGTACCTGCACAAAACTGTGCAGCAAGTGTAGTATGAGTACGTAAACAATGTGTACTCAGAAAGTATCAAGTCTAATCTCGAAGAAGTAGTGACGAGAGGTCGACTTTGATACTCACTATGGGTCAATAATATTAAAATGGAAATATTTAACTAGACATGGTTTATGTGAATAACAATAATTTTTCTTAACAAGCGGGAATAAATAGTTCTTTCAAATACAATAATTTCCAATTAATCAATTATCTTCACAAGCTGCAATAGAATACCAAGGTATCGTGTAGTTATTATTATTAAGCACAATTTCTGCCGAGGTCGTACGGCCCAATCCAGAGTATCATGTACACAGCCGAGGAACGTGCGGCACGATCTATAGATGCATCTATACTTCCGAGGCATTCGGCCCGCTCTAAACGAAAGGGGGACATTTTCTTATGAACCTTCGGAATGAGAAGTATTTATAAGGCTAACACATAAGGATATACAATTTCCATTAACAGTCAAGTAATTTGCACTAAAATTCAAGTATGTGAAATTTCGGTTTTTTACTATTTCTTCTAACAATTTCCAATATAATTCCAGTACTTTAATAAAATAAAGGATGCAATTATTACAAGAAATTCATGATTTGAGTCCTAAACTACCCGGACATAGCATAATTAGTAGCTAAACACGGACTCTCATCACCTCGTGCCTACGTAGCCCCCACAATTAGCAACAATTATTAATTAAAATCACCTATGGGGTAAATTTTCTCTTACAAGGTTATACAAGAGACTTACCTCGCTCCGAAGCTCCATAGTCGGCTCCAACGCCACTCTAACACCTCAAACCGATGCTTGTCGATCCAAAACTATGCAAACAAGGTGAAAACCAATCAAAATGTGTTACAATACCCATAATTAATCAATTTAAAAAATTTCCAACTCCGCTCGAAAAGTCGATAATATCAACCCTCGGGCCCACGTGCCCGGATTCCAAAAATTTTCGAAGATAAACTTTACCTATAATATCACGAACTCCAATATATGATTTATTCCTAATTCCATGTCCGATTCGTGGTCAAAATCCAAAAATACCAAATTTTTAGGTTTTTCTTCAAAATCCCAAACTTCTACAAATTTTCATGCTTGAATCCATATAAAATCCTTATATTTAACTCACAATAGGTAGGGATAACTTACCTTGCAATTGATGATGAAAACCTCCACTTGAAGCTCTCCAAGCATCACCCCAAACGAAGAGAGAATGAAAGAAATGGGCCAAATCTCGTCTTAAAAACAACTCACTGCCTAGCCTCGGCATTTGCACCTGCGGTCCTTTTTCCTCTTCTGCGCCTCTGCTTCTGCGGAGGATTAATCGCAGGTGCGGCTCTCCCCAAGGCCGGCTCCTTTGCTTCTGCGCTCCTTCACCGCAGGTGCGCATCCACTTCTGCGGAAAATCTTCCGCACCTGCGGACTCCCAGTCCCTCACTCCCTTCCGCTTCTGCGACTTGCCTGATCGCTTTTGCGGAGTCGCACCTGCGGCCCTTTTTCTGCAGGTGTGATTGCACCAACAACCAGAAAAATCCAGCATTCCCTTAGTTCAAAAATCGATTCGTTAAGCATCCGAAACTCACCCGAGGCACCCGAGACCCCAACAAAACATACCGACAAATCCTAAAACATCATACGAACTTAGTCAAGCCTTTAAATCACATCAAACAACGCTAAAAGCATGAATCACCCTCTAATTCAAACTTAATGAACTTTGAAACTTCAAACTTTTACAATCGGTGCCGAAGCCTATCAAATCACGTTCGATTGACCTCAAATTTTGCACACAAGTCATAACTGACATTACGGACCTACTCCAACTTCCAGAATCAAAATCTGACCCCGATATCAAAAAGTCCACTCCCAGCCAAACTTCTCAAAATCATCCAAATTTCCAACTTTCGCCAATTGACGCCGAAATCACCTTCAGACCTCCAAATCAATGTCTGGACATGCTCATGAGATTAGAATCACCATACAAAACTATTCCCAAGCTCGTAATCCCAAACGGACATAGATAACATCAAAATCCATTCCAACCCAAACTTAGGAAATTCTTAAACTTTCAAAATGCTAACCTTCCGTAATAAGCACCAAAATACTCCTTAGCCACCCGATTCTTGACCCGAACATACGACTATGTCCAAAATCATCATACGAACCTATTGGAACCTTCAAATCCCAATTCCGAGGTCGTTTACTAAAAATCCAAACCTTAGTCAATTCTTCCAACTTAAAGCTTCTGAATTTAGAATTTTTTTCCCGAATCAACTCCAAACATCCCAAAATTCGATTCCGACCACACGTACAAGTCATAATACCTGAAGTAAAGCTACTCAAGGCCTCAAACCGCCGAACGACATGCTGGAGCTCAAAACAACCAGTCGGGTCGTTATATTCTCTCCCACTTAAACATACGTTCGTCCTCGAACGTGCTAAGAACTGCTCCGAAGTTGTCCAAAATCACTGTTTAACACCTCGTGCACCTGCTCGTGCTACCACAATCCAGTTGCACACATTAGCTCGAGCCAAACTGAAAATCGTACATATAACCTTAGCTAACGAGCTTTAGAACCAAATTCCAACTTCTGAATTTCTTTACAAGACCTTATTCTATAGCACGAACACAGTGCAAATCTCCACATGCTGATTCCACACACAATCATGCACCCAGGCTAACATCACAAAATGCACCGCATAACTCGTTTGCCCAAGTCATCCTCTTCCAAGCACAATAGCTGAAACTTCACTGACCCGGCGCCCGAAACACACCTCATTACACCTATGAGCCCGGTTCCAAACCTCCAATTCTGCCACGACGGACGAGATGTGTAGAAACTCATAACCACCTGCCGAATCGACAAATCTTGGAGTCTACTCTTGACAGGAACCATTGCCTTATTCTAAACTGAATCACGATATTTTCCTTTAACAGGATCCATTAACCAATAACCTCGTCTCACCCAGTACAAGCTGTTCAGGCAATAAGCCATCTCGACCACTGACCAAAATCTCATATGACGCCATCAAAGTGCCGACAAGCCACAACTCAAATATTATATATAAGGAAAAATGAACTCTGGAAAGGAACTGCCCAGCCCACATAACAAACAAAATGGTCGAACAGACGCTATGAACTCTCTTTAGTGAATGAGAAACAAAATACAAAGAAACAAATATATGTAACTATACTCAACATCTCATTATTGCGGTGTGAAACCCGATCCAACATGACACTGTTGTGCCACCCGATCTGCACATATCAATTAAGAAGAAAACACACACATCAAGCCATAACGTTTATACTTACGAGATGCCCGAATATCGACCACAAGCACGCCAAGTACAAAAAGTACTACTCTGGGGAGACGAATAACGTCACACGCTATGAAACTCAAGCACAACTAACATGCGATAAATGACTCGTATCTCGAGAGCCATCCTGCTCGCATAACATTACAAGCTACACGGGACCTCACATCGATTCTGATCATACCATACTGAACTAATAACCTTTCAAGGATCCACAATGGCCCTATTCATGACATACACGAGCAGCCGTACCAATCCGGATCAAACTCCCACATTAACGATTGTACCCCAAAATCTCCATACATGGTTTCAATCTTTAACAATCAGGTGACAAATATGTCACACTTATATCAATCTCCCCGTGGGGTACACTCCCATGACCCTCTGCCCAGGTAGCAAAATCCACACATCCATACCACCAACCGTACTAATTTTGTAAAGCAAATTAAGAACTCGCAAATCAATACACAAAGCCCCTTACCTAGGATGTCGTTCAAAGACAATGCCAACTTACTCTGAACATTCGAATGCACCCCTGCTTATCCGAGCTAGTGGCATTATTGTCAGCACTGAACCACAACCTTGACCTTCAACTTCCAGTTCCTATGCCTCTCACTGCACCTATCATGCTGCTACGTCATAATACACGTATTCCATAACCCTTGAACTACTAGTGGACTAAACACTTTATTGACCAGAAACCTTTAATTTAGCTCATTTCAGAAGAACCTATGCAACACACAACTGAATTCTCAAACAGCGGAAAATACAAACCTCACGTTGTGGTCTAAACCGTTGCAACTCTTCCGGAAATCCATTTACACCACAAAGACATTTGAATCGAATACCTCCTAGATCAAACAAGTTGTGGTGGAGCTCAAGCCCACGCGTACAACCACAAGCCACCTGTATAACTTCACGCTGAAGGAGTTGATCACTGCAACAGTCATGCTAATTCAACCATTACTAACCGACCCAAGTCCTTTAAATTTACGAAACATAACGAACTAAATTCGTACTCATCCCGAGTGACCAAGCATCATGAGATCACCCCGTCTCAATACTCATGAACCATCTCCTACTCTCCTTATACTAACAATAGCATCCCCAACTTTCACACCCATTTTGCAAGACCTCCATCGAATATGAAGTTATTTATTCCTTTACTCTGATGCTGCACCGCATACCTAACGATGACATAGAACATTCCAAGTTTTGTTCGCAATCTGCTGCGGAGACTCAGTCTTTAACCATACAACGGACCCGAAATCCTTAGGCACTGCACTTTAATTCTTGAATCCACTAGGACCGTTGTTAAGAGTTATCCACTCTGACATGGTCTCGAATATAACCAAACTTCATTGCTCTGCTTGCACATGAATACCCTCTCAAAGAAGAAACCGACTGAATGTTTTTCCTCGTACATTATACCCACAAGAAACATAAACTCTAAGTCTTCCCAAATCATACACCTCAATTGCTAAGGCGAAGTATAGCACCTATTCATCGAGTTCCTTGTTCAAATAACTCTTGATGTTTTCTTTTCTTAGTCATAAATAGTTCACTAATGCACCGATAGCTAGAAGTCGCACACGTAGATAACCATGCGATCCAATCATAGACGGTGGGGGTCCCCCACTTAGCTTTAAGCTACCATCAGATAATGTAGAGCCCACAACTATTCTTTCTCCTCATTTACCATGATCCCACGCCATTAACCACCAAATTTCTCTAAGTCTTTTGTTAAGATTTTCATGAACATTCTGAATCATTTGTCCATCTCATTTCGACCTCTTACTGGGCAGAAATTAAAATCCTTCGTAACAACTTCATCAACATCACACAACCGCAAGCCTGTTCACAGGATATAACCCACATGTGAAAATTCCATGCCGACGTCTTCCAATGACACTGTACTAGGTGCAACTACCACACATTCAGTAAACCTCCCGAGCCTATGCTCGCCCACTAGTCGTACAAGTCCGTTCACTCCCTATTGGAACCTTCAAATCCCGATTTCGAGGTAATTTACTAAAAATTCAAACCTTAGTCAATTCTTCCAACTTAAAGCTTCTGAATTTAGAATTTTCTTCCCGAATCAACTCCAAACATTTCGAAATTCGATTCCGACCATACATACAAGACATAATACCTGAAGTAAAGCTACTCATGGCCTCAAATCGCCAAACGATACGCTAGAGCTCAAAACGACTAGTTAGGTCGTTACAACATGCATCACCCTCAAAGTCCTCTACATCCTATCAATAATGTTTTGAGGGTCTTCATCCATGTTGGATCCGTTAAACACTAGAGGGTCCAGGTTGATTAAGTCTCGAACTCTCGCAGTAATAGCCCTGTCAATATTACCAACACATGTACCTACCTGGCGCTGAGCCTGAGCGGCTACCAATCTAGTCAACTACTGTACTGCACTCCGCTTATCCATATCCTCATCATGAGCAACAGGTGGAGGTTCTAGGTTCCTCCTCATCTTCTCGGGTGCTGGCAAAATCGGAGAACTATGCGAGGGTATCACACTTCCCCTCGGGGCCTCACTCTGTCCCTCACTAGACATTGGTGCTCTACTCATGCCCTCATCTGCCGCTACTTTACCCTTCTGACTAGCTGTAGCTTTCCTGGTCATAGGCATCACTATATATATAAAACAAGTTAAAGGTCAAGGGCTTTAATCCCTACGACTCTGCTCTATTGCACGATATAATATCAAGAAGGAAGGGTAGCCGGTCCCTAAATGCCCTGTAGTTTCCAGTTTATACAATATGATGAACAACATATTTATAAACAAGACTTTACTAGACATGGCTTGCAGACAACCCTAGGACAGATCCGCTCTGATACCAAGCTTGTCACGACCCAAACCGGGGGGGGGAGGGGCACGACTAGCACCCGGTGCCTACTCAGCCGAGCGCCATGTACCTTATCCTTCTTTACTATAAGACTCGTCACAAGCCATGATAGGCCATATATAAGTAACAATATTAGAACTTAACTTACATAACTAATTCAAAAAGATTTATATAGATACATAAGGGCCAATAAGGCCGTTGACATGTCATACCTAAAACTATACACAAGACACTGTATGCAAAACCTCTAAGAAAACATGACCGTAATATATAAGTCAAGACAGGGCTCCCGACATCCTCATAAAACAAAATATCATATACAAAACGTGACACGACAATACTCCAGGAAGAAGTGGAGCTCACCAACCAAAAGTTGATATCTGGAGGTAGCCTACAGTGGAGGGCCCTCGCCTCGTCTATTTACACCCGCGTGGAATGAAACACATCGCCCCAAGCAAAGGGACATCAATACGAAGAATGTACCGAGCATGTAAGGCAGAAATAAAATATAATAATAATATATTATCACTGGGAGGGATAAGGGTCAACCTGTAACCTCTAACTTGCCGCTAAGATCCATAACATATAGAATAAGTCTAATCTCGTATATATAAATAAAACTACAATATAATAGTTCTGATTACATCATTTTCGTGACGTTAAACTGCCCGATTGATAAGTGGTAACTGCCCGACCGGCCGTAGCGCGGTGGTAAATGCATGATTGCCCGACCGGCCGTAGCTCAGTGGTAAATGTGTAACTACCCAACCGGCCATAGCTCGGTGGTAAATGCATGACTGCCCAACCGGCCATAACTCGATGGTAAATGATGATGTATGACTGCCAACTGGCCGTAGCTCGATGGTAAATGATAATGCATGACTGTCCAACGGGCCGTAGCTCGGTGATAAATGATGATGCATGACTACCCAACTGTCCGTCGCTCGGTGATAAATGATGATGCATGGCTGCCCAACCGACCGTAGCTCAGTGGTAAATGATGATGCATTACTGCCAAACCAGCCGTAACTCGGTGGTAAATGAAGATGCATATAATACTACATTTTGAACATTAACATCTTTATTGAATGCCTCAATAGAGAGTTAGGAACATACTTAGGCATTCTTTGAATATTATTTTAAAGGAATGAATAACGTAGACATTCTTAACTACTAAGAGTAGAGCCATTTATGAAATAACATTTCTGTAATGACCCAATCGGTCATTTTAACTTTTAGAACCCCGTTCCATAAAATAAAACTTTCTGTAGGTTCTTGTAATGATTTATGACTTGCGGGCATGGTTGATTCGGGATTTAGAAGTGTTTGAGGTAAAACCGGAACACTTGGTTCCTTAAGTTGGCCTTAAAGTGCTAAGTTTGACTTCAGTCAACATTTTAAGAAAATAACCCTGGAATAGAATTTTGATGATTCCAATAGCTCCGTATGGTGATTTTGGACTTAGGAGCGTGATCAGAATTTTATTTGGAAGTCCGTAGTGAAATTAGGCTTGAAATGGCTAAAATAGAAATTTAAAGTTTGAAAGTTTGACCGGGGAGTTGACTTTTGATACCGGAGTCGGAATTCAGTTCCGAAAATTTTTATAGCTCCATTATGTAATTTATGACTTGTGTGTACAATTTGAGATCAATCGGAGTTGATTTGATAGGTTCCGACATCGAATGTAGAAGTTAAAAATTCTAAGTTTCATTAAGCTTGAATTGGAGCATGATTCGTGATTTTAGCGTTGTTTGATGTGATTTGAGGTTTCAAATAAGTTTTTATGATGTTTTAGGACTTGTTGGTGTTTTGGGTTGAGGTCCCGAGGGCATCGGGTGAGTTTCGGATGGTTAACGGATCAAAAGTAGGACTTAGCTGCTGCAAAAGCTGCTGCAATTTTTCTGCTGGAAATGCTGTCAAAATCGGGCTGCCTGTCAAAATCGAGCTGCCTGACCAAAATCGAGGTCCCTGACAAAATAGAGGTCCCTGACAAAAATCGAGCTCCCAAGATCGAACTAGACAGATCGAGCTCCCAAGATCGAATTGGGCAGATCTGTAAGTTATAAAAACAGAGGCATTCAACCCATTTGCCAATTTTGACAAATTTGAGCTTGAACAGAGGTGACTTTTGACAGATTTTCAAGGAAAGACATTTGGGGTAAGTGATTCTAACTCGGATTTGATCAATATACACGAATATATCATTATTTTCACAATTTAATTCGTGTTTTGAAATTAAAATTTGGAAAAGTTTAGAAATCTCACAGAAACGAAATTTTGAGATTTCGGTATTGATTCGGAGTTGGATTTGAGTGAAACTGGTATGGTTGGACTCGTAATTGAATGGGTTATCGGATTTCATAACTTTCGCCGGATTCCGAGATGTGGGCTCCGCGGGCGAATTTTTAATTAATTTTGGATCTTTTCTTTAAAATATAGTATTTTCTTATAGAATTGATTCCTATAATATTTAGTGATTGTATCGAATTATTTTGGCTAGATTCGAGGCAGACGGAGTTAGATAATTGTGGAAAAGGCCTTATAGTGGATTAAATTGGAGCAAGACGAGGTAGGTTTCTTGTCTAATCTTGTGAGGGGGAAATTACCTCATAGGTGATTAAGATTAAATAATTGTTGCTAATTGTGGGGGCTACGTATGCACGAGGTGACGAGAGTCCGTGCGTAGCTACTATTAATGCTAAAGTCCGGGTAGTTTAGGACTCAAAGCATGTATTACTTGTGTAAATTGTATTCTTTGATTAATTAATATTAATTAATATATATGAATATATTGTGAATTGTTTGATAAAGATATTAAAGGATGGAAATCTTATAGGCTTGATTTTCTATTTAAATCAATTAATTATTAAAAGAAATTATTCTCCTCCCAAATTTATCTTATAATAAACATAATGTCCTTCCGGAGGCACATAAGAAAATGTCCTCCTTTCTTATGGAGCGGGCCGAACACCTCGACAGGATAGATGCATCTATGGATCGCGCCACACGTCCCTCGGCAGTGTACACGACACTCTGGATTGGGCCGTACGTCCTCGGCAAAAATCGTGCTTAATAATAATAATTATACGATACTTTAATAATTTATTTCAGCTTGAGAAGCTAATTAATAAATTGAAAAATCCTTGGAATTTAATGAATTATTATTCTTGCTTGTTTATGGAATTAATTGTTACTCCTTTAAATGAGATTTAAATTGATAAATTGAAATTTTTCTGAATTGAAGGAATTTAATTAATATATTGATAATTGTTACATTTGAAGAAATTTGATTATCTCTGCTGATTAAATAAATTATTGTAAATTCTGTAAATCATACTGATTTAAATATTCTAGTTATATTTCAGTTATTATTATTGACCCATAGTGAGTGTCAAAGTCGGCCATCTCGTCTCTACCACTTCGAGATTAGGCTTGGTACTTACTGGGTGCACGTTATTTACGTACTCATACTATACTTGCTGCACTTTTTGTACAGGATCTGAGACAGGTACTAGTGGAGGACCTATCATCACATACCCACGTCATCCCGAGGCATAGTGGTGAGCTGCCTTTCTGAGCTGTTCTGCAGCTACCGGTGTCTCTTCTTATATTTATATTCTGTCTATTTCATTTTAGACAGTATTTGGAGTTTTGTATAATCTACTAGATGCTCATGCACTTGTGACATCGGGTCTCGGCACACACACATTGGTAGAAGTTGGTATTTTATTATTTTCTTGGAATAAAAGTTTAACCAATGTACGTATGACTTATTCGTTGGATTGCCTAGCTGTAGTGTTGGGCGCCATCATGACCTATAGGTGAAATTGGGTCGTGACAATATGGTATCAGAGCACTAGGTTCACGTAGGTCTCACAAGTTATGAGCAGACCTAATAGAGTCTTGCGGATCGGTATGGAGACGTCTGTACTTATCTTCGAGAGGCTATATAGTGTTAGGAAACTACCTTTCTTCATTTTCTATCGTGCAATTGATGTAGTACTAAATATCCTTCTCTTATTCTCTCACAGATGGTGAGAACACGCTCTAATGAGACTCCAGACCAGGGAAGAGCTACTCCCCCAGTTGCTAGAGGCCGAGGGAGGGCTCCAGCCCGTGGTAGAGGGCGAGGACATCCCAGGACTATTCCGGTTATTCCGCCAGTGGATCCAGCAAAGAATCCCATTATTGAAAAGCAGGGTGAGGTGCATGTGGCAGAGCCAACTCTGGTGGACTTCATATCTGCACCGGGATTTTAGGATGTCATGGGTCGTATGCTGCGATTCATGGATAATATGACTCAGGACGGTTTATTTCCGACAGACCCAACATCATCTCAGGCGGGCGGGGGAGCACAGACCCTACCGCGCAGGCTCATGGATAAGCAGCTGCTGTATATCAGACCCAGGGTGCACTACCCGTGGGTGGAGTCCAGCCAGTGGCAGCAGCTACACCTGAGCCCAGGCCATCTATAGCCGCCGATCCTCAGAAACTATTGGACAGATGGACTAGACTACATCCTCCTGTCTTCGTGGGTGAGCGACATGAGGATCCACAGGATTTCATTGATCGTTGCAAGGATAAACTGTACAACATGAGGATATTGGAATCCCATGGGTTGATTTCTCTACTTTTCAACTAGAGGGTAGAGCCCGTAGATGGTGGCAGTCTTATGCTCTTGGCAGACCAGCAGATTCTCCTCCCATGAATTGGGACAGGTTCACCCGTATCTTCTTGGACATGTATATTCCACCCTCCCAGAGGGAAGAGTTGCGGTTTCAGTTTGAGCAGCTCCAGTAGGGTGAGATGTCAGTGACTGATTATGAGGCGAGGTTTTCTAAATTATCTCGCCATGCACTAATGATACTCCCTACTGAGGCGGAGAGAGTGCGAAGGTTTGTAGCCGGTTTACATACTGGTATTTAGGCCATTATGGCTCGAGAGGTTGAGATGGGTACTTCTTATGAGCGAGTTGTGGAGATAGCCCAAAGGATTGAGGGTGTACGTCAGCGGAGCCGAGAGCAGATTATGAGAGATAAGTGGTTCATGTACTGTGGAGAGTTCAGAGGTGCTCCGTTCGGGGGCAGAGGTCAGTTCGTGAGGGGACAGTCCAGCAGACCCCCATATCCAGCACCACCACCTCCTCGAGGTGCTCCAGTGCGACCTTATCTCAGTGCTATCCCAGAGAGTTCTTACTGCCCACCAGCTATTCAGGGTCCTCCCAGTGGGTATTCAGGTCCCCAGGGCCAGACACTTAGTCAGCAGCCCATCGCACCGAAGAGTTATTACGAGTGCGGGGATCCCAGTCACATGCAGAGGTTTTGCCCCAGGCTTCGGGGTAGACCAGTACAGCAGGGTCAGCAACCTATGCTTATTGGACTAGTTGCTCCACCAGTAGTCCGACCACCCAGAGGTGGAGGACAGGTGGGTAGGGGCCATCCTAGAGGTGGAGGTCAGCTAGGCGGAGGCCAGACAGTTGGTGCTCCAGCTCGGTTCTATGCTTTTCCGGCTAGACCAGATGCAGAGGCCTCAGATGCCGTGATTACAGGTATTATTTCTATTTGTGGCAAAGATGCCTCAGTATTATTTGATCCAGGATCTACGTATTTATATGTGTCATCTCTATTTGCTCCATTCCTGGGTGTTTCTCGTGAGTCCTTGAGTACTCCTGTATATGTGTCCACTCATGTGGGCGATTCTGTTGTTGTGAACCGGATCTACCGGTCCTGTATTATTACATTCTGTGGTTATGAAACTAGAGCAGATCTCCTATTGCTTGAGATGACCGATTTTGAAATTATTCTGGGCATGGACTGGTTATCTCCATATCATGCTATTCTAGATTGTCATGCCAAGACTGTTACCTTGGCTATTCCAGCATTGCCTAAGCTGGAGTGGAAAGGTTCGCCTATTAGTTCATTTAATCGATTTATTTCTTTTATAAAGGCTCAACACATGGTTGAGAAGGGTTGTTTGGCTTATCTAGTCTATGTTCGGGATACTACTGCAGAGACTCCGGCTATTAATTCAGTGCCTGTAGTTCGGGAGTTCCCCGATGTATTCCCGTCAGATCTTCCAGGTATGGCACCTGATCGTGATATTGATTTCTGTATTGACTTGGCTTCAGATACCCTGCCTATATCTATCCCACCATATCGCATGGCTCCGAAAGAATTGAAAGAATTGAAAGAATAGCTTGAAGAGTTACTAGCCAAAGGGTTCGTCAGACCGAGTGTATCGCCTTGGGGTGCACCTGTATTATTTGTGAAAAAGAAGGATGGAGCAATGCGGATGTGTATTGATTATCGCCAATTGAACAAAGTCACTATTAATAACAAGTACCCGTTGCCGCATATTGATGATCTATTTGACCATTTGCAGGGTGCTAGGGTATTCTCTAAGATCGACTTGAGGTCGGGGTACCATCAGTTGAAGATTCAGGATTCGGATGTTCCGAAGACTGCTTTCTGTACTAGATATGGTCATTATGAGTTTCTGGTAATGTCTTTTGGTTTAACTAATGCCCCGGCAGCGTTTATGGATCTGATGAATAGGGTATTCATGCCATATATTGATTTGTTTGTCATTGTCTTCATTGATGACATATTAATCTATTCGTGCAGTAGGAGGAACATGAGCAGCATATGAGATTAGTGCTTCAGACATTGCGGGAACAAAAGCTATGCTAAGTTCTCTAAATGTGAGTTCTGGCTTGAGTCTGTAGCATTTTTGGGACATATTGTATCGAGCGAAGGTATTAAAGTTGATCCCAAAGAGATTGAGGCAGTTCAGAATTGGCATCGTCCCACTTCGGCGACTGAGATCAGGAGTTTTCTGGGTTTGGCAGGTTATTATCGTCGGTTCGTGGAAGGTTTTTCATCTATTGCAGCACCTTTGACCAAATTAACCCAGAAGAGTGCCCCATTCCGATGGTCCGATGATTGTGAGGTGAGCTTTCAGAAGCTCAAGACATCATTGACTACAGCACCAGTGTTAGTGTTGCCTTCCCGTTCGGGGATGTATATAGTGTATTGCGATGCTTCGCGCATTGGCTTGGGTTGTGTATTGATGCAGGAAGGACAAGTTATTGCATATGCTTCACGTCAGCTGAAGCCCTACAAAAAGAATTATCAGGTACATGATTTGGAGTTAGCTGCGATTGTTCACGCTCTTAAGATTTGGAGGCATTATCTTTATGGGGTGTCTTGTGAAGTTTACACTGATCATCGCAGTTTGCAGCATTTGTTCAAGCAGAGGGACCTAAATTTGAGACAGCATAGATGGCTTAAAAGATTATGATATTACTATCTTGTATCATCCGGGCAAAGCAAATGTGGTTGCAGATGCCTTGAGCAGAAAGGTGGAGAGTATGGGTAGTTTGGCTTTCATTTCAGCAGAGGAAAGGCCATTAGCCTCAGATATTCAGTCCTTGGCTAACAGACTTGTGAGGCTGGACATTTCAGAGCCCAGCCGATTTCTTGCATGTGTTGTGGCCCAATCTTCACTATTGGAGCAGATCAAGGCTCGCCAGTATGATGACCCACACCTGGTGGTTCTTCGTGAAATGGTACTACGAGGTGATACCAAGGAAGTTACTATTAGAGCGGATGGTGTTCTGCGACTCCAGGATCGTCTATGTGTTCCTAATGTGGATGGGCTGAGGAAAAAGATCCTGGAAGAGGCACACAGTTCTCGATATTCTATTCATCCAGGTGCTACTAAGATGTATCGTGACTTGAGGCAATATTATTGGTGGCGACGAATGAAAAAAGGACATAGTTGAGTATGTAGCTCGGTGTCTAAATTGCCAGCAAGTTAAATATGAGCACCAGAGGCCAGGTGGCCTACTCCAGCAGATGACCATACTAGAGTGGAAATGGGAACGAATTACTATGGATTTTGTAGTTGGGTTACCGCGGACCTTGAGGAAGTTTGATGCAGTTTGGGTGAATGTTGACAGGTTGACCAAGTTGGCACATTTTATTCCTATTGTGACTATGTATACTTCAGCGAGGTTGGCCCAGATTTATATTCAGGAGATAGTTCGGTTGCACGGTGTGCCAATTTCCATCATATCAGATAGAGGCCCTCAGTTTACTTCACATTTATGGAGAGCAGTACAGAGTGAGTTGGGGACCCGTGTAGAGCTCAGCACAGCCTTTCATTCGCAGACCGATAGACAGTCAGAGAGGACAATTCAGATTTTGGAGGATATGCTCAAGGCATGTGTAATTGACTTTGAGGTCAGTGGGATCGTTTCCTGCCTTTGGCCGAGTTTGCTTATAATAACAGTTACCAATCCAGCATCGAGATGGCTCCATTTGAGGCTTTATATGGTCGGCGATGTCGTTCACCTATCGGATGGTTTGAGCCAGGTGAAGCTAAGTTATATGGTACTGATTTGGTAAGGGATGCCTTGGAAAAGGTAAAGTTAATTCAGGAGCGACTTCGTACAACACAGTCCAGACAAAAGAGTTACGCGGATTAGAAAGCGCGTAATATATCATTTATGGTAGGTGAAAAAGTTCTCTTGAAGGTTTCGCCGATGAAGGGAATTATGAGATTCGGGAAGAAGGGCAAGTTGAGCCCAAAGTTTATAGGCCCATTTGAGGTGTTGAAACGAGTTGGGGAGGTTGCTTATGAGCTTGCCTTGCCTCCCAGCCTATCGGGAGTTCATCCGGTTTTTCACGTATCTATGCTCCGGAAGTATCATGCCGACCTATCACATGTGTTAGTCTTCAGCACAGTTCAGCTAGATAATAGCTTGGGTTATGAAGAGGAGCCAATTGCTATTGTTGATAAACAGGTTCGCCAGTTGAGATCCAAGAGGATTTCTGCAGTAAAAGTCCAGTGGAGGGGCCAACCAGTCGAGGAAGAGACTTGGGAGATCGAGGAAAACATGCGGAGCAGATATCCAGACTTATTCAGCACTTCAGGTATAATTCTAAACCCGTTCGAGGATGAACGTTTGTTTAAGAGGTGGAGAATGTAATGACCCAACCGGTCATTTTAACTTTTAGAACCCCATTCCCTAAAATAAAACTTTTCGTAGGTTCTTGTAATGATTTATGACTTGCGGGGATGGTTGGTTCGGGAATTGAAAGTGTTTGAGGTGAAACCGGAACACTTGGTTCCTTAAGTTGGCCTTAAAGTGCTAAGTTTGACTTCGGTCAACATTTTGAGAAAACGACCCCGAAATAGAATTTTGATGATTCCAACAGCTCCGTATGGTGATTTTGGACTTAGGAGAGTGATCGAAATTTTATTTCGAAGTCCGTAGTGAAATTAGACTTGAAATGGCTAAAATAGAAATTTAAAGTTTGAAAGTTTGACCAGGGAGTTGACTTTTGATACCGGAGTCGGAATCCAGTTTCGAAAATTTTCATAGCTCCATTATGTAATTTATGACTTGTGTGTAAAATTTGAGGTCAATCGGAGTTGATTTGTTAGGTTCCGACATCGAATGTAGAAGTTAAAAATTCTAAGTTTCATTAAGCTTGAATTGGAGCATGATTCGTGATTTTAGCGTTGTTTGATGTGATTTGAGATTTCAAATAAGTTTATATGATATTTTAGGACTTGTTGGTGTTTTGGGTTGAGGTCCCGAGGGCCTCGGGTGAGTTTCGGATGGTTAACGGATCAAAAATAGGACTTAGCTGCTGCAATTTTTCTGCTGGAAATGCTGTCAAAATCGGGCTGCCTGTCAAAATCGAGCTGCCTGACAAAAATCGAACCCCTGACCAAAATCAAGGTCCCTGACAAAATCGAGGTCCCTGACAAAAATCGAGCTCCCGAGATCGAGCTCCCATGATCGAGCTCCCAAGATCGAACTGCATAGATCGAGCTCCCAAGATCGAACTGGGCAGATTTGTAAGTTATAAAAACAGAGGCATTCAACCCATTTGCCATTTTTGACAAACTTGAGTTTGAACAGAGGCGACTTTTGACAGATTTTCAAGGAAAGACATTTGGGGTAAGTGATTCTAACTCGGATTTGATCAATATACACGAATATATCATTGTTTTCACAATTTAATTAGTGTTTTGAGATTGAAATTTGGAAAAGTTTAGAAATCTCATAGAAACAAAATTTTGAGATTTCGGTATCGATTCCGAGTCGAATTTGAGTGAAAGTGGTATGATTGGACTCGTAATTGAATGGGTTATCGGATTTCATAACTTTCGTCGGATTCCGAGAAGTGAGCCCTGCGAGCGAATTTTTAATTAATTTCGGATCTTTTCTTTAAAATGTAGTATTTTCTTATAGAATTGATTCCTATAATATTTAGTGATTGTATCGAATTATTTTGGCTAGATTCGAGCCAGACAGAATTGGATAATCGTGGAAAATGCCTTATAGTGGATTAAATTGGAGCAAGACGAGGTAAGTCTCTTGTCTAATCTTGTAAGGGGGAAATTACCTCATAGGTGATTAAGATTAAATAATTGTTGCTAATTGTGGGGGCTACGTACGCACGAGGTGACGAGAGTCCGTGCGTAGCTACTATTAATGCTAAAGTCCGGGTAGTTTAGGACTCAAAGCATGTATTACTTGTGTAAATTGTTTCTTTGATTAATTAATATTAATTGATATATATGAATATATTGTGAATTATTTGATGAAGATATTAAAGGATGGAAATCTCATAGGCTTGATTTTCTATTTAAATCAATTAATTGTTAAAAGAAATTATTCTCCTCCCAAATTTATCTTATAATAAACATACTGTCCTTCCGGAGGCACATAAGAAAATGTCCTCCTTTCTTGTGGAGCGGGCCGAACGCCTCGGCAGGATAGATGCATCTATGGATTTAAATAAATTCTGTAAATTATTGTAAATTATTGTAAATAAATTATCTCTACTGATTAAATAAATTATTGTAAATTCTGTAAATCATGATGATTTAAATATTCTAGTTATATTTCAGTTATTATTATTGACCCATAGTGAGTGTCAAAGTCGGCCATCTCGTCTCTACCACTTCAAGATTAGGCTTGATACTTACTGGGTACACGTTGTTTACGTACTCATACTACACTTGCTGTACTTTTTGTGCAGGATCTGAGACAGGTACTAGTGGATGACCTATCATCACATACCCACGTCATCCCGAGGCATAGTGGTGAGCTGCCTTTCTAAGCCGTTCTGCAGCTACCGGTGTCTCTTCTTATATTTATATTCTGTCTATTTCATTTCAGACAGTATTTGGAGTTTTGTATAATCTACTAGATGCTCATACACTTGTGACACCGGGTCTTGGCACACACACATTGGTAGAAGTTGGTATTTTATTATTTTCTTGGAATTAAGTTTAACCAATGTACGTATGACTTATTAGTTGGCTTGCCTAGCTATAGTGCTGGGCGCCATCACGACCTATAGGTGAAATTGGGTCGTGACAATTTCGTTTACATATCGTTACTTGGATCATGCCAAAAGAAGGAAAAATTAGACTTAACATACCTTTAGTGACAACTTTATCGAAGGCGATGAACTTGGCCTTCTTCACACGTAATCTCAATAAGTGAAAAAAATCAGATCCTTTAACTAGTTACACCAGTTGATAATTTCACTTGTTAAACAACAAGGATGCCTTCGTTGTTGCCATTTTTGGTTCATTGCAACATCTACTTTCTAAAGAAAAAATGCTAGTTAAAGAAGATTCTCACTTTTAAATGGTTTCCATTTCTTAGCATATGTACGTTATTTTGTCTTAGTAGTACTGTAAAGTACATGTAGGTCCTACTTTTTACCTAATTTAATAGCCCTTTGGAGTGGATGAGTCATAGAAAGTGATACTAATATACATACACATATATGGCACATTTGCCAAGTATCTTTTCCTTATCCAAACCATTGATAAGAATGTCCATTTATTAGGTGGGACCTACTTAGAACAATAAATTAGATTCCATATCCCCTTAATCCTTTCTCATCCACGGTAAGTGCAAATAAATAACAAATTCATGTATGATAATAAAATTGGGAATTAAAAGTCCTTGTCTCATACTTTCAAAATTATTTAATAATCAACTCATCACATTTATATTTAAAGAAAATCATAAGTGCTTTATAAATTTAAACTATACTAATATATCATAAACATTATGACATCTAGGAAATATATGTTATAAAATTATAATTTTTCCATCCAAATGTCAAGAGTATAAGGTTTTGTACTATTAATTCTCAAAATGGGTAATGATAAATTTTATTATGAGAAAATAATTTCTAGAAAGGATATAAACATAAATTTTCTTATGAGGAAGAAATTTCTTTTCTTATAATAGATAAAATATTATTTAAAAGTTTCCTCATATAATGTGTTTAACTAAAACTTATCAAAAAATATTATACTAATAACTTTTGTTAATCATATTTATCCAATATTTACAAAAGAATGTTTCTCTTAAAAGAAAGTACCATATCAATGCAATATATAACGTTTTCGAAATTCAGTAAACTTACGGGGTCTTACATCTATAACTTCATGTACGACCTTAATCTCTTCCAACTAACATGGTTTTACTACAATGCATCCAAACACTAAGGTACGAGATGTTACACACATATCCCTAAATAAATTCTACTTTTAAAGAATTTACAATCTAATTATCTTTATCTTAAGTCATGCATATAACTTTGTTCTTAAAATAAAAATTAAAAATTTAAATATTTAACGAAATCTATCATAAGTTGTAACCCTAACATAATCTTAATCTTCTAACATAGAAATTCTAGCAAAAACATAATCAATAGGAGTAAACCCTAAATTTAATTAAACATTAACTAAACCGTAATTTATACAATTAAAATAATTAAAATTACTTAAATTCAAAAATGTAGATAACTAACCTTGAAATGCTAGGAGAGGGGAATTGATTTTGGGTGGCAGAGGATGTCTAGTGTGCTATGGTTGCCGACGGATGAGGCAGTGGGTGCCAGCGGAACAGTGGCAGGGGAAGGGAGGGAGACTTCTAGGTGCTTTGTTTTTGAGTGAGGAGGGAGATAGAAGTTGTTTTTGGATGGGAATTTGGGGGAATCGCGACTGTAAGGAGGAGAAAAAGAGAGATGGAAGAGAGATAGACAAAAGAAGAAAATGGGGAAGAACCCGTCTCTGGCAGGACTAAATTGAAAATTTCCGACCGAAATCGGTCGAAAAATCCGCCCGGTAAGTTTAAGTGGCCTTTGACAGTTTGACCACGACCATTCCGATCGAAATCGGGCGGTAATTTAATTTTAAATTTTAAAAAAAAATTATTTAATTTAAAAACTAACCGACTTCGGTCGGTTTTAGCCAAGATACAAATTAATTATAGGTACTATATAATATATAATTAATTGTGTGTGTGTGTGTGTATATATATATATATATATATATATATATATATATATATATATATATATATATATATGTATATATTTTCACACACACACACACATATATATTAAAACGATTGGAGATGCATAACACACACACACTATAACACATTTAAAAATAAAATGTATAGTGCTATAAGATGTAGTGCTATATTAAAACTTAAGTTGTAGCAACAACAACACACACATATATATAGCACTAAACATTTTATTTTTAAATGTGTTATAGCGTGTTGGATGCCGTTACTGTGTCAATTGATCCACTGATGAAGTATCCGAGCAAAGTACTAATAAGGTAATAGAGAATAAAACATTCAAGACTGTGTCGATTGTACACATCTTGGAGCATCTAGTCACTCATTATACCGGAGCATCTAGTCACTTCAACTCCAAGATTTATTTTCTTATTTAGTCATTGTACCGACCCGGCCGGTCGTTTTGAGTGTATTAGCCCCGATCCCCTATTTACTGCTTCCCCCATATCTTTTTCTGCTTATGTGACTTGCCGGTAGGTTTTGTTGTGGTTTCAGAGTGAATTGGGATACTTAGTCCCTAAAACGGAAGCTTAAGTTCTAGAATTTTTGACCGTAGTTGGAATTATATGAAGACAACTCCGGAATGGAGTTTCGTCAGTTCCGTTAGCTCCGTTGGGTGATTTTGGACTTAGGAGCATGCCCGGAATGTGAATTGGAGGTCTGTAGCTGAATTAACCTTGAAATGACGAAAGTTAAATTTTGGGAAGTTTGACCGGTAGTGGACTTTTTTGATATCGGGGTCAGATTCCAATTTCAGAAGTTGGAGTAGGTCCGTAATGTTGAATATGACTTGTGTGCAAAATTTGAGGTCAATCGGACATGATTTGATAGGTTTCGACATCGGTTGTAAAAGTTTGAAGTTTCAAAGTTCATTAAATTTGAAACGGAGGGTGATTCGTGTTTTTAGCTTTGTTTGATGTGATCTGAGGGCTCGACTAAGTTCGTATGGTATTTTATGACTTGTTGGTATGTTTGAGTTTCGGATGCTTAACGGATCGAATTTGGACTTGTGCAATTGCTGAAGCTTTGCTGGTTTCTGGTGTTTCGCACATGCGGTGGGGAGACCGCAGGTGCGGGATCGCATGTGCGGAGTGAAGGGCGCAGGTGCGCTATTGGTCAAGAAGGTCTGTGAGCGCAGGTGCGGAAGTCAAGCTGCAGGAGCAGGGCCCAAAGCTCGTAGATGCGGCCCCATCCATTTAAGTCATTTTCGCACTTGCGAAGAGTTTTCCGCAGGTGCGGTTGAAGGATCGCAGAAGCGAGTTTGCTGGGTAGAAAATAGGATTTCGGGGGTTGATTTCCCATTTCGATTTTTGGGAGTTTGAGGGCTCGGTGGGAGGCAATTTTTTGAGATTTATTCAAGGAGATTGTTGGGGTAAGTGGTTCTAACTCGGATTGGACTATATTTCATAAATCTATTGCTATTTTCATATTCTAATTAGGGATTTGAGTTGGAAATATAGGGAAAAATGGTAGAAACATCATAGGCTATAATTTCGAGTTTTGGAAGGTGATTTGAGGTCGGATTCGAGTAATTCTTGTATGGTTAGACTCGTGAGTGAATGAGTGTTCGTATTTTGTGACTTTTACCCGATTCCGAGACGTAGGCCCGGGGATGTTTTTTGGGGCAATTTTCTAATTTCTTGCTTTACCTTTGATTTCATTAATTAGATTAATTTCCTATAGTTGTATTTATGGTATGTAATTAATTTTTGGCTAGATTTGGGCCATTCAGAGTCGGATATTCGTGGAAAAGGCATTGTTACCGATTGATTGAGTTGGGTTCGAGGTAAGTGGCTTGCCTAACCTTGTGTGTGTGTGTGAGGGGGGGGGGAATCCCCTTAGGGTTTGGTACTGTTATGATATGTGAGTGCCGTGTATGCGAGGTGACGAGTACATACATGGGCTATTTTTTGTAAAAACCGATTTTACTAAGTAGCAACCTGTTTTCCTTGTTATACCATTTTTCTGAGTAGTAATCTGCTTTTCATTCTTAATTGCATTATACCAACCTATGTAATTATCCTGTTTAGTCTAATATCGCATGTCTACGTGCTTTAACTGCTTATTTGAACTCTGTGAAGCATGCCTAGTTGATTTTCTATTTTTCCTTATTTTTTATCAGTATTAACTGTAGAAATCCTGTTATTAACTGTTGTATTTATCGGTTTGAGCTGTGTATTTACTTTTGAGACTACGAGGCGGTACCTCCGGAGTTCTTCCTATATATTTACTTTTGAGACTATGAGGCGGTACCTCGAGAGTTTTCCCTGCATATTTACTTTTGAGACTACGATGCGGTACATCGGGAGTTCTCCATGTATATTTACTTTTGGGACTACGAGACGGTATCTCGGGAGCGCCCCTGTTGTTATATCATTGTGCGGTGTTATTATTACTTTGTGAATACTTGTTGTTGTCTTCTCTGTTTTACTTCATTTTTATTATAGCATCTGTCTTATTATTATATCCTACTAGGGCCTGGACCTGACCTCGTCACTACTGTACCGAGGTTAGGCTTGGCACTTACTGGGTACTGTTGTGGTGTACTCATGCTACTCTTCTGCACATATTTTGTATGCAGATCCAGGTACTTCTTATCAGCCCCGCTACTAGCTGAGAGTGCTTGCTGCTGTACGGAGACTTCAAGGTATATCTGCCTCGTCCGCAGACCTCGGAGTCCCCCTCTATTCCCTCCTATGTCATTTACCTTCCTTACTTCTTTTATTAGACTCTGGTGTATAGAGATACTAGTTTCCTTCTGTAGCTTGTGACTTATGATGTTCCAGGTTTTGAGAATACTGTGTATTACTAGAGTATTGGTTATTATAAATGCCGAGCGTCATTGTTATCAGTTATTTAGTTATCTGTTATAGTTAGTTGTTAAGTTTCGCTTCCATTTTTGTTATTTTCGCATCTTTGGTAGGCTTACCTAGTCGTAGAGACTAGGTGCCGTCATATTTTACGGAGGGAGAATTGGTTCGTGACAGTCACCGATCAAGCATTCGAGTATGAACAGTTGAGAATAAATCATCTACGCTAGTCATATGTATGTAAGTGTAAATTATCATAAATGAAATAAATTATACTCTATATTAGAATTTATTATACGTATACGGATATGAAGTGCAATTTATACGAAAGCACATGGATGATAAATATTATATATATAATTGATCGAGTTTAATTGATATAGTCGTTGTATCCAACATGCTATGATATATATATATATATATATATATGTGTGTGTGTGTGTGTGTGTGTGTGTGTGTGTGTGTGTATTATATATATAATTTATATTGTTAAATATATATATTTAGATTGTAAATAACAAAATTTATAAGTGGTTGACTATTTTTGACCACTAATACCGACCGAAATTAGTTAGTATATTCATAATAATTTTAAAAACTTATTTTTGTTATAGGAAAAAAATAATTGAGCTTGGGCGGAAAAAATTAAATCAAAATTTTCCACCAAATTCGGTCAGTATACTTGAATTTGTTTAATTAAATTTTTTTTGGTAGATAATATACAAGTCTGACCGGGCTTGATCAAATATCAACCAATAAATAACCTAGTAGCTTAAAGTTGAACCATATCAGTGTTTATCATAAAATACCGTAGTAATCATATTGATGAAACATACCATTACAAATTATATATTGGGTGAGAGCTACAAATCAGAAAAATCAAACAAAGCAAGTAAACAAAATAAAAGTCTCGTATTCCACTTAGTAATAATATTAAGGGACCAAATAATTAAACATGCAAAATCATACAACAAAACAGAAATAATGCAGATTCCAAACTCCTAGTAATTAAAGACTTGGAACTGAGGAGGAGGCAAACTGAAGAAGTTCCTCATCACATTCAAATGCAGACATATGTTGTTTCTGCAACATCACTCGCGCCTCCACGCCTCGCCCAGTTTGGTAATCTTTCAAGAAGAAGAAATTCTTGAAAGGACCAGTTCCTAGACACACTCTTTCAGGTTTTCCCCATCCAAAATCTACACTGTAGAATGGGAATTTGCAAAGGTTGCTGCAAAAATACATAGTAGTAGTAGTACAATTTTCATCTTTTTCTTCAAATGGTAATTTTCCTTTTTTCATGGAATCTACTATTTCTAAAACCAGTTCATTTTCATCAACTTGGTCTTTCTTGTACGCTACCTCAACTTCCTTCCTTAGATTATGAACCAATCTTGGCAACTCAATATCTTGCGTAGCTGCTGTGGAGAACATGGATAAGAGATTTCCAATTGCACTTCGTGGTAGACGAGGTTTGATCATCGTACGTACATTTAAGTGGTGAACCAACTTAGATGGTTGTATATTTGCAGAACTTGATGCTGCTGCCTTTGTTGCAGATTTGTAAAGAAGTGCACTAACAACTTCAGCCCGTGTTGGGTTCTCTGCTCCTGATTCAATTGCTATCTTCAATCCCAAAAAATGTAGTCTTTTTTTGCAAGATAAATTTATTTAAGTAGGTGACACATTTAAGAGTACCTTTAACAAATATAAAAGACAAGTTTCTTTTGCAACCAATTTTCATGCTATGCTATAATAATATGTTCTTTATAATAACACTTTGCTATAACAATCAAAAAATAGCTAGTGAACTGGTGGTAGTATTACCTTAGCTCGAAGAGCATCCAATTTGGCAGTTGGAAAAATGAGTCTTTTCTGTACGCACTCACTGACATTAGACATAGTTTGTGGAGCAATAAGAGGGCCATTTTGTGAAGGGAAAATAGAATCTCCTACAAATCTAGGAGAAGGAACTACAAATCTACGATCACGAGTGACATTAGCCCAATGATTAAGAAAATTAATCACAGAGCAACCATCGCCAATCTTATGCGATAAACATGCACTAATGGCTATTCCCCCACAATCAAACTTACTTAATTGAACCACAAGTAAATTATCACCTTCATAATTATTCTTCCAAGGCAAGTCCTTTGGAAAAACTATACTCTCTGCATCAGTTGCATGAGGATGGTTAAGGATTTCAGACATAGGACAATTTATTTTAACACTCAAGAACTCAGCTCCCATGTCATTACACTCAACAGTAGCATTGTCTCTCAATATTCCTGCGTAAGGATAGTAAGAGACTAGAGTTTGTGACAGAGATCTCTGCAACAAATCAGCTAAATGGGATAGTTGAGAATTGTTTGACTCTTCTTTTTGTTGTTTAGGGTAAAAAAATGCAAAAGGAATATACATATTACTTAGGGATTGATCGACGAAAGAGAGCTTGTGGTATCTAACCATAGGAGGGGTAAGACAAGAAGGTTTGACGAAGGATTTGTCACAAATGGAAACAAGTGATGATAATAATGCCGAAGCGGCCATGATATGGTTAATGAACAAATAACACTACTTCAATTCCCTAGCTTTATGCGATACTCCTATATATCAATTAATTGCCTACGCCATTTTAAATATGCATAAACGTACACATATATATACACACAATTGGAAATTAGTATGACACTATGACTATATACGCACACACAAGGAAATACTAAGTATGACCAATTAGGTATATGTACACTTACCTCGTAAAAAATAAAAGTAGAAATTGATATTTATAGGTTTATCTATGATGACTCCTTCGGTCTTAATTTATGTGATGATATTTCTTCTTATGTCTAAAAATGACATATTTTTGTATTTATAATTATTGTAACTTTAAATTTTATTTTATTCTTAATTAGATAGTTTATAGTCGGTCGTACAATTTATGACTTGTTTTAAATTATAAATTTCTTATGTCCTTATTTTTTTTTTAAACTTTTGAATCTAAATCAAACATTGTCACACTAAATGGGATGGCGAGAGCACTACTATAGACTATAATCACAAACCAAGATAATTGGCATGTTTGGATGGTTGTTACATATCGTTTCATAATGTATCGTATCATATTATATGGTATTGTATTGTACTGTTTGATGAATATAATATTTGGATAGACTGTACCATTTGTCATCATTTCATGATATCACGCACTAGCAATATAAAGAATAAACTTGCAATATTATAAAGAAAAATTATGATACGAGGTAGAATTATTATATAAAAAGATAGGGAAAAGGATAAAAGAAGATTATTTATTAATAATGAAGGGCGAGATGAGAGAGAAAATCAGGTAACGACGTGACCATGCGACCAAACCAAATCGGTCGTTACATAAAGTTGCACTTTTCGTCGTTACGTAACGACGGATTTAACGATACGATAAAATACAATTTAAGCAACAATAAAAGTAAACATTGTCTTTAAAGTAACACTACGATACAATACAATACGTAACAACCATCCAAACAAGCCGTAAAAAGAAAAAAGTGAACCAAAATGAGCACTCTCCAAGGATTATTCAATGCAAGATCAAATTGTATGGTTGAGGAATGACGGTAGTGATCTTTTCATAAATGGATGGATACAAGTTGCTGCAATCTTAGTACAGAGACGATCCACATATACGTCTTATTTTTACTGTTATATCGAGAGTTACTTTATGTATTGCTTAGCTTAAAAAGGGATGATGGATTTGTTTTATAATTGGCCGAATTTCTGGATCCCGATTTGATATAAAAAGCACGTGCCAATTTACAATTCACTGTTGGAGCCCAATAATGGAATGGAATTGTGTGGAGGATTGTTTTCGTGCGTGGAGCCGACGGCTATAAAAAGGAGTAGCTCTTTCACTTCCACGTACTACACATAAACAAGAGACGCATTACAAACAGTGTAAGAAGAAAACATATAATGTGTGACAAAAAATAGTGTGTATACTGTCGTACCCCCATTTTAATGGGGTCAAACTAGAATATAGCATATTATAATTTGGAAGGTTTAATTAATTAAATAAATCGTCATTTAATTATTTTAATGATGAATTAATATATCAATTTTAGCTATGTAATTCTTAATATTAACTCTGTTTTATGATCAACTTGACCTTAGAAATTTTAGGTAATAATTCTAATTATCTCAAAAGAAAGGGGTAAGGCACCTTTTAAGATTCATTGAAAATGATTAACCGGACAAACTTTGGTTGATTTTGGAGCAGGCTTAGTAGATAGCGTTTTAGGCCATTGGTTTGGCGTGCCTAGCTCTTAAAAGAAGGCTTATTGAGCAAGGATTTTAAACTTGAATTTGAACTTGAATTCTTCTTGTATTTCTTTGGGGTTTTAATTAGACCATGATAATCCTATACTAATAATATTAATATTAGTTAAACAATCTATTATGTATGTTTTAACAAAAATTCCAATTTCTAATCAACTAGTGATTAGATAATGTAACTATGATATTGTAAAAGATTAATAAGCGACCATTTTATAGCTTGTTAAATAAATGTCATAGTATTACTATAGTAAATATTTTACAAAAGATGTGAAATTGAAAAATATTTACCATTTGATTAACCAAAGGAAAATAAGATGCTTCTCTCGAACCACTATATAATAATAATAACAATAATAATAATAATAATAATAATGTAGGAGTCCTAATATTTCAACTCATCAAGAATCACATCTTCGAAGTATGTTGCCTTCGTTAAACGACTTCCGCAATTGGAGATTTCCTTGAACATATATTTTTTTTTCCTTTTTTCATCAAGTCTATTTATGTCAGTTTATCCTTCATTCCCTTGCCTTCATCCCACTAATTTTTTTTAAAACTCCTATTAGAGAGGATCAAGTGAAGGATAGCATTAGCTTTTGAGGTAAAGAATATATATCAGTGTCAATAAGATTTCGGACATATTTCACTATTATAGACATAATGTTTTAATTAGGGATTCCCACCCGTTTTCTACATGAGTTAGTTTTTATTTTTACAACTTTGATGCAGTAATTATTATATTCTTAAAGGTTTAGCTGGAAAGTATAGTCTTCCAACAATTTTGTTAGTAAATCATTCCTTTTTTTGAATTAGATAGGAAGTTCTAAAATTTAATACTTTAAATTTAATTAAAATTTATCTTATAATAATAATTTTAAAAAAGAAATATTTAACTTCGAACCATATTTATAATGCAAAAGCATTCTACCACGAAGGACAAGATTCTATTCATAAAACTTATAACATATATATTCCTCAATCATAACTGGTAGTAGAGTTATCGTGATATGGTTACGTGATATAAAATTCATGGTGTAAGTTAGCAATCAAAACCTACTTTTCGAGTATATTGGTAAAACTCATACTAAGTAAATAGAAGTTTGCATTAAATGAGAGCATGTACGCCACAACACACCCATATATTTATAACAAAATATAGTATTGATGTTATTCAATATGTATTACTATAATGAATAATGAAACTAGTATACTTTTTGAAACAAAAAACAGAAACACAAAGTTAGCAGCAACAAAATATCAAAATAATATTTGAAAATAATTTCGGATTAAATCGAGCTCATTAAATGCACAATGTGTCATTAAGAAAATTATTTCCCTCAAGTACCCGAGGTGCTGGAATACTCCCATGATAGAACAATTAACTCACCAGTGTATTGGTAGCAAAACCTCTAATGAATTTTGAGCCACTCAATGGTTGTAAAACACACTGAAAAATTTGGTGTAGAAGAAGAAGAAGATTAGAAAATTTCGTAAGAAAAAATTCTAGGATCAAGGCATATTTATAGCCATTTTCTGGCACTGTTTCTCAAAAGGTTTGCAACCAATTTTAGGGCAAACCTTTTCAGAAACAGGCATGGTTGTTGGAACAGATGGGAACATTTCCCATTTAAAATATTTCGAGAAAAGGATTAAAAATAATCTGGGAAAGAAATGGATCGGGTCGCGTCGCGGGTCCTGGCTTATTTCGGGTTGAATTTTCGTTAATTAAATAAGTAATTGAAAGAAATTTTGTCCAAAAAGATTAATCAATCAATCATTGACCAAATCCGAATCTGAATTCGAAGCCGAGTCGAGCGAGCAACGACGATGACGACGTGAGCCTTACTTTCTTTCCAACCCAAGTAACACCAAGAGAAGTGTTTTCTCAATATAAGCACATTCACGTTTCTTTCTACCACTAATGGGGGACACTTGCTCTTTCCAAAGCAAAATGGAGCTCACTTTCCCTCCACTTTCTTCCCTCCATTTCCCATTCATCAATCTTTTAATCCCGACAATCCCCCACATTAATAAGGAATGGCTATAAGACAAAGGAATGCACGGACGAGTGTGTGATTTACATGCAAGGATTAATTATATCTAGATAAGTAGATTTCCCTTTGAACTTTCCGTAGTGAACTTATATCAGATATATTCGGTCAGTTGGTAGATTTGATATCTTTGAACCGTCGAGCTTTGTTATATACCTAGACAACATAAGTCACATAATCAACCCTTAACCATCTATGGTTCTCACGAGTTTATTCGTTTCAGCTATGAACACCGCCTAATTTCATGAGTGTTTAGAGAATAGGCCTTTACTTTCATTCCCCTTGATGCGGCTTATACTTCACACTCACATAGGTGATTTTTAATGTGCAATCCTATAGACACGCTATCTGGTCACTTCCTGCTAGACTTAATGCTTTATTGATTCATCAAAAAGCTTTAATGTTTTACCCTGATTTTTGAACATTGCCTTAAGGCCGTTGACATGTCATACCTAAAACTATACACATGATATTGTTTGCAAAACCTCTAACAAAACAGGACCATAATATATAAGTCGGGATAGGCCTCCTGACATCCTCATAAAACAAAATAACATATACAGAACGTGATTTAGCAATATTCCAGGAAGAAGTGGAGCTCACCAACCAAACACTGATATTTGAAGGGAGCCTACAATTGAGGGTCCTCGCCTCATCTATTTACACTTGCGTGGCAAGAAGCACATCTCCCACATGCAAAGGGACGTCAGTACGAAGAATGTACCGAGTATGTAAGGCAGAAATGAAATATAATAATAAGATACTATCACCAGGAGGGATAAGAGTCAACCTGTAACCTCTGAGTTTTCGCTGAGGGCCATAACATATAGAATAAGTCTAATCTCATATATATAAATAAAATTACAATATAATAGTTCTGATTACATCATTCTCGTGACGTTAACTTCCCGACTCATCAGTGGTAACTGCCCGACCGGCCGTAGCATGGTGGTAAATGCATGACTCCCCGGCCGACCGTATCTCGGTGGTAAATGTGAAACTGCCCAACCAGCCGTAGCTCGGTGGTAAATGCATGACTGCCCAACCGGTCATAGCTCGGTGGTAAATGATGATGCATGACTGCCCAACTAGCCATAACTCAGTGGTAAATGATGATGCATGACTGCCCAACCGGTCGTAGCTTGGTGGTAAATGATAATGCATGACTGCCCAACCGGCCATAACTCATTGGTAAATGATGATGCATGACTGCCCAACCGGTCGTAGCTCGGTGATAAATGAAGATGCATATAATACTACATTATGAACATTAACATCTTTATTAAATGCCTCAATAGAGAGTTAGAAACATACTTAAGCATGCTTTGAATATTATTTTACATGAATGAATAACGTAAACATTCTTAACTACTAAGAGTAGAACCATTTATGAAATAATATTACGTTTAAGTATCGTTACTTGGATCATGCCAAAAGAAGGAAGGATTAGCCATAACATACCTTTAGTGACGACTTTATCTGTGATGACCCAAAATGTCATCTCTAAATTTAATAATTAATTCGGTATTCTAAGACCTCGAAAAACACTATTTATCATTCCTCGACTTGTATGCGCAGTCCGTTAAATTTTTCGAAAAGTTTTTAATTGAAAATTGGATTAAAATATGAATTATAGCTTTAAAACTCAACCGAGTTGACTTTGGTCAACATGTTGAGCAAACAGACTCGGATTAGTGTTTTGATAGTTCAGATAGGCCTATATCGTGATTTGGGACTTGAGCGTATGCCCAGAATCAAATTTCGAGGTCCCTAGCCCGAGATATAGAATTTTGATGAAAACTTAAAGTTTAAGTTCAATTAGTGATCGGATGTCGAATTATATGCAAACGACCCCATAATAGAATTTTGATGATTCCAATAGCTCCGTATGGTGATTTTGGACTTAGGAGCATGATCAGAATTTTATTTGAAAGTCCGTAGTGAAATTAGAATTGAAATGACTAAAATAGGAATTTAAAGTTTGGAAGTTTCACCAGGGAGTTGACTTTTTGATATCGAGGTCGGAATCCAGTTCCCAAATTTTCACAGCTCAGTTATGTCATTTATGACTTGTGTGCAAAATTTGAGATCAATAGGACTTGATTTGATAGGTTTCGACATCGATGTACAAGTTGGAAATTCTTAAGTTTCATTAAGCTTGAATTGGGGTGTGGTTTGTAATTTTAAAGTTGTTTGATGTGATTAGAGGTTTTAAATAAGTTCGTATGATGTTTTAGGGCTTGTTGGTGTATTGGGTTGAGGTCCCGAAGACCTCAGCTGAGTTTTAGATGGTTAACGGATCAAAAGTGGGACTTAGCTGTTGCAAAAGTTGCTGCAATTTTTCTGCTGGAAATATTGTCAAAATCGGGCTCCCTGACCAAGTGTCAAAATCGGGCTCCATGACCGAGATACAAAATCGGGCTCCCTGACCAGTGTACAAAATCGGGCTCCCTGACAGGGGTACAATATTGGGCTCACTGTTTTCACCATTTAATTAGTGCTTTGAGATTGAAATTTTGAGAAACTTTTAGAAATCTCTTAGAAACGAAATTTTGAGATTTCGGTGTCGATTCAGAGTCGGATTTAAGTGAAACTGGTATGGTTGGACTCGTAATTGAATGGGCTATCGGATTTTGTAAGTTTTGCCGGATTCAAGATGTGGGTCCCACATGCGATTTTTGGAGTTAAATTTCAGAGTTTTATGGAAAAATTATATTTTCATGTGGAATTAATTCCAATAAATTTTATTGACTTAAATAAATTATTTGTAACTAGATTCGAGGCATCTGAAGGCTGATTTGCGAGGCAAAGGCATAGCAGAGTGAAGAATTTCACGCTCTGAGGTAAGTAACAGTTTTAAATTTGGTCCCAAGGGTATGAAACCCCAAATTTTGTGTCATATCATTATTTTGTAGGTGATACACATGTTAGGTGACGGGCATGTGGGCGTGCACCGAGGGATTGTGACTTGGTCCGTCCCGTGAAAATTGTAATGCTGAAAAACTTGTTGATAGTTATGTGCTCTCTATGTGTTGTGGAAATTGGACTATAAGTCATGCTAGAAACCATGCTTAGGCTATATGTTGGTATTGTTGGGACCCACAGAGGTTGTGCACATGTTGAATTATCTGCTTAAATTGTTGTTTTGTACTCAGTCACAATTTACTTAATTATTTTACCTCAGTCTCTATTGTTCATAATTGATGTATAATATCATTGTTGTTTGGGTTGATTTTATGATTGTTGAGAGCCCGAGAGACTAGAGAGCTTTATGAATGAGTGAGGCCGATGACCTGATTGTGAGATATTATACTATAGCATGTGAGTTGGTTGTGGAACACGTGAGTTATCCGTGCAGATCCTTATATTATACTATAGCACGTGAGTTGGCCGTGCAGCACGTGAGTTGGCCGTACAACACGTGAGTTGGTCGTGCGGATCCTTATATTATACTATAGCACGTGAGTTGGCTGTGCGAATCCAGATATTTATATTATGGCACGTGAGTTGTCTGTGCAACATGTGAGTTGTCCGTACAGATTATAGCGCTTGGGCTGTAAGAGCCCCTCCGGAGTCTGTGCACCTCCAGTGAGCGCGGGTACCCATTGAGTGTGAGTGTTGAGGGCTAGGAGCCAAGTGAGTGATTGTTGTCCTGAGAGAATGTACTTGTTTTTCATTGGTTGATGCACTTAGTTGCTGTCTGTTATTATCGTAAAATTTTTAAAAGATTCTATATCCGGATTACATGAACTTAAATTGTATAAAATTGATTTGACTTAAACTGCCGGATTTGAAAGCATGTCTATTCTTTGCTGGAATTACTGAACATGAACTATAATTGTATAGCTCGTCACTATCTTCAGTTTCTTATTTATTATTGTTACTTGCTGAGTTGGTTGTACTCATACTATACCCTGCACTTCGTGTGCAGATTTAGGTATTTCCGGACATAGCAAGTGTTGATTCTTCCGTACAACCGATTTTTCGGAGATTCAGAGGTAGCTACCGTGTTTTGTTGACCTTGTCTTTCCTTCCCTATCTCCTTATTACTGTATTTTGGTCTTAGATTATTGTAGACCGTACTTTTTGTCACGCCCCGAACCTAGGAGCGAGACAAGCACCCCGTGCCTCACCTAACCTGGCGTACCAAATTGCGACTAAGGGACTCTGAACACATAATGTCATACTTTGGCCATGGGGCCACCTTGCAAGACAATTTGCGAAGAAAAATATAAAACTGAATGGAAACTAGCACTAACTAAATATCAATATAAAGCTAGGCCGACAAGGCCGTCATAGCTACTACAGCTGACAAACCACCAATTTATACAAACCCAACATACTGCACTAACCAACAGGATATGCCTACAAGCCTCTACTGATAGATGTACTGTGATCGGAACAGGGCCCCGACCTACCCATAACATATATACAGATATACATAAGATGTACACAAAACTCTAGTCCTGGCAACTCCGAAAGACGTGGAGCTTACCGATCAGGCGGAACTCGGAAAACACCTACTGAGGAGGTCTACCCGTCTGTCTGTCTGAACCTGCACGCATGAAATGCAGCGCCCCCAAAAAAGGGATGTCAGTACGAAATAATGTACCGAGTATGTAAGGCAATAAAATAACTGAAATCTGAAACTGAACTGATAATATGATAACTGAAATTAACTGGGAGTCAAAGATGATCTGGAGATATACTTACCTGCTGATACTGACTCAACTCCTTCAATATAGTAAGTAAAATAATTGTACGGCCTTATAAGGCTCGGTATATATAACTGCTCTGCCATAGTAGGCTCGCTTATAGGCGCTCGGCCATACTAGGCTATGTATCTCGACCATGCTGGGCTCGCTCATAGGCGCTCGGCCACAGTAGGCTCGGTATATAACTTTCCATCTGATCAGTGGTTGCCCAATAGGGGCCTGCCCATCGATTATAGCTCGATGGTAATGAAAATACTGTAATACTGTATATATAGGCTTGCTGCTCTCTTGACTGAAAGAAGACAATACTAAAATTGAATATAGAGTCTCGATAAGGAATAATATTGTAACTTATGAGACTAGAATAGTGTGAATAAATTCATGAATATGAACTTCTCTTTTTGTCTCATTACTAACACATGTAGCTACGAGATCATGCCAAAATGAAGGAAGGCTTAGCCTTAACATACCTTATCACAATCTTTTCAATCACCAAGTTGAACTCACCTCTTCGCACCTTAATCTACAAGAATGATAATAATACTATCGTTAAGTTACGAAAGGTACAACTATCGCACAACGAACGACAAACCTATTTTGTATTAAAACGGGCAACATCTCCCCTATAATATGCCCTTCCTCCAACTTCAAGATAACACCAACAATACAAGGACAGAACAATAACAACATATATACATCATTTTCCAGCCCTATATACACCATCAAATACTACAAAACAGCCCAACACACCCCAATCTCTTCGTACACAAAACGACCACCGTAGTAGTGTCAAACGACCCGAAAATGTTATGACGAACGACCAGCCAACCACCCTACATTTATATGGTGTTTATAAACCCCCTTACTCCTCCAAAACTCCACAAAATAGTAATAAAACACGCAGCCCAACAGCAACACAAAACAGTCCACAAAACAGTCCGCTACAAGTGAATAACTCGAACTCACGGCTTCCGATCACCGTCCCGTGAGTTCTTACAAGTATAGAACGACTTACCATGAATTTACAGCAGAAAAAATGGATGAAAGAGAGCAGTAAACTCACCTTATTTGTTGGATAACTCAGCTCCTATCTTGGTTCTTCAAACTCTAAGTTTTATCTCCAATTGGAACTTGAAAGGGAGAGAAAATCAATTAGGGTTTGTGGGAAATTTTTGGGAGGATTCTTTGCAGAGCTTATGTCTGGTTATTATGCTCTATTTTAAGTCTAATATATGAAGAAAATAGGCCCTTAAAAGGCCTCTTTGGACGACCCGAAATGGCCCATTTTTGGGCTTTCATTTAAGCAAGTAGGTGACACACCTACTTGTCACCTAGCAGCTTGCGCAGTATCGCAAAAGGGTGCTTGTCTCGCTCCTAGGTTCGGGGCGTGACAAACTTGGTATCAGAGCAGTTCTGTCCTAGGGAGTCTACAAGCCGTGTCTAGTAGGGTCTTGTTTATAGATGTGTTGTGCACCACATTATATAAGCAAGGAACTACAGGGCATTTAGGAGTTGGTTACACTTCTTTGAAATCTAAATCGTGCTATAGAACTGAGTTATAGGAAATTTGAATTAAACTTATGTGTTGGTGTTTGCATGCACAGATGATGGTGACTAGGAAGACTACGGCTAGCCAGAGGAGAGATACAGTAGTAGGTGAGGGGACCAACAGGGTACCCCCAGTAGATGGGGCCCAGTCTGAGGCTCAAAGGGAGACCCCTACTCAGCCATTACCGGCTCCTCCACCAACTACGGAGATTCCTAGGGAAACCGCACATCCAGTTCCCCCTCCACTTCCATCAGATCAGGACTTGAGAAGTGCGGTGCATTTGTTGACACAGTTGGTAGCTACCCAGCAACATGCTAGGGCATCAGCTAGTGCAGGAACTTCTGAGGGGTCTGGGAGTTCAAGGGTCCGAGAGTTTATTGCTTTGAGTCACCCAGAGTTCACGGGGACAGATCAGAGGGAGGACCCGCAGGATTTCATAGATCAGCTTCACAGGATCTTTCGTGTTATGCATGCCACGGAGAAAGAGGCAGTTGAGCTAGCAGCTTTTTGACTCCGAGATATAGCCATCCTTTGGTATGAGGGATGGGAGAGGTCCAGGAGACGTGATACACCTCCAGCTATTTGGGAGAATTTTTCAGATGCTTTCCTTGACCAGTACTTACCGCGGGAGATCCGACAGGCTCGAGTCGATCAGTTTCTATCCCTCAAGCAGGGTAATATGAGTGTTTGAGAGTATAGTCTCCATTTTGACTCATTGGCCAGATATGCACCATCCATAGTTGCTACTATGCGGGACAGGATTCACAGGTTTATAGCAGGGTTAGCCCCAGAGTTAACCGTAGCATGTGCCACCGCTGCATTACAGGATAGTATGGATATCTCTCGAATTCAGGCATTCGCCCAGAATATAGAAAGGGGTAGGCGTCGGCAGCAGGGTACAGAGAGGGCTGAGCAAGGGCAACGTAAGAGGATGAGATTTCCCAGGTCTCAGGAGCAATCTCAGGGTAGTTATAGGACCCAGTACTTCGGACGGCCACCTAGGCCTCCGCCACCTCAGTTACAGGGTTACGGGTATGACCGCTATACTCAGTCAGGACCAGGTGAGAGCTCACGGGCGTCGGGTTTGCAGCGACAGTGAGGATCTGCGCAGACATGGTCATTTCCTCCATGGTGTGACATCTGTGGTAGAGGACACTTGGGCCAATGCCGAGCAGGTTCTGATGCTTGTTATACATGTGGGCGTCCAGGGCATATGATGCGGGATTGCCCAAATAGAGATTCGGGGGGAATGGCACAACCAGCGAGTTCAGCAACAGGATCATCTATGTCCGTGCATCCTTCAGGGCGTGAGTCTCAGTCTTCGGCTGGTAGAGGTCAAGGCAGAGGTAGAGGTTCCAGTTCAGGTGGTAATCAGAACCGTATCTATGCTTTAGCGGGTCGACAGGACCAGGAGTCTTCACCAGACGTTGTGACAGGTATATTAACCATTTGCTCTCACGATGCTTATGCTTTGATAGACCCAGGATCTACTTTATCGTATATTACCCCATTTGTCGCGAGGAAGTTTGGTATAGTGCCTGAAATACTAAGTGATCCTTTTGCGGTATCTACACCGGTCGGAGAATCGATTATTGCTAGACGGGTTTACCGAGGTTGTACGGTGACAATTTGTAGTCGTCAGACCTCAGCTGACCTAGTTGAGCTAGAGATGATGGACTTTGATGCTATCATGGGCATGGACTGGTTGGCAGCTTGCTATGCCACAGTTGATTGCCGAGCAAAGGTAGCCAAATTTCATTTTCCGGGTGAGCCAGTCCTTGAATGGGTAGGTAATACACCAACACCCAGAGGTAGGTTTATTTCCTATCTGAAGGCGAGGAAAATGATCGCAAAAGGTGCTTGTCTCGCTCCTAGGTTCGGGGCGTGACACTTTTCTAGACTTGTATTCATATTAGATGCTCATGTACTCAGTGACACCAGATTTTGGGGAGTGTTCGTATTTGTATTTGTTAGATTTCATATTGTATTTAATTATTATATTTTCAAACTTAAAAGAAATTATGATTTATTGATATTATCGACTTGCCTAGTATCGCGATATACGCCATCACGACATGTTAGGATTTTGGGTCATGACAAGTTGGTATCAGAGCCTAGGTAACATAGGTCTAACGAGTCATAAGCAGGTTTAGTAGAGTCTTGCGGATCGGTACGGAGACATCTGTACTTATCTTTAAGAGGTTGCAGAACCCTTAGGAAAAATATTTACTTTCTTGTATTCTGTCGTGCGAATTTGTTGATTCCGGAAACTAAATTTCTGTTATTTTATTCTCTCACAGATGGTGAGGACACGTACTACCGAATCGGACAGTCAGCCACCAGTTCCACCAGTTAGGGCCGCGAGGCCGGGACCGTGGTAGAGGCCGGGGTCAAGGTATAAGTTGAGGTTTAGCTCGCACCCAGTTGGACCAACACTGTAGTACCACTAGTTGCTCCAGCTCATGCACCAGCTGTGCCCATTGAAATTCCAGGCCTTTAAGAGACTTTGGCCCATATATTGGTAGCTTGCACTGGTCTTGCTCAGGTGGTTTTGGCTCAAGCCGCACCTGCCCTTTCTCAAGCCGGGGGAGGTACTCATACCCATGTTGCCCTTATTCCAGACCAAGTAGTACAGGGACTTCAGATTCCGGGGGCACTACCAGCCCAACTGACTATAGCTGCTCAGGCCCCGGTAGTTTCTGTTATGACAGATGATTAGCAGAGGAGACTTGAGAGATTTGAGAGGCTTCTATCTCTACCATTTAGCGGTACTGAGTCAGAGGATGCTCAGGGTTTTCTGGATAGGTGTCAACGGATGCTTCAGACAGCGGGTTTTCTGGATACCAGTGGGGTCTCATTCACTACTTTTCAGTTTTCTGGGGCTGCACTCAGATGGTGGGAGACTTACAAGAGGAGTAGGCCTGTTGCGCAATACCCCTTACTTGGCAGCAGTTCTCCGTGGTCTTTTTGGAGAAGTTCGTGCCTCAGTCCCGCAGAGAGGAGCTGCGTAGGCAGTTTGAGCAGCTTCACCAGCGTGATATGTCTGTGACGCAATACGAGATGAGATTTTCTGAGTTGGCTCGTCACCCAGTCTGGATGGTTCCCACTGATAGGGAGAGGATTATGAGGTTTATTGATGGCCTCACATATCAGCTGCGATTACTTATGACTAGGGAGAGAGTATATGGTGGAGGCTAAGAGGCCTCGTGGTCCAAGTGATTACAGTGATGTTCCTTCAGGGATCAGTCGTACCGCGGTAGGGGTCGTTCTTACAGACACGCTCAGATGGGTCATCCTGTTCATCGTGGTGCATCAGCTAGTCACGGTTCTTACAGTGCTCGCTCAGGCCAATCTTCATTCAGTGCACTACCAGCACAGAGTTCTCATCATGTCTCATCCGCTCAGGCTTCTGTAGGTAATTCCTTGGGTTCAAGAGCAGTAGTTTCGTTAGAGAAGGGGTTGTTTCGAGTGCGAAGAATTTGGTCATTTCAAGAGAGAGTGTCCTAGGCTATTGAGTGGGGCTCGACAGCAGAGTTCTCGACCACAGGTACCAGCACCAGTAGTTACACTACCCGCCCAGGGTCAGGCAGCTAGGGGTCGCCAAAGAGGGGGAGGCCGATCAGGAGGCGAGCAGTATCGATTATATGCTTTTCCTGCCAGGTCAGATGTTGTTGCCTCAAATGCAGTGATCACAAGTATTGTTTCAGTGTGCCACATGGAGGCTTCTATATTATTTGACCTTGGTTCCACTTATTCATATGTATCATTTCATTTTGCTCATTATCTAGATATGCCCTGTGAGTCCTTGGTTTCACCTGTTTGTGTATCTACACCGGTGGGCGATATTATTATTGTAGACCGTGTGTGGTAACTATTGGGGAACTGGAGACTAGAGTTGATCTCTTATTACTCGGTATGGTTGATTTCGATGTAATTCTGGGTATGAATTGGTTGTCTCCATGTCATGCTATTCTGGACTGTCATGCAAAAATCGTGAAATTGACGATGCCGGATTTGCCAAAGGTTGAATGGAAGGGTTCTTTATATCTTGTTTCTAGTAGGGTAATTTCTTATTTGAAGGCCCAACATATGGTTGGAAAGGGATGCTTGTCATATTTGGCCTTTGTGAGAGATGTTGATGCAGATACTCTTATTATTGATTCAGTACCGGTCGTGCAAGACTTTCCAGATATATTTCGTGCAGACCTGTCGGGTATGCCACCCGACAGGGATGTTGATTTCGGTATTGACTTGGTGCAGGGCACTCAGCCCATTTCTATTCCTCCATATCGTATGGCACTAACTGAATTAAAAGAATTAAAAGAGAAACTTCAGGAACTCCTTGAAAAGGGGTTTATTAGGCCTAGTGTGTCACCTTGGGGTGCACTGGTTCTGTTTGTGAAAAAGAAAATTGGTACTATGCGGATGTGCATCGACTATAGGCAGTTGAACAAAGTTACAATCAAAAATAAATATCCCTTGCCGCGTATTGATGACTGATTTGACCAGCTTCAGGGAGCGAGGGTGTTCTCCAAAATTGATTTGAGGTCTGGGTATCACCAGTTGAAATTTCAGGATTTGGATATTCTCAAGATGGCATTCAAAACTCGTTATGGACACTGAATTTCTTGTGATGTCTTTTGGGCTAACCAATGACACAACAACATTTATGCATTTGATGAATAGTATATTCCAGCCATATCTTAATTTATTTATCGTGGTATTTATTGATGATATTCTAGTGTACTCACGTAGCCAGGAGGAGCATGCACGACACTTGGGTATTGTATTACAGAGGTTGAGAGAGGAGAGACTTTATGCTAAATTCTCTAAGTGTTAGTTCTGTCTTAGTTCAGTGGCATTCTTGGGACATATAGTGTCCAGTGAAGGAATTAAGGTGGATCCGAAGAAAATAGAGGCGATTTAGAATTGGCCCAGGCCATCTTCAGTTATTGAGATTCGGAGTTTTCTCAGCTTGGCCGGTTATTATCATCGCTTTGTGGAGGGATTCTCGTCTATTGCATCGCCTATGACTAAATTGACCCAATAAATGTGCTCCGTTCAGGTGGTCGGATGAATGTGAAGAGAGCTTTCAGAAGCTCAAGACATCTTTGACTACAGCTCCAGTATTGGTATTGCCTACATGTTTAGATTTGTATACTGTGTATTGTGACGCGTCCGTATTGGTCTCGGCGCAGAACCTATGTAAGACGGTAGGGTGATTGCCTATGTGTCCAGACAGTTAAAGGTACATGAGAAGAATTATCCAGTCCACGATCTTGAGTTAGCAGCTATTGTTCATGCCTTAAAAATATGGCGGCATTACTTGTACGGTGTCCAGTGTGAGGTATATACAGATCATCGGAGTTTACAATATCTGTTTAAATAGAAGGATCTTAATTTGCAGCATCAGAGATGGTTGGAGTTGCTTAAGGATTATGATATCACCATTCTCTATCATCCTGGAAAGGCCAATGTAGTGGCTGATGCCTTGAGTCGTAAGGTGGAAAGTTTGGGCAGCTTAGCATATTTACCGGTAGTAGAGATGCCTTTAGCCTTGGATGTTCAGGCTTGGCCAACCAATTTGTCAAATTGGATGTTTTCGAGCCGAGTCGAGTTTTGTCTTGTGTGGTTTCTTAGTCTTCTCTTTATGATCGTATCAGGGAGCCTCAATATGATGACCCCCATTTCCTTATCCTTAAGGATACAGTTTAGCACGGTGACGCTAAGGAAGTCACTATTGGAGATGACGGTGTACAACGGATGCAGGGCAGGCTATATGTACCCAATGTAGATGGCTTGCATGAGTTGATTCTCCAGGAGGCTCACAGTTCGCGGTACTCCATTCATCCGGGTGCTGCAAATATGTATAAGGACTTAAGACAACACTATTGGTGGAGGCAGATGAAGAAAGACATAATGGAGTATGTAGCCCGATGTCTAAATTGTCAACAAGTGAAATATGAGCATCAATGACCGGGTGGATTGCTTCAGAAGTTAGAGATTCTAGAATGAAAATGGGAGAGGATCACTATGGATTTCGTTATTGGGCTCCCACGGACTCAGAGATAGTTCGATGCATCTTGGGTGATTGTGGATAGATTGACCAAGTCAACTTATTTAATTCCTGTGGTTACTACTTACTCTTCGGAGCAGCTGGCTCAGGTCTATATTCGCGAGATTGTTAGACTCCATGGCGTACCGATATCTTTCATCTCTGACCGGGGTACGCAATTTACATCATGGTTCTGGAGGGCAGTATAACGTGAGTTGGATACTCGGGTAGAGTTGAGTACAATATTTCACCCTCAGACGGATGGGCAGTCCGAACGCACTATTCAGATACTGGAGGATATGCTTTGTGCGTGTGTGATAGATTTTGGGGGTGCTTGGGATCAGTTCTTACCACTTGCGGAGTTTGCTTACAACAATAGTTACCAGTCAAGCATTCAGATGGATCCATATGAGGCCATGTATGATAGGCGGTGCCGGTCTCCAGTGGGTTGGTTCGTACCGGGCAAGGCTAGACTATTGGGTACAGACTTGGTTCAGGATACCTTGGAAAAGGTTAAGTTGATTCAGGATCGACTTCGTACATCCCAATCTAGACAGAAGAGTTATGCGGATCGGAAGGTTTGTGATGTTACATTCATGGTTGGTGAGCAGGTATTGCTCTGGGTTTCGCCTATGAAGGGTGTGATGAGGTTCGGGAAGAAGGGAAAGTTGAGCCCTAGGTATATTTGGCCTTTTGAGATTCTTGAGAAAGTTGGAGAAGTGGCTTACAGACTTGCACTACCACCTAGTCTCTCTGCAGTTCAGCCGGTATTCCATGTTTCTATGCTTTGGAAATATCACGGCGATCTGTATCATGTGTTAGACTTCAGTTTGGTTCAGTTGTACAAGGATCTATCTTATGTTGAGGAACCAGTGACTATTTTAGATAGGCATGTTCGAAAGGTGAGGTCAAAGAATATTTCTTCCGTGAAGGTTCAGTGGAGGGGTCATCCGGTCGAGGAGGCGATTTGGAAGACCAAGCATGATATGCGCAGCTGTTATCCACACTTATTCACCAGCTCAGGTACGTTTTCTAACTCCGTTCGAGGACGAACGTTTGTTTTAGAGGTGGAGAATGTGATGACCCAAAATGTTATCTCTAAATTAAATAATTAATTCGGTATTCTAAGACCTCAAAAAATACTATTTATCATTCCTCGACTTACGCGCATAGTCCGTAAAATTTTCCGAAAGGTTTTTATGTGAAAAATGGATTAAAATATGAATTAGAGCTTTAAAACTCAATTGAGTTGACTTTGGTCAACATTTTGAGCAAACGGACTCGGATTATTGTTTTGACAGTTCCGATAGGTCCGTATCATGATTTAGGACTTGGGCGTATGCCCGAAATCAAATTCTGAGGTCCCTAGCCCGAGATATGAAATTTTGATGAAAAATTAAAAGTTTAAGTTCAAATAGTGACCGGATATTAAATTATGTGCAAACGACCACGAAATAGAATTTTGATGATTCCAACAGCTCCGTATGGTGATTTTGGACTTAGGAGCATGATCGGAATTTTATTTGGAAATCCGTAGTGAAATTAGACTTGAAATGACTAAAATAGGAATTTAAAGTTTGAAAGTTTGACCACGGAGTTGACTTTTTGATATCGAGGTCGGAATCCAGTTCCCAAAATTGTTACAGCTCAGTTATGTCATTTATGACTTGTGTGCAAAATTTGAAGTCAATCGGACTTGATTTGATAGGTTTCGACATCGAATGTACAAGTTGGAAATTCTTAAGTTTCATTAAACTTGAATTGGGGTGTGGTTTGTGATTTTAAAGTTATTTGATGTGATTAGAGGTTTCAGATTAGTTCGTATGATGTTTTAGGACATGTTGGTGTATTGGGTTGAGGTCCCGAGGGCCTCATGTGAGTTTTAGATGGTTAACGAATCAAAAGTGGGACTTAGCTGCTGCAAAAGCTGCTGCAATTTTTCTGCTGGAAATGTTGTCAAAATCAGGCTCCCTGACCAAGTGTCAAAATCAGGCTCCCTGACCAAGTGTCAAAATTGGGCTCCCTGACCAATTGTCAAAATCGGGCTCCCTGACCAAGTGTCAAAATCGGGCTCCCTGACCGGTGTACAAAATCGGGCTCCCTGATAGGGGTACAAAATCGGGCTCCCCAACCGAGGTAGAAAATCGGGCTCCCTGACCGGGGTACAAAATCGGGCTCACTGACCGGCGTACAAAATGGGCTCCCTCACAGATCTGTAAGTTATAAAAACAGGGGACTTCGTCCCATTTGCCATTTTTGACGAATTGGAGCTTGAGGAGAGGCGATTTTGATATATTTTCAAGGAAAAACATTGGGTTAAGTAATTCTAACTCGGATTTGGTCAATATACACGAATATATCATTGTTTTCACTTTTTATTTAGTGCTTTGAGATTGAAATTTTGAGAAACATTTAGAAATCTCATAGAAACGAATTTTTGAGATTTCAGTGTCGATTCAGAGTCGGATTTGAGTAAAAATAGTATGGTTTGACTCGTAATTGAATGGGTTATCGGATTTTATACGTTTCATCGGATTCCGAGACGTGGGCCCCATAACGAGTTTTGGAGTTAAATTTCAGATTTTTATGGAAAAATTATATTTTCATATGGAATTAATTTCAATAAATTTTATTGACTGAAATAAATTATTTGTGACTAGATTCGAGACATTCGGAGGCCGATTTGCGAGGCAAAGGCATAGTAGAGTGAAGAATTTCACGCTATATGGTAAATAACAGTTTTAAATTTGGTCCTAAGGGTATGAAGCCTCAGATTTTGTGTCATGAGATTATTTTAGAGGTGACGCACATGCTAGGTGACGGGCGTGTGGGCATGCACCCAGGGGATTGTGACTTGGCCCATCCCGTGGAAATTGTAAAGCTGAAAAACTTGTTGATAGTTATGTGCTCTCTATGTGTTGTGGAAATTTGACTATAAGTCATGCTAGAAATCATGCTTAGGCTATATGTTAGTATTGTTGGGACCCATAGAGGTTGTGTATATGTTAAATTATCTGTTTAAATTGTTGTTTTGTACTCAGTCATAGTTTACTTAATTATTTTACCTCAGTCTCTATTGTTCATTATTGATGTATCATATCATTATTGTTTGGGCTGATTTTATGATTGTTGAGAGACCAAGAGATTGGAGAGCTTTATGATTGAGTGATGTCGGGGGCCTGATTGTGAGATATTTTACTATAGCACGTGAGTTAGTCGTGCAGTATGTGAGTTGTCCGTGCAGATCCTTATATTATACTATAGCACGTGAGTTGGCCGTGCAGCACGTGAGTTGGTCGTGCTGATCCTTATATTATACTATAGCACGTGAGTTGGCCGTGCGGATCCAGATATTTATATTATGGCACGTGAGTTATCCGTGCAACACGTGAGTTTTCCGTGCAGATTATGGCGCTTGGGCTGTAGGAGCCCCTCTGGAGTCTGTACACCCCATTGAGCACCGATACCCATTGAGTGTGAGTGCTGAGGGTTGGGATCCCAGTGAGTGATTGTTGTCCTATGAGGCTGTACTTATTTTTCATTGGTTGGTGCACTTAATTGCTATCTGTTATTGTCGTGAAATTTCTGAAAGATTCTATATCCGGATTACATGAACTTAAATTGTATAAAATTGATTTGACTTAAACTGTTGGATTTGAAAGCATGTCTATTCTTTGCTAAAATTACTTAATATGAACTATAATTGTATAGCTCGTCACTATCTCCAGTTTCTTATTTATTGTTGTTACTTGCTGAGTTGGTTGTATTCATACTATACCCAGCACTTTGTGTGCAGATTTAGGTGTTCCCGGACATAACGGGTGTTGATTCTTCCGTACAACTGATTTTTCGGAGATTCAGAGGTAGCTGTAGTATTTCGCAGACCTTGTCTTTCCTTCCCTATCTCCTTATTACTGTATTTTGGTCTTAGACTATTGTAGACCGTTCTTTTCTAGACTTGTATTCATATTATATGCTCATGTACTTAGTGACACCACGTTTTGGGGAGTGTACGTATTTATATTTGGAAGATTTTATATTGTATTTAATTATTATATTTTCAAACATAAAAGAAATTATGGTTTATTGATATTATCGGCTTGTCTAGTATCGAGAGAGGTGCCATCACAACGAGTTGGGATTTTGGGTCGTGACATTATCGAATGCGACAAACTTGGCCTTCTTCATACATAATCTCAATAAGTGAAAATAAATTAGATCCTTTAACTAGTTACACCAGTAGATAATTTCACTTGTTAAACAATAAGGATGCCTTCGTTGTTGCCGTTTTTGGTTCATAGCAACATATACTTTCTAAAGACAAATTTGCTAGTTAAAGAAGATTTTCACTTTCAAATTGTTTCCACTTCTTAGCATATGTATATGTACGTTATTTGTCTTAGTAGTTAGTTGAGTAGTAATGTAAAGTATATGTAGGTCCTACTTTCCACCTAATTTAATAACCCTTTGGAGTGTACGAGTCATAGGAAGTGATACTAATATACATACATGACACCTTTACTAAGTAATTAAGTATCTTTCCCTTATCCAACCCATTGATAAGAATATTCATTTATTAGGTGGGACCTACTTAAAACAATAAAATAGATTCCCTATCCCTTTAATCCTTTCTCGTCCACGGTAAGTGTAAATAAATAACAAATTCATGTATGGTAATAAAATTGAGAATTAAAAGTCCTTGTCTCATACTTTCAAAACTATTTAATAATCAACTCATCACATTTATATTTAAAGAAAATCATAAGTGCTTTATAAATTTAAACTATAATGATATATCATAAACATTATGACATCTAGAAAATATATGTTATAAAATTATAATTTTTCCATCCAAATGTCAAGAGTATAAATTTTTGTACTATTAATTCTCAAAATGGGTAAAGATAACTTTTATTATGAGAAAATAATTTCTAGAAAGGATATAAACATAACTTTTCTTATAAGGAAGAAATTTCTTTTCTTATAATACATAAAATATTATTTAAAAGTTTCCTCATATGATGTGTTTAACTAAACCTTATCAAAAAGTATTATACTAATAACTTTTGATAATCATATTTATCCAACATTTACAAAGGAATGTTTCTCTTAAAAGAAAGTACAATATCAAGGCAATATATAACGTTTTCGAAATTCAATAAACTTACGGGGTCTTACATCTATAACTTCATGTAGGACCTTAATCTCTTCCAACTAACATGGTTTTACTATGATGCATCCAAACACTAAGGTACGAGGTGTTACATCCTTTCCCCTTAGGAAATTTCGTTCTCGAATGTTTAAACTTGCAAGATGTACATGGCATACTCATCAATTATAAATGTATATACCTCACCGGGCTATATTCCAATGAAACAAATATCGGGCTCTCATGGGGTTAGGACATCGTCCCTCCTTAAAATTACTTCCTATTCCATTTGTCACCTACGAGTCTGTTAATCTATCTTCTAGGCGCTGGCACCTAATGGTTGTAATCTTAATTACCGGGTTCATAACTTTCTATTCCATTATACTAACTTTCCCAAAATCGTGTGTACTATTTGTTGTTTCCTCCCTAGGGCATTAGAACTATAAGAGTTATAACTTCTTATTATCCAAGGTTACCCCCCTCTCCTCTGTAACGACCGGGCCGGTCGTTTTGACTATTGTAATTCCGTTACTCCATTTACGGCTCAAATTATGAATTTCAGTTGTTATTTGACTTGCCGGGATAATCGGTTTAGGTTCAGTGAGGTTTTGAAATGATTTGGAGCACTTAGTTCCAAGGTTTTGAATTTAAGTTGAAAAGGTTGACCGGATGTTGACTTATGTGTAACGACCCTAGAGAAATTTTTGCTTAGAAAATTAAGGTTTGGTGGTACCGAGGCAGATCAATTAGTACAAAGATTATAGAAATTTCTCTTTGGGTTAAACAATGCACCGATGTGTAAAAAAAATAATCATTTCTGCGGCCACTATGCGGTCGCAGAATCACTCTGCGGACCACATAATGGTTGCAAAGTAGATCAGGAGAGGGGCAAGATTTGAGAAAAATCTGCGGTGCACTATGCGACCGCGGAACAAGTATGCAAATCGCATAATGACCGCAGACAAGGTCAGTAACGCCCAACTTTAGAGGCCAAATTATACGGCAAGTATGCGGACCGCATACCTGTTATGCGATCGCATAACTGTCTCGGAGCTTCCATTCTTTCTAATTATTGACCCGACCCAACTTTGATTTATAGCCCTTGAAGCTCATTTTTTGAGCCAAAATCTATCGTCCCTCCTTAAAATTACTTCCTAATCCATTTGTCACCTACGAGTCTGTTAATCTATCTTCTAGGCGCTGGCACCTAATGGTCGTAATCTTAATTACCGGGCTCATAACTTTCTATTCCATTATACTAACTTTCCCAAAATCGTGTGTACTATTTGTTGTTTCCTCCCTAGGGCATTAGAACTATAAGAGTTATAACTTTTTATTATCCAAGGTTACCCCCCTCTCCTCTGTAATGACCGGGCCGGTCGTTTTGACTATTGCAATTCCGTTCCTCCATTTACGGCTCAAATTATGAATTTCAGTTGTTATTTGACTTGCTGGGGTAATCGGTTTAGGTTCAGTGAGGTTTTGAAATAATTTGGAGCACTTAGTTCCAAGGTTTTGAATTTAAGTTGAAAAGGTTGACCGGATGTTGACTTATGTGTAACGACCCTAGAGAAATTTTTGCTTAGAAAATTAAGGTTTGGTGGTACCGAGGCAGATTAATTATTACAAAGATTATAGAAATTTCTCTTTGGGTTGAACAATGCACCGATATGTAAAAAAAAATAATCATTTCTGCGGCCACTATGCGGTCGCAGAATCACTCTGCGGACCGCATAATGGTTGCAAAGTGGATCAGGAGAGGGGCAAGATTTGAGAAAAATCTGCGGTGCACTATGCGACCGCGAAACAAGTATGCAAATCGCATAATGACCGCAGACCAGGTCAGTAACGCCCAGCTTTGGAGGCCAAATTATACGGCAAGTATGCGGACCGCATACCTGTTATGCGATCGCATAACTGTGTCGGAGCTTCCATTCTTTCTAATTTTTGACCCGACCCAACTTCGATTTATAGCCCTTGAAGCTCATTTTTTGAGCCAAAATCTATCGTCCCTCCTTAAAATTACTTTCTAATCCATTTGTCACCTACGAGTCTGTTAATCTATCTTCTAGGCGCTGGCACCTAATGGTCGTAATCTTAATTACCGGGTTCATAACTTTCTATTCCATTATACTAACTTTCCCAAAATCGTGTGTACTATTTGTTGTTTCCTCCCTAGGGCATTAGAACTATAAGAGTTATAACTTCTTATTATCCAAGGTTACCCCCCTCTTCCTCTGTAACGACCGGGCCGGTCGTTTTGACTATTACAATTCCGTTCCTCCATTTACGGCTCAAATTATGAATTTCAGTTGTTATTTGACTTGCCGGGGTTATCGGTTTAGGTTCAGTGAGGTTTTGAAATGATTTGGAGCACTTAGTTCCAAGGTTTTGAATTTAAGTTGAAAAGGTTGACCGGATGTTGACTTATGTGTAACGACCCTAGAGAAATTTTTGCTTAGAAAATTAAGGTTTGGTGGTACCGAGGCAGATCAATTAGTACAAAGATTATAGAAATTTCTCTTTGGGTTGAACAATGCACCGATGTGTAAAAAAAAAATAATCATTTCTGCGGCCACTATGCGGTCGCAGAATCACTCTGCGGACCGCATAATGGTTGCAAAGTGGATCAGGAGAGGGGCAAGATTTGAGAAAAATCTGCGGTGCACTATGCGACCGCGGAACAAGTATGCAAATCGCATAATGACCGCAGACAAGGTCAGTAACGCCCAACTTTGGAGGCCAAATTATACAGCAAGTACGCGGACCGCATACCTGTTATGCGATCGCATAACTGTCTCGGAGCTTCCATTCTTTCTAATTTTTGACCCGACCCAACTTTGATTTATAGCCCTTGAAGCTCATTTTTTGAGCCAAAATCTATCATCCCTCCTTAAAATTACTTCCTAATCCATTTGTCACCTACGAGTCCGTTAATCTATCTTCTAGGCGGTGGCACCTAATGGTCGTAATCTTAATTACCGGGCTTATAACTTTCTATTCCATTATACTAACTTTCCCAAAATCGTGTGTACTATTTGTTGTTTCCTCCCTAGGGCATTAGAACTATAAGAGTTATAACTTTTTATTATCCAAGGTTACCCCCCTCTCCTCTGTAACGACCGGGCCGGTCGTTTTGACTATTGCAATTCCGTTCCTCCATTTACGGCTCAAATTATGAATTTCAGTTGTTATTTGACTTGCCGGGGTAATCGGTTTAGGTTCAGTGAGGTTTTGAAATAATTTAGAGCATTAGTTCCAAGGTTTTGAATTTATGTTGAAAAGGTTGACCCGATGTTGACTTATGTGTAACGACCCTAGAGAAATTTTTGCTTAGAAAATTAAGGTTTGGTGGTACCGAGGCAGATTAATTATTACAAAGATTATAGAAATTTCTCTTTGGGTTAAACAATGCACCGATGTGTAAAAAAAAATAATCATTTCTGCGGCCACTATGCGGTCGCAGAATCACTCTGCGGACCGCATAATGGTTGCAAAGTGGATCAGGAGAGGGGCAAGATTTGAGGAAAATCTGCGGTGCACTATGCGACCGCGAAACAAGTATGCAAATCGCATAATGACCGCAGACCAGGTCAGTAACGCCCAGCTTTGGAGGCCAAATTATACGGCAAGTATGCGGACCGCATACCTGTTATGCGATCGCATAACTGTGTCGGAGCTTCCATTCTTTCTAATTTTTGACCCGACCCAACTTCGATTTATAGCCCTTGAAGCTCATTTTTTGAGCCAAAATCTATCGTCCCTCCTTAAAATTACTTTCTAATCCATTTGTCACCTACGAGTCTGTTAATCTATCTTCTAGGCGCTGGCACCTAATGGTCGTAATCTTAATTACCGGGTTCATAACTTTCTATTCCATTATACTAACTTTCCCAAAATCGTGTGTACTATTTGTTGTTTCCTCCCTAGGGCATTAGAACTATAAGAGTTATAACTTCTTATTATCCAAGGTTACCCCCCCTCTCCTCTGTAACGACCGGGCCGGTCGTTTTGACTATTACAATTCCGTTCCTCCATTTACGGCTCAAATTATGAATTTCAGTTGTTATTTGACTTGCCGGGGTTATCGGTTTAGGTTCAGTGAGGTTTTGAAATGATTTGGAGCACTTAGTTCCAAGGTTTTGAATTTAAGTTGAAAAGGTTGACCGGATGTTGACTTATGTGTAACGACCCTAGAGAAATTTTTTCTTAGAAAATTAAGGTTTGGTGGTACCGAGGCAGATCAATTAGTACAAAGATTATAGAAATTTCTCTTTGGGTTGAACAATGCACCGATGTGTAAAAAAAAATAATCATTTCTGCGGCCACTATGCGGTCGCAGAATCACTCTGCGGACCGCATAATGGTTGTAAAGTGGATCAGGAGAGGGGCAAGATTTGAGAAAAATCTGCGGTGCACTATGCGACCGCGGAACAAGTATGCAAATCGCATAATGACCGCAGACCAGGTCAGTAACGCCCAGCTTTGGAGGCCAAATTATACGGCAAGTATGCGGACCGCATACCTGTTATGCGATCGCATAACTGTGTCGGAGCTTCCATTCTTTCTACTTTTTGACCCGACCCAACTTCGATTTATAGCCCTTGAAGCTCATTTTTTGAGCCAAAATCTATCATCCCTCCTTAAAATTACTTCCTAATCCATTTGTCACCTACGAGTCCGTTAATCTATCTTCTAGGCGGTGGCACCTAATGGTCGTAATCTTAATTACCGGGCTTATAACTTTCTATTCCATTATACTAACTTTCCCAAAATCGTGTGTACTATTTGTTGTTTCCTCCCTAGGGCATTAGAACTATAAGAGTTATAACTTTTTATTATCCAAGGTTACCCCCCTCTCCTCTGTAACGACCGGGCCGGTCGTTTTGACTATTGCAATTCCGTTCCTCCATTTACGGCTCAAATTATGAATTTCAGTTGTTATTTGACTTGCCGGGGTAATCGGTTTAGGTTCAGTGAGGTTTTGAAATAATTTAGAGCATTAGTTCCAAGGTTTTGAATTTAAGTTGAAAAGGTTGACCCGATGTTGACTTATGTGTAACGACCCTAGAGAAATTTTTGCTTAGAAAATTAAGGTTTGGTGGTACCGAGGCAGATTAATTATTACAAAGATTATAGAAATTTCTCTTTGGGTTAAACAATGCACCGATGTGTAAAAAAAAATAATCATTTCTGCGGCCACTATGCGGTCGCAGAATCACTCTGCGGACCGCATAATGGTTGCAAAGTGGATCAGGAGAGGGGCAAGATTTGAGGAAAATCTGCGGTGCACTATGCGACCGCGAAACAAGTATGCAAATCGCATAATGACCGCAGACCAGGTCAGTAACGCCCAGCTTTGGAGGCCAAATTATACGGCAAGTATGTGGACCGCATACCTATTATGCGATCGCATAACTGTGTCGGAGCTTCCATTCTTTCTAATTTTTGACCCGACCCAACTTCGATTTATAGCCCTTGAAGCTCATTTTTTGAGCCAAAATCTATCGTCCCTTCTTTAAATTTACTTCCTAATCCATTTGTCACCTACGAGTCTGTTAATCTATCTTTTAGGCGTTGGCACCTAATGGTCGTAATCTTAATTACCGGGTTCATAACTTTCTATTCCATTATACTAACTTTCCCAAAATTGTGTGTACTATTTGTTGTTTCCTCCCTAGGGCATTAGAACTATAAGAGTTATAACTTCTTATTATCCAAGGTTACCCCCCTCTCCTCTGTAACGACCGGGCCGGTCGTTTTGACTATTGCAATTCCGTTCCTCCATTTACGGCTCAAATTATGAATTTCAGTTGTTATTTGACTTGCCGGGGTAATCGATTTAGGTTCAGTGAGGTTTTGAAATGATTTGGAGCACTTAGTTCCAAGGTTTTGAACTTAAGTTGAAAAGGTTGACCGGATGTTGACTTATGTGTAACGACCCTAGAGAAATTTTTGCTTAGAAAATTAAGGTTTGGTGGTACCGAGGCAGATGAATTAGTACAAAGATTATAGAAATTTCTCTTTGGGTTGAACAATGCACCGATGTGTAAAAAAAAATAATCATTTCTGCGGCCACTATGCGGTCGCAGAATCACTCTGCGGACCGCATAATGGTTGTAAAGTGGATCAGGAGAGGGGCAAGATTTGAGGAAAATCTGCGGTGCACTATGCGACCGCGAAACAAGTATGCAAATCGCATAATGACCGCAGACTAGGTCAGTAACGCCCAGCTTTGGAGGCCAAATTATACGGCAAGTATGCGGACCGCATACCTGTTATGCGATCGCATAACTGTGTCGGAGCTTCCATTCTTTCTACTTTTTGACCCGACCCAACTTCGATTTATAGCCCTTGAAGCTCATTTTTTGAGCCAAAATCTATCGTCCCTCCTTAAAATTACTTCCTAATCCATTTGTCACCTACGAGTCTGTTAATCTATCTTCTAGGCGTTGGCACCTAATGGTCGTAATCTTAATTACCGGGTTCATAACTTTCTATTCCATTATACCAACTTTCCCAAAATCGTGTGTACTATTTGTTGTTTCCTCCCTAGGGCATTAGAACTATAAGAGTTATAACTTCTTATTATCCAAGGTTACCCCCCTCTCCTCTGTAACGACCGGGTCGGTCGTTTTGACTATTGCAATTCCGTTCCTCCATTTACGGCTCAAATTATGAATTTCAGTTGTTATTTGACTTGCCGGGGTAATCGGTTTAGGTTCAGTGAGGTTTTGAAATGATTTGGAGCACTTAGTTCCAAGGTTCTGAATTTAAGTTGAAAAGGTTGACCGGATGTTGACTTATGTGTAACGACCCTAGAGAAATTTTTGCTTAGAAAATTAAGGTTTGGTGGTACCGAGGCAGATTAATTAGTACAAAAATTATAGAAATTTCTCTTTGGGTTGAACAATGCACCGATGTGTAAAAAAAAAATAATCATTTCTGCGGCCACTATGCGGTCGCAGAATCACTCTGCGGACCGCATAATGATTGCAAAGTGGATCAGGAGAGGGGCAAGATTTGAGGAAAATCTGCGGTGCACTATGCGACCGTGAAACAAGTATGCAAATCGCATAATGACCGCAGACCAGGTCAGTAACGCCCAGCTTTGGAGGCCAAATTATACGGCAAGTATGCGGACCGCATACCTGTTATGCGATCGCATAACTGTGTCGGAGCTTCCATTCTTTCTAATTTTTGACCCGACCCAACTTCGATTTATAGCCCTTGAAGCTCATTTTTTGAGCCAAAATCTATCGTCCCTCCTTAAAATTACTTCCTAATCCATTTGTCACCTACGAGTCTGTTAATCTATCTTCTAGGCGTTGGCACCTAATGGTCGTAATCTTAATTACCGGGTTCATAACTTTCTATTCCATTATACTAACTTTCCCAAAATCGTGTGTACTATTTGTTGTTTCCTCCCTAGGGCATTAGAACTATAAGAGTTATAACTTCTTATTATCCAAGGTTACCCCCCTCTCCTCTGTAACGACCGGGCCGGTCATTTTGACTATTGCAATTCCGTTCCTCCATTTATGGCTCAAATTATGAATTTCAATTGTTATTTGACTTGCCGGGGTAATCGGTTTAGGTTCAGTGAGGTTTTGAAATGATTTGGAGCCCTTAGTTCCAAGGTTTTGAATTTAAGTTGAAAAGGTTGACCGGATGTTGACTTATGTGTAACGACCCTAGAGAAATTTTTGCTTAGAAAATTAAGGTTTGGTGGTACCGAGGCAGATTAATTAGTACAAAGATTATAGAAATTTCTCTTTGGGTTGAACAATGCACCGATGTCTAAAAAAAATAATCATTTTTGCGGCCACTATGCGGTCGCAGAATCACTCTGCGGACCGCATAATGGTTGCAAAGTGGATCAGGAGAGGGGCAAGATTTGAGAAAAATCTGCGGTGCACTATGCGACCGCGAAACAAGTATGCAAATCGCATAATGACCGCAGACCAGGTCAGTAACGCCCAGCTTTGGAGGCCAAATTATACGGCAAGTATGCGGACCGCATACCTGTTATGCGATCGCATAACTGTGTCGGAGCTTCCATTCTTTCTAATTTTTGACCCGACCCAACTTCGATTTATAGCCCTTGAAGCTCATTTTTTGAGCCAAAATCTATCGTCCCTCCTTAAAAGTACTTCCTAATCCATTTGTCACCTACGAGTCTGTTAATCTATCTTCTAGGCGTTGGCACCTAATGGTCGTAATCTTAATTACCGGGTTCATAACTTTCTATTCCATTATACTAACTTTCCCAAAATCGTGTGTACTATTTGTTGTTTCCTCCCTAGGGCATTAGAACTATAAGAGTTATAACTTCTTATTTTCCAAGGTTACCCCCCTCTTCTCTGTAACGACCGGGCCGGTCGTTTTGACTATTGCAATTCCGTTCCTCCATTTACGGCTCAAATTATGAATTTCAGTTGTTATTTGACTTGCCGGGGTAATCGGTTTAGGTTCAGTGAGGTTTTGAAATGATTTGGAGCACTTAGTTCCAAGGTTTTGAATTTAAGTTGAAAAGGTTGACCGGATGTTGACTTATGTGTAACGACCCTAGAGAAATTTTTGCTTAGAAAATTAAGGTTTGGTGGTACCGAGGCAGATTAATTAGTACAAAGATTATAGAAGTTTCTCTTTGGGTTGAACAATGCACCGATGTCTAAAAAAAAATAATCATTTCTGCGGCCACTATGCGGTCGCAGAATTGCAAAGTGGATCAGGAGAGTGGCAAGATTTGAGGAAAATCTGCGGTGCACTATGCGACCGCGGAACAAGTATGCAAATCGCATAATGACCGCAGACCAGGTCAGTAACGCCCAACTTTGGAGGCCAAATTATACGGCAAGTATGCGGACTGCATACTTGTTATGTGATCGCATAACTGTGTCGGAGCTTCCATTCTTTCTAATTTTTGACCCGACCCAACTTCGATTTATAGCCCTTGAAGCTCATTTTTTGAGCCAAAATCTATCGTCCCTCCTTAAAATTACTTCCTAATCCATTTGTCACCTACGAGTCTATTAATCTATCTTCTAGGCGTTGGCACCTAATGGTCGTAATCTTAATTACCGGGTTCATAACTTTCTATTCCATTATACTAACTTTCCCAAAATCGTGTGTACTATTTGTTGTTTCCTCCCTAGGGCATTAGAACTATAAGAGTTATAACTTCTTATTATCGAAGGTTACCCCCCTCTCCTCTGTAACGACCGGGCCGGTCGTTTGGACTATTGCAATTCCGTTCCTCCATTTACGGCTCAAATTATGAATTTCAGTTGTTATTTGACTTTCCGGGGTAATCGGTTTAGGTTCAGTGAGGTTTTGAAATGATTTGGAGCACTTAGTTCCAAGGTTTTGAATTTAAGTTGAAAAGGTTGACCGGATGTTGACTTATGTGTAACGACCCTAGAGAAATTTTTGCTTAGAAAATTAAGGTTTGGTGGTACCGAGGCAGATTAATTAGTACAAAGATTATAGAAATTTCTCTTTGGGTTGAACAATGCACCGATGTCTAAAAAAAAATAATCATTTCTGCGGCCACTATGCGGTCGCAGAATTGCAAAGTGGATCAGGAGAGTGGCAAGATTTGAGGAAAATCTGCGGTGCACTATGCGACCGCGGAACAAGTATGCAAATCGCATAATGACCGCAGACCAGGTCAGTAACGCCCAACTTTGGAGGCCAAATTATACGGCAAGTATGCGGACTGCATACCTGTTATGCGATCGCATAACTGTGTCGGAGCTTCCATTCTTTCTAATTTTTGACCCGACCCAACTTCGATTTATAGCCCTTGAAGCTCATTTTTTGAGCTAAAATCTGATATTTTAGAGAGAGGTGAGAGCATTTTCGAGAGAGAAAGTGACGACTTAGTCATTTATCCATCAATTCTTGTTCAAGGTTTGAATATTTCACAAGGATGTTGCTAGGGCTTCAAATTGGTAAGAATTTCTTTCCTCAATCCTTCAATTTCAGGTTTGGAATAAAAATGAGTGATTTATAGTATGATTCTTGGGTGTAAGAGTATTATGTATACATACCAATAAGATTGTGGAAGGATTGTTAAATTCAAATGGGTAAGGATTGGGTTGGAAATGGTAGAAATCTTCATAGACTTTAATTGAAGATTTGAGGGTCGAGTTGATGTCGGATTTTGGTGAAATTTATATGGTTGGACTCGTGGTTGGATGAGCATTCATATTATGTAACTTTTATCGGGTTCCAAGATGTGGGCCCTACGGACAATTTTTGAGTTAATTTCGGATTTTATTAGAAAAATTAGTATTTCCTTATGGAATTAATTACAATTATTTTTATTGACTGATTCGAATTAATTGTGGCTAGATACGAGGCTTTCGGAGACCAATTCTCGTGGAAAGGGCATAGCGAAATAAATAATTACACGAGTTGAGGTAAGTAACAATTATAAATCTGGTCCTGATAGTATGAAATCTCGGATTTTGGTATCATGTGATTATTTTGGAGGTGGCGCACATGCTAGGTAACGGGCGTGTGGGCGTGCACCGAGGAAATTATGACTTGGTCCGTCCAGAGAAACTGTAAAGTTGAATAATTTATTGTTAGCTATATGATGTCTATGTGTTGAAGAAATTTGACAATAAATCATGTTAGAAATCATGCTTATGCCATGTTATAGTACTGTTGAGACCCGTAGAGGTCGCGTACTTGTTGAATTATTTGCTAATTGTTGTCTTGTACTCAGTCATGATTTTCCTGCATGTTATACCTCACTCTTTCTGATATTTGTTGATATAATACGTTATCTTTGTTTGGGCTGATCTTTGTGATTTCTGAGAGCCCGAGAGACTTGAGAGATTGAGGACTGAGTAAGGCCGAGGTCCTGTCGGTGAGGTAAGGATATTATGGCACGTGAGTTGTCCGTGCAGGATATTATAGCACGTGAGTTATCCGTGCAACGCGTGAGTTGTCCGTACAGATTATGGCGCTTGGGCTGTAGGAGCCCCTCCCCTAGTGAGCGCGGGTACCCATTGAGGGTGAGTGCTAAGGGATGAGAGTTGAGTGATTGAGCTGTTGTGATGAGCTGAGTGAGTGTTGCCCGAGAGGCTGTACTTGCTTTGCATTTGTTGTTGAACTTGGTTGCTATCTGTCATTGTTGTGAAATCTTTGAAAGAATTTATATCCGGATTACTTGAAATTGAACTATATAAAATTGATTTGACTTAAACTGCCGGATTTAAAAGCATGTCTATTCTTTGTTGGAACTACTAAAAGTGATCTATGACTGTATAGCTCGTCATTATCTTTAGTTCCTTAGTTATTATTGTTATATGCTGAGTTGGTTGTACTCATACTACACCCTGCACTTCGTGCGCAGATCCAGGTATTCCTGAATATAGCGGGTGTTGATCATTTTGCGCAGTTGATTTTCAGAAGATTTTGAGGTAGCTGCCGTGTTCCGCAGACCTTGTCTCTCCTTCTCTATCTCCTTGTTTACTGTATTTGGTCTCAGGCTATTATAGACCGTATTTTCCAGACTATTACTCATATTAGATGCTCATGCACTCAGTGACACCAGGTTTTGGGAGAGTTGTATCAGAAATTGCTAAATCTTTGGTATTGTATAAAACGTTACGTTTTTAAATTTAAAGGAAATCGTGGGTTGTTGATGTTGTCGGCTTGCCTAGTACTGAGATAGGCGCCATCACGACATGTTAGGATTTTGGGTCATGACATCCTCCCTTAGTCCTCTATCCACGGGTTCTTCCATTGCTTTGAAACTAGCCTTGGTTTCCCTCAACCCTTCAGACGTAATGCCAACTCACTCTTATATTAATAGCATTAACTGCACAATTTGCGTTAATAAGATCGAACATTACCCATAGTCACAGTACCTTACTCCTCATTCGATGTAGCCTCTAGGTCCTGATCGCCTGCCAAAAAATACATGCGGTTCTGACTACCGCCGGAGCTAGATGCTTCGCCCCTGCCTTTATGCCTGAGAGACTCACTCTAGAGGGTGTACTGAAGATGAGGAGATTGTTATAGATTTGGTGGGCTGAACCACCCCGCCTCTGTCCTTCATAGGATAATCTCTCATGTAATGACTAGGGTCTCCACACGTATATCATACATTAGATACCTGACGACATTGTCCAGAATGAGTTCTACTACATTGACTGCATCGTAGAGGAGGCGCCCTCATCTGTACTGAATCCCTCCGATTCTGAAAACCCTAAATTATCGAGCCCTGACCTGATTCAGAATAAATAGATCCCTCATAATGCGCCCTCTACAATTGTCGGACACTATCAATAGAGTATGGTGGCATAGGATCACCCCGAAAATCCTCAAGTTTTCTAGAAGACCTAGCCCTCTTACGCTGACCCTCATCACGATCCTCATATTGCTGCCGTTTCTGATCCTCCAAATTCTTAGCATAAGCCTGGATGCTGGAAATATCCATTCTATCGAGCATAGCGGCCGTGGAACACTAATTAAGCAGGTGCGTCCCAAGTCCTACCACAAACCGATGCACTCGGTCACTCATCTCACCCACAATCGAGAGGGCATACCTCGCCAAGGAATCAAACTGGAGACTATACTCCTGCATACTCATATTCCCTTGTTTAAGAGCCATGAACCTGTCTACCCTTGCATGACAAATCTCTGTTGGCAAGTAATGACGCAAGAAAGCCCCTGAAAATTCTTCCCATACCGCTGGAGATGCATTTGTCGCTCTAGACAATTCCCAAGTTTCATACCACTGAACCGCAACTTCCCGCAATCGGTAAGAGGCCAGCTCTACTGACTCAGAGTCTGATGCATGCATCACCCTCAAAGTCCTGTGCACCCTATCAATAAAGTTTTGCGGGTCCTTATCTTTGTTAGATCCGGTAAACACTGGAGGGTCCAAGTTGATGAACTCTCGAACTCTCGCGCCTAATAGCCCTGTCAACGTAACCAACACATGTACCTGCCTGGCGCTGAGCCTGAGCGGCTACCAATCTATTCAAGAACCGTACTACACTCAGCAAATCCATATCCTCATCATGAGCAATAGGTGGAGGCACTGGATTCCTCCTCAGCTCCTCAGGTGTTGGCGAAATTGGAGAACTATGCGAGGGTGTCACACTTCCCCTCGGGGCCTCACTAGACATTGGTGCTCTACTCATGCCCTCATCTGCCACTGCTTTACCTTTTTGACTAGCTGTAGCTTTCCTGGTCATAGGCATCATTGTATATATAAAACAAGGTAAAGATCAAGGGCTTTAATCCCTACGACTCTGCTCTATTGCACGATCTAATATCAAGAAGGAAGGGTAACCGGTCTCTAAATGCTCTGTAGTTTTCAATTTATATAGCGTGGTGCACAACACATTTATAAATAAAACTCTACAAGACACAGCTTGCAGACAACCTTAGGACAGATGCGCTCTGATACCAAGTTTGTCATGACCCAAATCGGAGGACCATGACTGGCACCCGGTGCCTACTCAACCGAGCGCCACCTACCTTATCCTTCTTTACTATAAGATTCGTAACTGGCCCTGATATTCATATATATATATATATATATATATATATATATATATATATATATATATATATATATATATATATATATATATATAAAAGTAACAATATTAGAACTTAACTCACATAACTAATTTAAAAAAATTTATATAGATACAAAAGGACATACAAGGCCGTTGACAGGGCTCCCCACATCCTCATAAAATACAATATCATATACAGAACGTGACTCGGCAATACTCCAGGAAGAAGTGGAGCTCACCAACCAAAAGATGATATCTTGAGGCAGCCTACATTGGAGGGTCCTCACCGCATCTATTTACACCTACGTGGCATGAAACACAACGCCCCCAGGCAAAGAGACATTAATACGAATAATGTACCGAGTATGTAAGGTAGAAATGAAACATAATAATAAGATATTATCACTGTGAGGGATAAGAGTAAACCTATAACCTTTGACTTGCCGCTGAGGGCCATAACATATAGAATAAGTTCAATCTCGTATATATAAATAAAACTAAAATATAATAGATCTGATAACATCATTCTCGTGACATTAAACTGCCCGACTGATCAGTGGTAACTGCCTGACCGGTCGTAGCGCGGTGGTAAATGCATGATTACTCGGCCGGTCGTAGCTCGTTGGCAAATGATAATGCACGACTGCCCAACCGATAATAGCTCGAGGGTAAATGATGATGCATAACTACCCAACCGACCGTAGCTCGGTGATAAATGATAATGTATGACTGCCCAACCAGCCGTCGCTCCGTGGTAAATGATGATGCAAGACTGCCCAACCGGGCGTAGCTCAAATGATGATACATGACTGCCCAACCAGCCGTAGCTCGGTGGTAAATGAAGATGCATATAATACTACATTATGAACATTAACATCTTTATTGAATGCCTCAATAGAGAGTTAGGAACATACTTAGTCATGATATGAATATCATTTTACAGGAATGAATAACGTAGATATTTTTAACTGCTAAGAGCAGAGACATTTAGAAAATAATATTACGTTTACGTACTGTTACTTGGATCATGCCAAAAGAAAGAAGGGTTAGCCTTAACATACCTTTAGTGACGACTTTATCGAAGGCGACGAACTTGGCCTTCTTCACATGTAATCTCAATAAGTGAAAAATAAATCAGATCCTTTAACTAGTTACACCAGTAGATAATTTCAGTTGTTAAACAATAAGGATACCTTCGTTGCTGCCATTTTTGGTTCATTGCAACATATACCTTTTAAAGAAAAATTTGCTAGTTAAAGAAGATTCTCACTTTCAAATTGTTTTTACTTCTTAGCAGCTGTACGTTATTTTGTCTTAGTAGTTAGTGGAGTAGTAATGTAAAATACATTTAGGTCTTAATAACTATTTGGAGTGGATGAGTCATAAGAAGTGATACGAATATACATACACATATATGACACCTTTACCAAGTATCTTTTTCTTATCCAAACCATTGATAAGAATATTCATTTATTAGGTGGGACCTACTTAGAACAACAAATTAGATTCCCTATCCCACTTAATCCTTTCTCATCTATGGTAAGTGTAAATAAATAATAAATCCATGTATGGAAATAAAATTGGAAATTAAAAGTCCTTATCTCATACTTTCAAAACTAATTAATAATCAACTCATCACATTTATATTTAAAGAAAATTATAAGTGCTTTATAAATTTGAACTATACTAGTATATCATAAACATTATGACATCTAGAAAATATATGTTACAAAATTATAATTTTTCCATCAAAATGTCAAGAGTATAAATGTTTGTACTAGTAATTCTCAAAATGGGTAAAGATAACTTTTATTATGAGAAAATAATTTCTAAAAAGAATATAAACATAATTTTTCTTACGAGGAAGAAATTTCTTTTCTTATAATACATAAAATATTATTTAAAAGTTTTCTCATATCATGTGTTTAACTAAAACTTATCAAAAAGTATTATACTAATAACTTTTGATAATCATATTTATCCAACATTTATAAAAGAATGTTTCTCTTAAAAGAAAGTACAATATCAATGCAATATATAACGTTTTCGAAATTCAATAAACTTACGGGGTCTTACATCTATAACTTCATGTACGACCTTAATCTCTTCCAACTAACATGGTTTTACTACGATGCATCCAAACACTAAGGTACGAGGTATTACATCCTTCCCCCCTAGGATCATTCGTTCTCGAATGTCTAAACTTGTAAGATTGACATGACATACTCATCAATTATAAATGTATATACCTCCTCGGGCTATACTCCAATGAAATAAATATCAGGTTCTAAATAAGTGAAAAAAATAAGATCCTTTAACTGGTTACACCAGCAGTTAATTTCACTTGTTAAACAATAAGGATGCCTTCTTTGTTGAGATTTTTGGTTCATTGCAATATATACTCTCTAAAGAAAAATTTGCTAGTTAAAGAAGATTCTCACTTTCAAATTGTTTTCACTTCTTAGCATTTGTACGTTATTTTGTCTTAGTAGTAATGTAAAGTACATGTAGGTCCTACTTTCCATCTAATTTAATAATCCTTTGGAGTGAATGAGTCATATGAAGTGATACTAATATCTATACCTTTACTTAGTATCTTTCCCTTATCCAATCCATTGATAAGAATGTCCATTTATTAGGTGGGACCTACTTAGAACAACAAATTAGATTTCCTATCCCCCTTAATCCTTTTTCACCCGCGGTAAGTGTAAATAAATAATAAATCCATGTATGGTAATAAAATTGGGAATTAAAAGTCCTTATCTCATACTTTCAAAACTAATTAATAATCAACTCATCACATTTATATTTAAACAAAATTATAAGTGCTTTATAAATTTAAACTATACTAATATATCATAAACATTATGACATCTAGAAAATATATGTTACAAAATTATAATTTTTCCATCAAAATGTCAAGAGTATAAATGTTTGTACTAGTAATTCTCAAAATGGATAAAGATAACTTTATTATGAGAAAATAATTTCTAAAAAGAATATAAACATAACTTTTCTTACGAGGAAGAAATTTCTTTTCTTATAATACATAAAATATTATTTAAAAGTTTTCTAATATCATGTGTTTAACTAAAACTTATCAAAACGTATTATACTAATAACTTTTGATAATTATATTTATCCAATATTAATAAAAGAATATTTTTCTTAAAAGAAAGTACAATATCAATGCAATATATAACGTTTTCGAAATTCAATAAACTTACGGGGTCTTACATCTATAACTTCATGTACGACCTTAATCTCTTCCAACTAATATGGTTTTACTACGATGCATCCAAACACTAAGGTACGAGGTGTTACATCCTTCCCCCCTAGGATCATTCGTTCTCGAATGTCTAAACTTGCAAGATTGACATGACATACTCATCAATTATAAATGTATATACCTCCTCGGGCTATACTCCAATGAAACAAATATCGGGTTCTAAATAAGTAAAAAAAATAAGATCCTTTAACTGGTTACACTAGTAGATAATTTCACGTGTTAAACAATAAGGATGCCTTCGTTGTTGAGATTTTTGGTTCATTGCAACATATACTCTCTAAAGAAAAATTTGCTAGTTAAAGAAGATTCTCACTTTCAAATTGTTTCCATTTCTTAGCATCTGTACGTTATTTTGTCTTAGTAGTAATGTAAAGTACATGTAGGTCCTACTTTTCACCTAATTTAATAACTCTTTGGAGTGCATGAGTCATAGGAAGTGATACTAATATATATACCTTTATTTAGTATCTTTTCCTTATCCAATCCATTGATAAGAATGTCCATTTATTAGGTGAGACCTACTTAGAACAACAAATTAGATTTTTTATCCCCCTTAATCCTTTCTCATCCAAGGTAATTGTACATAAATAACAAATCCATGTATGATAATAAAATTGGGAATTAAAAGTCCTTGTCTCATGCTTTCAAAACTATTTAATAATCAACTCATTACATTTATATTTAAAGAAAATCATAAGTGCTTTATAAATTTAAACTATACTAATATATCATAAACATTATGACATCTAGAAAATATATATTATAAAATTATAATTTTTTCATCCAAATGTCAAGAGTATAAATTTTTGTACTATTAATTCTCAAAATGGGTAAAGATAACTTTTATAATGAGAAAATAATTTCTAGAAAGGATAGAAACATAACTTTTCTTATGAGGAAGAAATTTCTTTTCTTATAATACATAAAATATTATTTAAAAGTTTTCTCATATTATGTGTTTAACTAAAACTTATCAAAAAGTAATATACTAATAACTTTATATAATCATATTTATCTAACATTTACAAAAGAATGCTTCTCTTAAAAGAAAGTACAATATTAACGGAATATATAACGTTTTCGAAATTCAATAAACTTACGGGGTCTTATATCTATAACTTCATGTAGGACCTTAATCTCTTCCAACTAATATGGTTTTACTACGATGAATCCAAACACTAAGGTACGAGGTGTTACATCCTTCCCCCTTATGAACATTCGTTCTCGAATGTTTAAACTTGCAAGATGTACATGACATACTCATCAATTATAAATGTATATGCCTCCGGGGCTATACTCCAATGAAACAAATATCGGGTTCTCAATAAGTGAAAAAAATCAGATCCTTTAATTAGTTACACCAGTAGATAATTTCACTTGTTAAACAATAAGGATACCTTTGTTGTTGATATTTTTGGTTCATTGCAACATATACTCTCTAAAGAAAAATTTGCTAGTTAAAGAAGATTCTCACTTTCAAACTGTTTTCACTTATTAGCATCTGTACGTTATTTTGTCCTAGTAGTAATGTAAAGTACATGTAGGTCCTACTTTCCACCTAATTTAATAACACTTTGGAGTGGGTGAGTCATAGAAAGTGATACTAATATACATACCTTTACTTAGTATATTTTCCTTATCCAATCCATTGATAAGAATGTCTATTTATTAGGTGGGACCTACTTAGAACAACAAATTAGATTCCCTATCCCCCTTAATTCTTTCTCATTCACGGTAATTATAAATAAATAACAAATCCATGTATGATAATAAAATTGGGAATTAAAAGTCCTTGTCTCATACTTTCAAAACTATTTAATAATCAACTCATCACATTTATATTTAAAGAAAATCATAAGTGCTTTATAAATTTAAACTATACTAATATATCATAAACATTATGACATCTAGAAAATATATGTTACAAAATTATAATTTTTCCATCCAAATGTCAAGAGTATAAATTTTTGTACTACTAATTCTCAAAATGGGTAAAGATAACTTTTATTATGAGAAAATAATTTCTAGAAAGGTTATAAACATAACTTTTCTTATGAGGAAGAAATTTCTTTTCTTATAATACATAAAATATTATTTAAAAGTTTTCTCATATCATGTGTTTAACTAAAACTTATCAAAAAATATTATACTAATAACTTTTGATAATCATATTTATCCAACATTTACAAAAGAATGTTTCTCTTAAAAGAAAGTACAATATCAAGGCAATATATAATATTTTCGAAATTCAATAAACTTACTTGGTATTACATCTATAACTTCATGTAGGACCTTAATCTATTCCAACTAATATGGTTTTACTACGATGCATCCAAACACTAAGGTACGAGGTGTTACATCCTTCCCCCCATAGGAACATTCGTTCTCGAATGTTTAAACTTGTAAGATGTACATGACATACTCATCAATTATAAATGTATATACCTCCCGGGCTATACTCCAATGAAACAAATATCGGGTTCTCAATAAGTGAAAAAAATCAGATCCTTTAACTAGTTACATGTCACGAACCAAAATCCAACTAGTCGTGATGGCACCTAACCCATCCCGTTAGATAAACCAATTTCCAACTAACTAATTTCAATAATAATTATTAAAGCAATTTAAGTGAATAAAGATCCTGATCTTATACAATCCCCAAAAACTAGTAGTGTAAATCATGAGCTTCTAAGAATAGAATATGCAAAGCAGAAATAAATTAAATACATAGTCTGTTTGAGTAGTACATAAATAGAGCTTTTATAATTTAAGGTTACCATGAACAAGAGGCAGCTACAACAGGAATGTAGGTACATCTTCAAATTCCGCAACCATCGAGCACAACAACAATATCAGTCAACATCTGCACGTAATGTGCAGAAGTATAGTATCAATACAACCGACCCCATATACTGAGTAAATAATAAACATAGCCTCAGGTTGAAAGTAGTGATGAGCTTCTACCAAGGTCGGGTCCAAATCCACTAATTCACAACAGTTAATAACGACATAAAGCAAATAATACCAGAAGTAACTCAGAGATAAAATGCTCAGTCACATCATGATTTCAGCAATAATAGTTCTTCCTTTCAAGTACATTAGTGAAAACCCAAATCTTTTGCCAAAGTTACCAAAAATGTGAATAAGTTTGAAAACAGAAAATTTTCCAAAATCCTTTCAATAATAAATAAAATATCTCATTTTCTTTTCAGATAACCATTGTAAAACAAATGCATCACTATGCCCATCTGTCAATATGTGTGAGAATTATGAATAATGTGATACCATACATGTAACGACCCGACTGGTCATTTTGAGTATCATGGCCCTGTTCCCCCATTTACTGTTCAATTTATGCTTTATTTATGACTTATCGTGTTAGTGAGTTCGGGTCCGGAAGGAATTCAGAGTGAAATGAGACACTTAGTCTCATAATTGAAAATTTAAGTTAGAAAAGTGGACCGGATATGGACCTATATGTAAACGACACCAGAATAGAGTTTTGATGATGTCAATAGCTCCGTATGGTAATTTTAGAGTTAGGAGAGTGTCCGAAAAGTTATTTGGAGGTCCGTAGTAGAAGTAAGCTTGAAATGGCGAAAAAATTAAATTTTGGGAAGTTTGACCGAGGGGTTGACTTTTTGATATCCGGGTCGAAATATTATTCTAAAAATTTGAATAGTTTCGTTATGTCATTTATGACTTGTGTGCAAAATTTGAAGTCATTCCGGATTGATTTGATATGTTTCGATACAAGATATAGAATTTAAAAGTTCAAAGTTCATAGATTTTGATTTGATGTGCGATTTGTTGTTTTGGTGTTGTTTGATATGATTTGAGGCCTCGAGTAGGTCCGTATTATATTATGAAACTTGTTGGTATGTTCGGACGGGGTCCCGAGGGCCTCGGGTGAGTTTCAGATGCTTAACGGATCAAATTTTGATTTGGAGGAGGAGCTGAAGCAGCTGGGCTGCTGGTGTGATCGCACCTGCGCGAAAAAGGTCGCAGGTGCGAGCTCACGGATGTGAGGAATGATTCGCAGAAGTGAAAATGCATGGGCTGTCAAGGCACCGCGGGTGCGAAAATAAATCACCGCGGGTGCGAAAGCAGTCATCGCGGGTGCGAAGTCCGCAGGTGCGAAGACAGCAGGTGCGAAGAAATCACCGCGGATGCAAAAATCTTGGAGAGAATGTTAAAAATAGAGGGGGTTCCGAGTTTTGCCATTTTTGGACCTTTAAGCACGGTGTTTGGGGCGAATTTGAGAGAGAATTCAAGGAAAACTTGAGGTAAGTCACTTGTGATCATTTCTATTCCATAATATTGAATTATCATTGACTAATCCGACTAGATTATATCGGGGGTTTGAAGATTTGAGGGTCGGGTTGGGGTCGGATTTCGGTAAAATTGGTATGGTTAGACTCGTGGTTGAATGGGCTTTCAAATTTTGTAACTTTTGTCGAGTTCCGATACGTGGGCCCCACAAGCGAGTTTTGAGCTAATTTTCGGATTTTTATAGAAAACTTTTATTTTCTTATGGAATTAATTCCAATGAATTTTATTGACTAAAACGAATTATTTATGGCCAGATTCGAGGCGTTTGGAGACCAATACACGAGGAAAGGACATTGCAGAATAAGAATTTCACGGCTTGAAGTAAGTAACAGTTTTAAATCTGGTCCTGAGGGTATGAAACCCCGGTTTTTGGTATCATGTGATTATTTTGGAGGTGACGCACATGCTAGGTGACGGACGCGTGGGCGTGCACCGAGGGGATTGTGACTTGGTCCGTCCCGGGAAACTGTAAAGTTGAATAATTTGTTGTTAGCTATATGCTCTCTATGTGTTGATAAAATTTAATTGTAAATCATGTTAGAAATCATGCTTAGGCTATGTGATAGTACTGTTGGGACCCACAAAGGTCACGTACTTGTTGAATTACCTGCTAAATGCTATATGTACTCAGTCTTCGTTTTTACTTGCACATTTTATCTCAGTCTCTGTTATTATTATTAATACATCATATCATTGTTGTTTGGGTTGATTTTATGATTATTGAGAGCCCGGGAGACTGGAGAGATTTATGACTGAGTGAGACTGAGGGCCTGATTGTGAGATATTTATACTATAGCACATGAGTTGGCCGTGCAGATCCTTATATTATACTATAGCACGTGAGTTGGCCGTGTGGATCCTTATATTATACTATAGTACGTGATTTGGCCATGTAGATCCTTATATTATACCATGGCACGTGAGTTAGCCGTGCGTATCCAGATATTTATATTATGGCACGTGAGTTATCCGTGCAGCACGTGAGTTGTCCGTGCAGATTATAGCGCTTGGGCTGTAGGAGCCCCTACGGAGTCTGTACACCCCCAGTGAGCGCGGGTACCCATTAAGTGAGTGATAAGGGCTGGGAGCCCAGGGAGTGATGAGGGTTGGGAGCCCAGTGAGTGATTGTTGTTCTGAGAGGTTGTACTTGAATTCCATTTGTTGTTGCATTTAGTTGCTATCTGTCATTGTTGTGAAATTTCTAAAAGATTGTTGATATACGGATTACATGAACAGGAACTGTATAAAAATTAATTTGACATTAAATTGCCATATTTGATAGCATTTATATCCTTTGCTGGGATTACTAGAAATGAACCATAACTGTGTAGCTCGTTACTATCTTCAGTTCCCTATCTATTATTGTTACTTGCTGAGTTAGTTGTACTCATACTGCACCCCGCACTTTGTGTGCAGATCCAGGTGTTCTCGGACATAGCGGGTATTGATTCTTCCGTACAGCTGATTTTCCAGAGATTCAGAGGTAGCTGTCGTGTTTCGCAGACCTTGTCTCTCCTTCCCTATCTTTGTATTACTGTATTTTGGTCTTAGAATATTGTAGACCATACTTTTCCAGATTTATATTCATATTAGATGCTCATGTATTCAGTGACACCGGGTTTTTGGGAGTGTTCGTATTTGTATTTGGGAGATTTTGTATTATATTTAAATATTATATTTTCAAACTTATAAGAAATTGTGGTTTAGTGAAATTAATGACTTGCCTAGTATCGAGATAGACGCCATCACGATGGGCGAGATTTTGGGTCGTGACAAGTTGGTATCAGAGCTTTAGGTGACATAGGTCTCACGAGTCATGAGAAAGTTTAGTAGAGTCTTGCGGATCGGTACAGAGACGTCTGTACTTATCTTCGAGAGGCTGCCGAACCTTTGGGAAAAATTTCCTTATTGTATTCTATCGTGCGGAATTGATTCAGCTTGAAACATAACTCTTTGAATTCCTTTCACGTATTCGTATGCGCACATGAGCGCTCGGTATCAGTTGTGCATTGCCGGCTTGTGATTCTTTGAACGAGGTTCAAGACGTGTATTCTTTATTTTGGTGATGGGCTAGTCTGGAGGACTTGAGGCCAGGTTTAGACCGCATCTTAGGCTGGGTAGCTTCAGTTGTAACCTGTACATTTTGATTCATATGTACGGAAGTGTCCCTATGAGTGGAATTTGTGGCTCGATGAGCGGTATAACGGCTTTGTGATAAGTATGATGTAACTGCGGGGTGTGTTAAGATAATTTGAATGTGATGATAAGTTATTCCTTGAAATGTAAAAGAAGGCCATTGGGTGCTTTATTTTTGTTTTGATGTGACGTACAATCTCGGGTGTGAATGTTTTGAAAGATCTTTCACGTTGTTAAATTTTGGGGCAAATTAACTCTCATGTTTTGTCAATGAATTTGGACTCAAGAAGAGTAAGTGATTGTGTAGAAATTGTGGTTGCGAATGAGTATTTCTGATGACGATGGATCGAGAAAGATAATCTTCGAAGAGACTTAGAATCGGTAACATTATGCTGATTCTGGTACGACAGAGATGCGTTTCGAGTTGATGCAGCAATTGGGCAGCAAAGTATGAGGGAAGACATGACGGGAAGCATTTTGCGGTGGTTGAAATACTAGCAGGTCAAGTAGGGGAAGTGTTTTTTGAGAAGTTGCTTAAAGGAAATGGTTAACCGAAGGAAGGGTGGCAAATTAGCTTATGGATTCTGTGGTAGGGTAGTCGCGCGCCTTGAGAGAGAGTAAAATGGTTTGGAATCGCGATAGAATGTGATTTGGCCTACAGACTGTATTTGGAGTGATGGTTACTGTACGGAGAAAGATTGAATATGGCAGAAATGAGTTTGTTTGAAATGAAGAGGGATGTGAAGATTTGATTATCGTTTCAGGCGCAATATGACTTGAGTTCAGAAGGTATTGTTAAACTTTCAGTTGATGTCAAAAGGGAAAGTACATACATTTACAAATGGTGGGCGAGCATGAGCTCAGGATAATTTATTGATTGCGTGGTCGTTGCACCCAGTGCGGTGTCGTTGAGAGATGTCGGTAAAGAATTCCACAGGTGGGTTATCTCTTGTGAGAAATTAGAGGTGGCGTGATGTTGATGAAGTTTCTGCAAGGAATATTACTTACTACCCGGTAAGAGGTCGAGTTTGTGACTGTGGCTGGCAATTTAAAATATTCATGAAAAGCATAACAAAAGATTTTGAGAAATTTGGTGGGTTAACGGTGCGAAATCTTGGTAATTCAGAAGGAGAAATCCTTACGGGTTCTAATTTTATATAATATCAGCTTAAGGCTAAGTGGGGGTTCATGGTTATGTGCTAAATTTTAGTTTTGGTACGAGGCATATTTGTGGTTTAGTTATGACTTACAGAGGAGGAAATCAAGGATGACTCGGGTAAGTGAATTCCTGGATACGAGATCCATTGCACTTTATGAAAACATGATGTTATTTTGAAGGATGTAGTGCACACGAAGTATGAATTTGATTGGTCGTGATAAGGCATGGTTACTTATTTGAGTGTTGATTGTGCTAAAGGAGCACATGTCTTTTTGCCCGTTTGGGGCGGAGTAAATTAGATTTGAGCAGAGTAGATGACTCTCGAGAGGGTTCTAATGGATTCAAAACGTATATGTGGAAATTGAAATTTTTTTGAACTTGTATATCACTAGAATTAATTATTTACATTGGATGGTAACAGGACGTGCGATAATTCTGTTTGACTAAGGATTCTATATTTCAGTATAAGAAAGGAAATAGGAACAATTTTAAATTCGTATAAGGTATTTTCAGAGTGAGTATTACGGTTGGGGTATTTATGGAGGTGCTTAAGAAGAATACAGTGGCTTATGGGCCTTAGGGCGATGTGGTTCTATGTTAGGATGTCTTGTAGGGAGCTTTGAGTAAGGGTAGAAGTGTTCTGACAAGGAGAAATGTCAACTTGAGGGTAATTTAGAAGAAACTTGGAGAAAATAGGACAAATGGGTAACATGCTGGATCGATATGGTAATGGTATGCTCGGTTCTTTTGGTTCTTATGGTGAGGTGAGGCTTTACGGGTGTTTTGTGGCAATACTCTCGGATTTGGCAACATGTGTGGCTTGGTCGAGTTAGAGGAGTTCAGTTCTGATAGCTTGGTTATGTGCAAATGGATTTCAAAGTGTTCATGATGGTTTCTACCATGGTTTGAACCGAATATTTTCTACCGGTGTGGGGAACATGTTGTGTCAGATATTGATTTGCATGTACAAGGTGGCAGTTTATTCTTAAAAGGAAAATCATAAATTTTGGATAGAAGGGTCAGTGTTAGATATTTAGGTGAATGATATAACTGCTCGATAATCCCTGAGAAGGGTGCGCATTTCAAAAGGCGCATTGTGTTTCAACTTACGAACATTCATTGGTATTGTAATACTCACTTGGTTGATAGACTGCTGATATTCAAATTATTGCTATGTGGCACGGAAGAATTATGAAAGTATTCCTCATGGGAAGATCGTGAATGGAAGATGTGTTAGTCATTCTAGTGCTGGAGTTGGGATAAGTTACGGTGATTTATGTGTTTGATAAATTTGGAGACTGGGAGTTCTCAAAAGTATATTGTTTCGGGTTACAGCCTGTTTGAGGTGAGTATTATATTTTAACTCAGTGAAGGCACTAGTTGAGTTAATTATTTGTGATAGCTGTGTGCTATAAGTGTGCATATATGTGAGGTTTGAGACAATGTGCAAGCATCAGGGCAAGTATTCATACTCGAAAGAATGCTTAGGCTATGATATGCCTAGAGTTGGCTGTTAAGCGTAAAGTTATAACGTTTTTCATGTTCGTACCTTTGTTGAAAACTATCTGGGCTACACTTGAGTTTACAAAGAGGCTAATTCTCTGAATAAACCGGGTAGTTATTATTTCCGCGTTGAATTGTCGATTTGAAGTGTGATAGCAAACTTTGCATATGCTTACACTATGACGTGTATTTATACCAGTCCAGGAATATGAGAATCTTATTTTATTATCACATACAAGTGTCCTTGTCTAATTGCTCATGTATGATAGATATGCTGGGACTGGAGGCCTGTGACCATGCCAGATGATTCATATTATTGGCATGTGAGTTGTCCGTGCCATGTGTGGGAATTCTATTTCTATAACAATTTATCTTATTCATTAATTCCCTTCTTCTATAATTGTGCACACGCGCCTACAGTTATCCTCTTCACGAAATTTGAGGAGTTGGTTGTAACATTGTGGTTGTGGTGGTGCTTGTTGAAGTTGTAATACGGTTATATTCTTTGAGACATCTCCCATATTTGGGTACATGGATTACCCAGTTGTGGCTTGAGTTATATTGATGTGGCGCGTCCGTGGGATGATTGTGTTTAATAAAATAAGGTCATTGGACCTAGAATAGGTACTATCAGGTTTGATTATGGTATATTCGGGAGGAAAATATTGAAAGTCGACTTAGGAGAGGATTGTGGTTTTGGTGGGAGCGAGAGAGATCCATGGCTAGTTGATCTGATAAGTGGTTATGAGTTTTTGATTGTTTCTTTCATCATTGGCAGTGTACGAAGGTTTCAGAATGAAGTTCTATTAAATGCGAGGTTTTATACTAGTACTTGGTTGGTTTGCAGTAGTTACTGTGATCAGGAATGGTGCTACGAGCGGGCAAGATGTGTAATATGCTAGGTGATTATATCCGTGATTATAGTTATATCTCGATGTAACTTGTTCAGACTCATACAATGTGTAAATGTAAGATTCGTGTCTTTAAAAGAAATTCTGAAGGTTGGGAATTGAATTCGAAGGTTTTTGGGCTAAGGTTAAATTAAAGATTTTCAGTTGTATTGTGTTGTCAGACCTATGTGGAATAGGGTGGCGTGGGATCACCCCCGGGTATGTGTGTGGTAAGGTGGAATAGTGATTTGAAGGTTAAGAACAACTCTTGGCACGTTCGAGGACGAACACATGTTTAAGTGGGGGAGAATGTAACAACCCGACCGGTTATTTTGAGTATCATGGTCCCGTTCCCCCATTTACTGCTCAATTTATGCCTTATAGTTGTTTATATGACTTATCGTGTTAGTGAGTTCGGGCCCGGAAGGAATTCGGAGTGAAATGTGACACTTAGTCTCATAATTGAAAATTTAAGTTTGAAAAGTGGACCGGATATGGACCTATATGTAAACGACCCCGGAATGGAATTTTGATGATGTCAATAGTTCTGTATGGTGAGTTTAGACTTAGGAGCGTGTCCGGAAAGCTATTTAGAGGTCAGTAGTGGAAGTAAGCTTGAAATGGCAAAAAAATTGAATTTTGGGAAGTTTGATCGGGGGTTGACTTTTTGATATCAGGGTTGAAATATTATTCTAAAAATTTGAATAGCTTCGTTATGTCATTTATGACTTGTGTGCAAAATTTGAAGTCATTCCGGATTGATTTGATATATTTCGGCACAAGATATAGAATTTGAAAGTTCAAAGTTTATAGATTTTGATTTGAGGTGTGATTCGTTGTTTTGGTGTTGTTTGATATGATTTGAGGCCTCGAGTAGGTCCGTGTTATGTTATGGAACTTTTTGGTATGTTCGGACGGGGTCTCGAGGGTCTCAGGTGAGTTTCAGATGCTTAACGGATCAAATTTGGATTTGGAGGAGGAGCTGAAGTAGTTAGGCTGCTGGTGTGATCGCACCTGCGCGAAAAAGGGCCGCAGGTCCGAGATCGAGGATGCGAGGAATGATTCGCAGAAGCGAAAATGCATGGGCTATCCAGGCACCGCGGGTGCGAAAAAAATCACCGCGAGTGCAAAAACAGTCATCGCGGGTGCGAAGAAATCACCGCGGATGCGAAGACCGCAGGTGCGGAGAAATCACCGCCGATGCGAAAATCCTGGACAGAATGTTAAAAACAGAGGGGGTTCCGAGTTTTGCCATTTTTGGACCTTCAAGCACGGTTTTTGGGGCAATTTTGAGAGAGAATTCATAGGAAACTTGAGGTAAGTCACTTGTGATCATTTCTACTCCATAATATTGAATTATCATCGACTAATCCGACTAGATTACATGTTTTTGAGGTATAAATTGGGGGTTTGAACATAGGGATTTGAAAATAAGATTTGAAGATTTGAGGGTCGAGTTGGGCTCGGATTTTGGTAAAATTGGTATGGTTAGACTCGTGATTGAATGGGATTCCGAATTTTGTAACGTTTGTCGAGTTCTGAGACGTGGGCCCCATGGGCGATTTTTGAGCTAATTTTTGGATTTTTATGGAAAATTATTTTTTTCTTATGGAATTAATTCCAATGAATTTTATTGACTGAAACGAATTATTTATGGTCAGATTCGAGGCGTTTGGAGATCAATTCACGAGGAAAGGACATTGCAGAATAAGAATTTCACGGCTTGAAGTAAGTAACAGTTTTAAATCTGGTCCTGAGGGTATGAAACCCCGGATTTTGGTATCATGTGATTATTTTGGAGATGACACACATGCTAGGTGACGGGCGTGTGGGTGTGCACCGAGGTGATTGTGACTTGGTCCGTCCCGAAAAACTGTAAAGTTGAATAATTTGTTGTTAGCTATATGCTCTCTATGTGTTGATAAAATTTGACTGTAAATCATGTTGGAAATCATGCTTAGGCTATGTGATAGCACTGTTGGGACCCACAGAGGTCGCGTACTTGTTGAATTACATGATAAATGTTATATGTACTCAGTCTCAGTTTTTACTTGCACATTTTATCTCAGTCTCTGTTGTTATTATTAATACATCATATCATTGTTGTTTGGGCTGATTTCATGATTATTGAGGGCCCGAGAGACTGGAGAGATTTATGACTGAGTGAGGCCGAGGGCCTGATAGTGAAATATTGATACTATAGCATGTGAGTTGGCCGTGCGGATCCTTATATTATACTATAGCATGTGAGTTGGCCGTGCGGATCCTTATATTATACTATAGCACGTCAGTTGGGCGTGCGGATCCTTATATTATACTATTGTACGTGAGTTGGCCGTGCAACACGTGAGTTGGTCGTGCAGATCCAGATATTTAAATTATGGCACGTGAGTTGTCCGTGCAGCACGTGAGTTGTCCGTACAGATCATAGTGCTTGGGCTGTAGGAGCCCCTTCGAAGTCTGTACACCCCCAGTGAGCGCGAGTACCCATTGAGTGAGTGATAAGGGCTGGAACCTAGGGAGTGATGAGGGTTGGGAGCCCAATGAGTGATTGCTGTTCTGAGGGGTTGTACTTGAATTCCATTTGTTGTTGTATTTAGTTGCTATCTGTCATTGTTGTGAAATTTCTGAAAGATTGTTGATATACGGATTACATGAACATGAACTGTATAAAAATTGATTTGACATTAAACTGCCATATTTGATAGCATATCTATTCTTTGTTGGGAACACTGGAAATGAACCATAACTGTGTAGCTCGTTACTATCTTCAGTTCCCTATCTATTATTGTTACTTGCTGAGTTGGTTGTACTCATACTACACAGTGCACTTCGTGTGCATATTCTTCCGTACAACTGATTTTTCGGAGATTCAGAGGTAACTGTCGTGTTTCGCAGACCTTGTCTCTCCTTTCCTATCTATGTATTACTGTATTTTGGTCTTAGACTATTGTAAACCATACTTTTCCAGATTTGTATTCATATTAGATGCTCATGTACTCAGTGACACCAGGTTTTGGGGAGTGTTTGTATTTGTATTTGGGAGATTTTGTATTGTATTTAAATATTATATTTTCAAACTTAAAAGGAATTATGGTTTTGTGACATTAACGGCTTGCCTAGTATCGAGATAGGCGCCATCACGACGGGTGAGATTTTGGGTCGTGACAGTACAACATGATGAAAACACATCTCTATGCATATATGCCATGTGTGCATGTCAATGCAATGTATCTTAGAGATTGTACTCATGTACTCACACTCTGGGAGTACTCAATGTAGCTGTCTCGCATTCTCTCTCACTGTGCTCAACACATTCAATCACTTAGCGCTATACAATACTTGCTGCGGTGTGCAGCCCGATCCCTATTTATAGTCGACCGCACTCACTGAGGGAGTGCACAGACTCATGAGGGGCTCCTACAGCCCAAGCGCTATAAGCACGGATAACTCACGTGTTGCACGGACAACTCACGTGTTATAATATCATATCTGGATCTGCACGGACAACTCACGTGTTGCACAGACAACTCACGTGCTGCACCGACAACACATGTGCTATAATAATATCTGGATCCGTAGGGCCAACTCACATGCTGCACGACCAAAATCACGTGCAATAGTATAATATATGTATCCGCACGGCCAACTCATGTGCTGCACGGCCAACTCACGTGCAATAGTATAATATATATAAAGCCAGCATCGCCTGTCGCGACGTGCAGCCCGATCCCAAAAATATCCTCACAATTAGGCTCTCGGCCTCCCTTGGTCATCAATCTCTCCAGTCTTTCTTTCATGGGCTCACAATGTCATAAGAATAGCCCAAAATGATGATATGAAGTATCAATAAATAACAACAGAGACTGAGATATGATATGCAATTAAATAAATATCACTGAGTATGAATTTTCAATTTAAAATATATATTTCACAACAGTATGACCTCTGTGGGTCCCAATAATACTGGCACATAGCCTCAGCATGATTTTTTATATGCTTTTCAACTCAATTTCTTTAACTCATAAAATCGCATGGAAAATGCCAAGATCATTTAACTACAAATTTCACATAAATAATTATGTCATAATTTCTATAGTACACGCCCACACGCCCTCACCGAGCATGTGCATCACCTCCCAACAATTCACGAAATTCATATATTCAGGGTTCATACCGTCAACTCCAAGATTAGAAGAGCTACTTACCTCGAACGAGCCGAATCCAATGTCGAGCAAGCTAAATAATGCTCCATAAATCCCATTATGCACGTATCAACTCCCAAATGTCTCGAATCTAGTAACAATTAATTTGATTCAGTCCACACAATTTATAGGAATTAATTCGATATCAAAATGCTAATATTTTCCACAAAAATTTGAAATTACGCCCTAAAAATCACTCACGGGGGCCATATTTCAAAATCTGACGAAACTTACAAAATACGACAACCCATCCAATTACAAGATCAACCATACTAATTTCACTCAAATCCGACTCCAAATCGGTATTTAAACTTGAAAAATTCATTTTGTGACATTATAGAAATTTCCTTCTATTTCTCTTGAAGATTCAATAATCGTACACCAAAAATGAAGATTAATTCATGGAATATAATCACAAGGGAGTTAAGAACACTTACCCCAAGTTTTGTGAAAAATTTTCTCTCCAAAATCGCCCAACCCGAGCTCCAAAATCCGAAAATGGGTGAAAATGTTGAACCCTCGAATTTTAAGGTTCTGCCCCAGAGATTTCTGCATCTGCGGACAAACTTTGCGCACCTGCGCATCCGCTTGCGCGAGCAAATTGTCGCATTTGCGGACTCCACTCGCCTGCTCAATTTCCACTTCTGCGTGCATTCGTCCGCATCTGTGCTCATGCAGGTGCGGAATTTTCCCTCGCATCTGCGACCAATGCCTCACAACCCTCTGCCTGCATCTGCGCTCCTTCTCGCACTGGTGCGATTCCGCACCTGCGAAGAATTTTCCGCACTTGCGCACCTCGCTTCAGCGTACCCCTGCTCGCACTTGCGAGCTCGCACCTGCGGCTACTTTTCCGCAGGTGCGATTACACTAGAAGGCTTCAGTTCCAACAGTCTTCCAAATTCAAAAAACAATCTGTTAACCATCCGAAACTCACCCGAGGCCCTAGGGTCCCCATCCGAACATACCAACAAGTTCCATAACATAACACGGACCTACTCGAGGCCTCACATTATACCTAAAAACCTCAAAAATACGAACTACACACAGATTCAAGCCGAATAAATTTCCAAATTTCCAAATTCTACAAACGACGCCGAAACCTATCAAATCACGTCCGATTGGGCTCAGATTTTGCACACAAGTCATATTTCACATTACAGACCTATTCAAATTTCCAGAATCAGATTCCGACCCTGATATCAAAAAGTCAAACCCCTAGTCAAACTTCCCAAAAATTCAATTTTCTGCAATTCAAACCAAATTCTACTACGGACCTCCAAATAATTTTCCGGACACCCTCCTATGTTCAAAATCACCATACAGAGCTATTGGAATCATCAGAATTCGAATCCGAGGTCGTTTACACATAAGTCCGCATCCGATCACTATTTTAACTTAAGCTTTAAACCTTAGAACTAAGTTTTCAATTCCTTCCAAAACCTCACTGGACCCGAACCAATTACCCCGACAATTCACACAATAACTGTAAAGTACAATTTGAGAAGTAAATAGTGAAACGGGGTTGTAATACTCAAAACGACCGGCCGGGTCATTACATTCTCTCCCACTTAAACATACGTTCGTCCTCGAACATGACAAAAGTTTTTTCCAAGCCATCAAACCACTATTCCATCTTACCACACACGTACCCGGGGGTGAACCCACATCACCCTATTCCATATAGGCTTGATAACACAATCCAACTGAATTCATTAATTTAATTCTAGCCCATAAACCTTGGAATTTAATTTGCAACCTTTAGAATTTCTTTCAAGATACAAATCTTACATTTACACATAGTATAAGTCCGAACAAGTTGCATCGAGCTATAACTATAACCACAAATATAATCAACCAACATATTACACAACTCGTATGCTCGTAGCATCATTCCTGATATCGCAGTGACTACTCCAAAACCAACTGCATACTAGTATTAAACCCATATCGAACCAAACCTCATCCCAAAACCTTCCTACACTATTGATAATAAGAGAAACACGCGAAATTTCATGACCCCTTACCAGATCAACAAGTCACGGAGCCCTCTCACCCCAACCAGCACCATAATCCCTTTCTGAGCCGACTTTCAATATTATACTCCTGAATATACCGAAATCAAACCTGATAGTACCCATCCTAGGTCCAATGACCTTATATTACTAAACACAATTGTTCCATAGACATGCCTCACCAATATAACTCAGAGCCACAACTCGTTCCATCCGTGCACCAATACGCAACAATTCAAATGTACCTAGTCATGGAAAATGACTCAAATGAGAGAACTGCCCCGCCAGATTAACAAGTACCGTCACCATGAAAAGCTGAAAATTCATCATAAACCGTAGAACCATCACCCGATTCTAACACGAGGTTCATATTATATACCCCGAGCCACCCTGCTCCAAATTAATAATGACGGAGAGGAAATTGACAAAAATACCACACAAAACCTAAAAGGACATAACCATTATGCTATCGATCATGTAATACCCAAATACTCATCACACTCAAATTCCGCTATAAAGCTCAAATAGAGCCGCACCATCTGAGCATATAACCAATGAATCACAACTCCTCGTAGCATAAAAGAGTAACTCACAGATCATCTCAGAACACGAATAAGCTCAACATCAACCGAATGACACATCCCTCAACAATAGCAGTATGGAGCCAACCATTCCAGTTCGATGTAGAATACACATCTTAATTGAGCCTACCAATGGACCGCCAAATCAACTCGGGTTATCCACAAATAGATAAAAATTCTTCCAAAACTCTAAAATGACTGAATCATAACACATTCTATCATCTGGCTAGCTCCGACCACAACTTCACAGTCCACAACCATGAAATAATCCGCTCCTAAGAACTCCTAATCTCCAAATCCATAGAACACGTGAATCACCATATTTGATTCCATCTCCACCGCATCTAACACCTCTCTCATACATGATCATCCCACGAGAAATACTTTAAAAATTCTTCCGTGCCACTTGGCAAAATTTGAATATAAGCATTCTATCAACCGTGTGAGTACCGCAATACTAATTTATACATCCGTAAGTCAAAATACAATGCGCCTTCTGAAGTCCGCCCCTTTCTCATACAACACCAAGTAGTAATAGTATTCATCTAGTTATTTGAAACCATCCATGTTGTCCAACATTCGTTACCTTCTTTTCAAGACTGTACTGCCACCTTGTACATGAAAATCTAGATTTCGTACAACCCATAAGATCTATCTTGCCATCATGTGAAAAGCACAAGAATCTTATTATCAACTTTGAATCACCAATAATTTACATACTATTTTATTTAGAAACCTTTCTCTTGCTTCTTTCCAAGAGGAAATCACAATTCACAAACATGTTCTCCACACCAGTAGAAACCATCAAGAATACTTTGGAATCCATTTGCACATAATCAAGCCCTTAAAACTAAATTCCTCTCGATCAAGCCACGCAGGTCACCAAGTCTATGTGTATTGCCACAAAGAACCTATAGAAACCCCCCACGTCGTAAGCACCCAAAGAACCGATCATATCCATTACCATACTGATCCAACTTACTACCCAGCTGTCCTATTTTCTCCGAGTCCCTTCCGAATTTATCTTCAGATTGATACTTCTTCTTGCTAAAATACCACGATCTTTAACCACAACTCACCCTACAAACCTTAGCATAGAATCACAATGCCCTACGGCCCATAAGCAATTGTATTCTTCTTTAACACCTTTAAAAATACCACAACTGTGACACTCACTTTGAGAATACCTTATTTGAGTGTAAGGCCGTTTCATTCACCTTTCTGATACCAAAATATAAAATCCATAATGATATACAAAAATGCCACAAGTCTCGACACCATCCAACTTAAATCTCATATTTTAGCCGCAAACAAATCCGCCAACATTTCTCAATTGTTACATATAAATCTCGAATCCATTAGAACTTTCTTGAGAATCTCCCCCTTTGTTCAAATCCACATTACACCTCCCAAATGGGCCAAAAAGACGTACCACATTAGCACAACACCTCTCAAAGAAGTAACTCTATTTTAATACCACCTATCAAATTCATACTCTGTGTGCACTACATCATTAACAAATAACAATTCACTCATCCCACGATTTTTATATACTCATAAGTGCAATATAACCCGTATCCAGGAATTTTCTTATTCGAGTCATCATCGATCTCAACTTTTGCAAGTCATAACTAACCCACCAGTATGCCTCAGCCCAAAACTAAACCTTTACATATAATCATGAAATTGAATTATCAATATCAGACTTCCCTAGTTAGCTCAAAGCCATAGATTAAAATATTCCATAACTCACAATACCAATACTCTATTACTGTCATAATGCCACAGTCAGTTCAATGAAGCTTCTTCTCAAACTCATGCAACGTAAACCATAAAAATACCCCAAATCATCCGCTAAGATCGCAATCATTCTCTTGACCCTTAAGTCAACTTTCTCAGCCAGATTAAAACTCAAATCTCCACACATATGGCCCACTGGTAGAAAAGAAACTCTCCACTCATATCATAAGGAATACACCTACGTAGATTACTCCGCAGGGAATAACCCACATGCTTAACCTCAAATTGCTATCTTGATATACCCTTTTGCAGTCACAATTACTATGCCATCACTTAGTTTATCTGAGTCCAAACTCACTAACCAGACATGAGAATTTAACTTGGTCCCAAACTTTAACAATCGTGAAAGATCCTTCAAAACATTAACACTCGAGACTGTACCTTACATCAAAACGGAAAACAAACACCCAATGGCCTTCCTTTATATTTCAAGGAAACACTTCTCGACATATTAAAATTTTCTTAACACATCCCGCAGTTACATCATACTCATCACAAAGCCATTCCACCGCTTATCGAGCCAAATTCCACTGTAGGGTCACTACTGGACATATGAGTCCAATTATACAGGTTACAACTGAAGATACTGAGCTCAAGCTACGGTCTAACCATGGCCTCAAGTCCTCCAGACTGGCCCATCATCAAAACACAGAATACTCACCTCGAACCTCGTTCATAAAATCACAAGCCGACGAAGCACAACTGATATTGAGCGCTCATGTGCGCATACGAATACGTGGAAGGAATTCAAAGAGCTATGTCCCAAGATGAATCAATCCCGCACGATAAGGAAAGAAAGATGGAAAGTATACATCCTAAATGCCCTATAGCCTCTCGAAGATAAGTATGGACGTCATCATACCAATCCGCAAGACTCTACTAGACACTTGCTCATGACTTGTAGAACCTATGAACATAGAGCTTTGATACCACCTTGTCACGACCCAAAATCTAACTAGTCATGATGGAACCTAACCCATCCTGTTAGGTAAGCCAATTTCCAACTAACCAATTTCAATTATAATTATTAAAACAATTTAAGTGAATAAAGATCCTAATCTTATACAATCCCCAAGAACTGGTAATACAAATCACGAGCTTCTAATAATAGAGTATACAAAGTGGAAATAAAATAAATACATAGTCTGTTTGAATAGTACATAAATAGAGCTTTTATAATTTAAGGTTACCATGAACAAGAGGCAGCTACAACAGGAACATAGGTACATTTTCAAATCCCGCAACCATCGAGCACAACAACAACATCAGTCAACATCTGCACGCAATGTGTAGAAGTGTAGTATTAATACGACCGACCCCATGTACTGAGTAAGTAACAAACCTAGCCTTAGGTTGAAAGTAGTGACGAGCTTCTACCAAGGTCGGGTCCAAATCCACTAATCCACAACAGTTAATAACGACATAAACAAATAATACCAGAAGTAACTCAGAGATAAAATGCTCAGTCACATCATGATTTCAGAAATAATAGTTCTTCCTTTCAAGTACATCAGTGAAAACCCAAATCTTTTGCCAAAGTTACCAAAAATGTGAATAAGTTTGAAAACAGAAAATTTTCCAAAATCCTTTCAATAATAAATAAAATATCTCATTTTCTTTTCAGATAACCATTGTAAAACAAATGCATCACTATACCCATATGTCAACATGTGTGAGAAATCATGAATAATGTGACACCGTACAGCATGAGGAAAACACATCTATATGCATATATGTCATGTGTGTATGTTAATGCAATGTATCTCAAAGATTGTACTCATGTACTCACACTCTCAGAGTACTCAATCTCACTGTCTCGCATTCTCTCTCACTGTGCTCAGCACACTCAATCACTCAGTGCTATTGTCACGATCCCAAATTTTCTCCGTAGGAGGTCGTGATGGCACCTAGTCTCTAAGACTAGGTAAGCCTAACAATGCAGAATAATCATAAATATCTGAAATAAACAAACTACAATTTAAATAATTATAACTCCCAAAACTCGGTAGAAATAAGTCACAAGCTTCTAAAAATTTATTCTCAATGTTTCTATGTATCAAGGTCTAAAGAAAAATAAGGAAGAAATATAAAATGATAGAAGGGGACTCCGGAGTCTGCGGACGCTGGCAGATATACCTCGAGGTCTCCGTGAGTAGGTAACTCGCTGACGTCTAGACTGGTAAGATGTACCTGGATCTACACAAAAAGATGTGTAGAAGTGTAGTATGAGTATACCACAGCGGTACCCAGTAAGTGCCGAGCCTAACCTCAGTAGAGTAGTGACGAGGTCAGGTCAAGCCCTACTGGAGAATAGATAATGACATGGAAAAATGTTTAAACAATTTAATAAGATAAAATGACTATGGAAATGAATCAAATAGTATGTCATATTTAATGACGCCAAATAATTTCAAATAATATCTCGTGGAATCAAAACAGAATTCCTTTCAACTTTATGAAAATCACAACAATTAATCGAAGGCAACTATGGCCATAAATCAATATCAACAAGGGCACTACCGAGGTACCGCCTCGTAGTCCCAAATCATAAATGAATTCACAATATCTCATTTCCTTATATCACCGCGGGAGCCTTCACAATTTATTTAAAGAAAATATGTTTCCCGAAATAGCCTCCCGCGTTTTAGCCACCCTTATCATACCGCATGACTTCTAGTAGTCACCCCTACTAGCCACGCGTATCAAGCTACCCTTATCTCACCGCATGCGTTTCAATACCCAGACCTTATACCAGCGCATGCGTATCAATATCACAATATATCACAATTTGAACCTCAAGTTCCCAATATTTCAATTTTTCCAAAAATAAATCGACAATAATATTTTTTAATAATAAAGAGCTCATGGCTCATGCCAAAATAATCCAACAATAATATTTTTTCCACAATAAAGAGCTCACGGCTCCATCATAATGAGTGCCAAAAAATCTTACGAAAATATTCAGGAAAATAATATTTCAAAACCTTTAATACGTTGCTTCAATATCAAATTTAAAAATGTCAAATACTTAATATTAATAATATTTAATTTAAAGAAAATCAACCTTCAAATAATGCACAGTATAAAAGAAACCAAGTTTCAATTAAACAGGTAAAAAAATTAGCAGGAAAAGGTCAAACGAATTTAAAGTATATATCTAAGATAAATGATGAAGAATATAACAAGATAAAATAATTTAATAAATGCGCAACAATGATCTGCACAATTTAAAAATATAATCTTTTACATTTAGCCCGTGTACACACTCATCACCTCGTGTACACGACTTTTAACAGATTTCAATAATCACATTCATATTAATTCTAGGGAAAATTTCCCCCTCCCCCCCACAAGGTTAGACAAGTCACTTACCTCGACTTGCTCCAATTTAACCGAGTATTATGCTTTTTTCTCGATTTTCTAACTCCGATCGACTCGTATCTAGTCATAATTAATTCGATACAGTCAACAAAAATTATAGGAATCAATTTCATAAGAAAATACTACATTTTTCAATAAGATCCGAAATTAGCTCAAAATTCGTCCATGGGGCCCACACCTCGGAATTCGGTGAAACTCACAAAATCCGATAACCCATTCAATTACGAGTCCAACCATACCAGTTTCACTCAAATCCGACTCTGAATTGATACCCAAATCTCAAAAATTCGTTTCTATGAGATTTTCTAAAATTTTTCAAATTTCAATCTCAAAACACTAATTAAATGGTGAAAACAATGATATATTTGTGTATATAGACCAAATCCGAGTTGGAATCACTTACCCCAAATGTCTTTCCTTGAAAATCTGTCAAAAGTCGCCTCTGTTCAAGCTCAAGTTTGTCAAAAATGGCAAATGGGTCTTATGCCTCTGTTTTTATAACTTACAGATCTGTCCAGTATGATCTTGGGAGCTCGATCTCGGGAGCTCGATCTTGGGAGCTCGATCTCGGGAGCTCGATTTTTTGGGAGCTCGATTTTGGGCCAGAATTTCCAACAGAAAGGAAAAATTGCAGCAGTTGTTTTAAATCCAACTTTTGATCCGTTAACCATTCGAAACTCACCCGAGACCCTCGGGACCTCAACCAAATATACCAATAGGTCCTAAAATATCATACGAACTTAGTCAAACCTCTAAATCACATCAAACAACGCTAAAATCACGAACCATACCTCAATTCAAGCTTAATGAAACTAAGAATTTTCAACATCTACATTCGATGCCGGAACCTATCAAATCAAGTCCGATTGACCTCAAATTTTGCACACAAGTCATAAATGACATAACGGAGCTGTAAAAATTTTCAAAACTGGATTCTGACCTAGATATCAAAAAGTTAACTCCTCGGTCAAACTTCCAAACTTTAATTTCCTATTTTAGCCATTTCAAGTCTAATTTCATTACGGACTTCCAAATAAAATTCTGATCACGCTTCTAAGTCCAAAATCATCATACGGAGCTGTTGGAATCATCAAAATTCTATTCCGGGGTCGTTTGCACATAATTCGACATCCGATTGCTATTTGAATTTAAACTTTTAATTTTTCTTCAAAATTCCATATCTCATGCTAGGGACCTCAGAATTTGATTCCGGGCATACGCCCAAGTCCCAATTCACGATACGGACCTACCGGAACTGTCAAAACACTGATCCGAGTCCGTTTTCTCAAAATATTGACCAAAGTCAACTAGTTGAGTTTTAAAGCTCTAATTCATATTTTAATCCATTTTTCACATAAAAACTTTCCAGAAAATTTTACGGACTGCGCACGCAAGTCGAGAAATGATAAATAGTGATTTTTGAGGTCTTAGAACACAAAATTAATTATTAAATTTAAAGATAACATTTTGGGTCATCACAACTATACAATACTTGCTGCGGCGTGCAGCCCGATCCCTATTTATAGTCGACTGCGCTCAATGGGGGTGTGTACAGACTCATGAGGGGCTCTTACTGCCCAAGCGCTATAAGCACGGAGAACTCATGTTCTATAATATCATATCTGGATCCGCACGGATAACTCACGTGCTGCACGGATAACTCACATGCTATAATAATATTTGGATCTGCACGGCCAACTCACGTGTCACACGGCCAACTCACGTGCAATAGTATAATATATGTATCTGCATGGCCAACTCACGTGCAATAGTATAATATATATAAAGCCAGCATCGCCTGTCGCGACGTGCAGCCCGATCCCAAAAATATCCTCACAATTAGGCCCTCGGCCTCCCTCAGTCATCAATCTCTCCAGTCTCTCTTTCATGGGCTCACAATGTCATAAGAATAGCCCAAAATGATGATATGATGTATCAATAAATAACAACAGAGACTAAGATATGATATGCAATTAAATAAATATGACTGAGTATGAATTTTCAATTTAAAATATATATTTCACAACAATATGACCTCTGTGGGTGCCAATAATACTGGCACATAACCTCAACATGATTTTTAATATGCTTTTCATCTCAATTTCATTAACTCATAAAATTGCATGGAAAATGCCAAGATCATTTAACTACAAATTCCATAGAAATAATTATGTCATAATTTCTATAGTGCACGCCCACACGCCTGTCACCTAGCATGTGCGTCACCTCCCAACAATTCACGAAATTCATATATTCAGGGTTTATACCCTCAACTCCAAGATTAGAAGAGCTACTTACCTCGAACAAGCCGAATTCAATGTCGAACAAGCTAAACAATGCTCCAGAAATCCCATTATGCATGTATCAACTCCCGAACGGCTCGAATCTAGTAACAAGTAGTTTGATTCAGTCCACACAATTTATAGGAATTAATTCGATATCAAAATGCTAATATTTTCCACAAAAACTCGAAATTACGCCCTAAAAATCACCCACGGGGCCCATATTTCAAAATCCGACGAAACTTACAAAATACGACAACCCATTCAATTACAAGTTCAACCATACTAATTTCACTCAAATCCGACTCCAAATCGGTATTCAAACTTGAAAAATTCATTTTGTGACATTATAGAAATTTCCTTCTATTTCTCTTGAAGATTCAATAATCTTACATCAAAAATGAAGATTAATTCATGGAATATAATCACAAGGGAGTTAAGAACACTTACCCCAAGTTGTGTGAAAAATTTCCTCCCTAAAATCGCCCAACCCGAGCTCTAAAATCCGAAAATGGGTGAAAATATTGAACCCTCGAATTTTAAGGTTCTGCTCCAGTGATTTCCGCATATGCGGACAAACTTTGCGCACCTACGCATCCGCTTGTGCTAGCAAAATGTCGCATTTGGGGACTCCACTCGCCTGCCCAGTTTCCGTTTCTGCGTGCATGTCATGACCCGAAATTTCCCACCGACGGGACCGTGATGGCACCTAACATTTCACTTGCCAGGTAAGCCAATGTTAGAGAATCATTAAACCAATTCCTTATTTCCAATCAGTAAATAACAATAATTAGCTAAAATGAAATATAACAAGTGCGGAATATCATAAAACTATGTTAATTACTACCACCCGGATCTGGAGTCACAATTCACGAGCATTCTAAAATTTACTACAAGTAATAGTCTGAAAGAAATACAACTGTCTGAATGAAAGAAACAGTATGAAATAAAAAGATAGACAAGGACTTCAAGGTATGTAAACGCCGACAGATCTACCTTGAGTCTCCGGAGAGTGGACCAATCACAAATCTCGATCAACCTGAGCCGGTATTAAAATCTGTACAGAAAGTGCAGAGTGTAGCATCAGTACAACCGACTCCATGTACTAGTAAGTGTCGAGCCTAACCTCGACGAAGTAGTGACGAGGCTAAGGCAAGGCACCTACAATCAACCTGTACAATTTAACAGTGTATACACAAATAATAGGAATGAAGAACTAAACAGGAAATGTCGGGAGGGGAGACATACTGAGGGGAATACAAGATGAAGAACTACAACAGAATGATCACCAGAGCAGTCAATATACCATGAATCAACAGGAATAGTGAATACAGTAAAGAAAAATACACGACATCACCCTTCGTGCTTTTACTCTCAATCTCACCATAAAATTAATAGAAACGGCACATCACCTTTCATGCTTTTACTCTCATATCATGGCACAACATCACCCTTCGTACATTAACACTCACAATATGACATGGCATAACCCTTCGTGCATTAACACTCCCTCTTACCATAATGCAATGCATAAATAAGAACATGGAGATAGAATAACAAGTACAAACCTTACTTCAACATTTGGTTCCATAATATCAATCTCAACTTGAAATAAAAACTCAATTATCACCAGAAAATCCCGTAAACATGATAAGAACGATAATTTGAACAACACTAGTATAACACGTAGCAATTTGGCTTAGGAATGAAACAATATCAAAAAACAAAGAAACATGGAAAAACAGGTAAATTGGCGGCGCATAGGTACTCGTCACCTCACATATACGCCGCTCACATGAATTTCACTTAACAAATAATCTAAAGTTCCTAATTTCCTCAAGTCAGGGTTAGACACAACACTTACCTCGCTCCAAAGGCCACTTAATTCTCAATCACAGCTTTTCCTTTGGAATTCACCTCCAAACTACTAGTATCTATTCAAAAATGACTCATTAATATCAAATATTGCTAAAGGAATCAATTATATTTCATAAATTAAATTTTCCAATTTTTCCTCCAAAAAGTCAAAAAATCGACCCCGGGCCTGAATGGTCAAAACCCAAGGTTCGGACCAAAATATTTTTGCCCATTCACCCCCGAGCCCGAATATGTAATTAGTTTTGGAATCCGACCTCAAATTGGATTCTGTTAAGTGTTGGGCAACAATATTCATCGCGTTCGCGAGAGCACTGTCCCCACATGCTTCGCAAGGAATGGCTCGCGTTCGCGCTGAAGGAACGACCAACCCCCCCCCCCCAGGTCCCCACATGCTTCGCGTTCGCGTGAGCCGGTCGCGTTCGCGAAGGGTAAATCCCTCATCACTTTGCATTCGCGATCAGGCCTTCGCGTTCACGAAGAAGAAGTCTCAGCCTCATCAGGTTACTCTTCGCATTCGTGAGAGGACCTTCGCGAACGCGAAAAAGGATATGACAGACACCAGAATCTGCAGAAACCAGATTTTTCCCAAGTCCAAAACATCCCGTGGCCTATCTGGAACTCACCCAAGCCCTCGGGGCTCCAAACCAAACATGCACACAAGTCTAAAAACATCATACGAACTTGCTCGCGCGATCAAATCGCCAAAATAACACCTAAAACTACAAATTTAGCACCAAATCAAATGAAATTCTCAAGAACACTTTAATACTTCAAATTTCTCAACTAGACATCTGAATCACGTCAAATCAACTCCGTTTCTCACCACATTTCACAGGCATGTCTTAAATATCATAACGAACATGTACCGGGCTCCAAAACCAAAATACGGACCCGATACTAACAATGCCAAACATCAATAAATTTTTAAAAATAATTAATTTTTAGACTTTTAATTTTCATCAAAAATTTATATCTTGAGCTAGGGACCTCCGAATTCGATTCCGGGCATACGCCCAGGTCCCATAATTCAATACGGACCCACCGGGAATGGTAAAATACGGATCCGGGCCCGTTTACCAAAAATGTTGACCGAAGTCAACTAAAATTAACTTTTAAGGCAAAAATTCTTATTTTCATTAGTCTTCAACATAAAGGATTTTCGAAAACCTGTCTGGACTGCGCACGCAAATCGAGTAGTGTAAAAAGTGATATTTTAAGGCTTAAGAGCGCAGATTCGAGTTCTAAAACATAAGATGACCTTTTGGGTCATCACATTCTCCACCTCTAAAACAACCGTGCGTCCTCGAACGGACATAGAAAAATACCTGGGCGGTGAAAATGTGGGGATATCTACTCCGCATATCAGACTCGGACTCCCAAGTAGCTGCCTCAATAGGCTGACCTCTCCACTGCACTCGAACTGAAGGGTAACTCTTTGACCTCAACTGACGAACCCGCCGGTCTAGAATGGCCACCAGCTCCTCCTCGTAAGTCAAATCCTTGTCCAACTTGACAGAGCTGAAATCTAACACGTGGGACGGGTCACCATGATATTTCCGGAGCGTAGACACATGGAATACCGGATGAACTGAGGATAACCCTAGAGGCAATACAAGTCTATAAGCTACCTCCCCCACTATCTCGAGGATCTCAAATGACCCGATATACCTAGGGCTCAATTTGCCCTTCTTTCCGAACCTCATTACACCCTTCATGGGCGATACCCGAAGCAATATTATTTCTCCAACCATGAATGCAATATCACAAACATTACGGTCAGCATAACTCTTTTGCCTGGACTGAGCTGTACGAAGTCAATCCTGTATAATCTTGACCTTGTCCAAGGCCTCCTGAACTAAATCTGTACCTAATAACCGAGCCTCTCCCGGCTCAAACCACCCAACTGGCGACCTACACAGTCTACCATATAATGCCTCATAAGGGGCCATCTGAATGCTCGACTGGTAGCTGTTATTGTAGGAAAACTACGCTAACGGCAAAAACTGATCCCAAGAACCTCCAAAGTCAATAACACAGGCGCGGAGCATATCCTCCAAGATCTGAATAGTACGCTCGAACTGCCCGTCTGTCTGAGGATGAAATGTTGTGCTCAACTCAACCCGTGTACCTAACTCACGCTGAACTGCCCTCCAAAAGTGCGAGGTAAACTGCGTACCTCGATCAGAAATGATAGACACGGGCACACCGTGAAGACGGGCGATCTCACGAATATAAATCTCTGCCAACCGCTCCGAGGAATAGGTAACTGCCATAGGAATGAAATGTGCTTACTTAGTCAGCCTGTCCATAATGACCCAAACTATATCGAACTTCTTCTGAGTCCGTGGGAGTCCAACAACAAAGTCCATAGTGATACGCTCCCACTTCCACTCAGGAATATCTAACCTCTGAAATAAACCACCAGGTCTCTGATACTCACACTTTACCTGCTGGAAAATTTAGGCACCGAGCTACATAGGCAACTATGTCCTTCTTCATTCGCCTCCACTAATAATGCTTCCTTAAGTCCTGATACATCTTGGCGGCGCCAGGATGAATAGAATACCGGGAACTATGGGACTCCTCAAGGATCAACTCACGAAGTCGATCCATATTAGGCACACAAATACAACCTTGCATCCTCAAACCTCCGTCATCTCCAACAGTAACCTACTTGGCACCACCATTCCGCACTGTGTCTCTAAGGACAAGTAAATGAGGATCGTCATCTTGCCGATCCTTGATGTGCTCAAATAAAGAAGACCGAGCAACTGTACAAGCTAGAACACGTCTGGGCTCAGAAACATCTAACCTCACGAACTGGTTGGCCAAGGCCTGAACATCCAATGCAAGCGATCTCTCACCAACTGGAATATATGCAAGGCTACCCATACTGACTGATTTTCTACTCAAAGTATCGGCCACCATTTTGGCCTTCCCGGGATGATACAATATGATGATATCATAGTCTTTCAATAGATCCAGCCACCTTCTCTGCCTCAAATTGAGTTCCTTCTGCTTGAACAAATACTGCAAGATTCGATGATCAGTGAATACCTCACATGGCACGCCGTAAAGATAGTGCCTCCAAATCTTCAGCGCGTGAACAATGGCTGCCAGCTCTAGATCATGAACAGGGTAATTCTTCTCGTGAACCTTCAACTTCCGTGAAGCATATGCAATAACCTTGCCACCCTGCATCAATACCGCACCCAGACCAATACAAGATGCGTCACAATATACAGTATAAGATCCTGAACCTGTGGGTAAAACCAATACCGGTGTCGTAGTCAAAGCTGTCTTGAGCTTCCGAAAGCTCGCTTCACACTCGTCTGACCACATGAACGGGGCACCCTTCTGGGTCAATCTGGTCAACGGGGCTACTATAGATGAAAACCCCTCCACAAATCGACGGTAATAGCCTACCAAACCCAGGAAACTACGGATCTCTGTAGCTGATGTGGGTCTAGGCCAGTTCTGGACTGCCTCAATCTTCTTAGGATCCACCTGAATACCCTCTGTTGACACAACGTGACCCAAGAAAGCAACTGAAAACTTAGCATATAACTGGCTGTCTTTCAGGGTCTGAAGAATGATCCAAAGATGCTGCTCATGCTCCTCTAGACTGTGGGAGTAGATCAAGATATCATCAATAAACACAACCACAAAGGAATCCAAGTAGGGTTTGAAAACCCAGTTCATCAAATCCATGAAGGCTGCTGGAGCATTTGTCATCCCAAATGACATCACTAGAAACTCATAATGCCCATACAGAGTTCGAAAAGCTATCTTAGGAACATCGGACGCCCTAATCCTCAACTGATGGTAGCCAGATCTCAAATCAATCTTTGAAAACACCTTGGAACCCTAAAGCTGATCAAATAAGTCATCAATCCTCAACAATGGATATTTATTCTTGATGGTGACTTTGTTCAACTGCCGATAATCTATACATATCCTCATCGATCCATCTTTTTTCTTCACAAACAACACAAGTGTACTGCAGGGCGAGACACTAGGTCTAATGAAGCCTTTATCAAGCAAATCTTGCAACTGCTCCTTCAATTCTTTCAACTCTAGCAGGGCCATGCGATATGGTGGAATGGAAATAGGCTGAGTGCCCGGAGCCAAATCAATGCAGAAATCAATATCCCTGTCGGGTGGCATCCCCGGCAGGTCTGCAGGAAACACCTCTGGAAACTCACGAACCACCGGCACCGAATCTATGGAAGGAACCTCCGCACTAGAATCGCGGACATAAGCCAAATAAGCTAGATACCCCTTCTCGACCATATGCCGAGCCTTCACATAAGAGATAACCCTGCTGGAAGAATGGCCAAGATTCCCTCTCCACTCTAATCGAGGCAACCCCTGCAAGGCTAAGGTCACCGTCTTGGAGTGACAATCTAATATAGCATGATGATGTGATATCCAATCCATGCCCAGTATGACATCAAAATCAACCATGTCGAGAAGTAGAAGATCTACACGAGTGTCAAGACTCCCAATGGTGACCACACACGAACGATAAACATGATCTACAACAATAACATCACCCACTGGTGTGGACACATACATAGGAGCACTCAAAGAATCACGGGGCACAACCAAATAGGAAGCAAAATAGGAAGACACATAGGAGTAAGTAGATCCTAGATCAAATAGAACTGAAGCATCTCTACTGCAAACTGAAATAGTACCTGTGATAACAATGTCGGATGACTCAGCCTCAGGCCTGGCTGGAAAAGCATAACATTGGGGCTGAGCCCCACCACCTTGAACTACATCCCTGGGATGGCCTCTAGATGGCTGGTCTCCACCTCTAACGACCTGACCTCCAATCTTAACTACATGGCCCCTACCTCTGGCTGCCTGACCCCTGCCTCTGGTTGGCTGAGCAGGTAGTGCAGCAACTGGTGCCGGAACCATGGCACGTGAATTCTGATCCTGTGAGCTGCCCGTTGCCCGAAGGCAAAATCTAGCAATGTGCCTCGAATCACCACATGTATAACATAACCTCGGCTGTTGTGACTGCTGACCCTGAAACTGACCTTGTCGACCTGAATAACCACCCTGATAACTCTAGAGTGGAGATGCACTAATAGGAGCTGGTGGTGCGCTATAGGCTAGCTGGTCAGAATAATGCATCTGAGTACCACGACCACCTGAGGCACCGTGGGATGCCTGGAGCACTGAATGAAACGGCTTGGGAGGATGGCCTCTACCAAAAGTACTCCTGCCTCTAGATGAGGCACTGCTGAACTCACCGAAATGACGAGGACTCTTATCAGACCCCTGACCTCCCTGAGTAAGAACCATCTCGACTCGTCTGGCGACATTAGCAGCCGCCTGAAAAGAAATCTCACTCCAAGTCTCTTTAGCCATCTGTAATCTTATAGGCTGAGCAAGTCCATCAATAAACCTCCTTACCCTCTCTCTCTCGGTGGGAAGCAGAAGAATGGCATGACAGGCCAAATCCACAAAATGGGTCTCATACTGAGTAACAGTCATACTGCCCTGCTGGAGACGCTCAACTGACAGCGACGCTCCTCTCTCAATGTGATAGGCAGAAACTTCTCTATGAAGAGCTGAGAGAACTGGTCCCAAGTAAGGGCGGGCGACCCAGCTGTTCTGGTCAACAGGTAATCTCTCCACCATTTCTTGGCGGAACCAGTCATCTGAAATGCAGCAAAATCGACCCCATTGGTCTTCATTATACCCATGTTCCGTAGAACCTCGTGACAGCTGTCAAGATACTCCTAGGGGTCCTCTGAAGGAGCACCACAGAAGTGAACAGGAAAGAGCTTGGTAAACCTGTCTAATCTCCATAAAGCCTCAGAAGACATAGCTGGCCCATCTCCAGCCTGCGCCGCAATAACCGGCTGAACTAATTCGATTGGCTGAGCTGCTGGAGCCTGATAATGGGGAGCTATCTGCTCCGGAGTAGGAGTGGTAGGAGTCCGGGCTCCTCATCCAGCCTGAGAGAATGCTGGTGCCATGGGAAATGCGCCAGTCTGGGCCACACTCTCCATAAGTCCCACCAAACGGACCAAAGCGTCCTGAAGTACTGGGGTAGCAATGAACCCCTTCGGAACCTGAGCTGGTCCGACAGGAACAGTCTGGGCTGGAACCTCCTCGTCAATCTCTATCTGAGGCTCCACTGCTGGGGCTGCTGCTCGGGCTCTAGGCTGAGCCTTGCCCCTGCCTTGGCCTTTGGCACGGCCTCGACCTCGACCTCGACCTCTGCCCCGCGTAGGAGCTATCACTGGAGGCTCTGGCTGCTGCTCAGCTGAGGAAGCGGTACGTGTTCTCGCCATCTGCGAGAGAATAAGAGTAGAAGAGTTCAATCAGTATTAAGAAAGCAAACTGCACGGCAGAGAAGAATAGAAGTGAAACTTTTACCTAAATTTTATCGCCTCCGGAAGATAAGCACGGACGTCTCCGTACCGATCCTCCAGACTCTACTAAGCTTGCTCGTGAATCGCGAGACCTAAGCAATCTAGTGCTCTGATACCAACTGTCACGACCCGAAATTTTCCAACGACGGGACTATGATGGCGCCTAACATTTCACTTGCCAGGCAAGCCAACGTTAGAGAATCATTAACCAATTCCTTATTTCCATTCAGTAAATAACAATAATTAGCTAAAATGAAATATAACAAGTGCGGAATATCATAAAACTGTGTTAATTACTACCACCCGGATCTGGAGTCACAATTCACGAGCATTCTAGAATTTACTACAAGTAATAGTCTGAAAGAAATACAACTGTCTGAATGAAAGAAACAGTAGGACATAAAAAGATAGACAGGGACTTCAAGGTCTGTGAACGTCGACAAATCTACCTTGAGTCTCCGAACAGCGGACCAATCGCAAATCTCGATCAACCTGAGCCGGTATCAAAATCTGTACAGAAAGTGCAGAGTGCAGCATCAGTACAACCAACCCCATGTACTGGTAAGTGTCGAGCCTAACTTCGACGAAGTAGTGACTAGGCTAAGGCAAGGCACCTACAATCAACTTGTACAATTTAACAGTGTATACGCAAATAATAGGAATGAAGAACTAAATAGGAAATGTCGGGAGGGGAGACATACTGAGGGGAATACAAGATGAAGAACTACAACAGAATGATCACCGGAGCAGTCAATATACCATGAATCAACAGGAATAGTGAATACAGTAAAGAAAAATACACGGCATCACCCTTCGTGCTTTTACTCTCAATCTCACCATAAAATTAATAGAAACGGCACGGCATCACCCTTCGTGCTTTTACTCTCATATCATGGCACGACATCACCCTTCGTGCATTAACACTCACAATATGGCACGGCATCACCCTTCGTGCATTAACACTCTCCCTTACCATAATGCAATGCATAAATAACAACAAGGATATAGAATAATAAGTACAGATCTTACTTCAATATTTGGTTCCATAATATCAATCTCAACTTGAAATAAAAACTCAATTATCACCAGAAAATCCCGTAAACATGATAAGAACGATCATTTGAAGAACACTAGTATAACACGTAGCAATTTGGCATAGGAATGAAACAATATCAGAAAATAGAGAAACATGGAAAAACAGGTAAATTGGCGGCGCATAGGTACTCGTCACCTCACATATATGCCTCTCACATGAATTTCACTTAGCAAATAATCTAAGGTTCCTAATTCATTAAATTCAGCGTTTGACATAACACTTACCTCACTCCGAAGACCACTTAATTCTCAATCACAGCTTTTCCTTTGGAATTCACCTCCAAACCACTCGTATCTATTCAAAATTCAAATATTCCTAAAGGAATCAATTATATTGCATAAATTAAATTTTCCAATTTTTCCTCCAAAAAGTCGAAAAATCGACCACAGGCCCGCTTAGTCAAAACCCGAGGTTCGGACCAAAATCTTTTACCCATTCATCCTCCAGCCCGAATATGTAATTAGCTTTGGAATCTGACCTCAAATTGAGGTCTAAATCCCCAAATTCCTGAAATCCCTATTTTCTACCCTAACCCCTAATTCTACCATGAAAACTCTAGATTTTAGGTTGAAAATTCAAGAAATGGGTAATTGAAAAAAAAATAGTTTAGAATCACTTACCAATAATTTGGGGAAGCAATGACTCTTGAAAAATCGCCCCTCACCGTTTGGTTTTCGAGAAAAATGAGTTTTTGGCAAAAATCCCGTTTTGGATTCTTTTTAAGTGTTGGGCGACAGTATTCATCGCGTTCGCGAGAGCACTGTCGCGTTCGCGAAGGGTACTGGCTGCCAAGACTTCTTCTTCACGAGGAATGGCTCGCGTTCGCGAGGAATGGCTCGCGTTCGCGCTGAAGGAACAACCAACCCCCCTCCCCCCAGGTCCCCACATGCTTCGTGTTCGCTTGAGCTGGTCGCGTTCGCGAAGGGTAAATCCCTCATCACTTCGCGTTCGCGATCAGGCCTTCGCGTTCACGAAGAAGAAATCTCAGCCTCATCATGTTACTCTTCACATTCGCGAGAGGACCTTCGCGAATGCGAAGAAGGATATGACAGACACCAGAATCTGCAGAAACCAGATTTTTTCCGAGTCCAAAACATCCTGTGGCCTAAACATGCACACAAGTCTAAAAACATCATACGAACTTGCTCGCGCGATCAAATCGCCAAAATAACACCTAGAACTACGAATTTAGCACCAAATCAAATGAAATTCTCAAGAACACTTTAAAACTTCAAATTTCTCAACTGGACGTCCGAATCACATCAAAGCAACTCTGTTTCTCACCAAATTTCACAGGCATTCTTAAATATCATAACGAACTTGTACCGGGCTCTGGAACCAAAATACGGACCCGATACTAACAATGCCAAACATCAATCAATTCTTAAAAATAATTAATTTTCAGATTTTTAATTTTCATCAAAAATTCATATCTTGAGCTAGGGACATCCAAATTCGATTCCGGGCATACGCCCAGGTCACATAATTCAGTACGGACCCACCGGGACCGTCAAAATACGAATCCGGGCCCGTTTACCTAAAATATTGACCGAAGTTAACTAAAATCAACTTTTAAGGCAAAAATTCTTATTTTCATTAGTCTTCAACATAAAAGCTTTCCGAAAACCTGTTCGGACTGCTCATGCAAATCGAGGAGGGTAAAAAAATGAGATTTTTAAGGCTTAAGAGCGCAGATTCGAGTTCTAAAATATAAGATGACCTTTTGGGTCATCACAGTGCATTCGTCCGCATCTGCGCTCACGTAAGTGCGAAAATTTTCCTCGCACCTGCGACCAATGCCTCACAGCCCTCTGCCCGCATCTGTGCTCCTTCTCGCGCAGGTGCGATTCCGCACCTGCGAAGCATTTTACGCACCTGCGCACTTCGCTTCAGCGCGCACCTGCTCGCACTTGCGACTACTTGTCCGCATGTGCGATTACACCGGAAAGCTTCAGTTCCAACAGTCTTCCAAATTCAAAAATCAATATGTTAACCATCCGAAACTCATCCGAGGCCCTCGGGTCCCCGTCCGAACATACCAATAAGTTCCATAACATAACACGGACCTACTCGAGGCCTCAAATCATACCTAACAACCTCAAAAATACGAACTACACACGGATTCAAGCCTAATAAATTTTTAAATTTCCAAATTCTACAAACGATGCCGAAACCTATTAAATCACGTCCGATTGGCCTTAAATTTTGCACACAGTCACATTTCACATTACAGACCTATTCAACTTTCTGGAATCGGATTCCGACCCCGATATCAAAAAGTCATACCCCCGATCAAACTTCCCAAAAATTTAACTTTCGACAATTCAAGTCAAATTCTACTACGGACCTCCAATTAATTTTTCGGACACGCTCCTAAGTTCAAAATTACCATACGGAGCTATTGGAATCATCAAAATTCGAATCCGAGGTCGTTTACACATAAGTCTGCATCCGGTCACTATTTTAACTTAAGCTTTAAACCTTGGAACTAAGTGTTCCAATTCCTTCCAAAACCTCACTAGACCCGAACCAATTACCCCGACAATTCACACAATAACTATAAAGTATAATTTAAGAAGTAAATGGGAAAACGAAATTGTAATACTCAAAACGACCCACCGTGTCGTTACATTATACCAGCAGATAATTTCACTTGTTAAACAATAAGATTGCCTTCGTTGTTGCCATTTTTGGTTCCATGCAACATATACTTTCTAAAGAAAAATTTGCTAGTTAAAGAAGATTCTCATTTTCAAATTGTTTCCACTTCTTAGCAACCGTACGCTATTTTGTCTTAGTAGTAATGTAAAGTACATGTAGGTGTTTCTTTTCACCTAATTTAATAACCCTTTGGAGTGGATGAGTCATAGTAAGTGATACTAATATACATACATGGCACTTTTACTAAGTATCTTTTCCTTATCCAATCCATTAATAAGAATATCTATTTATTAGGTGGGACCTACTTAGAACAACAAATTAGATTCCCTATCCCCTTAAACCTTTCTCATCCAACAGCTAATACCGACCGATTTTTATTGATAAAAATTTTTACAATTTATTTTTGTTATGGAAAAAATTAATTGAGCTTGAGCGGGAAAAATTAAATCAAAATTTCAATCGAATTCGGTCGGTATACTTGAATTTTTTAACTAAACTTTTTTTTGATAGGTAATATGCAAGTTTGACCATAAAAATTTTAACAATTTATTTTTGTTATGGAAAAAAATAATTGAGCTTGAGCGGGAAAAATTAAATCAAAATTTCGATCGAATTCGGTCAGTATAGTTGAATTTTTTAACTAAACTTTTTTTTGGTAGATAATATGCAAGTCTGATTAGGTCTTGGTCAAATATTGACCCATGAATAACCTAGTAGCTTAACGTTGAACCATATCAGCGTTAATCATAAAATACCGTAGTAATCATATTGATGAAACATACAATTACAAATTATATATTGGGTGATAGTTACATATCAGAAAAATCAAACCAACCAAGTAAACAAAATAAAAGGCACGTATTCCACTTAGAAATAATATTAAGGGACCAAATAATTAAACATGCAAAATCATACAACGAAACAGAAATGCAGATTCCAAACTCCTAGTAATTAAAGACTTGGAAGTGAGGAGGAGGCAAACTGAAGAAGTTCCTCATCACATTCAAATGCAGACATATGTTGTTTCTGCAACATCACTCGCGCCTCGACGCCTCGCCCAGTTTTGTAATCTTTCAAGAAGAAGTAATTCTTGGAAGGACCATTTGCTAGACACACTCTTTCAGGTTTTCCCAATCCAAAATCTACACTGTAGAGTGGGAATTTGCAAACGTTGCTGCAAAAATACATAGTAGTAGTAGTAGAATTTTCATCTTTTTCTTCAAATGGTAATTTTCCTTTTTTCATGGAATCTATTATTTCTAAGACCAGTTCATTTTCATCAACTTGGTCTTTCTTGTACGCTACCTCAACTTCCTTCCTTAGATTATGAATCAATCTTGGCAACTCAATATCTTGCATAGCTGCTGTGGAGAACGTGGAAACGAGATTTCCAATTGCACTTCGTCGTAGACGAGGTTTGATCATCGTACGTACATTTAAGTAGTGAACCAACTTAGATGGTTGTATATTTGCAGAACTTGCTGCTGCTGCCTTTGTTGCAGATTTGTAAAGAAGTGCACTAACAACTTCAGCCCGTGTTGGGTTCTCTACTCCTGATTCAACTGCTATCTTCAATCCCAAAAAATGTCAGTCTTTTTTTGCAAGAAAAAATTATTTAAGTAGGTGAGACATTTAAGAGTACCTTTAATAAATACATTCAGATCGCTCTACAACAATATCATCGTATAATAACCATTCACTATAAAATGCAAGTTTCTTTTAGAACTAATTTCCATGTTATATTATAATATATGTTCTTTATAACAATACTTTGCTGTAACAATCAAAAATAGCTAGTGAACTGGTAGTAGTATTACCTTAGCTCGAAGAGCATCCAATTTGGCAGCCGGAAAAATGAGTCTTTTCTGTACGCACTCACCGACATTAGACATTATTTGTGGAGCAACAAGAGGACCATTTAGTGAAGAAAGAATAGAATCTCCTACAAATCTAGGAGAAGGAACTACAAATCTACGATCACGAGTGACATTAGCCCAATGATTAAGAAAATTAATCACAGAGCAACCATCGCCAATCTTATGCGATAAACATGCACTAATGGCTATTCCCCGACAATCAAACTTACTTAATTGAACCACAAGTAAATTATCACCTTCATAATTATTCTTCCAAGGCAAGTCCTTTGGAAAAACTATACTCTCTGCATCAGTTGCATGAGGATGGTTAAGGATTTCAGACATGGGACAATTAATTTTAACGCTCAAGAACTCAGCTCCCATGTCATTACACTCAACAGTAGCATTGTCTCTCAATATTCCTGCGTAAGGATAGTAAGAGACTAGAGTTTGTGACAGAGATGTCTGCAACAAATCAGCTATGCGGGAAAGTTGAGAATTGTTTGACTCTTCTCTTTGCGGTTTAGGGTAAAAAAAAGGCCACAGGAATATACATATTACTGACGGACTGATCGACGAAAGATAGCTTGTGAAGTCTAAGTGTAGAAGGGGTGAGAGTAGAAGGTTTGATGAAGGATTTGTCACAAATAGAAACAAGTGATGATAATAATCCCGAAGCGGCCATGATATGGTTAATGAACAAATAACACTACTTCAATTCCCTAGCTTTATGCGATACTCCTATATATCAATTAATTGCCTACGCTATTTTGATGCATAAACGGACACATATATATATACACACAATTGGAAATTAGTATGACACTATGACTATATACGCGCACACATGGAAATACCAAGTATCCGTGACGAAACTAAAAAATTCAATAAGGGTGTTCAAATTTTGAACACCCTTTGTTAGTGGGATATGCAAGGGTGTTCAAAGTTTATTTTTAATCAATAATAAATAATATTTTACCTTATATGTGGTATAATTTTTCGGCGAAGGGTGGTCAGTTGACCATAGAAATTGATATTTATAGGTTTATCTACAATTACTCCTTCAGTCTTAATTTATGTGATGGTATTTCTTCTTATGTCTAAAAATGACATATTTTTGTATTTATTATTACTGTAACATTACATTTTATTTTATTCTTAATTAGATAATTTATAGCCGTACAATTTATGACTTGTTTTAAATTATTTCCTCCGTTCCAATTTATGTGAATCTGTTTGACTGGGCACGAAGTTTAAGAAAAAATGAAGACTTTTGAAATTTGTGGTCCTAAACAAATCATAAAGGGGCTAGAGTATTTGTGTGGTTATAAAAGCTTCTCATTAAGGGTAAAATTATAAGTTTAAGCAAAATTGTTTCCAAATTTAGAAAGGGGTTATTCTTTTTGGAACAGACCAAAAAGAAAATACGTTCACATAAACTGGAACAGAGGTAGTGCACGTTTCTTATGTCCTTTTTTTTTTATATAACTTTTGAATCTAAATCAAACAGTGTCACACTAAATGGGACGACGAGAGTACTACTATAGACTATAATCACAAACCAAGATAATTGGCATGTTTGAATGGTTGTTACATATCGTTTCATAATGTATCATATTGTATTATATTGTATTGTATTGTACTGTTTGATGAATATAAAATTTGGATAGATTGTATCGTTTGACATCGATTCATGATATCACGCACTAGCAAAATGAAGAATAAACTTACAATATTATAAAGAAAAATTATGACACGAGGTAGAGTTATTATATAAAAAGATAGGGAAAAGGAGAAAATAAGATCATTTATTAATAATGAAGGGCGAGATGAGAGAAAAAAATAAGGTAACGACGCGACCAAATTAAATCGGTCGCTACATAAAGTGACACTTTTCGTCGTTACGTAACGACAGATTAATACGATACAATAAATTTTGTTGGAAAACATATTGGATTATGGAGAATAAGATTTAGATTGAGGCGTGTCAAGAACACTGTTCTTAAGGATATTTTGTCCACACCGTGATAAATATTATTAGGCGTATTCCCAGGATTCAACAAGCTCTTCTAATATAATTAGGAACAGAAACAAGAAAGATTAACGAGGAGAAAACCCAACACAAAAGAAAAGGAAAGAAAAGTTTTTAACTCTGTTCCCTCCTTCCAACATGAAGATAAAGAGGTATAATATAGTTTACAAGTTTGACCAAAAAGAGAAGTAGACTATCTGTTCCATATTACATACTATTCAAAGAAGTAGACTATCTGTTCCATATTAAGATTATTCAAAGAAGTAGACCATTAAGATTTAATTAAATTTAACCGGAAAAATAGACTATTCAAAGTAGTAGACCAGAAACTTTTAAGCCGTAAAGGCTATTCCAAAATACGTTAAATCTTAAGCCATTAAGATTGGTCCATTGACTTTTCAATACTGACGTACAAATCCATACTAATGAGCATTCAATTGTATGATTTATTTTGTTCCAATTGAATTCAAAAATAAATTAATTTTCTGTTACAAATATATTCAAAATAATTACTATAATAAAAACTCATTAACATAATATTAAGAAAATAAATCTAGACATAGTTTTAGAATATTTCTTTTTAAGATATCAAATTAATTTTTCTATCAATCCCCCACATATCTCAAAAAGAATATCAAAATATATATAGTGAAATAAAAATTTTGCTGGGTTTTCACAAATGATCATAATGCGTGAATCTGGCGTCTTTTGGACTATGAACCAGACCTAGATAAAATAAGATTAAACTTACATAACAATGGGTGAAGTTAAGAACTTTTATGAACCAAGAATTCTTTTGTAAGTTTAGTGTCTTATCTATCACATTATACTCGCACACACTTTGTTGTTTGTTGCGGTTTTGAGCTAATAGGCCATGCGCGTGCCTGGTTTTATGAGTGCTCTAGAAAGTTTTTGCCATATATTTCATAGGAGCGACCCCACTCCACACTCATATAGGTCCATCCAACAAGTGTATTCTGCAGTGCAATACATCACTTATAAAAAGATATGGATTATTGGATTAAGAGTTTAATAACTGAGCCTCCCATTCCTTGCAGTCTTGCACTAAATACACACACCATATGAATGGACATAATTTAATAGTGCATATTTAATCAACTAATGACTTGTTATTACCCATATGAATATACTTCATAGGATCTCCAATCACATAGGTTGGGTTACCATCATTGTTGATATAACTCAAATTGCAATTGTCTTATTCCCCTCGATGTTTCCGATATTAATTATCTTCCCAAAGGTTTAGTCAGAAGATCGGCCAAATTCACTTCTGACTTCACATAATCTATGGAAATAATTCCATCTTTCAGCAGTTGCTTTATCACATTATGTCTCAATCGAATATGTCTACTCTTCCCATTAAAGGATTTATTTTTAGCAATGGTTATTGCAACTTGGCAATCACAATGAATCGACACAAAATGTGTTGGTTTTATTCCTAGTGGAATACTTGCCAAAAGGTTCTTTATCCACTCGGCCTCATTGCCAGCCAATTCCAGTGCCAAACTGAGATTCCATGGTAGATCTAGCTATTATTATTTGTTTAGCTGATTTTCATACCACAACACCCTCACCAAGGGTGAACACATAACCACTAGTGAATTTTGTCTCATCTGAATCATAGATCTAGTTAACATCACTGTATCCTTCTAATACAGTAAAAAATCCATTATATTTTGATACCATAGTTCATGGTACCTCTCAAATATTTCATTACTCATACTAATGCATTCCAATGATCATGACTCGGGTTATGAGTATATCTACTCAATCTACACATAACATACACAATATCAGGTCTAGTAAAATTCATCAAATGCATTAGACTACCAATAAATTGAGCATATTTATTTTGATCTACAACATCTCCCTTTTTCTTTTTTAATTGACTACTAGCATCATAAGGAGTGCGTACATGTATCACATCAAAAATGTCAATTTTTTAAGAATTCTTTCAACATAATGTTCCTGAGTCAACATCAAGCTATTGTTATCTCTTATAATTTTCATGCCTAGAATAACGCTAGCCTCTCCTATGTCTTTCATCTCAAAATTAGAAGACATAAAAAGTTTGGTTTTATGTACCAAATCAAGGCTAGAACTAAAAATAAGCATATCATCCACATAAAGACAAATAATAACACAAGTACCATCTACACATTTTGTATAAACACATTTATCTACTTCAATTGATGAAACACCATCATTAATCAATACTTAGCTTGATCAAGTTTTTCATACCAATGTTTAGGTGTTTGCTTTAGACCATACATAAATTTTAGCAATTTACATACTTTGTTTTCTTGGCCAGACACTATACAACCCTCAGGTTGTTCCATATAAATTTTCTCTTTTAAATCACCATTTAAAAATGCGATTTTAACATCCATTTGGTGAATAAAAAGTTTATACATAGAAGCCAATGCAATTAAAAGACGAATTGAGGAAATTCTAGTTACACGAGCATAAGTATCAAAATAATCAACATTTTGCTTTTGAGTAAAACCTTTTGCAATAAGTCTAGCTTTGTATTTATCAATGGAACCATCCGAATTGAGTTTCTTCTTAAAAATCCGTTTACAACCAACAAGTTTAGCTCCCGGAGGTAAATCAACTAAAGTCCAAGTTTTATTTTGTAAAATTGAATTTATTTCTACATCAATATATTCTTTCCAAAATGAGGCATTAGACGAAGAAATAGCTTCAGAATATGTTAAAGGATCATTATGCACAGGATAAGTATAAAAATCATTACCAAAAGATTTTTCTTTCCTTTGTCTTTTGCTTCTTCGTAAGTACTCACTTTCAAAATCATTTTGAATAATTGAAATATGTGAAATATTATCACTTGGAATAATAGGAGCATCACAAATATTCTCAAATTCTAAAGGAAAAATATTTTCAAAAAATTCAGTATTTTTTGTTTCAACAATAGTATTGTGTTCAAGCATATCACTTTTGACTACTAAAAATTTATATGCCGCACTACTTTCAACATACCCAATAAATATACAATCAAATATTTTAGACCCCATTTTTTTTTAGGATCGGGTAACATAACTTTGGCAAGGCACTCCCACAGTTTCAAATATTTCAAGTTAGACGGATAGCCCTTCCACAACTCATAAGGAGTTTTACCCATTTTCTTATAAGAAACCCTATTTTTTTAAATGACAGGCAGATAATATGGCTTCACCCCAAAGATTATCGGGAGCACCAGAATTAATGAGCATACTATTCATCATTTCCTTTAAAGTCCTATTTGTCACGACCCAAAATCTATTAAAGGTCGTGATGGCGCCGGACACCGATGTAAGGCAAGTCAACAATAAATACTCAAATTGGTTCTCCTTTTAATATTTTGAAATCATATTTTCCTTCCAATAAATAGTAAAAGATGGAATTTACAGAGGAAATGATAATATTTTTAATAATTTCAATACAGAACAACTCATAATCACCCTAAAACCCGATGTCACAAGTGCATGAGCATCAACTAGGAATGTGAAATAAAATACAGCATCTGTCCGGAATACAAATTTGGATAAGAGAAATATAAATACCCTGAAGGAGACTCTGCCAGCTGCAGTCGTAATGTGGAATACAACTCACGTAAATCCCTACATGCATACACGCCTCTACTCTCACAAGGCCACTAGTCACATATGTACTTGCACAAAAATGTGCAGCAAGTGCAGCATGAGTATATAATCAACGTGTACCCAATAAGTATCTAACCTAACCCCGGAGGAGTAGTGACGAGGGGTCGACATCGACACTCACTAGTGATCCAATAATATTAGGTACAGTAAAGAGATAAGTAAATATGAGGCATAGTAAATAAATGAGGTAAACAAGTAAAAAATCACGTGGTACAAATTTTTCCTTTTTACGAGGAACTCAAGCTCTCCATTAAAAATTTCCTCCTTAACCGGAGCATATATATAGATATAGTGGATCTCATCAGGTAGATCGTCATAACTCAAATCGGGAAAACTCACAGATACACTAGCTTCTTGTCAAATATTATGCACAAATCTACGAGGATATGATATAGGAAATGCCGAGGCGTACGGCCCAATCCAACATAAATATTTAATTTGTGCACTGCCGAGGGTCGAACGGCCCGAACCATAGATACATCTATTAAACTGCCGAGGCGAACGGCTCGTTCCAATGAGAGTGTGGTACATAATTCCTGCCGAGGTGAACGACCCGATCCCATAAGAATATGGCACATAAATCCTGCCGAGGCGAACGACCTGATCCTATTAGAATAAGAAGTTTTGACGGGTCCTTGACCCCACTCACGAATAAACATGTGAGTTGTAATATTTATTACAAAAACCTTTCGATGAGGTATATATATATATATATATATATATCACGGAAACATGCCATAAGAGGAGTAAAGTTATTCAGTGACTAATCATGAAATCGTGAAGTCTCTACAATAGCAAGTCTAGTCTCAAGTAGAAATGTAAAACAGAGGAATTTAATAGGCGAGAAAATTCTCAAATAGTGCAGCTACATCATGATGTGAACCTAAACCTGCCCGGACAATAACATGAATGTAGCTACGTACGGGCTCTCGTCACTTCGCGCATACGTAGCCCCTACAACAAGTAGCACACATCAATATACAACACCTTAGGGTATTTTTTCCCTCACAGAGTTAGACACGAGACTTACCTCGTATATATAAATAAAAATACAATATAATAGTTCTGATTATGTCATTCTCATGACATTAAACTTCCTGACTGATCAGTGGTAACTGCCCGACAGGTCGTAGTGCGGTGGCAAATGCATGACTGTCCGGCCGGCCGTAACTCGGTGGTAAATGTGTAACTGTCCAACCGACCATAGCTCGGTGGTAAATGCATGAATGCCCGATCGGCCGTAGCTCGCTGGTAAATGATGATGCATGACTGCCCAACCGACCATAGCTCGACGGTAAATGATGATGCACGACTGCCCAACCGACCGTAGCTCGGTGATAAATGATGATGCATGATTGCCCGACCGTCCGTCGTTCGGTGGTAAATGATGATGCATAACTGCCCAACCGGCCGTAGCTCAGTGGATGCATGACTGCCCAACCGGCCGTAGCTCAGTGGTAAATGATGATGCATGACATCCTAACGGGCCGTAGCTTGGTGGTAAATGAAGATGCATATAATACTACATTATGAACATTAACATCTTTATTGAATATCTCAATAGAGAGTTAGGAACATACTTAGGCATGCTTTGAATATCATTTTATAGGAATGAATAACATAGATATTTTTAACTACTAAGAGTAGAACTATTTATGAAATAATATTACGTTTACGTATCGTTACTTGGATCATGCCAAAAGAAGGAATGATTAGCCTTAACATACCTTTAGTGATAACTTATCGAAGGCAACGAACTTGGTCTTTTTTACACGTAATCTCAATAAGTGAAAAAAAAATCAAATCCTTTAACTAGTTACACCAGTAGATAATTTCACTTGTTAAAAAATAAGGATGCCTTCGTTGCTGCCATTTTTGGTTCATTGCAACATATACTTTCTAAAGAAAAATTTGCTACTTAAAGAAGATTCTCACTTTTAAATTGTTTCCACTTCTTAGCATTTTTATGTTATTTTGTCTTAGTAATAATGTAAAGTACATGTAGGTCCTACTTTTTACCTAATTTAATAACCCTTTAGAGTGGATGAGTCATAAGAAGTGATACTAATATACATACATGACACCTTTACTAAGTATCTTTCCCTTATCTAATCCATTGATAAGAATGTCCATTTATTAGGTGGGACCTACTTAGAATAATAAATTAGATTCCCTATCCCCTTAATCTTTTCTCATCCAAACAAATCCATGTATAGTAATAAAATTAGGAATTAAAAGTCCTTGTCTCATACTTTCAAAACTATTTAATAATCAACTCATCACATTTATATTTAAAGAAAATCATAAGTGCTTTATAAATTTAAACTATACTAATATATCATAAACATTATGACATCTAGAAAATATATGTTATAAAATTATAATTTTTCCATCCAAATGTCAAAAGTATAATTTTTGTACTATTAATTCTCAAAATGGATAAAAATAACTTTTATTATGAGAAAATAAATTCTAGAAAGGATATAAACATAACTTTTCTTATGAGGAAGAAATTTCTTTTCTTATAATACATAAAATATTATTTAAAAGTTTCCTCATATCATGTGTTTAACTAAAACTTATCAAAAAGTATTATACTAATAACTTTTGAGAATCATATTTATCCAACATTTACAAAAGAATGTTTCTCTTAAAAGAAAGTACAATATCAAAGCAATATATAACGTTTTCGAAATTCAATAAACTTGCGGGGTCTTACATCTATAACTTCATGTACGACCTTAAACTCTTCCAACTAATATGGTTTTACTACGATGCATCCAAACACTAAGGTACGAGGTATTACATCCTTCCCCCTTTAGCAAAATTCGTTCTCGAATGTTTAAACTTGTAAGATGTACATGACATACTCATCAATTATAAATATACATACCTCCCGGGTTATATTCCAATGAAACAAATATCGGATTCTTAATAAGTGAAAAAAAAAAATCAGATTTTTTAACTAGTTACACCAGTAGATAATTTCACTTGTTAAACAATAACGATGCCTTTGTTGTTGCCATTTTTGGTTCCATGCAACATATACTTTCTAAAGAAAAATTTGCTAGTTAAAGAAGATTCTCACTTTCAAATTGTTTCCACTTCTTAGCAACTGTACGTTATTTTGTCTTAGTAGTAATGTAAAGTATATGTAGGTCCTACTTTCCATCTAATTTAATAACCCTTTGGAGTGGATGAGTCATAGGAAGTGATACTAATATACATACACATACATGACACCTTTACTAAGTATCTTTTCCTTATCCAACCCATTGATAAGAATGTCCATTTATTAGGTGGGACCTACTTAGAATAACAAATTAGATTCCCCGGCTCCTTAATCCTTTCTCATCCACGGTACTTGACCGCTAATACGGATCAATTTATATTCATAATAATTTTAAAAACTTATTTTTGTTATGAAAAAAATAATTGAGCCCGGGCGGGAAAAATTAAATCAAAATTTTCGAGCGAATTCGATCGGTATACTTGAATTTTTTTAACTAAACACTTTTTTTGGTAGATAATATGCAAGTGTGATCAAGTCTTGATCAAATATTGACCAATGAATAACCTAGTAGTAGTAGAATTTTCATCTTTTTCTTCAAATGGTAATTTTCCTTTTTTCATGGAATCTACTATTTCTAAGACCAGTTCATTTTCATCAACTCGGTCTTTCTTGTACGCTACCTCAACTTCCTTCCTTAGATTATGAATCAATCTTGGCAACTCAATATCTTGCGTAGCTGCTGTGGAGAACGTGGAAACGAGATTTCCAATTGCACTTCGTCGTAGACGAGGTTTGATCATCGTACGTACATTTAAGTAGTGAACCAACTTAGATGGATGTATATTTGCAGAACTTGATGCTGCTGCCTTTGTTGCAGATCTGTAAAGAATTGCACTAACAACTTCAGCCCGTGTTGGGTTCTCTACTCCTTATTCAACTGCTATCTTCAATCCCAAAAAATGTCACTCTTTTTTTGCAAGAAAAATTTATTTAAGTAGGTGACACATTTAAGAGTACCTTTAACAAATACATTCAGACCTCTCTACGACAACATCGTCGTATAACAACCATTCACTATAAAATACAAGTTTCTTTTGAAACTAATTTTCATGTTATATTATAACATATGTTCTTCATAACAATACTTTGTTGTAACAATCAAAAATAGCTAGTGAACTGGTGGTAGTATTACCTTAGTTCGAAGAGCATCCAATTTGGCGACTGGAAAAATGAGTCTTTTCTGTACGCACTCACTGACATTAGACATAATTTATGGAGCAATAAGAGGACCATTTAGTGAAGAGAGAATAAAATCTCCTACAAATCTCGGAGAAGGAACTACGAATCTACGATCACGAGTGACATTAGCCCAATCATTAAGGAAATTACTCACAGAGCAACCATCACCAATCTTATGCGATAAACATGCACTAATGGCTATTCCCCCACAATCAAATTTACTGTGATGACCCACAGGGTTATCTAATAATTTAGCACTCGAATCTACGCTCTTAAGCCTTAAAAATCTTATTTCTATCCTTCGTGCGCAGTCCGGGCAGGTTTTCGGAAAGCTTTTATGTTGAAAACTAATGAAAATAAAAAATTTTACCTTAAAAGTTAATTTTAGTTGACTTCGGTCAATATTTTTGGTAAATAGACCCGGATCCGTATTTTGAACGTCCCGATGGGTCCGTATCGAATTATGGGACTTGGGCGTATGCCCGAAATCGAATTCGGAGGTCCCTAACTTGAGTTATGAATTTTTGATGAAAATTAAAAGTCTGAAAATTAATTATTTTTAAGAATTGATTGATATTTGGCATTGTTAGTGCCGGGTTCGTATTCTGGTTCCGGAGCCCGATACAGGTTCATTATGATATTTAAGACTTGTCTGTGAAATTTGGTGAGAAACGGAGTTGGTTTGACGTGATTTGGACTTGTTCTTGAGAATTTCATTCGATTAGGGACTAAATTCGGAGCTTTAGGTCTTATTTTGGCGATTTGATCATGCAAGCAAGTTCATACGATATTTTTACACTTGTGTGCATGTTTGGTTTGGAGCCCCGAGGGCTCGGGTGAGTTTCGGATAGGCCACGGGATGTTTTGGACTTTGGAAATCTGGTTTTTCTGCAGAGTCTGTGTTCTGGCATGTCCTTCTTCGCGTTCGCGAAGGTACTCTCGCGAACGCGAAGAGTAAACTGGGCAGCTGAGGATTTCTTCTTCGCAAACATGAAGCAATGAGGGCGTTACCCTTCGCGAACTCGACAAGCCCATCGCGAACGCGTAGCGTTAGGCACTGGGGAGGGGCAGACAACTTTTTCTTCATCACGAACGCGAACAATGACTCGCGAACGCGAAGACAATGAAATGGTAGCCTATGCGAATGCGATCACTGTCTCGCGAACGCGAGGGCTTGGCAACCCATAAACTTCGCGAACGCGACAGTGCTCTCGCGAACGCGATGAACATTGTCTCCCAGCACTTAACATAACCCAAAAACGGGATTTTTTCCAAAAACTCATTTTTCTCAAAAACCAAACGGCGAGAGGCGTCATTTCTTCCCCAAATTGTTGGTTAGTGATTCTAAACCATTTTCTTTCAATTACCCATTACATTTCTTGAATTTTCAACCTAAAATCTAGAGTTTTCATGGTAGAATTAGGGGTTAGGCTAGAAACTAGGGATTTCGAGAATTTGAGGATTTAGACCTCAATTTGAGGTCGGATCCCAAAACTAATTACATATTCGGTTTCGGGGGTGAATGGGTAAAAGGATTTTGGTCCGAACCTTGAGTTTTGCCCAAGCGGGCTCGGGGTCGATTTTTTGACTTTTTGGAGGAAAATTTGGGAAATTTAAATTATGCAATATAATTTATTCCCTTAGCAATATTTGATATTATTGAGTTATTTTTGAATAGATACGGGTAGTTTGGAGGTGAATTCCAAAGGAAAAGCTGTGATTGAGAATTAAGTGGCCTTCGGAGCGAGGTAAGTATTGTGTCTAACCTTGACTTGAGGGAATTAGGAACCTTAGATTATTTGCTAAGTGAAATTCATGTGAGCGGCGTATATGTGAGGTGACGAGTACTTATGCGCCGCCAATTTACCTGTTTTCCATGTTTTTTTATTTTTCTTATATTGTCTCATTCCTATGCCAAATTGCTACGTGTTATACTAGTATTGTTCAATTTTTTGTTCTTATCATGTTTACGGATTTTCTGGTGATAATTGAGTTTTTATTTCAAAGTTGAGATTGATATTATGGAACCAAATGTTGAAGTAAGGTTTGCACTTGTTATTCTATCTCCCTATTGTTATTTATGCATTGCATTATGGTAAGGGAGAGTGTTAATGCACGAAGGGTGATGCCGTGCTATATTGTGAGTGTTAATGCATGAAGGGTGATGTCATGCCATATTGTGAGTGTTAATGCACGAAGGGTGATGCCGTGCCATATTATGAGTGTTAATGCACAAAGGGTGATGCCGTACCATATTGTGAGTGTTAATGCACGAAGGGTGATGTCGTGTCATATTATGAGTGTTAATGCACGAAGGGTGATAACGTGCCATTTCTATTGATTTTATGGTGAGATTGAGAGTAAAAGCACGAAGGGTGATGCCGTGCATATTTCCTTACTGTATTCACTATTCCTGTTGATTCATGGTATATTGACTGCTCCGGTGATCATTCTGTTGTAGTTCTTTATATTATATTTTCCTCAGTATGTTTCCCCTCCCAACATTTCCAGTTTAGTTCGTCATTTCTGTTATTTGCATATACACTATTAAATTGTACAAGTTGATTTGTAGGTGCCTTGCCTTAGCCTCGTCACTACTTCGTCGAGGTTAGGCTCGACACTTACCAGTACATGGGGTCGGTTGTACTGATGATGCACTCTGCACTTTCTGTGCAGATTTTGATACCGGCTCAGGTTGATCGAGATTTGCTACTGGTCCGCTGTCAGGAGACTCAAGGTAGATCTGTCGGTGTTCATAGACCTCGAAGTCCCCATCTATCTTTTATGTCCTGTTGTTTTCTTTCATTCAGGCAGTTGTATTTCTTTTAGATTATTACTTGTAGTAAATTCTAGAATACTCGTGAATTGTGACTCCAAATCCAAGTGGTAGTAATTAATACAGTTTTACGATATTCCGCACTTATTATATTTTATCTTAGTTAGTTATTGTTATTTTTACTGAATGGAAATAAGGAATTGGTTTAACAATTTTCTAACGTTGGCTTGCTTAGCAAGTGAAATGTTAGGCACCATCACGGTCCCGTCGGTGGAAAATTTCGGGTCGTAACAGTTGGTATCACAACACTAGGTTACATAGGTCTTACGCTTCACGAGCAAGCTTAGTAGAGTGGCGGATTGGTACGGAGACGTCTGTGCTTATCTTCCGGAGGCTATGAAGTTTAGGAATAAGTTTCACTTCTTTTCTTCTCTGTCGTGTGATTTTGCTTTCTCAATGTTGATTGAACTCTTATACTCTTATTTTCTCGTAGATGGCGAGAACATGTACCGCTTTCTCAGCTGAGCAGCAGCCAGAGCCTCCAGTGATAGCTCCTACGCGGGGCAAAGGTCGAGGCCGAGGCGATGGTAAGGCGTAACCTAGAGCCCGAGAAGCAGCCCCAGCAGTGGAGCCTCAGATAGAGCTTGACGAGGAGGTTCCAGCCCAGATTGTTCTTGTCGGACCAGCTCAGGTTCCGGAGGGGTTCATTGCTACCCAGTACTTCAGGACGCTTTGGTCTATTTGGTGGGCCTTATGGAGAGTGTGGCCCAGACTGGCGCATTTCCCATGGCACCAACAGTCTCTCAGGCTGGAGGAGGAGACCAGACTCCCACCACTTCCGCTCCGGATCAGATAACTCCCCAGTATCAGGCTCCAGCAGCTCAGCCAGTCGGATTAGTTCAGCTGGTTATTGCGGCACAGGTCGGAGATGGGCCAGATATGTCTTATGAGGCTTTATGGAGATTGGACAGGTTTACCAAGCTCTTTCTTGTTCACTTCGGTGGTGCTCCTTCAGAGGATCCCCAGGAGTATCTTGGCAGCTATCACAAGGATCTACGGAACATGGGTATAGTGGAGACCAATGGGGTCGATTTTGCTGCATTTCAGATGACTAGTTCCGCTAAGAAATGGTGGAGAGATTACTTGTTGACCAGACCAGCTGGGTCGCCTGCTCTTACTTTGGACCATTTCTCTCAGCTCTTCATAGAGAAGTTTCTGCCTATCACATTGAGAGTGGAGCGTCGCCGTCAGTTTAAGCGTCTCCAGCAGGGCAATATGACTATTACTCAGTATGAGACCCATTTTGTGGATTTGGCCCATCATGCCATTCTTCTGCTTCCCACCGAGAGAGAGAGAGAGAGAGAGAGAGAGAGAGAGAGAGAGAGAGAGAGAGAGAGAGAGAGAGAGAGAATGAGGAGGTTTATTGATGGACTTGCTCAGCCTATCAGATTGCAGATGGATAAGGAGACTGGGAGTGAGATTCCTTTTCAGGCGGCTGCTAATGTCACCAGACGAGTCGAGATGGTTCTTACTCAGGGAGGTCAGGGTTCTGACAAGAGGCCTCGTCATTCCGGTGAGTTCAGCGGTGCCTCATCTAGAGACATGAGTACTTTTTGTAGAGGCCGTCCTCCCAGGCCGTTTCATTCAACGCTTCAAGTATCCCACGGTGCCTCAGGTGGTCGTGGCCCTCAGATGCATTATTCCGACCAGCTAACCTACCGTGCACCACCAGCTCCTATTGGTGCACCTCCACTCCAGAGTTATGAGGGTGGTTATTCAGGTCGACAGGGTCAACAGTCACAGTAGCCGAGGTTATGTTATACTTGTGGTGATCCAAGGCACATTTTTAGATTTTGCCCTCGGGCAACGGGCAGCTCACAACATCAGGGTTCTCGTGCCATAGTTCCGGCACCAGTTGCTGCACCACCTGCTCAGCCAGCTAGAGGCACAGGGCCATATAGTTAGAGGTGGAGGTCAGGCCATTAGAGGTGGAGACCAGCCAGCTAGAGGCCATCCCAGGGACGTAGTTTAGGGTGGTGGGGCCCAGCCCCGGTGTTATGCTTTCCTAGCTAGGCCTGAGGCTGAGTCATCTGACGCTGTTATCACAGGTACTGTTTCAGTTTGCAGTAGAGATGCTTCAGTTCTATTTGATCCGAGATCTACTTACTCCTATGTGTCATCCTATTTTGCTTCCTATTTAGTTGTGCCCCGTGATTCTTTGAGTGCTCCTGTGTATATGTCCACACAAGTAGGAGATGCTATTATTGTAGATCGTGTTTATCGTTCGTGTGTGGTCACCATTGGGAGTCTTGAGACTCGTGTAGATCTTCTACTTCTCGACATGGTTGATTTTGATGTCATACTGGGTATGGATTGGCTGTCACCTTATCATGCTATATTAGATTGTCACGCCAAGACGATGACCTTAGCCTTGCAGGGGTTGCCTCGATTAGAGTGGTGAGGGAATCTTGGCCATCCTGCCAGCAGGGTTATCTCTTATGTGAAGGCTCGGCATATGGTCGAGAAGGGGTGTCTAGCTTATTTGGCTTATGTCCATGATTCTAGTGCGGAGGTTCCTTCCATAGATTCGGTGCCGGTTGTTCGTGAGTTTCCAGAGGTGTTTCCTGCAGATTTGTCGGGGATGCCACCCGACAGGGATATTGATTTGGCTCCGGGCACTCAGCCTATTTCCATACCGCCATATCGCATGGCCCCGCCAGAGTTGAAAGAATTGAAGGAGCAGTTGTAAGATTTGCTGGATAAGGGCTTCATTAGACCTAGTGTCTCGCCCTGGGGTGCACCTGTGCTGTTTGTGAAGAAGAAAGATGGATCGATGAGGTAGTGTATAGATTATCTGGAGTTGAACAAAGTCACCACCAAGAACAAATATCCATTGCCGAGCATTGATGATTTATTTGATTAGCTTTAGGGTGCCAGGGTGTTTTCAAAGATTTATTTGAGATCTGGCTACCATCAGTTGAGGATTAGGGCATCCGATGTTTCTAAGACAACTTTTCAGACTCGGTAGGGGCATTCTAAGTTTCTAGTGATGTCATTTGGGCTGACAAATGCCCCAGCAACATTCATGGATTTGATGAACCGGGTGTTCAAACCCTACTTGGATTCCTTTGTGGTTGTGTTTATTGATAATATCTTGATCTACTCCCACAATCGAGAGGAGCATGAGCAGCACCTTCAGATTAATTTTCAAACTCTGAAAGACAGTCAGCTATATGCTAAGTTCTCAAAATGCGAGTTTTGGTTGTGTTCAGTTGCTTTCTTGGGTCACGTTGTATCAGCAGAGGGTATTCAGATGGATCCTAAGAAGATTGAGGCAGTTCAGAACTGGCCTAGACCCATATCAACTACAGAGATCCGTAGTTTCCTGGGTTTGGAGGGCTATTACCATCGATTCGTGGAGGGGTTTTCATCCATAGAAGCCCCGTTGACCAGATTAACCTAGAAGGGTGCCCCGTTCAGGTGGTCAAACGAGTGTGAAACGAGCTTTCAGAAGCTCAAGACAGCTTTGACTACGGCACCGGTATAGGTGTTACCCACAGGTTCATGATCTTATACAGTATATTATGATGCATCTCGGTATTGATGTAGGGTGGCAAGGTTATTGCATATGCTTCACGGCAGCTGAAGGTTCACGAGAAGAATTACCCTGTTCATGATCTAGAGCTGGCAGCCATTGTTCACGCGCTGAAGATTTGGAGGCACTATCTTTACGGTGTGCCATGTGAGGTATTCACTGATCATCAGAGCTTGCAGTATTTGTTCAAGCAGAAGGAACTCAATTTGAGGCAGAAGAGGTGGCTGGAGCTATTGAAAGACTATGATATCACCATAATGTATCATCCCGGGAAGGCCAATGTAGTGGCCATACTTTAAGTAGAAAGTCAGTCAGTATAGGTAGCCTTGCATATATTCTAGTTGGTAAGAGGCCGCTTGAATTGGATGTTCAGGCCTTGGCCAACCAGTTCGTGAGGTTAGATGTTTCTAAGCCCAGTCGTGTTCTAGCTTGTACAGTTGCTCGGTCTTCTTTATTTGAGCGCATCACAGATCGGCAGGATGACGATCCTCATTTACTTGTCCTTAGAGACACAGTGCAACACGGTGGTGCCAAGCAGGTTACTGTTGGAGATGACGGAGTTTTGAGGATGCAGGGTCGTATTTGTGTGCCTAATATGGATGGACTTCGTGAGTTGATCCTTGAGGAGTCCCACAGTTCCTGGTATTCTATTCATCCGGGTGCCGCCAAGATGTATTAGGACTTGAGGCAGCATTATTGGTGGAGGCGAATGAAGAAGGACATAGTTGCCTATGTAGCTCGGTGCCTAAATTGCTAGCAGGTAAAGTGTGAGCATCAGAGACCTGATGGTTTACTTCAGAGGTTAGATATTCCTGAGTGGAAGTGGGAGCGTATCATTATGGATTTTGTTGTTGGACTCCCACGGACTCAGAGGAAGTTCGATGCAGTTTGGGTTATTGTGGACAGGCTGACTAAGTCAACGCATTTCATTCCTGTGGCAGTTACCTATTCCTCGGAGCGGTTGGCAGAGATTTACATTCGTGAGATCGTCCATCTTCACGGGGTGCCCGTGTCTATCATTTCTGATCGAGGTACACAGTTTACCTCACACTTTTGGAGGACAGTTCAGCGTGAGTTGGGTACGCGGGTTGAGTTGAGCACAACATTTCATCCTCAGACGGACGGGCAGTCCAAGCATACTATTCAGATCTTGGAGGATATGTTCCGCGCATGTGTTATTGACTTTAAAGGTTCTTGGGATCAGTTTTTGCCATTGGCGGAGTTTGCCTACAATAACAGCTACCAGTTGAGCATTCAGATGGCTCCCTATGAGGCATTATATGGTAGACGGTGTAGGTCGCCAGTTGGGTGGTTTGAGCCGGAGGAGGCTCGGTTATTGGGTACAGATTTAGTTTAGGAGGCCTTGGACAAGGTCAAGATTATACAGGATCGACTTCGTACAGCTCGGTCCAGGCAAAAGAGTTATGCCGACCGTAAAGTTCGTGATATTGCATTCATGGTTGGAGAAAGAATATTTCTTCTGGTATCGCCCATGAAGGGTGTTATGAGATTTGAGAAGAAGGGCAAGTTGAGCCCTAGGTATATCCGGCCATTTGAGATCCTCAAGAGAGTGGGGGAGGTAGCTTATAGACTTGCGTTGCCTCTAGGGTTATCCTCAGTTCATCCGGTATTCCATGTGTCTATGCTCCGAAAATATCATGGTGACCCGTCCCACGTGTTAGATTTCAGCTATGTCCAGTTGGACAAGGATTTGACTTATGAGGAGGAGCCGGTGGCCATTTTAGACAGGCAGGTTTGTCAGTTGAGGTCAAAGAGTTACCCTTCAGTTCGAGTGCAGTGGAGACGTCAGCCTATTGAGGCAGCAACTTGGGAGTCCGAGTCCGATATGCAGAGTAGATATCCCCACCTTTTCACCAGCCCACGTACTTTTCTATGTCCGTTCGAGGACGAACGGTTGTTTTAGAAGTGGAGATTATGATGACCCACAAGGTCATCTTATGATTTAGAACTCGAATCTGTGCTCTTAAGCCTTAAAAATCTCATTTTTACCCTCCTCAATTTGCGTGCGCAATCCGGGCAAGTTTTCGGAAAGCTTTTATGTTAAAAACTAATAAAAATACGAATTTTTGCCTTAAAAGTTGATTTTAGTTGACTTCGGTCAATATTTTTGATAAACGGGCCCGGATCCGTGTTTTGACGGTTCCCGGTGGGTCCGTATCGAATTATGGGACCTGGGCATATGCCCGGAATCGAATTCGGAGGTCCCTTGCTTGAGTTATGAATTTTTGATGAAAATTAAAAGTATGACAATTAATTATTTTTAAGAATTGATTGATGTTTGGCATTGTTAGTGCCGGGTCCGTATTCTGGTTCATGAACCCAGTACAGGTTCATTATGATATTTAAGACTTATCTGTGAAATTTGATGAGAAACAGAGTTGGTTTGACGTGATTCAGATGTCCAATTTAGAAAATAGAAATTTTAAAGTGTTCTTGAGAATTTCATTCGATTTGGTGCTAAATTCGGAGTTCTAGGTGTTATTTTGGCGATTTGATCACGCGAGCAAGTTCGTATGATGTTTTTAGACTTGTGTGCATGTTTGGTTTGGAGCCCCGAGGGATCGGGTGAGTTTCGGATAGGCTAAGGGATGTTTTGGACTTTGGAAATCTGGTTTTTCTGCAGAGTCTGTATTCTGGCATGTCCTTCTTCGCGTTCGTGAAGGTACTCTCGTGAATGCGAAGAATAAACTGGGCAGCTGATGATTTCTTCTTCGCGAATGCGAAGCGATGGGGGCGTTACCCTTCGCGAACACGACAAGCCCATCGCGAACGCGTAGCGTTAGGCATTGGGGAGGGGCAGACAGCTTTTTCTTCATCGCGAACGCGAAGACCAGGGAAGGGTAGCCTATACGAATGCGATCACTGTCTCGCGAACGCGAATGCTTGGCAGCCCATACACTTTGCGAACGCGACAGAGCTCTCGCGAACATGATGAACACTGTCGCCCAGCACTTAACAGAACCCAAAAACGGGATTTTTGCCAAAAACTCATTTTTCTCAAAAACCAAACGGTGAGAGGCGATTTTCAAGAGTCATATCTTCCCTAAATTGTTGGTAAGTGATTCTAAACTATTTTCTTTCAATTACCTATTACATTTCTTGAATTTTCAACCTAAAATCTAGAGTTTTCATGGTAGAATTAGGGGTTATGGTAGAAACTAGGGATTTCAGGAATTTGGGGATTTAGACCTCAATTTGAGGTCGGATTCCAAAACTAATTACATATTCGGGCTCGGGTGTGAATGGGTAAAAGGATTTTGGTCCGAACCTCGGATTTTGACCAAGCGGGCCGGGGGTCGATTTTTTCACTTTTTGGAGGAAAATTTGAAAAATTTAATTTATGCAATATAATTGATTCCTTTAGCAATATAATTGATTCCTTTAGCAATATTTGATATTATTGAGTCATTTTTGAATAGATACGAGTGGTTTGGAGGTGAATTCCAAAGGAAAAGGTGTGATTGAGAGTTAAGTGGCCTTTGGAGCGAGGTAAGTGTTGTGAGCGGCGTATATTTGAAATTCATGTGAGCGGCGTATATGTGAAATTCATGTGAGCGGCGTATATGTGAGGTGACGAGTACTTATGCGCCGCCAATTTACCTGTTTTCCATGTTTCTCTGTTTTTCTTATATTGCCTCATTCCAATGCCAAATTTAAGTAAGGTTTGTACTTGTTATTCTATCTCCCTGTTGTTATTTATGCATTGCATTATGGTAAGGGAGAGTGTTAATCACGAAGGGTGATGTCGTGCCATATTGTGAGTGTTAATGCACGAAGGGTGATGTCGTTCCATATTGTGAGTGTTAATGCACGAAGGGTGATGTCGTGCCCTATTGTGAGTGTTAATGCACGAAGGGTGATGTTGTGCCATATTGTCAGTGTTGATGCACGAAGGGTGATGTCGTGCCATATTGTGAGTATTAATGCACGAAGGGTGATGTCGTGCCATGACATGCGAGTTAATGCACGAAGGGTGATGTCATGTCGTTTCTATTGATTTTATGGTGAGATTGACAGTAAAAGCACGAAGGGTGATACCGTGCATATTTCCTTACTGTATTCACTATTCATGTTGATTCATGGTATATTGACTGCTCCGGTGATCATTCTGTTGTAGTTCTTTATCTTGTATTCCTCTCAGTATGTTTCCCCTCCCGACATTTTCTGTTTAGTTCTTCATTTCTGTTATTAGCATATACACTGTTAAATTGTACAGGTTGATTTGTAGGTGCCTTGCCTTAGCCTCGTCACTACTTCGTCGAGGTTAGACCCAACACTTACCAGTACATGTGGTCGGTTGTACTGATGCTGCACTCTACACTTTCTGTGCAGATTTTGATACCGGCTCAGGTTGATCGAGATTTGCTACTGGTCCGCTGTTAGGAGACTCAAGATAGATCTGTCGGCGTTCACAGACCTTGAAGTCCCCGTCTATCTTTTATGTCCTACTGTTTTCTTTCATTCAGACAGTTGTATTTCTTTCAGACTATTACTTGTAGTAAATTCTAGAATGCTCGTGAATTGTGACTCCAGATCCGGGTGGTAGTAATTAATACAGTTTTACGATATTTCGCACTTATTATATTTCATCTTAGTTAGTTATTGTTATTTACTAAATGAAAATAAGGAATTAGTTTAACGTTTTTCTAACGTTGGCTTGCCTAGCAAGTAAAATGTTAGGCGCCATCACGGTCCCGTCGGCGGAAAATTTTGGGTCGTGACACTTAATTGAAACACAAGTAAATTACCACCTTCATAATTATTCTTCCAAGGCAAGTCCTTTGGAAAAACTATACTCTCTGCATCAGTTGCATGAGGATGGTTAAGGATTTCAGACATGGGACAATTTATTTTAACACTCAAGAACTCAGCTCCCATGTCATTACACTCAACAGTAGCATTGTCTCTCAATATTCCTGCGTAAGGATAGTAAGAGACTAGAGTTTCTGACAGAGATGTCTGCAACAAATCAGCTATGTGGGAAAGATTAGAATTGTTTGACTCTTCTCTTTGCGGTTTAGGGTAAAACAAGGCCACAGGAATATACATATTACTGACGGACTGATCGACGAAAGATAGCTTGTGAAGTCTAAGTGTAGAAGGGGTGAGAGTAGAAGGTTTGATGAAGGATTTGTCACAAATAGAAACAAGTGATGATAATAATCCCGAAGCGGCCATGATATGGTTAATGAACAAATAACACTACTTCAATTCCCTAGCTTTATGCGATACTCCTATATATCAATTAATTGCCTACGCCATTTTGATGCATAAATGGACACATATATACACACACAATTGGAAATTAGTATGACACTATGACTATATACGCGCACACATGAAAATACCAAGTATCCGTGACGAAACCAAAAAATTCAATAAGGGTGTTCAAAATTTATTTTTAATCAATAATAAGTACTATTTTACCTTATATGTGGTATAATTTTTCGGCGAAGGGTGGTCAGTTGACCAACCCTTGGGCCAACATAGCTTCGCCCCTGCTAAGTATGACCAATTAGGTATATGTACACTTACCTGGGAAAAAATAAAAGTGTAAATTGATATTTATAGGTTTATCTACAATGACTCCTTCAGTCTTAATTTATGTGATGGTATTTCATCTTATGTCTAAAAATGACATATTTTTGTATTTATTATTATTGTAAAATTAAATTTTATTTTATTATTAATTAGATAATTTATAGCCGTACAATTTATGACTTGTTTTAAATTACAAGTTTCTTATGTCCTTATTGTTTTTTTAACTTTTGAATCTAAATCAAACATTGTCACACTAAATGGGACGACGAGAGTACTACTATAGACTATAATCACAAACCAAGATAATTGGCATGTTTGGATGGTAGTTACATATCATTTCATAATGTATCATATCGTATTATATTGTATTGTATTGTACTGTTTGATAAATACAATATTTGAATAGACTGTATCGTTTGACATCGTTTCATGATATCACGTACTAGCAATATGAAAAATAAACTTGAAATATTATAAAGAAAAATTATGACACGAGGTAGAATTATTATATAAAAAGATAGGAAAAAGGAGAAAATAAGATCATTTATTAATAATAAAGGGCGAGATGAGAGAGAAAAAAATAAGGTAACGACGCGACCAAATCAAATCGGTCGCTACATAAAGTGACACTTTTCGTCGTTACGTAACGATAGATTAATACGATACAATAAAATTTTGTTGGAAAACATATTGGATTATGGAGAATAAGATTTAGATTAAGGTGTGTCAAGAATACTGTCCTTAAGGATATTTTGCTCACACCGTGATAAATATTATTAGGCGTATCCCCAGGATTCAACAAGCTCTTCTAAAATAACTAGGAATAGAAACAACAAAGATTAACGAGGAGAAAACCCAAAACAAAAGAAAAGGAAAGAAAAGTTTTTAACTCTGTTCCCTCCTTCCAACATGAAGACAAAGAGGTATAATATAGTCTAAAAGAGAAGTAGACTATCTGTTCCATATATTACATACTATTCAAAGAAGTAGACTATCTGTTCCATATTAAGACTATTCAAAGAAGTAGACCATTAAGATTTAATTAAATTTAACCGGAAATATAGACTATTGAAAGAAGTAAACCAGAAACTTTTAAGCCATAAAGGCTATTCCAAAATACGTTAAATCTTAAGCCATTAATATTGGTCCATTGACTTTTCGATACTAACGTACAAATCCATACTAATGAGCATTCAATTGTATGATTTATTTTGTTCCAATTGAATTCAAAAATAAATTAATTTTCTGTTACAAATATATTCAAAATAATTACTATAATAAAAACTCATTAATATAATATTAAAAAAATGAATCTAGACATAGTTTTAGAATATTTTTTTTGAGATATCAAATTAATTTTTCTATCAATCCCCCACATATCTAAAAAAGAATATTAAAAAAATATATATAGTGAAATAAAATTTTTGTTGAGTTTTCACAAATAGGAATAATGCGTGAATCTGGTGTCTCTTGGACTATGAACCAGACCTAGATAAAATAAGATTAAACTTACAGAACAATTGGTGAAGTTAAGAACTTCTATGAACCAAGAATTCTTTTGTAAGTTTAGTGTCTTATCTATCACATTATACTCGCACACACTTTGTTGTTTGTTGCGATTTTGCGCTAATAGGCCATGCGAGCGCCTGGTTTTATGAGTGCTCTAGAAATTTTTTGCCATAAATCTCATAGGAGCGGCCCCACTCCACACTCATATAGGTCCATCCAACAAGTGTATTCTGCAGTGCAATACACCACTTATAAAAGGCTATGGATTATTGGATTAAGATTTTAATAACTGAGCCTCCCATTCCTTGCAGTCTTGCACTATATACACACACACCATAGGAAGGGACATAATTTAATAGTGCATATTTAATCAACTAATGACTTGTTATTATCTATATAAATCTACTTCATGGGATCTCCAATCACATAGGTTGGGTTACCATCATTATTGATATAACTTAAATTGGCAATAGTCCCATTCCCCTCGATGTATCCGATATTAATTTTCTTCCCAAAGGTATAGTCCAAGGATCGGCCAAATTCACTTCTGACATCACTTAATCTATGAAAATAATTCCATATTTCAGCAGCTGCTTTATCATATTATGTCTCAATCCAATATGTCTACTCTTCTCATTAAAGGATTTATTTTTAGCAATGGCTATTGCAACTTGACAATCACAATGCATCGACACAAAAGGTGTCGGTTTTATTCCTAGTGGAATACTTGCCAAAAGGTTCTTTAGCCACTCGGCCTCATTGCCCGCCAATTCCAGTGCCAAACTCCGATTCCATGGTAGATCTAGCTATTATTATTTGTTTAGCTGATTTTCATTCCACAACACCCCCATCAAGGGTGAACACATAACCACTAGTGGATTTTGTCTCATCTGAATCATAGATCCAGTTAGCATCACTGTATCCTTCTAATACAATGGGAAATCCATTATATTTTGATACCATAGTTCATGGTACCTCTCAAATATTTCATTACTCTTACTAATGCATTCCAATGATCATGACTCGGGTTATGAGTATATCTACTCAATCTACACACAACATATGTAATATCAGGTCTAGTAAAATTCATCAAATGCATTAGATTACCAATAATTTGAGCATATTTATTTTGATCTACAACATCTCTCTTTTTCTTTTTTAATTGACTACTAGCATCATAAGGAGTGCTTACATGTACCACATCAAAAATGTCAATTTTTTAAGAATTCTTTCAATATAATGTTCCTGAGTCAACATCAAACTATTGTCATCTCTTATAATTTTCATGCCTAGAATAATGCTAACCTCTCCTATGTCTTTCATCTCAAAATTAGAAGACAGAAAAAGTTTGGTTTGTGTACCAAATCAAGGCTAGAACTAAAAATAAGCATATCATCCACATAAAGGCAAATAATAACACAAGTACCATCTACACATTTTGTATAAATATATTTATCTACTTCAATTGATGAAACACCATCATTAATCAATACTTAGCTTGATCAAGTTTTTCATGCCACTGTTTAGGTATTTGCTTTAAACCATACAAAAATTTTAGCAATTTACATACTTTGTTTTCTTGCTCAAACACTATACAATCCTCAGGTTGTTCCATGTAAGTTTTCTCTTCTAAATCACCATTTAAAAATGCAGTTTTAACATCCATTTGGTGAATAAAAAGTTTTTAAATAGAAGACAATGCAAGTAAAAGACGAATTGAGAAAATTCTAGTTACACGAGCATAAGTATCAAAATAATCAACATTTTGCTTTTGAGTAAAACCTTTTGCAATAAGTCTATCTTTTTATTTATCAATGGAACCATCCGAATTGAGTTTCTTCTTAAAAATCCATTTACAACCAATGGGTTTAGCTCCTAGAGGTAAATCAACTAAAGTCCAAGTTTTATTTTGTAAAATTGAATTTTTATTTCTATATCAATAGATTCTTTCCAAAATGAGGCATCAGACGAAGAAATAGCTTCAGAATATATTAAAGGATCATTATGCACAAGATAAGTATAAAAATCATTACCAAAAGATTTTTCTTTCCTTTGTCTTTTGCTTCTTCGTAAGTACTCACTTTCAAAATCATTTTGAATAATTGGAACATGTGAAATATTATCACTTGGAATAATAGGAGCATCACAAATATTCTCAAATTTTAAAGGAAAATATTTTCACAAAATTCAGCATTTTTTGTTTCAACAATAGTATTGTATTCAAGCACATCACTTTTGACTACTAAAAATCTATATGCCGCACTACTTTTAGCATACCCAATAGACATACAATCAGATGCTTTAGACCCTATTTTTCTTTTCTTAGGATCGGATAACATAACTTTGGCAAGGCACCCCCACAGTTTCAAATATTTCAAGTTAGACAGATAGCCCTTCCACAACTCATAAGGAGTTTTACCCATTTTCTTATAAGGAATCCTATTTTTGTAAATGACAGGCAGATAATATGGCTTCACCCCAAAGATTATTGGGAGCACCAGAATTAATGAGCATACTATTCATCATTTCCTTTAAAGTCCTATTTGTCACGACCCAAAATCTATTAAAGGTCGTGATAGCGCCGGATACCGTTGTCAGGGAAGCCAACAATAATTACTCAAATTGGTTCTCCTTTTAATATTTTAAAATCATATTTTTCGTCCAATAAATAGTAAAAGATGGAATTTACAGAGGAAATGATAATATTTTTAACAATTTCAATACAGAACAACTCACAATCACCCCAAAACCCGATGTCACAAGTGCATGAGCATCAACTACGAATGTGAAATAAAAAACAGCATCTGTCCAAAATAGAAATTTGGATAGGAGAAATATAAATACCCTGAAGGAGACTCTGCCGGCTTCAATCGTAATGTGGAATGCAACTCACATAAGTCCGCACATGCATACGCGTCTCTGATCTCACAAGGCCACTAGTCACATATGTGCTTGCACAAAAATATGCAGCAAGTGTAGCATGAGTATGTAATCAACGTGTACCCAGTAAGTATCTAGCCTAACCCCGGAGAAGTAGTGATGAGGGGTCGACATCGACACTCACTAGTGGTCTAATAACATCAGGTACAGTAAAGAGATAAGTAAATATGAGGCAGAGTAAATAAATGAGGTAAACAAGTAAAAAATCACATGGTACAAATTCCTCCTCTTTACGAGGAACTCAAGCTCTCCATTAGAAATTCCCTCCTTATGCGGAGCATATATATATAGATATAGTGGATCTCATCAGATAGATCGTCATAACTCAAATCTGGAAAACTCACAGATACACTGGCTTCTTGCCAAATATTACGCACAAATCCATAAGGATATGATATAGGAAATGCCGAGGCATACGGCCCAATCCAACATAAATATTTAAACTATGCACTGCCGAGAGTCGAACGGCCCGAACCATAGATACATCTATTAAACTGCCGAGGCGAATGACCCGTTCCAATGAGAGTTTGGTACATAATTCCTGCCGAGGAGAACGGCCCGATCCCATAAGAGTGTGGTAGATAAATCGTGCTTGCACAAGGCCACTAGTCACATATGTGCTTGCACAAAAATATGCAGCAAGTATAGCATGAGTATGTAATCAACGTGTACCCAGTAAGTATCTAGCCTAACCCCGGAGGAGTAGTGACGAGGGGTCGACATCGACACTCACTAGTGGTCTAATAACATCAGGTACAGTAAATAGATAAGTAAATATGAGGCAGAGTAAATAAATGAGGTAAACAAGTAAAAAATCACGTGGTACAAATTCCCCCTCTTTACGAGGAACTCAAGATCTCCATTAGAAATTCCCTCCTTACGCAGAGCATATATATATATATATATATAGATATAGTGGATCTCATCAAATAGATCGTCATAACTCAAATCTAGAAAACTCACAGATACACTGGCTTCTTGCCAAATATTACGCACAAATCCATGAGGATATGATATAGGAAATGCCGAGGCATACCGCCCAATCCAACATAAATATTTAAACTATGCACTGCCGAGGGTCGAATGGCCCGAACCATAGATACATCTATTAAACTGCTGAGGCGAACGACCCGTTCCAATGAGAGTGTGGTATATAATTCCTGCCGAGGAGAACGACCCGATCCCATAAGAGTGTGGTAGATAAATCGTGCCGAGGCGAACAACCCAATCCCATTAGAATAAGAAACTTTGACGGGTCCTTGACCCCACTCACGAATAAACGTGTGAGTTGTAATTTCTTTAACAAAAATCTTTCGATGAGGTATATATATATATATATCACGGAAACATGCCGTAAGAGGAGTAAAGTTATTCGGTGACTAATCCTGAAATCGTGAAGTCTCTACAATATCAAGTCTAGTCTGAAGTAGAAATGTAAAACAATGGAATTTAATAGGCGAGAAAATGCACAAATAGTGCAGCTACATCATGATATGAACATAAACCTACCCGGACAATAACATGAATGTAGCTACCTACGGACTCTCATCACCTCGCGTGCATGTAGCCCCCACAACAAGTAGCACACATCAACATACAACACCTAGGGGTATTTTCCCCCTCATAGAGTTAGACAGGAGACTTACCTCGTCTCAACGCTTACTTTCCGGTCCAAAATTGTGCTTTAAAACCTCACTTGGTGCCAAACGACCCGAAGTTAGTCAAATATTATATAAAATAGTCAATACATTCTCAAGTGTTCACATCCAAACTATTAAAGTGATTTTCCAACCCAAATTGAAAAATTCCTAAAATTCACCCCCGGGCCCACGTGCCCGGATTCCGGAAATTTTCGAAGATAACCACTACCCATAACATCATGAACTCAAATATATGATTTGTTCTCAATTCCATACCCTAATTCGTGGTCAAAATCCAAAAATACCAATTCTAGGTTTTTCTTATAAAGATATCACGACCCCAAATTCTCTCCGTAGGATGTCGTGATGGCACCTAGTCTCTAAGACTAGGTAAGCCTATCAATGCGGAATAATAATAAATATCTTAAATAAATAAACTGCAATTCAAACAATTTTAACTCCCAAAACCCAATAGAAATAAGTCACAAGCTTCTAAGAATTTATTCTTTATGTCTCTATACATCAGAGTCTAAAGCAAATAAGGAAGACAACGTAGTAAGATAGAAGGGGACTCCGGAGTCTGCGGACGCTGGCAGATATACCTCGAAGTCTCCTCGTATAGCTAGTTTACTGATGCGTGGTCTGATAAGATGTACCTGGATCTGCACAAAAAGATGTGCAGGAGCGTAGTATGAGTACACAATAGCGGTACCCAGTAAGCGCCAAGCCTAACCTCGGTAGAGTAGTGACGAGGTCAGGTCAGGCCCTGCTGGAAAATAAATAATGGCATGGTAAAATGTTTAAAAAATATTATAAGATAAAATGACAATGAAAATGAATCAAGTAGTATGTCACATTTAATTACATCAAATAATGGCAAATAAATACCTCGTTGAAACAAAACTAAATTCTTTTCAACTTTAAGAAAATCACAACAATAATCAAAGGCAACTACGACCATAAATCAATATCAACAAGGGCACTCCCGAGGTACCGCCTCGTAGTCCCAAATCATAAATAAATTCACAATATCTCATTTTCTTATATCACCGCGGGAGCATTCACAATTTATTTAAAGAAAATATTTTTTTCCGAAATAGCATCCCGCGTTTTATTCATACTTATCACACCGCATGACTTCTAGTAATCACCCCTACTAGCCACGCGTATGAAGCCACCCTTATCTCACCGCATGCGTTTTAACACCCAGACCTTATACCACCGCATGCGTATCAATATCACAATATATCACAATTTGCACATCAAGTGCTCAAATAATTTAACTTGCCAAAATAATTCAACAACAATATTTTTTCACAATAAAGAGCTCACGGCTCATGCCAAAATAAATCATCAATAATATTTTTCTACAATAAAGAGCTCACGACTCATGTCAAAATAATTCAATAATAATATTTTTTCACAATAAAGAGCTCACGGCTCATGTCAAAATAATTCAACAATAATATTTTTCCACAATAAAGAGCTCACTGCTCCATCACAATGAGTACGAAAAGCTTACAAAAATATTCAGGAGTAAATAATTCAGGAAAATAATATTTCAAAATCTTTAATATGTTGCTTCAATATCAAGCTCAAAAATGTCAAATACTTCATATTAATAATATTTAATTTAAAGAAAATCAACCTTCAAATAATGCACAGAATAAAAGAAATCAAGTTCCAACTAAACAAAAAAAAAAACAATTAGCCGAAAAAGGTCAAACAAATTTAAAATATAAATATTAAATCAATAATGAAGAATATAACAAAATAAAATAATTTAATTAATGCATAACAGTGATCTACACAATTTAAAATATAATCATTCACATTTAGCACGTGTACACACTCGTTACCTCGTGTACACGACTTTCCACACATTACAATTATCAATCCTAGGGAGAATTTTCCCCCCACAAAGTTAGACAAGTCACTTACCTCGACTTGCTCCAATTTAACCAAGTATTATGCTTTTTCCTCGATTTTCTGACTCCGATCGACTCGTATCTAGTCATAGTTAATTCGATACAGTCAACATAAATTATAGTAATCAATTTCATAAGAAAATATTGCATTTTCAATAAAATCCAAAATTATTTCAAAATTTTCCTGTGGGGCCCACATCTCGAAATCCGGCGAAACTTATAAAATTCGACAACCCATTCAATTATGAGTCCACCCATACCAATTTTACCAAAATTCGATAACAACTCGACCTCCAAATCTTAAATTTTTGTTTTTGGAAGATTTTGCAAAAATCTTGATTTTTCTTCCATAAATTCACGGATTCATAATCAATATAGGATATGGAACACTTACCACAATGTTTTCCCGTGAAAATCGCCCAAAAATCGCCCAAGAACCGTGCTCCAAAAATCCAAAACGAAATGAATGAAATGACCATTTTTGGTTCTTAAGTTTCTGCCAATCCGTCACTAAAAGTCCATTTTCCGTCACTAAAAGCCCATTTTTCGTCACTAAAAGTCCACCAGAAACTGCTCTACCAGCCTTCCTTCAATACGTCATAACTTTATGTACAAATGTCCAAATGATGCATAGTTTAACTTTCTGGAAACTAAAATCCAACAAATACAACTTTCATGTTTCGCAACTTTTCTGATTCCTTATGAATTATGAGATATAAGCTCCCAAAATCGGCTCCATGCATCAGAATTTCTAGCAAAATTTCTGGCGAAACTGCTCTACTAGCCTTCATTCAATCCGTCATAACCTTCTGTACGAATGTCCAAATAATGAATGGTCTAACTTTCTGGAAATTAGAATCCAACGACTACAACTTTCATGTTTTGAAACATTTTTGATTCCTTATGAATTGCGAGATATAAGCTCCCAAATTCAGCTCCATGCATCAGAATTTGTGGCGAAACCATTCTACTAGCCTTCATTCAATCCGTCATAACTTTCTGTACAAATGTCCAAATAATGAATGGTTTACCTTTATGGAAACTATAATCAAACTACTACAACTTTCATGTTTTAAAAATGTTCTGATTCCTTATGAATAGCGAGATATAAGCTTCCAAAGTTGACTCTACGCACGAAATTTCTGCAACAGAAATTTCCAGCACTCTTTGTTCGAAATCCATTCCGTTTACCTTCCGAAATCCACCCGAGACCCTCGGGACCTTAACCAATTATTCCAACATGTCCCAAAATACCATACGAACTTAGTCGAGGCTTCAAACTATATCAAACAACATCAAAACGACAAATCGCACCTCAAATCAAAATCAATGAACTTTGAACTTTCAAATTCTATATCTTGTGTCGCAAACACATCAAATCAATTCGGAATGACTTCAATTTTTGCACACATCATAAATGACATAACTGAGCTATGAAAATTTTCAGAATCGGATTTCGACCCCGATATCAAAAAGTCAACCCCTCGGTCAAACTTCCCAAAAATTCAACATTCGGCATTTCATGCCTAATTCCACTACGGACTTCCAAATAAAATTCCGATCACGCTCCTAAGTCCAAAATCACCATACGGAGCTGTTGGAATCATCAAAATTCTATTCCAGGGTCATTTGCATATAATTCGACATCCGGTCACTATTTGAACTTAAACTTTAATTTTTTCATCAAAATTCCATATCTCGGGCTTGGGACCTCGGAATTTGATTCCGGGCATACGCCCAAGTCCCAATTCACGATACGGACCTACCGGAACTATCAAAACACCGATCCGAGTCCTTTTGCTCAAAATATTGACCAAAGACAACTCAGTTGTGTTTTAAACATCTAATTCACATTTTAATCCATTTTTCACCTGAAAACTTTCCGGAAACTGTTTACGGACTGCACACGCAAGTCGAGTAATGATAAATAGTACTTTTTGAGGTCTTAGAATACAAAATTAATTATTAAATTTAAAGATGACATTTTGGGTCATCACATTCTCTACTTCTAAAACAAACGTTCGTCCTCGAACGGAGTTAGAAAAAGTACCTAAGCTGGTGAATAAGTGTGGATAACAGCTGCGCATATCATGCTCGGTCTCCCAAGTCGCCTCCTCGACCGGATGACCCCTCCACTGAACCTTCACGGAAGAAATGTTGTTTGACCTCAGCTTTCGAACATGCCTATCCAAAATGGCCATTGGTTCCTCAACATAAGATAGATTCTTGTCCAATTGAACCGATCTGAAGTCTAACACATGAGACAGATCGTCCTGATATTTTCGAAGCATGGAAACATGGAATACCAGATGACCGGCAAAGAGACTAGGTGATAGTGCAAGTTTGTAAGCCAGCTCTCCAACTCTCTCAAAAATCTCAAAAGGCCCAATATACCTAGGGCTCAAATTTCTCACCAACCATGAATGCAACATCACGAACCTTCCGATTCGCATAACTCTTTTGTCTAGATTGGGCTGTACGAAGTCAATCCTGAATCAACTTAACCTTTTCCAAGGCATCCTGAACCAAGTCTATACCCAATAGCCTAGCCTTGCCCGGTTCGAACTAACTCACTAGGGATTGGCACCACCTACCTTACAAGGCCTTATACGAAGCCATCTGAATGCTTGACTGGCAACTGTTGTTGTAAGCAGACTCCGCAAGTGGTAAGAACTGATCCCAAGCACCCCCAAAATCTATCACACATGCACGAAGCATATCCTCCAGTATCTGAATAGTGCGTTCGAACTGCTCGTCCGTCTGAGGGTAAAATATTGTACTGAACTCTACCCGAGTACCCAACTCACGTTGTACTGCCCTTTAGAACCGTGATGTAAACTGCGTACCCCGGTCAGAGATGATAGATACCGGTATGCCGTGAAATCTGACAATCTCGCGAATATAGATTCGAGCCAACTTCTCGGAAGAGTAGGTAGTCATCATAGGATTGCAATGAGCTGACTTGGTCAATCTATCCACAATTACCCAAGCTGCATTAAACTTCCTCTGAGTCTGTGGGAGCCCAACAACGAAATCCATAGTGATCCTCTCCCATTTCCATTCTGGAATCTCTAACTTCTGAAGCAATCCACTCGGTCGTTGATGCTCATATTTCACTTGTTGACAATTTAGACACCGAGCTACATACTCCACTATGTCTTTCTTCATCTTCCTCCACCAATAATGTTGCTTCAAGTCCTGCTACATCTTCGTAGCACCCGGATATATGGAGTACCGCGAACTGTGAGCCTTATGGAGAATCAATTCACGAAAACCATCTATATTAGGCACACATAGCCTGCCCTGCATCCGTAATACATCGTCATCTCCAATTGCGACTTCTTTGGGATCACCGTGCTGAATTGTATACTTAAGGACAAACAAATGGGGCTCATCATACTGATGCTCCCCGATACGATCATAAAAAGAAGACTGAGAAACCACACAAGCCAAAACTCGACTCGGTTCGAAAACATCCAATCTGACAAATTGGTTGGCCAAGGCCTGAATATCCAAGGCCAAAGGCCTCTCTACTACCGGTAAATATGCTAAGCTGCCCAAACTCTTTGCCTTATGACTCAAGGCATCGGCCACTACATTGGCCTTCCCAGGATGATAGAGAATGGTGATTTCATAATCCTTAAGCAACTCCAACCACCTCTGCTGCCACAAATTACGATCATTATGTTTAAATAGATGCTATAGACTTCGGTGATCGGTGTAGACCTCACAATGGACACCGTACTAATAATGCTGCCAAATCTTCAAGGCATGAACAATAGCTGCTAACTCAAGGTCATGGACCGGATAATTCTTCTCATGTACCTTTAACTGTCGGGACGCGTAGGCAATCACCCTACTGTCTTACATCAACATTGTGCCGAGACCAATGCGCGACACATCACAATACACAGTATAAGACCCTGAACCTATAGGTAATACCAACATTGGGGCTGTAGTCAAAGCTGTCTTGAGCTTTTGGAAGCTCTCCTCACATTCCTCGGTCCATCTGAACGGAGCACCCTTTTGGGTCAATCTGGTATTAATAGTTGTTCATAATCAATTACAAAATCGTCAATTAACTTCATGTTAATAAAAATCTCGTTGCAAACCTTCACAATACTGATAACTAGATGCGAGGCATGAAGACCTCATAATTAGTTATTCGAATTAACGAGTCACATTTAACGCCACCTAGGCGGGCACCTACCTCGTAGGTTAAAAATTAATAATTACAACACAAATTTGACAACTATGCACAGAGAATTTCATATAAGAATTTTCAAATAAGCCTAATAGGCATGACTCCCTATTAGTACTATAGTACAAATTTAATTTCACAAGGGAGAACTTAAACACAAGAATTTTCCTCACAAGGATCTTATCCTTATATAACTTCCACCGCAGCTCGTAGCCTGGTTTAAACATATGAATTTACATAAAAATGTGAGGATCTCGTCCTCAGTTCTGAATCACAAGTAATATGCACATCGTGCCAATTGAAAATTTCCATTTTCTCCTTTTAAATAATTTCGGTTACACCAAATCACAACACATAATGAACCCCACACTGGTAGGGTATATAATTCATAATTTGCAATTACTTATTCGGAATTTACATCAAAATTTACCAAAATGAGTAACAGAAAGCCACATTTAGCCACATAGCTCTTATTAGTGACCAACACAAAATGATAGGCATAGTTATCTCTATAAAATCTCCCAACAGGGGTAAACACATAAGTAGATTATAGAATTATGAAGCTCACTCATAAGTGGAGCACAATAGAAAGACTCGTTTTGATATTGAGAACTGAATCAACTTAAGGAAATTATTCCTTTATATTAAATTGAGGTCGTACATGTAACGACACCATATAATGTAGCGACCTCCGCCATACCGTAAAACAAATATATCAATAGCTGGGTCTCCACCTCTAGGACGCCTTTTACTCATATGACCTTCACCCCTAACTGGTCGTGTGGGTGGTGTAGTAACTGCAATGGGGCACGTAGCCTGAGTGCTTTGATGAAATAAGTCTCTCCCAAGTTTTTGACAATTTTTCTCATGATGTGCCTAGTATCACCGTATTCATAACAACCCCTTTGCGGGTTAGGCTGCTCATATTGAGTCTATGCCAGATAATTGGAATAACTATTGTACAACTCATGTCGGTGGTGCATTAAAAGAACTTACTGGAGCACCCCGAGTAATCCGATGTGTGGACTGGGCTAGCCGACTGCCCGAGCCCCCTCCATAATGATTTATACTTGCAGAGTAGAATCCACTGAATCCCCCAGAACCTTGAGACGTCTTGGTCTCCTTAGTTACTTTTTTTTTTTACCCCGAACACGTTCTAATATCTTGGCAATTTGTACAACTAGCAGAAATGAAGTATCAGCTTGTAGCTTCCGAGTCGTACAAAATTTTACGATCATAATTGAGTCCTTTAATGAGTCTATGTACTCGCCCTCTGGTTGTAGGAAGCAAAGTAGGAGTATGACGGGCTAACTTATTGAACTTGATGGCATATTCTGACATCGTCAACGGTGACATGATACAACCGTTCAAACCCTATGCACCACGCATTACGGAGAGTCAGGAAAACAAACTCTTTCAAAAGCATATCTGAGAACTGAGCCAAGTGGGCGGTGTTGCATTGGCTGGTCTGCTCTCTTCATAGGCTTGCCACGAACACCGGTGGAGAATTATCTCTCCCAAGGCGAATTTCTTCTTTTGTTATACTGACTCTACACTGTTGAGCTGACCAATTTCTTAACATACTCTTCGACTCTTCTTTGGGGTAACCCTTACCCCTATCTATACACAATGATCATAAAAGTAGAGCTCCATACAGACAAATCTTGTCATGAACCACATAGTCCAGACTCTCGTCAACAAGTGTACTTACTCCGAAGCACCCCAAAATCCGCAACAGTGACGTCCATGCTGAGTAGACCTTCTACAAACTCCTTTGATATTGAAGTATAAGATTATTAAGGAAGCGTACATACCGCAAGTCCTAACCTTATCCTCCACAAAATCTCAGGTCTTAAACATGTGTAAATTTTAGGGAACCTTTCAGTACCTCATATATACATTTCAGGCCAAAACTGATATAATACATGACCCCGCAATCCACCCATTGGTAGTGGACTCCCCCCACTCGGCGCGAAGTCATAGGTCACACCATCTAATGATCCTCAATAATAACCTTCACAACTTGTATAAATCAACCAGACGCCAACGTCCGTTTCACCCCCACATGATTCACTAGGTGATCTCTCAATACGTCCGCATCTCTCATAGTCTATCTACAGCATCACGAACCGTCGATGCACAACTGATACCGAGTGTGCGATGTCATACACGAGTGGATACAAAGGAATATAAGATATATGTTTCAAAGTAAATCAATGCCGCATGATAAGGAGTCAAAGAAGTGAATATTTCCTAACAGTTCCATAGCCTCTCGAAGATAAGTACAGACTTCTCCGTACCGATCTGCAAGACTCTACTAAACTTGCTTGTGACTCATGACACCTATGAACCTAGTGCTCTGATACCAACTTATCACGACCCCAAATTCCCTCTGTAGGATGTAATGATGGCACCTAGTCTCTAAGACTAGGTAAGCCTATCAATGCGGAATAATAATAAATATCTTAAATAAATAAACTGCAATTCAAACAATTTTAACTCCCAAAACCCGGTAGAAATAAGTCACAAGCTTCTAAGAATTTATTCTCTATGTCTCTATACATCAAAGTCTAAAGCAAATAAGGAAGACAACATAGTAAGATAGAAGGGGACTCCGGAGTCTGCGGACGCTGGCAGATATACCTCGAAGTCTCCTCGTATAGCTAGTTTACTGATGCGTGGTCTGATAAGATGTACCTGGATCTGCACAAAAAGATGCGCAGAAGCGTAGTATGAGTACACCACAGCGGTACCCAGTAAGTGCCAAGCCTAACCTTGGTAGAGTAGTGACGAGGTCAGGTCAAGCCCTGCTGGAAAATAAATAATGGCATGGTAAAATGTTTAAACAATATTATAAGATAAAATGACAATGAAAATGAATCAAGTAGTATGTCACATTTAATTACATAAAATAATGGCAAATAAATACCTCGTTGAAACAAAACAGAATTCTTTTCAACTTTAAGAAAATCACAACAATAATCAAAAGCAACTACGACCATAAATCAATATCAACAAGGGCACTCCAGAGATACCGCCTCGTAGTCCCAAATCATAAATAAATTCACAATATCTCATTTCCTTATATCACCGCGGGCGCCTTCACAATTTATTTAAAGAAAGCATTTTTTCCCGAAATAGCATCCCGCATTTTAGCCACCCTTATCACACCGCATGACTTCTAGTAGTCACCCCTACTAGCCACGTGTATCAAGCCTCCCTTATCTCACCGCATGCGTTTCAACACCCAGACCTTATACCACCGGATGCGTATCAATATCACAATATATCACAATTTGCACCTCAAGTTCTCAAATAATTTAACTTGCCAAAATAATTCAACAATAGTATTTTTTAACAATAAAGAGCTCACGGCTCATGCTAAAATAAATCATCAATAATATTTTTCTACAATAAAGAGCTCACGGCTCATGTCAAAATAATTCAACAATAATATTTTTCCACAATAAAGAGCTCACGACTCATGTCAAAATAATTCAACAATAATATTTTTCCACAATAAAGAGCTCACTGCTCCATCACAATGAGTATGAAAATCTTACAAAAATATTCAGGAGTAAATAATTCAGGAAAATAATATTTCAAAATCTTTAATATGTTGCTTCAATATCAAGTTTTAAAATGTCAAATACTTCATATTAATAATATTTAATTTTAAAAAAAAAATCAACCTTCAAATAATGCATAGAATAAAAGAAATCAAGTTCCAACTAAACAAAAAAAACAATTAGCCGAAAAAGGTCACACAAATTTAAAATATAAACATTAAATCAATAATGAAGAATATAAGAAAATAAAATAATTTAATTAATGCATAACCGTGATCTACACAACTTAAAATATAATCATTCACATTTAGCACGCGTACACACTCGTCACCTTGTGTACACGACTTTCCACACATTACAATTATCAATCCTAGGGGGAATTTCCTCCACACAAGGTTAGACAAGTCACTTACCTCGACTTGCTCCAATATAACCAAGTATTATGCTTTTTCCTCGATTTTCCGACTCCGATCGACTCGTATCTAGTCATAATTAATTCGATACAGTCAACATAAATTATAGTAATCAATTTCATAAGAAAATATTACATTTTCAATAAAGTCCGAAATTAGTTCAAAAATTGCCTGTGGGGCCCACATCTCGGAATCCGGCGAAACTTATAAAATCCGATAACTCATTCAATTACGAGTCCACCCATACCAATTTTACCAAAATCAAATAATAACTCAACCTCCAAATCTTAAATTTTCATTTTAGGAAGATTTTGCAAAAATCTTGATTTTTCTTCCATAAATTCACGGATTTATGATGTAAATGAGTATGGAATCATGATAAGGAACACTTACCACAATGTTTTCCCGTGAAAATCGCCCAAGAACCATGCTCCAAAAATTCTAAACGAAATGAATGAAATGACCATTTTTGGTCCTTAAGTTTCTGCCAATCCGTCACTAAAAGTCCATTTTCCGTCACTAAAAGTCCACCAGGAACTGCTCTACCAGCCTTCTTTCAATACGTCATAACTTTATGTACATATGTCCAAATGATGCGTGGTTTAACTTTCTGTAAACTAGAATCCAAAGACTACAACTTTTATGTTTCGTAACATTTCTGATTCCTTATGAATTATGAGGTATAAGCTCCCAAATTCGGCTCCATGCATCAGAATTTCTGGCAAAATTTCTGGCAAAACTGCTCTACTAGCCTTCATTCAATCCGTCATAACTTTCTGTATGAATGTCCAAATAATGAATGGATTAACTTTCTGGAAATTAGAATCCAACGACTACAACTTTCATGTTTTGAAACTTTTCTGATTCTTTATGAATTGCGAGATATAAGCTCCCAAATTCGGCTCCATGTATCAGAATTTCTGGCAAAATTTCTGGCGAAACTGCTCTACTAGCCTTCATTCAATCCGTCATAACTTTCTGTAACAATGTCCAAATAATTAATGGTTTAACTTTATGGAAACTATAATCAAATGACTACACCTTTCATGTTTTGAAAATGTTCTGATTCCTTATGAATAGCGAGATATAAGCTTCCAAAATTGGCTCCACGCACGAAATTTCTGCAACAGAAATTTCCAGCACTCTTTGTCCGAAATCCATTCCGTTTACCTTCCGAAATCCACCCGAGACCCTCGGGACCTTAACCAATTATTCCAACATGTTCCAAAATACCATAGGAACTTAGTCTAGGCTTCAAACTACATCAAACAACATCAAAATGACAAATCGTACCTCAAATCAAAATCAATGAACTTTGAACTTTAAAATTCTATATCTTCTGTCGAAACACATCAAATCAATTCGGAATGACTTCAATTTTTGCACACAAGACATAAATGACATAACTGAGCTATAAAAATTTTCAGAATCGGATTTCGACCCCGATATCAAAAAGTCAACCCCTCGGTCAAACTTCCCAAAAATTCAACTTTCGGCATTTCATGCCTAATTCCACTACGGACTTCCAAATAAAATCCGATCACGCTCCTAAGTCCAAAATCACCATACGGAGTTGTTGGAATTATCAAAATTCTATTCCGAGGTCATTTGCACATAATTCGATATCCGGTCACTATTTGAACTTAAACTTTAAATTTTTCATGAAAATTCCATATCTCGGGGTAGGGACCTCGAAATTTGATTCCGGGCATACGCCCAAGTCCCAATTCACAATATGGACCTACCGGAACTGTCAAAATACCGATCCGAGTCCTTTTGCTCAAAATATTGACCAAAGTCAACTCAGTTGTGTTTTAAACATCTAATTCACATTTTAATCCATTTTTCACCTGAAAACTTTCCGGAAACTTTTTACGGACTGCACACGCAAGACGAGTAATGATAAATAGTGCTTTTTGAGGTCTTAGAATACAAAATTAATTATTAAATTTAAAGATGACATTTTAGGTCATCACAAAAGAATCCCCCAATTTCTACCAATTTCTATGCTTGAATCCATATAAAAATCATGTATTTAACTCAAAATCGGGGGGGTTAACTTACCTTGCCTTTGATGATAAAAACCTCCACTTGAAGCTCTCCAAAAATCGCCCAACCAAGTGAAAAATGGGAGAAAAATGGGCCAAATCTCATTTTTAAAGAAACCTCACTACCCAGTTCGAATTCCGCTCCTGCTGTCTTCTAGCTGCTCCTGCGGCTCCACATCCGCGGAAGACCCATCGCTGATGCGGCTCTAGCTCAAACCAACGGCCCTCGCTTCTGCGCCCAAGGTAGCGCGCTTCTACGGTCCAAACACGCTTCTGCGGTCCTCGGTAGCCTTGGCCCCTCCGCTTCTGCTTCAAATGGACCGCACCAGCGGACTTCGCTCCTGCGACCCCCTGGCCATTTTTGTGGCTCCGCACGTGCGGCCAAAACCTCGCAAGTGCAGTTAAACCAGAAATTAGATGCTTCAGCTTTCCTTCCAAGTCCAAACTCGATCCGTTAACCATTCGGAATCTACCCGAGACCTCAATCAAATATACCAACACATCCCAAAACACATCACGAACTTAATCGAGGCCTCAAATCACACCAAACAATATTGAAACTATGAATCACCCTCCCATTCAAACTTAATGAACTTTCAAATTTGAAACTTCTACAATCGATGTCGAAACCTATTAAATCACGTCCGATTAGCCTCAAATTTTGCACATAAGTCATAATTGACGTTACGGGCCTACTCCAACTTCTGGAATCAAAATCCAACCCCGATATTAAAAAGTCGACTCCCGGACAAACTTTCCAAAAACCATCAAATTTCCAAGTTTCGCCAAATGACCCCGAAATGACCCACGGACCTCCAAATCCACATCCGGACGTGCTCCTAAGACTAGAATCATCATACAGAGCTATTACCAGACTCGGAATCCCAAACGGACATCGCTAACATTGAAATACACCTCAAACTAATTTTTTTTTTGAAATTCTTCCAAAATGCCAACTTCCACAATATGCACCGAAATGCTCCCGGGTCATCCAAAACCTGATCCGGATATACGTCCAAGTCCAAAATCATCATACGATCCTTTTAAAACCTTCAAATTCCGATTCTGAGGTCGTTTACTCAAAAATCACACTTTAGTCAATTCCTCCAACGTAAGGCTTCCGAAATTAGAATTTTCTTTCCAAATCAACTTCGAACTTCCCTAAATTAAATTCCGACCACGCGTACAATCATAATACCTGAAGTGAAGCTACTCAAGGTCTCAAACCGCTGAATGACGCACTAAATCTCAAAACGACCGGTCAGGTCATTACATTCTCTCTCACTCACTACTAAAAAATAACCCATTTCCGACGAAATCAGTCGGAAACTGCATAAAAATATATTTTTCATTTTTCAATAATAGTTACGACTAATATTACGTCTATATCCGTCGTAAATTTTGGCGGAAAATTTCGCATCACTGTTAGCGACCAATTCGGTCGGAAACAATTAAAAACAAACAGTAGCGACCGGTTCGATCAGAAATTTTTAGTAAAATGAGGGTTGACTACTTTGACCAAATGAAAGTTTTTTTAAGAAACCCAACCAACCCCATTCTTTTCCTTTCATTCTTTTCTTCCTTCTATCTTCTCTCTCTCACTCAAACTTCCCCCACCCAAACCCGCCGCTGCCATCAACCAGCAGCACTAGTCGGCGGCGCTGCCCAACTGCAGGTCCGTCGACAACCCTCCACTACTAGGTAAGTTTCCCTAAACCTCCTTTGTTATATTTTTTAAAATACACTGATTTTGTTTAATTGCTCCTTGTTTAGTTTGTAAAAATTTATTGGTGTTATCTAAAGTAAATCTATGGATATTGTTAGTAGCTAAATTAAATTTATATATTGGTTATTTAGGGCAAAGATCGTAAAAGTGTATACAATTTAGGATCGTAAAATAAATCTATGCCCTATTGGAAGGCCAAAGTTAATAAATTTGGACTGGGTAAATTATGAGATGCATAAATTAACTTAGAGATTCTTAGATAATGATATTTTAAGACATTTTTATATATTGCAATATAATAAAAGAGAAATGGTATTTATTGAGTTAAACATTTATCTGATGTGCATTGTGTAATTATTTACATGAGTTAATAATTTATAAATGTCTTATATTGTGGGGATTTACAGAAGGCATGTGAAGTTGTAACGACCCGACCGGTCGTTTTAAGCATTTACGCTCCTTTCTACTATTTGAAGTCTTGAATAATTTCCTACGAGGTATTATGACTTGTATGAATTGTTGGTTTTGGTTTTAAGGTATTTCGGAGTTAGCTTGGAAGAGTGAATTTTCAGGTTGGAAGTTTAAGTTGAAATAGTTGACCGGATATTGGCTTATGTATTAACGACCTCGGATTTGAATTTTGATGATTCCAATTGCTCCGTATGGTGATTTTGGGCTTAGGAGCACATCCGGAATATTAATTGGAGGTCCGTAGAGGAATTAGGCTTGAAATGCCGAAAGTTGAATATTTGAAAAGTTTGACCGGGGGGTTGACTTTTTGATATTGGGGCCGGAATACGATTCTGAAAATTTGAATGCCTCTGTAATGTAATTTATGACTTGTGTGCAAAATTTGAGGTCAATTGAACGTGAATTGATAGGTTCCGGAGTCGTTTGAAGAAGCTAGAAATTTCAAAGTTCATTAGGCTTGAATTGGGGTGTAATTCATGGTTTTAGCATTGTTTGAGGTGATTTGAGGATTCGACTAAGTCCGTATGATGTTTTATGACTTGTTGGTATGATTTGATGGGTTCCGAGAGGCTTAGGTGTATTTTTGGATCATTGGTTGAGAGACTAGTAAAGTTAAGAAATTTGGGAGTTTGACCATGGTCAATATCGGGTCAAGACGACCTCTTTTCAGTGTTTGAGTGTGCGAGCAGGTCCGTAGCATGTTTTATGATTGAAATTCATATATGGTTTGTGTCCGGGAGGTTCCGGATGAGTTTAGGGTGGTTTCGGATCATTTCGGAGAAGTTTGGGTTTTGCTGGTTTCTGGTGCGGCACTGTTCATTCACAATTGTGAAAATACTGTTCATTCGCAATTGCGAACCATTTATCGCATTTGCGAAAACTCTGTTCATTCGCAAAATGCAAAAATACTGTTCGTTCGCAAATGCGAAGTTTTGTCCGCAAATGTGAAAACACTGTTCATTCGCAAATGCAAAAATACTGTTCATTCGCAAATGCGAAGTTTTTGTCCGCAAATGCGAACCTGGGCAAAAACTTAAGGATTGAAAATCTGTCATTTCTTCATTTTTGATTAGGATTTTTTGAGCTCGATTTTTGGGCGATTTTGAAGATTTCTTCCCGACTTCGACTGGGGTAAGTGTTCTATATCCAAAAGTGATTATATTTCATGAATCTATGGTTATATTCATAGTTTAATTCGGATTTAAATGGAAGAAATCAAGATTTCTAAAAAATCTTCCAAAAACGAAAATTCAAGATTTGGAGTATGATTTGTTGTTGGAATTTGATAAAATTGATATGGGTAGACTCGTGGTTGAATGGGCTTTCGAATTTTTGTAACTTTTGTTGGGTTCCAAGAAGTGGGCCTCACGGCCGATTTTTGAGCTAAATTTCGGATTTTTATGGAAAATTAGTATTTTCTTACGGAATTAATTCCAATAATATTTATTGACTGAAACGAATTATTTGTAACTAAATTCGAGGCATTCGGAGGCCGATTTGCAAGGCAAAAGCATAGCAGAGTAAAGAACTTCACACTCTGAAATAAGTAACAGTTTTAAATCTGGTCCTGAGGGTATGAAACCCCGGGTTTTGGTATCATGTAATTATTTTGGAGGTGACGCACATGCTAGGTGACAAGCATGTGGGCGTGCACCGAAGGGATTGTGACTTGGTCCGTCCCGGGAAAACTGTAAAGTTGAATAATTTGTTGCTAGCTATATGCTCTCTATGTGTTGATAAAATTTGACTGTAAATCATGTTACAAATCATGCTTAGGCTGTGTGATAGTACTGTTGGGACCCACAGAGGTTGAGTACTTGTCGAATTGCCTGCTAAATGCTATATGTACTCAGTCCCAGTTTTTACTTGCATATTTTATCTCAGTCTTTGTTATTATTATTGATACATCATATCATTGTTGTTTGGGCTGATTTCATGATTATTAAGAGCCCGAGAGACTGTAGAGATTTATGACTGAGTGATGCCGAGGGCCTGAATGTGAGATATTGATACTATAGCACGTGAGTTGTCCGTGCAACATGTGAGTTGGCCGTGCATATCCTTATATTATACTATAGCACGTAAGTTGGCCGTGCAGATCTTTATATTATACTATAGCACGTGAGTTGGCCGTGCAACATGTGAGTTGGCCGTGCAGCACGTGAGTTAGTCGTGCAGATACAGATATTTATATAATGGCACGTGAGTTGTCCGTGCAACACGTGAGTTGTCCGTGCAGATTATAGCGCTTGGGCGGTAGGATCCCCTCCGGAGTCTGTACATCCCTAGTAAGCGCGGATACCCATTGAGAGTGAGTGATGAGGGCTGGGAGCCCAGTGAGTGATTGTTGTCCTAAGATGTTGTACTTGATTTCCATTTGTTGTTGCACATAGATGTTATCTGTCATTGTTGTAAAATCTTTGAAAGATTTTTATATACGAATTACATGAACAGGAACTGTATAAAAATTGATTTGACATTAAACTGCCAGATTCGATTGCAGGTCTATTCTTTGCTGAAATTACTGGAAATGAACTATAACCGTGTATCTCGTCACTATCTTCAATTCTTTATTTATTATTATTACTTGCTGAGTTAGTTGTACTCATACTACACCCTGCACTTCGTGTGCAGATCTAGTTGTTCCCGAACATAGCGGGTGTTGATCTTCCGCACAACTGATTTTTCAGAGATTCAGAGGTAGCTGCCATATTTCGCAGACCTTGTCTCTCCTTCTCTATCTCCTTGTTTACTGTATTTGGTCTCAGACTATTATAGACCATATTTTTCAGACTTGTATTCATATTAGATGCTCATGTACTCAGTAACACCAGGCTTTGGGGAGTGTTCGTATTAGTATTTGTGAAATTTTGTATTGTATTTAAATATTATATTTTCAACCTTAAAGAGAAGTTTTGGTTTATTGAGATTATTGGCTTGCCTAGTATCAAGATAGGTGCCATCATGACAGGATGTGATTTTGGGTCGTGACAAGTTGGTATCAGAGCTTTAGGTGACTTAGGTCTCACGAGTCATGAGCAGGTTTAGTAGAGTCTTGCGGATCAGTACAGAGACGTCTGTACTTATTTTCGAGAGGTTGCCGAATCTTTAGGAAATTTCACTTTCTTGTATTCTATCGTGCGGAATTGATTCAGCTTGCAACATAACTTTGAATTCCTTCCACGTATTTGTATGCGCATATAAGCGCTCGGTATCAGTTGTGCGTCGCCGGCTTGTGACTTTTTGAACGAGGTTCAAGATGTGTATTCTGTGTTTTGGTGATGGGCCAGTCTGGAGGACTTGAGGCCAGGTTTATACCGCAGCTTAGGCTCGGTAACTTCAGTTGTAATCTGTACATTTGGACTCATATGTCCGGTAATGTCCCAACGAGTGGAATTTGTGGCTCGATGAACAATGGAATGTCTTTGTGATGAGAATGATGTAACTACGGGATATGTTTAGACGATTTGAATGTGACGAGAAATGTTTTCTTGAAATGTAAAGAAAGGCCATTGGGTGCTTTATTTTCGTTTAGATGTGATGTACAATCTGGAGTGTGAATGATTTGAAAGATCTTTCACGTTGTTAAATTTTGGGGCAAATTAAATTATCATGTCTGGTTAATGAGTTTGGACACAGAAAAATTTATTGATTTCATAGTAATTGTGACTGTGAAAGGGTATAACAAGATGCTAATTTGAGTCTAAGTAGGTGGGTTATCTCCTGCGGAGTAATTTATGGTGTGTTCATTATGATGTGAATAAAGAATTTCTTTTCTGCTAGCAAGGGTATGTGTTGAGACTTGAATTTGAATCTGGTTGAGAAGTTGACTTGGGTGTTAAGAGAACGAATGTGAGATTAGCAGATGATTGAGGTATTTTATGTTGGTGTGTCTTGATCTTAAGAAGAATTTTTGTTGAACTGACTGCGGTATTAAGGCAGTAATAAAGTATGGGTATTGTGAGTTATCAAGTATTTTAATCTATAGCTTTGAGCCAAGTGGGGGAGCCTGCTATTGACAATTCAATTCATGGTTGTGTGTCTGTGATGACCCAAAATGTCATCTCTAAATTTAATAAGTAATTATGTGTTCTAAGACCTCGAGCACAATTTATCATTCCTCGACTTGGGTGCGCAGTCCATAAAATTTTCCGGAAAGTTTTCATGTGAAAAAAATGGATTAAAATATGAAATAGAGCCTTAAAACTCAACTGAGTTGACTTTGGTCAATATTTTGAGTAAACGGACCAGGATCAATGTTTTGATAGTTTTGGTAGATCCGTATCGTGATTTGGAACTTGGGCATATGCCCGAAATTTAATTTTGAGTTCCCTAGCTCAAGTTATGGCCATTTAACGGAAACTAGTAATTTAAAGACTAAAGATTTCCAAGTTTGACCACAGGGTTGACTTTTTGATATCGGGGTCGGAATTCAATTCTGGAAATTGGAATAGCTCCGTTATGTCATTTATGACTTGTGTGCCAAATTTAAAATTATTCCGGATTCATTTAACATGTTTTGGAACAAGATTTGTAAATTAAAAAGTTTGGAAACTCAAAAGATCGAATCGAGGTGTGAATTATAATTTCAGTATTGTTTGACGTGATATTAGACCCCGCGTAAGTCCGTATAATGTTTTTGGACTTGTTGGTATATTTGATTGAGATCCCGAGGGTCTCGGGTGGATTTCGGGTGGTCAACGGAATTTAATTTTGGCATTTCAAGAACGTTCGACGTCGTTTCTTCAAGAATAAGTGGTATACCATTAAGCAAATGAATTCCAAATTCGGTTTTGATGGAAGCATTAGATCCGTATTGAAATTTTGGAGCCATAGCAAAAAGAATCGTCGAATTCAGACATCGTATGAGAGAGTTATGCCCATTTTCGTGTCGGGAAAGAATTTTTGTAGCCGCCAGCGCCCAGGGTAGCGTGGGGCGCTAGCCCTGGCGCTGGGAATTATTGGTGTTCTGGAAAGTTCGCCACAGGCAGCGCCCCACGCTACCCGTGGTGCTCGAAAATGCCAGAAACCCCATAAAACGGGGAGTTTAGCCATTTTACTCATTTTTGAGTTTGGGGAGCTCGATTTAGGTGATTGTTGGGCAATTTTTACGGGAAAAAATTGGGGTAAGTGTTCCTTATCCTATATTGATTATATTTCATGATTCTATACTCATTTACATCATGAATCCATAAATTTATTGGAGACAAATTTAAAAGAAAAAGCTGTGGTCGAGTAATTTATTGGAATTTGAATAGCGAGGTAAGTGTCGTGTTTAATCTTGACTTGAGGGAATAGAACCCTTAAATTATTTGTTATGTGAAATGCATGTGAACGACGTATAGGCGAGGTGACGAGTGTCTATACGTCGTCAAATTAATTATTTGCATAATTATTTGAAAATCATAAATTGTTCTAAGACACGAATTAATTGTTCTAATAATTATTTCTTTCCTATTCTTTGACAAATATTAATTCTTGAATTCCTGCAATAATTATTACATGCTATTTGATTTATGTGTATTAATTGCTACTTGACATTTAGCATATTAAATATTAAACTGTCTATTTTCTCCCCGATTTTCATAATAAATTGCTAATTGTCATTGCTTGTTTCATAAATAAATCATAACTATTGAATGCTTGTTGTTTTAAAATTTTATATTAATTGTTGCATTTATTGGGGAAATTTATTCTATAAGAAATGGGTAAATGAATATATTAGAGGAGCGGGTTGCGCGCCGCAACAAAGTTGATTGAAATGAATATATTGGAGGATCGGGTTGCACGGCGCACCAGAATTGTTTAAAAGTCCATATTGGAGGATCGGGTTGCACGCCGCAACAGACTTGTTTAAAAGTCCATATTGGAGGATCGGGTTGCACGCTGCAACAGATTTGTTTAAAAGACCATATTGGAGGATTGGGTTGCACGCCGCAACAGACTTGTTTAAAAGTCCATATTGGAGGATTGGGTTGCACGCCGCAACAGACTTGTTTAAAAGTTAATATTGGATGATCGGGTTGCACGCCGCAACAGACTTGTTAAATAGTTAATATTGAAGGATCGGGTTGCACGCCGCAATAGACTTATAGAAAAGTCAATATTGGGGGATCGGATTGCACGCCGCAACAGACTTATTTCAAAGTCTATATATATACTTGATTGAAATAAATATATGACATACTTGATTAAAAGGAAAATATTGGGAGAGCGGGTTGCACGCTGCAACAGAATTGAATGTGAATATATTGTGAGAGCGGGTTGCACGCTGCAACAGAATTTATGGAAATGATAATTGGTTATAACTGATGAGTTGGCTTCAACCATTATAAATGAGTTACCTGATTTATTTCTATTATTGATGTAGTTACTAATATTGCATACAGGTTAATGTAAGTGAACCGCCTTGGCCTCATCACTACTTCGTCGAGGTTAGGCTCAGCACTTACCAGTACATGGGGTCGGTTGTACTGATACTACACTCTGCACTTCTTGTGTAGATTTCGGAGTTGGTCCCAGCGGCGTACCATAGACTTGCTCGGATTTCAGCTACTCAGAGGAGACTTGAGGTATAACTGCACGGCGTTCGCAGTTCTGAAGTCCCCGTCTACTGTATCTTAGTTGTGTGTTTATTTCCAGACAGCTTTATTTTATTTAGACCTTTATTTTTATTATTCTAGAAGCTCGTGCACTTGTGACACCAATTCTGGGATGGTATTTAAACGCCGTTAGTTTTATGGATTATTCACTATATTTCAGACCTTACTTCCGCATTTGTTTCTTTATTATTAATAAATTTAAAAATTGTTTAAAAATGGCTAATATTATTTTAACGTTGGCTTACCTAGCAAGTGAAATGTTAGGCGCCATCACGGTCCGAAGGTGGGAATTTTGGGTCGTGATAGTTGGTATCAAAGCACTAGGTTACATAGGTCTCACGAGTCACGAACAAGCTTAGTAGAGTCTGAAGGATCAGTACAGAGACGTCTGTACTTATCTCTCAGAGGCTATGACGTTTAGGAACAAAATCACCTCTTTCATTCCTTATCGTGCGACATTGATCTTGCTTGAAACCTATATCTCACATTCCTTTGTATATACTCGTGTATGACATTGCGCTCTCGGTATCACTTGTACGTCGATGGTTCGTGATGCCGCAGATGAACTACGAGGGAGCCAGAGATGCTTAAATATTGCCTCAACGAGTGATTCCGACTGAAGATGCGGACGTATAAGGAGATCACCCAGTGAATAATGTGGGGGGTGCAACGTACCTTGGCATCTGGTTGATTTATGCGAGTTGTGAAGGTTAATATTGTGGACCATCGGACGAGGTGAACTATGACTTCGCGCCGAGTGGGGGAGTCCACTATTGATGAATGGATTGCGAGTCGTGTGTTATATCAGTTTTGGCCTGAAATGTATATATGTGGTACTAAAAGGTTCTCCCAAAATTTACATGTGTTTAAGGCCCGAGATCTTGTAGAGAATAAGGTTGGGACTTGCGGTATGTCCGCTTCCGAAATAATCTTATACTTCAGTACTAAAGGAGTTGGAGAAACAATATTAAATTTACAGAAGGCCTACTCGACATGGACGTCACGGTTGCGGATTTTGGGGTTCTTCAGAGGAAGTACAGTGGTTGACGAGATTCTGGACTAAGAATTGTCTGTATGGAGCTCTACTTTTGTGATCATTGTATATAAATAAGGGTAAAGTCTAGCCCAAAGAAAAATCGAAGAGTATGTTAAGAAATGGGTCAGCTCAACAGTGTTGAGTCAGCATAACAAAAGAAGAAATTGGCCTTGGGAGAGATAATTCTCCACAGGTGTCTGTGGCAAGCCTATGAAGAGGGCAGACCAGCCAATACAACACCGCCCACTTGGTTCTGTTCTCAGGAATACTTTTGAAAGAGTTTGTTTCCCGTACTCTCCGTAATGCATGGCGCATAGGGTTTGAACGATTGCGTCAGGTCACCATGACGGTGTCATAATATGCCATCAGGTTCAATAAGTTAGCCTGTCATATTCCTACTTTTCTTCCTATAGCCAGAGAGCGAGTCCACATAATCATTAAAGGACTCAATTATGATCGTAAAATTTTGTATGAATCGGGAGCTACATGCTGATATTTCATTTCCACTAGTGGTAGAAATTGCCAAGATATTAGAACGTGTTCGGGGTGAGGAAAAAGGAAACTAAGGAGACCAAGACGTCTCGAGGTTCTGGGGGATTCAGTGGATTCTACTCTGCGAGTATAAATCATTATGGCGGGGCTCGAGCAGTCGGCTAGCCCAGTTCGCACATAGGATTAATCGAGGTGCTCTAGTAAGTTCTTTTAATGAACCACTGACATAAGTGTTCTACAATGGTTATTCCAGTTATTTGGCACAGACTCGGTATGAGCAGCCAAACTCGCAAATGGGTTGTTATGAATGTGGTGATACTAGGCACATCATGAGAAAATTGTCCCAGACTTGGGAGAGACATATTTCATCAAAGCACTCAGGCTACGTGCCCCATTGTACTTACTACACCACCCACACGACCAGTTAGGGGTGGAGGACAGGCGGGTAGAAGGCGTCCTAGAGGTGGAGACCCAGCCATTATTACAACTGGTTTATGGTATGGCGGAGGTCAATACATCAGATGGTGTCATTACAGGCGCGACCTCGATTTAATATAAAGGAATAATTTCCTTAACTTGATTTGGTTCTGAGTATCGAGACGAGTCCTCCTATTGTGTCCCACTTATGAGTGGGCTTCGTAATTCTATAATCTACTTATGTGTCTACTTCTGTTTGGAGGTTTTATGGAGATAACTACACCTATCATTCCATGATGGACTCTAATAAGATCTGTGAGGATAAAGGTGCCTTTCTGGTACTTATTTCGGTATGTTCTGATGTATTTTTGGATAATTAATTACAAATTGTGAATTATATGCCCTACCGGTATGGGGTTCATTATATGTTGTGATTTTATTTAACGAAAGTTATTTAAAAGGAGAAAATGGAAATTTTCGATTGGCACGATGTGCATATTACTTGTGATTCAAAACTGAGAATGAGATCCTCGCATTTTAATATAAAATGATATGTTTAAACCGGGCTACGAGTTGCAGTGGAAGTTATATAAGGACGAGATCCTTGTGATAAAAACCCTTGTGTTTAAATCCTCCCTTGTGAAATTAAATTTGTACTATAGTACTAATAGGGAGTCATGCCTGCTAGGCTTATTTTTAAATATTTGTATGAAATTCTCTTTGCATACTTGCCAAATTCTTGTTGTAATATTGAGTTGTAACCTACGATGTAGGTGCCCGCCCAGGTGGCGTTAAATGTGACTCGTTAATTCGGGTAAATGATTATGAGGTCTTCATGCCTCGTATCTCGTTATTAGTATTGTGAAGGTTTGAAATGAGATTTTTGTTAACATGAAGTTAATTGACGATTCTGTAATTGATTATGAACAACTATTAAGACTAGATTAACCCAAAAAGGTGTCACATTCAGATGGTCAGACGAGTGTGAGTTGAGCTTTCAGAAGCTCAAGACCGCTTTGACTACGGTGCCAATGTCAGTATTACCCACAGGTTCTGGATCGTATACGGTATATTGTGACGCATATCACATTGGGCTTGGTGCAGTATTAATGCAAGATGGCAAGGTAATTGCATATGCGACGCAGAAGTTGAAAGTTCATAAGAAGAATTATCATGTTCATGACTTAGAATTGGCAGCCATTGTTCATGTGCTAAAAATTTGGAGGCATTACCTTTACGGTGTCTCGTGTGAGGTATTTACTGATCATCGCAGCCTTCAGTACCTGTTCAAACAAAAGGATCTTAATTTGAGGCAAAGAAGATGGAAGGAGTTGTTGAAAGACTATGATATCACCATTTTGTATCACCCCAGAAAGGCCAATGTGGTGGCCGATGCTTTGAGTAGAAAGGCTGTGAGTATGGGCAGTCTTGCGTATATTCCGGTTGGTGAGAGGCCATTAGCTGCAGATGTTCAAACTTTGGCTAATCGGTTCGTAAGGTTAGATGTTTCAGAACCCAGTCGGGTTCTAGCTTGTACAGTCGCTCGGTCTTCTTTACATGAGCGCATCAGAGAGAGGCAGTATGATGAATTTCACTTACTTGTCCTTAAGGACATGGTGTGGCACGGTGATGCCAAACGGGTTGCTGTGGGGGAAGATGGAATTCTGCGAATGCAGGGCCGTATTTGTGTGCCTAATATGGATGGGCTTCGTGAATTAATTCTTGAAGAGGCACACAGTTCCAGGTATTCTATTCATCCAGGTGCCGCAAAAATGTATCAAGATTTGCGGCAACATTATTGGTGGAGGAGAATGAAAAAGGATAGAGTTGCACATATAACTCGGTGTCTGAATTGTCAGCAAGTTAAGTACGAGCATCAGAGACCTGGTGGTTTGTTTCAGAAGTTAGAAATTCCTGAGTGGAAGTAGGAGCGTATCACAATGGATTTTGTTGTTTGGCTCCCACGGACTCAGAGAAAATTTGACGCAGTTTGGGTCATTGTGGACAGGTTGACCAAGTCAGCCCATTTCATTCCAGTGGCAGTTACCTATTCTTCAGAGAGGTTAGCTGAAATTTACATTCGTGAGATTGTCCGCCTTCACGGTGTGTCCGTGTCTATTATTTCAGATTGAGGTACGCAGTTTACCTCACATTTCTGGAGGGCTGTACAACGTGAGTTAGGCACGCGGGTGGAGTTGAGTACAATATTTCATCCACAGACTGACGGACAGTCAGAGCGCACTATTCAGATATTGGAAGATATGCTCCGCGTTTGTGTTATAGACTTTGGAGGTTCTTGGGATCATTTCTTGCCACTTGCAGAGTTTGCTTATAATAACAGCTACCAGTCGAGCATTCTGATGGCTCCATATGAGGAATTATACGGAAGGCAATGCCGATCGCCAGTTGGTTGGTTTGAACCGGGAGAGGCTCGGTTTTTGGGTACCGCTTTGGTACAGGATGCCTTGGATAAGGTCAAGATTATTCAGGATCGACTTCGCACAGCTCAGTCTAGGCAAAAGGGTTATGCCGACCGTAAAGTTCGTGATATTGCATTCATGGTTGGAGAACGAATATTGCTTCGGGTTTCACCTATGAAAGGTGTAATGAGGTTCGGAAAGAAGGGCAAGTTGAGCCCTAAGTATATCGGACCCTTTGAAATTCTTGAAAGGGTGGGTGAAGCAGCCTACATGCTTGCATTACCACCTAGTTTATCAGCGGTTCATCCGGTGTTCCATGTGTCTATACTCCGAAAATATCATGGTGATCCGTCCCATGTGTTAGATTTCAACTCAGTCCAATTGAACAAAGATTTGACTTATGAGGAGGAGCCGGTGGCTTTTCTAGCCCGGCAGGTCCGACAGTTAAGGTCTAAGAGTTATCCGTCAATTCGGCTACAATAGATAGGTCAGCCGGTAGAGGCATCTACCTGGGAGTCCGAGTCGGACATGTGGAGTAAATATCCACGCCTTTTCTCCAGCTTAGGTATTTTTTGTCTAAATCCGTTCGAGGACGAACGTTTGTTTTAGAGGTGGAGAATGTGATGACCCAAAATGTCATCTCTAAATTTAATAAGTAATTATGTGTTCTAAGACCTCGAGCACCATTTATCATTCCTCGACTTGGGTGCGCAGTCTGTAAAAATTTTCCGGAAGGTTTTCATGTGAAAAAAATGGATTAAAATATGAAATAGAGCCTTAAAACTCAACTGAGTTGACTTTGGTCAACATTTTGAGCAAACGGACCAGGATCAATGTTTTGACAGTTCCGGTAGCTCCGTATCGTGATTTGGAACTTGGGCATATGCCCGAAATTTAATTTGGAGGTCCCTAGATCAAGTTATGGCCATTTAACGGAAACTAGTAATTTAAAGACGAAAGATTTTCAAGTTTGACCACGGGGTTGACTTTTTGATATCGGGGTCGGAATTCAATTCTGGAAATTGGAATAGCTCCGTTATGTCATTTATGACTTGTGTGCCAAATTTAAAGTCATTCCGGATTCATTTAACATGTTTTGGAACAAGATTTGTAAATTAAAAAGTTTGAAAACTCAAAAGATCGAATCGAGGTGTGAATTGTAATTTCAGCGTCATTTGATGTGATATGAGACCCCGAGTAAGTCCGTATAATGTTTTAGGACTTGTTGGTATATTTGGTTGAGATTCCGAGGGTCTCGGGTGGATTTCGGGTGGTCAACAGAATTTAATTTTGGCATTTCAAGAACGTTCGACGTCGTTTCTTCAAGAATAAGTGGTATATCATTAAGCAAATGAATTCCAAATTAGATTTTTATGGAAGCATTAGATCCGTATTGAAATTTTGGAGCCATAGCAAAAAGAATCGTCGAATTCAGACATCGTATGAGAGAGTTATGCCCATTTTCGTGTCGGAAAAGATTTTTTGCAGCCGCCAGCGCCCAGGGTAGCGTGGGGCGCTAGCCCTAGCGCTGGGAATTTTTGGTGTTCTGGAAAGTGTGCCACAGGCAGCGCCCCACGCTACCTGTGGCGCTCGAAAATGCCAGAAACCCCATAAAATGGGGAGTTTAGCCATTTTACTCATTTTTGAGTTTGGGGAGCTCGATTTAGGCGATTTTCACGGAAGAAAATTGGGGAAAGTGTTCCTTATCCTATATTGATTATATTTCATGATTCCATACTCATTTACATCATGAATCCATGAATTTATTGAAGAAAAATCAGATTTTTACAAAACCTTCCAAAAATGTAAAACGAAGATTCGAAGGTCAATCCGATGTCGGAATTTGATAATTTTTGTATGGTTGGACTCGTCTCGGAATGGTTGTTCGGATTTAGTAAGCTTTTTTGAGTTTTGAGATGTGGGCCCCACTGTCAATTTTTAAAGTGAATTTCGGATTTTATCCAGAAAATTAGTAAATTCATATGGAATTAATTCCTACGATTTGTATTGAGTATATCGAATTATTTGTGAATAGATTTGAAGCTTTGGGAGACAAATTTAAAAGGAAAAGCTGTGGTCGAGTAATTTATTGAAATTTGCATAGCGAGGTAAGTGTCGTGTTTAACCTTGACTTGAGGGAATAGATCCCTTAAATTATTTCTTATGTGAAATGCATGTGAACGACGTATAGGCGAGGTGACGAATGTCTATACATCATCAAATTAATTATTTGCATAATTATTTGAAAATCATAAATTGTTCTAAGACACGAATTAATTGTTATAATAATTATTTCTTTCCTATTCCTTGACAAATATTAATTCTTGAATTCCTGCAATAATTGTTACATGCTATTTGATTTATGTGTATTAATTGTTACTTGACATTTAGTATATTAAATATTAAACTGTCTATTTTCTATCCGATTTTCATAATAAATTGCTAATTGTTATTTCTTGTTTCATAATTAAATCATAACTATTGAATGCTTGTTGTTTTAAAATTTTATATTAATTGTTGCATTTATTGGGGAAATTTATTCTATAAGAAATGGGTAAATGAATATATTGGAGGAGCGGGTTGCGCGCCGCAACAAAGTTGATTGAAATGAATATATTGGAGGATCGGGTTGCACGCCGCACCAGACTTATTTAAAAGTCCATATTGGAGGATCGGGTTGCACGCCGCAACAGACTTGTTTAAAAGTCCATATTGGAGGATCGGGTTGCACGCCGCAACAGACTTGTTTAAAAGTCCATATTGGAGGATTGGGTTGCACGCCGCAACAGACTTGTTTAAAAGTTAATATTGGAGGATCGGATTGCACGCCGCAACAGACTTGTTTAAAAGTCCATATTGGAGGATCGGGTTGCACGCCGCAACAGACTTGTTTAAAAGTTAATATTAGAGGATCGGGTTGCACGCCGCAACAGACTTGTTTAAAAGTCCATATTGGAGGATCGGGTTGCACGCCGCAACAGACTTGTTTAAAAGTTAATATTAGAGGATCGGGTTGCACGCCGCAACAGACTTATTTCAAAGTCTATATATATACTTGATTGAAATAAATATATGACATACTTGATTAAAAGGAAAATATTGGGAGAGCGGGTTGCACGCTGCAACAGAATTGAATGTGAATATATTGTGAGAGCGGGTTGCACGCTGCAGCAGAATTTATGGAAATGATAATTGTTATAACTGATGAGTTGGCTTCAACCATTATAAATGAGTTACCTGATTTATTTCTACTATTGATGTAGTTACTAATATTGCGTACATGTTAATGTAAGTGAACCGCCTTAGCCTCGTCACTACTTCGTCGAGGTTAGGCTCAGCACTTACCAGTACATGGGGTCGGTTGTACTGATACTACACTCTGCAGTTCTTGTGCAGATTTCGGAGTTGGTCCCAGCGGCGTACCATAGACTTGCTCAAATTTCAGCTAGTCAGAGGAGACTTGAGGTATAACTGCACGGCGTTCGCAGTTCTGAAGTCCCCGTCTATTTTATTTTATTTGTGTTTTAACTTACATATGTTCATTGGTATTGCAGTACTCACCTGGTTGATAGACTGCTGATATTCAAATTATTTCTATGTGGCACGGAAGAATTATGAAAGTATTCCTTATGGGAAGATCGTGAATGGAAGATGTGTTAGCCATTCTAGTGCTGGAGTTGGGATCAGTTACGGTGATTCATGTGTTTGATGAATTTGGAGACTGAGAGTTCTCAAAAGTATATTGTTTCGGGCTGCGGCCTGTTTGAGGTGAATATTTCATTTTAAGTCAGTGGAGGCACTAGTTGCGTAATTATTTGTGATAGCTACGCGTTATAAGTGTGCATATATGTGAGGTTGGAGCCCATGTGCGGGCATTAGAGCAAGTATTCATACTCGGAAGAATGCTTAGGCTATTATATGCCTAGAGTCAACTGTTAAGCGTAACGTTATAACGTTTCCCGTCTTCGTACCTTTGTTGAGAACTATCTAGGCTATACTTGAGGTTACAAAGAAGATGATTCCCTAAATAAATGTGGTAGTTACTAATTCTGCGTAAAATTGCCGATTTGAAGTGTGATAACAGACTTTGCACATGCTTGCACTATGGCGTACTATTTATACCAGTCTAGGAGCATGAGAATCTTATTTCATTATCATATACAATTGTACTTGTTTAATTGCTCTTGTATAATATGCTAGGACTGGAGGCCTGTGACCATGCCGGGCGATTCATATTATTGGCACGTAAGTTGTCCGTGCCGTGTGTGGGAATTTTATTTCTATGATAATTTATCTGATTCATTAATTTCCTTCCTCTACAATTGTGCACATGCGCCTATGGTTATCCTCTTCACAAAATTTGGGGAGTTGGTTGTAACATTGTTGTTGTGGTTGTGCTTGTTGAAATTGCAATATAGTTCCCTTCCTTGAGACATCTCCCATATTTGAGTACACGGATTGCGCAGTGGTGGCTGGAGTTATATTGATGTGGCGTGTCTGTGGGATAGTCGTGTTTAATAATATAAGGCCATTGGACCTAGAATGGGTACTATCAGGCTTGATTATGGTATATTCGAGAGGATTATGGTTCTGGTTGGGGCGAGAGAACTCCATGGCTAGTTGATCTAATGAGTGGTTATGAGTTTTCGATTGTTTCTTTCATCATTGACAGTGTGCGAAGGTTTTGGAATGAGGTTCTATTGAATGAAGGGTTTTATACTAGTATTTGGTTGGTTTTGAGTAGTTACTATGACCTGAAATGGTGTTACGAGTGTGCGAGCTGTGTAGTATGTTATACGATTGTATCTGGGATTATGGTGTCACGACCCAAATTATCCCTCCATAAGGTTTATTGATGGCACCTAGTCTTTATGACTAGGTAAGGCTAGTATTGCGAAAACTATAAAGAAACACAACATTTTAAAGATAAACAATATATTATAAATAGCCAAGAGTAGTACCACTCGGCATATACAAAATAATTTCCCAAGACCCAGAATATCACTAACTACTAAGGGTGGCATGTGGGCCGGGCCCGATCCTAAGTGGGCTTCGCGGGCCTGGTCCTAAGTGGGTCGGTCCTATGCGGTTCTGTCCTAAACGGTCCCGGGCTTCGCGGGCTTTGTTGGAACCGGCTCGGGACCGGGACCACGAACTAATGGTCCCGGGTTAAGTGGGCCGGTCCCAGGCCTAAGTGGGCCCAACGGATACTTTTTATTTTTAATTTTTTTTTATAGAAGTTAGAGAAAAAAAAAATAGTAATAAAGATATATAAGCTATATTCGATTTATATACTATACTATATATACATCTTAAGATATATATATATAGTAAGATGTATATATAGTATAGTATATATATATATATATATATATATACATCACCTTTTTGGATTGTTGGTCTCCCTCCAAACTACCATAAGACTTGTTGAAAAGAAATTTCACATACTTCAACTTATATCGCGGATCCAAAACAACATCAACAAATAATAACTTGTTTATTGTGATGATCCAAAATATCATCTTTAAATTTAATGATTAATTATGTGATCTAAGCACTATTTACCATTACTCGACTTGAGTGTGCAGTCCGTAAAAAAGTTTCCGGAAAGTTTTCAGGTGAAAAATGAATTAAAATGTGAATTAGAGCTTTAAAACTCAACTGAGTTGACTTTGGTCAACATTTTTAGCAAACGGACTGGGATCAGTGTTTTGATAATTTTGGTAGGTCCGTATCGTGATTTGGGACTTAGTGTATGCCCGGAATCAAATTTTGAGGTCCCTAGCCCGAGATATGGAATTTTGATGAAAACTTAAAAGTTTAAGTTTAAATAGTGACCGGATGTCAAATTATGTGCAAACGACCCCGGAATAGAATTTTGATGATTCCAACAGCTCCGTATGATAATTTTGGACTTAGGACCGTGGTTGGAATTTTATTTGGAAGTCCGTAGTAGAATTAGGCTTGAAATGCCGAAAGTTGAATTTTTGGGAAGTTTGACCGAGGGGTTGACTTTTTGATATCGGGGTCGAAATCCGATTCTGAAAATTTTCATAGCTCAGTTATGTCATTTATGACTTGTGTGCCTCGGGTGGATTTTGGAAGGTTAACGGAATGGATTTCGGACAAAAAGGAACTGCTGGAATATTTTTGCTGCAGAAGCTATTTTTGGACAGCAACCGGTGCAATCGCAGAGCTGACTTTGGAAGCTTATATCTTGAAATCTATAAGGAATCTGAAAATTATCAAAACATGAAAGTTGTAGCCCTTTGATTTTAGTTTCCAGAATGATAAACCATTTATCATTCAGACATTTATACAAAATGTTATGATTGATTGACTGAAGCTGGTACTGCAGATTTTTGCTACAGCAGTGTGCATCGCCAGAAATTTCTGCTGCACAGGGCTGACTTTGGGAGTTTATATCTCGCAATATATAAGGAGTTGGGCAATGAGAAAAACATAAAAGTTGTAGTACTTTGTATCTAGTTTGCAGAACTTTAAACCGTTTGGCAGTTGGAGTTGAGTATAAGAAGTTATGATTGATACACTACAGGCTGTCGAGGAAGAGTTTGATGTTTTCAACATAAGCATGTAATGATCCAAAAGTCCATTTTTAGTTCTAGAGATCGAAATTTGATTTCGAGACTTTCGACATTTTGATAATGAAATATAGGAGTGATTTGAAAAGTTTGGTCTAATTTCATCAAGTCGCGATTGAGTTTTAAGCGCGAAATATGAGTTAATTGTTTAACGAGCGAAATTGGTATCACATTGAGCAAATGAGTTCCGAATTGAGTTTCGATTGAACGAATGGGTTCGTAGTTTTGTTTGTGACTCATAGGAAAAAGAATCGTCGAATTCCGAGTTCGTATGATGGAGTTAGAGCCTTTTTAGTGAAATAAAACTGTTGGTGTAAATAGTCCTGTGTGCACCTTTAACAACCAGATGTGACACTTTTAGCGACGGGATTGGACTTTTAGCGTCCGGAATAGTGTTTTTGGGGCAGAAACTTAAGGACCAAAAATAGTCATTTCCTTCATTTCGTTTTGGAGTTTTGGAGCACGGTTCTTGGGCGATTTTGAGGATTTCTTCAAGACTTCAACTTGGGTAAGTGTCCTATATCCAAATGTGATTATATTTCATAAATCCATGGTCATATTCATCATTTATTTCGGATTTTAATGGAAAAAATCAATATTTTTGCAAAATCTTCCAAAAACGAAAATTTAAGATTTGGAGGTCGAGTTGTTATCGGATTTTGGTAAAATTGGTATGGGTGGACTCGTAATTGAATGGATTATCGGATTTTGTAAGTTTCGCCGGATTCCGAGATATGGGCCCCACGGGCAAATTTTGAGCTAATTTCGGATTTTAATGAAAATATAATATTTTCTTCTGAAAGTGATTACTATAATTTTTGTTGACTGTATCGAATTAATTATGACTAGATACGAGTCGATCGGAGTTGGAAATTCGAGGAAAAAGCATAATACTTGGTTAAATTGGAGCAAGTCGAGGTAAGTGACTTGTCTAACCTTGTGTGGGGAAAATTTTCCCTAGGATTGGTATTGATGTGATTATTGAAATGTGTTAAAAGTCGTGTACATGAGGTGACGAGTGTGTACATGGGCTAAATGTGAAAGATTATGTTTTAAATTGTGTAGATCATTATTGCGCATTAATTAAATTATTTTATTTTGTTATATTCTTCATTATTGATTTAATGTTTAATTTTTTTATTTGCTTGATCTTTTCCTGCTATTTTTTTTTGTTTAATTGAAACTTGGTTTCTTTTATTCTGTGCAGTATTTGAAGGTTGATTTTCTTTAAATTAAATATTATTAATATGAAGTATTTGACATTTTTAAACTTGACATTGAAGCAACGTAGTAAAGATTTTGAAATATTATTTTCCTAAATTATTTACTCCTGAATATTTTTATACTCATTGTGAGGGAGCCGTGATATCTTTATTGTGGAAGAATATTATTGTTGAATTATTTTGACATGAGCCGTGATCTCTTTATTGTGGAAAAATATTATTGTTGAATTATTTTGACATGAGCGTGAGCTCTTTATTGTGGAAAAATATTATTGATGAATTATTTTGACATGAGCCGTAAGCTCTTTATTGTGGAAAAATATTATTGATGATTTATTTTGGCATGAGCCGTGATCTCTTTATTGTGAAAAAATATTGTTGCTGAATTATTTTGGCAAGTTAAATTATTTGAGCACTTGAGGTGCAAATTGTGATATATTGTGATATTGATACGCATGCGGTGGTATAAGGTCTGGGTGTTGAAACGCATGCGGTGAGATAAGGGTGGCTTGATACGCGTGGCTAGTAGGGGTGACTGCTAGAAGTCATGTGGTGTGATAAGGGTGGCTAAAACGCGGGATGCTATTTCGAAAAAAAATATTTTCTTTAAATAAATTGTGAAGGCTCCCGCGGTGATATAAGGAAATGAGATATTGTGAATTTATTTATGATTTGGGACTACGAGGCGGTACCTCGGGAGTGCCATTGTTGATATTGATTTATGGTCGTAGTTGCCTTTGATTATTGTTGTGATTTTCTTAAAGTTGAAAAGAATTCTGTTTTGTTTCAACGAGGTATTTATTTCCCATTATTTGATGAAATTAAATGTGACATACTACTTGATTCATTTTCATTGTCATTTTATCTTATAATATTGTTTAAACATTTTACCATGCCATTATTTATTCTCCAGCAGGGCCTGATCTGACCTCGTCACTACTCTACCGAGGTTAGGCTTGGCACTTACTGGGTACCGATGTGTTGTACTCATACAACGCTTCTGCACATCTTTTTGTGCAGATCCAGGTACATCTTATCAGACCACGCATAAGTAAACTAGCTATACGAGGAGACTTCAAGGTATATTGCCAGCGTCCGCAGATTCCGGAGTCCCCTTCTATCATTTTATGTTGCTTCCTTATATTTTATTTAGACCATGACATATAGAGACATTGAGAATAAATTCTTAGAAGCTTGTGACTTATTTCTACCGGGTTTTGGGAGTTAAAATTGTTTGAATTGTAGTTTATTTATTTAAGATATCTATTATTATTCCGCATTGATAAGCTTACCTAGTCTTAGAGACTAGGTGCCATCACGACATCCTACGAAGGGAATTTGGGGTCGTGATATATATATAAAAGGTTATATATATATACTATACTATACTATATTATATATACATCTTAAGATATATAAGCTATATTCGATATATATATACTATATATAAATTATATATATATATATATATATATATATATATATATATATATATATATATATATATATATATATATAATATACTATGTTATATATACATTTTAAGATATATAAGCTATATTTGATTTACTATATATACATCTTAAAATATATAAGCTATATTCGATTTATTATATATACATCTTAGTATATATAAGTTTTATATATATATATATAAGCTTATATATATATATATATATAATATACTATGTTATATATACATTTTAAGATATATAAGCTATATTTGATTTACTATATATACATCTTAAAATATATAAGCTATATTCGATTTACTATATATACATCTTAGTATATATAAGTTTTATATATATATATATATATATATAAAAGCTTATATATATAACAGACTATACTATATATACATCTTAAGATATATAAGCTATATTCGATATATATATAAGCTTATATATATAATATACTATACTATATATGCATCTTATATATAGTATATATATATATATATATATATATATATATATATATATATATATATATATATAGTATAATATGTATATATAGTATAGTATAGTATATATATATATATATCTTAATATGTATATATAGTATAGTATAGTATAGTATATACTATACTATATATACATCTTTATATACTATATATATATCTTAATATATATATAGTACAGTATAGTATATATACTATAATATATCTTATTATACATCTCTTAAGATGTATACATATCGAATATAGCTTATATATATATAATAAAAAGTGTAATTATAAAACAATTGGGTTTAAAATAAAGTTTGGGGGGTTAAATGCCTATTTATAAATAGCTAACAGTTATTTTGGCAGGTAAAACGGCCATATTTTAAATGCCATAAAGGCTATAATGTGGCAGATTTTTTTTTTTTTTTTAAAATTAGCCCTTGGGCCCGGATAGGCCCGTTTAGGACCGCTTGAACCGGCCCACTTCCCAGCCGGTCCCAACCGGTCCCGGTCTCGCGGGCCTCGCCTATGGGACCGACCCACTACCCAACCCACCTCCCCACGGTCCCGGTCCTATCCGGTTAGAACTGTTTAGGCCCACTGCCACCCTTATCACTAAGTCACAAGCTGCTATAATCTATGTAGCTCTATACAAAAGTCTAAAGATAATAAAGAAAGTCTCTAGGCGAGGGAGTAGAAGGGGACTTCGAAGATTTGCGGACGCAAGCAGTAGTACCTTGAAGTCTCCTAAAATCAGTAGCACGTAATAACCCCGGGGCTAATAGCTCGCACCTGGATCTGCACACGAAAACATGTGCAGGGAAGGGTATGAGTACACCACAATGGTACCCAGTAAGTGCCAAGCCTAACCGTGGTTGAGTAGTGACGAGGTCAGGTCAAGGCCCTACCGGAGTAAATATAATAAATTAAACAGTAAAAGATATAAGTAAAATTTATGGTGACACAGTTAAAGAAATTCTCAAAAATTTAACAGTTAAGGGAGCCCTCAGCTCAAAACAAAGTAAACACAGTGGGAAATCTCTTGGGATACTGTCCCGTAGTTTCAAATGAATATGCAGTACATGGGGATCTCCCGGAATGCGTCCGTAGTCCCAAAGTAAATATGAAGTACAGGGGGATCTCCCGGAATACGTCCGTAGTCCCAAAGTAAATATGCAATACATGGGGATCTCCCGAAATACGTCCGTAATCCCAAAATAAATATGCAGTACAGAGGAATCTCCCTGAATTCGTCCGTAGTCCCAAAGTAAATATGCAGTGGTGGGGGATCTCCCGGAATACGTCCGTAGTCCCAAAGTAAATATGTTGTACAGGGTGATCTCCCGGAATACGTCCATAGTCCCAATGTAAATATGCAATGCAAGATGAAATGACAGGTATGACATCGAGTTATACAGTTTATACTGGACACAGATAAGGCAAATAAGGACTTAGCTAAACATGACGCACAGAATGTCAATTAGGCAGTTAAAACACGTAAACATGCTTTTCTAGTCTAAACTACATAATTAAACATATTAGTATAACTTAATAAGAGAAGCAATTTATGATTTAAAAAGGTTAAATAGGATTTTTGCAATAATAGCCCGTGTACGTACTCGTCACCTCATGTACACGGCGCCCACACACCAAATAATATCAAGATATCCTAAGGGGGAAGTCCCCAACACAAGGTTAGGCAAGCCACTTACCTCGAACCGCTCAAATCACCTCGATAACACGTTCTTGCCACGAGTATCCGACTCTAATTGGCCCAAATCTATTCAAATAAATTGCATAATGTAAATATAACTAGGAGTAACTAATTTAGCTAATTAATTCGAAGCTAAAGCGTGAAATTAGGAAAAACGCCCAAAAAGTCACCCCGGGCCCACATCTCGAAATCGGGTAAAAGTCGCAAAATACGAACACGAGGGAACTCTCGTGAACGCGTACCTTCCACAGACGGACCGTTCGCGAACGCGGGAACCTCTCCGCGAACGCGTAGGCTTAATGCCCGAAGCTTCCTCTACCTCGTTCCTCTACGCGAACACGAGGACCATATCGCGAACGCTTAGGCTTAAGGTCCCACACCTTCGCGAACGCGGGAACAACATAGCGAATGCGAAGAACAACTTCGCTGCCTTTCCCAGATGCTCTACGCGATCGCGAGGCGTCTCTCGCGAACGTGATGAAGGATTTTTCTGCAATAAAACACCAGAAATCTGCCACTTCTCTAAGTCCAAAGGTGACTCGTTGAGCATCCGAAACACACCCGAGGCCCCCGGGACCTTGACCAAACATACCAACCAATCCTAAAACACCATACGAACTTAGTCGAGCTCTCAAATCATATCAAACAACGCTAAAATCACGAATCACCCTCCAATTCAAACTTAAAGAACTTGAAACTTCACAATTCTACAACCGATGCCGGAACCTATCAAATCACGTCCGATTGACCTCAAATTTTTCGCACAGGTCATAATCAACATTATGTACCTACTCTATCTTCTGGAATCAGAAAACGACCGCGATATCAAAAATTCCACTACTGGTCCAAAACTCTAAAAAAATCGGCTTTCGCCATTTCAAGCCTAAATGAGCTACGAACCTCCTAAACACAATCCGGACACGCTCCCAAACCCAAAATCACCTAATGAGCTAACGGAATCGACAAAATTCCATTTCGGAGTCGTCTTCACACAGTTTTGACTACGGTCCAAATCCTTCGGCTTAAGCTCTTATTTAGGGACTAAGTTCCCAAAACACTCCGAAACTCAAAACCAATTATCCCGGCAAGTCACAATAGCAGAAAAAGATTTAGGGAAAGTAGTTAATAGGGGAGCGGGGCTATTACTCTCAAAATGACCGACCGGGTCGTTACATCCTCCCCCTCTTAAAATAATCATTCATCCTCGAACGAGTATAAAGTCATACCTAAAACTGTTAAAATATGAGGGTACTGGCTACGCATATCCTGCTCGGTCTCCCAAGTCACCTCCTCGACCGGCTGACCCCTCCACTGGACCTTTACTGAAGCAATATTCTTTGACCTGAGCTTTCTGACCTACCTGTCCAAAATGGCTACTGGCTCCTCAACATAAGATAGATCTTTGTCCAACTGGACTGAGCTGAAATCCAATACATTAGTCGGATCACCGTGATACTTCCAGACCATAGACACGTGGAATACCGGGTGAACTTCTGCTACGCTAGGAGGCAAGGCAAGCTCATAAGCAACCTCCCCAACACGCCGTAATATCTCAAAAGGACCAATGAACCTTAGGCTCAGCTTTCCCCTCTTCCCGAACCTTATGACACCCTTCATAGGCGATACCCGAAGCAAGACCCGCTCACCAACCATAAATGCCAATTCACGAACCTTACGGTCTGCATAACTCTTCTTCCTTGACTGGGCTGTGCGAAATCTCTCCTGAATCACCTTCACCTTATCCAGGGCATCCTGGACCAAATCTGTACCCAACAATCGGGCCTCGCCCGGCTTAAACCATCCCACTGGGGACCGCCTACCATACAAGGCCTCATATGGTGCCATCTGAGTGCTGGACTGGTAACTGTTGTTGTAAGCGAACTCTGCAAGTGGCAAGTATCGGTCCCATGACCCTCCAAACTCCATCACACAGGCACAGAGCATATCCTCAAGACTCTGAATTGTGCGCTCGGATTGCCCGTCCCTCTGAGGGTGAAAGGTTGTGCTCAACTCCACCCTAGTACCCAACTCCTGCTGTACGGCTCTCCAAAACCGTGATGTGAACTGTGTACCTCTGTCTGAAATGATGGATACTGGAATACCATGAAGGCGGACAATCTCTCTGATATAAATCTCAGCCAACCTCTCAGAAGAATAAGTAGTTAACACTGGAATAAAATAAGCTGACTTGGTCAGCTGATCCACGATCACCTAAATAGCATTGAACCTTCTCAAAGTCCGTGGAAGTCCAACTACAAAGTCTATGGTGATCCGCTCCCACTTCCACTCTGGGATCTCTAACCTATGAAGTAATCCACCCAGCCTCTGGTGCTCATATTTGACATGTTGACAACTCAGACACTTGGCCACAAACCCAACTATATTCTTCTTCATCCTCCTCCACCAGTAATGTTGTTTCAAATCCTGATACATCTTCGCGGCACCGGGATGAATGGAGTATCGCGAGCTGTGGGCCTCCTCAAGAATAAACTCCCGAAGCCCATCTACATTGGGCACATAGATCCGTCCCTGCATCCTCATCACACCGTCATCACCAATAGTCACATCTCTGGCATCACCTCGCCGAACCCTGTCCTAAAGAACTAGAAGATGAGGATCATCATACTGGCGCTCCCTGATACGGTCATAAAGAGAAGACCAAGCAACCACACAAGCTAATACCTGACTAGGCTCTGAAATATCCAATCTCACGAACCAGTTGGCTAAGGCCTGAACATCCAAGGCTAAGGGCTTCTCAGCTGCCGGAAGATATGCCAAACTCCCCAAACTCTCTGCCTGGCGACTCAAGGCGTCGGCCACTACGTTGGCCTTCCCCGGGTGGTATAATATAGTGATATCATAGTCTTTAAGTAGCTCCAACCACCTCCGCTGACGCAAATTAAGGTCCTTCTGCCTGGACAAATACTGCAAACTCCGGCTGTCAGTGTAAATCTCACAGGGAACACCGTACAAATAATGGCGCCAGATCTTCAGGGCGTGAACAATAGCTGCTAACTCGAGATCATGAACTGGATAATTCTTCTCATGCACCTTTAACTGTCTAGACGCGTAGGCAATCATCCTACCGTCCTGCATCAATACCGCTCCAAGGCAATCCTCGAGGCATCACAATAGACAGTGTAGGACCCTGAACATGTAGGCAATACTACTAATACTGGGGCTATAGTCAAAGCTGTCTTGAGCTTCTGAAAGCTTTGCTCACACTCCTCGGTCCACCTGAACGGAGCACCCTTCTGGGTCAGCCTGGTCATAGGTGCTGCAATGGATGAAAATCCCTCCACAAAGCGACGGTAATACCGCGCCAAACCAAGGAAACTGCGGATCTCCGTAGCTGATGACGGTGTAGGTCAACTCTACACTGCCTCCACCTTATCCGGATCTACCTTAATCCCATCACAAGACACTATGTGGCCCAAGAATGCCACTGAATCAAGCCGAAATTCACACTTAAAATTTTTTGCATACAACCTCTTCTTCCTCAAAGTCTGAAGCACGGTCCTCAGCTACTGCTTATGATCTTCCTGAGACCGGGAATATACCAGGATGTCGTCAATAAACATAATGACGAAGGAATCAAGATAAGGCCGGAATACACTGTGCATCAAATACATAAAGGTTGCTGGGGCATTGGTCAGCCCAAATGACATGACAAGAAACTCATAGTGAACATATATGGTCCTGAAAGCAGTCTTCTGGATATCGGCTCACGAATCTTCAATTGATGATAGCCAGAACGTAAGTCAATCTTGGAAAACACCCTAGCACCCTTTAACTGATCAAATACACATACGCATAGAACCATCCTTCTTCTTCACAAATAAGACCGGAGCACCCCAAGGTGACACACTAGGCTGAATGAAGCCCTTATCAAGCAACTCCTGCAACTGCTCCTTCAACTCCTTTAATTTAGGAGGAGCCATACAATATGGAGGAATAGAGATGGGCTGAGTGCCCGGCAACAAATCAATGCCAAAGTAAATATCTCTGTCGGGCAGCATGCCCGGAAGATCAGCTGGAAACACATCTGGGAAGTCCCTCAGAACTGGAACTGACTCGACTGTAGGGGTATCAATACTGACGTCTCTCACATAGGCCAAATACGCATCACATCCCTTCTCAACCATTCGCTGAGCCTTAAAAAATGAAATGACCTTGCGGGGAGTATACTCTAAGGTACCTCTCCACTCTAATCTCAGCAAACCTGGCATAGCCAGCGTCACGGTCTTAGCGTGACAATCAAGAATAGCATAATGAGGTGACAACCAGTCCATGCCCAAGATAATATTAAAATATACTATACTGAGTAATAACAAATCGACTCTGGTCTCAAAACCACTAAGAGCAATCAAACACGACCGATATACGCGATCCACAACTAGAGTATCTCCCACAGGAGTAGATACATAAACAGGGGAACTCAAAGAATCCCGAGATATCCCCAAATGTGGAGCAAACTAAGAAGACACATATGAATACGTAGAGCTTGGGTCAAATAATACTGATGCATCCCTATGACAGACAGGGACGATACTTGTGATGACTGAATCTAAAGCAACGACCTATGAACGGGATGGAAGGGCATAGTACCTGGCCTGGCCTCCGTTTCTAGGGCGACCTCGACCTCCACCTCGAGCTGGCTAAGGAGGTGGGGTGGCAGCTGGTGCTGGAAGAATGGTCAGAGGACCCAGTGGAGCACGTGGAGGCTGATAAGTTAGTGGAGGTGCAACCCTCCTGGCTCTGGGGCAATCTCTAACGAGGTGACGAGTGTCACCATACTCAAAACAAACTCTCGGAGCACCTGGCGGCTAAGACTGACTCGTACCTGGCCTGCTGGACTGGCCGGCAATAGCACATCGAGTAAGAAGCATACTGGATACTGGTTGTGCATAATATGGCTCCTTAGGTCTAGGAGGAGCTGGAACACCGCTGGCTGCTGGAAGAGCTGAATGAACAGGGTGACTCACACCCCTACCATAGCGTGCTGCTGGTGCACGAGCTCCTGAATAATGACCAGTCTCTCGAGACCTATTGGCCTCTCTCTCATCTCTATCCCGGGCAAACATTCCCTCCACCCTCCTGGCAATGCTCACTGCTTGCTGATAAGTGATGTTTATCTACAACTCCCTGGCCATACTGGTCCGAATACTGGGGTGGAGTCCCTCAATGAAGCGATGAACCATCTCTCTGACTGTAGCAACTAGAGCTGGTGCATGGTGAGCTAACCCACTGAAACGGACTACATACTCCGACACAGTCATAGAACCATGACGCAACTGCTCAAACTCTGCGCGCCAAGCATCCTTGAGGCTCTGAGGAACATACTCACGCAAGAACATCTCTGAAAAGTGAGTCCAAGTGAGTCAGGCTACCTCATCCGGAATACTCAGCTCATAGGCATGCCACCACTGATATGCTGCTCCCCTCAGCTGGAGAGCGGTGAAAAAACCCCACTCGTCTCTACAATGCCCATAGTGCGGAGAATACGATGACACTCCTCAAGAAAACCCAGAGTATCATCGAAAGTTAGTCCGCTGAAAGTAGGTGGGTGGTATTTTTTGTACCTCTCAAGTCTGAGCTCTCTGCCTCAGAAGCATCTACCCTAATCTCATGCTGAACTGGAGCCACTGGGGGTATACGAATATACTCTGGGCCTGATCAACCTGGACCCTCTGCTCAGTGGTGCGGGCTACTGGAGTCTGTGCCCCTCCCCTGGCCTATGATGTAACGGGAGCTATCGAAAATAGTCCAGCATGAGCCAGAGTGCTGAACATGCTCAAGAACTGAGCTAAAGTCTCCTGGAGGTCTGGAGTATCAATAGGGATCTCCCGTGCTGGTCCTCCAGCTAGAGCTGCTGGGGGCTCCTCTGATGCAGCTCTCGCAGGTGCTCGGACTGCACCGCGTGGTCGTCCTCTACCCCGACCCCGGCCTCTGGCATCTTTGGCAGGGAGCTCGGGTGCCTGATCGTCGGTCCTTCCATTGCGGGTCCTCACCATCTGTGAGAAAGAATAGAATAGAATCTTAGAATATTTTGTGTCAATAACTCGCACGACAAGGAAATCAAAGAAATGTGATTGTTCTTAACAGTTACATAGCCTCCCAAAGATAAGTATGGACGTCTTCGCACCGATCCGTGAGACTCTAATAAACCAGCTTGTGACTCGCGACTCCTATGAACCTAGTGCTCTGATACCAACTTGTCACGACCCAAATTATCCCTCCGTAAGGTGTCATGATGGCAGCTAGTCTTTATGACTAGGTAAGCCTAATATTGCGAAAACTATAAAGAAACACAATATTTTAAAGATAAACAACATATTATAAATAGCCAAGAGTAGTACCACTAGGCATATACAAAATAATTTCCCAAGACTCGGAATATCACTAAGTCACAAGCTGCTATAATCTATGTAGCTCTATACAAAAGTTTGAAGATAATAAAGAAAGTCTCTAGGCGAGGGAGTAGAAGGGGACTCCGAAGATTTGCGGACGCAAGCAGTAGTACCTTGAAGTCTCCTAAAATCTGTAGCACGTACTAACCCCGAGGCTGATAGCTCGCATCTGGATCTACACGCGAAAACATGTGCAGGGAAGGGCATGAGTACACCACAATGGTACCCCGAAGCACCAAGCCTAACCTCGGTCGAGTAGTGACGAGGTCAAGTCAAGGCCCTACCGGAGTAAATATAATAAATTAAACAGTAAAAAGATATAAGTAAAATTTATGGTGACACGGTTAAAGAAATTTTCGAAAATTTAACAGTTAAGGGAGCCCTCAGCTCAAAACAAGGTAAACACAGTGGGAAATCTCTCGGGATACCGTCCCATAGTTTCAAATGAATATGCAGTACATGGGGATTTCCCGGAATACGTCCGTAGTCCCAAACTAAATATGCAGTATAGGGGGATCTCCCGAAATACGTCCGTAGTCTTAAAGTAAATATGCAGTATAGGGGGATCTCCCGAAATACGTTCGTAGTCCCAAAGTAAATATGCAGTACATGGGGATCTCCCGGAATACGTCTGTAGTCCCAAAATAAATATGCAGTACAAGGGGATCTCCCGAAATACGTCCGTAGTCCCAAAGTAAATATGCAGTGCTGGGGGATCTCCCAGAATACGTCCACAGTCCTAAAGTAAATATGCAGTACAGGGGGATCTCCCGGAATACGACCGTAGTCTCAAAGTAAATATGCAACGCAAGATGAAATGACAGGTATGACATCGAGTTATACAGTTTATACTGGACACAGATAAGGCAAATAAGGACTTAGCTAAACATGACGCACAAAATGTCAATTAGGCAGTTAAAACATATAAACATGTTTTTCTAGTCTAAACTACACAATTAAACATATTAGTACAACTTAACAAGAGAAGCAATTTATGATTTAAAAAGGTTAAATAGGATTTTTGCAATAATAGCCCGTGTAAATACTCGTCACCTCACGTACTCAGCACCCACACACCAAATAATATCAAGATATCCTAAGGAGAAAGTCCCCAACACAAGGTTAGGAAAGCCAATTACCTCGAACCGCTCAAATCACCTCGATAACACGTTTTTGCCATGAGTATCCGACTCCAAATGGCCCGAATCTATTCAAATAAATTGCATAATGTAAATATAACTACGAGTAACTTATTTAGCTAATTAATTCATAGCTAAAGCGTGAAATTAGGAAAAATGCCCAAAAAGTCACCCCGGGCCCACATCTCGAAATCGGGTAAAAGTCACAAAATACGAACACCCATTCACTCACGAGTATACTCGTGCCAAAATTGCTCAAATACGATACCAAAATCTCAATCAAAACTCCAAAATTTGGCCTAAGAATCTTTCTCAATTTCTCACCCCAAATTCGAAATTAAACGATGAAATCAACCATAGATTATTGAAATATAACCATAAAGGAGTTAGGAATCATTACCCAAAAACTTCCTCCGAAAATCTCTCCAAATTTTGCCTTCTACCGAGCTCTCAATCAAATTTTTATGTTATGAACTCAACCCTCGTTTTTGAACCTTAAATTCTTCCCAGGTGCGTTCTTCTTCGCGAACGCGACATCATGATCGCGAACGCGATGAACAATCTCCACTGGCCCAAAATTCCTCCTTTGCGAACTCGAAGGGACTCTCGCGAACACGTACCTTCCACAGACGGACCCTTCGCGAATGTGGGAACCTCTATGCGAATGCGTAGGCTTAATGCCCGAAGCTTCCTCTGCCCTGTTCCTCTACGCGAACGCGAGGACCATATCGCGAACGCGTAGGCTTAAGGTCCCACACCTTCGCGAACACGGGAACAACATCGCGAACACGAAGAACAACTTCACTGCCTTTCCCAGATGCTCTACGCGATCGCGAGGCACCTCTCGCAAACACGATGAACGATTTTTTTTTTGCAATTAAACACCAGAAATCTGCCACTCTCTAAGTCCAAAGATGACTCATTGAGCATCTGAAACACACCCGAGGCCCCCGGGACCTTGACCAAACATACCAACCAATCCTAAAACACTATACGAATCTAGTCGAGCTCTCAAATCACATAAAACAATGCTAAAATCACGAATCACCCTCCAATTCAAACTTAAAGAACTTGAAATTTCACAATTCTACAACCGATGCCGGAACCTATCAAATCACGTCCGATTGACCTCAAATTTTGCGTACAAGTCATAATCAACATTACGTACCTACTCCAACTTCTGGAATCGAAAAATGACCCCGATATCAAAAATTCCACTACCGGCCCAAAACTCCAAAAAATTCGACTTTCGCCATTTCAAGCCTAAATGAGCTACGAACCTCCAAAATATAATCTGGACACGCTCCTAAACCTAAAATCACCTAACGGAGCTAACAGAACCAACAGAATTCTATTCCAAAGTCGTTTTCACACATTTCCGACTACGGTCCAAATTTTAAGGCTTAAGCTCTCATTTAGGGACTAAGTGTCCCAAAACACTCCGCAACTCAAAACCAATCATCCCGGCAAGTCACAATAGCAGAAAAAGATTTGGGGAAAGCAGTTAATAGGGGATCGGGGCTATTACTCTCAAAACAACCAGCCAAATCGTTATATATGATTATGGTTGGGTACAACTTGTTTAGGTTTATACTATGTGTAGATGTGAGATTCAGGTCTTGAAAAGAATTTTGGATGTTAGAAATTTGGCTCCAGGGTTTTTGGGCTAAGGTTAAATTAATGATTTTTAGCTAAGTTGTGTGATCAGGCCTATATAGAATAGGGTGACGTGGAATCACCACTAGGTATGTGCATGGTAAGGAGGAACAATGATTTAAAGGCTTAGAAACAACTCTTGGCATGTTCGAGGACGAACGTATGTTTAAATGGGAGAGATTGTAACGACCCGACCGGTCATTTGAGCATTTACGCTCCTTTCCACTATTTGAAGTCTTGAATAATATCCTATGAGGTATTATGACTTGTATGAATTGTTGGTTTTGGTTTTAAGGTATTTCGGAGTTAGCTTGGAAGAGTGAATTTCCATGTTAAAAGTTTATGTTGAAATAGTTGACCGGATATTGACTTATGTATTAACGACCTCGGATTTGAATTTTGATGATTCCAATAGCTCCGTATGGTGATTTTGGGCTTAGGAGTGTGTCCGAAATATTAATTGGAGGTCCGTAGAGGAATTAGGCTTGAAATACCGAAAGTTGAATTTTTGGGAAGTTTGACCGGGGGGTTGACTTTTTTATATCGGGGTCGGAATATGATTCTGAAAATTTGAATACCTCCGTCATGTCATTTATAACTTGTGTGCAAAATTTGAGGTCAATCAGACGTGAATTGATAGGTTCCGGAGTCGTTTGAAGAAGCTAGAAATTTCAAAGTTTATTAGGCTTGAATTGGGGTGTAATTCATGGTTTTAGCATTGTTTGAGGTGATTTGAGGCTTTGACTTAGTTCGTATGATATTTTATGACTCGTTGGTATGATTTGACGGGTTTCGAGGGGCTTAGGTGTATTTTTGGATCATTGGTTGAGAGATCAGAAAAGTTAAGAAATTTGGGAGTTTGACCATGGTCAATATCAGGTCAAGCTGACCTCTTTTCAGTGTTTTGAGTGCCCGAGCAGGTCCGTAGTGTATTTTATGATTGAAATTCATATATGGTTTGTGTTCGGGAGGTTCCGGATGAGTTTTGGGGTGGTTTCGGATCATTTCGGAGAAGTGTGGGTTTTGCTGGTTTCTGGTGCGGCACTGTTCATTTGCAATTGCGAACCATTTATCGCAATTGCGGAAACACTGTTCATTCGCAAAATGCGAAAACACTGTTCGTTCGCAAATGCGAAGTTTTGTCCGCAAATGCGAAAACACTGTTCATTCGCAAATGCAAATTTTTTGTCCGCAAAATGCGAAAATACTATTTATTCGCAAATGCGAAGTTTTTGTCCGCAAATGCGAACCTGGGCAGAAACTTAAGGATTGAAAATCTGTCTTTTCTTCATTTTCTATTGGGATTTTTGGAGCTCGGGTTTTGGGCGATTTTGAGGATTTCTTCACGACTTCGACCGGGGTAAGTGTTCTATATTCGAAAGTGATTATATTTCATGAATCTATGGTTATATTCATCGTTTAATTCGGATTTAAATGGAAGAAATCAAGATTTTTGAAAAATATTCCAAAAACAAAAATTCAAAATTTTGAGGACGATTTGTTGTTGGAATTTGATAAAATTGGTATGGTTAGACTCGTGGTTGAATGGGCTTTCGAATTTTTGTAACTTTTGTTGGGTTTCAAGAAATGGGTGCCATAGGCAATTTTTTAGCTAAATTTTGGATTTTTATGGAAAATTAGTATTTTCTTACGGAATTAATTCCAATAAATTTTATTGACTGAAACGAATTATTTGTGACTAGATTCGAGGACATTCGGAGGCCGATTTGCGAGGCAAAAGCATAGCAGAGCAAAGAACTTCACACTCTGAAGTAAGTAACAATTTAAAATCTGGTCCTGAGGGTATGAAACCTCGGGTTTTGGTATCATGTGATTATTTTGGAGGTGACGCACATGCTAGGTGACGGGCGTGTGGGCGTGCGCCTAGGGATTGTGACTTGGTCCGTCCCGAAAAAACTGTAAAGTTGAATAATTTGTTGTTAGCTATATGCTCTCTATGTTTTGATAAAATTTGACTGTTAATCATGTTACAAATCATGCATAGGCTATGTGATAGTACTGTTGGGACCCACAGAGGCTGCGTACTTGTTGAATTGCCTGCTAAATGTTATAGGTACTCAGTCTCAGTTTTTACTTGCACATTTTATCTCAGTCTCTCTTATTATTATTGATACATCATATCATTGTTGTTTGGACTAATTTCATGATTATTAAGAGCCCGAGAGACTGGAGAGATTTATGACTAAGTAAGGCCGAGGGCCTAATTGTGAGATATTGATACTATAGCACGTGAGTTGTCCGTGCAGCACATGAGTTGGATGTGCAGATCCTTATATTATACTATAGCACGTGAGTTGGCCGTGCATCACGTGAGTTGGCCGTGCGGATCCTTATATTATACTATAGCATGTGAGTTGGCCGTGCAACACGTGAGTTGGCTGTGCGGATCCAGATATTTATATTATGGCACATGAGTTATCCGTGCAACATGTGAGTTGTCCATGCAGATTATAGAGCTTGGGCTGTAGGAGCCCCTCCGGAGTCTGTACACCCCCAGTGAGCGTGGGTACCCATTGAGAGTGAGTGATGAGGGTTGGGAGCCTAGTGAGTGATGAGGGATGGGAGCCTAGTGAGTGATTGTTGTCCTAAGAGGTTGTACTTGATTTCCATTTGTTGTTGCACTTAGTTGTTATCTGTCATTGTTGTAAAATCTCTGAAAGATTTTTATATACGAATTACATGAACTGTATAAAAATTGATTTGACATTAAACTACTAGATTCGATAGCAGGTCTATTCTTTGTTGGAATTACTGGAAATGAACTATAACCATGTAGCTCGTCACTATCTTCAGTTCTTTATTTATTATTGGTACTTGCTGAGTTGGTTGTACTCATACTACACCCTGCACTTCGTGTGCAGATCTAGGTATTCCCGAACATAGCGGGTGTTGATCTTCCACACAACTGATTTTCCGGAGATTCAGAGGTAGCTGCCATGTTTGGGAGACCTTGTCTCTCCTTCTCTATCTCCTTGTTTACTGTATTTGGTCTCAGACTATTATAGACCATATTTTCCAGACTTGTATTCATATTAGATGCTCATGTACTCAGTGACACCAGGTTTTGGGGAATATTCGTATTAGTATTTATGAAAATTTGTATTGTATTTAAATATAATATTTTCAACCTTAAAGAGAAGTTTTGGTTTATTTAGATTATCGGCTTGCCTAGTATCGAGATAGGCGCCATCATGACAGGATGAAATTTTGGGTCGTGACAGAAGTAATACTGCGACACTTTTCTTAGATATTATTGATTGTGGTAACTATTCAAATCCTACTATTAGGTCAAGCAGAAACATTGTACAATAACAAATTGTATTTACAATTTAACCTCACTAGTATAAGATTAGTTGTAATATCTACTTTCATATAAGAATAATTCATTTTTCCTTTTCTGTTTCTATTGTCTTGACACCAAGGATATTTAAAAGTCTTTCTTTTAGAAAAAGAATTTAAAAGGTTGGTTTTGGGTTCACATGAACTCAAGGAAAATGATATTGTATAGCTACTCTCAAAATAATATCCGAAAATACATAGCTTTGTATATATATTCATTTATGTGTGTTATATAAAAAACAATATAAATTGTATACACTTTTATGATCTTTGCCCTAAATTCATGTAACGACCTGGCCGGTCATTTCGAGAGTTATAACCTTGTTTTTTCCATTCCTACTTCTTTTTGTGTTATTCAACTATATTATATTATATCGGGTTAGTTGGTTCGAGTCCGGAAGGAACTCGGAGTGAAACGAGACACTTAGTCTCATAATTGAAAATTTTAAGTTAGAAAAGTGGATCGGATATGGACCTATATGTAAATCACCTCGGATTTGAATTTTTATGATTCCAATAGCTCCGTATGGTGATTTTGGGCTTAGGAGCGTGTCCGGAATATTATTTGGGAATCCGTAGAGGAATTAGGCTTGAATTGGGGTGTAATTCATGGTTTTAGCGTTGTTTGAGGTGATTTGAGGATGCGACTAAGTTCGTATGATATTTTAGGACTTGTTGGTATATTTGGTTAAGGTCCCGAGGGGCTCAGAATGATTTCGGATGGTTAATGAGACGGTTGGAAGTTGGAAATTTCATAAGACTATAGTTTCAAGTGAGTTCGCATAAGACCTAAATTCCATTGAGCATAACTCTCATTATGCGAAGTGCTATATGATTTATTACCTATCAAATGAAAGATCTTTGAGTCTAGTTTCTAACGCTTCAAACCGTTTGTCATTTGGACATTCCTACAAGAAGTTATGACCAAAGTACAAAAAGCTGGCAGAGAAGCCTGCAGATGCGAAGCATCCGAGGCCGCGTCCGAAAGAGAGGCTGGCAGTGAAGTGCTGCCATAGCGTCCAGGTCCGCATCCGACCTTCAAAGAAGAGTGAAGTGGGGATGCGAAGCATCCAGGGCCGCATCCGAAACCCAGAAATCTGGGCCTTTAAATACAAGGTCGGGTAAAGAGGGTATTTTGTGTATTTGGGGGTTAGGGTTCTTGAAGTGAAGGGGCAATTTTTGAGCTCAAGTCAAGTCCAATCAACAAAGGTAAGTTGTTAATGATGTTTTGGGTTGATTATCACTCAATATACATGAGTTATAACATCATTTTTACATCCAAATACAAGATTTCATCATCAAATCCTCAAGAACACAAAAATCACCAAAGTTGTGATTTTTCAAGATTGATCTACTAGAGGTAATTCCAATGCTTCAAACTTATTTATTATGAATAGTTAGAAGTATTTGAAGCATTTGTCACAAGTTTTAATGGTTGAAATATTGGATTATAAAACTCTAGTTCATGGCATGAATAGTACTTTTGAGAAAATAAGAGAGAAGGTGAATGGTAATCTTGGCGATGAAATTTATGAATACAATGAACCTATGGGATTTGTTACTAATATTGGTCCCAATGGATGTTGATATTGTAGATTGAAGTTGCTTAGTATAGTAGATCGTTGTATTATCATTAAGGGGTGAATTTTAGTTTCAGATCATTGTCATTGAATTGAGGAGGCAAGAGGGCATTCAGAGGTGGATACGCACGGAGTGGAAATTTCCTGAGTATTGATTAGCTTGCTCGACGTTGGGTTCATCTTGTTGAGGTAAGTAACAATTGTAAATCTAGTCCTGAGGGTATGAAACCACGGATTTTTGTATCATTCTACTATTTTGAGTGACGCACATGCTAGGTGACGGGCGTGTGAGTGTACACTGTTGGGGATTCGTGACTTGGTCCGCCCCGTAGGAACTGCAAAGTTGCATACTTTGTAGAAACCATTGATACTTATATGATTTAGAAAGATTTTCTGTAAATTAGGCTGAATGCCATGTTTGGGCCTTGCGCCAATGCTGTTTGGACCCTTAGGGGCTGTTTCGTATCATCCTCTCACTGTTTTCGATTGGAAATCTATAATCAGTCATGTTTATACTTGTTTACCGCATAACTCAGTTTTATGACTCTATTTTGATGCATATAAATTTTTTGGGCCAAATGCCCTGTTTTACTGAAATGCCCGAGTGGCTTGAGATATTTATGACTGAGTGAGGCCGAGGGCCTGATTTGTGAGGATGTGTGGATCGGGGATGCCCGCCTGCAGCATACTTATGACTGAGTGAAGCCGAGAGCCTGATTTGTGAGGATGAGTGTGGATCGGGACTGCTCGCCTGCAGCATACTTATGACTGAGTGAGGCCGAGGGCCTGATTTGTGATGATGAATGTGGATCGGGGCTGCCCGACTGCAGCATACTTTATTATTATCGCACGTGAGTTGTCCGTGCAGATTATAGCGCTTGGGCTGAAGGAGCCTCTCCGAAGTCTGTACACACCCCAGTGAGCGCAGGTACCTACTGAGTGCGAGTGCAGAGTGCCAAGTACTGAGTGATTGTGAGGTATGCCCGAGTGGCAAGAGTGATTGTGAGGTATGCCCGAGTGGCAAGAGTGATTGTGAGAAATGCCCGAGTGGCAAGAGTGATTGTGAGGTATGCCCGAGTGGCAAGAGTGACTGTGAGGTTTGCCCGAGGGGCTGTTTATGATTTAATCATTTTTACACACATTTGTTGAGTCTTTGCTTGAAAAACTGTTGGAAAAATATCTTTAAATGATTTTTACTGGAACCGGGTTTAAACGAGATGATTTGATTCAAACACTGATTTTTAAGCATGTTGTACTTTACTGAGATTTCATGATATGAATGTTATATGCTTTATTGCTTGTCACTACTACTCAGTCTTTATTTATTGTTGTTACTTAATGAGTTGGCGTACTCACGTTACTCCCTGCACCTTGTGTGTAGATTTAGGTGTAGCTGGACACGGTAGCGGTTATTGAGTGTTCTGGTTGCAGGTTTTTCTCGGAGATAGTAAGGTAGCTGTTTGGCGATCGCAGCCCCTGCTCTTCTCCCTCTTATCTTCCTTTAGTTGTATTTAGCTATTTTCTAGGCTAAGTTAGCCTTGATATTATTAGACAGATTATAGTAGCTGCTCATGACTAGTGGCACCCCGATGTCGGGCTTTTCTTTTCCGCAATTCTGTTTTTCTTTGATTTGAACTCTTTAAATGGAGGTTTTTACCTTGAAATTAACTTTGAAATGAAAATATCGTTTTGTTTTGGAAATGAGTCGGCTTGCCTAGTTCCACGATAGGCGCCATCACGACAGGGGGTTAGTTTTGGGTCGTGACAGATTAGTATCAGAGCATAGGTTACATAGGTCTCACGAGTTATGAGCGGGTTTAGTAGAGTCTTGCAAATTGGTACGGAGACGTCTGTACTTATCTTCGAGAGGTTGCAAAACCTTTAGGAAAATTTTACTTTAATGTATTCTATTGTGCGAAAATGATTCAGCTTGAGACATAACTCTTTGAATTGCTTCCACGCATCTCCTATGCGCACATGAGCGCTCGGTATCTGTTGTGCATCGCCGGTTTGTGATTCTATGAACGAGGTTCGAGATGTGTATTATATGGTTTGGTGATGGGCTAGTCTGGAGGACTTGAGGCCAGGTTTAAACCGTAGTTTTGGCTCGGTAGCTTCAGTTGTAACCTATGCATTTGGACTCATATGTTCGATAAATTCCCTACGAGCTGAATTGTGGCTCGATGAGCAGTGGAATGGCTTTGTGGTGAGTATGACGTAACTGCGGGAAGTGTTAAGACTATGCGAACGTGACGAGAAGTGTTTTATTTAAATGTAAAGGAAGGCCATTGGGTGCTTGGATTTTCGTTTTGATGCAACGTACCGTCTCGAGTGTGAATGTTTTGAAGGATCTTTCACGTTGTTAAATTTTGGGGCAAATTAAATTCTCATGTCTGTCAATGAGTTTGAACTCAAGAAGAGTAAATGGTGGTATAGTAATTTGATGTTGATGTCTCGGGAAAGATAATCTTTGAAGAGACTTAGAGTCGGTAACATTTTATTGGTTCAGGTGCGATAGAGATACATTTCGATTTGATGCAGTGGTTGGGTAGCAAAGTATGAGTGAAGACATGACGGGAAGTGTTTCGCGGTGGTTGAAGTACTAGCAGGTCAAGTAGGAGAAGTAGAGGTTGAGAAGTTTCTTAAAGGAGATGCTTTAACCGAAGCAAGAGTGGCGGATTAGCATATGAATTCACTAGTAGGGTAGTCGTGTGCCTTGAGGAAGTGTAGAATGGTTTGGAATCGTGTTAGTATGTGAATCGGCCTGCAGACTCTATTTGGAGTGATGGTTAGTGTACATAGGGAAAAAAATTTAATATGGCAGAAAGGAGTGTGTTTGAAATGAATAGAGGCGTGGAGATCTGATTATCGTGTTAGGTGATATATGACTTGAGTTCGGAAGGTATTGTTGACGTACAGTTGATGTCAATAGGGAAAGTGCAGACTTATATAAATGGTGGGCAAGCATGAACTCAGGGGAATTTACGAATTTCGTGGTTGTTGCACTCAGTGCAGTGTCATTGGGAGATATCGGTAAGGAATTCCACATGTGGGTTATCTCCTGTGTGAAGCTAGCGGTGACGTGATGTTGATGAAGCTTTTGTGAGGAATATTACTAGCTACCCGGTAGGAGGTCGCGTGTGTAATTTTAGCTAGAGATTCAGAATGTTCATGAAAGGCTTAATAAAAGACTTCGAGAAGTCTGGCAGGTTAACGATGCGAGACCTTGGTAATTGAGAAGGAGAAATCCTTACGGGTTCTAATTTTATATAATTGCAGCTTAAGGCTAAGTGGGGGAGTCTTCTATCAACGAGTTGATTGCACGGTTATGGGTCGTATTAGTTTCTGTTCGGGGTATACCGGTGAATCAGTTATGACTTGCAGAGGTCGAGATCGAGGATGACTCGGGTAAAAGAATTTTTGGACACAAGTTGTATTACACTCTATGGTTATAGGAGGGCCAAAAAATAATTGAGTGGTTATTCACGAAGAATGTAGTGTACATGGAGTGGAAATTTTCTCGGTTGCGTAGGAGTGCGGGTTACTCTTTATTCCCTTAGTTGTTGATGTGCTAATGGGGCACAAGTCGTTTCAGTCCGTTTTGTCGGTTAATTCGAGAATTGAGTAGAGTGGATGACTCTCGAGAATGGTTCCAATGGATTCAAGATTTATAAATATGGCTAGAAAACTGGGAGTTGCATTTAACGGTGTTGAGACTCGTGGCATCTTATATCATTGTGAATTATGCATTTCAGTATCAAGAAGGTGAAGGAAACAGTTTTAGATTCACCTAAAGTCTCTTCGGGATAAGCATTTTTGGTTGTGGAACCTTTGGAATAAAAAAAAAGGAAGAGGAATTCGGCGGCTTATAAGCCTTAGGGTGGTGTGATTCTATGCTAGAGTTCGCGGTGCAAGTTTTAGTTAAGGATAGTAATGTTCTAATAAGGAAATAAAATAGCAATTTGAAGGCAATTTGGAAAGGACTTGGGGAAATATGACAGTTTGGAAGTAGGTTGGGGTAGCATGGTAATGGGTATGATCGGTTATTTGTGTACTTATGACGTGGCTAGTATCTGCAGGTGCTTCGTGGCAATGCTCCCGGATTTGGCAACCTGTGTGGCTTGGTGAAGTTAGAGGAATTCGGTTCAGATAGCTTGATTAAGTGCAAATGGATTTCAAAGTGTTCATGATGGGTTCTACCATGGTTTAAACCGGATAATTTCTACCGATGTACGGAGCGGGTTGTGTGTTATGATTTTCTCTTAGAAAGAAGCAAGAAAGAGGTTTCTGACTAATAAGGTATGTAATTGCTAGTGACTCAGAGTTAATAATGGAATTCTTATACTTGTCACATGATGGCATAATAGATGTGGTGTGTTGTGCAGGAATAGGATTTACATGTACCAGGTCACAGTTCAGTTCTGAAGGGAAGGACATAAATTCTTAGGCAGCATGAACGATTTCCGATGACTAGGTACATGATATTACTATCTGGTATAGCTTGATGAGAGTGTACATTTCAGAAGGGGCAGTGTGTTTTGATTTATGGGTACTTCGCTGGTATTGCGGCACTCTCCTGGTTGATCGATTGTTGATATTCAAATTTTTGCCAGGTGGCATGGAAGAAGTTTCAAATTATTTCTCGTTGGGGGGTTGTGTATGAGAGAGGTGTTAGGCATTCAGGCGGTAGAGGTGGAATCAAATAGGGTGATTCATGTGTTCTATTGAATTGAAGATTGGGAGTTCTCATGAGCATATTGTTTCATGGTGGTGGACTGTGAAGTTGTGGCCGGAGCTAGCCAGATGATAGAAGGTGTTATGATTCCGTCATTGTGGACTTTCGGAGGTTGTTTATCTATTGGTGGCTGACCATAGTTGATTCGGGGCCCGTTGGTAGGCCTAATTCGGATGCGTATTCTACACCGAGCCGGATTGATTGACTCCATACTACTATTGTTGAAGGATGTGCCATTCAGTTGATGTGAAGCTTATTCGTGCTCGGAAATGATCGGCGAGTTACTCTTCTATGCTACGAGGAGTTGGGATTCGTGGTTATATGCACATATGGTGCGGTTCTATTGTGGCCTTATAGCGGAATTTGAGCGAGAATAGTGTTGGATATCGCTTAGTTGATGACGTATTGGTCGTGTTCTTTCGGGTTTTATGTGGCATGGTGTCGTTTGCTTCTCTGTGGTTATGGTAATGCACTTTGGGTACTTGATGTCGAATTGCTCATGGTTATTGATTTTTAGCAGGGTGACTTGAGGTGTTTCATATGGACCAGTATTTGGATAGGGTCGCGTATTGTAGCAGAGTTATGTGGAAATATGATCCCTCGTGTAAGATTCATGTGTTATGGTTCTGCGATGTGTGATGGGTTCTTAGCATTGCGTCGGGGTGGTACTCGTCGAGCTTGCGGAACGGTTCTCCTTTTTGGGTCATTATTATGATTGGGTACATTTGGAATGTTGCTATCTGCTGCACGGATTGCACGGGTTGTGGCTTTAAATTGTATTGATGTGTCATGTCACTAGAATGGTCGTATTAGAGGAGACGAGGTCATTGGGCCTAGAATGGATGCTATCAGATTTGATTGTGGTATAATTAGGAGGATAATATCGGAAGTCGACTTTTAAATTGGCTATAGTTCTTGTAGAAGGAACGAGAGCTCCATGACCTGTTAGTCTAATGTATGGCTATGAATTTGGTATGTTTCTTTCATCATCGGCAGGTTCGAAGGTTGAGGGCAAATGATATAGCTTCAGTGAAGGTACAATGGAGGGGTCAGCCTATGGAGGAGGCCACCTGGGAGACCGAGCGGGAGATGCGGAGCAGATATCCACGCCTATTCGAGACTCCAGGTATGTTTCTAGACCCGTTCGAGGACGAACGGATGTTTAAGAGGGGAGGATGTAACGACCCGGCCGGTCGTTTCAAGAGTTATAACCCTGTTTTTCCCATTCCTACTTCTTTTTGTGTTATTCAACTATATTATGTTATATCGGGTTAGTTGGTTCGAGTCCGGAAGGAACTCGGAGTGAAACGAGATACTTAGTCTCATAATTGAAAATTTTAAGTTAGAAAAGTGGACCGGATATGGACCTATATGTAAATCACCTTGGATTTGAATTTTTATGATTCCAATAGCTCCGTATGGTGATTTTGGGCTTAGCAGCGTTTCCGGAATATTATTTGGGAGTCCGTAGAGGAATTAGGCTTGAATTGGGGTGTAATTCATGGTTTTAGCGTTGTTTGAGGTGATTTGAGGATGCGACTAAGTTCGTATGTTATTTTAGGACTTGTTAGTATATTTGGTTAAGGTCCCGAGGGGCTCGGGATGATTTCGGATGGTTAATAAGAAGTTTCGAAGTTGGAAATTTCATAACACTAAAGTTTCAAGTGAGTTCGCATAAGACCTAAATTCCATTGAGCATAAATCTCATTATACTAAGTGTTATATAGTTTATTACCTATCAAATGAAAGATCTTTGAGTCTAGTTTCTAACGCTTCAAACCGTTCATCATTTGGACATTCCTACAAGAAGTTATGACCAAATTACCAAAGGCTGGCGGAGCGTCCGAAAGAGAGGTTGGCAGTGAAGTGCTGCCATAGCGTCCAGGTCCGCATCCTACCTTCAAAGAGGAGTGAAGTGGGGATGCGAAGCATCCAGGGCCGCATCCGAAACCCAGAAATCTGGGCCTATAAATACAAGAACGGGTAAAAAGGGTATTTTGTGTATTTGGGGGTTAGGGTTCTTGAAGTGAAGGGGCGATTTTTGAGCTCAAGTCAAGTCCAATCAACCAAGGTAAGTTGTTAATGATATTTTGGGTTGATTATCACTCAATATACATGAGTTCTAACATCATTTTTACATCCAAATACAAGATTTCATCATCAAATCCTCAAGAACACAAAAATCACCAAAGTTGTAATTTTTCAAGATTGATCTACTAGAGGTAATTCCAATGCTTCAAACTCATTTATTATGAGTAGTTAGAAGTATTTGAAGCATTTGTTACAAGTTTTAATGGTTGAAAGATTTGATTATAAAACTCTAGTTCATGGCATGAATGGTACTTTTGAGAAAATAAGAGAGAAGGTGAATGGTAATCTTGGAGATGAAATTTATGAATACAATGAACCTATGGGATTTGTTACTAATATTGGTCCCAATGGATGTTGATATTGTAGATTGAAGTTGCTTAGTATAGTAGATCGTTGTATTATCATTAAGGGGTGAATTTTAGTTTCGGATCGTTGGCATTGAATTGAGGAGGCAAGAGGGCATTCAGAGGTGGATACACACGGAGTGGAAATTTCCTGAGTATTGATTAGCTTGCTCGACGTTGGGTTCATCTTGTTGAGGTAAGTAACGATTGAAAATCTAGTCCTGAGGGTATGAAACCCCGGATTTTTGTATCATTCTACTATTTTTAGTGACGCACATGTTAGGTGACGGGCGTGTGGGCGTGCACTGTTGGGGATTCGTGACTTGGTCCGCCACGTAGCAACTGCAAAGTTGCATACTTTGTTGAAACCATTGATACTTATATGATTTAGAAAGATTTTCTGTAAATTGGGCAGAATGCTATGTTTGGGCCTTGCGCAAATGCTATTTGGACCCTTAGGGGCTGTTTCGTATCATCCTCTCACTGTTTTCGATTGGAAATCTATACTCAGTCATGTTTATACTTGTTTACCGCATAACTCAGTTTTATGACTCTATTTTGATGCATATAAATGTTTTCGGCCAAATGCCATGTTTTACTAAAATGCCCGAGTGGCTTGAGATATTTATGATTGAGTGAGGCCGAGGGCCTGATTTGTGAGGATGAGTGTGGATCGAGGCTGCCCGCCTGTAGCATACTTGTGACTGAGTGAGGCCGAGGGCCTGATTTGTGAGAATGAGTGTGGATCGGGACTGCCCACCTGCAGCATACTTATGACTGAGTGAGGCCGAGGGCCTATTTTGTGAGGATGAGTGTGGATCTGAGCTGCCCGACTGCAGCATACTTTATTATTATCGCACGTGAGTTGTCCATGCAGATTATAGCGCTTGGTCTGAAGGAGCCCCTCCGGAGTCTGCACATACCCCAGTGAGCGCAGGTACCTACTAAGTGTGAGTGCCAAGTGCTGAGTGATTGTGAGGTATGCCCGAGTGGCAAGAGTGATTGTGAGGTATGCCCGAGTGGAAAGAGTGATTGTGAGGAATTCCCGAGTGGCAAGAGTGATTGTGAGGTATGCCCGAGTGGCAAGAGTGACTGTGAGGTTTGCCCGAGGAGCTGTTTATGATTTAATCATTTTTACTCACATTTGTTGAGCCTTTGTTTGAAAAACTGTTGGAAAAATATCTTTAAATGATTTTTACTGGAACCGGTTTTAAACAAGGCGATTTGATTCAAACACTGATTTTTAAGCATGTTGTACTTTACTGAGATTTCATGATATGAACGTTATATGCTTTATTGCTCGTCACTACTGCTCAGTCTTTATTTATTGTTGTTACTTACTGAGTTTGCGTACTTACGTTACTCCCTGCACCTTGTGTGCAGATTCAGGTGTAGCTGGACACGATAGCGGTTATTGAGTGTTCTGGTTGCAGGTTTTTCTCGGAGATAGTAAGGTAGCTGTTTGGCGATCGCAGCCCCTGCTCTTCTCCCTCTTATCTTCCTTTAGTTGTATTAACTATTTTCCAGGCTAAGTTAGTCTTGTTATTGTTAGACATATTATAGTAGCTGCTCATGACTAGTGACACCCCGATGTCAGATTTTTCTTTTTCGCACTTCTGTTTTTCTTTGATTTGAACTCTTTAAATGGAGGTTTTTACCTTGAAATTAACTTTGAAATGAAAATATCGTTTTGTTTTGGAAATGAGTCGGCTTGCCTAGTTCCCCGATAGGCGTCATCACGACAAGGGGTTAGTTTTGGGTCGTGACAATTCAATAGCATATAACTTTTTTAATATCTTTTGACTTTCATGGAATTAAGTTTAATTGAAATCTATTATCATTTTCATCAATTAAATTATTAAATTGTTTTTGTAGATTAGTCTATGACTTATGACAATTATGCTCTTTAAATTAAATGCCTTAATTTTTTTTATTCTATTTGAATTCTTTAATTTTTATATGTTGAAATAGTTTAAATAATTGTTAGTTACAATTATTTCTTTTGTTTGAGAAATCATTAATTAATTTAGATTATATGAACATTTAAGAAGCTATTCAAATTTAATTAGTATATTTAAAGACTTACATTATTTAGAATAGGGATTAATGTGAGATTTCGAGTGTTAAAAAATATTAATTTTAAAAATAAAATATATTAATTAAAGTGCTTTGACACAATGATATGTATATTTCTAAAAGGAACCTTTGAAAGAGTATAACTTTGTAACCAGTTTAAATAAATTAAATTATTTTAAATATCTCATTTATAGATTTCTATTTGTGTAGATGGAATTTGTGCATCGTAGATGGATGTATAATAGGAATCATCCTAATCGTGCGGGGTTGAGGAATGAATTTATTGAAGGGGTTGCTGAATTTATTGCTAAGGCTCAAACACTTGATGATTTTCTTATTGGAGGAAGAATTAGGTGTCCTTATGTGAAATGTAAGTGTGTTAAGTTATTGAAATCAGACGAAGTTAAAGTTCATCTCTGCAAGAAAGGGTTTGTAGAAAATTATTATATATGGACTGTTCACGGGGAGAATCATGCTAGTTTAGATGATGTTAACTTTCATAATTCTTTTGGTGGTGAGGGTAGCCCCAGTGCGGAGCATAATGTTGAAAATTATCGATACAATGAAATGATGAGGGATGTTTTTAGGACGTTTCCTGGGGTTCAATCCGAATCAAATGATGAGGCTAAGCATTTCTATGAACAGTTAGTGGAAGCTAGTCGTCCATTGTATGAAGGCTCAGTGTATTCCAAGTTGTCTGTTGCGATTAGATTGCTAAGTATTAAATTGGAGAGTTTTATTTCCCAAGCGGGCATGAATTCTATTATTAGGCTTATGAATGAACTTAATCCGAGTAACATTGACTTACCAAAAGATTTGTACACTGCTAAAAAATTGGTTTGTAAGTTGGATCTTTCATCAGAGAGAACTGATTATTGTGAGAAAGGTTGCATGTTATTCTATAAGGATGACGTATCTCTAGAGAACTGTAAATTTTGTAATCAGCTTCGTTTTAAGGAAATCATAAATGCCAATACAAAAAAGAAAGTTCCAGTTAAAGAAATGCATTGCTTACCTCTTATACCTAGGTTAAAGAGGTTGTATGCATCAATGAGCTCTACTTCTCATATGAGATGGCACTACGAACATAGAAGGCCACCTGGTATTCTCTGCCATCCGTCAGATGGAGAAGCGTGGAAGCATTTTGATAGGGTGTTCCCCGAGTTTGCTAGTGAACCAAGAAACTTTAGGTTGGGATTATGCACAGATGGATTTACTCCATTTGTTGTCTCTGGTGCACCATATTCATATTGGCCAGTGTTTGTTACTCCGTATAATCTTCCGCTCGAGTTGTGTATGACAAGTCCATATCTATTCCTAACTTGTATTGTTCCAGGTCCACGCAATACGAAAAATTTGATTGATGTATACTTGCAGCCTTTTATTGATAAGTTACAATTATTATGGAATCAAGGTGTAGAAACATATGATATATCAACTAAACAAAACATCAGATTGCATCCTGCTTTGATGTGGACTATAAATAATTTTTCTGCTTATGGAATGTTGTCCGGGCTGGGAAGTTAGCTTGCCCCTGTTGTATGAAAGACACAAAAGTATTTACTTTGAAACATGGAGGTAAAAATACATGGTTCGATTGCCACCGTAGATTCTTGCCAATGAATCATGAATTTTGGCAAAATACAAGTGCATTTATGAAGAACCGAACTGATTTTGAGGAGCCACCGACCTGCTTGTGTTTAGAAGAAATTTGGAACAGAGTAAAGGATCTTCCTAAAGTAACAGAGTCTCTACCATCTAAGATACCAGGTTATGGTATAACACATAACTGGACTAAACGGAGCATATTTTGGGAATTACTTTATTGGAAGCACAAACTTCTTCGGCATAATTTGGACGTCATGCATATCGAGAAGAATTTTTTTTTTGACAACTTGTTTAACACTATTATGGATGTTACTAACAAGACCAAAGATAACTTGAAGGCCAGGATGGACTTAAATGAATATTATAGGTGAAATGAGTTGTATCTGACATACATTAACAACAAGATTCATAAGCCCAAAGCCAGTTACATGTTCACCTTGGATGAGAGAAGAGATATTTGTAGTTGGTTAACAATTTGAGGATGCCTGATAGTTACGCATCAAATTTATCCAGGTGTGTTGACATGAAAGAAGGGAAGTTGGCATCAATGAAAAGCCACGATTGTCATATTTTCATGGAAACGTTGATGCCTATTGCGTTCAATGTATTGCCTGATCGAATATGGAAACCGATTACAGAGATAAGTTGTTTTTCAAGGATTTGTGTTCTAGCACATTGAGGGTGGAGAACTTAATTTAATATGGAGAGTAACATTATTTTAACTTTAAAAAAGGGGGCAAAAATTTTCCCTCTTGGTTTTTTTATGCAATGGAACATATTCCAATTCACCTTGCACAAGAGGCACAACTTGGAGGGCCAGTTCAATGTAGATCGATATATATCCCTTTGAGAGGTAATGAAATTTAATCATTTACCTTTTGTATTTTCTTTAAAGATTATTTCATCTAAAAATAACACTATGCAGGACTATTGGCAAATGTAAACGGACAATAAAAAATAGATCAAGAATTGAAGGTTCGATATGCGAGGCATATGTGGCTAAAGAAACATCTTATTTATGTTCATACTATTTTGAAAATGATGTGCCATGTTTGAGAAATATCCCAAAGCGGCATGACGATGGAGGCAAAATCGATCCTTTGGCACCACCCTTTTCCATTTTTAATCAACCAGGTAAAGGAGGTCCAAAAAATAGCCCAAAGCGAAAGTTGTTTGAGATGGAGCTAAAGTCAACTATAACACATGTATTGTTGAATTGCCCTGAGGTCAACCTTATTATAGATAAGTATATATTCGTATATATTACAGACTTTTATATTAGATGTACCACTGATTTAACTAATAAATGTTATAATGATAGTTACTTTGTGGGTACTTGGGCAAGATGTTGTTTATCCCAAGTTTTCAGAGTGGTTTAAAGAATTTGTAAGTATTACTTATTATTTAACATGATTTTTATTATATGTAAATTAATTATATATATTTTTAAAATTCTAAATTATATTTAATTATATATATATAGGTTCATGATCCAGCTAATGGCATTAATGACCCATTTTTACGTGATATAGCTTGGGCACCTGACCCTAGAGTAAGAATGATGTCTAAATACTTGGTCAATGGGTACAAGTTTCATACAGAAGAATGGTCTAATGGAAAGAAAATCAATAATATTGGGGTGTGGGTGAAAGGTGATGGAGATGTTGATTATTATGGTGTGCTTCAAGAGATTTTGGAATTAGAATATGATGTAGGTGGCCAAAAAAAAAGTTGGTATTCTTTCGATGTAAATGGTATGATCGAACACCGAATAGAGGTACAAAGGTGCACGCTCAATACAAAATAGTTGAAATTAAACACACGGGGCAATATAGACTTTATGATCCCTTTATCATTCCACAAAAGGTGAAACAAGTGTATTATGCTCCTTATCCTTTGAGCAAGAATAAGTCTGCATGGAGGGTAGTTTTAAAAATAAAGCCCGTGGGTAGAGTGGTAGTCGAAGATGCATTAGATGTGGCATACCAGAATGACATTTAAAATGTTGAATCAATAGTGGATGCTGAATTAATAGATGAATTGCAGCATAATGACGGGATATATGAAGAATTTGATCCTTCTGTCCTTGCTATAAATGAGGACGAAGATAGAGGTATTGAACATGAAACAAGTGATGAGGAAGAAGTACTAGATGAAAGTGAAACATGCGACGATGAAGACTTAGATGATTCCTATGAAGATAGCGATGCGGATTGACTTGTTATTCTTTTTTAGGTTGTTCTTCCTTCAATCATTTAGTATTTTGAAGAATTGTTGTATGTTTTTTTATGACATGTTAAACATTTTATGTTATTCCTTTAATTATCTATTATGTTGCAAAATTATTTTATATTTTTACGACGTGTTAGGTTATTTATTTATTTCTTTAGTCGTTTAATTATTTTATATTTACCGTCACTTGTTGTATTTTTTGTTTTGTATTTTATTATGATTATATTACAGATATGACATCTAAGGGGAAGGAAAAGATGAAATCTAAGAAGAAAAAATAATTTGTTCCAACTTCCTCAAGTATGCCAAATATGAGTCATCATCTTCCTCATACTCCTCAATCGACTTCATTGCCATCTACCATGTTCACTATCCCCCCTCCATCTAATAATTCAGTTCAGTATTATTCTATGTATGCCAAAGCAATTCAAAGCAACACCATTCTTAACTTTGTACCCATACCTTCTATACCATCATCTTGACCGGGTTGTCATGGTAGTCAGCATGGTGGCTCACCAGCTGCTGCACCCCCGGGATGGTAGTCAGCATACTGGCTCACCAACTGCTGCACCCCCGAGCTTTCATGGTAGTCAGCATGATGGTAGTCTTTTGTTGCTCCATCATCTTCCAGTCCATCATCATCATCCATTCCCAGCACATCTAGGTTGGATATTGGAGGCTCTCTCCCAGCTACATCTAGTGCTGCTTCTGCACTATCTAGTAGACGCATGCAGAATCTTGGAGGGGATGTACAATTTGATATTTGTAATCGATTGATAATTGTCCCCTACGAGGATTTGTAAGAAGGTTCTTATACTAATTTTTATGTTTTGAATGTACTTTTAGATATGCTAACATTAAGGAATATTTATTTTCAATTAAAACTTTGGAAATTTTAAGATGTTATTAATTATATATATGTTAACTTTAATGTAGGTTTTTGCCATCCTTTCAGGCTACACATTTGGTTGTGGATTCTGTGAAGCCATTTTATCATGAGCCGTGGACTTCTTGGAGACAGATACCGTACAACATCAGAGAGCAAATGTGGGATCAATTTAGGGTAAAAATTAATTATATTTATTTAATAATTATAATCTTCATCTAATGTTACTTTTTTATATTGCAAACAAAGTGTACATGGCATCCTCAACATCAAAATGCAATAAATAGTATTTTCGAGAAGAAGGTTGCTCAGCGGATTAAAGATACTATGTTCGCTGCTCAGAATACCGGTAAAATACCAGACTGGTTAAGAAAAGATGTTTGGGATAAACTTCTTGAGAAATGGAATACCGCAGAATGGAAGGCGAAGAGTGAACAAGCAAAGGGAAACGGTGCCTCTAGTAAAGGTAGCTCGTTGCACACAGGAGGTTCGATTACTTTTGCGGTCCATAAACTAAGATTGGTAATTACTTATAAAATTTGGCTTAGTTTTACATATAGAATTTTACGTTTGTAATGTCTAACTCATACTTTTTGTTATGAAGGAAAAGGAAAGATGGCGAGATATGAGTCACGCTGAGGTCTTCGAGAAGATGCATAAGAAAAAGAAGTAGGATGGTACAAGAGAACACTGGGTGGAGACGCGTGCGTCAGACACATATGTAAAATTCTAACTTCATAATTATTTATAGTTTATTAATATTAGTTTGTTTACATAATAGTTATGTTTTCATTTCAGGAAGATTATCATAAAAGGGTGGAAGAATGGCAACAAACTCAGCCTCCTTCAACTCAACCAACACCTGATGATATGGCTTCATTGTGGACAGAGGCAGCGGTTGGAGTAAACAAAGGCAGAGTCTACAGACTAGGAGTACGTCGACCTACAGGTCATCCAAACCCACTCTTAGCCAACTCTTCTTCTTCTCAAAATCAAGAACATATGAAAGATATGAGGAAAAAATTCATGATTTGAAGCAACAATTGGACTCCCAATACGGAACATTTGTTAAGATGCAGAAATTCATGAGAAAACATGGGCATGATTTATCTGATGATGAGGATGAATAAACTGAATCTGATATGTATTAGTTTAGTTGCGATGTTTTGGTTGATTGGTAAATTGATTGTGAGAGACAACTTTATGTATTATTTTTAAACTTGAATGTGGGCTACTATTTGGATGTTTTATGCCCAAAATTTTTAGGTTTAATGGTTGATATTGTTGGTTTAAGTTGTGTTAATGTATTGTTGGTTTAGATTATGTTAATGTATTGTTGGTTTAGATTGTGTTAATGTATTGTTGGTAATGTAGTGTTGGTTTAGATTATGTTAATGTATTGTTGGTTGGTATTATTGTATTGTAATAGTTTGACCGGCGGTGTAGCTCAAAATTGGGCAGGATTCTGCCTAATTTTATAAAAACTTCTGACTGAGTTCCGACACGAGCAGTCGGACGGCTTAGATTTAACCATAAATTTCCAAATTTCCCACCGATTCGGTCGGAAATTAAAAAAAATAATATTCAATAGTTTTCGACGGATTCCGTCGAAAATTAAATAAAATTTAATTTTTAATTATTAATTGCCGACCGATTCGGTCGGAAATGATATATTTATATTATTTAATTTTAATTAAATAATTATTTTATTTGAATTATTATGACTAATTCAATCGGTAAATTTTGACCACTTTGGTCGGAAATGTGAAATATTTGGTCGTCTGACCTTTTGAACTTTGCGACCACTTTAGTCAGAAATTACCGACGGATTCGGTCGGAAATTATTTTCTGATCGACCAATTTCGGTCGGAAAGTAGTCGGAAATACGTGATTTCAGACCGAATTTCGACAGTTTTGGCTGTTGGAAATCTGCCATTTTTCAGTAGTGACTTAAACATACGTTCGTTCTCGAACGTGCTAAGAACATCTTTGGAGTTATCCGAAATCACTGTTCAACAACTTGTGCACCTATCCGTGCCACCACAACCCAGTTGGGCACGTTAGCTCGAGCCAATCTGAAGATTCTCCCTTTAATTTAGTCAAATAAGCCTTAGTGCAAAATTCCAACATCCGAAATTCTCCACCAAGCCTATTTCCAACATACGAATAACGTATCAATCACTACACACTGCACCAAATACGATTGTATACCCTTACTGAATTCTGACCATGCACCGCGTAACTCATTTGCCCAAGGCAATCTTTCCAAAGCACAACAGCTAAAATTTTCACTGACCGAAGCCCGTAGTGTACCTCATGACCAATTAAGCCTTGCTTTAACTCTAGCAATACTGCCACGACAGAGAAGATGAGTAGAACTCATAGCCACCTGCCAAATCACAATTTATGGAGTCTCTCCTCCCGACAATAACCATTACCTCATTCTCGACTGAATAACAATATTTACTTTTTAATACGCTTCATATAAATCTGATCGCACTGATCCCAGGTCCAATAATCTCATCTCATCCAGTACAAGCTGCTCAGGCAATAAGCCACCTCAGACATTGCCAAAAGTCTCATATGATGCCACAATATGCCAACAAGCTACAAACTCGAATGTGATACATAAGGAAACGAACTCAGGAAAGATCTACTCAACCCACGTAATTAATTTAAACAACCGAAAAGATATTATAAACCTTCCTCAGGAAACGAGATGCAAAACACACAATAATAGATATGGGAAAACTGTACTCAATATCACACAGTTGCGGCGTACAACCTAATCCAACCATGATACCCGTGGCGGCGTACCACCAGATCCACATATGATACCATTGCGGCGTGCAACCCGATCAAACCATGATACTCGTGGCAGCGTGCCACCCGATCCACACATACTAATCTAAAGAAAACACACATTTAACGCTTATACTCATGAAATGCCTGAATATCAACCATAAGCACGCCAAGTGCATAATACAAAGCCTGGGGAAACTGGTAGCGTCATACGCTATGAAACTCAAGCACAACTAAAGTGCAATAAATGACATGTATCTTGAGAGCCCTCCTGCTCTCACAACACCACAAATTACACGGATCTCAATACGAGTGCAAATAATCCAACCACCTCACAACCCACCCGACATAATATAGATTACATGGAATAGCTGACAACAGAAATAACATCCAAGGCCCGAAGACCCCTCCGAAAATAACGCTATGCTGAAATGAACACATCATGCCTGATATAGGGCCCACATTCACATTTATATCCATGCATGGACCTCAAACCGATTCTGAGCATACCATGTTTGGCTAAATAGACCCTCAAGGACACACAATGACCTATTCACGACACATAAAAACAGTCGTCAAATCCGAAATGAACTCACATGGTTTACAGTCCAAGGAGTATAATGCCTCTCAGGCACAAACTCTCGCACTTGTGATATTACCATGACCTCCATATTCGGTCTCAATCTTTAACAATCAAGTGACTAACATGTCACACTTATACAAATCTCCCTATGGGGAATGCTCCCACGACCATTCCGCTCAGGTAGCAAGGTCCGCACATCCATACCACCAGCCGTTCTATTTCTGTAGAGTGAGTCAAAAATCTACAAATCAATACACAAAGCCTCTTCCACATGACATCAATCTCAAGTGACGCTAAATACAATACCAACTTACTCTAAACATCTGAATCCTTCCCTGTTCATCCAAGTTCTTTACATTCTTGTCGACATCAACTGCAACCTTGATCCTCAACTTCCAATTTATTCTTAACTTGCCTTAGAAACATTAATAGCTCCATTCATTAACGTAACAAAACCCTACAACACTCACCCCGAATGACCCAATCCACGAGACCACATCGTCTTAATACCTATGAACCGTCTCATATTCTCCTTAAGCACTCAATAGCATAGCCCACTGGTACACTCGTTCTGCAAGACCTTCCGTGAATCCGGAGCTACTCATTTTGTTCCTCCAATACTGTACCGCACACCCAATGATAACATAGAACATTCCAAGTCCTTAGGCACTATACTCAAATTCTTGAACCCACCGGGACCACTGTTGAGAGTCACCCACTCTATCTTAGTCCCGAGTATAAGCCAAACTCTAGCGCTCTGCCAGCATGTGGACACCCTATCAAAGCAGCACCCAACTGAATTCTTTTCCCTTGTACATTACTTCCATCAGAAGCATAAACTCTGAGTCTTCTCAAAACTGAACATGAACCGATAAGGCCCAAGTATAGCACACATTCCTCTAATACTTTGTTCAAATTGCCACTGATATTGTCTTCCCTTAGTCGTAATAACCCACCAATATGCTGATAACCAAAAACCTTACAAGTAGACAACCATGCAAACCAATCGTAGATGGTGGGGCTTTCCCACTTAGCTTGAAGCTATAATTACATAACCCCGGAACCCACCAATATTCCTCCTTCCTCATAGATAAGAACCTGCACAATCGACCTACCAAATTTCTCAAAATCCTTATGTAAAACATTTCGTGAACATTCTGAATCACTAGCCATATTCGCATATTCGACCTCTTACTGGATAGCCAGTAGAACTCTTCGTAGAAGCTCCATCAACACCACGAAATCAGTAAACCGTCCTGAGCCCGTACTCATTCACCAGCTGTACAAGTCTGTTCACTCTCCATTGACCTCAACTAAAGATGCGATAATACATTTCAAATCTGAAGTCATGTTGTATCCCTCTTCATATCAAGCAACTCCCTTCTGTCGTATCCAACCTTCCTCAGTATAGCAACCAATATTCCCAATTAGTCCGTAGACCTAGTCACTGTCCCCCATAAATCCCAAATCACTCTAAACTTTCCCCAAGGCGTGTAGCTATCCTACCATAGAACCCATATGTTACTCTGTCACTCTCCCACTTTGGTCAAACCCTCTCCTTCAGGAAACTCCCGAATTTTGCTTTTCATACTTAACCTACTAGTAACCCAACCACCATGAGACTCCCTTCTGCCATGTCCTTCCTCATCCTTTGCTACCAAGTTGTTGCCTTAAATCAAAATCCATCTCTGTAGCACTTGGATTAATAGATCGTTAACAATTTTAAACCTCCCCGAAGATCACCTTTCTCAAGCCATCAACACTAGGAACACCGATTCGATTCTGAACCATAGCACACCTCGATCTCTGACAGCCGCTTCCCCAGCACCATTCCACCATACCCTGCCACGAAGGAGAATTGAAGAAAACTATAACACCGGTGAACTTAACACATTCAACAAGGACAACGACGCCATATCACATATTAAAATTTCTCCATGCTCGAAAATAGCAAGTCTCATTACTCCATCAACCCAACCCTGAACATTCATAATCTAATTGCCTTTCCTCTGCTGGAAATTAAACGATGAACCTCTGAATCATGCACTGAGAAAAAACTCCTTTCAAGTCATTCACTATCCAGACACAGACAAGTATTTTACCATTACATCAATACTATGTGATAACAACTCATGAATCATCATAACAACCAGTGCCCAACTTCAAAATCATAGGAATTTCTGATACTGAGCTGAAATGACATAACAGCCTTCCGCAAGGTGACGACCATAGCTCAAGCAATTACGTAGGGAGAAACATCTTGTACCACATCTGTAGCACCATTAAAATTCCTCGACTTCCAATTGATAACAAACGCTTCACGTCGCATAAGATTGAGTAGGAAAGAAATAAAGGCACAAGCCTCAAAGGAATCAAATCGCACGATGAGGAATCAAGAAAGGAAGTGCTCATATCAGCCTTGTAGCCTCTCAAAGATAAGTACAAATGTCTCCGTACCGATCCACAAGACTCTACTAGACTCGGTCATGACTCGTGAGACCTAAGTGAACCTAGTGCTCTGATACTGTCACACCTCCTTTTTCCCGAGGGGATAGAGAATAGGGAGTTTTTCCAATTAAAGTGACATTATTCGAAATGAGATTATTTATTGATTCATAGTCACCATTTGGAATAATTTATGGTGTCCCAAGTCACCAGTTTATTTTAAGTCCCAAAATCGAGGAAGGTGTTAGGCATTCCCGGGTTCCGTGGTTTTAGCACGGTCGCTCAACTATTAATAATTGGCCTAATTATCGGATTAATTACATATTTAGAATCTATTGTGCATTTTTTAAACTTTTAACTGCTTTTAGTATTTATGGAATTATTTCTAGAACAAGTCACAATGTTGTACACTTGTCGTTTTGGTACACGTTGCAAACTGCGCCACATGACTTGCACCCGCGATTTACGACATGTTTATGTTTATCATTATTTGAAGTTATGGTCGAGTCACATGAAATGCACACTCGAATTAGCGATTACGTATTATGACTACGCCACAAGAACCGTACCCATAGTCGTGATGATTTAATTACGCGCCTAAAGAAAACTACAGATGTTCAAGGTTATCAAATTACGATCAAAATGAGCTCATCATCGTCCTATTTACCATTGTGTATGAAATGCAAGTAGCTAAACTTTTAACAACTGACACGAATATAACACAGTATCTTGACTATGATGCATTTCTATCCCACACTAAATACCACAGCCTTGCCAAGGACAAATCACTCCTCTATTTAAACATGAGATTTGCAACAAACCCAAATACTCTTAGAACTCCATTTCTAGCTTCAAAATTTATGGATCTAACCATGTTAAAGGTTATATTCACAAGATCACTGCTATGCAAATACGACAACCTGGATTGCCTTCATTACTACACGAATCCAACTAACAAACACACGATGTTATAAATAAGACTAAACCAAAACTGACCTATAATCATGTATAAAAAAAAAAACATAATATAGACTAGACACGAGAACTTGCATTCATGATAATAAGTCATACATGACAAAACAAACAACATTCAACATGGATTTTCTAGTATTTCTCGTAAGCCAAAGTTGAAAATATCCAAATACGGGGATGAAACATGTACCTAACTGCTTAGGAATTGCTCAAAATTGCCAAATAAAGGCTGATTGATAGAAGTGTGGAGTTCAGCAAAATAGATACAACAGATCCGAGCAAAGAAACAACAACAAACAACTTCTTAGCAACTTGATTTAATCCTTTTATCACCCAGAATCGATCCAACAAACCAACAATGGAAATAGCTTTTAAAACCTTTCCTCTGAAATTCGTTTTGCAGAAAATAATGTGTGTTTTTTTCTAAATGCAGGGATTAATGTATTTTCTAAAAAAGAAAGATGCAGAGATTCAAGAGCTCCTGAAATGAGTGTGTGAGTGCGTCTTATATAGAGTGTGAGTGTGTTAAGGGATAGGGAATAATGGAAGGTACAACCCCTAAAAATAAGGAAAAGAGCATCTTTCTTTAACCAATTTTGTGTACAGATGTCCCTTTTTATCATATATTATCTATTCAACATCTTTTCTTAACGAATTGGGACAACTTTCCCTATTCTAGAAGCTTCTTTTATTTCCAGACCCTTTTAAACTTTTTAACTTTCAATTCTTACCCCAACATTTAAACTTATTTCCCATTTTAGTGTGTTTCCAACCAAACAAAACAAATTCCTCCATTTTTCCATTTCTTTTAGATCCCTGAATTTCAGTAATTACAAACAACTATCACAAAAACTCAAATAAATCAAAAATCACAGCACAACCAATAATGTTCAACTTTTAAACTATTTTAAGTAATTAACTAATTCAACATGTAATTAACTGATTATGCACCTAATTAAGCATGCGAACAAAAATTAGTCTGACCAGATTTAGGTATCGATCCGGTTAGAATAGAAAACCAAACGAAAATGATAAACAAAAAGATATTAATCCTAAATCATGCAATTAACTTAAATAAACCTATTTTTAATTAAACTAATTAATACTTAACACGTAACTAATGATCCAAAAGAAAAAACAGAAAAAGAAACAAGGAAAAAGGGAAAAGAAAGTATACTAATATGGCTGGAAGTGAATCAACGATTGAGGCGAATCAACGAGCAATGATGGCGACGAAGCTTGGCCGGTCAGTGGTGACTTGGCCGGAATCCGGTGACTTTTAAATGACTCAAAATTAGTGCCAATCTATTGTTTTGGGTTGAAGACAATTTATTAGTACAAATTTTGGTCAATTCAGTCGAAAATTCCGAGAAAATCCAAAGAGAGGCGGATTAGGGTTTCTTCGGCTTTCTTAGATTTGAGATTGGAGAATATTGGTGGGGATTTTGGGGAAATTGGTGATGGATTAGGGTTGAGGGGAAGATGGGGAGTGTGTGATATAATTTTAGGGTGATTTGGGGTGTCGCCGCCGTCGTGGGGCGATTTTCGGCGGCGACAGACGGCGGAGGTGAGAGAGGTGAGAAAGGGAGAGGTCTGTGAGTGTTTTGGGGGGGGGGGGTTTAGGGGGTGTTTGGTACGACACTAAAAAGGGGTGGGGAAGATCAGTTCTGGTCCGTTAGATCTCATTAGATCAACGGATGGGATTGCCATTACTAAAACAACGTCGTTTTGGTTAAGTGAGGGCTGGACCGGATCTTTGAAGTGGTCTGGGCTGGATTGGAGAGGGAAAATGGGCGGATTATGTGGAATTTGGGCCATTAGGAATTGTCCCAACTTTATGAACAAGACCAAATGTTTTCCTTATTTCCCTTTCTTTGTTTCTTTCTTCTTTTCACATGTTGCCTACATATCCTTGGCTATATAGGTATCAGGTCAGTGTAGTTCTGGAAGTTTTGGTAGCTGGGACTACCGGAAAAGCTGTGATTCCACTGTTGTTGTTATTGTTGTTGTTGCTGTTACTGAACTCCTTATTACACCAAAATCAAAACGAAAAAGGAACTAACTAAGCCTATCTGCTACGAGTTAGAAGATTCCTATCTATAAGTCTTATGAAGTTTGATCTTGAGTCTTGGCTGGTTCTTCACGCAGATTGATCCAAATCTTGATGCTTACTAGCTGCAGGTTCTAGTTCATTCTTCTTCAGCTTTTGGATCAAGACGGGTCATGCAAAGCTTCTGACCTCAGTCATGTCCTGAGTAGTCCACATCTTTTCTCCGCGTCTGCACTTTGAATTCACTTCTTTTCCTTTTCTTTTCTCTATTTTGGATTGAGACTTCTTTTTGGTCATCTCGAACCCTGTGCCTCGAGGTATAAGCTGCTCATGTGCCAAAATAAACAAACGAACAAAATATTTCTGCCCCAGTCTTCACTAGGAAAATTTCATGAGTTATTGATAACAAAACTCTATACTACTTCATTATTGGAAACAATAAAAGTCGGGATTGGTGTACCCTGAGAAAACAGAGACCAGGGAGTGGAAACCCTATGGCTAAAAATAAAAACAAATAGGGAGTGGAGACCCTATGTTTAAAATAAATAATCAACTAGGGAGTGGAGATCCTATGTTGGAAAAGCAACTAGGGAGTGGAGACCCTATGTCTAAAATACAATCATCAACTAGGGAGTGGAGACCCTATGTTGGAAAAATAATCAATTAGGGAGTGGAGACCCTATGTTGGAAAAGAGACTAGGGAATGGAGGCTTTATGTCTAAAATAAAATCAACTAGGGAGTGGAGACCCTATGTTGGAAAAGCGACTAGGGAGTGGAGACCCTATGTTGGAAAAGTGACTAGGGAGTGGAGACCGTATGTCTAAAGTAAAATCAACTAGGGAGTGGAGACCCTATGTCTAAAAATCATCAATTAGGGAGTGAAGACCCTATGTTGGAAAAACGACTAGGAAGTGGAGACTCTATGTCTAAAACCATCAACTAGGTAGTGGAGACCATATATTGGAAAAGCTATTAGGGAGTGGAGACCCTATGTCTAAAAATCATCAATCAGGGAGTGGAGACCTTATGTTGGAAATGAGACTAGGGTGTGGATATAAGGACCCGACTAGTCATTTTAAGAATTAATGCAACGTTCAGTAAATTATGGTCTCGAGTAGCTTCGCAATATGTATTATGACCCGCGGGTGTGGTCGAGTTTGAATTACTGAAGATTCAGAATTAAATTAAAAGAAAAATCCTTATTTCGAAGCTTAAATGAAAATAGTTGACCGGAGAGTTGACTTTTGAGCAAACAACTCTGAAATGTAATTTTAATGATGTCAATAGCCCCGTATGATAATTTTGGACTTATGAGCGTGTCCAAAAAATTATTTGGAGGTCTGTAGAAGAATTAGGCTAGAAATGGCAAAAGTTGAATTTTGAAAAGATTGACCGGGGGTTGACTTTTTGATATCGGGGTCGAAATCCGATTCTAAAAATTTGAATACCTCCGTTATGTCATTTATGACATGTGTGTAAAATTTGAAGTCATTCCGGATTGATTTGGCACGTTTCTGCGCAAAATATAGAAGTTGGAAGATTTAAAAACTCAAAACTTGATTTGATGCGTGATTCATAATTTCGGCATTGTTTGACGTGGTTTGAAGCCTTGACTAAGTTTGTATTGTATTTCGGGACATGCTGGTATAATTCGGTGAGGTCTCGGGGGTCTCGGGCTAGTTTCAGATGGTTAAATGGACCAAAATTGGACTTGAAGGAACTGTTGGAAATCTGCCACTGGTGTCATCGCATCTGCGATGAAATTGATTGTAGATGCTCCATCGCAGATGCGAGATTGAGGTCGCAGAAGCAAAAGGAAAAGGCCTGGTCAGTGGTCACAGGTGCAAAATATATCACGCACCTGCGTGATCGCAGATGCGGAAGGACATCATAGATGCGCATGTGGCATCGCAGAAGCGATTCCCGCATAAGCGAAAAAACTTCCGCAAATGCGATGGTCGACTGGGTAGTGCACTTCCACATAAGTGAGTTTTGACTCGCACAAGTGTCTTCACAGGTGCGACTAAAATGTCCGCAGGTGTGAAACTGGGCAGAAACATAAGGATGGAACTTGGTCATTTTTGGCATTTCGTTTTGGAATTTTTGGAGCTCGGATTTGGGCGATTCTGAAGGGATTCTTCACAAGCTTGGTTGGGGTAAGTGTTTTATATCCTAAAGTGATTATATTTCATGAATCTATGGTTATATTCATCATTTAATTCAGATTTAAATGGAGAAAATTAAGTTTTTGTAAAATCTTCCAAAAAAACAAAAATTTAAGATTTGGAGGTTGATTTGTTATTGGAATTCGATAAAACTAGTATTGTTGAACTTGTAACAGAATGGGTGTTCGGATTTCGTAAAAATTTTTGTCGGGTTCCGACTAGCGGGCCCAGCGTTGACTTTTGTTGACTTTTTGGAATAAATTTTTAAGTCGACGAACTATTATCCAGAATTGTTTCTGATGAATTTTAATGAAGTTATACAATTAATTTGGATAGATGTGAGCGGTACGGAGGTGAATTCAAGCAAGAAGGAGATTTTGGAATATCGGCATAACTTCAAAAAGGTAAGTGTCTTGTTAACCTCGAGTGAAGGAATTACCCCTTAGGCATTGAGTCTTATGTGCCATTTGTGAAATATGAAAAGCTGTGTACGCGAGGTGACGAGTACGTACTCGGGCTTATATGTGCAAATTTTATTGGATTAAAATCTTAGGCATTATTGTGTAGTAAATTGGGTAGTTGTGGACATTTATTAAATCATCTATTTGCCATGCCTAAATCCTTGTTGTTGAATTTGTTTTTATATGACAATTTGATATGATTGTTACTTGAAATATTTATGAAATTTCGTGAGTATTGTTGGTTTAACATTTCTTTGAAATTAATTTCAATATGAATTTTCCCTATGCAAATAATTAATTAAGCAAGTTTAAAAAGAAGTTTTAATATAATTATCCAAGAAATGTTAAATCAACAATACTCACGAAATTTCATAAATATTTCAAGTAACAATCACATCAAATTGTCATATATAAACAAATTCAACTACAAGGATTTAGGCATGGCAAACAGATAATTTAATAAACGTCCACAATTACCCAATTTACTACACAATAATGCCTAAGACTTTGATCCAATAAAATTTGCACATATAAGCCCGAGTACGTACTCGTCACCTCGCGCACACGGCTTTTCACATTTCACAAATGGCACATAAGGCACAATGCCTAAGGGGTAATTTCCCCACTCGAGGTTAAGCAAAACACTTACCTTTTTATAGTTATGCCGATATTCCAAAATCGTCTTCTTGCTTGAATTGACCTCCGGACTGCTCAAATCTATCCAAATTAATTGTATAACTTCATTAAAATTCATCGGAAATAATTCTGGATAATAGTACGTCGACTTAAATATTTATTCCAAAAAGTCAACAAAAGTCAACGCGGGGATCGCTTCTCGGAACCCGACAAAAATTGTCACGAAATCCGAATACCCATTCCGATACGAGTTCAACCATACCAGTTTTATCGAATTTCAATAACAAATCGACCTCCAAATCTTAAATTTTTGTTTTTTGGAAGAGTTTACAAAATTCTTGATTTCCTCCATTTAAATGCGAATTAAATGATGCATATAACCATAGATTCATAAAATATAATTACTTTAGGATATAGAACACTTACCCTAACCAAGATTGTGAAGAATCCTTTCAGAATCGCCCAAATTCGAGCTCTAAAAATTCCAAAACGAAATGCCAAAAATGACCAAGTTCCATCCATATGTTTCTGCCCAGTTTCGCACCTGCGGACATTTTAGTCGCACCTGCGAAGCTGCTTGTGCGAGTCAAAACTCGCTTCTGCTGAAGTGCACTGCCCAGTCGACCATCGCATTTGCGGAAGTTTTTCCGCTTCTGCAGGAATCGCTTCTGCGATGCCACATGCGCATCTGCGATGCCCTTCCGCTTCCGCGCCTTCTCACCCGCTTCTGCGATCACGCAGGTGCGTGATATATTTCGCACCTACGACCACTTCCCAGGCCTTTTGCTTTCGCTTTTGCCACCTCAATCTCGCATCTGCAATGGCGCATCTGTGATTAATTTCATCGCAGAGGCGGTGACACAAGTAACAGATTTCCAACCATTCCTTCAAGTACAATTTTGGTTCGTTTTACCACCCCGAAACTCGACCGAGACCCCCGGGACCTCACCCAGTTATACCAATATGTCCCGAAATACAATATGAACTTAGTCGAGGCTTCAAACCACGTCAAACAATGCCAAATTACTAATCATGCATCAAATCAAATTTTGAGTTTTCAAATCTTCCAAGTTCTATATTTTGCGTCGAAACGTATCAAATCAATCCGGAATGACTTCAAATTTTTCACACAAGTTATAAATGACATAACAGAGGTATTCAAATTTTCAGAATCGGATTTTGACACCAATATTAAAAAGTCAACCCCCCGGTCAAACTTTCCAAAATTTTGACTTTCGCCATTTCAAGCCTAATTCCTCTACATACCTTCAAATACTTTTCCGGACATGCTCCTATGTCCAAAATCACCATACAGAGCTATTGACAGCATCAAAATTCTATTCCGGAGTCATTTGCTAAAAAGTCAACTCTCCGGTCAATTATTTCCATTTAAGCTTCTAAATAAGGATTGTTTTTTTAATTTAATTCCGAATCTTTAGAAATTCAAACTTGACCAAACCCGTGGGTCATAATACATATTGCAAAACTACTCGAGACCTTAAGTAACTGAACGGGGTGTTGATTCTGAAAATGACAAGTCGGGTCGTTACAGTGGAGACCTTATGTTGGAAAATCATCAACTAGGGAGTAGAGACCCTATGTTCGAAAAGAGACTAGGGAGTGGAGACCCTTTGTCTAAAAAGAGACTAGGGAGTGGAGACTCTATGTATAAAATATCATCAACTAGGGAGTGGAGACCGTTGTTAGAGAATCATCAACTAGGGAGTGGAGACCCTATGTTGGAAAAGAGACTAGGGAGTGGAGCCCCGATGTCTAAAAAATGACTAGGGAGTGGAAACCCTATGTCTAAAATATCATCAACTAGGGAGTGGAGACCCTATGTTGGAAAATCATCAACTAGGGAGTGGAGACCCTATGTTGGAAAAGCGACTAGGGAGTGGGGACCCTATGCCTAAAATATCATCAACTAGGGAGTGGAGACCCTATGTTGGAAAATCATCAACTATGGAGTGGAGACCCTATGTTGGAAAAGAGACTAGGGTGTGGACACCCTATGTCTAAAATATCATCAACTAGGGAGTGGAGACCCTATGTTTGAAAAGAGACTAGGGAGTAGAGACCCTATGTCTAAAAATCAACAACTAGGGAGTGGATACCCTATGTTGTAAAAGCGACTAGGGAGTGGAAACCCTATGTCTAAAAATAAAATCAACTAGGGAGTGTTATCCCTTTCGGAAAAAGGAAAAAAGGACTTATCTGGAGTGCATGTGGACTTCAATGAACATAACAAGCCTTTTGGGCTGGATGCCTCATCTATGTAAACCATCCAACTCTCAGAAATTCATCACAACTTATGCCTCAAAATCGAGAAACCTTGCCAGGACTCTATCGATGCCAATGGTTTTGAGGATCCTCTTTTCAATCATTGGCGCCCTTTGCGGGTTTTCACCAGCTGACCTCTCTCATTTCTCTTCTCACTGTTGCCTTATAGTGCTCTTTGCAAGTTTTCACTAATAAGACTCTCTCATTTTCAATTTCTCTGCTTACCGTTGCCTTATGGTGCCCGTGAGGGTTTTCACCAATACGACTATCTCATTTTATTTCTCTCCTTTTATTGTATCAGATCCAAGTAAAAAGCATTTGGATTAAATTACAATGTTGGAACCTTTCATTTTGTTTTGTTCATTTCTTTTTTTTGTAAACATGAATTTCAAGTTCCAAAGAGGGTAACCAAAGAAAAAGGGAACCGGCTCAAAGGGTTTGCAAGAGTTGGTAGTGTTTGGGTAGCGAGAATGAAAGCCTTCGTCATTCTAATTGGAGAGTATTAAAGTTGCGAAAAGGGTCAAACATAATATCTCTTGACCGCATCTGCATTGACAGCTGATTCGAGATCATTTCCTTTAAAATCTCCCAAGTACAATGCTCCTCTTGGCAACACTCTTCTTATAATGTACGGACCTTTCCAATTCGGAGCAAATTTTCCTTTGGCTTTTTCATGGTGCGGGAGAATACGTCTCAGAACGAGTTTCCCCACTTAAAAGTTTCTAGGCCCCTCTTTCTTGTTGTAAGCACAGGCCATTCTTTGTTGGTACAACTGCCCGTGACAAACTGCGGTCATCCGCTTTTCATTAGTCATGGTCAATTGTTCCAACCGGGTCTTGATCCATTCATCATCCTCGATCTCAGCTTCAACAATGATTCGAAGAGAGGGAATTTTAACTTTTGTAGGTATTACGGCTTCAGTACCATAAACCAATAAATAGGGCGTGGCCCCAACTGAGGTGCGCACGACGGTGCGATATCCCAATAATGCAAAAATGCAGCTTTTCATGCCAATGTCTAGAACTTTGAATCATTTTCATGAGGATCTTCTTGATGTTCTTGTTTGCAGCTTGAACGGCGCCATTAGCTTTGGGCCGATAATGGGTAGAGTTACTGTAATGACCCAACCGGTCATTTTAACTTTTAGAAACCATTTCCCTAAAAATAAAACTCCCCGAACGTGCTTTTATTGATTTATGACTCGCGGGGATGGTTGGTTCGGGATTTGGAAGTGTTTGAGTTGAAATCAGAACACTTGGTTCCTTAAGTTGGCCTTAAACTGCTAAGTTTGACTTCGGTCAACATTTTTAAAAAACAACCCCCGGAACAGGGATTTGACAGTTGCAATAGCTCCGTATGGTGATTTTGGACTTAGGAACGTGTTCAGAATTTTATTTGGAAGTCCATAGTTAAATTAGGCTTGAAATGGCTAAAACATGAATTTAAGTTTGGAAGTTTGACCGGGGGGGGGGGTGACTTTTGATACCGGAGTCAGAATACAGTTTCGAAACTTTCCATAGCTCCGTTATGTTATTTATGACTTGTGTTCAAAATTTGAAGTCAATTAGACTTGATTTGATAGGTTTCGGTACCGAATGTAGAAATTAGAAATTTTAAGTTTCATTAAGTTTGAATTGGAGGATGATTCAAGGTTTTATCATTGTTTGATATGATTTGAGGTTCCGACTAAGTTCGTATAATATTTTAGGACTTGTTGGTATAATTGGTTGAGGTCCCGAGGGGCTCGGGTGAGTTTCGGACAGCTAATAGATCATTTTTGGATTTTGGAACACTACTGGTAGTCGCTGATTTCTAGTATTTTTTACCTTCTACGCGATCACGCGGATTGGATTGTGATCCCATAAGTTTTATTTGGTAGCTGAGAATTTGTTCTATGCAATCGCATGGGCAAGTCTGCGATCGCGTAGGTTGAATTTAGTTGTGCTTTGCGAACAAGTGGCTAAGGCTGCGTTCGCGAAGAGGAAATGAAGTAGAAGCTGACCACGTGCTTAATGCTTCGCGATCGCGTAGGCTTACGAAGACAGTGCTACACGATCACATAGGGTTATTTTCTGGGCAGAAAAATTTGTGCTATGCGATCGTGTGTGTTGTTCCGCGATCGCGTAGAAGAAATCCTTGGGCAGAGAGTTTAAGTTCTGAAAATGGGACTTCGTCCCATTTTCCATTTTTAACGATTTGGAACTCGGATTTAGGCGATTTTTTAGAGAGTTTTAAAGAAAACAACGGGGTAAGTGTTCTTAACTCAATATTGGTTAGATTATCCGAATCCATCACTGTTTTTATCATTTAATTGGTGGATTAAGTTGGAAAAGTTTGAAAACCCTTTTGGACATATTTGAGGATTTGAGGGCCGAATTGTTATCTGAATTTAGTGATTTTGGTATGGGTAGACTTGTGGTTGAATGGGCAATCATATTTCATAACTTTCGTCGAATTTCGAGATGTGGGCCCCACGGGCAATATTTTTGAATTGATTTCGTATTTTTATTGAAAATTGTAGTATTTTCTAGAATTGATTCCTATAATTTTCAGTGATTGTATCAAATTATTTTGGCTAGATTCGAGCCAAAAAGAGTTGGATAATCGTGGAAAAGGCCTTCTAGTGGATTACATTAGAGCAAATTGAGGTAAGTCTCTTGTCTAATCTTGTGAGGGGGAAATTGCCCTATAGGGATTAAATTAAATAATTGTTGCTAGTTGCGGGGGGTATGTACGTACGAGGTGACGAGAGTCCGTACGTAGCTACTATTAATGCTAAAGTCCGGGTAGTTTAGAACTCAAAGTATGAATTACTTGTGTAAATTTTATTATTTACTAATTAAATTATTTGATGTATATATTGTGAATTGTTATGAAAGGCAGTAAAAGATGAAATTTTCATATGCTTAAATTTTTGTTTAAATTAATTAATGGTTAAAATAAGATGTTTATCCTCTCGAATAAATCTTGCAATAAATACTTTCATTCCGGAAGTACATAAGAAAATGTCCTCCTTTCTTGTGGATCGAGCCGAATGCCTCGGAAGGATAGATGCATCTATGGATCGTGCCGTACGTCCCTCGGTACACGACACTCTGGATCGGGCTGTACGTCATTGGAAGAAATCTTGCTTAATAATAATAATAAATACACGATACTTTGATAGCCTATTCCAGCTTGTGAAGCTAATTGATAAATTGGAAATTTATTAGACTTGAAGGACTTTAATTAATACATTGAGAATTGTTGCATTTGGAAGAATTTTATTATTTCTGCTAACTTAGTAAAATTTTTGTTAACTCTATGAATTATGCTGAATTAAATAAATCCTATTCCATCCTATTATTATTATTGACCCTTAGTAAGTGTCAAAGTCAACTATCTCGTCTCTACCACTTCGAGATTAGGCTTGATACTTACTGGGTACACGTTGTTTACGTAATCATACTACCCTTGCTGCACTTTTTGTGCAGGAACTAAGACAGGTACTTGTGGAGGACCTATCATCGCACATCCTCGCTATCCGGAGGCATAGTGGTGAGCTGCCTTTCTGAGCCGTTCTGCAGGTATTAGTGACTCTCCATGTATTTTTCATTCTGTCTATTTTCATTCAGACAGTATTTTAGAGTTTTGTATAATCTATTAGATGCGCATACACTTGTGACATCGGGTCTTGGCACACACATTGGTAGAATTTGATTTTTTATTATTTTTTTGGATTTAAATTTAATCGATATATGTTTAATTTATTAGTTGGTTTGCCTAGCAGTAGTGTTGGGCGCCATTACGACCTTTAGGTGAAATTGGGTCGTGACAACATGGTATCAGAGCACTAGGTTCACGTGGGTCTCACAAGTTATGAGCAGGCCTAATATAGTCTTGCGGATCGGTACAGAGACATCTGTACTTATCTTCGAGAGGCTATAGGGTGTTAGGAAACTACCTTTCTTTATCTTCCATCATGAAATTGATGTAATACTAAATATCCTTCTCTTACTCTCTCACAGATGGTGAGAACGCTCTCGAATGAGGTTCCGGACCAGGAAAGAGATACTCCCCCAGTTACTAGACGCCGAGGGAGGGCTCCGGCCTGTGGTAGAGGTAGAGGACGTCCTAGGACTGTTCTAGTTATTCCACTAGTGGGTCCAATAGAGGATCCCATTATTGAGGAGCAGGGTGAAGTGCATGTGGCAGAGCCAGCTCCGGTGGATTTCACATCTACACCGGGATTTCAGGATGTTATGGGTCGTATACTGCGATTCATGGACACTATGACTCATGCCGGTTTATTTTTGGTAGACCCAGCCACTTCTCAGGCGGGCGGGGGAGCACAAACTCCGACTGCACAGGCTCATGGACAGGAAGCTGCAGTATATCAAACCCAGGGTGCACTACCTGTGGGTGGAGCCCAGCCAGTGGCAGCAGCTACACCTGAGCCCAGGCCAGCTCCAGCCGCTGAACCGCAGAAACTATTGGACAGATGGACTAAACTACATCCTCCTGTCTTTGGGGGTGAGCGACATGAGGACCCCAAGGACTTCATTGATCGGTTCAGGGACAGACTGCACAACATGAGAATATTGGAGTCTCATGGGGTTGATTTTGCTACTTTTCAGTTAGAGGACAGGGCCCGTAGATAGGGGTGTTCAAAATCGAACCGAAACCGAAAACCGAACCGAAACTGAAGCTTAATGGCTTATTGGTATCGGGTTAACGGTTTAACGGATGGGGAACGGATTGAAATTTTTTTATTAACGGCTTATCGATTTGGGGGCGGATTATTCAATTTTCTTAACGGATAATCCGTTAACCCGTTAAGAATATATATATATATATATATATATATATATATATATATATATATATATATATATATATATATATATATATATATATTAAATATAAAAAACCCTTCCACTTCTTCCACTTCTTCCAGGTATTAGCTTAGCTTATTCTCCCACCCTACAACAAGATTGTTTAAACTGTTATCTATGGTTCACCTCTGCTTTTATTTTTTTAAATTAATGCATGTTGTTTATGTTTAATAGAAGAACAGTAGTGTTGTGCCACAACTTTTATCCCACAATATTGACGATAGTACTGTCTTGAATTATGTTCTGGGGAAAGAGCGCATTTGCGTTTCCTGTAAATTGTTTACTGCTTATAATCTGTCCCTATTTCTATACATAACTGCCTTTTGCTCAGTGTTGTTTGTATGGTTAATGATATATCGTGAAATGCCTGGTTGAGAGTTTAAGTTAGAAATTTGAAGTTGTTGTTTGAACTTTGAAGCTGCAGAAATTCAAGCACTGTTAGGCGTTAGCTGCAGGTCAAACATTTCTGTATAGACTGCTCACTTATGGATTAATCATTTTGAAATATGTATTCTGGACTCACTTTGAATATAGACTGGAATTTCCTATTCTGAATTAATATGCTAGGCGTTAACAGACATATGTATGTCTCGACTCATGTAATGTAGTCTGCTTTGGGATTTAATGGTAGGCGTTAACAGACATGCATGTCTGGACTCATATGTAGTCTGCTTTGGGATGTAATGTAGCCTACAATATGTTATGCGTTTTTCACTCTACAACACATGACACACTACATCATTCTTATGTAGGCGTTAACAGGACTCAATGTGTAATTTTCTATTCTAAATTTGTATGCTAGGCGGTCAGCAAACAATTAATGCGCGTAATATAGATTGCATTAGGCCGATAAACCGCCCAATAACCGCCCGATAAGAGCTAAACCGATACCAATCCGCCTGATATCTTAGCGGGTGGCTAGCGGATTAATACATTTAAAAGTCGATAACCGTTAAGCCAAACCGTTAAGAGTAATTAACCGTCCAATCCGCCCAATAAGCAGCCCTATCCGTAGATGGTGGCAGTCTTATGTTCTTGGCAGACCAGCAGATTCGCCTCCCATGACTTGGGACAGGTTCACCTGTATCTTCCTTGATAGGTATATTCCACCCTCCCAAAGGGAAGAGTTGCGATTTCAGTTTGAGCAGCTCCAGCAGGGTCAGATGTCAGTGACCGACTATGAGGCGAGGTTCTATGAGTTATCTCGCCATGCACTTATGATACTCCCTACTGAGGCGGAGAGAGTGCAGAGGTTTGTAGTTGGTTTATATACTGGCATTCAGGCCACTATGGCTCGAGAGGTTGAGATGGGTACTTCTTATGATCTAGTCGTGGAGATAGCCCGGAGGATTGAGGGGGTACGTCAGCAGAGCTGAGAGCAGGTTATGAGAGATAAACAGTTTAGGTATTCTAGAGAATTCAGAGGTGCTCCGTCTGGTGGCAGAGATCAGTTCATGAGAGGGCAATCCAGCAGGCCCCCATATCCAGCACCACCGCCTCCTCGAGGTGCTCCAGTGTGACCTTATCTCAGTGCTATACCAGAGAGTTCTTACCGCCCACCGGCTATTCAGGGTTCTTCCAGTGGGTATTCAGGTCCACAGGGCCAGACTTCTAGTCACCGGCTTATTGCACCACAAAGTTATTACGATTGCGGGGATACCAGTCACATACGGAGATTTTGTCCCAGGCTGCAAGGTAGACCAGTGCAGCAAGGTCAGCAGCCTATGATTACCGCACCAGTTGCTCCACCAGTCATCCGACCACCAAGAGGTAGAGGACATGTGGGTAGAGGTCGTCATAGAAGTGGAGGTCAGCCAGGTGGATGCCAGCCAGTTGGCGCTCCAGCTCGGTTCTATGCTTTTCCAGCCAGACCAGATGCAGAGGCCTCAGATGCTATGATTTCAGGTATTATTACTGGCTATTGATTCAGGCCTATGTTCGCGATACTACTGTAGAGACTATGGCTATTGATTCAGTACCTGTAGTTCGGGAGTTCTCCGATGTATTTCCTTTAGATCTTCCAGTGATGCCACCTGATCGTGATATTGATTTATGTATTGACTTGGCTCTAGATACTCAGCCTATATCTATTCCACCGTATCACAAGGCTCCAAAAGAATTGAAAGAACAGCTTGAAGAGTTACTATCCAAAGGGTTCGTTAGACTGAGTGTATCTCCTTGGGGGCACCGGTATTATTTGTGAAGAAGAAGGATGGCACCATGTGGATGTGTATTGATTATCACCAATTGAACAAAGTCACTATTAAGAACAAGTACACGTTGTCGTGTATTGATGACCTATTTAACCAGTTGCAGGGTGCTAGGGTGTTCTCTAAGATCGACTTGAGGTCGGGGTGTCATCAGTTGAAGATTCGGGATTCGGATGTTCCGAATACTGCTTTCCGAACTAGATATGGCCATTATGAGTTTCTGGTGATGTCTTTCGGTTTAATTAATGCCCCGACAATGTTTATGGATTTGATGAACAAGGTATTCAGGCCATATATTGATTCATTTGTCATTGTCTTCATTGATGACATTTTGATTTACTCGCGCAGTAAGGAGGAGCACGAGCAACATATGAGAGTGGTGCTTCAGACATTGCGGGAACAAAAGCTATATGCTAAATTCTCCAAATGTGAGTTCTGGCTAGAGTCTGTAGCATTTTTGGGGCATATTGTATCGGGCGAGGGTATTAAGGTTTATCCCAAAAAGATTGAGGCAGTTCAGAATTGGCATCGTCTCACTTCGGCAACTGAGATCAGGAGTTTTCTGGGTTTAGCAAGTTATTATCGTCGATTCGTGGAAGGTTTTTCGTCTATTGCAGCGCCTTTGACCAAATTAACCCAGAAGGGTGCCCCGTTCCGATGGTCTGATGATTGTGAGGTGAGCTTGCAGAAGCTCAAGACAGCATTGACTACAGCACCAGTGTTAGTGTTGCCTTCCAGTTTGGGGATGTATACAGTATATTGTGACGCTTCACGTGTTGGTTTGGGTTGTGTATTGATGCAGGAAAGGCGATTTATTGCATATGCTTAATGTTATATGAACCCCCACGAGAAGAATTATCCAGTACATGATTTAGAGTTAGCTGCGATTGTTCACGCTCTTAAGATTTTGAGGCATTATCTTTATGGGGTGTCCTGTGAAGTTTATACTGATTATCGCAGTTTATAGCATTTGTTCAAGTAGAGGGACCTAAATTTGAGGCAGCGCAGATGGCTGGAGTTACTAAAAGATTATGATATTACTATCATGTATCATTCGGGCAAATCAAATGTGGTTGCAGATGCCTTGAGTAGAAAGGCGAAGAGTATGGGTAGTTTGGCTTTCATTTCAGCAGAGGAAAGGCCATTAGCTTCGGATATTCAGTCCTTGGCCAACAGACTTGTGAGGTTGGATATTTCAGAGCCCAGCCGAGTTCTTGCATGTATTGTGCCCCAATCTTCACTATTTGAGCAGATCAAGGCTCGCCAGTATGATGACCCACACTTGATGGTTCTTCGAGAAACGGTACTACGAGGTAGTTCCATGGAAGTTTCTATTGGTGCGGATGGTGTTCTGCGACTCCAGGGTCGTCTATGTGTTCCTAATATGGATGGGCTGAGGAAAAAGATCTTAGAGGAGGCACACAGTTATGGGTATTTTATTCATCTGGGTGCTATGAAGATGTATCATGATCTAAGGCAGCATTATTGGTGGCGGCAAATGAAAAAGGATATAGTTGAGTATGTAGCTAGGTGTCTGAATTGCCACCAAGTTAAATATGAGCACTAGAAGCCAGGTGGCCTACTTCAGCAGATGACTATACCGGAGTGGAAATGGGAACGCATCACTATAGACTTTGTAGTTGGGTTGCCGCGGACCTTGTGGAAGTTTGATGCAGTTTGGGTCATTGTTGACAGGTTGACCAAGTCGGCACATTTTATTCCTGTTGTGACTACGTATACTTCAGAGAGGTTGGCCCAGATTTATATTTAGGAGATAGTTCGATTGCACGGTGTGCCAATTTCTATCATATCAGATAGAGGTCCTCAGTTTACTTCACATTTCTAGAGAGCAGTATAGAGTGAGTTGGGGACCCGTGTAGAGCTCAACACTGCTTTTCATCCGTAGACCAACGGACAGTCAGAGCGGACAATTCAAATTTTGGAGGATATGCTCAGGGCATGTGTGATTGACTTTGGAGGTCAGTGGGATCGTTTCTTGCCTTTGGCCGAGTTTGCTTATAATAATAGTTACTAATCCAGCATCGAGATGGCTCTATTTGAGGCTTTATATGGTCGTCGATGTTGTTCGCCCATCGGAAGGTTTGAGCCCGGTGAAGCAAAGTTATATGGTACTGATTTGGTGAAGGATGCCTTGGAAAAGGTAAAGTTGATTCAGGAGCGACTTCGTACAGCACAATCCAAACAAATCAGAAAGCGCGTGAATTATCATTTATGGTAGGTGCAAACGTTCTCTTGAAGGTTTCGCCGATGAAAGGAATTATGAGATTCGGGAAGAAGGGCAAGTTGAGCACAAGGTTTATAGGCCTATTTGAGATGTTGAGACGAGTTGGGGAGGTTGCTTATGAGCTTGCATTGCCTCCCAGTCTATCGGGAGTTCATCCGGTTTTCCATGTATCTATACTCCGGAAGTACAATGTTGACCTGTCACATGTGTTGGACTTCAGCACAGTTCAGCTTGATAAGAGTTTGGGTTATGAAGAGGAGCCAGTTGCCATTGTTGATAAACATGTTCACCAATTAATGTCCAAGAGGATTTCTGTAGTAAAAGTTCAGTCGAGGGGCCAACTGTCGCACCCCGTTTTTCCTTGCAGAAAGCGGGCTTCGACGTCGTGACAACTCTTTTAAATGGGAGGGTACTAAAAGAGAGTCGCCACCTAACGGATTAAGGTGCGTTAGGGCACCTATTTTGCAGATAACTCTGATTTAACTAGTTTGTGTCACCAAAGATCGGGTAAGGGCTCAAATTACCTCGAGGAGAAGGTGTTAGGCACTCCTCGAGGTCCACAATGGTGGGTCCCGGCCGAACTCAAATTATATGAATTAGTCAAAGAGAAGGGAAGCAATTTGGACAAATAAAGTGATTGACTTTAAACAAAGGTAGGGGGTCCTAAGTTTTTTAGCCTAAAGGGTCATCCCGTGCAACATAAATAATACTTCGTAACTCCCTCAAGATAGGGTGTTACTCATATTATTCAGCGGGCATAGACTATCGTCTCCTACTACCCGATTACTATCTTTAAGTTGTTTATCTAAAGCGCACTAGTCAATTCTAAGTCGTACTCTATGCGTGCACTACCCGTCCCATGCCTATGGTACAGGAGGCATTTGGACCTCTATTTCAGGGGGGATCTAGACTTTAACTTAGGTTGATCAAAAATGATAAAACTAGGCGACATACAAAAAAACAAGTTGGGACTTAATGTAAAGGCAATTAAGAGCTCAAGTTAGCCTCCACATACAAACAAACAAATGCACGCGGGCAATACATAGTTTTAGAATTTGAGACTTAGAGTCCCATATGCATGGATTCTAGGTGATGCCGAATTCAATATCTTATATGTGGTGCTGTTGTCCCAAGTTAACTGATTTGCAGATTATGGAGGTCATGAAACCTATAGACATAATTTCTAAGCGACTATACAGTTTAGGAGTATTTGGTATTACACGCTGATTATTGAGATTACAGGTTGTAGGTTATTAAACATATAGACATGATCTCTAGGTGATTTACGCAGTAGGATCAATAAAACTTATTGGAAATGCTCAAAATTACTTATGCCTCCTTATAATCACATGGATAACAACGTTTGAAGAGCGAGTGGTGATGTCCTATAGGCATAATTTCTAGAGACTAGTGATTGGAACTGATTCTCATATGTTAGCTCCTATAGGCATGGTTTCTAGATGGACAATATGATGCAATATCGATTTTAAGTAATTAAAATCCTACAGGCATGATATCTATGGAGCGTGGTGCTGATTGAAAGGACTGTTATTAGCATTCATTCCCTATATGCATGATATCTAATAATCGGACAGAAATAGGCATAGGAGTAGGTAAAATATCTAGTCAAACAATCATGCTTTTGAATAATGTGTAAGTATTAGGCAGGTTAAGTGAAGTGTGTGATTTCCTATAGGCATGGTTTCTAATAAGCAGAAATAGAACACAATTGAACCAAGTACTGAAACCATAAGCGGGATTGCTAACATATAATGACTGAACAAAATAGGATACCTATAGGCATGATTTCTAACACACAATAACTAAACACACATTATTGAATCTATAGGCAGGATTCCTACCCCATTGATTGCAAATATAAGATAAAAATCCCTTTCCTAATTTCACTAATACCTCAAATGTTATTACAAGAATTATTACAGGCCCAAAATGAATAGAATGAATTACAAAGTAGAATAGCTATAGGGAGCCTACAGCAGGCCCAAAGATACACCCGGCCATGCTAGGCGTTCATTCTCATAGTTTATAACAGCCCAAAATTACATCCTCATGGGCATAAGGCAGCCAGGAATCAAGTGATTCACCCAGTGGGCACATGGCAGAGTTGAGCATTAGAACCATGGCCCTAGTGTGTCATAGTTCCCAGGGTTTTCAAGAACCCAGGGTAGTGCTCACACTAGGGAGGTAGATAGGGGAAATTCAGAGAAAGCCTAAGGACCAAATCCTAGTGTGTCAGAGTTCATAATTGTCTCAATTGGACCTCGAGAAGTGCTCACATTAGGGAGGTCAAATGATAGAACCTAAGTAGCCTTGGCTTTCAGCCGGCTAAGAATAAGAACTCAAAGAGACCAAGTAGTAAAGGAATAGACTGAGGTTAGAGGGACAACAATGAAGGATACAAACAGATTCAAATTGAACACATAGAACTGGTAGTAGAACATGCTTAGATTTCGAGAACAGACTTAACAAAGTTTCAGAAAAACAAGTTCAACACATAATGCATATACCAACAAGACAGGTTTCCAAGATTGATGTACACAGACTCATATTTAGAAAAAAGGGGGGTTCAGATTATGCTAAGTGTAGATACTACTGTCCCAAGAAGGGATTATATCAATTGGCAACATAACTTAACAGAATGAGAAAAAATTAAGGCCACTATGACATGGTAGAAGCATACAGGATCAAACATGTTACATGTCATCACAGCAAGTTCAGAAACAAACTTATGCAAAACACTTAGTGAATACCTTCATGCTTAGTCATCTAATCCATAAAAGGAGATATGAAAGCATGTTCAAGTAAAAGGGTTAATAGCAAATTTAAACACTAAACAGATGGCTAAAGTGCAAAGGTTCTAAACATCAGAAACACATAGGCTAGGCAGACTTAAAAAGAAATTACTCAACTTAAAGCAGGTCTAAACATATCTCAAATTACAAGCGTAATGACATTTTAGATTAGAAAGGCCTAGAATTGAATTAAGACAGACATGATTGCATACGAAAACAACATAGAAACATATTGAACAACAACCTTCAGAAGTGAAAATAGATGCTAATGACAGGTAAATAGGAATGAAGCGACGAAAGTTCATCAACGCACCAGTTAAATAAAAATAAGAAAGAACAAAGTCCACAGTAGCAAGAACCCAGAATTTCTGGCCTTGGCCGTTAAGCGAAGAGACAACAAAGTACACAGTAACAAGAACCAAGAATTTCTGGCCTTGGTTTTCAGCCGGCAAAGAACCAGAATACAGAACAAGAGTATTTAGAGAACAAAGAGTGATAATTTCAGTTTTTTAGTAAACATTACGATTCAAGTCTGTCCCAAAAAGGGGAATGGGAAGGGGTTTATATAGTAGTAGAAATTAACATCCAAACAAGAAAAATCATCAATCAAACACGAGAAAGGAAAGAATCATCGCATGCAATTAAATCAGTAAGGAAAAGAGAAAAATCTTAAACCCTAATTTTAGGGAAAGTGTAAAATCGACAGAAACCAAAAATAAATAAAAGGTAAAAATCACATGCTGCATAGAATAAGATGAACATGGACATAAATACCTTTTAAAATCAAAGAATCGAACCAGATTTGGTTCGATTTAAAAGAATCTGAAACCCTAATTTTAAGGTGAGTAGGAATCACAGACATGCACATGGATTCTTACCATAAACGAACAAGAACGAACATAGAAGGAAAAGGTCAAGGAAATGAACCAGCTTTGGTTCTAAATCGTTGAAATCCTCTTGCCATGTTTAGGCAAGCGGTATATAGAAGGTTCTAGTACCAAGGGAGAGTCGAATATGGCAAGAAATGACCATGGAATCCCATGATCGGTAGGATTAGGAGAGAAAATTGGGGGGAGATGGCTAGGGTTTGACAGAGAGAGAAGGGGAGTTTCAGAGAATTCGAGGGCGGCGGGTGAAGGGACTAATGGTTTAGGCTTTATGGGGGTTCTGGTATAATTTAAAAGGGCGGGTGTAATATGGGTCGTTGATCTCAGAGATCAACGACCACGATTAGTCGGGGGTTCTGGGTAGGGTTAGTGAAATGGGTCGCGAGCGGGTATGGGGTTGGGTTAATTGTTTTGGGCTCAAGGGTTATTGGGCTGGGATTGGGTAATTAGGTCCGAAATTAAAAGGAATTTAGGGTTAGATTTTAAATACCCAATGTTTAATAAATAAATAATTTATAAAAGTAATTAATAAATATCAAAATTATCATTTGTGCATGAAAATGATTTAAAATAATTGTTTAACATAATAAAAATATAAAAAGTTATTTTCTGCATAAATAGTGTAATTATACATGTATATGGGTTATTATTGCAAAATGTTCAATTTGGCCCTAAAACAATGCAAATGTAATTTTAAAAAATACCCTGAAAATATTTAAACCTTATATTGGTGTAAATTATAAGTTTTAGATGATTAAATCATCATAAAATAATTTGAAGGATAATTATTGGATATTTATACAATAAAAATGCAGAAAAAAATTGATTTAAAGTTTTTTTTAAAAATCATGGAAAATTATGAAAATACTTGTGTATGCTTGTAAATCAGATGATGATGCATATGCTCTATTTTGGAATTATAGATTTGAAAAATATGAGGGAAAGTCGGGTATCAACAGCTGCCCCTCTTTACCCGGGAAGGATGAAAGAGTTGTCGGGTAAAGAAATAATGACCGATTTTGACCTAATGGGGTGATTTGAAAAGATATTGGCCGGCCCCTGGTCTCTGAGCTACTTACATATCCCTGGTTTTACAGGAATCAGGCCATGGGTAGTTCCGGATCCAACGCTGGAATAAACCTACAGAATTATTGTAAGAACTGACAAGATATTCTAGATAGGACAATATCGGGATTGGGAATGGGTGTATCTGAGAATAATTATGGATATTTGAATGGGTATGGTGATTGGTTACGTTTGAAATAATTGCAGGATATGAATGTTGAATGGAAACTGGAGCGAAGACCGCTTCCGTTAAGAGAACGGTTACTTCCTGGATCACCTGCAAACTCAAAACACGATGTATGAACAATATATATATTGATTATTGCAAGAATTTAAACATGATGATAATTCCCTTTGGACCATGGAGATCGTCTTTGGACGGTGAGGATGATGTCTTTAGACCATGATGTCCCGGGCCATGAGTTGTGAGATAGGGGATTCGCAGGCGATGAAATGATGTTCTCGGGCTATGAAGGTGGTGTCTCTGAACCATGATGCCTTTGAATAATGATGTGCAATATTAAGAGATGCTCAGGCCATGACATAGTGTATTCCAGCTATGAAGATGATGCCTCCGGACTATGACGCCCTCGAAAAATTGGGCTATGTATCAGCCCATGAGATGCAAAGACATGATGCTTGAGATAAGACAAGCAGAGCTTAGTCGTGTGTACGGTCGGAGGTAGAGCTCAGTCTCGAGAGAAGAGAATGATGCAAGGTTTTTGGAATAGAGGAACATTTGTGGTCATGCAAGGAGAGACAATGCTTAGTCTCGTGGGGGGGGGGGCAGAGCTTAGCCTTATGCAAGATTTGAGACAATGTTTAGTCTCGTGCGATGGGAAGGCAGAGCTTAGCCTTATGCAATTAAGAAGGCATGGCTTAGCCTCAAGCAAAGATTTGAGAAAATGCTTAGTCTCATGCAATGGGAAGGCAGAGCTTAGCCTTATGCAATTAAGGAGGCAGGGCTTAGCCTCATGCAAAGATTTCATACAATGCTTAGTCTCATGCAATAGGATGGCAGAGCTTAGCCTTATGCAATTAAGGAGACATGGCTTAGCCTTATGCAAGGTTGGTACAATGCTTAATCTCATACAATGGAAGGCAATGCTTAGCCTTATGCAGTTGAGGAGTCATGGATTAGCCTCATGCAGGATGGTGACAATGCTTAGTCTCACGCAAATGAAAGAAAAGTTTTAGCCTTATGCTATTGAAGAGGCATGGCTTAGACTCATGCAAGATGGAGACGGTGCTTGGTCTCATGCAAGGGGAAGGCAATGCTTAGCCTTATGCAGTTGAGGAGGTAGGGCTTAGCCTCATGCAAGATTTGAGACAATGCTTAGTCTCATTTCAATAGAAGGCAATGCTTAGCCTTATGCAGTTGAGGAGGCAGGGCTTAGCCTCATGCAGGATGGAGAAAATGCTTAGTCTCATGAAGCGAATAAATAATAAGTGATAGAAGAGTATTTCTTAGTTGTGGATGAGTTCGGTGGCCTTGTTGTTGTGAAGACAGTGATTCTAAGGTGTGCATGTACTGGTGACTATCTCTTGTTCCTGCATTCAAAGAAAAATCGTGAGTTTTGTGGGGGATGTTGGTTCATGCCTTTGTCGTCTTGCTTTGCTCTGTTCGGCATTGAAATCCTGTTCGAGTTACCATGGGTAGCATCTGGCTAAGAATAAAGTTTTCGAAAAAAATATGCATGCATAGTTATTGAAAACATAGTAATGTGTAATTTAAAAATTGATTAGATGAGCCAATAACTGCGACACTATTAGAGACATTGTGACCTTCTTTGCCATAGAATTTTGAGGGTCCTCCTCAAAATTCTGACCCAGTTACCTAGACAAATTTTTGGTTGTTCCACATACAGTGTCGTTGGCTGAACTTGCTTCGAAATTTTGAGGGTCCTTCTCACACTTCTGCCCCAGTTTCCGATTATGGGGAAAATGGAAATTTTATTGTATTGTGACCGAACCCACAGGGCTGCCTACGTATCCCCTCTTAAATGGGAATCATGTCAAGCGTAGTTCAATTACATCATATGCAAAAAGTTTAGACATAGTATCTTTTGACTGCGTCTGAATTAATAGTCTTTGGACAAATTTCTCCATTCATCTCTGCAAGTATGAGTGCTCCTCCTGTTAGTACCCTGTGAACCATATAAGGCCCTTGCCAGTTGGGTGAGAATTTTCCTTTGGCTTCATCCTGATGTGGAAAGATCTATTTCAGCACTAGCTGCCCCAGTGTGAACTGTCTAAGTTTAACCCTTTTGTTGAAAGCTCTGGACATTCTGTTATGATAAAGCTGACCATGACACACCACATTCATTCTTTTCCCATCAATGAGAGCTAACTGCTCGTAGCGGCTTCTTATCCATTCTGCATCACTGAGCTCAACTTCTTGTATAATTCTCAAGGAAGGAATTTCTACCTCGACGGGGATGACGGCTTCAGTACCGTAGACCAATAGGTAAGGAGTTGCCCCGGTTGACATGCGGATTGTGGTACGATATCCCAATAAGCCAAATAGTAACTTCTCGTACCACTGCTTGTGATTCTCTACCATCTTCCTTAGTATCTTCTTAATGTTCTTGTTGGCGGCTTCCACAGCTCTATTCATTTGGGGTCGGTATGCTGTGGAGTTTTTGGCTTTCATTAGATCACTGTTGAGATTGGCGGCATTGTCAGTGATTATGGATTCTGGAACCCCAAATCGATAAACAATACGGTCCCTGACAAAACCTGTGACGCCTTTCTTGGTTACCGCTTTGTAAGATGCAGCTTCAACCCACTTTGTGAAATAGTCGATGGCCACTAGAATGAACATGTGCCCATTTGAAGCGGTGGGCTCGATTGGTCCAATGACATCCATTCCCCAGGCAGCAAAAGGCCAAGTTGCGCTGGTTACATTAAGTTCATTTGGAGGTACCCATATCATATCTGCGTGTATCTGGCACTAATGACATATCTGGACATACCTGATACAGTCTGTTTCCATAGTCATCCAAAAGTATCCGGCTCTGAGTATCTTCTTGGCTAGGATGAAACCATTCATATGTGGGCCGCAGGTTCCAGCGTGTATCTCTTCAAGTAGTTTGGAGGCTTCTTTGGTGTCAACACACCGTAATAGCCCTAGATCTGGAGTTCTTCTATATAGAATTCCTCCACTCTGGAAGAAATGGTTAGATAACCTCCGAAGTGTGCGTTTCTGGGTATGGCTTGCGTGCTCTGGATATTCTCTTTTTGTCAAATATTCCCTGATATCATGGAACCATGGATTCCCATATGTTTCTTCTTCAACATGAGCACAGTAAGCCGGCTGATTATGAATCCTTACCGGAATAGGGTCGATGAAATTCTTGTCTGGATGTTGTATCATTGAGGACAAAGTGGCCAATGCGTCTGCAAACTTATTTTGGATTCTCAAAACATGTCTAAACTCTATCTTGGTGAACCTCTTCATCATCTCTTGCACATGATATAGATATGGTAATATCTTGGTATTCTTTGTAGCCCATTCTCCCCGTACCTGATATACCAGCAGATCTGAATCGCCAATTACCAGTAATTTCTGGATATTCATGTCAACAACCAAATTGAGCCCAATATGCAAGCCTCATATTCTTCCATATTATTGGTGCACGAAAATCTGAGTTTTGTGGATACCGGATAATGTTGATCTATTTCTGACACCAAAACGGCTCCAATACCTACTTCTTTAAAGTTTGCGGCTCCATCGAAAAACATTCTCTACCCGTTGTAGGCTTCGGCGATATCTTCTCCTACGAATGATACTTCTTCATCAGGAAAATACATTTTTAGTGGTTCATAGTCTCCTCCTACAGGATTTTCTACAAGATGATCCGCTAATGCTTGTCCCTTAACCGCCTTTTGAGTCACATAGACAATGTCGAATTCACTCAACAATATCTGCCATTTTGCCAGCTTCCCTGTAGGCATGGGTTTCTGGAGGATGTACTTCAGAGGGTCCATCCTTGATATGAGATATGTGGTTTAGGCACAGAAGTAGTGCCTCAGTTTCTGGGCTATCCACGTCAAAGCACAACAGGTGTATTCCAACAAAGAATATCATGATTCGTAGGCTGTGAACTTCTTACTCAAATAGTATATGGCCTGTTCTTTCCTTCCCGTCTTGTCATGTTGTCCCAAGACACAACCGAAAGCCCCATCTAATATGGAGAGATAGAGTAGCAGTGGTCTACCAGGTTCTGGCGGGACCAAGACTAGCGGTGTGGACAAATATTCTTTGATTCTGTCAAAAGCTTTTCGACAGTTTTTAGTCCAATTGGTTGCGGCATCCTTATTTAACATTTTGAAAATCGGATCACAGATCACGGTTGATTGTGCTATGAAGCGGCTGATGTAATTAAGACGTCCCAAGAAGCTCATCACGTCTTTCTTGTTATTTGGAAGCGGCAAATCCTGGATAGTATTGACCTTTGATGGGTCTAACTCAATTCCTCGGCGGCTGACGATGAACCCTAATAACTTTCCTACGGGGACCCCGAAGGCACATTTTGCGGGGTTCAGTTTCAGATTGTACTTCCGCAGCCGGTCAAAGAACTTTCTCAGATCTGCTATATGATCTGCGGCTCTCTTGGATTTGATGATGACATCCTCCACATATACTTCTATCTTCTTGTGTATCATGTCATGTAAAATGGTTGTCATGGCCCTCATGTAGGTGGCCCCAGCATTCTTTAAACCAAACAGCATCATTTCGTAACAGTACATTCCCCACGTCATGATGAAAGCTGTTTTCTCCGCGTCTTCTTCATCCATACAAATATGATGATATCCCGCGAAGCAATACACAAAGGATTGGAGTTCATTCTTGGCGTAATTGTCGATCAGTATGTGTATGTTGGGTAACGAGAAATCATCTTTGGGGCTTGCTCTGTTTAGGGCCCGATAATCGACGCATACTCTGACTTTCCCATCCTTTTTGGAACTGGCACGATGTTAGCCAACCAAGTTGGATATTCAACCACTCTAAGAACCTTAGCTTTGATCTGTTTGGTGACTTCTTCTTTGATTTTCAAACTTATATCTAGCTTGAACTTTCCGAGCTTCTGCTTTACTGGAGGACACATTAGATTGGTCGGTAGCTTGTGAGCCACTATGGACGTGCTCAGCCCGGTCATATCATCATATGAACATGCAAAAATATCTTCATACTCTCTTAAGAAATGAGTGTACTCTTTCTTCTCTGATGGTGACAAGTGAATGCTTATGCAGGTTTCTTTGACGGTTTCAGAATCTCCCAAGTTGACTACCTCAGTCTCGTCCAGATTGGACTTAGGTTTGTTCTCAAAATTCTCAACTTCTCTAACGATTTCCTCAGGTATCACATCTTCTTCTTCTATCTCTTCTGAGTCACTATCCTTATGTTGCGTTGTCTCATTACATGTCACAGTCGTTGGTTCATCAAGGTAAGAAATAGTAATGATGTAGAGAGAAAGATATGAAAGATAATAATAATAATAAAACATCAAGCCATTTGATAAGTATTGAAATGTCAAACAAAGCAAATTTTAATGACTTCAAACAATGTTTTCTAAAGCAAAATACTAAAAGGAGAGAAAAAATATTTTAAACAAAAATGCTCAAAAGGAATTGTTTTCAAAATGAATGACAGTAGCAGCCATACTACCCCGGGACTCGTTGGGCCTTCGATGGTGTGGAAGTCCAGTTCCTGAGAATAGCTCCCTTCTTCTCTGTGTGGATGATGAGGCCTTCCTCTTCCTCCTCCTCAACCATCGCACTGCAATCCATGTCTTCACTTTCCAAGAACAGATTCCTTAAGCCAGCTAGAACTTCATCTTCTTCAGATCCCCATATCATGTCGGCCTGATGAAAGGATTGGCTCAAATGTGGTACCAGCTGCTCAAGAGGGTAATAAGGACCATGCCATGGCGATGACCAATCATCATACTCTTGCCAGGTGTACTAATATCCAAGTCCAAAGGTTATGCCGTGATGTTTTAGCTATATCGGTTTGGTAATACCTTGGAGGTTCTTCCCGAGCCATTTACCGGGTTCATACCCTTCCCACGCTAGTATGCTTTCTATTTTGCTGCTCCACCACTTGTCTTTCTCAATTGCATTGATGCACTCGATGCGGTGATAAGTCTCCCCACCTAGCTTCCTTCTATTTTCCAAGACCGGAACAGTTTGGTTGGTATAAATGGGATTACTCCCGTCTCCATGAATGATCACCTCCTGATGTAGAGTAGAAGCTACGGCCCCGACGGCATATATCTAAGGTCGTCCCAACAGCAGATTGTATGAGGCAGATATGTCTAGCACTTGAAATTCAACATCAAACCAAGTCAAGCCCATCGGCAAGCATAGATTGGTTTCCCTAATTGTGGCCCTTTGAGACCCATCAAACACCTTCACATTCATAGTCCCTGCTCGTATTTCATGCAAACCTTTACCCAACCTTTTCAGAGTAGTTATAGGATAAATGTTGAGACTGGACCCTCCATCTATCAAAACCCTGCAATGAATATATCCTCGCATTGTACCGTGATGTGCAACACCCTGTTGTGGCTTAATCTCTCTGGTGGCAGTTCGTCTTCATGAAAGGTGATCTTGTGGCTCTCCAGTACTTGCCCTACCATGTTAGCCATCTGCCCACTGGTGATATTGTTAGGTACGTAAGCTTCATTTAATACCTTCATCAAGGCATTTCTATGTGCCTTAGAATTCTGCATTAATGATAGGGTGGATATCTGAGTAGGAGTTTTGTTCAGATGGTCTCCCACAGAATATTCTCTCGCTTGCACCTTTCTCCAAAGATCATCCGGGCCAGTTTCGATGATGGGTTGCTTATAAGCAGTTTCTCTACTCGTTCCTCCCAAATTCTCAGGTGTATAAATTCTATCAGTCCTAGTCATCCTTTGTGTTACACCAGATTCTTCTATTTTTGCTTTTTCTTTCCTCCTGGCTTCTGCAACATAGTCCTAGGGTACGTCATTGGATTTAAAGGGCGGTGTGGATGCTACCATCACAGTGAAGGGTGTGGTTACTTCTATTCGAATGGAGAAGGTGCAACTGTAGGTGTTGTTTCCACCTCGAACGTGGTTGGTGCGGCTACTTCAACTTCAACTGGTGGCTATATCTGTACCACAATAGGAGTAAGAGTGGCCGCAGTTTTCTTTGGGTCATCCCCTTCTCGAATAAGCCCAATCGACCCTTATGGGTCCCATTGTTCATCAGTCTCTATCATATTTACTCCCTCAACCCTATGATCCGGGAGGGGATTGTTGCGGACGTTAGGTGCAACCTCCTTTGCTTGTATAACCTTGGTATTGATTAGTGTCTGGATTTTGTCTTTCAGGGTGCGACATTCTTTAATGATATAACATTTCATGGCAGAGTGGTAGCACATGTTTTGTTTGGATTGACCCATTGAGAGGAGTTTTCTGCGGATCGGGGGTAAGTTGCGGTGTATTTTGAAGAGTATGGTAGGTAGTAGTTTGTGGATACTGAGTCGGAAGATGTTGGTATTGAGGAGGAGTTGGCACTGGTGGAGGGTTAGGATTTTGAGGAGGTGTGGCGTATTGATGAGATGCGGGAGGATATTGTGGATGTTGGTTTGGTGTATTTTGAGGAGGTGTTGGGTTTTGGGCATTCTGTTGGTTAATATCTAGGATGTTTAAGGTGAGGGAGAGGTTTGCCAAGTTGAGGACCTGCTCAAGTTCCCCTTGCAATTCCAGTATTTTTTGCACCAACCGTGGAACCAAATCATTTTGTGCCGGAGTACTCCGACCATCTGAAGTTTCAACATTTTCCGCATGCGCAGCGTTATATTTACTGATACCACTCATGTCATCCATCTTAGTCTTTCCCTAACTTTTAGGATCACTTGGAGAAGGAGAAGGTGGAGGGCCTCTGGATCTGGTATGATATGCTGATGATGCCAGTATGCAAGAACCAACCTTAGGGGATGGTAATAATCAAAACAAACAAAAGCAAAAAGGTAAACTAGTCAGTAGGGATTTTGGAAGGATATTTGCGTATTTAAACATGTATTGTGGAATTATAAATTCGCGTCCTAATTTTGGGGAACTCATTTTGCCTGAGGTAGGCCTAGCAACACATAGATTTGGAGAAACTTGATGCCGATAACTGCCTCATTTCACTAATGTAATAAATAGATCAAACCTCTAAAATGACAATAATTAAAAGAGTTGCTAGTGGCATTTGCCTTATTACAATCAATTTCTAAAATGACTCTAGAAAAGCAAATAAACAACCATTCTATTTTATTTGGTCCTGGAGGGACCTTCTCCAAGCTTTGCCTTCTTGGCCCCATCGATCAGATTCCCCAGATCATGCATGTCCAGCAGCAGATACGCCCTTGCTAATTGTCCTCCTTCGTTGCCCTCTGCATTCTGACAATCCACTATCCTTTTCCTCATCTTCCCTTCAAGTTCTATCATACCCTGCTCTAAGTACTCCAGCCTCTCTATTGATTTTGCAGCAACTTCCCTCCATTCATTGATTGATTCCATGTCTATCTTGTGTTGTTCTAAATGTCTGGCTTCAGACTCAAGGATTCTTTTGCGCAGCCTCTTGTATTTTACTTGTGTTTCAGCAACATCGTTTATGACCCTGTTTCCTCGATCGATCCCTGGCTCGACTTCTCCTGCTATGTCATCATCCAACCATGATAGGTATAAAACACATGATCGACGTGTTACCGATCTGGTTCGATGGTATCCTTTTCCATAATAATCTTCAGATGCCACATGTGTTGGGCCTCACACTTGGATGGAATGGAACCACCTTGAAAATCTGCTTTGTAGTGAACCATCTTAGAAACTCGCGGTATGACTTGTTTTCTCCCAGCCTGTCTCATGACCCTGATAGGAGCATAAGGATAGATAGCCCTCAACCCGATAAACACTAAGTGAGGAACATCCCTGGACCTGATGATGAAATCGCTAGTAGGGAACCACTCGAACATCCAATGGACCTTGTAATCAGTCAAATTGCTAAAGAAGTGTACCCAATCCACGGCGTTTTCCGGTTGTGCAAACCTGTCTGGGATGAAAGTCATTCTTTTTGGATGGTGAAAGGCTATATGGTTATTTCATGGTCGCCGCGGAAATTCCTGACTGTATTGTCCTCTTTGAAAATGCTCCAACAACCATATTTGCAGTAACAAATTACAACCCTTAAAATGTCTGAATCCCTTCTTAAAATGGTCCAAAGCTCGATATATCTCTGCCACGATCATTGGGACAATAGTCTAAGTTTGTCCCTCAATCCCTTCCATTAAGGTCTTGGTAACCATAGCCAAACAAGTGTGAATCCTGTCTCCTTGAATTGGAAATACTATCTTACCCTGAAAACAGACGATGAACACAAAAACCCGACGATGAGTCCAACCCAGGGAAGTGATGGCAAATTCATCATGATAGATACAGTAGGATGTGTTATGCCCATAACGCTCGTAGAGGAAGTCGAAAGGATGTAGGACTTCTTCAGGCAGACTAACTCGTCATTTTTTCTAAGACCTATCATTTTCAGAAATCCCCTAGAAGTACGATTTTCCGGTACCAGCAGACCAGGGCTATCCCAAGGTAGCCCGGCAAAACCTCCTATTTCCTCAAGAAGGGGAGTCATCTCTATGTTACCAAAACGAAAAACAACCATGTTTTCATCCCAGAACATAGTAGCGGCCTTGATCAATACATTGTTTGTCTGAATGTCCAGCAAATAAGGTAAATTTCCAAGAATTCTTTTCACATGGTTCTTGTCGCTTGGCGAGAGATTATCCCACCAGTCTAGCAATAGAGGTGAGATACTTCGGACCATGCCGAACCTAGGGACTTCATGCCTCATTTCTGCAAAACAAATAAAGTTAGCCCTTTCCCCTTCCAGGTTTGACTACTTACACATTAATGATTAGCATATCAGCATGTTTTCTCCAAATAATGCACATATCATGATCGTGCCCGTTGGGATTATGGAAATCCCGATGGACTTTGGACAAGGCTTTCCTTAGAGAGTTATTATGCATACAACATTCTAACTCATGCTAGGTTTGGACATGATGCATGCACAGTTAACATCAGAGTAGGGTTTTCTATAGAAGTCTAGACCGGTACCCTCAAGCGGACAACTTGAGAGGGAAAGGCACGAAACCGTCTGATCGACTAGTTTTACCGCAAATAAGCCTTTTCAAATTTAGAAAGGGTTATATAGGAAGAGCGGACACTCATCAAGTGCCGCTATAGTATTAATTGCGCACGAGTGGAATATGATGCAGAGCATGTAATTATGCAAAAAATAAAACAACACCTTGTCAAGTATTTTTCATGATGAAAGCGATAAATGCGGTATTTAATAAATGTAAAGACAGGAAAGAAAGCAAAACAAAGAAGGAGTTAGTTTGCATAATGAAAAAATTATAATAAAGCGGTAAAAGGGGTGGGGATTGGGAAAGACATAAAGATTGAAGCCAGCGAATAACGTTAAACGGAAAGTTGTATGTAAATTCATGTAAAAGGGAAAATAGGAAAGAGGGTGTGCATGTAGCAAATAAACGGTGAATTTGAGCATAAAATAATAAAGACACGCTTATCGAGGGAGACTAATTCACATAGACCAAGTTCATTATGGTAAGAACCTAACGATATCCCCAGCAGAGTCGCCATGTTGTCGCGCCCCATTTTTCCTCGCGGAAAGCGGGCTTCAACGCCGCGACAACTCTTTTAAATGGGAAGGTACTATAAGAGAGTAGCCACCTAACGGATTAAGGTGCATTAGGGCACCTATTTTGCAGATAACTCTAATTTAACTAGTTTGTGTCACCAAAGATCAGGTAAGGGCTCAAATTACCTCGAGGAGAAGGTGTTAGGCACTCCTCGAGGTCCATAACGGTGGGTCCCGGCCGAACTTGAATTATATGAATTAGTCTAAGATAAGGGAAGCAATTTGGATAAATAAAGTGATTGACTTTAAACAAAGGTGGGGGGTCCTACGTTTTTTAGCCTAAAGGATCACCCCGTATAATATAAATAATACTTCGTAACTCCCTCAAGATGGGGTGTTACTCATATTATTTAGCGGGCATAGACTATCATCTTCTGCTACCCGATTACTATCTTTAAGTTGTTTCCCTAAAGCACACTAGTCAATTCTAAGCCGTACTCTATGCTTGCACTACCCGTCACATGCCTATGGTCCAGGAGGCATTTGGACCTCTATTTCAGGGGGGTTCTAGACTTTAACTTAGGTTACTAAAAAATGATAAAACTAAGCTATATACAAAAAAACAAGTTGGGACTTCATGTAAAAGCAATTAAGAGCTCAAGTTAGCCTCCACACACAAACAAACAAATGCACGAGGGCAATACATAGTTTCAGAATTTGAAACTTAGAGTCCCATATGCAGGGATTCTAGGTGATGCCGAATTCAATATCGTATATGTGGTGCTGCTGTCCAAAGTTAACTAATTTGCAGATTATGGGGGTCATGAAACCTATAGACATGATTTCTAAGCGACTATACAGTTTAGGAGCATTTGGTATTACACGGTGATTATTGAGACTACAGGTTGTAGGTTATTAAACATATAGATATGATCTCTAGGTTATTCATGCAGTAGGGTCAATAAAAGTTATTGGAATTGCTCAAAATTACGTATGCCTCCTTATAATCACATAGATAACAGCGTTTGAAGAGCGAGTGGTGATGTCCTATAGGCATGGTTTCTAGAGACTAGTGATTGGAACTGATTCTCATGTGTTAGCTCCTATAGGCATGCTTTCTAGATGGACAGTATGATGCAATAGCGATTTTAAGTAATTAAAATCCTACAGGCATGATATCTATTGAGCGTGATGCAGATTGAAAGGACTGTTACTAGCATTCATTCCCTATAGGCATGATATATAATAATCAGACAGAAATAGGCATAGGAGCAGGTAAAATATTTAGTCAAATAATCATGATTTTGAATAATATGCAGGTATTAGGCAGGTTAAGTTAAGTGTGTGATTTCTTATAGGCATGGTTTCTAATAAGCAGAAATAGAACACAATTGAACCAAGTATTGAAACCATATGCAGGATTGCTAACATATAATGACTGAACATAATAGGATACCCATAGGCATGATTTCTAACACACAATAACTAAACACACATTATTGAACCTATAGGCATGATTCCTACCCCATTGATTCCAAATATAAGATAAAAATCTCTTTCCCAATTTCACTAATACCCCAAATGTTATTACAAGAATTATTACAGGCCCTGAATGAATAGAATGAATTACAAAGTAGAATAGCTATAGGGAGCCTACAACAGGCCCAAATATACACTCGTCCAGGTCAGACCTTAATTTTCATAGTTCATAACAGCCCAAAATTACATCCTCATGGGCATAAGGCAGCCAGGAATCAAGTGATTCACCTAGTGGGTACAGGACAAAGTTGAGCATTAGAACCATGGCCATAGTGTGTCAGAGTTTCCAGGGGTTTCAAGAACCCAGGGTAGTGCTCACACTAGGGAGGGTGATAGGGGAAATTCAGAGAAAGATTAAGGACCAAATCCTAGTGTGTCAGAGTTCACAAGGGTTTCAATTGGACCCCAAGCAGTGCTCACACTAGGGAGGTCAAATGATAGAACCTAAGTAGCCTTGGCTTTCAGCCGGCTAAGAATAAAAACTCAAAGAGACCAAGTAGTCAAGGAATAGACTGATGTTAGGGGGACAACACTAAACAGATTCAAATTGAGCACATAGAACATGTAGTAGAACATGCTTAGGTTTTGAGAACAGACTTAACAAAGTTTCAGAAAAACAAGTTCAACACATAATGTATATACAAACAAGACAGGTTTGCAAGATTGATGTATATAGACTCATATTTAGAAAAAAAAATGAGGGGTTCAGTTTATGCTAAGTGTATATGTTAGTGTCCCAAGAAGGGATTATATCAATTAGCAACAGAACTTATCAAAATGAGAACAAATTAAGGCCACTATGACATGGTAGAAGCATACAGGATCAAACATGTTACATGTCATCACAGCAAGTTCAGAAACAGACTTATGCTAAACACTTAGTGAATACCTTTATGCTTAGTCATCTAATCCGTAAAAGGGGATATGAAAGCATATTCAAGTAACAGGGTTAATAGCAAATTTAAACACTAAAGAGATGGTTAAAGTGTAAAGCTTCTAAACATCAGTAACACATAGGCTATGGAGACTTAAAAAGAAATTACTCAACTTAAAGCAGGTCTAAACATGTCTCAAAAAACAAGTGTAATGGCATTTTAGATTAGAAATGCCTAGAATTAAAGTAAGACAGTCAGGATTGCATACGAGAACAACCTAGAAACATATTGAACAATAACATTTAGAAGTGAAAACACATGCTAATGATAGGTAAATAGGAATGAAGTGACGAAAGTTCAACAACTCACTAGTTAAACAAAAAACAAGAAAGAATAAAGTCCACAGTAGCAAGAACCCAGAATTTCTGGCCTTGGCCGTTAAGCAAAGAGACAACAAAGTACACAGTAACAAGAACCCAGAATTTCTGGCCTTGGATTTCAGCCGGCCAGGAACCAGAATATAGAACAAGAGTATTTAGAGAACAAAGAGCGATAATTTCAGATTTTTAGTAATCATTCACGATTCAAGTTTGTCACAAAAAGGGGAATAAGGAGGGGTTTATATAGTAGTAAAAATTAATATCCAAATAAGGAAAATCATCAATCAAATACGAGAAAGGAAAGAATCATCGCATGCAATCAAATCAGTAAGGAAAAGAGAAAAATATCAAACCCTAATTAAGGGACAATGTAAAATCGGCAGAAACCAAAAATAAATAAAAGGTGAAAATCACATGCTGCATAGAATAAAATGAACATAGACAGAAATACCTTTAAAAATCAAAGAATGAAACTAGATTTGGTTCGATTTAAAAGAATCTGAAACCCTTTTTTGGGTGAGTAGGAATCACGGACATGCACAGAGATTCATACCATAAATGAACAAGAACATAGACGGAAAATGTCAAGGAAATGAACCAGCTTTGGTTCGAAATCGATGAAATTCGCTTGCCATGTTTAGGCAAGCGGTATATAGAAGGTTCCAGTACCAAGGGGGAGTCGAATATGGCAAGAAGAGACTATGGAATCCCATGACTGGTGGGATTAGGATAGAAAACTGAGGGGAGATGGCTAAGGTTTGATAGAGAGAGAAGGGGAGTTTGAGAGTTTTTGAGGACAGCGGGTGAAGGGATGAATGTTTTAGGGCTTAGGGGGGTTCGGGTATAATTTAAAAGGGCGGGTGTAATATGGGTTGTTGATCTCAGAGATCAACAGCCACGATTAGTCGGGGGTTCTGGGTCGGGTTAGTGAAATGGGGCGCGATCGGGTATGGGTTGGGTTAATTGTTTTGGGCTCAAGGGTTATTGGGCTGGGATTGGGTAGTTAGGTCCGAAATTAAAAGGAATTTAGGGCTAGATTTTAAATACCCAATGTTTAATAAATAAATAATTTATAAAAATAATTAATAAATATAAAAATTATCATTTGTGCATGAAAATGATTAAAAAATTATTTAACATTATAAAAATATAAAAAGTTATTTTCTACATAAATAATATAATTATACATGCATATGGGCTATTATTGCAAAATGTGCAATTTGCCCCTAGAAAAATGCAAATGTAATTATAAAAAATACCCTGAAAATGTTTAAACCTCATATTGGTGTAAATTATAAGTTTTAGATGATTAAATCATCATAAAATAATTTGGAGAATAATTATTGGATATTTATACAATAAAAATGCAGAAATAAATTGGTTTAAAGTGTTTTTTAAAATCATGGAAAATTATGAAAATACTTGTGTATGCTTGTAAATCAAATGATGATGCATATGCGCTTTTTTGAAGGTGTATATATATATATATATATATATATATATATATATATATATATATATATATATATATATATTTGAAACATATGAGGGAAAAATCGGGTATCAAGACCAACCAATCGAGGAAGCGACTTGGGAGGCCGAGGACGACATGCGGAGAAAGGATCCACACTTATTTAGCAATCCAGGTATTATTCTAATCCCGTTCGAGGACGAACGTTTGTTTAAGAGGTGGAGAATGTAATGACCCAATCGGTCATTTTAACTTTTAGGAACTCGTTCCCTAAAAATAAAACTCCTCGAACATGCTTTTATTGATTTATGACTCGCAGGGATGGTTGGTCCGGGATTTGGAAGTGTTTCGGTTAAAATCGGAACACTTGGTTCCTTAAGTTGGCCTTAAAGTGCTAAGTTTGACTTCGGTCAACATTTTGAGAAAACCACCCCAGAACTGGGATTTGACGGTTCTAATAGCTCCGTATGGTGATTTTGGACTTAGGAGCGTGTTCGTAATTTTATTTGGAAGTCCGTAGTTAAATTAGGCTTGAAATAGCTAAAACATGAATTTAAGTTTGGAAGTTTGACCGGGGGTTGACTTTTGATACCGGAGTCGGAATATAGTTTTGAAAGTTTTCATAGCTCCTTTATGTCATTTATGACTTGTGTGCAAAATTTGAAGTCAATTGGACTTGATTTGATAGATTTCGGTCCCGAATGTAGAAGTTGGAAATTTTAAGATTCATTAAGTTTGAATGGGAGGATGATTCGAGGTTTTTGCATTGTTTGATGTGATTTGAGGTTCTGACTAAGTTCGTATGATGTTTTAGGACTTGTTGGTATAATTGGTTGAGGTCCCGAGGGGCTCGGGTGAGTTTCGGACGGCTAACGGATCATTTTTGGCTTTTGGAACACTGCTGATAGCTGTTGATTTCTCGTATTTTTAACCTTCTACGCGATCGCGTGGATTGGGTTGCGATCGCATAGGCTTAATTTGGCAGCTGAGAATTTGTTCTATGCGATCGCGTGGGCAAGTCCGTGATCGCGTAGGTTGGATTCAGTTGTTCTATGCGAACGCGTGGCTAAGGCCGCGTTCACGAAGAGGAAACAAAATAGAAGCTGACCACGTGCTTAGTGCTTCGCGATCGCGTGAGGAGGCTCGCGATCGCGTAGTCTTGCGGAGACTGTGCTACGCTATCGCGCGGGATTTTCTGCGATCGCGTAGGGTTATTTTCTGGGCAAAAAACATTGTGTTATGCGATCGCATGTGTTGGTCCGCGATCGCGTAGAAGAAATCACTAGGCAGAGAATTTAAGTTATGAATATGGGACTTCCATTTTTAACGATTTGGAGCTCGGATTTAGACGATTTTTGAGAGATTTTCAGAGAAAACAACGAGGCAAGTGTTCTTAACTCAATGTTGAATGGGCGTTCATATTTTGTAACTTTCGCCGGATTCCGAGATGCGAGCCCCACGGACGATTGTTCTTTGAATCAATTTCGGATATTTATTGAAAATTATAGTATTTTCTTACAAAATTGATTCCTATAATTTCAGTGATTGTATCGAATTATTTTGGCTAGATTCGAGCCAGGCAGAGTTTTATAATGGTGGAAAAGGCCTTCTAATGGATTCAATTGGAGCAAATTGAGGTGTCTCTTGTCTAATCTTGTGAGGGGAAAATTACCCCATATGAATTAAATTAAATAATTGTTGGTAATTGCGGGGCTACGTACGCACGAGGTGACGAGAATCCGTGCATAGCTACTTTTAATGCTAAAGTTCGGGTAATTTAGGACTCAAAGCATGAATTACTTATGTAAATTATATTCTTTATTAATTAAATTATTTGATGTATATATTGTGAATTGTTATGAAAGGTAGTAAAAGATGAAATTTTCATATGCTTAAATTTTTGTTTAAATTAATTAATTGTTGAAATAAATTTTTTATCCTCTCGAATAAATCTTGCAATAAATACTTTCATTCCAGAAGTATATAAGAAAATGTCCTCCTTTCTTGTGGATCGGGCCGAACTCCTCGGCAGGATATATGCATCTATGGATCGGGCCGTACGTCCTCGGCTGAAATTGTGCTTAATAATAATAATAAATACACGATAATTTGATAGTTTATTGCACCTTGTGAAGCTAATTGATAAATTAGAAATTTATTAGACTTGAAGGAATTTAATTAATACATTGAGAATTGTTGCATTTGGAAGAATTTGATTATTTCTGCTGACTTAGTAAAATTTTTGTTAACTCTGTGAATCATGCTGAATTAAATAAATCCTATTCCATCCTATTTATTATTATTGATCCTTAGTAAGTGTCAAAGTCAACTATCTCGTCTCTACCACTTCGAGATTAGGCTTGATACTTACTGGGTACATGTTGTTTACGTACTCATACTACACTTGCTGCACTTTTTGTGCAGGATCTAAGACAGGTACTTATGGAGGACCTATCATCGCACATCCTCGTTATCCATAGGCATAGTGGTGAGCTGCCTTTCTGAGCCGTTCTGCAACTACTAATGACTCTCCCTGTATTTTTCATTCTGTCTATTTTCATTCAGACAGTATTTTAGAGTTTTGTATAATCTACTAGATGATCATATACGTGTGACACCGGGTCTTGGCACACACATTGGTAGAATCTATGTTTTATTTTTTTTCTTGGATTTAAATCTAATTGATATATGTTTAATTTATTAGTTGGCTTTCCTAGCAGTAGTGTTGGGAGCCATCACGGCCTTTAGGTGAAATTGGGTCGTGACAGTTACGATGCGTTATCTTAAATTGTTCGCATACCTCCCTCATCAAGTGGCTGTTCAGATTTGCAGAATTGTCTGTAATGATAGTTTTAGGAATACCAAAACGACTAATAATGTTGGAATGCACGAATTCCACCACCGCTTTCTTGGTGACGGCTTTGAAAGTGACTGCTTCAACCCACTTTATGAAATAATCAATGGCAACCAAGATGAATCTATGCCCATTTGAAGCTTTCGGCTCGATCGGCCCAATGACATCCATACCCCAAGCAACGAATGGCCAAGGTGCTGACATAGGATGCAATTGTGAAGGCGGTGCATGAATCAGGTCACCGTGTATCTGACACTGATGGCACTTCCGGACAAAACTGAAGTAATCCTTTCCATGGTCATCCAGTAATAACATGCAAGCACAATTTTCTTTGAAAGGACATATTCGTTCATGTGAGGCCCACATACTCCCGAATGCACTTCATTCATGATCTTTTCAGCTTCTCGGGCATCTACACACCTCAAAAGATTCATATCTGGAGTTCTTTTGTACAAGACTTCTCCGCTCAAAAAGAAATCGATGGCAAGCCTTCTAATAGTTCTCTTTTGATCTCCATTGGCCTGCTCGGGATATTCCTTTATCTTCAAAAATCTTTTATTATAATGATACCATGGCCGACCATATGGTTCTATTTCAATTGCATTACAATAGTCATGCCTTTCTTGAATTTGGATTTCCAGTAGGTCAATATGGACATTGCCCGAATACGGCAGCATTGAGGCCAAAGTATCTAGTGCATCAACTAACTCATTGTGGAATTAAGGAATATACCTGAACTAGACGGACTTGAACCATTTGTTAAGATCTTCCACATGTTGCCTGTATGGGATAAGCTTAATGTCTCGAGTTTCCCATTTACCTTGGGCTGCCGAATGATAAAATTAGAATCTCCCATGATTAACAATTCTTTCGCATCTATATCAGCTGCCATATTCATACACATAATGCAGGCTTCATACTCGGCGGTGATGTTGGTATAGAAGAACCTAAGCCAGGCTGTGGCCGTATAATGCTGACCCGTGGGCGAAATCAAATCCCGACACCTTTTGCATTTACAGCTCCATCAAAGAACATTTTCCAAGCATTGGAGTCCTCTGGAATTACTTCAACTAAATTTACTTCCTCGTCCGGAAAGTAAGTACTCAGGGGTTGGTATTCATCATCAACCGGATTCTCATCTAGATGATCCGCCAAGGCTTGAGCTTTCATCGTCGTGTGGGTAACATAGACAATGTTAAATTCAGTGAGCAGGAGTTTACATTATGCTAACCTTCCTATGGGCATTGGTTTCTGGAATAAGTAATTCAAAGGATCCATTCTGGTTATGAGATATGTGGTGTAGGACAAAAGATAATGTCTGAGCTTCTGGGAGACCCAAGTTAGGGCGCAACAAGTTCTTTCTAACAGAGTGTATTTGGCTTCATAACTAGTGAACTTCTTGCTAAAGTAGTATATAGCTTGTTCTCTCTTCCCGGTCATATCATATTTCCCAGGACACAACCGAAGGAATTTTCTAAGACCGCCAAGTACAAGAACAAAGGTCTTCATGGCTCAGGTGGAACCAACACTGGAGGATTTGATAGATATTCTTTGATTTTATCAAAAGCCTCTTGACATTCACCCGTCCATTTGAGCGCCGCATCTTTCTTCAACAACTTAAATATGGGCTCACACTTGGTAGTAAGCTAAGCAATGAACCTGCTGATATATTTCAATCTTCCCGGTAGACTCATGACCTCTTTCTTGGTTCTCGGAGGTGGCAAATCCTGAATAGACTTTATCTTTGTTGGATCTAACTCGATACCCCTCCTACTAACTATATACCCCAGAAGTTTCCCAGATAGAACTCTGAATGCACATTTAGCTGGATTCAATTTCAAGTCATACCTGCACAGACGCTTAAAGAACTTCCTCAAATCCCACACATGGTCTTCCTGTGTTCTGGATTTAATGATCACATCATCCACATATACCTCAATTTCCTGGTGCATCATGTCATGGAAAATGGCAGTCATGGCTCTCATGTAGGTTTCCCCAGCATTTTCCATATCAAATGGCATGACCCTGTAACAGTAAGTGCCCTAAGGTGTGGTGAAAGCCGTCTTTTCTGCGTCTTCTTCATCCATTAGAACCTGGTGGTACCCAGCATAACAATCCACGAAAGACTGTATCTCCTGTTTGGCACAGTTGTCAACAAGAATGTGGATGTTTGGCAATGGAAATTTGTCCTTGGGGCTTGCCTTTTTCAAATCCTGATAATCAACACACACTCGAGTTTTCCCGTCCTTCTTTGGCACCGTGATCACATTAGCCAACCATGTGGTGTATCAGACCACCCGGATTACACCAGCTTTCAATTGTTTAGTGACTTCTTCTTTGATCTTATCACTGATGTCTGTTTTAAACTTTCTTTGTTTTTGTTGGACGGGTGGGTAACCGGTATAAGTTTGCAATTTATGTACCACCAAATCAACACTCAATCCTCGAATATCTTTATAGGACTATGAAACACTCATATTCCCTTGTTTAAGAGCCAAGAACCTGTCTACCCTTGCCTGACGAAACTCTGTTTGCATGTAATGACGCAAGAAAACCCCTGAAATCTCTTCCCATACCGTTGGAAGTGCATTTGTCCTTCTAGATAATTCCCAAGTTTCATACCACTGAACCGTAACATCCTGCAATCGGTAAGAGGCCAACTCTACTGACTCAGAGTCTGATGCATGCATCACCCTCAAAGTCCTCTGCATCCTATCAATAAAGTTTTATGGGTCCTCATCCTTGTTAGATCCGGTAAACACTGGAGGGTCTAGGTTGATGAACTCTGGAACTATCGCGCTAATAGCCCTGTCAATGTAACTAATACATGTACCTACCTGGCACTGAGCCTGAGCGACTACCAATCTAGTCAACAACCGTACTGCACTTCGCATATCCATATCCTCATCATGAGCAACAGGTGGAGGTACTGGGTTCCCCATCAGCTCCTCGGGTGCTGGCGAAATTGGAGAACTATGCGAGGGTGTCACACTTCCCCTCGGGGCCTCACTCTGGCCCTCACTAGACAGTGGTGCTCTACTCATGACCTCATCTGCCACTGCTTTACCCTTCTGACTAGCTATAGCTTTCCTGGTCATAGGCATCGCTGTATACATAAAACAAATTAAAGTTCAAGGGCTTTAATCCCTACGAATCTGCTCTATTGCACGATCTAATATCAAGAAGGAAGAATAACCGGTCCCTAAATGTCCTGTAGTTTCCAGTTTATACAATGTGGTGCACAACACATTTATAAACAAGACTCTATTAGACACGGCTTGCAGACAACCTTAGGACAGATCTGCTTTGATACCAAGTTTGTCACGATCCAAACCGGAGTGCCACGACTGCCACCCGGTGCCTACTCAACCAAGCGCCACGTACCTTATCCTTTTTACTATAAGACTCGTCAAGGGCCATGATAGGACACACACACACACACACACACACACACACACACACACACACACACACATATATATATATATATATAAGTAACAATATTAGAACATAACTCACATAACTAATTCAAAAAGATTTATATAGATATATAAGGGCCGATAAAGCCAGTGACATGTACCTACCTGGCACCGAGCCTGAGCGACTACCAATCTAGTCAACAACCGTACTGCACTTCGCATATCCATATCCTCATCATGAGCAATAGGTAGAGGTACTGGGTTCCTCCTCAGCTCCTCGGGTGCTGGTAAAATCAGAGAACTATGCGAGGGTGTCGCACTTCCCCTCTGGGCCATACTCTGTCCCTCACTAGACATTGGTGCTCTACTCATGACCTCATCTGCCACTACTTTACCTTTCTGACTAGCTATAGCTTTCCTGGTCATAGGCATCGATCTATATATAAAACAAGTTAAAGGTCACGGGCTTTAATCGCTATGACTCTGCTCTATTGCATGATCTAATATTAAGAAGGAAGGGTAACCGGTCTCTAAATGCCTTGTAGTTTCGAGTTTATACAACGTGGTGCACAACACATTTATAAACAAGACTCTACACGACACAGATTGCAGACAACCCTAGGACAGATCCGCTTTGATACCAAGTTTGTCACGACCCAAACCGGAGGGCCATGACAGGCACCTGATCCCTATTCAACCGAGCGCCACGTACCTTATCATTCTTTACTATAACACTCGTCACGGGCCCTGATAGGATATATATATATATATATATAAGTAACAATATTAGAACTTAACTCACACAGAAAATTCAAAAAGATTTATATAGATACAAAAGGTCCGACAAGGCCATTGACAAGGCTCCCGACATCCTCATAAAATAAAATATCATATATAGAATGTGACTCGGCAATACTCCAAGAAGAAGTGCAGCTCACCAACCAAAAGATGATATCCAGAGGCAGCCTAGAGTGGAGCGTCCTCGCCTCGTCTATTTACACCTACGTGGCATGACACAAAGTGCCCCAGGTAAACAGACTTTAATACGGAGAATGTACCGAGTATGTAATGCAGAAATGAAACATAATAATAAGATATTATCACTGGGAGGGATAAGAGTCAACATGTAACCTATGACTTGCCGTTGAGGGCCATAACATATAGAATAAGTCCAATCTCGTATATATAAATAAAACCACAATATTATAGTTCTGATTACATCATTCTCGTGACATTAAACTGCCCGACCTGCCGTAGCGCGGCGGTAAATGCATGACTGCCCAGCCGGCCATAGCTCGGTGGTAAACATGTAACTGCCTAACCGGCCGTAGCTCGGTGGTAAATGCATGACTGCCTGATCGGCCATAGCTCGGTGGTAAACGTGTAACTGCCTAACCGACCGTAGCTCGGTGGTCAATGCATGACTGCCCGACCGGCCGTAGCTCGATGGTAAATGATGATGCATGACATCCCAACCGACCGTAGCTCGGTGATAAATGATGATGGATGATTGACTAACCGGCATGAAACAAAGTGGGAGTATGTAATACAGCAATGAAATATAATAATAAGATATTATCACTGGGAGGGATAAGAGTCAACATGTAACCTCTGACTTGCCGTTGAGGGCCATAACATATAGAATAAGTCCAATCTCGTATATATAAATAAAACCACAATATAATAGTTCTGATTACATCATTCTCGTGACATTAAACTGCCTAATTGATTAGTGGTAACTGCCCGACCGGCCGTAGCTCGGTGGTAAATACATGACTGCCCGACCGGCCGTAGCTCGGTGGTAAACATGTAACTTCCCAACCGGCCGTAGCTCGGTGGTCAATGCATGACTGCCCAACCGGCCGTAGCTCGATGGTAAATGATGATGCATGACATCCCAACCGACCGTATCTCGGTGATAAATGATGATGCATGATTGACTAACCGGCATGAAACAAAGTGGGAGTATGTAATGCAGAAATGAAACATAATAATAAGATATTATCACTGGGAGGGATCAGAGTCAACATGTAACCTCTGACTTGCCGTTGAGGGCCATAACATATAGAATAAGTCCAATCTCGTATATATAAATAAAACCACAATATAATAGTTCTGATTATATCATTCTCGTGACATTAAACTGCCTGACTGATTAGTAGTAACTGCCTAACCGGCCGTAGCTCGGTGGTAAATGCATGACTGCCTAACCGGCCGTGGCTCGGTGGTAAATGCATGACTGCCCGACCGGCCGTAGCTCGGTGGTAAACGTGTAACTGTCTAATCGGCCGTAGCTCGGTGGTCAATGCATGACTGCCCGACCGGCCATAGCTCGATGGTAAATGATGATGCATGACATCCCAACCGACCGTAGCTTGGTGATAAATGATGATGCATGATTGACCAACCGGCATAAAACAAAGTGGGAGTATGTAATGATGATGCATGATTGCCCAACCGGCCGTAGCTCGGTGGTAAATGAAGATGCATATAATACTACATTATGAACATTAACATCTTTATCGAATGCCTCAACAGAGAGTTAGGAACATACTTAGGCATGCTTTGAATATCATTTTACATGAATAAATAATGTAGATATTCTTAACTACTAAGAGTTGAACCATTTATGAAATAACATTACGTTTACGTATCGTTACTTGGATCATGCCAAAAGAAGGACGGATTAGCCTTAACATACCTTTAGTGACAACTTTATCGAAGGCAACGAACTTGGCCTTCTTCACACGTAATCTAAATAAGTGAAACAAAATCAAATCCTTTAACTAGTTACACCAGTAAATAATTTCACTTGTTAAACAAGAAGGATGCCGCGTTGTTGCCATTTTTGGTTCATTGCAACATATACTTTCTAAAGTAAAAATTGCTAGTTAAAGAAGATTCTCACTTTCAAATTGTTTCCACTTCTTAGCATCTGTACGTTATTTTGTCTTAGTAGTAATGTAAAGTAAATGTAGGTCCTACTTTCCACGTGATTTAATAACCCTTTGGAGTGGATGAGTCATAGGAAGTGATACTAATATACATACACATATATGGCACCTTTACTAAGTATTTTTCCCTTATCCAAACCATTGATAAGAATGTCCATTTATTAGGTGGACCTACCTAGAACAACAAATTAGATTCCCCGGCCCCTTAATCCTTTCTCATCCACGGTACTTGACCACTAATACAGATCGATTTATATTCATAATAATTTTAAAAACTTATTTTTGTTATGAAAAAAAATAATTGCACCCAGACGGGAAAAATTAAATCAAAATTTCCAACCGAATTCGATCGGTATACTTGAATTTTTTTAACTAAACATTTTTTTGGTATCAAGTCTTGGTCAAATATTGACCAATGAATAACCTAGTAGCTTAACGTTGAATCATATCAGTGTAAATCATAAAATACCGTAGTAATCATATTGATGAAACATGCAATTACAAATTATATATTGGGCGAGAGTTACATATCAGAAAAATCAAACAAACCAAGTAAAAAAAATAAAAGGCACGTATTCCACTTAGTACTAATATTAAGGGACCAAATAATTGAACATGCAAAATCATACAACGGAACAAAAATGCAGATTCCAAACTCCTAGTAATTAAAAACTTGGAACTGAGGAGGAGGCAAACTGAAGAAGTTTGTAATCTTTCACTCGCGCCTCGACGCCTCGCCCAGTTTTGTAATCTTTCAAGAAGAAGTAATTCTTGGAAGGATCATTTGCTAGACACACTCTTTCAGGTTTTCCCAATCCAAAATCTACACTGTAGAGTGGGAATTTGCAAACGTTGCTGCAAAAATACGTAGTAGTAGTAGAATTTTCATCTTTTTCTTCAAATGGTAATTTTCCTTTTTTCATGGAATCTACTATTTCTAAGACCAGTACATTTTCATCAACTTGGACTTTCTTGTACGCTACCTCAACTTCCTTCCTTAGATTATGAATCAATCTTGGCAACTTAATATCTTGCGTAGCTGCTGTGGAGAACGGGGAAACGAGATTTCCAATTGCACTTCGTCGTAGACGAGGTTTGATCATCGTACGTACATTTAAGTAGTGAACCAACTTAGATGGTAGTATATTTGCAGAACTTGCTGCTGCTGCCTTTGTTGCAGATTTGTAAAGAAGTGCACTAACAACTTCAGCCCGTGTTGGGTTCTCTACTCCTGATTCAACTGCTATCTTCAATCCCAAAAAATGTCAGTCTTTTTTTGCAAGAAAAATTTATTGAAGTAGGTGACACATTTAAGAGTACCTTTAACAAATACATTCACACCTCTCTACAACAATATCGTCGTATAACAACCATTCGCTATAAAATGCAAGTTTCTTTTAGAACTAATTTCCATGTTATATTATAATATATGCTATTTATAACAATACTTTGATGTAACAATTAAAAATAGCTAGTGAAGTGGTGGTAGTATTACCTTAGCTCGAAGAGCATCCAATTTGGCGGCTGGAAAAATGAGTCTTTTCTGTACGCACTCACTGACATTAGACATAATTTGTGGAGCAATAAGAGGACCATTTAGTGAAGAGAGAATAGAATCTCCTACAAATCTAGGAGAAGGAACTACGAATCTACCATCACGAGTGACATTAGCCCAATGATTAAGGAAATTAGTCACAGAGCAACCATCACCAATCTTATGCGATAAACATGCACTAATGGCTATTTCCCCACAATCAAACTTACTTAATTGAACCACAAGTAAATTACCACCTTCATAATTATTCTTCCAAGGCAAGTCCTTTGGAAAAACTATACTCTCTGCATCAGTTGCATGAGGATGGTTAAGGATTTCAGACATAGGACAATTTATTTTAACACTCAAGAACTCAGCTCCCATGTCATTACACTCAACAGTAGCATTGTCTCTCAATATTCTTGCGTAAGGATAGTAAGAGACTAGATTTTGTGACAGAGATGTCTGCAACAAATCATGTGGGAAGGTTGAGAATTGATTGACTCTTCTCTTTGCGGTTTAGGGTAAAAAAAGGCCACACTAATATACATATTTGTATACGGTCGAAATAGATTAAGTCAGTCGTACGGACTGATCGAGATGATAATACTTCTATTAAAGGGTATATGCGTGACGACAGGTCGAGGTACGAGGTAAGGGCGTCAAGCTTCGAGCTCTAAGACCGATCAATGACAAGCTTGGTATCGTTATCGAGCTCATATCCAAATCGAACTACGAGGCAAAACGGATATTATCGAAGATGCACAGACCGACCAACATTCACCCCGAATATCGAGACTCCAGGTCAGAATCAAGCTCGAACCAAGACCGAGGGCTCAATCTAATACCGAGCTCGAGCCAGTATCGAACTCACAGGCAAGAGCCGTTGCAGCCGCACTAGGGGAGAGAATCTTGACAAGAATCAAGGAAAAGACAATTCATCATGGGCTCTCCACTACTAATTTTTTATTATAAATAAAGTAGGATCCCTCTACTATAAAGAGGGGAATCCTTGTAAGCATAAGGCAGGTAATAAAAATAATTTTGGAGGGATTAACACTTTTGGGCTCATTTACTTTGCCTTGTTCATCAACATTTCTTCTTCTCTACCTTATATTTCATTCCATTTATTAAAAATAAATATATTTCTACTTCATTCTACAATTTGTACCAAGTTATATCACGTGTCCTTAGAACCATATACAAATTTAACTCTATCCGATTTTTCGGGTAAACAGTTTGGCGCCCATCGTGGGGCTAAGGATAACAGTGGTTATATGATACGAATCTGAAAAAACCACGCCATTGTGTTTTGCGCTTGTTTCCGAAAATATCTTGGATTTCGGATTAGCAACAACTAACTACCAATCAAATGGCTTCACCAATCGACAACGGAGCCGGTCTTCAAGATGAGAACAATAACTTGACACCCAGTACCGAAAGACCACTTGTAAATGCCGTTGGAGCTCGAATCGGAGAGCCGATAGATATCAATTCGGATGTAGCCATTGAGGCGAACCTACATGTTGAACCCGAAAATAGCATTCATGGTGGCACTCGGTCTGCAGCTCGAGATACCCATAACGTCGAGGAAAACGGTGTTAGCTTGCATATGATTTTTGAAATGTTGCAAGCCCAACATGCAGCAATAGCTCAGTTGCAGAGCCAAACCCAGCTACAAAGCAGGTTGGAGCCCAATCCACCTCTAGAAATCACCAACAGAATGGAGCCAGCCATAGTGAAGTCAAATGAGCAAGAATCGGGGACTACTCCCGAAATTGCTAAATTACTCGAGGAACTCACAAAGCGAGTCGAAGCCAACGATAAAAAAGTAGAAACGTATAACTCTAGGGTCGATCAGATCCCAGGAGCTCCACCAATGATAAAAGGGTTGGATTCAAAACAATTCGTGCAAAAACCTTTTCCCTCGAGCACAGCCCCGAAACCAATCCCCAAAAAATTCTGTATGCCAGAAATTCCCAAATATAACGGAACGACCGATCCCAAAAAGCACGTCACTTCTTACACATGTGCCATCAAGGGCAATGATTTAGAAGACGATGAAATCGAATTTGTGTTGTTAAAATAATTCGGGGAGACCCTCTCGAAGGGAGCAATGATTTGGTATCACAACCATCCACCAAATTCCATCGACTCGTTCGCTATGTTAGGAGATTCTTTTGTGAAAGCACATGTCGGCACCATAAAAGTCGCAACAAGAAAAACAGACCTCTTCAAGGTAAGATAAAAAGATAACGAGATGCTGAGGGAGTTCGTATCTCGTTTTCAAATGGAACGAATGGACTTGCCACCAGTCTCAGACGATTGGGCTGTTCAAGCTTTCATTTAAGGTTTTAACGAACGAAGTTCGACGGCTTCACGACAGTTAAAGCATAACCTGATCGAATACCCAGCCATCACGTGGGTAGACGTAAATAATCGGTACCAATCAAAAATTAGGTTTGAAGATGATCAATTGGGGTCTGAACCCGCTATTTGAACAGATACCAATCAAGAACAAAGTCTGATCAGGGATCGATACCAATCGTGCAACGAAAGCCGTTGAGTCAGTGAATCGAGACATAACCTCGGGAAAAATAACAAAAGAAGTGATCGAGGTCAAGGGTCCCGGGGGTTGATGAACAGAAGTAGGTTCGATAGGCCTGCCGGATCTAAGGAAGCACCTCAGTTATTGGAATATAACTTCAGCATTGATGCATCCGCCATCATTTCGGCTATCGGACGCATCAAAGACACTAAATGGCCTCGACCCATGCAGACCGATATTGCCCAGAGGAATCCCAATAAAATGTGCGAATATCATGTCACCCATGGCCACATAACGGAAGATTGCAGGCACCTAAGAGAGAAAGTAGCCCGGTTATTCAATAAAGGGCACCTTCGAGAATTTTTAAGCGATAGGGCGAAGAACCATTTTAAAAATAGGGATTTCGGCAAGCAAAACAAACAAGAAGAACCACAACATGTCATTCACATGATCATCGGCGGCGCCGATACCCCTCAGGGTCCGGTGCTTAAACGCACTAAGACATCAATTGTGAGAGAAAAGCGATCCCGAACTCAAGATTACACACCCGTAGGAACCTTATCCTTCAATGATGAAGATGCAGAAGGAGTCATACAACCTCATAACGGTGCACGGGTAATATCCGTGCTCATGAATAAAACTAAAGTTAAGCGTGTGTTGATTGATTCAGGTAGCTCGGCCAACATCATCAAATTGAAGGTCGTAGAACAACTCGGCCTATAGGACCAAATCGTACCTGCAACCCTAGTTCTAAACGGATTCAATATGGCATGTGAAACCACTAAAGGCGAGATAATTCTACCGATAAACGTGGTCGGGACCATCCAGGAAACGAAGTTCCACATGATCGAAGGCGATATAAGATACAACGCCCTTTTTGGTAGGCCATGGATCCACAACATGAGAGTTGTACCTTCGACCCTACACCAGGTCCTTAAATTCCCAACATCGAGAGGAGTCAAAACTGTGTATGGAGAACAACTAGCCGCAAGGGAAATGTTCGCCGTCGAGGAAGCGAAACCAATATCTTCGCCTTCGCCAGTAAAGGGATCGGGCTCAGAAGGGGAATGAGATACCAAATAGCAATCACAGACGTCGATTTTGACCCAACCAGATAACCAAAAGATCGAAGAAGATGATGACCATAGGATCCCTCGATTCTTCATGATTCCCGATGATTCCGATGCTACTAAATCAACGATTGAGGAATTGGAACAAGTCATACTAATCGAGCACTGGCCCGAACAGAAGGTATACCTGGGAATGAGGTTGAGCCCCGAACTCAGAAAGAAACTTATTCAATTTCTTATCGATAACATTGATTGCTTTGCCTCGTCCCATTTAGATATAACAGGGATCCCACCGGACATAACGACGCACCGTGTCACGACCCAATTTCACCTAATGGCGCCCAACATTACAGCTAGGCAAGCCCCGTTAATAAATTAATCATTTATTGACAAAATTTAAAACCAAGAAAAAGAATAAAGCCCAAATTCTACCAATGTGTGTGCCAAGACCTGGTGTCACAAGTGCATGAGCATCTAGTAGATAATACAAAACTCCAAATACTGTCTGAAATGAAATAGACAGAATGTAAATATAAGAAGAGACATTGGTAGCTGCAGAACGGCTCAGAAAGGCAGCTCACCACTATGCCTCGGGATGACGTGGATATGTGATGATAGGTCCTCCACTAGTACCTGTCTCAGATCCTGCACAAAAAGTGCAGCAAGTGTAGTATGAGTACGTAAACAACATGTACCCAGTAAGTATCAAACCTAATCTCGAAGTGGGAGAGACGAGATGGCTGACTTTTACACTCACTATGGGTCAATAATAATAACTGAAATAAAATTAGGATATTTAAATCAGCATGGTTTACAGAATTTACAATAATTTATTTAATCAGCGGAAATAATCAAATTCCTTCGAATGTAACAATCCTCAATATATTAATTAAACTCCTTCAATTCAAATAATTTCCAATTTATCAATTAAATCTCATTTACAGGAGTAACAATTAATTCCTTAACAAGCAGAATAATAATTCATTAAATTCCAAGGATTTTCCAATTTATCAATTAGCTTCACATGCTGAAATAAATTATTAAAGCATCGTGTAATTATTATTATTAAGCACGATTTCTGCCGACGACGTACAGCCCGATCCAGAGTGTCGTGTATACTGCCGAGGGACGTGCGGCGCGATCCATAGATGCATATATCCTGCCGAGGCGTTCGGCCCGCTCCACAAGAAAGGAGGACATTTTCTTATGTACCTCCGGAAGGAGAGTATATTCATTATAAGATAAATTCGGGAGGATGAACAATTTCTTTAAACAGTATATTAATTTAAATAGAAAATTAAGCATATGAGATTTTCATCTTTATTATATTTCCTAACAATTCACAATTTATATATCAAATAATTCAATTAAATAAAGAATATAATTTGCCTAAGTAATGCATGCTTTGAGTCCTAAACTACCCGGACTTTAGCATTAATAGTAGCTACACACGGAGTCTCATCACCTTGTGCTTACGTAGCCCCCACAATTAGCAACAATTATTTAATTTTAATCACCTATGAGGTAATTTCCCCCTCACAAGATTAGACAAGAGACTTTCCTCGTCTTGCTCCGATTTCACCCACTAGAAGGCCTTTTCCACGATTATCCAACCTTGTCCGGCTCGAATCTAGCCAAAATAATTCGATACAATCACTACAAATTATAGGAATCAATTCTACAAGAAAATACTACATTTTTAATAAAAATCCGAAATTAATTAAATATTAGTCTGTGGAGCCCATATCTCGGAATCCGGCGAAAGTTATGAAATCCGACGTTAATTTTCAAAACGACAAGTCGGGTTGTTACATCCTCCACCTCTTTAACAAACGTTCGTCCTCGAATATGCTAAGAATTATTCTGAGGTTATCAAATTGCTGATTTTACTATTACACATAAACTCGCGGGTGAAACCACGTCGCCGCACCTGACTTAGGTTTGTCAACACCATCTCAATTGAGATTAATTTTTCCTACCTACACTAATAAACCTTAGAACCAAATTTTTTTACACTCCAATCATTTTCAAAAGGGTCTATCATGCCCCCCTTTTCTCACGAAGGAGGGATTCGACGTGTGACAACTCTTTTAAATGAGGTATTAAAAGAGGACAGTCGCTACCTAACGATTTTTTAAGGTGTGTTAGGGCACCTTTCTAAAATTTTCTAAATTTCAATCTCGAAACACTAATTAAATGGTGAAAACAATGATATATTTCTGTATATAGACCAGATCCGAGTTGGAATCACTTACCCCGATTATTTTTTCTTGAAAATCTGTCAAAATCACCTCTTCTCCAGCTCCAATTTGTTAAAAATAGTGAATGGGACGAATGCCCTCTTTTTATAAAACTGCCTAGACAGCCTTCGGAACTGGGCCTCGATCGTGGCTTCGATAATGACCCTTGATCCTAGGCCTCGATCGTGACTTCGATCACAGGCTCGAGCCTGGACCTCGGTCATGGCCTCGATTATGGCATCGAGTCTGGTCCTTCGATCATAGCCTCAATCATGGTATCGAGCTTGAGCCTTCGATTGTGACCCTCGATCTTGGGTCTCGATCCTAGCCCTCGAGCCTTGCCTTCAATCATGGCCCTCGAGCTGGACCTTCGATCATGGCCCTCGAGCTGGACCTTCGATCATGGCTTCGATACACAAGCTCGAGTCTGAGCCCTACCCTGGGCTCGATATCTGGGCTCGATACCTGGGCTCAATATCAACTCGATATCTGGGCTCAATCACAGCCCAGAATGTCCAACAGAAGAGGAAAAATTGCAGCAGCTTTTTAAGTCCAACTTTTGATCCGTTAACCATCCGAAACTTACCCGAGGCCCTCGGGACCTCAACCAAATATACCAAAAAGTCCTAAAATATCATACAAACTTATTTGAAAACTCAAATCACATAAAACGACGCTAAAACCACGAATTATGCTCCCATTCAAGCTTCATGAAACTTAAAATTTCTAATTTCTACACTTGATGTCGAAACCTACCAAATCAACTCCGATTGACCTCAAATTTTACACATAAGTCATAAATGATATAACGGAGCTATGAAAATTTTCAAAACTAGATTCCGACCCCGATATCAAAAAATCAACTCCCCGGTCAAACTTCCAAACTTTAAAGTCCTATCTTTGCCATTTTAAGCCTAATTTCACTACGGATTACCAAATAAAATTTCGATCACGCTCCTAAGTCCAAAATCAACATACGGAGCTGTTGCAATCATCAAAATTCTATTCCGGGGTCGTTTGCACACAATTAGACATCCGGTCACTATTTGAACTTAAACTTTTAATTTTTCATCAAAATTCTATATCTCGGGCTAGGGACCTCGGAATTTGATTCCGGGCTTACGCACGAGTCCCAAATCACGATACGGACTTACCAGAACTATCGAGACACTGATCGGAGTCCGTTTTCTCAAAATGTTGACCAAAGTCAACTTAATTGAGTTTTAAAGCTCTAATTCACATTTTAATCTTTTTTTCACATAAAAACTTTTCAGAAATCTTTACGGATTGCGCACGCAAGTCGAGGAATGATAAATAGTACTTTTCGAGGTCTTAGAACACATAATTAATTATTACATTCAAAGATGACATTTTGGGTCATCACATTCTCCACCTCTTAAACAAATGTTCGTCCTCGAACGGGTTTAGAATTATACCTGAAGTGCTGAATAAGTGTGGATATCTGTTCCGCATGTTTTCCTCGGCCTCCCAAGTCGCTTCCTCGACTGGTTGGCCTCTCCTCTAGACTTTTACTGCAGAAATCCTCTTAGACCTCAACTGGCGAACCTGTTTATCAACAATGGCAATTGGCTCCTCTTCATAACCCAAGCTATTATCTAGTTGAACTATGCTGAAGTCTAACACATGTGATAGGTCGGCATGATACTTCCGGAGCATAGATACATGAAAGACCGGATGAACTCCCGATAGGCTGGGAGGCAATGCAAGCTCATAAACAACATCCCCAACTCGTTTCAACACCTCAAATAGGCCTATAAACCTTGGGCTCAACTTGCCCTTCTTCCCGAATCTCATATTTTCCTTCATCGGAGAAACCTTCAAGAGAACTGTTTCACCTACCATAAATGATATGTCACGCGCTTTCTGATCCGCGTAACTCTTTTGTCTGGACTGTGCTGTACGAAGTTGCTCCTGAATCAACTTTACCTTTTCCAAGGCATCCCTTACCAAATCAGTACCATATAACTTAGCCTCACCTGGATTAAACCATCCGATAGGTTACCATCCGATAGGTTAACGACATCGCCGACCATATAAAGCCTCAAATGGAGCCATCTCGATACTGGATTGATAACTGTTATTATAAGCAAACTCGGCCAAAGACAGGAAACGATCCCACAGACCTCCAAAGTCGATCACATATGCCCTGAGCATATCCTCCAAAATCTGAATTGTCCGCTCTGACTGCCCGTCGGTCTACGGATGAAAGGATGTGCTAAGCTCTACACGGGTCCCCAACTCACTTTGTACTGCTCTCCAGAAATGTGAAGTAAATTGAGGGCCTCTATCTGATATGATGGAAATTTGCACACCGTACAACCGAACTATCTCCTGAATATAAATCTGGGCCAACCTCTCTGAAGTATACGTAGTCACAACAGGAATAAAATGTGCCGACTTGGTCAACCTGTCAACAATCACCCAAACTGCATCAAACTTCCTCAAGGTCCACGGCAACCCAACTACAAAGTCTATAGTAATTCGTTACCATTTCCACTCTAGTATGGTCATCTGCTGAAGTAGGCCACCTGCCCTCTGGTGCTCATATTTAACTTGCTGGCAATTTAGACACCTGGCTACATACTCAACTATGTCCTTTTTCATTCGTCGCCACAATAATGCTACCTCAAGTCACGATACATTATTGTAGCACCTGGATGAATAGAATACCGAGAACTGTGTGCCAACTGCAGGATCGTTTTCCTCAGTCCATCCATATTAGAAACACATAGACGATCCTGGAGTCGCAGAACACCATCCGTTCTAATAGTAACTTCCTTGGCACCTCCTCGTAGTACCGTTTCCCGAAGAACCATCAAGTGTGGATCATCATACTGACGAGCCTTAATATATTCAAATAGTGAAGACTGAGTTACTACACATGCAAGAACCCGGCTGAGCTCTGAAATATCCAGCCTCATAAGTCTGTTAGCCAAGGACTGAATATCCGAGGCTAATGGCCTTTCCTCTGCTGAAATAAAAGCCAAACTACCCATACTCTTCGCCTTCCTTCTCAAGGCATCTACAACCACATTTTCTTTGCCCGGATGATACTAGATAGTAATATCATAATCTTTTAGTAACTCCAGCCATCTGCGCTGCCTCAAATTTAGATCCCTCTCCTTGAAAAAATGCTGCAAACTGCGACGATCAGTGTAAACTTCACAAGACACCCCATAAAGGTAATGCCTCCAAATCTTTAGAGCGTGAACAATCGCAGCTAACTCTAAATCATGTACTGGATAATTCTTCTCGTGGGGCTTCAGCTGACGTGAAGCATATGCAATAACTCGCCTTTCCTGCATCAATACACAACCCAAGCCAACGCGTGACGCGTCGCAATACACTGTATATATTCCCGAACCGAATGGTAACACTATCACGGGTGTTGTAGTCAGTGCTGTCTTGAGCTTCTGAAAGCTTGACTCACAACCATCCGACCATCGGAACTGAACACCCTTCTAGGTTAATTTGGTCAAAGGTGCTGCAATAAATGAAAAACCTTCCACGAATCGACGATAATAACCTGCTAAACCCAGAAAACTCCTGATCTCAGTCGCCGAAGTGGGACGATGCCAATTCTGAACTACTTCAATCTTTTTGGGATCAACTTTAATACCTTCGCCCGATACAATATGTCTTCCAAAAAATGCGACAGACTCTAGCCAAAACTCACATTTAGAGAACTTAGCATATAGATTTTGTTACCATAATGTCTGAAGCACTACTCTCACATGTTGCTCATGTTCCTCCTTACTGCGTGAGTAGATCAATATGTCATCAATGAAGACAATGACAAACAAATCAATATATGGCCTGAATACTCTGTTCATTAGATCCATAAACGCTGCCGGGGCATTAGTTAAACCGAAGGACATCACCAGAAACTCATAATGACCATATCTAGTCCGAAAAGCAGTCTTCCGAACATCTGAATCCCGAATCTTCAACTGATGGTACCCCGACCTCAAGTCGATCTTAGAGAATACCCTAGCACCCTGCAACTAGTCAAATAGTTCATCAATACGTGGCAATGGGTACTTGTTCTCAATAGTGACTTTGTTCAATTGGCGATAATCAATACACATCCACATTGTTCCATCCTTCTTTTTCACAAATAATACTAGTGCACCCCAAGGCGATACACTCGGCCTGACGAACCCTTTGTCTAGTTACTCTTCAAGTTGTTATTTCAATTCTTTCAATTTTTTCGGAGCCATGCGATACGGTTGGATAGATATAGGTTGGGTATCTGAAGCCAAGTCAATTCAGAAATCAATATCACGATGAGGTGGCATACCTGGAAGATCTGACGGAAATACATCGGAGAACTCCCGAACTACAGGCACTGAATCAATAGTCGGCGTCTCTGCAGTAGTATCCCGAACATAGGCTAGATAAGCCAAACAACCCTTCTCAACTATGTGTTGAGCCTTTATAAAAGAAATAACTAGATTAAGTGAACTAACAGACGAACCCTTCCACTCCAGCCTAGGCAATGGTAGAATAGCCAAGGTAACAGTCTTGGCATGACAATCTAGAATAGCATGATGTGGAGATAACCAGTCCATGCCCAGAATAATTTCAAAATCGGTCATCTCAAGCAATAGGAGATCTGCCCTAGTTTCAAAACCAAATAATGTAATAATACAGTACCGGTAGATCTGGTTCACAACAACAGAATCGCCCACAGGAGTAGACACATAAACATGAGTACTCAAGGACTCACAAGAAACACCCAGGAATGGAGCAAATAGAGATGATACATATGAATACGTAGATCCAGGATCAAATAATACTGAGGCATCTTTGACACAAACAGAAATAATACCTGTAATCACGGCATCTGAGGCCTCTGCATCTGGTCTAGCCGGAAAAGCATAGAACCGAGCTGGAGCGCCAACTGGCTGGCCTCCGCCTGGCGACCTCCACCTCTAGGACAACCCCTACCTATCTGTCCTCCACCTCTGGGTGGTCGGACTACAGGTGGAGCAACTGGTCCGGTAAGCATAGGCTGCTGACCCTGCTATACTGGTCTACCCCAAAGCCTGGGGCAAAACCTCCGTATGTGACTGGGATCCCTGCACTCGTAACAACTCTTTGGTGTGATGGGCTGCTGACTAAGTGTCTGGCCCTGGGACGTGAATACCTACTGGGAGGACCCTGAATAGTTGGTGGGCGGTAAGAACTCTCTCGGATAGCACTGAGATAAGGTCGCACTGGAGCACCTCGAGGAGGTGGTGGTGCTGGATATAGGGGTCTGCTGGACTGCCCTCTCACGAACTGACCTCTGCCCCCAGACGAAGCACCTCTGAACTCTCTAGAATACCTGAACCGCTTATCTCTTATACCATGCTCTCGGCTCCGCTGATGTACACCCTCAATCCTGCGGGGTATCTCTACAACTAGCTCATAAGAAGTACCCATCTCAACCTCTCGAGCCATAGTGGCCTGAATGCCAGTATGTAAACCCGCAACAAACCTCCGCACTCTCTCCGCCTCAGTAGGGAGTATCATACGTGCATGGCGAGATAACTCAGAGAACCTCGCCTCATAATCGGTCACTGACATCTGACCCTGCTGGAGCTGCTCAAACTAAAATCGCAACTCTTCCCTCTGGGAGGGTGGAATATACCTGTCTAGGAAGATACGGGTGAACCTATCCCAAGTTATGGGAGGAGAATCTACTGGTCTGCCAAGAACATAAGACTGCCACCATCTACGGGCTCTGCCCTCTAGCTGAAAAGTAGCAAAGTCTAACCCATGAGACTCCAATATCCTCATGTTGTGCAATCTGTCCCTGCAACGATCAATGAAGTCCTGTGGATCCTCATGTCGCTCACCCCCAAAGACAGGAGGATGTAGTCTAGTCCATCGGTCCAATAATTTCTGAGGATCGGAGGCTACAGCTGCCCTGGGCTCAGGTGTAGCTGCTACCACTAGCTGGGCTCCACCCATGGGTAGTGCACCCTGGGTCTGATATATAGAAGCTGCCTGTCCATGAGCCTAGGCGGTAGGGGTCTGTGCTCCTCCGCCCGCCTGAGATGTGGCTGGGTTTGCCGGAAATAAACCGGCTTGAGTCATATTGTCCATGAATCGCAGCATACGACCCATGACATCCTGAAATCTCGGTGCAAATGTGAAATCCACCAGAGCTGGCTCTGCCACTGGCACCTCACCCTACTCCTCAATAATGGAATTCTCTGCTGGACCCACTGGCAGCATAACTGGAACAGTCCTGGGATGCCCTCGCCCTCTACCACGGGTTGGAGCCCTCCCTCGGCCTCTAGCAACTTGGGGAGTAGCTCTTCCCTGGTAAGGAACTTCATTTGAGCGCGTTCTCACCATTTGTGAGAGAATAAGAGAAGGATATTTAGTGCTACATTAATTGCACGATGGAATATGAAGAAAGGTAATTTCCTAACACCCTATAGCCTCTCGAAGATAAGTACAGACGTCTCCGTACCGATCCGCAAGACTCTATTAGATCTGCTCATAACTTGTGAGACCAATGTGAACCTAGTGCTCTGATACCATGTTGTCACGATCCAATTTTACCTATAGGTCGTGATGGCGCCAACACTATAGCTAGGCAAGCCCCGTTAATAAATTAATCATTCATTGACAAAATTTAAAACCAAAAAAAAAAATAAAGCCCAAATTATACCAATGTGTGTGCCAAGACCTGGTGTCACAAGTGCATGAGCATCTAGTAGATTATATAAAACTCCAAATACTGTCTGAAATGAAATAGACAGAATGTAAATATAAGAAGAGACACTGGTAGCTGCAGAACGGCTCAGAAAGGTAGCTCACCACTATGCCTCGGGATGACGTGGATATGTTATTATAGGTCCTCCACTAGAATCTGTCTCAGATCCTGCACAAAAAGTGCAGCAAGTGTAGTATGAGTACGTAAACAACGTGTACCCAGTAAGTATCAAGCCTAATCTCGAAGTGGTAGAGACCAGATGACCGACTTTGACACTCAATATGGGTCAATAATAATAACTGAAATAAAACTAGGATATTTAAATCAGCATGGTTTACAGAATTTACAATAATTTATTTAATCACCGGAAATAATCAAATTCCTTAGAATGTAACAATCCTCAATATATTAATTAAACTCCTTCAATTCAAATAATTTCCAATTTATCAATTAAATCTCATTTACACGAGTAACAATTAATTCCTTAACAAGCAGAATAATAATTCATTAAATTCCAAGGATTTTCCAATTTATCAATTAGCTTCACAAGGTGAAATAAATTATTAAAGCATCGTGTAATTATTATCATTAAGCATGATTTCTGCCGAGGACGTACGACCCGATCCAGAGTGTCGTGTACACTACCGAGGGACGTGCGGCGCGATCCATAGATGCATATATCCTGCCGAGGAGTTCGGCCCGCTCCACAAGAAAGGAGGACATTTTCTTATATACCTCCGGAAGGAGAGTATATTCATTATAAGATAAATTCGGGAGGATGAACAATTTCTTTAAATAGTTAATTAATTTAAACAAAAAATTAAGCATATGAGATTTTCATATTTATTATATTTCCTAACAATTCACAGTTTATATATCAAATAATTCAATTAAATAAAGAATATAATTTACTTAAGTAATGCATGCTTTGAGTCCTAAACTACCCGGACTTTAGCATTAATAGTAGCTACACACGGACTCTCGATCGTGGCTTCGATCATGGTACGCGTGCCTATGCCTTGATCGTGACTTCGATCATAGGCTCGAACCTGGACCTCGGTCATGGCCTCGATTATGGCATTGAGTCTGGTCCTTCGACCATAGCCTCAATCATGGCATCGAGCTTGAGCCTTCGATTGTGACCCTCGATCTTGGGTCTCGATCCTGGCCCTCAAGCCTTGCCTTCGATCATGGCCCTCGAGCCTTGCCTTCGATCATGGCCCTCGAGCCTTGCCTTCGATCATGGCCCTCGAGCTGGACCTTCGATCATGGCTTCGATACACAAGCTCGAGCTTGAGCCTCGTCAACCCTGGGCTCGATATCTGGGCTCGATACCTGGGCTCGATATCTGGGCTCGATCACAGCTCAGAATGTCCAACAGAAGAGGAAAAATTGCAGCAGCTTTTTAAGTCCAACTTTTGATCCGTTAACCATCCGAAACTTACCCGAGGCCCTCGGGACCTCAACCACATATACCAAAAAATCCTAAAATATCATACGAACTTATTTGAAAACTCAAATCACATAAAATGACGCTAAAACCACGAATTATGCTTCCATTCAAGCTTCATGAAACTTAAAATTTCTAACTTCTACACTTGATGTCGAAACCTACCAAATCAACTCTGATTGACCTCAAATTTTACACACAAGTCATAAATGACATAACAGAGCTATGAAAATTTTCAGAACTAGATTCCGACCCCGATATCAAAAAGTCAACTCCCCGGTCAAACTTCCAAACTTTAAATTCCTATTTTTGCCATTTCAAGCCTAATTTCACTATGGACTTCCAAATAAAATTTCGATCATGCTCCTAAGTCCAAAATTAATATACGGAGCTGTTGGAATCATCAAAATTCTATTCCAGGGTCGTTTGCACATAATTAGATATCCGTTCACTATTTGAACTTAAACTTTTAATTTTTCATCAAAATTTCATATCTCGGGCTAGGGACCTCGGAATTTGATTCCAAGCATACGCCCGAGTCCCAAATCACGATACTGACATACTGGAACTGTCAAAACACTGATCCAAGTCCATTTTCTCAAAAGGTTAAGCAAAGTCAACTTAATTGAGTTTTAAAGCTCTAATTCACATTTTAATCCATTTTTTACATAAAAATTTTCTAGAAATCTTTATGGATTGCGCACGCAAGTCGAGGAATGATAAATAGTAGTTTTCGAATTCTTAGAACACATAATTAATTATTAAATTTAAAGATGACATTTTGGGTCATCACACACCGGCTAAGCTTGGGCCCTAGGTTCAGACCAGTGAAGCAAAAGAGAAGACCCTAGTCCAAGGTAAAGCACGCATTCATAAAGGACGACGTAACCAAACTTCTCAAGATAGGGTCCATTTGGGAGGTGAAATATCACGAATGGTTAGCCAATATAGTTGTAGTGCCTAAAAAAGGGAACAAACTTAGAATGTGTGTGGATTATAAAGATTTGAACATAGCATGCCCCAAAGATTCCTTTCCGCTGCCCAACATCGATCGCATGATCGATGCTACGACCGGCCACGAGATCCTTATTTTTCTCGATGCCTATTCTGGGTATAATCAAATCCAGATGAACACGGAGGACCAGGAAAAGACTTCATTTGTCACCAAATATAGAACATATTGTTATAATGTGATGCCCTTCGGGCTAAAAAATGCAGGAGCTACTTACCAACGCCTAGTAAATAAAATATTCGAAGAACAAATACGTAAATCAATGGAAGTTTATATTGATGACATGCTAGTTAAGTCCCTGCGCGCAGAGGACCATTTGACCCATTTGCAGGAAACGTTTGAGATTTTAAGGAAATACAACATGAAGCTCAACCCCGAAAAATGTGCTTTCGGGGTCGGTTCTGGCAAGTTCATCGGTTTCATGGTGTCAAATCGGGGAATCGAGATTAAACCCGATAAAATCAAGGCCATCGAATACATCACCATCGTGGACAGTGTGAAAGTTGTACAGAGGCTAACGAGACGGATAACAGCCTTAGGCCGATTCATTTCGAGATCGTCAGATCGAAGTCACAAATATTTCTCTCTACTCAAAAAGAAGAATGATTTCGCTTGGACCCCGGAATGCCAACATGCATTAGAAGAACTAAAACGATATCTATTGAGCCCGCCACTACTTCATACTCCAAAAATAGATGAAAAACTTTGCTTCTACTTGGCAGTATCGGAAATCGCGGTAAGCGGTGTCCTAGTTCGAGAAGAGCAAGGTACGTAATTTTCCGTTTATTATATAAGTCGGCCCTTAGGAGAAGCAAAAACTAGATATCAACACCTAGAAAAGTTGGCACTTGCACTGATAAGCACCTCTAGAAAGTTAAGACCGTACTTTCAATGTCACCCCATATGCATATTAACCACTTACCCGCTACGTAATATTTTGCACAAGCCCGAACTATCAGGCTGATTGGCCAAATGGGCCGTCGAACTCAGTGGGTACGATATCAAATATCAACCCCGTACGGCCATCAAGTCTCAAATTTTAGCAGACATCGTGGTCGATTTCATACCAACCCTCGTACCCGAAGTCGAAAAAGAACTCTTGTTGAAATAGAGTACGTCATCGGGGTATGGACCTTTTTACGGACGGGGCTTCTAACGTGAAGGGGTCTGGGCTAGGCATAGTTTTAAAGCCACCCACGAGTAACACTATTAGGCAATCTATTAAAACTACCAGGTTGACTAACAACGAGGCTGAGTATAAGGCCATGATTGCAGGTCTCGAGCTAGCTAAAAGCTTGGGAGCAAAAGTCATTGAAGCCAATTGTGACTCTTTGCTGGTGGTAAATCAAGTAAACAAAACCTTCGAAGTTCGAGAAGATAGAATGCAAAGGTATTTGGACAAACTAAATATCACTTTGCACCATTTCAAACAATGGACTTTACAACATATTCCACGAGAGCAAAACATTGAGGTTGATGCACTTACTAATTTGGGATCATCAGTTGAGGAAGGTGAATTGAGCTCGGGGACTGTCGTTCAACTCTCGAGATCCGTGGTCGAAGAAGGTCATGCCGAGATAAATTCTACGAGCTTAACCTCGATTTGGAGAAATAAGTATATTGAATACTTAAAGAACGAAAAGCTCCCATCGGACCCTAAAGATTCAAGGGCTCTACGAACCAAAGCTACTCGATTCATGTTGACTTCAGATGAAACACTATACCAAAGGATATTCGATGGACCATTTGCAGTATGCTTAGGACCGGGAGATACCGATTACATCCTACGTGAGGTGCATGAGGGTACTTGTGGGAATCACTCTGGTGCCGATTCATTAGCCCGAAAAATAATTAGGGCAGGGTATTATTGGATCGGTATGGGCAAAGATGCAAAGGAATTTGTTCGAAAATATAACAGATGTCAAAGGTTTACACCAATGATCCATCAACCCGGAGAGAAACTTCACTCAGTCCTATCCCCATGGCCATTCATGAAATGGGGAATGGATATCGTCGGCCCTCTGCCATCAACCCCAGGTAAAGCTAAATTCATTTTATTTATGACTGACTATTTCTCTAAATAGGTTGAAGCACAGGCGTTCGAGAAAGTAAGAGAGAAAGAGGTTATAGACTTTATCTGGGATCATATCGTATGTCAATTTGGGATACCAGCCGAAATAGTGTGTGACAATGGGAAATAATTTGTCGGCAGCAAAGTGACGAAATTCTTCAAATACCACAAAATAAGAAGGATATTATCAATGCCGTATCACCCCAGTGGAAATGGAGAGGATGAATCAACGAACAAAACTATCATTCAAAGCCTAGAGAAGAGGCTGAACGCGCTAAAGGAAAATGGAGAGAAATCCTACCCGAAGTCCTTTGGGCATATCGAACAACATCAAAATCTAGTACGGGGGCAACCCCGTTCTCATTAGTATATGGCTCTGAAGCCTTGATACCAGTCGAAGTCGGCGAACCCAGTGCCAGATTTTGATATACAACAAAAGAATCAAATAACTAGGCTGTGAACACTAGCCTCGAATTATCGGACGAAAAATGTGAAGCTGCTCTCGTCCAATTGGCCGCCCAAAGGCAACGAATCGAAAGATACTATAATCGAAGAACCAAGATCCGCCACTTTAAGCCCGGGGACTTAGTGCTAAAGAAAGTCACCCTCAATACCTGAAATCCAAACGAAGGAAAACTAGGACCAAACTTGGAAGGACCATATTAGGTTCTCGAAAACATCAGAAAGGGATCATACAAGCTCGGCATTATAAACGAAAAACAACTATCAAGCAATTGGAATGTGTCGTATTTAAAACGATACTACAGCTAAGGTACGATCCTCCCATATTCGTTTACATTTCAAAACTAACAACTGCAGAAGTCCAATCAGGAGCTAAGATGGATCCTTCAATACGAAGCCTTAGGTCTGAAAGCATGCGTTGCACTCTTTTTCCCTTAGACCGGTTTTATCCCAAATGGGTTTTTCATCAAGGTTTTTAATGAGTCAACCGATGATCATGCTGTACTTTGGAAACAATACAAAAGTATCCAAGGCCTCTTTACAATAGACCTCGAATACTGGAGGACATTAGCCCTCAAATATATCAAGTTCTGATGCAAAAAGGTTATTTCGCAACAACGGGGTTCCAATAGGAAAAGTTGTAAGATCCAAATGGTCAAAACGAACCATGCTCATGTAGTTGGCCCGAGCCCTGACGCATGTATAATGACTTGAAAAGAAAGTTCTCCTCTCTACCGATATCTTATATCCAAGAAAAATTCCTCTATTTTGAGATTTATTATGAAAACAAAATTAAGATAAATCTCTGACTTCTAGTTCGAATCATTCACTCGACTACTATGACTATGGGCTACTCTTACATCAAGTTCGAGCTAGCACTCACTCGACCATTATGCCTACGGGCCACATTACTTCGAGTTCGAATTATTCACTCGACTACTAAGCCTACAGGCTAATTTTACTTCGAGTTCGAGCAAGCACTCACTCGACCATTACGCTTATGGTATATATTACTTCGATGTCGAATCATTCACTCGACTACTAAGCCTACGGACTACTTTTATTTCAAGTTCGAGAAAGCAATCACTCGACCATTATGCCAACGGGCTACATTACTTCGAGTTCGAATCATTCACTCGACTACTAAGCCTACGGGCTAATTTACTTCGAGTTCGAGCAAGCACTCACTCGACCATTATATCTATGGGCTACATTACTTTGAGTTCGAATCATTCACTCGATTACTAAGACTACGGTCTAATTTTACTTCGAGTTCGAGCAAGCACTTACTCGACCATTATGCCTATGGGCTACATTACTTCGAGTTCGAATCATTCACTCGACTACTAAGCCTACAGGCTACTTTTATTTCGATTTCGAGCAAGCACTCACTCGACCATTTCGCCTACGGGCTACATTACTTCGAGTTCGAACATTCACTCGACTACTAAGCCTACGGGCTAATTTTACTTCGAGTTCGAGCAAGCACTCACTCGACCATTACGCCTACGGGCTACATTACTTTGAGTTCGAATCATTCAATCGACTACTAAGCCTATGGGCTAATTTTATTTCGAGTTCAAGTAAGCACTCACTTGACCATTTCGCCTACGGGCTACATTACTTCAAGTTCAAACGAAGTTCGAGTCCGATAATCAAAAGGCCCAAAGGCAACAGAGATTAAAATTCAAACTATCTATTTAGCTTGAAAGGCTATTTTTCTTCAAAAGAAAGAAAAATTTATATTTACAAATTTTTGTACAAATACGGCAACTTAGCCAAAAGGAAGTTCTTTATACAAAAACCGAAAACGGTATCAAAAGAATGCAGCAAACGACCTAAGGCCTAAATGACTCAATCTTCATTGGAGGCCGTGTTCTTGGCATCTTCCTCATCTTAAGACTCCCCCGAGTCATCGGAGTCCTCCTCAGGAAAGGCCAACCTTCGAGCTTTGTTCCCCTCCGCCCTGGCGACTTCAATCTCGGCCCCAACATCAAAGCTTGAGCTCTGACCTCCTCGAGAGCTTCCCTCCGAGCTTGCCATTTTGCATGTTCGACCATGCGCTTAGCTTTGGCTTGGTTAACCTCAACATTGAACCTGAACTGAGCCACTTCGGCATCGGCTCTTTTATTGGCCCCGATCACCTCAGATCTGGCCACTTCAAGTTCTTTAGCCAAATCTAACCTATGTAGAAGCTCTTTCATCTTTTCGATCAGCCCTGAAGCATTTTCTTTCGAAGATCGAAATTGGGCATCAGACAACTCTAACAGATCTTGAACGGCTTCCTTTTTTGAGGCAAGGATATCCATACACTTTTTAAATTCTTCTGCCTTGGCCAGTAGCGCATCTACCTGTGAGTTAAGCCGTCCAATCTGCTCGATCCTCTGCCGAACCTGCAGAATCGGATCGTTAGTGGTTATATCTTTTTCATCTTTACTATCATGGAACATTCTGAATACCTGCTTAGCCATCTCCTCATGCTCTTCCCGAGCCGCTGTCAAACCTCGGCATCATGTTCCTCCCGGATTCGAAGAAAGGCCTCCTGATGCAACACCGAAGCCTACAAACAAAAGGAGAAATATTAGAACTACCTACAACTCTAAGTGTAAAAGAAACGACAAAAATGCCATCAGAATTACCCGATTCAAAGCATGTTGGGCCTCGTTGAAGAGATAGGCAGGCCCCACCGCATTCCTCACTGATTGATCTTCTTCAGTCACCAAGGACCAAAGGTAACTGGCAATCCCCACAGGGGGAGATAAAATTCGGGTATCCTCAGGTACGGAGAGCACTATCTTCTGCCTTCATTCGGGATCGATACTCGGAGCTGGGAATCAGTCCACCAGTTTGAGGCTCGATAGAACCCGACCATGATGTTTTTTTGGGTACAGGCACTCTACCAAAACCGATAACATCCTCCGAAGCACCTGACTCGAGCGCCTCCAGAAAACCGTGGATATCGGCCGACTCCTGAATGCCCTCATAGGACCGATCCTCCAACATGTTGGCCTCTTGAATCATCGCGTCCGAAATCTGAGGGGATCCGCTAATGTCAACTATCCCGAACCCATCCCTTGAAATATCTTCTACTGCCCGAGAAGACCTACCCTCGGTATCCCTTTCAATCATCCTAGCCCGAGAAGGGTTAATCTCTACTTCTTCTTGTTCTAGGATTATATCCAGGGTTCCCTGATTTGCTTCCACCAAATTGGAAGACTATTGAATCACAACATTATCCCGTACGCAAGCTAAATTCTCCTCTCCTTCTTCGGGCTCGTTCCTTAAATGGCGGGCCACTTCCGAAGACATAACACTAGAGCCCCCCTTTGGCTTTAGAGATTTCTTAGCCGGTTTCTTCTTTTCCGAGCTCGGGGAGCCCTATACGTTTTTTCTCTTCCTTTCTTTTACCTGCTTCGGGGCAGGAACTTCTTCACCACCAGATGGGGGCCTCATAACTACATCTTTCTCGAGTCTTACAAAGGGAAAATAGGGAGGTTTACCATACAAATCGATAAAGAGACAAATCGATAAAAAGGTTTACCATGACTGCGGGACTCCCATCAACCCCTTGATAATTCGACCCAAGCACGCTCGGAGTACGGTCTCTGCAACCCCAGACCTTCGACCCATTGTTTAAGATCCGGGATCGGTTTCGGCATCCGAGCTACGGCTGTGATAAGAAAAGAAAAATGGATCAACAAAATGAAAGGCAATCACAAAATCAAAACTGGCAGAGAGAAATGTTTACTCACGGCTCATATTCTATTTCTCGGGAAATGGCAAGTCATCGACAGGGATCAGGTCCGAGGTTTTGATTCGAACAAAACGGCCCATCCAACCCCGATCCCGAGTCTCGTCTATGCTCGAGAATGATGCTTTGGTTGCTAGACGAGCAAGCTTGATCAACCCTCTTTGATAAAGTTGGGGACTGTAAAGGAGCATAAGATGATTGAGGGTGAAGATACGCCCTTCGATCTTGCTCGAGAAAAATCGAAGAAGAATCACTATCCTCCAAAAGGAAGGGTGGATCTGGCCGAGGGTCACATCATACCTCTTACAGAAGGCAACTATGACAGGGTCTAGAGGGCCCAGCGTGAAAGGATAATTGTAAACACTTAAGAACCCTTCGACGTGGGCAGTAATTGATTCATCAGGCGATGGGATTACCATGAGTTTATTATCCCAGTTGCATTCTTGTATGACTTTATCGAGAACTTTCTCGGTAATTGAACATTGATACCTCGACATCGTCTCACATCGACCCGGTATCGGTGAAGGCTGTTTAATTTTAAAATCACCTACAGTCGAGCACCCTACCAGAACGAATTCCTTAGGGTGGGGCTCTTCCACACCCTCGCCACCAGAAGGTCGAGATGAAGAAGCGGTCTCTTTTTGCGGAATAATTTTAGACGTTTTTGCCTTTTAAAATTCCGTGGACAAAGAACGGGAGTATTTGGTGCTTTACGAAAGAATTTGCAATGAAACTCACAGATTTGCAGACAGAAAACTCAGAAAAGACGAAAGGGAACTTAGAAAATTTGGAGGATTGAAGACGTAAAAGTGATGAATGGTGGAAGGAAGGACTATTTATAGATTGAAGCAATGACGGTTCAATATCAACGGTGGCCGACCACCGTTTGACACACATTAAATGCCTTGGTAAAACCAAACCGATGGGAAAGCTATTACGTACGGCATGGTCGGGATCAGTGCAAATGTCAGCATATATCTGATCGAGCTGTTGGGAAATCATATCGTTTCTTGCCACATCCTTTTCCGAGAAACGAGAGGACTATCTGTATACGGTCGAAATAGATTAAGTCAGTCGTACGGACTAGTCGAGATGATAATACTTCGATCAAAGGGTATTTATGTGATGACAGGTTGAGGTCCGAGGTAAGGGCATCGAGCTTCGAGCTCTAATACCGATCAATGACAAGCTTGGTATCGTTATCGAGCTCATATCCAAATCGAACTACGAGGCAAAACGGATATTATCGAAGATGCACAGACCGACCAACACTCACCCCGAATATCGAGACTCCAAGTAAGAATCAAGCTAGAACTAAGGCCGAGGGCTTGATCCAATACCGAGCTCGAGCCAGTATCGAACTCACATGCAAGAGCCTTTGCAACCGTACTAGGGGAGAGAATCTTGGCGGGAATCGAGGAAAAGACAATTCATCATGGGCTCTCCACTATATATTTTTTATTATAAATAAAGTAGGATCCCTCTGCTATAAAGAAGGGAATCCTTGTAAGCATAAGGTAGGTAACAAAAAATATTTTGGAGGGATTAACACTTTTGGGCTCATTTACTTTGCCTTGTTTATCAACATTTCTTCTTCTTTGCCTTATATTTCATTCTATTTATTAAAAATAAATATATTTTTACTTTATTCTACAATTTGTACCAAGTTAAATCACGTGTCCTTAGAACCATACACAAATTTAACTCTATCCGATTTTTCAGATAAACAATATTACTGACGGATTGATCGACGAAAGATAGCTTGTGAAGTCTAAGTGTAGAAGGGGTGAGAGTAGAAGGTTTGATGAAGGATTTGTCACAAATAGAAACAAGTGATGTTGATGATAATAATTCCGAAGCGGCCATGATATGGTTAACGAACAAATAACACTACTTCAATTCCCTAGCTTTATGCGATACTTCTATATATCAATTAATTGCCTACGCCATTTTGATGCATAAACGGACACATATATATACACACAATTGAAAATTAGTATGACACTATGACTATATACGCGCACACAAGGAAATATCAAGTATCCGTGGCGAAACCAAAAAATTCAATAAGGTTTACTAGCGGGCTATGCAAGAGTGTTCAAAGTTTATTTTTAATCAATAGTATATAATATTTTACCTTATATGTGGTATAATATTTCGGCGAAGAGTGGTCACTTGACCACCCTTGGGCCAACATAGCTTCGCCCCTACTAAGTATGACCAATTAGGTATATGTACACTTACCTGGGAAAAACTAAAAGTAGAAATTGATATTTATAGGTTTATCCACAATGACTCCTTCAGTCTTAATTTATGTGATGGTATTTCTTCTTATGTCTAAAAATGACATATTTTTGTATTTATTATTATTGTAACATTAAATTTTATTTTATTCTTAATTAGATAATTTATAGCCATACAATTTATGACTTGTTTTAAATTATAAGTTTCTTATGTCCTTATTTTTTTTTTTAACTTTTGAATCTAAATCAAACATTGTCACACTAAATGGGACGGCGAGAGTATTACTATAGACTATAATCACAAACCAAGATAATGGGCATGTTTGGAAGGTTGTTACATATCGTTTCATAATGTATCATATCGTATTATATTGTATTGTATTGTACTGTTTGATGAATACAATATTTGGATAGACTGTATCGTTTGACATCGTTTCATGATATCACACACTAGCAATATGAAGTATAAATTTGTAATATTATAAAGAAAAATTATGCACAAGGTAAAATTATTATATAAAAAGATAGGGAAAAGGATAAAATAAGAACCTTTATTAATAATGAAGAGCGAGATGAGAGAAAAAAACAAGGTAACGACGCGACCAAATCAAATCGGTCTCTACATAAAGTGATACTTTTCGTCGTTATGTAACGATGGATTAATTCGATACAATAAAATTTTGTTGGAAAACATATTGAATTATGGAGAATAAGATTTAGATTGAGACGTGTCAAAAATACTGTCATTAAAATATTTCGTCCACACCGTGATAAATATTATTAGGCGTATCCCCAGGATTCAACAAACTCTTCTAATATAATTAGGAGCAGAAACAATAAAGATTAATGAGAAGAAAACCTAGCAGAGAAAAGGAAAGAAAAGTTTTTAACTCTGTTCTCTCCTTCCAACATGAAGACAAAGAGGTATAATACAGTCTAAAAGTTTGACCCAAAAAAACAAAATATAGTCTTAAAGAGAAGTAGACTATCTGTTCCATATTACAGACTATTCAAAGAAGTAGACCATCAGAAACTTTTAAGCCATCAAGGCTATTCCAAAATCTTACGCCATTAAGATTGGTCCATTGACTTTTCAATACTAAAGTACAAGTCCATACTAATGAGCATTCAATTGTATGATTTATTTTGTTCCAATTGAATTCAAAAATAAATTAATTTTCTGTTACAAATTTATTCAAAATAATTACTATAATAAAAACTCATTAATATAATATTAAAAAAATGAATCTAGACATAGTTTTAGAATATATTTTTTTGAGATATCAAATTAATTTTTCTATCAATCCCCCACATATCTTAAAAAGAATATTAAAAAAATATATATAGTGAAATAAAATTTTTGTTGAGTTTTCACAAATAGGAATAATGCGTGAATCTGGTGTCTCTTGGACTATGAACCAGACCTAGATAAAATAAGATTAAACTTACATAACAATTGATGAAGTTAAGAACTTCTATGAACCAAGAATTCTTTTGTAAGTTTAGTGTCTTATCTATCACATTATACTCGCACACACTTTGTTGTTTGTTGCGGTTTTGCGCTAATAGGCCATGCCCGTGCCTGGTTTTCATAAGTGCTCTAGAAATTTTTTGCCATAAATTTCATAGGAGCGGCCCCACTTCACACTCATATAGGTCTATCCAACAAGTGTATTCTGCAGCGCAATACACCATTTATAAAAGGCTATGGATAATTGGATTAAGAGTTTAATAACCGAGCCTCCCATTCCTTACAATCTTGCACTATATACACACACCATAAGAAGGGAAATACTTTAATAGTGCATATTTAATCAACTAATTACTTGTTATTACCCATATGAATCTACTTCATGGGATCTCCAATCACATAGGTTGGGTTACCATCATTATTCATATAACTCAAATTGGCAATAGTCCTATTCCCCTCGATGTTTCAGATATTAATTTTCTTCCCAAAGGTTTAGTTAAAGGATCGGCCAAATTCACTTCTGACTTCACATGATCTATGGAAATAATTTCATCTTTCAGCAGCTGCTTTATCACATTATGTCTCAATCGATTATGTCTACTCTTCCAAGTGGGAAATCTATTAAATTTTGATACCATAGTTCATGGTACCTCTCAAATATTCCATGACTCTTACAAATGCATTCCAATGATCATGACTCGGGTTATGAGTATATCTACTCAATCTACACACAACATATGCAATATCAGGTCTAGTAAAATTTATCAAATGCATTAGACTACGAATAATTTGAGCATATTTATTTTGATTTACAATATCTCCCTTTTTCTTTTTTAATTGACTACTAGCATCATAAGGAGTGCTTACATGTACCACATCAAAAGTGTCAATTTTTTAAGAATTCTTTCAACATAATGTTCCTGAGTCAATATCAAGCTAATATCATCTCTTATAATTTTCATGCCTTGAATAACGCTAGCCTTTCCTATGTATTCCATCTCAAAACTAGAAGACAGAAAAAGTTTAGTTTTATGTACCAAATCAAGGCTAGAACAAAAAATAGGCATATCATCCACATAAAGGCAAATAATAACACAAGTACCATCTACACATTTTGTATAAAAATATTTATCTACTTCAATTGATGAAAACCCATCATTAATCAATAGTTAGCTTGATCAAATTTTTCATGCCACTGTTTAGGTTCTTGCTTTAGACCATACAAAGATTTTAGCAATTTACATACTTTGTTTTCTTGGCCAGACACTATACAACCTCCATGTTGTTCCATGTAAATTTTCTCTTCTAAATCACCATTTAAAAATACAGTTTTAATATCCATTTGGTGAATAAAAAGTTTATAAATAGAAGTCAATGCAAGTAAAATATGAATTGAGGAAATTCTAGTTACAGGAGCATAAGTATCAAAATAATCAATATTTTTCTTTTGAGTAAACCTTTTGCAACATGTTTAGTTTTGTATTTATCAATGGAACCATCCAAATTGAGTTTCTTCTGAAAAATCCATTTATAACCAATGGGTTTAGCTCCCGGAGGTAAATCAACTAAAGTCCAAGTTTTATTTTGTAAAATTGAATTTATTTCTATATCAATAGCTTCTTTCCAAAATGAGGCATCAGACGAAGAAATAACTTCAGAATATGTTAAATGGTCATTATCCACAAGATAAGTATAAAACTCATTACTAAAAGATTTTTCTTTCCTTTGTCTTTTGCTTCTTCGTAAGTCCTCACTTTCAAAATTATTTTGAATAATTGCAACATGTGAAATATTATCACTTGGAATAATAGGAGCATCACAAATATTCTCAAATTTTAAAGGAAAAACATTTTCAAAAAATTCAGCATTTTTTGTTTCAACAATAGTATTGCGTTCAAGCACATCACTTTTAACTACTAAAAATTTATATGTCGCACTACATTCAGCATACCCAATAGACATACAATCAGATGTTTTAGACCCTATTTTTCTTTTCTTAGGATCGGGTAACATAACTTTGACAAGGCACCCCCACAGTTTCAAATATTTCAAGTTAGGCGGATAGCCATTCCACAACTCATAAGGAGTTTTACCCATTTTCTTATAGGGAATCCTATTTTTGTAAATAGGCGGCTGACCTATTCACGACACATAAGAATAACCGTCAAATCCGAAATAAACTCACATGGTCCACAGCCCAAGGAGTAGAATGTCTCTCAAGCATAAACTCTCGCACTTGCGATACCACCGTGACCTCCATATTCGGTCTCAATCTTTAACAATTAAGTGACTATCATGTCACACTTATACAAATCTCCCCGTGGGGCATGCTCCCACGACCATTCCGCTCAGGTAGCAAGGTCCGCACATCCATACCACCAGCGGTTCTAATACTGTAGAGTGAGTCAAAAATCTGCAAATCAATATACAAAGCCTTTTCCACATGACATCTATCTCAAGTGACGCTAAAGATAATACCAACTTACTCTAAATATTTGAATCCTTCCCTGATCATCCAAGGTCTTTAAATTATTGTCGACATCAACTGCAACCTTGATCCTCAACTTCCAATTTATTCTCAACTTGCCTTAGAAACATTAATATCTCCATTCATTAACGTAACAAAACCCAACAAAACTCATTCCGAGTGACCCAATCCACGAGACCACATCTTCTCAATACCCATAAACCGTCTCATATTCTCCTTAAGAGATCAATAACATAGCCAACTGGTACACCCATTCTGCAAGACCTTCCGTGAATCTGAAGATACTCATTCCCTTCCTCCAATACTGTACCGCATACCCAATAATAACATAGAACATTCTAAGTCCTTAGGCACTGTACTCAAATTATTGAACCCACCAGGATCACTATTGAGAGTCACCCACCCTGTCTTGGTCCCGAGTATAAGCCAAACTCTAGCGCTCTGCCAGCACGTGGACACCCTATCAAAGAAGCACCCAATTGAATTCTTTTCCCTTGTACATTTCTTCCACCAGAAGCAGAAACTCTGAGTTTTCTCAAAATTGAACATGAACCGATAAGGCCCAAGTATAGCACACATTCCTCCAACACTTCGCTCAAATTGCCACTGATGTTTTCTTCCCTTAGTCTTAATAACCCACCAATATGCCGATAACCAGAAACCTCACAAGTAGACAACCATGCAATCCAATCGTAGAGGGTGGGGCTCTCCCACTTAGCTTGAAGCTACAATTACATAACCCCGGAACCCACCAATATTCCTCCTTCCTCATAGATATGAGCTTGCACATTCGACAGGCCAAATTTCTCGAAATGATCCTGTAAAACATTTCGTGAACATTCTGAATCACTAGCCACATTCGCATATTCGACCTCTTACTGGATAGCTAGTAGAATCCTTCGTAGAAGCTCTGTTAACACCATGAAATCAGTAAACCATCCTGAGCTCGTGCTCATTCATCAACTGTACAAGTCTGTTCACTCCCTATTGACCTCAACTAAAGGTGCGATAATACATTTCAAATCCGAAGTCATGTTCCATCCCTCTTCATATCAAGAAACTCCCTTCTGTCGTATCCAACCTTCCTCAGTATAGCAGCCAATATTCCAATTAGTACGTAGACCTAGTCACTGTCCACCATAAATCCCAAATCACTCAAAACTTTCCCCAAGGTGTGTAGCTATTCTACCACAGAACCCATACGAAACTCTGCCAATCTCCCACTTTGGTCAAACCCTCTCTTTCAGGCAACTCCCGACTTTTGCTTTTCATACTTAACCTACTAGTAACCCAACCACCGTGAGACACCCTTCCGCCATGTCCTTCCTCAACCTTCGCTACCCAGTTGTTACCTTAAATCAAAATCCATCTCTGTAGCACTTGGATTAATAGATCGCTACAAACTTTAAACCTCCCTGAAGATCACCTTTTTCAAGACATCAACACTAGGAACATCGATTCGATTCTGAACCACAGCATACCGCGATCTCTGACAGATGCTTCCCCAGCACCATTCCACCATACCCTGCCACGAAGGCGAATTGAAGAAAACTATAACACCGGTGAACTTAACACATTCAACAAGGACAACGACGCCACATCATAGATGAAAATTTTGCCATGCTCGAAAATACCAAGTCTCGTTACTCCATCAACCCAACCCAAAACATGCATAGTCTGATTGCCTTTCCTCCACTGGAAATAAAACGCTGAACCTCTGAATCATGCACTGAGAAAAACCTCTTTTCAGGTCATTCACTGTCCCGACACATAGACAAGCATTTTACCATTACATTAATAATATGTGATAACAACTCATGAATTATCATAACAACCAGTGCCCAACTTCAAAACCATAGGAGTTTCTGATACTGAGCTGAAATGACAGGAAAGCTTTCCGCAAGGCGACCACCATAGCCCAAGCAATTACGCAGGGAGAAACATCCTACACCACATATGTAGCACCATTAAAATTCCTCGACTCCCAATTGATAACAAGCGCTTCACGTCGCATAAGATTGAGTAGGAAAGAAATAAAGGCACAAGCCTCAAAGGAATCAAATAGCACGATGATGAATCAAGAAGGGAAGTGCTCCTATCAACCATGTAGTCTCTCGAAGATAAGTACAGATGTCTCCGTACCGATCCGCAAGACTATACTAGACTCGCTCATGACTCGTGAGACCTAAGTGAACCTAGTGCTCTGATACCATGTTGTCACGACCCAAAATCTATTAAAGGTCGTGATGGCGCTGAACACCGCTGTGAGGCAAGGCAACAATATATACTCAATTTAGTTCTCATTTTAATATTTTAAAATCATATTTTCCTTCCAGTAAATAGTAAAAGATGGAATTTACAGAGGAAATGATAATATTTCTTAGAATTTCAATACAAAACAACTCATAATCACCCCAAAACCGGTATCACAAGTGCATGAGCATCAACTACGAATGTGAAATAAAATACAACATTTGTCCGGAATACAAATTTGGACAGGAGAAATATGAATACTCTGAAAGAGAGTCTGTCAGCTGCGGGTCGTAATGTGGAATGCAGCTCACGTAAATCCCTGCATGTATACACGCCTCTGCTCTCACAAGGCCACTAGTCACATATGTACCTGCACAAAAATGTGTAGCAAGTGTAGTATGAGTACGTAATCAACATGTACCCAGTAAGTATCTAGCCTAACCCTGGAGGAGTAGTGACGAGGGGTCGACATCGACACTCACTAGTGGTCCAATAACATCAGGTACAGTAAAGAGATAAGTAAATATGAGGCAGAGTAAATAAATGAGGTAAATAAGTAATAAATCACGTGGTACAAATTCCCCCTCTTTACGATGAACTCAAGTTCTCCATTAGAAATTCCCTCCTTAACCGGAGCATATATATAGATATAGTGGATCTCATCAGATAGATCGTCATAACTCAAATCGGGAAAACTCACAGATACACTGGCTTCTTGCCAAATATTACACATGAATCCATGAGGATATGATATAGGTAATGTTGAGGTGTACTGCTCGATCCAACATAAATATTTAAATTGTGCACTGTCGAGGGTCGAATAGCCCGAACCATAGATACATCTATTAAACTACCGAGGCGATCGGCCCTTCCCCATGAGAGTGTAGTACACAATCCCTACCGAGGCGAACAACCCGATCCCATAAGAGTGTGGTACATAAATCCTGCCAAGGCGAATGACCCGATCCCATTAGAATAAGAAGCTTTGACGGGTTCTTGACCCCACTCACGGAAACATGCCGTAAGAGGAGTAAAGTTATTTGGTGACTAATCATGAAATCGTGAAGTCTCTACAATAGCAAGTCTAGTCTCATGTAGAAATGTAAAACAGAGGAATTTAATAGACGAAAAAATGCTCAAATAGTGCAGCAACATCATGATGTGAACCTAAGCCTACTCGGGCAATAACATGAATGTAGCTACGTAAGAGCTCTTGTCACCTCACGCACATGTAGCCCTCACAACAAGTAGCACACATCAACATACAACACCTAGAGGTATTTTTCCCCTCAGAGAGTTAGACAGGAGACTTACCTCGTCTCAACGCTTGCTTTCCGGTCCAAAATTATGCTTTAAATCCTCACTTGGTTCCAAACGACCCGAAGCTAGTCAAATGTTATATAAAATAGTCAATACATGCTCAAGAGTTCACATCCTAACTATTAAAGTGATTTTCCAACCCAAATTGAAGAAATTCCTAAAATTCACCCCCGGGCCCACGTGCCCGGATTCCGAAAATATTCGAAGATAACTACTACCCATAACATCATGAACTCAAATATATGATTTGTTCTCAATTCCATACCCTAATTCGTGGTCAAAATTCAAAAATACCAATTCTAGGTTTTCTTATAAAAACTCCCACAATTTCTACCAATTTCCATGCTTGAATCCATATAAAAATCATGTATTTAACCCAAAATAGATGGGGATAACTTGCCTTGCCATTGATGATAAAAACCTCCACTTGAAGCTCTCCAAAAAATCGCCAAACCAAGTGAAAAATGGGAGGAAAATGGGCCAAATCCCGTTTTTAAAGAAACCTTACTACCCAGATCGAATTCATCTCCTGCGGTCTTCTAGCCGCTCCTACGGCTCCGCATCTGTGGAAGATCCATCGCAGATGCGGCTCCAACTCAAACCAACGGCCCTCGCTTCTGAGCCCAAGGTAGCGCACCTATGCTCACGCTTATGCGGTCCTCAGTAGCCTTGACCCCCTGGCCGTTTTTTTGGCTCCGCACATGCGGCCAAAACCTCGCAGGTGCGGTTACCCCAGAAAATAGATGCTTCAGCTCTCCTTCCAAGTCCAAACTCGATCCGTTAACCATCCAGAATCCACCCGAGGCCCTCAGGACCTCAACCAAATATACCAACACGTCCCAAAATATATCGCGAACTTAGTCGAGGCCTCAAATCACGCCAAACAATATCAAAACTACAAATCACCCTCCAATTTAAACTTAATGAACTTTGAAATTCCAAACTTGTATAATCGATATCAAAACCTATCAAATCACGTCCAATTAGCCTCAAATTTTGCACACAAAATCATAATTGATGTTACGCACCTACTCCAACATCCGTAATCTGAATCCGACCCCGATATCAAAAAGTTCACTCCCGGTCAAACTTTCCAAAAAGCTTCAAATTTTCAACTTTTGCCAAATGATCACGAAATGACCTACGAACCTCCAAATCCACATCCGTTCGCGCTCCTAAGACCAGAATCATCATACAGAGCTATTCCCAGACTCGGAATCCCAAACGGACATCGATAACATTGAAATACACATAATGGTTTTCGTTTGGAGTAGTGTAATGACCCGACTTATCGTTTGGAGAATTAGCATCCCGTTCAGCTGTTTAAGACCTCGAGCAACTTCGTAATGCGTATTATGACTTGCGTGTGTACTCGAGTGTGGTTTTCGGACGATTCAGGATCCAATTGGAAGAACAATTCTTATTTAAGAAGCTTAAATGAAAAGAGTTAATCAGAGTTGGACTTTTGAGCAAATGACTCCATAATGGTTTTTTGGTGATGTTAATAGTTTTGTATGATGATTTCGTACTTAGGAGTATGTCAGGTTTTGGATTTGGAAGTCCGTAGGGCAATTTGATGCATTTTGGTGAAAGTTGGAAAATAGAAGATTTTTAGAAAGTTTGACCGAGAATTGAATAGGTTTGTTATGTAATTTATGACTTGTGTGCAAAATTTGAAATCAATCAGACTTGAGTTGATAGGTTTCATTATCGAATGTAGAAGTTGAAATTCGATAGTTTTATTTAAGCTTGAATTGGGGTGTGATTTATGTTTTTAGTTTTGTTTGATGTGATTTGAGGAATATACTAAGTTTTTATGATATTTTAGGACTTGATGGTATATTTTGGTTGAGGTCTTGAGGGCCTTGGGCGGATTTCGGATGGTTAACGGAATTTAGTTTGGATGTTTATAGAATGTTTCGACGTCGCTTCTTCAAGAATAAGTGGTAATACATTAAAACACTGAGCTCAAAAATCAGTTTTGATTGAAACATTAGATCCGTATTGAAATTTTGGAGCCATAGCAAAAAGAATTGTCGAATTTGGATATCGTATGAGAGAGTTATGACCATTTCCGTGTCGGGAAATATTTCCCGTCGTCGTCAGCGTCTAGGGTAGCGTGGGGTTCTATCCCTGGCGCTTGGACTTCTGGAGTTTTGGAATAGGCACCACAGGCAGCGCCCCACAACACCTATGGCACTACAAACAACACATGCTCTACAAACGAGGGTTTTCTGCCATTTTTGACAAAAATAGAGTTGGGGAGCTCAGTTTGGGCGATTTTCAGAGGCAATGTTCTTTACTCTCTTGTGATTATATTTCATAAATCTATGGTTATATTCATCGTTTAATTTGAGTTTTGATGGAAGAAATTGAGATTTGTGCAAAATCTTTCAAATACAAAAATTTTAGATTTGGAGGTCGAATCGTTATCGGAATTTGATAAAATTGGTATGGTTGAACTCGTATCGGAATGCGTATTCGGATTTCGTGAAAATTCTATCGGGATCCAAGAGGCGGGCCTCGTGTTAACCTTTAGTTGACTTTTTAATGTGAAATTTTAAGTCGACGTTTTATTATCCGGATTGTTTCCGATGAATTTTAATGAAGTTATACAATCAATTTGGATAGATTTGAGCTGTCCGGAGGTCAATCCAATCAAGAAAGCTATTTTGGAATATCGGCCTAACTACAAAAAGGCAAGTATCTTGTCTAACCCTGAGTGGGGGAATTACCCCTTAGACATTGAGTCTTATGTGGAAATTATGTGATTGGAAGCCGTGAAATCGAGGTGACGAGTACATACTCGGGCTTATATGTGCAAATTTAATTGGTTTAAACTCTTAGGCATTTTATGTATTAAATTGGATAATTGTTGGCATTTAGTAAATCCTTGAATTGGCATGCCTAATTCCTTATTTTCGAGTTTATATTTTATATGATAATTTGGTGTGATTGTCACTTGGATTTTTATGTGAATTCCGTGTGTTTGTTGATTTGATATTTTCTTGGAAGTAAATTCACTATGGATTCCTTATCTGCAAATAATTATTAAATAAGTTTAAAATGAGGCATTAATATATATATATATTTATTAAAATTTGGATTAAAGAACGTATTGTCCTATGCTGAGTTACTTTTCTATCTATGTTGTTGTTTTGAGGTTTTATATACATGTGGAGCCTTGGGGTATTTTTCGGAAAATTTATTGATTTTGTTATATCTTTGGAATTGGTTGTGGCCTATGGGAAAATTGTTATATGAATTATTGTATTGTGTTGTCGTGATAGTATTCTATGTAAATTGTTATGTGATTGGAGTTATTATTATGAGGACATAAGGGTGGCATTCCACTGTTGACATTATGTGGGAATAAGGGTGGCATTTCACCGTGCTTATGTGTGGTGGGATACTGTCTGGGCTGAGTGATAAAGGTGGCTATCATACGGAGCGATAAGGGTGGCAATAAGAGCGATAAGGGTGACAACATGAGAGATAACGGGTGGCTATATTAGCGATAAGGGTGGCTATATGAGCGATAAGGGTGGCTATTGATATTATCAGGGCGGAGGGATAAGGGTGGCTATTTATATTGCCAGGGCGTGGAAATAAGGGTGGCTATTATTATGGAGTGATACGGGTAGCTATAGGAGAGATAAGGGTGGTTATTGTGAGGGATGATATGTGATGATGTTGGATTATTGTGTTGGTGATTTTTATATGATGTTGTGATTTTTTTTTTTATTTTATCTCTTGTGCAACTTGTCTTTTTGTTTCGGTAAAATTAATAATAATCTGATTCATGTTGAAATTATGAGCTTGTGACTATTGGCGGGTGGTTCATATTATTGGCACATGAACTGTCCATGCAGATGTGATATGAAATGTGGGCACGAGGTGTCGGGAAAATATGATGATTTAATTATTGGCACATTAGTTGTCAGTGTGGTTATGAAAGAAATATTGGCAAGAGGTGCCGGGGAAAATATGATGAATTTATTATTGGAACGTGAGTTGTCCGTGCGGTTGTAATAGAAATATGGGCACGAGGTGCCGTGGAAATATGAAAGTGGGCCGAGACCCGTATCTCTGATTGTGAAATGAGGTGTCACAGAGTGACTTTTATTTGAAAGAATTATATTCAAAATACTTTTTTGAAAGAATTATATTAGAAAGATATGTATTTGAAAGAATTATATTTGAAAGATATATATTTGAAGGAAGTATATTCGAAATATATTTATTGGAAGGGATTATACTCTAATGATTTTTGTTTGAAAAAATTATAGCTGAAAGATGTATATTTTGAAGGACTTGATTATTGGTTGTAGTTGTGTTCATTATTTCTTTGAGCAATATTTATGGTGTTCTTGCTGCCTTGTTGTTTACATCACTAGTTGATTATTTTTGCTATCACTGCTATTTGTTTTCTATTATTTTTGTATACTATATTGCACAGGTTATTAGACTAGTGAGTGTCTTAACTGTACCTCGTCACTACTCTACCGAGGTTAGTCTTGATACTTACTGGGTGCCGACTGCGGTGTACTCATACTATACTTCTACATATTTTTGTGCAGAGCCAGGTATTGGAGATATCGGATTCGGACAAAGGTTAGAGTGTGATCGCAAGGATTTAAGGTAGAACTGCTTGGTCGTCGCAGTCCCTTGGAGTCTTTCCATTTTATTGTATTGTTAACTCTTATTCGAACAGTACTGTATATTCAATCTTTGAGATCATTGCATGTACTTAGTTAGAGTTCGTGACTCAGTATTACGAGTCTTGGGACGTTGTTATGAATATTTCTACTATTAGTTTTAACACTTGTATTGAATTCAAAAAAAGGGACATGAATTGTTATTATAGTCGGCTTACCTAGTCTTAGAGATTAGGTGTCATCACAATGCCTGTGGTGGGATTTTAAGTCTTGACAAGTTGGTATCAGAGCTCTAGGTTCATAGGTTCTACGAGTCACGAACGAGTCTAGTAGAGTCTTGCGGATTGGTACAGAGATGTCTGTACTTATCTTCGAGAGGCTACAAAACTATTAAGAAATTTCCACTTCTTTCATTCATGTCGTGCAGATTTGTTGGTTTTGGAACTTGAGCCTTTGTATCTCTATTCTCTCACAGATGGTAAGGACACGTGCTTCCGGGTTAGCTGAGTAGACACCCGCGCATACTGTTAGGGTCGCAAGAGGCTGGGGTCGAGGTAGAGGCCGGGGAAGGGCACGTGTCACAGCTGGAACACCGATTAGAGGGGCAGTTGAGGAGCCGCCGGTAGCTACAGTTGGGGGACAGGCACCAGAGACACATTTTGTTGCCCCCGGACTTCAGGAGACTTTAGCACAGTTACTGAACATGTTTGGTATATTAACTTAGGCAGGATTGATCTCTGTTGCACCAAATATTTCACAGATGGGGGAAGGAGTTCAGACTCTTATCGCCCGTACTCCAGAGAAACAAGTTCACATTGGTCAGGTTCCGGTTGTGGTGCCGGAACGACCTATTATTCCGATTCAACCTGAGGTCAGGCAAGAGATGTCAAAAGAAGAACAAAAGAGACTTGAGAGATTTAAGAGGTATAGTCCACCTACTTTTAGTGGCACAACTACCGAGGATGACCAAGGATTTCTAGAAAATTGTCACCGTATTCTCCACACCATGGGTATTATGGAAGTAAGTGATGTTGCCTTTACTACATTTCAGCTGTAAAGAGCAGCATATCAATGGTGGAAAGCTTATGACGAGGGCAGACCAGCCGATGCAACACCGCCAACTTGGGCTTAATTTTCGAAAATGTTTTTGAAAGAGTTTGTTCCCTAGAATCTTCGAGATGTGTAGTGCACAGAGTTTGAACGATTGCGTCAGGGAACCATGACGGTGTCAGAATATGCTATCAAGTTCAGTGAGTTACCCCGTCATGCACCTATCTTGGTTCCTACAGTTAGAGAGCGAGTCTGTAGATTCATCGAAGGGCTCAATTATGATTTTAAAATATGTATGGCTAGAGAGTTGCAGACTGACATTCCATTATCAGAAAGTAGTAGAGATTGCCAAAATGTTAGAACGTGTTCGAAGTGAGGAAAATGAGTCTAAGGAGGTCAAAAGGTCTCGGAACTCTGGAGGATTTAGTGGATTCTACTCCGCAGCTATGACTCATCATGGCGGAGGCTCGGGCAGTCGGTCAGCCTAGTCCGCAATTCAGAGTACTCGTAGTACTCCAGTTAATACTTTCAGTGCACCACTGGCACGAGGTTCTTACAGTGGTTATTCTAGTTACCCGGCACAGACTCAGTACGAGCAACCGCAACCTCAAAGGGGTTGTTATGCGTGTGGTGATACTAGGCACATCATGAGAGATTGTCCCAAATTTGGGAGAAGCGTATTTCATCGGAACACTCAAGCTACAGGCTTTATTCCAGTTACTACCCCACATGTACATCCAGTTAGGGGTGGAGGACAGGCAAGTAGAGGGCGCCTAAGAGGGAGAGACCCAACCCGTTGATATAATTGCTATGGTATGGCTGAGTCCGTTACACCAGATGATGTCGTTACATGTATGATTTAATTTATAATAAAAGGATCACTATTCTTATTTTGATTCTATTCCGATTATCGAGGTGAGAGCTCTTTTTATGCTCCTTATATGGTGGATTTGTGAATTTGTACTCCACTCCCGTGTTTATCCCTGTTGGGAGATTTGATGGTGTTAATCCGTGTCCATCATTTTTGTTTTGTACATTATTGTGGGCTCTGAGTCCAAAAGTGACTTTTTATTACTCACTACAATAAGTTTTGATGTAATTCGGGATAATTGATTACAATTTTATGAATTATATACCCTACCGGTATGGGAGTTCATTATATGTTGTGAAATTATTTCACGAAATTTATTAAAAAAGAAGAAAGAAAAGAAATGGAAAATTTCAGCTGGCACAATGTGCAAAGTACTCATGATTCAAAATTGAGGATGGGATCCTCGAGATTTATTATGATTTGATATGTTTAACTCGAGCTACGTGCCGCGGTGGAAGTTATATCAGGATGAGATCCATGTGGTTAAATTCATGTGTTTTAAATTCTCCCTTTGTGAAATTTAATTTGCACTATAGTACTGATAGGGAGTCATGCCTGTTAGACTTATTTGATAATTCTTTTGTATGTTTCTGTGCATATTTAGCCATATTCATGCTATAATTATTGATTTTTAGCCTACGAGGTAAGTGCCCAGGTGGCGTTAAATGTGACTCGTTTAGTCAGGTAAATAATTATGAGGTCTTCATGCCTCACATTTTGCTTCAAGCGTTGTGAAAATTTGAAACGAGGTTTTGGTTAATATGAGGTTAATTGACGATGCTGAAATTGATTATGAACAGCGATTATGACCAGAGATGTGGTTATGGGCATATATATGATGTGTGCGTAGGCACGAGTTACTACAACCGATTGAGATAATACAGTGTGTTGATGTGAAAATTAGGCCTATTTAAAATGTTTGGAGTGTAAGAAAAATTGGTTTTAAAGTTATAAGTATGGATGAAAGAAATAATCTTCAATTAAGATGGTGTTGTCGGACCCATGTTAAAATTTTGGTGACGTAGAATCACCTGCGAGTATGTGTGTAGGAACACACTCAGTAATTTAATGTCCTAAGAATAATTCTTGGCACGTTCGAGGACGAACGTATGTTTAAGAGGGGAGAATGTAATGACCCGACTTGTTGTTTTGAGAATTAGTACCCCGTTCAGCGGCTTAAGACCTAGAGCAACTTCGTAATACGTATTATGAATTACGTGTTTGGTTGAGTTTGGTTTTCGGATGATTCAGGATCAAATTGGAAGAACAATTCTTATTTAAGAAGCTTAAATGATAAGAGTTAACCGGAGTTTGACTTATGAGCAAACGACTCTGGAATGGGATTTTGGTGATGTCAATAGCTTCGTATGGCGATTTCAGACATAGGAGTATGTCCGGATTTGGATTTGGAAGTATGTAGGGCAATTTGACGCATTTTGGCGAAAGTTGAAAAATAGATAATTTTTAGAAAGTTTGACCGGAAATTGACTTTATTGATATCAGGGTTGGAATCCGATTCTGAAAATTTGAATAGGTCTATTATGTCATTTATGACTTGTGTGCAAAATTTAAAATCAATCGGACTTGAGTTGATAGGTAACGAATGTAGAAGTTGGAATTTGATAGTTTCATTTAAGCTTGAATTGGGATGTAATTCATGTTTTTAGTGTTGTTTGATGTGATTTGAGGCATCATCTAAGTTCTTATGATGTTTTAGTACTTGTTGGTATATTTGATTGAGTTCCTGGGGCGGATTTCGGATGGTTAACGGAATTTAATTTGGATATTTCTAGAATGTTTCGACTTCGTTTCTTCAAGAATAAGTGGTATAACATCAAGAAAATGAGCTCCAAATTCAGTTTTGATTAAAGCATTTGATCCGTATTGAAATTTCGGAGCCATAGCAAAAAGCATCGTCGAATTCGGACATCGTATGAGAGAGTTATGACCATTTCCGTATCGGGAAATATTTTCTGTCGTCGTCAGGTTCTAGGGTAGCGTGGGGCGCTATCCCTGGCGCTGGGACTTTTGGAGTACGTACTCGGGCTTATTTTCTCAATTTTTATTAGTTTAAAGTCTTAGGCATTTTTATGTATTAAATTGGATAATTGCTGACAGTTAGTAAATCCTTGAATTGTCATGCCTCATTCCATGTTTGTCGACTTTGTATTTTATATGATAATTTGGTGTGATTGTCACTTGGATTTTTATGTGAATTCCGTGTGTTTGTTGATTTGATGTTTTCTTGGAATTAAATTCATTATGGATTCCTTATCTGCAAATAATTATTAAATAAGTTTAAAATGAGGCATTAATATATATTTATTAAAATTTGGATTAAAGAAGGTGTTATCCTATACTGAATTACTTTTCCATCTCTGTTGTTTTATTTAGGTTTTATATACGTTGTGTGGAGCCTTGGGCTATTTGTTGAGAAATTTATTAATTTTGTTGTATTTTGTTGTCGTGATAATATTCTGTGAAAATTGTTATGTGAGTGGAGTTATTATTATGAGGACATAAAAGTGGCATTCCACCATTAACATTATGTGAGAATTAGGGTGGCATTTCACTGTGCTTATGTGTGTTGGGATATTGTTCGGTCAGAGTGATAAGGGTGACTATTATACGGAGCGATAAGGGTGGCAATAGGAGCGATAAGGGTGGCAACATGAGCGATAAGGGTGGCTATTGATATTGTCAGGGCGGAGGGATAAGGGTGGCTATTGATATTATCAGGGCGGAGGGATAAGAGTGATTATTGATATTATCAGGGAGGAGGGATAAGAGTGGCTATTATTATGAAGTGATATGGGTGGCTATAGGAGAGATAACATATGATGATTTTATTATTGGCACGTGAGTTGTCCGTGCGGTTGTGATAAAAATATGGGCACGAGGTGCCGTGAAAATATGAAAATGGGCTGAGACTCGTATTATATTCAAAATATTTATTTGAAAGAATTTATTCGAAAGATATGTATTTGAAAGAATTATATTTGAATGATATTTATTTCAAGGAAATATATTCGAAATATATTTATTGGAAGTGATTATTGTGATGACTCAAAAGGTCATCTTATGTTTTAGAACTCGAATCTGCGCTCTTAAACCTTAAAAATCTCATTTTTACCCTCCTCGATTTGCATGCGCAGTCCGGGCAGGTTTCTGGAAAGCTTTTTTGTTGAAAACTAATGAAAATAAGAATATTTGCCTTAAAAGTTGATTTTAGTTGACTTAGGTCAATATTTTTGGTAAACATGCCCGGATCCATGCTTTGACGGTACCGGTAGGTCCGTATCAAATTATGGGACCTGGACGTATGCCCGAAATCGAATTCGAAGGTCCCTAGCTTGAATTATGAATTTTTGATAAAAACTAAAAGTCTGGAAATTATTTGTTTTTAAGAATTAATTGATATTTGTCATTGTTAGTATCGTGTCCGTATTTTGGTTCTGGAGCCCGGTACAGGTTCATTATGATATTTAAGACCTGTCTGTGAATTTTGGTGAGAAACGGAGTTGATATGACATGATTCGGACGTCCAGTTGAGAAAATAGAAATTTTAAACTGTTCTTGAGAATTTCATTTGATTTGGTGCTAAATTCGTAGTTCTAGGTGTTGTTTTGGCGATTTGATCGCGCGAGCAAGTTCGTATGATGTTTTTATACTAGCTTGGCAGCCTATACTCTTCGCAAACGCGACAGTGCTCTCGCGAATGCGATGAACACTGTCGCCCAGTACTTAATAGAATCCAAACACGGGATTTAGTCAAAAATTCATTTTTCTCAAAAATCAAACGATGTGAGGCGATTTCTCAAGACTCATTTCTTCCCCAAAGTGTTGGTAAGTGATTCTAAACCATTTTCTTTCAATTACCCATTACATTTCTTGAATTATCAACCTAAAATCTAGAGTTTTCATGATAGAATTAAGTGTTAGAGTAGAAACTAGGAATTTCGGAAATTTGGGGATTTAGACCTCAATTTGAGGTCGGATTCCAAAACCAATTATATATTCGGGCTCGGGGGTGAATGGGTAAATGGATTTTGGTCCGAACCTCGAGTTTTGACCAAGTGGGCCGAGGGTCCATTTTTCGACTTTTTGGAGGAAAATTTGGGAAATTTATTTTACGCAATATAATTGATTCCTTTAGCAATATTTGATATTATCGAGTCATTTTTGAATAGATACGAGTGGTTTGGAGGTGAATTCCAAAGGAAAAGCTGTGATTGAGAATTAAGTGGCCTTCGGAGCGAGGTAAGTGTTGTGTCTAACCCCGACTTGAGGGAATTAGGAACCTTAGATTACTTGCTAAGTGAAATCCATGTGAGCGGCGTATATGTGAGGAGACGAGTACTGCCGCCAATTTACCTGTTTTCCATGTTTCTCTATTTTTCTTATATTGTCTCTTTCCTATGCGTAATTGCTACGTGTTATACTAGTGTTGTTCAATTTATCATTCTTATCATGTTTACGGATTTTCTGGGGATAATTGAGTTTTTATTTTAAAGTTGAGATTGATATTATGGAACCAAATGTTGAAGTAAGGTTTGTACTTGCTATTCTATCTCCCTGTTGTTATTTATGCATTGCATTATAGTAAGGGAGAGTGTTAATGCACGAAGGGTGATGCCGTGCCATATTGTGAGTGTTAATGCACGAAGGGTGATGCCATGCCATATTGTGAGTGTTAATGCACGAAGGGGGATGCCGTTCCATGATATGAGAGTTAATGCTCGAAGGGTGATGCCGTGCCGTTTCTATTAATTTTATTGTGAGATTGAGAGTAAAAGCACGAAGGGTGATGCTGTGCATTTTTCCTTACTGTATTCACCATTCCTGTTGATTCATGGTATATTGACTGCTCCGGTGATCATTCTGTTTTAGTTCTTTATCTTGTATTCCCCTCAGTATGTTTCCCCTCCCGAAATTTCCTGTTTAGTTCTTCATTTTTGTTATTTTTATATACACTGTTAAATTGTACAGGTTGATTTGTAGGTGCCTTGCCTTAGCCTCGTCACTACTTCGTCGAGGTTAGGATCGACATTTACCAGTACATGGGGTCGGTTGTACTGATGCTGCACTCTGCACTTTCTGTGTAGATTTTGATACTGGCTCAGGTTGATCGAGACTTTGCTATTGGTCCGCTATTCGGATACTCAAGGTAGATCTGTCGGCGTTCACTGACCATGAAGTCCCCATCTATATTTTATGTCATACTGTTTTCTTTCATTCAGACAGTTGTATTTCTTTCAGACTATTACTTGTAGTAAATTCTAGGATGCTCGTAAATTGTGACTCCAGATCCGGGTGGTAGTAATTAATACAGTTTTATGATATTCTGCACTTATTATATTTTATCTTAGTTAATTATTGTTAATTACCGAATGGGAACAAGGAATTAGTTTAATAATTTTCTAACATTGGCTTGCCTAGCAATTGAAATGTTAGGCGCCATCACGGTCCCGTCGGTGGAAAATTTTGGGTCGTGACAATTGGTATCAGAGCACTAGATTGCCTAGGTCTCACGATTCACGAGCAAGCTTAGTAGAGCCTGGAGGATCGGTACGGAGACGTCTGTGCTTATCTTCTAGAGGCTATGAAGTTTAGGAACAAGTTTCAGTTATATTCTTCTCTGTCGTGTGATTTTGCTTCCTCAATACTGATTGAACTCTTCTGCTCTTATTCTCTCGCAGATGGCGAGAACACGTACGCTTCTTCAGCTGAGCAGCAGCCAGAGCCTCTAGTGACAGCTCCTACGTGGGGCAGAGGTCGAGGCCAAGGCCATGCTAGAGGCCGAGGCAGGGGCAGGGCTTAGCCTAGAGCCCGAGCAGCAGCCCCCAGCAGTGGAGCCTCAGATAGAGCTTGACGAGGAGGTTCTAGCCCATAATGTTCCTGCCGTACCAGCCCAGGTTCCAGAGGGGTTCATTGCTACACCAGTACTTCAGGATGCTTTGGTCCGTTTGGTGGGCCTTATGGAGAGTGTGGCCCAGACTGGCGCATTTTCCATGGCATCAGTAGTCTCTTAGGCTGGAGGAAGAGCCCATACTCCCACCGCTCCCGCTTCGGTGCTGATAGCACCCCAGTATCAAGCTCCGACAGCTCAGCCAGTCGTATTAGTTCAGCCGGTTATTGCGGCACATGTCAGAGATGGGCCAGCTATGTCTTCTGAGGCTTTATGGAGATTGGACAGGTTTACCAAGCTCTTTTCTGTTCACTTCAGAGGTGCTCCTTCAGAGGACCCCCAAGAGTATCTTGACAGTTGTTACGAGGTTCTACGAAACATGGGTATAGTGGAGACCAACATGGTCGATTTTGCTGCATTTCAGATGACTGGTTCCGCCAAGAAATGGTGGAGAGATTACTTGTTGACCAGACCAGCTGGGTTGCCTGCTCTTACTTGGGACCAGTTCTCTCAGATCTTCATAGAGAAGTTTCTGCCTATCACATTGAGAGAGGAGCGTCACCGTCAATTTGAGCATCTCCAGCAAGGCAGTATGACTATTACTCAGTATGAGACCCGTTTTGTGGATTTGGCTCATCATGTTATTCTTCTTCTTCCCACCGAGAGAGAGATGGTGAGGAGGTTTATTGATGGACTCGCTCAGCCTATCAGATTGCAGATGGCTAAGGAGACTGGGAGTGAGATTTATTTTCAGGCGGCTGCTAATGTCGCCAGACGAGTCGAAATGGTTCTTACTCAGGGAGGACAGGGGTCTGACAATAGACCTCGTCATTTCGGTGAGTTCAGCGGTGCCTCATCTAGAGGCAGGAGTACTTTTGGTAGAGGCCATCCTCTCAGGCCGTTTCATTCAGCGCTCTAGGCATCCCAATATGCCTCAGGTGGTCGTGGCCCTCGGATGCATTATTTCGACCAGCTAGCCTACAATGCACCACCAGCTCCTATTAGTGCACCTTCACTCCAGAGTTATCAGGGTGGTTATTCAGGTTGACAGGGTCAGTTTCAGGGTCAGTAGTCATAGCAGACGAGGTTATGTTATACTTGTGGTGATCTGAGGCACATTGCTAGATTTTGCCCTCGGGCAACGGGCAACTCACATCATCATAGTTCTCGTACCATGGTTCCGACACCAGTTGCTGCACCACCTGCTCAGCCAGCCAGAGGCAGGGGTCAGGCAGCCAGAGGTAGAGGCCAGACTATTAGAGGTGGAGGTCAGGCTATTAGAGGTGGAGACCAGCCAGTTAGAGGCCGTCCCAGGGACGTAGTTTAAGGTGGTGGGGCCCAGCCCCGGTGTTATGCTTTCCCAGCCAGGCCTGAGGCTGAGTCATCTGACGCTGTTATCACACGTACTGTTTCAGTTTGCTATAGAGATGCTTCAGTTCTATTTGATCCGGGATCTACTTACTTTTATGTGTCATCCTATTTGGTTGTGCCCCATGGTTCTTTGAGTGCTCTTGTGTATGTTACTCGTGTAGATCTTCTACTTCTCGACATGGTTGATTTTGATGTCATATTGGGTATGGATTGGCTGTCACCTTATCATGCTATATTAGATTGTCACGCCAAGACGGTGACCTTAGCCTTGCAGGGGTTGCCTCGATTAGAGTACAGAGGGAATTTTGGCCATTCTGCCAGTAGGGTTATCTCTTATGTGAAGGCCCGGCATATGGTCGAGAAGGAGTGTCTAGCTTATTTGGCTTATGTCCGCGATTCTAATGCGGGGGTTACTTCCATGGATTCAGTGCCGGTTGTTCGTGAGTTTCTAGAGATGTTTCCTGCAGACCTACCGGGGATGCCACCCGACAGGGATATTGATTTGGCTCCGGGCACTCAACCTATTTCCATTATGCCATATCGCATGGCCCCGTCAGAGTTGAAAGATTTGAAGGAGCAATTGCAAGATTTTCACGATAAGGGCTTCATTAGACCTAGTGTCTCACCTTGGGGTGCACCCGTGTTGTTTGTGATGAAGAAAGATGGATCGATAAGGATGTGTATAGATTATCGGCAGTTGAACAAAGTCACCACCAAGAACAAAAATCCATTGCCGAGGATTGATGATTTATTTGATCAGCTTCAGGGTGCCAAGATGTTTTCAAAAATTGATTTGAGATTTGGCTACCATCAATTGAGGATTAGGGCATCCGATGTTCCTAAGACAACTTTTCGGACTCGATATAGGCATTATGAGTTTCTAGTGATGTCATTTGGGCTGACAAATGCTCGAGCAACATTCATGGATTTGATGAACCGGGTATTCAAACCCTACTTGGATTCCTTTGTGGTTGTGTTTATTGATGATATCTTGATATACTCCCACAGTCGAGAGGAGCATGAGCAGCACATTTGGATCGTTCTTCAGACTTTGAGAGACAGCCAGTTATATGCTAAGTTCTCAAAATGTGAGTTTTGGTTGAGTTCAGTTGCTTTCTTGGGTCATGTTGTATCAACAGAGGGTATTCAGGTGGATCTTAAGAAGATTGTGGCAGTTCAGGACTAGCCTGGACCCACATCAGCTAAAGAGATCCGTAGTTTCCTGGATTTGGCGGGCTATTACATTCTATTTGTGGAGGGGTTTTCATCCATAGCAGCCCCGTTGACAAGATTGACCCAGAAGGGTGCCCCGTTCAAGTGGTCAGACGAGTGTGAAGCAAGCTTTCAGAAGTTCAAGACAGCTTCGACTACGACACCAGTAGGTGTTACCCACAGGTTCAGGATCTTATACAATATATTGTGACATATCTCGCATTGGTCTAGGTGCGGTGTTGATGCAGGATTGCAAGGTTATTGCATAAGTGTCACGACCCAAAAACCCACCACAGGCGTCGTGATGGCACCTAGTTTCTAAGACTAGGTAAGCTGATTACCATTACATTTCGAAGCCATTTTTAAAACAAAATAAGTAATCAAAACTAACAGCGGAACAAATATGAATATACCATCTCTCAAGACTGGTAGTATTGAATACATGGAATGATCACGAGGACCGAATATACAATACTGTTTGATTACAAATTAACAGTACAATGAAATGAAAAGACTCCAAGGGACTGCGACGACCAAGCAGCTCTACCTTGAATCCTTAAAATCCCACTTTAACTCTGGTCAAGTCTGATATCTCCAATACCCGGCTCTGCACAAAAATGTGCAGAAGTGTAATATGATTACACCATGGTCGGTACCCAGTAAGTATCAAGACTAACCTCAATGGAGTAGAGACGAGGTACAGTCAAGACACTTACTAGTCTAATAACCTATGCAATATAGCATGCAAAAATAATAGAAAACAAATAGCAGTAATAGCAACATCAATCAACTAGTGATTTAAACAGCAAGGTAACATGAACACCATAAATATTGCTGAAACGAGTAATAAACACAGGTACAACCAATTAATCAGGTCCTTCACAATATACATTTTATTTCTAAGCTATTCAATAAAAATCTCTGGAATATAATTCTTTTCAATAAATATATTTTCGAATATAATTCTTTCAAGTAAATATCTTTCGAGTATAATTCTTTCAAGTAAATATCTTTCGAATATAATTCTTTCAAGTAAATATCTTTCAAATATAATTCTTTCAAGTAAATACCTTTCGAATATAATTCTTTTAAGTAAATATCTTTTAAATATACTTCTTTCAAGTAAATATCTTTATAATATAATTATTTCAAATCAATATCTTTCTAATATAATTCTTTCGAATAAATATCTTTCAAATATACTTCTCTCAAGTAAATATCTTTATAATATATTTATTTCAAATAAATATCTTTCTAATATAATTCTTTCGAATAAATATCTTCCAAATATACTTCTCTCAAGTAAATATCTTTATAATATAATTATTTCAAATAAATATCTTTCTAATATAATTATTTCGAATAAAAGTCACCATGTGATGCCTCATTTAACTTTCCTGGCATGAGGAATACATTCAACATATCACATCAAATGGCACGGCAATACCTTCGTTCACTTAGCTCATTCTCACCCTATATATATGTTTGATTCAAATTAATTGGCACTGCAATACCTTTCGTGCATTTATATCTTCCTCACTGTGCATACATATAATAGTACCAACTAGGTGGGAGAAATGCCAATAACAATAAAAGAAATAGAGTGGAGGCACACATGAAGCAACAACGACTACAAGTCACACAGAAAACATAGGTGCACAATAACATCTCAAGATAAAGGCATGAATGTATACACAACAAATGATATCACAATATAATGTATGTCTCTCGTCCTCGCCTGCACGGAAGCACCCTTCGTGCCATGAATATATGATAACATAAAAGTAATTGCACGGCATCACCCTTCGTGCATTTACTCTCATCCTCACCTGATAATATAAATGAAATAGCATGACATCACCCTTCGTGCTTTAAACTCTCAATGGCACGACATCACCCTTCGTGCTTTACACTCTCAAATGGCACGATATCACCCTTCATGCTTTACACTCTTCCTTACCAAGCACATGTATATCATTAACAAGCAAGGTAGGAAGCATAAATAACATCAAGGAGAGTGTTTAAACCACAACACAATACAACAATTCATATCACAATTTCCACTGACCACAACCAAATTCCAAATATATTGCAGAATCAATAAATTTGTCAACAAATAGCCCAAGGCTCCACACAACGTATAATAGACCTCAAAACAATCAACAGAGGTGGAAAATACTCAGAATAGGGCAACACCTTCATTAATACAAATGCTTGATAATTATATTAACTCCTCAATTTAAACAAATTAATAAATATTTGCAGAAAAGGGTTCCATCATGGATTTAATTCCAAGAAAATATCAAATCAATAAACACACGGAATTCACGTAAAATCCAAGTGACAATAACACTAAATTTATTATATAAAATATAAATTTGACAAAAAAGGAACGAGGCGTGATAATTCAAGGATTTAATAATTCCAACAATTATCTAATTTAATACATAAGAATGCCTAAAACTTTAAACCAAGAAAATTTGCACATATAAGCCTGAGTACATACTCGTCACCTCGCGTACTCGACTTTTCACATTTTACAAATGGCACATAAGACTCGATGCCTAAGGGGTAATTCCCCCACTCGAGGTTAAGCAAGACACTTACCTTTTTGAAGTTGTGCCGATATTCCAAAATCACATTCTTTCTTGATTTAACCTCCAGACAGCCCAAATCTATCCAAATTAATTGTATAACTTCATTAAAATTCATCGGAAACAATTCCGGATAATAATACGTCGACTTAAAAAATTATTCTAAAAAGTCAACAAAAGTCAACGTGGGACCCGCCTCTCAGAACCTGACATTATTTTCATGAAATCAGAACACCTATTCTGATACGATTTCAACCATACCAATTTTATTGAATTCCAATAACAACTCGACTTCCAAATCTTAAATTTTCGCTTTTGGAAGATTTTTACAAAAATCTTGATTTTCTCCATTTAAATCCGAACTAAACGATGAATATAATCATAGCATCATGAAATATAATCACTTTAGGATATAGAACACTTACCCAAGTCAAAGTATTGAAGAACTCCTCCAAAATAGCCCAAAAGCCGAGCTCCAAAATCTAAATCGAAAAATGGCAAAATGACCATTTTTGGTCCTTAACATTCTGCCCAGTTTCGCACCTACGGACTAATTTTCGCACCTACGTGCTCGCTTTTGTGAGCGAAATCTCGCTCCACTTCCCAGTCGACCATCGCATTTGCATAAGCTTTTCCGCTTCTGCGGGAATCGTTTCTGCGATGCCTCACGCGCACCTGCGATGTCCCTCTGCTTCTGCGCCTTCTCTGCCCGCTTCTGCGCTTCCGCAGGTGCGGGATTTTCTTCGCACCTGCGACCACTAACCAGGCCTTTCCCTTTTCTCTTCTGCAGCCTGAAACCAGTGGCAGATTTCCAACAGACCTTCAAGTCCAATTTTGGTCCGTTTAACCATCCGAAACTCGCCCGAGGCCCCCAGGACCTCAACCAATTATACCAACATGTCCCAAAATACAATATGAACTTATTTGAGGCTTCGAACCAAATCAAACAACGCCGGAATTATGAATCGCGCATCGAATCGAATTATATGTTTTCAAATTGTTCAACTTCTATATTTTGCGCCGAAACGTATCAAATCAATCCGGAATGACTTCAAATTTTGCACACAAGTCATAATTGATGTAAGGGAGATATTCCCATTTCCGGAATCGAAATCCGACCTCATTATCAAAATTTCACCCTTCAATCGGACTTTTCCAAAAATCTTATATTTTTCCAACTTTCGCCAAAATATGTCGAATTTTCCTACGGATTTCCAAATCCAAATCCGAACATAAGCCTAAATCCGAAATCATCATACAAAGTTATTGCCATCATCGATATTCCATTCCGGGGTCGTTTGCTCAAAAGTCAACTCCCCGGTCAACTGTTTCCATTTAACCTTCAAAAATGAGAATATTTCTTTAAATTCAATTCTGAATCTTCCGAAAATTAAACTCAACCACACACGCGGGTCATAATACATATTGTGAAGCTTCTCGAGACCTTAAGTCACTGAAGGGGGCATAATTTCTTAAAATGATAAGTCGGGTCGTTACAATATGCTTCGCGGCAACTAAAGGTTCACGAGAAGAATTACCCCGTTCATGATCTCGAGCTAGCAGCCATTGTTCACGCACTGAAGATTTGGAGGCACTATTTTTACGGCATGCCATGCGAGGTATTCACTGATCATCAAAGCATGCAATATTTGTTCAAGCAGAAGGAACTCAATTTGAGGCAGAGGAGGTGGCTGGAGCTATTGAAAGACTATGATATCACTATATTGTACCATCCGGGAAAGGCCAATGTGGTGGACGATGCATTGAGCAGAAAAGCAGCGAGTATGGGCAGCCTTTCTTATATTCCAGTTGGTGAGAGACCACTAGCATTGGAGGTTCAGGCCCTGGACAACCAGTTCGTGAGGTTAGATGTTTCTGAGCCCCGCTGTGTTCTAGCTTGTACAGTTGCTCGGCCTTATTTGTTTGAGCATATTAGAGATCGGCAGGATGACGATCCTCATTTACTTGTCCTTAGAGACACAGTGCGGCACAGTGGTGCCAAGCAGGTTACTGTTGGAGATGATGGAGTTTTGAGGATGCAGGGTTGTATTTGTATGCCTAGTATGGATGGGCTTCGTGAGTTGATCCTTGGGGAGGCTCACAGTTCTCGGTATTCTATTCACCCGGGCACTGCCAAGATGTACCAGGACCTACGGTAGCATTATTGGTAGAGGAGGATGAAGAGAGATATAGTTGCTTACGTGACTCGGTTCTTGAATTGTCAGTAGGTGAAATATGAGCATCAGAGACCCGGTGGTTTGCTTCAGCAGATGGAGATTCCTGAGTGGAAGTGGGAGGGTATCACTATGGAATTTATTGTTGGACTCCTACGGACTCAGAGGAAGTTCGACGCCGTATAGGTTATTGTGGATAGGCTGACTAAGTCAGCGCACTTCATTCTTGTGGCAGTTACCTATTCCTCGGAGTGGTTAGCAGAGATTTATATTCGGGAGATCGTCCGTCTTCACGGTGTGCCTATGTCTATCATTTCTGATCGAGGTACGCAGTTTACCTCGCACTTTTAGAGGGCACTACAACGTGAGTTGGGTACACGGGTTGAGTTGAGCACAACATTCCATCCTCAGACGGACGGGCAGTCCGAGCGTACTATTCAGATCTTGGAGGATATGCTCTGCGCTTGTGTCATAGACTTTGGAGGTTCTTGGGATCAGTTCTTGCCCCTTGTAGAGTTCGCCTACAACAATAGTTACCAGTCGAGCATTCATATGGCTCCCTATGAGGCATTATATGGTAGGTGGTATCGGTCGCCAGTTGGGTGGTTCGAGCCGGGAGAGGCTCAGTTGTTGGGCACAGACTTAGTACATGATACCTTGGATAAGGTCAAGATTATTCAGGATCGACTTCGCACAGCTCAGTCCAAGCAAAAGAGTTATACCGGTCGTAGAGTTCGTGATGTTGCATTGATGGTCAGAGAGAGAGTGTTACTTCGGGTATCACCCATGAAGGTTGTAATGAGGTTCGGGAAGAAGGGAAAGTTGAGCCCTAGGTATATCGGACCTTTTGAGATTCTAGAGAGAGTGGGAGAGGTGGCTTACAGGCTTGCGTTGCCACCTAGTTTAGCAGCTGTCCATCCGGTATTCCATGTGTCCATGCTTTAAAAGTATCATGGTAATCAGTCCCATGTGTTAGATTTCAGCTCTGTCTAGTTGGACAAGGACTTGACTTACGAGGAGGAGCCGGTGGCAATTCTAGCCCGGCAAGTTCGCCAGTTGAGATCAAAAAGTTACCCTTCAGTTCGAGTGCAGTGGAGAGGTCAGCCTATTAAGGCAGCTACTTGGGAGTCCGAGTCCGTAATGCGGAGTAGATATCCCCACCTTTTCACCAGCCCGGCTACTTTTCTATCGTTCGAGGATGAACGGTTGTTTTAGAGGTGGAGAATGTGATGACCCAAAAGGTCATCTTATGTTTTAGAACTCGAATTTGCGCTCTTAAACCATAAAAATCTCATTTTACCCTCCTCGAGTTGCATGCGTAGTCCGGGCAGGTTTTCAGAAAGCTTTTATGTTGAAAACTAATGAAAATAAGAATTTTTGCCTTAAAAGATGATTTTAGTTGACTTCGGTCAATATTTTTGGTAAACGGGCCCTGATCCATGCTTTGACGCTCCCGGTAGGTCAGTATCGAATTATGGGACCTCGGCGAATGCCCGTAATCGAATTCAGAGGTCCCTAGCTCGAGTTATGAATTTTTTATGAAACTTAAAAGTCTGGAAATTATTTATTTGTAAGAAGTGATTGATATTTGGCATTGTTAGTATCGGGTCCGTATTTTAGTTCCGGAGCCCAGTACAGGTTCATTATGATATTTAAGACCTGTTTGTGAAATTTGGTGAGAAACAGAGTTGATTTGTCGTGATTCGAACGTCCAGTTGAGAAAATAGAAATTTTAAAGTGTTCTTGAGAATTTCATTTGATTTGGTGCTAAATTTGTAGTTCTAGGTTTTATTTTGGCGATTTCATTGCGCGAGCAAGCTCGTATGATGTTTTTAGACTTGTGTGCATGTTTGGTTTGGAGCCCCGAGGGCTGGGGTGAGTTTCGGATAGGCCACGGGATGTTTTGGACTTTGTAAATCTGGTTTTTTCTGCAGCGTCAGGGTTCTGGCATGTCCATCTTCGCTAACGCGAAGGCTTGGTCGCGACCACGAAGTGATGGGGGCGTTACCCTTCGCGAACGCGACAAGCCCATCACGAATGCGTAGTGTTACTCACTGGGGAGGGGGTTGTTAGCCTTTTCTTCATCGCGAAAGCTAACAATGGCTCACGAATGTGAAGACTAGGGAAGGGTAGACTACGCGAACGCGAGCACTGTCTCGTGAACGCGAAGGCTTGGCAGCCTATACTCTTCGTAAACGCAACAGTGCTCTCGCGAACGTGATGAACACTGTCGCCCAGCACTTAATACAATCCAAACACGGAATTAAGCCAAAAATTCATTTTTCTCAAAAACCAAACGGTGTGAGGCGATTTCTCAAGAGTCATTTCTTCTTCAAAGTGTTGATAAGTGATTCTAAACCATTTTCTTTCAATTACCCATTACATTTCTTGATTTATCAACCTAAAATCTAGAGTTTTCATGATAGAATTAAGGGTTAGGGTAGAAACTAGGAATTTCGGAAATTTGGAGATTTAGACCTCAATTTGAGGTCGGATTCCAAAACCAATTATATATTCAGACTCGGGGGTGAATGGGTAAATGGATTTTAGTCCGAACCTAGGGTTTTGACCTATCGGGCCCGGGGTCGATTTTTTGACTTTTTTGAGAAAAAATTGGGAAATTTAATTTACGCAATACAATTGATTCCTTTAGAAATATTTGATATTATTGAGTCATTTTTGAATAGATAAGAGTGGTTTGGAGGTGAATTCCGAAGGAAAAGCTGTGATTGAGAATTAAGTGACCTTCGGAGCGAGGTAAGTGTTGTGTCTAACCCTGACTTGAGGGAATTAGGAACCTTAGATTACTTGCGAAGTGAAATCCATGTGAGCGGCGTATAGGTGAGGTTAAGAGTACTTATGCGCCCCCAATTTACCTATTTTCCATGTTTCTCTATTTTTCTTATATTGTCTCTTTCCTATGCCTAATTGCTACATGTTATACTAGTGTTGTTCAATTTATCGTTCTTATCATGTTTACGGATTTTCTGGTGATAATTGAGTTTTTATTTCAAAGTTGAGATTGATATTATGGAACTAAATGTTGAAGTAAGGTTTGTACTTGTTATTCTATCTCCCTGTTGTTATTTATGCATTGCATTATGGTAAGGGAGAGTGTTAATGCACGAAGGATGATATCGTGCCATATTGTGAGTGTTAATGCACAAAGGGTGATGCCGTGCCATATTGTGAGTATTAATGCACGAAGGGTGATGCCGTGCCATATTGAGAGTGTTAATGCACAAAGGGTGATGCCATGCCATGATATGAGAGTTAATGCACAAAGGGTGATGTCGTGCCGTTTCTATTAATTTTATGGTGAGATTGAGAGTAAAAGCACGAAGGGTGATGCCATGCATTTTTCCTTACCGTATTAACTATTCCTGTTGATTCATGGTATATTGACTGCTCCGATGATCATTCTGTTGTAGTTCTTTATCTTGTATTCCCCTCAGTATGTTTTCCCTCCCGACATTTCTTGTTTAGTTCTTCATTTCTGTTATTTGTATATACACTGTTAAATTGTACAGGTTGATGCCTTAGCCTCGTCACTACTTCATCGAGGTTAGTCTCGACACTTATCAGTACACGGGGTCGGTTGTACTCATGCTGCACTCTGCACTTTCTGTGCAGATTTTGATATCGACTCAGGTTGATCGATACTTTGCTATTGGTCCGCTTTCCGGAGACTCAAGGTAGATCTGTCGGCATTCACAGACCTTGAAGTCCCCGTCTATCTTTTATTTCCTACTTTTTTCTTTCATTCAGACAATTGTATTTCTTTCAGACTATTACTTATAGTAAATTCTAGAATGCTCGTAAATTGTGACTCAAGATCCGAGTGGTAGTAATTAATACAATTTTATGATATTCCACACTTATTATATTTCATCTTAGTTAATTATTGTTAATTACCGAATGCGATTAAGAAATTGGTTTAATAATTTTCTAACGTTGGCTTGCCTAGCAAGTGAAATATTAGGCGCCACCACGGTCTCGTCGGTGGGAAATTTCGGGTCGTGACAATTATACTCTAATATTTTTATTTAAAAAACTTATAGATGAAAGATGTATATTTTGAAGGATTTGATTATCGATTGTACTTGTGTTTATTATTTGTTTGAGAAATATTTATTGTGTTCTTGACGCCTTGTTGCTTACATCACTAGTTGATTATTGTTGCTATCACTGCTATTTATTTTCTATTATTTTTGTATACTATATTGCACAGGTTATTATACTAGCGAGTGTCTTGACTATACCTCGTCACTACTCTACCGAGTTTAGTCTTGATACTTACTAGGTACCGACTGTGGTGTACTCATACTATACTTCTGTTGTAACGACCTGGCCGGTCGTTTTGAGAATTGAAGTTCCGTCCGGCGGCATAAGGCCCTGAGCAACTTCATTTTATGTCTATTGACTTGTGTGCGTGATTGAATTCAGTTACCAGATGATTCGGAGTGATTTGGGACACTTAATCCCTAAAACAGAAGCTTAATTATTAGGATTTTGACCTTAGTCGGAACTATGTGAAGACGACTCTAGAATGGAGTTCGTCAGTTTAGTTCGCTCCGTTGGGTGATTTTGGACTTAGGAGTGTGTCCGGACTATAAATTTGAGGTCGGTACCTGATTTAGGCTTGAAATGGCAAAAGTTTAATTTTTGAGATTTTGACCGGAAGTGGACTTTTTGATATCGGGGTCGAAATGCGATTCCAAGAATTGGAACAGCTCCGTTATGTTAATTGGGACTTGCCTGCAAAATTTGACATCATTCCGGGTTGGTTTGATAGGTTTCGGCGCGAGTTTTAGAAGTTGGGAGTTTTGAAAGTTCATAAGTTGGATTTGTGGTGCGATTTGTATTTTTGGCATTGTTTGATGTAACTTAATACCTCGAGCGAGTCCGTGTTAGGTTACGGACCTTGTTTGTGTGTTTAGACGGGGTCCCGGGGGCCTTGGGTGTGTTTCGGATGGGCTACGGGCCATTTCCTTCTATTTTTGAACTGTTGTTTTCTGTCATCTGGTTTCTTTAATCGCATTCGCTTCCCTTCCTTTGCATTCACGAAGAGTAATTTTAGAGGAGGGAATATTTCTTCTTCACGTTTGCGAGCTTCTATCCGCGATCGCATAAGTCTGCCCTTCTCTTCTTCGTGTTTGCAGCCCTACCTTCGCGTTCGCGTAGTGGAAACTAGGAGCTAGGCTAGTAATCATTTTCCTCATCGCCTTCGCATGTTTCCCTACGTGTTCGTGAAGGATTCCGTCTCTTCTTCTCCGCGTTCGCAGGCGTGTCTTCACATTCGCGAAGCACTTCCTGGTAGCCTTAATTTTTCTTCTTCGCGAACGCGTCCTTTTCTCTGCATTTGCGATGCTCGGTTTTGAGTGATTCCTTGTGGGTTTTTCAAGAAAATCGATTGGTTAAGTATTTTTCACCTAGAATTTATTTATTTCCATGATTATATCTTCTTTTATCATTTAATTTGTGTTTTGAGTTGAAAACAATGGTGGTTTTTGAAGAATAATTTCAAAATCAAAAATCACGATTTGAGGGATGAAATGGTATCGGAATTTGATGAGTTTTGTATGGTTAGACTCGTGAGTGAATGAGTGTTCGTATTTTGTGACTATTACCCGATTTCAAGACATGGGCCCAGGTCAACCTTTTAGGGCGAATTTCGGAATTTTTGTTAAAGTGTTGATTTTATAAATTAGATGAGTCTATTGTGGTTGTATTCATGATATGCAATTGTGTTTGGCTAGATTTGGGCCATTCAGAGTCGGATAATTGAGAAAAGGGCATTCTTACGGACTGGTTGAGCTTGGTTTGAGGTAAGTATCTTGTCTAACCTTGTGTGGGAAATTTCTCTCTTAGGATTGTGTCTTCTATGTTGATTGTAGTCCATGCGTGCGAGGTGACGAGTGCGTGCTCGGACTTATTTCTGAAACGTTGGCCTTTTAGGATTCTTAGGTCCTTATATTCATTGAGTGTAAAGTTGTTCTTGATATGATTAAGTTCCTATTTACTAGTTTCACAACTACATGCTATAATTAGAATTAATTGCTTTCAGGATTCACTCTTATTGCCTATTTGACTCTTATTTGACTTATCTGAAGATTTTACCTCCTCTATTGTCATGCTATCTTTTTATAACTGCTTATCTTTATTTGAAATTATTATTATATCATCTTATAATTTGTTCAGTCTTAATTGAGGTTATGATTATCTTTCCACTACGTATATTTAATTAAATTGTTGAAAATCCTTAGTAATTCCTTAACCTTAAAAGAAGTTTTAGATATCCTATATCTTAGTCGACTTGTTTTATTTGGAATTATTTGACTCATGTTAGTTTCCCTGTTGTTGAAATGTATATTGTGGGATCGTTGATACACATTAGTTTCCCTTTGTTGAGCTGCTCTCTTTACGCCTAGCATTCTTTATTGTGGTTATTCCTTGTAAATTGGTTCTACCGTTTTTTTGTGAATTAAAGTTCTTGAGTTGATTTACTTGTCGTACTTTGTATTATTATCATTGTTGTTGTGGTACTTCTTGTGGTGATGCACGAGGTTTCTACCGTGCGATTGTTATTATTGTGATGCACGAGGTTTCTATCGTGCGGTTGCTATTATGGGGTTGCACGAGGTTTCTACCGTGCTATTGTTACCATTGATATTTGCACATGCGGCGTGATATATATATATATATATATATATATATATATATATATATATATATATATATCGCATGTGGCGAGACAAGGTGAAAATATTATTATGCACGCGTGGCGAGACAAGGCAGGCATTTATATTACTATTGCCCACGTGGCGAGACAAGGTGGGCTGTGTGAGGGATTGATTTGTGATGATTTATGGCCTGGGGGCATTCTTGCTGTTGATATTTGTGTGATGGTATACGTACCTGTGTGAGCTTTATCTTATAAAAGTAGTGAGAAAATATTCTACGTGTTGTGCGTTCTTCTTCTTCCTTATGCTTATTTGCTGGTATGGACTATGTTAGGACACTTGCACAAGCATACATGTAGTTAAGCACTCTTATCGGAGTGTTCTTGATATTGTTGAGCATAGATGCTCACCCATGTTTACTTGCCTTCTATGTGAGAATGGCTCTATTGGTACGTGAGTCGTCAGTACGGTTATGAGGTGTTATGATGGCACAGAATGCCAAGTGTTAGGGTTCAGGTATTGAGACTCGTGAGTTGTGAATTGTCCGAGGTTCAGTACCTCATGGAGTTGTTGGCTAAAACCTAATGTAAAAGTGGTTGTAGTTGCTGAGTTATTACTTGTCCTTGCCGTATTTGTAGTCCATGCACGCGAGGTGACTAGTGCGTGCTCAGACTTATTTGTGAAAAGTTGGCCTTTTAGGATTCTTAGGTCCTTATATTCACTGAGTATGAAGTTGTTCTTGATATGATTAAGTTCCTATTTACTAGTTTCCCCTCTATATGCTTTAATTAGAATTAATTGCTTTCAGGATTCACTCTTATTACCTATTTGACTCTTATTTGACTTAACTCAACATTTTACCTCCTCTATTGTCATGCTATTTGTGTGGTGGTATACGTACCTGTGTGAGATTTATCTTGTGAAAGCGGTGAGAAAATATTCTACGTGTTTTCCGTTCTTCTTCTTCCTTATGCTTATTTGCTGGTATGGACTATGTTAGGACACTTGCACAAGCATACACATAGTTAAGCACTCTTATCGGAGTGTTCTTGTTATTGTTGAGCATAGATGCTCACCCTTGTTTACTTGCCTTCTATGTGAGAATGGCTATATTGGCACGTGAGTCGTAAGTGCAGTTATGAGGTGTTATAATGGCACATGATGCCAAGTGTTAGGGGTTAGGTATTGAGACTCGTGAGTTATGAATTGTCCGAGGTTCGGTACCTCGTGGAGTTGTTGGCTAAAACCTGATGTAAAAGTGGTTGTAGTTGCTGAGTTATTACTTGTCCTTGCCGTATTTGTGATTCCGTATTTAGGTTGTGTTCCATTCACTTTGTCTGTGTCATTTTCATGATATTCTGCTGATACTTGTTGACTCTTTCTTTAATTCCATTATTGTATTGTGAGCCATATTGCATAATCCTTATGTAGACATCATACTCCTGTTGTTCATATACTGTACCAGTTTAGGTTATTAGACCAGTGGGTGTCTTGACTGTTCCTCGTCACTACTCCACCGAGATTAGTCTTGATACTTACTGGGCACCGATGTGGTGTGCTCATGCTACTCTTCTGCACATTGTTTTGTGCAGATCCAGGTATTTGTTCGTTAGCTAGCTGTGGAGAATGTTGCTACGGAGACTCAAGGTAAACCTGCCGCTGCTTTCGCAGGCTTGGGAGTAACCTTTAAGATTTCGTTTTGCACTGTGTATTCTTATTTCTGGACTGTTGTAATTAGAAGTTTTCTAGCAAATACTCTGTAGAGCTTATGACTTGTACTACCGGGTTTTGGGAATTATAAGAGATTGTTATTTAACTTGTTAGATGTTATTTAAATAGTGTTGTTTCAATTAATATTATTCCTACCTAGTCCCTAAGACTAGGTGCCATCACTATACCAAACATAGGGAAAATTGGGTCGTGAGAAGTTGGTATTAGAGCTCTAGGTTCATAGGTGCTACGAGTCATGAGCGAGTTTAGTAGAGTCTTGCGGATCGGTACGGAGACATATGTACTTATCTTTGAGAGGCTACAAAACTATTATGACAATTTCACTTCTTTCATTCCTATTGTGCGAGTTTATTGATCTCGGAGTTTGAACTTTTATCATTCCATTCTCTCACAGATGGTGAGGACATGAGCTGCAGTTATCGACGACGTTGCTCCAGGAGCAGGTATCCCTAGAGGCAGAGGCAGAGGTAGAGGCCAACGAGGAGTAAGTGCCATAGCAAGAGTACCTACCAGAGCAGCAGTTGAGGAGCCTCCAGTAGTTCCAGTTGGGGAGCAGGTACCGAAGGCGCCTGTTGTTACCCCCGGACTTCAGGAGACCTAAGCATAGTTCTTGAGCATGTTTGGTACATTGGCTCAGGTGGGTTTGATTCCGGTTGCACCAGCTATTTTACAGACCGGGGGAGGAGCCCAGACTCCCACCGCCCATACCCCAGAGCAGCGAGTTCATGTGGGTCAAGTTCCAGGTGTCATGGGGACACAGCCTGTGGTTCCAGTTCAGCCCGTGGTCAGGGCAGCAGCATCTGAGGAAGAGCAGCTTAGACTTGCAAAGTTCAAGAAATATAACCCTTCTACATTCAGTGGTTTGGCTTCAGAGAGTGCACAGGGTTTTCTGGAGGAGTGTCACTGCATTCTCCGTACTATGGGTATTGTGGAGATGAGCGGGGTTGCTTTTACTACGTTCCAGCTCAGGGGAGCGGCTTATCAGTGGTGGCGGGCATATGAGTTGGGTAGCCCAGCCGAGTTAGCTTCATTTACATGGGTTCAGTTTTCAGAGATTTTCCTGAGAGAGTTTGTACCTCAGTCGCTTTGAGATGCATGGCGCGCGGAGTTTGAGCAGCTATGCCAGGGCACTATGTCAGTGTCAGAGTATGCCGTGAGATTCACTGATTTGGCCAGGCATGCACCTGCTTTGGTCGCCACAGTTAGAGAGCATGTCTGTAGGTCTTATTACACTCCATATAATCCGATCGCACTGATCCCAAATCCAATAATCTCGTCTCACCAAGTATAAGCTGCTCAGGCAATAAACCACCTCAGACACGATAAAAAAGCCTCATATGATGCCACGATGAGCTAATAAGCTACGGACTCGATTGCGATACATAAGAAAAACTGAACTCTGGAAAGGATTACTCAACTCACGTGACTAATTAGACAACTGAAAAGGTGTCATGAACCTTCCTCAGAAAATGGAACACAAACACACAAAATAGAATATAGGGGACTGTACTCAACATCACACTGTTGCGACGTGCAACCCGATCCACACATGATACCGTTGCGGCACGAAACCCGATCCAAACAACATACCCGTGGCGGCGTACCACCCAATCCGCGCAAAAAGAATCTATAAGAAAATACTTACCGAGCTAAAATGCTCATTACTACAAAATATCCGAATATCGGACACAAGCACGCTCAGTGCATAATATCATCCCTGGAAGGACCGACAGCGCCATATGCTACAAAACTCAAGCACAACTAAGGTACGATATATGATCTGAATCTCGAGAGCCATCCTGCTCACATAACATCATCGCTACGCGGAACCTCATCACATAAGAAATTTATCAAGTCGTTTCATAACTCACACATCACAATATAGTATTACATGAAATAACCGACGACAAAATGACATCCAACATCCGAATACTCCAACATAGGGAGCTTTTATGCTGAAATGAACACATCCGGCCTGATATAGAGCCCGTATTCATATTTAAATCCATCCATAGACCTCAAGCCGATTCTGATCACACCGTACTAGGCTAATAACCTTTCAAGGATCCATAATAACCCTTTTTCCCATAACACACAAGAATAGCCATCATAATCGGAACAACTTTCAAAGTCCACGATCAAATGAACAGAGCGCCCTCCAGGCATAAATTCTCGAATCAGCGATATTACCACAATCTTCATACTTGGTATCAATCTTCACTCAATCAAGTGACTACATGTCACTCTTACACAATATTTCCGTGAGACATGCTCCCACGACCTTTCGCACTAGGTAACAAGTCTGCACATCCATGCTACCGGTTACACTAATGCTGTAATGCATATCAAAAATCCACAAATCAATACACAAGGTCTCTTACACCTGACATCGACCTTAGATGATGCCAAAAACAATAACATCTTACTTTAAACATCTAAATCCCTTTCCTGCTCATCCGAGCTCATGACATCCTTGTCAACACCGAACCAAAATCTTAAATCCTCAACTTTCGAATCCCATGCTACTTAGTGCACTTAACCACGCCAATGCGCAGGAGTACAAGAATTCCATCATAACTCCCGAACCATTAATAGAGTAAATACTTCATCATATAGAAACCTTCTTCTTAACTCATTTCAAGAGAACCATTTCAACACGTGACTGAATTCCCATATCCGTAGAACATACCGGCCTCAAGTAGTGGTCTAAGCCACCATAACATTTCTGGGATCCCTCTACATATAACATGCCATGATACTTGAATTCCTCCAGATAAAATCAATTACGGTGGCCGCCAAGCCTCGCACGTACTGCCAAAAATTACATGCATAACTCTATATGCTGAAGGAACTGGTCATTGCCACTATCATGCCGATTCAACCACTGTTAGCCAACCCGTCTTTTTCTCAATTTATTCTCAACTTGCCTTAGAAATAATAATAGATTCATTCATTACATCATGAACTCAAATCCTCACTCATCCCAAGTGACTTTATTTCACGAGACCACGCTGTTTCAAAATCCACAAATCGTCTCATACCCCTCCTTGTGCGCACTTTTTCATCTTCAACTGTTACACCCATTCTGATACTTCTTTTATGAATCTGAAATTATTTTCTTCAGTTTCTCAAATGCTACACCACAACCTAAAGATAACGCAGAGTATTCCAAGCCCTGTTTCATAATCTGCTACAAAAGCTCGATACTCAACCATACTATGAACTCGAGATCCTTAGACACCGCACTTTAAATTTTTGAACCCGCTAAGACTGTTATTGAGAGTCACTTGCTCTGACTTGTTCTCAAACATGATCAATTCCAAGGCCCTGCTAGCACATGGACAATTTATCAAGGAAACATCTGACTGCCTCACTTTCCTGTGCATTACATCTACACGAAGCATAAACTCTGAGTCTTCCAAAAACCTGAATATGAATTGATAAGACCAAATACGGCACACATTCCCCAAATCCTTTGCTCAAATTACAACTGATGTTTTCTTTCCTTTGTTGCAATGACCCACCAATACACCGATAACCAGAAACCGCACAACTTGACACTACGTAATCCAATCATAGACGATGGGGCTCTCCCACATAGCTTGAAGCTACAATTACAAAATTCTTGAATCCACCGAGATTCTTTCTTCATCGTTGACATGATCCTGCACACGCAACTCACCAAATTTTCTCGAAATCCTTCTATTAACCTTTAATAAACACTCTGAACCACTAGCCACATTTACATATTAAATCTCTTACCGGGTAGGCAGTAGAATTCTTCGCAGAAGCTTCGTCAACACCACGCGACCGCTAACCTGCTCATAGGAGATAACCCACATGTGGAAATTACATGCCGACATATTCTAAAGTCGCTGCACTGGGTGCAATTTCTATGAAATTAGTAGATCATCCTGAGTCCGAGCTCATTCACCAGCTGCACCAGTCCGTTCACTCCTCATGGACGTCAACTAAAGGTGCGACAATACATTCCAATCCAAAGTCATGTTGTATCCTTCTTCATATCAAGCAACTCCCTCCTGTTGTATCCAATCTTCCTCAATATAGCAGCCAATATTCTAAATTAAGTCTGTAGACCTAGTCACTGTCCATTTTACATCCCAAATCACTCCAAACGTTCCTCAAGACATGTAATCATCCTACCACGTAACCCATGTGCTACCTTGCCACTCTCCCACTTTGGTTAACCATCTCCTTTAAGCAACTACTCTGCTTCTATTTTCTTACACTTGGCCTTTTCGGAACCTAACCACCGCAAGGCACCTTCCACATGTCCTTCCTCATCCTTCGCTGCCCACTTGTTGCTTTAACTCAAAATCCGTCTCTGTAGCACTTGAACCAATAGCTCGTAACCAGCTTTAAACCTTTCTGACGATCATCCTTCTCGAGACATCAATACTAGAAACGCTGCTTCAATCCTAAATTACTGCACACCGTGATCTCTAATGACTGCCTCCCCTATATCAATTCCTAACACCCCGTCGTGAAGGCGAGTTGAAGAAAACCATAACACTGGCGAACCTTAATGCATTTTACAAGGCGATGACACCATATCAAAATTGAGAACTCTACCACACTCAAAAATATCAAGCTTCGTTACTCCATCAACCCCAAACCTGAACATTCATAGTTCGATTGCCTTTTCTCCACTAGAATTAAAACATGGAACCTCTGAATCATGTACTGAGAAAACCTTCTTTCAAGTTGTTTACTGCCCTGACACATAGACGAGCATTTTTTCCATTTCATAAAACACTGTGCGATAACAACGCACGAATCGTCATAACAATCAATGCCAAATCTCAAAACCTTAGGTAGTATTGATACTTAATTTGAAATGAATGAGCGGCCTTTCGCAAGGCGATGACAATAGCCCAATTAATTACACAAGGAGAAGTATCTTGTACTACATCTGTAGTACCATTAAAACTTTCCTCGATCCTCAATGTATAACAAGTGCTTCACGTCGCATAAGATTGAATAGGAAGGAAATGTAGGCATAAGCCTCAAAGGAATCGAATCGCACGATGAGGAATCAAAAATGGGAAGTATTCCTAACAGCCCTGTAGCCTCTCGAAGATAAGCACAGACGTCTCCGTACCGATCCGCAAGACTCTACTAGACTTGCTCATGACTCGTGAGACCTAAGTAAACCTAGTGCTCTGATACCAAGTTGTCAAGACCCAATTTCACCTATAGGTCGTGATGGCGTCGGACACCGCTGTCAGACAAGCCAACAATAAATACTAAATAAACTCTCATTTTAATATTTTTGAAGTCATAGTTGTTCCCCTCAATTAAATAGTAGAAGATGACATTTACCAAATACGTACTAATATCGTTAAAAATTTACAATACAGTGCAACCCATAATTATCCCAAAACCCGGTGTCACAAGTGCATGAGCATTTACTAGGGAATTAAAATAAAATATAGCATCTGTCTAGAATATAAATTAGACAGGAAAATATAATAACTCTGAAGGAGACTCTAATAGCTGCGGACCGTAATATAGAATGAAGCTCACCTATGTCCCCACAATTATTAACCACACCTCTGCGCCCACAAGGCCGCTATACATATATATACCTGCACAATAAAATGTGCAGCAAGTACAGTATGAGTACGAAAATAACGTGTACCCAGTAAGTATCAAGCCTAATCTCGAAGAGGTAGAAGCGAGATGGCCGACTATGACACTCACTATGGGTCAATAATATTAAATAATCATGAAAATAGAAATATTTATATCAACGTGATTCACAAAGTTAACAATAATTTTATTGTACCAGCAGAGGTAATTAAATTCCTTCAATTCCAATAATTTCTAATCTATTAATTAAATCCTTCAATTTCAATAAAAATTCCAATTTATCAAATAGCTTTACAAGCTGCAATTCAATTTCAATAAATTTTCAATTTATCAAATAGCTTTACAAACTGCAATAAACTGTCCAACTATCGTGTAATTATTATTATTATTAAGCACAATTTCTGTCGAGGTTGTACGGCCCGATCCAGAGTTTCGTGTACACTGCCGAGGGACGTGCGGCACGATCCATAGATGCATCTATCCTGCCGAGGCGTTCGGTCCGCTCCACAAGAAAGGAGGACATTTTTCTTATGTGCCTCCGGAAGGAGAGTATATTTATTATAAGATAAATTCGGGAGGAGAAAAATTTCTTTTAATAATTAATTGATTTAAACAGAAAATCAAACAGATGAAATTTCCATCCTTTAATATCTTTATCTAACAATTCACAATATATTCATATATATCAATTAATATTAATTAATCAAAGAATACAATTTACACAAGTAATGCATGATTTGAGTCCTAAACTACCCGGACTTTAGCATTAATAGTAGCTACGCACGGACTCTCGTCACCTCGTGCGTACGTAGCCCCCAAAAATAGCAACAATTATTTAATTTTAATCACCTATGAGGTAATTTTCCCCTCACAAGATTAGACAAGAGACTTACCTCGTCTTGCTCCAATTTAACCCACTAGAAGGCCTTTTCCACGATTATCCAACCCTGTCTGGCTCGAATCTAGCCAAAATAATTCGATACAATCACTAAAAATTATAGGAATCAATTCTATAAGAAAATACTACATTTTTAATAAAAATCCCGAAATTAATTAAATATTCCTCTATGGGGCCCACATCTCGGAATCCGACGAAAGTTATGAAATCCAACAACCCATTCAATTACGAGTCCAACCATACCAGTTTCACTTAAATCCGACTCCGAATCGATACCGAAATCTCAAAAATTCGTTTCTATGAGATTTCTAAAATTTTCCAAATTTCAATCTCGAAACACTAATTAAATGGTGAAAACAATGATATATTTGTGTATATAGACCAAATCCGAGTTGGAATCACTTACCCCAATTGTCCTTCCTTGAAAATCCGTCAAAATCGCCTCTGCTCCAGCTCCAATTTGTTAAAAATGGCGAATGGGACGAATGCCCTCTTTTTATAAAACTGCCCAGACAGCCTTCGGAACTGGGCCTCGAACAGGGCCTCGATCGTGGCTTCGATCATGGCCCTCGAGCCTAGGCCTCGATCGTGTCTTCGATCACAGGCTCGAGCCTGGACCTCGGTCATGGCCTCGATTATAGCATCGAGTCTGGTCCTTCGATAATAGCCTCAATCATGGCATCGATCTTGAGCCTTCGATTGTGACCCTCGATCTTGGGTCTCGATCCTGGCCTTCGATCCTGGCCCTCGAGCCTTGCCTTCGATCATGGCCCTCGAGCTGGACCTTCGATCATGGATTCGATACACAAGCTCGAGCCTGAGCCTCGTCAACCCTAGGCTCGATATCTGGGCTCGATACCTGGGCTCGATATCTGAGCTCGATCACAGCCGAGAATGTCCAACAGAAGAGGAAAAATTGCAGCAGCTTTTTAAGTCCAACTTTTGATCCGTTAACCATCCGAAACTTACCCGAGGCCCTCGGGACCTCAACCAAATATACCAAAAAGTCTTAAAATATCATTTGAACTTATTTGAAAACTCAAATCACATAAAACGACGCTAAAACCATGAATTATGCTCCCATTCAAGCTTCATGAAACTTAAAATTTCTAACTTTTACACTTGATGTCGACACCTACCAAATCAACTCCGATTGACCTCAAATTTTGCACACAAGTTATAAATGACATAACGGAGCTATAAAAATTTTTGGAACTGTATTCCGACTCTGGTATCAAAAAGTCAACTCCCCGGTCAAACTTCCAAACTTAAATTCTTGTTTTAGCCATTTTAAGGCTAATTTCACTACGGACTTCCAAATAAAATTCTGATCACGCTCCTAAGTCCAAAATCACCATACGGAGCTGTTGGAATCATCAAAATTCTATTACGGGGTCGTTTGAACATCATTCGTCATCCGATCACTATTTGAACTTGAATTTTATTTTAAAAATCAAAATTCCATATCTCGGGCTAAGGACCTCAGAATTTGATTTCGGGCATATGTCCATGTCCCAAATCATGATACTGACCTACTGAAACTGTCAAAATACTGATCCGAGTCTGTTTGCTCAAAATGTTGACCAAAGTCAAATTTGGCCTTTTAAATCCAACTTAAGAAACCAAGTGTTCCGATTTCAACCCAAACACTTCCAAATCCCGAACCAACCATCCCCACAAGTCATAAATCATTTAAAGCACATACGAGAAGTTTTATTTAGGGGAACGGGGTTCTAAAAGTCAAAATGACCGGTTGGGTCGTTACAGTAAGTGTCGGAGTCGACCCCTCGTCACTACTTCTTCGAGGTTAGACTAGATACTTACTGGGTACGCGTTGATTTACGTACTCATGCTACACTTGCTGTACATTTTTGTGCCGGTACATATATGTTTAGTGGCCTTGTGGGCGCAGAGGCGTAGTTAATGCGGGAATTTAGGTGAGCTGCAATCTATGCTAAGATCCGCAGCCAGCAGAGTCTCCTTCAGAGCTACTTATATCTTTCTTGTCTAATTTGTATTCCGGACAATGCTGTATTTTATTTTATTTTTCCTAGTTGACACTCATGCACTTATGATACCGAGTTCTGGGGATAATTATGAGTGTTCACTAGTGTATTTGGGGGAAATATTATTATTTACTCTGTAATTTTATTTCTTATTATTTAATTGAAGGAAAATATGGTTTTCAAGATACTAAAACGAGTAATCAAGTTAATCAATTATTGTATGCTTGCTTGACAACGGTGTTAGGCACTATCACGACCTTTAATGGATTTTGGATCGTGACATACTGGGTACACGTTGTTTACGTACTCATGCTGCACTTTTTGTGAAGGATCTGAGACAAGTGCATCAGGCGGTCCTACCGGTGCGCATCCTCATTATCCCGAGGCCTAGTGGTGAGCTTCCTTTACTGAGTCATTCCACAGCACCTAGTGTCTCTCTTTGTATTTGTATTTTGTCTATTTTATGTTCAGACATCATTTAGAAATTTGTATAATTTACTAGATGCTCATACACTTATGACACCGGGTCTTGGCACACACTCTAGTAGAATTGTGGTTTGAAATTATTACTTTCGTTTTTATTTATTTAGAATTTTTATTTTCCTTAAATCTTGCAAGTAAGGAAAGTTTAACTACTCGAAAATTTATTAAAAGAGGAAATATATGTTTAATTTACTAGTTGGCTTGCCTAGCGGTGATGTTGAGCGGCATCACGACCTATAGGTAAAATTGGATCGTGACAATAAGTAAGTATAATCAGTTTTCCATTTCCATGAAGAAAAATAAATAAAATTTGATTTAATTTTTCAAAATTATAAAATAAATATTTTATGTAAGAAGTAAACTAAAGTTATATTTTATATAACAAAGAGATTAAAAGCCCCCCCCCCCCCCCCCCCCATATCTATATGTTTATTTCTTAAATGGTGATAAAATTTATTTTTTGTAACCAAGGTACATAATATTCGTCCATATAGAATCAGAACCTTTCCAACTTTGTATCAAAATTAAAAGACAACATAATTCAATTATCTTGTCTTAAATGATATGGCGTTGGTTGATAGAATATGGTTATATAGCATTGATAAATAGAATATGGTACTTGGATGTAATTTTTGTTGGACAATAAATCAACGTATAATTGTTGATTTTAAATTCTTAAAAATATTAGTTAAAAATCTTAGGGAAACAATTAAATAAACTTTTTGGTCTAGTGTGAGCTCTAATTTTAAAAGCGTAAAAAGAAACGAACAAATTTTGCAAGAGATTTTGTACTTTTAATATAGTCTAAATTTTTTAATTGTAAGATTTACGTGCAGTAAACTCTTAATATTCTTAAAGGTTTTGTAGGACTTTCTACATAATTCAGTTAAGAAAGATTTTAATGCATAAAATTTAATTCATTTAACCTGTTAAATATTAAACAAATAATTAATTGACTATTCAATAAATTATTTCTTATAGTACTTGACACATATTCCAAGGACGGCAGTTTTTGTTTATTAATAAATGAGAAAATACTGTTAGTTTTAGAATCTTCTATTCTAGGAAAATATTAATCCATTGATAGTAGTATTTAATTAGTACTGTAGAATTAAGGAAATATATAATAGGTAATTTATCTCTTATTAATGAAAGGATATGGGAGAAAACGTGGTAAAAGTATGTTACGTTGGCAGTTTTTTTTAAGTGATTGATATAAGGTAAGCGTTTAATTGATTTTAAAGTACAAAATATTAGGATTGTCTATCTAGATTAATTAAGGAAGGATTTAACACATAAATATAGTAATTAATTTTCAAGTCTTAAATATTAGGAAAATAATTTAAATGACTATTTTGTCTAGAGAAAAAATTAATTTTTAAAGGGTAAAAAAGGCGAACGGCATTTCACCAAGGGCCTTCGTACTTTTAATATAGTATAGACTAGTCTCAGGATATGCGCGGTACGCGTGTACCCTGAAATGTATTTACAAATTATGTTTGAGTTATAAAATAAAAGTGTAAGTTCCTCGAGATAATCAACAATGTTGGATACATTCTATCTTGTATTGTTTCATACACGTTTTTTCTAGTTTGAATTTTAATCAAGGTAAATTTTAATATTATACGGTAACAAATTTTGCTCTATTTCGTGATTTCTTGCATTATCAATGGTTTTTCTACGAAAATAATTTATGTACCCTAAGACAAGTTTTAACTTGAAAATAATTTTACTTGTATTGAGAATTTGGAAAAGAATATAATTGAATTTTTTATAATTAATTTTAATACTTAATTATTTGTTCTTAATATTTAAAAGACATAATTATTTTTTTCTTATTCGAATTATTATAATTAGCTCATATAAAAAATTATAACTACATTTTTATTCAATAAAATTTATTTTTTCAGATGGTACAAAAGCTAAATGGGTGGAAAATAATCCATGCAAGACATATTCCAAAAACATAGAAGAAAAGAACGGAAAATAGTATTTTGTTAGATATCACATAATTAATAATCACTAAATACCAGAAATAAAATTTAAAATTTAAATTTCTAGAAACCATAATTACCTTTTGTAGTTAAGAAACCCCTTATATTAAACTAAATGTATCATTCGTTAAAAATTAAAAGATCTCATAAATTATCTCAGAATAATTGATAAATTTTGTCTTCATTATAGATTTCTACTTAACATTATGTATTATTATAATAGTTCATTTAAACCTATTTAAAGTTAAAATATAATATTGAGTAATATTATCAGTGTAATTGTCTATTATATTTCAAAGATCTTGGTATAAAAAGAATTTCATATAAATCGAAACATAAAAAAGTTATTAAAAAGTGCATCACCTCTGTTATTATTCATGAGCCGAGCTCCATACTATATTGTAAATATTTCGGGGAGATATGATTATTTATTGATGAGATATTAAGGTGGTTTCTATCCTAGTTAATAACAACATTTTAATTACCTTAAAAATACATCATCAAGACCTGGACAAAGATTTCATAGTCATTTACGTCCTCTTTCTCTAATTTTTTTTTCCGTTTTCTGGTAATTAAAATCTTATTTACAAGGAAAGAATTTACCGTCTGTAACGACCCAATCGGTCGTTTTGCCTTCTAGAATCCCATTTCCCTAAATAAGACCCCGTGTATGTGCTATTACTATTTTATGACTTGCAGGGAAGGTTAGTTCGGGATTTGAAAGGGTTCGCGTTGAAATCGGAACACTTGGTTCCTAAAGGTTGGCAAAAAGGGTTAAGTTTGACTTTAGTCAACATTTTTAGTAAAGGACCTCAGAACCGGGATTTGATAGTCCCAATAGGTTCGTATGATGATTTTGGACTTGGGGGTATGTTCGGATCGGGGTTTTGATGACCTGGAAGCGTTTTGGTGCTTAAAAGTGAAAGTTTCCTTATTGAAGGCTTTAGAGTTCTTTAAATTTGGTTCGGAGTAGTTTTTGGTGTTATCGAGGTCTGTTTGGGGTTCCGAGCCTGCGAATAATTTCGTATGGTGATTTAAGACTTACACGCAAAAATTAGTGTCATTCCGAATAGTTTAGGTGTGATTCGGCGTTGGAGCTAATTGGATGAACTTAAAGTTCATAAGTTGATTCAATTTGGTTTTTAGGTGCGATTTCTAGTTTCGCTATTATTTTATGTGTTTCAAGAATTCGAGTAGGCCCGTATTATATTCATGGACTTGTTGGTGCATTTGGACGGGTCCTAAGTAGCTCAGGTGAGGTTTGAACCACCCGCAGCTAAGATGGAAAAACTAGATTTTTCAGTTCTGGTTTCCTTCTTCGCGAACGCGGAAGGACTCTCGCGTTTGCGATGAAGGATTTGGGAGGTGGGTAGTTGTTCTTTGTGTTCGCGGGTAGGGGGTCACGTTCATGAAGCTTGTGGATCCCGGGCCTATGCATTCGCGAAGGCCTTCTCGCATTCGCATAGAAGGAAAGAGGCCTAGGAGGGTCAATAAGTTTTACCCTTCACGTTCGCGAAGGAGAACTCATGTTCGCGTAGGGTAGGCCAAGAAAGCCTTCGCGTTCGCAAGGCACCGAACGTGTTCGCGAAGGCCATTTTATGTCCTAGTAAATTTTTTCTTTGCGAACGCGAGGCCCTTACCGCGTTCGCGAAGAAGGGGGCTGCTGTGCTAGGCAGAATTTTTTAAAAACGGAGCTCATCTATTTTTGAGCTCATTTTCTTCATTCTTGGGCTATTTTGGCACTTCTTGAGAGGGGTATTCACCTAGCAACTTGGATGTAAGTTAATTCTACCTATTGTGAGTTAAATATATAAACTATGGGTAGAGTTTAACATGTAAATTGTAAAAATCAATGGTTTAGATGAAAAACTTAGGTTTTGATAAAAATGAGATTTCAACCATGAAAATGGATATGGAATGGGATAAAAATTGTATACTTGAGTTCTTGAGGTTATGCATAACGATTCCCTACAAAAACAATTTCAGAATCCGGAAACCTGGGCCCGAGGTAAATTTTAGGAATTCTTTCAATTTGGGTTGGGTAATTAATCTAATAGTTAAATTACGAATTTTTGAGCATGTATTGGAAAAGACTTATTAGGAAAATTTTAAATTGTGGAAGAATTATTTGCTGCTGCTTGTTATGTAAATTTGTTATTATTTACATAACTCATCTTATACAAAAAAAATCTATCTTAATACTATTGACCCATAGTAAGTGTCGAAGTCGACCCCTCCTCACTACTTCTTCGAGGTTAGACTTGATACTTACTGGGTACACGTTAATTTACTTACTCATGCTACACTTGCTGTACTGTTTGTGCAGGATATGAGGCAGGTGCATCAGGCAGTCCTACCGGCGCACATTCCAGATATCCCGAGGCCTAGTTGTGAGCTGCTTCCTGAGCCGTTCTGCAGCCCCTAGAGTCCTCTTTGTATTTTATTCTGTCTACTTTACGTTCAGACAGTAGTTGAAATTTTGTATAATCTACTAGATGCCCATACACTTGTGACAACGGGCCTTGGCATACGCACTAGTAGACTTGTGGTATTGAACTATTATTTTGGTTATGGACGCACTCAGTTATTTTCGTTTTATTTATTGAAATCTTTTATTTCTTAAATTTAGTAAATAAGGAAAGTTTTATTTCTCGGGAAGTTATGAAAAGAGGAATAATTGGTCTAATTCATTATTTGGCTTGCCTAGCGATAATGTTGGGCGCCATCACGACCTATAGGAGAAATGAGGTCGTGATATCGTCATTATTCTTTTTATTCTTTCATGCACTTATTTATTGTTTATATATATTATTTAAGTGCATGATTTATATAAAGTAATAGTTTGATATTTTAAAGTTCAAAATATTAAGACTTTCTTCGATGCTTTTAGGATAATAATGAAATAACTATTAAATAAAGTATTTCTTATAGTAGTTAACATATTTTAAGGGACTTCAGATTCTTAATTTTAGAATGATCAAGCTTGAAATGGTAAATTAATTGTTAGCTTTAAAATCTAGTGTTTTTATTCTAGGTAAACATTAATTAATTAATAGTATTGTATTGTATATTGTATAGAATTAAAAATATAATGCCACGACCCAAAATCACACATGTCGTGATGACGCCTATGTCAATACTAGTCAAGCCGACAATATCAATAAACCATAATTTCTTTTAAATACTGAAAACATAATAATAAAATTTAAGAGAAATTCTCACAATTTCTCGATATAAATACACTCCCAAAACCTGGTGTCACTGAGTACATGAGCATCTAAATGAATACAAAGTATGACTGATAAAAACACTGTATGGAAATATAGAATAGTACAATAACTGAAAGAAAGAGAGTCAAGCAAGGTTAGCAGACGCCAGGCAGCTACCTTTATAGTCTCCAACTGATAGCACTCTGAGATCTAACAGTCGCCGTATCCAAAATCACCTGGATCTGCACACGAGGTGCAAAGTGTAGTATGAGTACAACCAACTCAATAAGTAACAAGACTAACCTTTGGGCTGAAAGTAGTGACGATCTCAGTAGGTACAGTCCAGTATAGAAATAACAGTACAGAAATGCAGACATGCTTTCAAGTTCAACAGTTATACTCAGTACAAGTAAAATAGACAAATTCTGAACAATTTGAGGAATATGACATCTCTGTATCTGCATGCCAATGCGCATACTGTATGTGATGCACCGTAGTGAAAAATTCTTATACTGACAATCTAAAAATACTCAATTACTTAGTACTGTATATGGTCAATCCAGCCCAGAGAAGATCCATCCCAAATATATATATATATATATATATATATATATATATATATATATATATATATATATATATATATATATCCATCAACTGACAGTCAGTCACTCGGTACTGTATAAGGCCAATCCAGCCCAGCGGAAGATCCATCCTCGAATATCAATGATTCGGACAAGATCCATGTCCAGGGAAGTTCCATCCCTCAATATAAATGCTTTGGGCAAGATCCATGCCTAGGAAAGATCCATCCCTCAACATATATATCTATGTCAAGATCCACGCCCAGGGAAGATCCATCCCAGATGTGTGTGTGTATATATATATATATATATATATATATCAACTGCGCTCATTGAGACTCTGGAGGGGCTCCTTTAGCTCAAGTGCTATAATAGCCAGATTCAGGCATAAAGTAATAAACATAATTATCACTCAAAATCTCTAGTCTCTCGGGCTCTCCATGACATAAAAATCAACTCGACGTGATGATATGATGTATCAATAAATGACAACAAAGACTAAGATATGATATGCAAGTGATAGATGTGACTAAGTACAAAATTATAAATTTAAATAATTAATTCGACAGCAATACGACCCATATGGGTCCCAAAATATATTGATGTGTAGCCTAAACATGATATTTAATATGAGTCTCAACTCAATTTCTCTAACACGTAGAGCATATGCAGATAATGGCATTTATTTAATTATGCAACTCCACAGAATCAATTAAGTCACAATTCCTATGATTCACGGCCACACGCCCGTCACTTAGCATGTGCGTCATCTCCAAAAAATTCATACAATACATAATTTAGGGATTCATACCCTCAGAACCAAGTTTAGAAGTATTACTTACCTCAAACCGTGTAATTTCTTACCCCGCTATGCCTTTGCCTCATGGATTGGTCTCCGAAAGACTCGTATCTAATCACAATTAATTCGATTCAGTCAATACAATTTATTGGAATTAATCCCATATGAAAATACTAATTTTCCAACAAAATCGGAAATTTAACTCAAAAATTATCCGTGGGGCCCACATCTCGGAACCCGACAAAAGTTACAAAATATGAACGCCCATTCAACCACGAGTCCAACCATACCAAATTTTATCAAATTTCGACATCAACTCGACCCTTAAATTAAACCAAAAGGGTTTTTCTAAATTTTCCAACATAATTCGCCAATTAAATGATGGAATCAAAGGCCTAATCATGAAAATTAACCAAAACTAGATAGGAATCACTTACTCCAAACACCTACTCAAGAATCTCCCCAAAAATCACCTTCTACCGAGCTTTCAAATCAATTTTGTGATATGAACTCGAAACCCTCGTTTTTGAATATTTTATTCTGCCCAATTACGCCTTCATCGCGAACGCGACCTTCCCCTCGCGTTCGCATAGAACAACTCAGACGGCCCCTCAAATTAACCCTTCGCGAATGCGTCCTCTAACTCGCGAACGTGAAGTTTTGCCGACCCCACTCATCGCGAACGCGACCTCACCCCCACGAACGCGTAAACCCATAGTATGGGGTTCCCTGGTGTCTCTTCCCTTCTTCGCGAATGCGTCCCCCATCTCGTGAACGCGATGCATTCTCTGCCCAACCTTCGCGAATGCGTCCTCTTCTTTGCGAATGCGAAGAACAAATCTCCCTCATCCTCTAGATGCACTTTGTGAATGCGTAAGAGGAAACCAGAACAGCTACATCGGCAAATCTTCAGCCAACAAGCAAAGTCCAAAAATGATCTGCAAACCATCCGAAAGTCACCCGAGGCTCCCTGGACCTCAACCAGACATACCATCAAATCCCAAAATATCATACGAACTTAGTCGAACCCTCAAATCACCTCGAACAACATCAAAATATACGAATCGCACATAGATTCAAGCCTATTGAACTTTGAATTTTCAAATTTTTACAACCGATGCCTAAACCTATCAAATCACGTCAGATTGACCCCAAATTTTGCACAAAAGTTCCAAATGACACCACGGACCTGCTGCAACTTCCGAAATTAAAATCCGACCCTGATATCCAAAAGTCCACTCCCGGTCAAACTTAACAAAAATTGAACTTTCACCCTTTCAAGCCTAATTCAACTACAAACCTCCAAATCACAATACAGACACGCTCCTAAGTCCAAAATTACCTAACGGGGCTAACGAAACCATCAAAAATCAAATCCGAAGTCGTTTACACAAAAGTCAACATCCAGTCAACCTTTTCAACTTAAGTTTTCCTCTTGGAGACTAAGTGTCTCAATTCATTTCAAAACCCCACCGGACCCGAACCAATTACCCCGACAAGTCATATAACAACTATAAAGCATAAATTGACCAGTAAATGGGGGAATGGGGTTATAATACTCGAAACGACCAGCCGGGTCGTTACATATAATAGGTATTATATCTCTCATCAATGAAAGGATATGAGAGACAAACGTAGTAAAAGTATGTTAGTGATTTTTTTTGGTTGTAGTGATTTCTATAAGTTAAACTTTTAATTGATTTTGAAGTTCTAAATATTAGTATTCGTACCTAGTTCAAATAAATAATAATTTTATATAAAAAATATAGTTGATTTGATTTCCTAATTATTAGAAAAATAACTTAAATGACTATTTTGTACAATGTAAAAATATATTTTAAAGGGTAAAAAAGGCGAACGATATTTTCCTAAGGGGATTCGTGCATTTAATATAACATAGATAGATAGATAGATAGATAGATAGATAGATAGATATAGATTATTATCATTTCCATTACTACTAGCACAATTATTATTATTATTATTATATAGTGGTTCGAGAGAAGCATCTTATTTTCCTTTGGTTAATCAAGTGATAAATATTTTTTCAATTTCACATTTTTGTAAAATATTTACTATAGTAATACTATGACATTTATTTAACAAGCAATAAAATCATCACGACCCAAATCTCTCTCCGTAGGATGTCGTGATGACACCTAGTCCTATGGACTAGGTAAGCCTAACATTTACTAAAATAATAACAATATTAATTAACGACTGACAAATGCGAAGTAGAAATCTCTTTACAATACTTACAATCCCAAAATCGGTAGTACAAGTCATAAGCTCTACTGAGTTACTAGAAAGCCTATAAATACAACTGTTTTGAAGTAGAGATAAAATAGTGCAAGAACAATATCAGAAGGTCACTCCGAAACCTGCGAACGCATCAACAGGTTTAAATTGAGTCTCCACAGCAAGATCCGTACAGCTAGCTAGCGATCAAGTAACTCCAATTTACCTGGCTCTGCACAAAAATGTGCAGAAGTATAGTATGAGTACATCACAGTCGGTACCCAGTAAGTATCAAGACTAACATCAGTGGAGAAGTGATGAGGTACAGTCAAGACACTCACTAGTGAAATAATCTGTGCAATATAGCATACAAAAATAATAGAGAACAAATGGCAGTGATAGCAACAATAACCAACTAGTGATATAAATAGCAAGGTAGCAAGAACACCATCAGTATTACTCAGACGAATAAGAAACACAAGTACAACCAATTAAACAAGTCCTTTAAATATAAATCTTTCACATATAATTCTTTCGAATAAATACCCTCCGAATATATTTCTTCAAATAAATAATCCTTATATAAAAATCATAAAATACTGGTCTCAGCCCCTTTTCATATTCTCACGGGACCTCGTGCCCATATCTCTTTCAGCATACAGACAACTTTCGTGCCAAATATACCAATACATAAAATCTACACGATCAATTTATTTTGAATAAAGTAAGGTCATAATTTTTAAACCAAGTAACAATTCAACAAAGAAATTGTAACGACCCAACCTGTCGTTTTGCCTTCTAGAACCCCGTTCCTCTAAATAAGACTCCCCGTATTTGATTTTGCTATTTTATGACTTGCGGGGATGGTTAGTTCAGGGTTCGGCTGAAATCAAAACACTTGGTTCCTTAGTTTGGCTTTAAAAGGCCAAGTTTGACTTCGGTCAATATTTTGAGTAAGCGACCTCGAAATCGGGATTTGACGGTTCCAATAGGTTCGTATGATAATTTTGGACTTGGGCGTATGTTTGGATCGGGTTTTGGATGACCCGAGAGCGTTTCGGCGCCTAAATAGCGAAAGTTGGCTCTTTATAGGTTTTAAAGTTCTTTAAATTTGGTTTGGTATAGGTTTTGGAGTAAGTGAGGTCCGTTTGGAATTCAGAGCTTGGGAATAGTCCCGTATGTTGATTTAAGACTTGCACGCAAAATTTTTGTCATTCTGAGTAGTTTAAAAATGTTTCAGCGCGTTCGGAGTAAGTTTGCAGAATTTGAAATTTCTAAGTTGAATCAATTTGGTTTGAGGTATGATTCTTAGTTTTGATGTTGTTTTACGCATTTCGAGGGTTTGAGCAAGTCCGTTTTATGATTTCAAACTTTTTGGTATGTTCGGGTGAGGCCTCAGAGGCCTCGGGTGTTAACCGAACGAGGCTCAAACCATGTTTGGACTTGAGAGAAACAACTGAATCTTCCAGCTTTTGGTGCAATCGCACCTATGCTTGGACAGTCGCAGGTGCGAGCCATGAGCCACAGAAGAGAACCAGTGAGGGAAGCCCAACCATCCACAGGTGCGTAAGTTTTGGCGTACCTGCGAGAGCGCACCTGCGAAGCCAGCGATCGCAGGAGCGAATGATTGGTCTCACCCGCGGACGCGCAAAAGCGGTCCTTTGGTCCGCAAGTGCCGAGCCTGGCCATGTGTGAGGAGTTTTCCGCAGGTGCGGCAGAGCTCCGTAGGTGCGAAAATCACAAAAGGAAGAACCTTCATTTAAGTCGGGGTTTGAGTATTTTTAACCCATTTTTCTCCATTCTTGGGCGATTTTGGAGCTTCTTGACAGGAATATTCACCTAGCAACTTGGAGGTAAGTTAATTCTACCTATTGTGAGTTAAATACATAGATTATGCGTAGGTTATAACATGTAAATTGTGAAAACCAAGGGTTTAGATGAAAAACCAATGTTTTGATAAAAATTAGATTTTGGCCACGAAAATGGTTATGGAATGGGATAAAAATTATATATTTGAGTTCTTAAGGTTATGGGTGACGGTTTCCTCCAAATATTTTCGGAATCCGGGCACGTGGGCCCCAGGTGAACTTTAGAAATTTTACCAATTTGGGTTGAGTGATTAATCTGATAATCTAATTTCGAATTATTGAGCATGTATTGATTAAATTGTATAATATTTGGCTAGTTTCAAATTTTTCGGTACCAAATTGATACTTTAACGTGTAATTGTGATCGGGAAGTGAACTTTGAGATGAGGTAAGTCTCTTATCTAACCATGTAAGAGGAAAATTACATATAGGTGTTGTAAATAAATATTCGTTTCTAATTGTGGGGGCTGCGTACGTACGAGCTGACGAGAGTACGTGCGTAGCTACTATTATGCTATTGTTCGGATAGTTTTAGGACCCAATTCATGAACCATTTGGAATTTTGCACTATATTGTTAAATTAAAATGCCTAAATTATATTAGAACTTGTTAGAGAAAATTTGAAAGATAGTTAATGAAATTTGAATTACCTTGGATATAAATCATTAATAATATTTAAGTCAAATGCTTATAAAATATCCTTCTCTTCCTGTGGAGCGGGCCGAGCGCCTCGACAGTAGATAGATGCATCTATTGATCGTGCCGCACATCTCTCGGTAGTGTACACGTCACTCTGGATAGGACCGTACGACCTCGACATAAATTGTGCTTAATAATAATAATTACACGGTGCTATGTCATATTATGGCGACTTGCGAAGATAAATGGCTTATTGGAAATTATTAAACTGTGAAAGAATTAATTGTTTCTGCTTGTTAAGGAATTTAATTTTATTCACATAAATCATGTTTATTTAAATATTTCTAACTTAATATTATTGACCCATAGTGAAAGTCGAAGTCGACCTATCGTCACTACTTCTTCGAGATTAGACTTGATATTTACTGGGTACACATTGTTTACGTACCTTGCTGCACTTTTTGTGCAGGATCTGAGATAGGAGCATCAGGTGGTCCTACTGGTGCGCATCCCTATTTTTCCGAGGCCTAGTGGTGAGCTACCTTTCCCTAGACATTCCACAACACCAAGTGTCTCTCTTTGTATTTGTATTCTGTCTAATTTATGTTTAGACAATATTTAGAATTTTGTATAATCTACTAGATTCTTATACACTTGGGACACCAGGTCTTGGAACACACTTTAGTAGAATTGTGGGTTAAAATTATTATTTTGGTTTTTTTTATTTATTTAGACTTTCTATTTTTATTAAATCTTGCAAGTAAGGAAAGTTTAATTACTCAAAAAATTACTAAAAGAGCAAATATATGTTTAATCCACTAGTTGGCTTGTCTAGCAGTGATAATGGGCGCCATCATAATCTATAAGTTAAATTGGGTTGTGACAACATGGTATCAGAGCACTAGCTTCACGTAGGTCTCACAAGTTATGAGTAGGCCTAGTAGAGTCTTGCGGATCGGTATGGAGATGTTTGTACTTATCTTCGAGAGACTATAGGGTGTTAGGAAACTACCTTTTTTCATCTACTATCGTGGTGAAAATGCGCTCTACAGATGTCGTGAGAATGCACTTTACGGATGTTCCAGACCAGGGAAGAGCTGCTCCCCCTGTTGTCAGAGGCCGAGGGAGGGCTCCAGCCCGTGGTAGGGACGAGGACGTCCCAGGGCTACTCCAGCTATGCCACTAGTGGGTCTAGCAGAGGATCCAATTATTGAGGAGCAGGGTGAGGTGCCTATAGCAGAGCCAGCTCTGGTGGATTTCACGTCCGCACTGGGATTTCAGGAGGTCAAGAGCCGTATGTTGCGGTTCATGGATACAATGACTCAGGCCGGTTTATTTTCTGTAGACCCAGCCACATCTCAGGTGGGAGGGGGAGCACAGACCCCTACCGCACAGGATCATGGGCATGCAACTGTGGTATATTAGACCCAGAGTGCACTACCCGCGAGCGGAGCCCAACCAGTGACGACAGCTACACCTGAGCCCAGACCAGCTGCGGTTGGCGATCTGCAGAAACTATTGGATAGATAGACTAGGATACATCCTATTGTCTTTGGGGGTGAGCAACATGAGGATCCCCAGGACTTCATTGATCGGTGTAGGGACAGACTGCACAACATGAGGATATTGGAGTCCCATGGGGTAGACTTTGGTACCTTTCAGCTGGTGGGCAGGACCCGTTGATGGTGGTAGTCCTATCTTCTTGGCAGACAAGCAGATTCTTCTCCCATGACTTGGGACAAGTTCACCCGTATTTTCCTGGATAGGATATTCCACCCTCCTAGAGGGAAAAGTTGGGTTTTAGCTCAAGCAGCTCCAGCAGGGTCAGATATCAGTGACAGATTATGAGGCAAGGTTCTCTGAGTTGTCTCACCATGCACTTATGATACTCCCTACTGATGCAGAGAGAGTACTGAGGTTTGTTGCAGGTTTGCACACTAGTATTCGGGCCACTATGGCCCGAGAGGTTGAGATGGGGATTTCTTGTGAGATGGTTGAGGAGATAGCCCATAAGATTGAGGGTGTGTGTCAGCATAGCCGAGAGTAGGCTACGAGAGACAAGCAGTTTCAATATTGTAGAGATTTCAGAGGTGCCCCGGCTGGGGGTAGAGGTCTGTTCTTGAGAGGTCAGTCCAGCAGGCCCCGATACCCAGCACCACCGCCTCCTCGGGGTGCTCCAGTGCAACTTTATTTCAGTACTATGCTAGAGAGTTCTTACAGCCCACCATCCATTCAGGGATCTTCCAGTGGGTATTTAGGTCATCAGGGCAAGACTTCAATTCAGCAGTCCACCGTACCGACGGGTTATTTCGAGTGTGGGAATTTCAGTCATATGTGGAGGTTCTGCCCCAAGCTTTGGGGTAGGCCAGTGCAGCAGGATCGACAGCCTATGATTACAGCACCTGTTGCTCCACCAGCTGTTCAGCCGACCAGAGACAGAGGGCAGGTGAGTACGGGCCATCCTAGAGGTGGAGGCCAGCTAGGTGGAGGCCAGTCAGGTGGCACTCCAACTCAGTTTCATGCTTTTTCTGCCAAACCAGATGTAGGGGCCTCATATGCCGTGATCACAGGTAGTATTTCACCCTTCGCGTTCGCAAAGGAGTCCACGCATTCACGAAGAGTAGGCCAGGCAAGCCTTCGCATTCGCGAAGAGCATTTTATGGCCTGGGGATCTTGCCTTCGCAAATGTGAGGCACATATCGCGTTCACGAAGAAGGGGCCAGAAGAGCTGGGTAGAATGTCTTAAAAACGGAACTCAGTCATTTTTGAGCCCTTTTTCTCCATTCTTGGGCGATTTTGGAGCTTCTTGAGAGTGGTGTTCCCCTAGCAACGTGGAGGTAAGTTAATTACACATATTGTGATTTAAATACATAGATTATGGTTAGATTATAACATGTAAATTATGGAAATGAAGGGTTTAGATGAAAAAACTTGGTTTTGATAAAATGCGATTTTAACCACGAAAATGGTTATGGAATGGGATGAAAATTGTATATATGAGTTCTTAAGGTTATGGGCGACGATTTCCTCAGAAAATTTCCAGAATCTGGGCACATGGGACCGGGGTGAATTTTCATGACCCAACATCTCACTTGTCGTGATGATGTCGATCTCAATACTAGGCAAGTCGACAATATCAATAAATTACAATATTTTTTAACTTTGAAAACATAACATTTGATTCCAATAGAAAACATCACAATTATAGATACAAAACACTCTTAAAACCCGGTGTCACTGAGTAAATGAGTATCTAAATGATAACAAAGTCTGACTAATAAAAACACTGTCTAAAAATATAGAATAGTACAATAACTGAAGGGAGAGAGTCAAGGTCAACAGACGTTAAACAATTACCTCGGAATCTCCGAAAAATCAACTGTGCGAAGAATTCAACACCCACTGTGATCGAGAACACCTGGATCTGCACACGAGGTGCAGGGTGTAGTATGAGTACAACCAACTCAGCAAGTAACAATACTAAATAAAGAACGAAAAGTAGTGACGAGCTTCATAGCTAAGTCCAATTACAGTAATTTCCAACATAAGAAAGTAGGCATGCTTGCAAGTTCAACAATTAAGGCCCAAACAGTAATTTCATATCAAGTTCGACTGAAACGGGAGATAATATCTCTCAGAAATTTCCAAAACAGTAATATATGATAACTGTAGTACAACAATAATGAAATCAAATACATCATCCTAGGACCACAATCACTCAGCCATTCCATTCACTCAGCACTCAGCACTCACACTCAGTAGGTACCTGCGCTCACTGGAGATGTGTACAGACTTCGAAGGAGCTCCTTCAGCCCAAGCGCTACAATCCGCACGGACAACTCACTTGCTGCACGGACAACTCACATGCTATAGTATAATATCTGGATCCAGACGGACAACTCACGTGCTACACGGACAACTCACGTGCTATAGTATAAATATTTCACAATCAGGCCCTCGGCCTCATAAATCTCCCCAGTGTCTTGGGATCTCAATAATCATGGAAATCAGCCCCAACAGAAATGATATAATGTATCAACAAGGAACAATAGAGTCTGAGATAAAATAAACAAGTGTCACGACCCAATTTTTCCTCTGTTGGGTATCGTGATGGCACCAAGTCTTAGGGACTAGGTAAGCCTAACAATAATTAAAACAACAACGTTATTTAAATAGAATCTCTTAAAATCCCAAAACCAGCAGTACAAGTCATAAGCTCTACAGAGTGTTTGCTAGGAAACTACTAAATACAACTGTCTAGAAATAAGTATAAACAGTGCAAAACGAAAACTGGAAGGTGACTCTGAAGCCTGCGAACACAGCAACAGGTCTACCTTAAGTCTCCACAGCAACAGTCCACACAGCTAGCTAACGAACAAGTCCCTGGATCTGCACAAAAATATGCAGAAGAGTAGCATGAGCACACCACAACGGTGCCCAGTAAGTATCAAGACTAATCTCAGTGGAGTAGTGACAAGGAACAGTCAAGACATCTACTGGCCTAATAAACTGAACAGATATAAGCACATGAATAACAGAAGTATGATGTATACATAAAGACTATGCAATATGGCTCACAATACAGTAATGGAATTAAAGCGAGAAAACAACAAGTATCAGCGGAATATCATGAAAATGACGCAGACAAAGTAAATGGAACACAACCTAAATCCGGAATCACGAATACAGCAAGGACAAGAAATAACTCAGTAATTACAACCGCTTTTACATCAGGTTTTAGTCAACAACTCCACGAGATACAGAACCCCGGATAATTCACAACTCACAGGTCTCAATACCTGAACCCTAACACTTGGCATCCTATGCCCTCATAACACCTCATGACCACACTGACGACTCATGTGCCAATAGAGCCATTCTCACATAAAAGACAAGTAAACAAGGGTGAGCATCTATGCTCAATAATATCAAGAACACCTCTTATCCGATAAGGGTGCTTAACTACGTGTATGCTTGTGCAATTGTCCTACCATAGTCCATATCAGCAAATAAGCATAAGAAAAAAGAACGGGCAGCATGTAGAATATTTTCTCACAGCTTTCACAAGATAAAGCTCACACAGGTATGTATACTACTTCACAAATATCAACAACAAGAATGCCCCCAGGCCACAAATCAATCCCTAACACAGCCCACCTTGTCTCGCCACGTGTGCAATAGTAACATAATTGCCCGCCTTGTCTCGCCACACGTGCATAATAATATTTTCACCTTGTATCGCCACATGCGCAACCCCCCCCCCATATATATATATATATATATATCCCACCTTGTCACGCCGTATGTGCAAAATCAATAGTAACAATAGCATGGCAGAAACCTCGTGCAACCCCATAACAACAACCGCATGGCAGAAACCTCGTGCAGCACAATAATAACAGGCGCACGATAGAAACCTCGTGCATAACCACAACATATACAACAACAACAATGGCAATAATACAAAGTACGACAAGTAAATCAACTCAAGAACTTTTAAAATCATAGGAAAATGTGGGACCAAATCACAAAGAATAACCACAGTAAATAATGTTAGGCTTAAAGAGAACAACTCAACAAAGGAAAACTAATGTGTATCAACGATTCCACAATATAAATTTCAACAACAGGGAAACTAACATGAGTCAAATAATTCCAAATAAAACAAGTTTACTAAGATATAGGATATCTAAAACTTCTTTTAAGGTTGAGAAATTACTAAGGATTTTCAACAATTAAATTAAGGATAAGCAGCGGAATGATAATCATAACCTTAATTAAGACTGAACAAATTATAAGATGATACAATAATAATTTCAAATAAAGATAAGCAGTTATGAAAAGATAGCATGACAATAGAGGAGGTAAAATCTTCAGTTAAGTCAAATAAAAGTCAAATAGGCAATTAGAGTGAATCCTGAAAGCAATTAATTTTAATTAAAGTATGTAGAGGCGAAACTAGTAAATAGGAACTTAATCATATCAAGATCAACTTCATATTTAGTGAAGATAAGGACCTAAGAATCCTAAAAAGCCAACTTTCCACAAATAAATCTGTGCGCGCACTCGTCACCTCATGCACACGGGCTACAATCAACATAGAAGACTCAAATCCTAAGGGGAAAATCCCCCACACAAGGTTAGGCAAGATACTTACCGTGAACCAAGCTCAAACAGTCCGTAAGAATGTCCTTTCCTCAATTATCCAAATGCGAATGGCCCAAATCTAGCCAAACACAATTGCATAACATGAATACAACAATAATAGACTTATCTAATCAATGAAATCAACATTTAATAAAAATTTTGAAATTCGCCCTAAAAGGTCGACCCGGGCCCACGTCTCGAAATCGAATAAAAGTCACAAAATACGAACACCTTTCACTCGTACCAAAATTATCCAAATCTGATGTCTGAATCCCAATCAAAACTCGAAATTCTTAGTTGAAGAATTTCTTCCCATTTTTCCTAAATTTTCAATCCAAACCCGAAACTAAATGGAGAAAACAACTATGGATTAATGGAAAACAACCAAAAATGTGTTAGGAAACATTACCCCAAAGTTTCCTCTGAAAAACCCTCAAAAAATTGTCAAATTCCGAGCTCTCAAGTCCAAAAATGAAGAATGAAACCAAACCCTCGGATTTCTCTTTTCTGCCCAGGCGTGACCGCACCTGCGCATAATTAGCCGCATCTGTGCGACCTCAAGTGTGTATGTCCAACCGCACCTGCACTTCCTCTCGCTTCTGCGCTCCAAAAATCTCGCTTCTGCGGAGCCGCTGATGCGCACAATTTCTCCGCACTTGCGGAGACTGTCAAGTCCAGCTCTTCTCGCACCTGCGCCTCAATCTTTGGATCTGCGGGCATCGCAGATGCGGAATTTTCCTTGCACCTGCGACCCCTGGCACTCCTCCATTTTTCCGCTTCTACGCTTGCCTCTCCGCACGTCCTCTCTCGCACATGCAATCTCTTCTTCGCAGGTGTGAAAATACCAGAAGCCTGAAGACTTAGCAGTAACACAAATCAAACTTTTGATCCGTTAAGCACCCAAAACTCACCCGTGGCCCTCGGGACCTCAGCCAAACATACCAACCAATCCTAATACACCATACGAACTTAGTCGAGCCTTAAAGTCACCTCAAACAATGTCGAAACCACGAATCGCACCATGAATCGAACTTATAAATTTCAAATCTTTTAACTTCTAAAACTCGTGCCGAAACCTATCAAATCAACCCGGAATGACGTCAAATTTTGAAGGCAAGTCCCAAATAACATAATGGAGTTGTTCCAACTCTCGGAATCACATTCCGACCCCGATATCAAAAATTTCACTTCTGGTCCAAATCTCAAAAATTTGACTTTCGCCATTTCAAGCCTAAATCAGCTACAGACCTCGGATTTACAGTCCGTACACACTCCTAAGTCCAAAATCACCCAACGGAACTAATGGAATCGACGGAACTCCATTCTGGAGTCGTCTTCATATAGTTCAGACTACAGTCAAAATTCTAAGAATTAAGCTTCCGTTTTAGGGACTAAGTGTCCCAAATCACTCTGAATCATCTGGTAAATGAATTCAACCACGCACGCAAGTCAATACACATATTATGAAGCTGCTCAGGGCCTTATGCCGCAGGACGATACTTAAATTCTCAAAACGACCGGCCGGGTCGTTACATCCTTCCCCTCTTAAACAAATGTTCGTCCTCAAACGTGCTAAGCATCGCCTCGAAGTCTTGAAATCACTGAAAGCACATATTCAACATGCACCCGTGGGTGACCCCACGTCAGCCCAATCCACATAAGCTTGACGACACCATCTCAACTGTAATTTATCCTTTCCATCAACACTGATAAGCCTTAGAGTCAAAATTCTCACCTTCCATTTGTCTTCAAAAGACTCGATTCTAAATCCATAATCGATATCAGTCTCAACCAGCTGTAACAACTCATGCCTACACCCACAAGGTACGACCACACAACAAAACGCCACACATAGGCCCATAATAACATTTCTGATCACAATAGCTGCCCGAAATCAAAACCAGCACCGGCAATTAGACCCATATCCATTAGCAACCCATTTCAAACCTCCACAACACTGATAATGGTGCAAGGAACACTAAGACCTCATAAATATACACCCAATTCAACAAATCACAACTAACACCATCGGGCACACACCCCGCAAGCCAAAACTCAAGAAGCACATAACGAAATGGACTAAGTATATAAAGGGAAACACATAAGATAAATATCAAACAAGCCCGACAGGCACAACTTTCTAACAATACCCTACTACGAATCAATTCAAAAGGAAAAATCAAAGTACATGAACAAATCATAAGGATCTCATCCTGGTATCACCCTCCACCGCAGCACGCAACCCGGCTCAAACATATCAAATCACATGGAATTGAGAGGGTCTCACCCCCGACTCTGAATCATAAGTCAAATACACATCATACCAATGGAAATCTTCTACTAACTCAATTCTGCCAATAAAATCTCAACACTTGCTAAACTCTCACCCAGGTAGAGTATCAAATCACAATTTATAATCAATTTACTCAGGAATCACATCAAACCTGCCATAATGGAAAACATGAATTCACTTCTAGTCTCGTAAATAATGAATAGAAACAAACGATAGACACAGGCTACCACTCATAGAGTCTCCCAACAGGGGTAAACACCTAAACATAATACTAATTCATAAACTCACCCATAGGTGGGATAACAAGTAGGGGAACTCGCCCCGATAAGCAGGACCGAATCAAAATACGAATGGTGCCCCTCTGTAACAAATCAAAAGCATACCTGTATGACATCATCTGGCGCAGTGACCTCGAGCCTACTATATGAAACACATCAACGGGTCGGGCCTTCCCCTCTTGGGTTCCCTGTACTTGCCTGAATACACCGATGTGACACACCTGTCTGAAGTCTAGGACAATCTCTCACCCTGTGGCCTGTATATCCACACTCAAAGCAACCTCTCTGCTGATGTGGTTATGGGAATTGTGCGGTACGGGTACTCTGAGACCCATGAGCACCTGAAACATTGTGCGATGCCTGAAGTGCAAACTGAACTGGCTGACCCACAAAACCTCTACCATATCATACCCTGCCTCCAAAATAAGGACCAGTAGATCTCTCCGGTCTACGAGGCCTCCTCACCTCCTTGTCATCTCTCTCCTGATCTCGCCTGTACTCTCTCTCGTGGCCTCGACTATCTTCACTCTCCTAGTCCCACATGCCCTCTACTCGGCGGGCAATCACTACCACCTGCTAAAACGAAACATATGACTCTAACTCACGAGCCATGCTAGACCGAATATCATGTCTGAGACCCTCAATGAATCTGTGGACACGCTCTCTAACTGTGGTGACTAAAGCAGGTGCATGTCTGACCAAATCACTGAATCTCACGGCATACTGTAGTAATTTCTCAACATGGTATCTAATCAATGAAATCAATATTTAATAAAAATTCTAAAATTCGCCCTAAAAGGTCGACCCGGGCCCACGTCTCGAAATCGGGTAAAAGTCACAAAATACGAACACCTTTCACTCGTACCAAAATTATAAAAATCCGATGTCTAAATCCCAATCAGAACTCGAAACTCTTAGTTGAAGAACTTCTTCCAATTTTTCCTAAATTTTCAATCCAAACCCGAAACTAAATGGAGAAAACAACTATGGATTAATGAAAAACAACCAAAACGAGTTAAGAAACATTACCCCAAAATCTCCTCTGAAAAACCCTCGAACAATCGCCAAATTCCGAGCTCGCAAGTCCAAAAATGAAGAATGAAACCAAGCCCTCGGATTTCTCTTTTCTGCCCAGGCGTGACCGCACCTGCGCATAATTAGGCGCATCTGTGCGACCGCAGGTGCGCATGTCCAATCGCACCTGCGCTTCCTCTCGCTTCTACGCGCCAAAAATCCGCTTCTGCGGAGCCGCTGATGCGCAAAATTTCTCTGCACCTACGGAGACTGTCAAGTTCAGCTCTTCTCGCACCTGCGCCTCAATCTTCGCATCTGCAGGCATCGTAGATGCGGAATTTTCCTCGCACCTGCGACCCCTGGCACTCCTCCATTTTTCCGCTTCTGCGCTTGCTTTTCCGCACGTGTGCTCTTGCACCTGCGGTCTCTTCTTCGCAGGTGTGAAAATACTAGAAGCCTGAAGACTTAGCAATAACACAAATAAAAACTTTTAATCCGTTAAGTACCCGAAACTCACCCGAGGCCCCCGGGACCTCAACCAAACATACCAACCAATCCTAATACACCATACGAACATAGTCGAGCCTTAAAGTCACATCAAACAACGTCGAAACCATGAATCGCACTATGTATCGAACTTATAAATTTCAAATCTTTCAACTTCTAAAACTCATGCCGAAACCTATCAAATCAACTCGGAATGATGTCAAATTTTGCAGGCAAGTCCCAAATAACATAATGGAGCCATTCCAACTCTCGGAATCACATTACGACCCCGATACCAAAAAGTCCACTTTCGGTCCAAATCTCCAAAAATTCGACTTTCGCCATTTCAAGCCTAAATCAGCTACAGACCCCATATTTACAGTCCGAACACGCTCCTAAGTCCAAAATCACCCAACGGATCTAATGGAATTGACGGAACTCCATTCCGAAGTCGTCTTCACATAGTTCCGACTATGGTCAAAATCCTAAGACTTAAGCTTCCGTTTTAGGGACTAAGTGTCCCAAATCACTCTGAATCATCCGGTAACTGAATTCAACCATGCACGCAAGTCAATACACATAATATGAAGCTTCTCAAGGCCTTATACCGCCGGACGAGACTTAAATTCTCAAAACGACCGGCCGGGTCGTTACAACAAGTTAACTATGGCTGAGTACAAAATAGCAATTTAGCAGATAATTCAATATGTGCACAACCTTTGTGGGTCCCTACAGTTCCAACACATAATCAAAATATGATTTGTGATTCAATTTCTCTACTACATGGAAATTGTACTGATTTACAATAGATTATTCAACAACACAGTTCCATGGAATTTGACCAAATCACAATTCCTATGGTGCACGCCCACACGCCCGTCACCTAGCATGTGCGTCGCCTTAAAACCAATCACATAACACATAATCTGGGGTTTCATATCCTCAGGACCAAATTTATAACTGTTACTTACCTCAAACCGTGTAATTCCTTACTCTGCTATGCCTTTGCCTCGCGAATCGGTCTCCAAATGCCTCGAATCTAGTCATAATTAATTCAATTCAGTCAATACAAATTATAGGATCTAATTCCAAATGAAAATACTAATTTTCCAATAAAATCCAAAATTGTACCCAAATATCACGTCTCGGAACCCGACAAAAGTTATAAAATATGAACGCCCATTCAACCATGAGTCCAACCATACCAAATTTACCAAATTCTGACATCAACTCAACCTCCAAATCTCAAATTCTTATTTTGAAATCCCTAGGCCCAAACCCTCTAATTTTACCTCAAAAGTACGTAATCTAGTCGAAATAATCAATGATAATCCAATATTATTGACTATCAATAATCACAAGTGACTTATCTCAACTTTCCCTTCGAAATCCCTCTCACAATTCACCCATATCCGAGTTTGCAAAGTCAAGAAATGATAAAACTCTCGAAACCCAACTTATATATTATGTCCAGGCTTTCTCACACCTGCGGCTTCGCAGGTGCGACCAAAACATCCGCTCATGCGGGCCAAAATTCTGCTCCTGCGAACTCACTTCTGCGAGCCACCAACCGCTTCTGCGGACTCAGCTCACCTCTCAATTTTCACTTCTGTGCTCACTTTGCTGCATCTGCGACCACTTCTCACACCTCGCCCAAGTCCGCTTCTATGCTCCACTCCTCGCTTCTGCGAGCTCGCACCTGCGATGAAAATTCCGCAGGTGCGATTACACCAGCAGATGTCCAACTTCAGCAATTCACTTAACTCTGGGACCTCAACCAATCATACCAACATGTCCTAAAATACAATACGAACTTAGTCGAACCCTAAAATTACCTCAAATGACATCAAACACGCTAAAAACACGAATCATACCCCAATTCAAGCCTAACGAAAACTAACAATTTCCAACTTCTACATTCAATGCCGAAACCTATCAAATCGAGTCCGATTGACCTCAAATTTTGCACACAAGTCATAAATGACATAACAGACCTATTCAAATTTTCAAAATCAGATTCTGACCCCGATATCAAAAAGTCAACTCCTTGGTCAAACTTCCAATCTTAAATTTTTATTTTAGCCATTTCAAGCCTAATTTAGCTACTGGCTTCCAAATAATTTTACGGACACGCTCCTAAGTTCAAAATTACCACACTGAGCTATTGGAATCATCAAAACTATATTCTGGAGTCATTTACACATAAGTCAACACTCGTTCCACCTTTTCAACTTATGTTTTAAACCTTTGAACTAAATCTTCCAATTCATTCCAAAACCTCGGCGGACCCGAACCAATTACCCCGGCAAGTCACATAATAACTATAAAGCATAAATTGAACATCAAATGGGGAACAGGGTTGAGATACTCAAAATGACCGGCCAGGTCGTTACATGAATTTTAGGAATTTTACCAATTTGGGTTGGGTAATTAGTCTAATAGATAAATTTTGAAATTTTGAGTATTTATTGATTAAATTATATAACATTTGGCTAGTTTCAGAGTTTTTGTTACCGAATTGAGGCTTTAACGCGAAATTTTGATCGAGAAGTGAACTTTTAGACGAGGTAAGTCTCTTGTCTAACCCTGTAATAGGGAATTTAACCCATAGATTTTCTAAATAAATAAATGCTTCTAATTGTGGGGGCTACGTACGTACGAGCTGACGAGAGTCTGTGTGTAGCTACTATTATGCTATTGTCCGGGTAGTTTTAGGACCCAATTCATGAACTATTTGGAATTTTGCACTATACTTGTTAAATTAAAATACCTAAATTATATTATAACTTGTTAGAGAAATTTTGAAGGTAGTTAATGAAATTTGTATTACCTTGGATTTAAATCATTAATAATGTTGAAGTCAAATGCTTATAAAATATCATTCTCTTCTTGTGGAGCGGGCCGAATGCCTCGGCAGTAGATAGATGCATATATGGAACGTGCTGCACGACCCTTGGCAGTGTACATGTCACTTTGGATCTGGTCATACAACCTCGGCATAAATCATGAATAATAATTACAATTACACAATGCTTTGACATTTTATTGCAGCTTGTGAAGATAAATGACGTATGGGAATTATTAAATTGTGAAAGAATTATTTATTTCTGCTTGCTAAGAAATTTATTATTATTCACATAAACCGTATTTATTTAAGTATTTCTATCTTGCTATTATTGACCCATAGTGAGTGACTCGTCACTACTTCTTTGAAATTAAACTTGATACTTACTGGGTACACGTTGTTTATGAACTCATGCTACACTTGTTGCACTTTTTGTGCAGGATCTGAGATAGATGCATCAGGTGGTCCTACCGCTGCGCATCCCCGTTATCCCGAGGCCTAGTGGTGAGTTGCCTTTCCTGAGCCGTTCTGCGGCATCTATTGTCTCTCTTTGTATTTGTATTCTGTCTATTTTATGTTCAGACAATATTTAGAATTTTGTATAATCTACTAGATGCTCAAACACTTGTGACACCAGGTCTTGGCACACACGCTAGTAGAATTGTGGTTTGCAATTATTACTTTGGTTTTTATTTATTTAGACTTTTTATTTTTCTTAAATCTTGCAAGTAATGAAAGTTTAATTACTCGAAAATTTATTAAAAGAGGAAACATATGTTTAATTCACTAGTTGGCTTGCCTAGCGGTGTTGTTGGGTGCCATCCCAACCTATAGGTGAAATTGGTTCCTAACAACATGGTATCTGACCACTAGGTCCATGTAGGTCTCACAAGTTATGAGCAGGACTAATAGAGTTTTGCGGATCGGTCCGGAGACGTCTGTACTTATCTTCGAGAGGCTATAGGGTGTTATGAAACTACCTTTCTTCATCTCTTATTCTCTCATATATGGTGAGAACGTGCTCTACGGAGGTTCCAGAGCAAGGGAAAGCTGCTCCCCCTATTGTTAGAGGCCGAGGAAGGGCTCCAGCCTGTGGTAGGGGATGAGGACGTCCCAGGGCTACTCCAGCTATGCCACCAGTGGGTGAAGTAGAGGATCCTTTTATTGAGGAGCAGGGCGAGGTGCCTGTAGTAGAGCCAGGTCCAGTGGATTTCACGTCCACACCAGGATTTCAGGAGGATATGGGTCGTATGTTCCGGTTCATGGATACTATGACTCATGCCGATTTATTTCCGGCAAACCCAGACACATCTCAGGCGGGAGGGGGAGCACATACCCCTACCACACAGGCTCATGGACATAAAACTATGGTATATCAGACCTAGGTTACACTACCCGTGGACGGAGCCCAGCTAGTGGCATCAGCTACACCTGAGCCCAGACCAGCTGCAGTCGGCAAGCCATAGAAACTATTGGACAGATGGACCAGACTACATCTTCTTTTCTTTGGGGGTGAGCAATGTGAGGATCCCCAGGACTTCGTTGATCGGTGCAAGGACAGACTCCATAACATGAGAACATTGGAGTACCATAGGGTAGACTTTGCTACCTTTCAATTGGAGGGCAGGGCCCATCGATGGTTGCAGTCCTATCTTCTTGGCAGACCAACATATTCTCCCCTTATGAATTGGGACAGGTTCACCCGTATCTTCCTGGATAGGTATATTACACCCTCCCGGAGATAAGAGTTGTTGTTTCAGCTCGAGCAGCTCAAGCAAGGTCAGATGTTAGTGACCGATTATGAGGCGAGGTTCTCTGAGTTGTCTCATCATGAACTTATGATACCTACTGATGCAGAGAGAATACAGAGGTTTGTTGCGGGTTTGCACACTAGTATTCAGGCCGCTATCGCCTGAGAGGTTGAGATAGGGACTTCTTATGAGCTGGTTGAGGAGATAGCCCGGAGGATTACGTGTGTGAGTCAGCGTAGCTGAGAACAGGCGATGAGAGACAAGAAGTTTCGATATTCTGGAGAGTTTAAAGGTACACCGGCTGGGGGTAGAGGTCAGTCCAGCAGTCCCCCATGCCCAGCACTACCACCTCCTTGGGGTTCTCCAGTGCGACCTTATTTCAATGTTATGCTAGAGAGTTCTTACCGCCCACCAGCTATTCAGGGTTCCTCCAGTGGGTATTTAGGTCATCAGGGCCAGACTTTAGGTCAGTAGTCCACTGTATCGAGGGGTTGTTTCGAGTGTGGGGATTTTAGTCATATGCGGAGGTTCTGCCCCAGGCTTCGGGGTAGGCCACTGCCGCAGGGTCAGCAACCTATGATTACAACACCAATTGCTCCACCAGTTGTCCGGTCGCCCAGAGGCTGAGGGAAGGTGGGTAGGTGTTGTCCTAGAGGTGGAGGACAGCTAGGTGGAGACCAGTCAGGTGGAGATCTAGCTCGGTTCTATGATTTTCTGGTCAGACCAGATGCAGAGGCCTCAGATGCTGTGATCATAGGTAATATTTCTGTCTGCGACAGAGATGCCTCAGTATTATTTGATCCAGGGTCTACATATTCCCATATGTCATCTCTATTTCCTTATTTCCTAGATGTTTCTCGTGAGTCCTTGGGTACTCTTGTTATGTATCCACTCTTGTGGGTGATTCTATTGTTGTGGATCAGATCTACCAGTCCTGGATTGTTATATTCTGCGGTTTCGAAACTAGAGCAGATCTTCTACTGCTTGAGATGACCAACTCCGAGATCATCTTGGGCAAGGACTGGTTATCTCCATATCATGCCATCCTAGATTTCCATGCCAAGACTGTTACCTTGGCGAATCCGGAGTTTCCTAGGTTGGAGTGGAAGGGTTCGTCTGTCAGCGCATCTAATCAGGTTATTTACTTTCTGAAGGCTCGGCACATGGTCGAGAAAGGTTGTTTGGATTATCTAGACTATGTTCGAGACACTACTACAGAGACTCTGGCATTTGATTCAGTGCATGTAGTCCTGGAGTTCTCTGATGTATTTTCTTCAGATCTTTCAGGCAAGCCACCAGATCGTGATATTAATTTTTGTATTGACTTGGCTCTAGATACCCATACTATATCTATCCCACTGTACCGTATGGCTCCAAAAGAGTTGAAGGAGTTGAAGGAACAACTTGAGGAGTTGTTAGCAGAGGGGTTCATCAGGCCGAGTGTGTCGCCTTGGGGTGCACCGGTATTATTTGTGAAGAAGAAGGATGGGACTATGTGGATGTGTATTGATTATCACCACAAAGTTACCATTAAGAACAAGTACCCACTTCTATGTATTGATGATCTGTTTGACCAGTTGTAGAGTACTAGGATGTTCTCTAAGATCGACTTGAGATCGAGATACCATCAGTTGAAGATTCGGTATTCGGATGTTCCGAAGACTGCTTTACGGACTAGATATGGCCATTATGAGTTTCTGGTAATGTCTTTCAGTTTGACTAAGCCCCGACAGTATTTATGGATTTGATGAACAAGGTGTTCAGGCCATATATTGATTTGTTTGTCACTGTCTTCATTGATGACATTTTGATATACTCGCATAGTATGGAGGAGCACGAACAACATTTGAGAGTGGTGCTTCAGACATTGCGGGAAAAAAAGCTATATTCTAGGGTCTCCAAGTGTGAGTTTTGGCTAAACTCTATAGCATTCTTGGGACATATCTTGTCAGGCGATAATATTAAATTTGATCCCAAAACGATCGAAGCAGTTTAGAATTGGCATCGTCCCACTTCGGCGACTGAGATCAGGAGTTTTTTGGGGTTAGCAGGTTATTATCATCGGTTCGTGGAGGGCTTTTCAACTATTGCAACACCTTTGACCAAATTGACTCAGAAGGGTTCTCCGTTCTGATTGTCTGATGATTGTGAGGTGAGATTTCAGAAGCTCAAGACTGCATTGACTTCAGCATCGGTGTTAGTGCTGTCTTTCGGTTAAGGGATGTATACAGTGTATTGCGACGCTTCACGCATTGTCCTTGGTTGCGTATTGATACAGGACGGGCGAGTTATTTTATATGCCTAACGTCAGCTGAAGCCCCAATAGGAGAATTACCCGTTACATGATTTAGCGTTGGCTGCAATTGTTTACGCTTTTAAGATTTGGAGGCATTATCTTTATGGAGTGTCATGTGAGGTTTACACTAATCATCGCAGTTTGAAACATTTGTTCAAGTAGAGGGACTCAAATTTGAGGCAACGCAGATAGCTCGAGTTACTGAAAGATTATGATATTACCATCATTTATCTTCCAGGCAAGGCAAATGTAGTCGCAGACGGTTTGAGCAGAAAGGCGGTGAGTATGGGTAGATTGGCCTTCATTGTACTAGAGGAGAGGCCATTAGCTTTGGACATTCAGTCCTTGGCTAACAGACTTGTGAGGTTGGATATTTCAGAGCCCAGCCGAGTTCTTGCATGTGTTGTTGCCCAGTCTTCACTATTGGACCAGATCGTGATATTAATTTTTGTATTGACTTGGATCTATATACCCATACTATATCTATCCTACTGTACCGTATGGCTCCAAAAGATTTTAAGGAGTTGAAGGAACAACTTGAGGAGTTGTTAGCAAAGGGGTCCATCAGGCCGAGTGTGTCGCCTTGGGGCGCACCGGAATTATTTATGAAGAAGAAGGATGGGACTATGTGGATGTGTATTGATTATCACCAATTGAACAAAGTTACCATTAAGAACAAGTACCCACTTCCATGTATTGATGATCTGTTTGACCAGTTGTAGAGTGCTAGGATGTTCTCTAAGATCGACTTGAGATCGAGATACCATCAGCTGAAGATTCGGGATTCGGATGTTCCGAAGACTACTTTACGGACTAGATATGGCCATTATGAGTTTCTGGTAATGTCTTTCAGTTTGACTAAGCTCCGATAACGTTTATGGATTTGATGAACAAGGTGTTCAGGCCATATATTGATTCGTTTATCACTGTCTTCATTGATTATATTTTGATATACTCGCATAGTACGGATGAGCACGAACAACATTTGAGAGTGGTGCTTCAGACATTGCGGGAAAAAAAGCTATATTCTAAGTTCTCCAAGTGTGAGTTTTGGCTAAACTCTATAGCATTATTGGGACATATCTTGTTAGGCGATAATATTAAATTTGATCCCAAAAAGATCGAGGCAGTTTAGAATTGGCATCATCCCACTTCGGCAACTGAGATCAGGAGTATTTTGGGGTTAGCAGGTTATTATCATCAGTTCGTGGAGGGCTTTTCATCTATTGCAACACCTTTGACAAAGTTGACTCAGAAGGGTTCTCCGTTCTGATTGTCTGATGATTGTAAGGTGAGCTTTCAGATGCTCAAGACTGCATTGACTTCAGCACCGGTGTTAGTGTTGTCTTTCGGTTTAGGGATGTATACATTGTATTGCGACGCTTCACGCATTGTCCTTGGTTGTGTATTGATACAGGAGGGGCGAGTTATTTCATATGCCTCACGTCAGCTGAAGCCCCAATAGAAGATTACCTGTTGCATGATTTAGCGTTGGCTGCAATTGTTTATGCTTTTAAGATTTGGAGGCATTATCTTTATGGAGTGTCTTGTGAGGTTTACACTAATCATCGCAGTTTGAAACATTTGTTCAAGTAGAGGGACTTAAACTTTAGGCAACGCAGATAGCTCGAGTTACTGAAAGATTATGATATTACCATCATTTATCTTCCAGGCAAGGCAAATGTAGTCGCAGACGCTTTGAGAAGAAAGGCGGTGAGTATGGGTAGCTTGGCCTTCATTGCACCAGAGGAGAGGCCATTAGCTTTGGACATTCAGTCCTTGGCTAACAGACTTGTGAGGTTGGATATTTCAGAGCCCAGCCGAGTTCTTGCATGTGTTGTTGCCCAGTCTTCTCTATTGGACCGGATCAAGGCTCACTAGTTTGATGATCCACACTTGTTGGTTCTTCAGGAGACGGTAATACGAGGTGGTTTCAAGGAGGTCACTATCGGGAATGATGGCGTTCTGCGACTCCAGGGTCGCATATGTGTGGCTAATGTTGATGGCTTGTGGGAAAAGATCCTAGAAGAGGCACGTAGTTCTCGGTATGCTATTCATCTAGGTGCTCTAAAGATGTATCGCGATCTGAGTGGTGGTGGCAGATGAAGAAGGACATAATTGAGTATGTAGCTAGGTGCCTAAATTGCCAACAGGTTAAGTATGAGAACCAGAGGCTAGGTGGCCTACTCTAGCAGATGACTATACCAGAGTGAAAATGGGAACGCATTAATATGGACTTCATAGTTGGGTTGTCGCGGACCTTGTAGGAGTTTGATACAGTTTGGGTCATTGTCAACAGGTTGACCAAGTCGACACACTTCATTTCGGTTGTGACTACGTATACTTCAGAGAGGTTGGCCCAGATTTATATTCAGGAGATAGTTTGGTTGCACGGTGTACCAATTTCCATCATATCAGATAGAGACCCTCTGTTTACTTCACATTTTTGGAGAGCAGTACAGAGTGAATTGGGGACCCGTGTAGAGCTCAGCACAACCTTTCATCTGCAGATGACAGGCAGTTGGAGCGCACAGTTCAGATCTTGGAGGATATGCTCAGGGTATTGATAAGTGGAGATTTTGACTACTTATTTGCGCCTTTGGACTTTTGTTTTAGTTCAAAAATGCGTAAAGGTATTCCCGAAAAATGATAAAATATGCTTACTTGCAGGAGTATTGGAAAATGAGCCAAAGTGATAAAATTTAACTCAAGAAGGAGTGATTTTAAACAAGGACAAAAATCAAGCAATGTAGAATTCTGTCTGCGGCCGTATAATAAGAAGAAAATTTGACAGTGCCGCAATGCAAAGTTCGGACCGCACAATAATTGTGCGGCCGCAGAAGTCAAGGTTCAAAGAGTTAGGAAATCAAGACATTCAAGATCTTCGGACCGCACTATAATTGTGCGGCCGCAGAAATCAAATGTGCGGCTGCATCCAGAATTGTGTGGTCCGCAGAACTCAAGATGTATGGCCGCACCCAGAATTGTGCGGTCCTCAGAACTCAAGATGTGCAGCCGCAGTTCAGAATTGTTCTGCCGCAGAAACCACTCCTGTCAAGAGCTGCAGCAAAGTACAAACCGCACACAGAATTGTGCGGCCGCAGAACCTCATAAAGGGCAATTTTGTCCGAAAATTCCAGCTTTGTATAAATAGACTATTTTCACGAAATCAGGTTAAGTATTGAATATCTGAAAGTTTGTAGCCGTTTTTCTTTACTGTTTCAGGAAATTTTATCATAGCTTGTCAATTTTACATTGGATTTTCATATATCTATCATTAAATATGAGTTTAATCATCTTTTCTTCTTTATTTTCTTCATCACCCACTATGAGTACCTAAATTTCTAGCTAGGGTTGTGACCCAACCCTAGTGTGGGTACCTAATGTGTGTTTGATTTAGGGCTTGTTTATGGTGGGTGTGTAATATTTAGTCTATTTCTTGCTATAATTGTAGAATTAATGGTTTCAAACATTGATTCAAGCCTATTTAACTTAGTCTCTACTTGAGAAAGAGAGACTTAGTTTAGGAAAACTTGGCTAACAAGAAATTGGGATGAACTCAAGAAATTGATAGTCCCAATTAAAGGGTTGAATCTAGAGAGAGTAAAACCCGACTTGAGCATTTATCAACTGTTTTGTGCATTACCTATAGGAACTTGAGAAAGCCAAATTGGACAAAACCATTCTATTGCCGAGAGGTAATTGAGTGGGTAATTATGTGTTGATTGTTATAATACACCTCGACCAACAAAACCCTCTCTAAAGCTCACAATCCGTTAGGCAAACACTTAAGTGGAAGTTACAGCCCTAGATATTTTACATATTTGAAAAAAAACACCAAAAATATTATTCTCTAGCTTTACATTTACAAACCATAGCATAATTTAGAAGTAGAATCAAAACATAGTTTGTGGAAGTGCATCTTAGACACTTTACGCGCTTAGTCCGAATATATACCTAATCTCATCTACGCTCCCTGTGAATTCGATCCTGACTCCTAGTTGGGTATTATTATTGAAATCGACCACTTCACAACCCCAAACTGAGGTGTGATTTGGGCGAGATCAATTTTTGGCGTCATTGTCGGGGAGCATAAAAAAATGGATTTAGCTATATATTTGATTTTGTGTATTACTTGTATTCCTTTCCTTCAGTGTTACTAATCTTTTTGGTGAAACAATTGTAGGTACAAAAATGGCTCTCAACAATAATGATCCTCTCGGAAACATGCCTTTGGGGGATGTGGACGTGGAAGATGACCAAAATGAAGAGGTTCCTCCTGAACCTCAAGCAAATAGACGAGGTCGACTGCCTCAAGACAACGTTCTCGTTCCACCCCCACCTCCACCAAGAGTGGCTCCACACTGGGTGTTGCCGAATGAAGGACATGCAAGTGCCCCTGCATTAGGGTGGGCGACTTTCAAATCACAAATATTATGCTCAGATTTCTAGAGCAACGAGGATTCTCCACCGGGTCTCCGAATCAAAATGCGTACAAACACTTGAAAGGATTTGTGGACACTTGCTGGGGGAGTAAACAGACAAACGTCTCCGAGGATGCTTTAAGGTTGAGGCTATTTCCTTTCTCACTATGGGGGAAAGCCTTGGATTAGTTAGAAAGGTTGCCAAACCATTCCATCCATACATGGGATGAATTGGCGGAGAAATTCATTGCCAAGTTCTTTTCTCAGGAGAATATGACTACTCTTAGAGATGAAATTCTAGCATTCAAACAAGAATCCAATGAGCCATTGCATGAGATATGGGAGAAGTACCGAACTATGGTGAAAGAGTGCCCGAACAATGACATGACTGAGGCTATGATTCAACAATTAATAGACAGAGACTCCAAGGTCTGCGAACGCGGCAGATATACCTTGAAGTCTCTGTACAACAGCAAGCACTCTCAGCTAGTAGCGGCGATGATAAGAAATACTTGGATCAACACAAAAAACATGTGCAGAAGAGTAGCATGAGTACACCACAATGGTACCCAGTAAGTGCCAAGCCTAATTTCGGTAGAGTAGTGACGAGGTCAGGTCCGGCCCCGACTGGATTATAATAAAATGACAAATGCTATAGTAAAAGTGAAGTAAAACGGAGAAGACAACATCAAGTATTCACAAAGAAATAACAACACCGCACAACGATATAACAACAGGGGTGCTCCCAAGACATTGTCTCGTAGTCCCAAAAATAAATGTACAGGGAGAACTCCCGAGGTATCGCCTCATAGTGTCAAAAGTAAATATGCAAGGAGAACTCCCGAGGAACCGCCTCGTAGTCTCAAAAGTAAATGTGCAGGGAGAACTCCCGAGGAACCGCCTCGTAGTCTCAAAGTAAATATGCAGTACAGAGGGATCTCTCGAGATACCGTCTCGTAGTCCCAAATTAAATACGCAACTCAAACAAATGAATATAACAGTTACAGCAAGAAAACCTACAATTTAGGCTTAGTACAAGTCAAGAAAGAAAACAGGACTTACTAAACATGCTGCAAAGAGTTCAAATATGCAATTAGGACATGTAGGCATGCTATTCTAGGCTAACAGGATAACTACATATGCTAGCATACTCAGATAATATGAAAACATGCTATTAATCAATAAAAATCAGTTTTTTCCACAAATACCCCGTGTACGCACTCGTCACCTCGCGTACACGACGCTTACATATCATAACAACACCAAATACTAAGGGGATTCCCCCCTCGAATATAACAGTTACAGCAAGAAAACCTACAATTTAGGCTAAGTACAAGTCAAGAAAGAAAACAAGACTTACTAAACATGCTGCAAAGAGTTCAAATAGGCAATTAGGACACGTAGGCATGTTATTCTAGGCTAACAGGATAACTACACATGCTAGCATACCCAGATAATATGAAAACATGCTATTAATCAATAAAAATTAGGTTTTTCCACAAATAGCACGTGTACGCACTCGTCACCTCGAGTACACGACGCTTACATATCATAACAACACCAAATACTAAGGGGATTCCCTCCCCCCACAAGGTTAGGCAAACTACTTACATCGAACAAAGCTCAATCAATTCGTGAGAATGCCTTTTCCTCAATTATCCGACTCCGAATGGCTCAAATCTAGCCAAACACAATGGCATATCATGAATACAACCATAATAGACTCATCTAATTAATGAAATAAATATTTTAAAAAAATTCCAAAATTCTCCCTAAAACGCCGACCCGGACCCACGTCTCGGAATCGGGTAAAAATCACAAAATATGAACAATCATTCACTCACGAGTCTAACCATATCAAATTTACTAAAATTCGACACCAAATGGTCCTTCAAATCCTCAAATCAAACTCTCCAAATCCCTAGTCACAACTCCCAAATTCCACCTTAAATACACACTAACTAGGTGGAACAATAAATGGAGAAGCAAGATTATTGATAAAAAATAATCACAAGGGGCTTACCTCAAGAAATCCCTCAAAACTGCTATCAAGAAATCGCCAAACCCGAGCTCAAAATGTTGAAAATGAGAAAAAATTGCGAACCTTTGCATTTAAGTGTTCTGTCCAGAAATCTCGCACCTGCGGACTCTATGTCGCATCTGCGATGCCGCACTTGCGGAAATACCATCGCAGGTGCAGATTCCACTTAAAATCCCAAGTTCCACTCCTGCGGCTATGCGACCGCATATGCGACTATCACAGGTGCGAAAATACATCGCACCTGCAGCTCCCCCTCACACATGCGCCCAACTGCCCGCGTCTGCGACTCTCGCAGGTGCGGGAACATCTTCGCACCTGCGGTTCCTACCCAGCTCCTTCTTGGCCGCATTTGCGGCTCCTCCTTCGCTTCTGCGGGCTCGCACCTACGGTTCCTACTCCTCAGGTGCGATTACACAAGTAGCAGCAGCACCTCAGCTGCAAATTCCTAACTCCAATCAAGTTGCTAATCACCCGAAATCAACCTGAGACCCCCGGGATCTCAATCAAACATATCCACTAGTCCGAAATCACCATACAGACTTAATCGAGCCCTCAAATCACATCAAACAACGCTAAAAACACGAATCACCATCCAATTCAAACTTAATGAACTTCAAAGTTTCGAACTTGCACAATCGATGCCTAAACCTATCAAAACATGTCCGATTGAGCTCAAAATTTGCACACAAATCATATTCAACATTATGGACCTACTCCAACTTCCGGAATAGGAATCCGACCGCGATATCATAAAGTCCACTATCGGTCAAAATCTCCAAAAATTCTACTTTCGCCATTTCAAGCCTAAATTAGCTACAGACCTCGAATTCACAGTTCGGACACGCTCCTAAGTCCAAAATCACCCAACGGAGCGAATGAAACTAACAGAACTCCATTCCGGAGTCGTCTCCATACAGTTCCGACTATGGTCAAAATTCTAAAACTTAAGCTTCCGTTTAGGAACTAAGTGTCCCAAATCACTCCGAAATCACAACGAAAATCTCCCGGTAAGTCACATAAACAGAAAAGGGTACGGGGAAAACAGTAAACAGGGGATCGGGGCTATTACTCTCAAAACGACCGGTCGGATTGTTATACAAGTAGATCATAAAACGGAGTTAATTTTAAGAATTACATAGCTAAAGTTGATATCCTAATTCATCATTAAAATAATTAGATACTTTAATTAATCAAACCTTCCAAATTATCAATATGCTATATTCTAGTTTGACCTAATTAAAATGGGGTATAACAGTACACACACTAGTTTTTGTCACACACTATATATTTTCTTCTTACACTCTTTGTAATGCGTCTCTTGTTTATGTGTCGTACGTGAAAGTGGAAGAGCTACTCATTGTTATAGCCGCCGGCTCCGGGCACAAAAAAGATCCTCCACACAATTGATTATTGGGCTCCAATTATAAAACAAATCCGTCATTCGTTTTAATAGCATGTATGGCCAAGCTTTCAAGAGGCTAGAATTTTTTTTTTTTTTTTTCAAAAGCACTTTATTTTTTTTTAACTTGAGGTGTTTGGCTAAGCTTTTTTGGGAAAAAAATTATTTTTGGGAAGAAGCAGAAGCAATTTCTGAGAAGCCAAAAAAATAGCTTCTTCCCAAAAGCAGAAGCAGAAGCAGTTTTGACTTTTCTTCTTACCAAGAATACCCTTAACAAAATATAATATATACAAAAATAACCGTTAAACCTAATACTTAGGATATTAATGTATACATATTTCTTATTATTTTTTTAGGATAGCTTTCTAATATATAGTGACTTTAAGGATGAATGTTTTTATATTTGTTGAATGATTTTTAACTTATATTAAAAGAATTAAGTACTTTTAAATTTTATTTTCATATTTCACTTAATAAAATGAAAAGATTTAATTATTGCATGTAATAACAAATTTTTGAGATTATTTATTTACTTATAATATTAACTATTGAGTAAATATATTCATGTCTTTATTCTTAATTTGATACTTAAAAGCACTTTCTGAAAAGCTTGGCCAAATACAAATTATTGCTCAAAAATACTTTTCAGAGTGATTAGCCAAATACAAATTACTTCTGTCCAAAAATACTTTTGAAAAAAACACTTATCAAAATAAGTTGATTTCTCCGACTTGGCCAAACAGGCTATAAGTCAAGCAATACATAAAGTAACTTTCGATATAACATTGAAAATAAGACGTATATATGGATCGTCTCTGTACTAAGATTGCAGCAACTTGTATCCATCCACATATTAAAAGATCACTACCGTCATCGGTTCTTCAACCATACAATTTGATCTTGCATTGATCAATCGTTGGTTCGCTTTTTTCCTTTTACAGCTTGTTTGGATGGTTGTTACCTGTTGTATTGTATTGTAGTATTAATTTAAATACAATATTTATTTTGATTGTTATTTAAATTTGATAGAAAAATTAATTTGATATCTCAAAAAGAAATATTCTAAACTATGTCTAGATTCAATTTCTTAATATTATATTAATGAGTTTTTATTATAGTAATTATTTTGAATATATTTGTAACAGAAAATTAATTTATTTTTGAATCAATTGGAACAAAATAAATCATACAATTGAATGCTCATTAGTATGGATTTGTACGTTAGTATTGAAAAGTCAATGGACCAATCTTAATGGCTTAAGATTTAACGTATTTTGGAATAGCCTTTATGGCTCGAACGTTTCTGATGGTCTACTTCTTTGAATAGCCCGTAATATGGATCAGATAGTCTACTTACGGCTTCTTAACGGGCGGATCGAGCGGTTATTTACTCTTAACGGTTTGGCTTATCGGTTATCAATTTTTAAATGTATTAATCCGCTGGTCACTCGATAAAATATCGGGCGGATTGGTATCAATTTAGCTATTATCGGACGATTATCGGTTTAGTTTCAGTTGATTGAAACTTAACATACTTCAACACAGTATTGGAGAGTACATCCTCAAGACAAAAATATAGTCAACATTTCTCATACATATTTATCAACTAAATTACACCATGATGACTTATTACTAGAATCAAATACTGGATATCAAAAGAGAAATAGTCTATAGAGATCTGTCACTGTACCCATGATGAAAGATTACTTTGGGAGAAATACCTTATTGGAAAATAAACACACGATACTTCTTTGTATTTGAATTAGAAGCCCCACTTTTACCCATCACCTTATCACTTTGTATATTTTCAGTCATACTACAGATTAAAGAACTATCTGCATAAAGACACAAAATCAAATTAAGACATAAACAATAAGTTAGTTTGAGAAAATTCAGTTAAAGATCTTGCTAATAAGTAATGGAAAAGCTATCCATATTTATCAACTCATATAGAAAAACTTCATTCTTTAACTGAATATCAACCAATTATTTATCAACTCAAATATTACCCAAGCTTGTGTTATAACATCCTTTAACTGAATATCAACCTGATTTTCAATTGAAGTGAAGAAAAGAATGATTAAAATAGATTATGAATCTTTAACTTGCAAAACATATCCATACATTTTTTGACTTCCTCTTTCCTTCTTCCTTGCTCTGCTGGCTATGCATGTGTGTGTGTTATTGTTTGAGAATTTCTTAATATAGTAAGGTAACGTCACTGATGAAGCTATTCATTAAAATTTGAAAGGCAGGCACGGTTGGCCACCATTATTTTGAAAATTAGTTCAAGACCTTATGTTTTCGATTCAAACTTGTACCAATTAGGACGAGTTTAAGTATTGAAAAGGCAGGTGAGTCGGCGAGAGCCGACAGGAAGAAGCGAGACGGCGAGAGGGAGAGGCAGAGACGAGAGGGTTGGCTGCTAGGTTTAGATGCTAGGGTTTCTAAAGAGTAAATATTAATAGTTTAATACTATTGTTGGTCTTCGGTGGGGAAGAGACTCAATGGCCAATTAGATACTTCCAAGTAATCAGTACAATTTACTTTACACTTTGAGGGAATGAGACTATTGCCAATTTAAGTTATATCAACAAAGATGGTAACCCAACCTATGTGATTGGAGATCCCATGAAGTAGATTCATATGTGTATTAACAAGTCATTAGTTGATTAAATATGTATTATTAAATTATGTCCCTTCCTATGGTGTGTGTATATAGTGCAAGACTGCAAGGAATGAGAGGCTCAGTTATTAAACTCTTAATCCAATAATCCATAACCTTTTATAAGTAGTGTATTGCGCTGCAGAATACACTTATTTGATGGACCTATATGGGTGTAAAGTGGGGCCGCTCCTATGAACTTTATGGCAAAAAAAATCTAGAGCACTCATGAAAACTAGGCGCGCGCATGGCCTATTAGTGCAAAACCGCGACAAACAACAAAGTGTGTGCGAGTATAATGTGATAGATAAGACACTAAACTTACAAAAGAATTCTTGGTTCATAGAAGTTCTTAACTTTACCAATTGTTCTGTAAGTTTAATCTTATTTTATCTAGGTCTGGTTCATAGTCCAAGAGACACCAGATTCGACGCATTATGCTCATTTGTGAAAACCTAGCAAAATTTTTATTTCACTATATATTTTTTAAATATTTTTTTTTGAGATATGTCGAGGATTAATAGAAAAATTAATTTGATATCTCAAAAAGAAATATTCTAAAACTATGTCTAGATTCATTTTCTTAATATTATATTAATGAATTTTTATTATAGTAATTATTTTGAATATATTTGTAACAGAAAATTAATTTATTTTTGAATTCAATTGGAACAAAATAAATCATACAATTGAATGCTGAGTAGTATGGATTTGTACGTTAGTATTGAAAAGTCAATGGACCAATCTTAATGGCTTAAGATTTAACGTATTTTGGAATAGCCTTGATGGCTTAAAAGTTTCTGATGGTCTACTTCTTTGAATAGTCTCGAGGATATACCTAATAATATTTATCATGGTGTGTGCGAAATATCCTTAAGAACAATATTTTTGATACTCCTCAAGCTAAATCTTATTCTCTATAATCTAATATTTTTTCCAACAATCTTAAGGATATTTTCACGTTGTTATTATGAATAATAACGATGCCAATGTTGTTGTTGATGCTACTACACCCGCTGCACCAACCATTTATGTTATTGTTTCATCACTAATTACCTATGCCAAACCTTTTCCTGATGTTTCAAAAATTGAGGTTTTTGGTGAAGATAATTTTAACCGCAAGCAAATTATTGCTGATAAAGGAAAAGAGATTGCTACTAGAAGCAATGGAGGACAACAAGCGCCAGAGAAAATCAAACAACGGGTATATATGACAAAAGAAATGATTATAAACCCAAAACCAACAATCAAACCTTCAAGAAAAAAGACAACTGCTTTGTGTGTGGCAAACCTAGCCACTATGTTGCTCAATGCCGGAAAAGGTTTGGGGATGAAAATCCCGCTAAGGCAAAAGTAAATTTGTGTGAAGACAAAGTGGATGATATAATTGTTGTGGTTATTTCTCAAGTGAACCTTATGGCTAATGTGAAAAATTGGGTGTTAGAATCTAGTGCCACTAGGAACATATATGCTAACAAAAACGTTTTTGTGTCTTACATCCAAGTTGAGGAAGGAGAAGAAGTTGTCTATCTTGGTCACTCGAGAACTATTTATCACGCTCCAAAATCTCACCACAAGTGTCGTGATGGTACCTACTCTCTAAAACTAGGTAAGCCAACTGTAATAACAATTCAAGTCCCCCTTTTTTGAATTCAATACAAATGTCAAAACTAACAGCGGAAATATTCATAACAACCTCCCAAGACTGGTAATACTGAGTCACGAACTCTAACTGAGTACACGCAATGATCTCAAAGATCGAATATACAATATTGTTCGAATAAGAGTTGACAGTACAATAAAATGGAAAGACTCCAAGGGACTGCGACGTCCAAGCAGTTCTACCTTAAATCCTTGCGATCACACTCTAACCTTTGTCCGAATCTGATATCTCAAATACTTGGCTCTGCACAAAAATATGCAGATGTCACGACCCAATTTTTCCTCCGCTTGGTATCGTGATGGCACCTAGTCTTAGGGACTAGGTAAGCCTAACATTAATTGAAACAACACTATTTAAATAACATCTAACAAGTTAAATAGCAATCTCTTATAATTCTCAAAAACCGGTAGTACAAGTCATAAGCTCTACATAGTGTTTGCTAGAAAACTTCTAATTACATCTGTCCAGAAATAAGAATAAACAGTGCAAAATAAAAACTTGAAGGTTACTCCGAAGCCTGCGAACGCAGCGGCAGGTTTACCTTGAGTCTCCGCAGCAACAGTCCACATAGCTAGCTAACGAACAAATACCTGGATCTGCACAAAATGATGTGCAGAAGAGTAGCATGAGCACACCACAACCGTGCCCAGTAAGTATCAAGACTAACCTCGGTGGAGTAGTGACGAGGAACAGTCAAGACACCCACTGGTCTAATAAACTAAACTGGTACAGTATATGAACAACAGGAGTATGATGTCTACATAAGGACTATCAATATGGCTCATAATACAGTAATGGAATTAAAGAAAGAATCAACAAGTATCAGCGAAATATCATGAAAATGACAGAGACAAAGTGAATGGAACACAACTTAAATCCGGAATCACAAATACGGCAAGGACAAGTAATAACTCAGCAACTACAACCACTTTTACATTAGGTTTTAGCCAACAACTCCATGAGGTACTGAACCTCGGACAATTCACAACTCACGAGTCTCAATACCTGAACCCTAACACTTGGCATTCTGTGCCATCATAACACCTCATAACCGTACTGACGACTCACGTACCAATAGAGCCATTCTCACATAGAAGGCAAGTAAACATGGGTGAGCATCTATGCTCAACAATATCAAGAACACTCCGATAAGAGTGCTTAACTACATGTATGCTTGTGCAAGTGTCCTAACATAGTCCATACCAGCAAATAAGCATAAGGAAGAAGAAGAACGCACAACACGTAGAATATTTTCTCACTACTTTTATAAGATAAAGCTCACACAGGTACGTATACCATCACACAAATATCAACAGCAAGAATGCCCCCAGGCCATAAATCATCACAAATCAATCCCTCACACAGCTCACCTTGTCTCGCCACGTGTGCAATAGTAATATAAATGCCTGCCTTGTCTCGCCACGCGTGCATAATAATGTTTTCACCTTGTCTCGCCACATGCGATATATATATATATATATATATATATATATCACGCCGCATGTGCAAATATCAATGGTAACAATAGCACGGTAGAAACCTCGTGCAACCCCATAATAGCAACCGCACGATAGAAACCTCGTGCATCACAATAATAACAATCGCACGGTAGAAACCTCGTGCATCACCACAAGAAGTACCACAACAACAATGATAATAATACAAAGTATGACAAGTAAATCAACTCAAGAACTTTAATTCACAAAAAAAATGGTAGAACCAATTTACAAGGAATAACTACAATAAAGAATGCTAGGCGTAAAGAGAACAGCTCAACAAAGGGAAACCAATGTGTATCAACGATCCCACAATATACATTTCAACAACAGGGAAACTAACATGAGTCAAATAATTCCAAATAAAACAAGTCGACTAAGATATAGGATATCTAAAACTTCTTTTAAGGTTAAGGAATTACTAAGGATTTTCAACAATTTAATTAAATATACGTAGCGGAAAGATAATCATAACCTCAATTAAGACTGAACAAATTATAAGATGATATAATAATAATTTCAAATAAAGATAAGCAGTTATAAAAAGATAGCATGACAATAGAGGAGGTAAAATCTTCAGTTAAGTCAAATAAGAGTCAAATAGGCAATAAGAGTGAATCCTGAAAGCAATTAATTCTAATTATAGCATGTAGTTGTGAAACTAGTAAATAGGAACTTAATCATATCAAGAACAACTTCACACTCAATGAATATAAGGACCTAAGAATCCTAAAAGGCCAACGTTTCAGAAATAAGTCCGAGCACGCACTCGTCACCTCGCACGCATGGACTACAATCAACATAGAAGACACAATCCTAAGGGGAAAATCCCCCACACAAGGTTAGGCACGATACTTACCTCAAATCAAGCTCAACCAGTCCGTAAGAATGCCCTTTTCTCAATTATCCGACTCCAAATGGCACAAATCTAGCCAAACACAATTGCATATCATGAATACAACCATAATAGACACATCTAATTAATAAAATCAATACTTTAACAAAATTTCCGAAATCCGCCCTAAAAACTCGACCTGGGCCCACGTCTCGGAATCGGGTAAAAGTTATAAAATAATGACCGAGGTCCAGGCTCGAGCCTGTGATCGAAGCCACGATCGAGGCCTAGGCTCGAGGGCCATGATCGAGGCCCTATTCGAGGCCCAGTTCTGAAGGCTGTCTAGGCAGCTTTGTAAAAAGAGGGCACTCGTCCCATTCGCCATTTTTAACAAATTGAAGCTGGAGCAGAGGCGATTTTGACAGATTTTCAAGGAAAGACAATTGGGGTAAGTGATTCCAACTCGGATTTGGTCTATGTACATAAATATATCATTGTTTTCACCATTTAATTAGTGTTTCGAGATTGAAATTTGGAAATTTTTAGAAATCTCATAGAAACGAATTTTTGAGATTTCGGTATCGATTCGGAGTCGGATTTGAGTGAAACTGGTATGGTTGGACTCATAATTGAATGGGTTGTCGGATTTCATAACTTTCGCCGGATTCCGAGATGTGGGCCCCACAGGCGAATATTTAATTAATTTTGGGATTTTTATTAAAAATATAGTATTTTCTTATAGAATTGATTCCTATAATTTTTAGTGATTGTATCGAATTATTTTGGCTAGATTCGAGCCGGACAGGGTTGGATAATCGTGGAAAATGAATTCTAGTGGGTTAAATTGGAGCAAGACGAGGTAAGTCTCTTGTCCAATCTTGTGAGGGGAAAATTACCTCATAGGTGATTAAAATTAAATAATTGTTGCTAATTGTGGGGGCTACGTACGCACGAGATGACGAGAGTCCGTGCGTAGCTACTATTAATGCTAAAGTCCGATTTGTTTAGGACTCAAAGCATGCATTACTTGTGTAAATTGTATTCTTTGATTAATTAATATTAATTGATATATATGAATATATTGTGAATTGTTAGATAAAGATATTAAAGGATGGAAATTTCATAGGTTTGATTTTCTGTTTAAATCAATTAATTATTAAAAAAAATTGTTCTCCTCCCGAATTTATCTTATAATAAATATACTCTCCTTCCGGAGGCACATAAGAAAAATGTCCTCCTTTCTTGTGGAGCGGGCCGAACGCCTCGGCAGGATAGATGCATTTATGGATCGTGCCGCACGTCCCTCGGCAGTGTACGCGAGACTCTGGATCGGGCCGTACTACCTCAGCAGAAATCGTGCTTAATAATAATAATAATTACACGATACTTGAAAAGTTTATTGCAGCTTGTAAAGCTATTTGATAAATTAGAAATTTATTGAAATTGAATTGCAGCTTGTAAAACTATTTGATAAATTGAAATTTTTATTAAAATTGAAGGATTTAATTAATAGATTAGAAATTATTAGAATTGAAGGAATTTAATTACCTCTGCTGGTACAATAAAATTATTGTTAACTCTGTGAATCACGTTGATATAAATATTTCTATTTTCATGATTATTTAATATTATTGACTCATAGTGAGTGTCATAGTCGGCCATCTCGTCTCTACCTCTTCGAGATTAGGCTTGATACTTACTGGGTACACGTTGTTTTCGTACTCATACTACATTTGCTGCACATTTTATTGTGCAGGTACATATATGTATAGCGGCCTTGTGGGCGTAGAGGTGTGGTTAATAATTGTGGGGACATAGGTGAGCTGCATTCTATATTACGATCCGCAGCTAATAGAGTCTCCTTCAGAGTTATTATATTTTCCTGTCTAATTTGTATTCTAAACAAATGCTGTATTTTATTTTAATTCCCTAGTAAATGCTCATGCGCTTGTGACACCGGGTTTTGGGATGATTATGGGTTGCACTGTATTGTAAATTTTTAAAGATATTAGTACGTATTTGGTAAATGTCATCTTCTTCTATTTAATTGAGGGGAACAACTATGACTTCAAAAATATTAAAATGAGAATTTATTTAGTATTTATTGTTGGCTTGTCTGACAGCGGTGCCCGGCGCCATCATGACCTATAGGTGAAATTGGGTCTTGACACTTACTATGGGCTATAAATAAAATACTGATGATATAATTAAGTATGGATTACATAGAACGGCTATAAGCTCAATATCACGAAATGGGTAAACAATTCTTTTGTTAATAAGAAATTTCCAAATTTATTTTTCATCATTTATCATTTGGTATCTCAGGCCAATGAAGCAATATCAATTATTATAAATTCCAAAGTGTGATGACCCTAAATATCATCTTTAAATTTAATAATTATTTCAGTGTTCTAAGTCCTCGAAAAATGCTATTCATCATTCCTCGACTTGCATGCGCAGTCCGTATAATTTTTCGAAAAGTTTTTATATGAAAAATGGACTAAGATATGAATACAGCCTTAAAACTCAATTGAGTTGACTTTGGTTAACATTTTGAGCAAAAGGATCCGGATCAGTATTTTGACAGTTTTGGAAGGTCCATATCGTGATTTGGGATTGGGCATATGGCCGAAATTTAATTTGGAGGTCCCTAACTCAAATTATGGTCATTTAACGGAAACTAGAAATTTAAAGGCTAAAGATTTCCAAAGTTGACCACGGATTTGAATTTTTTATATCCGATTCAGAATCGGATTCCGAAAATTGGAATAGTTTTGTTATGTCATTTATGACTTGTGTGCCAAATTTGAAATCATTCCGGATTCATTTATCATGTTTCGGCACAAGATTTGTTAATTGAAAAGAATTGAAACTCAAATGTTCGAATCGAGATGTGAATTATAATTTTAGCGTTGTTTGATGTGATTTGGTCTCGACTAAGTTCATAAGATATTTTAAAACGTGTTGGTACAATTGGTTGAGGTCCCGGGGGATCGAGTGGATTCCTGATGGTTAACGGATCAAAATTTGGATTTAAGTAAAAATCTAAAATTTTGGCCTTCTGGTTTAATCGCACATGCTGTCAATTTTCCGCAGAAGCGGAAACCGCACCTGCGGTAAATTTCCGCAGATGCGGTCAAATTTCCGCATAAGCGAAAATGCTGGACAGAACACATAAAATCGGGTTTTAGCCATATTTACTCATTTTTGAGTTTTCAGTCTCGGATTTTGGCTATTCCAAAGCGATATTTCATGACTTTGAATTGGGTAAGTGTTTATAACCAAAAGTGATTATATTTCATAAATCCATGTCTATATTCATCATTTATTTCGGATTTAGATGGAAGAAATTGGAATTTTTGTAAAACTTTCCAAAAAATGAAAACTTATGATTTGAAGATCCATTTGACATCGGAATTGGATAATTTTTATATGGTTGGACTCGTATCGGAATTGGTATTCGGATAGCGTAAGTTTTACCGAGATTCGATACGTGGACCCCACTATCAATTTTTAAATTGAATTTCGGATTTTATCCGAAAAATTAATAAATTCATATGGAATTAATTCATATGATTCGTATTGAGTATATCGAATGGTTTGTGAATAGATTTGAAGCTTTAGGAGACAAATTTAAAAGGAAAGGTTGTGGTCGAGTAATTGATTGAAATTGCAAAGCGAGGTAAGTGTCGTGGTTAACCTTGGCTTGACGGAATAAAACCCCTGAATTATTTGCTATGTGAATTTCATGTGCAACGATGTATAGGCAAGGTGACGAGTGCCTATACTTCGTCAATTTAATTGGTTGCTTAATTATTTAAACATCTTAACTTTTTTAAGACACGAATTAATTATTATAATAATTATTTCTCTCCTATTCTTTGTCAAATATTATTTCTTGAATTCTTGCAATAATTGTTACATGTTTATTTGATTTATGTGTCTTAATTGCTACTTGACATTTAGCATATTAAATATTAAACTGCCTTTGTTCTCCTTGATTTCCATAATAAATTGCTATTTGTCATTGTTTGTTTCATAATTAAATCATAATTATTGTATCCTTGTTGTCTTATAATTTCATATTAATAGTTGAATTTATTGGGCTATTTCTTTTATAAGAATTGGTAAATGAATATATTGGAGGAGCGGGTTACACGCCGCAACAGAATTGATTGAAATAAACATATTGGGGGATCGAGTTTCACGCCGCAACAGATTTATTAAAAGTCCATATTGGGGGATCGGGTTGCACGCTGCAACAGACTTAGTAAAAGTCCATATTGGGGGATCGGGTTGCACGCCGTAACAGACTTGTTTAAAAGTCCTTATTGGGGGATCGGGTTGCTCGCCGCAACAGACTTATTTAAAAGTCTATATATACTTGATTAAAATAAATATATGTAAGGATTGAAAATGAATATGTTGTGAGAGCGGGTTGCACGCTGCAACAGAAATTGATGGAAATAATAATTGGTTATGACTGTTCAATTGGCTTCAATTGTTAAAATGAGTTACCTGATTTATTTCTATTATTGTTGTTATTACTATTATTGCGTACAGGTTATTGTAAGTGACCTGCCTTAGCCTCGTCACTACTTTATCGATGTTAGGCTCGGCACTTACCAGTACATGGGGTCAGTTGTACTAATACTACACTCTGCACTTCTTGTGCAGATTTCGGAGTTGGTTCCAGCGGTGTACCATAGACTTGCTCGGATTTCAGCTACCCATAGGAGACTTGAGGTATAGCTGCACGACGTCCGCAGTTCTGAAGTCCCCATGTACTTACTTTAGTTGTGTGTTTGTTTTTTCAGTTAACTTTATTTTATTCAGACCATTATCTGTATTATTCTAGAAGCTTGTGTACTTGTGACTCCAGTTCTGAAATGGTATTTAAACATCGCTATTATTACGAATTATCCACTATATTTCAGACTTTACTTCCGTATTTGGTTCTTTTTTATTAATAAATTTAAATTTTTTTAAAAATGGATAGTATTATTATAACGTTGGCTTGCCTAGCAAGTGAAATGTTAAGCACCATCACGGTCCGAAGGTGAGAATTTCGGGTCATGACAGTTCGTATCAGAGCACTAGGTTACATAGGTCTCACGAGTCACGAGCAAACTTAGTAGAGTCTGAAGGATCGGTATGGAGACGTCTGTACTTCTACTCTTATTCTCTCACAGATGATGAGAACACGTAATACATCTACCGATGGACAGGGACCAGATCCCCCAGTGGCAACCATGGCCAGGGGTAGAGGTCGAGGCCGAGGCCGTGCTAGAGGCCGAGGTCGAGGCCGAGGCAGAGGTAGAGCTCAGTCTAGAGCTCAAGCTGCAGCACCTGTTGTAGAACCTCAGCTGAATCTTCAGGAGGAGGTTCCAGTTCAGAATGTACCAGTTAGACTAGTTTAGGTCCCGGAAGGATTCATAGCTACTCCAGTGCTTCAGGACGCTTTAGTTCGATTGGTGAGTCTTATGGAGGGAGTGGCCTAGAATGGTACATTTTTAGTGGCACTAGCCATCTCACAGGCTGGGGGAGGAGCACAAACTCTCACTACTCCCGCTCCAGAGCAGATGGCTCCCCAGAATCAGGCTCCAGCAGCCCCGCTAGTTGGGGTAGTTCAGCCAGTTATTGTGGCATAGACTGGTGATAGGCCCGCCATGTCTTTTGAGGCCTTACTGAGACTGGATAAGTTTACTAAGCTTTTTCCAGTTCACTTTAGTGGTACACCTTCTGAGGACCCACAGGATTATCTTGACCGCTGCCATGAGGTACTGCGGAACATGGGTATAGTTAAGACTAATGGGGTTGATTTTGCTGTATTTCAGATGACAGGTTCTGCCAAGAGGTGGTGGAGAGATTATACATTGACCAGACCAGTCGGATCGCTTGCACTTACCTGGGAGCAGTTCTCTCAGCTATTTCTATAGAAGTTCCTTCCTATCACACTGAGAGAGGATTACCGCAAGCAATTTGAGCGTCTACAGCAGGGCAGTATGACTGTTACTCAGTATGAGTCTCGTTTTGTGGATTTATCCCGTTATGCTCTCCTTTTACTACCTACTGAGGGAGAGAGAGTGAGGAGTTTTATTGAGGGACTCACTCACCCTATCAGGCTTTAGATGTCCAAGGAGACCGGAAGTGAGATTTCCTTTCAGGCGACTACTAATGTTGAAAGGAAGATCGAGATGGTTCTTGCACAGAAGAAAGGGCAGAGGTCTGATAAGCGGCCTCGTCAGTTTGGTGGTTTTAGTGGTGCCTCGTTTAGAGGCAGGGGTAATTTTGGTTGGGGTCATCCTCCCAGACCGTTTCATTCAACACTTCAGGCATCTCCCGGTGCTTCAGCGAGTCACGATCCTATTATGCCTTACTCTGGGCAGACAACATTTAGTGCACATTCAACTTTTATGAGTGCACCACCACTCCAGAGTCACTACGGCAGTTATCCGGCCTGTTCGGGCTAGCTTTAGATTCAGCAACCACTGCATCAAGATGGGTGTTATGAGTGTGGGAACATTGGTCACATCGAGACACATTGCCCTAGGTTGTTGAGTAACAGATCTCGACAGGATTCTCGTGCCATCATATCGGCACCAGTTGCTTCACCTCCTGCTCAGCCAGCTAGAGGTAGGGGTCAGGCAGCTAGAGGTGGAGGTCAGGCCATTATAGGTGGAGGTCAGACCGTTAGAGGTGGAGGCCATCCAGTTAGAGGCCATCCCAGGGTCGCAGTTCAGAGTGGTGGGGCTCAGCCCCGATTTTATGCTTTTCCAGCTAGGTCTGAGGCCGAGTCATCTGATGCTGTGATCACAAGTATTATTCCAGTTTGCCATAGAGATGCTTCAGTTCTATTTGATCCATGATATACTTATTTCTATGTGTCTTCCTATTTTGCATCAAATAATTGTGCCTTATGATTCTCTGAGTGCTTCTGTGTGTGTATCTACACTGGTGGGAGACTCTGTTGTAGTAGATCATGTCTATCGTTCGTGTATGGTTACTATTGGTAGTTTTGAGACTAGTGCGGATCTTCTACTACTTGATATGGTACATTTTGATGTCATCTTGGGTATGGATTGGTTTTCACCCTATCATGCTATATTGGATTGTCATGCCAAGATAGTAACCCAATGCATACAGGGGTTACCTCAGTTAGAGTGGAAAGGAACTCCTGGTCATTCTACCAGCAGGGTTATTTGTTATATGAAAGCTCGGCGTATGGTCGAGAAAGGGTGTCTAGCTTATTTGGCTTATATTCGCGATCCCAGTGCGGATGTTCCTTCTATGGACTCAGTACTAGTTGCTCATGAATTTCTAGAAGTATTTCCTGCAAATTTGCCGGGAATGCCACCCGACAGTGATATTGACTTTTGTATTGATTTGGCTCCGGGCACTAAGCCCATTTATATCCCACCATACCGTATGGTCCCGTCGGAGTTGAAAGAATTAAATGAGCTATCACAAGACTTGCTTGATCAAGGATTCAATAGACCTAGTGTCTCTCCCTAGGGTGCACCAGTATTATTTGTAAAAATGAAAGATGGCTCTATGCGGATGTGTATAGATTATCGAGAACAAGGCCACTATCAAAAAAAAATATCCGCTGCCAAGAATTGATGACTTATTTGATCAGCTTCAGGGTGCCAAGGTATTTTCGAAAATCGATTTGAGGTCTCTTTACCATCAGTTGGAGATTAGGGCATTTGATGTCCCTAAGACAGCTTTTCGGACTCGATATGGGCATTGCGAATTCCTAGTGATGCCATTTGGGTTGACAAATGCCCTAGCAACATTTATGGATTTGATGAATTGGGTGTTCAAGACCTATTTGGATTCTTTTGTGGTTGTATTCATTGATGATATCTTGATTTACTCCGACAGTCAACAGGAGCATGGGCATCATTTTCGGAGTGTGCTTCAAACTTTGAAAAATAATCAGTTATATGCTAAATTTTCAAAATGCCAGTTTTGGTTAAGCTCAGTTGCCTTTTTGGGGCATGTTGTATCTGCAGAAGGCATAAAGGTGGATCCTAAGAAGATTGAGGATGTTCAGATTGAGATATTTACTGATCATCGTAGCCTTCAGTATATGTTCAAACAAAATAATCTTAATTTGAGGCAGAGAAGATGGTTAGAATTGTTGAAAGACTATGATATCACCATTTTGTATCACCCCAGAAAGGCCAATGTGGTGGCCGATGCTTTGAGTAGAAAGGCTGTGAGTATGGCAGTCTTGCGTATATTTCGGTTGGTGAGAGACTGTTAGCTGCAGATGTTCAGACCTTGGCTAATCAGTTCGAGAGGTTAGATATTTCAGAATCCAGTCGGGTTCTAGCTTGCACAGTCGCTCGGTGATCTTTATATGAGCGCATCAAAGAGCGGCAATATGATGATACTCATTTACATTTCCTTAAGGACACGGTGCGGTACAGTGATGCCAAACAGGTTGCTGTAGAGAAAGATGGAGTTCTACGAATGTATGGTCGTATTTGTGTGCCTAATGTTGACGGGCTTCATGAATTAATTCTTGAAAAGGCACACAGTTCTAGGTATTCTATTAATCCAGGTACCGCCAAAATGTATCAAGATTTGCAGCAACATTATTGGTGGAGGAGAATGAAAGAGTATATAGTTGCATATGTAGCTCGGTGTTTGAATTGTCAGCAAGTTAAGTACGAGCATCAGAGACCTGGTGGCTTGCTTCAGAAGTTAGAAATTCCTGAGTGGAAATGGGAGTGTATCACTATGGATTTTGTTGTTGGACTCCCACAGACTCAAAGAAAATTTTGACAAAGTTTGGGTCATTGTGGACAGGTTGACCAAGTCAGCACATTTCATTCCAGTGGCAGCTACCTATTCTTCAGAAAGGTTAGTTGAAATTTACATTCATGAGATTGTCTGCCTTCACGGTGTGCCTGTGTCTATTATTTCAGATCGAGGTACGCAATTTACCTCACACTTCTAGAGGGTTGTATAGTAGGAGTTAGGCATGCGGGTTGAGTTGAGTACATCATTACATCCATAGACAAACGGACAGTCAGAGCGCCCCATTCAAATATTGAAAGATATGCTTCGCGCTTGTGTTATAGACTTTGGAGGTTCTTGGGATCAGTTTTTGCCACTTGCGGAGTTTGCTTATAATAATAGCTACCAGTCGAGCATTCAGATGGCTCCATATGAGGCATTATACGGAACGCGATGCCGTTCACCAGTTGGCTGGTTTGAACAGGGAGAGGCTCGGTTGTTGGGTACCGATTTGGTATAGGACGACTTGGATAAGGTCAAGATTATTCAGGATTGACTTTGCACAGCTCAGTCTAGGCAAAAGAGTTATGTCGGCCGTAAAGTTCGTGATATTACATTCATGGTTGGAGAAAGAATATTGCTTCGGGTTTTACCTATGAAAGGTGAAATGAGGTTCAGAAAGAAGAGAAAGTTGAGCCCTAGGTATATCGAACCCTTTGAAATTCTTGAAAGGGTGGGTGAAGTAGCCTATAGGCTTGCATTACCACTTGGTTTATCAGCGTTTCATCTGGTGTTCCATGTGTCTATGCTCTGGAAATATAATGGTGATCCGTCCCATGTGTTAAATTTCAGCTCAGTCCAATTGGACAAAGATTTGACTTATAAGGAGGAGCCGGTGACTATTTTAGCTCGGCATGTCCGACAGTTGACGTCTAAGAGTTATCCTTCATTTCAGGTGCAATTGAGAGGTTAGCCGATAGGGGCATCTACCTGGGAGTCTAAGTCGGACATGCGGAGTAAATATCCACATCTTTTCATTAACTTAAGTACTTTTTTTTTCTAACTTCGTTCGAGGACAAACGTTTGTTTTAGAGGTGGAGAATGTGATGACCCAAAATATCATCTTTAAATTTAATAATTACTTCTGTGTTCTAAGACCTTGAAAAGCACTATTCATTATTCCTCGACTTACGTGCGTAGTTCGTATAATTTTTCGGAAAGTTTTTATGTGAAAAATGGACTAAGATGTGAAATCCTTATACTCAATTAAGTTGTCTTTGGTCAACGTTTTGAACAAACAGACCTGGATCAGTGTTTTGATAGTTCCGGTAGGTCCTTATCGTGATTTGGGTCTTGGGCATATGCCTGGAATTAAATTTGGAGGTCTCTAACTCAAATTATGGTCATTTAACGGAAACTAGAATTTAAAGGCTAAAGATTTTCAAAATTGACCGCGGATTTGACTTTTTGATATCTGAGTCAGAATCTGATTCCGAAAATTGGAATAGATCCATTATGTCATTTATGACTTGTGTGACAAATTTGAAGTCATTCCGGATTCATTTAACATGTTTCGGCACAAGATTTGTAAATTGAAAAAAATTGAAACTCAAAAGTTCGAATCGATGTATGAATTATACTTTTAGCATTGTTTGATGTAATTTGAGGTCTCGACTAAGTTTATAAGATATTTTAGAACTTGTTGGTATAATTGGTTGAGGACCCGGGGGGCTCGGGTGGATTCCGGATGGTTAACGGATCAAAATTTGGACTTAAGAAAAAATATGAAATTTTGGCCTTCTGGTGTAATCGCACCTGCGGTCATTTTTTCGCAGAAACGGAAACCGCACCTGGGGTCAATTTCTGCAGAAGCAAAAACTGCACCTGCGGTCAATTTTTTGTAGAAGCGGAACCGCATATGCGGTCAAATTTCCGTAGAAGCGGAAATGCTGGACAGAACACATAAAATCGTGTTTTAGCCATTTTTACTCATTTTTGAGTTTTGAGTCTCGGCTTTTGGCCATTCCAAAGCGATTTTCACTACTTTGAATTGGGTAAGTGTTCTAAAACCAAAAGTGATTATATTTTATAAATCCATGTCTATATTCATCATTTATTTCGGATTTAGATGGAAGAAATTGGATTTTTTGTAAAACTTTCCAAAAAATGAAAACTTATGATTTGAAGATCCATTTGACATCGGAATTGGATAATTTTTATATGGTTGGACTCGTATCGGAATTGGTGTTCAGATAGGGTAAGTTTTTCCGAGATTTGATACGTGAGCCCCACTGTCAAATTTTAAATTGAATTTCAGATTTTATGCGGAAAATTAATAAATTCATATGGAATTAATTCCTATGATTCGTATTGAGTATATCGAATTGTTTGTGAATAGATTTGAAACTTTTGGAGACAAATTTAAAAGGAAAAGTTGTGGTGGAGTTATTGATAGAAATTGCAAAGTGAGGTAAGTGTCATGGTTAACCTTGGCTTGAGGGAATAAAACCCCTGAATTATTTGGTATGTGAATTTCATGTGCAACGATGTATAGGCAAGGTGACGAGTGCCTATACTTTGTCAATTTAATTGATTGCTTAATTATTTAAACATCTTAACTTGTTTTAAGACACAAATTAATTGTTATAATAATTGATTCTCTCATATTCTTTGTCAAATATTAATTCTTGAATTCTTGCAATAATGTTACATGTTTATTTGATCGGTGTGTCTTAATTGCTACTTGACATTTAGCATATTAAATATTAAACTACTTATGTTCTCCTTGATTTTCATAATAAATTGCTATTTGTCATTGTTTGTTTCATAATTAAATCATAATTATTGTATGCCTGTTGTCTTATAATTTCATATTAATTGTTGTATTTATTGGGTCAACTTTTTTTATAAGAATTGGTAAATGAATATATTGGAGGAGCGGGTTGCACGCCGCAACAGAATTGATTGAAATGAACATATTGAGGGATCGGGTTGCACACCGCAACAAACTTATTAAAAGTCTATATTGGGGGATCGGGTTGCATGCCGCAACAAACTTATTAAAAGTCCATGTTGGGGATCGGGTTGCACGCCACAACAGACTTGTTTAAAAGCCTATATTGGGGGATTGGGTTGCTCGCCGCAGCAGACTTATTTAAAAGTCTAAATATACTTGATTAAAATAAATATATGGGAAGATTGAAAATGAATATATTGTGACAGTGGGTTGCTCGCTGCAACGAAAATTGATGGAAATAATAATTGGTTATGCCTGTTGAATTGGCTTCAACTGTTAAAATGAGTTACCTGATTTATTTCTATTATTGTTGTTAATATTATTATTGTGTATAGGTTATTGTAAGTGACCTGCCTTAGCCTCGTCACTACTTCGTCAAGGTTAGACTCGGCACTTACCAGTACATGGGGTCGGTTGTACTGATACTACACTCTGTACTTCTTGTGCAGAGTTCGGAGTTGGTCCCAGCGGCGTACCATAGACTTGCTCGGATATCAGCTAACCGTAGGAGACTTGAGGTATAACTGCACGGCGTCCGCAATTCTGAAGTCTCCATCTACTTTACTTTAGCTGTATGTTTGTTTTTAGATAACTTTATTTTATTCAGACCTTAATTTGTATTATTCTAGAAGCTCGTGCACTTGTGATTCCAGTTCTGGGATGGTATTTAGACATCGCTATTATTATGAATTATCCACTACATTTCAGACTTTACTTCCGCATTTGGTTCTTTGTTATTAATAAATTTAAAAATTATTTTAAAATGGATAATATTATTCTAACGTTGGCTTGCCTAGCAAGTAAATGTTAGGCGCTATCATGGTCCGAAGGTAGGAATTTCGGGTCGTGACACAAAGCAACCAATTAAATCATGCGCAAATTATGTTGAGGTCGTACGACCCGATCCAATATAAATATTTAAACTGTGCACTGCCGAGGGTTGAACGACACGAACCATAGATGCATCTATCTGCTACCGAGGCGTTCGGCCCGCTCCACAAAAGAGAAATACATATAAAACAACCAATTCAAGATTTATTAAGGGGCAATTATTCAAGGAAATACTAATTCTCATTAACTGTCAAGAAGATGAAGTTTAACCTTTTAAAACTCCTTTATCAAGTTTCAATATGCTTTAAGCAATTAAATTAACATGTAGGGCACAAACATCGTAAGTATATTATGATTTGGGTCCTAGACTACCCGAACATAAGAATAATAGTAGCTACGCACGGACTCTCATTACCTCGTGCATATGTAGCCCCCACAAATAGAAGCACATATTAAATCAATTCACCTCTTGGGTTAATTCCCTCTTACAAGGTTAGAAAAGAGACTTACTTCGCTCCAAAGTCTTTCCAACAACACAAACCGATGCCCATTGATCCAAAACTAATAAATAAATGAGAAAATACATAAATATATACTCTAATACTTATTATAATACAATTTACAACAATTTCCAGCTCCGCTCGAAAAGTCGATAAAAATCATCCGAGGGCCCACGTACCTGGATTCTGAAAATTTTCGAAGATAAATTTTACCCATAATACCACGAACCCAAATATATAATTTATTCCCAATTTCATGTCCAATTTCGTGGTCAAAATCCAAAAATATAAATTTCTATATTTTCTACCAAACCCCCCACAATTTCTACTAATTTCCATGTTTAAATACTCATACAAACCATGTATTTAACTTATAATAAGTGGGAATCACTTACCCTGTATTGCTTGATGAAAATCTCCCATTGAAGCTATTCAAAATTTCCCCAACCAAGTGAAAAAATGGAAGAAAATGGGCCAAGTCCCCGCTCTTAAAGAAGCCTTCTGCCCAGCGACTTCTTGCACTTGCGGTCACTTGACCGCTTCTGCGGTTCCGCAGGTGCGACAAATATTCCGCTTCTGCGGGGATGCCCCCATCTGCCCACTTCTGCTTCTATGCCATTCCTTCTGCATTTGCGCCTTCGCAGGTGCAGACATTCCCTCGCACCTGCGCTCATGCCCAGCATCGCTTCTGCGACCCTCCTGGTCGCTTCTGCGGTTCCGCACCTACGGCCAAAACCTCGTAGGTGCGGTTACACCAGATACAAGCTGCCTTAGTATTTTCCTTAGTCCAAAAATCGATCTGTTAAGCATCCGAAACTCACTCGAGTCCCCCGGGACCCCGTCCAATTACACCAACCAGTCCCATAACATAACACGGACCTGTTCGAGGCCTCAAATCACATCAAACAACATCTAAATTTTTTCGAAACCTATTAAATCATGTCCGATTGACCCCAAATTTTGCACACAAGTCACTTTCGACATTACAGACTTACTCCAACTTCCGGAATCGGAATTCGACCCCGATATCAAAAAGTCCACTCCCGGTCAAATTTCTCAAAATCATCCAAATTTCTAACTTTCCGCAATTGACGCCGAAATGACCTACGAACCTACAAATCCACTTTCGGACGCGCTCCTAAAACAAGAATCACCATACAGAGCTATTCCCAGACTTGGAATCCCAAACAGACATCGATAACATTGAAATGCACTTCAACTCATGATAGGCGCTGAAACGCTCCCGGGTCATCCAAAACCCGATCCAGACACACGCCCAAGTCCAAAATCATCATACGAACCTGTTAAAACCTTAAAATCCAGATTCCAAGGTCATTAACTCAAAAATCAACCCTGAACCAATTCCTCTAACTTAAAGCATCTGACATTAGAATTTTTTCTCCAAATCAACTCCGAACTTCCCAAATTTCAATTTCGACCGCACGTACAAGTCATAATAAGTGAAGTGAAGCTACTCATGACCTCAAACCGCCAAATTATGCACTAGAGCTCAAAACAACTGGTCGGATCGTTACATAGTATGTATGAAGTCTAATCTCGAAGAAGTAGTGACGAGAGGCCGACTTCGACACTCACTATGGGTCAATAATATTAAGATAGAAATATTTAAATAAACATGGTTTATGTGAATAACAATAAATTCCTTTGCAAGAAGAAATAAATAATTTCTTTCACAATTTAATAATTTCCCATACGCCATTTTTCTTCACAAGCTGCAATAAAATGTCAAACACCGTATAATTGTTATTATTAAGCACGATTTATGCCGAGGTCGTACGGCCCGATCCAGAGTGACGTGTACATTGCCGAGGGATGTGCGGCAAGATTCATAGATGCATCTATCTACTGCCGAGGTGTTCGGCCCGCTCCACAAGAAGAGAAGGACATTTTATAAGCATTTGACTTAAACATTATTAATGATTTAAGGTAATACAAATTTCATTAACTACCTTTCAAAATTTCTCTAACAACTTCTAATATAATTTAGGCATTTTAATTTAACAAGTATGGAGCAAAATTCCAAATACTTCATGAATTGGGTCCTAAAACTACCCGGACAATAGCATAATAGTAGCTACGCATGGACTCTCGTCACCTCGTACGTACGTAGCCCCCACATTTAGGAACAAATATTTATTGAAAATACCTATGGGATAAATTCTCTCTTACAAGGTTAGACAAGAGACTTACCTTGTCTCAAAGTTCACTTCCCGATCAAAATTTCGTGTTAAAGCCTCAATTTGGTGCCGAAAAATCCGAAACTAGCCAAATGTTATATAATTTAATCAATAAATACTCAAAATTTCATAATTTATCTATTAGAGTAATTACCCAACCCAAATTGGTAAAATTCCCCGGGCCCAAGTGCCCGGATTCTGGAAATTTTCGGAGAAAAATCGTCACCCACAACCTTAAGAACTCATATATACAATTTTCATCCTATTCCATAAATATTTTCGTGGTTAAAATCTCATTTTTATCAAAACCTAGGTTTTTTATCTATACCCTTGATTTCAACAATTTATATGTTATAATCTACCCATAATCTATGTATTTAACTCACAATAGATAGAATTAACTTATCTCCAAGTTTCTAGGTGAACACCCCTTTGGGGAAGCTCCAAAATCGCCAAAGAATGGAGAAAATAGGCTAAAACATGACTGAGCCCTGTTTTTAAGACATTATGCCTCAGCTCTTCTGACCCCTTCTTCACGAACGTGGTACGTACCTGTCACGACCCAATTTTCCCTTCGTTGGGTATCCTGATGGCACCTAATCTTAGGGACTATGTAAGCCTAACATTTATTAAATAAAAACAATAATTAAATAACATCTAACAATCTTTGAAATGGAAAACCTCCAAAATAAATTTTTCAATTTCCAAAATCGGTAGTACAAGTCATAAGCTCTACAGGGTGTTTGCTAGAAAACTTCTAAATACAACTATTGAGAAATAAGAATAAACAGTGCAAAACGAAAACTTGAAGGTGACTTTGAAGCCTGCGAACGCAACATCAGGTTTATCTTGAGTCTCCACAGCAACGACCCGCACAACTACTAACCAACAAATACCTGGATCTGCACAAAAATGTGCAGAAGTGTAGAATGAGCACACCACAGCGGTGGAGTAGTGACGAGAAACAATCAAGACACCCACTGGTCTAACAAACTGAACAAGTATAAGTATATGAACAACAGAAATATGATATCTACATAAAGACTATGCAATATGGCTCACAATACAGTAAATTTCAATAAGAAAGAAAAATAACAAGTATCAACGGAATACCATAAAAATGACACAGAAAGTGAACGGAACACAACCTATATCCGGAATCACATATACAACAAGGGCAAGTAATAACTCAGCAACTACAACGATGTTTACATCAGGTTTTAGTCATCGAACCCCACGAGGTACCGAACCTCTGACAAATCACAACTCACGGGTCTCAATACCTGAACCCTAACACTTGGCATCTTGTGCCGTCATTACACTTCATAACCGCACTGACGACTCACGTGCAAATAGAGCCATTCTCACATAGAAGGCAAGTAAATAAGGGTGAGCATCTATGCTCAATAATATCAAGAACACCTCTTATCCATTAAGAGTGCTTAACTACGTGTATGGTTGTGCGAGTGTCCTAAGATAGTCCATACCAGGAAATAAGCATAAGGAAAAAAGGACGGACAACACGTAGAATATTTTCTCACAGCTTTCACAAGATAAAGCTCACATAGGTAAGTGTACCACTACACAATTATCAACAACAAGAATTCCCCCAGGCCATCACAAATCATCACAAATCAATCCCTGACAAGGCCCACCCTGTCTCGCCACGTGTGCAATAATAAATAAGTGCCCGCCTTGTCTCGCCACACATGCATAACAATGTCCCCAGCTTGTCTCGCCACATGCGCAACCCCCACACACACACACATATATATATTCTGCCTTATCACGCCGCATGTGCAAATATCAATAGTAATAATAGCAAGGCAGAAACCTCGTGCAACCCCATAACAACAATCGCACGGTAGAAACCTCGTGCATCACAATAACCACAACCGCGCAGTAGAAACCTCGTGCATCACCACAACAAGTACAACATCAACAATGGAAATAATACAAAGTATGACAAGTAAATCAACTCAAGAACTTTAAATCACAAGAGACGGTAGAACCAATTTACAAGGAATAACCACAGTAAAGAACGCTAGGCGTAAAGAGATCATCTCAATAAGGGAAAACTAATATGTAGCAATGATTCCACAATATACATTTCAACAATAGGGAAGCTAACACGAGTCAAATAATTCCAAATAAAACAAGTCGACTAAGATATAGGATATTTAAACTTCTTTTCGGTTTGGAAAATTACGAAGGATATTCAACAATTCAATTAAGGATAAGCAGATATGAAAAGATAGCATGGCAATAGAAGAGGTAAAATTTTCAGTTTAAGTAAAATAAAAGTGAATCCTGAAGCAATTAATTCTAATTAAAGCATGTAGAGGTGAAACTAGTAAATAGGAACTTAATCATATCAAGAACAACTTCATACTCGGTGAATATAAGGACCTAATAATCCTAAAAGGCCAACTTTTCACATATAAGTCCTAGCACGCACTCGTCACCTCGCGTACATGGACTACAATCAACGTAGAAGACTCAAATCCTAAGGGGAAAATCCCCCACACAAGGTTAGGCAAGATACTTACCTCGAACCAAGCTTAGTAAATCAGTCACAATGCCTTTCCCACGAATATCCGACTCCGAATAGCCCAAAACAATTACATATCCTAAATACAACTATAATAGGCTAATGTAATTAATGAAATCAAGTTTTTAATAAAAATTCCGAAATGAAAAGAGGACCCGGGCTCACATCTCGGAATCGAGTAAAAGTTACCAAATATGAACACCCATTCACTCACGAGTTCACTCGTATAAAAATTAACCAAATCATATGTCTAAATCCCAATAAAAACTCAGAAAGTCGGTTGAAGAACTTTTCCCCCATTTTCCCAACGTTTCAACCCAAATCCGAAATTAAATGGAGAAAACAACTATAGATTAATGGAATACAACCAAAAAAGAGTTAGAAATCGTTACCCCAAAGCTCTCTCTGAAAATCCCTCGAAATATTGCCAATTCCTGAGCTCCCAAGTCCAAAAATGAAGAAATGAATCAAACCCTCGATTTGGTACCTTTTCTGCCAGTTAAACCGCATCTGTGGACCTGCCTGCGCACATGCATCACCGCATCTGCAGAATTTCCATCGCAGGTGCGGATTCCACTCAAAACTCAGCGTCCGCTTCTGCGAATCCAAGGGTCGCACCTGCGTGTGCGCACCTGCGGACTCTTGTCCGCTTTTGCGGTCCTTCGCTACTCCTGCGATTGCTCCATCGCATCTGCGGGCATTGCAGATGCGGAATTTACCTTGCACCTACGACCCCCTGGCACTCCTCCACTTTTCCGCTTCTGCTCTTTCCTCTCCGCACATGCGATCCCGTACCTGCGGTCTCTCCACCGCAGGTGCGAAAATACCAGATGCCTGAAGACTTCAACTGCAACACAAATCCAACTTTTGATCCGTTAAGCACCCGAAAATCACCCGAGGCCCCCGGGATCTCAACTAAACATACCAACCAATCCTAAAACACCATATGAACTCAGTCGAGGCCTCGAATCACATCAAACAACACAAAAATCACGAATCACCCTCCAATTCAAACTTAAAGAACTTGAAACTTCAAATTTCTACAAGCGATGCCGAAACCTATCAAATAACATCAGAATAACATTACAGACCTATTCCAACTTCCGGAATCAGAATCCGACCCCGATATTAAAATTTCCACTACCGGTCCAAATCTCCAAAAATTTGACTTTCGCCATTTCATACCTAAATAAGCTAGGGACCTCAAATTCATAGTCCGGACACGCTTCTAAGTCCAAAATAACCCAACCGAGCTAACAGAACTGTCAAAACTCCATTCCGGAGTCGTCTCACGCAGTCCCGACTACCGTCAAAATCCTAGAACTTAATCTTTCATTTTAGGGACTAAGTGTCCCAAATCACTCCGAATCATCCGGTAGTTGAATTCAACCATGCGCGCAAGTAAATACATAAAATACGAAGCTTCTTAGGGCCTTATGCCACTGAACGGGACATAAATTCTCAAAACGACCGGTCGGGTCGTTACAGTGCCTCATGTTCGCGAAGTCAAAATTCCCTCGGCCATAAAATGATCTTTGCGAACGCGACAGGGGTCTCGCGAACGCGAAGACTTGCCTGGTCTACACTTCTTGAATACGAAGAGTGAAATACACTAGTCCTCCGTACTTCTACACGAACGCGAGAAGTGTTTCACAAACACGTAGGCCTAGGATCCCAAGCTTCCCGAACACGAAACCTTTCACGCGAATGCGAAGGGTATTTGCCCAACTCGCAAATTCCTTCATCACGAACGCGAGAGACCTTCCGCATTCGCGAAGAAGAAAACCAGAACTGGAAAATCTGCTTTTTCTAACTTAGCTCAGGGTGGTTCAAAATTCACCCTAGCCACTCGGGACCCCATCTAAATGCACCAACAAGTCTGTAAACATAATACGGACCTGCTCGAACTCTCGAAATGCGTAAATCAACAAAGAAAACAAGAATCGCAACCTTACAACGAATTGAATAATAATACTTAGACTACTCGGAATGACACCAAATTTTGTGTGCAAGTCTTAAATTACCATACGGAACTATTCCCAGGCTCCGAATTCCAAAACCTACTACAAACCAAATTTAAAGAACTTTAAAACCTTCAAAGAGCCAACTTTCGCTATTAGGTGCCAAAGCTCTCCCGGGTCATCCAAAACCTGATACGAATATACGCCTAAGTCAAATATCATAATATGAACCTATTTGAACTGTCAAATTATGATTCCGAGGTCGTTTACTCAAAACGTTGACCGAAATCAAACTTATCCCTTTTAAGGCCAACTAAGGAACCAAGTGTTCCGATTTCAACCTGAATCCTTCCAATTCCTGAACTAACCATCCCCGCAAGTCAAAAAATAGTAAAAGCACATACGAGGAGTCTTATTTAGGGGAACAAGGTTCTAGAAAGCAAAACGATCAATTGGGTCATTACATTATTCACCTCTTAAACAAATGTTCGTCCTCGAACGGGTTTAGAATCATACCTGGAATGCTGAATAAGTATGGATATCTACTCCGCATGTCCTCCTAGGCCTCCCAAGTCGCTTCCTCTACTGGTTGGCCCCTCCACTGAACTTTTACCATAGAAATATTCTTGGACCTCAACTGGCAAACCTGCCTATCAACAATGGCAACTGGTTCCTCTTCATAACCCAAGCTCTCATCTAGCTGAACTGTGATGAAGTCTAACACATGTGATAGGTCGACATGATACCACCAGAGCATAGATACATGGAAAATCAGATGAACTCCCGATAGACTGGGAGGCAAATCAAGCTCGTAAGCAACCTCCCCAACTCGTCTCAACACCTCAAATGGGCCTATAAACCTTGGGCTCAACTTGCCTTTCTTCCCAAATATCATGATTCCCTTCATCGGCAAAACTTTCAAGAGAACTTTCTCACCCACCATAAATGATAAATCATGCGCTTTCATATCTACGTAACTCTTCTGTATGGACTGTGCTGTACGAAGTCACTCCTGAATCAACTTTACCTTTTTCAAGGCATCCTTCACCAAATCAGTACCATATAACTTGGCCTCACCGGGCTAAAACCATCCGATGGGCGAACGACATCGCCGGCCATAAAAAGTCTCAAATGGAGCCATCTCGATGCTGGATTGGTAACTGTTGTTATAAGCAAATTCGGCCAAAGGCAAGAAACGATCCCACTGACCTCCGATGTCAATCACTTATGCCCTGAGCATAACCTCCAAGATCTAAAATAACCAGTCTGACTGCCCGTCGGTCTGTGGATAAAAGGCTGTGCTGAGCTCTACACGGGTCCCCAATTCACTCTGTATGGCTCTCTATAAATGTGACGTAAACTGAGGGCCTCTATCTATTATGATGGAAATTGGCACAACGTGCAACCAAACTATCTCCTGAATATACATCTGGGCCAACCTCTTTGAAGGATATGTAGTCACAACCGTAATGTAGTGTGCCGACTTGGTCAACCTGTTGACAATGACCCAAACTGTATCTAACTTCCGCAAGGTCCGCGACAACCCAACTACGAAGCCCATAGTAATGCGATCCAATTTTCACTCCAGTATAGTCATCTTCTAGAGTAGGCCATCTGGCCTCTGGTGCTCATACTTAACCTGCTGGCAATTTAGGCACCTAGCTACATACTTAAATATGTCCTTCTTCATCTGCCGCCACCAATAATGCTACCTCAGAGATTATATATCTTCATAGTGGATGAATAGAATACCGAGACTTGTGTGCCTCATCTAGGATATTTTCCTTCAAGCCATCAACGTTAGGAACACATATGCGACCCTAGAGTCGCAGAACACCATCTTCGCCGCTAATAACTTCCTTGGCGTCACCTCGTAGTACCATCTCTCGAAGAACCAACAAGTGTGGGTCATCAAACGGGCGATCCTTGATCCACTCAAATAGTGAAGACTGGGCAACAATACATGCAAGAACTCGGCTGGGCTCTGAAATATCCAGCCTCACAAATCTGTTAGCCAAGGACTGAATGTCCAAATATAATGGCCTCTCCTCTACTGAAATGAAGGCCAAACTACCCAAACTCTCTGCCTTTTAGCTCAAGGCGTCTGCAACTACATTTGCCATGCCCGGATTATAAAAGGATGGTAATATCATAATCTTTTAGTAGTTCGAGCCACATGCGCTATCTCAAATTGAGATCCCTCTACTTGAACAAATGCTGCAAGCTGCGATGATCGGTGTTACCCTCACATGACACTCCATAAAGATAATTCCTCTAAATTTTAAGAGTGTGAACAATCGCACCTAACTCCAAATCATGTACCGGGCAACTCTTCTCATAGGGCTTCAGCTGACGTGAAACATATGCAATAACTCGCCCTTCCTACATTAATAACCCAGGCCAACATGTGAAGTGTCGCAATACATTGTATACATCCCTGAACCGGAAGGCAACACTAACACGGGTGCTGAAGTCAATGCTTCCTTAAGCTTTTGAAAGTTCACCTCACAATCATCGGACCATCGAAACGGAGCACCCTTCTGGGTAAATTTGGTCAAAGGTGTTGCAATAGATGAAAATCCCTCCACAAACCGACGATAATAACCTGTTAACCCCAGAAAACTCCTTATCTCAGTCGCCGAGGTAGGATGATGCCAATTCTGAACTACCTCGATCTTTTTGGTATAAGCTTTAATACCCTCGCCCAATACAATATGCCCCAAGAATGCTACAAAGTCTAGAAAAAATTCACACTTGGAAGCACCACTCTTAAATGCTGCTCGTGCTCCTCCGTACTGCGCGAGTAGATCAAAATGTCATCAATGAAGACAATGACAAACACATCGATATATGCCCTGAATACCATGTTCATCAAATCCATAAAAGCCATCGGGGAGTTAGACAAATCGAAGGACATTACCAGAAATTCATAATGGCCATATCTAGCCCGTAAATTAGTCTTCGGAACATCCGAATCCCAAATCTTCAACTGATGGTTCCCCGATTTCAAGTCAATCTTTAAGAATACTCTGGCATCCTGTAATTGGTCAAACAAATCATCAATATGCAGCAGTGGGTACTTGTTCTTAATGGTGACTTTGTTCAATTGGCGATAATCAATACACATCTGCATAGTCCCATCCTTTTTCTTCACAAATAATACCGGTGCACCCCAAGGCGACACACTCGGCCTGACGAACCCCTTTGCTAACAACTTCTCAAGTTGTTCCTTCAAACCTTTCAACCCTTTCAACTCTTTTGGAGACATACGATACGACATGATAGATATAGGCTAGGTATCTGGAGCCAAGTCAATACAAAGATCAATATCACAATCTAGTGGCATGCCTGGATGATCTGAAAGAAATACATCGAAGAACTCCCGGACTACATGCACTGAATCAATCACCCGAGTCTCTGAATTAGTGTCCGAACATAGGCCAGATAAGCCAAACAACCCTTCTCGACCATGTGTCGAGCCTTCAGAAAGGAAATAACCTGATTAGATGCGCTGATAGACGAACCTTTCCACTCTAACCTAGGTAACTTTGGAATCGCCAATGTAATAGTCTTGGCATTGCAATCTAGGATGACATGATATGGATATAACTATTCCATGCAGAGGATGATCTCGAAGTCGGTCATCTCAAGCAGCAGAAGATCTGCTCTAGTTCCGAAATCGCAGAGTGTAACAATGTAGGACCGGTAGATCTGATCCACAACAACAGAATTGCCCACAAGAGTGGACACATAAACAAGAGTACCCAAGGACTCACGAGAAACACCCAGGAAATGAGCAAATAGAGATGACATATGGGAATATCTAGACCCTGGATCAAATAATACTGAGGCATCTTTGTCGTAGACAGAAATATTACTTGTGATCACAACATCTGAGGCCTCTACATCTGGTCTGGTAGGAAAAACATAGAACTGAGCTGGAGCGCCACCTGACTGGCCTCTACCTGGCTGGCCTCCACCTCTAGGACGACCCTTACCCACCTTCCCTTAGCCTCTAGGCAGTCGGACGACTGGTGGAGCAACTGGTGCTCTAATCATACATTGTTGATCCTGCTGCACTGGCGTACCCTGAAGCCTATGGCAGAACCTCCGCATATGACTAAAATGCCTGCACTCGAAACAACCCCTCGGTACGATGCACTGCTGACCTGAAGTTTGGCCCTAATGACCTGAATACCCACTGGAGGAACCCTAAATAGCTGGTGGGCGGTAACAACCCTTCTCGACCATGTGTCGAGCCTTTAGAAAGGAAATAACCTGATTAGATATGCTGATAGAAGAACCCTTCCACTCTAACCTAGGTAACTTTGGAATTGCCAAGGTAACAATCTTGGCATTGCAATCTAGGATGGCATGATATGGATATAACCAGTCCATGCCCAGGATGATCTCGAAGTCGGTCATCTCAAGCAGCAGAAGATCTGCTCTAGTTCTGAAATCGCAGAGTGTAATAATGCAGGACCGGTAGATCTGATCCACAACAACAGAATCGCCCACAAGAGTGGACACATAAACAAGAGTACCCAAGGACTCACGAGAAACACCCAGGAAATGAGCAAATAGAGATGACATATGGGAATATGTAGACCCTGGATCAAATAATACTGAGGCATCTTTGCCGCAGACAGAAATATTACTTGTGATCACAGCATCTGAGGCCTCTATATCTGGTCTGGCCGGAAAAACATCCAACCGAGCTGGATTGCCACCTGACTGGCCTCTACCTGGTTGGCCTTCACCTCTAGGATGACCCTTACCCACCTTCCCTCAGCCTCTAGGTGGCCGGATGGCTGCTGGAGCAACTGGCGCTCTAATCATACGTTGTTGACCCTGCTGCACTGGCATACCCCGAAGCCTAGAGCAGAACCTCCGCATATGACTAAAATCCCCACACTTGAAACCACACCTTGGTACGATGCACTACTGACCTGAAGTCTGGCCCTGATGACCTGAATACCCACTGGAGGAACCCTAAATAGCTAGTGGGCGATAAGAACTCTCTGGCATAACACTGAAATAAGGTCGCACTGGAGCACCCTGATGAGGTTGTGGTGCTGGGCATGGGGGCCTGCTGGACTGACCTCTCACGAACTGACCTCTACCCCCAGCTGGAGCACCTCTGAACTCTCCAGATTATCAAAATCGCTTGCCTCTCATAGCCTGCTCTCAGCTACACTGACGCATAACCTCAATCCTCCGAGCTATCACCTCAACCAACTCATAAGAAGTTCCTATCTCAACCTCTCAGGCCATAGTGACTTGAATACTAGTGTGCAAAACTGCAGCAATCCTCTGTACTCTCTATGCATCAGTAGGTAGTATCAGAAGTGTATGGCGAGACAACTCATAGAACCTTGCCTCATAATCGGTCAATAACATCTGACCCTGCTTGAGCTGCTCGAGATGAAACAACAACTCTTCCCTTCGGGAGTGTGTAATATACCTATCTAGGAAGATACGAGTGAACCTCTACCAAGTCATAGGAGGAGAATATGCTGGTCTTCTAAGAAGATAGGACTACAACCATCTACGGGCCCTGCCCTCTAGTTGAAAGGTAGCAAAGTTTAACCCATGGGAATCTAATATCCTCATGTTGTGCAGTCTGTCCTTGCACTGATCAATGAATTCCTAGGGATCCTCATGTAGCTCAACCTCAAATACAAGCGGATGTAGCCTGATCCATCTGTCCAATAGTTTCTGCAACTCGGCGACTACAGTTGGTCTGGGCTCAGTTGTAGCTGATGCCACTGGCTACGCTTTGCCCACGGGTAGTGCACCCTAGGTCTTGTCCGGGTAGTTTTAGGACCCAATTCATGAACTAGTTGGAATTTTGCACTATACATGTTAATTCACATAAACCGTGTTTATTTAAGTCTTTCTATCTTAATATTATTGACCCATAGTGAGTGACTCATCACTACTTCTTCGAAATTAGACTTGATACTCATCACGACAGGTGAGATGTTAGGCCGTGACAAGTTGGTATTAGAGCTCTAGGCTACATAGGTCTCATGAGTTATGAGCAGATTTAGTAGAGTCTTGCGGATCGGTACGGAGATGTCTGTACTTATCTTCGAGAGGCTGCCGAACCCTTAGGAGAACAATTTCACTTTCTTGTATTCTATAGTGCATAATTGATTCATCTTGAAACATAACTCTTTAAATTCCTTCCACGCATTCGTGTGCGCATGTGAGCTCTCAGTATCAGTTGTGCAGCATCGGCTTGTGATTCTATGAACGAGGTTTGTGATATGTATTTTGTGTTTTAGTGATGAGCCAGTCTGGAGGACTTGAGGCCAGGGTTAGACCGCATCTTAAGCTCAGTAGCTTCAGTTGTGTGAACTTGTACATTTGGACTCATATGTCTGATAGTGTCCCTATGGGTGGTATTTATGGCTCAATGAGTGGTTGAATGGCTATAAGATAAGTATGATGTGATTGCGGGATGTTTTCAGATGGGTTGAATGTGACGAATAAAGGTTACTTGTGACTCAAGAGTTTGCTATTGGGTACTTGATTTCTATCTTGATTTGACATATAGTCTCGAGTTGTGAGTGTATTGGAGGATTTTTCACGTTGTTAAATTGTGGGACAAATTAAATTTTTATGTCTTGTCAATGAGTTTGGACTTAAAAAGGTTAAGCGATTACGTAGTAGTTGTGCCTGTAAAAGGGTATTATTCCAGTTTGAGACCGAGCATATGGGTTATCACAAGAGGGGTAATTTACGGATGTCTGATCCTTATAATGATGAGTGGAGAGTTTCTTTTCTACTAGCGGAGTGTATGTATTGAGATTTGAATTTGAATCTGGTTGAGAAAGTTGACTTGAGTGTCACGAGAATGAATGCGAGCTTAGTAGAAGAATTGAGGTATTTAATGTTATGTGTTACCTGAGCTTGTGAAGAATTTTCGTTGAACAGACTACAGTATTAGGGTAGTAATAGAGTATGGATATTGTGAGTTATGAAATGTTTTGTTCTATGGCTTTGAGCCAAGTGGGGGAGCCTATTATTGACGATTTGATTTCATGGTTATGTGTTGTACTAGTTTCGGTTTGAGGCATACATGTGAATCGGTTATGACTTGCAGAGATTGAGATCTAGGATGGCTCGAGTAAAGAAATTCCTGGATACGGGTTATATTTCACTTTATAAGTATATGAAAATCATGGGATGACGGAGTTGTTATTGTTGGATATAGTACGCACGGAGTATGAATTGATTGATAGTGTTAAGGGAGGGTTACCTCTTTGAGTATTGTTAAGCTAAGGGAGCACGTGTCTTTCGGCCCGTTTGTGCGGTGCAATTTAGATTTGAGCAGAGTGGATGACTCACTAGAAGGTTATAATGGGTTCATGGTTTATATATAACAACTGAGAATTTTTCCGGAATTGTGTATGGATAGAATCTAAGATTTACATTTGATGGTGCCGGTACTTGTGGTAATTCTGTATGACTATGGATTCTACATTCTAGTATAATAAAGGTAAAAGAATAATTTTAAATTCACATAAGGTATTTCAGAGTGGGCATTTCAGTTGCGGTAGTTATGGGGTTGCTTAAGAAGAATACAATGGCTTATGGGCCTTTGGGCGGTGTCATTTTATGTTAGGATGTCTTATAGTGAGCTTTGGGTAAGGATCGTAGTGTTCTGACAAGGAGAAGTGTCAACTTGAGGGTAATTCAGAAGAAACTCGGAGAAAATAGGACAACTGGTAGTAGGCTAGACTAGTATGGTAATGGTATGCTCGGTTCTTTTGGGTAATTATGATGTGGTGAGGCTCTACAAATGTTTTGGCGGCAATATTCTTGAGTTTGGTGACCTGCGTGGCTTGTTTGAGTTAGAGGAATTTAGTTCTGATGGCTTGATTACGTGCAAATGGATTTCAAAGTGATCTTGATGGTTTCTGCCATGGTTTGAACCTGATATTTTCTACCGATGTGGGGAACGTGTTGTGTATTGTAATTTCTTACTGGAAACAAGCAAAAGAAAGGTTTCTAACTAATAGGGTATGTAATTTGCTAGTGACTCGAAGTTTATAATGAGATTCTCGTGCTTTTCACATGATAATGTGGTGTGGTGTTCGGGAATTAGATTTATATGTACAAGGTGGCAGTTCATTCTTGAAAGGAAGATCACGAATTTTGGACAAAATGGTCAGTTTCAGATATTTAGATGAATGTTATAACTGCTCGATTATCCCTGAGAATGGTGCACATTTCCGAAAGGCGCATTGTGTTTTGACTTACAAATGTTCATTGGTATTGCGGTATTTACCTAGTTGATAGACTGCTGATATTCAAATTATTGCTATGTGGCACGGAAGAATCATGAAGGTATTCCTCGTGGAATGATCGTGCATGAAAGATGTGTTAGTCATTCGAGTGCTGGAGTTGGGACCAGTTACGGTGGTTCATGTGTTCTATAAATTTGGAGACCGGGATTTCTCAGAAGCATATTGTTTTAGGGTTGTTGCCTGTTTGAGGTGAGTGTTTTATCTAAACTCAGTGGAGGCACTACTTGCCTCAATTATTTGTGACAGCTACGCGCTCTGAGGTTTGAGGTTTGAGCCCATGTTGTGATGACCCAAAGTGTCATCTTTAAATTTAATAAATAATTATGTATTCTAAAACCTCGAAAAGCACTATTTATCATTCCTCGACTTGCACGCGCAGTCCGTATAATTTTCCAAAAAGTTTTTGTGTAAAATATGGGTTAAAATGTGAAATAGGGCTTTAAAACTCAACTGAGCTGACTTTGGTCAACCTTTTGAGCAAACTGACTCGGGTCAGTATTTTGACAATTCCGGTAGGTCCGTATCGTGATTTGGGACTTGGGCGTATGCCCGGAATCAAATTTCGAGGTCCCTAGCCCGAGATATGGAATTTTGATGAAACATTAAATGTTTGAAAATTTAATGATTTTTAAGAATTTACTGATGTTGGATTTATTGACACCGACTCCGTATTTTGGTTTCGGAGCCCGGTATAGGTCCACTATAATATTTATGACTTGTTTGCCAAATTTGGTGAGAAACGGAGTTGATTTGACGTGATTCAGGCGTTCGGTTGTGAAAATAGAAGTTTTAAAGCTTTCTTAAAAATTTCATTTGATTTGGGGTCGATTCGTAATTCTAGGTGTTAAGTTGGTGTTTTGATCACGCAATCGAGTTCATACGAGGCTTTTGGACTTGTGTGCATGTTTGGTTTGGAGCCCTGAGGGCTCGAGTGAGCTTCGGATAGCCTACAAACCATTTGAACTTTGGAAAAATCTTGTATTTCCCAGTTCTGGTTTTCTTAATCGCGATCGCGTGGCTTCATCCGCGATCGCGAAGGCTTGTTGAGCACTGATGAAAATTTGTACTATGTGATCGCATAGTATTGTACGCGATTGCACAGTTGAAAAAGCTAAGGCACCGCGAACGCGTGGGCAAAGCTGCGTTCACGAAGAAGGAATGAGGCACAAGCGGAAGCACCAAATTTGTGCTACGCGATCGAGTCAGTAAGCGATCACGTAAGGTTGAGAAAATTTTCTCTGCGATCGCATGTCCATATACGCGATCGCGTAGAGTTAATAATCTGGGCAGCCAAAATGTGCTTCGCAATGACAAAGAATTATCCGCGATCGCGAAGAGTAAAATGGACCTGGGCGGAAGTTGTTTTACGTGATCGCGAACGAATTTCTGCGATCGCGATGAGTAAAAATCTGGGCAAACAGAACTTAAGTTCTGGAAATGGTATTTCGTCCCATTTTCCACCATTTTTGATTTTGAACTCGGGTAAGAAGCGTTTTCGGCGATTTTCACGGGAAAACATTGGGGTAAGTGTTCCTTATCCTATATTGATTATATTTCATGATTCCATGCTCATTTATATTTTGAATCCATGAAATTTTGGGAGAAAAGTCAAATTTTTATAATTTTTGTATGGTTGGACTCGTCTCGGAATGGGTGTTCGGATTTCATAAGTTTTTCAGAGATTCGAGTCATGGGCCCCACTGTCAATTTTTAAAGTGAATTTCAGATTTTATCCGAAAAATTAGTAAATTTATATGGAATTAATTCCTATGATTCATATTGAGTATATCGAATTGTTTGTGAATAGATTTGAAGATTTTGGAGACAAATTTAAAAGAAAAAGTTGTGGTCGAGTAATTGATTGAGATTGCAAAGCGAAGTAAGTGTCGTGGTTAACCTTGACTTGAAGGAATAAAACCCTTAAATTATTTGTTATGAGAAATGCATGTGAACGACGTATAGGCGAGGTGATGAGTGTCTATACGTCGTCAAATTAATAATTTGAAAATCCTAAATTTGTTTTAATACACGAATTTATTGTTATGATAATTTTTTCTCTCCTATTCTTTGTCAAATATTAATTATTGAATTCCTGCAATAATTGCTACATGCTGATTTGATTTATGTGCATTAATTGCCACTTGACATTTAACATATTAAATAGTAAACTACCTATTTTCTCCTTGATTTTCATAATAAATTGCTATTTGTCATTGTTTGTTTCATAATTAAATCATAATTATTCTATGCTTGTTGTCTTAAAAATGTTATATTAATTGTTGCATTGATTCGGGCAATTTCTTCTATAAGAACTGGTAAATGGATATATTGGAGGAGCGAGTTGCACGCCGCAACAGAATTGATTGAAATGAATATATTGGGGGATCGGGTTGCACGCTGCAACAAACTTATTAAAAGTTCATATTGGGGGATGGGGTTGCACGCCGCAACAGACTTATTAAAAGTCCATATTGGGGGATCGGGTGGCACGCCGCAACAGATTTATTAAAAGTCCATATTGGGGGATTGGGTTGCACGCCGCAACAGACTTGTTTAAAAGTCCATATTGGGGGTCGGGTTTCTCGCCGCAACAGACTTATTTAAAAGTCTATATATACTTCATTAAATTAAATATATGGGAGGATTGAAAATGAATATGTTGTGGGAGCGGGTTGCACGCTGCAACGAAAATTGATCGAAATAATAATTGGTTATGACTGCTGAGTTGGCTTCAACTATTAGAAATAAGTTACCTGATTTAATTTTATTATTGTGGTTATTACTATTATTGCGTACAGGTTAATGTAATTGACCTGTCTTAGCCTCGTCACTACTTCGTCGAGGTTAGGCTCGGCACTTACCAATACATGGGGTCGGTTGTACTGATACTGCACTACTTTAGCTGTGTGTTTGTTTTCAGATAACTTTATTTTATTCATACCTTTATTTGTACTATTCTAGAAGCTCATGCACTTGTGACACCAATTCTGAGATGGTATTTGGACACCGCTTTTTATGGATTATTCACTACATTTTAGACTTTACTTCCGCATTTGTTTCTTTGTTATTAATCAATTTAAAAATTGTTTTAAAATGGATAATATTATTCTAATGTTGGCTTCCCTAGCAAGTGAAATGTTAGGCGCTATCACGGTCCGAAAGTGGGAAGTTCGGGTCGTGACAATTGGTATCAGAGCGCTAGGTTACACAGTTCTCATGAGTCACGAGCAAGCTTAGTAGAGTCTAAAGAATCGGTACAGAGACGTTTATACTTATCTCTTAGAGGCTATGAAGTTTAGGAACAATATCACTTCTTTCTTATTCTGTCGTGCGATTTTATTCTATCATCGATGATTGAGCCATTCTACTCTTATTCTCTCGCAGATGGTGCAAACATGTAATACATCTACCGATGGACAGGGACCAGAGCCCCGGGTGGCAACTATGGCCAGGGGTAGAGGTCGAGGACGAGGTCGTGCTAGAGGCCGACGCAGAGGCAGAGGCAGAGGTAGAGGCAGAGGTAGAGCTCAGTTTAGAGCTAGAGCAGTTGCACCTGTTGTAGAACCTCAGGTGGATCTTCAGGACGAGGTTCCAGTTCAAAATGTACCAGTTAGACCAGTTCAGGTTTCAGAAGGATTCATAGCTACTCCAGTACTTCAGGACGCTCTAGTCTATTTGGTGAGTCTTATGGAGGGTGTGGGCCAGAATGGTACATTTCCAGTGGCACCAGCCATCTCACAGGCTAGAAGAGGGGCACAAACTCCCACTACTCCTGCTCCGGAGCAGATGGCTCCCCAGAATTAGGCTCCAGCAGCCCCGCCAATTGGACTAGTTCAACCAGTTGTTGTGGCACAGACCAGTGATAGGCCCGCCATGTCTTTGGAGGCCTTATTGAGACTGGATAAGTTCACTAAGTTCTTTCAAGTTCACTTCAGTGGTACACCTTCTGAGGACCCACAGGATTATCTTGACCGCTGCTGTGAGGTGTTGCGGAACATAGGTATAGTCGAGACCAATGGGGTTGATTTTACTGTATTTCAGATGAAGGGTTCCTCCAATAGGTGGTGGAGAGATTATACATTGACCAGACTAGTCATATCGCCTACATTAACCTGGGAGAAGTTCTCTCAGCTATTTCTGGAGAAGTTCCTTCCTATCACACTAAGAGAGGATTACCACAAGTAATTTGAGCGTCTACAGTAAGGCAGTATGACTGTTACTCAATATGAGTCCCGTTTTATGGATTTGGCCTGTCATGCTCTCCTTTTACTACCTACTGAGAGAGAGAGAGTGAGGAGGTTTTTTGAGGGACTCACTTACCCTATCAGGCTTTAGATGGCCAAGGAGACCGGAAGCGGGATTTCTTTTTAGGCAGCTGCTAATGTTGCGAGGAGGATCGAGATGGTTCTTGCACAGGAGAGAGGGCAGAGGTCTGATAAGAGGCCTCATTAGTTTGGTGGTTTTAGTGGTGCCTCACCTGGAGGCGGGGGTAATTTTGGTAGGGGTCATCCTCCCAAACTGTTTCATTCAGCACTTCATGCATCTTCCGGTGCTTTAGGGAGTCATGGTCCTATTTTGCCTTACTATGGGAAGCCAGCACTTAGTGCACATTCAGCTCCTATTAGTGCACCACCACTCCAGAGTCACTACAGCGGTTATCTAGCCCATTCGGGTCAGCTTCAGCTTCAGCAGCCACCGCATCAGGATGAATGTTATGAGTGTGGGAACATTGGTCACATCAGGAGGTATTGCACCGGTTGCTTCACCACCTACTCAACTGGCTAGAGGTAGGGGTCAGGTAGATAAAGGTGGAGGTCAGGCCATTAGAGGTGGAGGTCAGGCCATTAGAGGTGGATGTCAGACCGTTAGAGGTGGAGGCCAGCCAACTAAAGGCCGTCCCATGGACGCAATTCAGAGTGGTGGGGCTCAACCCCGATTTTATGCTTTTCCAGCTAGGCCTGAGGCCGATTCATCTGATGTTGTGATCAAAAGTATTATTCCAGTTTTCCATAGAGATGCTTCAGTTCTGTTTGATCCATGATCTACTTATTCCTATGTGTCCTCCTATTTTGCTTCATATTTGGTTGTGCCTTGTGATTCTTTGAGCGCTTATGTGTGTGTATCTACATCGATGGGAGATTCTGTTGTAGTAGATCATGTCTATTGTTTGTGTGTGGTTACTATTGATAGTCTTGAGACTAGTTGGATCTTCTACTTCTTGATATGGTAGATTTTGATGTCATCTTGGGTATGGATTGGCTGTCATATTATCATGCTATATTGGATTGTCATACCAAGACAGTGACCCTAGCCATGCCGGGGTTACCTCAGTTAGAGTGGAAAGGAACTTCTGGCCATTCTGCCAGTAGGGTTATTTCTTTTATGATAGCTCGGCGGATGGTCGAGAAAGGGTGTCTAGCTTATTTGGTTTATATTCGCGATCCCAGTACGGATGTTCCTTCTATGGAATCAGTACCAGTGGTTCATGAATTTCCATAAATATTTCCTGTAGATTTGCCGAGAATGCCACCCGACAGGGATATTGACTTCTTTATTGATTTGGCTCTGGGAACTCAGCCCATTTCTATCCCACCATACCGTATGGCCGCATAACTCTTCTGTCTAGATTGGGATGTACGAAGTCGATCCTGAATCAACTTAACCTTTTCCAAGGTATCCTGAACCAAGTCTGTACCCAATAGTCTAGCCTTGCCCGGTACGAACCAACCCACTGGAGACCGGCACCGCCTACCATACATGGCCTCATATGGATCCATCTGAATGCTTGACTGGTAACTATTGTTGTAAGCAAACTCCGCAAGTGGTAAGAACTGATCCCAAGCACCCCCAAAATCTATCACACACGCACAAAGCATATCCTCCAGTATCTGAATAGTGCGTTCGGACTGCCCATCCGTCTGAGGGTGAAATATTGTACTCAACTCTACCCGAGTATCCAACTCACATTGTACTGCCCTCCAGAACCATGATGTAAATTGCGTACCCCGGTCAGAGATGAAAGATATCGGTACGCCATGGAGTCTAACAATCTCGCGAATATAGACCTGAGCCAGCTGCTCCGAAGAGTAAGTAGTAACCACAGGAATTAAATGAGTTGACTTGGTCAATCTATCCACAATCACCCAAGATGGATCGAACTATCTCTGAGTCCGTGGGAGCCCAATAACGAAATCCATAGTGATCCTCTCCCATTTTCATTCTAGAATCTCTAACTTCTGAAGCAATCCACCCGGTCGTTGATGCTCATATTTCACTTGTTGACAATTTAGACATCGGGCTACATACTCCATTATGTCTTTCTTCATCTGCCTCCACCAATAGTGTTGTCTTAAGTCCTTATACATATTTGCAGCACCCGGATGAATGGAGTACCGCGAACTGTGAGCCTCCTGGAGAATCAACTCATGCAAGCCATCTACATTGGGTACATATAGCCTGCCCTGCATCCGTTGTACACCGTCATCTCCAATAGTGACTTCCTTGGCGTCACCGTGCTAAACTGTATCCTTAAGGATAAGGAAATGGGGGTCATCATATTGACGCTCCCTGATACGATCATAAAGAGAAGACTAAGAAACCACACAAGACAAAACTCGACTCAGCTCGAAAACATCCAATTTGACAAATTGGTTGGCCAAGCCTGAACATCCAAGGCTAAAGGCATCTCTACTACCGGTAAATATGCTAAGCTGCCCAAACTTTCCGCCTTACGACTCAAGGCATCAGCCACTACATTGGCCTTTCCAGGATGATAGAGAATGGTGATATCGTAATCCTTAAGCAACTCCAACCATCTCTGATGCCGCAAATTAAGATCCTTCTATTTAAACAGATATTGTAAACTCCGATGATCTGTATATACCTCACACTGGACACCGTACAAGTAATGCCGCCATATTTTTAAGGCATGAACAATAGCTGCTAACTCAAGATCGTGGACTGGATAATTCTTCTCATGTACCTTTAACTGTCTGGACACATAGGCAATCACCCTACCGTCTTACATAACTACTGCGCCGAGACCAATACCGACGCGTCACAATACACAGTATACAAATCTAAACATGTAGGCAACACCAATACTGGAGCTGTAGTCAAAGATGTCTTGAGCTTCTGAAAGCTCTCTTCACATTCATCCGACCACCTGAACGGAGCACATTTATTGGGTCAATTTAGTCATAGGCGATGCAATAGACAAGAATCCCTCCACAAAGCGATGATAATAACCGGCCAAGCTGAGAAAACTCCGAATCTCAATAACTGAAGATGGCCTGGGCCAATTCTAAACCGCCTCTATTTTCTTCGGATCCACCTTAATTCCTTCACTGGACACTATATGTCCCAAGAATGCCACTGAACTAAGACAGAACTAACACTTAGAGAATTTAGCATAAAGTCTCTCCTCTCTCAACCTCTGTAATACAATACCCAAGTGTCGTGCATGCTCCTCCTGGCTACGTGAGTACACCAGAATATCATCAATAAATACCACGATAAATAAATCAAGATATGGCTGGAATATACTATTCATCAAATGCATAAATGTTGTTGTGTCATTGGTTAGCCCAAAAGACATCACAAGAAATTCAGTGTCCATAACGAGTTTTGAATGCCATCTTGAGAATATCCAAATCCTGAATTTTCAACTGGTGATACCTAGACCTCAAATCAATTTTGGAGAACACCCTCGCTCCCTGAAGCTGGTCAAATCAGTCATCAATACGCGGCAAGGGATATTTATTTTTGATTGTAACTTTGTTCAACTGCCTATAGTCGATGCACATCCGCATAGTACCAATTTTCTTTTTCACAAACAGAACCAGTGTACCCCAAGGTGACACACTAGGCCTAATAAACCCCTTTTCAAGGAGTTCCTGAAGTTTCTCTTTCAATTCTTTTAATTCAGTTAGTGTCATACGATATGGAGGAATAGAAATGGGCTGAGTGCCCTACACCAAGTCAATACCGAAATCAACATCCCTGTCGGGTGGCATACCCGACAGGTCTGCACGAAATATATCTGGAAAGTCTTGCACGACCGGTACTGAATCAATAATAAGAGTATCTGCATCAACATCTCTCACAAAGGCCAAATATGACAAGCATCCCTTCAAATAAGAAATTACCCTACTAGAAACAAGATATAAAGAACCCCTCCATTCAACCTTTGGCAAATCCGGCATCGTCAATTTCACGATTTTTGCATGACAGTCCAGAATAGCATGACATGGAGACAACCAATTCATACCCAGAATTACATCGAAATCAACCATACCGAGTAATAAGAGATCAACTCTAGTCTCCAGTTCCCCAATAGTTACCACACACGGTCTACAATAATAATATCGCCCACCGGTGTAGATACACAAACAGGTGAAACCAAGGACTCACAGGGCATATCTAGATAATGAGCAAAATGAAATGATACATATGAATAAGTGGAACCAGGGTCAAATAATATAGAAGCCTCCATGTGGCACACTGAAACAATACTTGTGATCACTGTATTTGAGGCAACAACATCTGACCTGGCAGGAAAAGCATATAATCGATACTGCTCGCCTCCTGATCGGCCTCCCCCTCTTTGGCGACCCCTAGCTGCCTGACCCTGGGCGGGTAGTGTAACTACTGGTGCTGGTACCTGCGGTCGAGAACTCTGTTGTCGAGCCCCACTCAATAGCCTAGGACACTCTCTCTTGAAATGACCAAATTCTTCGCACTCGAAACAACCCCTTCTCTAACGAAACTACTGCTCTTGAACCCAAGGAATTACCTACAGAAGCCTGAGCGGATGAGACATGATGAGAACTCTGTGCTGGTAGTGCACTGAATGAAGATTGGCTTGAGCGAGCACTGTAAGAACCGTGACTAGCTGATGCACCACGATGAACAGGACGACCCATCTGAGCGTGTCTGTAAGAACGACCCCTACCGCGGTACGGCTGATCCCTGAAGGAACATCACTGTAATCACTTGGACCATGAGGCCTCTTAGCCTCCACCATATACTCTATCCCTAGTCATAAGTAATCGCAGCTGATATGTGAGGCCATCAATAAACCTCATAATCCTCTCCCTATCAGTGGGAACCATCCAGACTGGGTGACGAGCCAACTCAGAAAATCTCATCTCGTATTGCGTCACAGACATATCACCCTGGTGAAGCTGCTCAAACTGCCTACGCAGCTCCTCTCTGCGGGACTGAGGCACGAACTTCTCCAAAAAGACCACGGAGAACTACTGCCAAGTAAGGGGTATTGCGCCAACAGGCCTACTCCTCTTGTAAGTCTCCCACCATCTGAGTGCAGCCCCAGAAAACTTAAAAGTAGTGAATGAGACCCCACTGGTATCCAGAAAACCCGCTGTCCGAAGCATCCGTTGACACCTATCCAGAAAACCCTGAGCATCCTCTGACTCAGTACCGCTAAATGGTAGAGATAGAAGCCTCTCAAATCTCTCAAGTCTCCTCTGCTAATCATCTGTCATAACAGAAACTACCGGGGCCTGAGCAGCTATAGTCAGTTGGGCTGGTAGTGCCCCCGGAATCTGAAGTCCCAGTACTACTTGGTCTGAAATAAGGGCAACATGGGTATGAGTACCTCCCCCGGCTTGAGAAAGGGCAGGTGCGGCCTGAGCTGAAACCACCTGAGCAAGACCAGTGCAAGCTACCAATATATGGGCCAAAGTCTCTTAAAGGCCTGGAATTTCAATGGGCACAGCTGGTGCATGAGCTGGAGCAACTAGTGGTACTACGGTGTTGGTCCAACTAGGTGTGAGCTAAACCTCAACTTATACCTTGACCCCGGCCTCTACCACGGCCCCGGCCTCGCGGCCCTAACTGGTGGAACTGGTGGCTGACTGTCCGATTCGGTAGTACGTGTCCTCACCATCTGTGAGAGAATAAAATAACAGAAATTTAGTTTCCGGAATCAACAAATTCGCACGACAGAATACAAGAAAGTAAATATTTTTCCTAAGGGTTCTGTAACCTCTTAAAGATAAGTACAGATGTCTCCGTACCGATCCGCAAGACTCTACTAAACCTGCTTATGACTCGTTAGACCTATGTTACCTAGGCTCTGATACGAACTTGTCACGACCCAAAATCCTAACATGTCGTGATGGCGTATATCGCGATACTAGGCAAGTCGATAATATCAATAAATCATAATTTCTTTTAAGTTTGAAAATATAATAATTAAATACAATATGAAATCTAACAAATACAAATACGAACACTCCCCAAAATCTGGTGTCACTGAGTACATGAGCATCTAATATGAATACAAGTCTAGAAAAGTACGGTCTACAATAATCTAAGACCAAAATACAGTAATAAGGAGATAGGGAAGGAAAGACAAGGTCAACAAAACACGGTAGCTACCTCTGAATCTCCGAAAAATCGGTTGTACGGAAGAATCAACACTTGCTATGTCCGAAAATACCTGAATCTGCACACGAAGTGCAGGGTGTAGTATGAGTACAACCAACTCAGCAAGTAACAATAATAAATAAGAAACTGAAGATAGTGACGAGCTATATAATTATAGTTCATGTTCAGTAATTCCAGCAAAGAATAGACATGCTTTCAAATTCGGCAGTTTAAGTCAAATCAATTTTATACAATTTAAGTTCATGTAATCCGGATATAGAATCTTTCAAAAATTTTACGATAATAACAGACAGCAACTAAGTGCATCAACCAATGAAAAACAAGTACATTCTCTCAGGACAACAATCACTCACTTGGCTCCTAGCCCTCAACACTCACACTCAATGGGTACCCGCGCTCACTGGAGGTGCACAGACTCCGGAGGGGCTCCTACAGCCCAAGCGCTATAATCTGTACGGACAACTCACGTGTTGCACAGACAACTCACGTGCCATAATATAAATATCTGGATTCGCACAGCCAACTCACGTGCTATAGTATAATATAAGGATCCGCACGACCAACTCACGTGTTGTACGGCCAACTCACGTGCTGCACGGCCAACTCACGTGCTATAGTATAATATAAGGATTTGCACGGATAACTCACGTGTTCCACAACCAACTCACATGCTATAGTATAATATCTCACAATCAGGCCATCGGCCTCACTCATTCATAAAGCTCTCTAGTCTCTCGGGCTCTCAACAATCATAAAATCAACCCAAACAACAATGATATTATACATCAATTATGAACAATAGAGACTGAGGTAAAATAATTAAGTAAATTGTGACTGAGTACAAAACAACAATTTAAGCAGATAATTCAACATGTGCACAACCTCTGTGGGTCCCAACAATACCAACATATAGCCTAAGCATGATTTCTAGCATGACTTATAGTCCAATTTCCACAACACATAGAGAGCACATAACTATCAACAAGTTTTTCAGCATTACAATTTTCACGGGATGGACCAAGTCACAATCCCCTCGGTGCACGCCCACATGCCCGTCACCTAACATGTGTATCACCTACAAAATAATGATATGACACAAAATTTGGGGTTTCATACCCTTGGGACCAAATTTAAAACTGTTACTTACCTCAGAGCGTGAAATTCTTCACTCTGCTATGCCTTTGCCTCGCAAATCAGCCTTCAGATGCCTCGAATCTAGTTACAAATAATTCATTTAAGTCAATAAAATTTATTGGAATTAATTCCACATGAAAATATAATTTTTCCATAAAACTCTGAAATTTAACTCCAAAAATCGCATATGGGACCCACATCTTGAATCCGGCAAAACTTACAAAATCCGATAGCTCATTCAATTATGAGTCCAACCATACCAGTTTCACTTAAATCCGACTCTGAATCGACACCGAAATCTCAAAATTTCGTTTCTAAGAGATTTCTAAAAGTTTCTCAAAATTTCAATCTCAAAGCACTAATTAAATGGTGAAAACAGTGAGCCAAATATTGTACCCCTGTCAGGGAGCCCGATTTTGTACACTGGTCAGGGAGCCCGATTTTGTATCTCGGTCATGGAGCCCGATTTTGACACTTGGTCAGGGAGCCCGATTTTGACAACATTTCCAGCAGAAAAATTGCAGCAACTTTTGCAACAGCTAAGTCCCACTTTTGATCCGTTAACCATCTGAAACTCAGCTGAGGTCTTCGGGACCTCAACCCAATACACCAACAAGCCCTAAAACATCATACGAACTTATTTAAAACCTCTAATCACATCAAACAACTTTAAAATTACAAACCACACCCCAATTCAAGCTTAATGAAACTTAAGAATTTTCAACTTGTACATCGATGTCGAAACCTATCAAATCAAGTCCTATTGATCTCAAATTTTGCACACAAGTCATAAATGACATAACTGAGCTGTGAAAATTTGGGAACTGGATTCCGATCTCGATATCAAAAAGTCAACTCCCTGGTGAAACTTTCAAACTTTAAATTCCTATTTTAGTCATTTCAATTCTAATTTCACTACGGACTTTCAAATAAAATTCTGATCATGCTCCTAAGTCCAAAATCACCATACAGAGCTATTGGAATCATCAAAATTCTATTATGGGGTCGTTTGCATATAATTCGACATCCGGTCACTAATTGAACTTAAACTTTAAGTTTTCATCAAAATTCTATATCTCGGGCTAGGGACCTCGAAATTTGATTCTGGGCATACGCTCAAGTCCCAAATCACGATATAGGCCTATCTGAACTATCAAAACACTAATCCGAGTCTGTTTGCTCAACATGTTGACCAAAGTCAACTCGGTTGAGTTTTAAAGCTATAATTCATATTTTAATCCAATTTTCAATTAAAAACTTTTCGAAAAATTTAACGGACTGCGCATACAAGTCGAGGAATGATAAATAGTGCTTTTCGAGGTCTTAGAATACCGAATTAATTATTAAATTTAGAGATGACATTTTGGGTCATTACAGATAAAGTCGTCACTAAAGGTATGTTATGGCTAATCCTTCCTTCTTTTGGCATGATCCAAGTAACGATACTTAAACGTAATATTATTTCATAAATGGTTCTACTCTTAGTAGTTAAGAATGTTTACGTTATTCATTCATGTAAAATAATATTCAAAGCATGCTTAAGTATGTTTCTAACTCTCTATTGAGGCATTTAATAAAGATGTTAATGTTCATAATGTAGTATTATATGCATCTTCATTTACCACCGAGCTACGACCGGTTGGGCAGTCATGCATCATCATTTACCAATGAGCTATGGCCGGTTGGGCAGTCATGCATTATCATTTACCACCAAGCTACGACCGGTTGGGCAGTCATGCATCATCATTTACCACTGAGTTATGGCTGGTTGGGCGGTCATGCATCATCATTTACTACCGAGCTATGACCGGTTGGGCAGTCATGCATTTACCACCGAGCTATGGCTGGTTGGGCAGTTTTACATTTACCACCGAGATACGGTCGGCCGGGGAGTCATGCATTTACCACCACGCTACGGCCGGTCGGGCAGTTGCCACTGATGAGTCGGGAAGTTAACGTCACGAGAATGATGTAATCAGAACTATTATATTGTAATTTTATTTATATATATGAGATTAGACTTATTTTATATGTTATGGCCCTCAGCGAAAACTCAGAGGTTACAGGTTGACTCTTATCCCTCCTGGTGATAGTATCTTATTATTATATTTCATTTCTGCCTTACATACTCGGTACATTCTTCGTACTGACGTCCCTTTGCCTGTGGGAGATGTGCTTCTTGCCACGCAAGTGTAAATAGATGAGGCGAGGACCCTCAATTGTAGGCTCCCTTCAGATATCAGTGTTTGGTTGGTGAGCTCCACTTCTTCCTGGAATATTGCTAAATCACGTTCTGTATATGTTATTTTGTTTTATGAGGATGTCAGGAGGCCTATCCCGACTTATATATTATGGTCCTGTTTTGTTAGAGGTTTTGCAAACAATATCATGTGTATAGTTTTAGGTATGACATGTCAACGGCCTTAAGGCAATATTCAAAAATCAGGGTAAAACATTAAAGCTTTTTGATGAGTCAATAAAGCATTAAGTCTAGCAGGAAGTGACCAGATAGCGTGTCTATAGGATTGCACATTAAAAGTCACCTATGTGAGTGTGAAGTATAAGCCGCATCAAGGGGAATGAAAGTAAAGGCCTATTCTCTAAACACTCATGAAACTAGGCGGTGTTCATGGCTAAAACGAATAAACTCGTGAGAACCATAGATGATTAAGGGTTGATTGTGTGACTTATGTTGTCTAGGTATATAACAAAGCTCGACGGTTCAAAGATATCAAATCTACCAACTGACCGAATATATCTGATATAAGTTCACTACGGAAAGTTCAAAGGGAAATCTACTTATCTAGATACAATTAATCCTTGCATGTAAATCACACACTCGTCCGTGCATTCCTTTGTCTTATAGCCATTCCTTATTAATGTGGGGGATTGTCGGGATTAAAAGATTGATGAATGGGAAATGGAGGGAAGAAAGTGGAGGGAAAGTGAGCTCCATTTTGCTTTGGAAAGAGCAAGTGTCCCCCATTGGTGGTAGAAAGAAACGTGAATGTACTTATATTGAGAAAACACTTCTCTTGGTGTTACTTGGGTTGGAAAGAAAGTAAGGCTCACGTCGTCATCGTCGTTGCTCGCTCGACTCGGCTTCGGATTCAGATTCGGATTTGGTCAATGATTGATTGATTAATCTTTTTGGACAAAATTTCTTTCAATTACTTTATTAATTAACGAAAATTCAACCCGAAATAAGCCAGGACCCGCGACGCGACCCGATCCATTTCTTTCCCAGATTATTTTTAATCCTTTTCTCGAAATATTTTAAATGGGAAATGTTCCCATCTGTTCCAACAACCATGCCTGTTTCTGAAAAGGTTTGCCCTAAAATTGGTTGCAAACCTTTTGAGAAACAGTGCCAGAAAATGGCTATAAATATACCTTGATCCTAGAATTTTTCCTTACAAAATTTTCTAATCTTCTTCTTCTTCTTCTTCTGCACCAAATTTTTCAGTGTGTTTTACAACCATTGAGTGGCTCAAAGTTCATTAGAGGTTTTGCTACCAATACACTGGTGAGTTAATTGTTCTATCATGGGAGTATTCCAGCACCTCGGGTACTTGAGGGAAATAATTTTCTTAATGACACATTGTGCATTTAATGAGCTCGATTTAATCCGAAATTATTTTCAAATATTATTTTGATATTTTGTTGCTGCTAACTTTGTGTTTCTGTTTTTTGTTTCAGAAAGTATACTAGTTTCATTATTCATTATAGTAATACATATTGAATAACATCAATACTATATTTTGTTATAAATATATGGGTGTGTTGTGGCGTACATGCTCTCATTTAATGCAAACTTCTATTTACTTAGTATGAGTTTTACCAATATACTCGAAAAGTAGGTTTTGATTGCTAACTTACACCATGAATTTTATATCACGTAACCATATCACGATAACTCTACTACCAGTTATGATTGAGGAATATATATGTTATAAGTTTTATGAATAGAATCTTGTCCTTCGTGGTAGAATGCTTTTGCATTATAAATATGGTTCGAAGTTAAATATTTCTTTTTTAAAATTATTATTATAAGATAAATTTTAATTAAATTTAAAGTATTAAATTTTAGAACTTCCTATCTAATTCAAAAAAAGGAATGATTTACTAACAAAATTGTTGGAAGACTATACTTTCCAGCTAAACCTTTAAGAATATAATAATTACTGCATCAAAGTTGTAAAAATAAAAACTAACTCATGTAGAAAACGGGTGGGAATCCCTAATTAAAACATTATGTCTATAATAGTGAAATATGTCCGAAATCTTATTGACACTGATATATATTCTTTACCTCAAAAGCTAATGCTATCCTTCACTTGATCCTCTCTAATAGGAGTTTTAAAAAAAATTAGTGGGATGAAGGCAAGGGAATGAAGGATAAACTGACATAAATAGACTTGATGAAAAAAGGAAAAAAAAATATATGTTCAAGGAAATCTCCAATTGCGGAAGTCGTTTAACGAAGGCAACATACTTCGAAGATGTGATTCTTGATGAGTTGAAATATTAGGACTCCTACATTATTATTATTATTATTATTATTGTTATTATTATTATATAGTGGTTCGAGAGAAGCATCTTATTTTCCTTTGGTTAATCAAATGGTAAATATTTTTCAATTTCACATCTTTTGTAAAATATTTACTATAGTAATACTATGACATTTATTTAACAAGCTATAAAATGGTCGCTTATTAATCTTTTACAATATCATAGTTACATTATCTAATCACTAGTTGATTAGAAATTGGAATTTTTGTTAAAACATACATAATAGATTGTTTAACTAATATTAATATTATTAGTATAGGATTATCATGGTCTAATTAAAACCCCAAAGAAATACAAGAAGAATTCAAGTTCAAATTCAAGTTTAAAATCCTTGCTCAATAAGCCTTCTTTTAAGAGCTAGGCACGCCAAACCAATGGCCTAAAACGCTATCTACTAAGCCTGCTCCAAAATCAACCAAAGTTTGTCCGGTTAATCATTTTCAATGAATCTTAAAAGGTGCCTTACCCCTTTCTTTTGAGATAATTAGAATTATTACCTAAAATTTCTAAGGTCAAGTTGATCATAAAACAGAGTTAATATTAAGAATTACATAGCTAAAATTGATATATTAATTCACCATTAAAATAATTAAATGACGATTTATTTAATTAATTAAACCTTCCAAATTATCAATATGCTATATTCTAGTTTGACCCCATTAAATGGGGTACGACAGTATGCACACTATTTTTTGTCACACGCTATATATTTTCTTCTTACACTGTTTGTAATGCGTCTCTTGTTTATGTGTAGTACGTGGAAGTGAAAGAGCTACTCCTTTTTATAGCCGTCGGCTCCACGCACGAAAACAATCCTCCACACAATTCCATTCCATTATTGGGCTCCAACAGTGAATTGTAAATTGGCACGTGCTTTTTATATCAAATCGGGATCCAGAAATTCGGCCAATTATAAAACAAATCCATCATCCCTTTTTAAGCTAAGCAATACATAAAGTAACTGTCGATATAACAGTAAAAAGAAGACGTATATGCGGATCGTCTCTGTACTAAGATTCCAGCAACTTGTATCCATCCATTTATGAAAAGATCACTACCGTCATCGCTTCCTCAACCGTACAATTTGTTCTTGCATTGATCAATCCTTGGAGAGTGCTCATTTTGGTTCTTTTTTTTTCCTTTTATGGCTTGTTTGGTAGTTGTTACCTATTGTATTATATCGTACTGTTACTTTAAATACAATGTTTACTTTTATTGTTACTTAAATTTTATTGTATCGTATCGTTAAATCCGTCGTTACATAACGACAAAAAGTGCCACTTTATGTAACGACCGATTTGGTTTGGTCGTGTGGTCGCATCGTTACCTGATTTTTTTCTCTCATCTCGCCTTTCATTATTAATAAATAATCTTCTTTTATCCTTTTTCCTATCTTTTTATATAATAATTCTACCTCGTATTATAATTTTTCTTTATAATATTGCAAGTTTATTCTTCATATTACTAGTGCGTGATATCATGAAACGATGACAAATGGTACAGTCTATCCAAATATTGTATTCATCAAACAGTACAATACAATACCATATAATACGATACGATACATTATGAAACGATATGTAACAACCATCCAAACATGCCAATTATCTTGGTTTGTGATTATAGTCTATAGTAGTGCTCTCGCCATCCCATTTAGTGTGATAATGTTTGATTTAGATACAAAAGTTAAAAAAAAAATAAGGACATAAGAAACTTGTAATTTAAAACAAGTCATAAATTGTACGACTATAAATTATCTAATTAAGAATAAAATAAATTTTAAAGTTACAATAATTATAAATACAAAAATATGTCACATAAGAAGAAATGCCATCACATAAATTAAGAACGAAGGAGTCATCATAGATAAACCTATATATATCAATTTCTACTTTTATTTTTCACCAGGTAAGTGTACATATACCTAATTGGTCATACTTAGTATTTCCTTGTGTGTGCGTATATAGTCATAGCGTTATACTAATTTCCAATTGTGTGTATATATATGTGTCCGTTTATGCATCAAAATGGCGTAGGCAATTAATTGATATATAGGAGTATCGCATAAAGCTAGGGAATTGAAGTAGTGTTATTTGTTCATTAACCATATCATGGCCGCTTCGGCATTATTATCATCACTTGTTTCCATTTGTGACAAATCCTTCGTCAAACCTTCTTGTCTTACCCCTCCTATGGTTAGATACCACAAGCTCTCTTTCGTCGATCAATCCCTAAGTAATATGTATATTCCTTTTGCATTTTTTTACCCTAAACAACAAAAAGAAGAGTCAAACAATTCTCAACTATCCCATTTAGCTGATTTGTTGCAGAGATCTCTGTCACAAACTCTAGTCTCTTACTATCCTTACGCAGGAATATTGAGAGACAATGCTACTGTTGAGTGTAATGACATGGGAGCTGAGTTTCTTGAGTGTTAAAATAAATTGTCCCATGTCTGAAATCCTTAACCATCCTCATGCAACTGATGCAGAGAGTATAGTTTTTCCAAAGGACTTGCCTTGGAAGAATAATTATGAAGGTGATAATTTACTTGTGGTTCAATTAAGTAAGTTTGATTGTGGGGGAATAGCCATTAGTGCATGTTTATCGCATAAGATTGGCGATGGTTGCTCTGTGATTAATTTTCTTAATCATTGGGTTAATGTCACTCGTGATCGTAGATTTATAGTTCCTTCTCCTAGATTTGTAGGAGATTCTATTTTCTCTTCACTAAATGGTCCTCTTATTGCTCCACAAATTATGTCTAACGTCAGTGAGTGCGCGCAGAAAAGACTTGTTTTTCCAACTGCCAAATTGGATGCTCTTCGAGCTAAGGTAATACTACCACCGGTTCACTAGCTATTTTTATGTCTTTTAAAATTTGAACACATTACCTTTTACAAAGATATTCGGTACTCCTCGGTTCTCATTTATATGGCATAGTTTTACCTTTGCACGAAATTTAAGAAAGAACAAAAAAAATTAGTCATTAATATTTATGTGACTGTAAAAACTATCATTAAAGGTAAATTAGAAGCTTAAGTTAATTGTTACAAATTTAGGAAGGTTTCAGAAGTTCAAATTAATTTATTTCAAAATTTAGAAAAGTGTCAAACGAAGGAAGTAGTCTCGACTATTAGAGTACAATCAAACCTCTTTAGAACAACCTCGTTTGTTCCAGATTTTTTTTTATTATTATAGCAAAGTGTTGTTAAAGAACATATATTATAACATAGCATGAAAATTGGTTCCTAAATAAACTTGTCTTTTATAGTGAATAGTTGTTATATGACGATTTTATTACAGAGAAGTATGACTGTATTTGTTAAAGGTACTCTCAAATGTGTCACCTACTTAAATAAATTTATCTTGCAAAAAAAGACTAACATTTTTTGGGATTGAAGATAGCAGTAGAATCAGGAGTAGAGAACCCAACACGGGCTGAAGTTGTCAGTGCACTTCTTTACAAATCTGCAACAAAGGCAGCAGCATCATGTTCTGCAAATATACAACCATCTAAGTTGGTTCACTACTTAAATGTACGTACTATGATCAAACCTCGTCTACCACGAAGTGCAATTGGAAATCTCTTATCCATGTTCTCCACAGCAGCTACGCAAGATATTGAGTTGCCAAGATTGATTCATAATCTAAGGAAGGAAGTTGAGGTAGCGTACAAGAAAGACCAAGTTGAACAAAATGAACTGGTCTTAGAAATAGTAGAATCCATACAAAAAGGAAAATTACCATTTGAAGAAAACGATGAAAATTGTACTACTCCTACTACTATGTATTTTTGCAGCAACCTTTGCAAATTACCATTCTACAGTGTAGATTTTGGGTGGGGAAAACCTGAAAGAGTGTGCCTAGGAACTGGTCCATTCAAGAATTTCTTCTTCTTGAAAGATTACTAAACTGGGCGAGGCGTGGAGGCGCGAGTGATGTTGCAGAAACAACATATGTCTGCATTTGAATGCGATGAGGAACTCCTTGAGTTTGCCTCCTCCTCAGCTCCAAGTCTTTAATTACGAGGAGTTTGAAATCTTCATTTCTGTTTCATTGTATGATTTTGCATGTTTATTTGGTCCCCTAATAGTGTTACTAAGTGGAATACGTGCCTTTATTTTGTTTACTTGGTTTGTTTGATTTTTCTGATATGTAACTCTCACCCAATATATAATTTGTAATTGTATGTTTCATCAATATGATTACTACGGTATTTTATGATTAACACTGATATTTAGGGATATGTGTGTAGCACCTCGTACCTTAGTGTTTGGAAGCATCGTAGTAAAACCATGTTAGTTGGAAGAGATTAAGGTCATACATGAATTTATAGATGTAAGACACGTAAGTTTATTGAATTTCGAAAACGTTATATATTGCCTTAATATGATACTTTCTTTTAAGAGAAACATGCTTTTATAAATGTTGGATAAATATGATTATCAAAAGTTATTAGTATAATATCTTTTGATAAGTTTTAATTAAACACATGATATGAGAAAACTTTTAAATAATATTTTATGTATTACAAGAAAAGAAATTTCTTTCTCATAAGAAAAGTTATGTTTATATCCTTTCTACAAATTCTTTTCTCATAATAAAATTTATCTTTACCCATTTTGAGAATTAATAGTACAAAAAATTATACTCTTGACATTTGAATGGAAAAATTATAATTCTATAACATATATTTTCTAGATGTCATAATGTTTATGATATATTAGTATAGTTTAAATTTATAAAGCACTTATGATTTTCTTTAAATATAAATGTGATGAGTTGATTATTAAATAATTTTGAAAGTATGAGACAAGGACTTTTAATTCCCAATTTTATTACCATACATGAATTTGTTATTTATTTGCACTTACCGCGGATGAGAAAGGATTAAGGGGGACAGGGAATCTAATTTGTTGTTCTAAGTAGGTCTCACCTAATAAATGGACATTCGGTTTGGATAAGGGAATGATACATAGTAAAGGTGCCATATGTGTGTATGTATATTAGTATCACTTCCTATGACTCATCCACGTTATTAAATTAGGTGAAAAGTAAGACCTACATGTACTTTACATTACTACTAAGACAAAACAAAATAACGTATGGATGCTAAGAAGTGGAAACAATTTGAAAGTGAGAATCTTGCTAAGAAGTGGAAACAATTTGAAAGTGAGAATCTTCTTTAACTAGCAAATTTTTCTTTAGAAAGTATATGTTGCAATGAACCAAAAATGGCAACAATGAAGGCATTCTTGTTGTTTACCAAGTGAAATTATCTACTAGTGTAACTAGTTAAAGGATCTGATTTTTTTTCACTTATTGAGATTACGTGTGAAGAAGGCCAAGTTCGTCGCCTTCGATAAAGTCGTCACTAAAGGTATGTTAAGGCTAATCATAAATGGTGCTACTCTTAGTAGTTAAGAATGTCTACGTTATTCATTCCTGTAAAATGGTATTCAAAGCATGCCTAAGTATGTTCCTAACTCTCTATTGAGGCATTAAATAAAGATGTTAATGTTCATAATGTAGTATTATATACATCTTTATTTACCACCGAGCTATGACCGGTTGGGCAATCATGCATCATCATTGACCACCGAGCGACGACTGGTTGGACAGTCATGCAACATCATTTATCACCGAACTACGGCCGGTTGGGCAGTCATGCATCATCATTTACCATCGGGCTACGGTCGGTCGGGCAGTCATGCATTATCATTTACCACCGAGCTACGGCCGGCCATGCAGTCATGCATTTACTACCGTGCTATGGCCGATCGGGCAGTTACCACTGATTAGTCGGACAGTTTAACGTCACGAGAATGATGTAATCAGAACTATTATATTGTAGTTTTATTTATATATACGAGATTGGACTTATTCTATATTTTATGGCCCTCAACGACAAGTCAAAGGTTATAGGTTGACTCTTATCCCTCCTAGTGATAGTATCTTATTATTATATTTTATTTCTACCTTACATACTAGGTACATTCTTCGTATTGATGTCCCTTTGCCTGGGGGCACTGTGTTTCATGCCACGCAGGTTAAATAAACGAGGCGAGGACCCTCCACTGTAGGCTGCCTCCAGATATCAGCTTTTGGTTGTTGAGATCCACTTCTTCCTGGAGTATTGACGAGTCACGTTCTGTATATGATATTTTGTTTTATGAGGATGTCGGGAGCCATGTCTTGACTTATATATTATGGTCATGTTTTCTTAGAGGTTTTGTAGATAGTGTCATGTGTATAGTTTTAGGTATGACATATCAACGGCCTTGTCGGCCCTTATGTATCTATATAAATCTTTTTGAATTAGTTATGTGAGTTAAGTTCTAATATTATTACTTATATATATATATATATATATATATATATATATATATATGTATGTGTGTGTGTGTGTGTCCTATCATGGCCCGTAATGAGTCTTATAGTAAAGAAGGATAAGGTACGTGACGCTCGGTTGAGTAGGCACCGGGTGCCAGTCGTGGCCCTCCGGTTTGTGTCGTGACAAACTTGGTATCGGAGCGGATCTGTCCTATGGTTGTCTGTAAGCCGTGTCTAGTAGAGTCTTGTTTATAAATGTGTTGTGCACCACATTGTATAAACTGGAAACTACATGGCATTTAGGGACCGGTTACCCTTTCTTCTTGATATTAGATCGTGCAATATAGAAGAGTCATAGGGATTAAAGCCCTTGACCTTTAACTTGTTTTATATATGCAGCGATGCCTGTGATCAGGAAAGCTACAGCTAGTCAGAAGGGTAAATCAATGGCAGATGAGGGCATGAGTAGAGCATCAATGTCTAGTAAGGTCCAGAGTGAGGCCCCGAGATGAAGTGTGACACCCTCGCATAGTTCTCCGATTTCGCCAGCACCCGAGGAGCTGAGGAGGAACCCAGTACCTCCATATGTTTCTCATGATAAGGATATGGATATGCGGAGTGCAGTATGATTGTTGACTAGATTGGTAGCCGCTCAGGATCAACACTACAGGTGTTGGTTATGTTGACAGGGCTATTAGCGCGAGAGTTCGAGACTTCATCAACCTGGACCCTCCAGTATTTACCGGATCCAACAAGGATGAGGACCCGTAAAACTTTATCGATAGGATGCAGAGGACTTTGAGGGTGATGCATGCATCAGACTCTGAGTTAGTAGAGTTGGCCTCTTACCGATCGCGTGATATTCCGATTCAGTGGTATGAAACTTGGGAATTGTCTAGAGGGACAAATGCACCTCCAGCGGTATGGGAAGAGTTCTCAGGGGATTTCTTTTGTCATTACTTGCCAGCAGAGATATGTCAGGCAAGGGTAGACAGGTTCTTGGCTCTTAAATAAGGGAATATGAGTGTGCGAAAGTATAGTCTCCAGTTTGATTCCTTGGCGAGGTATTCCCCCTCGATTGTGGCTGAGATGAGTGACGAAGTGCATCGGTTTGTGGTAGGACTTGGGCCGCACCTGATAAATGAGTGCTCTACAGACGCTATGCTCGATAGTATGGATATTTCCAGCATCTAGGCTTATGCTCAGAATTTGGAGGATCAAAAATGGCAATAGTACGAGGATCGTGATAAGAGTCAGTGTAAGAGGGATAGGTCTGCTCGATAACTTGAGGATTTTTGGGGCGATCCTGTGCCACCATATTCTATTGATAATGTCTGACAGTTGCAGAGGCCACGTTATGAGTGATCGGTTTATTTTGAATCAGGTCAGGGCTTGATAACTTCGGGTTTTCCAAAAAGGGATGGAGCACAGATAAGGGCGCCTCCTCTGCGGGTGCAGTCAATATGATAGAGCTTATTATGGATAATGTCGTTAGGGATCTAATTTATGCTATACATGTGGAGACCTTAATCATTACATGAGGGATTGTCGTATGAAGGACAGAGGTATGGTGGTTCAGCCCACCAGATCTATAACTGTCACGACCCAAAATCTCACATATCGTGATGGCGCCTATCTTAATACTAGGCAAGCCGAAAATCTCAATAAACCACCATATCTTTTAAATTTGAAAACATAATAATCAAATTCAGCGAAAGAAATCTCACAAATATATATATATATACATACATATATATATATATATATATACATACATACATATATATATATATATATATATATATATATATATATATATATATATATATAAACACTCCCAAAACCCGGTGTCATTAAGTACATGAGCATCTAATATGAATACAAAGTCTAACTGATAAAAACTCTGTTTGAAAGTACAGAACATTACAATAACTGAAGGAAAGAGAGAAGAGATCAGCGGACGCCAAACATCTACCTCGATAGTGTCCAACCGGTAACACACTGAGGTCTAACAGTCGTCGTGTCCAGAAGCACCTGGATTTGCACACGAGGTGTAGAGTGTAGTATGAGTACAACCAACTCAATAAGTAACAAGACTAACCTCTGGGCTGAAAGTAGTGACGAGATCCGCAGGTACAGTCCAGTACATAAATAATGGTACAGGAATATAGGCATGCTTTCAAGTTCAACAGTTAAACTCAGTACAACATCTAAGTGGAAAGACCTCATATACTACTGGTCACTAATCATTCGGTCACTCGGTACTGTTTATGGCCAATCCAGCCCAGGGATATTTCATCCTGTAAATATATACACATCGGCTGACAGTCAGTCACTCAATACCGTATAAGGACAATCCAACCCTAGAAAATTTATCCCCAAATGTAAATGGTACGGACAAGATCCATGTCTAGGAAAATTCATCGCAATATAAATAAGGCAAGTCCATGCTCTGGGAAGTCCATCCCGAATATATAATCATCTATGCTCACTGGGTGCGTACAGACTGCAGAGGGGCTTCTTCAGCCCAATCTTGATATAAAGCTGATATGGCCTACAGCAGGATGGCAATCCCGATCCATATAATAATAAAGCCTATAAGGCCTGCTGCAAGCGGGCAGCCCTGATCCATATAATAATAAAGCCTATAAGGCCTGTTGCAGGCATGCATCTCGATCCCATAAATATCCTCACAATGAACGAATATGACTGAGTGTGAAATGTTCTTTTTTTAAAATAATTAATTCAATAGCAACACGACCCCATGGGTCCCAAAATATAGGCACGCAGCCTAACCATGATCTTTAATAAGAGCCTAAGCTCAATTTCTCTAACATATGGAAAATGTTCAGATAATAACATGATTCTTTAATTTTTTAACTTCACAGGATTTATTCAAGTCACAATTTCTATGGTTCACGTCCACACGCTCATCACTTATCGTGTGTGCCACCTCAAAACAATTTATATAATACCAAATTCGGGGATTCATACCCTCAGAACCAAGTTTAGAAATGTTACTTACCTCAACCTTCAAGTTCCTAAAATACTACAATGCTCCAATTTATGAAAATGTCCAAATATCATCCACAATTCAATATCTATCATTAGATAGCCCAACTACATCAAAACAAATATGAAAAGATTCATAAATATCCATATAGATTTCACAATTCGGCAACAAGCCTTCAACCACCACAAATTATCCAGTGGGTTCACCCATTAGCCTATTCAATTCCATTCTTATCATTTAATACTCATTTGAATTAATTAATAATGCTATGTTAATTATCCAACATCATTAAGTCACTATTCATTGTCTTCTCCAACAAAACCCTATGTTCAAGAACACCCATTTCAAGAACTAGTGTTGTATCTTGTCCAAATGGTGATTCCCTATTCAATTCGTTCATCAATTAAGTTATCAAGTCTATTGGAATCATTAGAAACTCAAAACAATTCCTTTTATATCAATTCATCACTATTCATCTTCTTCTTTGCCCAAAATATCATTTTCAAGACCCTCCCTTAGGTTTCATACAATATCACATTACAACTTCAAATAAAACTTATAAACATGCTACCCATACTCCAAGATGATATATATATATATATATATATATATATATATATATATATATATATATATATATATATATATATATATATGCTCAAGTGAAGGGATTACCTCTTGGTGGAAGAATCTAACTTTTTCTCTTTTTGGTGTTCTTGAAGATTCAACCCATTTCCTATGGATTTGATCCATAATAATGTTAGTGCTATCACTAAATGATGTTATATAATCATCCTTGTACCAAAATAACTTACCTTTAAGTGTATCCATGGGGAAGAGCTCCTCCTTCTCTCTAGAAATCAATTCCAAGTGGAAGAACTAATGTTTTCTCTCTTTAAACCCCTTGTTTTAGTCCCATTAAAATGGCCCCTAAAGCTGCGTAGCCTCCCTGCGTAGGCTATGTAAAAAGTCTACACAGGGTGGACTTATATCCCCCTTCAGTTGGAAGCTGCTGGATTTGCCTACGCAATGGTGCGTAGGCTACGCAAGACTCACGTAGTTGTTCTGCCACCCTTTAGTAAAAATGTCATAACATCTTGTAGGAATCTCCAAATGATAAATGGTTTGAAGCATTCGAAACTATATACATAGACCATTATTTTGATAGGTTATACACCATATAACACTTCATATCTTGAGAGTTATGCTCGTTTGAAGTTAGGTCTTGTGTGAACTCACTTGAAACTTTATCCCATCATATAATTTTTAACTTGACTTAATCTTAGGGATCTTCTTAGACCATAAACCATTCTTAATGCACCTCGTACATATATTATCATGATAAATTGATATCATTTAAATTATAAGTCTTTTTCATACCTGAATTGATATAATTAGCACTCGCCAATCTTCTTAATGGTCTTAAAACTCTTCAAAATTTTCCGGGGTGCTACATTCTCCCCTACTTAAGAACATTTGTAACGCCCCGACTGGTCGTTTTGAGTATTACAACCATGTTTCCCCATTTACTGCTCAAATTGGGCTTTATAGTTATTGTGTGACTTGCCGGGACAATTGGTTCGGGTCCGGTGAGGTTTTGGAATAAATTGGAACACTTAGTTCCAAGGTTTAGAGCTTAAGTTAAAATAGTGACCGGATGTCGACTTATGTGTAAACGACCTCAAAATTTAATTCTGATGATTCCAATAGCTTCGTATGGTGATTTTGGACTTAGGAGCATGTCCGGAAAATTATTTAGAGGTCCGTAGTGGAATTAGGCTTGAAATACCGAAAGCTGAATTTTTGATATCGAGGTCGAAATCCGATTCTGGAAATTAGAATAGCTTCGTTATGTCATTTATGACTTGTGTGCAAAATTTGAAGTCATTCCGGATTGATTTGATGTATTTCGGTACAAGGTATAGAATTTGAAAGTTCAAAGTTTTTTAGGCTTGAATTGAGGTGCGATTCGTAGTTTTAGCATTGTTTGATGTGATTCGAGGCTACGACTAAGTTCGTATGATGTTTTAGGACTTGTTGGTATATTTGGTTGAGGTCCCGAGGGGCTCGGGTGAGTTTCGGGGTGGTTTCGAACCATTTCTAGGCCATTCTTAGTTGCTGGTTTTTGGCCACAGAGGTATGCATCGCGATTGCGAACAAATGGTCGCGGTTGCGAAGAGAAATTTTGCTGTTTGGGCACTGTGAATCGCGATCGCGGAAGCCTTTCCGCGATCGCGTAGAGGAAAATCCTGATGCACTGACCAAAGTTTGGAAGCTTATATCTCGCAATCTATAAGGAATTTGGAGATAATCCAAAAACAAAAGTTGTAGCTCTTGATGTCTAGTTTTCAGAAAAGTAAACTATTTGTTATTTGGAGTTGTGTACAAAAGGTTATGGTAGATACACTACAGGCTGTCTGGGAAGAATTTGAAAATCTCTGTTGCACAAGGCTAACTTTGGAAGCTTATATCTAGAAATCTATAAGGAATTGGGAGATGAGAAACAAATGAAAATTATAGACCGTGGTGTCTAGTTTTCAGAAAGTTAAACCATTTGAAATTTGGAGTTTTGTACAAAATGTTATGACTATTATACTAGAGGCTGTCTGGAAGAGTTGGGGAGTTTGTTCTTCGCGATCGCAAAGAGCAATTTTGGGGCTGAAAAATTTTGTTCTTTGCGATCGCGAAGAGTAAATGCCTGGACAGAAGATATATTTTGAGGTTTCGGCCATTTTAATACATTTGGAGCTATGGAGCTCTGATTGAAGCGATTTTCACCATATGGATTGGGGTAAGTGATTCTAACTCGGTTTTGGTTAAATTACACGAATCTATTATTGTTTTTATCAACAAATTAGTGTTTTGGGTTGAAAATAGTAGAAAAATTCATAGACTTTAATTGAGGATTTGAAGGCCGAGTTGTGATCGGATTTGAGTAATTTTGGTATGGTTGGACTCGTGGTTGAATGGGGATTCGGATTTTGTGAGTTTTATCGGATTCCGAGACGTGGGACCCATAGGTGATTTTTGGGGAGTAATTTCGGTTTTTTGGAAAATATTAGTAATTTGATATGGAATTAATTCTCATAATTTTGTGAGCTGAATAAAATTAATTGTGACTAGATTCGAGCCGTTTGGAAGTTGATACGCGCAGAATGAAATTTCTGGAGCATTGCTTAGCTTGCTCGACATTGGGTTTGGCTTGTTCGAGGTAAGTAACTCTTCTAATTTTAGAGTTGAGGGTATGAACCCTAAATATATGTATTTCGTGAATTGTTGGGAGGTGACGCATATGCTAGGTAACGGATGTGTGGGCGTGCACTATAGAAATTGTGACATAATTGTTTCTGTGGAATTTTATAGTTAAATGATCTTGGCATATTCCATGCAGTTTTATGAGTTAAAGAAATTGAGCTGAAAAGCATATTAAAAATCATATTGAGGCTATGTGCCAGTATTATTGGGACCCACAGAGGTCATATTGTTGTGAATTATTTATTTTAAATTGAAAATTCATACTCAGTAATATTCATTTCATTGCATATCATATCTCAGTCTCTGTTGTTATTTATTGATACATCATATCATCATTTTGGGCTATTCTCATGACATTGTGAGCCCATGAGAGAGAGACTGGAGAGATTGATGACTGAGGGAGGCCGAGGGCTTGATTGTGACGATATTCTTTTTTTGGGATCGGGCTGCACGCCGCAACAGGGCAAGTTGGCTTTATATATATTATACTATTGCACGTGAGTTGGCCGTGCAGTACGTGAGTTGGCCGTGCGGATCCATATATTATACTATTGTACTTGAGTTGTCCATGCGAATCCAGATATTATTATAGCACGTGAGTTGTCCGTGCGGATCCAGATATGATATTATAGCACGTGAGTTGTCTGTGCAGCACGTGAGTTGTCCGTGCTTATAGCGCTTGGTCTGTAGGAGCCCCTCATGAGTTTGTACACACCCCCAGTGAGCGCAATCGACTATAAACAGGGATCGGGCTGCACGCCGCAGTAGGTATTATATAGCACTGAGTGATTGAGTATGCTGAGCATACTGAGAGAGAATGCGAGACAATGAGATTGAGTACTCTGAGAGTGTGAGTACATGAGTACAATCTCTGAGATACATTGCATTGACATGCACACATGACATATATGCATAGAGATGTGTTTTCCTCATGCTGTACGGCATCACATTATTCATGATTTCTCAGACATGTTGATAGATGGGCATAGTGATGCATTTGTTTTACACGGTTTATTTGGAAAGAAAATGAAACATATCATTTATTATTGAAAGGATTTTGGGAACATTATTTCTTTCAAACTTATTCATATTTTTGGAAATTTCGGTAAACGATTTGGGTTTTTCACTGATGTACTTGAAAGGAAGAACAATTATTTTTAAAATCATGATTTGATTGAGCAATTTATCTCTGAGTTACTTATGGTATTATTTGCTTTATGTTGTTATGGACTATTGTGGACTAGTGGTTTTGGACCCGACCTTGGTAGAAGCTCGTCACTACTTTCAACCTAAGGCTAGGTTTGTTACTTACTCAGTATATGGGGTCGGTTGTACTGATACTACACTTCAGCAAATTGTGTGCAGATGTTGGTTGTTGTTGTTGTTGTGCTCGATGATTGCGGGATTTGAAGATGTACATGCGTTCCTGTTGTGGCTGCCTCTTGTTCATGGTAACCTTAGATTTATAAAAGCTATGTTTATGTATTATTCAAACAGACTATGTATTTATTTCATTTTCGCTTTGTAAACTCTATTCTTAGAAGCTCATGATTTGTACTACCAGTTTTTGGGTGATGTATAAGATTAAGATCTTTATTCACTTAAATTGCTTTAATAATTGTTATTGGAATTGGATAATTGAAAGTTGGCTTGCCTAGCGGTTGAGTTAGGTGCCATCACGACTAGTTGGATTTTGGGTCGTGGCAAGATGGTATCAGAGCTCTAGGTTCATAGGGTCTACAAGTCATGAGCAAGTGTCTAGTAGAGTCTTGCGAATCGGTATGATGACGTCGATACTTATCTTCGAGAGGCTACAGGGCATTTAGGATATATACTTCCCATCTTTCTTTCCTTATCATGCGGGATTGATTCAGCTTGGGACATAACTCTTTGAATTCCTTCCACGTATTTGTATGCGCACATGAGCGCTCGGTATCAGTTGTGCATCGCCGGCTTGTGATTCTATGAACGAGGTTCGAGGTGAGTATTCTATGTTTTGGTGATGGGCCAGTCTGGAGGACTTGAGGCCATGGTTAGACCATAGCTTGAGCTCGGTAGCTTCAATTGTAACCTGTACAATTGGACTCATATGTCCGGTAATGACCTTACAGTGGAATTTGTGGCTCGATGAGCGATGAAATGGCTTTGTGATGAGTATGATATAACTGCGGGATGTGTTAAGACTATTTGAATGTGACAATAAGTGTTTCCTTGAAATGTAAAAGAAGGCCATTGGGTGCTTGATTTTCTTTTTGATGTGACGTACAGTCTCGAGTGTGAATGTTTTGAAGAATCTTTCACGATTGTTAAATTTTGGGACAAATTAAATTCTCATGTCTTGTTAGTGAGTTTGGAATCAGATAGACTAAGTGATTGCATAGTAATTGTGACTGCGAAAGGGTATATCAAGATACCAATTTGAGGTTAAGCATGTGGGTTATTTCCTACAGAGTAATCTACGTAGGTGTATTCCTTGTGATGTGAGTGGACAGTTTCTTTTCTGCCAGTGGGGAATATGTGTGGAGATTTGAATTTGAATATGGCTGAGAAAGTTGACTTGAGTGTCAAGAGAATGATTGCGAGCTTAGCAGATGATTTGGGGTATTTTTATGGTTGGCATTGCAGGAGTTTGAGAAGAAGTTTCATTGAATTGACTGTGGCATTATGATAGTAATAGAGTATTGGTATTGTGAGTTATAGAATGTTTTAATCTATGGATTTGAGCCAAGTGGGGGAGCCTGCTATTGATAATTCAATTTCATGATTATATGTAAAGGTTTAGTTTTGGACTGAGGCATACTGGTGGGTTAGTTATGACTTGCAAAAGTTGAGATCGATAATGGATTTCAAAGTGTTCTTGGTGGTTTCTACCATGGTTGGAACCAGATATTTTCTACTGGTGTGAGAAACGTGTTATGTATTGTGATTTCCTCTTGGAAAGAAGCAAGATAAAGGTTTCTAACTAACTGGATATATAATTTGCTGGTGACCAGAGTTGATAATGAGTTTTTTGTTCTTTTCACATGATGGCAGGATAGATGTTATGTGTTGTGCGGAAGTTAGATTTATATGTACAAGGTGGCAGTTCAGTCTTGAAGGAAGGTAACGAAGTTTGGGTAAAATGGTCATGAATTCTTAGACAACATGGGCGGTTCCAAATGACTAGATGAATACGATTACTAATAGGTGTATAAGAAGCGTGCGTATTTCAGAAGGCGCATTGTATTTTGACTTACGGATGTTTAATTAGTATTGCGGTACTCACATGGTTGATAGACTGCTGATATTCAAATTTTTCCAAGTGGCACGGAAGAACTTTTAAAGTATTTCTTGTGGGATGATCATGTATGAGAGAGGTGTTAGGCATTCAGGTGGTAGAGATGGAATCAAATATGGTGATTCGCGTGTTCTATGGATTTGGAAATTTGGGAGTTCTCAGGAGAAAATTATTTCATGGTTGTGGACTGTGAAGTTGTGGCCGGAGCTAACCAGATGATAGAATGTATTGTGATTCAGTCATTATGGATTTTTGAAGGGATTTTTATCTATTTGTGGGTAACCCGAGTTGATTTGGGGGTCCATTGGTAGGCCCAATTAAGATATGTATTCTACACTGAGCCGGAATGGTTGGTTCCATACTGCTATTGTTGAGGGATATGTCATTCGGTTGATGTTGAACTTATTCGTATTCTGAAATGATCGGTGAGTTACTCCTTTATTGCTACAAGGAGTTGTGATCCATTGGTTATGTGCACAGATGGTGCGGTTCTATTTGAGCTTTATAGAGGAATTTGAGCGTGATGAGCATTTGGGTATTGCATGATCGATTGCGTAATAGTGATGTTCTTTCAGGTTTTGTGTGGTATTTGTTTTGTCATTTGCCTCTCTGTGGCTATTGATTTTAAGCGGGGTGGCTCGAGGTATATATTATGGACCAGCATTTGGATGGGGTCACGCATTGCAGCGGAGTTATGTTAAGGTATGAACCTTGTGTTAGAATCGTGTGATGGTTCTACGGTGTATGATGAATATTCAACATTTCGTTATGGCGGTACTTGTTAATCTGGCGGGGCAGTTCTCTTATTTGAGTCATTTTCCATTACTGGGTACATTTGAATTGATGCGTATTGGTGTACGAATGGCACGGGATGTGGCTCTGAGTTATATTGGTGCGGCATGTCTATGGAACAGTTGTGTTTAATAATATAGGGTCATTGAACCTAGAATGGGTAGTATCAGGTAAAGGTGTTTAACGGGCGAGCCAGGACGAGCTGTAAATAAAAAAAACTAGCACGTCCGTTTAACGTTCCGGGCTGTTAGCGGGCTGAATTAGCGGGCTGTTAGCGGGTTGTACTTTTTTGGGGTTTTTTGGTCCGTCCGAGTTCGGGCTTAGCGGGCTGGACCGGGCCGGACTATTTTTTTTGTAAAGTAAATTTTGTTTTTCTTATTCAATGTTGTTGACACTTAAGTGTTTGCAAACTTTAAAGGCTTAGAATTAAACTTTGAAGTTTAAAGTTTTAAATTTGAAATTTGAATTTTAAAATTTTAAAATTGAAATTTGAAAGTAAGTGGCTACAAAAAATTATTTAATAAGACCAATAAGCAATATGTAAGGATCAAGGTCTGAAGGCTTTCATTTGATATTTTTATTGAATAATATATAATACTTCAAATTAAGTTGCAAGTTTTCTTTTAATTTTTTTATTTTTGAACTTGCAAATTAAAAGTTTACAATAATTATAAAAAATAAGAAATAGTACATCACATGCTTTGCATCATTTTTATAAGTTCATCCATGTCAACATGAGGTTCTTTGAATTTGACCATTGGCAACGGTCCAGAAAATAAATTAAAAAAAAAATTATAACGGATACCGGGTTGAACCGGGCTGTAGCCCATTAAAAATCCGTTAACTGATTAGCGGGCTTAGCGGGTTCCGGTGCACCGATATCAAAAACATATTCGTTTGAAACCCGCTCCCCGCCCATCCCGTCCCCAATGCTACAGTATCGGGCTGAACCGGGTTATAAACGGGTCAGCCCGACCCGATTAACAATTATAGTATCAGGTTTGATTTCGGTATATTCGAGAGTATAATATTGAGCATCGGCTCAGAAAGTAATTATGGTTCTGGTTGGGGCGAGAGAGCTCCGTGACTTGTTGATCTGGTAAGTGGTCATGAAATTTCGCATGTTTCTTTTATTATCAACAGTGTACGAAGGTTTTGGGATGAGATTTGGTTCGATATGGGTTTAATACTAGTGTTTGGTTGGTTTTGGAGTAGTCACTGTGGTCAAGAATGGTGCTATGAGCATGCGAGTTATGTAATATGTTAGGTGATTATGTTCGTGGTTATGGTTATGTTTATGGCTTGATACAGCTTGTTCAAACTCATACAGGGTGTAAATGTAAGATTCGTGTCTTGAAAGAAATTCTAAAGGTTGGAAATTAAATTCCAAGGTTTATGGGCTAAAGTTAAATCAATGATTTCAGTTGTATTGTGTTGTCAAGCTCATATGGAATAGGGTGACGTGGGTTCACCCCCGAGTACATGTGTGGTAAGATGGAACAATGATTTGATGGCTTGGAAATAACTCTTGGCACGTTCGAGGACGAACATATGTTTAAGTGGGGGAGAATGTAACGACCCGACCGGTCGTGTTGAGTATTACAACTATGTTTTCCCATTTACTGCTCAAATTGGGCTTTACAGTTGTTGTGTGACTTGCCGGGATAATTGGTTCGGGTCCGGTGAGGTTTTGAAATGAATTGGAAGAATTAGTTCCAAGGTTTAAAGCTTAAGTTAAAATAGTGATCGGACGTCGACTTATGTGTAAACGACCTCGGAATTTTATTCTGATGATTCCAATAGCTTCGTATGGTAATTTTGGACTTAGGAGCGTGTCCGAAAAATTATTTGGAGGTCCGTAGTGGAATTAGGCTTGAAATGCCGAAAGTTAAATTTTTGGGAAGTTTGACCGGGGGGGTGACTTTTTGATATCGAGGTCGGAATCCGATTCTGGAAAATGGAATAGCTTTGTTATGTCATTTATGACTTGTGTGCAAAATTTGACGTTATTCCGGATTGATTTGATGTATTTCGGCACAAGATATAGAATTTTAAAGTTCAAAGTTCATTAGGCTTGAATTGAGGTGCGATTCATAGTTTTAGCATTGTTTGATGTGATTCGAGGCTTTGACTAAGTTCGTATGATATTTTAGGACTTGTTGTTATATTTGGTTGAGCTCCCGAGGGGATCGGGTGAGTTTCGTAGTGGTTTCGGACCATTTCTAAGCCATTCTTAGTTGCTAGTTTTTTGCCACAGCGGTATGCATCGCGATCGCGGACAAATGGTCACGATCACGAAGAGTAATTTTGTTGTTTGGGCAGTCTTTTCGCGATCGTGTAGAGGAAAATCCTGCTGCACTTACCCAAATTTGGAAGCTTATATCTCACACTCTATAAGGAATTTGGAGATGATCCAAAAATAAAAGTTGTAGCCCTTGATGTCTAGGTTTCAGAAATGTAAACCATTTGTCATTTGTAGTTGTTTACAAAGAGTTATGGTGGATACACTATAGGCTATCTGGGAAGAGTTTGGAAATCTCTGTTGCACTGGGCTAACTTTGAAAGCTTATATCTAGCAATATATAAGGAATTGAGAGATAAGCAACAAATGAAAGTTATAGCCCTTGGTGTCTAGTTTTCAGAAAGTTAACCATTTGGAATTTTGTACAAAATGTTATGACTATTATACTAGAGGCTGTCTAGAAGAGTTGGGGAGTTTGTTCTTCGCGATCGCGAAGAATTTTTCACGATCGCGAAGAGCAATTTTGGGGTTGAAAAATTTTGTTCTTCGCGATCGCGAAGAGTAAATGCCTAGACAGAAGATATATTTCGAGGTTTCGGCCATTTTAATACATTTGGAGCTATGGAGCTCGGATTGAAGCGAGTTTTACCATATGGATTGGGATAAGTGATTCTAACTCGGTTTTGGTTAAATTACACGAATCTATTATTGTTTTTATCAACAAATTAGTGTTTTGGGTTGAAAATAGTACAAAAATTCATAGACTTTAATTGAGGATATGAAGGCTGAGTTGTGGTCGGATTTGAGTAATTTTGGTATGGTTGGACTCGTGGTTGAATAGGGCTTCGAATTTTGTGAGTTTTATCGGATTCTGAGACGTGGGCCCCATGAGTGATTTTTGGGACGTAATTTTAGATTTTTGGAAAATATTAGTAATTTGATATGGAATTAATTCCTATAATTTTGTGAGCTGAATCAAATTAATTGTGACTAGATTCGAGCCGTTTGGAAGTTGATACGCGCAGAATGGAATTTCTGGAGCATTGCTTAGCTTGCTCAATATTGGGTTTGGCTTGTTCGAGGTAAGTAACTCTTCTAATCTTGGAGTTGAGGGTATGAACCCTGAATATATGTATTTCGTGAATTGTTGGGAGGTGACGCATAATAAACATAAGATAGGTAGAGGTGAAATAGTGGCCTCCACGAATAATGCGACGCCTCACCTCAGCAATACAACCCACTCAACAAACTCGTTAGCTACTAGCCTCATCCTCGACAACAGTATCTGCATGGACATTCAAGTAAGGAGTGAGTTATACGTAAATATAACCAGTAAGATCCTTGACCCGCTACTATAAATACTCCTGGAACAAGTGTTCGAAAATACAATCACACAACGAGCGCAGAAATAATATGTACAAAAACTCTTTTACCATATAATTATTCTATAAGGTCCAAACAATTATTCAACAACAACACTACATGTCTTAGCACAATCTACACTAAGGACTTGTCATAAACGGCAATGCAGAAAATTAACCAAACACCCCAACGAGTCCACTGCAGCATACACAATGCCCTAAATCTACCACGGAAACATACACAATGCCCCAAATATTATTACGGCAACGAAGAAATAATTTCTGATGCCCCAACACCATAGCATGAGGCTACGTGATCCACTCCCAATCCACACTCAACAATGAGTGGAAGAGGTCGTTGGAAGAATAGTACCCAATTATGAGCCGGGTTTTATTTCCATATGGAGCTAACAATGGGTGTTAGAGTGTGTACTTGATACACGAAGAAGAAACAACTTAAATACACTTCCAATCTCGCTGGTTTTGCAAATTACTTCTATAAACTACACTGTCAATGCTCAATAAGAGAAATGAAACTAGAAATTGACTAATTGTTTTTGGTTGTTTTCAAATATGTAAAAAGCCTAGGGATGTAACCTTCGCCTAGGTGTTCACCTAATGGTTTAAATACGTTAACACTTATTTTATTGATCGGGGTGCTTTATAGCTCTCAACTCTAAGTTACCCACTCCATACATCTCTTTCATAGAGTGATTTTGCCCAATTTGGCTTTCTCAAACCCAAATGAGTATCAAGCTAAATAGTTGGTATGAGCTCAAGTCGAATTTTCTCTATCTTTAGTTCAAACCCTTTAATTAGGCTAGTAAAATCTTTAACTAGTCCAATTTCTTGTTAGCCAAGTTTTCCTAGACTAGGTCTATTTTTTCTCAAGTAAAGACCAAGTCAAAAAGGCATGAATCTATGTTTGCAACCATTAATTCTAAAATTAAAGCATGAACAAGGCTAAATAACAAACACCCAACAATCAACAAGCATTAAATTAAATACCCATAAGGTTTACATACTAGGGTTGAGTTACAACCCTAGTAAATGTCTAGCTACTTATAGTAGAAAATAAAGAAAACAAAGAAGAAATACTAATTAAACCCATAATATAAAATTAAAATGATAAACTATTATGTTTTTATCCCAAAAATGATCACAAATTTCCTAAAATGAAAAAATACAATGGCTACGACTGAGAGAACTTCAAAACTTGACCTAAAAATGTGATTCCCGTCTATTTATAGTGGCCCAAAGTTCGCAGACAAAAATACCCCTCGGGAGGTTCTGCGACTGCACAATTTCATGTGTGGTCCTCACATTGCTTAAGTTTGTAGGGAATGGATTCTGCACCCGCAAAATTTGATCTGCGATTGCAATTCAACTTCTGCGGCCATACAATTCATGTGAGGTACGCACTTCAGGCAAGGCTTCAGTCTTGGTCATTTTGCACATGCTCTGAACTTTTTGACTTCTTATCAGTGCGGACCATGTTTTGCAGCCGCACATATTGTATGCAGTCCGCACTTTTGCTTCAATAACTTCTGGGATACTACATCTTCTGCGGCCGCAAAGATAATAATTCTGCGGTCCGCACTTGTTTCTGCGACTGCACTTTTAGTGTGCTACGCCCCTTCTTGCCTTGTGAGTCGGAGTACTCCTTTTTAAGTCAGATTTCTTCATAAGAGCAAATTTCCAACATTCCTGCAAGTTGTACACTTTTATTAGTTTTGGAAACATAAATCAACACTTTCGGACTAAAATAAAAGTAAAAAGGTACTAATAAGTGGTCAAAATCCACACTTATCAACTCTCCCAAACTTAAGTCTTTGCTTGTCCTCAAATAAATAGATTAGTTCCCACCTCCTCAAAGTGAAAGGTCATTATAACGAGTCAATGGTGAGTCATTCATTTCTTAAGCACTCCACATTTTCATTTCTCGGCTCACAAATTCCAATCCTTAGAGGCATTCTCTTTTTATTGGGAGCTAGAGAGACTTGACATCTCTCTTTCTTACTCATTTTATTTTTTTTCTCCCTTGATGCTCATGTTAGGGATCATTACCTCTTTTTGAACCCATCAACCATGTCACTTATTCTTTTTTTTGCATTTTTCTTTTTCTTTTTTCCTTTTCTTGCCTCTTGTTTTCATAGAGATCATTTATTTTCTCTTTTTGGTGCCTTGATACCTCTTTCAAATTCTTCAACTCTCCCCCCAAACTTATGCCTTAATCTACTTATTTCACAAGAGTGTTAAGGAAGATCCGGGTTCTAAGAGAGGATCATGACAAAACGGGTAAAGGCTTATAACATGATTATCAAATGAGAAAGGCTAGAGGCCCAAAGGGGCTTGACTAGGTATAACGACATTGGTTGGCAATAGAAAGCTCAAACGGGCCAAGGAAAGTCTACAATCATTTCTCAAACCAAACAAAACTTAGGATTTCGCCTTGAAGCACATTCGGAGTAAGTTCTAGACCATTCGCACGGATTCTTTGACTAGCAAAAAATCATCTCACCCCTCACGCAAATAGACCATAAAAGAGGATAGAATCGAGAGCCCTCAACAACCATACTCAAGTTTAAAGATCACTATGGTCCAATAAACCACTCGATGATTACCAAAGTCAACTCAAAAGTCTCAAAGTCACTAACTGGATCTATTTTCTTTCGAAAATCTTGTTTCAAACCATAAGCACATAGTTAAGTCTGTTGGTACCAAATGAAGCATGAGTAACTCTTTTTCGAGAATGACTTGATTAGGCCTTTTATTCATTACTACATTATTATTACCTAAACACAAAACGGGCTTATTCCCTTAAGAAGGTTGTCACGCTATCTATCATTGGAACGAGTCACCCGGTTTACACAAAACTACCTTTGGAAAGAACCGTGGCGTTAAAAAAACCAAAGGCTTATTATCTACGAAAACATAAAAAGAAGCTACTAGCAAAACAAGAACTAAATTAGAAAAAATGAAGAAGCTAATGAACAATAACTACTAAAGATAGATAAACTACAAATAAGAAAATGAACATAATCATCCAAGTATTATAGTCCAAATGTATCCAAAATATGTCAATGTCAAATCAAATAAATTCCACCCCTCCCTCCCCCCTCTCCCCGAATAAAAGTAAGCATTGTCCCTAATGGTTAACAAAATAAGAGTGAAAGGAGAGGGTGAAGAAAACTCCCTAAGGATCCTTGGACATCTCACTGTCCCTATCAACATCATCTCCCTTTGGGTCAGCCAACTGCATCTCATCATCATCAAATCTAGGCGTGGCGAGAGTGGTAAACATCGCACGCACTGCCTTAGTAGTGTCGGCAGCAAGGTCTGACTCCTTAGACTGGTCAGCTCGTACAACCGGTGCAGATGGTGCTGATGAATCTGGGGAGGACTGGTCTGGGTCAAGTAACATATAAAAGGGTAGGTCTCCAGATGTCGCAAGTCTGGTCACCTCCTTCCCGAGCTTGTCAATTGATTTCTTACTTGCCTGAGACTTACTCATCTTCTTCACTTTTTTTCCCAACTCCTCAATAACCAATCTTTGTTGTATCAAAGTGTCCATGATCATCTTCTGGTTGTCCAGAATCTTCTTCAGCTTCTCATCAAGATCAGAGGAGACTTGTGGTGCCTGTGTAGATGATTGCGCTGCAACAGTATTAGATAAGTCAGACAACTTTGAAGTAGCTGTCTGCATCCAGTTGTTAAGACTCGCCAATATCTGGGAGACTTGCATCCAGTTAGTGATCTTTAAACTTGAGTGTGGTTGTTGTGGTTTCTCGACTCTATACTCTTTTACGGTCTAGTTGTGTGAGGGGTGAGATGATTAGTTGCTAGTCCAAGTATCTGTGCGAATGGTCTAAAACTTGACCTGAATGTGTTTCAAGGCGAAATCCTAAGTTTTGCTTGGTTTGAGAAATGATTGTAGGTTTCTTTGGCCCGTTTGAGCTTTCTATTGCCAACCAATATTGTTATCCCTAGTCAACCCCCTTTGAGCCTCTAACCTTTTTCATTTGATAACCATAAAAATAACAATTGTAGGCTTTCCTTGGCCCGTTTGAGCTTTCTATTGCCAACCAATATCGTTATCCCTAGTCAACCCCATTTGAGCCTCTAGCCTTTCTCATTTGATAGCATCTTATTAAAGAAAATCATAAAATATAATGAAAATTAAAATTTAGAACTTTAATATTTATGTTTAATCAATAATGTGTATTGTATAATTTAGTATATATTTCGACGACATCGACAGCTTAAGCTTATATTATAATAAAGGAAAAATGGTCAAATATACCCTTATACTTTGGTATATTATTCACATCTACCCTCCGTTATACTATTGGGCCACATCTACCCTTACCATTAGCCAAACTTTTTAAAAATACCCTCCACCTAACGGAAAGTCACCAAATTAAAAAAAGACTTATTTTTTTAAATTCATTAATAACTCGTTAAACCCTTTTTATTTACTGTACTTTTTTTCAAAGATTAGTCTTCTCCTTGGTAGTCACTTGTTGAACTGAAGAAGTGAAAAACATAAAAATACCGACAATCATATATTCTATATTTGGTCACAATTCTTTTAATATCCTTATTGTATGTTTAATATATTCTACCTTTTTCAATTTCTTTTTTCTTCTTCTAGCTTTTCTCTTTATTTTTTTTTCGTCATATCGAACTGTACCGAATATTCACCATGATTTTCTTTCCATCATGACTTGAATGTTTATAGTATCTTATTAGGTTGACATTTCTGATGTCTTAAGGCATCTACCGAGGTATTTCTTCCTCCAATTATGAGCCTTTGTTGATGAGTATTTACGCACTATGATTTTCTTATTCTACTTTAAGCACTTGGGCTACTAGTAGTATTGCCAAATCACGCCTTAAGAACCAAAGTTAGAGTCCAAGCTATGGTGTGTGATACTCATAATTCTAGTAACAACTGAACTTATAATGAACAAAGATTATAAAATAATTAGAGGAGATTCAATTTAATATCAAGTTACATTCTAAGGAATTCATCAAGAATAAAAAAAAGTACACCACAAAGTTGGAAAGTAACTTAACATAAGCATACTAACTTCATGTATTAACCAAATACAAGTATTGTTAAAGTATATATCAGTTGTTACCAACATACAAACCAACTATCAAGTGTGCATTACATTAGACAAAGGGATGTTATATTATAACCACATAAATGCCACCATGAACAACTAAGAACCAAAATATAAGTTTTTACTAATACTACCGCCACCATCATTCTCTCTCTCTAAATGAATAAATTGTGTTAAGACATCTCAGAAATCTAGGTTCCATATTTTGATATGACGGGTTTAACGGGTTGTGAGTTAATGTATTTTTTTAAAATATTTTTTTTAATTTGATGGCTTTCTGTTAGGTGGAGGGTATTTTTAAAAAGTTTGGCTAACGGTAAGGGTATATGTGACATAATAGTATAACGGAGGGTAGATGTGAACAATAGCTAATCACATTGCTCAATTTCACATCAAAATTATCAAAACGCCCTTGAGGTGCTATGCAGACATGTTGACCTCCTGCTATCTTATTCGCTCTTGTGAAAAACATTTCTAACAGGGCAAAAGGGGAGTTGGAGTTAGGTAATCTATCCCTCTATCTCTTTGTGGCCAATTGACTAACCAAATAAATTTTATCTCTCTTGTGCAATTTATTGTGTTTATCTTTAATTTTTTTCATTCTATTAGTCTGATATACTTCCCAACAATTGATATTAGAGTACAAATAATATAATTCTAATAGAAAAGTATAGTATTGATGCAGTATACTATTCACAAGAATAGTGCAACACTATTACTCATCACTACTAACATTATTCACAATAGTAAGAGTACTATTATTAATAGTAAAAGTATTGTTCATTAATAATGAGTGTTTTCTACCTTATATGGTTGGATATTTTTCCTACACATAGTACTAGTCGTGGTTACTATTCACATGCACTATTGACATAAAAAATATTAATTATTTTGTGAAGAAATGGCATTAGAAGAAGTGAAAGTTAAGATTAAAAAGTTCAATGACAAATATTTTGGATTCTTAAAAATGTAGATCATAGAGCATTATGTATACTAGAAAAAATTACAATCTAAATTCTTTCGACTATATTTTCTAATATAATCCCTAAACAAACTTCGAGATCCCCAAATTTCTCGGGAGTCTAGGAAAAATAAAGAAAAGATGTGTACGAACGAGATATCTAGACCCATGGCTCTGTGTTTTCACATAGCCATAGTGTCATACCAATTATTTCCAATTGTGTGTATATATGTGTCCTTTTATGCATCAAAATGGTGTAGGCAATTAATCTGTAAGGAATTGAAGTAGTGTTATTTGTTCATTAACCATGGCTGCTTCGGCATTATAATCATCACCATCACTTGCTTATATTTGTGACAAATCCTTTATCAAACCTTCCACTCTCACCCCTTCTACACTTAGACTTCACAAGCTATCTTTCGTCGATCAATCCCTCAGTAATATGTATATTCCTCTGGCCGTTTTTTACCTTAAAACGCAGAATATCAAGATGTGTATTAAGATTAAAACATCTGAATCTGAATATACATATGAATATTAAAATGTGTTTTAAGATTTGAATACTAATAATTAAGAATTTTTATTTTTAAGCATCCGAATATATACTAATTAATCTTTTATATATATATATATATATATATATATAACGGAGGTGCTTGTGAGTGCCGACTAGAGGCGGTTGTGATTTGGGTTGATGGTGGTGGTTTCTAGGTAGTAGTTAGTAGTGATTGGTAGTGATAATCGATTATGGTTGAGGATGGTGATGGTGGGTGTTGATAGTTAATAATGGTGGGTGTTGGTGGTGGTTATGATTGAGGAAGGTGATGGCGGGTAATGGTAGTTTATAATGGTGGGCAGTGCCTGCTATGGTTAATGATGGTGATGTGGCGGTTGGTAGTGGTTGTTGAGGTGGGTAAGTGTGTGGTTATGGTTTATGATGATGGTTGTGGAGGTGGTGGGTGGTGGTAGTGGTGGCGGCTATGATTGAGAGTGGCGGCGGTAGTTGACAATGGTAGGCGGTGCCGACAATTAGCAGTGAATGTGGATGATAGCATCTTAATAAAATTAAGTCTTTGTTATAGATCTTAATCATACAGACTTATTCTGACCCATTAAATGGTTGTGAAATAAAATAAATAAACGGAGTTAATGAGTAAGATTTGAATGATTAAGATTTAAACTTTAAAAACAAAGGTGAAATGGCCTAAGAGCCATCTAAACTTGCACCCGTTTGTCATCCCGATATACAAACTTACAGCATTCTCATTTAAACATTTCAACTTATATATTTTGCACAATAATAAATCATTTTGATCGTAGATCATACCTATGCAGAGGTAACATAGCTGACATGGCTAAACTTTGTGCAAACCACACTTGAAAGGCGTGTGAATATGATGTTTTGATGGAAAATGTATTAAAAATATATAATAAGGAAGAGATAAAAAAACAAAAAATAAAAAGAAAAACCCAACACTTCCTCCCACCCATCTATCCTTCTTCTTGTCCACACCCCCACCTTTGCTCCTCATGCGTCTCTTTATTCCTTTTACTTGATTTTTTTCGGGGATTCTTCTTTTGAGTTTAAGAAACTAAATAGGGATGAAGAAAGATATATAAAGATAGCCATAACTAGAAGTTGGCAAAATCGTCGGAGATGTTGCCGGAGACAAAAGGTTGACTTTTTTAGAATTGGCAATTGCCCAAACCGGTAGTAAGGATTTGGTTTTCCTGTTAACTGAGTCTGAATTTTCGAATCAAAGAAGACAACCAACTAAAGCTTTTCCGCTAGCATTTCTCTTTTTAGATATGGTCTTTGGGTGATTTCAGATGGGGAATTTCGGAAAAGAAAAGTAAAGAATGTGAGTTCATTTTTTTTGGTGACTTTGCATTTTTTTCCGGTGGTTTAAAGGTAATGATTCTCAGGTTTGATAAGATTTTGTCATCTAAATTCTTTCTCCTTCATGTTATCTCTGCCATCGCCAAACCTCCATGAAAGGTGGGGGTGCTGTAATTTCTGTGGACTGCTTTAATTGGGGGCTTCTCTGCAAGTTTTGCTTACAAAGGATGCAAAGAGAATATATATATATATATAGAGAGAGAGATAAATAGATAGATGTGTGTGTGTGAGAGATACACATATTTCAGATGATACTGGGTTTAATGCCAGCTCAGATACCAGCTAAGATGCCATGTAGGCCAACAGTTAGGTTCCTCACGCAATTGTTGCCGAAATTTCAAAAATGAATAATGGCAGGAAAGTTAGTTAGCTATATTTCAGCTCTTTTGCACTTTATTTGAATTTTATTTGAATTCCTTCTAATAGATATATAAATAGGAGAATTCTAAGTGGGATAGACACTTTTGAATGCTAAGGATTTCTCCTCCTCCTCCTCCTCCTCCTTCTTCTTCCTCTTCCTCCTCCTCCTCCTCCTCCTCCTTCTTCTTCCTCTTCCTCCTCCTCCTCCTCCTCCTCTTCCTCTTCTTCCTCCTCTTCTTCTTCTTCTTCTTCTTCTTCTTTGTCTTCTTCCTCTTCCTCTTCCTCTTCCTCTTCCTCTTCCTCTTCTTCTTTTCTTTTTCGTCTTCTTCTCAATTTACTGTTCCATTAGTCGATAACCTAGAATTAGGTATCAGAGCTCATAGACAATGGGACCGCGTAAAGTTGTCAATGTTGTGACGTAAAATCAATTGATTGATTTGCAGGAGCAATATGAAGACCTAGAATCTCAACAACTAGATCTCAGGGAGGAATTGGCTCAGAAGCAGCATGAATTAAGAGATGACATGGACAAACGACATGCTGAGTTTCGTCAGATGGTAAGTTCTCTCAAAAAATAGTTTGATGGTTGGAAATTGATTCATCAATTGAAGGATTGCTTCTACTTTGACTGCTAGGGATAAGGTGCTCCAATCAGGGTATCTTAGGTCCCAATCCTTATTGTACTAACACGAATCGAAGCCATAACTTGCTTTTTCATCGTTTCAATGGGGGAAAACATGAAAAGTTGGTTGTATCAATTGAAAAATACTACTCTGTTGATAATACTTCTCTCAATTAAAGAGTGAGTTTAATTTCAATGAACTTGGATGAAGAGGCCCTAGAATGGTATCAGTCTTATACGAAATACCGTGAATCACCTGAAATGCCTAACTAGGATGAATACTTAGCTGCCTTGGTTGAAACATTTAGTGAGGCATTTTCTGATCCAATTTTAGAACTTAAACATTTAAGATAGACTGGTTTAGTTAGGGAATTTCAGTTTGCTTTTGCTCGACTTTTAGCTTTATTCGATTTGTGTGTGAGCCAAGCTATCTCCTGTTTCTTAGGTGGACTCAAAGATGAATTAGTAAATCCTGTGAAGATGCATGAACCTCAGACTCTATCCAAAATATATAGGTTAGCTAGGCTAGCAGAGGCTACTTTGACTGCTAATGCTCGAGCATAAAGGTCTAATTCTGGTGGACATTCTTCCTTTTCCATGAAGCGACCTGCCTATGATTCTTCACCAGCTAGACCACACCTTACCAGTCCTTCTCCAGCAACTAAGCTAGCTTTACCTACTCCCCGAGCTCCAGTTGTTCCTAAGAATATGAGGACAATCTCTCTTGCTGAAATGCAAGCTAACAGAGCACAAGGCTTATGTTACTTCTGTGATGAGAAATATTCACCTGGCCATAAGTGTACGTACACTTCTAAAGTAATTGTTTGTATTGAATTTAGAGTATGAAGATGATGAATGCTCAGAAGAAGCAACACCAAAGGTAGAAGGTGATGCTACTAATGAGAACTGGTCTATTACTGAAGGTGATCCTCCCATGATTTTCTTATGTTCATTGAGTGGAATACATGGTGCACAAACCATACATGTGACTGGGTATAGTAACAAAAGGCCATTACAAATTCTTTTTGATGGGGGGAGTACTCACAACTTTAAAGATTGTGAAGCTGCTATGAGACTTGGTTGCCAGATGTCTCTACTAAGGTTGGATATGTTAGTCTTGGTAACAATTTTATGGAGGCTACATTTGGAGTAGAAAGGGATTTCTAATGGATGTTACAGGGTACATCTTATTCTTCTGACCTTATAGTCTTTCCAGTTGGGAAATATGATTTAGTTTTAGGAGCCTTGTGGATGAAATCACTTGGACCAGTTACAATGGACTACACAAACTTGACTATGTCCTTTACTTATCAAGGTAAGTTTCACTTGCTGAAGGGCGTCTCTGAAGAATGCAAATTCTCTAGCACCAAGGCTATCAACAAGATGAATGGAGATAAGGTCAAGCTTTTTATGCTATAGGTCTTAGTTGCTGAACCTGAGTTACCAACAGATGACTAATTTAATGCATTACATTTGTCCAAGTAAATCCATGTTCCTACTATTATTGATGATCTTCTCACCCAATACCACTAGGTGTTTGCAGAACCAACAAACCTGCCTCCATAAAGAGGTATATTTGATCACAATATTCCTTTATAGCCTAGGTATAAACCTGTCAACATTTGACCTTACTTGTATTCTTCTATGAACAAAGACATTATTGAGAGTCTAGTTAAGGACATGCTCCAGCAAGGTTGCATCCCCAGTGGTGTTAGTAGGCAAGAAGGATGAAACCTGAAGGTTATGTGTGGATTATAGGAAATTGAAGCAATGCACTGTCACAGACAAATTCCCTATCCCTATCATAGATGATCTATTAGATGAGTTAGCAGGAGTAGTGGTATTCTCCAAAATTGACCTTCGATCAGGCTATCATCTAGATAAGAATGATACCATCTGACATACCTAAAACAACCTTCAAAACTCACCTTGGCCATTATGAGTATCTCGTTATGCCATTTGGCTTAACCAATGCTCTTTATACCTTCCAATGTCTCATGAATCACCTATTCCAACAATTTTTGAGAAAAATTATTTTAGTTTTCTTTGATGACATCTTAATATATAGTAAGAGTTTACGGGACCATGCTTCTCATTTACAACATGTGTTTGACATCATAGTTCATAACAGTCTATTAGCCAAACATTCTAAGTGTGTCTTTGGAGTATCTAATATTTAGGGCATTTCATCTCTAGTGAAAGGGTTTCTACAGATCCCAAGAAGATCACTGCAGTTCAACAATGGCCTAATCCTACTACAATCTAACAACTAAGGGGCTTCCTAGGTCTTGTAGGCTATTACATGAAGTTCATTAAAGGTTATGGTCTTATTAGTCGACCATTAACTTAGCTCTTAAGGAAGGAAAATTTCAAGTGGTCTGTAGCTGCTCATCAAGCCTTTGATGCACTAAAGTTGGCTCTCACAACTGCACTTGTCCTAGCTTTGCCTTTTTATTTTATTCCCTTTATGGTTGAGACGAATGCTAGTGGTACTGGAATTAGAGTTGTTTTGACGCAACATGGTCATCCTATAGCCTTCATTAGTAAGGGTGTCATGACCCGAAATTCTCACCGTCGGGACCGTGATAGCGCCTAATATTTCACTTGCTAGGCAAGCCAACATTAGAGAATTATTTAAACCAATTCTTATTTCATTCAGTAAATAACAACCATTAGATAAGGTGAAATATGGTGAGTGCGGAATAATATAAAAAAATTTTCATAATTACTACCACCCGGATCTGGAGTCACAATTCACGAGCATTCTAGAATTCACTACAATAATAGTCTGAAAGAAATACAATTGTTTGGATGAAGGAAATAGTAGAACAGAAAAGATAGACGGGGACTTCAAGGTCTGTGAACGACGAAAGATCTATCTTGAGCCTTCGGATAGCGGTGGAACAGCAAAAATCTCGATCTACTTGAGCCGGTACCAAAAATCTGCACAAAAAGTGTAGAGTGCAGTATCAGTACAACTGACCCCATGTACTGGTAAGTGTCGAGCCTAACCTCGACAAAATAGTGACGAGGCTAAGGCAAGGCACCTAGAAATCAACTTTTACAATTTAACAGTATATATATACAAATAACAGTAATGAAGAGCTAGACAGGAATTATTGGGAGGGGGAAACATGCTGGAGGAAATACGAGATAAAGAACTATAGCAGAATGATAACTGGAACAACCAATATATAATGAATCAAGAGGAACACTAATATAATAAAGGAAAAATGCACGACATCACCTTTCGTGCTTTTACTCTCAACCTCATCATAAAAATCAATAGAAACGGCACGACATCACCCTTCGTGCATTAACTCTCATATTATGGCTCAACATCACCCTTCGTGCATTAACACTCACAATATGGCACGGCATCACCCTTCGTGCTTTTACACTCACAATATGGCACGACATCACCCTTCGTGCTTTTATACTCACAATATGGCACGGCATCACCCTTCGTGCATTAGCACTCTCCCTTACCATAATGCAATGCATATATAAAAACATGGAGATAGAATAACAAGTACAAGCTTTACTTCAACATTTGGTTCCAGAATATCAATCTCAACTTTGAAATAAATACTCAATTATCACCAGAAAATCCGTACACATGATAAGAACGATCAATTTAACAACGCTAGTATAAACACGTAGCAGTTAGACATAGGAAATAGACAATATAAGAAAAATGGAAGAAACATGAAAAACAGGTAAATTGGCGGCGCATAAGTACTCGTCACCTCACATATACGCCACTCACATGAATTTCACATAGCAAATAGTCTAAGGTCCCTAATTCCCTCAAGTCATGGTTAGACACAATACTTACCTTGTTTCGAAGGCCACTTAATTCTCAATCACAAATTTTCCTCTAGAATTCACCTCCAAGCCACACGTATCTATTCAATAATGACTAAATAATATCAAATATTGCTAAAGGAATCAATTATATTGCATAAATTAAATTTTCCTCCAAAAAGTCGAAAATCGACCCCGGGCCCGCTTGGTCAAAACCCGAGGTTCGGACCAAAATCCATTTACCCATTCACCCCCCGAGCCCGAATATATAATTGGTTTTGGAATCTGACCTCAAATTGAGGTATAAATCCCTAAATTTTGCGAAATACCTAGTTTCTACCCTAACCCCTGATTCTACCATGAAAACTCTAGATTTTAGGTTGATAATTCATGAAATGTAATGGGTAATTGAAAGAAAATGGTTTAGAATCACTTACCAACACTTTTGGGAAGAAAATGACTTTTGAAAATCGCCTCTAACCGTTTGGTTTTTGAGAAAATGATTTTATTTTGGCAAATCCCGTTTTGATTCTGTTTTAAGCACTGGGCGACAGTGTGCATCGCGTTCGCGAGGCCACTGTCGTGTTCGCGAAGAGCAGAGCTACCAAGCCTTTACGTTCGCGAGACCTCCTTCGCGTTCGCGGTGGTTACCCCCCAGCCTTCACGTTCGCTAGACCATGCTCGCGTTCGCGACGAAAGATCACTGACTCTCCCCCAGGTATGCCTAACACTACGCGTTCGCGAGGAGCTGGTCGCATTCACGAAGAAGAAAATTCCAGGTGACCAGTTTACTCTTCGCGTTCGCGAGAGTACCTTCGCGAACGCGAAGAAGTACATGCCAGAACACCTACTGCAGCAAAATACCAGATTTTTCCAAAGTCCAAACATCCCGTAGCCTATCCAAAACTCACCCGAGCCCTCGGAGCACCAAGCCAAACATGCACACAAGTCTAAAAACATCATACGAACTTGCTCGCGCGATCAAATCGCCAAAATAACACCTAGAACTACTAATTTAGCACCAAATCAAATGAAATTCTCATGAACACTTAAAATTCCTATCTTCTCAATTGGACGTCCGAATCACGTCAAATCAACTCCGTTTCTCACAAAATTTCACAGAGAAGTCTTAAATATTATAATGAACTTGTACCGGGATGCGGAACGAAAAATACGAACCCGGTACTAACAACGACAAACATCAATAAATTCTTAAAAATAAATAATTTTCAGACTTTTAATTTTTATAAAAAAATCATAACTCGAGCTAGGGACCTACAAAATCGATTCCGGGCATACGCCCAGGTCCCATAATTCGATACGGACCAACCGGAACTGTCAAAACATGGATCCAGGCCCGTTTACCAAAAATGTTGACCAAAGTCAACTAAAATCAACGTTTAAGGCAAAAAAATTTATTTTCATCAATTTTCGACATAAAAGTTTTCTGGAAACATGCCCAGACTGCACACGCAAATCAAAAAGGATAAAAATAAGATTTTAAGGCTTAAGAGCGCATAATCAAGTTCTAAAATATACGATGACCTTTTGGGTCATCACATTCTCCACCTCTAAAATAACCGTTCGTCCTCGAACGGACATAGAAATGTACCTGAGCTGGCGAAAAGGTGGATATTTACTCTTTATTTCCGACTCGGGCTCCCAAGTGGCTGTCTCAACAAGCTGACCTCTCCACTACACTCGAACTGAAGGGTAATTCTTTGATCTCAACTGACAAACTTGCCGGGCTAGGATAGCCACCGGCTCCTCCTCGTAAGTCAATTCCTTGTCCAACTGGACAGAGCTGAAATCTAACATATGAGACGGATCGCCGTGATACTTTCAAAGCATGGACATATGGAATACCGGATGAACAACTGCTAAACTAGGTGGCAACGCAAGCCTGTAAGCCACCTCTCCTACCCTCTCTAGAATCTCAAAAGGTCCGATATACCTTGGGCTCAACTTGCCCTTCTTTCCAAACCTCATTACACCCTTCATGGGTGATACCCGAAGCAACACTCTCTATCCTACAATGAATACAACATCACGAACTCTGTGATCGGCATAGCTCTTCTGCCTGGATTGAGCTGTGCGAAGTCGATCCTTAATAATTTTGACCTTATCCAAGACATCCTATACTAAGTCTGTGCCCAACAACCGAGTCTCCCCCGGCTCGAACCACCCAACAAGGGACCGACACCGCCTATTATATAATGCCTCATACGGAGCCATCTGAATGCTCGACTGATAGCTTTTGTTGTAGGCGAACTCTGCAAGGGGAAAGAACTGATCCCACGATCCTCAGAAGTCTATAACACATGCGCAGAGCATATCCTCTAAGATCGGAATAGTGCTCTCGGACTGCCCATCCGTCTGAGGATAAAATATTGTGGTCAACTCAACCCGCGTACCCAACTCACGATGTACTGCCCTCCATAAGTGCGAGGTGAACTACGTACCTCGATCAGAAATCATAGACACGGGCACACCGTGAAGACGGACGATCTCACGAATGTAAATCTCTGCCAACTGCTCCGAAGAATAGGTAACTGCCACAGAAATGAAGTGCGCTGACTTGGTCAACCTGTCCACAATGACCCAAACTGCGTCAGATTTTCTCTGAGTCCGTGGGAATCCAACAACAAAATCCATAGTGATATGCTCCCATTTCCACTCAGTAATTTCTAACTTCTGAAGCAAACCACCAGGTCTCTGATGCTCGTACTTAACTTGCTGACAATTCGGACACCGATCTACATATGTAACTACATCCTTTTTCATTCTCCTCCACCAATAATGTTGCCGCAAATCTTGATACATTTTGGCGGTACCTGGATGAATAGAATACTTGGAACTGTGTGCCTCTTCAAGAATTAATTCACGAAGCCCGTCAACATTAGGCACACAAATACGACCATGTATTCGTAGAACTCCATCTTCCCCCACAACAACCTATTTGGCATCACAGTGCCGCACCGTGTCCTTAAGGACAAGTAAATGAGGATCATCATACTGCCGCTCTCTGATGCGCTCTTATAAAGAAGATCGAGCGACTGTGCAAGCTAGACCCCATCTGGATTCCGAAACATCTAACCTCACGAACTGAATAGCCAAAGTCTGAACATCTCCAGCTAACGGTCTCTCACCAACCAGAATATACGCAAGACTGCCCATACTCACAACCTTTCTACTCAAAGCATCGGCCACCACATTGGCCTTTCCGGGATGATACAAAATGGTGATATCATAGTCTTTCAACAACTCCAACCATCTTTTTTGCCTCAAATTAAGATCTTTTGTTTGAACAGATACTGAAAGCTATGATGATCGTTAAATACCTCACATGAGACACCGTGGAGGAAAAGCCTCCAAATCTTCAGCGCATGAACAATGGCTGCCAATTCTAAGTCATGAACATGATAATTCTTCTCGTGAACTTTCAACTTCCGCGACACATATGCAATCACCCTACCATCTTGCATTAATACTGCACCAAGCCTAATGTGAGATGCGTCACAATATACAGTATACGATCCTGAACCTGTTGGTAATACCAACACTGATGCTGTAGTCAAAGCTGTCTTGAGCTTATGGAAGCTCGCCTCACACTCGTCTGACCACCTGAACGGGGCACCCTTATGGGTCAACCCGGTCAACAGGGCTGCTATGGATGAACACTCCCTCCACAAACCGCCGGTAATAACCTGCCAATCCCAAAAAACTACGGATATATGTAACTGAGATAGGTCTAGGCCAATTCTGAACAGCCTCCATCTTCTTAGGATCCACCTTTATGCATTCTGCCATTACATCATGCCCCAAAAAGGCAACTGAGTCTAACCAAAATTCACATTTTGAAAATTTGGCATATAACTGATTATTCTTCAAAGTCTGAAGCACACTCCGAAGATGCTGCTCATGCTCATCTCGAATGCTGGAGTAAATCAAGATATCATCAAATCCACAAATGTTGTTGGGGCATTTGTCAACCCAAATGACATCACTAGGAATTCGTAATGCCCATACTAAGTCTGAAAAGCTGTTTTAGGGACATCAGATGCCCAAATCTTCAATTGATGGTAACCAGACCTCAAATCGATCTTCGAAAATACCTTGGCACCCTGAAGCTAATCAAATAAGTCATCAATTCTTGGCAGCAGATATTTGTTCTTATTAGTTGTTCATGATCAATTACAGAATTTTCAATTAACCTCATGTTAACAAAAATCTCGTTGCAAACCTTCACAATACTGTTAACGAGATGCGAGGCATGAAAACCTCATAATTATTTACCCAAATTAACGAGTAACATTTAACGTCACCTGGGCGAGTACCTACATCATAGGTTAAAACTCAATAATTACAACATAAATTTGGCAAGTATGCACGGAGAACTTCATACAAGAATTTTTAATTAAGCCTAACAAGCATGACTCCATGTTATTTCTATAGTACAACTTAAATTTCACAAGGGAGAACTTAAACACAAGAATTTTCCTCACAAGGATCTCGTCTTTATATAACTTCCACCGTAGCTCGTAGTATGGTTTAAACATATCAATTTATATTAAAATGCGAGGATCTCGTCCTCAGTTCTGAATCACAAGTAGTATGCATATCGTGCCAATTAAAAATTTCCATTTTCTCCTTTTAAATAATTTCGGTTGCACAAAATCACAACACATAATGAACCCCACACCGGTAGGACATATAATTCATAATTTGTAATTAATTGTCCGCAAATTATATCAAAACTTACCGAAATGAGTAACAGAAAGCCACATTTAGCCTCACAGCTCTTATTAGTGACCAACATGGAATGATAAGTGTAGCTATCTCCATAGAATCTCCCAACATGAGTAAACACATAAGTAGATTATAGAATTATGAAGCTCACTAATAAGTGGAGCACAATAGGAGGACTCGTCTTGATACTCAGAACCGAATCAAGTTAAGGAAATTATTCCTTTATTTTAAATCGAGGTCGTACCTATAACAACACCATCAGATGTAACGACCTCCACCATACCATAAAACAAATATAACAACGGCTGGGTCTCCACCTCTAGGACGCCTTCTACCCGCATGTCCTCCACACCTAAATGGTCGTGTAGGTGGTGCAGTAACTGCAATGGGGCACGTAGCCTGAGTGCTTTGATGAAATATGCCTCTCCTAAGTTTGGGACAAGTTTCTCATGATGTGCCTGGTATCACCACATCCATAACAACCCCTTTGCGGGTTTGTTTGCTCATACTGAGTATGTGTTAGATAACTGGAATGACCATTGAAGGAAACTTATGTCAGTGGTGCATTAAAAGAACTTACTGGAGCACCAAGTAATTCGATGTGCGGACTAGGCTGGCTGACTGCCCGATCCCCAGCCATAATGATTTATACTTGCAGAGTAGAATCCACTGAATCCTCCAGAACCTCGAGACCTCTTGGTCTCCTTAGTTTCACCCCAAACACATACTAATATCTTGGCAATTTCTACCACTAGCGGAAATGAAGTATCAGTCTGTAGCTCCCGAGTTGTACAATTGTTTTTTTCCCGATCATAATCGAGTCCTTTAATAATTCTGTGGACTCGCTCTCTGGCTGGTCTGCCCTTTTCATAGGCTTGCCACGAACACCGGTGGAGAATTATCTCTCCCAAGGCCAATTTCTTCTTTTGTTATGCTGACACTGTCATGACCCAAAATCCAAAAAGGCCGTGATGGCGCCGGACACCACTGTCAGGCAAGCCAACCATAATCAATTAACTTAATTACCCATTTTAGTATTTTTGAAATAAAAAATTTCTTCAATGAAATAGTAAAGATAAAACTCATAAAGTAAATGATAAATAATTTTAGCAACTAAATTTTTAAACAATTCACAACCATTCCAAAAATCCGGTGCCACAAGTGCATGAGCATTTACGAGGAAATTAAAATAAAATACAGCATATGTCAAGAATACAAATTAGACAGGAAAATATAATAACTCTGAAGGAGACTCTGTTAGCTGCGAATCGTAATATAGAATGTAGCTCACCTATGTCCCCACAACCACACCTCTGCGCCCATAAGGCCGCTATACATATATGTACCTGCACAATAAAATATGTAGCAAGTGCAGTATGAGTACGAAAATAACGTGTACCCAGTAAGTATCAAGCCTAATCTCGAAGTGGTAGAGACGAGATAACCGACATTGACACTCACTATGAGTCAATAATAAAAATTGAAATATAACCAGAATATCTAAATCAACATGATTCACAGAATTTACAATAATTTATTTAACCATCAGAAATAATCAAATTCCTTCAAATGCAACAATTCTCAATATATTAATTAAATTTCTTTAATTCAAATAATTTTCAATTTATCAATTAATCTCATTTACAGGAATAACAATTAATTCCTTAACAAGCAGGAATAATAATTTATTAAATTTCAAGGATTCTCCAATCTATCAATTAGCTTCGCAAGCTGAAATAAACTATTAAGGTATCGTGTAATTATTATTATTAAGCACAATTTCTGCCGAGGTCGTTCGGCCCGATCCAGAGTGTCGTGTACACTGCCGAGGGACGTGCGGCACGATCCATAGATGCATCTATCCTACCGAGGCGTTCGGCCCGCTCCACAAGAAAGGAGGACATTTTTCTTATGTACCTTCGGGAATGAGAGTATGTTTATTATAAGATAAATTTGAGAGGATGAACAATTTCTTTTAATAATTTATTTAATATAAACAAAATTAAGCATATGAAAATTTCATCTTTTACTATCTTTCATAACAATTCACAATATACACATTAAATAATTTAATTAATAAAGAATACAATTTACACAATTACTTCATGCTTTGAGTCCTAAACTGCTCGGACTTTAGCATTAATAGTAGCTACGCACGGACTCTCGTCATCTCGTGCGTACGTAGCCCCCACAATTAGCAACAATTATTTAATTTAATCCCTATGGGGTAATTTCCCCCTTACAAGATTAGACAAGACACTTACCTCATCTCAAAGTCCACTTTCTGATTACCATGTCGCGTTGAATTCTCGATTCGACGCCGAAAAATCTGAAACTATCCAAATATTATACAAAATAATTAATTTATGCTAAATGATTCGAAATTTATCTATTAAATAAATTACCTTATTCAAAATGATAAAATTTCTAAAATTCACCCCGAGCCTACATGGCCACATTTCGGAAATTTCTGGAGGGAATCATTACCCATAATCTCAAGAACTCAAATATATAATTTTCATCCAATTCCATAACCATTTTCGTGGTGAAAAATCAAAAATACCAATTTCTAGATTTTTCTTCAAAACTGCAAATTTTTACAAATTTTCATGTCTAAATCCATATATAAACCAAGTATTTAACTTGCAATAGGTGTGAATTAACTTACCTCCAAATTTCTAGGTGAATGCTCCTCTCAAGAAGCTCCCAAGAATGAAGAAATGAGCAAAAATGCTCAAATCCTCGCTTTAAACACTCACTGCCCATCGATCATCGCGCCCGCGGCAAATTTTTTTGCACCTGCGGCTTCGCAACCGCGATGGACTTTTCGCAACCGCGGCTTCGCACCCGCGATGGAATATTTGCACCCGCGATCACACCAGATATCAGCTGCCTCAACTCTTTTTCAAATTCCAAATTCGATCCGTTAACCACCCGATATCCACCTGAGACCCTCGAGACCTCAACCAAATATACCAATAAGTCCTACAATATCATACGAACTTATTTGAAATCTCAAATCACATAAAACGACGCTAAAACCACGAATTATGCTCCAATTCAAGCTTAATGAAACTTAAAATTTCCAACTTCTACATTCGATGTCGAAACCTATCAAATCAAATCCGATTGACCTCAAATTTTGTACACAAGTCATAAATGACATAACAGAGCTATGAAAATTTTCGAAACTGAATTCCGACTCTGGTATCAAACAAGTCAACTCCCCAGTCTAACTTCCAAACTTAAATTCTTGTTTTAGCCATTTCAAGCCTAATTTTACTACGGACTTCCAAATAAAATTCCGATCACGTTTCTAAGTCCACAATAACCATACAGAGCTGTTGGAATCATCAAATTTCTATTCCGGGGTCGTTTGCACATAATTCGAGATCCGGTCACTATTTGAACTTAAACTTTTTAATTGTTTCATCAAAATTCCATATCTCAGGCTAGGGACCTCAGAATTTGATTCCGGGTATACGCCCAAGTCCCAAATCATGATACGGACCTACCAAAACTGTCAAAATACTAATTCGAGTCCGTTTGCTCAAAATATTGACCAAAGTCAAACTTGGCCTTTTAAAGCCAACTTAAGGAACCAAGTGTTCCGATTTCAACCCAAACACTTCCAAACCCCGAACCAACCATCCCCACGAGTCATAAATCATTAAAGCACATACGAGAAGTTTTATTTAGGGGAACGGGGTTTTAAAAGTCAAAATGACCGGTTGGGTCGTTGCAGACTCAACATTGCTGAGCTGACCCATTTCTTAACATGCCCCTATTTATACACAACGATCATAAAAGTAGAGCTCCATACAGACAAATCTTGGCACGAACCACATAGTCCAGAATCTCGTCAACCACTATACTTCCTCCGAAGCACCCCAAAATCCGCAACCGTGATGTCAACGTTGAGTAAACCTTCTGTAATTTAATGTTGTTTCTCTAACTCCTTTGGTACTGAAGTATAGGATTATTAAGGAGGCAGACATACCGCAAGTACCAACCTTACCCTATACAAAATCTCAAGCCTTAAACACATGTAAATTTTGGGGAACCTTTCAGTACCACATATATACATTTTAGGCTAAAACTGATATAACACCTGACTCGCAATCCATTCATTAATAGTGGACTCCCCCACTCGGCGCGAAGTCATAGTTCACCACGTCCGATAATCCACAATATTAACTTTCACAGCCCCTATGAATCAACCAGATGCCAAAGTCTGTAGGACCCCACCACATGATTCACTGGGTGATCTCTTAATACGTCCGCATCTTCAGTCAGAGCCACACGTTGAGGCAATGTTTGAGCATCTATGACTCCCTCGTAGTCCATCTGCGGGATCACGAACCGTCGATGCACAACTGATGCCGAGTGCGCAATGTCATACACGAGTGGATGCAAAGGAATACGAGATATATGTTTGAAGCAAAATCAATGCCGCACGATAAGGAATGAAAGAAGTGACATTGTTACTAAACTTCATAGCCTCTAAGAGATAAGTACAGATGTCTCCGTACCGATCCTTTAAACTCTACTAAATTTGCTCGTGACTCATGAGACCTATGTAACCTACTGCTCTGATACCAACTGTCATGAGCCGGAATTCCCACCGTCGGGACCGTGATGGCGCCTAACATTTCACTTGCTAGGCAAGCCAACGTTAGAGAATCATTTAAACCAATCCTTTTTCTATTCAGTAAATAACAACCATTAGCTAAGGTGAAATATGGTGGGTGAGGAATAATATTAAAAAAACCTGCCTTAATTACTACCACCCGGATCTCAACCTCACCATGAAAATCATTAGAAACGACACGACATAACCCTTCATGAATTTACTCTCATATCATGGCACGACATCACCCTTCGTGCATTAACACTCACAATATGGAACAACATCACCCTTCGTGCTTTTACTCTCACAATATGACACGGCATCACCCTTCGTGCATTAACACTCTTCCTTACCATAATGCGATGCATATATAACAACACGGAGATAGAATAAAAAATAAAAGCTTTACTTCAACATTTGGTTACACAATATCAATCTCAACTTTGAAATAAATACTCAATTATCACCAGAAAATCCGTACACATGATAAGAACGATCAATTTAACAATACTAGTATAAACACGTAGCAATTAGGCATAGGAAAAAGACAATATAAGAAAAATGGAAGAAACATGGAAAACAGGTAAATTGGCGGCGCATAAGTACTCGTCACCTCACATATACGCCACTCACATGAATTTCACATAGCAAATAGTCTAAGGTCCCTAATTCCCTCAAGTTGGGGTAAGACACAACACTTACCTTGCTACGAAGGCCACTTAATTCTCAATCACATATTTTCCTCTAGAATTCACCTCCAAACCACACGTATCTAGTCAAAAATGACTCAATAATATCAAATATTGCCAAAGGAATCAATTATACTGCATAAAAAATTTCCCAAATGTTTCTCCAAAAAGTCAAAAATCGGCCCCGAGCCCGCTTGGTCAAAACCCGAGGTTCGGACCAAAATTCATTTACCCATTCACCCTGAGCCCAAATATACAATTGGTTTTGGAATCTGACCTCAAATTGAGGTCTAAATCCCCAAATTTCCGAAATTCTTAGTTTCTACCCTAACCCCTGATTCAACCATGAAAACTCTATATTTTAGGTTGATAATTCATAAAATGTAATGGGTAATTGAAAGAAAATTATTTAGAATCACTTACCAACACTTTGGGGAAGAAAACGACTCTTGAAAATCGCCTCTAACCGTTTGGTTTTTGAGAAAATGATTCTTTTTTTGGGAAATCCCATTTTGATTTTGTTTTAAGCACTGGGCGACAGTGTGCATCGCGTTCGCGAAGAGAAGAGCTGCCAAGCCTTCACGTTCGCGAGACCTCCTTCGCGTTCACGATGGTTTCCATCCCGGCCTTCGCGTTCGCGAGACCATGCTTGCGTTCGCGATGAAGGATCACTGACTCTCCCCGAGGTATGTCTAACACTACGCATTCGCAAGGAGCTGGTCGCGTTCGCGAAGGGTAGCACCCCCATCGCTTCGCGTTCGCGACCCAGCCTTCGCATTCGCGAAGATGAGAATTCCAGGTGACCAGTTTACTCCTCGCGTTCGCGAGAGTACCTTCACAAATGCGAAGAAGGGCATGCCAGAACACATGCTTAAGCAAAATACCAGATTTTTCCAAAGTCCAAACATTCTGCAGCCTATCCGAAATTCACGCGAGCCTTCGGGGCTCCAAACCAAACATGCACACAAGTCTAAAAATATCATACGAACTTGCTCGCGCGATCAAATCGCCAAAATAACTCCTAGAACTATGAATTTAGCACCAAATCAAATGAAATTCTCAAGAACACTTTAAAATTCCTATCTTCTCAACTGGATATCCGAATTATGTCAAATCAACTCCGTTTCTCACCAAATTTCACAAACAAGTCTTAAATATTCGAATGAACATGTACTGGGCTCCGTAACCAAAAATACGGGCCCGGTACTAACAATGCCAAACATCAATTAATTCTTAAAAATAAATAATTTTCAGACTTTTAATTTTCATCAAAAATTCATAACTCGAGCTAGGGACCTCCGAATGCGATTCTGGGCATACGCTCAGGTCCCATAATTTGATACGGACCCACTGGGACCATCAAAACACGGATATGGGTCCGTTTACCAAAACTATTGACCGAAGTAAACTAAAATAATCTTTTATGGCAAAAATTCTTATTTTCACCAATTTTCAATATAAAGGTTTTTCGGAAACACGCCCGGATTGCGCATGTAAATCGAGGAGGGTAAAAATGAGGTTTTTAAGGCTTAAGAGCGCAAAATCAAGTTCTAAAACATAAGATGACCTTTTGGGTCATTACAAAGGGATTGGCTCATAGAAATGTTGCCTTGCCAGTTTATGAAGGAGAACTGCTTGCACTGGTTTTTGATGTCACTAAACGGTCTCATTACTTGCTTGGCCAGCACTGTATTGTGAAGAGTAACCAAAAGGCCTTGAAGTACTTATTGGAGCAAAAATTATATACTAATTCACAACTGTGATGGTTAGCTAAGTTACTTCCTTTTGATTTAAATCCAATACAAGAAAGGGAATGAGAATGTTGCTGCAAATTCACTCTCAAGGGTGGATGGTGCTGAATTAATGGCCTTGATGGTATGCTCTGTTCAAGCTGACTAATGACAAGCTATTTTAACCAGCTAGGATGCTGGTCCTGGGTAATGGTGGCATGTGGGCCGAGCCCGGTCCTAAGTAGGCTTCGTAGGCCGGTCCTAAGTGGGCCCGGTCCCAAATTAAACAGTCCTAAGTGGGCCCTGGCTTTGCGGGCTTCTTGTTAGAACCGGCCCGGGACCGGGACCACGAACTAATGATCCCTGGTTAAGTGGGCCGGTCCCGAGCCTAAGTGGGCCCAACAGATACTTTCTGTTTTTTAAAATTATTTTATAGAAGTTAGAGAAAAAAATGGTAAAAAAATTATCTAAGGAAATTCCTTGTAAATTATATTATAGAATTGTGACCTAAATATTTTAATTCAAATTTAAAGACAAAAATATTGTAAAGTGATATTCAAAGCAATGCGTTATAATTTTATTATAGTATTAAAAAAAAACATGGCAATATCTTTCTTAGTCTTCCTCCCCCCTATGGAATGAGCACAACAAGGTGCTAATACTACCATTGAGAAGAAAAAAAAACTAATCAAGATGTGCCAAAATACAAGTTACATATTAATTTTTGTTCATACAAGTTACATGGTATCTCTTACAAATTTCATAAATCCTTCAAGGTCCGGAGGAATTTCCGTTGGTGGTGGCGGAAAAGAAGCTTGGTTATCACCGCTTCCGGGCGAAGCAACATCCTCCGCAAGTTCAGCTAGCATTACTTCGTAAGCTTCGTCTATCTCTCGTTGTGATTCAACAAGTCCAAAATTTCTTTTTTCCGAATGGATCCAATCTCTGAAAAGTACTGATCTTTCCAAGCTCTCCCTCATAAATGATCTATGATCACCGAGTTGAAGTCTTACTTGACTGAAAGCACTCTCCGATGCCACTATTGAAGCTTGAATAGTTAAAATGTCTCGGGCCATCCTGGAAAGAATCGGAAAGTATTTTTTTTGTCCTTCCACCATTCCAAAATATTAAAGGTGCCGTCGGAATTCACTTCCTCAATTCTCTGTGACAAATAAATTTCAAGCTCATTTAGTTATAAAAAATTACTACTACTAGAATCTTGAGAACCCCTGAACCCCACCCAAGCACTAAGTGCTCTTACTCCCGCAATTCTTTTAGATGATTGAGAACTAGAAGAAGAGGGAGTTGGAACATTTGTTCTAGCATGATCTAATGCAACTTGATAAGCATTATAAATAGTTTGAACATTTACTTTAATTGAGGCTATTGCGTCCAGAAGTTTAGATAACTCCTCATCTTCAAGTGCTAAACCATTATAAATAGTTTCATACTAAAATTGAGGACCTCCTAATTTCATAGTAGGATTTTACAATGCAGCAACACCATAAATAGGGGGAATATGGAAACAATATTTTTTAAACTTTTTTTCTCATAGAATCAATAGCAAGTTGATAAATATCCCCATCCTTTGAAAAACGATCAAACAAATTTGCAAGTTCTGCAATATAAACTAAACAGTAAGAAATAGTAGGATAATATTGCCCAGAAAATTCATTTGTAGCAATATGAAATTTTTCTAAAAAATCTACAAGCATTTTAACATTAGCCCAATCCGCATTTGTAAGGTGCTCATCATCATCTCTTACATGAGCATTAAACGTTGAGCTTATGAGATTTCTATATTCATATGCAACAACTAAACTTTCATACATGTAATTCCATCTAGCTGGACAAGGTTTAGGAACCTTTCTTTCTCTTAGGCCAAATTCATCGCATCTTTTAAAATATTCTCTAAGTCTACTTCTACGGTTTTAATAAAATAGGAATTAAGAGCCATTTTAACCTTTTCAATTTCAACATTTAAAATTTGCATACCATCACCCATAATTAAATGGTAAATATGACAAATACATCTAATATGAAAAATGTTACTAAATGCAGGATTTAGTTTCGTGGTAAGAAAGGCTACAACATTTATGTTACTACTAGCATTATCCATTGAAACTGGCATTATTTTATCACTAATGCAAAAATATCTACAAATATCCGTTACCGTGCTAGAAATAAACTGTCATGTGTGACATGAATTAGTTATTCTATAAGCAATAATGCACTTTTGCATTATCCAATCCTCATCAATCCAATGACTGGTAATAGTAAGGTAATTACAGTCATTACCACTTCTACCAATATCATTTGTAATAGCAACACGACAATTTATATGAGTAAATAAATAGCGCAAATATTGTTCATATTCATGTTTATATTTATAAATATCTCTCTTTACGGTTGTGCGAGGAAAACCTTTATAAGTAGGATTATAAACTTTTCTAATATAATGCACAAAGTGAGGGTTAGAAGAAAAACTATAGGGTAAGCACACAACAGTAACCATTTTTGCCAATTCTTCCCGATCTTTTTTTGGATCATAATATAAAATACCACCGATAACAATGTTAATTCTCGGTTGAAATTGATTTGACCCGGTACTAAGGTCAGCCTGACTAGGTACACTTGTCCCCTCGGCCAAAGCTTTCATACGAAAATATCTAGCTTTATCTTAAGGGTGTAGCAATATGTGTCTAGTCAAACTTCCCGTCTCCTCCCCTCCCGACCTCCAACAAATTTAAAAACTAACTCTTTGCCATAAGTTTTACACTTAGTCCTATTGTTTTCTCTTAGTTGAGTAAAAAATGGCCAAACAACAGATATTTCTGCCCGTTTAGAAGGTTGTCTAGAAAACGTAGGGGCAGTAACAGGAGGGCCAGACGGGGCATCATTTGAATTATTATTAGTTGGGTTAACTTCAAGAGAAGGACTAGTGGGTATATCGTCATCCGGTTGCGTTTCATCAAAAATCTATTTCTTCATCATCATTTTCATCAATAATTGAATTACCATAAAGAGCATTCATATATTCATGGTTTAATTGTTCACCGGGTATAATATTATGGCACAATTTACTCTCGGTAAATTGTAATAAACTATTATCTCTATCAATAATAGGAGGTGTAGGACGGGCAACAGGTTTGGGCCGGGGAGCCGGGGGAAGTGGAGGAGGAACAGATTGACCACTAGATTCACCACTCTTGGATTTTTCCTTATTTTTACTAAATATTTTGTTAAGGAATAAGCCATCTTAATTAATCAAGCAATACAAAGTAAATAAAACAAATAAAACTATAATATTAAAGCTTAAGAGTTGGAACGCGTTTACCGAATTGACGAACAACTTGTTAAAAATTAATTATCGTTGAAGAATTAAAGACTTCAATTCACCAACTTCACAATTTTGCACAAATTGTAACAATAAAGTAAGCAATTATAGAAGAAAATTAGAGAGAGATTGATGATTTTGTGAGAAAAATAAAAGAATGAGAGGGTATTTATAGTTGAAAATAGGGAAAAAGTATAATTATAAAACGTTTGAGGTTAAAATAAAGTTGGGGTGGTGGTCGTTAAATGGCTATTTTGTAAATAACCATCGTCTATTTTGGCAGAGGAAATGACTACATTTTATATTCCCCAACGGGTAGATTTTTTTTTAAAATTTGGAGCCGTTGGGACCGTTTAGGCCCGCTAGGACCGGTCCGGTCCCGGTCCCAAACGGTCCGGTTTTGCGGGCCTCACGTCCTGGACCGACCCACTTCCCCCGGTCCCAGTCTTAAACGGTTAGGATCGTATATGCCTACTACCCATATGGGCAGCAGTCCTGGGTCGATCCTGGTCCTGGATCAATCCCAGGGTTAATGCCAGCCTTAATCCTGGGCTTAAGGCCCTTATTGCATCTCTAGCACATACACATCAGAAACATTTTACTTGGATTAATGCTCAGCTAAGGAGAAATGGGAAGATTGTGGTGGAGCATGATGAAGTTCCGAGGAAGAGAATCTTAACCTTATGGCATTCCACTCCCTTTGGTGGCCACTCTGGTGTTGATGCTACTACCAGGAAGGTGATGGCCTACTTCTATTGGAAAGGGATCAAAAAGGACATCTTAGATTTTATCCATAGTTGTGATATTTGCTAGAGGAACAATACGACACTTCTGCTTATCCTGTGTTCCTGCAACAATTGCCGATACCTACTACACCTTGGACTGACATTAATATGAACTTCATAGAGGGATTACCTAAGTCTAGAGGCAAGACTGTCATTTGGGTGATTGTTGATAGGCTCACTAAGTGTGGACATTTTGTTTCCCTTGCTCACCCTTACACTGCTCAAACTCTTGCACCTGTGTTCATGGACTCCATCTTTAAACTTCATGGGTTTCCAACTTCTATTACAAGTGACAAGGATCCTATCTTCATCAGCTCCTTTTGGAAGGAATGCTTATCAGTTCAGGGAGTTACCTTACAGACTTCAACAACCTATCATCCACAGACTGATGGTCAATAATATAGTGCGCATGGAGTATGAGTTTGATAGGTGGTATTAAAGTAGAGTTACTTCTTTGAGTGTTGTTGTGCTAATGGGGCACGTGTCTTTTGGACCATTTGGGCGGTGTAAATTGGATTTGAACAAAAGGGGAGACTCTAGAGAAAGTTCCAATAGGTTCGAGGTTTATATATAGCAATTGAGAATTTCTCCGAACTTGTGTATGGATAAAATCTGAGACTTGCATTTGATGGCTCCTGGACTTGCAGAAATTCCGTATGACTATGGATTCTATGTTTTTGTATAAGGAAGGTAAGAAGAACAATTTCAAATTCACATAAGGTATTTTCAAAGTAAGTGTTACAGTTGTGGTATATTTGAAGTTGCTTAAGAAGAATACAATTGCTTATAGGTCGTAGGGCATTGTGGTTCTAAGCTAAGGTTTGTGGGGTGAGTTATGGTTAAAGATCGTGGTATTTTAGCAAGGAGAAGTATCAATCTGAAGACAATTTCGGAAGGGACTCGGAGAAATAGGACAACTTGATAGTAGGTTGGATCAGTATGGTAATGGACATGATCGATTATTTGGGTGCTTATGATATGGGGGTTTTCTATAGGTGCTTTGTGGCAATACTCTTGGGTTTGGAGACTTGCGTGGGTTGGTTGAGTTAGAGAGATTTAAATTTGATGGCTTGATTATGTGCAAATGGATTCCAAGGCATTCTCGAGGATTTATACCATGGTTTGAGATGGGTATTTTCCTACCGACTTGAGGAGCATGTTGAGTATTGTGATTTTCTACCGGATGGGATCAAATGGAAGGCTTCTGGCTGATCGGATATGTATTCTACTTGTGACTCCGAATGATTATGAGGTTCTCATATTTTTCATATAATGGCATGATAGATGTGTTGTGTTGTGTGGGATTAAGGTTTGCGTATGCCAGGTCACAGTTTAGTTTTGAAATGGAGGTAATAAATTCTTAGAGGGCATATACAATTTTTGATGTTTAGATGAATGCTATAACAAATTGGTTTTGCGTGAGTAGAGTGTACATTTCAGAAGGCGCACTATGTTTTGAATCATGGATATTTCATAGGTATTGCGGCACTGTCCTGGTTGTTAGATTGCTGATATTCAAATTATTTCTATGTGGCACGGAAGAATTATGGAAATATTCCGAGTAGGATGATCGTGCATGAAGCATGTGATAGTCATTCGGGCGGTGGAGATTGGATCAGAAATGGTGATTCGCGTGTTCTAGGGATTGGGAGACTGGGAGTTTTCAGGAGCAGATTGTTTCATGATTGCGGACGGTGAAGTCGTGGCCGAAGCTAGCCAGATAATAGTATGTATTATGACTCAGTCGTTGTGGATTTTTGGAGGGTTATTTATCTATTTATGGGTGACCAGAGTTGATTTGGGGGTCCATTGGTAGGCCCAATTAGGATGTGCATTCTACACCGGGTCGGATTGGTTGGCTCCATACTGCTATTGTTGAGGGATGTGCCATTCGGTTGATGTTGAGCTTATTCGTGTTCTTAAATGATCTGTGAGTTACCCTTTTATGCTACGAGGAGTTGTGATTCATTGGTTATGCACACATGGTGCGGTTCTATTGGAGGGCTTATGGCAGAATTCGAGCGAGATGAGTATTTGGGTATTGCATGATCGATTGCGTATATGTTCTTTCAGGTTTTTTTTGGCATTGTGTCATTTGCCTCTTTGTGGTTATTGATTTTGAGCAGGGTGGCTCGAGGTATATAATATGTGAAGTGCTCAATAGGTATTTGGAAACATACTTAAGATATTTTTGCACCGGTTCTTCTTCAGATTGGTGCTCCTTCTTGTCATTGGTTGAGTGGTGGTACAATTCCAGCCCTCATTCTGCTATTCAAACCACCCCTTTTGAACTCTTATATGGCTATCCTCCTCCCATACCTCCCTGGTGATTCCTCCATTGATGTTGTTGAAGACATTCTGTTGGTCAGGGAATTTAAACTTCAGCTGGCCAAATTCCATTTGGGCAGAGCTCAGCAACGAATGCAGGCACATGCTAATAGCTACAAGTCTGATAGAGAGTTTAAGGTGGGAGATTGGGTGTTTGTTAAGATGCATCCTTATAGACAGTTCACACTTTCCATCTCTCCCTATCATAAGTTCACATCCAAATATTTTGGTCCATATCCTATTGTAGAAAAGGTGGGAGCTATTGCCTATAAGCTTCTCTTTCCTCTTGAGGTCCAACTTCACCCCACTTTTCATATTTCTCAACTCAAGTTCTGCTATGCTCTACCCTCAACTATTGTTCACCCTCCTATTTTGGACTTGGCCAGTCCTTTATGCCCTTCTCCAGAAGCAGTATTAGCAAGGCGACTCATCAAGAAAGGGAACAAGGATGTCGCCCAGTGTTTGATCAAATGGAAGGATTTAAATGCAACTCAAGCTACTTGGGAGTTTGCTTCAGATTTGCGCACCAGATTTCCACACTTCACATTTGAGGACAAGGGTGTTGTTCATCGAGGGGGTGGTCGCTTTGGCATTATAATCATCACCATCACTTGTTTTCATTTGTGACAAATCCTTTATCAAACCTTCCACTCTCACCCCTTCTACACTTAGACTTCACAAGCTATCTTTCGTCGATCAATCCCTCAGTAATATGTATATTCCTCTGGCCATTATTTTTCCTAAAATGCAGAATATCAAGATGCGTATTAAGATTAAGAAATCTGAATATTAAAATGTGTTTTAAGATCTGAATACTAAATAATTAAGAATGTTTATTTTATAAACGTCCGAAAATATAGAATTTATCTTTTTTAAAACAAATAATAAACATAAAAGCAAATAAAATATTAACTAATCTAATATATATATATATATATATATATATATATATATATATATATATATATATATATATATATATAGAGAGAGAGAGAGAGAGAGAGAGAGAGAGAGTATTTGATGGTGGTGATGGCTAACAGAAGTGTATGTGAGTGCCGACTAGAGGCGGTGGTTAATGGTGATTTTGGTTGATGGTGGTGGTTTCTCGATAGTAGTTAGTAGTGATTAGTAGAGATAATCGATTATGGTTGAGGATGGTAGTGGTGGGTGTTGCCAAAATTGTTGCTGAAATTTTAAATAAGAATAGTGGCGGAAAGGTTAGTTAGCTGCATTTTCAGCTCTTTTGCACTTCATTTGCATTTTATTTGAATTCTTTGTAATAAATATGTAAATAGGAGAATTGTAAGTGAGATTGACACTTTTTGAATGCTTGAATGCTAAGGATTTCCTGATTTCTCTCTCTTTCTGTGACTTCTCTATTCTTCTTGTTCTCTCTTTTAACTTCCACTGTATATATATTTAAAGAGAGATATTTCAAGAAAAAATCTCTAGCGATCCGTTAAACACCTAATTCCGGCAACGGCAAGCCAAAGATCAAAGAACAAACATATAATCATTAGGTGGGTTTTTAGTCGCTAGAATCCATAGGGACTACTACTTTCCACAAACAGATTCCATATGATTATAGTTTCTCACGTTTCCCAGAAAGTTACCGAGCCGTCCGACGAGATGAAGCATCAAAAAGTTCATTTTTTTTTTCTTTTTTATTTAGACTTAAAGTAAATATTTTGGGCGGTTTTATTTCCGTTAAATCCATGTCAGCTGGAATTTAACATCTTCACGCACCTAAAGTAAATGAATCTCACTGTTTGTGCCATGTCAGCTCTTTATGTCTAATAGCAACCTTTTTAAAGACAACATAAAAATGACGAAAATGAAATGGATTTACAAGAGAGGCGGGGACCACAATTAAAGATATTTGAAAGACAAAAATATTGAAGATTTAGCAGCTAAAAATGTGATGTGTCATATTTGTTATAGCAATTGTGGAACACACTCATTAAGAGGTGTTTATTAATAGCCATTCTATGAAATTTGAGTGTCAAAATGGAAAAGTTGTAAGTTTATTGTCACGACCCGAAAATTTTCATCAACAGGATCGTGATGGCGCCTAACATTTCGCTTTCTAGGCAAGCCAACGTTAGAGAATCATTAAACCAATTCCTTATTCCCATTCAGTAATTAACAATAATTAGCTAAGATGAAATATAATAAGTGCAGAATATCATAAAACTGTATTAATTACTATCACCCGGATCTGGAGTCACAATTCACGAGCATTCTATAATTTACTACAAGTAATAGTCTGAAAGAAATACAACTGTCTGAATGAAAGAAACAGTAGAACAGAAAAGATAGACGGGGACTTCAAGGTCCGTGAACGCCGACAGATCTACCTTGAGTCTCCGGACAGCGGACCAGTAGCAAATCTCGATCAGCCTGAGCCGGTATCAAAATCTGCACAGAAAGTGCAGAGTGCATCATCAGTACAACCGACCCCATGTACTGATAAGCGTCGAGCCTAACCTAGGCGAAGTAGTGACGAGGCTAGGACAAGACACCCACATATGACCTGAACAGTATAATCATGTTAGTGGCAACAATAGTAAATAGAGAAATAACGCAGAAATAATGAGAACGGGACATACAGTAGGGGAATACAACATAAAGAGTGAGAATAATAAAAAGACAGAATTAAACCGAAAATTCTTAAACGAATTGAGCAATTAAAATAGCAAGGAAAACTGCACGGCATCATCCTTCGTGCTTTTACTCTCAACCTCACCAAATAAATAAATAGAACAGCACGGCATCACCCTTCGTGTATTTACTTTCAACCTCACCAAATAAATAAATAGAACGACACGGCATCGCCCTTCGTGCATTAAACCTCTCATAATATACACGGCATCACCCTTCATGCTTTAAACCTCTCATAATATACACGGCATCACCCTTCGTGCTTTACACTCGTCCTCACAATATAAATAATGCATGCACGGCATCACCCTTCGTGCTTTATACTCCTCCTCGCCAATCACAGAATCAATAACAACAGATAGATAAGAGTATCACAAAGAAACCAGTATTTTACCCATAATCAATAGCACAATGTAATCTCAACCTTGAATCAATATTCAAAAGTTACCAAATCTCAGTGAAACCAGATATGAGTCACCCAACATTTCAAATAACCCGCTAAGCATGGATAATAGAATTTAAGACTACAAAATAGATAAGAATAGAATTTCACTCGCATGCTATGACTCGACAATGACGCATAGATGCTTGTCACCTCACCTATACATCGTATTTAACAACCAAACATGTAGCAAATGAACACATAGTACCTATTCCCTCAAGCCAAAGTTAGACATGACACTTACCTCGCTCTGAAGGCCACTTAATTCTCAATCACAACTTTTCCTTTGGAATTCACCTCTAAACCACTCGTATCTATTAAAAAATGACTCAATAATATCAAATATTGCTAAAGAAATCAATTATATTTCATAAATTAAATTTCCAAAATTTTCTTCCAAAAAGTCGAAAAAATCGACCCCGGACCCGCTTGGTCAAAACTCGAGGTTCGGACCAAAATCCTTTTATCCATTCACCCGAGAGCTCGAATATGTAATTAGTTTGGAATCCGACCTCAAATACAGGTCTAAATCCCCAAATTCCCGAAAACCCTAGTTTCTACCCTAACCCCTAATTCTACCATAAAAACTCTAGATTTTAGGTTGAACTCTAGTAAAATGAAGTAAAAGATTGAAAGAAACGAGTTAAGGAACACTTACCAATGATTTGGAGAAGAAAACGTCTTTGAAAAATCGCCCTAGGTCTCTTATCCTTTTGAAAACAAGAAGAAAAATGGCTGGAGTCCGAATTAAATGAACTCACTGCCCAGCGACCTTCGCACCTGCGGTGCTTTGGTAGCACCTGCGCATCCGCACATGCGGATAGGATGTGCACTTCTGCAGAAAAGGACTGGGCCAACTGGAGCCACCTGCGGACGGGGTTCTGCTTCTGCGGAGAAAAGTCCGCATATGCGGAAAAATGAAGTCCAGGCCTGGGTCGCACCTACGACCAAAGGCTCGCAGGTGTGGGCACACAAGATTTGGTGCACCAACAGCCTTGTTGAGGTTTGAACTCAACTCGCGCATCGCCCGAATGGCATCCGAGCTCTCGGGGCTCCAAACCAAACATGCACGCAAGTCTAGAAATATCATACGAACTTGCTCGTATGATCAAATCGCAAAAATAACACCTAGAATTATGAATTTATCACCAAATCAAATATAATTCTCAAGATCACTTTAAAATTCCTATCTTCTCAAGTGGACGTCCGAATCACGTCAAATCAACTTCGTTTCTCACCAAATTTCACAGACAGGTCTTAAATATCATAATGAACCTGTACCGGGATCCAAAATAAAAATACGGACCCGATACTAACAATGCCAATTATCAATCAATTCTTAAAAATAAATAATTTCCAAACATTTAATTTTCATCAAAAATTCATAACTCAAGCTAGGGATCTCCGAATTCGATTCCGGGCATATGCCCAGGTCCCATAATTTGATACGGACCTACCGGGAATGTCAAAGCACGGATCCGGGCCTGTTTACCAAAAATGTTGACCGAAGTCAACTAAAATCAATGTTTAAGGCAAAAATTCTTATTTTCATTAGTTTTCACCATAAAAGCTTTCCGAAAATCTGCCCGGACTGTGCACACAAATCGAAAGGGGGTAAAAATGAGATTTTTAAGGCTTACGAGCGCAGTTTCGAGTTCTAAAACATAAGATGACCTTTTGGGTCATCACATTTATATAGCAAAATGATAAATATAAATGCCCTTAGGTCATTCTGCCAAATATAAATGCACTTAATGCCTGAGATATGAATGATTACGATTCACACCTCCATTAAGTACAAACAAATGAGGCCTAAATCTCCTTCTAAGACCAATAAAACGTCCCCAAGGACCTCCTGAAATTTTGCATTGTTGCGACATATAATGGTGTAAAGTTTGTGCTTCATCTGTTTCTCTATTATAGTACATGCCGTTTTTCCAACCTATGATTATTTTGTAGAGACTCGAGGTTTAATTAAGAGCAATATAAATAATACAAATAAGTCAATTTGAGATCACAAGAATATTGTTACTATAAATTGATCACACTCAACTATGCCTTATAAAAAGGACTAAGCGGTCGCTGTAAAAATAATTTGGTTCAAGAGTCCGGAGTCGAATCCCACAGGGAACTAACCTATTTTCTACAACTTTTTAGTATCGCTAATGATAAGCTCAGACAACTTTCAGAGTTCAAGAATTGATTTGCGAATTAACAAAAATTACCTAACTAAGAAAAAATGACAATAAAAACTATCAACTAGTAATAATGAAGTTGAACCAAGGAGAAAAAGATCCAGAGTTTATGGTTTCCCCAATTGCCGGTTTAATTCCTAACACATTAGCTATAATCTCACCGCAACACTCTCTAAGGATGATGAGTTCTTGTTTATCTCAATTATCTCTCGATCAATTACGATAATTTACTACAAGTAGTTTCTCGAACTACTCTAGCTGACAATTCATACAACTCATAAAAATCGGGCCAAAGCTTTGTGTAACGACCCGGTCGGCCGTTTTAAGTATTACAGCCCCGTTCCCCTATTTACTACTCAATTTATGCTTTATAGTTGTTATGTGACTTGCCAGGATAATTGGTTCGGGTCCGGTGAGGTTTCAGAATGAATTGAGAGCCTTAATCTCAAGGATGAAAGCTTAAATTGAAAAGATTGACCGGATATTGACTTATATGTAAATATCCCCGGAATAGAGTTTTGATGATTTCAATAGCTCAGTATGTTGATTTTGGACTTAAGAGTGTGTCCGAAAAATTATTTGGAAGTTCGTAGTTAAATTAGGCTTGAAATGCTGAAAATAGGAAATTCAAGTTTGGAAGTTAGACCGGTGAGTTGACTTTTTTATATCGGGGTGTCACGACCCCAATTCATCCTTCGTAGGATGTTGTGATAATACCTAGTCTCTAAGACTACGTAAGCCTAATAATTTGTGGAATAACATAATAAGAGTCAGAAACGCAAACCCTCAATAGTTGGAATAAATGAAAACTGCAAGTCAAATAACTACAACTCCCAAAACCCGGTAGAAATAAGTCACAAGCGTCTAAGAGAAATACCAAGTGTCTCTATACGTCTGAGTCTACTAAAAATAAGGAAAACAACATGATAAGGATAGAGGGGGACTCCGAGGTCTGCGGACACTGGCAGATGTACCTTGAAGTCTCCACGTACGGCTATGTCATTGGTATATGGCCTGATAGGAAGAATCCGGATCTGCACAAAACGATGTGCAGAAGAGTAGCATGAGTACATCACAACGTTACCCAGTAAGTGCCAAGCCTAACTTCGGTAGAGTAGTGACGAGGTCAGGTCAGGCCATACTGAAAATAATAGGAAAATAAGGCAGAAGATATAATAATGTAATGAAATGACTAAGAAGTGAACAATGAGGATTCACAGGAAGACAACAACACATCAAATAGAGGTAAACAACAAGGGCGCTCCCGAGGTGCCGCATCGTGGTCTCAAAAGTAAATGTGAAACAACGAGGGGGGGATATCCCGAGGAATCGCCTCATAGTCTCAAAAGTAAATATGCAATAATAGGGGGATCTCTCGAGGAATCGCCTCCTAGTCCCAAAAGTAAATATGCAATAGCAGGGGAATCTCTTGAGTAAACGCCTCGTAGTACCAAAAGTAAATATGTGATAGGGGATCTCCCAAGTAAACACCTCGTAGTCCCACAAGTAAATATATGTGATAGGGGATCTCCCGAGAAACCGCTTCGTAGTCCCAAAAGTAAATATGCAGCAGATAACAGAAGAAACAACGAATTTACAACAAGAAACCTTACAATTAAGGATTTAATTCAAATCAAGGAAACATGTAATTCAGCTAAGCATGTTGCACAGATTGCAAGAAAGAGTTAAGACACGTAGGCATGCGATATTAGACTAAACATGATAGCTACACATACTAAGGAGACTCAGTTAAGGAATAAAAAGGAGACTACTCAGCAAGAATCGAAATTTCCACATTTAGCCCATGTACGCACTTGTCACCTCGCGTACACGGTACTCACATATCACAAAATGTTACAATAATATCAAATCCTAAGGGGATTTTCCCCACACCGGGTTAGACAAGTCACTTACCTCAAATCTCGCTCAATCAGTCAAGTAGTATGCCTTTGACTCGCGAATCGGCCTTCAACGCCTCGAATCTAGTCACAGTTAATTTGATTCAGTCAATACAAATTATAGGAATTAATTCCATATAAAAATACTAATTTTTCAACAAAATCTGAAATTTCACTATAAAATAGGCAATACCAAAACTGGTGATGTAGTCAATGCAGTCTTGAGCTTTTGAAGCTCTCCTCACATTTCTCGGTCCACCTGAACGGAGCACCCTTCTAGGTCAATCTGGTCATAGGTGCTGTAATAGACGAGAAACCTTCCACAAATCGACGGTAATACCCCGACAAGCTAAGAAAATTCCGGATCTCTATAGCTGAGGATGGTCTGGACCAACTCTGCACTGCCTCAATGTTTTTCGGATCTACCTTGATCCCCTCGCTCGATACTACATGACCCAAGAATGCCACTGAATCTAGCTAGAATTCACACTTTGAAAATTTTACATATTGCTTCTTTTCTCTCAAGGTCTGAAGCACAGTCATCAGGTGCTGCTCATGATCTTCCCGACTCCGGGAGTACACCAGAATGTCGTCAACAAACACAATGACAAAAGAATCAAGACAGGGTTGAAATACACTTTTCATCAAGTGCATAAATGTTGCTGGGCTGTTAGTCAGCCCAAAAGACATCACAAGGAACTTGTAATGACCGTACCGAGTCCTGAAAGCAGTCTTCGGGATATCTGTCTCGTGAATCTTTAACTGATGATAGCCTGAACACAAGTCGATCTTAGAGAACACTCTGGCATCCTGAAGTTGTTCAAACAGGTCATCAATACGTGTCAATGGATACTTGTTCTTCATTGTAACCTTGTTCAACCGGAGGTAATCAATACACATCCGCATAGAACCATACTTTTTCTTCACAAATAAGATAGGAGCACCCCAAGGAGACACACTAGGCCGAATGAAGCCCTTACCAAGCAACTCTTGCAACTGCTCCTTTAACTCTTTCAACTCTGTTGGGGCCATACGATAAGGTGGAATAGAAATGGGTTAGGTGCCCGGTAACAAATCAATGCCAAAGTCAATATCTCTATCGGGTGGCATGCCCAGGATATCCGCCAGGAATACATCTGAATAATCCCTCACTACCAGAACTGACTCGATGGTAGGAGTATCAACACTAACATCTCTCACATAGACCAGATACGCATCACGGCCCTTCTCAACCATTCGTTGAGCCTTAAGAAATGAAACAACCCTGCTAGGAACATCATCTAAGGTACCTTTACACTCTAGCCGCAGTAAACCTGGCATAGCCAATGTCACCGTCTTGCCATAACAATCAAGGATAGAGTGATAGGGCGATAACCAGTAAATGCATAAAATAACTTCAAAATCCACCATACTGAGCAATAATAACTAAGATATGGTCTCAAAACCACTGATAATAATCAAACACGACCGATACACGCGGTCAACAATAATAGAAACACCCACGGGTATAGATACATAAATAGGGGAACTCAAAGAATCACGGGATACACCCAAATATGGGGCAGAATAAGATGACACATAGGAATAAGTGGAGCCTGGATCAAATAGGATAGATGCATGTCTATGACAGACTGGAACAATACTAGTGATAACAGAATCGGATGCAACTATCTCCGTCCTAGCAGGAAGAGCATAATATCTGGCCTAGCCTCCCCCTATAGGGCGACCTCTACCTGTCCGACCTTCATCTCTACCTGGATGTACAAGTGGGGTGGTAGCTGGTGCTGTAATCATAGCCTGAGGACCTGGTGGAACACGCGGTGCATGAGTAGTCTGTGGAGGTGAAACCCTCCTAAGTCTGGGGAAATCCCTCACCAAATGACGAGTGTCAACAAACTCAAAACAAGCTCTCGGAGGACGTGGATGTTGTGACTAGCTTGGGCCTGATCGACTGGACTGGCTGCTAGAAGCACCCCATACAGGAGGTACACTAGACACTGGCAGTTTATAATAGGGATCTTGGGGCCTAAGAGTGGCCGGAGTACCGCTGGCGGCTGAAAGTGCGGAATGAACAAGGAGACTCCCACAACCCCTACACTGGCGAGCTGCAGCTAGGAAATGAGTACCACTATAGGTGCCAGACTCTCGAACCTCTTGGCCTCCCTCTCCTATCTATCCCGAGTCAGCATGCCCTCCAATCTCCTAGAAATCCCCACTACCTACTGGTATGCGATGTCCATCTCCAACTCTCAGGCCATGCTAAGTCTGATGCTAGGGTTGAGCCCCTCAATAAATCGACGAAACCGCTCTCGAATAGTAGAAACCAAGGCTGGTGCATACCTATCCAAATCGCTTAATCATACTGCATACTCTGACACGGTCATAGAACCCTGGCACAACTATTCAAACTCTGCACACTATGCATCTCTGAGACTCTGGAGAACATACTCCTTCAAGAACATATATGAGAACTGAGTCCAAGTGAGTGAAGCTACCTCGGTCGGACTACCCAACTCATATGTTCGCCACCATTAGTAGGCCTCTCCTCTAAGCTGGAATGCAGTGAAAGAAACCTCACTAGTCTCCACAACACCCATAGAACGGAGAATACGGTGGCACTCTTCAAGAAAAACATGGACATCCTCTGACGCCAAGCCATTGAAATTAAAAGGGTGGTACTTTTTGTACCTCTCGAGCCTGAGAAGCTCCCCCTCTGAAACTGCAGCCCTAACCTCGGGCAGAATTGGAGCTACTGGCTGCATGGGTAGGACCTCTGGAACCTAGTCGACCTGGACCCACTGCTCTGGGGTACCGGCGACGGGTGTCTATTCTCCTCCCCCGGCCTGAGATGTGGCAGGATCAAGTGGAATCAACCCTGCCTGAGCTAGAGTGCCAAACATACTCAAACACTGTGCAAGAATCTCCTGAAGTGCATGGGTAGTAATAGGCGTCTCAGGTGCATGCTCTCCAACCTCTGCAACAGCTCGTGCAGGTGATCTGGCTGCACCACGTGGTCTTCCTCAGCCTCTTGCCCGCTCCAAAAACTGGTAGAAATAAATCATAAGCTTCAAAGAGAAATACTAAGTGTCTTTATACGTCAGAGTCTACTAAATATAAGGACAAATAACATGATAAGGATAGAGGAGGACTCCGAGGTCTGTGGACGCTGGAAGATATACCTTGAAGTCTCCACGTATGGCTATCTCACTGGTATCTGGTCGGATAGGAAGAACCTGGATCTGTACAAAAAGATGTGCAAAAGTGTAGCATGAGTACACCACAACGGTACCCAGTAAGTGTCAAGCCTAACCTTGTAGTCCCAAAAGTAAATATGTGGTAGGGGGATCTCCCGAGGAACCTCCTCGTAGTGCCAAAAGTAAATATGCAGTAGATAACAGAAGGAACAACGAATTTACAACAAGAAACCTTACAATTAAGGATGTAATTCAAATAAAGGAAACAGGTAATTCAGCTAAGCATGTTGCACAAATTGCAGGTAAGAGTTAAGGCATGTAGGCATGCGATACTAGACTACCCATGATAGATACACATACTAAGGAAACTCAGTTAAGGAATAAAAAGGAGACTACTCAGCAAGAATCAAAATTTCCACATTTAGCCCGTGTACGCACTCATCACCTCGTGTACACAGCACTCACATATCACAAAATGTTACAATAATATCAAATCCTAAGGGGATTTCCCCCACACCGGGTTAGACAAGCCACTTACCTCAAATCTGGCTCAATCAGTCAAGTAGTATGCATTTGACTCGCGAATCGGCCTCCGAACATCTCGAATCTAGTCACAGTTAATTTGATTCAGTCAATACAAATGATAGGAATTAATTCCATATAAAAATACTAATTTTACAACAAAATCCAAAATTTCACTAAAAATAGCCATTGGGGAACAAGCGCAAGTGCTTCTACGGACAGCAGTCCGCTTCTGCGAAGAAGCGTCCGCTTTTGAGGTCCAGTGCCCTCCTTAGCCCAGGCCGCATCTGCGACCAGTTGGTCGCTACTGCGAGCTCGCTTCTGCGGGGCCATGACCGCATCTGCGGGCTCACCTGGACATTCCAAAGTCCGCTCTAGCGGCTCGAAGGCCGCTTCTTCGGTGCCGCACCTGCGACCCAAAATGCGCAGGTGCGATTGCACCAGACACAAGAAAGCTTCAGCTATGTTATAAGTCCAATCTTTGTCCGTTAACCACCCGGAATCCATCCGAGGCCCCCAGAACCTCAACCAGATATACCAACCAGTCTTAAAACATCATACGAACTTAATTGAGCCTTTAAATCACATCAAACAACGCTAAAAATACAAATCATACCCCAATTCAAACTTAATGAAACTAAGAAATTCCAATTTGTGCATTCGATGTTGAAACCTATCAAATCAAGTCCGATTGACATCAAATTTTTGCACACAAGTCATAAATGAGATAACGGACCTATAAAAATTTTCAGAATCAGATTCTGACCTTGTTATTAAAAAGTCAACTCCCCGGTCAAACTTCCAAACTTAAATTTCTTATATTCACCAGTTCAAGCCTAATTTAACAACGGACTTCCAAATAATTTTTCGGACGCGCTCCTAAGTCTAAAATAACCATACGGAGCTAATGGAATCATCAAAACTCTATTTCGGGGTCATTTACACATAAGTCAACATCCGGCCAACTATTTCAACTTAAGCTTTAAACCTTGGAACTAAGTGTTCCAATTCATTTCAAAACCTCACCTGGCCCGAACCAATTACCCCCATAAGTCATATAACAACTATATAGCATTGAGCAGTAAATGGGGGAACAAGGCTGTAATACTCAAAACAGCCGGTCGAGCCGTTACACGAGGTCAAAATCCTATTGAATGTAGGTTTTGGCATTGAATGTAGAAGTTGGAATTTCTTAGTTTCATTCAGCTTGAATTGAGGTATGATTCGTGGTTTTAGCATTATTTTAAACCATTTGAGGCTTCAACTAAGTTCATATGATGTTTTAGAACTTGTTGGTGTATTTAATTGAGGTCCTGGAGGCCTCAGATGAGTTTCAGATGGTGAGAAGGTCTGCAATCGCGTAAGATTAGCTGGGCAGTGGAGGATTTTGTTCTACGCGATCACGAGAAGGGGGCTGCAATCACGTGGTTGTGGGATGTTGTGCTTCGCGAATGCGCGGCTAGGGTCACATTCACGTAGAGAAATTTGAGCAGTAGTGGAGGTCACAAATTTGTTCTATGTGATAGTGTGAAGCAGGTTGCGATCGCGTAGGTGTGAGGGACATTGCTTCGTGATCGCGTCGGCATTTATGCGATCGCGGAAGCCATTTTTAGGGGTAGATTATTTTGTTCTTCGCGATCGCAGGACTTGGTCCACGATCGCATAGAGGAAATGACTGGGCAAAAGATTTAAGTTCTGAAAATGGAACTTCGTCCCATTTTCCATTATTGACAATATAGAGCTCTGGAAGAGGCGAATTTCGGGAGAGTTTCAAGGAAAACATCGGGGTAAGTGTTCTTAACTCAATATTGGTCAAATTACCCGAATCTATGGTAAAATTGAAGATTTGAGTGTCGAGTTGATGTCGGAATTTGGTAAATTTGGTATAGTTGGACTCGTGGTTGAATGTGCGTTCATATTTTGTAACTTTTGTTGGGTTCCGAGACATGGGCCCCACTGGCGATTTTTGAGTTTAATTTTGGATTTTGTTGGAAAATTAGTATTTTCATATGGAATTAATTCCTATAATTTATATTGATTGTATCGAATTAATTGTGACTAGATTCGAGGCGTTCAGAGGCCAATTTGCGAAACAAAAGCATATTGGAATAAAGAATTACATGGATTGAGGTAAGTAACATCTAAACTTTGTTCTGAGGGTATGAATCCCTGAATTATGTATTATATGAATTATTTGGAGGTGATGCACATGCTATGTGACAGGCGTGTGGGCGTGCACCATAGAAACTGTGAGTTAAATAAATTCCGTAGAGATGTAGTCATTATTCGCATGTTCCCCAAGTGTTAGAGAAATTGAGCTGAAGCTCGTATTAAAGATCATGTTTAGGCTACGTGCCAATATTTTGGGACCCACAGGGTCGCGTTGCTATTGAAGTAATTATTTTAAAATGTAAATTTCTTTCCCAGTCATGTTCATCCATGTGTGAAGATATTTATGGGATCGAGTTGCACGCCGCAACATGACATATTGGCTTTATATTTATTATATGGATCGGAAGAGCACACTGCATCATGCCTTATAGGCTTTATTATAATGGGATTGGACTGCATGTCGCAGTAGGCCATACTGACTTTATATAGTGCTTGGGTTGAAGGAGCCCCTCCGGAGTCTGCACCACCACAGTGAGCGCAATTTATGTTTATATTCGTGATGGACTTCCCAGGACACGTAGTTGCCTTATTTATTTACTTATATGAGGCATGGATCTTGTCTGAATCATTTATATCTAGGGATGGATCTTCCCCTGGGCTGGATTGACCTTATACAATACTGAGTGATTAACTGTCAGTTGATGTGTATATATATATGGGATGGATCTTCCCTGGGCTGGATTGGCCATATACAGTACTAAGTGATTGAATATTTTGAGATTCTGAGTGCGCGAGGTTTCCACTGAGGCACATCACATACAACATGTACATTGGCATGTAGATATATAGATGTCATAGTCCTCATATCATTAAAAATTGATCTATTTTATTTGTACTGAGTTTAACTGTTGAACTTGAAAGTATGCCTACATTTTGTACTGTTATTTCTATATTGGACTGTACCTGTGGAGCTCGTCACTATTTTCAGCCCAAAGGTTAGTCTTGTTACTTATTGAGTACATGTGGTCGGTTATACTCATACTACACTTTGCACTTCATGTGCTGATTCAGGTACTTCCGGATACAGTGGCTGCCTGATTTCAGAGTTTGATCTGTTAGAAACTATCGAGGTAGCTGCTTGGTGTCTGTACACCTGGCCTCTCTTTCCTTTCAGTTATTTGTATTGTTTTATATATTTCCAGACAGTATTTTATCATTTAGAAGCTCATGTACTCAGTGACACCGTATTATGGGAGTGTATTTATATCAGTATGAGTGAAGTTTTCCTATTAAATTTAAATATTATGTTTTCAAACTTAAAAGAAATTGTGGCTTATTGAGGTTGTCGTCTTGCCTAGTATTGAGATAGGCGACATCACGGCACGAGGATTTTGGGTCTTGAGAAGTTGGTATCTGAGCCTAGGTTACATAGGTCTCATGAGTCATGAGCAGGTTTAGTAGAGTCTTGCGGATCGGTACAGAGACGTCTGTACTTATCTTCGAGAGGCTGCCGAACCCTTAGGAAAATTTCACTTTCTTCTATTCTGTCGTGCGAATTTGTTGATTCCGAAAACTAAAAATATTTCTTATTCTATTCTCTCACAGATGGTGAGGACACGTACTACCGAATCGGATGGTCAGCCACCAGTGCCACCAGTTAGGGTCGCGAGAGACCGGGGCCGTGGTAGAGGTCGAGGTATAGCTCGTACAACACTTGGAGCAGCACATGTATAACCACTAGTTGTTGCAGCTTAGGAGAAGGTTCGAGATATAGTTGAGCCGACGGGACCAACGCAGGCACCAAATATGCCTATTGTTATTCCAGGCCTTCAGGAGGCTTTAGCCTAGATATTGACTGTTTGCACTGGCCTTGCTCGGGTGGTTTCTACTCAGGCCGCACCAGCCACTTCTCAGGCCGGGGGAGGTACTCATACCTCTTTCACCCATACTCCAGAGAAGGTAGTGCAGGGACTACAGATACTGGGGGCACTACTAGTTTAGTTGGTTGCAACTGCTCAGGTCCAAATGGGTCTTATTATGAATGGCAAAGAGCAGAAGAGATTAGAGAGGTTTGGGAGACTCCATCCTCCAACATTCAGTGGAACTGAGTCAGAGGATGCTTAGGACTTCTTGGACAGATGCCAGTGGATGCTTTGTACAACAGGTATTCTGGAACCAATGGAATCTCATTTACTACTTTCCAGCTGACCGGAGGTGCCTTCAGATGGTGGAAGACTTATGAGAGGAGTAGACCAGTTGGTGCAGCACCACTTTCATGGCATGAGTTCTCCGTATTATTCCTGGAAACGTTTATGCCACAGACCCGCAGAGAGGAACTACACAGGCAGTTCGAGTATATACGTCAAGAGGACCTGTCTGTGACCCAGTATGAGATGCAGTTTTCAGAATCGGTTCGTCATGCACTTTGGTTGGTACCTAGTGAAAGGGACAAGATCAGGAGGTTCATAAATGGCCTCAACTAGTAGTTCCATTTTTTTATGACTCTGGGAAATGTAGCAAGTGCTAAATTCGATGAGGTGGTTGACAGTGCTCGAAGGCTAGAAATCACTCGTACTCAAGAGCGTGAGGAGAGGGAGGCCAAGAGGTATCATGGTACGTGTAATTCCAGTGGTGTTCCTTCTAGGGGACAATCCTATCATAGTAGGGGTCGACCTTATAGGCCCGCTCAGATGGCTCGTCCATCTCATCATGGCGCATCAGCTAGCCATGGTTCATACAGTGCTCGACCAAGTGAGTCTTCTTTTAGTGCACTTCCAGCTCAGAGTTCATCTCATGCACCATCAATTCAAGGTTCATATGTAGCAGGTTCTTCTGGTAGTTATTCTAGATCTCGAGGTTTGCCTCAGAACTTGCCACTATTTTTCGAGAGGGACTGCTATGAGTGTGGAGAGCTAGGTCATGTGTGGAAATATTGTCCCCACCTTTCGCGAGGTCTAGTTCAGTAGAGGAGTCAGGCTACAATTCCTGCACCAGCTGTTATTCCACCCACCCAGCCAGCTCGGGGTGGGGCTCAGGCAACCATGGGTCTCCCTAGAGAGGGAGGTCAATCAGGTGGCGGTCAGGCCCGATTCTATGCTATTCCTGCCAGGCCAGATGTCATTGCTTCAGATATAGTAATCACATGTATTGTATCAGTATGCCACATGGAAGATTCTATATTATTTGACCCTGGTTCAACATATTCGTATGTATCATCATATTTCTTCGTTACCTGGATATGCCCCGTGAGCCCTTAGTTTTACCTGTTCGTATATCTATACCGGTGGGCGATACTATTATTATGGACCGTATGTATCAGTCATGTGTGGTAACTATTGGGGGACTGGAGGCTAGAGTCTTTCTCTTATTGCTTAGTATGGTTGATTTCGATGTAATCTTGGGTATGGATTGGTTGTCTCCATGTCATGCTATTTTGGACTGTCATTCAACAATTGTGATGTTGACGATACCGGAATCACCGAAGGTCGAGTGGAGAGGTTCTCTAAATTATATTCCCAACAAATAATTTCTTATTTGAAGGCCCATGTATGGATGGGAAGGGGTGTTTGTCATATTTGGCCTTTGTGAGAGATTTTGATGCAGACACTCCTACTATTGATGTTGTACCGGTAGTGCGAGACTTTCCGGATGTATTTTCTGCAGACCTGCCGGGTACGACACCCGTCAGGGATAATGATTTTAGTATTGACTTGGTGTCGGGTACTCAGCCGATTTCTATTCCTCTATATCGTATGGCACTGTCCGAATAGAAAGAATTGAATGAGCAACTTCAGGAACTTCTCGATAAGGGGTTTATTAGGCCTAGTGTGTTGCCTTGGGGTGCACCAGTTCTATTTGCGAAAACGAAAGATGGTACTATGCGGATGTGTATCGACTACACATAGTTGAACAAAGTTACAATCAAGAACAAGTATCTTTTGCTACGTATTGATGATTTATTTGACCAACTTTGGGGAGCGAGGTTGTTCTCCAAAATTGATTTCATCAAAGAATCATGTCATTATTCGCATGTTCCCGACGTGTTAGAGAAATTGAGTTGAATCTCGCATTAAAGATCATGTTTAGCTACGTGCCGATATTATGGGATCCACAGGGCCGCGTTGCTATTGAATTAATTATTTTAAAATATAAATTCCATTCCTAATCATGTTCCTCCATTTGTGAGGATATTTATGGGATCGAGTTGCATACCGCAGCAGGCCAAATTGGCTTTATATTTATTATTATATGGATCGGGACTGCACGCCACAACATGCCTTATAGGCTTTATTATTATGGGATCATACTGCACACCAAAATAGGTCATACTGGCTTTATATAGCACTTGGGTTGAAGGAGCCCCTCCGGAGTCTGCACTCCCCACAGTGAGCGCCATTGATGTTTATATTTGGGATGGACTTCCCAAGGCACGTAGTTGCCTTATTTATTTACTCATATGATGGATGGATCTTCCCTGGACATGGATCTTGTCCGAATTATTTATATCTGGGGATGGATCTTCCCCTGGGCTGGATTGGCCTTATACAGAATTGAGTGACTGATTGTCAGTTTTGGGGTGTGTGTGTGTGTGTGTGTGTGTGTGTGTGTGTGTGTGTGTGTGTGTGTGTATATATATGGGATGGATCTTCCCTGGGATGGATTGTCCATATACAGTACTGAGTTATTGAATATTTTGAGATTGTGAGTACGCGAGGTTTCCACTGAGGCGTATCACATACAACATGTACATTGGCATGTAGATATAGAGATTTCATAGTCCTTATATCATTGAGAATTGATCTATTTTATTTGTACTGAGTTTAACTGTTGAACTTGAAAGCATGCCTACATTTCTGTACTGTTATTTCTATATTGGACTGTACATGTGGAGCTCGTCACTACTTTCAGCCCAAAGGTTAGTCTTGTTACTTATTGAGTATATGGAGTCAGTTGTACTCATACTACACTCTGTACTTCGTGTGCAGATCCAAGTACCTCCGGATACGGCGTCTGCTAGATTTCAGAGTTTTATCTGTTGGAGACTATCGAGGTAGCTGCTTGGCGTCCGCAGACCTTGTCTCTCTTTTCTTTCAGTTATTTGTACTATTCTATATATTTTCAGATAGTATTTTATCAGTCAGACTATATTTTCATTTTGATTCTCAGTGACACCAGGTTTTGGGAGTGTATTTATATCAGTATGAGTGGAGTTTTCCTATTAAATTTAAATATTATATTTTCAAACTTAAAAGAAATTGTGGCTTATTGAGGTTGTCGGCTTGCCTAATATTGAGATAGGCGACATCACGACACGCAAATTTTGGGTCTTGACACTTTATTATCTCTAATCTCGCTTTTAAATCCAAGTAATTAATCTCTTAACTTATTCGAAAGTGTCGTAGTTCATCAACAACAATCTAATCAAGTGTTCTTTCTCAAGCAGCATAAAATAACTAGACATGATTAATCAAGGCCCCTTTAATTAACCACAAGAAATACTTAGTTGAACAATTAGAGAGTAAAAACGATTCAATTATATCAATACGCAATCAAGAAACTTCATCTAACAATTGGTTCCATCAACCCTAGATGACTGGTTTAGCTACTCATAATTGTGTAAATAATCATAATAATATCCAAAAGCATTCAACTACAAATTAAAAGAAAAGCGGAGAGACAAAACTCTTGTGATTCCAGTTCGAGAGTGTTTCGTAGCCTCCTGCCTCTCTAATGATGTCTAACCCTTCAAAAACTAACTTTAAGAGGTATTTATATGGTGAGGCCGAGATCTACACGTCCAAACATAATGAGAAAATAAAAATGGCTTGGATGAGCATCGATGGCGCGGGGCATTGTCAGAGGCACCAACATTACTCCGCAAGGCACCATCAGAGGCACCAACACTACCCCACGAGGCACTATCAGAGATGCCAATGACAATGCCATGGACAAAGCCTTGCACTGTCTATGGCTGTGACTTTTCATTGCCTTGCACGTCTTCTTTTATTGCTCCATTTTATAGCTTTGAGGTACCATTTCGTGCAACTTTTCTCTACTTCATGTCCAAGCATTCCTACACGTAAGATAAACTCTATTAAGCTCAATTGTCGCACAAATTAGCATCCAAACAACAAGCAAGTAGGATAAATAACGTCAAAATATATGAAATTACAGCATTACATCAGAAATCAACAATGTACATTTTATATTTAAAGTAACGTCAAAATGCCGTCAAGAATTTGATAAGCACACTAACTGTGTACCTTATAAATGTACCGAAAATCTATCCATTGCACTTAATAAGAACCATTCTTTCTCATGTAACACAAAAGATCTATTCATTCTTATGTAACGAAGAAGATATGATTTACATTTGCACTGCTTAACAGGTAGCAAAAGAATGAGTTGTGTACGGACTTTAGTGCTTGGGCGCTCTAATTCCTACTCGACCAACGTCTTACAATCCTTAAAATCATTTTCATCTCTCGAATCCCTTGCTTATGAATTAAGTATGATTTATGAATATAGTAATCTCGCAGCTCCGGCCATCACTTACGGTAAGCTATAAAAAATCATTAGTATTAGTATTATTACTAGTCTCAGTATACGCTCGTTGCGCGTGTACCTTATGCGATCATAACTAATCTTTTTCTTATAGAATGCAATCATCCAAAAACCTTATGCGAAATTCTTAAATAAGTTAATTTGAACTGATAACTGTACATGAGAAATTGTAGACAAAAATTACAATTCACAACCTTTAATTTGTAATTCTCTATGAAAAATAATTTCACTTGTACTTTATTTCAGCATAGATACTGTTCCTAATAAAAATAACCTGCATAATATCAAAACTATATTTTGTTATAAATATATGGGTGTGTTGTGGCGTACATGCCCTCATTTAATGCAAACTTCTATTTACTTAGTATGAGTTTTACCAATATACTCGAAAAGTAGGTTTTGATTAACGATGCCATTTTGAGCCCAAACTCATCCAACCGCCCAAGAGATTAATGGGTTGGGCTACAAATATTTTAGCTCATGAGTTTATTTGGGCTGAACCCAAGATAATCTATTATTTTTTATAGCTCATTCTGACCCATGAAGTAGCCCAAATACAACCCACGAAACTCATCCAAAACAAAAGGATCTCAACCAAATTTATCTAGAAATTTACTTAGTTGCCCCATCATTAGTTTTTGTATCTAAGTTTAAAAATTATAACCAAGCTATTTAAGTTGCCCCACTCTATTCTTTTCGATTTTCTGCACCACCCACCCCCACCCCCCCCCCCTCCCGCGCAATTTTATTTTTACCTTTGTTTTTGTTTGTATTTTTTGTATTTTCGTTTTTCTGCACCATCCAGTCATCCATCCTACCCCGCACCCTCTCCCCCCGCAATTTTTTTTTTGTTTGTATTTTTAATTCCCCTCCCCCCACCCCCACCCCGGCAAAATCTTTTTCAAATTACACATTTTAAAATCTAATTTCAGAACTTTTGATTGCTAACTTACACCATGAATTTCATATCACGTAACCATATCACGATAATTCTACTACCAGTTATGATTGAGGAATATATATGTTATAGGTTTTATGAAAATAATCTTGTCCTTCGTGTTAGAATGCTTTTGCATTATAAATATGGTTCGAAGTTAAATATTTCTTTTTTTAAAATATTTTTATAAGATAAATTTTAATTAAAATTTAAATTATTAAATTTTAAAATTTCCTATCTAATTCAAAAAAGGAATGATTTACTTAGCCATCTTTCATTTTTTTAATTCACCACCCTTTAAACAGTAAAAATATCTAGAGAGTTTGGCTAAATCATATAAAAGAACATATGTTATTGCATTCTACTTCTACTGGTAAATTTTATATTATATTTTAAAAAATACCGAAAATTAACCGAACCGTACCGATACTGAAGAGAAACCGGCATGATTGGGACGATTTCGAAAAGTTTAATTTTGGTTATACATAATAGAATAACCGAAAATTTGGTATGGTACAAATTTTATAAAATAACCGGCTGAACCGAACCATTGACAGATATGATGCCAAAATTATGTGCAACTAATATTAATTTTAGACCAAAAAAAACTCAAATAAAAGGCAAGGGAATGAAGGATAAACTGACATAAATACACTGCAAATAAATAGACTTGATGAAAAAAGAAAAAATATATATATGTTCAAGGAAATCTCCAATTGCGGAAGTCGTTTAACGAAGGCAACATACTTTGAAGATGTGATTCTTGATTAGTTGAAATATTAGGACTCCTACATGATACAAATAAGGAATGATGTAACACGTAAATTTTAGTTAATTTTGAATTTTTAAATATTAGAAAATAATTATTATAAATGACTATTATATCAGATGTAAGATCTATTTTTAAAAGGTAAAAAAGTGAACGACATTTCGCTAAGGATTTCGTGCTTTTAATATAATATATAGATTATTATCATTGCCATTACTACTAGCATTATTATTATTATTATTATTATTATTATTATTATTATTATAATATAGTGGTTCGAGAGTAGCATCTTATTTTCCTTTGGTTAATCAAGTGGTAAATATTTTTTCAATTTCACATTTTTTGTAAAATATTTACTATAGTAATACTGTGACATTTATTTAACAAGCAATAAAATAGTCGCTTATAGCCGTCGGCTCCACGCACGAAATGATCCTCCACACATTTCCATTATTGGGCTCCAACAAGAAATCCATCATCCCTTTTTAAGCCAAACAATACATAAAGTAGCTCTCGATATAACAGTAAAAATAAGACGTATATATGGATCGTCTCTGTATCCATCCATTTATGAAAAGATCACTACCGTCATCGCTTCCTCAACCATACAATCTGTTCTTGCATTGATCACAACTCTTGGTTTGTAATTTAAAACAAGTCATAAATTGTAATACTATAAATTATCTAATTAAGAATAAAATAAAATTTAATGTTACAATAATTATAAATATAAAAATATGTCATTTTTAGACATAAAAAGAAATAACATTACATAAATTAAGACCGAAGGAATCATCGTAGATAAACCTATAAATATCAATTTCTACTTTTATTTTTTCCTAGGTAAGTGTACATATACCTAACTGGCCATACTTAGCAGGGGCGAAGCTATGTTGGCCCAAAGGTGGTCAACTCAACACTCTTCGCCGAAAGTTTATACTACGTATAAGGTAAAATATTATTTGATATTGATTAAAAATAAACTTTGAACACCCTTGCATAGCCCACTAGCAAAGGATGATCAAAATTTGAATACTCTTATTGAATTTTCTCGTTTCGCCACTGATACTTAGTATTTCCTTGTGTGCGCGTATATAGTCATAGTGTCATACTAATTTCCAATTGTGTGTATATATATGTGTCCGTTTAGGCAATTAATTGATATATAGGAGTATCGCATAAAGCTAGGGAATTGAAGTAGTGTTATTTGTTCATTAACCATATCATGGCCGCTTCGGCATTATTATCATCACTTGTTTCCATTTGTGACAAATCCTTCGTCAAACCTTCTACTCTCACCCCTTCTACACTTAGACTTCACAAGCTATCTTTCGTCGATCAATCCCTCAGTAATATGTATATTCCTGTGGCCTTTTTTTACCCTAAACCGCAAAGAGAAGAGTCAAACAATTCTCAACTTTCCCATATAGCTGATTTGTTGCAGACATCTCTGTCACAAACTCTAGTCTCTTACTATCCTTACGCAGGAATATTGAGAGACAATGCTACTGTTGAGTGTAATGACATGGGAGCTGAGTTCTTGAGTGTTAAAATAAATTGTCCTATGTCTGAAATCCTTAACCATCCTCATGCAACTGATGCAGAGAGTATAGTTTTTCCAAAGGACTTGCCTTGGAAGAATAATTATGAAGGTGATAATTTACTTGTGGTTCAATTAAGTAAGTTTGATTGTGGGGGAATAGCCATTAGTGCATGTTTATCGCATAAGATTGGCGATGGTTGCTCTGTGATTAATTTTCTTAATCATTGGGCTAATGTCACTCGTGATCGTAGATTTGTAGTTCCTTCTCCTAGATTTGTAGGAGATTCTATTTTCTCTTCACTAAATGGTCCTCTTATTGCTCCACAAATTATGTCTAATGTTAGTGAGTGCGTACAGAAAAGACTCATTTTTCCAACCGCCAAATTGGATGCTCTTCGTGCTAAGGTAATATTACCACTAGTTCACTAGCTATTTTTATATGTCTTTTAAAATTTGTGCACATTACTTTTACAAAGATATTCGGGGTACCTCTGTTCTCGTTTATGTGGCATAGTTTGACCTTTGCACGAAGTTTAAGAATATAAAATTTATCATTAAAAGTAAATTAGAATTTTAAGTTAATTGTTACAAGTTTAGGAGTAGTCTCGACTATTAGAGTACAGTCAAACCTCTTTATAACAATCTGTTTGTTCCAGATTTTTTTGATTGTTATAATGAAGTGTTGTTATAAAGAACATATATTATAACATAGCATGAATATTGGTTCCAAAATAAACTTGTCTTTTATAGTGAATGGTTGTTATATGACGATATTGTTATTGAAAGATTTGAATGTATTTGTTAAAGGCACTCTTAAATGTGTCACCTATTTAAATAAATTTATCTAGCAAAAAATGACTGACATTTTTTGGGATTGAAGATAGCAGTTGAATCAGGAGTAGAGAACCTAACACGGGCTGAAGTTGTCAGTGCACTTATTTACAAATCTGCAACAAAGGCAGCAGCATCATGTTCTGCAAATATACAACCATCAAAGTTGGTTCACTACTTAAATGTACGTACAATGATCAAACCTCGTCTACCACGACGTGCAATTGGAAATCTCTTATCCGTGTTCTCCACAGCAGCTACGCAAGATATTGAGTTGCCAAGATTGGTTCATAATCTAAGGAAGGAAGTTGAGGTAGCGTACAAGAAAGACCAAGTTGATGAAAATGAACTGGTCTTAGAAATAGTAGATTCCATGAAAAAAGGAAAATTACCATTTGAAGAAAAAGATGAAAATTGTACTACTACTACTATGTATTTTTGCAGCAACCTTTGCAAATTCCCATTCTACAATGTAGATTTTGGATGGGGAAAACCTGAAAGAGTGTATCTGGGCGAGGCGTGGAGGCGCGAGTGATGTTGCAGAAACAACATATGTCTGCATTTGAATGCGATGAGGAACTCCTTGAGTTTGCCTCCTCCTCAGTTCCAAGTCTTTAATTACGAGGAGTTTGAAATCTGCCTTTCTGTTTCGTTGTATGATTTTGCATGTTTATTTGGTCCCATAATATTATTACTAAGTGGAATACGTGCCTTTTATTTTGTTTACTCGGTTTGTTTGATTTTTCTGATATGTAACTCTCACCCAATATATAATTTGTAATTGTATGTTTCATCAATATGATTACTACGGTATTTTATGATTAACACTGATATGGTTCAACTTTAAGCTACTAGGTTATTTATTGGTCAATATTTGACCAAGACCTCGTCACATAAATATTATCTATCAAAAAAAAGTTTAATTAAAAAAATTCAAGTATACTGACCGAATTCGGTTGGAAATTTTGATTTAATTTTTCCCTCCCAGGCTCAATTATTTTTTTCCATGACAAAAATAAGTTTTAAAATTATTGTTATTTACAATCTCTCTCTCTTCTTCTCTCTCTCTCTCTCTCTCTCTCTCTCTCTCTCTCTCTCTCTCTCTCTCTCTATATATATATATATATATATATATATATATATATATATATATATATATATATATCATAGCATGTTGGATACAACGACTATATCAATTAAACTCGATCAATTATATATATAATATTTATCATCCGTGTGCTTTGGTATAAATTACACTTCATATTCGTATACGTGTAATAGATTCTAATAGAGTGTATGATTTATTTCATTTATGATAATTTACACTTATATACATATGACTAGCGTTGATGATTTATTCTCAATTGTTCATACTCGAATGCTTGATCGGTGACTAAATAAGATAATAAATCTTGGAGTTTAAGTGACTAGATGCTTCGGTATAATGAGTGACTAGATGCTCCAAGATGTATACAATCGACACAGTCTTGAATATTTTATTCTCGATTACTGTTACAACCCATGTTTTCGTACGTATGAGTCGTCATAAGTCAATTGATGTAAGCTCAGAAGTGAAATCATATTTGAAAAGTTTGCAAAGTAAGTTAATCATATTACCTCGGAGGTTACAAAAATTAAAGATCTATGAGTCTATTTTCCAACGCATTAAACCGTTTGTCAATACGACATCAGAGTAGAGAGATATGGGCATGTTTGCGATACTGCGCAAGCTGCTAGGTGACAAGTAGGTGTGTCACCTACTTGCTTAAATGAAAGCCCAAAAATGGGCCATTTCGGGTCGTCCAAAGAGGCCTTTTAAAGGCCTATTTTCTTCATATATTAGACTTAAAATAGAGCATAATAATCAGACATAAGCTCTGCAAACAAATCCTCCCAAAAATTTCCCACAAACCCTAATTGATTTTCTCTCCCTTTCAAGTTCTAATTGGAGGTAAAACCTAGAGTTTGAAGAACCAAGATAGGAGCTGAGTTATCCAACAAATAAGGTGAGTTTACTGCTCTCTTTCATCCATTTTGTCTGCTGTAAATTCATGGTAAGTCGTTCTATACTTGTAAGAACTCACGGGACGGTGATCGGAAGCCGTGAGTTCGAGTTATTCACTTGTAGCGGACTGTTTTGTGGACTGTTTTGTTGTGCTGTTGGGCAGCATCTTTTACTACTGTTTTGTGAGAGTTTTGGAGGAGGAAGGGTGTGGAGAAACACCACATAAATGCAGGATGTTGGGCTGGTCGTTCATCGTAACAATTTCGGGTTGTTGACACTACTACGGTGGTCGTTTTGTGTATGAAGCGATTGGGGTGTGTTGGGCTGTTTTGTAGTATTGTATGGTATGCATAAGGTTGGAAACTAATGTATATATGTTCTTATTGTTGTTTTTGGTGTTGTGGTGTTATCTTGAATTTGGAAGAAGTAAGGATTATAGGGGAGATGCTGTCCGTTTTAATACAAAATAAGCTTGTCGTTCGTTGTGCGTTAGTTGTACCTTTCGTAACTTAATGATAGTATTATTATCGTTGTTGTAGATTAAGGTGAGAAGAGGTGAGTTCAAGTTGGTGATTGGAAATATTGTGATAAGGTATGTTAAGGCTAAACCTTTCTTCATTTTGGCATGATCCCGTAACTACATGAGTTTGATAACGAGGCATAAAGAGAAGTTCGTATTCCTGAATTTATTCACATTATCCTAATCTCCGAAGTTACAGTATTCTCCCTTATCGAGACTTCATATTCAGTTTAGTATTGTCTTATTTCATCTAAGAGAGCAGAGAGTATATATATATATATATATATATATATATATATATATATACAATGTTACAGTATGTTTACCACCATCGAGCTATAATCGATGGGCAGGCCCCTATTGGGCAACCACTGATCAGATGGTAAGTATATACCGAGCCTACTGTGGCCGAGCGCCTATGAGCGAGCCCAGAATGGCCGAGATACAGAGCCTAGTATGGCCGAGCGCCTATGAGCGAGCCTACTACGGCAGGGCAGTTACACATACCGAGCCTTATAGGGCCGGACAACTTTTTTACATACTATATGGAGAGAGTTGAGTCAGTATCAGCAGGTAAGCATATATCTCCAGACCATTTTTGACTCCCAGTTACATTTCGTTATTATATCATCAATTCAGTTTCAGCTTTCAGTTATTTTGTTGCCTTACATACTCAGTACATTATTTGTACTGACGTCCCTTTGTTGGGGACGCTGCATTTCATGCCTGCAGGTCCTGATAGACAGCTGGATAGACCTTCCCAGTAGACAGAGCCAAATATCAGCTTGGTTGGTAAGCTCCACTTCCCCGGAGTTACCAGGTCTAGACCTTGGAGTCTGTTATATATATACAGGTTTGATGGGTAGGTCGAGGCCCTGTCCCGACCATGATACAGTTCAACTATCTCTAGAGGCTTGTAGACAAGTCCTGTATAGTTTGTATAACAGTAGATGTTCACGGCGGCCTCCTCAGTCTGTACATTTATATATATGAGTTTTTGGGTATGTTTACCCCTTAGATGAGACAGACGATATTTTTAGATGATTCAGAATATGGTCTCATCGGCGTAGGTTGAGGGTTATTCCTCTAGAGTTCACAGTTACAGAGTGGTACGCTCGGGCCGAGTATGGTACCGGGTGCCGGCCACGTCCCTTCAGGTTTGGGGCGTGACAAACTTGGTATCAGAGCAGTTCTATCCTAGGGAGTCTACAAGCCGTGTCTAGTAGAGTCTTGTTTATGGGTGTGTTGTGCACCACACTTATAAGCAGGAGGCTACAAGGCATTTAGGAGTCTGCTACCCTTCATTCAAATCCAAATCGTGCTATAGAGCTGAGTCATAAGAGTTCGAGCCAAAGCTTATGTTTGCTAATGATATAGCGATGCTTTCAATTAGAAAAATTATAACTAGTTAAAGGGCTAATACAACAGCATATAAAAGCATTAGTAGAGAGAGAATTTTTGACTACGTGGCCCTGTTTGAGACCCTATTAGATCGTGCTTACCATATGTGCAAATTTCCCATTTACCCTAAGACGGGAATATCCAACATACCCCGTGAATAACAGGCCATGGGAGTATCAAAAGGTAAAAGTATAAGATTCAACAGGTAACAGAAGCAAGGTGAAGAAGGGTACGAGGTACCTAGTTAATGAAGATTGTCCGAATTTCCACGTCAGGCAGAGAATTAAAAGGATTCTAAGTTACCTTCAACAGAAATAGAGGTATGTACAATTAGTCACACCCATCTCAGTTATGCCCTATGGGAGCTAACATATATATTTAAAAGAAGGATGGGATATCAAGATCCAGTTTGGGTTAGAGTAACCCGAAATGGTGGATTGAGCCAGGGGAGCTAAAAGTGAAACAATGTTTTGTTGAAGTTTTCAGAATAATGCGAGTATTGGCAGGAGAATAAGAAGAGAGTAAATGAAATATTATGAGTAAGATGTGATAAATGGGTGATAACAGTAAATCAAAATATGATATGATGATAGAGTCTATAGTCAAGTGAAGGAAAAACATAAGAGGTGACAGGTCTTGAGACAATAAAAGAGTATAGGCCAAAAGTCATATCCTCATTTCGAGAAATGAGTTGGTGCGTCCAACATGATTACCAAGACAAAACAATTTAGACCCCCGGAGTAATAGAAATTAGCATGGGCTAGTGAACAAGATAAACTGAACATCAATTAGGGATCAAATGAGGTGATAATAGTTGACATCAAGAGAATTTCAAATATTACATTCCAGCAATAATACAATCGACAACAGAAGAATAACCTGTAAAGGTCCCTCAGGAAGATGCTTCCCTAAAGCAAGAACTTTGAGCAAAGTCAATCATAAGGGATTAAGTGTTCCAGTTACACTAGGTATCTGATACCGTCGTGTGTAAGATATTCAATCATCCTTGATACATTAGGAGCCAGTGCAAAAGTTAAGTTAAGTTAGAAGACATAACCCAAGAGTGGTTACCCAGAAGGTAAATATGAGCATGGACTGATGAGTAGTTAGAAGTTCATTCAGGAATTCAGTAAGAGCCTAGTCATGGATAGACAAGAGGTCTTAGATAAATCAGTAGACCATGCAAGATAAATGAAGTGAAACCCAGCATAGGAAATTTGATCTCGTAGATACAACATCGTAATCCTTGAGGAATATTCTGATAGGAGTTGGGCAGTAAAAGGTACCGTATAAGTGTTATGGAAATAAAAGAGAGAGTGCCACTGAGGAGATAATAAAAATTCGAGTGCAGAAGTAACCCTACGAGCATAAGGGCATAGAGATAAGTAACTAAGGATAATTATTGGCGAGTCAGTATATCAAATCTTTCATCGGGTATACGATGTAAAAAGCTCACAGCTCTACTAGAGTCAGAGGGTCTTCCCTAAGTGCTACAACGAAAGACTAGCTGAGGAAATAAGGAAGAAGGCTTCAACATAAGCATAATGACCTAAAGAAGAAATGATGTTGTAACAACAGTCTCACTACAATATTATATACACTCCTTAAGAAAGTGGCACCTATCGTGGCTAATGAACGGGAAGTAAAAAAGAAAAAAAAAAAGTAATATTTGAGATCATATGAGTTGCACAAAATTCAAACAGGTGTGGGCACTAGGATAAGCCAAGTATTCATGCAATAAGTGGCAGAACGACCAGGAGAAGTAATTGCACACTTTTAAAGAAAACTGAGAAGGCACGAAAGGAATTATTAAATCAATGACCCAAAGTTAGTTATGTTATGACCGCACTTAACATTTCAGAGTATTATCCATGTAGCATATATGTTGACATTCCTACAACTATAAGAGACGCTGATATAAATTTAAAAGAAAGAATTGAGTCCACCTCACAGACAAAGGCTTGAATTGTTAGAAGATTATATTATGGATGTTCTATGGCGTCCACAAAAGGTTAAAGTAATAATACCCCGAGCAACAGATCGGAAGATAGCTTAAGCCTACTTAAAGGCTGGGAGAGAAGAGGAAACTAACGAGTTACATCAGGTAAGTGAATTAGGAGTCTGAACATTGCAAAATCACTCTTAACATTAGAGGTACAAGAAAGATAGTACAACAGCCATATTCTATAATGGCTCTACAATAAAGCTAGAAAAAAAAAGTACCAGTCTCATAAGGAGTAAGTATGAAGCTCCCACCGGATTGTGTACGCACTAGAGGTGCAAGTTTATAGTAGAGCTTCAAGAAGTGGAAGTGAATTCTACCTATGTGGAAGGGAGGTTATTAAAGAGACAGAAGATACAATGCGAGATTAAAAGCTAAGTAAGGTAAAGGTTAAGAAGGTACGAAATGCTCAAATGTAGAAGGTTGTGAATAGTCCATACATCAGATAGCGGGCTGGAAGCGCCATGATTCAGTACCCACAAATGATAGTGGTGTTGTCAGGGACATATCTTCTAGCCTATAGTTTCCAAGTACCGAGAGGTCTAGTTAAGAGAGTAAAGAAGAGTTAGAGACAATTTGATGTCCCGCTTGAAGTTCCTGAATAACATAAGGAAATGTATGGTGCTAGAAAGTTAAAGGAAGGTTGTGAGTACTATAAATAAATATGTGTAGGTCACAAGATAAAGTATGGTAGAGAAACATGGTTTTAGGCGGACATGAGTAAGGATAAGCAGAGGTGATTGAGAAGCTGACGAGAATAGGTAAGGCCTCAGAATTAAGCCCATCAAAACAAGAGAACTGATGGTTTCCGTAAGTTATAAAAAAAAAATAACTCAGTATAGCCTGAACGAACTCAGAGGAGTCTAAGACTATGAGAAATTTGAAGAGATAAAATGTTGCCCTGGTAGTAGAATAATGGTGTAATTGTGATATATAAGAGGATAACGTTAAGGCTATTGATTGGTTAATGATTCAAAGAGGAGGGAAACTCATGAATTGCATGAGATTAGAATACCCCTTATAAGATGAATCACGTTGGGATGCGATGAAATACACTTATTGAAGTATAGTATCATCCCTAGATGGATCAAGAAAATAACTTCAGATGTTTCCTAATGAGACGTGATCCCTAAGGACAATGTATTATGTAAGAGGTTTCAAGTTATCAATGGTAGATTATAGATCCACATTAAGGTGAATCAACAATAGGCAGATACAAGTTCCAAAGTATGAGATGATATCAGGCCTTCATTTTTAAGATGAACAGTAATGAGGAAGAACTAAAGGACTTAGATTTATACATATAGGATAAGAAGCGAGAGGTAACATGGAGTTGGGTAGCAAACCTCGGCAATAATAAACGGAAGCAAGTGTGATAGTGTAGTATGACCTACCTAGATGTAGTAAATCAATAAGGATATATTTACAAGGCTACGAAACAAGATATCGCAACAGTCGTAAGTTTGACAAATTACCGAGCGAAGAACTTTACTACACCTATATACACTGGGAGGAACAACTTGTCATAGTTCTATATATGTTCCCAAAGTGAGGCCTAGAGATTGGCTAAAAGCTGGAGGAAAAGGAACAGAAGAGTCGCATAGGCACACATATAAGGATAAAGTCGTACAAGATGAATGACAGAAGGTCGCAATAATTACGAGGTTGGAAGGATTCAGACCAAAAGTCATGGTGTCAGAAGAGGCCTAAAGGGGGGAATGCCCTGGCCTATGGATTTATTCATAGAACAATTGCCTAGATGGAAAGGCCAGAAATAAAGTATTTATGAGAGCAATAGGTTATGAGACTGATAAGTGCACCAGTCAACATTCGAGGACGAATGTTCCAAAGGGGGGAATGATGTTACAACCCATGTTTTCGTACGTATGAGTCGTCATAAGTCAATTGATGTAAGCTCAGAAGTGAAATCATATTTGAAAAGTTTGCAAAGTAAGTTAATCATATTACCTCGGAGGTTACAAAAATTAAAGATCTATGAGTCTATTTTCCAACGCATTAAACCGTTTGTCAATACGACATCGGAGTAGAGAGATATGGGCATGTTTGCGATACTGCGCAAGCTGCTAGGTGACAAGTAGGTGTGTCACCTACTTGCTTAAATGAAAGCCCAAAAATGGGCCATTTCGGGTCGTCCAAAGAGGCCTTTTAAAGGCCTATTTTCTTCATATATTAGACTTAAAATAGAGCATAATAATCAGACATAAGCTCTGCAAACAAATCCTCCCAAAAATTTCCCACAAACCCTAATTGATTTTCTCTCCCTTTCAAGTTCTAATTGGAGGTAAAACCTAGAGTTTGAAGAACCAAGATAGGAGCTGAGTTATCCAACAAATAAGGTGAGTTTACTGCTCTCTTTCATCCATTTTGTCTGCTGTAAATTCATGGTAAGTCGTTCTATACTTGTAAGAACTCACGGGACGGTGATCGGAAGCCGTGAGTTCGAGTTATTCACTTGTAGCGGACTGTTTTGTGGACTGTTTTGTTGTGCTGTTGGGCAGCATCTTTTACTACTGTTTTGTGAGAGTTTTGGAGGAGGAAGGGTGTGGAGAAACACCACATAAATGCAGGATGTTGGGCTGGTCGTTCATCGTAACAATTTCGGGTTGTTGACACTACTACGGTGGTCGTTTTGTGTATGAAGCGATTGGGGTGTGTTGGGCTGTTTTGTAGTATTGTATGGTATGCATAAGGTTGGAAACTAATGTATATATGTTCTTATTGTTGTTTTTGGTGTTGTGGTGTTATCTTGAATTTGGAAGAAGTAAGGATTATAGGGGAGATGCTGTCCGTTTTAATACAAAATAAGCTTGTCGTTCGTTGTGCGTTAGTTGTACCTTTCGTAACTTAATGATAGTATTATTATCGTTGTTGTAGATTAAGGTGAGAAGAGGTGAGTTCAAGTTGGTGATTGGAAATATTGTGATAAGGTATGTTAAGGCTAAACCTTTCTTCATTTTGGCATGATCCCGTAACTACATGAGTTTGATAACGAGGCATAAAGAGAAGTTCGTATTCCTGAATTTATTCACATTATCCTAATCTCCGAAGTTACAGTATTCTCCCTTATCGAGACTTCATATTCAGTTTAGTATTGTCTTATTTCATCTAAGAGAGCAGAGAGTATATATATATATATATATACAATGTTACAGTATGTTTACCACCATCGAGCTATAATCGATGGGCAGGCCCCTATTGGGCAACCACTGATCAGATGGTAAGTATATACCGAGCCTACTGTGGCCGAGCGCCTATGAGCGAGCCCAGAATGGCCGAGATACAGAGCCTAGTATGGCCGAGCGCCTATGAGCGAGCCTACTACGGCAGGGCAGTTACACATACCGAGCCTTATAGGGCCGGACAACTTTTTTACATACTATATGGAGAGAGTTGAGTCAGTATCAGCAGGTAAGCATATATCTCCAGACCATTTTTGACTCCCAGTTACATTTCGTTATTATATCATCAATTCAGTTTCAGCTTTCAGTTATTTTGTTGCCTTACATACTCAGTACATTATTTGTACTGACGTCCCTTTGTTGGGGACGCTGCATTTCATGCCTGCAGGTCCTGATAGACAGCTGGATAGACCTTCCCAGTAGACAGAGCCAAATATCAGCTTGGTTGGTAAGCTCCACTTCCCCGGAGTTACCAGGTCTAGACCTTGGAGTCTGTTATATATATACAGGTTTGATGGGTAGGTCGAGGCCCTGTCCCGACCATGATACAGTTCAACTATCTCTAGAGGCTTGTAGACAAGTCCTGTATAGTTTGTATAACAGTAGATGTTCACGGCGGCCTCCTCAGTCTGTACATTTATATATATGAGTTTTTGGGTATGTTTACCCCTTAGATGAGACAGACGATATTTTTAGATGATTCAGAATATGGTCTCATCGGCGTAGGTTGAGGGTTATTCCTCTAGAGTTCACAGTTACAGAGTGGTACGCTCGGGCCGAGTATGGTATCGGGTGCCGGCCACGTCCCTTCAGGTTTGGGGCGTGACAATTACCTTATTAGTACTTTCCTCGGATACTTCATTAGTGGATCAATTGGCGCAGTAACGACATCCAACATGCTATAACACATTTAAAAACAAAATGTATAGTGCTATAAGATGTAGTGCTATATTAAAACTTAAGTTGTAGCAACTTTCCAATCGTTTTAATATATATGTATGTATGAATATATACATATATATACATACACAATTAATTATATATATTATATAGTACCTATAATTAATTTGTATCTTGGCTAAAACCGACCGAATTCGGTCGGTTTTTAAATTATATAATTTCTTTTTTTAATTTAAAATTAAATTACCAACTGATTTCGATCGGAATGGTCGTGGTCAAACGGTCAAAGGCCATTTTAACTTACCGACCGAATTTTCGGTTAGAAATTTTCAATTTAGATCCGCCACAGACGGGTTCTTCCCCTTTCCCTCTTTTGTCTATCTCTCTTCCATCTCTCTTCTTCTCCTCCCTACAGTCGCGATCCCCCAAATCCCCATCCAAAATCAACTCTTATCTCCCTCCTCACCCAAAAATAAAGTACCTAGAAGTCTCCCTCCCCTCCCCTGCCACTGTTCCGCCGGCACCCACTGCTTCCTCCGCCACCACTGCCTCCTCCTCCACCACTACTCCGTCGGCAATCATAGCACACTGGTCATCCTCCGCCACCCAAAATGAAATCACCTCTCCTAACATTTCAAGGTTAGTTATCTATATTTTTGAATTTAAGGACTTTTAATTATTTTAATTGTATAAATTAGAGTTTAGTTAATATTTAATTAAATTAAGAGTTTACTCCTATTGATTATATTAATGCTAGAATTTCTATGTTAGAAGATTAAGATTATGCTAGGGTTACAACTTATGATAGATTTCGTTAAATATTTAAATTTTTAATTTCTATTTTAGGAACAAAGTTATATGCATGACTTAAGATAAAGATAATTAGATTGTAAATTCTTTAAAAGTAGAATTTATTTAGGGATATATGTGAACTTTCAAATTACTTCTTTTAATTGAATTTTAAAAGAATTTATTTAAGGATATATGTGTAATACCTCGTACTTTAGTGTTTGGATGCATCGTAGTAAAACCATGTTAGTTGGAAGAGATTAAGGTCGTACATTAAGTTATAGATGTAAGACCCCGTAAGTTTATTAAATTTCAAAAACGTTATATATTGCCTTGATATGGTACTTTCTTTTAAGAGAAACATTCTTTTGTAAATGTTGGATAAATATGATTATCAAAAGTTATTAGTATAATATTTTTTGATAAGTTTTAGTTAAACACATTATATGAGGAAAGTTTTAAATAATATTTTATGTATTATAAGAAAAGAAATTTCTTCCTAATAAGAAAACTTATGTTTATATCCTTTCTAGAAATTATTTTCTCATAATAAAAGTTATCTTTACCCATTTTGAGAATTAATAGTACAAAAATTTATACTCTTGACATTTGGATGGAAAAATTATAATTTTATAACATATATTTTCTAGATGTCATAATGTTTATGATATATTAGTATAGTTTAAATTTATAAAGAACTTATGATTTTCTTTAAATATAAATGTGATGAGTTGATTATTAAATAATTTTGAAAGTATGGTATAAGGACTTTTAATTTTCAATTTTATTATCATACATGGATTTGTTATTTATTTGCACTTACAGTGGATGAGTAAGGATTAAGGGGATAGAGAATCTAATTTGTTGTTCTAAGTAGGTCCCACCTAATAAATGGACATTCTTATCCATGGTTTGAATAAGGGAAAGATACTTGGTAAAGGTTTCATATATGTGTATGTATATTAGTATCACATCCTATGACTCACTCACTCCAAAGGGTTATTAAATTAGGTGAAAAGTAGGACCTACATGTACTTTACATTACTACTAAGACAAAATAACGTACAATGCTGAGAAGTGGAAAGAATTTGAAAGTGAGAATCTTCTTTGACTAGCAAATTTTTCTTTAGAAAGGACTCATCCACTCCAAAGGGTTATTAAATTAGGTCGAAAGTAGGACCTACATGTACTTTACATTACTACTAAGACAAAATAACGTACAGATGCTAAGAAGTGGAAACAATTTGAAAGTGAGAATCTTCTTTAAATAGCAAATTTTTCTTTAGAAAGTATATGTTGCAATGAACCAAAAATGGCAACAACTAAGGCTTCCTTATTGTTTAACAAGTGAAATTATCTACCAGTGTAACTAGTTAAAGGATCTGATTTTTTTTTACTTATTGAGATTACGTGTGAAAAAGGCCAAGTTCGTCGCCTTCGATAAAGTCGTCACTAAAGGCATGTTAAGGCTAATCATTCCTTCTTTTGGCATGATCCATGTAACGATACGTAAACGTAATGTTATTTCATAAATGATTCTATTCTTAGTAGTTAAAAATGTCTACGTTATACATTCTTGTAAAATGATATTCAAAGCATGCCTAAGTATGTTCCTAACTCTCTATTGAGGCATTCAATAAAGATGTTAATGTGTTCATAATGTAGTATTATATGTATCTTCATTTACCACCGAGCTACGGCCGGTTGGGCAGTCATGCATCATCATTTACCACTGAGCTACGGCCGGTTGGGAAGTCATGCATCATTATTTACCACCGAGCGATGGCCGGTTGGGCAGTCATGCATAATCATTTATCACCGAGCTACGACCGGTTGGATAGTCATGCATCATCATTTACCATCGAGCTACGGCCAATTAGGCAGTCATGCATCATCAAAGTCCACACTTATCAACTCCCCCAAACTTAAGTCTTTGCTTGTCCTCAAACAAATAGATTAGTTCCCACCTCCTCAAAGTAAAAGGTCATTATAACGAGTCAATGGTGAGTCATTCATTCCTTAAGCACTCCACATTTTCATTTCTCGGCTCACAAATTCCAATTCTTAGAGGCAATCTCTTTTTATTGGGAGCTAGAGAGACTTGACATCTCTCTTTCTTGCTTATTTTATTTTTTTTCTCCCTTGATGCTCATGTTAGGGATCATTACCTCTTTTTGAACCCATCAACCCTGTCACTTATTCTTTTTTTTGTATTTTTCTTTTTCTTTTTTCCTTTTCTTGCCTCTTGTTTTCATAGAGATCATTTCTTTTCTCTTTTTGGTGCCTTGATACCTCTTTCAAATTCCTCAACTCTCCCCCCAAACTTATGCCTTAATCCACTTATTTCACAAGAGTGTTAAGAAAGATCCGGGTGCTAAGAGAGGATCATGACAAAATGGGTAAACGCTTATAACATGATTATCAAATGAGAAAGGCTAGAGGCTCAAAGGGGCTTGACTAGGTATAACGACATTGGTTAGCAATAGAAACCTCAAATGGGCCAAGAAAAGCCTACAATCATTTCTCAAACCAAACAAAACTTAGGATTTCGCCTTGAAGCACATTCGGAGTAAGTTCTAGACCATTCACACGGATTCTTTGACTAGCAAAAAATCATCTCACCCCTCACGCAACTAGACCGTAAAAGAGGATAGAATCGAGAGCCCACAACAACCATACTCAAGTGTAAAGATCACTATGGTCCAATAAACCACTCGATGATTACCAAAGTCAACTCAAAAGTCTCAAAGTCACTAACTGGATCTATTTTCTTTCAAAAATCTTATTTCAAACCATAAGCACATAGTTAAGTCTGTTGGTACCAAATGAAACATGAGTAACTCTTTTTCGAGAATGACTTGATTAGGCCTTTTGTTCATTACTACATTATTATTACTTAAACACAAAACGGGCTCATTCCCTTAAGAAGGTTATCACGCCATCTATCGTTGGAACGAGTCACCCGGTTCACACAAAAACTACCTTTGGAAAGAACCGTGGCGTTAAGAAAATTAAAGGCTTATTATCTACGAAAACATAAAAAGAAGGTACTAGCAAAACAAGAACTAAAGTAGAAAAAATGAAGAAGCTAATAAACAATAACTACTAAAGATAGATAAACTACAAATAAGAAAATGAACATAATCATCCAATTATTATAGTTCAAATGTATCCAAATGTGTCAATGTCAAATCAAATAAATTCCACCCCTCCCTCCCCCCTCCCCCCGAATAAAAGTAAGCATTGTCCCTAATGGTTAACAAAATAAGAGTGAAAGGAGAGGGTGAAGAAAACTCCCTAAGGATCCTTGGACATCTCACTGTCCCCATTAACATCATCTCCCTTTGAGTCAACCAACTGCATCTCATCATCATCAAATCTAGGCGTGGCGAGAGTGGTAAACATCGCACGCACTGCCTTAGCAGTGTCGGCAGCAAGGTCTGACTCCTTAGACTGGCCAGCTCATACAACCGGTGCAGATGGTGCTGATGAATCTGGGGCGGACTGGTCTGGGTCAAGTAACATATAAAAGGGTAGGTCTCCGGATGTCGAAAGTCTGGTCACCTCCTTCCCGAGCTTGTCAATTGATTTCTTGCTTGCCTGAGACTTACTCATCTTCTTCACTTCTTTGCCCAACTCCTCAATAACCAATCTTTGCTGTATCAAAGTGTCCATGATCATCTTCTAGTTGTCCAGAATCTTCTTCAGCTTCTCATCAAGATCAGAGGAGACTTGTGGTGCCTGTGTAGATGATTGCGCTGCAACAGTACTAGATAAGTCAGACAACTTTGAAGTAGCTGTCTGCATCCAGTTGTTGAGACTCGCCAATATCTGGGAGACTCGCATCCAGTTAGTGATCTTTAAACTTGAGTGTGGTTATTGTGGGTTCTCGACTTTATACTCTTTTACGGTCTAGTTGTGTGAGGGGTGAGATGATTAGTTGCTAGTCCAAGTATCCGTGCGAATGGTCTAAAATTTGACCCGAATGTGCTTCAAGGCAAAATCCTAAGTTTTGCTTGGTTTGAGAAATGATTGTAGGCTTTCTTTGGCCCGTTTGAGCTTTCTATTGCAAACCAATGTTGTTATCCCTAGTCAACCTCCTTTGAGCCTCTAACCTTTTTCATTTGATAACCATAAAAATAACGAATGTAGGCTTTCCTTGGCCCGTTTGAGCTTTCTATTGCCAACCAATATCATTATCCCTAGTCAACCCCATTTGAACCTCTAGCCTTTCTCATTTGATAGCATCTTATTAAAGAAAATCATAAAAAATAACGAAAATTAAAATTTAGAACTTTAATATTTATGTTTAATCAATAATGTGTATTGTATAATTTAGTATATATTTCGGCGACATCGACAACTTAAGCTTATATTATAATAAAGGGAAAATGGTAGAATATACCCCTATACTTTGGTATATTGTTCACATCTACCCTCCGTTATACTATTGGGCCACATCTACCCTTACCGTTAGCCAAACTTTTTAAAAATACCCTTCACCTAACGGAAAGTCACCAAATTAAAAAAAGACTTATTTTTTTAAATTCATTAATAACTCGTTAAACCCTTTTTATTTACTGTACTTTTTTTCAAAGATTAGTCATCTCCTTGGTAGTCACTTGTTGAACTGAAGAAGTAAAAAATATAAAAATACCGACAATCATATATTCTATATTTGGTCACAATTCTTTTAATATCCTTATTGTATGTTTAATATATTCTACCTTTTCCAATTTCTTTTTTCTTCTTCTATCTTTTCTCTTTGTTTTTTTTTTGTCATATCGAACTGTACCGAGTATTCACCATGATTTTCTTTCCATCATAACTTGAATGTTTATAGTATCTTATTAGGTTGACAGTTCTGATGTCTTAAGGCATCTACCGAGGTATTTCTTCCTCCAATTGTGAGCCTTTGTTGATGAGTATTTAGGCACTATGATTTTCTTATTCTACTTTAAGCACTTGGGATACTAGTATTATCGACAAATCACGCCTTAAGAACCAAAGTTAGAGTCCAAGCTATGGTGTGTGATACTCATAATTCTAGTAACAACTGAACTTATAATGAACAAAGATTATAAAATAATTATAAGAGATTCAATTTAATATCAAGCTACATTCTAAGGAATTCATCAAGAATAAAAGAAAGTACACCACCAAGTTGGAAAGTAACTTAACATAAGCACACTAACTTCATGTATTAACCAAATACAAGTATTGTTAAAGTATATATCAGTTGTTACCAACATACAAACCAACTATCAAGTGTGCATTACATTAGACAAAGGGATGTCATATTATAACCATACAAATGCCACCATGAACAACTAAGAACCAAAATATAAGTTTTTACTAATACTACCGCCACCATCATTCTCTCTCTCTCTAAATGAATAAATTGTGTTAAGACATCTCATAAATCTAGGTTCCATATTTTGATATGACGGGTTTAACGGTTTGTGAGTTAATGTATTTTTTTAAAATATTTTTTTTAATTTGATGGCTTTCCGTTAGGTGGAGGGTATTTTTAAAAAGTTTGGCTAACGGTAAGGGTATATGTGACATAATAGTATAACGGAGGGTAGATGTGAACAATATACCAAAGTAGAAGAGTATATTTGACCATTTTCCTTATAATCAAGTAAGTAGGAAGGAGCGAAAGCTAGTTGACCAGACGGGAGATGCGACCAAAGGAAGCTGGTTCACCTTCTCTCCTCCGTTATAACATTGGTCGTTCCAATCTCGAATGAAAATATTCCAAAATTGAAGTCAAGGAAAAAAATTTCATCGTATCCTTCAAAGATCGATATGGTAGTTGCGTATTTTATTTTTAAATACCAAATATCAATTCTTTTTAAAAACTTAAACCAAAGACTATATCAAATGTCAAAATATCTAATATCAAATATCAATTTTTTTTGTTGTGGTACGTTAATTTGATATTTACCAAGTTCTACTCGAACTGCTCAATAGTTCCAAAAGGCTGTGATTTAATGAATTTAACTGGGTCCCATATATTCCATAAAAGTTATCCATACGCTGACTGCCAGGTTGTCTAGATAAGTAGATAGATCTCGTCGTCTCTCTGTCTTCAACCACATAGTACTCGTTTTATTTTATATTTTATTTTGCATAAAACAATACTCGTTTCAATTTCTGTGAATCTGTTTGACTGGACACGAAATTTAAGAAAACATAAAAACTTTTAGAATTTGTGGTCCTAAATAATTCAAAAAGGGCCCAGAGTATTTGTGTTGTTATAAAAGCTTCTCATTAAGGAAAAAATTGTAAGTTTAAACAAAATTATTTCCAAATTTAGAAATGAGTCATTCTTTTTGGAACGGACCAAAAAAGAAATAAGTTCACATAAGCGGAGGTAGTATATAATTTTTTGGCAAAGTTTAATATGAATATTAATTAATACCAGAAACTAAACTCTACAGTAGTTTGTGCGGTATTTATTTTTTTCTAATAGAATCAAATTAAAAGTATATTATTATGCGGGAATTAATTTTTCTAATATGTCCAATCAAGCATTGTATTATTTTAAGCAGAACTTTATTTTGAAAATTTTCTCCTAACCCGTTTAAAACAGACGACCCTTTAATAATGTTAAACAAATTGTATGTGCTTTGAAGTTGTTATGTTGCATTAATCTTTTTGAGTAACATCAATAAGTTTCTCAATAGTCCGATCCTGACGAAGTAAATGTTTATTGTTGCAGTGCTAGTCTTACTAATTAGGACGAAAATCAAATATTCCATACTTAATTATAATCATAAAAATAAGATAAGTTACCTAGTACAACAGGTAAATGTAACTTAATGTGTATATTACTTAACTCTTAACAATGCAGATTGAGGATTAAGAGCATAAATCATACAAACGGGTCAATTTGAGATCAGAAAAAAAATTGTCGGTATGAAATCATCAAGCGGTATGCAAACTTTTGTACAAGTTCCTAATGGGAGCAAACCATGTTCTTTGTAAAAGAAAGAAAAAAAATTAAAAGTCAAAGAAAGAAAAGAAGCAATCAGACAAGAAAGAAAAAAGAAAAAGACATATAAAACAGACAAAGAATTAAAGGAAGATCAGAGTGAAAAGATCGCAAATGTAAAAGAAAGAAGCGTTCCACATATTGCAGTGCCGTCCTGTTGCGTAGAAATATTATTTTTGCATGTTAACATTTTTGCTGAAACTTTCAGTCGGTTTCTCTACCTATAAACACGCATTTCTCTTCCTATTGTAAATCACCCCACCACAACTTCTCTTTTTTCTATAATAAAAAGTTTTTCTCTTTGTGGCCAATTGCCTAACTACCTAAATTTTATCATATCGTGTAATTTATTACTTTTCTCTTTTAATTTTTCTTCTTTTCTATTAGTATGACACACTTTCAATAACCGGTATTAAAATATAAACAGTATAATTATGATAGAAAAATAAGATATTAATATAATATACTATTCACAAAAATAATATAACACTACAACTCATCAATATTAATACTATTCACAATAGTTAAAGTACTATTTATTAACAGTAAAAATATTGTTCATTAAGAGGAGGATTGTTTACCTTATATGATTTTTCATACACGGAATACTATTCGGGTTACTATTCACATGCACTTTTTACATAAAAAAATATTATTTTTTGTGAAGAGAAGATTACATGGCGTTGGAAGAAATGGCGGTTACTAATCTACATCTATTGTACTTAAATTAAAGCAAATAGTATCGGGAGTCAAACAATTTACGGTACAGACTAAGATTACATGCAATAAACATTAAAGCAATAGCCACGTGGCTATCACATGGGTCCCATGTTTTGAAAGAGTTGCCACACATGGCTGTAAGAAAATTCGTATCCTAGCAAAATGATAAACAAAGAGTCAGCTAGGACCCATGTCTCCAGACATGTTGACCTCCTGCTAGCTTATTCGCTCTTCTGAAAAAACTAATAAGGGAATAATACAATGCTTAGGTTGTGTTAATTAGTATGTTTAAATTTTTTTTCTTAATTTATATGTACTGATAATATAAAATTTTACTTAAAATATTAAGTTATTAAGATAGTTATGAATAGTTTATTAGATTGATGCTACCTTTCGTTCAAAATAAATGCTTCTAAATTTTTGACACGTGCATTAAAAGAATTATTTAATAGCATTAATATAAGTGTTATTTAACTAAGTTATCCTTTATATCTTCTTAAATTACTCTTTATATATACTCATATTTTGTAGATCATTTATTGGTTCAAGGATAATTTGGGAAAATACTAATTAGAGCCTTCTTGCTTTTTCAAAGTCATAATTACTTTTGTCAAATTAATTTAGCTCAAATAAAACGTATTTTCAATCATAGGGAAGTCCATGAAAGCTACTAAATGTATTAGTAAGACACAAGTAAAGTTATTTAAATATTAATTAGGAAAATAACTTTGCAAGCAAGGTCATTACTTATTTTTCTTTTTCACGTTAAGTTGGACTCTATTTTTCTCTACTATTTTATTTTTATAATATTTTGAGAAATGGGTATTGCTAAAGTTAGATTAATATTAATTTACAGTGATAGAAATGAAAGATCAATTTTAATTTAAAACTATGAGCTTTCCTTGTTTACCAAAAAGAAAGGACTTTAATTTTATTTTATAAGATTTTAAAAATAAATATGCTGAAGTTAGATATATTTTTCTTTATTATGACGGAAAGACATGAGTTTTAATTAAAAAAAAACTACGAAAAAATATATTTTTTATTTACTATGAAGTTCAGGTTTGAGAAGGAAAAATTCGAGACTACATGCGCCAAAAATATCAGCTAGACATGAGACTTATAAATTTGTGAGAAGGCGAAAGTTAAATTTTATGTAATTCCAACTTCAAATAATTCTTTTTCCACCTTTTCTGACGATGTCCTAAATGGAATTCACATTAATTAATTATTCTCCATATACAACTGTAAATGAATAAAAGCTACTAATAATATAATCTAACCTTAAGATATTTATGTTAAACTCATACATATTGCTAAATATTCTATTATTTTTTTCTCATTCAAGTACTCTCTTTGTATGTTTCTATACTATTTTCTCTAAACAAAAGTATTTGACGTAAAAGATGATAACTTAAATTATGCTTTAATATACGTATAAAAGATCATTGGAATTCTAAATATTTTTATGTAGTCTTCCACTTTTAATTCACATTTAGTGCACTCAAACTAAATTACAGTACTTCAAATCAAATACTTATTTTTACGTATAGATAACAGTGTAAGACTACACCCAATAGTAATTAAAGCAGCATTAGTCACATATGAATAAGAACTTTAAATGGCCCCATTTCTTCAATGAGTTGTGTACAATACAAATAGCTATCTGCAAATGGGACCCATATCTCCATAAAAGCTTTTGGAAACTATGGTGATATATGATGAGATAAGCAAGGGGCAATTTCGTCGAGTCAACTCAAAGATTTATATGGAAGCTACAGTAAGATACCTTTTTAACCAATCACATTGCTCCATTTTAATTGAATTTATCAAAACACCCTTGAGATGCCAAGCAGATATGTTGACCTCCTCTGTGCTTATTCCCTCTTATTAATAGTTAGAAATTTCTAACATGACAAAAGTTAGGGGTGGACATAATACCGATCAAATCGAAAAAACTGACTGAATCGTAAATTTTAATTTTTTCGGTTTCGATTTTTCGGCTTATTCGATCGGTTTACGGTTTATGTTTTTTATAATTTCGGTGTTCAGTTTTACAACTTCAATTTTCGGTTAAACCGAAAAACCGAAGTTTTCGTAGAGGACATAGTTTTTTCGAGCATGTCTTTCCGCTTTCAAACAAATGTAGTAAATTCAAAATGATCTACTAAGACCTTTAGATGAAAACTCATGCAATATTCTTCATTGAATCATTGCACATTAGAATAAACTAAGTTGAGATAGTTTACTTCAAAATATATGTTTTTAAAATAACAGAAAGCTGCTGAACATTTATCTAAGGGGGAAGACTGGGAAGAAACAAAATAAAAATTATACAAATGTACTATCATATCCAGATCTTTACCAGAATCATGCATGGTCACGCTGCATCGCGTCAACACGGAGGAATTGAAATCATTTCTATTAGCAGAAGACTCTGTTTCGAACATCAAATGAAGGCTATTATAGTTGGATGCAACTTTCTCGTTATATTGGAAAGCACTTGATGTAATTTGTTCAAAATCGACCGAATTGAATTAACAAAAACCGAAGAAACCGAACTAATTTTAGTTCGGTTATTGGTGCATCAAATAAAAAACCGAAAATCGAACAAACCGAATCGAACCGGCCGACACCCACCCCTAGCAAAAGGAGAGTTGGGGTTAGGTAATCTATCCCTCTATCTCTTTGTGGCCAATTGCTGAACCAAATAAATTTTATCTTGTCTGCTGCAATTTATTGTTTTTTTCTTTTAATTTTTTCAATCCTATTAGTTTGACATACTTCCCAACAATTGGAATCAGAACACAGATAATATAATTATGGTAAAAAAGTACATTATTTGTGCAATGTACTATTCACAAGAATAGTGCAACACTATTGCTCATCACTACTAGCATTATTCACAATAGTAAAAATACTATTTATTAATAGTAAAAGTATTGTTCATTAATAATGAGTGTTGTCTACCTTATATGGTTGGATATTTTTCCTATAAGGAGTACTAGTCGTGGTTACTATTCACATGTACTATTGACGTAAAAAATATTAATTATTTTGTGAAGAAATGGCGTTAGAAGAAGTGAAAGTTAAGATTAAAAAGTTCAATGACAAATATTTTGGATTCTTAAAAATATAGATCATAGAGGATTATGTATACTAGAAAAAATTACTATCGAGATTCTTCGGACTATATTTCTAATATAATCCCTAAAGAAACTTCGAGATCTCCCGAATTTCTCGAAAATCTAGGAAAAATAAAGAAAAGATATGTACGAACGAGATATCTAGACCCATGGCTATGTGTTTTCACATAGCCATAGTGTCATACCAATTATTTCCAATTGTGTGTATATATATGTGTGTCATTTTATGCATCAAAATGGTGTAGGCAATTAATCTGTAGGGAATTGGAGTAGTGTTATTTGTTCATTAACCATGGCCGCTTCGGCATTATAATTATCACCATAACTTGTTTTCATCTGTGACAAATTCTTTATCAAACCTTCCACTCTCACCCCTTCTACACTTAGACTTTACAAGCTATCTTTCGTCGATCAATCTCTCAGTAATATGTATATTCCTCTGACCATTTTTTTACCTTAAAACGCATAATATCAAAATGCGTATTAAGATTAAGATATTTGAATCTGAATATTAAAATTTATTTTAAGATCGGAATACTAAATAATTAAGAATGTTTATTTTTTAAGCATCCGAATATATAGAATTTATCTTTTTTTTTAAAAAAAATTAATAAACATAAATTCAAATAAAATACTAATTAATCATATATATATATATATATATATATATATATAGTAGTTGATGGTGGTGATGGATAACGGAGGTGTTTGTGAGTGCCGACTAGAGGCAGTGGTGATTTTGGTTGATGGTGGTGGTTTCTAGGTAGTAGTTAGTAGTGATTGGTAGCGATAATCGATTATGGTTGAGGATGGTGGTGGATGGCGATGGTGGTGGTGGGTGTTTATAGTTAATAATGGTGGGTGTTGGTGGTGGTTATGATTGAGAAAGGTGATGGCGGGTAATGGTAGTTTATAATGGTGGGTGGTGCCGGCTATGGTTAATGATAGTGATATGGCGGTTGGTAGTGGTTGTTGAGGTGGGTAAGTGTGTGGTTATGGTTGAGGATGATGGTTGTGGGGGTGGTGGGTGGTGGTGGGTGGTGGTAGTGGTGGCAACTATGATTGAGGATGGTGGCGGTGGTGGTGGCGGCGGCGGTTAATAATGGTAGGCGGTGCCGACAGTTAGTAGTGAATGTGGATGATAGCATCTTAATAAAATTAAGTTTTTGTTATAGATTTTAATCATACAGATTTATTCTGACCCATTAAGTGGTTGTGAAATAAAAAAAATAAACAGACTTAATGAGTAAGATCCGAATGATTAAAATTTAGACTTTAAAAAAAAAAAGCAAAATAGCCTAAGAGCTATCTAAACTTGCACTCGTTTGTCATCCAGTATATAAACTTACAACATTCCCATTTAAACATTTCAACTTATACATTTGCACAATAATAAATCATTTTGGCCGTAGACCATGTCTACGTGGAGGTAACATAACCGACATGGCTAAACTCTGTGCAAACCACACTTGAAAGGCTAGGGAATATGATATTTTGATGGAAAACGTATTAAAAATATATAAATAAGGAAGAGATAAAAAACCAAAAATAAAAAGAAAAACCCAACACTTCCTCCCACCCATCTATCCTTCTTCTTGTCCGCACCCCCACCTTTGCCCCCATGCGTCTCTTTATTCCTTTTACTTGAATTTTTTTTTAGGGATTCTTCTTTTGAGTTTAAGAATCTAAATAGGGATGAAGAAAGATATATAAGAATCTCTTTCCCTGGGCTGGATTGGCTTTATACAGTACTGAGTGACTGACTGTCAGTTTTATATATATATATATATATATATATATATATATATATATATATATATATATATGAAGAAAGATATATAAGAATCTCTTTCCCTGGGCTGGATTGGTTTTATACAGTACTGAGTGACTGACTGTCAGTTTATATACATACATATATATATATATATATATGGGGTGGATCTTCCCTAGGCTGGATTGGCCATATACAGTACTGAGCGTGAGGTTTCCTCTGAGGCGCATCACATACATCATGTGCATTGGCATGCAGATATAGAGATGTCATAGTCCTCATATCATTCAGAATTGATCTATTTTATTTGTACTGAGTTTAACTGTTGAACTTGAAAGTATGTCTACATTTATGTATTATTATTTCTATATTGGACTGTACCTGTGGAGCCCGTCACTACTTGCAGCCCAAAGGTTAGTCTTGTTAGTTATTGAGTACATGGGGTCGGTTGTACTCTTACTACACTCTACACTTCGTGTGCAGATCCAGGTACTTCCGGATACGGCGGCTGCTAGATTTTAGAGTTTTATATGTTGGAGACTATCGAGGTAGTTGCTTGGCATCTGCATACCTTCTCTTTCTTTCCTTTCAGTTATTTGTACTGTTTTATATATTTTCAGATAATATTTTATGTTATAAATCTGTATTGCTGTAATAAACAATTAAAATTTCTGAAATATATAAACAAAATAAAAAGTTAGTAATACTTGTTTAACGAAATAAATTCTGAAAAAACAGTATAAGAATAAATCGAGCCCACTGAATACACAGTGTGTCCTTAAAAAAATTATTCCCCTCAAGTACCCGAGGTGCTGGAATATATCCTCCCAGGATCGAACGATTTAACTCACCGGAGTGTTGGTACCAAAATGCCGGTGAACAGCGAGCCACTCGAAGGCTGTAAAACACACTGAAAAATTTCGTGCAGAAAAAGAAGAAGAAGATCAGAAAATTTCGTTCGTAAGGAAAGATTCTGGGATTCAAACTCTATTTATAGAGTTGCTGGCATTGTTTCTGAAAAGGTTTGCAACCTTTCAGAAACAGCCATGGCTGTTGGAACATGTTGTTTGAAATATTACGGAAAAATAGATTTAAAATAATCCGAAAAAGAAAACGGGCCTGACCGGACTGGATCGCGGGTCATGGGTTATTCCAGATTGAATTTTTCGTTAATTATTTAATTAATTAATTAAATAATTGAAAGGGCTGAAGCCGAAGCCGAGCCGAGCGAGCGACGACGACGACGGCGCGAGGCTTGCCTTCTTCTTAACTCTTTAAGAGATAGAAGAAGAGCAATTATATATATACCCATCAAAAGCCTTTTCTTCCTCCAATAAGGGACAATGTCGCTTTGCCAAGGAGGAAAATTCAAATATTTCATTTTCCCTCCATTTCTCATTCACCCTCTTTAAGCTGCACACGCTTACAATCCCAATATTTTATCAATCAGACTATATTATCATTTAGATGCTTATGTACTCAGTGACACAAGGTATTGGGAGTGTATTTATATCAGTATGAATGGAGTTTTTCTATTAAATTTAAATATTATGTTTTCAAACTTAAAAGAAATTGTGGCTTATTGAGATTGTCGACTTGCCTAGTATTGAGATAAGCGCTATCACGACACGCGAATTTTGGGTCTTGACACTTTGTTAACTCTAATCCCGCTTTTAAATCCAAATAATTAATCTCTTAACTTATTTGAAAGTGGCGTAGTTCATCAACAATAATCTAATCAAGTGTTCTTTTTTAAGCAACATAAAATAACTAGACACGATTAATCAAGGGCCTTTCAATTAACCACAAGAAATATTTAGTTGAACAGTTAGAGAGTAAAAATAATTTAATTATATCAATACGCAATCAAGAGACTTCATCTAACAATTGGTTCCATCAACCCTAGATGACAGGTTTAACTACTCATAATTGTGTAAATAATCATAATAATATCCAAAAGCATTCAACTACAAATTAAAGGAAAGCGGAGAGAAAAACTCTTGTGATTCGTGTTCGAGAGTGTTTCGTAGCCTCTTGCCTCTCTAATGATATCTAACCCTTCAAAAACTAACTTTAAGAGGTATTTATATGGTGGGGCTGAGGTCTACACGTCCAAACATAATGAGGAAATAAAAATGGCTTGGATGAGCATCGACGGCGCGGGGCATTGTCATAGGCACCAACATTACTCCGCAAGACACAGAGGCGCCAACATTACCCCACGAGGCGCTATCAGAGGCGCCAATGACAATGCCCTGGATAAACCCTTGCACTGTCTATGACAGTGACTTTTCATTGCCTTGCACGTATTTTTTTATTGCTCCATTTTGTAGCTTTGAGATACCATTTCGTGCAACTTTTCTCCATTTCATGTCAAAACATTCCTACATGTAAGATAAACTCTATTAAGCTTAATTATCGCATAAATTAGCATCCAAACAATAAGCAATTAGGATAAATAACGTCAAAATATATGAAATTACATCAGAAATCAATAATGTACATTTTATATTTAAAGTAACGTCAAAATGCCGTCAAGAATTTGATAAGCACACTAACTGTGTACCTTATAAATGTACCGAAAATCTATCCATTGCACTTGATAAGAACCATTCTTTCTCATGTAACACAAAAGATCTATTCATTCTTATGTAACGAAGAAGATATGATTTACATTTGCACTGCTTAACAGGTAGCAAAAGAATGAGTTGTGTACGGACTTTAGTGCTTGGGCGCTCTAATTCCTACTCGACCAACGTCTTACAATCCTTAAAATCATTTTCATCTCTCGAATCCCTTGCTTATGAATTAAGTATGATTTATGAATATAGTAATCTCGCAGCTCCGGCCATCACTTACGGTAAGCTATAAAAAATCATTAGTATTAGTATTATTACTAGTCTCAGTATACGCTCGTTGCGCGTGTACCTTATGCGATCATAACTAATCTTTTTCTTATAGATGCAATCATCCAAAAACCTTATGCGAAATTCTTAAATAAGTTAATTTGAACTGATAACTGTACATGAGAAATTGTAGACAAAAATTACAATTCACACCCTTTTAATTTGTAATTCTCTATGAAAAATAATTTCACTTGTACTTTATTTCAGCATAGATACTGTTCCTAATAAAAATAACCTGCATAATATCAAAACTATATTTTGTTATAAATATATGGGTGTGTTGTGGCGTACATGCCCTCATTTAATGCAAACTTCTATTTACTTAGTATGAGTTTTACCAATATACTCGAAAAGTAGGTTATGATTAGGGATGGCATTTTGAGCCCAAACTCATCCAACCCGTCCAAAAGATTAATGAGTTGGACTACAAATATTTTAGCTCATGAATTTATTTGGGCTGAATCCAAGTTAACCTATTATTTTTTATAGCTTATTCTGACCCACGAAGTAGCTCAAATACAACCCACGAAACTCATCCAAAACAAAAGGATCTCAACCCAACTCATCTAGAAATTTACTTAGTTGCTCCATCATTAGTTTTTGTATCTTAGTTTAAAAATTATAACCAAGGTATTTAAGTTGCCCCACTCTGTTTTTTTCGTTTTTCTACACCACCCATCCCTCCCCCCCCCCCCCCCCCAATTTTATTTTTACCTTTTTTTTTTTTGTATTTTTATTTTTCTGCACCATCCAGTCATCCACCCTACCTTGCACCCTCTCCCCCCGCAATTACTTTTTTTTTTTTGTATTTTTAATTCCCCTCCCCCCAACCCCGGCAAAATCTTTTTCAACTTACACATTTTAAATACTAATTTCAGAACTTTTGATTGCTAACTTACACCATGAATTTCATATCACGTAACCATATCACGATAATTCTACTACCAGTTATGATTGAGGAATATATATGTTATAGGTTTTATGAAAAGAATCTTGTCCTTCGTGTTAGAATGCTTTTGCATTATAAATATGGTTCGAAGTTAAATATTTCTTTTTTTAAAATATTTTTATAAGATAAATTTTAATTAAAATTTAAATTTTAAAATTTTAAAATTTCCTATCTAATTCAAAAAAGGAATAATTTACTTAGCCATCTTTCATTTTTTTAATTCATCACCCTTTAAACAGTAAAAATGTCTAGAGAGTTTGGCTAAATCCTATAAAAGAATATATGTTATTGCATTCTACTTCTACTGGTGAATTTTACATAATAGTTAAAAAAATACCGAAAATTAACCGAACCGTACCGATACCGAAGAGAAACCGGCATGATTGGGACGATTTCGAAAAATCTAATTTTGGTTATACATAATAGAATAACCGAAAAATTGGTATGGTACAAATTTTATAAAATAACCGGCCGAACCGAACCATTGACAGACATGATGCCAAAATTATGTGCAACTAATATTAATTTTAGACCCAAAAAAACTCAAATAAAATGCAAGGGAATGAAGGATAAACTGACATAAATACACTGCAAATAAATAGACTTGATGAAAAAAGAAAAAAAAAATATATGTTCAAGGAAATCTCCAATTGCGGAAGTCGTTTAACGAAGGCAACATACTTTGAAGATGTGATTCTTGATTAGTTGAAATATTAGGACTCCTACATGATTCAAATAAGGAATGATGTAACACATAAATTTTAGTTGATTTTGAATTCCTAAATATTAGAAAATAATTATTATAAATGACTATTATATCCAGTGTAAGATCTATTTTTAAAAGGTAAAAAAGTGAACGACATTTCGCTAAAGGTTTCGTACTTTTAATATATTATATAGATTATTATCATTGCCATTACTACTACTAGTATTATTATTATTATTATTATTATATAGTGGTTCGAGAGAAGCATCTTATTTTCCTTTGGTTAATCAAGTGGTAAATATTTTTTAAATTTCACATTTTTTGTAAAATATTTACTATAGTAATACTGTGACATTTATTTAACAAGCAATAAAATAGTCGCTTATAGCCGTCGGCTCCACGCACGAAAAAGATCCTCCACACAATTCCATTCCATTATTGGGCTCCAACAGTGTATTGTAAATTGGCACGTGCTTTTTATATCAAATCGGGATCCAGAAATTGGGCCAATTATAAAACAAATCCATCATCCCTTTTTATGCCAAGCAATACATAAAGTAACTCTTGATATAACAGTAAAAATAAGACGTATATGTGGATCGTCTCTGTACTAAGATTCCAGCAACTTGTATCCATCCATTTATGAATCACTACCGTCATTCCTCAACCATACAATTTGATCTTGCATTGATCAATCCTTGGAGAGTGCTCATTTTGGTTCACTTTTTTCTTTTTACGGCTTGTTTGGATGGATGTTACGTATTGTATTGTATCGTAGTGTTACTTTAAATACAATATTTACTTTTATTGTTGCTTAAATTTTATTGTATCGTATCGTTAAATCTGTCGTTACGTAACGACGAAAAATGTCATTTTATGTAACGACCGATTTGGTTTGGTCGCGTCGTTACCTGATTTTTTCTATCATCTCGCCCTTCATTATTAATAAATAATCTTATTTTATCCTTTTCCATATCTTTTTATATAATAATTCTACCTCGTATCATAATTTTTCTTTTTAATATTGCAAGTTTATTCTTCATATTGCTAGTGCATGATATCATAAAACGATGATAAATGGTACAGTCTATCCAAATATTATATTAATTAAACAGTACAATACAATACCATATAATACGATAAGATACATTATGAAACGATATGTAACAACCATCCAAATATGCCAATTATCTTGGTTTGTGATTATAGTCTATAGTGGTACTCTCGCCGTCCCATTTAGTGTGACAATGTTTGATTTAGATTCAAAAGTTAAAAAATAAAATAAGGACATAAGAAACTTGTAATTTAAAACAAGTCATAAATTGTACGGCTAAAATTATCTAATTACGAATAAAATAAAATTTAAAGTTACAATAACTATAAATACAAAAATATGTCATTTTTAGACATAAGAAGAAATATCATCACATAAATTAAGATCGAAGGAGTCATCATAGATAAACCTATAAATATCAATTTTCACTTTTATTTTTTACCAGGTAAGTGTACATATACCTAATTGGTCATACTTAGTATTTCATTGTGTGAGGGTATATAGTCATAGTGTCATACTAATTTCCAATTGTGTGTATATATATGTGTCCGTTTATGCATCAAAATGGCGTAGGGAATTAATTGATATATATATATATATATATATATATATATATATATATATATATATATATATATATATATATATATATATATATATATATATATATATATATATATATATATATATATATTTGTTCATTAACCATATCATGGCCGCTTCGCACTACTAAAAATCTGCTAAAAATCGACCAACTATTTCCGACCAACGTTGGTCGGTCAAAAAATGCGACCAAAAACCGTTCAGGTTGGACGCAAACTGGGGAAAAAATATTTATATTTTTTTAAAACAAAATACCGACCAACGTTGGTCGGTAAATTGGTCAATAGCTGGTCAGACAAGAAAATTTTGGATCACCGACTAACGTTGGTCGGTAATCTGGATCTAATTTTTTAAATTTTAATAATTATTTTATTATTTAAAATATTTTATAATATTTAAGAATTTATATTTAAAATTACCGACCAACGTTGGTCGGTTAAAGAATTTAAATTTTTTTTAAAAAAACCGACCAAAGTTGGTCGGTTTTTGGTCAAACGGTCAACACTTAATGTACCGACCAACTTTGGTTGGTAATTCTAAAATCAGAGAAGTGAAAAACGGGAAAAACCCCCATTTCTTTGAAATTTTTCTCTCTTCTTCATTCTCCTCTCTCCTTCTCCCAGCCCTCCCCCTCACCGTCCAGCCCTCCCCCTCGCCGTCCAGCCCTCACCCTCGCCGTCGCCGTGCTGTTGCCGTCGCCGCTGCCACTGCCACTGCCGCCCCTCGATCTCCTTTTCCATCTCCTAAAAATTCTAGGTTTGAATTACAACCCATTTATTTATTATTTCCAGGTTTTGTTAATTAGTTATGAATTAGTTTCAATTGATTAGTGTTTCAATTATTTGAACATTGTATTTTATTGAGGATTAGGGTTTAGGTCTTGTTTTAATTAGTTTTGTTAATCAGTCAATTATTTATGAATTAGTTTAGTTTAGGGTATGGGTTGAATTTCTTTAGTTTAGTTAGTTTATGTTTAAACTCGTAGGATATGAATTGAAATTTTAGGTTTTAGGATTTGTTCTTGTGAATTGAACTTTTAGGATATGAATTGAACTTTTAAGATATGAATTGGACCTTTTGGATATGAATTGAACTTTTAGGATATAAATTGGTATAATTAGGAAAAAATAATTATCTTGAATTAACTAAAAAAGATATAATTAATTTATAATTGTAGAATAAATTAATTTATTGTTGTGAATCGAACTTTTAGGGTATGGGTTGAATTTCTTTAATTTAGTTAGTTTATGTTTAAACTCGTGGGATATGAATTAAAATTTTAGTTTTTAGGATTTGTTCTTGTGAATTGAACTTTTAGGATATGATTTGAACTTTTAAGATATGAATTGGACATTTTGGATATAAATTGAACTTTTAGGATATAAATTGGTGTAATTAGAAAAAAATAATTATCTTGAATTAACTAAAAAAGATATAATTAATTTATAATTGTAGAATAAATTAATTTATTGTTGTGAATCGAACTTTTAGGGTATGGATTGAATTTCTTTAGTTTAGTTAGTTTATGTTTAAACTCGTAGGATATGAATTGAAATTTTAGTTTTTAGGATTTGTTCTTGTGAATTGAACTTTTAGGATATGAATTGAACTTTTAAGATATGAATTGGACCTTTTGGATATGAATTGAACTTTTAGGATATAAATTGGTATAATTAGAAAAAAATAATTATCTTGAATTAACTAAAAAGATATAATTAATTTATAATTGTAGAATAAATTAATTTGTTGTTGTGAATCGAACTTTTAGGGTATGGGTTGAATTTGTTTAGTTTAGTTAGTTTATGTTTAAACTCGTAGGATATGAATTGAAATTTTAGTTTTTAGGATTTGTTCTTGTGAATTGAACTTTTAGAATATGAATTGAACTTTTAAGATATGAATTGGACCTTTTGGATATGAATTGAACTTTTAGGATATAAATTGGTGTAATTAAGAAAAAATATTATCTTGAATTAACTAAAAAAGATATAATTAATTTATAATTATAGAATAAATTAATTTGTTGTTGTGAATCGAACTTTTAGGGTATGGGTTGAATTTCTTTAATTTAGTTAGTTTATGTTTAAACTCGTAGGATATGAATTGAAATTTTAGTTTTTAGGATTTGTTCTTGTGAATTGAACTTTTAGGATATGAATTGAACTTTTAAGATATGAAATGGACCTTTTGGATATGAATTAAACTTTTAGGATATAAATTGGTATAATTAGAAAAAAATAATTATCTTGAATTAACTAAAAAAGATATAATTAATTTATAATTATAGAATAAATTAATTTGTTCTTGTTTTATTTGTATAGATGGAACATCGTACTTGGATGTACAATAGAAATTATCCTAATCGGCGGGGATTACGGGAGGATTTTGTAGAAGGGGTTGATGACTTTATTAGACATGCAATGTCACTTCCACCATACCAAAGTGAAGGAGTAATTAGGTGCCCTTGTGTCAGGTGCGATTGTATGAAGTTTAAAAAATCAGAGGAAGTTAAGCTTCATCTTTATAGGAAGGGGTTTATAGAGAATTACTTTGTGTGGACTAATCATGGAGAGATCGATGGTAGCCGTGGGATATTTCATAACATGGTTGTTGGTGAAAGTAGTAGGTCGGTGGAGAATACAAATCTTGATTCTAGAATTCAGGATATGGTTGCGGATGCTTTTGGGGGTGACTTCGGGGGTGAGCCCAATGAAAATGTTGAACAAACTCCTAATGATGACGCAAAATATTTTTATGAACAGTTAGAGGAAGCTAGTCGTCCACTACGTGAAGGAAGTCCGCACTCTGAGCTGTCTGTTGCAGTTAGATTACTAAGTATCAAATCTAATTGGAATATTTCTCAAGTAGCCATGGACTGTTTCATTGACCTTATGAGTGAACTAGTTGACACTAATATCAACTTACCTGGTGATCAACTCGGGTTATCCACAAATAGATAAAAATTCTTCCGAAACTCTAAAATGACTGAATCATAACACATTCTATCATCTGGCTAGCTCCGACCACAACTTCACCGTCCACAACCATGAAACAATCTGCTCTTGAGAACTCTTAATCTCCAAATCCATAGAACACGTGAATCACCATATTTGATTCCATCTCCACCGCGTCTAACACCTCTCTCATACATGATCATCCCACGAGAAATACTTTAAAAATTCTTCCGTGCCACTTGGCAAAATTTGAATATAAGCATTCTATCAGCCGTGTGAGTACCGCAATACTAATTTATATATCCGTAAGTCAAAATACAATGCGCCTTCTGAAGTCCGCCCCTTTCTCATACAACACCAAGTAGTAATAGTATTCATCTAGTTATTTGAAACCATCCATGTTGTCCAACATTCGTTACCTTCTTTTCAAGACTGTACTGCCACCTTATACATGAAAATCTAGATTTCGTACAACCCATAAGATCTATCTTGCCATCATGTGAAAAGCACAAGAATCTTATTATCAACTTTGAATCACCAATAATTTACATACTATTTTAGTTAGAAACCTTTCTCTTGCTTCTTTCCAAGAGGAAATCACAATTCACAAACATGTTCTCCACACCAGTAGAAATCATCAAGAATACTTTGGAATCCATTTGCACATAATCAAGCCCTTAAAACTAAATTCCTCTCGTTCAAGCCATGCAGGTCGCCAAGTCTATGTGTATTGCCACAAAGAACCTGTAGAAACCCCCCACGTCGTAAGCACCCAAAGAACCGATCATATCCATTACTATACTGATCCAACCTACTACCCAGCTGTCCTATTTTCTCCGAGTCCCTTCCGAATTTATCTTCAGATTAATACTTCTTCTTGCTAAAATACCACGATCTTTAACCACAACTCACCCTACAAACCTTAACATAGAATCACAATGCCCTACGACCCATAAGCAATTGTATTCTTCTTTAACACCTTTAAAAATACCACAACTGTGACACTCACTTTGAGAATACCTTATTTGAGTGTAAGGCCGTTTCATTCACCTTTCTGATATCAAAATATAAAATCCATAATGATATACAAAAATGCCACAAGTCTCGACACCATCCAACTTTAATCTCATATTTTAGCCGCAAACAAATCCGCCAAAATTTCTCAATTGTTACATATAAATCTCGAATCCATTAGAACTTTCTTGAGAATCTCCCCCTTTGCTCAAATCCACATTACACCTCCCAAATGGGCCAAAAAGACGTACCACATTAGCACAACACCTCTCAAAGAAGTAACTCTATTTTAATACCACCTATCAAATTCATACTCTGTGTGCACTACATCACTAACAAATAACAATTCACTCATCCCACGATTTTTATATACTCATAAGTGCAATATAACCCGTATCCACGAATTTTCTTATTCGAGTCATCATCGATCTCAACTTTTGCAAGTCATAACTAACCCACCAGTATGCCTCAGCCCAAAACTAAACCTTTACATATAATCATGAAATTGACTTATCAATATCAGACTTCCCCAGTTAGCTAAAAGCCATAGAATAAAATATTCCATAACTCACAATACCAATATTCTATTACTGTCATAATGCCACAGTTAGTTCAACGAAGCTTCTTCTCAAACTCATGCAACGTAAACCATAAAAATACCCCAAATCATCTGCTAAGATCGCAATCATTCTCTTGACACTTAAGTCAACTTTCTCAGCCAGATTAAAACTCAAATCTCCACATATATGGCCCACTGGTAGAAAAGAAACTCTCCACTCACATCATAAGGAATACACCTGCGTAGATTACTCCGCAAGGAATAACTCACATGCTTAACCTCAAATTGCTATCTTGATATACCCTTTTGCAGTCATAATTACTATGCCATCACTTAGTTTATCTAAGTCCAAACTCACTAACCAGACATGAGAATTTAACTTCGTCCCAAACTTTAACAATCGTGAAATATCCTTCAAAACATTAACATTCGAGACTGTACCTTACATCAAAACGGAAAACAAACACCCAATGGCCTTCCTTTATATTTCAAGGAAACACTTCTCGACATATTAAAATTTTCTTAACACATCCCGCAGTTACATCATACTCTTCACAAAGCCATTCCACCGCTCATCGAGCCAAATTCCACTGTAGGGTCACTACTGGACATATGAGTCCAATTATACAGGTTACAACTGAAGATACTGAGCTCAAGCTACGGTCTAACCATGGCCTCAAGTCCTCCAGACTGGCCCATCATCAAAACACGGAATACTCACCTCGAACCTCGTTCATAGAATCACAAGCCGACGAAGCACAACTGATACTGAGCGCTCATGTGCGCATACAAATACGTGGAAGGAATTCAAAGAGCTATGTCCCAAGATGAATCAATCCCGCACGATAAGGAAAGAAAGATGGAAAGTATACATCCTAAATGCCCTATAGCCTCTCGAAGATAAGTATGGACGTCATCATACCGATCCGCAAGACTCTACTAGACACTTGCTCATGACTTGTAGAACCTATAAACATAGAGCTCTGATACCACCTTGTCATGACCCAAAATCTAACTAGTCGTGATGGCACCTAACCCATCCTGTTAGGTAAGCCAATTTTCAACTAACCAATTTCAATAATAATTATTAAAATAATTTAAGTGAATAAAGATCCTAATCTTATACAATTCCGATCTACTTGTATCTAGCCATAATTAATTCGATACAGTCAACAAAAATTATAGGAATCAATTTCATAAAAAAATACTACATTTTTCAAAAAGATCCGAAATTAGCTCAAAATTCGTCCGTGGGGCCCACACCTCGGAATTTGGCGAAACTCACAAAATCTGATAACCCATTCAATTACGAGTCTAACCATACCAGTTTCACTCAAATCCGACTCTGAATCGATACCCAAATCTCAAAAATTCATTTCTATGAGATTTTCTAAAATTTTCCAAATTTCAATCTCAAAACACTAATTAAATGGTGAAAATAATGATATATTTGTGTATATAGACCAAATCCGAGTTGGAATCACTTACCCCAAATGTCTTTCCTTGAAAATCTGTCAAAAGTCGCCTCTGTTCAAGCTCAAGTTTGTCAAAAATGGCAAATGGGTCGAATGCCTCTGTTTTTATAACTTACAGATCTGTCCAGTTCGATCTTGGGAGCTCGATCTCGGGAGCTCGATTTTTTGGGAGCTCGATTTTGGGCCTAGATTTTGGGCCAGAATTTCCAACAGAAAGGAAAAATTGCAGCAGTTGTTTTAAATCCAACTTTGGATCCGTTAACCATTCGAAACTCACCCGAGACCCTCGGGACCTCAACCAAATATACCAATAAGTCCTAAAATATCATACGAACTTAGTCAAACCTCTAAATCACATCAAACAACGCTAAAATCACGAACTATACCTCAATTCAAGCTTAATGAAACTAAGAATTTTCAACATCTACATTCGATGCCGGAACCTATCAAATCAAGTCCGATTGACCTCAAATTTTGCACACAAGTCATAAATGACATAACGGAGCTGTGAAAATTTTCGAAACTGGATTCTGACCTAGATATCAAAAAGTTAACTCCTCGGTCAAACTTCCAAACTTTAATTTCCTATTTTAGCCATTTCAAGCCTAATTTCACTACGGACTTCCAAATAAAATTCCGATCACGCTCCTAAGTCCAAAATCATCATACGGAGCTGTTGGAATCATCAAAATTCTATTCCGGGGTCGTTTGCACATAATGCGATATCCGATTGCTATTTGAATTTAAACTTTTAATTTTTCTTCAAAATTCCATATCTCATGCTAGGGACCTCAGAATTTGATTCCGGGCATACGCCCAAGTCCTAATTCACGATACGGACCTACCGGAACTGTCAAAACACTGATCCGAGTCCGTTTTCTCAAAATATTGACCAAAGTCAACTAGTTGAGTTTTAAAGCTCTAATTCATATTTTAATCTTTTTTTCACATAAAAACTTTCCAGAAAAATTTACGGACTGCGCACGCAAGTCGAGAAATGATAAATAGTGATTTTTGAGGTCTTAGAATACAAAATAAATTATTAAATTTAAAGATGACATTTTGGGTCATCACAACTATACAATACTTGCTGCGGCGTGCAGCCCGATCCCTGTTTATAGTCGACTGCGCTCAATGGGGGTGTGTACAGACTCATGAGGGGCTCCTACTGCCCAAGCGCTATAAGCACGGACAACTCATGTTCTATAATATCATATCTGTATCCGCACGGACAACTCACGTGATGCACGGATAACTCACATGCTATAATAATATTTGGATCTGCACGGCCAACTCACGTGTCACACGGCCAACTCACGTGCAATAGTATAATATATGTATCTGCACGGCCAACTCACGTGCAATAGTATAATATATATAAAGCCAGCATCGCCTGTCGCGACGTGCAGCCCGATCCCAAAAATATCCTCACAATTAGGCCCTCGGCCTCCCTCAGTCATCAATCTCTCCAGTCTCTCTTTTATGGGCTCACAATGTCATAAGAATAGCCCAAAATGATGATATGATGTATCAATAAATAACAACAGAGACTAAGATATGATATGCAATTAAATAAATAAGACTGAGTATGAATTTTCAATTTAAAATATATATTTCACAACAATATGACCTCTGTGGGTCCCAATAATACTGGCACATAACCTCAACATGATTTTTAATATGCTTTTCAGCTCAATTTCTTTAACTCATAAAATTGCATGGAAAATGCCAAGATCATTTAACTACAAATTCCACAGAAATAATTATGTTATAATTTCTATAGTGCACGCCCACACGCCTGTCACCTAGCATGTGCGTCATCTCCTAACAATTCACGAAATTCATATATTCAGGGTTCATACCCTCAACTCCAAGATTAGAAGAGCTACTTACCTCGAACAAGCCGAATCCAATGTCAAACAAGCTAAATAATGCTCCAGAAATTCCATTATGCATGTATCAACTCCCGAACGGCTCGAATCTAGTAACAATTAGTTTGATTCAGTCCACACAATTTATAGGAATTAATTCGATATCAAAATGCTAATATTTTCCACAAAAACTCGAAATTATGCCCTAAAAATCACCCACGAGGCCCATATTTCAAAATCCGATGAAACTTGCAAAATACGACAACCCATCCAATTACAAGTTCAACCATACTAATTTCACTCAAATCCGACTCCAAATCGGTATTCAAACTTGAAAAATTCATTTTGTGACATTATAGAAATTTCGTTCTATTTCTCTTGAAGATTCAATAATCTTACATCAAAAATGAAGATTAATTCATGGAATATAATCACAAGGGAGTTAAGAACACTTACCCCAAGTTGTGTGAAACATTTCCTCCCCAAAATCGCCCAACTCGAGCTCCAAAATCCGAAAATGGGTGAAAATGTTGAACCCTCGAATTTTAAGGTTCTGCTCCAGCGATTTTCGCATATGCGGACAAAATTTGCGCACCTACGCATCCGCTTGTGCTAGCAAAATGTCGCATTTGGGGACTCCACTTGCCTGCCCAGTTAAAGTTTCTGCGTGCATGTCACGACCCGAAATTTCCCAACGATGGGACTATGATGGCGCCTAACATTTCACTTGCCAGGCAAGCCAACGTTAGAGAATCATTAAACCAATTCCTTATTTCCTATCAATAAATAACAATAATTAGCTAAAATAAGATATAACAAGTGCGGAATATCATAAAACTGTGTTAATTACTACCACCCGGATCTAGAGTCACAATTCACGAGCATTCTAGAATTTACTACAAGTAATAGTCTGAAAGAAATACAACTGTCTGAATGAAAGAAACAATATGACATAAAAAGATAGACAAGGACTGCAAGGTATGTAAACGCCGAAAGATCTACCTTGAGTCTACGGACAGTGGACCAATCACAAATCTCGATCAACTTGAGCCGGTATCAAAATCTGTACAGAAAGTGCAGAGTGTAGCATCAGTACAACCGGATCCATGTACTAGTAAGTATCGAGCCTAACCTCGACGAAGTAGTGACTAGGCTAAGGCAAGGCACCTACAATCAACTTGTACAATTTAACAGTGTATACGCAAATAATAGGAATGAAAAACTAAACAGGAAATGTCGGGAGGGGAGACATACTGAGGGGAATACAAGATGAAGAACTACAACAGAATGATCACCGGAACAGTCAATATAACATGAATCAACAGGAATAGTAAATATAGTAAAGAAAAATACACGGCATCACCCTTCGTGCTTTTACTCTCAATCTCACCATAAAATTAATAGAAACGGCACGGCATCACCCTTCGTGCTTTTACTCTCATATCATGGCACGAAATCACCCTTCGTGCATTAACACTCACAATATGGCACGACATCACCCTTCGTGCATTAACACTCTCCCTTACCATAATGCAATGCATAAATAACAACAAGGATATAGAATAACAAGTACAAACTTTACTTCAATATTTGGTTCCATAATATCAATCTCAACTTGAAATAAAAACTCAATTATCACCAGAAAATCCCGTAAACATGATAAGAACGATAATTTGAACAACACTAGTATAACACGTAGCAATTTGGCATAGGAATGAAAAAATATCAGAAAATAGAGAAACATGGAAAAATAGGTAAATTGGCGGCACATAGGTACTCGTCACCTCACATATACGCCTCTCACATAAATTTCACTTAGCAAATAATCTAAGGTTCCTAATTTATTAAATTCAGCGTTTGACACAACACTTACCTCGCTCGGAAGACCACTTAATTCTCAATCACAGCTTTTCCTTTGGAATTCACCTCCAAACCACTCGTATCTATTCAAAATTCAAATATTCCTAAAGGAATCAATTATATTGCATAAATTAAATTTTCTAATTTTTCCTCCAAAAAGTCGAAAAATCGACCCCGGACCCGCTTGGTCAAAACCCGAGGTTCGGACCAAAATCTTTTACCCATTCATCCTCCAGCTCGAATATGTAATTAGCTTTGGAATCTGACCTCAAATTGAGGTCTAAATCCCTAAATTCCTGAAATCTCTATTTTCTACCCTAACCCCTAATTCTACCATGAAAACTCTAGATTTTAGGTTGAAAATTCAAGAAATGGGTAATTGAAAAAAGATGGTTTAGAATCACTTACCAATAATTTGGGGAAGGAATGACTCTTGAAAAATCGCCCCTCACCGTTTGGTTTTCGAGAAAAATGAGTTTTTGGCAAAAATCCCGTTTTGGATTCTTTTTAAGTGTTGGGCGACAGTATTCATCGCGTTCGCGAGAGCACTGTCGCATTCGCGAAGGGTACTGGCTGCCAAGACTTCTTCTTCGCGAGGAATGGCTCGCGTTCGCGCTGAAGGAACAACCAACCCCCTTCCCCCCAGGTCCCCACATGCTTCGTGTTCGTGTGAGCTGGTCGCGTTCGCGAAGGGTAAAATCTCTCATCACTTCGCGTTCGCGATCAGGCCTTCGCGTTCACGAAGAAGAAGTCTCAGCCTCATCAGGTTACTCTTCGCGTTCGCGAGAGGACCTTCGCGAACGCGAAGAAGGATATGACAGACACCAGAATCTGCAGAAACCAGATTTTTTCCGAGTCCAAAACATCCTGTGGCCTAAACATGCACACAAGTCTAAAAACATCATACGAACTTGCTCGCGCGATCAAATCGCCAAAATAACACATAGAACTACGAATTTAGCACCAAGTCAAATGAAATTCTCAAGAACACTTTAAAACTTCAAATTTCTCAACTGGACGTCCGAATCACATCAAATCAACTCTGTTTCTCACCAAATTTCACAGGCATGTCTTAAATATCATAACGAACCTGTACCGGGCTCTGAAATCAAAATACGGACCCGATACTAACTATGCTAAACATCAATCAATTCTTAAAAATAATTAATTTTCAAATTTTTAATTTTTATTAAAAATTCATATCTTGAGCTAGGGACCTCCAAATTCGATTTCGGGCATACGCCCAGGTCACATAATTCAATACGGACCCACCGGGACCGTCAAAATATGAATCTGGGCCCGTTTACCTAAAATATTAACCGAAGTTAACTAAAATCAACTTTTAAGGCAAAAATTCTTATTTTCATTAGTCTTCAACATAAAAGCTTTCCGAAAACCTGTCCGGACTGCGCATGCAAATCGAGGAGGGTTAAAAAATGAGATTTTTAAGGCTTAAGAGCACAGATTCGAGTTCTAAAATATAAGATTACCTTTTGGGTCATCACAGTGCATTCGTCCGCATCTGCGCTCACGCAGGTGCGGAAATTTCCCTTGCACCTGCGACCAATGCCTCACAGCCCTCTGCCCGCATCTGTGCTCCTTCTCGCGCAGGTGCGATTCCGCACCTGCGCACCTCGCTTCAGCGCGCACCTACTCTCACTTGCGACTACTTGTCCGCATGTGCGATTACACCAGAAAGCTTCAGTTCCAACAGTCTTCCAAATTCAAAAATCAATCTGTTAACCATCCGAAACTCACCCGAGGCCCTCGGGTCCCCGTCCGAACATACCAATAAGTTCCATAACATAACACGGACCTACTCGAGGCCTCAAATCATACCTAACAACCTCAAAAATACGAACTACACACTGATTCAAGCCTAATAAATTTTTAAATTTCCAAATTCTACAAACGACGCCGAAACCTATCAAATCACGTCCGATTGGCCTCAAATTTTGCACACAAGTCACATTTCACATTACAGACCTATTCAAATTTCTGGAATCGGATTCCAACCCCGATATCAAAAAGTCATACCCCCGATTAAACTTCCCAAAAATTCAACTTTTGGCAATTCAAGTCAAATTCTACTACGGACCTCCAAATAATTTTTCGGACACGCTTCTAAGTTTAAAATTACCATACGGAGCTATTGGAATCATCAAAATTCGAATCCGAGGTCGTTTACACATAAGTCCGCATCCGGTCACTATTTTAACTTAAGCTTTAAACCTTGGAACTAAGTATTCCAATTCCTTCCAAAACCTCACTAGACCCGAACCAATTACCCCGACAATTCACACAACAACTATAAAGTACAGTTTGAGAAGTAAATGGAAAAACGAGATTGTAATAATCAAAACGACCCACCGTGTCGTTACATTATACCAGCAGATAATTTCACTTGTTAAACAATAAGATTGCCTTCATTGTTGCCATTTTTGGTTCCATGCAACATATACTTTCTAAAGAAAAATTTGCTAGTTAAAGAAGATTCTCATTTTCAAATTGTTTCCACTTCTTAGCAACCGTACGCTATTTTGTCTTAGTAGTAATGTAAAGTACATGTAGGTGTTTCTTTTCACCTAATTTAATAACCCTTTGGAGTGGATGGGTCATAGTAAGTGATACTAATATACATACATGCACTTTTACTAAGTATCTTTTCCTTATCCAATTCATTGATAAGAATATCTATTTATTAGGTGGGACCTACTTAGAACAACAAATTAGATTCCCTATCCCCTTAAACCTTTCTCATCCAACAGCTAATACCGACCGATTTTTATTGATAAAAATTTTTACAATTTATTTTTGTTATGGAAAAAATTAATTGAGCTTGAGCGGGAAAAATTAAATCAAAATTTCAATCGAATTCGTCGGTATACTTGAATTTTTTAACTAAACTTTTTTTTGATAGAAAATATGCAAGTTTGACCATAAAAATTTTAACAATTTATTTTTGTTATGGAAAAAAATAATTGAGCTTGAGCGGAAAAAATTAAATCAAAATTTCGATCGAATTCGGTCGGTATACTTTAATTTTTTAACTAAACTTTTTTTTGATAGATAATATGCAAGTCTGAGTAGGTCTTGGTCAAATATTGACCCATGAATAACCTAGTAGCTATTCGTTGAACCATATCAGCGTTAATCATAAAATACCGTAGTAATCATATTGATGAAACATACAATTACAAATTATATATTGGGTGATAGTTACATATCAGAAAAATCAAACCAACCAAGTAAACAAAATAAAAGGCACGTATTCCACTTAGAAATAATATTAAAGACTTGGAAGTGAGGAGGAGGCAAACTGAAGAAGTTCCTCATCACATTCAAATGCAGACATATGTTGTTTCTGCAACATCACTCGCGCCTCGACGCCTCGCCCAGTTTTGTAATCTTTCAAGAAGAAGTAATTCTTGGAAGGACCATTTGCTAGACACACTCTTTCAGGTTTTCCCAATCCAAAATCTACACTGTAGAGTGGGAATTTGCAAACGTTGCTGCAAAAATACATAGTAGTAGTAGTAGAATTTTCATCTTTTTCTTCAAATGGTAATTTTCCTTTTTTCATGGAATCTATTATTTCTAAGACCAGTTCATTTTCATCAACTTGGTCTTTCTTGTACGCTACCTCAACTTCCTTCCTTAGATTATGAATCAATCTTGGCAACTCAATATCTTGCATAGCTGCTGTGGAGAACGTGGAAACGAGATTTCCAATTGCACTTCGTCGTAGACGAGGTTTGATCATCGTACGTACATTTAAGTAGTGAACCAACTTAGATGGTTGTATATTTGCAGAACTTGCTGCTGCTGCCTTTGTTGCAGATTTGTAAAGAAGTGCACTAACAACTTCAGCCCGTGTTGGGTTCTCTACTCCTGATTCAACTGCTATCTTCAATCCCAAAAAATGTCAGTCTTTTTTTGCAAGAAAAAATTATTTAAGTAGGTGAGACATTTAAGAGTACCTTTAATAAATACATTCAGATCGCTCTACAACAACATCATCGTATAATAATCATTCACTATAAAATGCAAGTTTCTTTTAGAACTAATTTCCATGTTATATTATAATATATGTTCTTTATAATAATACTTTACTGTAACAATAAAAAATAGCTAGTGAACTGGTGGTAGTATTACCTTAGCTCGAAGAGCATCCAATTTGGCAGCTGGAAAAATGAGTCTTTTCTGTACGCACTCACTGACATTAGACATTATTTGTGGAGCAACAAGAGGACCATTTAGTGAAGAAAGAATAGAATCTCCTACAAATCTAGGAGAAGGAACTACAAATCTACGATCACGAGTGACATTAGCCCAATGATTAAGAAAATTAATCACAGAGCAACCATCGCCAATCTTATGCGATAAACATGCACTAATGGCTATTCCCCCACAATCAAACTTACTTAATTGAACCACAAGTAAATTACCACCTTCATAATTATTCTTCCAAGGCAAGTCCTTTGGAAAAACTATACTCTCTGCATCAGTTGCATGAGGATGGTTAAGGATTTCAGACATGGGACAATTAATTTTAACGCTCAAGAACTCAGCTCCCATGTCATTACACTCAACAGTAGCATTGTCTCTCAATATTCCTGCGTAAGGATAGTAAGAGACTAGAGTTTGTGACAGAGATGTCTGCAACAAATCAGCTATGTGGGAAAGATGAGAATTGTTTGACTCTTCTCTTTGCGGTTTAGGGTAAAAAAAGGCCACAGGAATATACATATTACTGACGGACTGATCGACGAAAGATAGCTTGTGAAGTCTAAGTGTAGAAGGGGTGAGAGTAGAAGGTTTGATGAAGGATTTGTCACAAATAGAAACAAGTGATGGTGATGATAATAATCCCGAAGCGGCCATGATATGATTAATGAACAAATAACACTACTTCAATTCCCTAGCTTTATGCGATACTCCTATATATCAATTAATTCCCTAGCTTTATGCGATACGCTATTTTGATGCATAAACGGACACACATATATATACACACAATTGGAAATTAGTATGACACTATGACTATATACGCGTACACATGGAAATACCAAGTATCCGTGACGAAACCAAAAAATTCAATAAGGGTGTTCAAATTTTGAACACCCTTTGCTAGTGGGATATGCAAGAGTGTTCAAAGTTTATTTTTAATCAATAATAAATAATATTTTACCTTATATGTGATATAATTTTTCGGCGAAGGGTGGTCAGTTAACCACCCTTGGGCCAACATAGCTTCGCCCCTGCTAAGTATGACCAATTAGGTATATGTACACTTACCTGGGAAAAAATAAAAGTAGAAATTGATATTTATAGGTTTATCTACAATGACTCCTTCAGTCTTAATTTATGTGATGGTATTTCTTCTTATGTCTAAAAATGACATATTTTTGTATTTATTATTATTGTAACATTAATTTTTTTTTATTCTTAATTAGATAATTTATAGCCGTACAATTTATGACTTGTTTTAAATTACTTTCTCCGTTCCAATTTATGTGAATCTGTTTGACTGGGCACGGAGTTTAAGAAAAAATGAAGACTTTTGAAATTTGTGGTCCTAAACAATTCATAAAGGGGCTAGAGTATTTGTGTGGTTATAAAAGCTTCTCATTAAAGGTAAAATTATAAGTTTAAGCAAAATTGTTTCCAAATTTAGAAAAGGGTTATTCTTTTTGGAACAAACCAAAAAAAAAAATACGTTCACATAAACTGGAACAGAGATAGTGCACGTTTCTTATGTCCTTTTTCTTATATAACTTTTGAATCTAAATCAAACAGTGTCACACTAAATGGTACGACGAGAGTACTACTATAGACTATAATCACAAACCAAGATAATTGGCATGTTTGAATGGTTGTTACATATCGTTTCATAATGTATCATATTGTATTATATTGTATTGTATTGTACTGTTTGATGAATATAATATTTGGATAGATTGTATCGTTTGACATCGATTCATGATATCACGCACTAGCAAAATGAAGAATAAACTTACAATATTATAAAGAAAAATTATGACACGAGGTAGAATTATTATATAAAAAGAAAGGTAAAAGGAGAAAATAAGATCATTTATTAATAATGAAGGGCGAGATGAGAGAAAAAAATAAGGTAACGACGCGACCAAATCAAATCGGTCGCTACATAAAGTGACACTTTTCGTCGTTACGTAACGACAGATTAATACGATACAATAAATTTTGTTGGAAAACATATTGGATTATGGAGAATAAAATTTAGATTGAGGCGTGTCAAGAACATTGTCCTTAAGGATATTTCGTCCACACCGTGATAAATATTATTAGGCGTATTCCCAGAATTCAACAAGCTCTTCTAATATAATTAGGAGCAGAAACAAGAAAGATTAACGAGGAGAAAACCCATCACAAAAGAAAAGGAAAGAAAAGTTTTTAACTCTGTTCCCTCCTTCCAACATGAAGATAAAGAGGTATAATATAGTCTACAAGTTTGATCAAAAAGAGAAGTAGACTATCTGTTCCATATTACATACTATTCAAAGAAGTAGACTGTCTGTTCCATATTAAGATTATTCAAAGAAGTAGACCATTAAGATTTAATTATATTTAACCGGAAAAATAGACTATTCAAAGTAGTAGACCAGAAACTTTTAAGCCGTAAAGGCTATTCCAAAATACGTTAAATCTTAAGCCATTAAGATTGGTCCATTGACTTTTCAATACTGACGTACAAATCCATACTAATGAGCATTCAATTGTATGATTTATTTTGTTCCAATTGAATTCAAAAATAAATTAATTTTCTGTTACAAATATATTCAAAATAATTACTATAATAAAAACTCATTAATATAATATTAAGAAAATAAATCTAGACATAGTTTTAGAATATTTTTTTTTAAGATATCAAATTAATTTTTCTATCAATCCCCCACATATCTCAAAAAGAATATCAAAATATATATAGTGAAATAAAATTTTTGCTGGGTTTTCACAAATGATCATAATGCGTGAATCTAGCGTCTCTTGGACTATGAACCGGACCTAGATAAAATAAGATTAAACTTACATAACAATGGGTGAAGTTAAGAACTTTTATGAACCAAGAATTATTTTGTAAGTTTAGTGTCTTATCTATCACATTATACTCGCACACACTTTGTTGTTTGTTGCGGTTTTGCGCTAATAGGCCATGCGCGGCTCGTTTTATGAGTGCTCTAGAAAGTTTTTGCCATATATTTCGTAGGAGCGGCCCCACTCCACACTCATATAGGTCCATCCAACAAGTGTATTCTGCAGTGCAATACACCACTTATAAAAAGCTATAAATTATTGGATTAAGAGTTTAATAACTGAGCCTCCCATTCCTTGCAGTCTTGCACTATATACACACACCATAGGAAGGGACATAATTTAATAGTGCATATTTAATCAACTAATGACTTGTTATTACCCATATGAATATACTTCATAGGATCTCCAATCACATAGGTTGGGTTACCATCATTGTTGATATAACTCAAATTGGCAATTGTCTCATTCCCCTCGATGTTTTCGATATTAATTATCTTCCCAAAGGTTTAGTCAGAAGATCGGCCAAATTCACTTCTGACTTCACATGATCTATGGAAATAATTCCATCTTTCAGCAGCTGCTTTATCACATTATGTCTCAATCGAATATGTCTACTCTTCCCATTAAAGGATTTATTTTTAGCAATGGCTATTGCAACTTGGCAATCACAATAAATCGACACAAAAGGTGTTGGTTTTATTCCTAGTGGAATACTTGCCAAAAGGTTCTTTATCCACTCGGCCTCATTGCCAGCCAATTCCAGTGCCAAACTAAGATTCCATGGTAGATCTAGCTATTATTGTTTGTTTAGCTGATTTTCATACCACAACACCCTCACCAAGGGTGAACACATAACCACTAGTGAATTTTATCTCATCTGAATCATAGATCTAGTTAACATCACTGTATCCTTCTAATACAGTGGAAAATCCATTATATTTTGATACTATAGTTCATGGTACCTCTCAAATATTTCATTACTCATACTAATGCATTACAATGATCATGACTCGGGTTATGAGTATATCTACTCAATCTACACATAACATACGCAATATCAGGTCTAGTAAAATTCATCAAATGCATTAGACTACCAATAAATTGAGCATATTTATTTTGATCTACAACATCTCCCTTTTTCTTTTTTAATTGACTACTAGCATCATAAGGAGTGCTTACATGTATCACATCAAAAATGTCAATTTTTTAAGAATTCTTTCAACATAATGTTCCTGAGTCAACATCAAGCTATTGTTATCTCTTATAATTTTCATGCCTAGAATAACGCTAGCCTCTCCTATGTCTTTCATCTCAAAATTAGAAGACATAAAAAGTTTGGTTTTATGTACCAAATCAAGGCTAGAACTAAAAATAAGCATATCATCCACATAAAGGCAAATAATAACACAAGTACCATCTACACATGTATAAACACATAGGAGTATAAATACATTTATCTACTTCAATTGATGAAACACCATCATTAATCAATACTTAGCTTGATCAAGTTTTTCATGCCAATGTTTAGGTGCTTGCTTTAGACCATACATAAATTTTAGCAATTTACATACTTTATTTTCTTGGCCAGACACTATACAACCCTCAGGTTGTTCCATATAAATTTTCTCTTCTAAATCACCATTTAAAAATGCGATTTTAACATCCATTTGGTGAATAAAAAGTTTATACATAGAAGCCAATGCAAGTAAAAGACGAATTGAGGAAATTCTAGTTACACGAGCATAAGTATCAAAATAATCAATATTTTGCTTTTGAGTAAAACCTTTTGCAATAAGTCTAGCTTTGTATTTATCAATGGAACCATCCGAATTGAGTTTCTTCTTAAAAATCCGTTTACAACCAACGAGTTTAGCTCCCGTAGGTAAATCAACTAAAGTCCAAGTTTTATTTTGTAAAATTGAATTTATTTCTACATCAATATATTCTTTCCAAAATGAGGCATTAGACGAAGAAATAGCTTCAGAATATGTTAAAGGATCATTATGCACAAGATAAGTATAAAAATCATTACCAAAAGATTTTTCTTTCCTTTGTCTTTTGCTTCTTCGTAAGTACTCACTTTCAAAATCATTTTGAATAATTGGAATATGCGAAATATTATCACTTGGAATAATAGGAGCATCACAAATATTCTCAAATTCTAAAGGAAACATATTTTCAAAAAATTCAGCATTTTTTGTTTCAACAATAGTATTGTGTTCAAGCACATCACTTTTGACTACTAAAAATTTATATGCCGCACTACTTTCAACATACCCAATAAATATACAATCAGATGTTTTAGACCCCATTTTTTTTAGGATCGGGTAACATAACTTTGGCAAGGCACTCCCACAGTTTCAAATATTTCAAGTTAGACGAATAGCCCTTCCATAATTCATAAGGAGTTTTACCCATTTTCTTATAAGAAATCCTATTTTTTTAAATGACAAGTAGATAATATGGCTTCACCCCAAAGATTATCAGGAGCACCAGAATTAATGAGCATACTATTCATCATTTCCTTTAAAGTCCTATTTGTCACGACCCAAAATCTATTAAAGGTCGTGATGGCGCCGGACACCGATGTAAGGCAAGTCAACAATAAATACTCAAATTGGTTCTCCTTTTAATATTTTGAAATCATATTTTCCTTCCAATAAATAGTAAAAGATGGAATTTACAGAGGAAATGATAATATTTTTAATAATTTCAATACAGAACAACTCATAATCACCCTAAAACCCGATGTCACAAGTGCATGAGTATCAACTAGGAATGTGAAATAAAATACAACATCTGTCCGGAATACAAATTTGGATAAGAGAAATATAAATACCCTGAAGGAGACTCTGCCAGCTGCAGTCGTAATGGGGAATGCAACTCACGTAAATCCCTGCATGCATACACGCCTCTACTCTCACAAGGCCACTAGTCACATATGTACTTGCACAAAAATGTACAGCAAGTGTAGCATGAGTATATAATCAACGTGTACCCAGTAAGTATCTAGCCTAACCCCGGAGGAGTAGTGACGAGGAGTCGACATCGACACTCACTAGTAGTCCAATAACATTAGGTACAGTAAAGAGATAAGTAAATATGAGGCATAGTAAATAAATGAGGTAACCAAGTAAAAAATCACGTGGTACAAATTTTCCCTTTTTACGAGGAACTCAAGCTCTCCATTAGAAATTTCCTCCTTAACCGGAGCATATATATAGATATAGTGCATCTCATCAGGTAGATCGTCATAACTCAAATCGGAAAAACTCACAGATACACTAGCTTCTTGTCAAATATTACGCACAAATCTACGAGGATATGATATAGGAAATGCCGAGGCGTACGACCCAATCCAACATAAATATTTAATTTGTGCACTGCCGAGGGTCGAATGGCCCGAACCATAGATACATCTATTAAACTGCCGAGGCGAACAACTCGTTCCAATGAGAGTGTGGTACATAATTCCTGCCGAGGTGAACGACCCAATCCCATAAGAATATGGCACATAAATCCTGCCGAGGCGAACGACCCGATCCTATTAGAATAAGAAGTTTTGACGGGTCCTTGACCCCACTCACGAATAAACGTGTGAGTTCTAATATTTATTACAAAAACCTTTCGATGAGGTGTGTATATATATATATATCACGGAAATATGCCGTAAGAGGAGTAAAGTTATTCAGTGACTAATCATGAAATCGTGAAGTCTCTACAATAGCAAGTCTAGTCTCAAAGTAGAAATGTAAAACAGAGGAATTTAATAGGCGAGGAAATTCTCAAATAGTGCAGCTAAATCATGATGTGAACCTAAACCTACCCGGACAATAACATGAATGTAGCTACGTACGGGCTCTCGTCACCTCGCGCACACGTAGCCCCTACAACAAGTAGCACACATCAATATACAACACCTTATGGTATTTTCCCCCCTCACAGAGTTAGACACGAGACTTACCTCGTATATATAAATAAAAATACAATATAATAGTTCTGATTGCGTCATTCTCATGACATTAAACTTCCTGACTGATCAGTGGTAACTGCCCGACAGGTCGTAGTGCGGTGGTAAATGCATGACTGCCCGGCTGGCCGTAACTCGGTGGTAAATGTGTAACTGTCCAACCGACCGTAGCTCGATGGTAAATGCATGAATGCCCGATCGGCCGTAGCTCGCTGGTAAATGATGATGTACGACTGCCCAACCGACCATAGCTCGACGGTAAATGAAGATGCACGACTGCCCAACCGACCGTAGCTCGGTGATAAATGATGATGCATGACTGCCCGACCGGCCGTCGTTCGGTGATAAATGATGATGCATAACTGCCCAACCGGCCATAGCTCAGTGGATGCATTACTGCCCAATCGGCCGTAGCTCAGTGGTAAATGATGATGCATGACTTCCCAACGGGCCGTAGCTCGGTGGTAAATGAAGATGCATATAATACTACATTATGAACATTAATATCTTTATTGAATGTCTCAATAGAGAGTTAGGAACATACTTAAGCATGCTTTGAATATCATTTTATAGGAATGAATAACATAGATATTTTTAACTAGTAAGAGTAGAACTATTTATGAAATACTATTACGTTTACGTATAGTTACTTGGATCATGCCAAAAGAAGGAAGGATTAGCCTTAACATACCTTTAGTGATAACTTTATCGAAGGCAACGAACTTGGTCTTTTTTACACGTAATCTCAATAAGTGAAAAAAAAATCAAATCCTTTAACTAGTTACACCAGTAGATAATTTCACTTGTTAAACAATAAGGATGCCTTCGTTGCTGCCATTTTTGGTTCATTGCAACATATACTTTCTAAAGAAAAATTTGCTACTTAAAGAAGATTCTCACTTTAAATTGTTTCCACTTCTTAGCATTTTTATGTTATTTTGTCTTAGTAATAATGTAAAGTACATGTAGTTCCTACTTTTTACCTAATTTAATAACCCTTTGGAGTGGATGAGTCATAGGAAGTGATACTAATATACAACCCCTTTACTAAGTATCATTCCCTTATCTAATCCATTGATAAGAATGTCCATTTATTAGGTGGGACCTACTTAGAATAACAAATTAGATTCCCTATCCCCTTAATCTTTTCTCATCCAAACAAATCCATGTATAGTAATAAAATTAGGAATTAAAAGTCCTTGTCTCATACTTTCAAAACTATTTAATAATCAACTCATCACATTTATATTTAAAGAAAATCATAAGTGCTTTATAAATTTAAACTATACTAATATATCATAAACATTATGACATCTAGAAAATATATGTTATAAAATTATAATTTTTCCATCCAAATGTCAAGAGTATAATTTTTGTACTATTAATTCTCAAAATGGGTAAAAATAACTTTTATTATGAGAAAATAAATTCTAGAAAGGATATAAACATAACTTTTCTTATGAGGAAGAAATTTCTTTTCTTATAATACATAAAATATTATTTAAAAGTTTCCTCATATCATGTGTTTAACTAAAACTTATCAAAAAGTATTATACTAATAACTTTTGAGAATCATATTTATCCAACATTTACAAAAGAATATTTCTCTTAAAAGAAAGTACAATATCAAAGCAATATATAACGTTTTCGAAATTCAATAAACTTGCGGGGTCTTACATCTATAACTTCATGTACGACCTTAATCTCTTCCAACTAATATGGTTTTACTACGATGCATCCAAACACTAAGGTACGAGGTGTTACATCCTTCCCCCTTTAGCAACATTCGTTCTCGAATGTTTAAACTTGTAAGATGTACATGACATACTCATCAATTATAAATGTACATACCTCCCGGCTATATTCCAATGAAACAAATATCGGGTTCTCAATAAGTGAAAAAAAATCAGATTTTTTAACTAGTTACACCAGTAGATAATTTCACTTGTTAAACAATAACGATGCCTTTGTTGTTGCCATTTTTGGTTCCATGCAACATATACTTTCTAAAGAAAAATTTGCTAGTTAAAGAAGATTCTCACTTTCAAATTATTTCCACTTCTTAGCAACTGTACGTTATTTTGTCTTAGTAGTAATGTAAAGTATATGTAGGTCCTATTTTCCATCTAATTTAATAACCCTTTGGAGTGGATGAGTCATAGGAAGTGATACTAATATACATACACATATATGACATCTTTACTAAGTATCTTTTCCTTATCCAACCCATTGATAAGAATGTCCATTTGTTAGGTGGGACCTACTTAGAATAACAAATTAGATTCCCCGGCTCCTTAATCCTTTCTCATCCACGGTACTTGACCGCTAATACGGATCAATTTATATTCATAATAATTTTAAAAACATATTTTTGTTATGAGAAAAATAATTGAGCCCGGGCGGAAAAAATTAAATCAAAATTTTCGAGCGAATTCGATCGGTATACTTGAATTTTTTTAACTAAACACTTTTTTTGGTAGATAATATGCAAGTGTGATCAAGTCTTGATCAAATATTGACCAATGAATAACCTAGTAGTAGTAGAATTTTCATCTTTTTCTTCAAATGGTAATTTTCCTTTTTTCATGGAATCTACTATTTCTAAGACCAGTTCATTTTCATCAACTCGGTCTTTCTTGTACGCTACCTCAACTTCCTTCCTTAGATTATGCATCAATCTTGGCAACTCAATATCTTGCGTAGCTGCTGTGGAGAACGTGGAAACGAGATTTCCAATTGCACTTCGTCATAGACGAGGTTTGATCATCGTACGTACATTTAAGTAGTGAACCAACTTAGATGAATGTATATTTGCAGAACTTGATGCTGCTGCCTTTGTTGCAGATCTGTAAAGAATTGCACTAACAACTTCAGCCCGTGTTGGGTTCTCTACTCCTAATTTAACTGCTATCTTCAATCCCAAAAAATGTTAATCTTTTTTTGCAAGAAAATTTTATTTAAGTAGGTGACACATTTAAGAGTACCTTTAACAAATACATTCAGACCTCTCTACGACAACATCGTCGTATAACAACCATTCACTATAAAATACAAGTTTCTTTTGAAACTAATTTCCATGTTATATTATAACATATGTTCTTTATAACAATATTTTGTTGTAACAATCAAAAATAGCTAGTGAACTGGTGGTAGTATTACCTTAGTTCGAAGAGCATCCAATTTGGCGACTGGAAAAATGAGTCTTTTCTGTACGCACTCACTGACATTAGACATAATTTGTGGAGCAATAAGAGGACCATTTAGTGAAGAGAGAATAGAATCTCCTACAAATCTAGGAGAGGAACTACGAATCTACGATCACGAGTGACATTAGCCCAATCATTAAGGAAATTACTCACAGAGCAACCATCACCAATCTTATGCGATAAACATGCACTAATGGCTATTCCCCCACAATCAAACTTACTGTGATGACCCACAGGGTTATCTTATGATTTAGAACTCGAATCTGCGCTCTTAAGCCTTAAAAATTTTATTTTTACCCTCCTCGATTTACGTACGCAGTCCGGGCAGGTTTTCGGAAAGCTTTTATGTTGAAAACTAATGAAATTAATTTTTTTGCCTTAAAAGTTAATTTTAGTTGACTTCGGTCAACATTTTTGGTAAATGGACCCAGATCCGTATTTTGAAGGTCCCGGTGGGTCCGTATCGAATTATGGGACTTGGGCGTATGCCCGAAATCGAATTCAGAGGTCCCTAACTTGAGTTATGAATTTTTGATGAAAATTAAAAGTCTGAAAATTAATTATTTTTAAGAATTGATTGATGTTTGGCATTGTTAGTGCCGGGTTCGTATTCTGGTTTCGGAGCCCGGTACAGGTTCATTATGATATTTAAGACTTGTCTGTGAAATTTGGTGAGAAACGGAGTTGGTTTGACGTGATTCAGACTTGTTCTTGAGAATTTCATTCGATTTGGTGCTAAATTCGGAGCTTTAGGTCTTATTTTGGAGATTTGATCATGCAAGCTTGTTCGTATGATATTTTTACACTTGTGTGCATGTTTGGTTTGGAGCCCCGAGGGCTCGGGTGAGTTTCAGATAGGCCACGGGATGTTTTGGACTTTTGGAAATCTGGTTTTTCTGCAGAGTCTATGTTTTGGCATGTCCTTCTTCGCGTTCGCGAAGGTACTCTCGCGAACGCGAAGAGTAAACTGGGCAGCTGAGGATTTCTTCTTCGCAAACGCGAAGCAATGAGGGCATTACCCTTCGCGAACTCGACAAGCCCATCGCGAACGCGTTGCGTTAGGCACTGGGGAGGGGCAGATAACTTTTTCTTCATCGCGAACGCGAACAATGACTCGCGAACGTGAAGACAACGAAACGGTAGCCTACGCGAATGCAATCACTATCTCGCGAACGCGAGGGCTTGGCAACCCATAAACTTCGCGAACGCGACAGTGCTCTCGCGAATGCGATGAACACTGTCGCCCAGCACTTAATAGAACCCAAAAACGGGATTTTTTTCCAAAAACTCTTTTTTCTCAAAAACCAAACGGCGAGAGGCGACTTACAAGAGTCATTTCTTCCCCGAATTGTTGGTAAGTGATTCTAAATCATTTTCTTTCCATTACCCATTACATTTCTTGAATTTTCAACCTAAAATCTAGAGTTTTCATGGTAGAATTAGGGGTTAGGCTAGAAACTAGGGTTTTCGGGAATTTGAGGATTTAGACCTCAATTTGAGATCGGATTCCAAAACTAATTACATATTCGGTCTCGGGGGTGAATGGGTAAAAGAATTTTGGTTCGAACCTTGAGTTTTGCCCAAGCGGGCCCGGGGTCGATTTTTCGACTTTTTGGAGGAAAATTTGGGAAATTTAAATTATGCAATATAATTTATTCCCTTAGCAATATTTGATATTATTGAGTCATTTTTGAATAGATACGGGTGATTTGGAGGTGAATTCCAAAAGAAAAGCTATAATTGAGAATTAAGTGGCCTTCAGAGCGAGGTAAGTATTGTGTCTAACCTTGACTTGAGGGAATTAGGAACCTTAGATTATTTGCTAAGTGAAATTCATGTGAGCGGCGTATATGTGAGGTGACGAGTACTTATGCGCCGCCAATTTACCTGTTTTCCATGTTTCTTTGTTTTTCTTATATTGTCTCATTCCTATGCCAAATTGCTACGTGTTATACTAGTGTTGTTCAATTTTTCGTTCTTATCATGTTTACGGATTTTCTGGTGATAATTGAGTTTTTATTTCAAAGTTGAGATTGATATTATGGAACCAAATGTTGAAGTAAGGTTTGCACTTGTTATTCTATCTCCCTATTGTTATTTATGCATTGCATTATGGTAAGGGAGAGTGTTAATGCACGAAGGGTGATGCCGTGCTATATTGTGAGTGTTAATGCATGAAAGGTGATGTCATGCCATATTGTGAGTGTTAATGCACGAAGGGTGATGCCGTGCCATATTATGAGTGTTAATGCACGAAGGGTGATGCCGTACCATATTGTGAGTGTTAATGCACGAAGGGTGATGTCGTGTCATATTATGAGTGTTAATGCACGAAGGTTGAGTTCAATTGCTTTCTTGGGTCACGTTGTATCAGCAGAGGGTATTCAGGTGGATCCTAAGAAGATTGAGGCAGTTAAGAACTGGCCTAGACCCATATCAACTACAGAGATCCGTAGTTTCCTGGGTTTGGAGGGCTATTACCATCGATTCGTGGAGGGGTTTTTATCCATAAAAGCCCCGTTGACCAGATTGACCTAGAAGGGTGCCCCGTTCAGGTGGTCAAACGAGTGTGAAACGAGCTTTCAGAAGCTCAAGACAGCTTTGACTACGACACCGGTATTGGTGTTACCCACAGGTTCATGATCTTATACAGTATATTATGAAGCATCTCGGTATTGATGCAGGGTGGCAAGGTTATTGCATATGCTTCACGGCAGCTGAAGGTTCACGAGAAGAATTACCCTGTTCATGATCTAGAGCTGGCAGCCATTGTTCACGCGCTGAAGATTTGGAGGCACTATCTTTACGGTGTGCCATGTGAGGTATTCATTGATCATCAGAGCTTGCAGTATTTGTTCAAGCAGAAGGAACTCAATTTGAGGCAGAAGAGGTGGCTGGAGCTATTGAAAGACTATGATATCACCATAATGTATCATCCCGGGAAGGCCAATGTGGTGGCCATGCTTTGAGTAGAAAGTCAGTCAGTATAGGTAGCCTTGCATATATTCCAGTTGGTAAGAGGCCGCTTGCATTGGATGTTCAGGCCTTGGCCAACCAGTTCGTGAGGTTAGATGTTTCTAAGCCTAGTCGTGTTCTAGCTTGTACAGTTGCTCGGTCTTCTTTATTTGAGCGCATCACAGATTGGCAGGATGACGATCCTCATTTACTTGTCCTTAGAGACACAGTGCAGCACGGTGGTGCCAAGTAGGTTACTGTTGGAGATGACGGAGTTTTGAGGATGCAGGGTCGTATTTGTGTGCCTAATATGGATGGACTTCGTGAGTTGATCCTTGAGGAGTCCCACAGTTCCTGGTATTCTATTCATCCGGGCGCCGCCAAGATGTATTAGGACTTGAGGCATCATTATTGGTGGAGGCGAATGAAGAAGGACATAGTTGCCTATGTTGCTCGGTGCCTAAATTACTAGCAGGTAAAGTGTGAGCATCAGAGACCTGATGGTTTACTTCAGAGGTTAGATATTCCTGAGTGGAAGTGGGAGCGTATCACTATGGATTTTGTTGTTGGACTCCCACGGACTCAGAGGAAGTTCGATGCAGTTTGGGTTATTGTGGACAGGCTGACTAAGTCAACGCATTTCATTCCTGTGGCAGTTACCTATTCCTCGGAGCGGTTGGCAGAGATTTACATTCATGAGATCGTCCGTCTTCACGGGGTGCCCGTGTCTATCATTTCTGATCGAGGTACACAGTTTACCTCGCACTTTTGGAGGACAATTCAGCATGAGTTGGGTACGCGGGTTGAGTTGAGCACAACATTTCATCCTCAGACAGACGGGCAGTCCAAGCATACTATTCAGATCTTGGAGGATATGCTCCGCGCATGTGTTATTGACTTTAAAGGTTCTTAGGATCAATTTTTGCCATTGGCAGAGTTTGCCTACAATAACAACTACCAGTTGAGCATTCAGATGCCTCCCTATGAGGCATTATATGGTAGACGGTGTAGGTCGCCAGTTGGGTGGTTTGAGCCGGAGGAGGCTCGGTTATTGGGTACAGATTTAGTTTAGGAGGCCTTGGACAAGGTCAAGATTATACAGGATCGACTTCGTATAGCTCGGTCCAGGGAAAAGAGTTATGCCGACCGTAAAGTTCGTGATATTGCATTCATGGTTGGAGAAAGAATATTTCTTCTAGTATCGCCCATGAAGGGTGTTATGAGATTTGGGAAGAAGGGCAAGTTGAGCCCTAGGTATATCCGGCCATTTGAGATCCTCAAGAGAGTGGGGGAGGTAGCTTATAGACTTGCGTTGCCTCTAGGGTTATCCTCAGTTCATCTGGTATTCCATGTGTCTATGCTCCGGAAATATCATGGTGACCCGTCCCACGTGTTAGATTTCAGCTATGTCCAGTTGGACAAGGATTTGACTTACGAGGAGGAGCCGGTGGCCATTTTAGACAGGCAGGTTTGTCAGTTGAGGTCAAAGAGTTACCCTTCTGTTCGAGTGCAGTGGAGAGGTCAGCCTATTGAGGCAGCAACTTGGGAGTCCGAGTCCGATTTGCAGAGTAGATATCCCCACCTTTTCACCAGCCCACGTACTTTTCTATGTCTGTTCGAGGACGAACGGTTGTTTTAGAAGTAGAGATTATGATGACCCGCAAGGTCATCTTATGATTTAGAACTCGAATCTGTGCTCTTAAGCCTTAAAAATCTTATTTTTACCCTCTTCGATTTGCGTGCGCAATCCGGGCAAGTTTTTGGAAAGCTTTTATGTTGAAAACTAATGAAAATACGAATTTTTGCCTTAAAAGTTGATTTTAGTTGACTTCGGTGTTTTGACGGTTTGCGTGTGCAACCCCTGATCCGTGTTTTGATGGTTCCCGGTGGGTCCATATCGAATTATGGGACCTGGGCATATGCCCGGAATCGAATTCGGAGGTCCCTTGCTTGAGTTATGAATTTTTGATGAAAATAAAAAGTATGAAAATTAATTATTTTTAAGAATTGATTGATGTTTGGCATTGTTAGCGCCGGGTCCGTATTCTGGTTCATGAACCCGGTACAGGTTCATTATGATATTTAAGACTTGTCTGTGAAATTTGGTGAGAAACGGAGTTGGTTTGACGTGATTCAGACGTCCAATTTAGAAAATAGAAATTTTAAAGTGTTCTTGAGAATTTCATTCGATTTGGTGCTAAATTCGGAGTTGTAGGTGTTATTTTGGCGATTTGATTACGCGAGCAAGTTCATATGGTATTTTTAGACTTGTGTGCATGTTTGGTTTGGAGCCCCGAGGGATCGGGTGAGTTTCGGATAGGCTACGGGATGTTTTGGACTTTGGAAATCTGTTTTTTCTGCAGAGTCTGTGTTCTGGCATGTCCTTCTTCGCGTTCGCGAAGGTAGTCTCGCGAATGCGAAGAATAAACTGGGCAGCTGATGATTTCTTCTTCGCGAACGCGAAGCGATGGGGGTGTTACCCTTCACGAACGCGACAAGGCCATCCCGAATGCATAGCGTTAGGCATTGGGGAGGGGCAGTCAACTTTTTCTTCATCGCGAACGCGAAGACCAGGGAAGGGTAGCCTACGCGAATGCGATCACTATCTCGCGAACGCAAATTCTTGGCAGCCCATACACTTTGCGAACGCGACAGAGCTCTCGCGAACATGATGAACACTGTCGCCTAGCACTTAACATAACCCAAAAACGGGATTTTTTCCAAAAACTCATTTTTCTCAAAAACCAAACGGTGAGAGGCGATTTTCAAGAGTCATATCTTCCCCAAATTGTTGGTAAGTGATTCTAAACTATTTTCTTTCAATTACCTATTACATTTCTTGAATTTTCAACCTAAAATCTAGAGTTTTCATCGTAGAATTAGGGGTTATGGTAGAAACTAGGGATTTCGGAAATTTGGGAATTTAGACCTCAATTGAGGTCGGATTCCAAAACTAATTACATATTCGGGCTTGGGTGTGAATGGGTAAAAAGATTTTGGTCCGAACCTCGGGTTTTGACCAAGCGGGCCAGGGGTCGATTTTTCTACTTTTTGGAGGAAAATTTGAGAAATTTAATTTATGCAATATAATTGATTTCTTTAGCAATATTTGATATTATTGAGTCATTTTTGAATAGATACGAGTAGTTTGGAGGTGAATTCCAGAGGAAAAGTTGTGATTGAGAGTTAAGTGGCCTTTGGAGCGAGGTAAGTGTTGTGAGCAGCGTATATTTGAAATTCATGTGAGCGGCGTATATGTGAGGTGACGAGTACTTATGCGCCGTCAATTTACCTGTTCTCCATGTTTCTCTGTTTTTCTTATATTGCCTCATTCCAATGTCAAATTTAAGTAAGGTTTGTACTTGTTATTCTATCTCCCTGTTGTTATTTATGCATTGCATTATGGTAAGGGAGAGTGTTAATCAAGAAGGGTGATGTCGTGCCATATTGTGAATGTTAATGCACGAAGGGTGATGTCGTTCCATATTGTGAGTGTTAATGCACGAAGGGTGATGTCGTGCCCTATTGTGAGTGTTAATGCACGAAGGGTGATGTTGTGCCATATTGTAAGTGTTAATGCACGAAGGGTGATGTCGTGCCATATTGTGAGTATTAATGCACGAAGGGTGATGTCGTGGCATGACATGCGAGTTAATGCACGAAGGGTGATGTCATGCCGTTTCTATTGATTTTATGGTGAGATTGACAGTAAAAGCACGAAGGGTGATACCGTGCATATTTCCTTAATGTATTCACTATTCATGGTATATTGACTGCTCCGGTGATCATTTTGTTGTAGTTCTTTATCTTGTATTCCCCTCAGTATGTTTCCCCTCCCGATATTTTCTGTTTAGTTCTTCATTTTTGTTATTTACATATACACTGTTAAATTGTACAGGTTGATTTGTAGGTGCCTTGCCTTAGCCTCGTCACTACTTCGTCGAGGTTAGGCCCGACACTTACCAGTACATGTGGTCGGTTGTACTGATGCTGCACTCTACACTTTCTGTGCAGATTTTGATACCGGCTCAGGTTGATCGAGATTTGCTACTGGTCTGCTGTTAGGAGACTCAAGGTAGATCTGTCGGCGTTTACAGACCTTGAAGTCCCCGTCTATCTCTTATGTCCTACTGTTTTCTTTCATTCAGACAGTTGTATTTCTTTCAGACTATTACTTGTAGTAAATTCTAGAATGCTCGTGAATTGTGACTCCAGATCCGGGTGGTAGTAATTAATACAGTTTTACGATATATCGCACTTATTATATTTCATCTTAGTTAGTTATTGTTATTTACTAAATGAAAATAAGGAATTAGTTTAACGATTTTCTAATGTTGGCTTGCCTAGCAAGTAAAATGTTAGGCGCTATCACGGTCCCGTCGGTGGAAAATTTTGGGCCGTGACACTTAATTGAACCACAAGAAAATTACCACCTTAATAATTATTCTTCCAAGGCAAGTCCTTTGGAAAAACTATACTCTCTGCATCAGTTGCATGAGGATGGTTAAGGATTTCAGACATGGGACAATTTATTTTAACACTCAAGAACTCAGCTCCCATGTCATTACACTCAGCAGTAGCATTGTCTCTCAATATTCCTGCTGATGTCTGCAACAAATCAGCTATGTGGGAAAGATTAGAATTGTTTGACTCTTCTCTTTGCGGTTTAGGGTAAAACAAGGCCACAGGAATATACATATTACTGACGGACTGATCGACGAAAGATAGCTTGTGAAGTCTAAGTGTAGAAGGGGTGAGAGTAGAAGGTTTGATGAAGGATTTGTCACAAATAGAAACAAGTGATGGTGATGATAATAATCCCGAAGCGGCCATGATATGATTAATGAACAAATAACACTACTTCAATTCCCTAGCTTTATGCGATACTCCTATATATCAATTAATTCCCTAGCTTTATGCGATACGCCATTTTGATGCATAAATGGACACATATATATACACAAAATTGGAAATTAGTATGACACTATGACTATATACGCGCACACATGGAAATACCAAGTATCCGTGACGAAACCAAAAAATTCAATAAGGGTGTTCAAATTTTATTTTAATCCATAATAAGTAATATTTTACCTTATATGTGGTATAATGTTTCGGCGAAGGGCGGTCAGTTGACCAACCCTTGGGCCAACATAGATTCGCCCTGCTAAGTATGACCAATTAGGTATATGTACACTTACCTGGGAAAAAATAAAAGTGGAAATTGATATTTATAGGTTTATCTACAATGACTCCTTCAGTCTTAATTTATGGGATGGTATTTCTTCTTATGTCTAAAAATGACATATTTTTGTATTTATTATTATTGTAAAATTAAATTTTATTTTATTATTAATTAGATAATTTATAGCCGTACAATTTATGACTTGTTTTAAATTACAAGTTTATTATGTCCTTATTGTTTTTTTAACTTTTGAATCTAAATCAAACATTGTCACACTAAATGGGACGACGAGAGTACTACTATAGACTATAATCACAAACCAAGATAATTGGCATGTTTGGATGGTTGTTACATATCATTTCATAATGTATCGTATCGTATTATATTGTATTGTATTGTACTGTTTGATAAATACAATATTTGGATAGACTGTATCGTTTGACATCGTTTCATGATATCACGCACTAGCAATATGAAAAATAAACTTGAAATATTATAAAGAAAAATTATGACACGAGGTAGAATTATTATATAAAAAGATAGGAAAAAGGAGAAAATAAGATCATTTATTAATAATAAAGGGTGAGATGAGAGAGAAAAAAATAAGGTAACGACGCGACCAAATCAAATCGGTCGCTACATAAAGTGACACTTTTCGTCGTTACATAACGATAGATTAATACGATATAATAAATTTTTTTTGGAAAACATATTGGATTATGGAGAAAAAGATTTAGATTAAGGCGTGTCAAGAATACTGTCCTTAAGGATATTTTGCCCACACCGTAATAAATATTATTAGGCGTATCCACAGAAATCAACAAACTCTTCTAAAATAACTAGGAATAGAAACAACAAAGATTAACGAGGAGAAAACCCAAAACAAAAAAAAAAGAAAGAAAAGTTTTTAACTCAGTTCCCTCCTTCCAACACGAAGACAAAGAGGTATAATATAGTCTAAAAGAGAAGTAGACTATCTGTTCCATATATTACATACTATTCAAAGAAGTAGACTATCTGTTCCATATTAAGACTATTCAAAGAAGTAGACCATTAAGATTTAATTAAATTTAACCGGAAATATAGACTATTGAAAGAAGTAAACCAGAAACTTTTAAGCCATAAAGGCTATTCCAAAATACGTTAAATCTCAAGCCATTAATATTGGTCCATTGACTTTTCGATACTAACGTACAAATCCATACTAATGAGCATTCAATTGTATGATTTATTTTGTTCCAATTGAATTCAAAAATAAATTAATTTTCTGTTACAAATATATTCAAAATAATTACTATAATAAAAACTCATTAATATAATATTAAAAAAATGAATCTAGAAATAGTTTTAGAATATTTCTTTTTGAGATATCAAATTAATTTTTCTATCAATCCTCCACATATCTTAAAAAGAATATTAAAAAAATATATATAGTGAAATAAAATTTTTGTTGAGTTTTCACAAATAGGAATAATGCGTGAATCTGGTGTCTCTTGGATTATGAACCAGACCTAGATAAAATAAGATTAAACTTACAGAACAATTGGTGAAGTTAACAACTTCTATGAACCAATAATTCTTTTGTAAGTTTAGTGTCTTATCTATCACATTATACTTGCACACACTTTGTTGTTTGTTGCGGTTTTGCGCTAATAGGCCATGCGAGCGCCTGGTTTTATGAGTGCTCTAAAAATTTTTTGCCATAAATTTCATAGGAGCGGCCCCACTCCACACTCATATAGGTCCATCCAACAAGTGTATTCTGCAGTGCAATACACCACTTATAAAAAGCTATGGATTATTGGATTAAGAGTTTAATAACTGAGCCTCCCATTCCTTGCAGTCTTCCACTATATACACACACCATAGGAAAGGACATAATTTAATAGTGCATATTTAATCAACTAATGACTTGTTATTACCCATATGAATATACTTCATAGGATCTCCAATCACATAGGTTGGGTTACCATCATTGTTGTTATAACTCAAATTGGCAATTGTCCCATTCCCCTTGATGTTTTCGATATTAATTTTCTTCCCAAAGGTATAGTCCAAGGATCGGCCAAATTCACTTCGGACTTCACTTAATCTATGAAAATAATTTCATCTTTCAGCAGCTGCTTTATCATATTATGTCTCAATCCAATATGTCTACTCTTCTCATTAAATGATTTATTTTTAGCAAAGGGTATTGCAACTTGACAATCACAATGTATCGACACAAAAGGTGTCGGTTTTATTCCTAGTGGAATACTTGCCAAAAGGTTCTTTAGCCACTCGGCCTCATTGCCCGCCAATTCCAGTGCCAAACTCCGATTCCATGGTAGATCTAGCTATTATTATTTGTTTAGCTGATTTTCATTCCATAACACCCCCATCAAGGGTGAACACATAACCACTAGTGGATTTTGTCTTATCTGAATCATAGATCCAGTTAGCATCACTGTATCCTTCTAATACAGTGGGAAATCCATTATATTTTGATACCATAGTTCATGGTACCTCTCAAATATTTCATTACTCTTACTAATGCATTCCAATGATCATGACTCGGGTTATGAGTATATCTACTCAATCTACACAAAACATATGTAATATCAGGTCTAGTAAAATTCATCAAATGCATTAGACTACCAATAATTTGAGCATATTTATTTTGATCTACAACATCTCTCTTTTTCTTTTTTAATTGACTACTAGCATCATAAGGAGTGCTTACATGTACCACATCAAAAGTGTCTATTTTTTAAGAATTCTTTCAATATAATGTTCCTGAGTCAACATCAAACTATTGTCATCTCTTATAATTTTCATGCCTAGAATAATGCTAACCTCTCCTATGTCTTTCATCTCAAAATTAGAAGACAGAAAAAGTTTGGTTTTGTGTACCAAATCAAGGCTAGAACTAAAAATAAGCATATCATCCACATAAAGGCAAATAATAACACAAGTACCATCTACACATTTTGTATAAATATATTTATCTACTTCAATAGATGAAACACCATCATTAATCAATACTTAGCTTGATCAAGTTTTTCATGCCACTGTTTAGGTGTTTGCTTTAAACCATACAAAATTTTTAGCAATTTACATACTTTGTTTTCTTGCCCAAACACTATACAATCCTCAGGTTGTTCCATGTAAGTTTTCTCTTCTAAATCACCATTTAAAAATGCAGTTTTAACATCTATTTGGTAAATAAAAAGTTTATAAATAGAAGACAATGCAAGTAAAAGACGAATTGAGAAAATTCTTGTTACACGAGCATAAGTATCAAAATAATCAACATTTTGCTTTTGAGTAAAACCTTTTGCAATAAGTCTAGCTTTGTATTTATCAATGGAACCATCCGAATTGAGTTTCTTCTTAAAATTCCATTTACAACCAATGGGTTTAGCTCCCAGAGGTAAATCAACTAAAGTCCAAGTTTTATTTTGTAAAATTAAATTTATTTCTACATCAATAGATTCTTTCCAAAATGAGGCATCAGATGAAGAAATAGCTTCAGAATATGTTAAAGGATCATTATGCACAAGATAAGTATAAAAATCATTACCAAAAGATTTTTCTTTCCTTTGTCTTTTGCTTCTTCGTAAGTACTCACTTTCAAAATCATTTTGAATAATTGGAATATGCGAAATATTATCACTTGGAATAATAGGAGCATCACAAATATTCTCAAATTCTAAAGGAAAAATATTTTCAAAAAATTCAGTATTTTTTGTTTCAACAATAGTATTGTGTTCAAGCACATCACTTTTGACTACTAAAAATTTATATGCCGCACTACTTTCAGCATACCCAATTGACATACAATCAGATGCTTTAGACCCTATTTTTCTTTTCTTAGGATCGGATAACATAACTTTGGTAAGGCACCCCCACAGTTTCAAATATTTCAAGTTAGACAGATAGCCCTTCCACAACTCATAAGGAGTTTTGCCTATTTTCTTATAAGGAATCCTATTTTTGTAAATGACAGGCAGATAATATGGCTTCACCCCAAAGATTATCGGGAGCACCAGAATTAATGAGCATACTATTCATCATTTCCTTTAAAGTCCTATTTGTCACGACCCAAAATCTATTAAAGGTCGTAATGGCGCCGGATACCGTTGTCAGGGAAGCAAATAATAAATACTCAAATTGGTTCTCCTTTTAATATTTTGAAATCATATTTTTTGTCCAATAAATAGTAAAAGATGGAATTTACAGAGGAAATAATAATATTTTTAACAATTTCAATACAGAACAACTCACAATCACCCCAAAACCCGATGTCACAAGTGCATGAGCATCAACTACGAATGTGAAATAAAAAACAGCATCTGTCCAAAATACAAATTTGGATAGGAAAAATATAAATACCCTGAAGGAGACTCTGCCGGCTGCAGTAGTAATGTGGAATGCAACTCACATAAGTCCCCACATGCATACACGCCTCTGCTCTCACAAGGCCACTAGTCACATATGTGCTTGCACAAAAATATGCAGCAAGTGTAGCATGAGTATGTAATCAACGTGTACCCAGTAAGTATCTAGCCTAACCCCGGAGGAGTAGTGATGAGGGGTCAACATCGACACTCACCAGTGGTCTAATAACATCAGGTACAGTAAAGAGATAAGTAAATATGAGGCAGAGTAAATAAATGAGGTAAACAAGTAAAAAATCACGTGGTACAAATTCTCCCTCTTTACGAGGAACTCAAGCTCTCCATTAGAAATTCCCTCCTTATGCGGAGCATATATATATAGATATAGTGGATCTCATCAGATAGATCGTCATAACTCAAATCTGAAAAACTCACAGATACACTGGCTTCTTGCCAAATATTACGCACAAATCCATGAGGATATGATATAGGAAATGCCGAGGCATACGGCCCAATCCAACATAAATATTTAAACTATGCACTGCCGAGGGTCGAACGACCCGAACCATAGATACATCTATTAAACTGCCGAGGTGAATGACCCGTTCCAATGAGCGTGTGGTACATAATTCCTGCCGAGGAGAACGGCCCAATCCCATAAGAGTGTAGTAGATAAATTGTGCTTGCACAAGGCCACTAGTCACATATGTGCTTGCACAAAAATATGCAACAAGTGTAGCATGAGTATGTAATCAACGTGTACCAAGTAAGTATCTAGCCTAACCCCGGAGGAGTAGTGACGAGGGGTCGACATCGACACTCACTAGTGGTCTAATAATATCAGGTACAGTAAATAGATAAGTAAATATGAGGCAGAGTAAATAAATGAGGTAAACAAGTAAAAAATCACGTGGTACAAATTCCCCCTCTTCACGAGGAACTCAAGATCTCCATTAGAAATTCCCTCCTTACACAGAGCATATATATATATATATATATATATATATATATATATATATATATATATATATATATATATATATAGATATAGTGGATCTCATCACATAGATCGTCATAACTCAAATCTGGAAAACTCACAGATACACTGGCTTCTTGCCAAATATTACGCACAAATCTATGAGGATATGATATAGGAAATGCCGAGGCATACGGCCATATCTAACATAAATATTTAAATTATGCACTGCCGAGGGTCGAACGGCCCGAACCATAGATACATCTATTAAACTGCCGAGGCGAACGACTCGTTCCAATGAGAGTGTGGTACATAATTCCTGCCGAGGAGAACGGCCCGATCCCATAAGAGTGTGGTAGATAAATCGTGCTTGCACAAAAATATGCAGCAAGTGTAGCATGAGTATATAATCAACGTGTACCCAGTAAGTATCTAGCCTAACTCCGGAGGAGTAGAGACGAGGGGTCGACATCGACACTCACTAGTGGTCTAATAACATCAGATACAGTAAATAGATAAGTAAATATGAGGCAGATTAAATAAATGAGGTAAACAAGTAAAAAATCACGTGGTACAAATTCCCCCTCTTCACGAGGAGCTCAAGATCTCCATTAGAAATTCCCTCCTTACACAGAGCATATATATATATATATATATATAGATATAGTGGATCTCATCACATAGATCGTCATAACTCAAATCTGGAAAACTCACAGATACACTGGCTTCTTGCCAAATATTACGCACAAATCCATGAGGATATGATATAGGAAATGCCGAGGCATACAGCCATATCCAACATAAATATTTAAACTATGCACTGCCGAGGGTCGAACGGCCCGAACCATAGATACATCTATTAAACTGCTGAGGCGAACGACCCGTTCCAATGAGAGTATGGTACATAATTCCTACCGAGGAGAACGACCCGATCCCATAAGAGTGTGGTAGATAAATCATGCCGAGGCGAACGACCCAATCCCATTAGAATAAGAAACTTTGACGGGTCCTTGACCCCACTCACGAATAAACGTGTGAGTTGTAATTTCTTTAACAAAAATCTTTCGATGAGGTGTATATATATATATATATATATCACGGAAACATGCCGTAAGAGGAGTAAAGTTATTCGGTGACTAATCCTGAAATCGTGAAGTCTCTACAATATCAAGTCTAGTCTCAAGTAGAAATGTAAAACAGTGAAATTTAATAGGCGAGAAAATACACAAATAGTGCATCTACATCATGATATGAACATAAACCTACCCGGACAATAACATGAATGTATCTACCTACGGACTCTCATCACCTCGCGTGCACGTAACCCCCACAACAAGTAGCACACATCAACATACAATATCTAAGGGTATTTTCCCCCTCAGAGAGTTAGACAGGAGACTTACCTCGTCTCAACGCTTACTTTCCGGTCCAAAATTGTGCTTTAAAACCTCACTTGGTGCCAAACGACCCGAAGTTAGTCAATACATTCTCAAGTGTTCACATCCTAACTATTAAAGTTATTTTCCAACCCAAATTGAAAAATTCCTAAAATTTACCCCGGGCCCACGTGCCCGGATTCAGGAAATTTTCGAAGATAACCACTACCCATAACATCATGAACTCAAATATATGATTTGTTCTCAATTCCATACCCTAATTCGTGGTCAAAATCCAAAAATACCAATTCTAGGTTTTTCTTATAAAGATATCACGACCCCAAATTCCCTCCGTAGGATGTCGTGATGGCACCTAGTCTCTAAGACTAGGTAAGCCTATCAATGCGAAATAATAATAAATATCTTAAATAAATAAACTGCAATTAAAATAATTTTAACTCCCAAAACCCGATAGAAATAAGTCACAAGCTTCTAAGAATGTATTCTTTATGTCTCTATACATCAGAGTCTAAAGCAAATAAGGAAGACAACGTAGTAAGATAGAAGGGGACTCCGGAGTCTGCGGACGATGGCAGATATACCTCGAAGTCTCCTCGTATAGCTAGTTTACTGATGCGTGGTCTGATAAGATGTACCTGGATCTGCACAAAAAGATGTGCAGGAGCGTAGTATGAGTACACAATAGCGGTACCCAGTAAGTGCCAAGCCTAACCTCGGTAGAGTAGTGACGAGGTCAGGTCAGGCCCTGTTGGAAAATAAATAATGGCATGGTAAAATGTTTAAAAAATATTATAAGATAAAATGACAATGAAAATGAATCAAGTAGTATGTCACATTTAATTACATCAAATAATGGCAAATAAATACCTCGTTGAAACAAAACTAAATTCTTTTCAACTTTAAGAAAGTCACAGCAATAATCAAAGGCAACTACGACCATAAATCAATATCAACAAGGTCACTCTCGAGGTACCTCCTCGTAGTGCCAAATCATAAATAAATTCACAATATCTTGTTTCCTTATATCACCGCGGGAGCATTCACAATTTATTAAAAAAAAATATTTTTTTCCCGAAATAGCATCCCGCATTTTAGTCACCCTTATGACACAGCATGACTTCTAGTAGTCACCCCTACTACCCACGCGTATCAAGCCACCCTTATCTCACCGCATGCGTTTCAACACCCAGACCTTATACCACTGCATGTGTATCAATATCACAATATATCACAATTTGCACATCAAGTGCTCAAATAATTTAACTTGCTAAAATAATTCAACAACAATATTGTTTCACAATAAAGAGCTCACGGATCATGTCAAAATAATTCAACAATAATATTTTTCCACAATAAAGAGCTCACTGCTCCATCACAATGAGTACGAAAAACTTACAAAAATATTCAGGAGTAAATAATTCAGGAATACTTCAATATCAAGCTCAAAAATGTCAAATACTTCATATTAATAATATTTAATTTAAAGAAAATCAACCTTCAAATAATGCACAGAATAAAAGAAATCAAATTCCAACTAAACAAAAGAAAACAATTAGCCGAAAAAGGTCAAAAAAATTTAAAATATAAACATTAAATCAATAATGAAGAATATAACAAAATAAAATAATTTAATTAATGCATAACAGTGATCTACACAATTTAAAATATAATCATTCACATTTAGCACGTGTACATACTCGTCACCTTGTGTACACGACTTTCCACACATTACAATTATCAATCCTAGGGGAAATTTCCCCCACACAAGGTTAGACAAGTCACTTACCTCGACTTGCTCCAATTTAACCAAGTATTATGCTTTTTTCTCGATTTTTCGACTCCGATCGACTCGTATTTAGTCATAGTTAATACGATACAGTCAACATAAATTATAGTAATCAATTTCATAAGAAAATATTACATTTTCAATAAAATCCAAAATTAGTTCAAAATTTTCCTGTGGGGCCCACATCTCGAAATCCGGCGAAACTTATAAAATTCGACAACCCATTCAATTACGAGTCCACCCATACCAATTTTACCAAAATTCGATAACAACTCGACCTCCAAATCTTAAATTTTTGTTTTTGAAAGATTTTGCAAAAATCTTGATTTTTCTTCCATAAATTCACGGATTCATAATCAATATAGGATAAGGAACACTTACCACAATGTTTTCCCGTGAAAATCGCCCAAAAATCGCCCAAGAACCGTGCTCCAAAAATCCAAAACGAAATGAATGAAATGACCATTTTTGGTTCTTAAGTTTCTGCCAATCCGTCACTAAAAGTCCATTTTCCGTCACTAAAAGTCCACCAGAAACTGCTCTACCAGCCTTCTTTCAATATATCATAACTTTATGTACAAATGTCCAAATGATGCATGGTTTAACTTTCTGGAAACTAAAATCCAACGAATACAACTTTCATGTTTTGTAACTTTTCCGATTCCTTATGAATTATAAGATATAAGCTCCCAAAGTCGGCTCCATGCATTAGAATTTCTACCGAAATTTCTTGCAAAACTGCTCTACTAGCCTTCATTCAATCCGTCATAACCTTCTGTAAGAATGTCCAAATAATGAATGGTCTAACTTTCTAGAAATTAGAATCCAACGACTACAACTTTCATGTTTTGAAATATTTTTGATTCCTTATGAATTGCGAGATAGAAGCTCCCAAATTCGGCTCCATGCATAAGAATTTGTGGCTAAACCGCTCTACTATCCTTCATTCAATCCATCATAACTTTCTGTACAAATGTCCAAATAATGAATGGTTTACCTTTCTGGAAACTATAATCCAACTACTACAACTTTCATGTTTTACAAATGTTATGATTCCTTATGAATGGTGAGATATAAGCTTCCAAAGTTGGCTCTACGCACGAAATTTCCAGCACTCTTTGTCCGAAATCCATTCCGTTTACCTTCCGAAATCCACCCGAGACCCTCGGGACCTTAACCAATTATTCCAACATGTCCCAAAATACCATACGAACTTAGTTGAGGCTTCAAACTATTTTAAACAACATCAAAACGACAAATCGCACCTCAAATCAAAATCAATGAACTTTGAACTTTCAAATTCTATATCATGTGTCGAAACACATCAAATCAATTCGGAATGACTTCAATTTTTGCACACAAGTCATAAATGACATAACTGAGCTATGAAAATTTTCAGAATCGGATTTCGACCCCGATATCAAAAAGTCAACCCCTCGGTCAAACTTCCCAAAAATTCAACTTTCGGCATTTCATGCCTAATTCTACTACGGACTTCCAAATAAAATTCCGATCACGCTCCTAAGTCCAAAATCACCATATGGAGCTGTTGGAATCATCAAAATTCTATTCCAGGGTCATTTGCATATAATTCGACATCCGGTCACTATTTGAACTTAAACTTTAATGTTTTCATCAAAATTTCATATCTCGGGCTTGGGACCTCGGAATTTGATTCCGGGCATACGCCCAAGTCCCAATTCACGATACGGACCTACCGGAACTGTCAAAACACCGATCCAAGTCCTTTTTCTCAAAATATTGACCAAAGTCAACTCAGTTGTGTTTTAAACATCTAATTCGCATTTTAATCCATTTTTCACCTGAAAACTTTCCGGAAACCATTTACGGACTGCACACGCAAGTCGAGTAATGATAAATAGTGATTTTTGAGGTCTTATATTACAAAATTAATTATTAAATTTAAAGATGACATTTTGGGTCATCACATTCTCCACTTCTAAAACAAACGTTCGTCCTCGAACGGAGTTAGAAAAAGTACCTAAGCTGGTGAATAAGTGTGGATAATAGCTGCGCATATCATGCTCGGTCTCCCAAGTCACCTCCTCGACCAGATGACCCCCCCACTGAATATTCACGGAAGCAATGTTGTTTGACCTCAGCTTTCGAACATGCCTATCCAAAATAGCCATTGGTTCCTCAACATAAGATAGATTCTTGTCCAATTGAACCGAACTGAAGTCTAACACATGAGACAGATCGCCGTGATATTTTCGAAGCATGGAAACATAGAATACCGGATGACCGGCAAAGAGACTAGGTAATAGTGCAAGTTTGTAAGCCACCTCTCCAACTCTCTCAAGAATCTCAAAAGGCCCAATATACCTAGGGCTCAAATTTCTCACCAACCATGAATGCAACATCACAAACCTTCCGATTCGCATAACTCTTTTGTCTAGATTGGGCTGTATGAAGTCAATCCTGAATCAACTTAACCTTTTCCAAGGCATCCTCAACCAAGTCTATACCCAATAGCCTAGCCTTGCCCGGTTCGAACTAACTCACTAGGGATTGGCACCACCTACCATACAAGGCCTTATATGGAGCCATATGAATGCTTGACTGGCAACTGTTGTTGTAAGCAGACTCCGCAAGTGGTAAGAACTGATCCCAAGCACCCCCAAAATCTATCACACACGCACGAAGCATATCCTCCAGTATCTGAATAGTGCGTTCGAACTGCTCGTCCGTCTAAGGGTGAAATGTTGTACTGAACTCTACCCGAGTACCCAACTCACGTTGTACTGCCCTTTAGAACCGTGATGTAAACTGCGTACCCCGGTCAGAGATGATAGATATCGGTATGCCGTGAAATCTGACAATCTCGCGAATATAGATTCGAGCCAACTGCTCGGACGAGTAGGTAGTCATCATAGGATTGCAATGAGCTGACTTGGTCAATCTATCCACAATTACCCAAGCTGCATTGAACTTCCTCTGAGTCTGTGGGAGCCCAACAACGAAATCCATAGTGATCATCTCCCATTTCCATTCTGGAATCTCTAACTTCTGAAGCAATCTACTCGGTCGTTGATGCTCATATTTCACTTGTTGACAATTTAGACACCGAGCTACATACTCCACTATGTCTTTCTTCATCTTCCTCCACCAATAATGTTGCCTCAAGTCCTGCTACATCTTCGCAGCACCCGGATATATGGAGTACCGCGAACTGTGAGCCTCATGGAGAATCAATTCACGAAAACCATCTATATTAGGCACACATAGCCTGCCCTACATCTGTAATACATCGTCATCTCAAATTGCGACTTCTTTGGCATCACCGTGATGAATAGTATACATAAGGACAAGCAAATGGGGCCTATCATACTGATGCTCCCCGATACGATCATAAAAATAAGACTGAGAAACCACACAAGCCAAAACTCGACTCGGTTCGAAAACATCCAATCTGACAAATTGGTTGGCCAAGGCCTGAATATCTAAGGCCAAAGGCCTCTCTGCTACCGGTAAATATGCTAAGCTGCCCAAACTCTTTGCCTTACGACTCAAGGCATCAGCCACTACATTGGCCTTCCCAGGATAATAGAGAATGGTGATGTCATAATCCTTAAGCAACTCCAACCACCTCTGCTGCCACAAATTACGATCATTATGTTTAAATAGATGCTATAGACTTCGGTGATCGGTGTAGACCTCACAATGGACACCGTACTAATAATGCCGCCAAATCTTCAAGGCATGAACAATAGCTGCTAACTCAAGGTCATGGACCGGATAATTCTTCTCATGTACCTTTAACTGTCGGGACGCGTAGGCAATCACCCTACTGTCTTACATCAACATTGTGCCGAGACCAATACGCGACACATCACAATACACAGTATAAGACCCTGAACCTATTGGTAATACCAACATTGGGGCTCTAGTCAAAGCTGTCTTGAGCTTTTGGAAGCTCTCCTCACATTCCTCGGTCCATCTGAACGGAGCACCCTTCTGGGTCAATCTGGTCTTAATAGTTGTTCATAATCAATTACAAAATCATCAATTAACTTCATGTTAATAAAAATCTCGTTGCAAACGTTCACAATACTGATAACTAGATGTGAGGCATGAAGACCTCATAATTAGTTATCCGAATTAACGAGTCACATTTAGCGCCACCTAGGCGGGCACCTACCTCGTAGGTTAAAAATTAATAATTACAACACAAATTTGACAACTATGCGCAGAGAATTTCATATAAGAATTTTCAAATAAGCCTAACAGGCATGACTCCCTATTAGTACTATAGTACAAATTTAATTTCACAAGGGAGAACTTAAACACAAGAATTTTCCTCACAAGGATCTTATCCTTATATAACTTCCACCGCAGCTCGTAGCCTGATTTAAACATATGAATTTACATAAAAATATGAGGATCTCGTCCTCAGTTCTGAATCACAAGTAATATGCACATCGTGCCAATTGAAAATTTCCATTTTCTCCTTTTAAATAATTTCGGTTACACCAAATCACAACACATAATGAACCCCACACTAGTAGGGTATATAATTCATAATTTGCAATTAATTATTCGGAATTTACATCAAAATTTACCGAAATGAGTAACAGAAAGCCACATTTAGCCACGTAACTCTTATTAGTGACAAACACAAAATGATAGGCATAGTTATCTCCATAAAATCTCCCAACAGGGGTAAACACATAAGTAGATTATAGAATTATGAAGCTCACTCATAAGTGGAGCACAATAGGAAGACTCGTTTTGATATTGAGAACTAAATCAACTTAAGGAAATTATTCCTTTATATTAAATCGAGGTCGTACATGTAACGACACCATATGATGTAGCGACCTCCGCCATACCGTAAAAAAAATATATCAACGGCTGGGTCTCCACCTCTAGGATGCCTTTTACCCGTTTGTCCTCCACCACTAACTGGTCGTGTGGGTGGTGTAGTAACTGCAATGGGGCACGTAGCCTGAGTGCTTTGATGAAATAAGTCTCTCCCATATTTTTGACAATTTTTCTAATGATGTGCCTAGTATCACCGTATTCATAACAACCCCTTTGCGGGTTAGGCTGCTCATATTGAGTCTATGCTAGATAATTGGAATAACTATTGTAGAACTCATGTCGGTGGTGCATTAAAAGAACTTACTGGAGCACCCCGAGTAATCCGATGTGCGGACTGGGCTGGCCGACTGCCCGAGCCCCCTCCATAATGATTTATACTTGCAGAGTAGAATCCACTGAATCCCCCAGAACCTTGAGACGTCTTGGTCTCCTTAGTTACTTTTTTTTTCACCCCGAACACATTAGCAATTTGTACAACTAGCAGAAATGAAGTATCAACTTGTAGCTTCCGAGTCGTACAAAATTTTACGATCATAATTGAGTCCTTTAATGAGTCTATGTACTCGCCCTTTGGCTGTAGGAAGCAAAGTAGGAGTATGACGGGCTAACTTATTGAACTTGATGGCATATTCTGACATCGTCAACGGTGACATGATACAACCGTTCAAACCCTATGCACCACGCATTACGGAGAGTCAGGAAAACAAACTCTTTCAAAAGCATATCTGAGAACTGAGCCAAGTGGGCGGTGTTGCATTGGCTGGTTTTCTCTCTTCATAGGCTTTCCACGAACACCGGTGGAGAATTATCTCTCCCAAGGCAAATTTTTTCTTTTGTTATACTGACTCTACACTGTTGAGCTGACCAATTTTTTAACATACTCTTCGACTCTTCTTTGGGGTAACCCTTACCCCTATCTATACACAATGATCATAAAAGTAGAGCTCCATATAGACAAATCTTGTCATGAACCACATAGTCCAGACTCTCGTCAACAAGTGTACTTACTCCGAAGCACCCCAAAATTCGCAACAGTGACGTCCACACTGAGTAGACCTTCTACAAATTTAGAATTGTTTCTATAACTCCTTTGATATTGAAGTATAAGATTATTAAGGAAGCGTACATACCTCAAGTCCTAACCTTATCCTCCACAAAATCTCAGGTCTTAAACATGTGTAAATTTTAGGGAACCTTTCAGTACCACATATATACATTTCAGGCCAAAACTGATATAATACATGACCCCACAATCCACCCATTGGTAGTGGACTCCCCCCACTCGGCGCGAAGTCATAGGTCACACCGTCTAATGATCCTCAATAATAACCTTTACAACTTGTATAAATCAACCAGATGCCAACGTCCGTTGCACCCCCACATGATTCACTAGGTGATCTCTCAATACGTCCACATCTTCAGTCGGAACCATACGTTGAGGAAATGTTTGAGCATCTCTGGCTCCCTCATAGTCCATCTACGGCATCACGAACCGTCGACGCACAACTGATACCGAGTGTGCGATGTCATACACGAGTGGATACAAAGGAATATAAGATATATATTTCAAGCTAAATCGATGCCGCACAATAAGGAGTCAAAGAAGTGAATATTTCCTAACAGTTCCATAGCCTCTCTAAGATAAGTACAGATGTCTCCGTACCGATCTGCAAGACTATACTAAACTTGCTTGTGACTCATGACACCTATGAACCTAGTGCTCTGATACCAACTTATCACGACCCCAAATTCCCTCTGTAGGATGTAATGATGACACCTAGTCTCTAAAACTAAGTAAGCTTATCAATGCGGAATAATAATAAATATCTTAAATAAATAAACTGCAATTCAAACAATTTTAACTCCCAAAACACGGTAAAAATAAGTCACAAGCTTCTAAGAATTTATTCTTTATGTCTCTATGCATCAAAGTCTAAAGCAAATAAGGAAGACAACATAGTAAGATAGAAGGGGACTCCGAAGTCTGCGGACGCTGGCAGATATACCTCGAAGTGTCCTCGTATAGCTAGTTTACTGATGCGTGGTCTGATAAGATATACCTGGATCTGCACAAAAAGATGTGCAGAAGTGTAGTATGAGTACACCACAGCGGTACCCAGTAAGTGCCAAGCCTAACCTCAGTAGAGTAGTGACGAGGTCAGGTCAGGCCCTGCTGGAAAATAAATAATGACATGGTAAAATGTTTGAACAATATTATAAGATAAAATGACAATGAAAATGAATCAAGTAGTATGTCACATTTAATTACATAAAATAATGGCAAATAAATACCTCGTTGAAACAAAACAAAATTCTTTTCAACTTTAAGAAAATCACAACAATAATCAAAGGCAACTATGACCATAAATCAATATCAACAAGAGCACTCTCGAGGTACCGCCTCGTAGTCCCAAATCATAAATAAATTCACAATATCTCATTTCCTTATATCACCGCCCCGCCTTCACAATTTATTTAAAGAAAACATTTTTTCCCGAAATAGCATTCCGCGTTTTAGCCACCCTTATCACACCGCATGACTTCTAGTAGTCACCCCTACTAGCCACGTGTATCAAGCCTCCCTTATCTCACCGCATGCATTTCAACACCCAGACCTTATACCACCGCATGCGTATCAATATCACAATATATCACAATTTGCACCTCAAGTTCTCAAATAATTTAACTTGCCAAAATAATTCAACAATAGTATTTTTTCACAATAAAGAGCTCACGGCCCATGCTAAAATAAATCATCAATAATAGTTTTCTACAATAAGGAGCTCACGGCTCATGTCAAAATAATTCAACAATAATATTTTTCCACAATAAAGAGCTCACAACTTATGTCAAAATAATTTAACAATAATATTTTTCCACAATAAAGAGCTCACTGCTCCATCACAATGAGTACGAAAATCTTACAAAAATATTCAGGAGTAAATAATTCAGGAAAATAATATTTTAAAATCTTTAATATGTTGCTTCAATATCAAGTTTAAAAATGTCAAATACTTCATATTAATAATATTTAATTAAAAAAAAATCAACCTTCAAATAATGCACAGAATAAAAGAAATCAAGTTCCAACTAAACAAAAAAAACAATTAGCCGAAAAAGGCCAAACAAATTTAAAATATAAACATTAAATCAATAATGAAGAATATAACAAAATAAAATAATTTAATTAATGCATAACCGTGATCTACACAACTTAAAATATAATCTTTCACATTTAGCACGTGTACACACTCGTCACCTTGGGTACACGACTTTCCACACATTACAATTATCAATCCTAGGGGGAATTCCTCCACACAAGGTTAGACAAGTCACTTACCTCGACTTGCTCCAATATAACCAAGTATTATGCTTTTTCCTCGATTTTCCGACTCCGATCGACTCGTATCTAGTCATAATTAATTCGATACAGTCAACATAAATTATAGTAATTAATTTCATAAGAAAATATTTCATTTTAAATAAAGTCCGAAATTAGTTCAAAAATTGCCTGTAGGGCCCACATCTCGGAATCCGGCGAAACTTATAAAATCCGAAAACTCATTCAATTATGAGTCCACCCATACCAATTTTACCAAAATCTAATAATAACTCGACCTCCAAATCTTAAATTTTCGTTTTAGGAAGATTTTGCAAAAATCTTGATTTTTCTTCCATAAATTTACGGATTCATGATGTAAATGAGTATGGAATCATGATAAGGAACACTTACCACAATTTTTCCCCGTGAAAATCGTCCAAGAACCGTGCTCCAAAAATCCAAAACGAAATGAATGAAATGACGATTTTTGGTCCTTAAGTTTCTGCCAATCCGTCACTAAAAGTCCATTTTCCGTCACTAAAAGTCCACCAGAAACTGCTCTACCAGCCTTCTTTCAATATATCATAACTTTATGTACAAATGTCCAAATGATGCGTGGTTTAACTTTATGTAAACTAGAATCCAACGACTACAACCTTTATGTTTTGCAACATTTCTGATTCCTTATGAATTACGATATATAAGCTCCCAAAGTCGGCTCCATGCATCAGAATTTCTGGCAAAATTTCTGGCGAAACTGCTCTACTAACCTTCATTCAATCCGTCATAACTTTCTATACGAATGTCCAAATAATGAATGGATTAACCTTATGTAAACTAGAATCCAACGACTACAACTTTCATGTTTTGCAACATTTCTGATTCCTTATGAATTACAATATATAAGCTCCCAAATTCGGCTCCATGCATCAGAATTTCTGGCAAAATTTCTGGCGAAACTACTCTACTAGCCTTCATTCAATCCGTCATAACTTTCTGTACCAATGTCCAAACAATTAATGGTTTAACTTTATGGAAACTATAATCAAACGACTACAACTTTCATGTTTTGAAAATATTCTAATTCCTTTTGAATAGCGAGATATAAGCTTCCAAAGTTAGCTCCACGCACGAAATTTCTGCAACAGAAATTTCCAGCACTCTTTGTCCGAAATCCATTCCGTTTACCTTTCGAAATCCACCCGAGACCCTCGGGACCTTAACCAATTATTCCAACATGTCCCAAAATACCATACGAACTTAGTCGAGGCTTCAAACTATTTTAAACAACATCAAAACGACAAATCGCACCTCAAATCAAAATTAATGAACTTTGAACTTTAAAATTCTATATCTTCTGTCGAAACACATCAAATTAATTCGGAATGACTTCAATTTTTTCACACACGTCATACATGACATAACTGAGCTATAAAAAATTTTAGAATCGGATTTTGACCCCGATATCAAAAAATCAACCCCTCGGTCAAACTTCCCAAAAATTCAACTTTCGGCATTTCATGCCTAATTCCACTACGGACTTCCAAATAAAATTCCGATCACGCTCCTAAGTCCAAAATCACCATACGGAGCTGTTGGAATCATCAAAATTCTATTCCGGGGTCATTTGCATATAATTCGATATCCGGTCACTATTTGAACTTAAACTTTAAAATTTTCATGAAAATTCCATATCTCGGGGTAGGGACCTCGGAATTTGATTCCGGGCATACGCCCAAGTCCCAATTCACGATATGGACCTACCGGAACTGTCAAAATACCGATACGAGTCCTTTTGCTCAAAATATTGACCAAAGTCAACTAAGTTGTATTTTAAACATCTAATTCACATTTTAATCCATTTTTCACCTGAAAACTTTCCGAAAATTTTTTACGGACTGGACACGCAAGTCGATTAATGATAAATAGTGCTTTTCGAGGTCTTAGAATACAAAATTAATTATTAAATTTAAAGATGACATTTTGGGTCATCACAAAAGAATCCCCAAATTTCTACCAATTTCTATGCTTGAATCCATATAAAAATCATGTATTTAACTCAAAATAGGTGGGGATAACTTACCTTGCCATTGATGATAAAAACCTCCACTTGAAGCTCTCCAAAAATCGCCCAACCAAGTGAAAAATGGGAGAAAAATGGGCCAAATCTCATTTTTAAAGAAACCTCACTACCTAGTTCGAATTCCGCTCCTGCTGTCTTCTAGCTTCTCCTGCGGCTCCACATCCGCGAAAGACCCATCGCTGATGAAGATCTAGCTCAAACCAACGGCTCGCGCTTCTGCGCCCAAGGTAGCGCGCTTCTACGGTCCAAACACGCTTCTGCGGTCCTCGGTAGCCTTGGCCCCTCCGCTTCTGCTTCAAATGGACCGCACCTGCGGACTTCGCTCCTGCGACCCCCTGGCCATTTTTGTGGCTCCGCACGTGCGGCCAAAACCTCGCAGGTGTGGTTAAACCAGAAATTAGATGCTTCAGCTTTCCTTCCAAGTCCAAACTCGATCCGTTAACCATTCGGAATCTACCCGAGCCCCCTGGGACCTCAACCAAATATACCAACACGTCCCAAAATACATCACGAACTTAATCGAGGCCTCAAATCACACCAAACAATATTGAAACTACGAATCACCCTCCAATTCAAACTTAATGAACTTTCAAATTCGAAACTTCTACAATCGATGTCGAAACCTATTAAATTAGGTCCGATTAGCCTCAAATTTTGCACATAAGTCATAATTGACGTTACGGGCCTACTCCAACTTCTAGAATCAAAATCCAACCCTGATATTAAAAAGTCGACTCCCGGACAAACTTTCCAAAAACTATCAAATTTCCAACTTTCGCCAAATGACCCCGAAATGACCCACGGACCTCCAAATCCACATCCGGACGCGCTCCTAAGACTAGAATCATCATACAGAGCTATTACCAGACTCGGAATCCCAAACGGACATCACTAACATTGAAATACACCTCAGACTAATTTTTTTTTTGAAATTCTTCCAAAATGCTAACTTCCACAATATGCACCGAAACGCTCCCGGGTCATCCAAAACCCGATCCGGATATACGTCCAAGTCCAAAATCATCATACGAACCTTTTAAAACCTTCAAATTCTGATTCTGAGCTCGTTTACTCAAAAATCACACTTTAGTCAATTCCTCCAACGTAAGGCTTCCGAAATTAGAATTTTCTTTCCAAATCAACTTCGAACTTCCCTAAATTAAATTCCGACCACGTGTACAATCATAATACCTGAAGTGAAGCTACTCAAGGCCTCTCCCACTCACTACTAAAAAATAGCCCATTTCCGATGAAATCGGTCGGAAACAGCATAAAAATATATTTTTCATTTTTCAATAATAGTTACGACTAATATTACGTCTATATCCGTCGTGAATTTTGGCGAAAAGTTCCGCGTCACTATTAGCGACCAATTCGGTCGGAAACAATTAAAAACAAACAGTAGCGACCGGTTCGATCGGAAATTTTTAGTAAAATGAGGGTTGACTACTTTGACCAAATGAAAGTTTTTTTAAGAAACCCAACCAACCCCATTCTTTTCCTTTCCCACTTTTCTTCCTTCTATCTTCTCTCTCTCACTCAAGCTTCCCCCACCCAAACCCGCCGCTGCCATCAACCAACAGCACTAGTCGGCGCCGCTGCCAAACTGCAGGTCCCTCGACAACCCTCCACTACTAGGTAAGTTTCCCTAAACCTCCTTTGTTATATTTTTAAAATACACTGATTTTGTTTAATTGCTCCTTGTTTAGTTTGTAAAAATTGATTGGTGTTATCTAAAGTAAATCTATGGATATTGTTAGTAGCTAAATTAAATTTATCTATTGGTTATTTAGGGCAAAGATCGTAAAAGTGTATACTATATAGGATCGTAAAATAAATCTATGCCCTATTGGAAGGCCAAAGTTAATAAATTTGGACTGGGTAAATTATGAGATGCATTTGGACTGGGTAAATTTGGACTGGGTAAATTATTAGATAATGATATTTTAAGATATTTTTATATATTGCAATATAATAAAAGAGAAATGGTATTTATTGAGTTAAATATTTATCTAATGTGCATTGTGTAATTATTTCCATGAGTTAATAATTTATAAATGTCTTATATTGTGGGGATTTACAGAAGGCATGTGAAGTTGTAACGACCCGACCGGTCGTTTTAAGCATTTACGCTCCTTTCTACTATTTGAAGCCTTGAATAATTTCCTACGAGGTATTATGACTTGTATGAATTGTTGGTTTTGGTTTTAAGGTATTTCAGAGTTAGCTTGGAAGAGTGAATTTTCAGGTTGGAAGTTTAAAGTTGAAATAGTTGACCGGATATTGACTTATGTATTAACGACCTCGGATTTGAATTTTGATGATTCCAATAGCTGTGTATGGTGATTTTGGGCTTAGGAGCGCATCCAGAATATTAATTGGAGGTCCGTAGAGGAATTAGGCTTGAAATGCCGAAAGTTGAATATTTGAAAAGTTTGACCGGGGGGTTGACTTTTTGATATCAGGGCCGGAATACGATTCTGAAAATTTGAATACCTCTGTCATGTCATTCATGACTTGTGTACAAAATTTGAGGTCAATTGAACGTGAATTGATAGGTTCCGGAGTCGTTCGATTAGGATATTTTGAGCTCGATTTTTGGGCAATTTTGAAGATTTCTTCCCGACTTCGACTGGGGTAAGTGTTCTATATCCAAAAGTGATTATATTTCATGAATCTATGGTTATATTCATCGTTTAATTCGGATTTAAATGGAAGAAATCTAGATTTTTGAAAAATCTTCCAAAAACGAAAATTCAAGATTTGGAGTATGATTTGTTGTTGGAATTTGATAAAATTGATATAGGAAGACTCGTGGTTGAATGGGCTTTCGAATTTTTGTAACTTTTGTTGGGTTCCAAGAAGTGGGCCTCACGATCGATTTTTGAGCTAAATTTCGGATTTTTATGGAAAATTAGTATTTTCTTACGGAATTAATTCCAATAATATTTATTGACTGAAACGAATTATTTGTGACTAAATTTGAGGCATTCAGAGGCCGATTTGCGAGGCAAAAGCATAGCGGAGTAAAGAACTTCACACTCTGAAATAAGTAATAGTTTTAAATCTGGTCCTGAGGGTATAAAACCCTGGGTTTTGGTATCATGTGATTATTTTGGAGGTGACGCACATGCTAGGTGACAGGCATGTGGGCGTGCACCGAAGGGATTGTGACTTGGTCCGTCCCGGGAAAACTGTAAAGTTGAATAATTTATTGCTAACTATATGCTCTCTATGTGTTGATAAAATTTGACTGTAAATCATATTACAAATCATGCTTAGGCTATGTGATAGTACTGTTGGGACCCACAGAGGTTGAGTACTTGTCGAATTGCCTGCTAAATGCTATATGTACTCAGTCCTAGTTTTTACTTGCAGATTTTATCTCAGTCTTTGTTATTATTATTCAAACATCATATCATTATTGTTTTGGCTGATTTCATGATTATTAAGAGCCCGAGAGACTGGAAAGATTTATGACTGAGTGATGCCGAGGGCCTGAATGTGAGATATTGATACTATAGCATGTGAGTTATCCGTGCAACATGTGAGTTGGCCGTGCATATCCTTATATTATACTATAGCACGTAAGTTGGCCGTGCAGATCTTTATATTATACTATAGCACGTGAGTTGGCCGTGCAACACGTGAGTTGGCCGTGCAGCACGTGAGTTAGTCGTGCAGATACGGATATTTATATAATGGCACGTGAGTTGTCCGTGAAACACGTGAGTTGTCCATGTAGATTACAGCGCTTGGGCGGTAGGATCCCTTCCGGAGTCTGTACATCCCTAGTAAGCGCAGGTACCCATTGAGAGTAAGTGATGAGGGCTGGGAGCCCAGTGAGTGATTGTTGTCCTAAGATGTTGTACTTGATTTCCATTTGTTGTTGCACATAGGTGTTATCTGTCATTGTTGTAAAATCTTTGAAAGATTTTTACATACGAATTACATGAACAGGAACTGTATAAAAATTGATTTGACATTAAACTGCCAGATTCGATTGTAGGTCTATTCTTTGCTGGAATTACTGAAAATGAACTATAACCGTGTAGCTCGTCACTATCTTCAATTCTTTATTTATTATTGTTACTTGCTGAGTTGGTTGTACTCATACTACACCATGCACTTCGTGTGCAGATCTAGTTGTTCCCGAACATAGCGGGTGTTGATCTTCCGCACAATTGATTTTTCGGAGATTCAGAGGTAGCTGCCATGTTTCGCAGACCTTGTCTCTCCTTCTCTATCTCTTTGTTTACTGTATTTGGTCTCAGACTATTATAGACCATATTTTCCAGACTTGTATTCATATTAGATGCTCATGTACTCAGTGACACCAGGCTTTGGGGAGTGTTCGTATTAGTATTTGTGAAATTTTGTATTGTATTTAAATATTATATTTTCAACTTTAAAGAGAAGTTTTGGTTTATTGAGATTATTGGCTTGCTTAGTATCAAGATAGGTTCCATCATGACAGGATGTGATTTTGGGTCGTGACAAGTTGGTATCAGAGCTTTAGGTGACTTAGGTCTCACGAGTCATGAGCAGGTTTAGTAGAGTCTTGCGGATCAGTACGGAGACGTCTGTACTTATCTTCGAGAGGTTGCCGAACCTTTAGGAAAATTTCACTTTCTTGTATTCTATCGTGTGGAATTGATTCAGCTTGCAACATAACTCATTGAATTCCTTTCACGTATTTGTATGCGCATATAAGCGCTCGGTATCAGTTGTGCATCGTCGGCTTGTGACTTTTTAATCGAGGTTCAAGATGTGTATTCTGTGTTTTGGTGATGGGTCAGTCTGGAGGACTTGAGGCCAGGTTTATACCGCAGCTTAGGCTCGGTAACTTCAGTTGTAATCTGTACATTTGGACTCATATGTCCGGTAATGTCCCAACGAGTGGAATTTGTGGCTCGATGAACAATGGAATGTCTTTGTAATGAGAATGATGTAACTACGGGATATGTTAAGACGATTTGAATGTGACGAGAAATGTTTTCTTGAAATGTAAAGAAAGGCCATTGGGTGCTTTATTTTCGTTTTGATGTGATGTACAATCTCGAGTGTGAATGATTTGAAAGATCTTTCACGTTGTTAAATTTTGGGGCAAATTAAATTATCATGTCTGGTTAATGAGTTTGGACACAGAAAAATTTATTAATTTCATAGTAATTGTGACTGTGAAAGGGTATAACAGATGCTAATTTGAGTCTAAGTAGGTGGGTTATCTCCTGCAGAGTAATTTATGGGTGTGTTCATTATGTTGTGAATAAAGAATTTCTTTTCTGCTAGCAAGGGTATGTGTTGAGACTTGAATTTGAATCTGGTTGGGAAAGTTGACTTGGGTGTTAAGAGAACGAATGTGAGATTAGCGGATGATTGAGGTATTTTATGTTGGTGTGTCTTGATCTTAAGAAGAATTTTTGTTGAACTGACTGCGGTATTAAGGCAGTAATAACGTATGGGTATTGTGAGTTATCACGTATTTTAATCTATAGCTTTGAGCCAAGTGGGGGAGCCTGCTATTGACAATTCAATTCATTGTTGTGTGTCTGTGATGACCCAAAATGTCATCTCTAAATTTAATAAGTAATTATGTGTTCTAAGACCTCGAGCACCATTTATCATTCTTCAACTTTGGTGCGCAGTCCATAGAATTTTCTGGAAAGTTTTCATGTGAAAAAAATGGATTAAAATATGAAATAGAGCCTTAAAACTCAACTGAGTTGACTTTGCTCAACATTTTGAGCAAACAGACCAGGATCAATGTTTTGACAGTTCCGGTAGATCCGTATCGTGATTTGGAACTTGGGCATATGCCTGAAATATAATTTTGAGTTCCCTAGCTCAAGTTATGGCCATTTAATGGAAACTAGTAATTTAAAGACTAAAGATTTTCATGTTTGACCACATGGTTGACTTTTTGATATCGGGGTCGGAATTTAATTCTGGAAATTGGAATAGCTCCGTTATGTCATTTATGACTTGTGTGCCAAATTTAAAATCATTCCGGATTCATTTAACATGTTTTGGAACAAGATTTGTAAATTAAAAAGTTTGGATACTCAAAAGATCAAATCGAGGTGTGAATTGTAATTTCAGCGTCGTTTGACGTGATATTAGACCCCGCGTAAGTCCGTATAATGTTTTTGGACTTGTTGGTATATTTGGTTGAGATATCGAGGGTCTCGGCTGGATTTCGGGTGGTCAACGGAATTTAATTTTGGCATTTCAAGAACGTTCGGCGTCGTTTCTTCCAGAATAAGTGGTATACCATTAAGCAAATGAATTCCAAATTCGGTTTTGATGGAAGCATTAGATCCGTATTGAAATTTTGGATCCATAGCAAAACGAATCGTCAAATTCGGACATCGTATGAGAGAGTTATGACTATTTTCGTGTCGGGAATGATTTTTTGTAGCCAACAGCGCCCAGGGTAGCGTGGGGCGCTAGCCCTGGCGCTGGAAATTATTGGTGTTCTGGAAAGTTCATGACAGGCAGCGCCCCAGGCTACCCGTGGCGCTCGAAAATGCCAGAAACCCCATAAAACGGGGAGTTTAGCCATTTTACTCATTTTTTAGTTTGGGGAGCTCGATTTAGGCGATTATCACGGGGAAAAATTGGGGTAAGTGTTCCTCATCCTATATTGATTATATTTCATGATTCTATACTCATTTACATCATGAATCCATAAATTTATTGGAGACAAATTTAAAAGGAAAAGCTGTGGTCGAGTAATTTATTGGAATTTGCATAGCGAGGTAAGTGTCGTGTTTAACATTGACTTGAGGGAATAGAATCCTTAAATGATTTGTTATGTGAAATGCATGTGAACGACGTATAGGCGAGGTGACGAGTGTCTATACGTCGTCAAATTAATTATTTGCATAATTATTTGAAAATCATAAAATCTTCTAAGACACGAATTAATTGTTATAATAATTATTTCTTTCCTATTCCTTGACAAATATTAATTCTTGAATTTCTGCAATAATTATTACATGCTATTTGATTTATGTGTATTAATTGCTACTTGAAATTTAGCATATTAAATATTAAACTGTCTATTTTCTCCCGATTTTCATAATAAATTGCTAATTGTCATTGCTTGTTTCATAATTAAATCATAACTATTGAATGCTTGTTGTTTTAAAATTTTATATTAATTGTTGCATTTATTGGAGAAATTTATTCTATAAGAAATGGGTAAATGAATATATTGGAAGAGCGGGTTGCGCGCCGCAACACAGTTGATTGAAATGAATATATTGGAGGATCGGGTTGCACGCCGCAACAGAATTGTTTAAAAGTCCATATTGGAGGATCGGGTTGCACGCCGCAACAGACTTGTTTAAAAGTCCATATTGGAGGATCGGGTTGCACGCCGCAACAGATTTGTTTAAAAGACCATATTGGAGAATTGGGTTGCACGCCGCAACAGACTTGTTTAAAAGTTAATATTGGAGGATCGGGTTGCACGCCGCAACAGACTTGTTAAATAGTTAATATTGAAGGAACGGGTTGCACGCCGCAATAGACTTATAGAAAAGTCAATATTGGGGGATCGGATTGCACGCCGCAACAGACTTATTTCAAAGTCTATATATATACTTGATTGAAATAAATATATGACATACTTGATTAAAAGGAAAATATTGGGAGAGCGGGTTGCACGCTGCAACAGAATTTATGGAAATGATAATTGGTTATAACTGATGAGTTGGCTTCAACCATTATAAATGAGTTACCTCATTTATTTTTATTATTGATGTAGTTACTAATATTGCGTACAGGTTAATGTAAGTGAACCGCCTTAGCCTCGTCACTACTTCGTCGAGGTTAGGCTCAGCACTTACCAGTACATGGGGTCGGTTATACTGATACTACACTCTGCAGTTCTTGTGCAGATTTCGGAGTTGGTCCCAGCGGCGTACCATAGACTTGCTCGGATTTCAGCTACTCAGAGGAGACTTGAGGTATAACTGCACGGCGTTCGCAGTTCTGAAGTCCCTGTCTACTGTATCTTAGCTGTGTGTTTATTTCCAGACAGCTTTATTTTATTCAGACCTTTATTTTTATTATTCTAGAAGCTCGTGCACTTGCGACACCAATTCTGGGATGGTATTTAAACGCCGTTAGTTTTATGGATTATTCACTATATTTCAGACCTTACTTCTGCATTTGTTTCTTTATTATTAATAAATTTAAAAATTGTTTAAAAATGGCTAATATTATTTTAACGTTGGCTTGCCTAGCAAGTGAAATGTTAGGTGCCATCACGGTCCGAAGGTGAGAATTTTGGGTCGTGACAGTTGGTATCAAAGCACTAGGTTACATAGGTCTCACGAGTCACGAACAAGCTTAGTAGAGTCTGAAGGATCAGTACATAGACGTATGTACTTATCTCTTAGAGGCTATGAAGTTTAGGAACAATATCACCTCTTTCATTCCTTATCGTGCGACATTGATCTTGCTTGAAACCTATATCTCACATTCCTTTCTATATACTCGTGTATGACATTGCGCTCTCGGTATCACTTGTGCGTCGATGGTTCGTGATGCCGCAGATGAACTACGAGGGAGCCAGAGATGCTCAAATATTGCCTCAACGTGTGATTCCGACTGAAGATGCGGACGTATAAGGAGATAACCCAGTGAATAATGTGGGGGGTGCAACATACCTTGGCATCTGGTTGATTTATGCGAGTTGTGAAGGTTAATATTGTGGACCATCGGACGAGGTGAACTATGACTTCGCGCCGAGTGGGGGAGTCCACTATTGATGAATGGATTGCGAGTCGTGTGTTATATCAGTTTTGGCCTGAAATGTATATATGTGGTACTAAAAGGTTGTCCCAAAATTTACATGTGTTTAAGGCCCGAGATCTTGTAGAGAATATGGTTGGGACTTGCGGTATGTCCGCTTCCGAAATAATCTTATACTTCAGTACTAAAGGAGTTAGAGAAATAATATTAAATTTACGAAGGCCTACTCGACATGGACGTCACAGTTGCGTATTTTGGGGTTCTTAAGAGGAAGTACAGTGGTTGATGAGATTCTGGACTAAGAATTGTCTGTATGGAGCTCTACTTTTGTGATCATTGTATATAAATAAGAGTAAAGTCTAGCCCAAAGAAGAATCGAAGAGTATGTTAAGAAATGGGTCAGCTCAACAGTGTTGAGTCAGCATAACAAAAGAAGAAATTGGCCTTGGGAGAGATAATTCTCCACAGGTGTCTGTGGCAAGCCTATGAAGAGGGCAGACCAGCCAATACAACATCGCCCACTTGGTTCGGTTCTCAGGAATACTTTTGAAAGAGTTTGTTTCCCATACTCTCTGTAATGCATGGCGCATAGGGTTTGAACGATTACGTCAGGTCACCATGACGGTGTCATAATATGCCATCAGGTTCAATAAGTTAGCCTGTCATATTCCTACTTTGCTTCCTATAGCCAGAGAGCGAGTCCACATAATCATTAAAGGACTCAATTATGATCGTAAAATTTTGTATGAATCGGGAGCTACATGCTGATATTTCATTTCCACTAGTGGTATAAATTGCCAAGATATTAGAACGTGTTTGGGGTGAGGAAAAAGGAAACTAAGGAGACCAAGACGTCTCGAGGTTCTGGGGGATTCAGTGGATTCTACTCTGCGAGTATAAATCATTATGGCGGGGCTCGGGCAGTCGGCTAGCCCAGTTCGCACATAGGATTAATCGAGGTGCTCTAGTAAGTTCTCTTAATGAACCACTGACATAAGTGTTCTACAATGGTTATTCCAGTTATTTGGCACATACTCAGTATGAGCAGCCAAACTCGCAAATGGGTTGTTATGAATGTGGTGATACTAGGCACATCATGAGAAAATCATCCCAGACTTGGGAGAGATATATTTCATCAAAGCACTCAGGCTACGAGCCCCATTGTACTTACTACACCACCCACACGACCAGTTAGGGGTGGAGGACATGCGGGTAGAAGGTGTCCTAGAGGTAGAGACCCAACCATTATTACAATTGTTTTATGGTATGGAGGAGGTCAATACATCAGATGGTGTCATTACAGGCGCGACCTCGATTTAATATAAAGGAATAATTTTCTTAACTTGATTTGGTTCTGAGTATCGAGACGAGTCCTCCTATTGTGTCCCACTTATGAGTGGGCTTTGTAATTCTATAATATACTTATGTGTCTATTTCTGTTTGGAGGTTTTATGGAGATAACTACACCTATCATTCCATGATGGACTCTAATAAGATCTGTGAGGATAAAGGTGCCTTTCTGGTACTTATTTCGGTATGTTCTGATGTATTTTTGGATAATTAATTACAAATTGTGAATTATATGCCCTACCGGTGTGGGGTTCATTATGTGTTGTGATTTTATTTAACGAAAGTTATTTAAAAGGAGAAAATGGAAATTTTTTGATTGGCACGATGTGCATATTACTTGTGATTCAAAACTGAGAACGAGATCCTCACATTTTAATATAAAATGATATGTTTAAACCGGGCTACGAGTTGCGGTGGAAGTTATATAAGGACGAGATCCTTGTGATAAAACCCTTGTGTTTAAATCCTCCCTTGTGAAATTAAATTTGTACTATAGTACTAATAGGGAGTCATGTCTGCTAGGCTTATTTTAAAATATTTGTATGAAATTCTCTTTGCATAGTTGCCAAATTCGTGTTGTAATATTGAGTTGTAACCTACGAGGTAGGTGCCCGCCCAGGTGGCGTTAAATGTGACTCGTTAATTCGGGTAAATAATTATGAGGTCTTCATGCCTCGTATCTCGTTATTAGTATTGTGAAGGTTTGAAACGAGATTTTTGTTAACATGAAGTTAATTGACGATTCTGTAATTGATTATGAACAACTATTAAGACTAGATTAACCCAAAAAGGTGTCCCATTCAGATGGTCAGATGAGTGTGAGTTGAGCTTTTAGAAGCTCAAGACCGCTTTGACTACGGCGCCAATGTCGGTATTACCCACAGGTTCCGGATCGTATACGGTATATTGTGACGCATATCACATTGGGCTTGGTGCAGTATTAATGCAAGATGGCAAGGTAATTGCATATGCGACGCAGAAGTTGAAAGTTCATAAGAAGAATTATCATGTTCATGACTTAGAATTGGCAGCCATTATTCATGCGCTGAAAATTTGGAGGCATTACCTTTACGGTGTCTCGTGTGAGGTATTTACTGATCATCGCAGCCTTCAGTACCTGTTCAAACAAAAGGATCTTAATTTGAGGCAAAGAAGATGGAAGGAGTTGTTGAAAGACTATGATATCACCATTTTGTATCACCCCGGAAAGGCCAATGTGGTGGCCGATGCTTTGAGTAGAAAGGCTGTGAGTATGGGCAGTCTTGCGTATATTCCGGTTGGTGAGAGGCCATTAGCTGCAGATGTTAAAACTTTGGCTAATTAGTTCGTAAGGTTAGATATTTCAGAACCCAGTTGGGTTCTAGCTTGTACAGTCGCTCGGTCTTCTTTACATGAGCGCATCAGAGAGAGGCAGTATGATGATCCTCACTTACTTGTCCTTAAGGACACGATGTGGCACGGTGATGCCAAACGGGTTGCTGTGAAGGAAGATGGAATTCTGCGAATGCAGGGCCGTATTTGTGTGCCTAATGTGGATGGGCTTCGTGAATTAATTCTTGAAGAGGCACACAGTTCCAGGTATTCTATTCATCCAGGTGCCGCAAAAATGTATCAAGATTTGCGGTAACATTATTGGTGGAGGAGAATGAAAAAGGATATAGTTGCACATGTAACTCGGTGTCTGAATTGTCAGCAAGTTAAGTACGAGCATCAGAGACCTGGTGGTTTGTTTCAAAAGTTAGAAATTCCTAAGTGGAAGTGGGAGCGTATCACAATGGATTTTGTTGTTTGGCACCCACAGACTCAGAGAAAATTTGACGCAGTTTGGGTCATTGTGGACAGGTTGACCAAGTCAGCCCATTTCATTCCAGTGGCAGTTACCTAATCTTCAGAGAGGTTAGCTGAAATTTACATTCGTGAGATTGTCCGCCTTCACAGTGTGCCCGTGTCTATTATTTCAGATTGAGGTACGCAGTTTACCTCACATTTCTGGAGGGCTGTACAACGTGGGTTAGGCACGCGGGTGGAGTTGAGTACAACATTTCATCCACAGACTGACGGACAGTCAGAGGGCACTATTCAGATATTGAAAGATATGCTCCGCGTTTGTGTTATAGACTTTGGAGGTTCTTGGGATCATTTCTTGCCACTTGTGGAGTTTGCTTATAATAACAGCTACCAGTCGAGCATTCTGATGGCTCCATGTTAGGCATTATACGAAAGGCGATGCCGATCGCCAGTTGGTTGGTTTGAACCGGGAGAGGCTCGATTGTTTGGTACCGCTTTGGTACAGGATGCCTTGGATAAGGTCAAGATTATTCAGGATCGACTTCGCACAGCTCAGTCTAGGCAAAAGGGTTATGCCAATCGTAAAGTTCGTGATATTTCATTCATGGTTGGAGAACGAATATTGCTTCGGGTTTCACCTATGAAAGGTGTAATGAGGTTCGGAAAGAAGGGCAAGTTGAGCCCTAGGTATATCGGACCCTTTGAAATTCTTGAAAGGGTGGGTGAAGTAGCCTACATGCTTGCATTACCACCTAGTTTATCAGCGGTTCATCGGGTGTTCCATGTGTCTATACTCCGAAAATATCATGGTGATCCGTCCCATGTGTTAGATTTCAACTCAGTCCAATTGAACAAAGATTTGACTTATGAGGAGGAGCCGGTAACTTTTCTAGACCGGCAGGTTCGACAGTTAAGGTCTAAGAGTTATCCGTCAATTAGGCTGCAATAGATAGGTCAGCTGGTAGAGGCATCTACCTGGGAGTCCGAGTCAGACATGTGGAGTAAATATCCACGCCTTTTCTCCAGCTTAGGTATTTTTTGTTTAAATCCGTTCGAGGACGAACATTTATTTTAGAGGTGGAGAATGTGATGACCCAAATTGTCATCTCTAAATTTAATAAGTAATTATGTGTTCTAAGACCTCGAGCACCATTTATCATTCCTCGACTTGTGTGCGCAGTCCGTAAAATTTTTCGGAAAGTTTTCATTTGAAAAAAATGGATTAAAATATGAAATAGAGCCTTAAAACTCAACTGAGTTGACTTTGGTCAACATTTTGAGCAAACGGACCAGGATCAATGTTTTGACAGTTCCGTTAGCTCCGTATCGTGATTTGGAGCTTGGGCATATGCCCGAAATTTAATTTGGAGGTTCCTAGATCAAGTTATGGCCATTTAACGGAAACTATTAATTTAAAGACTATAAGATTTTCAAGTTTGACCACGGGGTTGACTTTTTTATATCGGGGTCAGAATTCAATTCTGGAAATTGAAATAGCTCCGTTATGTCATTAATGACTTGTGTGCCAAATTTAAAGTCATTCCGGATTCATTTAACATGTTTTGGAACAAGATTTGTAAATTAAAAAGTTTGGAAACTCAAAAGATTGAATCGAGGTGTGAATTGTAATTTCAAAGTCGTTTGATGTGATATGAGACCCCGAGTAAGTCCGTATAATGTTTTAGGACTTATTGGTATATTTGGTTGAGATCCCGAGGGTCTCGGGTAGATTTCAGGTGGTCAACAGAATTTAATTTTGGCATTTCAAGAACGTTTGACGTCGTTTCTTCAAGAATAAGTGGTATCCCATTAAGCAAATGAATTCCAAATTCGATTTTGATGGAAGCATTAGATCCGTATTGAAAGTTTGGAGCCATAGCAAAAAGAATCGTCGAATTCAGACATCGTATGAGAGAGTTATGCCCATTTTCGTGTCGGAAAAGATTTTATGTAGCCGCCTGCGCCCAGGGTAGCGTGGGGCGCTAGCCCTGGCGCTGGGAATTATTGGTGTTCTGGAAAGTGTGCCACAGGCAGCGCCCCACGCTACCTGTGGCGCTCGAAAACGCCAGAAACCGCATAAAACGGGGAGTTTAGCCATTTTACTCATTTTTGAGTTTGGGGAGCTCGATTTAGGCGATTTTCACGGGAAAAAAATGGGGTAAGTGTTCCTTATCCTATATTGATTATATTTCATGATTCCATAATCATTTACATCATGAATTCATGAATTTATTGAAGAAAAATCAGATTTTTACAAAACCTTCCAAAAATGTAAAATGAAGATTCGAAGGTCAATCCGATGTCGGAATTTGATAATTTTTGTATGGTTGGACTCGTTTCGGAATGGGTGTTCGGATTTAGTAAGCTTTTTCGAGATATGAGATGTGGGCCCCACTGTCAATTTTTAAAGTTAATTTCGGATTTTATCCAGAAAATTAGTAAATTCATATGGAATTAATTCCTACGATTTGTATTGAGTATATCGAATTATTTGTGAATAGATTTGAAACTTTTGGAGACAAATTTAAAAGGAAAAGCTGTGGTCGAGTAATTTATTGGAATTTGCATTGCGAGGTAAGTGTCGTATTTAACCTTGACTTGAGGGAATAGATCCCTTAAATTATTTCTTATGTGAAATGCATGTGAACGACGTATAGGCGAGGTGACGAGTGTCTATACGTCGTCAAATTAATTATTTGCATAATTATTTGAAAATCATAAATTGTTCTAAGACACGAATTAATTGTTATAATAATTATTGATTTCCTATTCCTTGACAAATATTAATTCTTGAATTCCTGCAATAATTGTTACATGCTATTTGATTTATGTGTATTAATTGCTACTTGACATTTAGTATATTAAATATTAAACTGTCTATTTTCTCCCCGATTTTCATAATAAATTGCTAATTGTCATTGCTTGTTTCATAATTAAATCATAACTATTGAATGCTTGTTGTTTTAAAATTTTATATTAATTGTTGCATTTATTGGAGAAATTTATTCTATAAGAAATGGGTAAATGAATATATTGGAGGAGCGGGTTGCACGCCGCAACAAAGTTGATTGAAATGAATATATTGGAGGATCGGGTTGCACGCCGCAACAGACTTATTTAAAAGTCCATATTGGAGGATCGGGTTGCACGCCGCAACAGACTTGTTTAAAAGTCCATATTGGAGGATCGGGTTGCACACCGCAACAGACTTGTTTAAAAAGTTAATATTGGAGGATCGGATTGCACGCCGCAACAGACTTGTTTAAAAGTCCATATTGGAGGATCGGGTTGCACGCCGCAACAGATTTGTTTAAAAGTTAATATTAGAGGATCGGGTTTCACGCCGCAACAAACTTATTTCAAAGTCTATATATATACTTGATTGAAATAAATATATGACATACTTGATTAAAAGCAAAATATTGGGAGAGCGGGTTGCACGCTACAACAGAATTGAATGTGAATATATTGTGAGAGCGGGTTGCACGCTGCAGCAAAATTTATGGAAATGATAATTGTTATAACTGATGAGTTGGCTTCAACCATTATAAATGAGTTACCTGATTTATTTATATTATTGATGTAGTTACTAATATTGGGTACAGGTTAATGTAAGTGAACCGCCTTAGCCTCGTCACTACTTCGTCGAGGTTAGGCTCAGCACTTACCAGTACATGGGGTCGGTTGTACTGATACTACACTCTGCAGTTCTTGTGTAGATTTCGGAGTTGGTCACAGCGGCGTACCATAGACTTGCTCGGATTTCAGCTAGTCAGAGGAGACTTGGGGTATAACTGCATGGCGTTTGCAGTTCTGAAGTCCCCGTCTACTGTATCTTAGCTGTGTGTTTATTTCCAAACAGCTTTATTTTATTCAGACCTTTATTTTTATTATTCTAGAAGCTCGTGCATTTGTGACACCAATTCTGGGATGGTATTTAGACGCCGTTAGTTTTTTGGATTATTCACTGTATTTCAGACCTTACTTCCGCATTTGTTTCTTTATTATTAATAAATTTAAAAATTGCTTAAAAATGGCTAATATTATTTTAACGTTGGCTTGCCTAGCAAGTGAAATGTTAGGCGCCATCACGGTCCGAAGGTGGGAATTTTGGGTCGTGACAGTGTCAAATTTGTTTTGTTTTGGTCTGAAGTATATTTGGGAATCAGTGATGACTTGCAGAGTTAGAGTTCGAGAATGACTCGAGTAAGGAAATTTCCTGAATACGAGATATAATTCACTTACAAAAATATGAAAAATATGGAATGATTAAGTTATTATTTTGAAGAATGTGGTACACACAAAGTATGAATTTGATTGGTCGTGTTAAGACAGGGTTACCTATTTGAGTGTTGATTGTGCTAACGGAGCACATGTTTTTCGGCCCGTTTGGGGCAGAGTAAATTAGATTTGAGTCGGGTGGATGATTCTTGAGAGGGTTTAATTGGATTCAAAATGTATATGTGGAAATTGAAAAATAATTCGAATTTGTATATCACTAGAATCAATTACTTACATTGGATGGTATCGGGACGTACAATAATTCTGTTTGACTATGGATTCTACATTTTCAGTAAATGAAAAGAAAGAGGAACAATTTTAAATTTGCATAAGGTATTTTCAGAGTGAGTGTTACAGTTGGGGTATTTATGAAGGTGCTCAAGAAGAATACAATGGCTTATGGGCCTTAGGGCGATGTGGTTTTATGTTATGATGCCTTGTAGTGAGCTTGGGATAAGGATAGTAGTGTTTTGACAAGGAGAAATGTCAATCTGAGGGTGATTCAGAATAAACTCGAAGAAAATAGGACAAATGGGTAACATGCTGGATCAGTATGGTAATGGTATGCTCTGTTCTTTTGGTTCATATGATGATGTGGCGCTTTACGGGTGTTTTGTGGCAATACTGTCGGATCTGGAAACTTGTGTGGCTTGGTGGAGTTATATGGATTCAGTTCTTATAGCTTGGTTATGTGCAAATGGATTTCAAAGTGTTCTTAATGGTTTCTACCATGGGTTGAACCAGACATATTCTACTGGTGTAGGGAACAAGTTGTGGATTATGAATTCCTCCTGGAAGGAAGCAAGATGAAGGCTACTGAATAACCGGGTATGTAATTTGCTGGTTACCCAAAGTTGATAATGAGATTCTCGTACTTGTCACATGATGACATGATAGATGTGGTGTGTGGCGTGGGATTAAGATTTACATGTACAAGGTGGAAGTTCATTCTTGAAATGAAGATCACGAATTTTGGACAGAACGATCAATTTCAGATAATTAGATGAATGTTATAACTGCTCGGTAATCCCTGAGAAGGGTATGCATTTCTAGAGGCGCATTGTGTTTTAACTTACGTATGTTCATTGGTATTGCAGTACTCACCTGGTTGATAGACTGCTGATATTCAAATTATTTCTATGTGGCACGGAAGAATTATGAAAGTATTCCTTATGGGAAGATCGTGAATGGAAGATGTGTTAGCCATTCTAGTGCTGGAGTTGGGATCAGTTACGGTGATTCATGTGTTTGATGAATTTGGAGACTGAGAGTTCTCAAAAGTATATTGTTTCGGGCTGCAGCCTGTTTGAGGTGAGTATTTCATTTTAAGTCAGTGGAGGCACTAGTTGCGTAATTATTTGTGATAGCTACGCGTTATAAGTGTGCATATATGTGAGGTTGGAGCCCATGTGCGTGCATTAGAGCAAGTATTCATACTCAGAAGAATGCTTAGGCTATTATATGCCTAAAGTCAACTGTTAAGCGTAACGTTATAACGTTTCCCGTCTTCGTACCTTTGTTGAGAACTATCTAGGCTATACTTGAGGTTACAAAGAAGATGATTCCCTAAATAAATGTGGTAGTTACTAATTCTGCGTAAAATTGCCGATTTGAAGTGTGATAATAGACTTTGCACATGCTTGTACTATGGCGTACTATTTATACCAGTCTAGGAGCATGAGAATCTTATTTCATTATCATATACAATTGTACTTGTTTAATTGCTCTTGTATAATATGCTAGGACTGGAGGCCTGTGACCATGCCGGGCGATTCATATTATTGGAACGTAAGTTGTCCGTGCCGTGTGTGGGAATTTTATTTCTATGATAATTTATCTGATTCATTAATTTCCTTCCTCTACAATTGTGCACATGCGCCTATGGTTATCCTCTTCACGAAATTTGAGAAGTTGGTTGTAACATTGTTGTTGTGGTGGTGCTTGTTGAAATTGCAATATAGTTCCCTTCCTTGAGACATCTCCCATATTTGGGTACACGGATTGCGCAGTGGTGGCTGGAGTTATATTGATGTGGCGTGTATGTGGGATAGTCGTGTTTAATAATATAAGGCCATTGGACCTAGAATGGGTACTATCAGGCTTGATTATGGTATATTCGAGAGGATTATGGTTCTGGTTGGGGCGAGAGAGCTCCATGGCTAGTTGATCTAATGAGTGGTTATGGGTTTTCGATTGTTTCTTTCATCATTGACAGTGTGCGAAGGTTTTGGAATGAGGTTCTATTGAATGAAGGGTTTTATACTAGTATTTGGTTGGTTTTGAGTAGTTACTATGACCTGAAATGGTGTTACGAGTGTGCGAGCTGTGTAGTATGTTATATGATTGTATCTGGGATTATGGTGTCAAGACCCAAATTATCCCTCCATAAGGTGTATTGATGGCACCTAGTCTTTACGACTAGCTAAGGCTAGTATTGCGAAAACTATAAAGAAACACAACATTTTAAAGATAAACAATATATTATAAATAGCCAAGAGTAGTACCACTCGGCATATACAAAATAATTTCCCAAGACCCAGAATATCACTAACTACTAAGGGTGGCATGTGGGCCGGGCCCGGCCCAAGTGGGCCGGTCCTATGCGGTTCTGTCCTAAACGGTCCCGGACTTCGCGGGATTTTGTTGGAACCGGCTCGGGACCGGGACCACGAACTAACGGTCCCGGGTTAAGTGGGCCAGTCCCAGGCCTAAGTGGACCCAACGGATACTTTCTATTTTTTTTTTTATAGAAGTTAGAGAAAAAAAAATGGTAATAAAGATATATAGGATATATTCGATTTATATACTATATATACATCTTAAGATATATATATATATATATATATATATATATATATATACATTCATCATGTCAATGAAGATTGACATTATAGTTTTGACCCAATTAACTCCTACAACATGATGAACTTATGCTCGTATAGGCTTTGGTAAGTAGTTTTTCACCCCTTACCAAATCTAATTGTGTGATGACCCAAAATGTCATTTTTAAATTTAATAATTAATTATGTGATCTAAGCACTATTTACCATTACTCGACTTGAGTGTGCAGTCCGTAAAAAAGTTTTCGGAAAGTTTTCAGGTGAAAAATGAATTAAAAAGTGAATTAGAGCTTTAAAACTCAACTGAGTTGACTTTGTTCAACATTATGAGCAAACGGACTGGGATCAGTGTTTTGATAATTTTGGTAGGTCCATATCATGATTTGGGACTTAGGCGTATGCCCGGAATCAAATTCCGAGGTCCCTAGCCCGAGATATGGAATTTTGATGAAAACTTAAAAGTTTAAGTTTAAATAGTGACCGGATGTCAAATTATGTGCAAACGACCCCGGAATAGAATTTTGATGATTCCAACAGCTCCGTATGGTAATTTTGGACTTAGGAGCGTGGTCGGAATTTTATTTGGAAGTCCGTAGGAGAATTAGGCTTGAAATGCCGAAAGTTGAATATTTGGGAAGTTTGACCGAGGGGTTGACTTTTTGATATCGGGATCGAAATCCGATTCTGAAAATTTTCATAGCTCAGTTATGTCCCGAGGGGTTAAGGTCCAAAGGGCCTTGGGTGGATTTCGGAAGGTTAACGGAATGGATTTGGAACAAAAAGGAACTGCTGGAATATTTTTGCTGCAAAAGCTATTTTTGGACAGCAACCGGTGCAATCGTAGAGCTGACTTTGGAAGCTTATATCTCGAAATCTATAAGGAATCTGAAAATTATCAAAACATGAAAGTTGTAGTCCTTTGATTTTAGTTTCCAGAATGATAAACCATTTATCATTCAGACATTTATACAAAATGTTATGATCGATTGGCTGAAGCTTGTACTGCAGATTTTTGCTACAGCAGTGTGCATCGCCAGATATTTCTGCTGCACAGGGCTGACTTTGGGAGTTTATAACTCGCAATATATAAGGAGTTGGGCAATGAGAAAAAAATAAAAGTTGTAGTACTTTGTATCTAGTTTGCAGAACTTTAAACCGTTTGGCAGTTGGAGTTGAGTACAAGAAGTTATGATTGATACACTACAGACTGTCGAGGAAGAGTTTGATGTTTTCAATATAAGCATGTAATGATCCAAAAGTCCATTTTTAGTTCTAGAGATTGAAATTTGATTTCGAGACTTTTGACATTTTGATAATGAATTATAGGAATGATCTGGAAAGTTTGGTCTAATTTCATCAAGTCGCGATTGAGTTTTAAGCGCGAAATATGAATTAATTATTTAACGAGCGAAATTGGTATCACATTGAGCAAATGAGTTCCGAATTGAGTTTCGATTGAACGAATGGGTTCGTAGTTTTGTTTGTGACTAATAGGAACAAGAATCGTCAAATTCCGAGTTGGTATGATAGAGTTAGAGCCTTTTTAGTGAAATAAAACTGTTGGTGTAAATAGTCATGTGTGCACCTTTAACTACCAGATGTGCTACTTTTAGCGACGGGATTGGAATTTTAGCGTCCGGAATAGTGTTTTTGGGGCAGAAACTTAAGGACCAAAAATAGTCATTTCCTTCATTTCGTTTTGGAGTTTTGGAGCACGGTTCTTGGGCGATTTTGAGTATTTCTTGAAGACTTCAACTTGGGTAAGTGTCCTATATCCAAATGTGATTATATTTCATAAATACAGGGTTATATTCATCATTTATTTCGGATTTTAATGGAGGAAATCAATATTTTTGCAAAATCTTCCAAAAACGAAAATTTAAGATTTGGAGGTCGAGTTGTAATCGGATTTTGGTAAAATTGGTATGGGTGGACTCGTAATTGAATGGGTTGTCGGATTTTGTAAGTTTCGCCGGATTCCGAGATGTGGGCCCCACGGGCAAATTTTGAGCTAATTTCGGATTTTAATGAAAATGTAATATTTTCTTATGAAAGTGATTACTATAATTTTTGTTGACTGTATAATATTAATTATGACTAGATACGAGTCGATGAGAGTCGGAAATTCGAGGAAAAAGCATAATACTAGGTTAAATTGGAGCAAGTCGAGGTAAGTGACTTGTCTAACCTTGTGTGGGGGAAATTTCTCCTAGGATTGGTATTGATGTGATTATTGAAATGTATTGAAAGTCATGTACATGAGGTGACGAGTGTGTACACGGGCTAAATGGGAAAGATTATGTTTTAAATTGTGTAGATCATTGTTGCGCATTAATTAAATTATTTTATTTTTTTATATTCTTCATTATTGATTTTAATGTTTAATTTTTTTTATTTGGTTGATCTTTTCCTGCTAATTTTTTTTTGTTTAATTAAAATTTGGTTTCTTTTATTCTGTGCATTATTTGAAGGTTGATTTTCTTTAAATTAAATATTATTAATATGAAGTATTTGACATTTTTAAACTTGACATTGAAGCAACGTAGTAAAGATTTTGAAATATTATTTTCCTAAATTATTTACTCCTGAATATTTTTATACTCATTGTGAGGGAGCCGTGATCTCTTTATTGTGGAAGAATATTATTGTTGAATTATTTTGACATGAGCCGTGAGCTCTTTATTGTGGAAAAGTATTATTGATGAATTATTTTGACATGAGCCGTGAGATCTTTATTGTGAAAAAATATTATTGATGATTTATTTTGGCATGAGCCGTGAACTCTTTATTGTGGAAAAATATTATTGATGATTTATTTTGGCATGAGCCGTGAGCTCTTTATTGTGGAAAAATGTTGTTGCTGAATTATTTTGGCAAGTTAAATTATTTGAGCACTTGATGTGCAAATTGTTATATATTGTGATATTGATACGCATGCGGTGGTATAAGGTCTAGGTGTTGAAACGCATGCGGTGAGATAAGGGTGGCTTGATACGCGTGGCTAGTAGGGGTGACTGCTAGAAGTCATGCGGTGTGATAAGGGTGGCTAAAACGCGGGATGCTATTTCGGGAAAAATGTTTTCTTTAAATAAATTGTGAAGGCTCCCGCGGTGATATAAGGAAATGAGATATTGTGAATTTATTTATGATTTGGGACTACGAGGCGGTACCTCGGGAGTGCCCTTATTGATATTGATTTATGGCCGTAGTTGCCTTTGATTATTATTGTGATTTTCATAAAGTTGAAGGAAATTCTGTTTTGATTTCCACGAGATATTATTTGCAATTATTTGGTGTCATTAAATGTGACATACTATTTGATTCATTTTCAATGTCATTTTATTTTACTACATTGATAAACATTTTACCATGCCATTATTATATTCCAGTAGGGCCTCACCTGACCTCGTCACTACTCTACCGAGGTTAGGCTTGGCACTTACTGGGTACCGATGTGTTGTACTCATACTACGCTTCTGCACATCTTTTTGTGCAGATCGAGGTACATCTTATCATACCACGCATCAGTAAACTAGCTATACCAGGAGACTTCGAGGTATATTGCCAGCGTCCGCAGATTCCGGAGTCCCCTTCTATCATTTTATGTTGCTTCCTTATATTTTATTTAGACCTTGACATATAGAGACATTGAGAATAAATTCTTAGAAGCTTGTGACTTATTTCTACCGGGTTTTGGGAGTTAAAATTGTTTGAATTGTAGTTTATTTATTTAAGATATCTATTATTATTCCGCATTGATAAGCTTACCTAGTCTTAGAGACTAGGTTCCATCACGACATCCTACGGAGGGAATTTGGGATCGTGACATATATATATATATATATATATATATATATATATATATATATATATATATATATATATATATATATATACTATATTATATATGCATCTTAAGATATATAAGCTATATTCGATATATATAAGCTTATATATATATATATATATAATATACTATGTTATATATACATTTTAAGATATATAAGCTATATTTGATTTACTATATATACATCTTAAAATATATAAGCTATATTCGATTTATTATATATACATCTTAGTATATATAAGTTATATATATATATATATATATATATATATATATATATATATAAGCTTATATATAAAACATACTATTCTATATATACATCTTAAGATATATAAGCTATATTCGATATATATATATAAGATTATATATATACTATACTATACTATACTATATATACATCTTAAGATATATAATCTATATTCGATTTACTATATATACATCTTACTATATATATATATATATATATATATATATCTTAAGATGTATATTTAGTATAGTATAATATATATATATCTTAATATGTATATATATAGTATAGTATAGTATATATATATCTTAAGATGTATATATAGTATAATATAGTATAATATAGTATAGTATAGTATATACTATACTATATATACATCTTTATATACTATATATATATATCTTAATATATATATATAGTACAGTATAGTATATATACTATAATATATCTTATTATACATGTATAATATATTATACATCTCTTAAGATGTATACATATCGAATATAGCTTATATATATATAATAAAAAGTGTAATTATAAAACAATTGGGTTTAAAATAAAGTTTGGGGGGTTAAATGCCTATTTATAAATAGCTAACGGTTATTTTGGCAGGTAAAACGGCCATATTTTAAATGCCATAAAGGCTATAATGTGGCAGATTTTTTTTTTTAAATTAGCCCTTTTGTCCGGATAGGCCCATTTAGGACCGCTTGAACCGGCCCACTTCCCAGCCGGTCCCGGTCCCAACCGGTCCCGGTCTCGCGGGCCTCGCCTATGGGACCGACCCACTAACCAACCCACCTCCCCACGGTCCCGGTCCTATCCGGTTAGAACCATTTAGGCCCATTGCCCATTTGGGCTTGCGATCCTAGACCGGGCCCGGTCCTAACCGCCCCACATGCCACCCTTATCACTAAGTCACAAGCTGCTATAATCTATGTAGCTCTATACAACAGTCTAAAGATAATAAAGAAAGTCTCTAGGCGAGGGAGTAGAAGGGGACTTCGAAGATCTGCGGACGCAAGCAGTAGTACCTTGAAGTCTCCTAAAATCAGCAGCACGTAATAACCCTGGGGCTAATAGCTCGCACCTAGATCTGCACACGAAAACATGTGCAGGGAAGGGTATGAGTACACCACAATGGTACTCAGTAAGTGCCAAGCCTAACCGCGGTTGAGTAGTGACGAGGTCAGGTCAAGGCCCTACCAGAGTAAATATAATAAATTAAACAGTAAAAGATATAAGTAAAATTTATGGTGACACAGTTAAAGAAATTCTCGAAAATTTAACAGTTAAGGGAGCCCTCAGCTCAAAACAAAGTAAACACAGTGGGAAATCTCTCGGGATACCGTCCCGTAGTTTCAAATGAATATGCAGTACATGGGGATCTCCCGAAATGCGTCCGTAGTCCCAAAGTAAATATGAAGTATAGGGGGATCTCCCGAAATACATCCGTAGTCCCAAAGTAAATATGCAATACATGGGGATCTCCCGGAATACGTCAGTAGTCCCAAAATAAATATGCAGTATAGAGGGATCTCCCTGAATACGTCCGTAGTCCCAAAGTAAATATGCAATGGTGGGGGATCTCCCAGAATACGTCCGTAGTCCCAAAGTAAATATGCAGTGGTGGGAGATCTCCCGGAATACGTCCGTAGCCCCAAAGTAAATATGCAGTACAGGGTGATCTCCCGGAATACGTCCATAGTCCCAAAGTAAATATGCAATGCAAGATGAAATGACAGGTATGACATCGAGTTATACAGTTTATACTGGACACAGATAAGGCAAATAAGGACTTAGCTAAACATGACGCACAGAATATCAATTAGGCAGTTAAAACACGTAAACATGCTTTTCTAGTCTAAACTACATAATTAAACATATTAGTACAACTTAATAAGAGAAGCAATTTATGATTTAAAAAGGTTAAATAGGATTTTTACAATAATAGCCCATGTACGTACTTGTCACCTCACGTACACGGCGCCCACACACCAAATAATATCAAGATATCCTAAGGGGGAAGTCCCCAACACAAGGTTAGGCAAGCCACTTACCTTGAACCACTCAAATCACCTCGATAACACGTTCTTGCCACGAGTATCCGACTCTAATTGGCCCAAATCTATTCAAATAAATTGCATAATGTAAATAAAACTACGAGTAACTAATTTAGCTAATTAATTCGAAGCTAAAGCGTGAAATTAGGAAAAACGTCCAAAAAGTCACCTAAGGCCCACATCTCGAAATCGGGTAAAAGTCGCTAAATACGAACACGAGGGAACTCTCGCGAACGCGTACCTTCCACAGACGGACCGTTCGCAAATGCGGGAACCTCTCCGCGAACGCGTAGGCTTAATGCCCGAAGCTTCCTCTACCTCGTTCCTCTACGCGAACAAGAGGACCATATCGCGAACACTTAGGCTTAAGGTCCCACACCTTCGCGAACGTGGGAACAACATAGCGAACGCGAAGAACAACTTCACTGCCTTTCACAGATGATCTACGCGATCGCGAGGCACCTCTCGCGAACTTGATGAAGGATTTTTCTGCAATAAAACACCAGAAATCTGCCACTTCTCTAAGTCCAAAGATGTCTCGTTGAGCATCCGAAACACACCCGAGGCCCCCGGGACCTTGACCAAACATACCAACCAATCCTAAAACACCATACGAACTTAGTCGAGCTCTCAAATCATATGAAACAACGTTAAATCACGAATCACCATCCAATTCAAACTTAAAGAACTTGAAACTTCATAATTCTACAACCGATGCCGGAATCTATCAAATCACGTCCGATTGACCTCAAATTTTTCGCACAAGTCATAATCAACATTATGTACCTACTCTGACTTCTGGAATCGGAAAACGACCCCGATATCAAAAATTCCACTACTGGTCCAAAACTCCAAAAAAATCGGCTTTCGCCATTTCAAGCCTAAATGAGCTACGAACCTCCTAATCACAATCCGGACACGCTCCCAAACCCAAAAATACCTAACGAGCTAACGGAACCGACAAAATTCCATTTCGGAGTCGTCTTCACACAGTTTCGACTACTGTCCAAATCCTTAGGTTTAAGCTCTTATTTAGGGACTAAGTTCCCAAAACACTCCGAAACTCAAAACCAATTATCCCGGCAAGTCACAATAGCAGAAAAAGATTTAAGGAAAGTAGTTAATAGGGGAGCGGGGCTATTACTCTCAAAATGACCGACCGGGTCGTTACATCCTCCCCCTCTTAAAATAATCGTTCATCCTCGAACGAGTATAATTACCTAAAACTGTTAAAATATGAGGGTACTGGCTACGCATATCCTTCTCGGTCTCCCAAGTCATCTCCTCGACCGGCTGACCCCTCCACTGGACCTTTACTGAAGCAATATTCTTTGACCTGAGCTTTCTGACCTACCTGTCCAAAATGGCTACTGGCTCCTCAACATAAGATAGATCTTTGTCCAACTGGACTGAGCTGAAATCCAATACATGAGTCGGATCACCGTGATACTTCCGGACCATAGACACGTGGAATACCGGGTGAACTTCTGCTAGGCTAGGAGGCAAGGCAAGCTCATAAGCAACCTCCCCAACACGCCGCAATATCTCAAAAGGACCAATGAACCTTAGGCTCAACTTTCCCCTCTTCCCGAACCTCATGACACCCTTCATAGGCGATACCCGAAGCAAGACCCGCTCACCAACCATAAATGCCAATTCACGAACCTTACGGTCTGCATAACTCTTCTTCCTGGACTGGGCTGTGCGAAGTCTCTTTTGAATCACCTTCACCTTATCCAGGGTATCCTGGACCAAATCTGTACCCAATAATCGGGCCTCGCCCGGCTTAAACCATCCCACTGGGGACCGACACCGCCTACCGTACAAGGCCTCATATGGTGCCATCTGAGTGCTGGACTGGTAACTATTGTTGTAAGCGAACTCTGCAAGTGGCAAGTATCGGTCCCATGACCCTCCAAACTCCATCACACAGGCACAGAGCATATCCTCAAGACTCTGAATTGTGCGCTCGGATTACCCGTCCCTCTGAGGGTGAAAGGTTGTGCTCAACTCCACCCTAGTACCCAACTCCTGCTGTACGGCTCTTCAAAACCGTGATGTGAACTGTGTACCTCTGTCTGAAATGATGGATACTGGAATACCATGAAGGCGGACAATCTCTCTGATATAAATCTCAGCCAACCTCTCAGAAGAATAAGTGGTTAACACTGGAATAAAATAAGCTGACTTGATCAGCTGATCCATGATCACCCAAATAGCATTGAACCTTCTTAAAGTCCGTGGAAGTCCAACTACAAAGTACATGGTGATCCACTCCCACTTCCACTCTGGGATCTCTAACCTATGAAGTAATCCACCCAGCCTCTGGTGCTCATATTTGACATGCTGACAACTCAGACACTTGGCCACAAACCCAACTATATTCTTCTTCATCCTCCTCCACCAATAATGCTGTCTCAAATCCTGATACATCTTCGCGGCACCGGGATGAATAGAGTATCGCGAGCTGTGGGCCTCCTCGAGAATAAACTCCCGAAGCCCATCTACATTGGGCACATAGATCCGTCCCTGCATCCTCATCACACCGTCATCACCAATAGTCACATCTCTAGCATCACCTCGCCGAACCCTGTCCTAAAGAACTAAAAGATGAGGATCATCATACTGGCGCTCCCTGATACGGTCATAAAGAGAAGACCAAGCAACCACACAAGATAATACCTGACTAGGCTCTGAAATATCCAATCTCACAAATCGGTTGGCTAAGGCTTGAACATCCAAGGCTAAGGGCCTTTCAGCTGCCGGAAGATATGCCAAACTCCCCAAACTCTCTGCCTGGCGACTCAAGGCGTCGGCCACTACGTTGGCCTTCCCCAGGTGGTATAATATAGTGATATCATAGTCTTTAAGTAGATCCAACCACCTCCGCTGACAAAAATTAAGGTCCTTCTGCCTGGACAAATACTGCAACCTCCGGTTGTTAGTGTAAATCTCACAGGGAACACCGTACAAATAATGGCACCAGATCTTCAGGGCGTGAACAATAACTGCTAACTCGAGATCATAAACTGGATAATTCTTCTCATGCACCTTCAACTGTCTAGACGCGTAGGCAATCATCCTACCGTCCTGCATCAATACCGCTCCAAGGCAATCCTCGAGGCATCACAATAGATAGTGTAGGACCCTGAACATGTAGGCAATACTACTAATACTGGGGCTGTAGTCAAAGCTGTCTTGAGCTTCTGAAAGCTTTTCTCACACTTCTCGGTCCACCTGAACGGAGCACCCTTCTGGGTCAGCCTGGTCATAGGTGCTGCAATGGATGAAAATCCCTCCACAAAGCGACAGTAATACCGCACCAAACCAAGGAAACTGCGGATTTCCGTAGCTGATGACGGTGTAGGCCAACTCTACACTGCCTCCACCTTATCCGGATCTACCTTAATCCCATCACAAGACACTATGTGGCCCAAGAATGCCACTGAATCAAGCCGAAATTCACACTTAGAAAATTTTGTATACAACCTCTTCTTCCTCAAAGTCTGAAGCACGGTCCTCAGCTGCTGCTCGTGATCTTCCTGAGACCGGGAATATACCAGGATGTCGTCAATAAACACAATGACGAAGGAATCAAGATAAGACTGGAATACACTATGCATCAAATACATAAAGGTTGCTGAGGCCTTGGTCAGCCCAAATGACATGACAAGAAACTCATAGTGACCATATATGGTTCTGAAAGCAGTCTTCTGGATATCCGGCTCACGAATCTTCAATTGATGATAGCCAGAACGTAAGTCAATCTTGGAAAACACCCTAGCACCCTTTAACTGATCAAATAAATCATCAATGTGAGGCAAAGGATACATGTTCTTCACTGTAACCTTGTTCAGCTGCCGAAAATCAATACACATACGCATAGAACCATCCTTCTTCTTCACAAATAAGACCGGAGAACCCAAGGTGACACACTAGGCCGAATGAAGCCCTTATCAAGCAAATCCTGCAACTACTCATTCAACTCCTTTAATTCAGGAGGAGCCATACAATATGGAGGAATAGAGATAGGCTGAGTGCCCGGCAACAAATCAATGCAAAGTAAATATCTCTGTCGGGCAGCATGCCCGGAAGATCAGCTGGAAACACATCTGGGAAGTCCCCCACTACTGGAACTGACTCGACTGTAGGGGTATCAATACTGACGTCTCTCACATAGGCCAAATACGCATCACATCCCTTCTCAACCATTCGCTGAGCCTTAAAAAATGAAATGACCCTGCGGGGAGTATACTCTAAGGTACCTCTCCACTCTAATCTCGGCAAACCCGGCATAGCCAGCGTCACGGTCTTAGCGTGACAATCAAGAATAGCATAATGAGGTGACAACCAGTCAATGCCCAAGATAATATCAAAATCAACTATACTAAGTAATAACAAATCCACTATGGTCTCAAAACCACTAAGAGCAATCAAACACGACCGATATACACGATCCATAACTAGAGTATCTCCCACAGGAGTAGATACATAAACATGGGAACTCAAAGAATCCCGAGATATCCCCAAATGTGGAGCAAACTAAGAAGACACATATGAATACGTAGAGCTTGGGTCAAATAATACTGATGCATCCCAATAACAGACAGGGACGATACTTGTGTTGACTGAATCTGAAGCAACGACCTATGAACGGGATGGAAGGGCATAGTACCTGGCTTGGCCTCCGTTTCTAGGGCGACCTCGACCTCCACCTCGAGCTGGCTAAGGAGGTGGGGTGGCAGCTGGTGCTGGAAGAATGGTCAGAGGACCCAGTGGAGCACGTGGAGGCTGATAAGTTAGTGGAGGTGCACCCCTCCTGGCTCTGGGGGCAATCTCTAACGAGGTGACGAGTGTCACCATACTCAAAACAACCTCTCGAAGTACCTGGCGGATGAGACTGACTCGGACCTGGCCTGCTGGACTGGCCGGCAATAGCACATCGAGTAAGAAGCATACTGGATACTGGTTGTGCATAATATGGCTCCTTAGGTCTAGGAGGAGCTGGAACACCGTTGGCTGCTGGAAGAGCTGAATGAATAGGGCGACTCACAAAACCCCTACCATAGCGTGCTGCTGGTGCACGAGCTCCTGAATAATGACCAGTCTCTCGAGACCTATTGGCCTCTCTCTCATCTCTGTCCTGGGCAAACATTCCCTCCACCCTCATGGCAATGCTCACTGCTTGCTGATAAGTGATGTCTATCTCCAACTCCCTGGCCATACTGGTCCGAATATTGGGGTGGAGTCCCTCAATGAAGCGATGAACCATCTCTCTGACTGTAGCAACTAGAGCTGGTGCATGGTGAGCTAACCCACTGAAACGGACTACATACTCCGACACAGTCATAGAACCATGATGCAAGTGCTCAAACTCTGCGCGCCAAGCATCCTTGAGGCTCTGAGGAACATACTCACACAAGAACATCTCTGGAAAGTGAGTCCAAGTGAGTGAGGCTGCTTCGTCCGGACTACTCAGCTCATAGGCATGCCACCACTGATATGCTTCTCCCCTCAGCTGGAGAGCGGTGAAAAAACCCCACTCGTCTCCACAATGCCCATAGTGCGGAGAATACGATGACACTCCTCAAGAAAACCCAGAGTATCATCGAAAGTTAGTCCGCTGAAAGTAGGTGGGTGGTATTTCTTGTACCTCTCAAGTCTGAGCTCCTATGCCTCAGAAGCATCTACCCTAATCTCATGCTGAACTGGAGCCACTGGGGCATAGGAATATACTCTCGGCCTGATCAACCTGGACCCTCTGCTCAGTGGTGCGGGCTACTGGAGTCTGTGCCCCTCCCCTAGCCTAAGATGTAACGGGAGCTATCGGAAATAGTCCAGCATGAGCCAGAGTGCTGAACATGCTCAAGAACTGAGCTAAAGTCTCCTGGAGTTCTGGAGTATCAATAGGGATCTCCCGTGCTGGCCCTCCAGCTAGAGCTTCTGGGGGCTCCTCTGACGCAGCTCTCGTAGGTGGTCGGGCTGCACCGCGTGGTCATCCTCTACCCCGACCCCGGCCTCTGGCATCTTTGGCAGGGAGCTCGGGTGCCTGATCGTCGGTCCTCCCATTGCGGGTCCTCACCATCTGTGAGAAAGAATAGAATAGAATCTTAGAATTTTTTGTGTCAATAACTCGCACGACAAGGAAATCAAAGAAATGTGATTGTTCTTAACAGTTACATAGCCTCTCAAAGATAAGTACGGACGTCTTCGCACCGATCCGCGAGACTCTAATAAACCAGCTTGTGACTCGCTACTCCTATGAACCTATTGCTCTGATACCAACTTGTCACGACCCAAATTATCCCTCCGTAAGGTGTCGTGATGGCAGCTAGACTTTACGACTAAGTAAACCTAATATTGCGAAAACTATAAAGAAACACAATATTTTAAAGATAAACAACATATTATAAATAGCCAAGAGTAGTACCACTGGGCATATACAAAATAATTTCCCAAGACTCGGAATATCACTAAGTCACAAGCTGCTATAATCTATGTAGCTCTATACAAAAGTCTGAAGATAATAAAGAAAGTCTCTAGGCGAGGGAGTAGAAGGGGACTCCGATGATCTGCGGACGCAAGCAGTAGTACCTCGAAGTCTCCTAAAATCTGTAGCACGTACTAACCCCGAGGCTGATAGCTCGCATCTGGATCTACACACGAAAACATGTGCAGGGAAGGGCATGAGTACACCACAATGGTACCCCAAAGCGCCAAGCCTAACCTCGGTCGAGTAGTGACGAGGTCAGGTCAATGCCCTACCGGAGTAAATATAATAAATTAAACAGTAAAAAGATATAAGTAAAATTTATGGTGACACGGTTAAAGAAATTTTCGAAAATTTAACAGTTAAGGGAGCCCTCAGCTCAAAACAAGGTAAACACAGTGGGAAATCTCTCGGGATACCGTCCCATAGTTTCAAATGAATATGCAGTACATGGGGATCTCCTGAAATATGTCCGTAGTCCCAAAGTAAATATGCAGTATAGGGTGATCTCCCGAAATACGTCTGTAGTCCCAAAGTAAATATGCAGTATAGGGGGATCTCCCGAAATACGTTCGTAGTCCCAAAGTAAATATGCAGTACATGTGGATCTCCCGGAATACGTCTGTAGTCCCAAAATAAATATGTAGTACAGGGGGATCTCTCGGAATTCGTCCGTAGTCCCAAAGTAAATATGCAGTGCTGGGGGATCTCCCAGAATACGTCCATAGTCCTAAAGTAAATATGCAGTACAGGGGGATCTCCCGGAATACGACCGTAGTCGCAAAGTAAATATGCAACGCAAGATGAAATGACAGGTATGACATCAAGTTATACAGTTTATACTGGACACAGATAAGGCAAATAAGGACTTAGCTAAACATGACGCACAAAATGTCAATTAGGCAGTTAAAACATGTAAACATGTTTTTCTAGTCTAAACTACACAATTAAATATATTAGTACAAGTTAACAAGAGAAGCAATTTATGATTTAAAAGATTAAATAGGATTTTTGCAATAATAGCCCGTGTAAATACTCATCACCTCACGTACACAGCGCCCACACACCAAATAATATCAAGATATCCTAAGGAGAAAGTCCCCAACACAAAGTTAGGGAAGCCAATTACCTCGAACCGCTCAAATCACCTCGATAACACGTTTTTGCCATGAGTATCAGACTCCAAATGGCCCGAATCTATTCAAATAAATTGCATAATGTAAATATAACTACGAGTAACTAATTTAGCTAATTAATTCATAGCTAAAGCGTGAAATTAGGAAAAATGCTCAAAAAGTCACCCCGGGCCCACATCTCGAAATCGAGTAAAAGTCGCAAAATACGAACACCCATTCACTCACGAGTATACTCGTGCCAAAATTGCTCAAATCCGATACCAAAATCTCAATCAAAACTCCAAAATTTGGCCTAAGAATCTTTCTCAATTTCTCACCCCAAATCCGAAATTAAACGATGAAATCAACCATAGATTATTGAAATATAACCATAAAGGAGTTAGGAATCATTACCCAAAAACTTCCTCCGAAAATCTCTCCAAATTTTGCCTTCTACCGAGCTCTCAATCAATTTTTTATGTTATGAACTCAACCCTTGTTTTTGAACCTTAAATTCTTCCCAGGTGCGTTCTTCTTTGCGAACGCGACATCATGATCGCGAACGCGATGAACAATCTCCACTGGCACAAAATTCCTCCTTCGCGAACGCGAGGGGAATCTCGCGAACACGTACCTTCCACAGACGGACCCTTCGCGAACGTGGGAACCTCTACGCGAACGCGTAGGCTTAATGCCCGAAGCTTCCTCTGCCTTGTTCCTCTACGCGAACGCGAGGACCATATCGCGAACGCATAGGCTTAAGGTCCCACACCTTCACGAACACGGGAACAACATTGCGAACACGAAGAACAAGTTCACTGCCTTTCCCAGATGCTCTACGCGATCGCGAGGCACCTCTCGCAAACACGGTGAACGATTTTTTTGCAATAAAACACCAGAAATCTGCCACTCTCTAAGTCCAAAGATGACTAATTGAGCATCTGAAACACACCCGAGGCCCTCGGAACCTTGACCAAACATACCAACCAATCCTAAAACACTATACGAATCTAGTCAAGCTCTCAAATCACATAAAACAATGCTAAAATCACGAATCACCCTCCAATTCAAACTTAAAGAACTTGAAATTTTACAATTCTACAACCGATGCCGGAACCTATCAAATCACGTCCGATTGACCTCAAATTTTGCGTACAAGTCATAATCAACATTACGTACCTACTCCAACTTCTGGAATCGGAAAATGACCCCGATATCAAAAATTCCACTACCGGCCCAAAACTCCAAAAAATTTAACTTTCACCATTTCAAGCCTAAATGAGCTACGAACCTCCAAAATATAATCTGGACATGCTCCTAAATAAAAAATCACCTAACAGAGCTAACAGAACCAACGGAATTCTATTCCGGAGTCGTTTTCACACAGTTCCGACGACGGTCCAAATTCTAAGGCTTAAGCTCTCAAAACAACCAGCCGAATCGTTACATATGGTTATGGTTGGGTACAACTTGTTCAGGTTTATACTATGTGTAGATGTGAGATTCAGGTCTTGAAAAGAATTTTGGATGTTTGAAATTTGGCTCCAAGGTTTTTGGGCTAAGATTAAATTAATGATTTTTAGCTAAGTTGTGTGATCAGGCCTATATAGAATAGGGTGATGTAGAATCACCACTAGGTATGTGCATGGTAAGGAGGAATAATGATTTAAAGGCTTAGGAACAACTCTTGGCATGTTCGAGGATGAACGTATGTTTAAGTGGGGGAGATTGTAACGTGAGCATTTACGCTTCTTTCCACTATTTGAAGTCTTGAATAATATCCTACGAGGTATTATGACTTGTATGAATTGTTGGTTTTGGTTTTAAGGTATTTCAGAGTTAGCTTGGAAGAGTGAATTTCCATGTTAGAAGTTTAAGTTGAAATAGTTGACCGGATATTGACTTATGTATTAACGACCTCGGATTTGAATTTTGATGATTCCAATAGCTTCGTATGGTGATTTTGGGCTTAGGAGTGTGTCCGAAATATTAATTGGAGGTCCGTAGAGGAATTAGGCTTGAAATGCCGAAAGTTGAATTTTGGGAAGTTTGACCGGGGGTTGACTTTTTTATATCGGGGTCGGAATATGATTCTAAAAATTTGAATACCTCCGCCATGTCATTTATAACTTGTGTGCAAAATTTGAGGTCAATCAGATGTGAATTGATAGGTTTCGGAGTCGTTTGAAGAAGCTAAAAATTTCAAAGTTCATTAGGCTTGAATTGGGGTGTAATTCATGGTTTTAGCATTGTTTGAGGTGATTTGAGGCTTTGACTTAGTTCATATGATATTTTATGACTCGTTGGTATGATTTGACGGGTTTCGAGGGGCTTAGGTGTATTTTTGGATCATTGGTTGAGAGATCAGAAAAGTTAAGAAATTTGGGAGTTTGACCATGGTCAATATCAGGTCAAGCTGACCTCTTTTCAGTGTTTTGAGTGCCCGAGCAGGTCCGTAGAGTATTTTATGATTGAAATTCATATATGGTTTGTGTTCGGGAGGTTCCGGATGAGTTTTGGGGTGGTTTCAGATCATTTCGGAGAAGTGTAGGTTTTGCTGGTTTCTGGTGCGGCACTGTTCATTTGCAATTGCGAACCATTTATCGCAATTGCGGAAACACTGTTCATTGGCAAAATGCGAAAACACTGTTCGTTCGCAAATGCAAAGTTTTGTCCGCAAATGCAAAAACACTGTTCATTCGCAAATGCAAATTTTTTGTCCGCAAAATGCGAAAATACTGTTTATTCGCAAATGCGAAGTTTTTGTCCTCAAATGCGAACCTTGGCAGAAACTTAAGGATTGAAAATCTGTCTTTTCTTCATTTTCTATTGGGTTTTTTGGAGCTCGGGTTTTGGGCGATTTTGAGGATTTCTTCACGACTTCGACCGGGGTAAGTGTTCTATATTCGAAAGTGATTATATTTCATGAATCTATGGTTATATTCATCGTTTAATTCAGATTTAAATGGAAGAAATCAATATTTTTGAAAAATCTTCCAAAAACAAAAATTCAAGATTTTGAGAACGATTTGTTGTTGGAATTTGATAAAATTGGTATGGTTAGACTCGTGGTTGAATGGGCTTTCGAATTTTTGTAACTTTTGTCGGGTTTCAAGAAATGGATCCCATAGGCAATATTTTACCTAAATTTTGGATTTTTATGGAAAATTAGTATTTTCTTACGGAATTAATTCCAATAAATTTTATTGATTAAAAAGAATTATTTGTGACTAGATTCGAGGCATTCGGAGGCCGATTTGCGAGGCAAAAGCATAGCAGAGTAAAGAACTTCACACTCTGAAGTAAGTAACAATTTAAAATCTGGTCCTGAGGGTATGAAACCTCGAGTTTTGGTATCAAGTGATTATTTTGGAGGTGACGCACATGCTAGGTGACGGGCGTGTGAGCGTGCGCCTAGGTATTGTGACTTGGTCCGTCCCGAAAAAATTGTAAAGTTGAATAATTTGTTGTTAGCTATATGCTCTCTATGTTTTGATAAAATTTGACTGTTAATCATGTTACAAATCATGCATAGGCTATGTGATAGTACTGTTGGGACCCACAGAGGTTACGTACTTGTTGAATTGCCTGCTAAATGTTATATGTACTCAGTCTCAATTTTTACTTGCACATTTTATCTCAGTCTCTCTTATTATTATTGATACATCATATCATTGTTGTTTGGACTAATTTCATGATTATTAAGAGCCCGAGAGACTGGAGAGATTTATGACTAAGTGAGGCCGAGGGCCTAATTGTGAGATATTGATACTATAGCAAGTGAGTTGTCCGTGCAGCACGTGAGTTGGATGTGCAGATCCTTATATTATACTATAGCACGTGAGTTGGCCGTGCATCACGTGAGTTGGCTCTGCGGATCCTTATATTATACTATAGCATGTGAGTTGGCTGTGCGGATCCAGATATTTATATTATGGCACATGAGTTATCAGTGTAAAATGTGAGATTGTCCATGCAGATTATAGAGCTTGGGCTGTAGGAGCCCCTCCGGAGTCTGTACACCCCCAGTGAGCGTGGGTACCCATTGAGAGTGAGTGATGAGGGTTGGGAGCCTAGTGAGTGATGAGGGATGGGAGCCTAGTGAGTGATTGTTGTCCTAAGAGGTTGTACTTGATTTCCATTTATTGTTGCACTTAGTTGTTATCTGTCATTGTTGTAAAATCTCTGAAAGATTTTTATATACGAATTACATGAACAGGAACTGTATAAAAATTGATTTGACATTAAACTGCCAGATTCGATAGCAGGTCTATTCTTTGTTGGAATTACTGGAAATGAACTATAACCATGTAGCTCGTCACTATCTTCAGTTATTTATTTATTATTGGTACTTGCTGAGTAGGTTGTACTCATACTACACCCTGCACTTCATGTGCAGATCTAGGTATTCCCGAACATAGCGGGTGTTGATCTTCCGCACAACTGATTTTTCGGAGATTCAGAGGTAGCTGCCATGTTTGGCAGACCTTGTCTCTCCTTCTCTATCTCCTTGTTTACTGTATTTGGTCTCAGACTATTATAGACCATATTTTCCAGACTTGTATTCATATTAGATGCTCATGTACTCAGTGACACTAGGTTTTGGGGAATATTCGTATTAGTATTTATGAAAATTTGTATTGTATTTAAATATTATATTTTCAACCTTAAAGAGAAGTTTTGGTTTATTTAGATTATCGGCTTGCCTAGTATCAAGATAGGCGCCATCACGACAGGATGAAATTTTGGGTCGTGACAGAAGTAATACTGCGACACTTTTCTTAGATATTATTGATTGTGGTAACTATTCAAATCCTACTATTAGGTAAAGCAGAAACATTGTACAATAACAAATTGTATTTACAATTTAACCTCACTAGAATAAGATTAGTTGTAATATCTAATTTCATATAAGAATAATTCATTTTTCTTTTTCTGTTTCTATTGTCTTGACACCAAGGATATTTAAAAGTCTTTCTTTTAGAAAAAGAATTTAAAAGGTTGGTTTTGGGTTCACATGAACTCAAGGGAAATGATATTGTATAGCCACTCTCAAAATAATATCCGAAAATACATAGCTTTGTATATATATTCATTTATGCGTGTTATATAAAAAACAATATAAATTGTATACACTTTTATGATCTTTGCCCTAAATTCATGTAACGACCCGGCCGGTCGTTTCGAGAGTTATAACCTTGTTTTTTCCATTCCTACTTCTTTTTGTGTTATTCAACTATATTATGTTATATCGGGTTAGTTGATTCGAGTCCGGAAGGAACTCGGAGTGAAACGAGACACTTTGTCTCATAATTAAAAATTTTAAGTTAGAAAAGTGGACCGGATATGGACCTATATGTAAATCACCTCAGATTTGAATTTTTATGATTCCAATAGCTCCGTATGGTGATTTCGGGCTTAGGAGCATGTCCGGAATATTATTTGGGAATCGGTAGAGGAATTAGGCTTGAATTGGGGTGTAATTCATGGTTTTAGCGTTGTTTGAGGTGATTTGAGGATGCGACTAAGTTCGTATGATATTTTAGGACTTGTTGGTATATTTGGTTAAGGTCCTGAGGGGCTCGGGATGATTTCGGATGGTTAATGAGAAGGTTGGAAGTTGGAAATTTCATAAGACTAAAGTTTCAAGTGAGTTCGCATAAGACCTAAATTCCATTGAGCATAACTCTCATTATGCGAAGTGTTATATGATTTATTACCTATCAAATGAAAGATCTTTGAGTCTAGTTTCTAACGCTTCAAACTGTTTGTCATTTGGACATTCCTACAAGAAACTATGACCAAATTACCAAAGGTTGGCGGAGAAGCCTGCAGATGCGAAGCATCCGAGGCCGCATCCGAAAGAGAGGCTGGCAGTGAAGTGCTGCCATATCGTCCAGGTCCGCATCCGACCTTCAAAGAGGAGTGAAGTGGGGATGCGAAGCATCCAGGCCCGCATCCGAAACCCAGAAATCTGGGCCTATAAATACAAGGTCGGGTAAAGAGGGTATTTTGTGTATTTGGGGGTTAGGGTTCTTGAAGTGAAGAGGCAATTTTTGAGCTCAAGTCAAGTCCAATCAATCAAGGTAAGTTGTTAATGATGTTTTGGGTTGATTATCACTCAATATACATGAGTTCTAACATCATTTTTACATCCAAATACAAGATTTCATCATCTAATCCTCAAGATCACAAAAATCACCAAAGTAGTGATTTTTCAAGATTGATCTACTAGAGGTAATTCCAATGCTTCAAACTCATTTATTATGAATAGTTAGAAGTATTTGAAGCATTTGTCACAAGTTTTAATGGTTGAAATATTGGATTATAAAACTCTAGTTCATGGCATGAATAGTACTTTTGAGTAAATACGAGAGAAGGTGAATGGTAATCTTGGCGATGAAATTTATGAATACAATGAACCTATGGGATTTGTTACTAATATTGGTCCCAATGGATGTTGATATTGTAGATTGAAGTTGCTTAGTATAGTAGATCGTTGTATTATCATTAAGGGGTGAATTTCAGTTTCGGATCGTTGGGGATTCGTGACTTGGTCCGCCCCGTAGCAACTGCAAAGTTGCATACTTTGTTGAAACCATTGATACTTATATGATTTAGAAAGATTTTCTGTAAGGTTTTTCTCGGTACTCACATTACTCCCTGCACCTTGTGTGCAGATTTAGGTGTAGCTGGACACGGTAGCGGTTATTGAGTGTTCTGGTTGCAGGTTTTTCTAGGAGATAGTAAGGTAGCTGTTTGGCGATCGCAGCCCCTGTTCTTCTCCCTCTTATCTTCCTTTAGTTGTATTTAGCTATTTTCTAGGCTAAGTTAGCCTTGATATTGTTAGACAGACTATAGTAGCTGCTCATGACTAGTGGCACCCCGATGTCGGGCTTTTCTTTTCCGCACTTCTATTTTTCTTTGATTTGAACTCTTTAAATGGAGGTTTTTACCTTGAAATTAACTTTGAAATGAAAATATCATTTTGTTTTGAAAATGAGTCGGCTTGCCTAGTTCCACGATAGGCGCCATCACGACAGGGGGTTAATTTTGGGTCGTGACAGATTGGTATCAGAGCATAGGTTACATAGGTCTCACGAGTCATGAGCGGGTTTAGTAGAGTCTTGCAGATCGGTACGGAGACGTCTGTACTTATCTTCGAGAGGCTGCAGAACCTTTAGGAAAATTTTATTTTCTTGTATTCTATTGTGCGAAAATGATTCAGCTTGAGACATAACTCTTTGAATTCCTTCCATGCATCTCGTATGCGCACATGAGCGCTTGGTATCTGTTGTGCATCGTCGGTTTGTGATTTTATGAACGAGGTTCGAGATGTGTATTATATGGTTTGGTGATGGGCTAGTCTGGAGGACTTGAGGCTAGGCTTAAACCGTAGTTTTGGCTCAGTAGCTTCAATTTTAACCTATGCATTTGGACTCATATGTCCGATAAATTCCCTACGAGTTGAATTGTGGCTCGATGAGCAGTGGAATGGCTTTGTGGTGAGTATGACGTAATTGTGGGAAGTGTTAAGACTATGTGAACGTGACGAGAAGTGTTTTATTTAAATGTAAAGGAAGGCCATTGGGTGCTTGGATTTTCGTTTTGATGCGACATACCGTCTCGAGTGTGAATGTTTTGAAGGATCTTTCACGTTGTTAAATTTTGGGGCAAATTAAATTCTCATGTCTGTCAATGATTTTGAACTCAAGATGAGTAAATGGTGGTATAGTAATGGTGGTTGCGAATGGGTATTTTGATGTTTATGGCTCGGGAAAGATAATCTTTGAAGAGACTTAGAGTCGGTAACATTTTATTGGTTCAGGTGCGACAGAGATACATTTCGATTTGATGCAGTGGTTGGGTAGCAAAGTATGAGTGAAGACATGACGGGAAGTGTTTCGCGGTGGTTGAAGTACTAGCATGTCAAGTAGGAGAAGTAGAGGTTGAGAAGTTTCTTAAAGGAGATGCTTTAACCGAAGCAAGAGTGGCGGATTAGCATATGAATTCACTAGTAGGGTAGTCGTGTGCCTTGAGGAAGTGTAGAATGGTTTGGAATCGTGTTAGTATGTGAATCGGCCTGCAAACTCTATTTGGAGTGATGGTTAGTGTACATAGTAAAAAAATTTAATATGGCAGAAAGGAGTGTGCTTGAAATGAATAGAGGCGTGGAGATCTGATTATCGTGTTAGGTGCAATATGACTTGAGTTCGGAAGGTATTGTTGACGTACAATTGATGTCAATAGGGAAAGTGCAGACTTATATAAATGGTGGGCGAGCATGAACTCAGGGGAATTTACGAATTTCGTGGTTGTTGCACTCAGTGCAGTGTCATTGGGAGATATCGGTAAGGAATTCCACATGTGGGTTATCTCCTGTGTGCAGCTAGCGGTGACGTGATGTTGATGAAGCTTTTGTGAGGAATATTACTAGCTACCCAGTAGGAGGTCGCGTGTGTAATTTTAGCTACAGATTCAGAATGTTCATGAAAGGCTTAATAAAAGACTTCGAGAAGTCTGGCAGGTTAACGGTGCGAGACTTTGGTAATTGAGAAGGAGAAATCCTTACGGGTTCTAATTTTATATAATTGCAGCTTAAGGCTAAGTGGGGGAGTCTGCTATCAACGAGTTGATTGCACGGTTATGGGTCGTATTAGTTTCGGTTCGGGGTATACCGGTGAATCAGTTATGACTTGCAGAGGTCAAGATCGAGGATGACTTGGGTAAAAGAATTTTTGGACACAAATTGTATTACACTCTATGGTTATAGAAGGGCCAAAAAATAATTGAGTGGTTATTCACGAAGAATGTAGTGTACATGGAGTGGAAATTTTCTCGGTTGCGTAGGAGTGCGGGTTACTCTTTATTCCCTTAGTTGTTGATGTGCTAATGGGGCACAAGTCGTTTCAGTCCGTTTGGTCGGTTAATTCGAGAATTGAGTAGAGTGGATGACTCTCGAGAATGGTTCCAATGGATTCAGGATTTATAAATATGGCTAGAAAACTGGGAGTTGCATTTAACGGTGTTGAGACTCGTGGCATCTTATATCATTGTGAATTATGCATTTCAGTATCAAGAAGGTGAAGGAAACAATTTTAGATTCACCTATAGTCTCTTCGGAATAAGCATTTTTGGTTGTGGAACCTTTGGAATAAAAAAAAGGAAGAGGAATTCGGCGGCTTATAAGCCTTAGGGCGGTGTGATTCTATGCTAGAGTTCGCGGGGCAAGTTTTAGTTAAGGATAGTAATGTTCTAATAAGGAAATAAAATAGCAATTTGAAGGCAATTTTGAAAGGACTTGGGGAAATAGGACATTTTGGAAGTAGGTTGGGGTAGCACAGTAATGGGTATGATCGGTTATTTGTGTACTTATGACGTGGCTAGTATCTACAGGTGCTTCATGGCAATGCTCCCGGATTTGGCAACCTGTGTGGCTTGGTGAAGTTAGAGGAATTCGGTTCAGATAGCTTGATTAAGTGCAAATGGATTTCAAAGTGTTCATGATGGGTTCTACCATGGTTTAAACCGGGTAATTTCTACCGATGTACGGAGCAGGTTGTGTGTTATGATTTTCTCCTAGAAAGAAGCAAGAAAGAGGTTTCTGACTAATAAGGTATGTAATTGCTAGTGACTCAGAGTTGATTATGGAATTCTTATGCTTGTCACATGATGGCATAATAGATGTGGTGTGTTGTGCAGGAATATGATTTACATGTACCAGGTCACAGTTCAGTTCTGAAGGGAAGGACATAAATTCTTAGGCAGCATGAATGATTTTCGATGACTAGGTACATGATATTACTATCTGGTATAGCTTGATGAGAGTATACATTTCAGAAGGGGCAGTGTGTTTTGATTTATGGGTACTTCGCTGGTATTGCGGCATTCTCCTGGTTGATCGATTGTTGATATTCAAATTTTTGCCAGGTGGCATGGAAGAAGTTTCAAATTATTTCTCGTGGGGGGGTTGTGTATGAGAGAGGTGTTAGGCATTCAGGTGGTGGAGGTGGAATCAAATAGGGTGATTCATGTGTTCTATGGAATTGAAGATTGGGAGTTCTCATGAGCATATTGTTTCATGGTGGTGGACTGTGAAGTTGTGGCCGGAGCTAGCCAGATGATAGAAGGTGTTATGATTCCGTCATTGTGGACTTTCGGAGGTTGTTTATCTATTGGTGGCTGACCATAGTTGATTCGGGGCCCGTTGGTAGGCCCAATTCGGATGTGTATTCTACACCGAGCCGGATTGATTGACTCCATACTACTATTGTTGAAGGATATGCCATTCAATTGATGTGAAGCTTATTCATGCTCGGAAATGATCGGCGAGTTACTCTTCTATGCTACGAGGAGTTGGGATTCGTGGTTATATGCACATATGGTGCGGTTCTATTGTGGCCTTATAGGGGAATTTGAGCGAGAATAGTGTTGGATATCGCTTAGTTGATGACGTATTGGTCGTGTTCTTTCGGGTTGTATGTGGCATGGTGTCGTTTGCTTCTCTGTGGTTATGGTAATGCACTTTGGCTACTTGATGTCGAATTGCGCATGGTTATTGATTTTTAGCAGGGTGACTTGAGGTGTTTCATATGGACCAGTATTTGGATAGGGTCGCGTATTGTAGCAGAGTTATGTGGAAATATGATCCCTCGTGTAAGATTCATGTGTTATGGTTCTGCGGTGTGTGATGGGTTCTTAGCATTGCGTCGGGGTGGTACTCGTCGAGCTTGCGGAACGGTTCTCCCGTTTGGGTCATTGTTACGATTGGGTACATTTGGAATGTTGCTATCTGGTGCATGGATTGCACGGGTTGTGGCTTTAAATTGTATTGATGTGTCATGTCACTAGAATGGTCGTATTAGAGGAGACGAGGTCATTGGGCCTAGAATGGATGCTATCACATTTGATTGTGGTATAATTAGGAGGATAATATCGGAAGTCTGCTTTTAAATTAGCTATAGTTCTTGTAGAAGGAACGAGAGCTCCATGACCTGTTAGTCTAATGAATGGCTATGAATTTGGTATGTTTCTTTCATCATTGGCAGGTTCGAAGGTTGAGGGCAAAGAATATAGCTTCAGTGAAGGTGCAATGGAGGGGTCAACCTGTGGAGGAGGCCACTTGGGAGACCGAGCGGGAGATGCGGAGCAGATATCCATGCCTATTCGAGACTCCAGGTATGTTTCTAGACCCGTTCGAGGATGAATGGATGTTTAAGAGGGGGAGGATGTAACGACCCGGCCGGTCGTTTCGAGAGTTATAATCCTGTTTTTCCCATTCCTACTTCTTTTTGTGTTATTCAACTATATTATGTTATATCGGGTTAGTTGGTTCGAGTCCGGAAGGAACTCGGAGTGAAACGAGATACTTAGTCTCATAATTGAAAATTTTAAGTTAGAAAAGTGGACCGGATATGGACCTATATGTAAATTACCTTAGATTTGAATTTTTATGATTCCAATAGCTCCGTATGGTGATTTTGGGCTTAGGAGCGTGTCCGGAATATTATTTGGGAGTCCGTAGAGGAATTAGGCTTGATTTGGGGTGTAATTCATGGTTTTAGCATTGTTTGAGGTGATTTGAGGATGCGACTAAGTTCGTATGATATTTTAGGACTTGTTGGTATATTTGGTTAAGGTCCCGAGGGGCTCGGGATGATTTCAGATGGTTAATAAGAAGTTTCGAAGTTGGAAATTTCATAACACTAAAGTTTCAAGTGAGTTCGTATATGACCTAATTCCATTGAGCATAACTCTCATTATATGAAGTGTTATATGGTTTATTACCTATCAAATTAAAGATCTTTGAGTCTAGTTTCTAACGCTTCAAACCGTTCGTCATTTGGACATTTCTACAAGAAGTTATGACCAAATTACCAAAGGCTGGCGGAGCATCTGAAAGAGAGGCTGGCAGTGAAGTGCTGCCATAGCGTCCAGGTCCGCATCCGACCTTCAAAGAGGAGTGAAGTGGGGATGCAAAGCATCCAGGGCCGCATCCGAAACCCAGACATCTGGGCCTATAAATACAAGAACGGGTAAAAAGGGTATTTTGTGTATTTGGGGGTTAGGGTTCTTGAAGTGAAGGGGCGATTTTTTAGCTCAAGTCAAGTCCAATCAACCAAGGTAAGTTGTTAATGATATTTTGGGTTGATTATCACTCAATATACATGAGTTCTAACATCATTTTTACATCCAAATACAAGATTTCATCATCAAATCCTCAAGAACACAAAAATCACCAAAGTAGTAATTTTTCAGGATTGTTCTACTAGAGGTAATTCCAATGCTTCAAACTTATTTAGTATGAGTAGTTAGAAGTATTTGAAGCATTTGTTACAAGTTTTAATGGTTGAAAGATTGGATTATAAAACTCTAGTTCATGACATGAATAGTACTTTTTAGAAAATAAGAGAGAAGGTGAATGGTAATCTTGGAGATGAAATTTATGAATACAATGAACCTATGGGATATGTTACTAATATTGGTCCCAATGGATGTTGATATTGTAGATTGAAGTTTCTTAGTATAGTAGATCGTTGTATTATCATTAAGGGGTGAATTTTAGTTTCAGATCGTTGGCATTGAATTGAGGAGGCAAGAGGGCATTCAGAGGTGGATACACACAAAGTGGAAATTTCCTGAGTATTGATTAGCTTGCTCGACGTTGGGTTCATCTTGTTGAGGTAAGTAACGATTGAAAATCTAGTCCTGAGGGTATGAAACCCCAGATTTTTGTATCATTCTACTATTTTTAGTGATGCACATGCTAGGTGACGGGCGTGTGGGCGTGCACTGTTGGGGATTCGTGACTTGGTCTGCCACGTAGCAACTGCAAAGTTGCATACTTTGTTGAAACCATTGATACTTATATGATTTAGAAAGATCTTCTGTAAATTGGGTTGAATGCCATGTTTGGGCCTTGCGCAAATGCTGTTTGGACCCTTAGGGGCTGTTTCGTATCATCCTCTCACTTTTTCGATTGGAAATATATACTCAGTCATGTATATACTTATTTACCGCATAACTCAGTTTTATGACTCTATTTTGATGCATATAAATGTTTTCGGCCAAATGCCTGTTTTACTGAAATGCCCGAGTGGCTTGAGATATTTATGATTGAGTGAGGCCGAGGGCCTGATTTGTGAGGATGAGTGAGGATCGGGGCTGCCCGCCTGTAGCATACTTGTGACTGACTGTGGCCGAGGGCCTGATTTGTGAGAATGAGTGTAGATCGGGACTGCCCACCTGCAACATACTTATGACTGAGTGAGGCCGAGGGCCTATTTTGTGAGGATGAGTGTGGATCTGAGCTGCCCGACTGCAGCATACTTTATTATTATCGCACGTGAGTTGTCCATGCAGATTATAGCGCTTGGTCTGAAGGAGCCCCTCCGGAGTCTGTACACACCCCCAGTGAGCGCAGGTACCTACTAAGTGCGAGTGCCGAGTGCCGAGTGCTGAGTGATTGTGAGGTATGCCCGAGTGGAAAGAGTGATTGTGAGGTATGACCGAGTGGAAATAGTGATTGTGAGGAATTCCCGAGTGGCAAGAGTGATTGTGAGGTATGCCCGAGTGGCAAGAGTGACCATGAGGTTTGTCCGAGGGGCTGTTTATGATTTAATCGTTTTTACTCACATTTGTTGAGCCTTTGTTTGAAAAACTGTTGGAAAAATATCTTTAAATGATTTTTACTGGAACCGGGTTTAAACAAGATGATTTGATTCAAATACTGATTTTTAAGCATGTTGTACTTTACTGAGATTTCATGATTTGAACGTTATATGCTTTATTGCTCGTCACTACTACTCAGTCTTTATTTATTGTTGTTACTTACTGAGTTTGTGTACTTACGTTACTCCCTGCACCTTGTGTGCAGATTCAGGTGTAGCTGGACACGGTAGCGGTTATTGAGTGTTCTGGTTGCAGGTTTTTCTCGGAAATAGTAAGGTAGCTGTTTGGCGATCGCAGCCCCTGCTCTTCTCCCTCTTATCTTCCTTTAGTTGTATTAACTATTTTCCAGGCTAAGTTTGTCTTGATATTGTTAGACATATTATAGTAGCTGCTCATGACTAGTGACACCCCGATGTTGGATTTTTCTTTTCCGCACTTCTGTTTTTCTTTGATTTGAACTCTTTAAATGGAGGTTTTTACCTTGAAATTAACTTTGAAATGAAAATATCATTTTGTTTTGAAAATGAGTCGGCTTGCCTAGTTCCACGATAGGCGTCATCACGACAAGGGGTTAGTTTGGGGTCCTGACAATTCAATAGCATATAACTTTTTAATATCTTTTGACTTTCATGGAATTAAGCTTAATTGAAATCTATTATCATTTTCATCAATTAAATTATTAAATTGTTGTTGTAGATTAGTCTATGACTTATGACAATTATGCTCTTTAAATTAAATGCCTTAATTTTTTTTATTCTATTTGAATTCTTTAATGTTTATATGTTGAAATAGTTTAAATAATTGTTAGTTACAACTATTTCTTTTGTTTGAGAAATCATTAATTAATTTGGATTATATGAACATTTAAGAAGCTATTCAAATTTAATTAGTATATTTAAAGACTTACATTATTTAGAATAGGGATTAATGTGAGATTTCGAGTGTTAAAAATTATTAATTTTAAAAATAAAATATATTAATTAAAGTGCTTTGACACAATGATATGTATATTTCTAAAAGGAACCTTTGAAAGAGTATAACTTTATAACCAGTTTAAATAAATTAAATTATTTTAAATATCTCATTTATAGATTTCTATTTGTGTATATGGAATTTGTGCATCGTAGATGGATGTATAATAGGAATCATCCTAATCGTGCGGGGTTGAGGAATGAATTTATTGAAGGGGTTGCTGAATTTATTGCTAAGGCTCAAACACTTGATGATTTTCTTATTGGAGGAAGAATTAGGTGTCCTTGTGTGAAATGTAAGTGTGTTAAGTTATTGAAATCAGACGGAGTTAAAGTTCATCTCTACAAGAAAGGGTTTGTAGAAAATTATTATATATGGACTGTTTACGGGGAGAATCATACTAGTTTAGATGATGTTAACTTTCATAATTCTTTTGGTGGTGAGGGTAGCCCCAGTGCGGAGCATAATATTGAAAATTATCGATACAATGAAATGATGAGGGATGTTTTTAGGACGTTTCCTGGGGTTCAATCCGAACCAAATGATGAGGCTAAGCGTTTCTATGACCAGTTAGTGGAAGCTAGTCGTCCATTGTATGAAGGCTCAGTGCATTCCAAGCTGTCTGTTGCGATTATATAGCTAAGTATTAAATCAGAGAGTTTTATTTCCCAAGCGGGCATGAATTCTATTATTGGGCTTATGAATGAACTTAATCCGAGTAACATTGACTTACCAAAAGATTTGTACACTGCTAAAAAATTGGTTTGTAAGTTGGATCTTTCATCAGAGAGAACTGATTATTGTGAGAAAGGTTGCATGTTATTCTATAAGGATGACGCATCTCTAGAGAACTGTAAATTTTGTAATCAGCCTCGTTTTTAGGAAATCATAAATGCCAATACAAAAAAGAAAGTTCCAGTTAAAGAAATGCATTGCTTACCTCTTATACCTAGGTTAAAGAGGTTGTATGCATCAATGAGCTCTACTTCTCATATGAGATGGCACTACGAACATAGAAGGCCACCTGGTATTCTCTGCCATCCGTCAGATGGAGAAGCGTGGAAGCATTTTGATAGGGTGTTCCCCGAGTTTGCTAGTGAACCAAGAAACATTAGGTTGGGATTATGCATAGATGAATTTACTCCATTTGTTGTCTCTGGTGCACCATATTCATATTGGCCAGTGTTTGTTATTCCGTATAATCTTCCGCTCGAATTGTGTATGACAAGTCCATATCTGTTCCTAACTTGTATTGTTCCAGGTCCACGCAATACGAAAAATTTGATTGATGTATACTTGCAGCCTTTGATTGATAAGTTACAATTATTATGGAATCAAGGTGTAGAAACATATGATATATCAACTAAACAAAACATCAGATTGCATGCTGCTTTGATGTGGACTATAAATAATTTTTCTGTATATGGAATGTTGTCCGGGTGGTCGACTGCTGGGAAGTTAGCTTGCCCCTGTTGTATGAAAGACACAAAAGCATTTACTTTAAAATATGGAGGTAAAAATACATGGTTCGACTGCCACCGTAGATTCTTGCCAATGAATCATGAATTTAGGCGAAATACAAGTGCATTCATGAAGAACCGAACTGATTTTGAGGAGCCACCGACCTGCCTGTGTTTAAAAGAAATTTGGAACATAGTAAGGGATCTTCCTAAAGTAACAGAGCCTCTACCATCTAAGATACCGGGTTATGGTGTAACACATAACCGGACTAAACGGAGCATATTTTGGGAATTACTTTATTGGAAGCACAAACTTCTTCGGCATAATTTGGACGTCATGCATATCGAGAAGAATTTATTTTTGACAACTTGTTTAACACTATTATGGATGTTACTAACAAGACCAAAGATAACTTGAAGGCTAGGATGGACTTAAATGAATATTATAGGTGAAATGAGTTGTATCTGACATACTTTAACAACAAGATTCATAAGCCCAAAGCCAGTTACACGTTCACCTTGGATAAGAGAAGAGATATTTTTAGTTGGTTAACAATTTGAGGATGCCTGAAGGTTACGCATCAAATTTATCCAGGTGTGTTGACATGAAAGAAGGGAAGTTGGCATCAATGAAAAGCCACGATTGTCATATTTTCATGGAAACATTGATGCCTATTGCGTTCAATGTATTGCCTGATCGAATATAGAAACCGATTACAGAGATAAGTTGTTTTTCAAGGATTTGTGTTCTAGCACCTTGAGGGTGGAGAACTTAATTTAATATGGAGTTTAACATTATTTTAACTTTAAAAAAGGTGGCAAAAATTTTCCCTCTTGGTTTTTTTATGCAATGGAACATCTGCCAATTCACCTTGCACAAGAGGCACAACTTGGAGGGTCAGTTCAATGTAGATCGATATATATCCCTTCGAGAGGTAATGAAATTTAATCATTTACCTTTTGTATTTTCTTTAAAGATTATTTCGTCTAAAAATAATACTATGCAGGACTATTGGCAAATGTAAACGGACAATAAAAAATAGATCAAGAATTGAAGGTTCGATATGCGAGGCATATGTGGCTAAAGAAACATCTTATTTATGTTCATACTATTTTGAACATGATGTGCCATGTTTGAGAAATAGCCCGAAGCGGCATAACGATGGAGGCAAAAATCGATCCTTTGGCACCACCCTTTTCCATTTTTAATCAACCAGGTAAAGGAGGTCCAAAAAATAGCCCAAAGCGAAGGTTGTTTGAGATGGAGCTAAAGTCAGCTATAACATATGTATTGTTGAATTGCCCTGAGGTCAACCTTATTATAGATAAGTATATATTCGTATATATTACAAACTTTTATATTAGATGTACCACTGATTTAACTAACAAATATTATAATGGTAGTTACTTTGTGGGTACTTGGGCAAGATGTTGTTTATCCCAAGTTTTCAGAGTGGTTTAAAGAATTTGTAAGTATTACTTATTATTTAACATGATTTTTATTATATATAAATTAATTATATATATTTTTAAAATTCTAAATTATAATTAATTATATATATATAGGTTCATGATCCAGCTAATGGCATTAATGACCCATTTTTACGTGATATAGCTTGGGCACCTGACCCTAGAGTAAGAATGATGTCTAAATACTTGGTCAATGGGTACAAGTTTCATACAGAAGAATGGTCTAATGGAAAGAAAACCAATAATATTGGGGTGTGGGTGAAAGGTGATGGAGATGTTGATTATTATGGCGTGCTTCAAGAGATTTTGGAATTAGAATATGATGTAGGTGGCCAAAAAAAAAGTTGGTATTCTTTCGATGTAAATGGTATGATCGAACACTGAATAGAGGTACAAAGGTGCACGCTCAATACAAAATAGCTGAAATTAAACACACGGGGCCATATAGACTTTATGATCCCTTTATCATTCCACAAAAGGTGAAACAAGTGTATTATGCCCCTTATCCTTTGAGTAAGAATAAGTCTGCATGGAGGGTAGTTTTAAAAATAAAGCATGTGGGTAGAGTGATAGTCGAAGATGCATTAGATGTGGCGTACCAGAATGACATTTAAAATGTTGAATCAATAGTGAATGCTGAATTAATAGATGAATTGTAGCATAATGATGGGATATATGAAGAATTGGATCCTTCTGTCCTTGCTATAAATGAGGACGAAGATAGAGGTATTGAACATGAAACAAGTGATGAGGAAGAAGTACTAGATGAAAGTGAAACATGCGACGATGAAGACTTAGATGATTCCTATGAAGATTGCGATGCGGATTGACTTGTTATTCCTTTTTAGGTTGTTCTTCCTTCAATCATTTAGTATTTTGAAGAATTGTTGTATGTTTTTTTATGACATGTTAAACATTTTATGTTATTACTTTAATTATCTATTATGTTGCAAAATTATTTTATATTTTTACGACTTGTTAGGTTGTTTATTTATTTCTTTAGTCGTTTAATTATTTTATATTTACCGTCACTTGTTGTATTTTTTATTTTGTATTTTATTATGATTATATTACAGATATGACATATAAGGAGAAGGAAAATATGAAATCTAAGAAGAAAAAACAATTTGTTCCAACTTCCTTAAGTATGTCAAATATGAGTCATCATCTTCCTCATACTCCTCAATCGACTTCATTGCCATCTACCATGTTCACTATCCCCCCTCCATCTAATAATTCAGTTCAGTATTATTCTATGCATGCCAAAGCAATTCAAAGCAACACCATTCTTAACTTTGTACCTATACCTTCTATACCATCATCTTTACCGGGTTGTCATAGTAGTCAGCATGGTGGCTCACCAGCTGCTGCACCCCCGGGATAGTAGTCAGCATACTGGCTCACCAACTGCTGCACTCCCGAGCTTTCATGGTAGTCAGTATGATGGTAGTCTTTTGTTGCTCCATCATCTTCCAGTCCATCATCATCATCCATTCCCAACATATCTAGGTTGGATTTTGTAGGCTCTCTCCCAGCTACATCTAGTGCTGCTTCTGCACTATCTAGTAGAGGCATGCAGAATCTTGGAGGGGATGTACAATTTGATATTTGTAATCGATTGATAATTGTCCCCTACGAGGATTTGTAAGAAGGTTCTTATACTAATTTTTATGTTTTGAATGTACTTTTAGATATGCTAACATTAAGGAATATTTATTTTGAATTAAAACTTTGGAAATTTTAAGATGTTTATTAATTATATATATATTAACTTTAATGTAGGTTTTTGCCATCCTTTCAGGCTACATATTTGGTTGTGGATTCTTTGAAGGCATTTTATCATGAGCCGTGGACTTCTTGGAGACAGATACCGTACAACATCAGAGAGCAAATGTGGGATCAATTTAAGAATATATATATATATAATATGTATATAAAATAAGTAATAAAAATCTCTTTCTTAGCGTGGGCCGTGGCATTATACAAGCAAAAGTGTTAAAACATAAAAGTGTTTCTTTGCTGCCCACTTGTCCAGTACCCTTCTTTATCAATACTGCAAAAGTTTTAAAACTTAAAGTGTTTCTTTACAGTTGTCCACTTGTCCAATACCCTTCTTTATCAATACTCTATTAGGCATTCAGATTTGAGACATTAGAAAAAGAAACCCTAACATCTAAAAGTGCTAATTTCAGTATTACACCCAGGCCCCAGCAGCCAGAGCAGCATACTCACTGTCTCCCTCTCGCTAACTCGACTCTCTATCTCGCCTCTCCCTCTCGCCAACTCGTCGTCTCGCCTCTCCCTGTCGCCATAGCTAGAGCCCAGAGCAGCAGATGGTAAGTTTCTTTTCTTGTTGAAATTCCAATTGTTGCCTTCTCTGCCTTGTGCTGTTTTGAGATCGATTTTGACAGTTTCTGTTTAAATATCTGTTAAGGAAATAGTTATTTTCATTCCTTTTCTTTTCTTGTTGTAGTGACTCATAGCATGGCTGAAAATATACAAAGTGATAAGATGATGGGTGAAAGTGGGGCTTCCAATTCAAATGCAATAAGCCAATCTGAAACAACAGACTCAAATATAACCAAAAAAAGGAAAAAAGGTCTATTGTGTGGGATCATTTTACAGAAATTATTACTTTTGAAGGGAGTACAAAAGCAAAATGTGACTATTGCTTTATTGAGTATTGTTTTAAGACCAAAGACGGTACGTCGACACTTCTTTCTCATATGTTTAAATGTCCTAAACGCCCTTCTATTATTGATAAAAAACAATCAAATTTAGGTTTTCAATATGTTCCGGGAGATAGTCAGGGCGACATAGCTGTTGTTACTTGGAAATTTGATCAAGAAGAGTGTAGGAAGGCGTTATGTCGTATGGTAATAGTTGATGAGCTTCCTTTCAGCTTTGTTGAGAAAGAAGGTTTTAGAGACTTTATGAAAATTGCGCAACCTTATTTTCGGATCCTTTCCCGTAGTACTGTAACTAGGGATTGTTTTGATCTTTTTAATGAAGAAAAGCAAAAGTTGAAGAGGTCTTTTATAGAAACGAAACAAAGAGTATGTATTACCACTGATACCTGGACTTCTATACAAAGAATTAATTATATGTGTATCACTGCCCATTAGATTGATAGTGAATGGAATATGCATAAAAGAATAATTAATTTTTGTCCTATTGTTAGTCATAAAGGAAAAGATATGGCAAATGGTATTGGTAGGTGCTTACGTGAGTGGGGGATAAATAAGATCTTCACTGTCACAGTTGATAATGCAAGCTCCAATGATGTGACAGTAAAAGAATTGTCTAAGCAATTAACAAAAATGAGAACTAATTTGATGAACGGTAATCATCTTCACATGAGATGTATGGCTCACATCATGAATCTTGTGGTCCAGGATGGTTTAAAAGAATCTTCAGTATCTATTGAACATGTTAGGCATGCAGTGAGATATGTTAGGCAGTCTCCTACGAGGTTGAAGAGGTTTTAAGAATGTTTTGATGATGAACAACTCAATTGTAAAAAAACTTTGTGCTTGGATGTTCCAACTAGGTGGAATTCCACCTACTTGATGTTGCGTAGGGCTGTTGAATTTGAAAGTGCATTTTCACACTATGCATCTAGTGAAATTGGCCTAAGACATTATCTTGAGCATTCTTATATTGAAGTTGGAATTCCTACAGGTGAACGTTTGAGTAGTGATTGGGAGAATGTAAAAAGAATTACAAAGTTTCTTGAAATCTTCTATCTTCTTACTTTGAAAATATCTGGATCACGTTATGTTACATCGAATATTTATTTTCTTGAAATTTGTGCGGTTGCTGTTTATTTGAAGCAATTGATAGCAAATGAAGATACAGTTTTAAGTGAAATGGCAAAGACGATGAAGGAAAAGTTTAATAAATATTGGGGTGATCCAGGGAAAATGAATAAGATAATTTTCATCTCATGTATTTTGGATCCACGTTACAAGCTCGAATCAGTTGGTTATACACTTGTAAAGATGTTTGGTGAAGATCCGGGGATAACTATACAAGCAGAAGTGAAGAAGTACATGACTTCATTATTTTGTGAGTATATAAAGTCCAGCTCAAAAGGTGTCGTGCTTGCTTCATCTTCAGATTGTTCTTCATTGGACACTTCTACTTTCGGGCTTTCTGACAATCAAGTAAGCACCCAAAATACAGGACTTTTAGAATCACTAATGCAAGATATAAAAAAATATAAAAGTGGGAGTGGAGGTGTGGATACTAAAACAGAGTTAGATAAATATTTTGGTGAAGAAATTGAGGATGACTCTAAAGAATTTGATGTTCTTCTCTAGTGGAAATTGAACTCAGCTAGATTTCCTGTTCTTGCGGAGATGGCTCGTGATGTATTAGCGGTTCCGGTTTCAAGCGTGGCATCCGAATGTGCGTTTAGTACGGGAGGACGTCTTCTTGATTCATTTAGGAGTTCATTAACTCCTAAATTGGTGCAAGCTCTAGTGTGTCTTCAAGATTGGCTTCGAAATGAAAAATTAAAACAACATGTTAGTGTTGAGGAAGATATTGATAAAATCGAGCAGCTTGAACAAGGTAATAATATTGTTACTATATTTGTTGTATATAAGTGTTGTGGATATGCTTATATTTATCACATGACTCATTATTTTAATTTGTTTTCTTCAGATTTAGCTAACAATGGAAAAGACCCTTCCGTAATTGACGTGTAGTATTAATATATCTTGTAAGAATTCAAATTGTAATGCAATGTTAATTAATATGTTAATATATTAACAACAAACATGAATTTTTAGATCAACAATTTATATAATTCTACTAATTAGCTCAAATTTTAAGGTGTATCTGCAAACTCATTGAACTCATTTTGTAAAGTCTTGTGCCCTCAAGCTGTCATATTTCAAGCCTGCTACTATTTGAGTTATATAGTGCTAGGTTGTTGGATGTTAGCAGTTTGTTATTTATTGAATGCTATTAATAATGTAAATGGTTCTACCATTGCAGAGTGATTCCAAAGACTCTTAGGTTGTTGTTTGAACTTTGAAGCTTTAGAAATTGAAGCAATGTAAGGCGTTAGTTGCAGCAGTTGTATTTTGTGGATGTCTCCAATTGTTATAGATTTTATGTCTAAATTTCCATTTTATCTCTAGTTGTATTCTGGACTCATTTTGACAGGTGGCTAATTGCCATGTTAGGAAGTGTTAAGTGTTAATAGAATCTTCATTCATCATTATTATAAAATAGTTAAGATTTCAAGTGGTTACTATATATGGATAGTAAATTAGTGATTAATAAGCATGTGTAAATATGTGTATAAAGTTTTGTAGTCTTTGTTATTTCTGTATATGGATTAATCACGTACTAGCAAATAGTGATTTAAGCATGTGTAAATTAAATATTTTTACAACTTTGCCTTTAGATATTTTTTTATCTAGATCTTTACATATTAAATTAGTATTGATGTGATCTTTATTAAAATGGTATGTGCGTCATGTGCAATTGCATCAATTGCTCCAAATCCAATATTTGTAGTGAACTGAAAGCAGCATCAGTGGGCACTAGCAGATTTCCCTAGTGTTTAGAGGTGTCAATTTTGATGTAACAACTAATAGGTTGTAACATGAAGGACCAAAATAGTCCTCTGTAATACATATTAAATTAATCTGATAAACCGCCCGATAATAGCTAAATCGATATCAATCCGCCTGATATCTTATCGGGTGGCTAGCGGATTAATACATTTAAAACCGATAACCGATAAGCCGAACCGTTAAAAGTAAATAACCGCCTGATCCGCCCGATAAGCAGCCCTAGTAAATTGATTGTGAGAGACAACTTTATGTATTGTTTTTAAACTTGAATGTGGGCTACTATTTGGATGTTTTATGCCCAAAATTGTTAGGTTTAATGGTTGATATTGTTGGTTTAAGTTGTATTAATGTATTGTTGGTTTAGATTATGTTAATGTATTGTTGGTTTAGATTGTGTTAATGTATTGTTGGTAATGTAGTGTTGGTTTAGATTATGTTAATGTATTGTTGGTTGGTATTATTGTATTGTAATAGTTTGACCGGCGGTGTAGCTCAAAATTGGGCAGGATTTTGCTCAATTTTATAAAACCTTCTGACTGAGTTCCGACACGAGCAGTCGGACGGCTCAGATTTAACCATAAATTTCCAAATTTCCCACCGATTCGGTCGGAAAAAAAAATATTCAATAGTTTTCGACGGATTCCGTCGGAAATTAAATAAAATTTAATTTTTAATTATTAATTTCCGACCGATTCGGTCGGAAATGATATATTTATATTATTTAATTTTAATTAAATAATTATTTTATTTGAATTATTATGACTAATTTAGTCGGTAAATTCTGACCACTTTGGTCGGAAATGTGAAATATTTGGTCGTCTGACCTTTTGAACTTTGCGACCACTTTGGTCGGAAATTACCGACGGATTCGGTCGGAAATTATTTTCTGATCGACCAATTTCGGTCGGAAAGTAGTCGGAAATACGTGATTTCAGACCGAATTTCGACAGTTTTGGCTGTCAGAAATCTGCCATTTTCCAGTAGTGACTTAAACATACGTTCATTCTCGAACGTGCTAAGAACTTCTCTGGAGTTGTCCGAAATCACTGTTCAACAACTCGTACACCGATCCGTGCCACCACAACCCAGTTGGGCACGTTAGCTCAAGCCAATCTGAAGATTCTCCCTTTAATTTAGTCAAATAAGCCTTAGTGCAAAATTCCAACATCCGAAATTCTCCACCAAGCCTGTTTCCAACATACGAACAACGTATCAATCACTACACACTGCACCAAACACGATTGTATATCTTTACTGAATTCTGACCATGCACCGCGTAACTCATTTACCCAAGGCAATCTTTCCAAAGCACAACAGCTAAAATTTTCACTGACTGAAGCTCGTAGTGTACCTCATGACCAATTAAGCCTTGCTTTAACTCTAGCAATACTGCCACGACAGAGAAGATGTGTGGAACTCATAGCCACCTGCCAAATCACAATTTATGGAGTCTCTCCTCCCGACAATAACCATTACCTCATTCTGGACTAAATAACAATATTTACTTTTTAATACGCTTCATATAAATCTGATCGCACTGATCCCAGATCCAATAATCTCATCTCATCCAGTACAAGCTGCTCAGGCAATAAGCCACTTCAGACACTGCCAAAAGTCTCATATGATGCCACAATATGCCAATAAGCTACAAACTCGAATGTGATACATAAGGAAACGAACTCAGGAAAGATCTACTCAACCCACATAATTAATTTAAACAACCGAAAAGATGTTATAAACCTTCCTCAGGAAACGAGAAGCAAAACACACAATAATAGATATGGGAAAACTGTACTCAATATCACACTATTGCGGAGTACAACCCAATCCAACCATGATACCCATGGCGGCGTACCACCAGATCCACATATGATACCGTTGCAGCGTGCAACCCGATCAAACCATGATACTCATGGCAGCGTGCCACCCGATCCACACATACTAATCTAAAGAAAACACACATTTAACGCTTATACTCATGAAATGCCTGAATATCAACCATAAACACGCCAAGTGCATAATACAAATCCTGGGAAAACTGGTAGCGTCATACGCTATGAAACTCAAGCACAACTAAAGTGCAATAAATGACATGTATCTTGAGAGCCCTCCTGCTCTCACAACACCACAAATTACACGGATCTCAATACGAGTGCAAATAATCCAACCACCTCACAACCCACCCGACATAATATAGATTACATGGAATAGCTGACAACAGAAATAACATCCATGGCCCGAAGACCCCTCCGAAAACAACGCTATGCTGAAATGAACACATCATGCCTGATATAGGGCCCACATTCACATTTATATCCATGCATGGATCTCAAACCGATTCTGAGCATACCATATTTGGCTAAATAGACCCTCAAGGACCCACAATGACCTATTCATGACACATAAGAACAGTCGTCAAATCCGAAACGAACTCACATGGTTTACAGTCCAAGGAGTATAATGCCTCTCAGGCACAAACTCTCACACTTGTGATATTACCATGACCTCCATATTCGGTCTCAATCTTTAACAATCAAGTGACTAACATGTCACACTTATACAAATCTCCCCATGGGGAATGCTCCCACGACCATTCCGCTCAGGTAGCAAGGTCCGCAAATCCATACCACCAGCCGTTCTATTTCTATAGAGTGAGTCAAAAATCTACAAATCAATACACAAAGCCTCTTCCACATGACATCAATCTCAAGTGACGCTAAATACAATATCAACTTACTCTAAACATCTGAATCCTTCCTTGCTCATCCAAGTTCTTTACATTCTTGTCGACATCAACTGCAACCTTGATCCTCAACTTCCAATTTATTCTTAACTTGCCTTAGAAACATTAATAGCTCCATTCATTAACGTAACAAAACCCTACAACACTCACCCCGAATGACCCAATCCACGAGACCACATCGTCTCAATACCCATGAACCGTCTCATATTCTCCTTAAGCACTCAATAGCATAGCCCACTGGTACACCCGTTCTGCAAGACCTTCCATGAATCCGGAGCTACTCATTTCATTCCTCCAATACTGTACCGCACACCCAATGATAACATAGAACATTCCAAGTCCTTAGGCACTGTACTCAAATTCTTGAACCCACCAGGACCACTATTGAGAGTCATCCACTCTATCTTGGTCCCGAGTATAAGCCAAACTCTAGTGCTCTGCCAGCATGTGGACACCCTATCAAAGAAGCATCCAACTGAATTCTTTTCCCTTGTACATTACTTCCATCAGAAGCATAAACTCTGAGTCTTCTCAAAACTGAACATGAACTGATAAGGCCCAAGTATAGCACACATTCCTCCAATACTTTGCTCAAATTGCCACTGATACTGTCTTCCCTTAGTCGTAATAACCCACCAATATGCTGATAACCAAAAACCTTACAAGTAGACAACCATGCAATCCAATCATAGATGGTAGGGCTTTTCCACTTAGCTTGAAGCTATAATTACATAACCCCGGAACCCACCAATATTCCTCCTTCCTCATAGACAAGAACCTGCACAATCGACATACCAAATTTCTCAAAATCCTTATGTAAAACATTTCGTGAACATTCTGAACCACTAGCCATATTCGCATATTCGACCTCTTACTGGATAGCCAGTAGAACTCTTCGTAGAAGCTCCATCAACACCACAAAATCAGTAAATCGTCCTGAGCCCGTACTCATTCACCAGCTGTACAAGTCTGTTCACTCTCCATTGACCTCAACTAAAGATGCGATAATACATTTCAAATCTGAAGTCATGTTGTATCCCTCTTCATATCAAGCAACTCCCTTCTGTCGTATCCAACCTTCCTCAGTATAGCAACCAATATTCCCAGTTAGTCCGTAGACATAGTCACTGTCCCCCATAAATACCAAATCACTCTAAACATTCCCCAAGGCGTGTAGCTATCCTACCATAGAACCCATATGATACTCTGTCACTCTCCCACTTTGGTCAAACCCTCTCCTTCAGGAAACTCCCGAATTTTGCTTTTCATACTTAACCTACTAGTAACCCAACCACCACGAGACTCCCTTCTGCCATGTCCTTCCTCATCCTTCGCTACCAAGTTGTTGCCTTAAATCAAAATCCATCTCTGTAGCACTTGGATTAATAGATCGTTAACAATTTTAAACTTCTCCGAAGATCACCTTTCTCAAGCCATCAACACTAGGAACATCGATTTGATTCTGAACCATAGCACACCTCGATCTCTGACAGCCGCTTCCCCAGCACCATTCCACCATACCCTGCCACGAAGGAGAATTGAAGAAAACTATAACACCGGTGAACTTAACACATTCAACAAGGACAACGATGCCATATCACAGATTAAAATTTCTCCATGCTTGAAAACAGCAAGTCTCGTTACTCCATCAACCCAACCCTGAACATTCATAATCGGATTGCCTTTCCTCTGCTGGAAATTAAACGTTGAACCTATGAATCATGCACTGAGAAAAAACTCCTTTCAAGTCATTCACTATCCAGACACATAGACAAGTATTTTACCATTACATCAATACTATGTGATAACCACTCATGAATCATCATAACAACCAGTGCCTAACTTCAAAATCATAGAAATTTCTGATACTGAGCTGAAATGACATAACAGCCTTCCGCAAGGTGACGACCATAGCTCAAGCAATTACGTAGGGAGAAACATCCTGTACCACATCTGTAGCACCATTAAAATTCCTCGACTTCCAATTGATAACAAACGCTTCACGTTGCATAAGATTGAGTAGGAAAGAAATAAAGGCACAAGCCTCAAAGGAATCAAATCGCACGATGAGGAATCAAGAAAGGAAGTGCTCATATCAGCCTTGTAGCCTCTCAAAGATAAGTACAAATGTCTCCGTACCGATCCACAAGACTCTACTAGACTCGGTCATGACTCGTGAGACCTAAGTGAACCTAGTGCTTTGATACTGTCACACCTCCTTTTTCCTTAGGGGATAGAGAATAGGGAGTTTTTCCAATTAAAGTGACATTATTTGAAATGAGATTATTTATTGATTCATAGTCACCATTTGGAATAATTTATGGTGTCCCAAGTCACCAGTTTATTTTAAGTCCCAAAATCGAGGAAGGTGTTAGGCATTCCCGGGTTCCGTGGTTTTAGCACGGTCGCTCAACTATTAATAATTGGCCTAATTATCTGATTAATTACATATTTAGAACCTATTGTGCATTTTTTAAACTTTTAACTGCTTTTAGTATTTATGGAATTATTTTTAGAACAAGTCACGATGTTGTACACTTGTCGTTTTGGTACACGTTACAAACTGCGCCACATGACTTGCACCCGCAATTTACGACATGTTTATGTTTATCATTATTTGAAGTTATGGTCGAGTCACATGAAATGCACACTCGAATTAGCGATTACGTATTATGACTACGCCACAAGAACCGTACCCATAGTCGTGATGATTTAATTACGCGCCTAAAGAAAACTACAGATGTTCAAGGTTGTCAAATTACGATCAAAATGAGCTCATCATCGTCCTATTTACCATTGTGTATGAAATGCAAGTAGCTAAACTTTTAACAATTGACACGAATATAACACAGTATCTTGACTATGATGCATTTCTATCCCACACTAAATACCACAGCCTTGCCAAGGACAAATAACTCCTCTATTTAAACATGAGATTTGCAACAAACCCAAATACTCTTAGAACTCCATTTCTAGATTCAAAATTTATGGATCTAACCATGTTAAAGGTTATATTCACAAGATCACTGCTATAAAAATACGACAACCTGGATTGCCTTCATTACTACACGAATCCAACTAACAAACACACGATGTTATAAACTTATTTCCCATTTTAGTGTGTTTCCAACCAAACAAAACAAATTCCTCCATTTTTCCATTTCTTTTAGACCCCTGAATTTCAGTAATTACAAGTAACTATCACAAAAACTCAAATAAATCAAAAATCACACCACAACCAATAATGTTCAACTTTTAAACTATTTTAAGTAATTAACTAATTCAACATGTAATTAACTGATTATGCACCTAATTAAGCATGCGAACAAAAATTAGTCTGACCAGATTTAGGTATCGATCCGGACAGAATAGAAAACCAAACGAAAATGATAAACAAAAGGATATTAATCCTAAATCATGCAATTAACTTAAATAAACCTATTTTTAATTAAACTAATTAATACTTAACACCTAACTAATGATCCAAAAGAAAAAACAGAAAAAGAAATAAGGAAAAAGGGAAAAGAAAAGTATACTAATATGGCCGGAAGTGAATCAACAATTGAGGCGAATCAACGAGCGATGATGGCGACGAAGCTTGGCCGGTCAGTGGTGACTTGGCCGGAATCCGGTGACTTTTAAATGACTCAAAATTAGTTCCAATCTATTGTTTTGGGTTGAAGACAATTTATTAGAACAAATTTTGGTCAATTCAGTCGAAAATTCCGAGAAAATCCAAAGAGAGGCGGATTAGGGTTTTTTTGGCTTTCTTAGATTTGAGATTGGAGAATATTGGTGGGGATTTTGGGGAAATTGGTGATGGATTAGGGTTGAGGGGAAGATGGGGAGTGTGTGGTGTAATTTTAGGGTTATTTGGGGTGTCGCTGCCGTCGTGGGGCGATTTTCAGCGGCGACAGACGGCAGAGGTGAGAGATATGAGAAAGAGAGAGGTCTGTGAGTGTTTTGGTGGGTTAGGGGGTGTTTGGTACGACACTGAAAAGGGGTGGGGAAGATCAGTTCTGGTCCGTTAGATCTCATTAGATCAACAGATGGGATTGCCATTACTAAAACAGCGTCGTTTTGGTTAAGTGAGGGCTGGACCGGATCTTTGAAGTGGTCTGGGCTGGATTGGAGAGGGAAAATGGGCGGATTATGTGGAATTTGGGCCATTAGGAATTGTCCCAACTTTATGAACAAGACCAAATATTTTCCTTATTTCCCTTTCTTTGTTTCTTTCTTCTTTTCACATGTTGCCTACATATCCTTGGCTATAAAGGAATTAGGCTAGTGTAGTTCTGGAAGTTTTGGTAGCTGGGACTACCGGAAAAGCTGTGATTCCACTGTTGTTGTTGTTGTTGTTGTTGTTGTTGTTACTGAACTCCTTATTACACCAAAATCAAAACGAAAAAGGAACTAACTAAGCCTATCTGCTACGAGTTACAAGATTCCTATCTATAAGTCTTATGAATCTTGATCTTGAGTCTTGGCTGGTTCTTCACGCAGATTGATCCAAATCTTGATGCTTACTAGCTGCAGGTTAGAGTTCATTCTTCTTCAGCTTTTGGATCAAGATGGGTCATGCAAAGCTTGTGACCTCAGTCATGTCCTGAGTAGTCCACATCTTTTCTCCGCGTCTGCACTTTGAATTCACTTCTTTTCCTTTTATTTTCTCTATTTTGGATTGAGACTTCTTTTTGGTCATCTCGAACCTTGTGCCTCGAGGTATAAGCTGCTCATGTGCCAAAATAAACAAACGAACAAAATAATTCTGCCCCAGTCTTCACTAGGAAACTTTCATGAGTTATTGATAACAAAACTCTATACTACTTCATTATTGGAAACAATAAATGTCGGGATTGGTGTATCCTGAGAAAACAGAGACCAGGGAGTGGAAACCCTATGGCTAAAAATAAAAACAAATAGGGAGTGGAGACCCTATGTTTAAAATAAATAATCAACTAGGGAGTGGAGATCCTATGTTGGAAAAGCGACTAGGGAGTGGAGACCCTATGTCTAAAATACAATCATCAACTAGGGAGTGGAGACCCTATGTTGGAAAAATAATCAACTAGGGAGTGAAGACCCTATGTTGGAAAAGAGACTAGGGAATGGAGGCTCTATGTCTAAAATAAAATCAACTAGGGAGTGGAGACCCTATGTTGGAAAAGCGACTAGGGAGTGGAGACCCTATGTTGGAAAAGCGACTAGGGAGTGGAGACCCTATGTCTAAAATAAAATCAACTAGGGAGTGGAGACCCTATGTCTAAAAATCATCAACTAGGGAGTGAAGACCCTATGTTGGAAAAACAACTAGGAAGTGGAGATTCTATGTCTAAAACCATCAACTAGGTAGTGGAGACCATATATTGGAAAAACTACTAGGGAGTGGAGACCCTATGTCTAAAAATCATCAACTAGGGAGTGGAGACCCTATGTTGGAAATGAGACTAGGGTGTGGATGTAAGGACCCGACTAGTCATTTTAAGAATTAATGAAACGTTCAGTAAATTAAGGTCTCGAGTAGTTTCGCAATATGTATTATGACCCGCGGGTGTGGTCGAGTTTGAATTACTGAAGATTTAGAATTAAATTAAAAGAAAAATCCTTATTTAGAAGCTTAAATGGAAATAGTTGACCGGAGAGTTGACTTTTTAGCAAACAACTCCGAAATGGAATTTTGATGATGTCAATAGCCCCGTATGGTAATTTTGGACTTATGAGCGTGTCCAAAAATTTATTTGGAGGTCTGTAGAAGAATTAGGCTTGAAATTGCGAAAGTTGAATTTTTGGAAAGATTGACCGGGGGTTAACTTTTTGATATCGGGGTCGAAATCCGATTCTAAAAATTTGAATACCTCTGTTATGTCATTTATGACTTGTGTGTAAAATTTGAAGTCATTCTAGATTGATTTGGCACGTTTCTGCGCAAAATATAGAAGTTGAAAGATTTAAAAACTCAAAACTTGATTTGATGCGCGATTCATAATTTCGGCATTGTTTGACGTGGTTTGAAGCCTTGACTAAGTTTGTATTGTATTTTGGGACATGCTGGTATAATTCGGTGAGGTCTCAAGGGTCTCGGGGGTCTCGGGCTAGTTTCAGATGCTTAAATGGACCAAAATTGGACTTGAAGGAACTGTTGGAAATCTGCCACTGGTGTCATCGCATTTGCGATGAAATTGATCGTAGATGCTCCATCACAGATGCGAGATTGAGGTCGCAGAAGCGAAAGGAAAAGTCCTGGTCAGTGGTCGCAGGTGCAAAATATATCAAGTACCTGCGTGATCGCAGATGCGGAAGGGCATCATAGATGCGCATGTGGCATCGCAGAAGCGATTCCCGCATAAGCGAAAAAACTTCCGCAAATGCGATGGTCGACTGGGCAGTGCACTTTCACATAAGTGAGTTTTGACTCGCACAAGCGTCTTCACAGGTGCGACTAAAATGTCCGCAGGTGCGAAACTGGGCAGAAACATAAGGATGGAACTTGGTCATTTTTGGCATTTCATTTTGGAATATTTGGAGCTCGGATTTGGGCGATTCTGAAGGGATTATTCACAAGCTTGGTTGGGGTAAGTGTTTTATATCCTAAAGTGATTATATTTCATGAATCTATGGTTATATTCATCATTTAATTCAGATTTAAATGGAGAAAATCAAGTTTTTGTAAAATCTTCCAAAAAAACAAAAATTTAAGATTTGGAGGTTCATTTGTTATTGGAATTCGATAAAACTAGTATGGTTGAACTTGTAACAGAATGGGTGTTCGGATTTCGTGAAAAGTTTTGTCGGGTTCCGACTAGCGGGCCCAGCGTTGACTTTTTGGAATAAATTTTTAAGTCGACGTACTATTATCCAGAATTGTTTCAGATGAATTTTAATGAAGTTATATAATTAATTTGGATAGATGTGAGCGGTACGGAGGTGAATTCAAGCAAGAAGGCGATTTTGGAATATCGGCATAACTTCAAAAAGGTAAGTGTCTTGTTAACCTCGAGTGAAGGAATTACCCCTTAGGCATTGAGTCTTATGTGCCATTTGTGAAATATGAAAAGTTGTGTACGCGAGGTGACGAGTACGTACTCGAGCTTATATGTGCAAATTTTATTGGATTAAAATCTTAGACATTATTGTCTAGTAAATTGGGTAGTTGTGGACATTTATTAAATCATCTATTTGCCATGTCTAAATCCTTGTTGTTGAATTTGTTTTTATATGACAATTTGATATGATTGTTACTTGAAATATTTATAAAATTTCGTGAGTATTGTTGGTTTAACATTTCTTGGAAATTAATTTCAATATGAATTTTCCCTATGCAAATAATTAATTAAGCAAGTTTAAAAAGAAGTGTTAATATAATTATCCAAGAAATGTTAAATCAACAATACTCACGAAATTTCATAAATATTTCAAGTAACAATCATATCAAATTGTCATATATAAACAAATTCAACTACAAGGATTTAGGCATGGCAAACAGATAATTTAATAAATGTCCACAATTACCCAATTTACTACACAATAATGCCTAAGACTTTGATCCAATAAAATTTGCACATATAAGCCCGAGTATGTACTCGTCACCTCGCGCACACGGCTTTTCACATTTCACAAATGGCACATAAGGCACAATGCCTAAGGGGTAATTTCCCCACTCGAGGTTAAGCAAAACACTTACCTTTTTATAGTTATGCCGATATTCAAAAATTGTCTTCTTTCTTGAATTGACCTCCGGACTGCTCAAATCTATCCAAATTAATTGTATAACTTCATTAAAATTCATCTGAAACAATTCTGGATAATAGTACGTCGACTTAAATACTTATTCCAAAAAGTCAACAAAAGTCAACGCGGGGATCGCTTCTCGGAACCCGACAAAAATTGTCATGAAATCCGAATACCCATTCCGATACGAGTTCAACCATACCAGTTTTATCGAATTCCAATAACAAATCGACCTCCAAATCTTAAATTTTCGATTTTTTGGAAGAGTTTACAAAATTCTTGATTTCCTCCATTTAAATGCGAATTAAATGATGCATATAACCATAGATTCATAAAATATAATCACTTTAGGATATAGAACACTTACCCTAACCAAGATTGTGAAGAATCCTTTCAGAATCGCCCAAATTCGAGCTCTAAAAATTCCAAAACGAAATGCCAAAAATGACCAAGTTCCATCCATATGTTTCTGCCCAGTTTCGCACTTGCGGACATTTTAGTCGCACCTGCGAAGTTGCTTGTGCGAGTCAAAACTCGCTTTTTCGGAAGTGCACTGCCCAGTCGACCATCGCATTTGCGAAAGTTTTTCCGCTTCTGCAGGAATCGCTTATGCGATGCCACATGCGCATCTGCGATGCCCTTCCGCGCCTTCTCACCCACTTCTGCGATCACGCAGGTGCGTGATATATTTCGCACCTGCGACCAGTTCCCAGGCCTTTTCATTTCTCTTCTGCGATCTCAATCTCACATCTGCAATGGCGCATCTGTGATTAATTTCATCACAGAGGCGGTGACACAAGTAACAGATTTCCAACCATTCCTTCAAGTACAATTTTGGTTTGTTTTACCATCCGAAACTCGACCGAGACCCCCGAGACCTCACCCAATTATACCAACATGTCCCTAAATACAATATGAACTTAGTCGAGGCTTCAAACCACATCAAACAATGCCAAAATTACTAATCATGCATCAAATCAAATTTTGAGTTTTCAAATCCTCCAAGTTCTATATTTTGCGTCGAAACGTATCAAATCAATTCGGAATGACTTTCAATTTTGCACACAAGTCATAAATAACATAACAGAGGTATTCAAATTTTCAGAATCGGATTTTGACACCAATATTAAAAAGTCAACCCCCCGGTCAAACTTTCCAAAATTTTGACTTTCACCATTTCAAGCCTAATTCCTCTACATACCTCCAAATACTTTTCCGGAAATGCTCCTATGTCCAAAATCACCATACAGAGCTATTGACAGCATCAAAATTCTATTTCGGAGTCATTTGCGAAAAAGTCAACTCTCCGGTCAATTATTTCCATTTAAGCTTCTAAATAAGAATTGTTTTTTTAATTTAATTCTGAATCTTCAGCAATTCAAACTTGACCAAACCCATGGGTCATAATACATATTACGAAACTACTCGAGACCTTAAGTAACTGAATGGGGTGTTAGTTCTGAAAATGACAAGTCGGGTCATTATAGTGAAGACCCTATGTCTAAAAATCATCAACTAGGGAGTGAAGACCTTATGTTGGAAAATTATCAACTAGGGAGTAGAGACCCTATGTTCGAAAAGAGACTAGGGAATGGAGACCCTTTGTCTAAAAAGAGACTAGGGAGTGGAGACTCTATGTATAAAATATCATCAACTAGGGAGTGGAGACCGTTGTTAGAGAATCATCAACTATGGATTGGAGACCCTATGTTGGAAAAGAGACTAGGGAGTGGAGCCCCGATGTCTAAAAAATGACTAGGGAGTGGAAACCCTATGTCTAAAATATCATCAACTAGGGAGTGGAGACCCTATGTTGGAAAATTATCAACTAGGGAGTGGAGACCCTATGTTGGAAAAGCGACTAGGGAGTGGGGACCCTATGCCTAAAATATCATCAACTAGGGAGTGGAGACCCTATATTGGAAAATCATCAACTATGGAGTGGAGACCCTATGTTGGAAAAGAGACTAGGGTGTGGACACCCTATGTCTAAAATATCATCAACTAGGGAGTGGAGACCCTATGTTTGAAAAGAGACTAGGGAGTGGAGACCCTATGTCTAAAAATCAACAACTAGGGAGTGGATACCCTATGTTGTAAAAGCGACTAGGGAGTGGAGACCCTATGTCTAAAAATAAAATCAACTAGGGAGTGCTATCCCTTTCGGGAAAAGGACAAAAGGACTTATCTAGAGTGCATGTGGACTTCAATGAACATAACAAGCCTTTTGGGCTGGATGCCTCATCTATGTAAACCATCCAACTCTCAAAAATTCATCACAACTTATGCCTCAAAATCGAGAAACCTTGCCAGGACTCTATCGATGCCAATGGTTGTGAGGATCCTCTTTTCAATCATTGGCGCCCTTTGCGGGTTTTCAGCAGCTGACCTCTCTCATTTCTCTTCTCACTGTTGCCTTATAGTGATCTTTGCATGTTTTCAATTTCTCTGCTTACCGTTGCCTTATGGTGCCCATGAGGGTTTTCACCGATACGACTATCTCATTTTATTTCTCTCATTTTATTGTATCAGATCCATGTAAAAAGCATTTGGATTAAATTACAATGTTGGAACCTTTCATTTTGTTTTGTTCATTTCTTTTTTTTGTAAACATGAATTTCAGGTTCCAAAGAGGGTAACCAAAGAAAAAGGGAACCGGCTCAAAGGGTTTGCAAGGGTTGGTAGTGTTTGGGTAGCGAGAATGAAAGCCTTCATCATTCTAATTGGAGAGTATTAAAGTTGCGAAAAGGGTCAAACATAATATCTCTTGACCCCATCTGCATTGACAGCTAATTTGGGATCATTTCCTTTAAAATCTCCCAAGTACAACGCTCCTCTTGGCAACACTCTTCTTATAATGTACGGACCTTTCCAATTCGGAGAAAATTTTCCTTTGGCTTCTTTATGGTGCGGGAGAATACGTCTCAGAACGAGTTGCCCCACTTAAAAGTTTCTAGGTCCCTCTTTATTGTTGTAAGCATAGGCCATTCTTTGTTGGTACAACTGCCCGTGACAAACTGCGATCATCCGCTTTTCATCAGTCATGGTCAATTGTTCCAACCGGGTCTTGATCCATTCATCATCCTCGATCTCAGCTTCAACAATGATTCGAAGAGAGGGAATTTTAACTTTTGTAGGTATTACGGCTTCAGTACCATAAACCAATAAATAGGGCGTGGCCCCAACTGAGGTGCGCACGACGGTGCGATATCCCAATAATGCAAAAAACCAGCTTTTCATGCCAATGTCTAGAACTTTGAATCATTTTCATGAGGATCTTCTTGATGTTCTTGTTTGCAGCTTGAACGGCGCCATTAACTTTGGTCCGATAAGGGGTAGAGTTACTGTAATAACCCAACCGGTCATTTTAACTTTTAGAAACCATCTCCCTAAAAATAAAACTCCCCAAACGTGCTTTTATTGATTTATGACTCGCGGGGATGGTTGGTTCGGGATTTGGAAGTGTTTGACTTGAAATCAGAATACTTGGTTCCTTAAGTTGACCTTAAACTGGTAAATTTGACTTCGGTCAACATTTTTAAAAAACATCGCCCGGAACAGGGATTTGACAGTTGCAATAGCTCCGTATGGTAATTTTGGACTTAGGAACATGTTCAGAATTTTATTTGGAAGTCCATAGTTAAATTAGGCTTGAAATGGCTAAAACATGAATTTAAGTTTGGAAGTTTGACCGGGGGTGACTTTTGATACCGGAGTCAGAATACAGTTTCAAAACTTTCCATAGCTCCGCTATATCATTTATTACTTGTGTTCTTAACTCAATATTGGTTAGATTACCCGAATCCATCACTGTTTTTATCATTTAATTGGTTTATTAAGTTGGAAAAGTTTGAAAACCCTTTTGGACATATTTGAGGATTTGAGGGCCAAATTGTTATCTGAATTTAGTGATTTTGGTATGGGTAGACTCGTGGTTGAATGGGCATTCATATTTCATAACTTTCTTCGGATTTCGAGATGTGGGCCCCACGAGCGATATTTTTGAATCGATTTCGGATTTTTATTGAAAATTGTAGTATTTTCTAGAATTGATTCCTATAATTTTAAGTGATTGTATCAAATTATTTTGGCTAGATTCGAGCCAGACAGAGTTGGATAATCGTGGAAAAGGCCTTCTAGTGGATTAGATTAGAGCAAATTTAGGTAAGTCTCTTGTCTAATCTTGTGAGGAGGAAATTGCCCCATAGGGATTAAATTAAATAATTGTTGCTAGTTGCGGGGGCTACGTACGTACGAGGTGACGAGAGTCCGTGCGTAGCTACTATTAATGCTAAAGTCTGGGTAGTTTAGAACTCAAAGCATGAATTACTTGTGTAAATTGTATTATTTATTAATTAAATTATTTGATGTATATATTGTGAATTGTTATGAAAGGCAGTAAAAGATGAAATTTTTATATGCTTAAATTTTTGTTTAAATTAATTAATGGTTAAAATAAGATGTTTATCCTCTCGAATAAATCTTGCAATAAATACTTTCATTCCGGAAGTACATAAGAAAATGTCCTCCTTTCTTGTGGATCGAGCCGAATGCCTCGGCAGGATAGATGCATCTATGGATCGTGCCGCACGTCCCTCGGCACACGACACTCTGGATCGGGCTGTACGTCATTGGAAGAAATCATGCTTAATAATAATAATAAATACACGATACTTTGATAGCTTATTCCAACTTGTGAAGCTAATTGATAAATTGGAAATTTATTAGACTTGAAGGAATTTAATTAATACATTGAGAATTGTTGCATTTGGAAGAATTTGATTATTTCTGCTAACTTAGTAAAAATTTTGTTAACTCTGTGAATCATGCTGAATTAAATAAATCCCATTCCATCCTATTATTATTATTGACCCTTAGTAAGTGTCAAAGTCAACTATCTCGTCTCTACCACTTCGAGATTAGGCTTGATACTTACTGGGTACACGTTGTTTACATAATCATACTACCCTTGCTGCACTTTTTGTGCAGGATCTAAGACAGGTACTTGTGGAGGACCTATCATCGCACATCCTCGTTATCCGGAGGCATAGTGGTGAGCTACCTTTCTGAGCCGTTCTGCAAGTATTAGTGACTCTCCATGTATTTTTCATTCTGTCTATTTTCATTCAGACAGTATTTTAGAGTTTTGTATAATCTATTAGATGCGCATACACTTGTGACATCGGGTCTTGGCACACACATTGGTAGAATTTGATTTTTTATTATTTTCTTGGATTTAAATTTAATCGATATATGTTTAATTTATTAGTTGGTTTGCCTAGCAGTAGTGTTGGGCGCCATCATGACCTTTAGGTGAAATTGGGTCGTGACAACATGGTATCAGAGCACTAGGTTCACGTGGGTCTCACATGTTATGAGCATGCCTAATATAGTCTTGCGGATCGGTATGGAGACATCTGTACTTATCTTCGAGAGGCTATAGGGTGTTATGAAACTACCTTTCTTTATCTTCCATCGTGAAATTGATGTAATACTAAATATCCTTCTCTTACTCTCTCACAGATGATGAGAACGCTCTCGAATGAGGTTCCGGACCAGGGAAGAGATACTCCCCCAGTTACTAGAGGCCGAGGTAGACGCCGAGGGAGGGCTCCGGCCTGTGGTAGAGGTAGAGGACGTCCTAGGACTGTTCTAGTTATTCCACTAGTGGGTCCAATAGAGGATCCCATTATTGAGGAGCAGGGTGAAGTGCATGTGGCAGAGCCAGCTCCGGTGGATTTCACATCTACAACCGGATTTCAGGATGTTATGGGTCGTATGCTGCGATTCATGGACACTATGACTCATGCTGGTTTATTTTTGGTAGACCCAACCACTTCTCAGGCGGGCGGGGGAGCACAAACTCCGACTGCATAGGTTCATGGATAGGAAGCTGCAGTATATCAAACCCAGGGTGCACTACTCGTGGGTGGAGCCCAGCCAGTGGCAGTAGCTACACCTGAACCCAGGCCAGCTCCAGCCAACTGAACCGCAGAAACTATTGGACAGATGGACTAAACTACATCCTCCTGTCTTTGGGGGTGAGCGACATGAGGACCTTAAGGACTTCATTGATCGGTTCAGGGACAGACTGCACATCATGAGAATATTGGAGTCTCATGGGGTTGATTTTGCTACTTTTCAGTTAGAGGACAGGGCCCGTAGATAGGGGTGTTCAAAACTGAACCGAAACCGAAAACCGAACCGAAACCGAAGCTTAATGGCTTATTGGTATCGGGTTAATGGTTTAACGGATGGGGAACAGATTGAAATTTTTTTATTAACGGCTTATCGGTTTGGGGGCGGATTATTAATTTTCTATATATATATATTTAAGAATATATATATATATATATATTAAATATCAAAAACCCTTCCACTTCTTCCAGGTATTAGCTTAGCTTATTCTCCCACCCTACAACAAGATTGTTTAAACTGTTATCTATGGTTCACCTCTACTTTTTTTTTAAAACTAATGCATGTTGTCTATGTTTAATAGAAGAACAGTAGTGTTGTGCCACAACTTTTATCCCACAATATTGACGATAGTACTGTCTTGAATTATTTTCTGGGGAAAGAGCGCATTTGCGTTTCCTGTAAATTGTTTACTGCTTATAATCCATCCCCATTTCTATACATAAATTTCTTTTGCTCAGTGTTGTTTGTATGTTTAATGATATATCGTGAAGTGCCTGGTTGAGAGTTTAAGTTAGAAATTTGAAGTTGTTGTTTGAACTTTGAAGCTGTAGAAATTCAAGCACTGTTAGGCGTTAGCTGCAGGTCAAACATTTCTGTATAGACTGCTCACTTATGGATTAATCATTTTGAAATATGTATTCTAGACTCACTTTGAATATAGACTGGAATTTCCTATTCTGAATTAATATGCTAGGCGTTAACAGACATATGTATGTCTCGACTCATGTAATGTGGTCTGCTTTGGGATTTAATGGTAGGCGTTAACAGACATGCATGTCTGGACTCATATGTAGTTTGCTTTGGGATGTAATGTAGCCTACAATATGTTATGCTTTCTTCACTCTAATACACATGACACACTACATCATTCTTATGTAGGCGTTAATAGGACTCAATGTGTAATTTCCTATTCTGAATTTGTATGCTAGGCGGTCAACAAACAATTAATGCGCGTAATATAGATTGCATTAGGCCAATAAACCACCCAATAACCACCCGATAAGAGCTAAAACGATACCAATTGGCCCGATATCTTAACGGGTGGCTAGCGGATTAATATATTTAAAAGTCGATAACCGTTAAGTCAAACCGTTAAGAGTAATTAACCGCCCAATCTGCCCAATAAGCAGCCCTACCCGTAGATGGTGGCAGTCTTATGTTCTTGGCAGACCAGCAGATTTGCTTCCCATGACTTGGGACAGGTTCACCCGTATCTTCCTTGATAGGTATATTCCACCCTCCCAAAGGGAAGAGTTGCGATTTCAGTTTGAGCAGCTCCAGCAGGGTCAGATGTCAGTGACCGACTATGAGGCGAGGTTCTATGAGTTATCTCGCCATGCACTTATGATACTCCCTACTGAGGCGGGGAGAGTGCAGAGGTTTGTAGTTGGTTTATATACTGGCATTCAGGCCACTATGGCTCGAGAGGTTGAGATGGGTACTTCTTATGATCTAGTCGTGGAGATAGCTAGGATGATTGAGGGGGTACGTCAGCAAAGCCGAGAGCAGGTTATGAGAGATAAACAGTTTAGGTATTCTGGAGAATTCAGAGGTGCTCCGTCTAGTGGCAGAGATCAGTTCATGAGAGGGCAATCCAGCAGGCCCCCATATCCAGCACCACCGCCTCCTCGAGGTGCTCCAGTGTGACCTTATCTCAGTGCTATACCAGAGAGTTCTTACCGCCCACCGGCTATTCAGGGTTCTTCCAGTAGGTATTCAGGTCCACAGGGCCAGACTTCTAGTCACCGGCTTATTACACCACAAAGTTATTATGATTGCGGGGATACTAGTCACATACGGAGATTTTGTCCCAGGCTGCAAGGTAGACCAGTGCAGCAAGGTCAGCAGCCTATGATTACCGCACCAGTTGATCCACCAGTCATCCGACCACCAAGAGGTAGAGGACATGTGGGTAGAGGTCATCATAGAAGTGGAGGTCAGCTAGGTGGATGCCAGCAAGTTGGCGCTCCAGATCAGTTCTATGCTTTTCCAGCCAGACCAGATGCAGAGGCCTCAGATGCTATGATTTCGGGTATTATTACTGTTTGCAGCAAAGATGCCTCAGTATTATTTGATCCACGATCTACATATTCATATGTGTCATCTCTATTCGCTCCATTCCTGGGTGTTTCTCGTGAGCCCTGGAGTACTCCTGTTTATGTGTCCACTCATGTGGGAAATTTTGTTATTGTGAACCGGATCTATTGGTCTTGTATTATGACATTCTGTGGTTATGAAACTAGAGCAGATCTCTTATTGCTCGATATGACTAATTTTGAAATTATTCTGGGTATGGACTGGTTATCTCCATATCATGTTATTCTAGATTTTCATGCCAAAACTATTACCTTGGCTATTCCATCTTTGCCTAGGCTGGAGTGGAAGGGTTCGTCTGTCAGTTTATTTAATCGGATTATTTCTTTTATGAAGGATCAACACATGGTTGAGAAGGGTTGTTTAGCTTATTTAGCCTATGTTCGCGATACTACTGTAGAGACTCTGGCTATTGATTCAGTACCTGTAGTTCGGGAGTTCTCTGATGTATTTCTTTCAGATCTTCCAGTGATGCCACCTGATCGTGATATTGATTTATGTATTGACTTGGCTCCAGATACTCAGCCTATATCTATTCCACCGTATCACAAGGCTCTAAAAGAATTGAAAGAACAGCTTGAAGAGTTACTATCCAAAGGGTTCGTTAGACTGAGTGTATCTCCTTGGGGGCACCAGTATTATTTGTGAAGAAGAAGGATGGCACCATGTGGATGTGCATTGATTATCACCAATTGAAAAAAGTCACTATTAAGAACAAGTACACGTTGTCATGTATTGATGACCTATTTAACCAGTTGCAGGGTGCTAGGGTGTTCTCTAAGATCGACTTGAGGTCGGGATGTCATCAGTTGAAGATTCGGGATTCGGATGTTCCGAATACTGCTTTCTAAACTAGATATGGCCATTATGAGTTTCTAGTGATGTCTTTCGGTTTAACTAATGCCCCGACAATGTTTATGGATTTGATGAACAAGGTATTCAGGCCATATATTGATTCATTTGTCATTGTCTTCATTGATGACATTTTGATTTACTCGCGCAGTAAGGAGGAGCACGAGCAACATATGAGAGTGGTGCTTCAGACATTGCGGGAACAAAAGCTATATGCTAAATTCTCCAAATGTGAGTTTTGGCTAGAGTCTGTAGCATTTTTGGGGCATTTTGTATCGGGCGAGGGTATTAAGGTTTATCCCAAAAGGATTGAGGCATCTCAAAATTGGCATCGTCCCACTTCGGCGACTGAGATCAGGAGTTTTCTGGGTTTAGCAGGTTATTATCGTCGATTTGTGGAAGGTTTTTCGTCTATTGCAGTGCCTTTGACAAAATTAACCTAGAAGGGTGCCCCATTCTGATGGTCTGATGATTGTGAGGTGAGCTTGCAGAAGCTCAAGACAGCATTGACTACAGCACCAGTGTTAGTGTTGCCTTCCGGTTTGGGGATGTATACAGTATATTGTGACGCTTCACGTGTTGGTTTGGGTTGTGTATTGATGCAGGAAAGGCGATTTATTGCATATGCTTAATGTTATATGAACCCCCACGAGAAGAATTATCCAGTACATGATTTAGAGTTAGCTGCGATTGTTCACGCTCTTAAGATTTGGAGGCATTATCTTTATGGGGTGTCCTGTGAAGTTTATACTGATTATCGCAGTTTGCCGCATTTGTTCAAGTAAAGGGACCTAAATTTGAGGCAGCGCAGATGGCTGGAGTTACTAAAAGATTATGATATTACTATCATGTATCATCCGGGAAAATCAAATATGGTTGCAGATGCCTTGAGTAGAAAGGCGAAGAGTATGGGTAGTTTGGTTTTCATTTCAGCAGAGGAAAGGCCATTAGCTTCGGATATTCAGTCCTTGGCCAACAGACTTGTGAGGTTGGATATTTCAGAGCCCAGCCGAGTTCTTGCATTTATTGTGCCCCAATCTTCACTATTTGTGCAGATCAAGGCTCACCAGTATGATGACCCACACTTGATGGTTCTCCAAGAAACTGTACTACAAGGTGGTTCCATGGAAGTTTCTATTGGTCCGGATGGTGTTCTGCGACACCAGGGTCGTCTATGTGTTCCTAATGTGGATGGGCTGAGGAAAAAGATCTTAGAGGAGGCACACAGTTCTGGGTATTCTATTCATCTGGGTGCTATGAAGATGTATCATGATCTAAGGCAGCATTATTGTTGGCGGCAAATGAAAAAGGATATAGTTGAGTATGTAGCTAGGTGTCTGAATTGCCACCAAGTTAAATATGAGCACTAGAGGCCAGGTGGCCTACTTCAGCAGATGACTATACATGAGTGGAAATGGGAACGCATCACTATAGACTTTGTAGTTGGGTTGCCGCGGACCTTGTGGAAGTTTGATGCAGTTTGGGTCATTGTTGACAGGTTGACCAAGTCGGCACATTTTATTCCTGTTGTGACTACGTATACTTCAGAGAGGTTGGCCCAGATTTATATTTAGGACATAGTTTGATTGCACGGTGTGCCAATTTCTATCATATCAGATAGAGGTCCTCAGTTTACTTCACATTTCTAGAGAGCAGTACAGAGTGAGTTGGGGACCCGTGTAGAGCTCAACACCGCTTTTCATCCGTAGACCAACGGATAGTCAGAGCGGACAATTCAAATTTTGGAGGATATGCTCAGGGCATGTGTGATTGACTTTGGAGTTCAGTGGGATCCCTTCTTGCCTTTGGCCAAGTTTGCTTATAATAATAGTTACTAATCCAACATCGAGATGGCTCTATTTGAGGATTTATATGGTCGTAGATGTTGTTCGCCCATCGGAAGGTTTGAGCCCGGTAAAGCGAAGTTATATGGTACTGATTTGGTGAAGGATGCCTTGGAAAAGGTAAAGTTGATTCAGGAGGGACTTCGTACAGCACAATCCAAACAAATCAGAAAACGCGTGAATTATCATTTAAGGTAGGTGCAAACGTTCTCTTGAAGGTTTCGCCGATGAAAGGAATTATGAGATTCGGGAAGAAGGGCAAGTTGAGCCCAAGGTTTATAGGCCCATTTGAGCTGTTGAGATGAGTTGGGGAGGTTGCTTATGAGCTTGCATTGCCTCCCAGTCTATCTGGAGTTCATCCGGTTTTCCATGTATCTATACTCCGAAAGTACAATGCCGACCTGTCACATGTGTTGGACTTCAGCACAGCTCAGCTTGATAAGAGTTTGGGTTATGAAGAGGAGCTAGTTGCCATTGTTGATAAACATGTTCACCAATTAAGGTCCAAGAGGATTTCTGTAGTAAAAGTTCAGTCGAGGGGCCAACTGTCGCACCCCATTTTTCCTTGCGGAAAACGGGCTTCGACGTCGTGACAACTCTTTTAAATGGGAGGGTACTAAAAGAGAGTCGCCACCTAACGGATTAAGGTGCGTTAGGGCACCTATTTTGCAGATAACTCTGATTTAACTAGTTTGTGTCACCAAAGATCGGGTAAGGGCTCAAATTACCTCGAGGAGAAGGTGTTAGGCACTCCTCGAGGTCCACAATTGTGGGTCCCGACCGAACTCAAATTATATGAATTAGTCAAAGAGAAGGGAAGCAATTTGGACAAATAAAGTGATTGACTTTAAACAAAGGTGGGGGTCCTAAGTTTTTTAGCCTAAAGGATCATCCCGTGCAACATAAATAATACTTTGTAACTCCCTCAAGATGGGGTGTTACTCATATTATTCAGCGGGCACAGACTATCGTCTCCTGCTACCCGATTACTATCTTTAAGTTGTTTACCTAAAGCGCACAAGTCAATTCTAAGTCGTACTCTATGCGTGCACTACCCGTCCCATGCCAATGGTACAAGAGGCATTTGGACTTCTATTTCAGGGGGGATCTAGACTTTAACTTAAGTTGATCAAAAATGATAAAACTAGGCGACATACAAAAAAACAAGTTGGGACTTAATGTAAAGGCAATTAAGAGCTCAAGTTAGCCTCCACACACAAACAAACAAATGCACGCGGGCAATACATAGTTTCAGAATTTGAGACTTAGAGTCCCATATGCATGGATTCTAGGTGATGCCGAATTCAATATCGTATATGTGGTGCTGTTGTCCCAAGTTAACTGATTTGCAGATTATGGAGGTCATGAAACCTATAGACATAATTTCTAAGCGACTATACAGTTTAGGAGTATTTGGTATTACACGCTGATTATTGAGATTACAGGTTGTAGGTTATTAAACATATAGACATGATCTCAAGGTGATTTATGCAGTAGGATCAATAAAACTTATTGGAAATGCTCAAAATTACTTATGCCTCCTTATAATCACATGGATAACAACGTTTGAAGAGCGAGTGGTGATGTCCTATAGGCATGATTTCTAGAGACTACTGATTGGAACTGATTCTCATATGTTAGCTCCTATAGGCATGGTTTCTAGATGGACAATATGATGCAATATCGATTTTAAGTAATTAAAATCCTACAAGCATGATATCTATGGAGCGTGGTGCAGATTGAAAGGACTGTTATTAGCATTCATTCCCTATATGCATGATATCTAATAATCGGACAGAAATAGGCATAGGAGTAGGTAAAATATCTAGTCAAACAATCATGCTTTTGAATAATGTGCAAGTATTAGGCAGGTTAAGTGAAGTGTGTGATTTCCTATAGGCATGGTTTCTAATAAGCAGAAATAGAACACAATTGAACCAAGTATTGAAACCATAAGCAGGATTGCTAACATTTAATAACTGAACAAAATAGGATACCTATAGGCATGATTTCTAACACACAATAACTAAACACACATTATTGAATCTATAGGCAGGATTCCTACCCCATTGATTGCAAATATAAGATAAAAATCCCTTTCCCAATTTCACTAATACCCCAAATGTTATTACAAGAATTATTACAGGCCCAAAATGAATAGAATGAATTACAAAGTGGAATAGCTATAGGGAGCCTACAGTAGGCCCAAATATACATCCTCATGGGCATAAGGCAGCCATGAATCAAGTGATTCACCCAGTGGGCACATGTCAGAGTTGAGCATTAGAACCATGGCCCTAGTGTGTCAGAGTTCTCAGGGTTTTCAAGAACCCAGGGCAGTGCTCACACTAGGGAGGTAGATAGGGGAAATTCAGAGAAAGCCTAAGGACAAAATCCTAGTGTGTCAGAGCTCACAAGGGTCTCAATTGGACCCCGAGCAGTGCTCACATTAAGGAGGTCAAATGATAGAACCTAAGTAGCCTTGGCTTTCAGCCGGCTAGGAATAGGAACTCAAAAAGACCAAGTAGTAAAGGAATAGACTGAGGTTAGAGGGACAGCAATGAAGGATACAAACAGATTCAAATTGAACACATAGAACTGGTAGTAGAACATGCTTAGATTTCGAGAACAGACTTAACAAAGTTTCAGAAAAACAAGTTCAACACATAATGCATATACCAACAAGACAGGTTTGCAAGATTGATGTACACATACTCATATTTAGAAAAAAAGGGGGGTTTAGATTATGCTAAGTGTAGATACTAGTGTCCCAAGAAAGGATTATATCAATTTGCAACATAACTTAACAGAGTGAAAAAAAATTAAGGCCACTATGACATGGTAGAAGCATACATGATCAAACATGTTACATGTCATCACAGCAAGTTCAGAAACAAACTTATGCAAAACACTTAGTGAATACCTTCATGCTTAGTCATCTAATCCATAAAAGGAGATATGAAAGCATGTTCAAGTAAAAGGGTTAATAGCAAATTTAAACACTAAACAGATGGCTAAAGTGCAAAGGTTCTAAACATCATAAACACATAGGCTAGGCAGACTTAAAAAGAAATTACTCAACTTAAAGCAGGTCTAAACATATCTCAAATTACAAGCGTAATGACATTTTAGATTAGAAAGGCCTAGAATTGAATTAAGACAGACATGATTGCATACAAAAACAACATAGAAACATATTGAACAACAACCTTCAGAAGTGAAAATAGATGCTAGTGACAGGTAAATAGGAATGAAGCGACGAAAGTTAATCAACTCACCATTTAAATAAAAATAAGAAAGAACAAAGTCCACAGTAGCAAGAACCCAGAATTTCTGGCCTTGGCCGTTAAGCGAAGAGACAACAAAGTACACAGTAACAAGAACCAAGAATTTCTGGCCTTGGTTTTCAGCCGGCAAAGAACCAGAATACAGAACAAGAGTATTTAGAGAACAAAGAGTGATAATTTAAGTTTTTTAGTAAACATTAAGATTCAAGTCTGTCCCAAAAAGGGGAATGGGAAGGGGTTTATATAGTAGTAGAAATTAACATCCAAACAAGAAAAATCATCAATCAAACACGAGAAAGGAAAGAATCATCGCATGCAATTAAATCAGTAAGGAAAAGAGAAAAATCTTAGACCCTAATTTTAGGGAAAGTGTAAAATCGACAGAAACCAAAAATAAATAAAAGGTAAAAATCACATGCTGCATAGAATAAGATGAACATGGACATAAATACCTTTTAAAATCAAAGAATCGAACCAGATTTGGTTCGATTTAAAAGAATCTGAAACCCTAATTTTAGGGTGAGTAGGAATCACAGACATGCGTTGGGATTCTTACCATAAACGAACAAGAACGAACATAGAAGGAAAAGGTCAAGGAGATGAACCAGCTTTGGTTCTAAATCGTTGAAATCCTCTTGACATGTTTAGGCAAGCGGTATATAGAAGGTTCTAGTACCAAGGGGGAGTCGATTATGGCAAGAAATGACCATGGAATCCCATGATCGGTAGGATTAGGAGAGAAAATTGGGGGGAGATGGCTAGGGTTTGACAGAGAGAGAAGGGGAGTTTCAGAGAATTCGAGGGCGGCGGGTGAAGGGACTAATGGTTTAGGCTTTATGGGGGTTCTGGTATAATTTAAACGGGCGGGTGTAATATGGGTCGTTGATCTCAAAGATCAACGACCACGATTAGTCGGGGGTTCTGGGTAGGATTAGTGAAATGGGTCGCGAGCGGGTATGGGGTTGGGTTAATTATTTTGGGCTCAAGGGTTATTGGGCTGGGATTGGGTAATTAGGTCCGAAATTAAAAGGAATTTAGGGTTAGATTTTAAATACCCAATGTTTAATAAATAAATAATTTATAAAAGTAATTAATAAATATCAAAATTATCATTTGTGCATGAAAATGATTAAAAACAATTTTTTAACATAATAAAAATATAAAAAGTTATTTTCTGCATAAATAGTGTAATTATACATGTATATAGGTTATTATTGCAAAATGTGCAATTTGGCCCTAAAACAATGCAAATGTAATTATAAAAAATACCCTGAAAATATTTAAACCTTATATTGGTGTAAATTATAAGTTTTAGATGATTAAATCATCATAAAATAATTTGAAGGATAAATATTGGATATTTATACAATAAAAATGCAGAAAAAAATTGATTTAAAGTTTTTTTTTAAAAATCATGGAAAATTATGAAAATACTTGTGTATGCTTGTAAATCAGATGATGATGCATATGCGCTATTTTGGAGTTATATATTTGAAAAATATGAGGGAAAGTCAGGTATCAACAGCTGCCCCTCTTTACCCGGGAAGGATGAAAGAGTTGTCGGGTAAAGAAATAATGACCGATTTTGACCTAATGGGGTGATTTGAAAAGATATTGGCCGGCCCCTGGTCTCTGAGCTACCTACATATCCCTAGTTTTACAGGAATCAGGCCATGGGTAGTTCCGGATCCAACGCTGGAATAAACCTACAGAATTATTGTAAGAACTGACAAGATATTCTAGATAGGACAATATCGGGATTGAGAATGGGTGTATCTGAGAATAATTATGGATATTTGAATGGGTATGGTGATTGGTTATGTTTGAAATAATTGCAGGATATGAATGTTGAATGAAAACTGGAGCGAAGACTGCTCCCGCTAAGAGAACGGTTACTTCCTGGATCACCTGCAAACTCAAAACACGAAGTATGAACAATATATATATTGATTATTGCAAGAATTTAAACATGATGATAATTCCCTTTGGACCATGGAGATCATCTTTGGACGGTGAGGATGATGTCTTTAGACCATGACCTCCCGGGCCATGAGTTGTGAGATAGGGGATTCGCATGCGATGAAATGATGTTCTCGGGCTATGAAGGTGGTGTCTCTGAACCATGATGCCTTTGAATAATGATGTGCAATATTAAGAGATGCTCAGGCCATGACATAGTGTATTCCGGCTATGAAGATGATGCCTCCGGACTATGATGCCCTCGGAAAATTGGGCAATGTATCAGCCCATGAGATGCAAAGACATGATGCTTGAGATAAGACAAGCAGAGCTTAGTCGTGTGTACGGTCGGAGGCAGAGCTCAGTCTCGAGAGAAGAGAATGATGCAAGGTTTTTGGAATAGAGCAACATTTGTGGTCATGCAAGGAGAGACAATGCTTAGTCTCGTAGAGGGGGGGGGGGAGGCAAAGCTTAGCCTTATGCAAGATTTGAGACAATGTTTAGTCTCGTGCGATGGGAAGGCAGAGCTTAGCCTTATGCAATTAAAGAGGCATGGCTTAGCCTCAAGAAAAGATTTGAGAAAATGCTTAGTCTCATGCAATGGGAAGGCCGAGCTTAGCCTTATGCAATTAAGGAGGCAGAGCTTAGCCTCATGCAAAGATTTCATACAATGCTTAGTCTCATGCAATAGGATGGCAGAGCTTAGCCTTATGTAATTAAGGAGACAGGGCTTAGCCTTATGCAAGGTTGGTACGATGCTTAATCTCATACAATGGAAGGCAATGCTTAGCCTTATGCAGTTGAGGAGTCATGGATTAGCCTCATGCAGGATGGTGACAACGCTTAGTCTCACGCAAATGAAAGAAATTGTTTAGCCTTATGCTATTGAAGAGGCATGGCTTAGACTCATGCAAGATGGAGACGGTGCTTGGTCTCATGCAAGGGGAAGGCAATGCTTAACCTTATGCAGTTGAGGAGGCAGGGCTTAGCCTCATGCAAGATTTGAGACAATGCTTAGTCTCATTTAAGTAAAAGGCAATGCTTAGCTTTATGTAGTTGAGGAGGTAGGGCTTAGCCTCATGCAGGATGGAGACAATGCTTAGTCTCATGAAGCGAATAAATAATAAGTGATAGAAGAGTATTTCTTAGTTATGGATGAGTTCGGTGGCCTTGTTGTTGTGAAGACAGTGATTCTAAAGTGCGCATGTACTAGTGACTATCTCTTGTTCCTGCATTCAAAGAAAAATCTTGAGTTTTGCGGGGGATGTTGGTTCATGCCTTTGTCTGCTTGCTTTGCTCTGTTCGGCATTGAAATCCTGTTCGAGTTACCATGGGTAGCATCTGGCTAAGAATAAAGTTTTTGAAAAAAATATGTATGCATAGTTATTGAAAACATAGTAATGTGTAATTTAAAAATTGATTAGATGAGCCAATAATTGCGACACTATTAGAGACATTGTGACCTTCTTTGCCATAGAATTTTGAGGGTACTCCTCAAAATTATGAACCAGTTACCTAGACGAATTTCTGGTTGTTCCACATACAGTGTCGTTGGCTGAACTTGCTTCGAAATTTTGAGGGTCCTTCTCAAAATTCTGCCCCAATTTTCGATTATGGGGAAAATGGAAATTTTATTGTATTGTGACCGAACCCACAGGGCTGCCTACGTATCCCCTCTTAAATGGGAATCATGTCAAGCGTAGTTCAATTACATCATATGCAAAAAGTTTAGACATAGTATCTTTTGACTGCGTCTGAATTAATAGGCTTTGGACAAATTTCTCCATCGATCTCTGCAAGTATGAGTGCTCCTCCTGTTAGTACCCTGTGAACCATATAAGGCCCTTGCCAGTTGGGTGAGAATTTTCCTTTGGCTTGATCCTGATGTGGAAAGATCTGTTTCAGCACTAGCTACCCCGGTGCGAACTGTCTAAGTTTAACCCTTTTGTTGAAAGCTCTGGACATTCTATTATGATAAAGCTGACCATGACACACCACATTCATTCTTTTCCCATCAATGAGAGCTAACTACTCGTAGCGGCTTCTTATCCATTCCACATCACTGAGCTCAACTTCTTGTATAATTCTCAAGGAAGGAATTTCTACAGCTCTATTCATTTAGGGTCGATATGCTGTGGAGTTTTTGGCTTTCATTAGATCACTGTTGAGATTGGCGGCATTGTCAGTGATTATGGATTCTGGAACCTCGAATCGATAAACAATACGGTCCCTCACAAAATCTGTGACGCCTTTCTTGGTTACCGCTTTGTAAGATGCAGCTTCAATCCACTTTGTGAAATAGTCGATGGCCACTAGAATGAACATGTGCCCGTTTGAAGCGGTGGGCTCGATTGGTTCAATGACATCCATTCCCCAGGCAGCAAAAGGCCAAGTTGCGCTGGTTACATTAGGTTCATTTGGAGGTACCCATATCATATATGCATGTATCTGGTACTAATGACATATCTGGACATACCAGATACAGTCTGTTTCCATAGTCATCCAAAAGTATCCGGCTCTGAGTATCTTCTTGGCTAGGATGAAACCATTCATATGTGGGCTGCAGGTTCCAACGTTTATCTCTTCAAGTAGTTTGGATGCTTCTTTGGCGTCAACACACCGTAATAGCCCTAGATCTGGAGTTCTTATATATAGAATTCCTCCACTCTTGAAGAAATGGTTAGATAACCTCCGAAGTGTGCATTTCTGGGTATGACTTGCGTGCTCTGGATATTCTCTTTTTGTCAAATATTCCCTGATATCATGGAACCATGGATTCCCATATGTTTCTTCTTCAACATGAGCACAGTAAGCCGGCTGATTATGAATCCTTACCGGAATGGGGTCGATGAAATTCTTGTCTGGATATTGTATCAATGAGGACAAAGTGGCCAATGCGTCTGCGAACTTATTTTGGATTCTAAAAACATGTCTAAACTCTATCTTCGTGAACCTCTTCATCATCTCTTGCACATGATATAGATATGGTAATATCTTGGTATTCTTTGTAGCCTATTCTCCCCGTACTTGATTTACCAGCAGATCTGAATCGCCAATTACCAGTAATTCCTGGATATTCATGTCAACAACCAAATTGAGCCCAATATGCAAGCCTCATATTCTTCCATATTATTGGTGCACGAAAATCTGAGTTTTGCGGATACTGGATAATGTTGATCTATTTCTGATACCAAAACGGCTCCAATACCTACTTCTTTAAAGTTTGCAGCTCCATCGAAAAACATTATCTACCCGTTGTAGGCTTCGGCGATATCTTCTCCTACGAATGATACTTCTTCATCAGGAAAATACGTTTTTAGTGGTTCGTAGTCTCCTCCTACAGGATTTTCTGCAAGATGATCCGCTAATGCTTGTCCCTTAACCGCCTTCTGAGTCACATAGATAATGTCGAATTCACTCAACAATATCTGCCATTTTGCCAGCTTCCATGTAGGCATGGGTTTCTGGAGGATGTACTTCAGAGGGTCCATCCTTGATATATGATATGTGGTTTAGGCACAGAAGTAGTGCCTCAGTTTCTGGGCTATCCACGTCAAAGCACAACAGGTGCATTCCAACAAAGAATATCGTGATTCGTAGGCTGTGAACTTCTTACTCAAATAGTATATGGACTATTCTTTCCTTCCCGTCTTGTCGTGTTGTCCCAAGACACAACCGAATGCCCCATCTAATATGGAGAGATAGAGTAGCAGTGGTCTACCAGGTTTTGGCGGGACCAGGACTAGCGGTGTGGACAAATATTCTTTGATTCTGTCAAAAGTTTTTCAATAGTTTTTAGTCCAATTGGTTGCGGCATCCTTATTTAACATTTTGAAAATTGGATCACAGATCACGGTTGATTGTGCTATGAAGCGGCTGATGTAATTAAGACGTCCCAAGAAGCTCATCACGTATTTCTTGTTATTTGGAAGCGGCAAATCCTGGATAGTATTGACCTTTGATAGGTCTAACTCAATTCTGCGGCGGCTGACGATGAACCCTAATAACTTTCCTACGGGGACCCCGAAGGCACATTTTGCGGGGTTCAGTTTCAGATTGTACTTCCGCAGCGGGTCAAAGAACTTTCTCAGATCTGCTATGTGATCTGCGGCTCTCTTGGATTTGATGATGACGTCCTCCACATATACTTCTATATTCTTGTGTATCATTTCATGTAAAATGGTTGTCATAGCCCTCATGTATGTGGCCCCAGCATTCTTTAAACCAAACAACATCATTTCGTAATAGTACATTCCCCACATCATGATGAAAGCTATTTTCTCCGTGTCTTCTTCATCCATACAAATATGATGATATCCCGCGAAGCAATACACAAAAGATTGGAGTTCATGCTTGGAGTAATTGTCGATCAGTATGTGTATGTTGGGTAATGAGAAATCATCTTTAGGGCTTTCTCTGTTTAGGGCCCAATAATCGATGCATACTCGGACTTTCCCATCCTTTTTGGAACTGGCACGATGTTAGCCAACCAAGTTGGATATTTAACCACTCTAAGAACCTTAGATTTGATCTGTTTGGTGACTTCTTCTTTGATTTTCAAACTCATATCTAGCTTGAACTTTTCGAGCTTCTGCTTTACTGGAGAACACATTGGATTGGTAGGTAGCTTGTGAACCACTTTGGACGTGCTCAGCCCGGTCATATCATCATATGAACATGCAAAAATATCTTCATAATCTCTTAAGAAATGAGTGTACTCTTTCTTCTCTGATGGTGACAAGTGAATGCTTATGCAAGTTTCTTTGACGGTTTCAGAATCTCCTAAGTTGACTACCTCAGTCTCGTCCAGATTGGACTTAGGTTTGTTCTCAAAATTCACAACTTCTCTAACGATTTCCTCAGGTATCACATCTTCTTCTTCTATCTCTTCTGAGTCACTATCCTTATGTTGCGTTGTCTCATTACATGTCACAGTCGTTGGTTCATCAAGGTAAGAAATAGTATTGATGTAGAGAGAAAGATATGAAAGATAATAATAATAATAAAACATCAAGCCATTTGATAAGTATTGAAATGTCAAACAAAGCAAATTTTAATGACTTCAAACAATGTTTTCTAAAGCAAAATACTAAAAGGAGAGAAAAAATATTTTAAACAAAAATGCTCAAAAGGAATTGTTTTCAAAATGAATGACAGTAGCAACCATACTACCCCGGGACTCGTTGGGCCTTCGATGGTGTGGAAGTCCAGTTCCTGAGAATAGCTCCCTTCTTCACTGTCTGGATGATGAGGCCTTCCTCTTCCTATTCCTCAGCCATCGCACTGCAATCCATGTCTTCACTTTCCATGAACAGATTCCTTAAGCCAGCTAGAACTTTATCTTCTTCAGATCCCCATATCATGTCGGCCTGATGAAAGGATTGGCTCAAATGTGGTACCAGCTGCTCAAGAGGGTAATAAAGACCATGCCATGGCGGTGACCAATCATCATACTCTTGCCAGGTGTACTAATATCCAAGTCCAAAGGTTATGCCGTGATGTTTTAGCTATATCGGTTTGGTAATACCTTGGAGGTTCTTCCCGAGCCCTTTACCGGGTTCATACCCTTCCCACGCTAGTATGCTTTCTATTTTGCTGCTCCACCACTTGTCTTTCTCAATTGCATTGATGCGCTTGATGCGGTGATAAGTCTCCCCACCTAGCTTCCTTCTATTTTCCAAGACCGGAACAGTTTGGTTGGTATAAATGGGATTACTCCCGTCTCCATGAATGATCACCTCCTGATGTAGAGTAGAAGCTACGACCCCGACGGCATATATCCAAGGTCGTCCCAACAGCATATTGTATGAGGCGGGTATGTCTAGCACTTGAAATTCAACATCAAACCAAGTCGAGCCCATCGGCAATCATAGATTGGTTTCCCTAATTGTGGCCCTTTGAGACCCATCAAACACCTTCACATTCATAGTCCCTGCTCGTATTTCATGCAAACCTTTACCCAACCTTTTCAGAGTAGTTATAGGATAAAAGTTAAGACTGGACCCTCCATCTATCAAAACCCTGCAATGAATATATCCTCGCATTGTACCGTGATGTGCAACGCCATGTTGTGGCTTAATCTCTCTAGTGGTTGTTCGTCTTCATGAAAGATGATCTTGTGGCTCTCCAGTACTTGCCCTACCATGTTAGCCATCTACCCACTGGTGATATTGTTAGGTACATAAGCTTCATTTAATACCTTCATCAAGGCATTTCTATGTGCCTTAGAATTCTGCATTAATGATAGGGTGGATATCTGAGTAGGAGTTTTGTTCAGATGGTCTCCCACATAATATTCTCTCGCTTGCACCTTTCTCCAAAGATCATCTGGGCCAGTTTCGATGATGGGTTGCTTATAAGCAGTTTCTCTACTCGTTCCTCCCAACTTCTCATGTGTATAAATTCTATCAGTCCTAGTCATCCTTTGTGTTAGACCAGATTCTTCCATTTTTGCTTTTTCTTTCCTCCTAGCTTCTGCAACATAGTCCTAGGGTACGTCATTGGATTTAAAGGGCGGTGTGGATGCTACCATCACAGTGAAGGGTGTGGTTACTTCTATTCGAATGGAGAAGGTGTAACTGCAGGTGTTGTTTCCACCTCGAACGTGGTTGGTGCGGCTACTTCAACTTCAACTGGTGGCTATATCTGTACCACAATAGGAGTAAGAGTGGCCGTAGTTTTCTTTGGGTCATCCCCTTCTCGAATAAGCCCAATCGACCCTTCTGGGTCCCATTGTTCATCAATCTCTATCACATTTACTCCCTCAACCCTATGATCCGGGAGGGGATTGTTGCGGACGTTAGGAGCAACCTCATTTGCTTGTATAACCTTGGTATTGATTAGTGTCTGGATCTTGTCTTTCAGGGTGCGACATTCTTTAATGATATAACATTTCATGGTAGAGTGGTAGCACATGTTTTGTTTGGATTGACCCATTGAGAGGAGTTTTCTGCGGATCGGGGGTAAGTTGCGGTGTATTTTGAAGAGTATGGTAGGTAGTAGTTTGTAGATACTGAGTCGGAAGATGTTGGTATTGAGGAGGAGTTGGCACTGGTGGAGGGTTAGGATTTTGAGGAGGTGTGGCATATTGATGAGATGTAGGAGGATATTGTGGATGTTGGTTTGGTGTATTTTGAGGAGGTGTTGGGTTTTGGGCGTTCTGTTGGTTAATATCTAGGATGTTTAAGGTGAGGGAGAGGTTTGCCAAGTTGAGGACTTGCTCAAGTTCCCCTTGCAATTCCAGTATTTTCTGCGCCAACCGTGGAACCAAATCATCTTGTGCTGGAGTACTCCGGCCATCTGAAGTTTCAACATTTTCCGCATGCGCAGCATTATATTTACTAATACCACTCATGTCATCCATCTTAGTCTTTCCCTAACTTTTAGGATCACTTGGAGGAGGAGAAGTTGGAGGGCCTCTGGATCTGGTATGATATGCTGATAATGCCAGTATGCAAGAACCAACCTTAGGGGATGGTAATAATCAAAACAAACAAAAGCAAAACGGTAAACTAGTCAGTAGGGATTTTGGAAGGATATTTGCGTATTTAAACATGTATTGTGGAATTATAAATTCGCGTACTAATTTTGGGGAACTCATTTTGCCTAAGGTAGGCCTAGCAACACATAGATTTGGAGAAACTTGATGCCGATAACTGCCTCATTTCACTAATGTAATAAATAGATCAAACCTCTAAAATGACAATAATTAAAAGAGTTGCTAGTGGCATTTGCCTTATTACAATCAATTTCTAAAATGACTCTAGAAAAGAAAATAAACAACTATTCTATTTTATTTTGTCCTGGAGGGACCTTCTCCAAGCTTGGCCTTCTTGGCCCCATCGATCAGATTCCCCAGATCGTGCATGTCCAGCAGCAGATACGCCCTTGCTAATTGTCCTCCTTCATTGCCCTCTGCATTCTGACAATCCACTATCCTTTTCCTCATCTTCCCTTCAAGTTCTATCATACCCTGCTCTAAGTACTCTAGCCTCTCTCTTGATTTTGCAGCAACTTCCCTCTATTCATTGATTGATTCCATGTCTATCTTGTGTTGTTCTAAATGTCTGGCTTCAGACTCAAGGATTCTTTTGCACAGCCTCTTGTATTTTACTTGTGCTTCAGCAGCATCGTCTATGACCCTATTTCCTCGATCGATCCCTGGCTCGACTTCTCCTGCTATGTCATCATCCAACCATGATAGGTATAAAACACATGATAGGCGTGGTACTGATCTGGTTCGATGGTATCCTTTTCCACAATAATCTTCAGATGCCACATGTGTTGGGCCTCACACTTGGATGGAATGGAACCACCTTGAAAATCTGCTTTGTAGTGAACCATCTTAGAAACTCGCGGTATGACTTGTTTTCTCCCAGCCTGTCTCATGACCCTAATAGGAGCATAAGGATAGATAGCCCTCAACCCGATAAACACTAAGTGAGGAACATCCCTGGACCTGATGATGAAATCGCTAGTAGGGAACCACTCAAACATCCAATGGACCTTGTCATCAGTCAAATTGCTAAAGAAGTGTACCCAATCCACGGCGTTTTCCGGTTGTGCAAACCTATCTGGGATGAAAGTCATTCTTTTTGGATGTGAAAGGCTATATGGTTATTCCATGGTCGCCGCGGAAATTCCTGACTGTATTGTCCTCTTTGAAGATGCTCCAACAACCATATTTGCAGTAACAAATTACAACCCTTAAAATGTCTGAATCCCTTCTTACAATGGTCCAAGGCTCGATATATCTCTGCCACGATCATTGGGACAATAGTCTAAGTTTGTCCCTCAGTCCCTTCCATTAAGGTCTTGGTAACCATAGCCAAACAAGTGTGAATCCTATCTCCTTGAATTGGAAATACTATCTTACCCTGAAAACAGACGATGAACACAAAAATCCGACGATGAGTCCAACCCAGGGAAGTGATGGCAAATTTATCATGATAGATACAGTAGGATGTGTTGTGCCCATAACGCTCGTAGAGGAAGTCGAAAGGTATATAGGACTTCTTCAGGCAGACTAACTCGTCATTTTTTCTAAGACCTATCATTTTTAGAAATCCACTAGAAGTACGATTTTCCGGTACCAGCAGACCAGGGCTATCCCAAGGTAGCCCGGCAAAACCTCCTATTTCCTCAAGAAGGGGAGTCATCTCTATGTTACCAAAACGGAAAACAACCATGTTTTCATCCCAAAACATAGTAGCGGCCTTGATCAATACATTGTTTATCTGAATGTCCAGCAAATAAGGTAAATTTCCAAGAATTCTTTTCACATGGTTCTTGTCGCTTGGCGAGAGATTTTCCCACCAGTCTAGCAATAGAGGTGAGATACTTCGGACCATGACGAACCTAGGGACTTCGTGCCTCATTTATGCAAAACAAATAAAGTTAGCCCTTTCCCCTTCCAGGTTTGACTACTTACACATTAATGATTAGTATATCAGCATGTTTTCACCAAATAATGCACATATCATGATCGTGCCCGTTGGGATTATGGAAATCCCGATGGACTTTGGACAAGGCTTTCCTTAGATAGTTATTATGCGGACAACATTCTAACTCATGCTAGGTTTGGACATGATGCATGCACAGTTAACATCAGAGTAGGGTTTTCTATACAAGTCTAGACCAGTACCCTCAAGCGGACAACTTGAGAGGGAAAGGCACGGAACCGTCTGATCGACTAGTTTTACCGCAAATAAGCCTTTCCAAATTTAGAAAGGGTTATATAGGAAGAGCGGACACTCATCAAGTGCCTCTATAGTATTAATTGCGCACGAGTGGAATATGATACAGAGCATGTAATTATGCAAAAAATAAAACAACACCTTGTCAAGTATTTTTCATGATGAAAGCGATAAATGCGGTATTTAATAAATGTAAAGACATGAAAGAAAGCAAAACAAAGAAGGAGTTAGTTTGCATAATGAAAAAATTATAATAAAGCGGTAAAAGGGGTGGGGATTGGGAAAGACATAAAGATTGAAGCCAGCGAATAACGTTAAACGAAAAGTTGCATGTAAATTCATGTAAAAGGGAAAATAGGAAAGAGGGTGTGCATGTAGCAAATAAACGGTGAATTTGAGCATAAAATAATAAAGACATGCTTATCGAGGGAGACTAATTCACATAGACCAAGTTCATTATGGTAAGAACCTAACGATATCCCCAGCAGAGTCGCCATGTTGTCGCGCCCCGTTTTTCCTCGCGGAAAGCGGGATTCAACGCTGTGACAACTCTTTTAAATGGGAAGGTACTATAAGAGAGTAGCCACCTAACGGATTAAGGTGCGTTAGGGCACCTATTTTGCAGATAACTCTAATTTAACAAATTTGTGTCACCAAAGATCGGGTAAGGGCTCAAATTACCTTGAGGAGAAGGTGTTAGGCACTCCTCGAGGTCCACAACGGTGGGTCCCGGCCGAACTTGAATTATATGAATTAGTCTAAGATAAGGGAAGCAATTTGGATAAATAAAGTGATTGACTTTAAACAAAGGTGGGGGGTCCTACGTTTTTTAGCCTAAAGGATCACCCCATATAATATAAATAATACTTTGTAACTCCCTCAAGATGGGGTGTTACTCATATTATTTAGCGGGCATAGACTATCATCTTCTGCTACCCGATTACTATCTTTAAGTTGTTTCCCTAAAGCACACTAGTCAATTCTAAGCCGTACTCTATGCTTGCTCTACCCGTCACATGCCTATGGTCCAGGAGGCATTTGGACCTCTATTTCAGGGGTGTTCTAGACTTTAACTTAGGTTACTAAAAATGATAAAACTAGGCTACATACAAAAAAAACAAGTTGGGACTTCATGTAAAAGAAATTAAGAGCTCAAGTTAGCCTCCACACACAAACAAACAAATGCACGAGGGCAATACATAGTTTCAGAATTTGAAACTTAGAGTCCCATATGCAGGGATTCTAGATGATGCCGAATTCAATATCGTATATATGGTGCTGCTGTCCAAAGTTAACTAATTTGCAGATTATGGGGGTCATGAAACCTATAGACATGATTTCTAAGCGACTATACAGTTTAGGAGAATTTGGTATTACACGGTGATTATTGAGACTACAGGTTGTAGGTTATTAAACATATAGAAATGATCTCTAGGTTATTCACGTAGTAGGGTCAATAAAACTTATTGGAAATGCTCAAAATTACGTATGCCTCCTTATAATCGCATAGATAACAACGTTTGAAGAGCGAGTGGTGATGTCCTATAGGCATGGTTTCTAGAGACTAGTGATTGGAACTGATTCTCATGTGTTAGCTCCTATAGGCATGCTTTCTAGATAGACAGTATGATGCAATAGCGATTTTAAGTAATTAAAATCCTACAGGCATGATATCTATCTAGCGTGATGCAGATTGAAAGGACTGTTACTAGCATTCATTCCCTATATGCATGATATATAATAATCGGGCAGAAATAGGCATAGGAGCAGGTAAAATATTTAGTCAAATAATCATGATTTTGAATAATATGCAGGTATTAGGCAGGTTAAGTTAAGTGTGTGATTTCTTATAGGCATGGTTTCTAATAAGCAGAAATAGAACACAATTGAACCAAGTATTGAAACCATAGGCAGGATTGCTAACATATAATGACTGAACATAATAGGATACCCATAGGCATCATTTCTAACACACAATAACTAAACACACATTATTGAACCTATAGGCATGATTCCTAACCCATTGATTCCAAATATAAGATAAAAATCTCTTTCCCAATTTCACTAATACCTCAAATGTTATTACAAGAATTATTACAGGCCCTGCATGAATAGAATGAATTACAAAGTAGAATAGCTATAGGGAGCCTACAACATGCCCAAATATACACTCGTCCAGGTCAGACCTTAATTTTCATAGTTCATAACAGCCCAAAATTACATCCTCATGGGCATAAGGCAGCCAAGAATCAAGTGATTCACCCAGTGGGTACAGGACAAAGTTGAGCATTAGAACCATGGCCATAGTGTGTCAGAGTTTCCAGGGGTTTCAAGAACCCAGTGTAGTGCTCACACTAGGGAGGGTGATAGGGGAAATTCAGAGAAAGATTAAGGACCAAATCCTAGTGTGTCAGAGTTCACAAGGGTTTCAATTAGACCCCAAACAGTGCTCACACTAGGGAGGTCAAATGATAGAACCTAAGTAGCCTTGGCTTTCAGCCAGCTAAGAATAAAAACTCAAAGAGACCAAGTAGTCAAGGAATAGACTGATGTTAGGGGGACAACACTAAACAAATTCAAATTGAGCACATAGAACATGTAGTAGAACATGCTTAGGTTTTGAGAAAAGACTTAACAAAGTTTCAGAAAAACAGGTTCAACACATAATGCATATACAAACAAGACAGGTTTGCAAGATTGATGTATATAGACTCATATTTAGAAAAAAAAATGAGGGGTTCAGATTATGCTAAGTGTATATGTTAGTGTCCCAAGAAGGGATTATATCAATTAGCAACAGAACTTAACAAAATGAGAACAAATTAAGGCCACTATGACATGGTAGAAGCATACAGGATCAAACATGTTACATGTCATCACAGCAAGTTCAGAAACAGACTTATGCTAAACACTTAGTGAATACCTTTATGCTTAGTCATCTAATCCGTAAAAGGGGATATGAAAGCATATTCAAGTAACAGGGTTAATAACAAATTTAAATACTAAAGAGATGGTTAAAGTGTAAAGGTTCTAAACATCAGTAACACATAGGCTATGGAGACTTAAAAAGAAATTACTCAACTTAAAGCAGGTCTAAACATGTCTCAAAAAACAAGTGTAATGGCATTTTAGATTAGAAATGCCTAGAATTAAAGTAAGACAGTCAGGATTGCATACGAGAACAACCTAGAAACATATTGAACAACAACATTCAGAAGTGAAAACACATGCTAATGATAGGTATTTAGGAATGAAGTGACGAAAGTTCAACAACTCCCTAGTTAAACAAAAAACAAGAAAGAATAAAGTCCATTGTAGCAAGAACCCCAGAATTTCTGGCCTTGGCCGTTAAGCAAAGAGATAACAAAGTACACAGTAACAAGAAGCCAGAATTTATGGCCTTGGATTTCAGCTGTCTAGGAACCAGAATATAAAACAAGAGTATTTAGAGAACAAAGAGCGATAATTTCAGATTTTTAGTAAACATTCACGATTCAAGTTTGTCACAAAAAGGGGAATAAGAAGGGGTTTATATAGTAGTAAAAATTAATATCCAAACAAGGAAAATCATCAATCAAACACGAGAAAGGAAAGAATCATCGCATGCAATCAAATCAGTAAGGAAAAGAGAAAAATATCAAACCCTAATTAAGGGACAGTGTAAAATCGGCAGAAACCAAAAATAAATAAAAGGTGAAAATCACATGCTGCATAGAATAAAATGAACATAGACAGAAATACCTTTAAAAATCAAAGAATGAAACTAGATTTGGTTCGATTTAAAAGAATCTGAAACCCTTTTTTTGGTGAGTAGGAATCACGGACATGCATAGAGATTCATACCATAAATGAACAAGAACATAGACGGAAAATGTCAAGGAAATGAACCAGCTTTAGTTCGAAATCGATGAAATCTGCTTGCCATGTTTAGGCAAGCGGTATATAGAAGGTTCCAGTACCAAGGGGGAGTCGAATATGGCAAGAAGAGACTATGGAATCCCATGATTGGTGGGATTAGGATAGAAAACTGAGGGGAGATGGCTAAGGTTTGATAGAGAGAGAAGGGGAGTTTGAGAGTTTTTGAGGACAACGGGTGAAGGGATGAATGTTTTAGGGCTTAGGGGGGTTCGGGTATAATTTAAAAGGGCGGGTGTAATATGGGTTGTTGATCTCAGAGATCAACAGCCACGATTAGTCGGGGGTTCTAGGTCGGGTTAGTGAAACAGGGCGCGATCGGGTATGGGTTGGGTTAATTGGTTTGGGCTCAAGGGTTATTGGGCTGGGATTGGGTAGTTAGGTCCGAAATTAAAAGGAATTTAGGGCTAGATTTTAAATACCCAATGTTTAATAAATAAATAATTTATAAAAATAATTAATAAATATAAAAATTATCATTAGTGCATGAAAATGATTAAAAAATTATTTAACATTATAAAAATATAAAAATTATTTTCTGCATAAATAATATAATTATACATGCATATGGGCTATTATTGCAAAATGTGCAATTTGCCTCTAGAAAAATGCAAATGTAATTATAAAAAATACCCTGAAAATGTTTAAACCTCATATTGGTGTAAATTATAAGTTTTAGATGATTAAATCATCATAAAATAATTTGGAGAATAATTATTGGATATTTATACAATAAAAATGCAGAAATAAATTGGTTTAAAGTATTTTTTAAAAATCATGGAAAATTATGAAAATACTTGTGTATGCTTGTAAATCAAATGATGATGCATATGCGCTATTTTGAAGGTATATATATATATATATATATATATATATATATATATATATATATATATATATATATATATATATATATATTTGAAACATATGAGGGAAAAATCGGGTATCAAGACCAACCAGTCGAGGAAGCGACTTGGGAGGCCGAGGACGACATGCGGAGAAAGAATCCACACTTATTTAGCAATCCGGGTATTATTCTAAACCCGTTCGAGGATGAACGTTTGTTTAAGAGGTGGAGAATGTAATGACCCAATCGGTCATTTTAACTTTTAGGAACTCGTTCCCTAAAAATAAAACTCCTCGAACATGCTTTTATTGATTTATGACTCACTTGAATGGTTGGTCCGGGATTTGGAAGTGTTTCGGTTAAAGTCGGAACACTTGGTTCCTTAAGTTGGCCTTAAAGTGCTAAGTTTGACTTCGGTCAACATTTTGAGAAAACCACCCCGGAACCAGGATTTGACGGTTCCAATTGCTCCGTATGGTGATTTTGGACTTAGGAGCGTGTTCGTAATTTTATTTGTAAGTCCGTAGTTAAATTAGGCTTGAAATGGGTAAAACATGAATTTAAGTTTGGAAGTTTGACCGGGGGTTGACTTTTGATACCGGAGTCGGAATATAGTTTTGAAAGTTTTTATAGCTCCGTTATGTCATTTATGACTTGTGTGCAAAATTTGAAGTCAATTGGACTTGATTTGATAGGTTTCGGTCCCGAATGTAGAAGTTGGAAATTTTAAGATTCATTAAGTTTGAATGGGAGGATGATTCGAGGTTTTTGCATTGTTTGATGTGATTTGAGGTTCTGACTAAGTTTGTATGATGTTTTAGGACTTGTTGGTATAATTGGTTGAGGTCCCGAGGGGCTCGGGTGAGTTTCGGACGGCTAACGGATCATTTTTGGCTTTTGGAACACTACTGATAGCTATTGATTTCTGGTATTTTTAACCTTCTACGCGATCGCGTGGATTGGGTTGCGATCGCATAGGCTTAATTTGGCAGCTGCGAATTTGTTCTATGCGATCGCATGGGCAAGTCCGTGATCGCGTAGGTTGGATTCAGTTGTTCTATGCGAACGCGTGGCTAAGGCCGCGTTCGGGAAGAGGAAACAAAATAGAAGTTGACCACGTGCTTAGTGCTTCGCGATCGCGTGAAGAGGCTCGCGATCGCGTAGTCTTGCGGAGACTGTGCTACGCTATCGCGCGGGATTTTCTGCGATCGCGTAGGGTTATTTTCTGGGCAAAAAACATTGTGTTATGCGATCGCATGTGTTGGTCCGCGATCGCGTAGAAGAAATCATTAGGCAGAGAGTTTAAGTTAGGAATATGGGACTTCCATTTTTAACGATTTGGAGCTCGTATTTAGACGATTTTTGAGAGATTTTCAGAGAAAATAACGGGGCAAGTGATCTTAACTCAATGTTGAATGGGCGTTCATATTTTGTAACTTACGCCGGATTTCGAGACGCGAGCCCCACGGACGATTGTTCTTTGAATCAATTTCGGATATTTATTGAAAATTATAGTATTTTCTTATAAAATTGATTCCTATAATTTTAGTGATTGTATCGAATTATTTTGGCTACATTCGAGCCAGGCAGAGTTTTACAATGGTGGAAAAGGCCTTCTAATGGATTCAATTGGAGCAAATTGAGGTGTCTCTTGTCTAATCTTATGAGGGGATAATTACCCCATAGGGATTAAATTAAATAATTGTTGGTAATTGCGGGGCTACGTACGCACGAGGTGACGAGAATCCGTGCATAGCTACTTTTAATGCTAAAGTTCGAGTAATTTAGGACTCAAAGCATGAATTACTTATGTAAATTGTATTCTTTATTAATTAAATTATTTGATGTATATATTGTGAATTGTTATGAAAGGTAGTAAAAGATGAAATTTTCATATGCTTAAATTTTTGTTTTAATTAATTAATTGTTGAAATAAATTTTTTATCCTCTCGAATAAATCTTGCAATAAATACTTTCATTCCAGAAGTATATAAGAAAATGTCCCCCTTTCTTTTGGATCGGGCCGAACTCCTCGGCAGGATATATGCAACTATGCATCGTGCCGCACGTCCCTCGGCAGTGTACACGGCACTCTGGATCGGGCCGTACGTCCTCGGCTGAAATTGTGCTTAATAATAATAATAATAAATACACGATAATTTGATAGTTTATTGCACCTTGTGAAGCTAATTGATAAATTGGAAATTTATTAGACTTGAAGGAATTTAATTAATACATTGAGAATTATTGCATTTGGAAGAATTTGATTATTTCTGATGACTTAGTAAAATTTTTGTTAACTCTGTGAATCATGCTGAATTAAATAAATCCTATTCCATCCTATTTATTATTATTGACCCTTAGTAAGTGTCAAAGGCAACTATCTCGTCTCTACCACTTCGAGATTAGGCTTGATACTTACTGGGTACATGTTGTTTACGTACTCATACTACACTTGCTGCACTTTTTGTGCAGGATCTGAGACAGGTACTTATGGAGGACCTATCATCGCACATCCTCGTTATCTAGAGGCATAGTGGTGAGCTGCCTTTCTGAGCCGTTCTGCAACTACCAATGACTCTCCCTGTATTTTTTATTCTGTCTATTTTCATTCAGACAGTATTTTAGAGTTTTGTATAATCTACTAGATGATCATACACGTGTGACACCGGGTCTTGGCACACACATTGGTAGAATCTATGTTTTATTTTTTTATTGGATTTAAATCTAATTGATATATGTTTAATTTATTAGTTGGCTTTCCTAGAAGTAGTGTTGGGAGCCATCACGGCCTTTAGGTGAAATTGGGTCGTGACAGTTATGATGCGTTATCTTAAATTGTTCGCATACCTCCCTCATCAAGTGGCTGTTCAGATTTGCAGAATTGTCTGTAATGATAGTTTTAGGAATACCAAAATGACTAATAATGTTGGAATGCACGAAGTCTACCACCGCTTTCTTGGTGACGGCTTTGAAAGTGACTGCTTCAACCCACTTTATGAAATAATCAATGGCAACCAAGACTAATCTATGCCCATTTGAAGCTTTCAGCTCGATCGGCCCAATGACATCCATACCCCAAGCAACGAATGGCCAAGGTGCTGACATAGGATGCAATTATGAAGGCGGTGCATGAATCAGGTCACCGTGTATCTGACACTGATGGCACTTCCGGACAAAACTGAAGTAATCCTTTCCATGGTCATCCAGTAATAACATGCAAGCACAATTTTATTTGAAAGGACATATTCGATCATGTGAGGCCCATATACTCCCGAATGCACTTCATTCATGATCTTTTCAGCTTCTCGGGCATCTACACACCTCAAAAGATTCAGATCTGGAATTCTTTTGTACAAGACTTCTCCGCTCAAAAAGAAATTGATGGCAAGCCTTCTAATAGTTCTCTTTTGATCTCCATTGGCCTGCTCGGGATATTCCTTTATCTTCAAAAATCTTTTATTATAATGATACTATGGCTGACCATATGGTTCTATTTCAATTGCATTACAATAGTCATGCCTTTCTTGAATTTGAATTTCCAGTGGGTCAATATGGACATTGCCCGAATACGGCAGCATTGAGGCCAAAGTATCTAGTGCATCAACTAACTCATTGTGGAATTAAGGAATATACCTGAACTAGACGGACTTGAACCATTTGTTAAGATCTTCCACATGTTGCCTGTATGGGATAAGCTTAATGTCTCGAGTTTCCCATTCACCTTGGGCTGCCGAATGATAAAATTAGAATCTCCCATGATTAACAATTCTTTCGCATCTATATCAGCTGCCATATTCATGCACATAATGCAGGCTTCATACTCAGCGGTGATGTTGGTATAGAAGAACCTAAGCTGGGTTGTGGCCGTATAATGCTGACCCGTCGGCGAAATCAAATCCCGACACCTTTTGCATTTACAACTCCATCAAAGAACATTTTCCAAGCATTGGAGTCCTCTGGAATTACTTCAACTGAATTTAATTCCTCGTCCGGAAAGTAAGTACTCAGGGGTTGGTATTCATCATCAACCGGATTCTCATCTAGATGATCCGCCAAGGCTTCAGCTTTCATCGTCGTGTGGGTGACATAGACAATGTCGAATTCAGTGAGCAGGAGTTTACATTGTGCTAACCTTCCTATGGGCATTGGTTTATGGAATAAGTAATTCAAAGGATCCATTCTGGTTATGAGATATGTGGTGTAGGACAAAAGATAATGTCTGAGCTTCTGGGAGACCCAAGTTAGGGCGCAACAAGTTCTTTCTAACATAGTGTTTTTGGCTTCATAACTAGTAAACTTCTTGCTAAAGTAGTATATATCTTGTTCTCTCTTCCCGGTCACATCATATTTCCCAGGACACAACCGAAGGAATTTTCTAAGACCGCCATGTACAAGAACAAAGGTCTTCATGGCTCAGGTGGAACCAACATTGGAGGATTTGATAGATATTCTTTGATTTTATCAAAAGCCTCTTGACATTCAGCTGTCCATTTGATCGCCGCATCTTTCTTCAACAACTTAAATATGGTCTCACACTTGGTAGTAAGTTGAGCAATGAACCTGCTGATATATTTCAATCTTCCCAGTAGACTCTTGACCTCTTTCTTGGTTCTCGAAGGTGGCAAATCCCGAATAGACTTTATCTTTGTTGGATCTAACTCGATACCCCTCCTACAAACTATATACCCCAGAAGTTTCCCAGATAGAACTCTGAATGCACATTTAGCTGGATTCAATTTCAAGTCATACCTGCGCAGACGCTCAAAGAACTTCCTCAAATCCCACACATGGTATTCCTGTGTTCTGGATTTAATGATCACATCATCCACATATACCTCAATTTCCTGGTGCATTATGTCATGGAAAATGGCAGTCATGGCTCTCATGTAGGTTGCCCCAGCATTTTCCAGATCAAATGGCATGACCCTGTAACAGTAAGTGCCCTAAGGTGTGGTGAAAGTCGTCTTTTCTGCGTCTTCTTCATCCATTAGAACCTGGTGGTACCCAGCATAACAATCCACAAAAGATTGTATCTCATATTTGGCATAGTTGTCAACAAGAATGTGGATGTTTGGCAATGGAAATTTGTCCTTGGGGCTTGCCTTGTTCAAATCCCGATAATCAACACACACTCGAGTTTTCCCGTCCTTCTTTGGCACCGTGATCATATTAGCCAACCATGTGGTGTATCAGACCACCCGGATTACACCAGCTTCCAATTGTTTAGTGACTTCTTCTTTGATCTTATCACTGATGTCTGTTTTAAACTTTCTTTATTTTTGTTGGACGGGTGGGTAACCGGTATAAGTTTGCAATTTATGTACCACCAAATCAACACTCAATCCTCGAATATCATCAGAGGACCATGAAACACTCATATTCCCTTGTTTAAGAGCCAAGAACCTGTCTACCCTTGCCTGACGAAACTCTGTTGGCATGTAATGACGCAAGAAAGCCCCTGAAAACTCTTCCCACACCGTTGGAGGTGCATTTGTCCTTCTAGATAATTCCCAAGTTTCATACCACTGAGCCGTAACATCCTGCAATCAGTAAAAGGCCAACTCTACTGACTCAGAGTCTGATGCATGCATCACCCTCAAAGTCCTCTGCATCCTATCAATAAAGTTTTATGGGTCCTCATCCTTGTTAGATCCGGTAAACACTGGAGGGTCTAGGTTGATGAACTCTAGAACTATCGCGCTAATAGCCCTGTCAATGTAACTAATACATGTACCTACCTGGCACCGAGCCTGAGCGATTACCAGTATAGTCAACAACCGTACTGCACTTTGCATATCCATATCCTCATCATGAGCAACAGGTGGAGGTACTGGGTTCCTCCTCAGCTCCTCGGGTGCTGGCGAAATCGGAGAACTATGCGAGGGTGTCACACTTCCCCTCGGGGCCTCACTCTGGCCCTCACAAGACATTGGTGCTCTACTCATGACCTCATCTGCCACTGCTTTACCCTTCTGACTAGCTATAGCTTTCCTGGTCATAGGCATCGCTGTATATATAAAACAAATTAAAGTTCAAGGGCTTTAATCCCTACGAATCTGCTCTATTGCACGATCTAATATCAAGAAGGAAGAATAACCGGTCCCTAAATGTCCTGTAGTTTCCAGTTTATACAATGTGGTGCACAACACATTTATAAACAAGACTCTATTAGACACGGCTTGCAGACAAGCCTAGGACAGATCTGCTTTGATACCAAGTTTGTCACGATCCAAACTGGAGTGCCACGACTGCCACCCGGTGCCTACTCAACCAAGCGCCACGTACCTTATCCTTTCTACTATAAGACTCGTCAAGGGCCATGATAGGACACAAACACGCACACATACACACACACACACACACACACACACACACACACACATATATATATATATATATAAGTAACAATATTAGAACATAACTCACATAACTAATTCAAAAAGATTTATATAGATACATAAGGGCCGATAAGGCCAGTGACATGTACCTACCTGGCACCGAGCCTGAGCGACTACCAATCTAGTCAACAACCGTACTGCACTTCGAATATCCATATCCTCATCATGAGTAATAGGTGGAGGTACTGGGTTCCTCCTCAGCTCCTCAGGTGCTGGCAAAATCAGAGAACTATGCGAGGGTGTCGCACTTCCCCTCGGGGCCACACTCTGTCCCTCACTAGACATTGGTGCTCTACTCATGACCTCATCTGCCACTACTTTACCCTTCTGACTAGCTATAGCTTTCCTGTTCATAGGCATCGATCTATATATAAAAGTTAAAGGTCACGGGCTTTAATCGCTGCGACTCTGCTCTATTGCATGATCTAATATTAAGAAGGAAGGGTAACCGGTCTCTAAATACCTTGTAGTTTCGAGTTTATACAATGTGGTGCACAACACATTTATAAACAAGACTCTACACGACACAGATTGCAGACAACCCTAGGATAGATCCGCTTTGATACCATGTTTGTCATGACCCAAACCGGAGGGCAATGACAGGCACCTCATCCCTATTCAACCGAGCGCCACGTACCTTATCATTCTTTACTATAACACTCATCACGGGCCCTGATAGGATATATATATATATATATATATATATATATATATATATATATATATATATATATATATATATATATATATATATATATATATATATATATATATATATATATAAGTAACAATATTATAACTTAATTCACACATAAAATTCAAAAATATTTATATAGATACAAAAGATCCGACAAGGCCATTGACAAGGCTCCTGACATCCTCATAAAACAAAATATCATATATAGAATGTGACTCGGCAATACTCCAAGAAGAAGTGCAGCTCACCAACCAAAATATGATATCCAGAGGCAGCCTAGAGTGGAGCGTCCTCGCCTCGTCTATTTACACCTACGTGGCATGACACAACGTGCCCCAGGTAAACAGACTTTAATACGGAGAATGTACCGAGTATGTAATGCAGAAATGAAACATATTAATAAGATATTATCACTGGGAGGGATAAGAGTCAACATGTAACCTATGACTTGTCGTTGAGGACCATACCATATAGAATAAGTCCAATCTCGTATATATAAATAAAACCACAATATTATAGTTCTGATTACATCATTCTCGTGACATTAAACTGCCTGACTGATTAGTGGTAACTGCCCGACCTGCCGTAGCGCGGTGGTAAATGCATGACTGCCCAGCCGGCCATAGCTCGGTGGTAAACATGTAACTGCCTAACTGGCTGTAGTTCGGTGGTAAATGCATGACTGCCTGATCGGCCGTAGCTCGGTGGTAAACGTGTAATTGCCTAATCGACCGTAGCTCGGTGGTCAATGCATGACTGCCCGACCGGCTATAACTCGATGGTAAATGATGATGCATGACATCCCAACCGACCGTAGCTCGGTGATAAATGATGATGCATGATTGACCAACCGACATGAAACAAAGTGGGAGTATGTAATACAACAATGAAATATAATAATAAGTTATTATCAGTGGGAGGGATAAGAGTCAACATGTAACCTCTGACTTGCCGTTGAGGGCCATAACATATAGAATAAGTCCAATCTCGTATATATAAATAAAACCACAATATAATAGTTCTGATTACATCATTCTCGTGACATTAAACTGCCTAATTGATTAGTGGTAATTGCCCGACCGGCCGTAGCTCGGTGGTAAATGCATGACTGCCCAGCTGGCCATAGCTCGGTGGTAAACATGTAACTGCCTAACCGGCCGTAGCTCGGTGGTAAATGCATGACTGCCTGATCGGCCGTAACTCGGTGGTAAACGTGTAACTGCCTAACCGACCGTAGCTCGGTGGTCAATGCATGACTGCCCGACCGGCCATAACTCGATGGTAAATGATGATGCATGACATCCCAACTGACCGTAGCTCGGTGATAAATGATGATGCATGATTGACCAACCGGCATGAAACAAAGTGGGAGTATGTAATACAGCAATGAAATATAATAATAAGTTATTATCAGTGGGAGGGATAAGAGTCAACATGTAACCTCTGACTTGCCGTTGAGGGCCATAACATATAGAATAAGTCCAATCTCGTATATATAAATAAAACCACAATATAATAGTTCTGATTACATCATTCTCGTGACATTAAACTGCCTAATTGATTAGTGGTAATTGCCCGACCGGCCGTAGCTCGGTGGTAAATACATGACTGCCCGACCGGCCGTAACTCGGTGGTAAACATGTAACTTTCCAACCGGACGTAGCTCGGTGGTCAATGCATGACCTCCCGACCGGTCGTAGCTCGATGGTAAATGATGATGCATGACATTCCAACCGAACGTATCTCGGTGATAATTGATGATGCATGATTGACCAACCGGCATGAAACAAAGTGGGAGTATGTAATGCAGAAATGAAACATAATAATAAGATATTATCACTGGGAGGGATCAGAGTCAACATGTAACCTCTGACTTGCCGTTGAGGGCCATAACATATAAAACAAGTCCAATCTCGTATATATAAATAAAACCACAATATAATAGTTCTGATTATATCATTCTCGTGACATTAAACTGCCTGACTGATTAGTGGTAACTGCCTAACCGGCCTTAGCTCGGTGGTAAATGCATGACTGCCTAACCGACCGTAGCTCGGTGGTAAATGCATGATTGCCCGACCGGCCGTAGCTCGGTGGTAAACGTGTAACTGTCCAATCGGCCGTAGCTCGGTGGTCAATGCATGACTGCCCGACCGGCCATAGCTCGATGGTAAATGATGATGCATGACATCCCAACCGACCGTAGCTTGGTATTAAATGATGATGCATGATTGACCAACCGGCATAAAACAAAGTGGGAGTATGTAATGATGATGCATGATTGCCCAACCGGCCGTAGCTCGGTGGTAAATGAAGATGCATATAATACTACATTATGAACATTAACATCTTTATCGAATGCCTCAATAGAGAGTTAGGAACATACTTAGGCATGCTTTGAATATCATTTTACATGAATAAATAACGTAGATATTCTTAACTACTAAGAATAGAACAATTTATGAAATAACATTACGTTTACGTATAGTTACTTGGATCATGCCAAAAGAAGGACGGATTAGCGTTAACATACCTTTAGTGACAACTTTATCGAAGGCGACGAACATAGCCTTCTTCACACGTAATCTAAATAAGTGAAACAAAATCAGATCCTTTAACTAGTTACACCAGTAAATAATTTCACTTGTTAAACAAGAAGGATGCCGCGTTGTTGCCATTTTTGGTTCATTGCAACATATACTTTCTAAAGTAAAAATTGCTAGTTAAAGAAGATTCTCACTTTCAAATTGTTTCCACTTCTTAGCATCTGTACGTTATTTTGTCTTAGTAGTAATGTAAAGTACATGTAGGTCCTACTTTCTACCTGATTTAATAACCCTTTGGAGTGGATGAGTCATAGGAAGTGATACTAATATACATACACATATATGACACCTTTACTAAGTATTTTTCCCTTATCCAAACCATTGATAAGAATGTCCATTTATTAGGTGGACCTACCTAGAACAACAAATTAGATTCCCCGGCCCCTTAATCCTTTCTCATCCACGGTACTTGACCACTAATACAGATCGATTTATATTCATAATAATTTTAAAAACTTATTTTTGTTATGGAAAAAAATAATTGCGCCCAGACGGAAAAAATTAAATCAAAATTTCCGACCGAACTCGGTCGGTATACTTGAATTTTTTTAACTAAACATTTTTTTGGTATCAAGTCTCGGTCAAATATTGACCAATGAATAACCTAGTAGCTTAACGTTGAATCATATCAGTGTAAATCATAAAATACCGTAGTAATCATATTGATGAAACATGCAATTACAAATTATATATTGGGCGAGAGTTACATATCAGAAAAATCAAACAAACCAAGTAAAAAAAATAAAAGGCACGTATTCCACTTAGTACCAATATTAAGGGACCAAATAATTGAACATGCAAAATCATACAACGGAACAAAAATGCAGATTCCAAACTCCTAGTAATTAAAAACTTGGAACTGAGGAGGAGGCAAACTGAAGAAGTTTGTAATCTTTCACTCGCGCCTCGACGCCTAGCCCAGTTTTGTAATCTTTCAAGAAGAAGTAATTCTTGGAAGGACCATTTGCTAGACACACTCTTTCAGGTTTTCCCAATCCAAAATCTACACTGTAGAGTGGGAATTTGCAAACGTTGCTGCAAAAATACATAGTAGTAGTAGAATTTTCATCTTTTTCTTCAAATGGTAATTTTCCTTTTTTCATGGAATCTATTATTTCTAAGACCAGTTCATTTTCATCAACTTGGTCTTTCTTGTACGCTACCTCAACTTCCTTCCTTAGATTATGAATCAATCTTGGCAACTCAATATCTTGCATAGCTGCTGTGGAGAACGTGGAAAAGAGATTTCCAATTGCACTTCGTCGTAGACGAGGTTTGATCATCGTACGTACATTTAAGTAGTGAACCAACTTAGATGGTTGTATATTTGCAGAACTTGCTGCTGCTGCCTTTGTTGCAGATTTGTAAAGAAGTGCACTAACAACTTCAGCCCGTGTTGGGTTCTCTACTCCTGATTCAACTGCTATCTTCAATCCCAAAAAATGTCAGACTTTTTTTGCAAGAAAAAATTATTGAAGTAGGTGACACATTTAAGAATACCTTTAACAAATACATTCACACCTCTCTACAACAATATCGTCGTATAACAACCATTCGCTATAAAATGTAAGTTTCTTTTGGAACTAATTTCCATGTTATATTATAATATATGCTATTTATAATAATACTTTGATGTAACAATTAAAAATAGCTAGTGAAGTGGTGGTAGTATTACCTTAGCTCGAAGAGCATCCAATTTGGCGGCCGGAAAAATGAGTCTTTTCTGTACGCACTCACTGACATTAGACATAATTTGTGGAGCAATAAGAGGACCATTTAGTGAAGAGAGAATAGAATCTCCTACAAATCTAGGAGAAGGAACTACGAATCTACGATCACGAGTGACATTAGCCCAATGATTAAGGAAATTAGTCACAGAGCAACCATCACCAATCTTATGCGATAAACATGCACTAATGGCTATTCCCCCACAATCAAACTTACTTAATTGAACCACAAGTAAATTACCACCTTCATAATTATTCTTCCAAGGCAAGTCCTTTGGAAAAACTATACTCTATGCATCAGTTGCATGAGGATGGTTAAGGATTTCAGACATAGGACAATTTATTTTGACACTCAAGAACTCAGTTCCCATGTCATTACACTCAACAGTAGCATTGTCTCTCAATATTCTTGCGTAAGGATAGTAAGAGACTAGATTTTGTGACAGAGATGTCTGCAACAAATCATGTGGGAAGGTTGAGAATGATTGACTCTTCTCTTTGCGGTTTAGGGTAAAAAAAGGCCACACTAATATACATATTTGTATACGGTCGAAATAGATTAAGTCAGTCGTACGGACTGATCGAGATGATAATACTTCTATTAAAGGGTATATGCGTGACGACAGGTCGAGGTACGAGGTAAGGGCGTCAAGCTTCGAGCTCTAAGACCGATCAATGACAAGCTTGGTATCGTTATCGAGCTCATATCCAAATCGAACTACGAGGCAAAACGGATATTATCGAAGATGCACAGACCGACCAACACTCACCCCGAATATCGAGACTCCAAGTCAGAATCAAGCTCGAACCAAGGGCGAGGGCTCGATCTAATACCGAGCTCGAGCCAGTATCGAACTCACAGGCAAGAGCCGTTGCAGCCGCACTATGAGAGAGAATCTTGACAGGAATCAAGGAAAAGACAATTCATCATGGGCTCGCCACTACTAATTTTTTATTATAGATAAAGTAGGATCCCTCTACTATAAAGAGGGGAATCCTTGTAAGCATAAGGCAGGTAATAAAAACAATTTTGGAGGGATTAACATTTTTGGGCTCATTTACTTTGCCTTGTTCATCAACATTTCTTCTTCTCTACCTTATATTTCATTCCATTTATTAAAAATAAATATATTTCTACTTCATTCTACAACTTGTACCAAGTTATATCACGTGTCCTTAGAACCATATATAAATTTAACTCTATCCGATTTTTCGGGTAAACAGTTTGGCGCCCATCGTGGGGCTAAGGATAACACTGGTTATATGATACGAATCTGAAAATATCACGCCATTGTGTTTTGCGCTTGTTTCCGAAAATATCTTGGATTTCGGATTAGCAACGACTAACTACCAATCAAATGACTTCACCAATCGACAACGGAGCCGGTCTTGAAGATAAGAACAATAACTCGACACCCAGTACCGAAAGACCACTTGTAAACGCCGTTAGAGCTCGAATCGGATAGCCGATAGATATCAATTCGCATGTAGCCATTGAGGCGAACCTACATGTTGAACCCGAAAATAGCATTCATGGTGGCACTCGGTCTGCAGCTCGAGATACCCATAACGTCGAGGAAACTGGTGTTAGCTTGCGTATGATTTTTGAAATGTTGCAAGCCCAACATGCAGCAATAGCTCAGTTGCAGAGCCAAACCCAGCTACAAAGCAGGTTGGAGCCGAATCCACCTCTAGAAATCACCAACAGAATGGAGCCAGCCGTAGTGAAGTCAAATGAGCAAGAATCGGGGACTACTCTCGAAATTGCTAAATTACTCGAGGAACTCACAAAGCGAGTCGAAGCCAACGATAAAAAAGTAGAAACGTATAACTCTAGGGTCGATCAGATCCCGGGAGCTCCACCAATGATAACAGGGTTGGATTCAAAACAATTCGTGCAAAAACCTTTTCCCTCGAGCACAGCCCCGAAACCAATCCCCAAAAAATTCTGTATGCCAGAAATTCCCAAATATAACGGAACGACCGATCCCAACAAGCACGTCACTTCTTACACATGTGCCATCAAGGGCAATGATTTAGAAGACGATAAAATCGAATCTGTGTTGTTAAAATAAATCGGGGAGACCCTCTCGAAGGGAGCAATGATTTGGTATCACAACCAACCACCAAATTCCATCGACTCGTTCGCTATGTTAGGAGATTCTTTTGTGAAAGCACATGTCGGCGCCATAAAAGTCGCAACAAGAAAAGCGGACCTCTTCAAGGTAAGATAAAAAGATAACGAGATGCTGAGGGAGTTCGTATCTCGTTTTCAAATAGAACGAATGGACTTGCCACCAGTCTCAGACGATTGGGCTGTTCAAGCTTTCATTTAAGGTTTCAACGAACGAAGTTCAACGGCTTCACAACAGTTAAAGCATAACCTGATCGAATACCCAGCCATCACGTGGGTAGACGTACATAATCGGTACCAATCAAAAATTCGGTTTGAAGATGATCAATTGGGGTCTGAACACGCTATTTGAACAGATACCAATCAAGAACAAGGTCCGATCAGGGATCGATACCAATCATGCAACGGAAGCAGCTGAGTCACTGAATCGAGACATAACCTCGGGCAAAATAACAAAAGAAGTGATCGAGGTCAAGGGTCCTGGGGGTTGATGAACAGAAGTAGGTTTGATAGGCCTGTCGGATCTAAGGAAGCACCTCAGTTATTGGAATATAACTTTAGCATTGATGCATCCGCCATCGTTTCGGCTATCGGACGCATCAAAGACACTAAATGGCCTCGACTCATGCAGACCGATATTGCCCAGAGGAATCCCAATAAAATGGGCGAATATCATGTCACCCATGGCCACATAACGGAAGATTGCAGGCACCTAAGAGAGGAAGTAGCCCGGTTATTCAATAAAGGGCACCTTCGAGAATTTTTAAGCGATAGGGCGAAGAACCATTTTAAAAATAGGGATTTCGGCAAGCAAAACGAACAAGAAGAACCACAACATGTCATTCACATGATCATCGGCGGCGCCGATACCCCTCAGGGTCCGGTACTTAAACGCACTAAGACATCAATTGTGAGAGAAAAGCGATCCCGAACTCAAGATTACACACCCGTAAGAACCTTATCCTTCAATGATGAAGATGCAGAAGGAGTCATACAACCTCATAACGATGCACGGGTAATATCTGTGCTCATGAATAAAACTAAAGTTAAGCGTGTGTTGATTGATTCAGGTAGCTCGGCCAACATCATCAAATTGAAGGTCGTAGAACAACTCGGCCTATAGAACCAAATCGTACCTGCAACCCTAGTTCTAAACGGATTCAATATGGCATGTGAAACCACCAAAGGCGAGATAATTCTACCGATAAACGTGGTCGGGACCATCCAGGAAACGAAGTTCCACATGATCAAAGGCGATATAAGATACAACGCCCTTTTTGGTAGGCTATGGATCCACAACATGAGAGTTGTACCTTCGACCCTACACCAGGTCCTTAAATTCCCAACATCGAGAGGAGTCAAAACTGTGTACGGAGAAAAACTAGCCGCAAGGGAAATGTTCGCCGTCGAGGAAGCGAAACCAATATCCTCGCCTTCGCCAGTAAAGGGATCGGGCTCAGAAGGGGAATGAGATACCAAATAGCAATCACAGACGTCGACTTTGACCCAACCAGATAACCAGAAGATCGAAGAAGATGATGATCATAGGATCCCTCGATTCTTCGTGATTCCTGATGATTCCGACGCTACTAAATCAACGATTGAGGAATTAGAACAAGTCATACTAATCGAGCACTGGCCCGAATAGAAGGTATACCTGGGAATGAGGTTGAGCCCCGAACTCAGAAAGAAACTTATTCAATTTCTTATCGATAACATTGATTGCTTTGCCTCGTCCCATTTAGATATAACAGGGATCCCACCGGACATAACGACGCAGCGTGTCACGACCCAATTTCACCTATAGGTTGTGATGGCGCCCAACATTACAGCTATGCAATCCCCGTTAATAAATTAATCATTTATTGACAAAATTTAAAACCAAGAAAAAGAATAAAGCCCAAATTCTACCAATGTGTGTGCTAAGACCTGGTGTCACAAGTGCATGAGCACCTAGTAGATTATACAAAACTCCAAATACTGTTTGAAATGAAATAGATAGAATGTAAATATAAGAAGAGACATTGGTAGCTGCAGAACGGCTCAGAAAGGCAGCTCACCACTATGCCTCGAGATGACGTGGATATGTGATGATAGGTCCTCCACTAGTACCTGTCTCAGATCCTGCACAAAAAGTACAGCAAGTGTAGTATGAGTACGTAAACAACGTGTACCCATTAAGTATCAAGCCTAATCTCGAAGTGGGAGAGACGAGATGGCCGATTTTGACACTCACATGGGTCAATAATAATAACTGAAATAAAATTAGGATATTTAGATCAGCATGGTTTACAGAATTTACAATAATTTATTTAATCAGCGGAAATAATCAAATTCCTTCGAATGTAACAATCCTCAATATATTAATTAAACTCCTTCAATTCAAATAATTTCCAATTTATCAATTAAATCTCATTTACAGGAGTAACAATTAATTCCTTAACAAGCAGAATAATAATTCATTAAATTCCAAGGATTTTCCAATTTATCAATTAGCTTCACATGCTGAAATAAATTATTAAAGCATCGTGTAATTATTATTATTAAGCACGATTTCTGCCGAGGACGTACGGCCCGATCCAGAGTGTCGTGTATACTGCCGAGGGATGTGCAGCGCGATCCATAGATGCATATATCCTGCCGAGGCATTCTGCCCGCTCCATAAGAAAGGAGGACATTTTCTTATGTACCTCCAGAAGGAGAGTATATTCATTATAAGATAAATTCGGGAGGATGAACAATTTCTTTAAACAGTTAATTAATTTAAACAGAAAATTAAGCATATGAGATTTTCATCTTTATTATATTTCCTAACAATTCACAATTTATATATCAGATAATTCAATTAAATAAAGAATATAATTTACACAAGTAATGCATGCTTTGAGTCCTAAACTACCCGGACTTTAGCATTAATAGTAGCTACACACGGACTCTCATCACCTTGTGCTTACGTAGCCCCCACAATTAGCAACAATTATTTAATTTTAATCACCTATGAGGTAATTTCCCCCGCACAAGATTAGACAAGAGACTTTCCTCGTCTTGCTCTGATTTCACCCACTAGAAGGCCTTATCCACGATTATCCAACTTTGTCCAGCTCGAATCTAGCCAAAATAATTCGATAAAATCACTACAAATTATAGGAATCAATTCTATAAGAAAATATTACATTTTAAATAAAAATCCCGATATTAATTAAATATTCGTCTGTGGGGCCCATATCTCGGAATCCAGCGAAAGTTATGAAATCCGACAACCCATTCAATTACGAGTCCAACCATACTAGTTTCACTCAAATCCGACTCCGAATCGATATCGAAATCTCAAAAATTTGTTTCTATGAGATTTCTAAAATTTTCTAAATTTCAATCTCGAAACACTAATTAAATGGTGAAAACAATGATATATTTGTGTATATAGACCAAATCCGAGTTGGAATCACTTACCCCAATTATTTTTTCTTGAAAATCTGTCAAAATCACCTCTTCTCCAGCTCCAATTTGTTAAAAATAGCGAATGGGACGAATGCCCTCTTTTTATAAAAACTGCCTAGACAGCCTTCGGAACTGGGCCTCGATCGCGGCTTCGATAATGACCCTCGATCCTAGGCCTCGATCGTGACTTCGATCACAGGCTCGAGCCTGGATTTCGATCATGGCCTCGATTATGGCATCGAGTCTGGTACTTCGATCATAGCCTCAATCATGGTATCGAGCTTGAGCCTTCGATTGTGACCCTCGATCTTGGGTCTCGATCCTAGCCCTCGAGACTTGCCTTCGATCATGGCCCTCGAGCTGGACCTTCGATCATGGCCCTCGAGCTGGACCTTTGATCATGGCTTCGATACACAAGCTCGAGTCTGAGCCCTACCCTGGGCTCGATACCTGGGCTCGATATCGACTCGATATCTGGGCTCAATCACAGCCCAGAATGTCCAACAGAAGAGGAAAAATTGCAGCAGCTTTTTAAGTCCAACTTTTGATCCGTTAACCATCCGAAACTTACCGGAGGCCCTCGGGACCTCAACCAAATATACAAAAAAGTCCTAAAATATCATACAAACTTATTTGAAAACTCAAATCACATAAAACGACGCTAAAACCACGAATTATGCTCCCATTCAAGCTTCATGAAACATAAAATTTCTAATTTCTACACTTGATGTCGAAACCTACCAAAATCAACTCCGATTGACCTCAAATTTTACACATAAGTCATAAATGATATAATGGAGCTATGAAAATTTTCAAAACTAGATTCCGACCCCGATATCAAAATATCAACTCCCCGGTCAAACTTCCAAACTTTAAAGTCCTATCTTTGCCATTTTAAGCCTAATTTCACTACGGATTACCAAATAAAATTTCGATCACGCTCCTAAGTCCAAAATCAACATACGGAGTTGTTGCAATCATCAAAATTCTATTCCGGGGTCGTTTGCACACAATCAGACATCCGGTCACTATTTGAACTTAAACTTTTAATTTTTCATCAAAATTCGATATCTCGGGCTAGGGACCTCGGAATTTGATTCCGGGCATACGCATGAGTCCCAAATCACGATACGGACCTACCAAAACTATTGATACACTGATCCGAGTCCGTTTTCTCAAAATGTTGACCAAAGTCAACTTAATTGAGTTTTAAAGCTCTAATTCACATTTTAATCTATTTTTCACATAAAAACTTTTCAGAAATATTTACGGATTGCTCACGCAAGACGAGGAATGATAAATAGTACTTTTCGAGGTCTTAGAATACATAATTAATTATTACATTCAAAGATGACATTTTGGGTCATCACATTCTCCACCTCTTAAACAAATGTTCGTCCTCGAACGGTTTAGAATTATACCTGAAGTGCTGAATAAGTGTGGATATCTGTTCCGCATGTTTTACTCGGCCTCCCAAGTCGCTTCCTCGACTGGTTGGCCTCTCCACTGGACTTTTACTGCAGAAATCTTCTTAGACATCAACTGGCAAACCTATTTATCAACAATGGCAATTGGCTCCTCTTCATAACCCAAGCTATTATCTAGTTGAACTATGCTGAAGTCTAACAAATGTGATAGGTTGGCATGATACTTCCGGAGCATAGATACATGAAAGACCGGATGAACTCCCGATAGGCTGGGAGGCAATGCAAGCTCATAAACAACATCCCCAACTCGTTTCAACACCTCAAATAGGCATATAAACCTTGGGCTCAACTTGCCCTTCTTCCCGAATCTCATATTTTCCTTCATCGGAGAAAACTTCAAGAGAACTTTTTCACCTACCATAAATGATACGTCACGCGCTTTCTGATCCGCGTAACTCTTTTGTCTGGACTGTGGTGTACGAAGTTGCTCCTGAATAAACTTTACCTTTTCCAAGGCATCCCTTACCAAATCAGTACCATATAACTTAGCCTCACCTGGATTAAACCATCTGATAGGTTAACGACATCGCCGACCATATAAAGCCTCAAATGGAGCCATCTCGATGCTGGATTGATAACTGTTATTATAAGCAAACTCGGCCAAAGGCAGGAAACGATCCCACTGACCTCCAAAGTCAATCACATATGCCCTGAGCATATCCTCCAAAATCTAAATTGTCCGCTCTGACTGCCCGTCGGTCTACGGATGAAAGGATGTGCTAAGCTCTACACGGGTCCCCAACTCACTTTGTACTGCTCTCCAGAAATGTGAAGTAAATTGAGGGCCTCTATCTGATATGATGGAAATTTGCACACCGTACAACCGAACTATCTCCTGAATATAAATCTAGGCCAACCTCTCTGAAGTATACGTAGTCACAACAGGAATAAAATGTGCCGACTTGGTCAACCTGTCAACAATCACCCAAACTGCATCAAACTTCCTCAAGGTCCGCGGCAACCCAACTACAAAGTCTATAGTAATTCGTTACCATTTCCACTCTAGTATGGTCATCTGCTGAAGTAGGCCACCTGGCCTCTGGTGCTCATATTTAACTTGCTGGCAATTTAGACACCTAGCTACATACTCAACTATGTCCTTTTTCATTCGTCGCCACCAATAATGCTGCCTCAAGTCATGATACATTATTATAGCACCTGGATGAATAGAATACTGAGAACTGTGTGCCTCCTCCAGGATCGTTTTCCTCAGTCCATCCACATTAGGAACACATAGACGATCCTGGAGTCGCATAACACCATCCGTTCTAATAGTAACTTCCTTGACACCTCCTCGTAGTACCGTTTCCCGAAGAACCATCAAGTGTGGATCATCATACTGACGAGCCTTAATATATTCAAATAGTGAAGACTGAGTTACTACACATGCAAGAACTCGGTTGGGCTCTGAAATATCTAGCCTCACAAGTCTATTAGCCAAGGACTGAATATTCGAGGCTAATGGCCTTTCCTCTGCTGAAATAAAAGCCAAACTACCCATACTCTTCGCCTTCCTGCTCAAGGCATCTACAACCACATTTTCTTTGCTCGGATGATACTAGATAGTAATATCATAATATTTTAGTAACTCCAGCCATCTGCGCTGCCTCAAATTTAGATCCCTCTCCTTGAACAAATGCTGCAAACTGCGACGATCAGTGTAAACTTCACAAGACACCCCATAAAGGTAATGCCTCCAAATCTTTAGAGCGTGAACAATCGCAGCTAACTCCAAATCATGTACTGGATAATTCTTCTCGTGGGGCTTCAGCTGACGTGAAGCATATGCAATAACTTGTCTTTCCTGCATCAATACACAACCCAAGCCAACACGTGATGCGTTGCAATACACTGTATATATTCCCGAACCAGATGGTAACACTATCACGGGTGTTGTAGTCAGTGCGGTCTTGAGCTTCTGAAAGCTTGACTCACAATCATCCGACCATCGGAACTGAACACCCTTCTAGGTTAATTTGGTCAAAGGTGCTGCAATAAATGAAAAACCTTCCACGAATCGACGATAATAACCTGCTAAACCCAGAAAACTCCTGATCTCAGTCGCTGAAGTGGGACAATGCCAATTCTGAACTGCTTCAATCTTTTTGGGATCAACTTTAATACCTTCGCCCGATACAATATGTCTTCCGAAAAATGCTACAGACTCTAGCCAAAACTCACATTTAGAGAACTTAGCATATAGATTTTGTTACCGTAATGTATGAAGCACTACTCTCACATGTTGCTCATGTTCCTCCTTACTGCGTGAGTAGATCAATATGTTATCAATGAAGACAATGACAAACAAATCAATATATGGCCTGAATACTCTGTTCATTAGATCCATAAACGCTGCTGGGGCATTAGTTAAACCGAAGGACATCACCAGAAACTCATAATGACCATATCTAGTCCGAAAAGCAGTCTTCGGAACATCTGAATCCCGAATCATCAACTGATGGTACCCCGACCTCAAGTCGATCTTAGAGAATACCCTAGCACCCTGCAACTAGTCAAATAGATCATCAATACGTGGCAACTGGTACTTGTTCTCAATAGTGACTTTGTTCAATTGGCGATAATCAATACCCATCCACATTGTTCCATTATTCTTTTTCACAAATAATACTAGTGCACCCCAAGGCGATACACTCGGCATGACGAACCCTTTGGCTAGTTACTCTTCAAGTTGTTATTTCAATTCTTTCAATTTTTTCGGAGCCATGCGATACGGTTGGATAGATATAGGTTGGGTATCTGAAGCCAAGTCAATTCAGAAATCAATATCACGATGAGGTGGCATACCTGGAAGATCTGACGGAAATACATCGGAGAACTCCCGAACTACAGGCACTGAATCAATAGTCGGCGTCTCTGCAGTAGTATCCCGAACATACGCTAGATAAGCCAAACAACCCTTCTCAACTATGTGTTGAGCCTTTATAAAAGAAATAACTAGATTAAATGAACTAACAGATGAACCCTTCCACTCCAGCTTAGGCAATGGTAGAATAGCCGAGGTAACAATCTTGGCATGACAATCTAGAATAGCATGATATGGAGATAACCAGTCCATGCGCAGAATAATTTCAAAATCGGTCATCTCAAGGAATAAGAGATCTGCCCTAGATTCAAAACCACATAATGTAATAATACAGTACAGGTAGATCTAGTTCACAACAACAGAATCACCCACAGGAGTGGACACATAAACAGGAGTACTCAAGGACTCACGAGAAACACCCAGGAATGGAGCAAATAGAGATGATACATATGAATACGTAGATCCTGGATCAAATAATACTGAGGCATCTTTGACACAAACAGAAATAATACCTGTAATCACGACATTTGAGGCCTCTGCATCTGGTCTAGCCGAAAAAGCATAGAACCAAGCTGGAGCACCAACTGGCTGGCCTCTGCCTGGATGACCTCCACCTCTAGGACAACCCCTACCCACCTGTCCTCCACCTCTGGGTGGTCGGACTACTGGTGGAGCAACTGGTCCGGTAAGCATAGACTGCTGACCCTGCTATACTGGTCTACCCCAAAGCCTGGGGCAAAACCTCCGCATGTGGCTGGGATCCCCGCACTCGTAACACCTCTTCGGTGTGATGGGCTGCTGACTAAGTGTCTGGCCCTGGGACGTAAATACCCACTGGGAGGACCCTGAATAGTTGGTGGGCGGTAAGAACTCTCTCGGATAGCACTGAGATAAGGTCGTACTGGAGCACCTCGAGGAGGTAGTGGTGCTGGATATGGGGGTCTGCTGGACTGCCCTCTCACGAACTGACCTCTGCCCCCAGACGGAGCACCTCTGAAATCTCTAGAATACCTGAACCGCTTATCTCTTATACCATGCTCTCGGCTCCGCTGATGTACACCCTCAATCCTGCGGGGTATCTCTACAACTAGCTCATAAGAAGTACCCATCTCAACCTCTCGAGCCATAATGGCCTGAATGCCAGTATGTAAACCCGTAACAAACCTCCGCACTCTCTCCGCCTTAGTAGGGAGTATCACACGTGCATGGCGAGATAACTCAGAGAACCTCGCCTCATAATCGGTCACTGACATCTGACCCTGCTGGAGCTGTTCAAACTGAAATCGCAACTCTTCCCCTTGGGAGGGTGGAATGTACCTATCTAGGAAGATACGGGTAAACCTGTCCCAAGTTATGGGAGGAGAATCTGCTGTTCTGCCAAGAACATAAGACTGTCACCATCTACGGGCTCTGCCCTCTAGCTGAAAAGTAGCAAAGTCTAACCCATGAGACTCCAATATCCTCATGTTGTGCAATCTGTCTGCAACGATCAATGAAGTCCTGTGGATCCTCATGTCGCTCACCCCCAAAGACAGGAGGATGTAGTCTAGTCCATCGGTCCAATAATTTCTGAGGATCGGAGGCTACAGCTGCCCTTGGCTCAGGTGTAGCTGCTGCAACTAGCTGGGCTCCACCCATGGGTAGTGCACCCTAGGTCTAATATACAGCAGCTGCCTGTCCATGAGCCTGGGCGGTAGGGGTATATGCTCCTCCGCCCGCCTGAGATGTGGCTGGGTTTGCCGGAAATAAACCAGCCTGAGTCATATTGTCCATGCATCGCAGCATACAACCCATGACATCCTGAAATCCCGGTGCAAATGTGAAATCCACCGGAGCTGGCTCTGCCACAGGCACCTCACCCTACTCCTCAATAATGGGATTCTCTGCTGGACCCACTGGCGGCATAACTGGAACAGTCTTGGGATGCCCTCACCCTCTACCATGGGTTGGAGCCCTCCCTCGGCCTCTAGCAACTTGAGGAGTATCTTTTCCCTGGTATGGAACTTCATTTGAGCGCGTTCTCACTATTTGTGAGAGAATAAGACAAGGATATTTAGTGCTACATTAATTGCACGATGGAATATGAAGAAAGGTAATTTCGTAACACCCTATAGCCTCTCGAAGATAAGTACAGACGTCTCCGTACCGAACCGCAAGACTCTATTAGATCTTCTCATAACTTGTGAGACCTATGTGAACCTAGTGCTCTGATACCTTGTTGTCACGACCCAATTTTACCTATAGGCCGTGATGGCGCCAACACTATAGCTAGGCAAGCCCCGTTAATAAATTAATCATTCATTGACAAAATTTAAAACCAAAAAAAATAATAAAGCCCAAATTATACCAATGTGTGTGCCAAGACCTTGTGTCACAAGTGCATGAGCATCTAGTAGATTATACAAAACTCCAAATACTATCTGAAATGAAATAGACAGAATGTAAATATAAGAAGAGACACTGGTAGCTGTAGAACGGCTCAGAAAGGTAGCTCACCACTATGCCTCGGGATGACGTGGATATGTGATTATAGGTCCTCCACTAGAACCTGTCTCAGATCCTGCACAAAAAGTGCAGCAAGTGTAGTATGAGTACGTAAACAACGTGTACCCAGTAAGTATCAAGCCTAATGTCGAAGTGGTAGAGACCATATGACCGACTTTGACACTCACTATGGGTCAATAATAATAACTGAAATAAAATTAGGATATTTAAATCAACATGGTTTACAGAATTTACAATAATTTATTTAATCACCGGAAATAATCAAATTCCTTAGAATGTAACAATCCTCAATATATTAATTAAACTCCTTCAATTCAAATAATTTCCAATTTATCAATTAAATCTCATTTACAGGAGTAACAATTAATTCCTTAACAAGCAGAATAATAATTCATTAAATTCCAAGGATTTTCCAATTTATCAATTAGCTTCACAAGGTGAAATAAATTATTAAAGCATCGTGTAATTATTATCATTAACCACGATTTCTGCCGAGGACGTACGACCCGATCCAGAGTGTCGTGTACACTACCGAGGGATGTGCAGCGTGATCCATAGATGCATCTATCCTGCCAAGGAGTTCGGCCCGCTCCACAAGAAAGGAGGACATTTTCTTATATACCTCCGGAAGGAGAGTATATTCATTATAAGATAAATTCGGGAGGATGAACAATTTCTTCAAATAGTAATTAATTTAAACAGAAAATTAAGCATATGAGATTTTCATATTTATTATATTTCCTAACAATTCACAGTTTATATATCAAATAATTCAATTAAATAAAGAATATAATTTACTTAAGTAATGCATGCTTTGAGTCCTAAACTACCCGGACTTTAGCATTAATAGTAGCTACACACGGACTCTCGATCGTGGCTTCGATCATGGTACTCGTGCCTATGCCTTGATCGTTACTTCGATCATAGGCTCGAACCTGGACCTTGGTCATGGCCTCAATTATGGCATCGAGTCTGGTCCTTCGATCATAGCCTCAATCATGGCATCGAGCTTGAGCCTTCGATTGTGACCCTCGATCTTGGGTCTCGATCTTGGCCCTCGAGCCTTGCCTTCGATCATGGCTTCGAGCTGGACCTTCGATCATGGCTTCGATACACAAGCTCGAGCTTGAGCCTCTTCTACCCGGGGCTCGATCACAGCTCAGAATGTCCAACAGAAGAGGAAAAATTGCAGCAGCTTTTTAAGTCCAACTTTTGATCTGTTAACCATCCGAAACTTACCCGAGGCCCTCGGGACCTCAACCACATATACCAAAAAGTCCTAAAATATCATACGAACTTATTTGAAAACTCAAATCACATAAAATGACGCTAAAACCACGAATTATGCTTCCATTCAAGCTTCATGAAACTTTAAATTTCTAACTTCTACACTTGATGTCGAAACCTACCAAATCAACTTTGATTTACCTAAAATTTTACACACAAGTCATAAATGACATAACGGAGCTATGAAAATTTTCAGAACTGGATTCCGACCCTGATATCAAAAAGTCAACTCCCCGGTCAAACTTCCAAACTTTAAATTCCTATTTTTGCCATTTCAAGCCTAATTTTACTACGGACTTCCAAATAAAATTTCGATCATGCTCCTAAGTCCAAAATTAACATACGGAGCTGTTAGAATTATCAAAATTCTATTCCAGGGTCGTTTGCACATAATTAGATATCCGGTCACTATTTGAACTTAAACTTTTAATTTTTCATCAAAATTCCATATCTCGGGCTAGAGACCTCGGAATTTGATTCCAAGCATACGCCCAAGTCCCAAATCACGATACGTACCTACTGGAACTGTCGAAACACTGATCCAAGTCCGTTTGCTCAAAAGGTTAAGCAAAGTCAACTTAATTGAGGTTTAAAGCTCTAATTCACATTTTAATCCATTTTTTACATAAAAATTTTCTAGAAATCTTTATGGATTGCGCACGCAAGTCAAGGAATGATAAATAGTAGTTTTTGAATTCTTAGAATACATAATTAATTATTAAATTTAAAGATGACATTTTGGGTCATCACACACCGGCTAAGCTTGGACCCTAGGTTCAGACCAGTGAAGCAAAAGAGAAGACCCTAGTCCAAGGTAAAGCACGCATTCATAAAGGACGAGGTAACCAAACTTCTCAAGATAGGGTCCATTCAGGAGGTGAAATATCATGAATGGTTAGCCAATGTAGTTGTAGTGCCTAAAAAAGGGAACAAACTTAGAATGTGTGTGGATTATAAAGATTTGAACATAGCATGCCCCAAAGATTCCTTTCCGCTGCCCAACATCGATCGCATGATCGATGCTACGACCGGCCACGAGATCCTCATTTTTCTCGATGCCTATTCTGGGTATAATCAAATCCAGATGAACCCGGAGGACCAGGAAAAGACTTCATTTGTCACCAAATATGGAACATATTGTTATAATGTGATGCCCTTCGGGCTAAAAAATGCAGGAGCTACTTACCAACGCCTAGTAAATAAAATATTCGAAGAACAAATAGGTAAATCAATGGAAGTTTATATTGATGACATGCTAGTTTAGTCCCTGCGCGCAGAGGACCATTTGACCTATTTGCAGGAAACGTTCGAGATTTTAAGGAAATACAACATGAAGCTCAACCCCGAAAAATGTGCTTTCGGGGTCGGTTCTGGCAAGTTCATCGGTTTTATGGTGTCAAATCGGGGAATCTAGATTAAACCCGATAAAATCAAGGCCATCGAATACATCACCATCGTGGATAGGGTGAAAGTTGTACAGAGGCTAACGAGACGGATAACAGCCTTAGGCCGATTCATTTCGAGATCGTCAGATCAAAGTCACAAATATTTCTCTCTACTCAAAAAGAAGAATGATTTCGCTTGGACCCCGGAATGCCAACATGCATTAGAAGAACTAAAATGATATCTATTGAGCCCGCCACTACTTCATACTCCAAAAACAGACAAAAAACTTTGCTTCTACTTGGCAGTATCGGAAATCGCGATAAGCGGTGTCCTAGTTCGAGAAGAGCAAGGTACGTAATTTCCCGTTTATTATATAAGTCGGCCCTTAGGAGAAGCAAAAACTAGATATCGACACCTAGAAAAGTTGGCACTTGAACTGATAAGCACCTCTAGAAAGTTAAGACCGTACTTTCAATGTCACCCCATATGCGTATTAACCACTTACCCGCTACGTAATATTTTGCACAAGCCCGAACGATCAGGCTGATTGGCCAAATGGGCCGTCGAACTCAGTGGGTACGATATCGAATATCAACCCCGTACGACCATCAAGTCTCAAATTTTAGCAGACATCATGGTCGATTTCATACCAACCCTCGTACCCGAAGTCAAAAAAGAACTCTTGTTGAAATAGAGTACGCCATCGGGGTATGAACCCTTTTTACGGACGGGGCTTCTAACGTGAAGGGGTCTGGGCTAGGCATAGTTTTAAAGCCACCCACGAGTAACACTATTAGGCAATCTATTAAAACTACCAGGTTGACTAACAACGAGGCTAAGTATGAGGCCATGATTGCAGGTCTCGAGCTAGCTAAAAGCTTGGGAGAAGAAGTCATTGAAGCCAAGTGTGACTCTTTGCTGGTGGTAAATCAAGTAAACAAAACCTTCGAAGTTCGAGAAGATAGAATGCAAAGGTATTTGGACAAACTACATATCACTTTGCACCATTTCAAACAATGGACTTTACAACATGTTCCACGAGAGCAAAACATTGAGGTTGATGCACTCACTAATTTGGGATCATCAGTTGAGGAAGGTGAATTGAGCTCGGGGACTGTCGTTCAACTCTCGAGATCTGTGATCCAAGAAGGTCATGCTGAGATAAATTCTACGAGCTTAACCTTGATTTGGAGAAATAAGTATATTGAATACTTAAAGAACGAAAAGCTCCCATCGGACCATAAAGATTCAAGGGCTCTACGAACCAAAGCTACTCGATTCACGTTGACTTCAAATGAAACACTATACCAAAGGACATTCGATGGACCATTTGCAGTATGCTTAGGTCTGAGAGATACCGATTACATCCTACGTGAGGTGCATGATGGTACTTGTGGGAATCACTCTGGTGCCGATTCATTAGTCCGAAAAATAATTAGGGCAGGGTATTATTGGATCGGTATGGGTAAAGATGCAAAGGAATTTGTTTGAAAATATGACAGATGTCAAAGGTTTACACCAATGATCCATCAACCCGGAGAGCAACTTCACTCAGTCTTATCCCCATGGCCATTCATGAAATGGGGAATGGATATCGTCGGCCCTCTGCCATCGACCCCAGGCAAAGCTTAATTCATTTTATTTATGACTGACTATTTCTCTAAATAGGTTGAAGCACAGGCGTTCGAGAAAGTAAGAGAGAAAGAGGTTATAGACTTTATCTGGGATCATATCGTATGTCAATTTGGGATACCAGCCGAAATAGTGTGACAATGGGAAATAATTTGTCAGCAGCAAAGTGACGATATTCTTCAAACACCACAAAATAAGAAGGATATTATCAACGCCGTATCACCCTAGTGGAAATGGAGAGGATGAATCAACGAACAAAACTATCATTCAAAGCCTAGAGAAGAGGCTGAACGCGCTAAAGGAAAATGGAGAGAAATCCTACTCGAAGTCCTTTGGGCATATCGAACAACAACAAAATCTAGTACGGGGGCAACCCCGTTCTCATTAGTATATGGCTCTGAAGCCTTGATACCAGTCGAAGTCGGCGAACCTAGTGCTAGATTTTGATATACAACAAAAGAATCATATAACTAGGCTTTGAACACTAGCCTCGAATTATCGGACGGAAAATGTGAAGCTGCTCTCGTCCAATTGGCCGCCCAAAGGCAACGAATCGAAAGATACTATAATCGAAGAACCAAGCTCCGCCACTTTAAGCCAGGGGACTTAGTGCTAAAGAAAGTCACCCTCAATACCTGAAATCCAAACGAAGGAAAACTAGGACCAAACTTGGAAGGACCATATTAGGTTCTCGAAAACGTCATAAAGGGATCATACAAGCTTGACATTATAAACGAAAAACAACTATCAAGCAATTGGAATGTGTCGCATTTAAAACGATACTACTGCTAAGGTACGACCCTCCCATATTCGTTTACATTTCAAAACTAACAACTGCAGAAGTCCAATCAGAAGCTAAGATGGATCCTTCAATACGAAGCCTTAGGTCTGAAAGCATGCGTTGCACTCTTTTTCCCTTAGACCGGTTTTATCCCAAATGGGTTTTTCATCAAGGTTTTTAATGAGGCAACCGATGATCATGCTGTACTTTGGAAACAATATGAAAGTATCCGAGGCCTCTTTACAATAGACCTCGAATACTGGAGGACATTAGCCCTCAAATATATCAAGTTCTGATGCAAAAAGGTTATTTCGCAACAACGGGGTTCCAATAGGAAAAGTTGTAAGATCCAAATGGTCAAAACGAACCATGCTCATGTAGTTGGCTAGAGCCCTGACGCATGTATAATGACTTGAAAAGAAAGTTCTCCTCTCTACCGATATCTTATATCCAAGAAACATTCCTCTATTTTGAGATTTATTATGCAAACAAAATTAAGATAAATCTCTGACTTCGAGTTCGAATCATTCACTCGACTACTATGACTACGGGCTACTCTTACTTCGAGTTCGAGCTAGCACTCACTCGACCATTATGCCTACGGGCCACATTACTTCGAGTTCGAATTATTCACTCGACTACTAAGCCTACGGGCTAATTTTACTTCGAGTTCGAGCAAGCACTCACTCGACCATTACGCTTATGGTCTATATTACTTCGATGTCGAATCATTCACTTGACTACTAAGCCTACAGACTACTTTTATTTCAAGTTCGAGAAAGCACTCACTCGACCATTATGCCTACGGGCTACATTACTTCGAGTTCGAATCATTCACTCGACTACTAAGCCTACGGGCTAATTTACTTCGAGTTCAAGCAAGCACTCACTCGACCATTACATCTATGGGCTACATTACTTTGAGTTCGAATCATTCACTCGATTACTAAGACTACGGTCTAATTTTACATCGAGTTTGAGCAAGCACTTACTCGACCATTACGCCTATGGGCTACATTACTTCGAGTTCGAATCATTCACTCGACTACTAAGCCTACAGGCTACTTTTATTTTGAGTTCGAGCAAGCACTCACTCGACCATTTCGCCTACGGGCTACATTACTTCGAGTTTGAAACATTCACTCAACTACTAAGCCTACGGGCTAATTTTACTTCGAGTTCGAGCAAGCACTCACTCGACCATTACGCCTACGGACTACATTACTTTGAGTTCGAATCATTCAATCGACTACTAAGCCTCTGGGCTAATTTTATTTCGAGTTCGAGTAAGCACTCACTCGACCATTTCGCCTACGGGCTACATTACTTCAAGTAATATTACTCATTACTTAAAGTTCAAACGAAGTTCGAGTCCGATAATCAAAAGGCCCAAAGGCAACAAAGATTAAAATTCAAACTATCTATTTAGCTTGAAAGGCTATTTTGCTTCAAAAGAAAGAAAGATTTATATTTACAAATTTTTGTACAAAGACGGCAACTCAGCCAAAAGGAAGTTCTTTATACAAAAATCGAAAGCGGTATCAAAAGAATGCAGCAAACGACCTAAGGCCTAAATGACTCAATCTTCATTGGAGGCCATGTTCTTGGCATCTTCCTCATCTTCAGACTCCCCCGAGTCATCGGAGTCCTCCTCAGGAAAGGCCAACCTTCGAGCTTTGTTCCCCTCTGCCCTGGCGACTTCAATCTCGGCCCCAATATCAAATCTTGAGCTCTAACCTCCTCGAGAGCTTCCCTCCGAGCTTGCCATTTTGCATGTTCGACCATGCTCTTAGCTTTGGCTTGGTTAACCTCAACATTGATCCTGAACTGAGCCACTTCGGCATCGGCTCTTTTATTGGCCCCGATCACCTCAGATCTGGCCACTTCAAGTTCTTTAGCCAAATCTACTTTATCTGAAGTGGCCAAATCTAACCTATGTAGAAGCTCTTTTATCTTTTTGATTAGCCTCGAAGCATTTTCTTTCGCAGATCGAAGTTGGGCATCATACAACTCTAACAGATCTTGAACGACTTCCTTTTTTGAGGCAAGGATATCCATACACTTTTTAAATTCCTCTGCCTTGGCCAGTAGCGCATCTACTTGTGAGTTAAGCCGTCCAATCTGCTCGATCCTCTGCCGAACCTACAGAATCGGATCGTTAGTGGTTATATCTTTTTCATCTTCACTATCATGGAACATTCTGAATACCTGCTCAGCCATCTCCTCATGCTCTTCCCGAGCCGCTGTCAAATCTGCTCGAAGTTTTTTACTAAAGAGCTTGTACGAGTCACTCTTCTCAGTGAGGCTCTGAACCTCAGCATCATGTTCCTCCTGGATTCAAATAAAGGCCTCCTGATGCAACACTGAAGCCTACAAACAAAAGGAGAAATATTAGAATTACCTACAACTCTAAGTGTAAAAGAAACGACAAAAACGCCATCAGAATTACCCGATTCAAAGCATGTTGGGCCTCGTTGAAGAGACAAGCAGGCCCCACTGCATTCCTCACTGATTGATCTTCTTCAGTCACCAAGGACCAAAGGTAACTGGCAATCCCCACAGGGGGAGATAAAATTCGGGTATACTCAGGTACGGAGAGCACTATCTTCTACCTTTGTTCGGGATCGATACTCGGAGCTGGGAATCAGTCCACCAGTTTGAGCATCGGTAGAACCCGACCATGATGTTTTTTTGGGTACAGGAACTCCACCAAAATCGATAACATCCTCCGAAGCACCTGACTCGAGCCCCTCCAGAAAACTGTGGATATCGTCCGACTCCTGAATGCCCTCATAAGACCGATCCTCCAACATATTGGCCTCTCGAATCATCGCGTCCAAAATATGAGGGGATCCGCTAATGTCAACTATCCCGAACCCATCCCTTGAAATATCTTCTACTGCCCGAGAAGACCTACCCTCGGTATCCCTTTCAATCATCCTAGCCCGAGAAGGGTTAATCTCTACTTCTTCTTGTCCTAGGATTATATCCAGGGTTCCCTAATTTGCTTCCACCAAATTGGAAGACTATTGAATCACAACATTATCCCATACGCAAGCTAAATTCTCGTCTCCTTCTTCAGGCTCGTTCCTTAAATGGCGGGCCACTTCCGAAGACATAACACTAGAGCCCCCCTTTGGCTTTCGAGATTTATTAGCCGGTTTCTTCTTTTCCGAGCTCGGCGAGCCCTATACGTCTTTTCTCTTCCTTTCTTTTACCTGCTTCGAGGCAGGAACTTCTTCACCACCAGATGGGGGCCTCATAACTACATCTTTCTCGAGTCCTACAAAGGGAAAATAGGGAGATTTACCATACAAACCGATAAAAAATTTTACCATGACTGCGGGACTCCCATCGACCCCTTGATAATTCGACCCAAGCACGCTCAGAGTACGGTCTCTGCAACCCTAGACCTTCGACCCATTGTTTAAGATCCGGGATCGGTTTCGGCATCCGAGCTATGGCTATGATAAGAAAAGAAAAATGGATCAACAAAATGAAAGGCAATCACAAAATCAAAACTGGCAGACAGAAATTTTTACTCACGGCTCATATTCCATTTCTCGGGAAATGGCAAGTCATCGACAGGGATCAGGTCCGAGGTTTTGATTCGAACAAAATGGCCCATCCAACCCCGATCCCGAGTCTCGTTTATGCTCGAGAATGATGCTTTGGTTGCTCGACGAGCAAGCTTGATCTACCCTCTTTGATAAAGTTGGGGACTGTAAAGGAGCATAAGATGATTGAGGGTGAAGATACGCCCTTCGATCTTGCTCGAGAAAAATCGAAGAAGAATCACTATCATCCAAAAGGAAGGGTGGATCTGGCCGAGGGTCACATCATACCTCTTACAGAAGGCAACTATGACAGGGTCTAGAGGGCCCAGTGTGAAAGGATAATTGTAAACACTTAAGAACCCTTCGACGTGGGCAGTAATTGATTCATCAGGCGATGGGATTACCACGAGTTTATTATCCTAGTTGCATTCTTGTATGACTTTATCGAGATATTTCTCGGTAATTGAACATTGATACCTCGACATCGTCTCACATCGACCCGGTATCGGAGAAGGCTGTTCAATTTTAAAATCACCTACAGTCGAGCACCCTACCAGAACGAATTCCTCAGTGTGGGGCTCTTCCACACCCTCGCCACCAGAAGGTCGAGATGAAGAAACAGTCTCTTTTTGCGGAATAATTTTAGACGTTTTTGCCTTTTAAAATTCCGTGGACAAAGAACGGGAGTATTTGGTGCTTTACGAAAGAATTTGCAATGAAACTCACAGATTTGCAGACAGAAAACTCAGAAAAGACGAAAGGGAACTTAGAAAATTTGGAGGATTGAAGACGTAAAAGTGATGAATGGTGGAAGGAAGGACTATTTATAGATTGAAGCAATGACGGTTCAATATCAGCGGTGGCCGACCACTGTTTGACACACATTAAATGCCTTGTTAAAACCAAACCGATGGGAAAGCTATTACGTACGGCATGGTCGGGATCAGTGCAAATGTCAGCATATATCTGATCGAGCTGTTGGGAAATCATATCGTTTCTTGCCACATCCTTTTCCGAGAAACGAGAGGACTATCTGTATACGGTCGAAATAGATTAAGTCAGTCGTACGGACTGGTCGAGATGATAATACTTCGATCAAAGGATATTTATGTGATGACAGGTTGAGGTCCGAGGTAAGGGCATCGAGCTTCGAGCTCTAAGACCGATCAATGACAAGCTTGGTACCATTATCGAGCTCATATCCAAATCGAACTACGAGGCAAAACGGATATTATCGAAGATGCACAGACCGACCAACACTCACCCCGAATATCGAGACTCCAAGTAAGAATCAAGCTAGAACCAAGGCCGAGGGCTTGATCTAATACCGAGCTCGAGCCAGTATCGAACTCACATGCAAGAGCCTTTGCAACCGTACTAGGAGAGAGAATCTTGGCGGGAATCGAGGAAAAGACAATTCATTATGGGCTCTCCACTATATATTTTTTATTATAAATAAAGTAGGATCCCTCTACTATAAAGAAGGGAATCCTTGTAAGCATAAGGTCGGTAACAAAAAATATTTTGGAGGGATTAACACTTTTGGGCTCATTTACTTTGCCTTGTTTATCAACATTTCTTCTTCTTTGCCTTATATTTCATTCTATTTATTAAAAATAAATATATTTTTACTTTATTCTACAATTTGTACCAAGTTAAATTACGTGTCCTTAGAACCATACACAAATTTAACTCTATCCGATTTTTCAGGTAAACAATATTACTGACGGATTGATCGACGAAAGATAGCTTGTGAAGTCGAAGTGTAGAAGGGGTGAGAGTAGAAGGTTTGATGAAGGATTTGTCATAAATAGAAACAAGTGATGTTGATGATAATAATTCCGAAGCGGCCATGATATGGTTAACGAACAAATAACACTACTTCAATTCCCTAGCTTTATGCGATACTTCTATATATCAATTAATTGCCTACGCCATTTTGATGCATAAACGGACACATATATATACACACAATTGAAAATTAGTATGACACTATGACTATATACGCGCACACAAGGAAATATCAAGTATCCGTAGCGAAACCAGAAAATTCAATAAGGTTTACTAGCGGGCTATGCAAGAGTGTTCAAAGTTTATTTTTAATCAATAGTATATAATATTTTACCTTATATGTGGTATAATTTTTCGGCGAAGAGTGATCACTTGACCACCCTTGGGCCAACATAGCTTCGCCCCTACTAAGTATGACCAATTAGGTATATGTACACTTACCTGGAAAAACTAAAAGTAGAAATTGATATTTATAGGTTTATCCACAATGACTCCTTCAGTCTTAATTTATGTGATGGTATTTCTTCTTATGTCTAAAAATGACATATTTTTGTATTTATTATTATTGTAACATTAAATTTTATTTTATTCTTAATTAGATAATTTATAGCCATACAATTTATGACTTGTTTTAAATTATAAGTTTCTTATGTCCTTATTTTTTTTTTAACTTTTGAATCTAAATCAAACATTGTCACACTAAATGGGACGGCGAGAGTACTACTATAGACTATAATCACAAACCAAGATAATGGGCATGTTTGGAAGGTTGTTACGTATCGTTTCATAATGTATCATATCGTATTATATTGTATTGTATTGTACTGTTTGATGAATATAATATTTGGATAGACTGTATCGTTTGACATCGTTTCATGATATCACACACTAGCAATATGAAGTATAAATTTGTAATATTATAAAGAAAAATTATGTACGAGGTAGAATTATTATATAAAAAGATAGGAAAAAGGATAAAATAAGAACCTTTATTAATAATGAAGGGCGAGATGAGAGAAAAAAATAAGTTAACGACGCGACCAAATCAAATCGGTCGCTACATAAAGTGATACTTTTCGTCGTTACGTAACGATGGATTAATTCGATACAATAAAATTTTGTTGGAAAACATATTGAATTATGGAGAATAAGATTTAGATTGAGACGTGTCAAAAACACTGTCATTAAAATATTTCGTCCACACCGTGATAAATATTATTAGGCGTATCCCCATGATTCAACAAACTCTTTTAATATAATTAGGAGCAGAAACAACAAAGATTAATGAGAAGAAAACCTAGCACAGAAAAGGAAAGAAAAGTTTTTAATTCTGTTCTCTCCTTCCAACATGAAGACAAAGAGGTATAATATAGTCTAAAAGTTTGACCCAAAAAAATAAAATATAGTCTTAAAGAGAAGTAGACTATCTGTTCCATATTACAGACTATTCAAAGAAGTAGACCATCAGAAACTTTTAAGCCATCAAGGCTATTCCAAAATACGTTAAATCTTACGCCATTAAGATTGGTCCATTGACTTTTCAATACTAAAGTACAAGTCCATACTAATGAGCATTCAATTGTATGATTTATTTTGTTCCAATTGAATTCAAAAATAAATTAATTTTCTGTTACAAATATATTCAAAATAATTACTATAATAAAAACTCATTAATATAATATTAAAAAAATGAATCTAGACATAGTTTTAGAATATATTTTTTTGAGATATCAAATTAATTTTTCTATCAATCCCCCACATATCTTAAAAAGAATATTAAAAATATATATATAGTGAAATACACTTTTTGTTGAGTTTTCACAAATAGGAATAATGCATGAATCTGGTGTCTCCTGGACTATGAACCAGACCTAGATAAAATAAGATTAAACTTACAGAACAATTGGTGAAGTTAAGAACTTCTATGAACCAAGAATTCTTTTTTAAGTTTAGTGTCTTATCTATCACATTATACTCGTACACACTTTGTTGTTTGTTGCGGTTTTGCACTAATAGGCCATGCCCCCGCCTGATTTTCATAAGTGCTCTAGAAATTTTTTGCCATAAATTTCATAGGAGCGGCCCCACTTCACACTCATATAGGTCCATCCAACAAGTGTATTCTGTAGCGCAATACACCACTTATAAAAGGCTATGGATAATTGGATTAAGAGTTTAATAATCGAGCCTCCCATTCCTTGCAATCTTGCACTATATACACACACCATAGGAAGGAAAATACTTTAATAGTGCATATTTAATCAACTAATTACTTGTTATTACCCATATGAATCTACTTCATGGGATCTCCAATCACATAGGTTGGGTTACCATCATTATTGATATAACTCAAATTGGCAATAGTCCTATTCCCCTCGATGTTTCAGATATTAATTTTCTTCCCAAAGGTTTAGTTAAAGGATCGGCCAAATTCACTTCTGACTTCACATGATCTATGGAAATAATTCCATCTTTCAGCAGCTGCTTTATCACATTATGTCTCAATCGAATATGTCTACTCTTCCAAGTGGGAAATCTATTAAATTTTGATACCATAGTTCATGGTACCTCTCAAATATTCCATGACTCTTACAAATGCATTCCAATGATCATGACTCGGGTTATGAGTATATCTACTCAATCTACACACAACATATGCAATATCAGGTCTAGTAAAATTCATCAAATGCATTAGACTACCAATAATTTGAGCATATTTATTTTGATTTACAACATCTCCCTTTTTCTTTTTTAATTGACTACTAGCATCATAAGGAGTGCTTACATGTACCACATCAAAAGTGTCAATTTTTTTAAGAATTCTTTCAACATAATGTTCCTGAGTCAATATCAAGCTAATATCATGTTTTATAATTTTCATGCCTTAGAATAACGCTAGCCTTTCTTATGTATTCCATCTCAAAACTAGAAGACAGAAAAAGTTTAGTTTTACGTACCAAATCAAGGCTAAAACAAAAAATAGGCATATCATCCACATAAAGGCAAATAATAACACAAGTATCATCTACACATTTTGTATAAAAATATTTATCTACTTCAATTGATGAAAACCCATCATTAATCAATAGTTAGCTTGATCAAATTTTTCATGCCACTATTTAGATTCTTGCTTTAGACCATACAAAGATTTTAGCAATTTACATATTTTGTTTTCTTGGCCAGACACTATACAACCTCCATGTTGTTCCATGTAAATTTTCTCTTCTAAATCACCATTTAAAAATACAGTTTTAATATCCATTTGGTGAATAAAAAGTTTATAAATAGAAGTCAATGCAAGTAAAACATGAATTGAGGAAATTCTAGTTACAGGAGCATAAGTATCAAAATAATCAATATTTTTCTTTTGAGTAAACCTTTTGCAACATGTCTAGCTTTGTATTTATCAATGGAACCATCCAAATTGAGTTTCTTCTAAAAAATCCATTTATAACCAATGGGTTTAGCTCCCAGAGGTAAATCAACTAAAGTCCAAGTTTTATTTTATAAAATTGAATTTATTTCTATATCAATAGCTTCTTTCCAAAATGAGGCATCAGACGAAGAAATAACTTCAGAATATGTTAAATGGTCATTATCCACAAGATAAGTATAAAACTCATTACCAAAAGATTTTTCTTTCCTTTGTCTTTTGCTTCTTCGTAAGTCCTCACTTTCAAAATTATTTTGAATAACTGGAACATGTGAAATATTATCACTTGGAATAATAGGAGCATCACAAATATTCTAAAATTTTAAAGAAAAAACATTTTCAAAAAAATCAGCATTTTTTGTTTCAACAATAGTATTGTGTTCAAGCACATCACTTTTAACTACTAAAAATCTATATGTCGCACTACTTTCAGCATACCCAATAGGCATACAATCAGATATTTTAGACCCTATTTTCCTTTTCTTAGGATCAGGTAACATAACTTTGGCAAGGCACCCTCACAGTTTTAAATATTTCAAGTTAGGCGGATAGCCATTCCACAACTCATAAGGAGTTTTACCCATTTTCTTATAGGGAATCCTATTTTTGTAAATAGGCGGCTGACCTATTCACGACACATAAGAATAACCGTCAAATCCGAAATGAACTCACATGGTCCACAACCCAAGGAGTAGAATGCCTCTCAAGCATAAACTCCCGCACTTGCGATACTACCGTGACCTCCATATTCGGTCTCAATCTTTAATAATTAAGTGACTATCATGTCACACTTATACAAATCTCCCTGTGGGGCATGCTCCCACGACCATTCCGCTCAGGTAGCAAGGTCCGCACATCCATACCACCAGCAGTTCTAATTCTCTAGAGTGAGTCAAAAATCTGCAAATCAATATACAAAGCCTTTTCCACATGACATCTATCTCAGGTGACGCTAAAGATAATACCAACTTACTCTAAATATCTGAATCCTTCCCTGATCATCCAAGCTCTTTACATTATTGTCGACATCAACTGCAACCTTGATCCTCAACTTCCAATTTATTCTCAACTTGCCTTAGAAACATTAATATGTCCATTCATTAACGTAACAAAACCCAACAAAACTCATCCCGAGTGACCCAATCCACGAGACCACATCGTCTCAATACCCATAAACCGTCTCATATTCTCCTTAAGAGCTCAATAACATAGCCAACTGGTACACCCATTCTGCAAGACCTTCCGTGAATCCGGAGATACTCATTCCATTCCTCCAATACTGTACCGCATACCCAATAATAACATAGAACATTCTAAGTCCTTAGGCACTGTACTCAAATTATTGAACCCACCAGGATCACTATTGAGAGTCACCCACCCTGTCTTGGTCCCGAGTATAAGCCAAACTCTAGCGCTCTGCCAGCACGTGGACACCCTATCAAAGAAGCACCCAATTGAATTCTTTTCCCTTGTACATTTCTTCCACCAGAAGCAGAAACTCTGAGTCTTCTCAAAATTGAACATGAACCGATAAGGCCCAAGTATAGCACACATTCCTCCAACACTTCGCTCAAATTGCCACTGATGTTTTCTTTCCTTAGTCTTAATAACCCACCAATATGCCGATAACTAGAAACCTCACAAGTAGACAACCATGCAATCCAATTGTAGTGGGTGGGGCTCTCCCACTTAGCTTGAAGCTACAATTACATAACCCCGGAACCCACCAATATTCCTCCTTCCTCATAGATATGAGCTTGCACATTCGACATGCCAAATTTCTCGAAATGATCCTGTAAAACATTTCGTGAACATTCTGAATCACTAGCCACATTCTCATATTCGACCTCTTACTGGATAGCTAATAGAATCCTTCCTAGAAGCTCTGTTAACACCATGAAATCAGTAAACCATCCTGAGCTCGTGCTCATTCATCAACTGTACAAGTCTGTTCACTCCCTATTGACCTCAACTAAAGGTGCGATAATACATTTTAAATCCGAAGTCATGTTCCATCCCTCTTCATATCAAGAAACTCCCTTCTGTCGTATCCAACCTTCCTCAGTATAGCAGCCAATATTCCCAATTAGTACGTAGACCTAGTCATTGTCCACCATAAATCCCAAATCACTCAAAACTTTCCCCAAGGTGTGTAGCTATCCTACCACAGAACCCATACGAAACTCTGCCACTCTCCCACTTTGGTCAAACCCTCTCCTTCAGGCAACTCCTGACTTTTGCTTTTCATACTTAACCTACTAGTAACCCAACCACCGTGATATACCCTTCCGCCATGTCCTGCCTCAACCTTCGCTACCCAGTTGTTGCCTTAAATCAAAATCCATCTCTGTAGCACTTAGATTAATAGATCGCTACAAACTTTAAACCTCCCTGAAGATCACCTTTCTCAAGACATCAACAGTAGGAACATCGATTCGATTCTGAACCACAGCATACCGCGATCTCTGACAGACGCTTCCCCAGCACCATTCCACCGTACCCTGCCACGAAGGCGAATTGAAGAAAACCATAATACCGGTGAACTTAACACATTCAACAAGGACAACGACGCCACATCATAGATGAAAATTTTTCCATGCTCGAAAATACCAAGTCTCGTTACTCCATCAACCCAACCCAAAACATGCATAGTCTGATTGCCTTTCCTCTGCTGGAAATAAAACGCTGAACCTCTGAATCATGCACTGAGAAAAACCTCTTTTCAGGTCATTTACTGTCCCGACACATAGACAAGCATTTTACCATTACATTAATAATATGTGATAACAACTCATGAATTATCATAACAACCAGTGCCCAACTTCAAAACCATAGGAGTTTCTGATACTGAGCTGAAATGACAGGAAAGCCTTCCGCAGGGTGTCCACCAGAGCCCAAACAATTATGCAGGGAGAAACATCCTACACCACATATGTAGCACCATTAAAATTCCTCGACTCCCAATTGATAACAAGCGCTTCACGTCGCATAAGATTGAGTAGGAAAGAAATAAAGGCACAAGCCTCAAAGAAATCAAATAGCACGATGAGGAATCAAGAAGGGAAGTGCTCCTATCAACCATGTAGCCTCTCGAAGATAAGTACAAATGTCTCTGTACCAATCCGCAAGACTATACTAGACTCGCTCATGACTCGTGAGACCTAAGTGAACCTAGTGATCTGATACCATGTTGTCACGACCCAAAATCTATTAAAGGTCGTGATGGTGTCGAACACCGCTGTGAGGCAAGGCAACAATAAATACTCAATTTAGTTCTCATTTTAATATTTTAAAATCATATTTTCCTTCCAGTAAATAGTAAAAGATGGAATTTACAGAGGAAATGATAATATTTCTTAGAATTTCAATACAGAACAACTTATAATCACCCCAAAACCGGTGTCACAAGTACATGAGCATCAACTAGGAATGTGAAATAAAATACAACATTTGTCCGGAATACAAATTTGGACAGGAGAAATATGAATACTCTAAAAGAGAGTCTGTCAGCTGCGGGTCGTAATGTGGAATGTAGCTCACGTAAATCCCTGCATGTATACATGCCTCTGCTCTCACAAGGCCACTAGTCACATATTTACCTGCACAAAAATTTGTAGCAAGTGTAGTATGAGTACGTAATCAACATGTACCCAGTAAGTATCTAGCCTAACCCTAGAGGAGTAGTGACGAGGGGTCTACATCGACACTCACTAGTGGTCTAATAACATCAGGTACAGTAAAGAGATAAGTAAATATGAGGCAGAGTAAATAAATGAGGTAAATAAGTAATAAATCACGTGGTACAAATTCCCCCTCTTTACGGGGAACTCAAGTTCTCCATTAGAAATTCCCTCCTTAACTGGAGCATATATATATAGATATAGTGGATCTCATCAGATAGATCGTCTTAACTCAAATTGGGAAAACTCACAGATACACTGGCTTCTTGCCAAATATTACACATGAATCCATGAGGATATGATATAGGAAATGCCGAGGCGTACTGCTCGATCCAACATAAATATTTAAATTGTGCATTGTCGAGGGTCGAATGGTCCGAACCATAGATACATCTATTAAACTACTAAGGCGAACGACCCTTTCCCATGAGAGTGTAGTACACAATCCCTACCGAGGCGAACAACCCGATCCCATAAGAGTGTGGTACATAAATCCTGCCAAGGCGAATGACCCGATCCCATTAGAATAAGAAGCTTTGATGGGTTCTTGACCCCACTCACGAAAACATACCGTAAGAGGAGTAAAGTTATTTGGTGACTAATCATGAAATCGTGAAGTCTCTACAATAGCAAGTCTAGTCTCATGTAGAAATGTAAAACAGAGGAATTTAATAGATGAAAACATGCTCAAATAGTGTAGCAACATCATGATGTGAACCTAAGCCTACCCGGGCAATAACATGAATGTAGCTACGTAAGAGCTCTTGTCACCTCGCGCACACGTAGCCCTCACAACAAGTAGCACACATCAACATACAACACCTAGAGGTATTTTCCCCCTCAAAGAGTTAGACAGGAGACTTACCTCGTCTCAACGCTTGCTTTCCGGTCCAAAATTATGCTTTAAATCCTCACTTGGTTCCAAACGACCCGAAGCTAGTCAAATGTTATATAAAATAGTCAATACATGCTCAAGAGTTCACATCCTAACTATTAAAGTGATTTTCCAACCCAAATTGCAGAAATTCCTAAAATTTACCCCCGGGCCCACGTGCCCGGATTCCGAAAATATTCGAAGATAACTACTACCCATAACATCAGGAACTCAAATATATGATTTGTTCTCAATTCCATGTCCTAATTCGTGGTCAACATCCAACAATACCAATTCTAGGTTTTCTTATAAAAACTCCCACAATTTCTACCAAATTCCATGCTTGAATCCATATAAAAATCATGTATTTAACCCAAAATAGATGGGGATAACTTGCCTTGCCATTGATGATAAAAACCTCCATTTGAAGCTCTCCAAAAAATCGCCAAACCAAGTGAAAAATGGGAGGAAAATGGTTTTTAAAGAAACCTTACTACCCATATCGAATTCATCTCCTGCGGTCTTCTAGCCGCTCCTACGGCTCCGCATCTGTGGAAGACCCATCGCAGATGCGGCTCCAGCTCAAACCAACGGCCCTCGCTTCTGAGCCCAAGGTAGCGCACCTATGCTCACGCTTATGCGGTCCTCTGTAGCCTTGACCCCCTAGCCGTTTTTTTGGCTCCGCACCTGCGGCCAAAACCTCGCAGGTGCGGTTACCCCAGAAAATAGATGCTTCAGCTCTCCTTCCAAGTCCAAACTCGATCCGTTAACCATCCAGAATCCACCCGAGGCCCTCGGGACCTCGACCAAATATACAACACGTCCCAAAACATATCGCAAACTTAGTCGAGGCCTCAAATCACGCCAAACAACATCAAAACTACAAATCACCCTCCAATTCAAACTTAATGACCTTTGAAATTCCAAACTTGTATAATCGATATCAAAACCTATCAAATCACGTCCAATTAGCCTCAAATTTTGCACACAAAATCATAATTGATGTTACGCACCTACTCCATCTTCCGTAATCTGAATCCGACCCCGATATCAAAAAGTCCACTCCCGGTCAAATTTTCCAAAAAGCTTCAAATTTTCAACTCTTGCCAAATGACCACGAAATGACCTACGAACCTCCAAATCCACATTCGTTCGCGCTCCTAAGACCAGAATCATCATACAAAGCTATTCCTAGACTCGGAATCCCAAACGGACATCGATAACATTGAAATACACATCAACCGAATTTTAGTTTTTGAAATTCTTCCAAAATTCCAACTTCCACAATAGGCGCCGAAATGCTTTCGGGTCATCCAAAACCCGATCTAGATATACGCCCAAGTCCAAAATCATCATATGAACCTGTTGGAACCTTCAAATCCCAATTCCGAGGTCGTTTACTCAAAAATTACAATTTAGTCAATTCCTCCAACTTAAGGCATCCAAAATTAGAATTTTCTTTCCAAATCAACTCCGAACTTTCCGAAATTAAATTCCGACCATGCGTACAAGTTATAATATCTGAAGTGAAGCTACTCAAGGCCTCAAACCGTTGAACGATACACTAAAGCTCAAAACGACCGGTCGGATCGTTACACTATATTTTCTTTATGCTACACCATTTGATTGTGGAGAATATGGAGGTGTTATCTCATGAATTATGCCTTCTTTCTCACAATAATCATTCAACAAAATAAGTTCACCATATCTATCAGATCTAACTCTTTTGATTATCTTATCTAATTGATTTTCTACTTCAGATTTATAAATTAAAAACTTATCAAAAGCTTCATCTTTATTCCTCACCAAATAAACTTTTGTATATCTAGAAAAATCGTCTATAAAAGTCGCATAATATTTTTTTCCTCCTCTAGTCATAGTTTGTTTCAAGTCTTCAAAATCAGTATGGATTAAACTTAACAATTTAGATTCTCTAAACACAGAAGCACATGATTTCTTAGTTTGTTTAACTTCGGCACAAACTTCACACTTATCAATATTTGAAAAATTAATATTTGAAATGAGACCTTCAGAATCCATTTTCTTCATATAAGGTAAACTAACATGTCCTAATATAGAAACCTTCAACCCCCACTTTTCCTAATAATACCACAGAGACCAAATTGGCTCGGATACTAGAAATGTGCAACTTATCATTTAATGCCAAAGTTTTGCCACATGTGAGTTTGAGAAGAACTTTGCCTTTTACAAGAAATTGAGTAGTGTAATGACCCGACTTATCGTTTTGAGAATTAGCATCCCGTTCAGCTGTTTAAGACCTCGAGCAACTTCGTAATGCGTATTATGACTTGCGTGTGTACTCGAGTGTGGTTTTCGGACGATTCAGGATCCAATTGGAAGAACAATTCTTATTTAAGAAGCTTAAATGAAAAGAGTTAATCAGAGTTGGACTTTTGAGCAAATTACTCCAGAATGGTTTTTTGGTGATGTTAATAGTTTTGTAAGATGATTTCGTACTTAGGAGTATGTCAGGATTTGGATTTGTAAGTCCGTAGGGCAATTTGATGCATTTTGGCGAAAGTTGGAAAATAGAAGATTTTTAGAAAGTTTGACCGGGAATTGAATAGGTTTGTTATATAATTTATGACTTGTGTACAAAATTTGAAATTAATCAGACTTGAGTTGATAGGTTTCATTATCGAATGTAGAAGTTGGAATTTGATAGTTTTATTTAAGCTTGAATTGGGGTGTGATTCATGTTTTTAGTTTTGTTTGATGTGATTTGAGGAATATACTAAGTTTTTATGATATTTTAGGACTTGATGGTATATTTTGGTTGAGGTCTTGAGGGCCTTGGGCGGATTTCGATGGTTAACGAAATTTAGTTTAGATGTTTATAGAATGTTTCGACGTCGCTTCTTCAAGAATAAGTGGTAATACATTAAAACACTGAGCTCCAAAATCAGTTTTGATTGAAACATTAGATCCGTATTGAAATTTTGGAGCCATAGCAAAAAGAATTATCGAATTAGGACATCGTATGAGAGAGTTATGACCATTTCCGTGTCGGAAAATATTTTCCGTCAGCGTCCAGGGTAGCATGGGGTTCTATCCCTGGCGTTTGGACTTCTGGAGTTTTGGAATAGGCACCACAGGCAGCGCCCCACAGCACCTATGGAACTACAAACAACACATGCTCTACAAACGAGGGTTTTCTGCCATTTTTGACAAAAATATAGTTGGGGAGCTCAGTTTGGGCGATTTTCAGAGGCAATGTTCTTTACTCTCTTGTGATTATATTTTATAAATCTATGGTTATATTCATCATTTAATTTGAGTTTTGATGGAAGAAATTGAGATTTGAGCAAAATCTTTCAAATACAAAAAATTTAGATTTGGAGGTCGAATCGTTATCAGAATTTGATAAAATAGGTATGGTTGAACTCGTATCGGAATGCGTGTTCGGATTTCGTCAAAATTCTATCGGGATCCAAGAGGCGGGCCTCGTGTTAACCTTTAGTTGACTTTTTAATGTGAAATTTTAAGTCGACGTTTTATTATCCGGATTGCTTCCGATGAATTTTAATGAAGTTATACAACCAATTTGGATAGATTTGAGCTGTCCGGAGGTCAATCCAATCAAGAAAGCTATTTTGGAATATCGGCCTAACTATAAAAAGGCAAGTATCTTGTCTAACCCTGAGTGGGGGAATTACCCCTTAGACATTGAGTCTTATGTGAAAATTGTGTGATTAGAAGCCGTGAAATCGAGGTGACGAGTACATACTCGGGCTTATATGTGCAAATTTAATTGGTTTAAACTCTTAGGCATTTTATGTATTAAATTGGATAATTGTTGGCATTTAGTAAATTCTTGAATTGGCATGCCTAATTCCTTATTTTCGAGTTTATATTTTATATGATAATTTGGTGTGATTGTCACTTGGATTTTTATGTGAATTCCGTGTGTTTGTTGATTTGATATTTTCTTGGAAGTAAATTCACTATGGATTCCTTATCTGCAAATAATTATTAAATAAGTTTAAAATGAGGCATTAATATATATATATTTATTAAAATTTGGATTAAAGAACGTGTTGTCCTATGCTGAGTTACGTTTCCATCTCTGTTGTTGTTTTGAGATTTTATATACATGTGGAGCCTTGGGGTATTTTTCGGAAAATTTATTGATTTTGTTATATCTTTGGAATTGGTTGTGGCCTATGGGAAAATTGTTATATGAATTATTGTATTGTGTTGTCTTGATAGTATTCTATGTAAATTGTTATGTGATTGGAGTTATTATTATGAGGACATAAGGGTGGGAATAAGGGTGGCATTGCACTGTGCTTATGTGTGGTGGGATATTGTCTGGGCGGAGTGATAAAGGTGGCTATCATACGGAGTGATAAGGGTGGCAATAAGAGCGATAAGGGTGACAACATGAGAGATAAGGGGTGGCTATATTAGCGATAAGGGTGGCTATATGAGCGATAAGGGTGGCTATTGATATTATCAGGGCGGAGGGATAAGAGTGGCTATTTATATTGCCAGGGCGTGGAAATAAGGGTGGCTATTATTATGGAGTGATACGGATGGCTATAGGAGAGATAAGGGTGGTTATTGTGAGGGATGATATGTGATGATGTTGGATTATTGTGTTGGTGATTTTTATGTGATGTTGTAATTTTTTTTTGTTTATTTTATCTCTTGTGCAACTTGTCTTGTTGTTTCGGTAAAATTAATAATAGTCTGATTCATGTTGAAATTGTGAGCTTGTGACTATTGGCGGGTGGTTCATATTATTGGCACATGAACTGTCTGTGCAGATGTGATATGAAATGTGGGCACGAGGTGTCGGAAAAATATGATGATTTAATTATTGGCACATTAGTTGTTAGTGTGGTTATGAAAGAAATATTGGCAAGAGGTGCCGGGGAAAATATGATGAATTTATTATTGAAACGTGAGTTGTCCGTGCGGTTGTAATAAAAATATGGGCACGAGGTGCCGTGGAAATATGAAAGTGGGCCGAGACCCGTATCTCTGATTGTGAAATGAGGTGTCATAGAGTGACTTTTATTTGAAAGAATTATATTCAAAATACTTTTTTGAAAGAATTATATTCGAAAGATATGTATTTGAAAGAATTATACTTGAAAGATATTTATTTGAAGGAAGTATATTCGAAATATATTTATTGGAAGGGATTATACTCTAATGATTTTTGTTTGAAAAGATTATAGCTGAAAGATGTATATTTTGAAGGACTTGATTATTGGTTGTAGTTGTGTTCATTATTTCTTTGAGCAATATTTATGGTGTTCTTGCTGCCTTGTTGTTTACATCACTAGTTGATTATTTTTGCTATCACTGCTATTTGTTTTCTATTATTTTTGTATACTATATTGCATAGGTTATTAGACTAGTGAGTGTCTTAACTGTACCTCGTCACTATTCTACCGAGGTTAGTCTTGATACTTACTGGGTGCCGACTGCGGTGTACTCATACTATACTTCTACATATTTTTGTGCAGAGCCAGGTATTGGAGATATCAGATTCGGACAAAGGTTAGAGTGTGATCGCAAGGATTTAAGGTAGAACTGCTTGGTCGTCGCAATCCCTTGGAGTCTTTCCATTTTATTGTATTGTTAACTCTTATTCGAACAGTATTGTATATTCAATCTTTGAGATCATTGCATGTACTCAGTTAGAGTTCGTGACTCAGTATTACGAGTCTTGGGACGTTGTTATGAATATTTCCACTATTAGTTTTGACACTTGTATTGAATTCAAAAAAGGGACTTGAATTGTTATTATAGTCGGCTTACCTAGTCTTAGAGACTAAGTGTCATCACAATGCCTGTGGTGGGATTTTAAGTCTTGACAAGTTGGTATCAGAGCTCTAGGTTCAAAGGTTCTACGAGTCACGAACGAGTCTAGTAGAGTCTTGCGGATCGGTACAGAGATGTCTGTACTTATCTTCGAGAGGCTACAAAACTATTAAGAAATTTCCACTTCTTTCATTCATGTCGTGCGGATTTGTTGGTTTTGGAACTTGAGCCTTTGTATCTCTATTCTCTCACAGATGGTAAGGACACGTGCTTCCGGGCCAGCTGAGTAGACACCCGCGCATACTGTTAGGGTCGCAAGAGTTTGGGGTCGAGGTAGAGGCCGAGGAAGGGCACGTGTCACAGCTGGAACACCGGTTAGAGGGGAAGTTGAGGAGCCGCCGGTAGCTACAGTTGGGGGACAGGCACCAGAGACACCTTTTGTTGCCCCCGGACTTCAGGAGACTTTAGCACAGTTACTGAACATGTTTGGTATATTAACTTAGGCAGGATTGATCTCTGTTGCACCAAATATTTCACAGATTGGGGGAAGAGTTCAGACTCTTATCGCCCGTACTCCAGAGAAACAAGTTCACATTGGTCAGGTTCCGGTTGTGGTACCGGAACGACCTATTATTTCGATTCAGCCTGAGGTCAGGCAAGAGACGTCAAAAGAAGAACAAAAGAGACTTGAGAGATTTAAGAGGTATAGTCCACCTACTTTTAGTGGCACAACTACCGAGTATGCCCAAGGATTTCTAGAAAATTGTCACTGTATTCTCCACACCATGGGTATTATGGAAGTAAGTGATGTTGCCTTTACTACATTTCAGCTGTAAAGAGCAGCATATCAATGGTGGAAAGCTTATGACGAGGGCAGACCAGCCGATGCAACACCGCCAACTTGGGCTTAATTTTCATAAATGTTTTTGAAAGAGTTTGTTCCCTAGAATCTTCGAGATGTGTAGCGCACAGAGTTTGAACGATTGCGTCAGGGAACCATGACGGTGTCAGAATATGCTATCAAGTTCAGTGAGTTACCCCGTCATGCACCTATCTTGGTTCCTACAGTTAGAGAGCGAGTCTATAGATTCATCGAAGGGCTCGATTATGATTTTAAAATATGTATGGCTAGAGAGTTGTAGACTGACATTCCATTATCAGAAAGTAGTAGAGATTGCCAAAATGTTAGAACGTGTTCGAAGTGAGGAAAATGAGTGTAAGGAGGTCAAAAGGTTTCGGAACTCTGGAGGATTTAGTGGATTCTACTCCGAAGCTATGACTCATCATGGCGGAGGCTCGGGCAGTCGGTCAGCCTAGTCCGCAATTTAGAGTACTCGTAGTACTCCAGTTAATACTTTCAGTGCACCACTGGCACGAGGTTCTTACCGTGGTTATTCTAGTTACCCGGCACAGACTCAGTACGAGCAACCGCAACCTCAAAGGGGTTGTTATGCATGTGGTGATACTAGGCACATCATGCGAGATTGTCCCAAATTTGGGAGAAGCGTATTTCATCGAAACACTCAAGCTACAGGCTTTATTCCAGTTACTACCCCACATGTACATCCAGTTAGGGGTGGAGGACAGGCAAGTAGAGGGCGCCTAAGAGGGAGAGACCCAACCCGTTGATATAATTGCTATGGTATGGCTGAGTCCGTTACACCAGATGATGTCGTTACATGTATGATTTAATTTATAATAAAAGGATCACTATTCTTATTTTGATTCTATTCCGATAATCGAGGTAAAAGAGCTCCTTTCATGCTCCTTATATGGTGGATTTGTGAATTTGTAATCCACTCCCGTGTTTATCCCTGTTGGGAGATTTGATGGTGTTAATCCGTGTCCATCATTTTTGTTTTGTACATTATTGTGGGCTCTGAGTCCAAAAGTGACTTTTTATTACTCACTACAATAAGTTTTGATGTAATTTCGGGATAATTGATTACAATTTTATGAATTATATGCCCTACCGGTATGGGAGTTTATTATATGTAGTGAAATTATTTCACGAAATTTATTAAAAAAGAAGAAAGAAAAGAAATAGAAAATTTCAGTTGGCACAATGTGCAAAGTACTCATGATTCAAAATTGAGGATGGGATCCTCGAGATTTATTGTGATTTGATATGTTTAACTCGAGCTACGTGCCGCGGTGGAAGTTATATCAGGATGAGATCCATGTGGTTAAATTCATGTGTTTTAAATTCTCCCTTTGTGAAATTTAATTTGCACTATAGTACTGATACGGAGTCATGCCTGTTAGACTTATTTGATAATTCTTTTGTGTGTTTCTGTGCATATTTAGCCATATTCATGCTATAATTATTGATTTTTAGCCTACGAGGTAAGTGCCCAGGTGGCGTTAAATGTGACTCGTTTAGTCGGATAAATAATTATGAGGTCTTCATGCCTCACATTTTGCTTCAAGTGTTGTGAAAATTTGAAACGAGGTTTTGGTTAATATGAGGTTAATTGACGATGCTGAAATTGATTATGAACAACTATTATGACCAGAGATGTGGTTATGGGCATACATATGATGTGTGCGTAGGCACGAGTTACTACAACCGATTGAGATAATACAGTGTGTTGATGTGAAAATTAGGCCTATTTAAAATGTTTGGAGTGTAAGAAAAATTGGTTTTAAAGTTATAAGAATGGATGAAAGAAATAATCTTCAATTGAGATGGTGTTGTCGGACCCATGTTAAAATTTTGGTGACGTAGAATCACCTGCGAGTATGTGTGTAGGAACACACTCAGTAATCTAATGTCCTAAGAATAATTCTTGGCACGTTCGAGGACGAATGTATGTTTAAGAGGGGAGAATGTAATGACCCGACTTGTTGTTTTGAGAATTAGTGCCCCGTTCAGTGGCTTAAGACCTAAAGCAACTTCGTAATGCGTATTATGAATTACGTGTTTGGTCGAGTTTGGTTTTCGGATGATTCAGGATCAAATTGGAAGAACAATTCTTATTTAAGAAGTTTAAATGATAAGAGTTGACCGGAGTTTGACTTATGAGCAAACGACTCTGGAATGGGATTTTGGTGATGGCAATAGCTTCGTATGGTGATTTAAGACATAGGAGTATGTCCGGATTTGGATTTGGAAGTATGTAGGGCAATTTGACGCATTTTGGCGAAAGTTGAAAAATAGATAATTTTTAGAAAGTTTGACCGGGAATTAACTTTATTGATATCAGGGTTGAAATCCGATTCTGAAAATTTGAATAGGTCTATTATGTCATTTATGACTTGTGTGCAAAATTTAAAATAAATCGGACTTGAGTTGATAGGTATCGAATGTAGAAGTTGGAATTTGATAGTTTCATTTAAGCTTGAATTGGAATGTAATTCGTGTTTTTAGTGTTTTTTGATGTGATTTGAGGCATCATCTAAGTTTATATGATGTTTTAGTACTTGTTGGTATATTTGGTTGTGATCATGGGGCGGATTTCGGATGGTTAACGGAATATAATTTGGATATTTCTAGAATTTTTCGACTTCGTTTCTTTAAGAATAAGTGGTATAACATCAAGCAAATGAGCTCCAAATTCAGTTTTGATTAAAGCATTTGATCCGTATTGAAATTTCGGAGCCATAGCAAAAAGTATCGTCGAATTCAGACATCGTATGAGAGAGTTATGACCATTTCCGTGTCGGGAAATATTTTCTATCATCGTCAGTTTCTAGGGTAGCATGGGGCGCTATCCCTGGTGCTGGGACTTTTGGAGTACGTACTCAGGCTTATTTTCTCAATTTTTATTGGTTTAAAGTCTTAGGCATTTTTATGTATTAAATTGGATAATTGCTGACAGTTAGTAAATCCTTGAATTGTCATGCCTCATTCCATGTTTGTCGACTTTGTATTTTATATGATAATTTGGTGTGCTTGTCACTTGGATTTTTATGTGAATTCCATGTGTTTGTTGATTTGATGTTTTCTTGGAATTAAATTCATTATGGATTCCTTATTTGCAAATATTTATTAAATAAGTTTAAAATGAGGCATTAATATATATTTATTAAAATTTGGATTAAAGAAGGTGTTATCCTATACTGAATTACTTTTCCATCTCTGTTGTTTTATTGAGGTTTTATATACGTTGTGTGGAGCCTTGGGCTATTTGTTGAGAAATTTATTAATTTTGTTGTATGTTGTTGTCCTGATAATATTCTGTGTAACTTGTTATGTGAGTGGAGTTATTATTATGAGGACATAAAGATGGCATTCCACCATTAACATTATGTGAGAATTAGGGTGGCATTTCACTGTGCTTATGTGTGTTGGGATATAGTCCGGTCAGAGTGATAAGGGTGACTATTATACGGAGCGATAAGGGTGGCAACATGAGCGATAAGGGGTGGTTATAGGAGCGATAAGGGTGGCTATTGATATTGTCAGGGCGGAGGGATAAGGGTGGCTATTGATATTATCAGGGCGGAGGGATAAGAGTGATTATTGATATTATCAGGGAGGAGGGATAAGGGTGGCTATTATTATGAAGTGATATGGGTGGCTATAGGAGAGATAAGGGTGGCTATTTGTCAGAGATGATATGTGATGTTGTGGGATTATTGTATTGGTGATTTTTATGTGATTTTGTGATTTTCCTTGTGTTTATTTTTTCTCTTGTGCAACCTGTCTTATTGTTTTGGTAAAATTAATAATAGTCTGATTCATGTTAAAATTGTGAGCCTATGACTATTGTCGGGCGGTTTATATTATTGGCACGTGAACTGTCCATGTAAATATGATATGAAATATGGGCACGAGGTGCCGGATAAATATGATGATTTAATTATTGGCACGTGAGTTGTCCGTGCGGTTATGAAAGAAATATTGGCACGAGGTGTCGGGGAAAATATGATGATTTTATTATTGGCACGTGAGTTGTCCGTGCGGTTGTGATAGAAATATGGGCACGAGGTGCCGTGAAAATATGAAAATGGGCTGAGACTCGTATTATATTCAAAATATTTATTTGAAAGAATTATATTCGAAAGATATGTATTTGAAAGAATTATATTTGAATGATATTTATTTCAAGGAAATATATTCGAAATATATTTATTGGAAGTGATTATTGTGATGACCCAAAAGGTCATCTTATATTTTAGAACTCGAATCTGCGCTCTTAAACCTTAAAAATCTCATTTTTACCCTCCTCGATTTGCATGCGCAGTCCGGGAAGGTTTCTGGAAAGCTTTTTTGTTGAAAACTAATGAAAATAAGAATATTTGCCTTAAAAGTTGATTTTAGTTGACTTTAGTCAATATTTTTGGTAAACATGCCCGGATCCATGCTTTGACGGTACCGGTAGGTCCGTATCGAATTATGGGACCTGGACATATGCCCGAAATCGAATTCGAAAGTCCATAGCTTGAATTATGAATTTTTGATGAAAATTAAAAGTCTGGAAAATATTTGTTTTTAAGCATTAATTGATATTTGGCATTGTTAGTATCGGGTCCGTATTTTGGTTCCGGAGCCCGGTACAGGTTCATTATGATATTTAAGACCTGTCTGTGAATTTTGGTGAGAAACAGAGTTGATTTGACATGATTCGGACATCCAGTTGAGAAAATAGAAATTTTAAACTGTTCTTGAGAATTTCATTTGATTTGGTGCTAAATTCGTAGTTCTAGGTGTTGTTTTGGCGATTTGATCATGCGAGCAAGTTCGTATGATATTTTTATACTAGCTTGGCAGCATATACTCTTCGCAAACGCGACAGTGCTCTCGCGAACGCGATGAACACTGTCGCCCAGCACTTAACAGAATCCAAACACGGGATTTAGCCAAAAATTTATTTTTCTCAAAAACCAAACAGTGTGAGGTGATTTCTCAAGAGTCATTTCTTCCCCAAAGTGTTGGTAAGTGATTCTAAACCATTTTCTTTCAATTACCCATTACATTTCTTGAATTATCAACCTAAAATCTAGAGTTTTCATGATAGAATTAAGTGTTAGGGTAGAAACTAGGAATTTCGGAAATTTGGGGATTTAGACCTCAATTTGAGGTCGGATTCCAAAACCAATTATATATTCGGGCTCGGGGTGAATGGGTAAATGGATTTTGGTCCGAACCTCGGGTTTTGACCAAGTGGGCCGAGGGTCCATTTTTCGACTTTTTGGAGAAAAATTTGGGAAATTTAATTTACGCAATATAATTGATTCCTTTAGCAATATTTGATATTATCGAGTCATTTTTGAATAGATACGAGTGGTTTGGAGGTGAATTCCAAAGTAAAAGCTATGATTGAGAATTAAGTGGCCTTCGGAGCGAGGTAAGTGTTGTGTCTAACCCCGACTTGAGGGAATTAGGAACCTTAGATTACTTGCTAAGTGAAATCCATGTGAGCGGCGTATATGTGAGGAGACGAGTACTGCCGCCAATTTACCTGTTTTCCATGTTTCTCTGTTTTTCTTATATTGTCTCTTTCCTATGCGTAATTGCTACGTATTATACTAGTGTTGTTCAATTTATCATTCTTATCATGTTTACGGATTTTCTGGTGATAATTGAGTTTTTATTTTAAAGTTGAGATTGATATTATGGAACCAAATGTTGAAGTAAGGTTTGTACTTGCTATTCTATCTCCCTGTTGTTATTTATGCATTGCATTATAGTAAGGGAGAGTGTTAATGCACGAAGGGTGATGCCGTGCCATATTGTGAGTGTTAATGCACGAAGGGTGATGTCATGCCATATTGTGAGTGTTAATGCACGAAGGGTGATGGCGTGCCATATTGTGAGTGTTAATACACGAAGGGTGATGTCGTGCCATATTGTGAGGGTTAATGCATGAAGGGTAATGTCGTTCCATGATATGAGAGTTAATGCACGAAGGGTGATGCCGTGTCGTTTCTATTAATTTTATGGTGAGATTGAGAGTAAAAGCACGAAGGGTGATGTTGTGCATTTTTCTTTACTGTATTCACTATTCATGTTGATTCATGGTATATTGACTGCTCCGGTGATCATTCTGTTGTAGTTCTTTATCTTGTATTCCCCTCAGTATGTTTCCTCTCCCGAAATTTCCTGTTTAGTTCTTCATTTTTGTTATTTTTATATACACTGTTAAATTGTACAGGTTGATTTGTAGGTGCCTTGCCTTAGCGTCGTCACTACTTCGTCGAGGTTAGGATCGACACTTACCAGTACATGGGGTCGGTTGTACTGATGCTGCACTCTGCACTTTCTGTGTAGATTTTGATACTGGCTCAGGTTGATCGAGACTTTGCTATTGGTCCGTTGTTCGGAGACTCAAGGTAGATCTGTCGGCGTTCACTGACCATGAAGTCCCCATCTATCTTTTATGTCATACTGTTTTCTTTCATTCAGACAGTTGTATTTCTTTCAGACTATTACTTGTAGTAAATTTTAGGATGCTCGTAAATTATGACTCCAGATCCGGGTGGTAGTAATTAATACAGTTTTATGATATTCTGCACTTATTATATTTTATCTTAGTTAATTATTGTTAATTACCAAATGGGAACAAGGAATTAGTTTAATAATTTTCTAATGTTGGCTTGCCTAGCAATTGAAATGTTAGGCGCCATCACGGTCCCGTCAGTGGGAAATTTTGGGTCTTGACAATTGGTATCAGAGCACTAGGTTTCCTAGGTCTCACGATTCACTAGCAAGCTTAGTAGAGCCTGGAGGATCGGTACGGAGACGTCTGTGCTTATCTTCCAGAGGCTATGAAGTTTAGGAACAAGTTTCACTTATATTCTTCTCGGTCGTGTGATTTTGCTTTCTCAATACTGATTGAACTCTTCTGCTCTTATTCTCTCGCAGATGGCGAGAACACGTACGCTTCTTCAGCTGAGCAGCTGCCAGAGCCTCCAGTGACAGCTCCTACGCGGGGCAGAGGTCGAGGCCAAGGCCATGCTAGAGGCCGAGGCAGGGGCAAGGCTCAGCCTTGAGCCCGAGTAGCAGCCCCCAGCAGTGGAGCCTCAGATAGAGCTTGACGAGGAGGTTATAGCCCATAATGTTCCTACCGTACCAGCCCAGGTTCTAGAGGGGTTCATTGCTACACCAGTACTTCATGATGCTTTGGTCCGTTTGGTGGGCCTTATGGAGAGTGTGGCCCAGACTGGCGCATTTTTCATGGCACCAGTAGTCTCTTAGGCTGGAGGAAGAGCCCATACTCCCAACGCTCCCGCTTCGGAGCTGATAGCACCCCAGTATCAAGCTCCGGCAGCTCAGCCAGTCGTATTAGTTCAGCCGGTTATTGCGGCACAGGTCAGATATGGGCCAGCTATGTCTTCTGAGGCTTTATGGAGATTGGACAGGTTTACCAAGCTCTTTTCTGTTCACTTTAGAGGTGCTCCTTCAGAGGACCCCCAAGAGTATCTTGACAGTTGTTACGAGGTTCTACGGAACATGGGTATAGTGGAGACCAACGTGGTCGATTTTGCTGCATTTCAGATGACTGGTTCCGCCAAGAAATGGTGGAGAGATTACTTGTTGACCAGACCAGCTGGGTTGCCTGCTCTTACTGGGGACCAGTTCTCTCAGATCTTCATAGAGAAGTTTCTGCCTATCACATTGAGAGAGGAGCATCACCGTCAGTTTGAGCATCTCCAACAAGGCAGTATGACTATTACACAGTATGAGACCCATTTTGTGGATTTGGCTCATCATGTTATTCTTCGTCTTCCCACCGAGAGAGAGATGGTGAGGAGGTTTATTGATGGACTTGCTCAGCCTATCAGATTGCAGATGGCTAAGGAGACTGGGAGTGAGATTTATTTTCAGGCGGCTGCTAATGTCGCCAGACGAGTAGAAATGGTTCTTACTCAGGGAGGTCAGGGGTCTGACAATAGACCTCGTCATTCCGGTGAGTTAAGCGGTGCCTCATCTAGAGGCAGGAGTACTTTTGGTAGAGGCCATCCTCTCAGGCCGTTTCATTCAGCGCTCTAGGCATCCCAAGATGCCTCAGGTGGTCGTGGCCCTCAGATGCATTATTCCGACCAGCTAGCCTACAATGCACCACCAGCTCCTATTAGTGCACCTTCACTCCAGAGTTATCAGGGTGGCTATTCAGGTTGACAGGGTCAGTTTCAGGGTCAGTAGTCATAGCAGACGAGGTTATGTTATACTTGAGGTGATCTGAGGCACATTGCTAGATTTTTCCCTTAGGCAACGGGAAACTCACATCATCAGAGTTCTCGTGCCATGGTTCCAGCACCAGTTGGTGCACCACCTGCTCAGCCAGCCAGAGGTAGAGGCCAGACTATTAGAGGTAGAGGTCAGGCTGTTAGAGGTGGAGACCAGCCAGTTAGAGGCCGTCCCAGGGACGTAGTTTAGGGTGGTGGAGCCCAGCCTCGGTGTTATGCTTTCCCAGCCAAGCCTGAGGCTGACTCATCTGACGCTGTTGTCACACGTACTGTTTCAGTTTGCTATAGAGATGCTTCAGTTCTATTTTATCCGGGATCTACTTACTCCTATGTGTCATCCTATTTGGTTGTGCCCCGTGGTTCTTTGAGTGCTCTTGTGTATGTTACTCGTATAGATCTTCTACTTCTCGACATGGTTGATTTTAATGTCATACTGGGTATGGATTGGCTGTCACCTTATCATGCTATATTAGATTGTCACGCCAAGACGGTGACCTTAGCCTTGCAGGGGTTGCCTCGATTAGAGTGGAGAGGGAATTTTGGCCATTTTGCCAGTAGGGTTATCTCTTATGTGAAGGCCCGGCATATGGTCGAGAAGGAGTATCTAGCTTATTTGGCTTATGTCCGCGATTCTAATGCGGGGGTTACTTCCATGGATTCAGTGCCGGTTGTTCATGAGTTTCTAGAGATGTTTCCTGCAGACCTACCGGGGATGCCACCCGAAAGGGATATTAATTTGGCTCCGGGCACTCAACCTATTTCCATTATGCCATATCGCATGGCCTCGTTAGAGTTGAAAGATTTGAAGGAGCAATTGCAAGAATTTCACGATAAGGGCTTCATTAGACCTAGTGTCTCACCTTGGGGTGCACCCGTGTTGTTTGTGAAGAAGAAAGATGGATCGATAAGGTTGTGTATAGATTATCGGCAGTTGAACAAAGTCACCACCAAGAACAAATATCCATTGCCGAGGATTGATGATTTATTTGATCAACTTCAGGGTGCCAAGATGTTTTCAAAAAATGATTTGAGATTTGGCTACCATCAATTGAGGATTAGGGCATCTGATGTTCCTAAGACAACTTTTCGGACTCGGTATAGGCATTATGAGTTTCTAGTGATGTCATTTGGGCTGACAAATGCTCCAGCAACATTCATGGATTTGATGAACCGGGTGTTCAAACCCTACTTGGATTCCTTTGTGGTTGTGTTTATTGATGATATCTTGATATACTCCCACAGTCGAGAGGAGCATGAGCAGCACCTTTGGATCGTTCTTCAGACTTTGAGAGACAGCCAGTTATATGCTAAGTTCTCAAAATGTGAGTTTTGGTTGAGTTCAGTTGCTTTCTTGGGTCATGTTGTATCAATAGAGGGTATTCAGGTGGATATTAAGAAGATTGAGGCAGTTCAGGACTAGCCTGGACCCACATCAGCTAAAGAGATCCGTAGTTTCCTGGATTTGGCGGGCTATTACATTCTATTTGTGGAGAGGTTTTCATCCATAGCAGCCCCGTTGACAAGATTGACTCAGAAGGGTGCCCCGTTCAAGTGGTCAGACGAGTGTGAAGCAAGCTTTCAGAAGTTCAAGATAGCTTTGACTACGACACCAGTAGGTGTTACTCACAGGTTCAGGATCTTATACAATATATTGTGACACATCTCGCATTGGTCTAGGTGCGGTGTTGATGCAGGATTGCAAGGTTATTGCATAAGTGTCACGACCCAAAAACCCACCACAGGCGTCGTGATGGCACCTAGTTTCTAAGACTAGGTAAGCTGATTACCATTACATTTCGAAGGCATTTTTAAACCAAAATAAGTAATCAAAACTAACAGCGGAACAAATATGAATATACCATCTCCCAAGACTGGTAGTACTGAATACATGGAATGATCACGAGAACCGAATATACAATATTGTTTGATTACAAATTAACAGTACAATGAAATGAATAGACTCCAAGGGACTGCGACGACCAAGCAGCTCTACCTTGAATCCTTAAGATCCCTCTTTAACTCTGGTCAAGTCTGATATCTCCAATACCCGGCTCTGCAAAAAAATGTGCATAAGTGTAATATGATTACACCATGGTCGGTACCCAGTAAGTATCAGGACTAACCTCAATGGAGTAGAGACGAGGTACAGTCAAGACACTTACTAGTCTAATAACCTATGCAATATAGCATGCAAAAATAATAGAAAACAAATAGCAGTAATAGCAACATCAATCAACTAGTGATTTAAACAGCAAGGTAACATGAACACCATAAATATTGCTGAAACGAGTAATAAACACAAGTACAACCAATTAATCAGGTCCTTCACAATATACATTTTATTTCTAAGCTATTCAATAAAAATCTCTAGAATATAATTCTTTTCAATAAATATATTTTCGAATATAATTCTTTCAAGTAAATATCTTTCGAGTATAATTCTTTCAAGTAAATATCTTTCGAATATAATTCTTTTAAGTAAATATCTTTCAAATATAATTCTTTCAAGTAAATACCTTTCGAATATAATTCTTTCAAGTAAATATCTTTCAAATATACTTCTTTCAAGTAAATATCTTTATAATATAATTATTTCAAATCAATATCTTTCTAATATAATTCTTTCTAATAAATATCTTTCAAATATACTTCTCTCAAGTAAATATCTTTATAATATATTTATTTCAAATAAATATCTTTCTAATATAATTCTTTCGAATAAATATCTTCCAAATATACTTCTCTCAAGTAAATATCTTTATAATATAATTATTTCAAATAAATATCTTTCTAATATAATTATTTCGAATAAAAGTCACCATGTGATGCCTCATTTAACTTTACTGGCATGAGGAATACATTCAACATATCACATCAAATAGCACGGCAATACCTTCGTTCACTTAGCTCATTCTCACCCTATATATATGTTTGATTCAAATTAATTGGCACTACAATACCTTTCGTGCATTTATATCTTCCTCACTGTGCATACATATAATAGTACCAACTAGGTGGGAGAAATGCCAATAACAATAAAAGAAATAGAGTGGAGGCACACATGAAGCAACAACGACTACAAGTCACACAGAAAATATAGGTGCACAATAACATCTCAAGATAAAGACATGAATGTATACACAACAAATGATATCACAATATAATGTATGTCTCTCGTCCTCTCCTGCACGGAAGCACCCTTCGTGCCATGAATATATGATAACATAAAAGTAATTGCACGGCATCACCCTTCGTGCATTTACTCTCATCCTCGCCTGATAATATAAATGAAATAGCACGACGTCACCCTTCGTGCTTTAAACTCTCAATGGCACGACATCACCCTTCGTGCTTTACACTCTCAAATGGCATGATATCACCCTTCATGCTTTACACTCTTCCTTACCAAGCACATGTATATCATTAACAAGCAAGGTAGGAAGCATAAATAACATCAAGGAGAGTGTTTAAACCACAACACAATACAACAATTCATATCACAATTTCCACTGACCACAACCAAATTCCAAATATGTTGCAGAATCAATAAATTTGTCAACAAATAGCCCAAGGCTCCACACAACGTATAATAAACCTCAAAAAAATCAACAGGGGTGAAAAATACTCAGAATAGGGCAACACCTTCATTAATACAAATTCTTGATAATTATATTAACTCCTCAATTTAAACAAATTAATAAATATTTGCAGATAAGGGTTCCATCATGGATTTAATTCCAAGAAAATATCAAATCAATAAACACACGGAATTCTCTTAAAAAGTGACAATAATAGAAATTTAAAAGTGTTCTTGAGAATTTCATTTGATTTGGTGCTAAATTTGTAGTTCTAGGTGTTATTTTGGCGATGTCATTGCGCGAGCAAGCTCGTATGATGTTTTTAGACTTGTGTGCATGTTTGGTTTGGAGCTCCGAGGGCTGGGGTGAGTTTCGGATAGGCCACGTGATGTTTTGGACTTTGTAAATCTGATTTTTTCTGCAGCGTCAGGGTTCTAGCATGTCCATCTTCGCTAACGCGAAGGCTTGGTTGCGACCAAGAAGTGATGGGGGCGTTACCCTTCGTGAACGCGACAAGCCCATCACGAATGCGTAGTGTTACTCACTGGGGAGGGGGAGTCAGCCTTTTCTTCATCGCGAACGCTAACAATGACTCACAAATGTGAAGACTAGGGAAGGGTAGACTACGCGAATGCGAACGCAAAGGCTTGGCAGCCTATACTCTTCGTAAACGCAACAGTGCTCTCCCGAACGTGATGAACATTGTCGCCCAGCACTTACCAGAATCCAAACACGGAATTAAGCCAAAAATTCATTTTTCTCAAAAACCAAACGGTGTGACGCGATTTCTCAAGAGTCATTTCTTCTTCAAAGTGTTGGTAAGTGATTCTAAACCATTTTCTTTCAATTACCCATTACATTTCTTGATTTATCAACCTAAAATCTAGAGTTTTCATGATAGAATTAAGGGTTAGGGTAGAAACTAGGAATTTCGGAAATTTGGGAATTTAGACCTTAATTTGAGGTCGGATTCCAAAACCAACTATATATTCGGACTCGGGGGTGAATGGGTAAATGGATTTTGGTCCGAACCTCGGGTTTTGACCTATCGGGCCCGGGGTCGATTTTTTGACTTTTTTGAGAAACATTTGGAAAATTTAATTTACGCAATACAATTGATTCCTTTATAAATATTTGATATTATTGAGTCATTTTTGAATAGATAAGAGTGGTTTGGAGGTGAATTCCAAAGGAAAAGTTGTGATTGAGAATTAAGTGGCCTTCGGAGCGAGGTAAGTGTTGTGTCTAACCCTGACTTGAGGGGAATGAGGAACCTTAGATTACTTGCTAAAGGTGAGGTTAAGAGTACTTATGCGCCCCCAATTTACCTATTTTCCATGTTTCTCTATTTTTCTTATATTGTCTCTTTCCTATGCCTATTTGCTACATGTTATACTAGTGTTGTTCAATTTATCGTTGAAGTAAGGTTTGTACTTGTTATTCTATATCCCTGTTGTTATTTATGCATTGCATTATGGTAAGGGAGAGTGTTAATGCATGAAGGATGATATCGTGCCATATTGTGAGTATTAATGCGCAAAGGGTGATGCCGTGCCATATTGTGAGTGTTAATGCACGAAGCGTGATGTCGTGCCATATTGTGAGTGTTAATGCACTAAGGGTGATGCCATGCCATGATATGAGAGTTAATGCACGAAGGGTGATGTCGTGTCGTTTCTATTAATTTTATGGTGAGATTGAGAGTAAAAGCACAAAGGGTGATGCCATGCATTTTTCCTTACCGTATTAACTATTCTTGTTGATTCATGGTATATTGACTGGTCCGATGATCATTCTGTTGTAGTTCTTTATCTTGTATTCCCCTCAGTATGTTTCCCTTCCCGACATTTCTTGTTTAGTTCTTCATTTCTGTTATTTGTATAGACACTGTTAAATTGTACAGGTTGATGCCTTAGCCTCGTCACTACTTCATCGAGGTTAGTCTCGACACTTATCAGTACACGGGGTCGGTTGTACTGATGCTGCACTCTGCACTTTCTGTGCAGATTTTGATATCGGCTCAGGTTGATCGATACTTTGCTATTGGTCTGTTGTCCAGAGACTCAAGGTAGATCTGTCGGCGTTCACAGACCTTGAAGTCCCCGTCTATCTTTTATGTCCTACTTTTTTCTTTCATTCAGACAGTTGTATTTCTTTTAGACTATTACTTGTAGTAAATTCTAGAATGCGCATAAATTGTGACTCAAGATCCGGGTGGTAGTAATTAATACAATTTTATGATATTCCACACTTATTATATTTCATCTTAGTTAATTATTGTTAATTACCGAATGCGATTAAGAAATTGGTTTAATAATTTTCTAACGTTGGCTTGCCTAGCAAGTGAAATATTAGGCGACATCACGGTCTCTAATATTTTTATTTGAAAAACTTATAGATGAAAGATGTATATTTTGAAGGATTTGATTATCGGTTGTACTTGTGTTTATTATTTGTTTGAGAAATATTTATGGTGTTCTTGACGCCTTGTTGCTTACATCATTAGTTGATTATTGTTGCTATCACTGCAATTTATTTTTTATTATTTTTGTATACTATATTGCACAGGTTATTATACTAGCGAGTGTCTTGACTATACCTCGTCACTACTCTACCGAGTTTAGTTTTGATACTTACTAGGTACCGACTGTGGTGTACTCATACTATACTTTTGCTGTAACGACCCGGCCGATCATTTTGAGAATTGAAGTTCCGTCCGGGGCATAAGGCCCTGAGCAACTTCATTTTATGTCTATTGACTTGTGTGCGGGATTGAATTCAGTTACCGGATGATTCGGAGTGATTTGGGATACTTAATCCCTAAAATGGAAGCTTAAGTCTTAGGATTTTGACCTTAGTTGGAACTATGTGAAGACGACTCTAGAATGGAGTTCGTCAGTTTTGTTAGCTCCGTTGGGTGATTTTGGACTTAGGAGTGTGTCCGGACTATAAATTTGAGGTCGGTACCTGATTTAGGCTTGAAATGGCAAAAGTTAAATTTTTGAGATTTTGACCGGAAGTGGACTTTTTGATATCGGGGTCAAAATGCGATTCCAAGAATTGGAACAGCTCCGTTATGTTAATTGGGACTTGTCTGCAAAATTTGACATCATCCCGGGTTGGTTTGATAGGTTTCGGCGCGAGTTTTAGAAGTTGGGAGTTTTGAAAGTTCATAAGTTGGATTCGTGGTGCGATTTGTATTTTTGGCATTGTTTGATGTAACTTGATACCTCGAGCGAGTCCGTGTTAGGTTACGGACCTTGTTTGTGTGTTTAGACGGGGTCCCGGGGGCCTTGGGTGTGTTTCAGATGGGTTACGGGCCATTTCCTTCTATTTTTGAACTGCTGTTTTCTGTCATCTGGTTTCTTTAATCGCATTCGCGTCCCTTCCTTCGCATTCGCGAAGAGTAATTTTAGAGGAGGGAATATTTATTCTTCATGTTCGCGAGCTTTTATCCGCGATCGCGTAAGTCTGCCCTTCTCTTCTTCGTGTTCGCAACCCTACCTTCGCGTTCGCGTAGTAGAAACTAGGAGCTGGGCTAGTAATCATTTTCCTCTTCGCCTTCGCGTGTTTCCCTACGTGTTCGTGAAGGATTCCGTCTCTTCTTCTCCGTGTTCGCAAGCGTGTCTTCGCATTCGCGAAGCACTTCCTGGCAGCCTTAATTTTCCTTCTTCGCGAACGCGTCCTTTTCTCTGCATTTGCGATGCTCGATTTTGAGCGATTCCTTGTGGGTTTTTCAAGAAAATCGATTGGTAAAGTATTTTTCACCTAGAATTTATTTATTTCCATGATTCTATCTTCTTTTATCATTTAATTTGTGTTTTGAGTTGAAAAAATGGTGGTTTTTGAAGAATAATTTCAAAATCAAAAATCACGATTTGAGGGATGAAATGCTATCAGAATTTGATGATTTTTGTATGGTTAGACTCGTGAGTGAATGAGTGTTCGTATTTTGTGACTATTACCCGATTTCAAGACATGGGCCCGGGTCAACCTTTTAGGGCGAATTTCGGGATTTTTGTTAAAGTGTTGATTTTATAAATTAGATGAGTCTATTGTGGTTGTATTCATGATATGCAATTGTGTTTGGCTAGATTTGGGCCATTCAGAGTCGGATAATTGAGAAAAGGGCATTCTTACGGACTGGTTGAGCTTGGTTTGAGGTAAGTATCTTGCCTAACCTTGTGTAGGGGATTTTTCCCTTAGGATTGAGTCTTCTATGTTGATTGTAGTCCATGCACGCGAGGTGACGAGTGCGTGCTCGGACTTATTTGTGAAAAGTTGGCCTTTTAGGATTCTTAGGTCCTTATATTCACTGAGTATGAAGTTGTTCTTGATATGATTAAGTTCCTATTTACTAGTTTCACCTTTATATGCTTTAATTAGAATTAATTGCTTTCAGGATTCACTCTTATTACCTATTTGACTCTTATTTGACTTAACGGAACATTTTACCTCCTCTATTGTCATGCTATTTGTGTGGTGGTATACGTACCTGTGTGAGATTTATCTTGTGAAAGCGGTGAGAAAGTATTCTACGTGTTTTCTGTTCTTCTTCTTCCTTATGCTTATTTGCTGGTATGGACTATGTTAGGACACTTGCACAAGCATACACATAGTTAAGCACTCTTATCGGAGTGTTCTTGATATTGTTGAGCATAGATGCTCACCCTTGTTTACTTTCCTTCTATGTGAGAATGGCTATATTGGCACGTGAGTCGTAAGTGCAGTTATGAGGTGTTATAATGGCACATGATGCCAAGTGTTAGGGTTCAGGTATTGAGACTCGTGAGTTGTGAATTGTCCGAGGTTCGGTACCTCGTGGAGTTGTTGGCTAAAACCTGATGTAAAAGTTGTGGTAGTTGCTGAGTTATTACTTGTCCTTGCCGTATTTAGGTTGTGTTCCATTCACTTTGTCTGTGTCATTTTCATGATATTCTGCTGATACTTGTTGATTCTTTCTTTAATTCCATTACTGTATTGTGAGCCGTATTGCATAATCCTTATGTAGACATCATACTCATGTTGTTCATATACTATACCAGTTTAGGTTATTAGACCAGTGGGTGTCTTGACTGTTCCTCGTCACTACTCCACCGAGGTTAGTCTTGATACTTACTGGGCACCGATGTGGTGTGCTCATGCTACTCTTCTACACATTGTTTTGTGCAGATCCAGGTATTTGTTCGTTAGCTAGCTGTGGAGACTGTTGCTACGGAGACTCAAGGTAAACCTGCCGCTGCGTTCGCAGGCTTGGGAGTAACCTTCAAGATTTCGTTTTGCACTGTGTATTCTTATTTCTGGACTGTTGTAATTAGAAGTTTTCTAGCAAACACTCTGTAGAGCTTATGACTTGTACTACCGGGTTTTGAGAATTGTAAGAGATTGTTATTTAACTTGTTAGAAGTTATTTAAATAGTGTTGTTTCAATTAATATTATTCCTACCTAGTCCCTAAGACTAGGTGCCATCACTATACCAAACAGAGGGAAAATTGGGTCATGAGAAGTTGGTATTAGAGCTCTAGGTTCATAGGTGCTACGAGTCATGAGCGAGTTTAGTAGAGTCGTGCGGATCGGTACGGAGACATATGTACTTATCTTCGAGAGGCTACGAAACTATTACAACAATTTCACTTCTTTCATTCCTATTGTGCGAGCTTAATTATCTCGGAGTTTGAACTTTTATCATTCCATTCTCTCACAGATGGTGAGGACATGAGCTGTAGTTATCGACGACGTTGCTCCAGGAGAAGGTATCCCTAGAGGCAGAGGTAGAGGTAGAGGCCAACGAGGAGTAAGTGTCATAGCCAGAGTGAAGACCAGAGAAGCAGTTGAGGAGCCTCCAGTAGTTCCAGTTGGGGAGCAGGTACCGAAGGCGCCTGTTGTTACCCTCGGACTTCAGGAGACCTAAGCACAGTTCTTGAGCATGTTTGGTCCATTGGCTCAGGTGGGTTTGATTCCGGTTGCACCAACTATTTCACAGACTGGGGGAGGATCCCAGACTCCCACCGCCCACACCCTAGAGCAGCGAGTTCATGTGGGTCAAGTTCCAGGTGTCATGGCGACACAGCCTGTGGTTCCAGTTCAGCCTGTGGTCAGGGCAGCAGCATCTGAGGAAGAGAAGCTTAGACTTGCAAGGTTCAAGAAATATAACCCTCCTACATTCAGTGGTTTGGCTTCAGAGAGTGCACAGGGTTTTCTGGAGGAGTGTCACTGCATTCTCTGTACTATGGGTATTGTGGAGATGAGCGGGGTTGCTTTTACTACGTTCCAGCTCAGGGGAGCGACTTATCAGTGGTGGCGGGCATATGAGTTGGGTAGCCCAGCCGAGTTAGCTTCATTTACATGGGTTCATTTTTTAGAGATGTTCCTGAGAGAGTTTGTACCTCAGTAGCTTTGAGATGCATAGCGCGCGGAGTTTGAGCAGCTATGCCAGGGCACTATGTCAGTGTCAGAGTATGCCATGAGATTCACTGATGTGTCCAGGCATGCACCTACTTTGGTGGCCACAGTTAGAGAGCGTGTCTGTAGATTCATTGAGGGGCTCGGGCATGATATTTGGTTCAACATGGCTCGGGAGTTAGAGTCAGATGTTTTGTTTCAGTAGGTGGTAGGGATCGCTCGCCGTGTAGAGGGCATGTGGGATCAGAAGAGAGAGGACATGCGGGGCCATGAGAGAGAGTACAGGTGAGATCAGGAGAGAGAGGACAGGGAGGTAAGGAGGCCTCCTAGACCAGAGAGATCTACAGGTCCTTATTTTGGAGGCAGGGTACGACATGGGAGAGGTTTTGTGGGTCAGCCAGTTCAGTTTACACTTCAGGCTTCGCACAATGCTTTAGGTGCTCATGGGTCTTAGAGTACGCGTACAACACAGTTCCCACGGCCACGTCAGCAGAGAGGTTTCTTCGAGTATGGAGATACTAGCCACATGGTGAGAGATTGTCCTAGACTCCGGACAGGTATGTCACATCGGAGTATTCAGGCGAGTAGAGGGCACCCAAGAGGGGAAGGCCCGGCCTGTTGATGTGTTTCATATAGCAGGCTTTAGGCCACTGCACCAGATGATGTCATATAGGTATGGTTTTGATTTGGTACAAAGGGGCACTATTCGTATTTTGATTTGGTTCTGCTTATCGGGGCGAGTTTCCCTATTTGTTGTTCCACCTATGGGTGAGTTCATGACTTAGTATTCTGTATATGTGTTTACCCTGTTGGGAGATTCTATGAGTTATAGCCATGTCTATCATTGTTTTAATTTATTTTTGAAAGCTACGAGACTAGAAGTGAATTCATGTTATCCATTATGGCAGGTTTCAGGTGATTTCTGAGTAATTTTGTTACGATTTATGATTTGATACTCTACCAGGGTGAGAGTTTAGTAAGTGTTGTGATTTTATTGGCAGAATTGAGTTAGTGGAAGATTTCCATTGGTATGATGTGTATTGGACTTGTGATTCAGAGTTGAGGGTGAGACCCTCGCGATTCCATGTTATTTCATATATTTGAGCCGGGCTGCGTACCGCGGTAGAGGTTATACCAGGAGGAGATCCTTATGATTTGTTCATGTACTTTGAGTTTTTCCCTTTAAATTGATTCGTAGTTTGGTACTGTTAGAGAATTGTGCCTGTCGAACTTGTTTGAAATTTCTCTTATATGTTTCTCTTTACATATTCAGTCATTTTCATTATGTGCTTCTAAATTTTTGGCTTGCGGGGTGTGTGTCCGATGGTATTAGTTGTGACTTGCTGATTCAGGTGTATAGTTATGAGGTCTTCATATTTTTTGCATTATTATCAGCGTTGTGGAGGTTTGAAATGGGTTGCTAACGGATATGGGTCTAATTGCCGGTGCTGGTTTTGATTTCGGGCAACTATTATGATCAGAAATATTATTATGGGCCTATAGGTGGTGTGTCTTGTTGTGTGGTCATACCTTGTGGGGGTAGGCATGAGTTGTTACAGCTGTTTGAGACTAATATCGGTTTTGGATTTAGAATCGGGTGTTTTGAATATAAATAGAAGGTGAGAATTATTTTTTACTCTAAAGCTTATCGGTGTTGGCAGAAAGGTTAAATTACAGTTGAGATGGTGTTGTCAGGCTTATGTGGATTGGGGTGACGTGGGGTCACCCACGGGTGTATGTAAGGTATGTACTTTCAGTGATTTCAAGACTTCAAGGCGATACTTAGTACGTTCGAGGACGAACGTTTGTTTAAGAGGGGAAGGATGTAACAACCCGACTGGTCGTTTTGAGAATTTAAGTCCCGTCCGGCGGCATAAGGCCCTGAGAAACTTCATATTATGTGTATTGACTTGCATGTGTGATTGCATTCATTTACCGGATGATTCAGAGTGATTTAGGACACTTAATCCCTAAAACGGAATCTTAAGTCTTAGGATTTTAACCTTAGTCGGAACTATGTGAATATGACTCTGGAATAGAGTTTCGTCGGTTTCGTTAGCTGCGTTGGGTGATTTTGGACTTAGGAGTGTGTCCGGACTGTGAATTTGAGGTTTGTAGCTGATTTAGGCTTGAAATGGCAAATGTTAAATTTTTGAGATTTTGACCGGAAGTGGACTTTTTGATATCGGGGTTGAAATTCGATTCCGAGAATTGGAATAGCTCCGTTATGTTAATTAGGACTTGCCTGCAAAATTTGACGTCATTCCGGGTTGGTTTGATAGGTTTCGATGCTAGTTTTAGAAGTTGAGAGTTTTGAAAGTTCATAAGTTTGATTCGTGGTGCGATTTGTATTTTTGGCGTTGTTTGATGTAACTTGAGACCTCGGGCTAGTCAGTGTTAGGTTACGGAACGTGTTTGTGTATTTAGACGGGGTCCCGGGGGCCTTGTGTGTGTTTCGGATGGGCTATTGTCCATTTCCTTCTATTTTTGAACTGCTGTTTTCTGTCATCTAGTTTCCTTAATTGCGTTCGCGTCCCTTCCTTCACGTTCGCGAAGAGTAATTTTAGAGGAGGGAGTATTTCTTCTTTGCGTTCGCGAGCTTCTATCCGCGATCGCGTAAGTCTGCCCTTCTCTTATTCGCGTTCGCAGCCCTACCTTCGCATTCGCGTAGTAGAAACTAGGAGCTGGGAGTTGGTAATCATTTTCCTCTTCGCGTTCGCGTGTTTCCATACGCGTTCGCGTAGGATTCCGTTTCTTCTTCTCCGCCTTCGCAGGTGTGTCTTCGCGTTCGCGAAGCACTTCCTGGCAGCCTTAATTTTTCTTCTTCGCGAACGCATCCCTTTCTCCGCGTTCGCGATGCACAAAACACCTGGGCAGAATATAAACTCCTCTATTTCGAGGGTTTTTCATTTTTCACCATTTTTGGAGTTCTAGAGCTCAGTTTTTAGCGATTCCTTGTGGGTTTTTCAAGCAAATCGATTAGGTAAGTATTCTTCATCTAGAATTTACTTATTTCCATGATTCTATCTTTACTTTTATTATTTAATTTTTGTTTTGAGTTAAGGAAAATGGTGTTTTTTGAAGAAAAATTTCAAAATGAAAAATCACGATTTGAGGGACGAAATTGTATCGGAATATGATAATTTTTATATGGTTAGACTCGTGAGTGAATGAGTGTTCGTATTTTGTGACTTTTACCCGATTTTGAGACGTGGGCCCGGGTCGAGTTTTTAGGGCGGATTTCGGAAATTTTGTTAAAGTATTGATTTTATTAATTAGATGTGTCTATTATGGTTGTATTCATGATATGCAATTGTGTTTGGCTACATTTGGGCCATTTGGAGTCGGATAATTGAGAAAAGGGTATTCTTACGGACTGGTTGAGCCTGGTTTGAGGTAAGTATCGTGCCTAACCTTGTGTGGGGGATTTTTCCCTTAGGATTGTGTCTTCTATGTTGATTGAAGTCCATGCGTGCGAGGTGACGAGTGCGTGCGAGGTGACGAGTGCGTGCTCGGACTTATTTCTAAAACGTTGGCCTTTTAGGATTCTTAGGTCCTTATATTCACTGAGTGTGAAGTTGTTCTTGTTATGATTAAGTTCCTATTTACTAGTTTCACAGCTACATGCTATAATTAGAATTAATTGCTTTCAGAATTCACTCTTATTGCCTATTTGACTCTTATTTGACTTAACTGAAGATTTTACCTCCTCTATTGTCATGCTATCTTTTGATAACTGCTTATCTTTATTTGAAATTATTATTATATCATCTTATAATTTGTTCAGTCTTAATTGAGGTTATGATTATCTTTCCGCTACGTATCTTTAATTAAATTGTTGAAAATTCTTAGTAATTCCTTAACCTTAAAAGAAGTTTTAGATATCCTATATCTTAGTCGACTTGTTTTATTTGGAATTATTTGACTTATGTTAGTTTCCCTGTTGTTGAAATGTATATTGTGGGATCATTGATACACATTAGTTTCCCTTTGTTGAGCTGTTCTCTTTACGCCTAGCATTCTTTATTGTGGTTATTCCTTGTGAATTGGTTCTACCATTTTTTTGTGAATTAAAGTTTTTGAGTTGATTTACTTGTCGTACTTTGTATTATTATCATTGTTGTTGTGGTACTTCTTGTGGTGATGCACGAGGTTTCTACCGTTCGATTGTTATTATTGTGATGCACGAGGTTTCTGTCGTGCGGTTGCTATTATGGGGTTGCACGAGGTTTCTACGGTGCTATTGTTACCATTGATATTTGCACATGCGGCATGATATATATATATATATATATATATATATATATATGGGTTCCGCATGTGGCGAGACAAGGTGGAAATATTATTATGCACGCGTGGCGAGACAAGGCAGGCATTTATGTTACTATTGCACACGTGGCGAGACAAGGTGGGCTGTGTGAGGGATTGATTTGTGATGATTTATGGCCTGGGGGCATTCTTGTTGTTGATATTTGTGTGGTGGTATACGTACCTGTGTGAGCTTTATCTTGTAAAAGCAGTGAGAAAGTATTCTACGTGTTGTGCGTTCTTCTTCTTCCTTATGCTTATTTGCTGGTATGGACTATGTTAGGACACTTGCACAAGCATACACGTAGTTAAGCACTTTTATCGGAGTGTTCTTGATATTGTTGAGCATAGATGCTGACCCATGTTTACTGGCCTTCTATGTGAGAATGGCTCTATTGGTACGTGAGTCGTCAGTATGGTTATGAGGTGTTATGATGGCACAGAATGCCAAGTGTTAGGGTTCAGGTATTGAGACTCGTGAGTTGTGAATTGTCCGAGGTTCAGTACCTCATGGAGTTGTTGGCTAAAACCTGATGTAAAAGTGGTTGTAGTTGCTGAGTTATTACTTGTCCTTGCCGTATTTGTGATTCCGGATTTAGGTTGTGTTCCATTCACTTTGTCTCTGTCATTTTCATGATATTCCGCTGATACTTGTTGATTCTTTCTTTAATTCCATTACTGTATTATGAGCCATATTGATAGTCCTTATGTATACATTATACTCCTATTGTTCATATACTGTACCAGTTTAGTTTATTAGACCAGTGGGTGTCTTGACTATTTTTCGTCACTACTCCACCGAGGTTGGTCTTGATACTTACTGGGCACCGCTGTGGTGTGCTCATGCTACTCTTCTGCACATCGTTTTATGCAGATCCAGGTATTTGTTCGTTAGCTAGCTATGTGAACTGTTGCTGCGGAGACTCAAGGTAAACCTGCCGCTGCGTTCGCAGGCTTCGGAGTAACCTTCAAGTTTTTATTTTGTACTGTTTATTCTTATTTCTGGACAGATGTAATTAGAAGTTTTCTAGAAAACACTCTGTAGAGCTTATGACTTGTACTACCGATTTTTGAAAATTGTTAGAGATTGCTATCTAACTTGTTAGATGTTATTTAAATAGTGTTGTTTCAATTAATGTTAGGCTTACCTAGTCCCTAAGACTAGGTGCCATCACGATACCAAGCGGAGGAAAAATTGGGTCGTGACATCTGCATATTTTTGTGCAGAGCCAGGTATTTGAGATATCAGATTCGGACAAAGGTTAGAGTGTGATCGCAAGGATTTAAGGTAGAACTGCTTGGACGTCGCAGTCCCTTGGAGTCTTTTCATTTTATTGTACTGTCAACTCTTATTCGAACAATATTGTATATTCGATCTTTGAGATCATTGTGTGTACTCAGTTAGAGTTCGTGACTCAGTATTACCAGTCTTGGGAGGTTGTTATGAATATTTCCGCTGTTAGTTTTGACACTTGTATTGAATTCAAAAAAGGGGGGCTTGAATTGTTATTACAGTTGGCTTACCTAGTTTTAGAGACTAGGTGCCATTACGACGCTTGTGGTGAGATTTTGGAGCGTGACAAATGGTTCTCGAGTGACCAAGATAGACAACTTCTTCTCCTTCCTCAACTTGGATGTAAGACACAAAAACGTTTTTGTTAGCATATATGTTCCTAGTGGCACTAGATTCTAACACCCAAATTTTTACATTAGCCATAAGTTTCACTTGAGAAACAACCGCAACAATTATATCATCCACTTTGTCTTCACACAAATTTACTTTTGCCTTAGCGGGATTTTCATCCCCAAACCTTTTCCGGCATTGAGCAACATAGTGGCTAGGTTTGCCACACACAAAGCGGTTGTCTTTTTTCTTGAAGGTTTGATTGTTGGTTTTGGGCTTATAATAATTTCTTTTGTCATATATACCCGTTGTTTGATTTTCTCCGGCGCTTGTTGTCCTCCATTGCTTCTAGTAGCAATCTCTTTTCCTTTGTCAGAAATAATTTGCTTGCGGTTAAAATTATCTTCACCAAAAACCTCAATTTTTTAAACATCAGGATAAGGTTTGGCATAGGTAATTAGTGATGAAACAATAACATAAATGGTTGGTGCAGCGGGTGTAGTAGCATCAACAACAACATTGGCATCGTTATTATCCATAATAACAACGTGAAAATATCCTTAAGATTGTTGGAAAAAATATTGGATTATAGAGAATAAGATTTAGCTTGAGGAGTATCAAAAATATTGTTCTTAAGGATATTTCTCACACACCATGATAAATATTATTAGGTATATCCTCGAGACTATTCAATGAAGTAGACCATCAGAAACTTTTAAGCCATCAAGGCTATTCCAAAATACGTTAAATCTTAAGCCATTAAGATTGGTCCATTGACTTTTAAATACTAACGTACAAATCCATACTAATGAGCATTCAATTGTATGATTTATTTTGTTCCAATTGAATTCAAAAATAAATTAATTTTCTGTTACAAATATATTCAAAATAATTACTATAATAAAAACTCATTAATATAATATTAAGAAAATGAATCTAGACATAGTTTTAGAATATTTCTTTTTGAGATATCAAATTAATTTTTCTATTAATCCCCGACATATCTCAAAAAAGAATATTAAAAAAATATATAGTGAAATAAAAGTTTTGCTGGGTTTTCACAAATGAGCATAATGTGTCGAATCTGGTGTCTCTTGGACTATGAACCAGACCTAGATAAAATAAGATTAAACTTACAGAACAATTGGTAAAGTTAAGAACTTCTATGAACTAAGAATTCTTTTGTAAGTTTAGTGTCTTATCTATCACATTATACTCGCACACACTTTGTTGTTTGTCGCGGTTTTGCACTAATAGGCCATGCGCGCGCCTGATTTTCATGAGTGCTCTAGATTTTTTTGGCCATAAAGTTCATAGGAGCGGCCCCACTTCACACCCATATAGGTCCATCCAACAAGTGTATTCTGCAGTGCAATACACTACTTATAAAAGGCTATGGATTATTCGATTAAGAGTTTAATAACTGAGCCTCCCATTTCTTGCAGTCTTGCACTATATACACACACCATAGGAAGGGACATAATTTAATAATACATATTTAATCAACTAATGACTTGTTAATACCCATATGAATCTACTTCATGGGATCTCAAATCACATAGGTTGGGTTACCATCATTGTTGATATAACTTAAATTGGCAATAGTCTCATTCCCTCAAAGTGTAAAGTAAATTGTACTGATTACTTGGAAGTATCTAATTGGCCATTGAGTCTCTTCCCCACCGGAGACCAACAATAGTATTAAACAATTAACATTTATTCTTTAGAAACCCTAGCATCTAAACCTAGCAGCCAACCCTCTCGCCTCTGCCTCTCCCTCTCGCCGTCTCGCTTCTTCCTGTCGGCTCTCGCCAACTCACCTGCCTTTTCAATAATTAAACTCGTCCTAATTGGTACAAGTTTGAATTGGAAACATAAGGTCTTGAACTAATTTTCAAAATAATGGTGGCCAATCGTGCCTGCCTTTCAAATTTCAATGAATAGCTTCATCAGTGACGTTACCTTACTATATCAAGAAATTCTCAAACAACAACACACACACATGCATAGCCAGCAGAACAAGGAAGAAGGAAAGAGGAAGTCAAAAAATATATGGATATGTTTTGCAAGTTAAAGATTCATAATCTATTCTAATTATTCTTTTCTTCACTTCAATTGAAAATCAGGTTGATATTCAGTTAAAGGATGTTATAACACAAGCTTGGGTAATATTTGAGTTGATAAATAATTGGTTGATATTCAGTTAAAGAATAAAGTTTTTCTATATGAGTTGATAAATATGGATAGCTTTTCCATTACTTATTAGCAAGATCTTTAACTGAATTACTTATTGTTTATGTCTTAATTTGATTTTGTGTCTTTCTGCAGATAGTTCTTTAATCTGTAGTATGGCTGAAAATATACAAAGTGATAAGGTGATGGGTGAAAGTGGGGCTTCTAATTCAAATACAAAGAAGTATCGTGTGTTTATTTTCCAATAAGGTATTTCTCCTAAAGTAATCTTTCATCATGGGTACAGTGACAGATCTCTATATACTATTTCTCTTTTGATATCCAGTATTTGATTCTAGTAATAAGACATCATGGTGTAATTTAGTTGATAAATATGTATGAGAAATGTTGACTATATTTTTGTCTTGAGAATGTACTCCCCAATACTGTGTTGAAGTATGTTAAGTTTCAATCAACTGAAACTAAACCGATAATCGTCCGATAATAGCTAAATTGATACCAATCCGTCCGATATTTTATCGAGTGACCAGCGGATTAATACATTTAAAAATCGATAACCGATAAGCCAAATCGTTAAGAGTAAATAACCGTTCGATCCGCCCGTTAAGAAGCCGTAACTAGACTATCTGTTCCATATTACGGGCTATTCAAAGAAGTAGACCATCAGAAACGTTCGAGCCATAAAGGCTATTCCAAAATACGTTAAATCTTAAGCCATTAAGATTGGTCCATTGACTATTCAATACTAACGTACAAATCCATACTAATGATCATTCAATTGTATGATTTATTTTGTTCCAATTGATTCAAAAATAAACTGTTACAAATATATTCAAAATAATTACTATAATAAAAACTCATTAATATAATATTAAGAAATTGAATCTAGACATAGTTTAGAATATTTCTTTTTGAGATATCAAATTAATTTTTCTATCAAATTTAAATAACAATCAAAATAAATATTGTATTTAAATTAACACTACAATACAATACAATAGGTAACAACCATCCAAACAAGCTGCAAAAGGAAAAAAGCGAACCAACGATTGATCAATGCAAGATCAAATTGTATGGTTGAAGAACCGATGACGGTAGTGATCTTTTAATATGTGGATGGATACAAGTTGCTGCAATCTTAGTACAGAGACGATCCACATATACGTCTTATTTTCAATGTTATATCGAAAGTTACTTTATGTATTGCTTTACTTATAGCATGTTTGGCCAAGTCGGAGAAATCAGCTTATTTTGATAAGTATTTTTTTCAAAAGTATTTTTGGACAGAAGTAATTTGTATTTGGCTAATCACTCTGAAAAGTACTTTTGAGCAATAATTTATATTTGGCCAAGCTTTTCAGAAAGTGCTTTTAAGTATCAAATTAAGAATAAAGACATGAATATATTTACTCAATAATTAATATTATAAGTAAATAAATAATCTCAAAATTTTATTATTACATGCAAAAATTAAATCTTTTTATTTTATTAAGTAAAATATGAAAATAAAATTTAAAAGTACTTAATTCTTTTAATATAAGTTAAAAATCATTCAACAAATATAAAAACATTCACCCTTAAAGTCACTATATATTAGAAAGCTATCCTAAAAATAATAAGAAATATGTATACATTAATATCCTAAGTATTAGGTTTAATGGTTATTTTTGTATATATTATATTTTGTTAAGGGTATTCTTGGTAAGAAGAAAAGTCAAAACTGCTTCTGCTTCTGCTTTTGAGAAGAAGCTATTTTTTTGGCTTCTCAGAAATTGCTTCTGCTTCTTCCCAAAAATAATTTTTTTCCCAAAAAAGTTTAGCCAAACACCTCAAGTTAAAAAAAACAAAGTGCTTTTGAAAAAAAAAAAAAAAAAAAAACTTCTAGCCTCTTGAAAGCTTGGCCAAACATGCTATTAAAACGAATGACGGATTTGTTTTATAATTGGAGCCCAATAATCAATTGTGTGGAGGATCTTTTTTGGCCCGCATGAGCGGATATAAAAGTTGGGTTTCGAGAGTTTTATCATTTCTTGACTTTGCAAACTCGGATATGGGTGAATTGTGAGAGGGATTTCGAAGGAAAAGTTGAGATAAGTCACTTGTGATCATTGATAGTCAATAATATTGGATTATCATTGATTATTTCGACTAGATTACGTACTTTTGAGGTGAAATTAGAGGGTTTGGGCCTAGGGATTTCAAAATAAGAATTTGAGATTTGGAGGTTGAGTTGATGTCAGATTTTGGTAAATTTGGTATGGTTGGACTCATGGTTGAATGGGCGTTCATATTTTATAACTTTTGTCCGGTTCCGAGACGTGATATTTGGGTACAATTTTGGATTTTGTTGGAAAATTAGTATTTTCATTTGGAATTAGATCCTATAATTTGTATTGACTGAATTGAATTAATTATGACTAGATTCGAGGCATTTGGAGACCGATTCGCGAGGCAAAGGCATAGCAGAGTAAGGAATTACACGGTTTGAGGTAAGTAATAGTTATAAATTTGGTCCTGAGGGTATGAAACCCCAGATTATGTGTTATGTGATTGGTTTTAAGGCGACGCACATGCTACGTGACGGGCGTGTGGGTGTGCACCATAGGAATTGTGATTTGGTCAAATTCCATGGCACTTTGTTGTTGAATAATCTATTGTAAATCAGTACAATTTCCATGTAGTAGAGAAATTGAATCACAAATCATATTTTGATTATGTGTTGGAACTGTAGGGACCCACAGAGGTTATGCACGTATTGAATTATCTGCTAAATTGCTATTTTGTACTCAGCCATAGTTAACTTGTTGTAACGACCCGGCCGGTCATTTTGAGAATTTAAGTCTCGTCCAGCGGCATAAGTCCTTGAGAAGCTTCATAATATGTGTATTGACTTGTGTGAGTGATTGAATTCAGTTACCGGATGATTCAGAGTGATTTGGGACACTTAGTCCCTAAAACGGAAGCTTAAGTCTTAGGATTTTGACAGTAGCCGGAACTATGTGAAGACGACTTTGGAATGGAGTTCCGTCAATTCCATTAGATCCGTTGGGTGATTTTGGACTTAGGAGCGTGTTCGGACTGTAAATATGGGGTCTGTAGCTGATTTAGGCTTGAAATGGCGAAAGTCAAATTTTTGAAGATTTGGACCGGAAGTGGACTTTTTGGTATCGGGGTCGTAATGCGATTCCGAGAGTTGGAACGGCTCCATTATGTTATTTGGGACTTGCCTGCAAAATTTCACATCATTCTAGGTTGATTTGATAGGTTTCGGCATGAGTTTTAGAAGTTGAAAGATTTGAAATTTATAAGTTCGATACATAGTGCGATTCGTGGTTTCGACATTGTTTGATGTGACTTTAAGGCTCGACTATGTTCGTATGGTGTATTAGGATTGGTTGGTATGTTTGGTTGAGGTCCTGGGGGCCTCGGGTGAGTTTCGGGTGCTTAACGGATTAAAAGTTTTTATTTGTGTTACTGCTAAGTCTTCAGGCTTCTGGTATTTTCACACCTGCGTAGAAGAGACCGCAGGTGCAAGAGCACACGTGCGGAGAAGCAAGCGCAGAAGCAGAAAAATGGAGGAGTGCTAGGGGTCGCAGGTGCGAGGGAAATTCCGCATCTACGATGCCCGCAGATGCGAAGATTGAGGCGCAGGAGCGAGAAGAGCTGGACTTGACAGTCTCCACTGGTGCAGAGAAATTTTGCGCATCAGCGGCTCCGCAGAAGCAGATTTTTGGTGCGTAGAAGCGAGAGGAAGTGCAGGTGCGATTGGACATGCGCACCTGCGGTCGCACAGATGCGCCTAATTATGCGCAGGTGCGGTCATGCCTGGGCAGAAAGAGAAATCCGAGGGCTTGGTTTCATTCTTCATTTTTGGACTTGCGAGCTCGGAATTTGGCGATTGTTCGAGGGTTTTTCAGAGGAAACTTTGGGGTAATGTTTCTTAACTCTTTTTTGATTGTTTTCCATTAATCCATAGTTATTTTCTCTATTTAGTTTCGGGTTTGGATTGAAAATTTAGGAAAAATGAGAAGAAGTTCTTCAACTAAGAGTTTCGAGTTCTGATTGGGATTTAGACATCGGATTTTTATAATTTTGGTACGAGTGAAAGGTGTTAATATTTTGTGACTTTTATCCGATTTCGAGACATCGGCTCGGGTCGACCTTTTAGGGCGAATTTTAGAATTTTTATTAAATATTGATTTCATTGATTAGATACCATGTTGAGAAATTACTACAGTATGCCGTGAGATTCAGTGATTTGGTCAGAAATGCACCTGCTTTAGTCACCACAGTTAGAGAGTGTGTCCGCGGATTCATTGAGGGTCTCAGACATGATATTCGGTCCAGCATGGCTCGTGAGTTAGAGTCATATGTTTCGTTTCAGCAGGTGGTAGGGATTTCCCGCCGAGTAGAGGGCATGTGGGACTAGAAGAGTGAAGATAGTCAAGGCCATGAGAGAGAGTACAGGCGAGATCAGGAGAGAGATGACAAGGAGGTGAGGAGGCCTCGTAGACCGGAGAGATCTACTGGTCCTTATTTTGGAGGCAGGGTATGACATGGTAGAGGTTTTGTGGGTCAGCCAGTTCAGTTTGCACTTCAGGCTTCGCACAATGTTTCAGGTGCTCATGGGTCTCAGAGTACCCGTACCGCACAATTCCCATAACCACGTCAGTAGAGAGGTTGCTTCGAGTGTGGAGATACCAGCCACAGGGTGAGAGATTGTCCTAGACTTTGGACAGGTGTGTCACATCGGAGTATTCAGGCGAGTATAGGGAACCCAAGAGGGGAAGGCCCGACCCGTTGATGTGTTTCATATAGTAGGCTCGAGGTCATTACGCCAGATGATGTCATACATGTATGCTTTTGATTTGTTACAGAGGGGCACCATTCGTATTTTGATTCGGTCCTGCTTATCGGGGCGAGTTCCCCTACTTGTTGTCCGACCTATGGGTGAGTTTATGAATTAGTATTATGTTTAGGTGTTTACCCCTGTTGGGAGACTCTATGAGTGGTAGCCTGTGTCTATCATTTGTTTCTATTCATTATTTACGAGACTAGAAGTGAATTCATGTTTTCCATTATGGCAGGTTTGATGTGATTCCTGAGTAAATTGATTATAAATTATGATTTGATACTCTACCTGGGTGAGAGTTTAGCAAGTGTTGAGATTTTATTGGCAGAATTGAGTTATGAGGTCTTAGTGTTCCTTGCATCATTATCAGTGTTGTGGAGGTTTGAAATGGGTTGCTAACGGATATGGGTCTAATTGCCGGTGCTGCTTTTGATTTCGGGCAGCTATTGTGATCAGAAATGTTATTATGGGCCTATGTGTGGCGTTTTGTTGTGTGGTCGTACCTTGTGGGTGTAGGCATGAGTTGTTACAACTGGTTGAGACTGATATCGATTATGGATTTAGAATCGAGTCTTTTGAAGACAAATGGAAGGTGAGAATTTTGACTCTAAGGCTTATCGGTGTTGATAGAAAGGATAAATTACAGTTGAGATGGTGTCGTCAAGCTTATGTGGATTGGGCTGACGTGGGGTCACCCACGGGTGCATGTTGAATATGTGCTTTCAGTGATTTCAAGACTTCGAGGCGATGCTTAGCACGTGCGAGGACGAACATTTGTTTAAGAGGGGAAGGATGTAATGACCCGGCCAGTCGTTTTGAGAATTTAAGTCTCGTCCTGCGGCATAAGGCCCTGAGCAGCTTCATAATATGTGTATTGACTTGCGTGCGTGGTTGAATTCAGTTACCGGATGATTCAGAGTGATTTGGGACACTTAGTCCCTAAAACGGAAGCTTAATTCTTAGGATTTTGACTGTAGTCTGAACTATATGAAGACGACTCCAGAATGGAGTTCCGTCGATTCCATTAGTTCCGTTGGGTGATTTTGGACTTAGGAGTGTGTACGGACTGTAAATCCGAGGTCTGTAGCTGATTTAGGCTTGAAATGGCGAAAGTCGAATTTTTGGAGATTTGGACCGGAAGTGAACTTTTTGATATCGGGGTCGGAATGTGATTCTAAGAATTGGAACAACTCCATTATGTTATTTGGGACTTGCCTGCAAAATTTGACGTCATTCCGGGTTGATTTGATAGGTTTCGACATTGTTTGAGGTGACTTTAAGGCTCGACTAAGTTCGTATGGTGTATTAGGATTGGTTGGTATGTTTGGCTGAGGTCCCGAGGGCCACGGGTGAGTTTCGGGTGCTTAACGGATCAAAAGTTTGATTTGTGTTACTGCTAAGTCTTCAGGCTTCTGGTATTTTCACACCTGCGAAGAAGAGACTGCAGGTGCGAGAGCAGACGTGCGAAGAGGCAAGCGTAGAAGAGGAAAAATGGAGGAGTGCTAGGGGTCACAGGTGCGAGGTAAATTCCTCATCTGCGATGCCCGCAGATCCAAAGATTGAGGCGCAGGTGCGAGAAGAGCTGGACTTGACAGTCTCCGCAAGTGCGGAGAAATTGTGCTCATCAGCGGCTCCGCAGAAGCGAGATTTTTGGAGCGCAGAAGCGAGAGGAAGTGCAGGTGCGGTTGGACATGCACACTTGAGGTCGCACAGATGCAGATAATTATGTGCAGGTGTGGTCACGCCTGGGCAGAAAAGATAAATCCGAGGGTTTGGTTTCATTCTTTATTTTTGGACTTGAGAGCTCGGAATTTCGCAATTTTTCGAGGGTTTTTCAGAGGAAACTTTGGGGTAATGTTTCCTAACACATTTTTGGTTGTTTTCCATTAATCCATAGTTGTTTTCTCCATTTAGTTGCGGGTTTGGATTGAAAATTTAGGAAAAATGGGAAGAAGTTCTTCAACTAAGAATTTCGAGTTTTGATTGGGATTTAGACATCAGATTTGGATAATTTTGGTACGAGTGAAAGGTGTTCGTATTTTGTGACTTTTACCCGATTCCGAGACGTGGGCCCGGGTCGACCTTTTAGGGCGAATTTCGGAATTTTTATTAAATATTGATTTCATTGATTAGATAAGTCTATTATTGTTGTATTCATGTTATGCAATTGTGTTTGGCTAGATTTGGGCCAGTCGCATTTGGATAATTGAGGAAAGGACATTCTTACAGACTGTTTGAGCTTGGTTCACGGTAAGTATCTTGCCTAACCTTGTGTGGGGGATTTTTTCCTTAGGATTTGAGTCTTCTATGTTGATTGTAGCCCGTGTGCATGAGGTGACAAGTGCGCGCACAGACTTATTTGTGGAAAGTTGGCCTTTTAGGATTCTTAGGTCCTTATCTTCACTGAGTATGAAGTTGATCTTGATATGATTAAGTTCCTATTTACTAGTTTCGCCTCTACATACTTTAATTAAAATTAATTTCTTTCAGGATTCACTCTAATTGCCTATTTGACTTAACTGAAGATTTTACCTCCTCTATTGTTATGCTATCTTTTCATAACTTCTTATCTTTATTTGAAATTATTATTGTATCATCTTATAATTTGTTCAGTCTTAATTAAGGTTATGATTATCATTCCGCTGCTTATCCTTAATTTAATTGTTGAAAATCCTTAGTAATTTCTTAACCTTAAAAGAAGTTTTAGATATCCTATATCTTAGTTGACTTGTTTTATTTAGAATTATTTGACTCATGTTAGTTTCCTTGTTGTTGAAATTTATATTGTGGAATCGTTGATACACATTAGTTTCCCTTTGTTGAGTTGTTCTCTTTAAGCCTAGCATTATTTACTATGGTTATTCTTTGTCATTGGTCCCATATTTTCCTGTAATTTTAAAAGTTCTTGAGTTTATTTACTTGTCGTACTTTGTATTATTGCCATTGTTGTTGTTGTATATGTTGTGGTTATGCACGAGATTTCTGTCGTGCGCCTGTTATTATTGTGCTGCACGAGGTTTCTGCCGTGCGGTTGTTATTATGGGGTTGCACGAGGTTTCTGCCATTCTATTGCTACTATTGATTTTGCACATACGGCGTGACAAGGTGGGATATATATATATATATATATATATATATATATATATATATATGTGGGGGGGGTTTGCGCATGTGGCGATACAAGGTGGAAACATTATTACGCACGTGTGGCGAGACAAGGCGGGCAATTATGTTACTATTGCACACATGGCGAGACAAGGTGGGCTGTGTCAGGGATTGATTTGTGATGATTTGTGGCCTGGGGGCATTCTTGTTGTTGATATTTGTGAAGTAGTATACATAACTGTGTGAGCTTTATCTTGTGAAAGCTGTGAGAAAATATTCTACATGCTGCCCGTTCTTTTTTCTTATGCTTATTTGCTGATATGGACTATGGTAGGATAATTGCACAAGCATACACGTAGTTAAGCACCCTTATCGGATAAGAGGTGTTCTTGATATTATTGAGCATAGATGCTCACCCTTGTTTACTTGTCTTCTATGTGAGAATGGCTCTATTGGCACATGAGTCGTCAGTGTGGTCATGAGGTGTTATGAGGTCATAGGATGCCAAGTGTTAGGGTTCAGGTATTGAGACCCATGAGTTGTGAATTATCCGGGGTTCTGTATCTCGTGGAGTTGTTGACTAAAACCTGATGTAAAAGCAGTTGTAATTACTGAGTTATTTCTTGTCCTTGCTGTATTCGTGATTACAGATTTAGGTTGTGTTCCATTTACTTTGTCTGCATCATTTTCATGATATTCCGCTGATACTTGTTGTTTTCTCGCTTTAATTCCATTACTGTATTGTGAGCCATATTGCATAGTCTTTATGTATACATCATACTTCTGTTATTCATGTGCTTATATCTGTTCAGTTTATTAGGCCAGTGGATGTCTTGACTGTTCCTTGTCACTACTCCACTGAGGTTAGTCTTGATACTTACTGGGCACCGTTGTGGTGTGCTCATGCTACTCTTCTGCACATTTTTTGTAGATCCAGGGACTTGTTCGTTAGCTAGCTGTGTGGACTGTTGCTGTGGAGACTCAAGGTAGACCTGTTGCTGTGTTCGCAGGCTTCGGAGTCACCTTCCAGTTTTCTATTTTACACTGTTTATACTTATTTCTGGACAGTTGTATTTAGTAGTTTTCTAGCAAACACTCTGTAGAGCTTATGACTTGTACTGCTGGTTTTGGGATTTTAAGAGATTCTATTTAAATAACGTTGTTGTTTTAATTATTGTTAGGCTTATCTAGTCCCTAAGACTGGGTGCCATCACGATACCCAACAGAGGAAACATTGGGTCGTGACACTTGTTTATTTTATCTTAGCCTTTATTGTTCCTTGTTGATACATTATATCATTTCTATTGGGGCTGATTTCCATGATTATTGAGTTCCCAAGACACTGGGAGATTTATGAGGCCGAGGGCCTGATTGTGAGATATTTATACTATAGCACGTGAGTTGTCCGTGTAGCACGTGAGTTGTCCGTCTGGATCCAGATATTATACTATAGCATGTGAGTTGTCCGTGCAGCAAGTGAGTTGTCCGTGCGGATTATAGCGCTTGGGCTGAAGGAGCTCCTTCGGAGTCTGTACACATCTCCAGTGAGCGCAGGTACCTACTGAGTGTGAGTGCTGAGTGAATGGAATGGCTGAGTGATTGTGGTCCTGGGATGATGTATTTGATTTCATTATTGTTGTACTACAGTTATCATATATTACTGTTTTGGAAATTTCTGAGAGATATTATCTCTCGTTTCAGTCGAACTTGATATGAAATTATTGTTTGGGCCTTAATTGTTGAACTTGCAAGCATGCCTATTTTCTTATGTTGGAAATTACTGTAATTGGACTTAGCTGTGAAGCTCGTCACTACTTTTCGTTCTTTATTTAGTATTGTTACTTGCTGAGTTGGTTGTACTCATACTACACCCTGCACCTCGTGTGCAGATCCAGGTGTTCTCGATAACAGTGCGTGTTGAATTCTTCGCACAGTTGATTTTTCGGAGATTCCGAGGTAACTGTTTAACGTCTATTGACCTTGACTCTCTCCCTTCAGTTATTGTAATATTCTATATTTTTAGACAGTGTTTTTATTAGTCAGACTTTGATATCATTTAGATGCTCATTTACTTAGTGACACCGGATTTTAGGAGTGTTTTGTATCTATAATTGTGATGTTTTCTATTGGAATCAAATGTTATGTTTTCAAAGTTAAAAAATATTGTAATTTATTGAGATTGTCGGCTTGCCTAGTATTGAGATCGGCATCATCACGACAAGTGAGATGTTGGGTCATGAAAATTCACCCCGGTCCCATATGCCCAGATTCTAGAAATTTTCTGAGGAAATCGTCGCCCATAACCTTAAGAACTCATATATACAATTTTCATCCCATTCCATAACCATTTTCGTGGTTAAAATCGCATTTTATCAAAACTAAGTTTTTTCATCTAAACCCTTCATTTCCACAATTTACATGTTATAATCTAACCATAATCTATGAATTTAAATCACAATATGTGTAATTAACTTACCTCCACGTTGCTAGGGGAACACCCCTCTCAAGAAGCTCCAAAATCGCCCAAGAATGGAGAAAAAGGGCTCAAAAATGACTGAGCTCCGTTTTTAAGACATTCTACCCAGCTCTTCTGGCCCCTTCTTCGTGAACGCGATATGTGCCTCACGTTTGCGAAGGCAAGATCCCCAGGCCATAAAATGCTCTTCGCGAACGCGAAGGCTTGCCTGGCCCCTACATCTCGTTTGGCCGAAAAATCATAAAACTGAGTTGGAGTTCCACCTGACTGGCCTCCACCTAGCTGGCCTCCACCTCTAGGATGGCCCCTACTCACCTGCCCTCTATCTCTGGTCGGCTGAACAGCTGGTGGAGCAACAGGTGTTGTAATCATAGGCTGCCGATCCTGCTGTACTGGCCTACCCCAAAGCTTGGGGCTGAACCTCCACATATGACTGAAATTCCCGTACTCGAAACAACCCCTCGGTACGGTGGACTGCTGAATTGAAGTCTTGCCCTGATGACCTAAATACCCACTGGAAGATCCTTGAATAGATGGTGGGCTATAAGAACTCTCTAGCATAGCACTGAAATAAGGTTGCACTGGAGCACCCCGAGGAGGCGGTGGTGCTGGGTATCGGGGCCTGCTGGACTGACCTCTCAAGAACAAACCTCTACCCCCAGCCGGGGCACCTCTGAAATCTCTACAATATTAAAACTGCTTGTCTCTCATAGCCTACTCTCGGCTATGCTGACACACACCCTCAATCCTATGGGCTATCTCCTCAACCATCTCACAAGAATCCCCATCTCAACCTCTCGGGCCATAGTGGCCGGAATACTAGTGTGCAAACCTGCAACAAACCTCAGTACTCTCTCTGCATCAGTAGGGAGTATCATAAGTGCATGGTGAGACAACTCAGAGAACCTCGCCTCATAATCGGTCACTGATATCTGACCCTGCTAGAGCTGCTTGAGCTAAAACCCAACTTTTCCCTCTAGGAGGGTGAAAGATCCTATCCCGGAAAATACGGGTGAACTTGTCCCAAGTCATGCGAGAAGAATCTGCTTGTCTGCCAAGAAGATAGGACTACCACCATCAACGGGTCCTGCCCACCAGCTGAAAGGTACCAAAGTCTACCCCATGGGACTCCAATATCCTCATGTTGTGCAGTCTGTCCCTACACCGATCAATGAAGTCCTGGGGATCCTCATGTTGCTCACCCCCAAAGACAGTAGGATGTAGCCTAGTCTATCTATCCAATAGTTTCTGCGGATCGCCAACCGCAGTTGGTCTGGGCTCAGGTGTAGCTGTCGCCACTGGTTGGGCTCCGATTGCGGGTAGTGCACTCTGGGTCTAATATACCACAGTTGCATGCCCATGATCCTGCGCGGTAGGGGTCTGTGCTCCCCCTCCCGCCTGAGATGTGGCTGGGTCTACCGAAAATAAATCGGCCTGAGTCATAGTATCCATGAACCGTAACATACGACTCTTGACCTCCTAAAATCCCAGTGCGGACGTGAAATCCACCAGAGCTGGCTCTGCTATAGGCACCTCACCCTGCTCCTCAATAATTGGATCCTCTGCTAGACCCACTAGTGGCATAGCTGGAGTAGCCCTGGGACGTCCTCGTCCGTACCACGGGCTAGAGCCCTTCCTCGGCCTCTGACAACAGGGGGAGCAACTCTTCCCTGGTCTGGAACCTCCGTAAAGTGCATTCTCACGACATCTGTAGAGCGCGTTTTCACCACGAAAGTAGATGAAAAAAAATAGTTTCCTAACACCCTATAGTCTCTCGAAGATAAGTACAAACATCTCCATACCGATCTGCAAAACTCTACTAGGCCTACTCATAACTTGTGAGACCTACGTGAAGCTAGTGCTCTGATACCATGTTGTCACAACCCAATTTAACTTATTGATCATGATGGCGCCCATTATCACTGCTAGACAATCCAACTAGTGGATTAAACATATATTTGCTCTTTTAGTAATTTTTTGAGTAATTAAACTTTCCTTACTTGAAAGATTTAATAAAAATAGAAAGTCTAAATAAATAAAAAAACCAAAATAATAATTTTAACCCACAATTCTACTAAAGTTTGTTCCAAGACCTGGTGTCCTAAGTGTATAAGAATCTAGTAGATTATACAAAATTCTAAATATTGTCTAAACATAAATTAGACAGAATACAAATACAAAGAGAGACACTAGGTGTTGTGGAACGTCTAGGGAAAGGTAGCTCACCACTAGGCCTTGGAAAAATGGGGATGTGCACTAGTAGAACCACCTGATGCTCCTATCTCAGATCCTGCACAAAAAGTGCAGCAAGGTACGTAAACAACGTGTACCCAGTAAGTATCAAGTCTAATCTCGAAGAAGTAGTGACGATAGGTCAACTTCGACACTCACTATGGGTCAATAATATTAAGTTAGAAATATTTAAATAAACATGATTTATGTGAATAAAATTAAATTCCTTAACAAGCAGAAACAATTAATTCTTTCACAGTTTAATAATTTCCAATAAGTCATTTATCTTCGCAAGTAGCCATAATATGACATAGCACCGTGTAATTATTATTATTAAGCACGATTTATGCCGAGGTCGTACGGTCCTATCCAGAGTGACGTGTACACTACCGAGAGATGTGCGACACGATTAATAGATGCATCTATCTACTGTCGAGGCGCTCGGCCCGCTCCACAGGAAGAGAAGGATATTTTATAAGCATTTGACTTAAATATTATTAATGATTTATATCCAAGGTAATTCAAATTTCATTAACTATCTTTCAAATTTTCTCTAACAAGTTCTATTATAATTTAGGCATTTTAATTTAACAATATAGTGCAAAATTCCAAATGGTTCATGAATTGGGTCCTAAAACTACCCGAACAATAGCATAATAGTAGCTACGCACGTACTCTCGTCAGCTCGTACGTACGCAACCCCCACAATTAGAAACGAATATTTATTTACAACACCTATATATAATTTTCCTCTTACATGGTTAGATAAGAGACTTACCTCGTCTTAAAGTTCACTTCCCGATCACAATTACACGTTAAAGTATCAATTTGGTACCGAAAAATTTGAAACTAGCCAAATGTTATACAATTTAATCAATACATGCTCAATAATTCGAAATTAGATTATCAGATTAATCACTCAACCCAAATTGGTAAAATTTCTAAATTTCACCTGGGGCCCACGTGCCCGGATTCTGAAAATATTTGGAGGAAACCGTCACCCATAACCTTAAGAACTCAAATATATAATTTTTATCCCATTCCATAACCATTTTCGTGGCCAAAATCTAATTTTTATCAAAACATTGGTTTTTCATATAAACCCTTGGTTTTCACAATTTACATGTTATAACCTACCCATAATCTATGTATTTAACTCACAATAGGTAGAATTAACTTACCTCCAAGTTGCTAGGTGAATATTCCTGTCAAGAAGCTCCAAAATCGCCCAAGAATGGAGAAAAATGGGTCAAAAATACTCAAACCCCGACTTAAATGAAGGTTCTTGCTTTTGTGATTTTCACACCTACAGAGCTCTGCAGCACCTGCGGAAAACTCCTCACACATGGCCAGGCTCGGCACTTGCGGACCAAAGGACCGCTTTTGCGCGTCTGCGGGTGAGACCAATCATTCGCTCCTGCGATCACTGGCTTCGCAGGTGCGCTCTCGCAGGTACGCCAAAACTAAGGCACCTCTGGATGGTTGGGCTTCCCTCACTGGTTCTTTTCTGCGGCTCATGGCTCGCACCTGCGACTGTCCAAGCACATGTGCGATTGCACCAAAAGCTGGAAGATTCAGTTGTTTCTCTCAAGTCCAAACTTGGTCTGAGCCTCGTTCGGTTAACACCCGAGGCCTCTGAGGCCTCACCCGAACATACCAAAAAGTTTGAAATCATAAAATGGACTTGCTCAAACCCTCGAAATGCATAAAACAACATCAAAACTAAGAATCATACCTCAAACCAAATTGATTCAACTTAGAAATTTCAAATTCTGCAAACTTACTCCAAACGCGTTGAAACATTTTTAAACTACTCAGAATGACAAAAATTTTGCGTGCAAATCTTAAATCAACATACGGGACTATTCCCAAGCTCTGAATTCCAAACGGACCTCACTTACTCCAAAACCTACAACAAACCAAATTTAAAGAACTTTAAAACCTATAAAGAGCCAACTTTCGCTATTTAGGCGCCGAAACACTCTCGGGTCATCCAAAACCCGATCCAAACATACGCCCAAGTCCAAAATTATCATACGAACCTATTGGAACCGTCAAATCCCGATTTCGAGGTCTCTTACTCAAAATATTGACCGAAGTCAAACTTGGCATTTTAAAGCAAAACTAAGGAACCAAGTGTTTTGATTTCAGCCGAACCCTGAACTAACCATCCCCGCAAGTCATAAAATAGCAAAATCAAATACGGGGAGTCTTATTTAGAGGAACGGGGTTCTAGAAGGCAAAACGACCGGTTGGGTCGTTACAATTTCTTTGTTGAATTGTTACTTGGTTTAAAAATTATGACCTTACTTTATTCAAAATAAATTGATCGTGTAGATTTTATGTATTGGTATATTTGGCACAAAAGTTGTCTGTATGCTGATAGAGATATGGGCACGAGGTTCCGTGAGAATATAAAAAGGTGCTGAGACCAGTATTTTATGATTTTTATATAAGGATTATTTATTTGAAGAAATATATTCGGAGGGTATTTATTCGAAAGAATTATATGTGAAAGATTTATATTTGAAGGACTTGTTTAATTGGTTGTACTTGTGTTTCTTATTCGTCTGAGTAATACTGATAGTGTTCTTTCTACCTTGCTATTTATATCACTAGTTGGTTATTGTTGCTATCACTGCCATTTGTTCTCTATTATTTTTGTATGCTATATTGCACAGATTATTTCACTAGTGAGTGTCTTGACTATACCTCGTCACTTCTCCACTGATGTTAGTCTTGATACTTACTGAGTACCGACTGTGATGTACTCATATTATACTTCTGCACATTTTTGTGCAGAGCCAGGTAAATTGGAGTTACTTGATCGCTAGCTAGCTGTACGGATCTTGCTGTGGAGACTCAATTTAAACCTGTTGATGCGTTCGCAGGCTTCAGAGTGACCTTCTGATATTGTTCTTGCACTGTTTTATCTGTACTTCAAAACAGTTGTATTTATAGGCTTTCTAGTAACTCAGTAGAGCTTATGACTTGTACTACCGATTTTGGGATTATAAGTATTGTATAGAGATCTCTACTTCGCATTTGTCAGTCGTTAATTAATATTGTTATTATTTTAGTAAATGTTAGGCTTACCTAGTCCATAGGACTAGGTGTCATCACGACATCCTACAGAGAGAGATTTGGGTCGTGACGATTTTATTACTTGTTAAATAAATGTCATAGTATTACTATAGTAAATATTTTACAAAAATGTGAAATTGAAAAAATATTTACTACTTGGTTAACCAAAGGAAAATAAGATGCTTCTCTCGAACCACTATATAATAATAATAATAATAATAATAATAATAATAATAATAATAATAATAATAATAATAATAATAATAATAATAATAATAATAATAATTGTAATAATAATTGTGCTAGTAGTAATGGAAATGATAATAATCTATATCTATCTATCTATCTATTTATCTATCTATGTTATATTAAAAGCACGAATCCCCTTAGGAAAATATCGTTCGCCTTTTTTACTCTTTAAAATATATTTTTATATTGTACAAAATAGTCATTTAAGTTATTTTTCTAATAATTAGGAAATCAAATCAACTATATTTTTTATATTAAATTATTATTTATTTGAACTAGGTACGAATACTAATATTTAGAACTTCAAAATCAATTAAAAGTTTAACTTATAGAAATCACTACAACCAAAAAAAATCACTAACATACTTTTACTACGTTTGTCTCTCATATCCTTTCATTGATGAGAGATATAATACCTATTATATGTAACGACCCGGCAGGTCGTTTCGAGTATTATAACCCCATTCCCCCATTTACTGGTCAATTTATGCTTTACAGTTGTTATATGACTTGTCGGGGTAATTGGTTCGGGTCCGGTGGGGTTTTGAAATGAATTGAGACACTTAGTCTCCAAGAGGAAAACTTAAGTTGAAAAGGTTGACTGGATGTTGACTTTTATGTAAACGACTCCAGATTTGATTTTTGATGGTTTCGTTAGCTCCGTTAGGTAATTTTGGACTTCGGAGCGTGTCTGTATTATGATTTGGAGGTTTGTAGTTGAATTAGGCTTGAAAGGGTGAAAGTTAAATTTTTGTTAAGTTTGACCGGGAGTGGAATTTTGGATATCAGGGTTGGATTTTAATTTCGAAAATTGGAGCAGGTCCGTGGTGTCATTTGGAACTTTTGTACAAAATTTGGGGTCAATCTGACATGATTTGATAGGTTTAGACATCGGTTGTAAAAATTTGGAAATTCAAAGTTCAATAGGCTTGAATCTATGTGCGATTCGTATATTTTGATGTTGTTCGAGGTGATTTGAGGGTTCGACTAAGTTCGTATGATATTTTGGGATTTGATGGTATGTCTGGTTGAGGTCCAGGGAGCCTCGGGTGACTTTCGGATGGTTGGCGGATCATTTTTGGACTTGGCTTGTTGGCTGAAGATTTGCCGATGTAGCTGTTCTGGTTTCCTCTTACGCATTCACAAAGTGCATCTAGAGGCCGAGGGAGATTTGTTCTTCACATTCGCAAAGAAGAGGACGCATTCGCGAAGGTTGGGCAGAGAATGCATCGCGTTCACGAGATGGGGGACGCATTCGCGAAGAAGGGAAGAGACACCAGGGAACCCCATACTATGGGTTTACGCGTTCGTGGGGGTGAGGTCGCGTTCGCGATGAGTGGGGTCGGCAAAACTTCACCTTTGCGAGTCAGAGGACGCGTTCACGAAGGGTTAATTTGAGGGGCCATCTGAGTTGTTCTATGCGAACACGAGGAGAAGGTCGCGTTCGCGATGAAGGCGTAATTGGGCAGAATAAAATATTCAAAAACGAGGGTTTCGAGTTCATATCACAAAATTGATTTGAGAGCTCAGTAGAAGGTGATTTTGAGGGAGATTCTTGAGTAGGTGTTTGGGGTAAGTGATTCCTATCTAGTTTTTGTTAATTTTCATGATTAGGCCTTTGATTCCATCATTTAATTGGTGAATTAAGTTGGAAAATTTAGAAAAACCCTTTTGGTTTAATTTAAGGGTCGAGTTGATGTCAAAATTTGATAAAATTTGGTATAGTTGGACTCGTGGTTGAATGTGCGTTCATATTTTGTAACTTTTGTCGGGTTCCGAGATGTGGACCCCACTGGTAATTTTTGAGTTAAATTTCGGATTTTGTTGGAAAATTAGTATTTTCATATGGGATTAATTCTAATAAATTGTATTGACTGAATCAAATTAATTGTGATTAGATACGAGTCTTTCAGAGACCAATCCTTGAGGCAAAGGCATAGAGGGGTAAGAAATTACACGGTTTGAGGTAAGTAATACTTCTAAAGTTGGTTCTGAGGGTATGAATCCCTAAATTATGTATTGTATGAATTTTTTGGAGATGACGCACATGCTAAATGACGGGCGTGTGGCCGTGAATCATAGGAATTGTGACTTAATTGATTCCGTGGAGTTGCATAATTAAATAAATGCCATTATCTGCATATGCTCCACGTGTTAGAGAAATTGAGTTGAGACTTATATTAAATATCATGTTTAGGCTACATGTCGATATATTTTGGGACCCACATGGGTCGTATTGCTGTCGAATTAATTATTTAAATTTATAATTTTGTACTTAGTCACATCTATCACTTGCATATCATATCTTAGTCTTTGTTGTCATTTATTGATACATCATATCACCACGTCGAGTTGATTTTCATGTCATGGAGAGCCCGAGAGACTAGAGATTTTGAGTGATAATTATGTTTATTACTTTATGCCTGGATCTGGCTATTATAGCACTTGGGCTAAAGGAGCCCCTCCAGAGTCTCAATGAGCGCAGTTGATATATATATATATATATATATACACACACACACACACACACACACACACATATCTGGGATGGATCTTCCCTGGGCGTGGATCTTGACATAGATATATATGTTGAGGGATGGATCTTCCCTAGGCATGGATCTTGCCCAAAGCATTTATATTGAGGTATGGAACTTCCCTGGACATGGATCTTATCCGAATCATTGATATTCGAGGATGGATCTTCCGCTGGGCTGGATTGGCCTTATACAGTACCGAGTGACTGACTGTCAGTTGATGGATATATATATATATATATATATATATATATATATATATATATATATTTGGGATGGATCTTCTCTGGGCTGCATTGACCATATACAGTACTAAGTAATTGAGTATTTTTAGATTGTCAGTATAAGAATTTTTCACTACGGTGCATCACATACAGTATGCGCATTGGCATGTAGATACAGAGATGTCATATTCCTCAAATTATTCAGAATTTGTCTATTTTACTTGTACTGAGTATAACTGTTGAACTTGAAAGCATGTCTGCATTTCTGTACTATTATTTCTATACTGGATTGTACCTACTGAGATCGTCACTACTTTCAGCCCAAAGGTTAGTCTTGTTACTTATTGAGTTGGTTGTACTCATACTATACTCTGCACCTCGTGTGTAGATCCAGGTGGTTTTGGATACGGCGACTGTTAGATCTCAGAGTGCTATCAGTTGGAGACTATAAAGGTAGTTGCCTGGCGTCTGCTAACCTTGCTTGACTCTCTCTCTTTCAGTTATTGTACTATTCTATATTTCCATACAGTGTTTTTATCAGTCATACTTTGTATTCATTTAGATGCTCATGTACTCAGTGACACCAGATTTTGGGAGTGTGTTTATATCGAGAAATTGTGAGAATTTCTCTTAAATTTTATTATTATATTTTCAGTATTTAAAAGAAATTATGGTTTATTAATATTGTCGGCTTGACTAGTATTGACATAGGCGCCATCACGACATGTGTAATTTTGGGTCGTGGCATTATATTTTTAATTCTATACAATATAAAATACAATACTATTAATTAATTAATGTTTACCTAGAATAAAAACACTAGATTTTAAAGCTAACAATTAATTTACCATTTCAAGCTTGATCATTCTAAAATTAAGAATCTGAAGTCCCTTAAAATATGTTAACTACTATAAGAAATACTTTATTTAATAGTTATTTAATTATTATCCTAAAAGCATCGAAGAAAGTCTTAATATTTTGAACTTTAAAATATCAAACTATTACTTTATATAAATCATGCACTTAAATAATATATATAAACAATAAATAAATGCATGAAACAATAAAAAGAATAATGACGATATCACGACCTCATTTCTCCTATAGGTCGTGATGGCGCCCAACATTATCGCTAGGCAAGCCAAATAATGAATTAGACCAATTATTCCTCTTTTCATAACTTCCCGAGAAATAAAACTTTCCTTATTTACTAAATTTAAGAAATATAAGGTTTCAATAAATAAAACAAAAATAACTGAGTGCGTCCATAACCAAAATAATAGTTCAATACCACAAGTCTACTAGTGCGTATGCCAAGGCTCGTTGTCACAAGTGTATGGGCATCTAGTAGATTATACAAAATTCCAACTACTATCTGAACATAAAGTAGACAGAATAAAATACAAAGAGGACTCTAGGGGCTGCAGAACGGCTCAGGAAGCAGCTCACAACTAGGCCTCAGGATATCTGGAATGTGTGCCGGTAGGACTGCCTGATGCACCTGCCTCATATCCTGCACAAACAGTACAGCAAGTGTAGTATGAGTAAGTAAATCAACGCGTACCCAGTAAGTATCAAGTCTAACCTCGAAGAAGTAGTGACGAGGGGTCGACTTCGACACTTACTATGGGTCAATAGTATTAAGATAGAATTGTTTTGTATAAGATGAGTTATGTAAATAATAACAAATTTCCATAAAAAGCAGCAGCAAATAATTCTTCCACAATTTAAAATTTTCCTAATAAGTCTTTTCCAATACATGCTCAAAAATTCGTAATTTAACTATTAGATTAATTACCCAACCCGAATTGGAAGAATTCCTAAAATTTACCCCGGGACAAGGTTTCCGGATTCTAAAATTGTTTTTGTAGGGAATCGTTACGCATAACCTCAAGAACTCAAGTATACAATTTTTATCCCATTCCATATCCATTTTCATGGTTGAAATCTCATTTTTATCAAAATCTAAGTTTTTCATCTAAACTATTGATTTTTATAATTTACATGTTAAACTCTACCCATAGTTTATGTATTTAACTCACAATAGGTAGAATTAACTTACATCCAAGTTGCTAGGTGAATACCCCTCTCAAGAAGTGCCAAAATAGCCCAAGAATGAAGAAAATGGGCTCAAAAATGGATGAGCTCCGTTTTTAAAAAATTCTGCCTAGCACAGCAGCCCCCTTCTTCGCGAACGCGGTAAGGGCCTCGCGTTCGCAAAGGAAAATTTTACTAGGACATAAAATGGCATTCGCGAACACGTTCGGTGCCTTGCGAACGTGAAGGCTTTCTTGGCCTACCCTACGCGAACATGAGTTCTCCTTCACGAACATGAAGGGTAAAACTTATTGACCCTCCTAGGCCCCTTTCCTTCTATGCGAATGCGAGAAGGCCTTCGCGAACGCATAGGCCCGGGATCCACAAGATTCATGAACGTGACCCCCTATCCGCGAACACAAAGAACAACTACCCATCTCCCCAAATCCTTCATCGCGAACGCGAGAGTCCTTCCGCGTTCGCGAAGAAGGAAACCAGAACTGGAAAATCTAGTTTTTCCATCTTAGCTGCGGGTGGTTCAAACCTCACCCGAGCCACTTAGGACCCGTCCAAATGCACCAACAAGTCCATGAACATAATACGGGCCTACTCGAACTCTTGAAACACATAAAATAATAGCGAAACTAGAAATCGCACCTAAAAACCAAATTAAATCAACTTATGAACTTTAATTTTTTCCAATTAGCTCCAACGCCGAATCACACCTAAACTACTCGGAATGACACTAATTTTTGCGTGCAAGTCTTAAATCACCATACGAAATTATTCGCAGGCTCGGAACCCCAAACAGACCTCGATAACACCAAAACCTATTCCGAACAAAATTTAAAGAACTCTAAAGCCTTTAATAAGGAAACTTTCACTTTTAAGCACCAAAACCCTTCCAGGTCATCCAAACCCCGATCCGAACATACCCCCCAAGTCCAAAATTATCATACGAACCTATTGGGACTATCAAATCCCGGTTCTGAGGTCTTTTACTAAAAATGTTGACTAAAGTCAAACTTAACCCTTTTTGCCAACCTTTAAGAACCAAGTGTTCCGATTTCAACGCGAACCCTTCCAAATCCCGAACTAACCTTTCCTGCAAGTCATAAAATAGTAATAGCACATACATGGGGTCTTATTTAGGGAAACGGGATTCTAGAAGGCAAAACGACCGATTGGGTCGTTACAGACGGTAAATTCTTTCCTTGTAAATAAGATTTTAATTACCAGAAAACGGAAAAAAAAAATTAGAGAAAGAGGACGTAAATGACTATGAAATCTTTGTCCAGGTCTTGATGATGTAATTTTAAGGTAATTAAAATGTTGTTATTAACTAGGATAGAAACCACCTTAATATCTCATCAATAAATAACCATATCTCCCCGAAATATTTACAATATAGTATGGAGCTCGGCTCATGAATAATAACAGAGGTGATGCACTTTTTAATAACTTTTTTATGTTTCGATTTATATGAAATTCTTTTTATACCAAGATCTTTGAAATATAATAGACAATTACACTGATAATATTACTTAATATTATATTTTAACTTTAAATAGGTTTAAATGAACTATTATAATAATACATAATGTTAAGTAGAAATCTATAATGAAGACAAAATTTATCAATTATTCTGAGATAATTTATGAGATCTTTTAATTTTTAACGAATGATACATTTAGTTTAATATAAGGGGTTTCTTAACTACAAAAGGTAATTATGGTTTCTAGAAATTTAAATTTTAAATTTTATTTCTGGTATTTAGTGATTATTAATTATGTGATATCTAACAAAATACTATTTTCCGTTATTTTCTTCAATGTTTTTGGAATATGTCTTGCATGGATTATTTTCCACCCATTTAGCTTTTGTACCATCTGAAAAAATAAATTTTATTGAATAAAAATGTAGTTATAATTTTTTATATGAGCTAATTATAATAATTTGAATAAGCAAAAAATAATTATGTCTTTTAAATATTAAGAACAAATAATTAAATATTTAAATTAATTATAAAAAATTCAATTATATTCTTTTCCAAATTCTCAATACAAGTAAAATTATTTTCAAGTTAAAACTTGTCTTAGGGTACATAAATTATTTTCGTAGAAAAACCATTGATAATGCAAGAAATCACGAATTAGAGCAAAATTTGTTACCGTATAATATTAAAATTTACCTTGATTAAAATTCAAACTAGAAAAAACGTGAATGAAACATACAAGATAGAATGTATCCAACATTGTTGATTATCTGGAGGAACTTACACTTTTATTTTATAACTCAAACATAATTTGTAAATACATTTCAGGGTACACGCGTACCGCACATATCCTGAGACTAGTCTATACTATATTAAAAGTACCGCGAACGGCCCTTGGTGAAATGCCGTTCGCCTTTTTTACCCTTTAAAAATTAATTTTTGCTCTAGACAAAATAGTCATTTAAATCATTTTCCTAATATTTAAGACTTGAAAATTAATTACTATATTTATGTGTTAAATCCTTCCTTAATTAATCTAGATAGACAATCCTAATATTTTGTACTTTAAAATCAATTAAACGCTTACCTTATATCAATCACTTAAAAAAAACTGCCAACGTAACATACTTTTACCACGTTTTCTCCCATATCCTTTCATTAATAAGAGATACATTACCTATTATATATTTCCTTAATTATACAGTACTAATTAAATACTACTATCAATGGATTAATATTTTCCTAGAATAGAAGATTCTAAAACTAACAGTATTTTCTCATTTATTAATAAACAAAAACTGCCGTCCTTGGAATATGTGTCAGGTACTATAAGAAATAATTTATTGAATAGTCAATTAATTATTTGTTTAATATTTAACAGTTTAAATGAATTAAATTTTATGCATTAAAATCTTTCTTATTTGAATTATGTAGAAAGTCCTACAAAACCTTTAAGAATATTAAGAGTTTACTGCACGTAAATCTTACAATTAAAAAATTTAGACTATATTAAAAGTACAAAATCTCTTGCAAAATTTGTTCGTTTCTTTTTACGCTTTTAAAATTAGAGCTCACACTAGACCAAAAAGTTTATTTAATTGTTTCCCTAAGATTTTTAACTAATATTTTTAAGAATTTAAAATCAACAATTATACGTTGATTTATTGTCCAGCAAAAATTACATCCAAGTACCATATTCTATTTATCAATGCTATATAACCATATTCTATCAACCAACGCCATATCATTTAAGACAAGATAATTGAATTATGTTGTCTTTAAATTTTGATACAAAGTTGGAAAGGTTCTGATTCTATATGGACGAATATTATGTACCTTGGTTACAAAAAATAAATTTTATCACCATTTAAGAAATAAACATATAGATATGGGGGGGGGGGGGGGGGCTTTTAATCTCTTTGTTATATAAAAAATAACTTTAGTTTACTTCTTACATAAAATATTTATTTTATAATTTTGAAAAATTGAATCAAATTTTATTTATTTTTCTTCATGGAAATGGAAAACTGATTATACTTACTTATTGTCACGACCCAATTTTACCTATAGGTCGTGATGCCGCTCAACATCACCGCTAGGCAAGCCAACTAGTAAATTAAACATATATTTCCTCTTTTAATAAATTTTCGAGTAGTTAAAGTTTCCTTACTTGCAAGATTTTAGGAAAATAAAAATTCTAAATAAATAAAAACGAAAGTAATAATTTCAAACCACAATTCTACTAGAGTGTGTGCCAAGACCTGGTGTCATAAGTGTATGAGCATCTAGTAAATTATACAAAATTCTAAATGATGTCTGAACATAAGATAGACAAAATACAAATACAAAGAGAGACACTAGGTGTTGCGGAATGACTCAGTAAAGGAAACTCACCACTAGGCCTCGGGATAACGAGGATGCGCACCGGTAGGACCGCCTGATGCACCTGTCTCAGATCCTTCACAAAAAGTGCAGCATGAGTACGTAAACAACGTGTACCCAGTATATCACAACCCAAAATCCATTAAAGGTCGTGATAGTGCCTAACACCGTTGTCAAGCAAGCATACAATAATTGATTAACTTGATTACTCATTTTAGTATCTTGAAAACCATATTTTCCTTCAATTAAATAATAAGAAATAAAATTACAGAGTAAATAATAATATTTCCCCCAAATACACTAGTGAACACTCATAATTATTCCCAGAACTCGGTGTCACAAGTGCATGAGTGTCAACTAGGAAAAATAAAATAAAATACAGCATCTGTCCGGAATACAAATTAGACAAGAAAGATATAAGTAGCTCTGAAGGAGACTCTGCTGGCTGCGTATCTTAGCATAGATTGCAGCTCACCTAAATTCCGCATTAACTACGCCTCTGCGCCCACAAGGCCACTAAACATATATGTGCCGGCACAAAAATGTGCAGCAAGTGTAGCATGAGTACGTAAATCAACACGTACCCAGTAAGTATCTAGTCTAACCTCGAAGAAGTAGTGACGAGGGGTCGACTCCGACACTTACTGTAACGACCCAACCGGTCGTTTTAACTTTTAGAACCCCGTTCCCCTAAATAAAACTTCTCGTATGTGCTTTAAATGATTTATGACTTGTTGGGATGGTTGGTTCGGGATTTGGAAGTGTTTGGGTTAAAATCGGAACACTTGGTTTCTTAAGTTGGATTTAAAAGGCCAAATTTGATTTTGGTCAACATTTTGAGCAAACAGACTCGGATCAGTGTTTTGACAGTTTCAGTAGGTCAGTATCATGATTTGGGACATGGACATATGCCCGAAATCAAATTCTGAGGTCCTTAGCCCGAGATATGAAATTTTGATTTTTAAAATAAAATTCAAGTTCAAATAGTGATCGGATGACGAATCATGTGCAAACGACCCCGTAATAGAATTTTGATGATTCCAACAACTCCGTATGATGATTTTGGACTTAGGAACGTGATCAGAATTCTATTTGGAAGTCCGTAGTAAAATTAAGCTTAAAATAGCTAAAACAAGAATTTAAGTTTGGAAGTTTGACAGGGGAGTTGACTTTTTGATACCAGAGTCGGAATACAGTTCCAAAAATTTTCATAGCTCCGTTATGTCATTTATAACTTGTGTGCAAAATTTGAGGTCAATCGGAGTTGATTTGGTAGGTGTCGACATCAAGTGTAAAAGTTAAAAATTTTAAGTTTCATGAAGCTTGAATGGGAGCATAATTCATGGTTTTAGCGTCGTTTTATGTGATTTGAGTTTTCAAATAAGTTCGTATGATATTTTAGGACTTTTTGGTATATTTGGTTGAGGTTCTAAGGGCCTCGGGTAAGTTTCGGATGGTTAAAGGATCAAAAGTTAAACTTAAAAAGCTGCTGCAATTTTTCCTCTTCTGTTGGACATTCTGGGCTTCGATCGAGCCCAGATATCGAGCCCAGATATCGAGCCTAGGGTTGACGAGGCTCAGGCTCGAGCTTGTGTATCGAATCCATGATCGAAGGTCCAGCTCGAGGGCCAGGATCGAAGGCAAGGCTCGAGGGCCAGGATCGAGACCCAAGATCGAGGGTCACAATCGAAGGCTCAAGATCGATGCCATGATTGAGGCTATTATCGAAGGACCAGACTCGATGCTATAATCGAGGCCATGACCGAGGTCCAGGCTTGAGCCTGTGATCGAAGACACGATCGAGGCCTAGGCTCGAGGGCCATGATCGAAGCCACGATCGAGGCCCTGTTCGAGGGCCAGTTCCGAAGGCTGTCTGGGCAGTTTTATAAAAAGAGGGCATTCGTCCCATTCGCCATTTTTAACAAATTGGAGCTGGAGCAGAGGCGATTTTGATAGATTTTCAAGGAAGAAAAATTGGGGTAAGTAATTCCAACTCGGATTTGGTCTATATACACAAATATATCATTGATTTCACCATTTAATTAGTGTTTCGAGATTGAAATTTGAATTTTTTTTAGAAATCTCATAAAAATAAATTTTTGAGATTTCGGTATCGATTCGGAGTCGGATTTAAGTGAAACTGGTATGGTTGGACTCGTAATTGAATGGGTTATTGGATTTCATAACTTTTGCCGGATTCCGAGATGCGGGCCCCATAGAGGAATATTTAATTAATTTCGGGATTTTTATTAAAAATGTAGTATTTTCTTATAGAATTGATTCCTATAATTTTTAGTGATTGTATCGAATTATTTTGGCTAGATTCGAGCCAGACATGGTTGGATAATCATGGAAAAGGCCTTCTAGTGGGTTAAATTGGAGCAAGACGAGGTAAGTCTCTTGTCTAATCTTGTGAGGGGAAAATTACCTCATAGGTGATTAAAATTAAATAATTGTTGCTATTTTTGGGGGCTACGTACGCACGAGGTGACGAGAGTCCGTGCGTAGCTACTATTAATGCTAAAGTCCGGGTAGTTTAGGACTCAAATCATGCATTACTTGTGTAAATTGTATTCTTTGATTAATTAATATTAATTGATATATATGAATATATTGTGAATTGTTAGATAAAGATATTAAAGGATGGAAATTTCATCTGTTTGATTTTCTGTTTAAATCAATTAATTGTTAAAAGAAATTGTTCTCCTCCCGAATTTATCTTATAATAAATATACTCTCCTTCCGGAGGCACATAAGAAAAATGTCCTCCTTTCTTGTGGAGCGGGCCGAACGCCTTGGCAGGATAGATGCATCTATGGATCGTGTCGCTCGTCCCTCGGCAGTGTACACGAAACTCTGGATCGAGCCGTACGACCTCGACAGAAATTGTGCTTAATAATAATAATAATAATTACACGATAGTTGGACAGTTTATTGTAGTTTGTAAAGCTATTTGATAAATTGAAAATTTATTGAAATTGAATTGCAGCTTGTAAAGCTATTTGATAAATTGGAATTTTTATTGAAATTGAAGGATTTAATTAATAGATTAGAAATTATTGGAATTGAAGGAATTTAATTACCTCTGCTGGTACAATAAAATTATTGTTAACTTTGTGAATCACGTTGATATAAATATTTCTATTTTTATGATTATTTAATATTATTGACCCATAGTGAGTGTCATAGTCGGCCATCTCGTTTCTACCTCTTCGAGATTAGGCTTGATACTTTCTGGGTACACATTATTTTCGTACTCATACTGCACTTGCTACACATTTTATTATGCAGGTACATATATGTATAGCGGCCTTGTAGGCGCAGAGGTGTGGTTAATAATTGTGGGGACATAGGTGAGCTGCATTCTATATTATGGTCCGCAGCTAATAGAGTATCCTTCAGAGTTATTATATTTTCCTGTCTAATTTGTATTCTAGATAGATGCTGTATTTTATTTTAATTCCCTAGTAAATGCTCATGCACTTGTGACACCGGGTTTTGGGATGATTATGGGTTGCACTGTATTGGAAATTTTTAAAGATATTAGTACGTATTTGGTAAATGTCATCTTCTGCTATTTAATTGAGGGGAACAACTATGACTTCAAAAATATTAAAATGAGAATTTATTTAGTATTTATTGTTGGCTTGTCTGACAGCGGTGTCCGACGCCATTACGACCTATAGGTGAAATTGGGTCTTGACAACTTGGTATCAGAGCTCTATGTTCACTTAGGTCTCACGAGTCATGAGCAAGTCTAGTAGAGTCTTGCGGATCGGTACGAAGACATCTGTGCTTATCTTCGAAAGGCTACAGGGCTGTTAGGAAAACTTCCCATTTTTGATTCCTCATCGTGCGATTCGATTCCTTTGAGGCTTATGCCTACATTTCCTTCCTATTCAATCTTATGCGACATGAAGCACTTGTTATACATTGAGGATCGAGGAAAGTTTTAATGGTACTACAGATGTAGTACAAGATACTTCTCCTTGTGTAATTAATTGGGCTATTGTCATCGCCTTGCGAAAGGCCACTCTGTCATTTCAAATTAAGTACCAGTACTACCTAAGGTTTTGAGATTTGGCATTGATTGTTATGACGATTCGTGCGTTGTTATCGCACAGTGTTTTATGAAATGGAAAAAATGCTCGTCTATGTATCAGGGCAGTAAACAACTTGAAAGAAGGTTTTCTCAGTACATGATTCAGAGGTTCCATGTTTTAATTCCAGTGGAGAAAAGGCAATCGAACTATGAATGTTCAGGTTTGGGGTTGATGGAGTAACGAAGCTTGATATTTTCGAGAGTGGTAGAATTCTCAATTTTGATATGGTGTCATCGCCTTGTAAAATGCGTTAAGGTTCGCCAGTGTTATGGTTTTCTTCAACTCGCCTTCACGACGGGGTGTTAGGAATTGATATAGGGGAGGCAGTCATTAGAGATCGCGGTGTGGAGTAATTTAGGTTTGAAGCAGTGTTTCTAGTATTGATGTCTCGAGAAGGATGATCGTCAGAAAGGTTTAAAGCTGGTTACGAGCTATTGGTTCAACTGCTACAGAGACAGATTTTGAGTTAAAGCAACAACTGGGCAGCGAAGGATGAGGAAGGACATGTGGAAGGTGCCTTGCGGTGGTTAGGTTCCGAAAAGGCCAAGTGTAAGAAAATAGAAGCAGAGTAGTTGCTTAAAGGAGATGGTTGACCAAAGTGGGAGAGTGGCAAGGTATCACATGGTTTACGTGGTAGGATGATTACATGTCTTGAGGAACGTTTGGAGTGATTTGGGATGTAAAATGGATAGTGACTAGGTCTACAGACTTAATTTAGAATATTGGCTGCTATATTGAGGAAGTTTGGATACAACAGGAGGGAGTTGCTTGATATGAAGAAGGATACAAAATGACTTTGGATTGGAATGTATTGTCGCACCTTTAGTTGACGTTCATGAGGAGTGAACGGACTGGTGCAGCTAGTGAATGAGCTCGGACTCAGGATGATCTACTAATTTAGAAATTGCACCCAGTGCAGCGACTTTAGAATATGTCGGCATGTAATTTCCACATGTGGGTTATCTCCTATGAGCAGGTTAGCGGTCGCGTGGTGTTGACAAAGCTTCTGCGAAGAATTCTACTGCCTACCCGGTAAGAGATTTAATATGTAAATGTGGCTAGTGGTTCAGAGTGTTTATTAAAGGTTAATAGAAGGATTTCGAGAAAATTTGGTGAGTTGTGTGTGCAGGATCATGTCAACGATGAAGAAAGAATCTCGGTGGATTCAAGAATTTTGTTATTGTAGCTTCAAGCTCTGTGGGAGAGCCCCATCGTCTATGATTGGATTGCGTAGTGTCAAGTTGTGCGGTTTCTGGTTATCGGTGTATTGGTGGGTCATTGCAACAAAGGAAAGAAAACATCAGTTGTAATTTGAGCAAAGGATTTGGGGATTGTGTGCCGTATTTGGTCTTATCAATTCATATTCAAGTTTTTGGAAGACTCAGAGTTTATGCTTCGTGTAGATATAATGCACAGGAAAGTGAGGCAGTCGGATGTTTCCTTGATAAATTGTCCATGTGCTAGCAGGGCCTTGGAATTGATCATGTTTGAGAACAAGTCAGAGCAAGTGACTCTCAATAACGGTCTTAGCGGGTTCAAAAATTTAAAGTGCGGTGTCTAAGGATCTTGAGTTCATAGTATGGTTGAGTATCGAGCTTTTGCAGCAGATTATGAAACAGGGCTTGGAATACTCTGCGTTATCTTTAGGTTGTGGTGTAGCATTTGAGAAACTGAAGAAAATAATTTCGGATTCATAAAAGAAGTATCAGAATAGGAGTAACAGTTGAAGATGAAAAAGTGCGCACAAGGAGCGGTATGAGACGATTTGTGGATTTTGAAACAGCGTGGTCTCGTGAAATAAAGTCACTTGGGATGAGTGCGGATTTGAGTTCGTGATGTAATGAATGAATCTATTATTATTTCTAAGGCAAGTTGAGAATAAATTGAGAAAAAGACGGGTTGGCTAACAATGGTTGAATCGGCATGATAGTGGCAATGACCAGTTCCTTCAGCGTATAGAGTTATGCATGTAATTTTTGGCAGTACGTGCGAGGCTTGGTGGCCACCGTAATTGATTTTATCTGGAGGAATTCAAGTATTATGGCATGTTATATGTAGAGGGATCCCATAAATGTTATGGTGGCTTAGACCACTACTTGAGGCCGGTATGTTCTACGGATATGGGAATTCAGTCGCGTGTTGCAATGGTTCTCTTGAAATGAGTTAAGAAGAAGGTTTCTATATGATGAAGTATTTACTCTATTAGTGGTTCAGGAGTTATGATGGAATTCTTGTACTCATGCGCATTGGCGTGGTTAAGTGCACTAAGTAGCATGGGATTCGAAAGTTGAGGATTTAAGATTTTGGTTCGGTGTTGACAAGGATGTCATGAGCTCGGATGAACAGGAAAGGGATTTAGATGTTTAAAGTAAGATGTTATTGTTTTTGACATCATCTAAGGTCGATGTCAGGTGTAAGAGACCTTGTGTATTGATTTGTGGATTTTTGATATGCTTTAAAGCATTAGTGTAACTGGTAGCATGGATGTGCAGACTTGTTACCTGGTGCAAAAGGTCGTGGGAGCATGTCTCACGGAAATATTGTGTAAGAGTGACATGTAGTCACTTGATTGAGTGAAGATTGAAACCAAGTATGAAGATTGTGGTAATATCGTTGATTCGAGAATTTATGCCTGGAGGGCGCTCTGTTCATTTGGTTGTGGACTTAGAAAGTTGTTCCGATTATGATGGCTATTCTTGTGTGTTATGGGGAAAAGGGTTATTATGGATCCTTGAAAGGTTATTAGCCTAGTACGGTGTGATCATAATTGGCTTGAGGTCTATGGATGGATTTAAATATGAATACGGGCTCTATATCAGGCCGGATGTGTTCATATCAGAATAAAAGCTCCCTATGTTGGAGTATTCGGATGTTGGATGTCATTTTGTCGTCGGTTATTTCATGTAATACTATATTGTGCCGTGTGAGTTATGAAACGACTTGATAAATTTCTTATGTGATGAGGTTCCGCGTAGCGATGATGTTATGTGAGCAGGATGGCTCTCGAGATTCAGATCATATATCGTACCTTAGTTGTGCTTGAGTTTTGTAGCATATGGCGCTGTCGGTCCTTCCAGGGATGATATTATGCACTGAGCGTGCTTGTGTCCGATATTCGGATATTTTGTAGTAATGAGCATTTTAGCTCGGTAAGTATTTTCTTATAGATTCTTTTTGCGTGGATCGGGTGGCACGCCGCCACGGGTATGTTGTTTGGATCGGGTTTTGCGCCGCAACGGTATCATGTGTGGATCAGGTTGCACGTCGCAACAGTGTGATGTTGAGTACAGTCCCCTATATTCTATTTTGTGTGTTTGTGTTCCATTTTCTAAGGAAGGTTCATGACACCTTTTCAGTTGTCTAATTAGTCACGTGGGTTGAGTAATCCTTTCCAGAGTTCAGTTTTTCTTATGTATCGCAATCGAGTCCGTAGCTTATTAGCTCATCGTGGCATCATATGAGGCTTTTTTATCGTGTCTGAGGTGGTTTATTGCCTGAGCAGCTTATACTTAGTGAGACGAGATTATTGGATTTGGGATCAGTGCGATCGGATTATATGGAGTGTAATAAAGAGCAAATACCATTATTTGGTTATAATGAGGCAATGGTTCTTGTAAGAAGGAGAAAATCAATAATTGTTGACTCGGCAGTTGATTATGAATTTCTACACATTTCTTCCATCGTGAAAGCATTTCAAGAGTTGGAACATGACTTATATATATCATGAGGTGTGTTGTGAACATCAGATTCGTGGAATTTTGGCTATTGTTATCGGAGGATGTTATTATAGTCATGTGAATGATGCAGTGCATGGTCTAAATTCAACAAAGGTATGCAATCCTGTATTAGTGCATCGTGTAGTGATTGGTACGACATTCATAGGTTGGAAACAAGCATAGTGGAGAATTCTGAATGTTAGAATTGGGCTCTAAGGCTTATTTGCCTTAATAAATGGGAGAATTTTAAGATTGGCTCGAGTTAATGTGCTCAACTGGGTGTGGTAGCACGGGTAGGTGCACGAGGTGTTAAAAAGTAATTTTGGATAACTCCGGAACACTCCTTAGCACGTTCGAGGACGAACATATATTTAAGTGGGAGAGAATGTAACGACCCAACCGATCGTTTTGACTTTTAGAACCCCATTCCCCTAAATAAAACTTCTCGCATGTGCTTTAAATGATTTATGACTTGTGGGGATGGTTGGTTCGGGATTTGGAAGTGTTTGGGTTGAAATCGGAACACTTGGTTTCTTAAGTTGGCTTTAAAAGGCCAAGTTTGACTTTGGTCAACATTTTGAGCAAACAGACTCGGATAAGTGTTTTGACAATTTCAGTAGGTCCGTATCATGATTTGGGACTTGGACATATGCCCGGAATCAAATTCGGAGGTCCTTAGCCCGAGATATGGAATTTTGATTTAAAAAAAAATTAAGTTCAACTAGTGACCGCATGTCGAATCATGTGCAAATGACCCCTTAATAGAATTTTGATGATTCTAACAGCTCCGTATGGTGATTTTTGACTTAGGAGCGTGATCGGAATTTTATTTGGAAGTCCGTAGTGAAATTAGGCTTGAAATGGCTAAAACAAGAATTTAAGTTTGGAAGTTTGACCGGGGAGTTGATGTTTTGATACCGGAGTCGGAATACAGTTACCGAAAATTTTCATAGCTCCGTTATGTCATTTATGACTTGTGTGCAAAATTTGAGGTCAATCGGAGTTGATTTGGTAGGTTTCGACATCAAGTGTAGAAGTTAGAAATTTTAAGTTTCATGAAGCTTGAATGTGAGCATAATTCGTGGTTTTAGCGTCGTTTTAAGTGATTTGAGTTTTCAAATAAGTTCGTATGATATTTTAGGAATTTTTGGTATATTTGGTTGAGGTCCCAAGGGCCTCGGGTAAGTTTCGGATGGTTAACGGATCAAAAGTTAGACTTAAAAAGCTGCTGCAATTTTTCCTCTTATGTTGATCATTCTGGGCTGTGATCGAGCCCAGATATCGAGGCAGATATCGAGCCCAAGTATCGAGCCCAGATATCGAGCCAGGTATTGAGCCCAGATATCGAGCCCAGGGTTGACGAGGCTCAGGCTCGAGCTTGTGTATTGAAGCCATGATCGAAGGTCCAACTCGAGGGCCATGATCGAAGGCAAGGCTCGAGGGCCAGGATCGAAGGCAAGGCTCGAGGACCAGGATCGAGACCCAAGATCGAGGGTCACAATCGAAGGCTCAAGATCGATGCCATTATTGAGGCTATGATCGAAGGACCAGACTCGATGCCATAATCGAGGCCATGACCGAGGTCCAGGCTCGAGCCTGTGATCGAAGCCACAATCGAGGCCTAGGCTCGAGGGCCATGATCGAGGCCCTGTTCGAGGCCCAGTTCTAAAGGCTGTCTAGGCAGCTTTGTAAAAAGAAGGCACTCATCCCATTCGCCATTTTTAACAAATTGAAGCTGGAGCAGAGGCGATTTTGACAGATTTTCAAGGAAAGACAATTGGGGTAAGTGATTCCAACTCGGATTTGGTCTATGTACACAAATATATCATTGTTTTCACCATTTAATTAGTGTTTCGAGATTGAAATTTGGAAATTTTTAGAAATCTCATAGAAACGAATTTTTGAGATTTCGGTATCCATTCAGAGTCGGATTTGAGTGAAACTGGTATGGTTGGACTCATAATTGAATGGGTTGTCGTATTTCATAACTTTCGCCGGATTCTGAGATGTGGGCCCCACAGGCGAATATTTAATTATTTTTGGGATTTTTATTAAAAATATAGTATTTTCTTATAGAATTGATTCCTATAATTTTTAGTGTTTGTATCGAATTATTTTGGCTATATTCGAGCCGGACAGGGTTGGATAATCGTGGAAAATGCCTTCTAGTGGGTTAAATTGGAGCAAGACGAGGTAAGTCTCTTGTCTAATCTTGTGAGGGGGAAATTACTTCATAGCTGATTAAAATTAAATAATTGTTGCTAATTGTGGGGGCTACGTACACACGAGGTGACGAGAGTCTGTGTGTAGCTACTATTAATGCTAAAGTCCGGTTTGTTTAGGACTCAAAGCATGCATTACTTATGTAAATTGTATTCTTTGATTAATTAATATTAATTGATATATATGAATATGTTGTGAATTGTTAGATAAAGATATTAAAGGATGGAAATTTCATAGGTTTGATTTTCTGTTTAAATCAATTAATTGTTAAAATAAATTGCCCTCCTCCCGAATTTATCTTATAATAAATATACTCTCCTTCCGGAGGCACATAAGAAAAATTTCCTCCTTTCTTGTGGAGCGGGCCGAACGCCTCGGCAGGATAGATGCATTTATGGATCGTGCCGCACGTCCCTCGGCAGTGTACACGAGAATCTGGATCGGGCCGTACTACCTCAGTAGAAAACGTGCTTAATAATAATAATAGTTACACGATGCTTGGAAAGTTTATTGCAGCTTGTAAAGCTATTTGATAAATTGGAAATTTATTGAAATTGAATTGCAGCTTGTAAAACTATTTGATAAATTGAAATTTTTATTAAAATTGAAGGATTTAATTAATAGATTAGAAATTATTATAATTAAAGGAATTTAATTACCTCTGCTGGTACAATAAAATTATTGTTAACTTTGTGAATCACGTTGATATAAATTTTTCTATTTTCATGATTATTTAATATTATTGACTCATAGTGAGTGTCATAGTCGGCCATCTCGTCTCTACCTCTTCGAGATTAGGCTTGATACTTACTGGGTACACGTTATTTTCGTACTCATACTGCATTTGCTGCACATTTTATTGTGCAGGTACATATATGTATAGCGGCCTTGTAGGCGTAGAGGTGTGGTTAATAATTGTGGGGACATAGGTGAGCTACATTCTATATTACGATCCGCAGCTAATAGAGTCTCCTTCAGAGTTATTGTATTTTCCTGTCTAATTTGTATTCTAAACAAATGCTGTATTTTATTTTAATTCCCTAGTAAATGCTCATGCGCTTGTGACACCGGGTTTTGGGATGATTATGGGTTGCAATGTATTGTAAATTTTTAAAGATATTAGTACGTATTTGGTAAATGTCATCTTCTTCTATTTAATTGAGGGGAACAACTATGACTTCAAAAATATTAAAAGGAGAATTTATTTAGTATTTATTGTTGGCTTGTCTGATAGCGGTGTCCGACGCCATCACGACCTATAGGTGAAATTGGGTCTTGACACTTACTATGGGCTATAAATAAAATACTGATGATATAATTAAGTATGGATTACATAGAACGGCTATAAGCTCAATATCACGAAATGGGTAAACAATTCTTTTGTTAATAAGAAATTTCAAAATTTATTTTTCATCATTTATCATTTGGTATCTCAGGCCAATGAAGCAATATCAATTATTATAAATTCCAAAGTGTGATGACCCAATATATCATCTTTAAATTTAATAATTATTTCAGTGTTCTAAGTCCTCGAAAAATGCTATTCATCATTCCTCGACTTTCGTGCGCAGTCCATATAATTTTTCGAAAAGTTTTTATATGAAAAATGGACTAAGATATGAATAGAGCCTTAAAACTCAATTGAGTTGACTTTGGTCAATATTTTGAGCAAACGGATCCGGATCAGTATTTTGACAGTTCCGGAAGGTCCGTATCGTGATTTGGGATTGGGCATATGGCCAAAATTTAATTTAGAGGTCCCTAACTCAAATTATGGTCATTTAACAGAAACTAGAAATTTAAAGGCTAAAGATTTCCAAAGTTGACCACGGATTTGAATTTTTTATATCGGATTCAGAATCGGATTTCGAAAATTGGAATAGTTTTGTTATGTCATTTATGACTTATGTGCCAAATTTGAAGTCATTCCGGATTCATTTAACATGTTTCGGCACAAGATTTGTTAATTGAAAAGAATTGAAACTCAAATGTTCGAATCGAGGTGTGAATTATAATTTTAGCGTTGTTTGATGTGATTTGGTCTCGACTAAGTTCATAAGATATTTTAAAACTTTTTGGTATAATTGGTTGAGGTCCCGGGGGATCGGGTGGATTCCTGATGGTTAACGGATCAAAATTTGGATTTAAGTAAAAATCTGAAATTTTGGCCTTCTGGTTTAATCGCACCTGCTGTCAATTTTCCGCAGAAGCAGAAACCGCACCTGCGGTAAATTTCCGCAGATGCGGTCAAATTTCCGCATAAGCGGAAATGCTGGACAGAACACATAAAATCGGGTTTTAGCCATATTTACTCATTTTTGAGTTTTCAGTCTCGGATTTTGGCTATTCCAAAGCGATATTTCATGACTTTGAATTGGGTAAGTGTTCTATAACCAAAAGTGATTATATTTCATAAATCCATGTCTATATTCATCATTTATTTCGGATTTATATGGAAGAAATTGGAAGTTTTGTAAAACTTTCCAAAAAAATGAAAACTTATGATTTGAAGATCCATTTGACATCGGAATTGGATAATTTTTATATGGTTGGACTCGTATCAGAATTGGTATTCGGATAGCGTAAGTTTTACCGAGATTCGATATGTGGACGCCACTATACATTTTTTAAATTGAATTTGGGATTTTATCCGGAAAATTAATAAATTCATATGGAATTAATTCCTATGATACGTATTGAGTATATCGAATGGTTTGTGAATAGATTTTAAGCTTTAGGAGACAAATTTAAAAGTAAAGGTTGTGGTCGAGTAATTGATTGAAATTGCAAAGCGAGGTAAGTGTCGTGGTTAACCTTGGCTTGAGGAAATAAAACCCCTAAATTATTTGCTATGTGAATTTCATGTGCAACGATGTATAGGCAAGGTGACGAGTGCCTATACTTCGTCAATTTAATTGGTTGCTTAATTATTTAAACATCTTAACTTTTTTTAAGACACGAATTAATTGTTATAATAATTATTTCCTTCCTATTCTTTGTCAAATATTATTTCTTGAATTCTTGCAATAATTGTTACATGTTTATTTGATTTATGTGTCTTAATTGCTACTTGACATTTAGCATAATAAATATTAAACTGCCTTTGTTCTCCTTGATTTCCATAATAAATTGCTATTTGTCATTGTTTGTTTCATAATTAAATCATAATTATTGTATCCTTGTTGTCTTATAATTTCATATTAATAGTTGAATTTATTGGGCTATTTCTTTTATAAGAATTGGTAAATGAATATATTGGAGGAGCGGGTTGCACGCCGCAACAGAATTGATTGAAATGAACATATTGGGGGATCGAGTTTCACGCCGCAACAGATTTATTAAAAGTCCATATTGGGGGATCGGGTTGCACGCCGCAACAGACTTAGTAAAAGTCCATATTGGGGGATCGGGTTGCAGGCCGCAACAGACTTGTTTAAAAGTCCATATTGGGGGATCGGGTTGCTCGCCGCAACAAACTTATTTAAAAGTCTATATGTACTTGATTAAAATAAATATATTCAAGGATTGAAAATGAATATGTTGTGAGAGCGGGTTGCACGCTGCAACTGAAATTGATGGAAATAATAATTGGTTATGACTGTTGAATTGGCTTCAATTGTTAAAATGAGTTACCTGATTTATTTCTATTATTGTTGTTATTACTATTATTGCGTACAGGTTATTGTAAGTGACCTGCCTTATCCTCGTCACTACTTCATCGATGTTAGGCTCGGTACTTACAGTACATGGGGTCAGTTGTACTAATACTACACTATGCACTTCTTGTGCAGATTTCGGAGTTGGTTCCAGCGGCGTACCATAGACTTGCTCGGATTTCAGCTACCCATAGGAGACTTGAGGTATAGCTGCACGACGTCCGCAGTTCTGAAGTCCCCATGTACTCTACTTTAGTTGTGTGTTTGTTTTTTCAGATAACTTTATTTTATTCAGACCATTATGTGTATTATTCTAGAAGCTTGTGTACTTGTGACTCCAGTTCTGAAATGGTATTTAAACATCGCTATTATTACGAATTATCCACTATATTTCAGACTTTACTTCCGTATTTGGTTCTTTTTTATTAATAAATTTAAATTTATTTTAAAAATGGATAGTATTATTATAACGTTGGCTTGCCTAGCAAGTGAAATGTTAAGCGCCATCACGGTCCGAAGGTGAGAATTTTGGGTCATGACAGTTCGTATCAAAGCACTAGGTTACATAGGTCTCACGAGTCACGAGCAAACTTAGTAGAGTCTGAAGGATCGGTATGGAGACGTCTATACTTCTACTCTTATTCTCTCACAGATGATGAGAACACGTAATACATCTACCGATAGACAGGGACCAGATCCCCCGGTGGCAACCATGGCCAGGGGTAGAGGTCGAGGACGAGGCCGTGCTAGAGGCCGAGGTCGAGGCAGAGGTAGAGCTCAGTCTAGAGCTCGAGCTGCAGCACCTGTTGTAGAACCTCAGTTGAATCTTCAGGAGGAGGTTCCAGTTCAGAATGTACCAGTTAGACTAGTTTAGGTCCCGGAAGAATTCATAGCTACTCTAGTGCTTCAGGACGCTTTAGTTCGATTGGTGAGTCTTATGGAGGGAGTGGCCCAGAATGGTACATTTTTAGTGGCACCAGCCATCTCACAGGCTGGGGGAGGAGCACAAACTCTCACTACTCCCGCTCCAGAGTAGATGGCTCCCCAGAATCAGGCTCCAGCAGCCCCGCTAGTTGGGGTAGTTCAGCCAGTTATTGCGGCATAGACTGGTGATAGGCCCGCCATGTCTTTTGAGGCCTTACTGAGACTGGATAAGTTTACTAAGCTCTTTCTAGTTCACTTTAGTGGTACACCTTCTGAGAACCCACAGGATTATCTTGACCGCTGCCATGAGGAGCTGCGGAACATGGGTATAGTTGAGACTAATGGGGTTGATTTTTCTGTATTTCAGATGACAGGTTCTGCCAAGAGGTGGTGGAGAGATTATACATTGACCAGATCAGTCGGATCGCTTGCACTTACCTGGGAGCAGTTCTCTCAGCTATTTCTGGAGAAGTTCCTTCCTATCACACTGAGAGAGGATTACCGCAAGCAATTTGAGCGTCTACAGTAGGGAAGTATGACTGTTACTCAGTATGAGTCTCGTTTTGTGGATTTATCCCGTTATGCTCTCCTTTTACTACCTACTAAGGGAGATAGAGTGAGGAGTTTTATTGAGGGACTCACTCACCCTATCAGGCTTTAGATGTCCAAGGAGACCGGAAATGAGATTTCCTTTCAGGCGACTACTAATGTCGAGAGGAAGATCGAGATGGTTCTTGCACAGAAGAAAGGGCAGAGGTCTGATAAGCGACCTCGTCAGTTTGGTGGTTTTAGTGGTGCCTCGTTTGGAGGCAGGGGTAATTTTGGTTGGGGTCATCCTCCCAGACCGTTTCATTCAACACTTCAGGCATCTCCCGGTGCTTCAGTGAGTCACGATCCTATTATGCCTTACTCTGGGCAGACAACATTTAGTGCACCTTCAACTTTTATGAGTGCACCACCACTCCAGAGTCACTACGGCAGTTATCCGGTCTATTCGGGCCAACTTTAGATTCAGCAACCACTGCATCAAGATGGGTGTTATGAGTGTGGGAACATTGGTCACATCAGGACACATTTCCCTAGGTTGTTGAGTAACAGATCTCGGCAGGATTCTCGTGCCATCATACCGGCACCGGTTGCTTCACCTCCTGCTCAGCCAGCTAGAGGTAGGGGTCAGGCAGCTAGAGGTGGAGGTCATGCCTTTATTGGTGGAGGTCAGACCGTTAGAGATGAAGGCCATCCAGTTAGAGGCCATCCCAGGGACGCAGTTCAGAGTGGTGGGGCTTAACCCCGATTTTATGCTTTTCCAGCTAGGTCTGAGGCCGAGTCATCTGATGCTGTGATCACAAGTATTATTCCAGTTTGCCATAGAGATGCGTCAGTTCTATTTGATCCAGGATCTACTTATTTCTATGTGTCTTCCTATTTTGCATCAAATATGGTTGTGCCTTATGATTCTCTGAGTGCTTCTGTGTGTGTATATACACTGGTGGGAGACTCTGTTGTAGTAGATCATGTCTATCGTTCGTGTATGGTTACTATTGGTAGTTTTGAGACTAGTGTGGATCTTCTATTACTTGATATGGTACATTTTGATGTCATCCTGGGTATGGATTGGTTTTCACCCTATCATGCTATATTGGATTGTCATGCCAAGATAGTAACCCTAGGCATACCGGGGTTACCTCAGTTAGAGTGGAAAGGAACTCCTGGTCATTCTACCAGCAGGGTTATTTGTTATATGAAAGCTCGGCGTATGGTTGAGAAAGGGTGTCTAGCCTATTTGGCTTATATTCGCGATCCCAGTGCGGATGTTCCTTCTATGGACTCAGTACTAGTTGCTCATTAATTTCCAGAATTATTTCCTGCAGATTTGCCGGGAATGCCACCCGACAGTGATATTGACTTTTGTATTGATTTGGCTCCGGGCACTAAGCCCATTTATATCCCACCATATCGTATGGCCCCGTCGGAGTTGAAAGAATTAAAGGAGCTATTACAAGACTTGCTTGATCAAGGATTCAATAGACCTAGTGTCTCTCCCTGGGGTGCACCAGTATTATTTGTAAAAATGAAAGATGGCTCTATGCGGATGTGTATAGATTATCGAGAACAAGGCCACTATCAAAAACAAATATCCGCTACCAAGAATTGATGACTTATTTGACCAACTTCAGGGTGCCAAGGTATTTTCGAAAATCGATTTGAGGTCTGTTTACCATCAGTTGAAGATTAGGGCATCTGATGTCCCTAAGACAGCTTTTCGGACTCGATATGGGCATTGCGAATTCCTAGTGATGCCATTTGGGTTGACAAATGCCCTAGCAACATTTATGGATTTGATGAATTGGGTGTTCAAGACCTATTTGGATTCTTTTGTGGTTGTATTCATTGATGATATCTTGATTTACTCCAACAGTCAACAGGAGCATTAGCATCATTTTCGGAGTGTGCTTCAAACTTTGAAAAATAATCAGTTATATGCTAAATTTTTAAAATGCCAGTTTTGGTTAAACTCAGTTGCCTTTTTGGGGCATGTTGTATCGGCAGAAGGCATAAAGGTGGATCCTAAGAAGCTTGAGGATGTTCAGATTGAGATATTTACTGATCATCGTAGCCTTCAGTATATGTTCAAACAAAATAATCTTAATTTAAGGCAGAGAAGATGGTTAGAATTGTTGAAAGACTATGATATCACCATTTTGTATCACTCCAGAAAGGCCAATGTGGTGGCCGATGCTTTGAGTAGAAAGGCTGTGAGTATGGGCAGTCTTGCGTATATTTCGGTTGGTGAGAGACTGTTAGCTGCAGATGTTCAGACCTTGGCTAATCAGTTCGAGAGGTTAGATATTTCAGAATCCAGTCGGGTTCTAGCTTGCACAGTCGCTCGGTGATCTTTATAGGAGCGCATCAAAGAGAGGCAATATGATGATACTCATTTACTTTTCCTTAAGGACACGATGTGGCACAGTGATGCCAAACAGGTTGCTGTAGAGAAAGATGGAGTTCTACGAATGTATCGTCGTATTTGTGTGCCTAATGTTGACGGGCTTCATGAATTAATTCTTGAAAAGGCACACAGTTCTAAGTATTTTATTAATCCAGGTACCGCCAAAATGTATCAAAATTTGCAGTAACATTATTGGTGGAGGAGAATGAAAGAGTATATAGTTGCATATGTAGCTCGGTGTTTGAATTGTCAGCAAGTTAAGTACGAGCATCAGAGACCTGGTGGCTTGCTTCAGAAGTTAGAAATTCCTGAGTGGAAATGGGAGTGTATCACTATGGATTTTGTTGTTGGACTCCCACAGACTCAAAGAAAATTTTGACAAAATTTGGGTCATTGTGGACAGGTTGACCAAGTCAGCACATTTCATTCCAGTGGCAGCTACCTATTCTTCAGAAAGGTTAGTTGAAATTTACATTCATGAGATTGTCCGCCTTCACGGTGTGCCTGTGTCTATTATTTTAGATCGAGGTACGCAATTTACCTCACACTTCTGGAAGGCTGTATAGTAGGAGTTAGGCATGCGGGTTGAGTTGAGTACATCATTACATCCATAGACAAACGGACAGTCAGAGCGCCCCATTCAAATATTGGAAGATATGCTTTGCGCTTGTGTTATAGACTTTGGAGGTTCTTGAGATCAGTTTTTGCCACTTGCGGAGTTTGCTTATAATAATAGCTACCAGTCGAGCATTCAGATGGCTCCATATGAGGCATTATACGGAACGCGATGCCGTTCGCCAATTGGCTGGTTTGAACAGGGAGAGGCTCGGTTGTTGGGTACCGATTTGGTATAGGACGACTTGGATAAGGTCAAGATTATTCAGGATTGACTTTGCACAGCTCAGTCTAGGCAAAAGAGTTATGTCGGCTGTAAAGTTCATGATATTACATTCATGGTTGGAGAAAGAATATTGATTTGGGTTTTATCTATGAAAGGTGAAATGGGGTTCAGAAAGAAGGGCAAGTTGAACCCTAGGTATATCGAACCCTTTGAAATTCTTGAAAGGGTGGGTGAAGTAGCCTATAGGCTTGCATTACCACTTGGTTTATCAGTGTTTCATCCGGTGTTCCATGTGTCTATGCTCTAGAAATATCATAGTGATCCGTCCCATGTGTTAAATTTCAGCTCAGTCCAATTGGACAAAGATTTGACTTATAAGGAGGAGCCGGTGACTATTTTAGCTCGGCATGTCCGACAGTTGACGTCTAAGAGTTATCCTTCATTTCAGGTGAAATTGAGAGGTTAGCCGATAGGGGCATCTACCTGGGAGTCTAAGTCGGACATGCGGAGTAAATATCCACATCTTTTCATTAACTTAAGTACTTTTTTTCTAACTTCGTTCGAGGACGAACGTTTGTTTTAGAGGTGGAGAATGTGATGACCCAAAATATCATCTTTAAATTTAATAATTACTTTTGTGTTCTAAGACCTTGAAAAGCGCTATTCATCATTCCTCGACTTGCATGCGTAGTTCGTATAATTTTCCGGAAAGTTTTTATGTGAAAAATGGACTAAGATATAAAATAGAGCCTTATACTCAATTAAGTTGTCTTTGGTCAACGTTTTGAACAAACAGACCCGGATCAGTGTTTTGACAGTTCCGGTAGGTCCTTATCATGATTTGGGACTTAGGCATATGCCTGGAATTAAATTTGGAGGTCCCTAACTCAAATTATGGCCATTTAACGGAAACTAGAATTTAAAGGCTAAAGATTTTCAAAATTGACCGCGGATTTGACTTTTTGATATCTGAGTCAGAATCTGATTCCGAAAATTGAAATAGATCCATTATGTCATTTATGACTTGTGTGACAAATTTGAAGTCATTCCGGATTAATTTAACATGTTTCAGCACAAGATTTGTAAATTGAAAAAAATTGAAACTCAAAAGTTCGAATCGAGGTATGAATTATACTTTTAGCATTGTTTGATGTGATTTGAGGTCTCGACTAAGTTTATAAGATGTTTTAGAACTTGTTGGTATAATTGATTGAGGAACCGGGGGGCTCGGGTGGGTTCCGGATGGTTAACGGATCAAAATTTGGACTTAAGGAAAAATATAAAATTTTGGCCTTCTGGTATAATCGCACCTGCGGTCATTTTTTCGCAGAAACGGAAATCGCACCTGGGGTCAATTTATGCAGAAGCGAAAACTGCACCTGCGGTCAACTTTTCGCAGAAGCGGAACCACATATGCGGTCAAATTTCCGTAGAAGCAGAAATGCTGGACAGAACACATAAAATCGTGTTTTAGCCATTTTTACTCATTTTTTAGTTTTGAGTCTCGGCTTTTGGCCATTCCAAAGCGATTTTCACTACTTTGAATTGGGTAAGTGTTCTAAAACCAAAAGTGATTATATTTTATAAATCCATGTCTATATTCATCATTTATTTCGGATTTAGATGGAAGAAATTGGATTTTTTGTAAAACTTTCCAAAAATTGAAAACTTATGATTTGAAGATCCATTTGACATCGGAATTGGATAATTTTTATATGGTTGGACTCGTATCGGAATTGGTGTTCGGATAGGGTAAGTTTTTCCGAGATTTGATACGTGAGCCCCACTGTCAAATTTTAAATTAAATTTCAGATTTTATGCGGAAAATTAATAAATTATAATTCCTATGATTCGTATTGAGTATATCGAATTGTTTGTGAATAGATTTGAAACTTTTGAAGACAAATTTAAAAGTAAAAGTTGTGGTCGAGTAATTGATTGAAATTGCAAAGTGAGATAAGTGTCGTGGTTAACCTTGGCTTGAGGGAATAAAACCCCTGAATTATTTGCTATGTGGATTTCATGTGCAACGATGTATAGGCAAGGTGACGAGTGCCTATACTTTGTCAATTTAATTGATTGCTTAATTATTTAAACATCTTAACTTTTTTTAAGACACAAATTAATTGTTATAATAATTGTTTCTCTCCTATTCTTTGTCAAATATTAATTCTTGAATTCTTGCAATAATGTTACATGTTTATTTGATCTATGTGTCTTAATTGCTACTTGACATTTAGCATAATAAATATTAAACTACCTATGTTCTCCTTGATTTTCATAATAAATTTCTATTTGTCATTGTTTGTTTCATAATTAAATCATAATTATTGTATGCTTGTTGTCTTATAATTTCATATTAATTGTTGTATTTATTGGGTCAATTTCTTTTATAAGAATTGGTAAATGAACATATTGGAGGAGCGGGTTGCACGCCACAACAGAATTGATTGAAATGAACATATTGGGGGATCGGGTTGCATACCGCAATAGACTTATTAAAACTCCATATTGGGGGATCGGGTTGCATGCCGCAACAAACTTATTAAAAGTCCATGTTGGGGGATCGGGTTGCACGCCGCAACAGACTTGTTTAAAAGTCTATATTGGGGGATTGGGTTGCTCGCCGCAGCTGACTTATTTAAAAGTCTAAATATACTTGATTAAAATAAATATATGGGAGGATTGAAAATGAATATATTGTGACAGTGGGTTGTACGCTGCAACAGAAATTGATGGAAATAATAATTGGTTATGCCTGTTGAATTGGCTTCAACTGTTAAAATGAGTTACCTGATTTATTTCTATTATTGTTGTTAATATTATTATTGTGTATAGGTTATTGTAAGTGACCTGCCTTAGCCTCGTCACTACTTCGTCAAGGTTAGACTCGGCACTTAACAGTACATGGGGTCGGTTGTACTGATACTACACTCTGTACTTCTTGTGCAGAGTTTGGAGTTGGTCCCAGCGGCGTACCATAGACTTGCTCGGATATCAGCTAACCATAGAAGACTTGAGGTATAACTGCACGGCGTCCGCAATTCTGAAGTCCCCATCTACTTTACTTTAGTTGTATGTTTGTTTTCAGACAACTTTATTTTATTCACACCTTAATTTGTATTATTCTAGGAGCTCGTGCACTTGTGATTCCAGTTCTGGGATGGTATTTAGACATCACTATTATTATGAATTATCCACTACATTTCAGACTTTACTTCCGCATTTGGTTCGTTGTTATTAATAAATTTAAAAATTATTTTAAAATGGATAATATTATTCTAACGTTGGCTTGCCTAGCAAGTAAATGTTAGGCGCTATCATGGTCCGAAGGTAGGAATTTCGGGTCGTGACACAACACAACCAATTAAATCATGCGCAAATCATGTCGAGGTCGTACGACCCGATCCAACATAAATATTTAAACTGTGCACTGCCGAGGGTTGAACGACACGAACCATAGATGCATCTATCTGCTACCGAGGCGTTCGGCTCGCTCCACACAAGAGAAATACATATAAAACAACCAATTCAAGATTTATTAAGGGGCAATTATTCAAGGAAATACTAATTCTCATTAACTGTCAAGAAGATGAAGTTTAACCTTTTAAAACTCCTTTATCAAGTTTCAATATGCTTTAAGCAATTAAATTAACATGTAGGGCACAAACATCGTAAGTATATTATGATTTGGGTCCTAGACTACCCGAACATAATAATAATAGTAGCTACGCACAGACTCTCATCACCTCGTGCATACGTAGCCTCCACAAATAGAAGCACAGATTAAATCAATTCACCTCTTGGGTTAATTCCCTCTTACAAGGTTAGAAAAGAGACTTACTTCGCTCCAAAGTTTTTCCAACAACACAAACCGATGCCCATTGATCCAAAACTAATAAATAAATGAGAAAATACATAAATATACACTCTAATACTTATTATAATACAATTTACAACAATTTGCAGCTCTGCTCGAAAAGTCGATAAAAATCATCCTCGGGCCCACGTACCTGGATTCTGACAATGTTTGAAGATAAATTTTACCCATAATACCACGAACCCAAATATATAATTTATTCCCAATTTCATGTCCAATTTCGTGGTCAAAATCCAAAAATATAAATTTCTATATTTTCTACCAAACCCCCCACAATTTCTACTAATTTCCATGTTTAAATACTCATACAAACCATGTATTTAACTTATAATAAGTGGAAATCACTTACCCTGTATTGCTTGATGAAAATCTCCCATTGAAGCTATTCAAAATTTCCCCAACCAAGTGAAAAAATGGAAGAAAATGGGCCAAGTCCCCGCTCTTAAAGAAGTCTTCTGCCCAGCGACTTCTTGCACTTGCGGTCACTTGACCGCTTCTGCGGTTCCGCAGGTGCGACAAATATTCCGCTTCTGCGGGGATGCCCCCATCTGCCCACTTCTGCTTCTGCGCCATTCCTTCCACATTTGCGCCTTCGCAGGTGCAGACATTCCCTCGCACCTGCGCTCATGCCCAGCATCGCTTCTGCGACCCTCCTGGTCACTTCTGCGGTTCCGCACCTACGGCCAAAACCTCGCAGGTGCGGTTACACCAGATACAAGCTGCCTTAGTATTTTCCTTAGTCCAAAAATCGATCTGTTAAGCATCTGAAACTCACTCGAGCCCCCCGGGACCCCGTCCAATTACACCAACCAGTCCCATAACATAACACGGACCTGTTCGAGGCCTCAAATCATATCAAACAACATCTAAATTTTTTCGAAACTTATTAAATCATGTCCGATTGATCCCAAATTTTGCACACAAGTCACTTTCGACATTACAGACTTACTCCAACTTCCGGAATCGGAATCCGACCCCGATATCAAAAAGTCCACTCCCAGTCAAATTTCTCAAAATCATCCAAATTTCTAACTTTCCGCAATTGACGCCGAAATGACCTACGAACCTACAAATCCACTTCCGGACGCGCTCCTAAAACCAGAATCACCATACGGATCTATTCCTAGACTCGGAATCCCAAACAGACATCGATAACATTGAAATGCACTTCAACTCAAATTTATGAAATTCTTCCATAATGCCAACTTCCATGATAGGCGCTGAAACGCTCCCGGGTCATCCAAAACCCGCTCCAGACACACGCCCAAGTCCAAAATCATCATACGAACCTGTTGGAACATTAAAATCCAGATTCCAAGGTCATTTACTCAAAAATCAACCCTGAGCCAATTCCTCTAACTTAAAGCATCTGAAATTAGAATTTTCTCTCCAAATCAACTCTGAACTTCCCAAATTTTAATTTCGACCGCACATACAAGTCATAATAAGTGAAGTAAAGCTACTCATGACCTCAAACCGCCAAATTATGCACTAGAGCTCAAAACAACCGGTCAGATCGTTACATAGTATGTATGAAGTCTAATCTCGAAAAAGTAGTGACGAGAGGCCGACTTCGACACTCACTATGGGTCAATAATATTAAGATAGAAATATTTAAATAAACATGGTTTATGTGAATAACAATAAATTCCTTTGCAAGAAGAAATAAATAATTCTTTCACAATTTAATAATTTCCCATACGCCATTTTTCTTCACAAGCTGCAATAAAATGTCAAAGCACCATGTAATTGTTATTATTAAGTACGATTTATGTCGAGGTCGTACGGCCCGATCCAGAGTGACGTGTACATTGCTGAGGGATGCGCGACAAGATTCATAGATGCATCTATCTACTGCCGAGGTGTTCGGCCCGCTCCACAAGAAGAGAAGGACATTTTATAAGCATTTGACTTAAACATTATTAATGATTTAAGGTAATAAAAATTTCATTAACTACCTTTCAAAATTTCTCTAACAACTTCTAATATAATTTAGGCATTTTAATTTAACAAGTATAGAGCAAAATTCCAAATACTTCATGAATTGGGTCCTAAAACTACCCAGACAATAGCATAATAGTAGCTATGCATGGACTCTCGTCACCTCGTATGTACGTAGCCCCCACATTTAGGAACAAATATTTATTGAAAATACCTATGGGGTAAATTCTCTCTTACAAGGTTAGACAAGAGATTTACCTTGTCTCAAAGTTCACTTCCCGATCAAAATTTCGTGTTAAAGCCTCAATTTGGTGCCGAAAAATCCGAAACTAGCCAAATGTTATATAATTTAATCAATAAATACTCAAAATTTCATAATTTATCTATTAGAGTAATTATCCAACCCAAATTGGTAAAATTCCCCGGGCCCAAGTGCCCGGATTCCGGAAATGTTCGGAGGAAAATCGTCACCCACAACCTTAAGAACTCATATATACAATTTTCATCCTATTCCATAAACATTTTTGTGGTTAAAATCTCATTTTTATCAAAACCTAGGTTTTTTATCTATACCCTTGATTTCCACAATTTACATGTTATAATCTACCCATAATCTATGTATTTAACTCTCAATAGGTAGAATTAACTTATCTCCAAGTTTCTAGGTGAACACCCCTTTGAGGAAGCTCCAAAATCGCCAAAGAATGGAGAAAATAGGCTAAAACATGACTGAGCCCCGTTTTTAAGACATTATGCCTCAGCTCTTCTGACCCCTTCTTCACGAACGCGGTACGTACCTGTCACGACCCAATTTTCCCTTCGTTGGGTATCCTGATGGCACCTAATCTTAGGGACTATGTAAGCCTAACATTTATTAAATAACAACAATAATGAAATAACATCTAACAATCTTTGAAATGGAAAACCTCCAAAATAAAATTTTCAATTTCCAAAATCGGTAGTACAAGTCATAAGCTCTACACGGTGTTTGCTACAAAACTTCTAAATACAACTATCGAGAAATAAGAATAAACAGTGCAAAACGAAAACTCGAAGGTGACTTCGAAGCCTGCGAACGCAACATCAGGTTTATCTTGAGTCTCCACAGCAACTACCCGCACAACTACTAACCAACAAATACCTGGATCTGCACAAAAATGTACAGAAGTGTAGAATGAGCACACCACATCGGTGCCCAATAAGTATTAAGACTAACCTGGGTGGAGTAGTGACGAGAAACAGTCAAGACACCCACTGGTCTAACAAACTGAACAAGTATAAGTATATGAACAACAGAAATATGATATCTACATAAAGACTATGCAATATGGCTCACAATACAGTAAATTTCAATAAGAAAGAAAAACAATAAGTATCAACGGAATACCATAAAAATGACACAGAAAGTGAACGGAATACAACCTATATCCGGAATCACATATACAACAAGGGCAAGTAATAACTCAGCAACTACAACGACGTTTACATCAGGTTTTAGTCATTGAACCCCACGAGGTACCGAACCTCTGACAAATCACAACTCACGGGTCTCAATACCTGAACCCTAACACTTGGCATCTTGTGCCGTCATTACACTTCATAACCGCACTGACGACTCACGTGCAAATAGAGCCATTCTCACATAGAAGGCAAGTAAATAAGGGTGAGCATCTATGCTCAATAATATCAAGAACACCTCTTATCCGTTAAGAGTGCTTAACTACGTGTATGGTTGTGCGAGTGTCCTAAGATAGTCCATACCAGGAAATAAGCATAAGGAAAAAAGGACGGACAACACGTAGAATATTTTCTCACAGCTTTCACAAGATAAAGCTCACATACGTAAGTGTACCACTACACAATTATCAACAACAAGAATGCCCCCAGGCTATCACAAATCATCACAAATCAATCCCTGACAAGGCCCACCCTGTCTCGCCACGTGTGCAATAATAAATAAGTGCCCGCCTTATCTCGCCACACGTGCATAACAATATCCCTAGCTTGTCTCGCCACATGCACAACCCACACACACACACACACATATATATATTCTGCCTTATCACGCCGCATGTGCAAATATCAATAGTAATAATAGCACGACAGAAACCTCGTGCAACCCCATAACAACAATCGCACGGTAGAAACCTCGTGCATCACAATAACCACAACCGCGTAGTATAAACCTCGTGCATCACCACAACAAGTACAACATCAACAATGGAAATAATACAAAGTATGACAAGTAAATCAACTCAAGAACTTTAAATCACAAGAGATGGTAGAACCAATTTACAAGGAATAACCACAGTAAAGAACGCTAGGCGTAAAAAGATCAGCTCAATAAGGGAAAACTAATATGTAGCAATGATTCCACAATATACATTTCAACAATAGGGAAGCTAACACGAGTCAAATAATTCCAAATAAAACAAGTCGACTAAGATATAGGATATTTAAACTTCTTTTCGGTTTGAAAAATTACGAAGGATATTCAACAATTCAATTAAGGATAAGCAGATATGAAAAGATAGCATGGCAATAGAAGAGGTAAAATTTTCAGTTTAAGTAAAATAAAAGTGAATCCTGAAGCAATTAATTCTAATTAAAGCATGTAGAGGTGAAACTAGTAAATAGGAATTTAATCATATCAAGAACAACTTCATACTCGTTGAATATAAGGACCTAATAATCCTAAAAGGCCAACTTTTCACATATAAGTCCTAGCACGCACTCGTCACCTCGCGTACATGGACTACAATCAACGTAGAAGACTCAAATCCTAAGGGGAAAATCCCCCACACAAGGTTAGGCAAGATACTTACCTCGAACCAAGCTTAGTAAATCAGTCACAATGCCTTTCCCATGAATATCCGACTCCGAATAGCCCAAATTTAGACAAAACAATTACATATCTTAAATACAACTATAATAGGCTAATGTAATTAATGAAATCAAGTTTTTAATAAATATTCCAAAATCTGTCCTAAAAAGTGGACTCGGGCCCACGTCTCGGAATCGAGTAAAAGTTACCAAATATGAACACCCATTCACTCACGAGTTCACTCGTATAAAAATTAACCAAATCATATGTCTAAATCCCAATAAAAACTCAGAAAGTCGGTTGAAGAACTTTTCCCCCATTTTCCCAACGTTTCAACCCAAATCCAAAATTAAATGGAGAAAACAACTATAGATTAATGGAATACAACCAAAAAAGAGTTAGAAATCGTTACCCCAAAGCTCTCTCTGAAAATCCCTCGAAATATTGCCAATTCCTGAGCTCCCAAGTCCAAAAATGAAGAAATGAATCAAACCCTCGATTTGGTACCTTTTCTGCCAGTTAAACCGCATCTGTGGACCTGCCTGCGCACATGCGTCACCGCACCTGTAGAATTTCCATTGCAGGTGCGGATTCCACTCAAAACTCAGCGTCCGCTTCTGCGAATCCAAGGGTCGCACCTGCGTGTGCGCACCTGCTGACTCATGTCCTCTTTTGCGGTCCTTCGTCGCTCCTGCGATTGCTCCATCGCATCTGCGGGCATCGCAGATGCGGAATTTACCTTGCACCTACGACCCCCTGGCACTCCTCCACTTTTCCGCTTCTGCGCTTTCCTCTCCGCACGTGCGATCCCGCACCTGCGGTCTCTCCACCGCAGGTGCGAAAATACCAGATGCCTGAAGACTTCAACAGCAACACAAATCCAACTTTTGATCCGTTAAGCACCCGAAAATCACCCGAGGCCCCCGGGACCTCAACCAAACATACCAACCAATCTTAAACACCATAAGAACTCAGTCGAGCCCTCGAATCACATCAAACAACGCAAAAATCACGAATCACCCTCCAATTCAAACTTAAAGAACTTGAAACTTCAAATTTCTACAAGCGATGCCGAAACCTATCAAATAACATCAGAATAACATTACAGACCTATTCCAACTTTCGGAATCAGAATCCGACCCCGATATTAAAATTTCCACTACCGGTCCAAATCTCCAAAAATTTGACTTTCGCCATTTCATACCTAAATAAGCTAGGGACCTCAAATTCACAGTCTGGACACGCTTCCAAAATATCCCAACCGAGCTAACAGAACTGTCAAAACTCCAATCCGGAGTCGTCTTCACGCAGTCCCGACTACCATCAAAATCCTAAAACGTAATCTTTTGTTTTAGGGACTAAGTGTCCCAAATCACTCTGAATCATCCGGTAACTGAATTCAACCATACGCGCAAGTAAATACATAAAATACGAAGCTTCTTAGGACCTTATGCTACTGAACGGGACATAAATTATCAAAATGACCGGTCGGGTCGTTTTAGTGCCTCATGTTCGCGAAGTCAAAATTCCCTCAGCCATAAAATGATCTTTGCGAACGCGACAGGGGTGTCGCGAATGCGAAGACTTGCCTGGTCTACACTTCTTGAATACGAAGAGTGAAATACACTGGTCCTCCGTACTTCTACGCGAACGCGAGAAGTGTTTCACAAACACGTAGGCCTAGGATCCCAAGCTTCCCGAACGCGAAACCTTTCACGCGAATGCGAAGGGTATTTGCCCAACTCGCAAATTCCTTCATCACGAACGCGAGAGACCTTCCGCATTCGCGAAGAAGAAAACCAGAACTGGAAAATCTGCTTTTTCTAACTTAGCTCCGGGTGGTTCAAAACTCACCCTAGCCACTCGGGACCCCGTCAAAATGCACCAATAAGTCTGTAAACATAATACGGACCTGCTCGAACTCTCGAAATGCGTAAATCAACAAAGAAAACAAGAATCGCAACCTTACAACGAATTGAATAATAATACTTAGCCTACTCGGAATGACACCAAATTTTGTGTGCAAGTCTTAAATTACCATACGAAACTATTCCCAGGCTCCGAATTCTAAAACCTACTACAAACCAAATTTAAAGAAATTTAAAACCTTCAAAGAGCCAACTTTCGCTATTAGGTGCCAAAGCGCTCCCGGGTCATCCAAAACCTGATACGAATATACGCCTAAGTCAAATATCATAATATGAACCTATTTGAAACGTCAAATTCTAATTCCGAGGTCGTTTACTCAAAACGTTGACCGAAACCAAACTTATCCCTTTTAAGGACAACTAAGGAACCAAGTGTTCTGATTTCAACCTGAATCCTTCCAATTCCTGAACTAACCATCCCCGCAAGTCAAAAAATCATAAAAGCACATACCAGGAGTCTTATTTAGGGGAACAAGGTTCTAGAAAGCAAAACGATCAATTGGGTCATTACATTATTCACCTCTTAAACAAATGTTCGTCCTCGAATGAGTTTAGAATCATACCTGGAATGCTGAATAAGTATGGATATCTGCTCCGCATGTCCTCCTAGGCCTCCCAAGTCGCTTCCTCTACTAGTTAGCCCCTCCACTGAACTTTTACCGTAGAAATATTCTTGGACCTCAACTGGCAAACCTGCCTATCAACAATGGCAACTGGTTCCTCTTCATGACCCAAGCTCTCATCTAGCTGAACTGTGATGAAGTCTAACACATGTGATAGGTAGACATGATACCACCGGAGCATAGATACATGGAAAATCAGATGAACTCCCGATAGAATGGGAGGCAAATCAAGCTTGTAAGCAACCTCCCCAACTCATCTCAACACCTCAAATGGGCCTATAAACCTTGGGCTCAACTTGCCTTTCTTCCCAAATATCATGATTCCCTTCATCGGTAAAACCTTCAAGAGAACTTTCTCACCCACCATAAATGATAAATCACGCGCTTTCATATCTACGTAACTCTTCTGTCTGGACTGTGCTGTACGAAGTCACTCCTGAATCAACTTTACCTTTTTCAAGGCATCCTTCACCAAATCAGTACCATATAACTTGTCCTCACCGGGCTAAAACCATCCGATGGGCGAACGACATCGTCGGCCATAAAAAGTCTCAAATGGAGCCATCTCGATGCTGGATTGGTAACTGTTGTTATAAGCAAATTCGACCAAAGGCAAGAAACGATGCCACTGACCTCCGATGTCAATCACTTATGCCCTGAGCATATCCTCCAAGATCTAAAATAACCAGTATGACTGCCCGTCGGTCTGTGGATGAAAGGCTGTGCTGAGCTCTACACGGGTCCCCAATTCACTCTGTATGGCTCTCTATAAATGTGACGTAAACTGAGGGCCTCTATCTATTATGATGGAAATTGGCACAACGTGCAACCAAACTATCTCCTGAATATACATCTGGGCCAACCTCTTTGAAGGATATGTAGTCACAACCGTAATGTAGTGTGCCGACTTGGTCAACCTGTTGACAATGACCCAAACTGTATCTAACTTCCGCAAGGTCCGCGACAACCCAACTACGAAGCCCATAGTAATGCGATCCAATTTCCACTCCAGTATAGTCATCTTCTAGAGTAGGCCATCTAGCCTCTGGTGCTCATACTTAACCTCCTGGCAATTTAGGCACCTAGCTACATACTTAAATATGTCCTTCTTCATCTGCCGCCACCAATAATGCTACCTCAGAGTTTATACATCTTCATAGTGGATGAATAGAATACCGAGACTTGTGTGCCTCATCTAGGATATTTTCCTTTAAGCCATCAACGTTAGGAACACATAGGCGACCCTAGAGTCGCAGAACACCATCTTCGCCGCTAATAACTTCCTTGGCGTCACCTCGTAGTACCATCTCTTGAAGAACCAACAAGTGTGGGTCATCAAACGGGCGATCCTTGATCCACTCAAATAGTGAAGACTGGGCAACAACACATGCAAGAACTCGGCTGGGCTCTGAAATATCCAGCCTCACAAATCTGTTAGCCAAGGACTGAATGTCCAAATATAATGGCCTCTCCTCTACTGAAATGAAGGCCAAACTACCCAAACTCTCCGCCTTTTAGCTCAAGGCGTCTGCAACTACATTTTCCATGCCCAGATTATAAAAAGATGGTAATATCATAAACCTTTAGTAGTTCGAGCCATATGCGCTATCTCAAATTGAGATCCCTCTACTTGAACAAATGCTGCAAGCTGTGATGATCAGTGTTACCCTCACATGACACTCCGTAAAGATAATTCCTCTAAATTTTAAGAGTGTGAACAATCGCACCTAACTCTAAATCATGTACCGGGCAACTCTTCTCATAGGGCTTCAGCTGACATGAAACATATGCAATAACTCACCCTTCCTACATTAATAACCCAGGCCAACATGTGAAGTGTCGCAATACACTGTATATATCCCTGAACCGGAAGCCAACACTAACACGGGTGCTGAAGTCAATGCTTCCTTAAGCTTTTGAAAGTTCACCTCACAATCATCGGACCATCGAAACGGAGCACCCTTCTGGGTAAATTTGGTCAAAGGTGTTGCAATAGATGAAAATCCCTCCACAAACCGACGATAATAACCTGTTAACCCCAGAAAACTCCTTATCTCAGTCGTCGAGGTAGGACGATGCCAATTCTGAACTACCTCGATATTTTTGGTATAAACTTTAATACTCTCGCCCAATACAATATGCCCCAAGAATGCTACAAAGTCTAGAAAAAATTCACACTTGGAAGTACCACTCTTAAATGCTGCTTGTGCTCCTCCGTACTGCACGAATAGATCAAAATGTCATCAATGAAGACAATGACAAACACATCAATGTATGCCCTGAATACCATGTTCATCAAATCCATAAAAGCCGTCGGGGAGTTAGACAAACCGAAGGACATTACCAGAAATTCATAATGGCCATATCTAGCCCGTAAATTAGTCTTCGGAACATCTGAATCCCAAATCTTCAACTGATGGTTCCTCGATTTCAAGTCAATCTTTAAGAATACTCTGGCATCCTGTAATTGGTCAAACAAATCATCAATATGCGGCAGTGGGTACTTGTTCTTAATGGTGACTTTGTTCAATTGGCGATAATCAATACACACCTGCATAGTCCCATCCTTTTTCTTCACAAATAATACCGGTGCACCCCAAGGCGACACACTCGGCCTAACGAACCCCTTTGCTAACAACTCCTCAAGATGTTCCTTCAACCCTTTCAACTCTTTTGGAGCCATACGATACGACATGATAGATATAGGTTGGGTATCTGGAGCCAAGTCAATACAAAGATCAATATCACAATCTAGTGGCATGCCTGGAAGATCTGAAAGAAATACATCGCAGAACTCCCGGACTACATGCACTGAATCAATCACCTGAGTCTCTGCAGTAGTGTCCCGAACATAGGCCAGATAAGCCAAACAACCCTTCTCGACCATGTGTCGAGCCTTTAGAAAGGAAATAACCTGATTAGATGCGCTGATAGACGAACCTTTCCACTCTAACCTAGGTAACTTTGGAATCGCCAATGTAATAGTCTTGGCATTGAATTCTAGGATGACATGATATGGATATAACTATTCCATGCAGAGGATGATCTCGAAGTCGGTCATCTCAAGCAGCAGAAGATCTGCTCTAGTTTCGAAATCGCAGAGTGTAACAATGCAGGACCGGTAGATCTGATCCACAATAACAGAATCGCCCACAAGAGTGGACACATAAACAAGAGTACCCAAGGACTCACGAGAAACACCCAGGAAATGAGCAAATAGAGATGACATATGGGAATATCTAGACCTTGGATTAAATAATACTGAGGCATCTTTGCCGTAGACAGAAATATTACTTGTAATCACAGCATCTGAGGCCTCTACATCTAGTCTGGCAGGAAAAACATAGAACTGAGCTGGAGCGCCACCTGACTGACCTCTACCTGGCTGGCCTCTACCTCTAGGACGACCCTTACCCACCTTTCCTTAGCCTCTAGGCAGCCGGACGACTGGTGGAGAAACGGGTGCTCTAATCATACATTGTTGATCCTGCTACACTAGCGTACCCTGAAGCCTATGGAAGAACCTCCGCATATGACTAAAATACCCGCACTCGAAACAACCCCTCGGTGATGCACTGCTGACCTGAAGTTTGGCCCTGATGACCTGAATACCCACTGGAGGAACCCTAAATAGCTGGTGGGCGGTAACAACCCTTCTCGACCATGTGTCGAGCCTTTAGAAAGGAAATCACCTGATTAGATATGCTGATAGACGAACCCTTCCACTCCAACCTAGGTAACTTTGGAATTTCCAAGGTAACAATCTTGGCATTGCAATCTAGGATGGCATGATATGGATATAACCAGTCCATTCCCAGGATGATCTCGAAGTCGGTCATCTCAAGCAGCAGAAGATCTGCTCTAGTTCTAAAATCGCAGAGTGTAACAATGCAGGACCGGTAGATCTGATCCACAACAACAGAATCGCCCACAAGAGTGGACACATAAACAAGAGTACCCAAGGACTCACGAGAAACACCCAGAAAATGAGCAAATAGAGATGACATATGGGAATATGTAGACCCTGGATCAAATAATACTGAGGCATCTTTGCCGCAGATAGAAATATTACTTGTGATCACAGCATCTGAGGCCTTTACATCTGGTCTGGGTGGAAAAACATAGAACTGAGCTGGAGCGCCACCTGACTGGCCTCTACCTGGCTGGCCTTCACCTCTAGGATGACCCTTACCCACCTTCCCTCAGCCTCTAGGTGGCCGGATGACTGCTGGAGCAACTGGTGCTCTAATCATACGTTGTTGACCCTACTGCACTGGCATACCCCAAAGCCTAGAGCAGAACCTCCGCATATGACTAAAATCCCCGCACTCGAAACCACCCCTCGGTACGATGCACTACTGACCTGAAGTCTGGCCCTGATGACCTGAATACCCACTGGAGGAACCCTAAATAGCTGGTGGGCGATAAGAACTCTCTGGCATAACACTGAGATAAGGTCGCACTGGAGCACCCTGATGAGGTTGTGGTGCTGGGCATGGGGGCCTGCTAGACTGACCTCTCACGAACTGACCTCTACCCCCAGCTGGAGCACCTCTGAACTCTCCAGATTATCAAAATCGCTTGCCTCTCATAGCTTGCTCTCAGCTACATTGACGCATAACCTCAATCCACCGAGCTATCACCTTAACCAACTCATAATAAGTTCCTATCTCAACCTCTCAGGCCATAGTGGCTTGAATACTAGTGTGCAAAACTGCAGCAATCCTCTGTACTCTCTATGCATCAGTAGGTAGTATCAGAAGTGCATGGCGAGACAACTCATAGAACCTCGCCTCATAATTGGTCAATAACATCTGACCCTGCTTGAGCTGCTCGAGATGAAACAACAACTCGAAGATACGAGTGAACCTCTACCAAGTCATAGGAGGAGAATATGCTGGTCTTCTAAGAAGATAGGACTGCAACCATCTACGGGCCTGCCCTCTAGTTGAAAGGTAGCAAAGTTTAACCCATGGGAATCCAATATCCTCATGTTGTGCACTCTGTCCTTGCACTGACCAATGAATTCCTAGGGATCCTCATGTAGCTCAACCTCAAAGACAAGAGGATGTAGCCTGATCCATCTGTCCAATAGTTTCTGCAACTCGGCGACTACAGCTAGTCTGGGCTGAGTTGTAGCTGATGCCATTGGCTACGCTTTGCCCACGGGTAGTGCACCCTAGGTCTTGTCCGGGTAGTTTTAGGACCCAATTCATGAACTAGTTGGAATTTTGCACTATACATATTATTGACCCATAGTGAGTGACTCATCACTACTTCTTCGAAATTAGACTTGATACTCATCACGACAGGTGAGATGTTAGGCCGTAACAAGTTGGTATTAGAGCTCTAGGCTACATAGGTCTCACGAGTTATAAGCAGATTTAGTAGAGTCTTGCGGATCGGTACTGAGATGTCTGTACTTATCTTCGAGAGGCTGCCGAACCCTTAGGAGAACAATTTCACTTTCTTGTATTCTATAGTGCATAATTGATTCAGCTTGAAACATAACTCTTTAAATTATTTCCACGCATTCGTGTGCGCATGTGAGCTCTCGGTATCAGTTGTGCAGCATCGGCTTGTGATTCTATGAACGAGGTTCATGATATGTATTTTGTGTTTTAGTGATGGGCCAGTCTGGAGGACTTGAGGCCAGGGTTAGACCGCATCTTAAGCTCAGTAGCTTCAATTGTGTGAACTTGTACATTTTGACTCATATGTCTGATAGTGTCCCTATGGGTGGAATTTATAGGTCAATGAGCAGTTGAATGGCTATAAGATAAGTATGATGTGATTGCGGGATGTTTTCAGATGGGTTGAATGTGACGAATAAAGGTTACTTGTGACTCAAGAGTTTGCTATTGGGTACTTGATTTCTATCTTGATTTGACGTATAGTCTCGAGTTGTGAGTGTATTGGAGGATTTTTCACGTTGTTAAATTGTGGGACAAATTAAATTTTTATGTCTTGTAAATGAGTTTGGACTTAAAAAGGTTAAGTGATTACGTAGTAGTTGTGCCTGTAAAAGGGTATTATGCCAGTTTGAGACCGAGCATATGGGTTATCACAAGAGGGGTAATTTACGGATGTCTGATCCTTATAATGATGAGTGGAGAGTTTCTTTTCTACTAGCGGAGTGTATGTATTGAGATTTGAATTTGAAACTGGTTGAGAAAGTTGACTTGAGTGTCACGAGAATGAATGCGAGCTTAGTAGAAGAATTGAGGTATTTAATGTTATGTGTTACCTGAGCTTGTGAAGAATTTTCGTTGAACAGACTACAATATTAGGGTAGTAATAGAGTATGGATATTATGAGTTATGAAATGTTTTGTTCTATGTCTTTGAGCCAAGTGGGGGAGCCTATTATTGACAATTTGATTTCATAGTTATGTGTTGTACTAGTTTCGATTTGAGGCATACATGTGAATCGGTTATGACTTGCAGAGATTGAGATCTAGGATGGCTCGAGTAAAGAAATTCCTGGATACGGGTTATATTTCACTTTATAAGTATATGAAAATCATGGGATGACGAAGTTGTTATTGTTGGATATAGTACGCACGGAGTATGAATTGATTGGTAGTGTTAAGGCAGGGTTACCTCTTTGAGTGTTGTTAAGCTAAGGGAGCACGTGTCTTTCGGCCCGTTTGTGCGGTGCAATTTAGATTTGAGCAGAGTGGATGACTCTCTAGAAGGTTATAATGGGTTCATGGTTTATATATAATAACTGAGAATTTTTCCGAATTTGTGTATGGATAGAATCTAAGATTTACATTTGATGGTGTTGGTACTTATGGTAATTCTGTATGACTATGGATTCTACATTCTAGTATAATAAAGGTAAAAGAATAATTTTAAATTCACATAAGGTATTTCAGAGTGGGCATTTCAGTTGTGGTAGTTATGGTGTTGCTTAAGAAGAATACAATGGCTTATGGGCCTTAGGGCGGTGTCATTTTATGTTAGGATGTCTTATAGTGAGCTTTGGGTAAGGATCGTAGTGTTCTGACAAGGAGAAGTGTCAACTTGAGGGTAATTCAGAAGAAACTCGGAGAAAATAGGACAACTGGTAGTAGGCTAGACTAGTATGGTAATGGTATGCTCGGTTCTTTTGGGTAATTATGATGTGGTGAGGCTCTACAAATGTTTTGGCGGAAATATTCTTGGGTTTGGTGACCTGCGTGGCTTGTTTGAGTTAGAGGAATTTAGTTCTGATGGCTTGATTACGTGCAAATGGATTTCAAAGTGATCTTGATGGTTTCTGCCATGGTTTGAACCTGATATTTTCTACTGGTGTGGGGAACGTGTTGTGTATTGTAATTTCTTACTGGAAACAAGCAAGAGAAAGGTTTCTAACTAATAGGGTATGTAATTTGCTAGTGACTCGAAGTTTATAATGAGATTCTCGTGCTTTTCACATGATAATGTGGTGTGGTGTTCGGGAATTAGATTTATATGTATAAGGTGGCAGTTCATTCTTGAAAGGAAGATCACAAATTTTGGACAAAATGGTCAGTTTCAGATATTTAGATGAATGTTATAACTGCTCGATTATCCCTGAGAATGGTGCACATTTCCGAAAGGCGCATTGTGTTTTGACTTACAAATGTTCATTGGTATTGCGGTACTTACCTGGTTGATAGACTGCTGATATTCAAATTATTGCTATGTGGCACGGAAGAATCATGAAAGTATTCCTCGTGGAATGATCGTGCATGAAATATGTGTTAGTCATTCGAGTGCGGGAGTTGGGACCAGTTACGGTGGTTCATGTGTTCTATAAATTTGGAGACCGGGATTTCTCAGAAGCATATTGTTTCAGGGTTGTTGCCTGTTTGAGGTGAGTGTTTTATCTAAACTCAGTGGAGGCACTAGTTGCCTCAATTATTTGTGACAGCTACGCGCTTTGAGGTTTGAGGTTTGAGCCCATGTTGTGATGACTCAAAGTGTCATCTTTAAATTTAATAAGTAATTATGTATTCTAAAACCTCGAAAAGCACTATTTATCATTCCTCGACTTGCATGCGCAGTCCGTATAATTTTCCGAAAAGTTTTTGTGTGAAAAATGGATTAAAATGTGAAATAGGGCTTTAAAACTCAACTGAGTTGACTTTGGTCAACCTTTTGAGAAAACTGACTCGGATCAGTATTTTGACAATTCCGGTAGGTCCGTATCGTGATTTGGGACTTGGGCGTATGCCGGGAATCAAATTTCGAGGTCCCTAGCCCGAGATATGGAATTTTGATGAAACATTAAATGTTTGAAAATTTAATGATTTTTAAGAATTTACTGATGTTGGATTTATTGACACTGACTCCGTATTTTGGTTTCGGAGCCTGGTATAGGTTCACTATAATATTTATGACTTGTTTGCCAAATTTGGTGAGAAACGGAGTTGATTTGACGTGATTCAGACGTTCAGTTGTGAAAATAGAAGTTTTAAAGCTTTCTTAAAAATTTTATTTGATTTGGGGTCCGATTCGTAATTCTAGGTGTTAAATTGGTGTTTTGATCGCGCGATCGAGTTCATACGAGGCTTTTGGACTTGTGTGCATGTTTGGTTTGGAGCCTTGAGGGCTCGATTGAACTTTGAAAAAATCTTGTATTTCCCAGTTCTGGTTTTCTTAATCGCGATCGCGTGGCTTCATCCGCGATCGTGAAGGCTTGTTGAGCACTGATGAAAATTTGTACTATGTGATCGCATAGTATTGTACACGATTGCACAGTTGGAAAAGCTAAGGCACCGCGAACGCGTGGGAAAAGCTGCGTTCACGAAGAAGGAATGAGGCACAAGCGGAAGCACCAAATTTGTGCTACGCGATCGAGTCAGTAAGCGATCGCGTAAGGCTGAGAAAATTTTCTCTGCGATCGCATGTCCATATACGCGATCGCGTAGAGTTAATAATCTGGGCAGCCAAAATGTGCTTCGCAATGACAAAGAATTATCCGCGATCGCGAAGAGTAAAATGGACCTCGGCGGAAGTTGTTTTACGTGATCGCGAACGAATTTTTGCGATCGCGATGAGTAAAAATCTGGGCAAATAGAACTTAAGTTCTGGAAATGGTATTTCGTCCCATTTTCCACCATTTTTGATTTTGAACTCGGGTAAGAAGCGTTTTCGGCGATTTTCACGGGAAAACATTGGGGTAAGTGTTCCTTATCCTATATTGATTATATTTCATGATTCCATGCTCATTTATATTATGAATCCGTGAAATTTTGGGAGAAAAGTCAAATTTTTATAATTTTTATATGGTTGGACTCGTCTCGGAATGGGTGTTCGTATTTTATAAGTTTTTCAGAGATTCGAGTCGTGGGCCCCACTGTCAATTTTTAAAGTGAATTTCAGATTTTATCCGGAAAATTAGTAAATTTATATGGAATTAATTCCTATGATTCATATTGAGTATATCGAATTGTTTGTGAATAGATTTGAAGATTTTGGAGACAAATTTAAAAGAAAAAGTTGTGGTCGAGTAATTGATTGAAATTGCAAAGCGAAGTAAGTGTCGTGGTTAACCTTGACTTGAAGGAATAAAACCCTTAAATTATTTTTTATGAGAAATGTATGTGAACGACGTATAGGCGAGGTGATGAGTGTCTATACGTCGTCAAATTAATAATTTGAAAATCCTAAATTTGTTTTAATACACGAATTAATTGTTATGATAATTGCTACATGCTGATTTGATTTATGTGTATTAATTGTCACTTGACATTTAACATATTAAATAGTAAACTACCTATTTTCTCCTTGATTTTCATAATAAATTACTATTTGTCATTGTTTGTTTCATAATTAAATCATAATTATTCTATGCTTGTTGTCTTAAAAATGTTATATTAATTGTTGCATTGATTCGGGCAATTTCTTCTATAAGAATTGGTAAATGGATATATTGGAGGAGCGAGTTGCACGCCACAACAGAATTGATTGAAATGAATATATTGGGGGATCGGGTTGCACGCCGCAACATAATTATTAAAAGTCCATATTGGGGGATCGGGTTGCACGCTGCAACAAACTTATTAAAAGTTCATATTGGGGGATGGGGTTGCATGCCGCAACAGACTTATTAAAAGTCCATATTGGGGGATCGGGTGGTACGCCGCAACAGATTTATTAAAAGTCCATATTGGGGGATTGGGTTGCACGCCGCAACAGACTTGTTTAAAAGTCCATATTGGAGGTCGGGTTGCTCGCCGCAACAGACTTATTTAAAATTCTATATATACTTCATTAAATTAAATATATGGGAGGATTGAAAATGAATATGTTGTGGAAGCGGGTTGCACGCTGCAACGAAAATTGATCGAAATAATAATTGGTTATGACTGCTGAGTTGGCTTCAACTATTAGAAATAAGTTACCTGATTTAATTTTATTATTGTGGTTATTACTATTATTGCGTACAGATTAATGTAATTGACCTGCCTTAGCCTCGTCACTACTTCGTCTAGGTTAGGCTCGGCACTTACCAATACATAGGGTCGGTTGTACTGATACTGCACTACTTTAGCTGTGTGTTTGTTTTCAAACAACTTTATTTTATTCATACCTTTATTTGTACTATTCTAGAAGCTCATGCACGTGTGACACCAATTCTAAGATGGTATTTGGACACCGTTTTTTATGGATTATTCACTACATTTTAGACTTTACTTCCGCATTTGTTTCTTTGTTATTAATCAATTTAAAAATTGTTTTAAAATGGATAATATTATTCTAACGTTGGCTTCCCTAGCAAGTGAAATATTAGGCGCTATCACGGTCCGAAAGTGGGAAGTTCGGGTCATGACAATTGGTATCAGAGCTCTAGGTTACACAGTTCTCATGAGTCACGAGCAAGCTTAGTAGAGTCTAAAGGATCGGTACAGAGACGTTTATACTTATCTCTTAGAGGCTATGAAGTTTAGGAACAATATCACTTCTTTCTTATTCTGTCATGCGATTTTATTCTATCATCGATGATTGAGCCATTCTACTCTTATTCTCTCGCAGATGGTGTAAACATGCAATACATCTACCGATGGACAGGGACCAGAGCCCCCGGTGGCAACTATGGCCAGGGGTAGAGGTCGAGGACGAGGTCATGCTAGAGGCCGAGGCAGAGGCAGAGGCAGAGGTAGAGGCCTAGGTAGAGCTCAGTTTAGAGCTAGAGCAGCTGCACCTATTGTAGAACCTCAGGTGGATCTTCAGGACGAGGTTCCAGTTCAAAATGTACCAGTTAGACCAGTTCAGGTTTCGGAAGGATTCATAGCTACTCCAGTACTTCAGGACGCTCTAGTCTGTTTGGTGAGTCTTATGGAGGGCGTGGGCCAGAATGGTACATTTCCAGTGGCACCAGCCATCTCACAGGCTAGAAGAGGGGCACAAACTCCCACTACTCCTGCTCTGGAGCAGATGGCTTCCCAGAATCAGGCTCCAGCAGCCCCGCCAATTGCACTAGTTCAACAAGTTGTTGTGGCACAGACCGGTGATAGGCCCGCCATGTCTTTGGAGGACTTATTGAGACTGGATAAGTTCACTAAGTTCTTTCAAGTTCACTTCAGTGGTACACCTTATGAGGACCCACAGGATTATCTTGACCGCTGCTGTGAGGTGTTGCGGAACATAGGTATAGTCGAGAACAATGGGGTTGATTTTGCTGTATTTCAGATGAAGAGTTCCTCCAATAGGTGGCGGAGAGATTATACATTGACCAGACTAGTCATATGGCCTACACTAACCTGGGAGAAGTTCTCTCAGCTATTTCTGGAGAAGTTCCTTCCTATCACACTAAGAGAGGATTACCACAAGCAATTTGAGCATCTACAGTAAGGCAGTATGACTGTTACTCAATATGAGTCCCATTTTATGGATTTGGCCTGTCATGCTCTCCTTTTTCTACCTACTAAGAGAGAGAGAGAGAGAGAGAGTGAGGAGGTTTTTTGAGGGACTCACTTACCCTATCAGGCTTTAGATGGCCAAGGAGATCGAAAGCGGGATTTCTTTTTAGGCAGCTACTAATGTCGCGAGGAGGATCGAGATGGTTCTCGCACAGGAGAGAGGGCAGAGGTTTGATAAGAGGCCTCATTAGTTTGGTGGTTTTAGTGGTGCCTCACCTGGAGGCGGGGGTAATTTTGGTAGGGGTCATCCTCCCAAACTGTTTCATTCATCACTTCATGCATCTTCCGATGCTTTAGGGAGTCATGGTCCTATTTTGCCTTACTATGGGAAGCCAGCACTTAGTGCACATTCAGCTCCTATTAGTGCACCACCACTCCAGAGTCACTACAGCGGTTATCCAACCCATTAGGGTCAGCTTCAGCTTCAGCAGCCACCGCATCAGGATGAGTGTGGGAACATTGGTCACATCAGGAGGTATTGCACCGGTTGCTTCACCGCCTACTCAGCCGGCTAGAGGTAGGGGTCAGGTAGCTGAAGGTAGAGGTCAGGCCATTAGAGGTGGAGGTCAGGCTATTAGAGGTGGAGGTCAGGCCATTAGAGGTGGATGTCAGACCGTTAGAGGTGGAGGCCAGCAAACTAAAGGCCGTCCCATGGACGCAATTCAGAGTGGTGGGGCTCAACCTCGATTTTATGCTTTTCCATCTAGGCCTGATGCCGATTCATCTGATATTGTGATCAAAAGTATTATTCTAGTTTTCCATAGAGATGCTTCAGTTCTGTTTGATCCATGATCTACTTATTCCTATGTGTCCTCCTATTTTGCTTCATATTTGGTTGTGCCTTGTGATTCTTTGAGCGCTTATGTGTGTGTATCTACATTGATGGGAGACTCTGTTGTAGTAGATCATGTCTATTATTTGTGTGTGGTTACTATTGACAGTCTTGAGACTAGTGTGGATCTTCTACTTCTTGATATGGTAGATTTTGATGTCATCTTGGGTATGGATTGGCTGTCATATTATCATGCTATATTGGATTGTCATACCAAGACAGTGACCCTAGCCATGCCGGGGTTACCTCGGTTAGAGTGGAAAGGAACTTCTGGCCATTCTCCCAGTAGGGTTATTTCTTTTATGATAGCTTGGTGGATGGTCGAGAAAGGGTGTCTAGCTTATTTGGTTTATATTCGCGATCCCAACGTGGATGTTCCTTCTATGGACTCAGTACCAGTGGTTCATGAATTTCCAGAAATATTTCCTGTAGATTTGTCGAGAATGCCACCCGACAGGGATATTGACTTCTTTATTGATTTGGCTCTGGGAACTCAGCCCATTTCTATCCCACCATACCGTATGGCCCCGCCGGAGTTGAAAGAATGAAGTAGCAGTTACAAGACTTGCTTGATCAAGGATTCATTAGACCCAGTGTCTCACCGTGGGGTACACCAGTACTATTTGTAAACAAGAAAGATGGCTCTATGTGGATGTGTATAGATTATCGACAATTGAACAAGGCCACTATCTAAAACAAATATCCGCTGCCAAGACTTGATGACTTATTTGATCAGCTTCAGGGTGCCAAGGTATTTCTGAAGATCAATTTGAGGTCTGGTTACCATCAGTTGAAGATTAGGGCATCTGATGTCCCTAAGACAGCTTTTCGGACTCGATATGGGCATTACGAATTCCTAGTGATGTCATTTGGGTTGACAAATGCCCCAACAACATTTATGGATTTGATGAATCGGGTGTTCAAGCCCTATTTGGATTCTTTTGTGGTTGTATTAATTGATGATATCTTGATTTACTCTAACAGTCGAGATGAGCATGAGCAGCATCTTCGGAGTGTGCTTCAGACTTTGAAAAATAATCAGTTTTATGCTAAATTTTCAAAATGCGAGTTTTTGTTAAGCTAAGTTGCCTTTTTGGGGAATGTTGTATCGGCAAAAGGCATAAAGGTGGATCCTAAAAAGATTGAGACTGTTCAGAATTGGCCTAGACCTACCTCAGTTACAAAGATCCGGAGTTTCCTGGGTTTAGCAGGTTACTATCGTTGGTTCGTTTAACGATTTTTATCTATAGCAAGCCCAAAACCAGACTGACCCAGAAAGGTGTCCCATTCATATGGTCAAACGAGTGTGAGTTGAGCTTTCAGAAGCTCAAGACCGCTTTGACTACAGTGCCAGTGTTGATATTACCCACGGGTTCAGGATCGTATACTATATATTGTGACGCATCTCACATTGGGCTTGGTGCAGTATTAATGCAAGATGGCAGGGTGATTGCATATGCATCGCGACCATTGAAAGTACACGAGAAGAATTATCTTGTTCATGACTTAGAATTGACAGCCATTGTTCATGCGCTGAAGATTTGGAGGCATTATCTCTATGGTGTTTCGTGTGAGGTATTTACTGATCATCATAGCCTTTAGTATCTATTCAAACAAAAAGATCTTAATTTGAGATAGAGAATATGGTTGGAATTGTTGAAAGACTATGATATCACCATTTTGTATCACCCCGGAAAGGCCAATGTGGTGGCCGATGCTTTGAGTAGAAAGGTTGTGAGTATGGGCAGTCTTGCGTATATTCCGGTTGGTGAGAGTCCATTAGCTATAGATGTTTAGACCTTGGCTAATCTGTTCGTGCGATTAGATGTTTCAGAACCCAGTCGGGTTCAAGCTTGCACAGTTGCTCGGTCTTCTTTATATGAGCGCATCAGAGAGCGGCAGTATGATGATCCTCATTTACTTGTCCTTAAGGACACGGTGATGCCAAACAGGTTGTTGTAGGGAAAGATGGAGTTTTGCGAATGTAGGGTCATATTTGTGTGCCTAATGTTGACAGGCTTCGTGAATTAATTCTGGAAGAGGCCCACAGTTTCAGGTATTCTATTCAACCAAGCACCGCCAAAATGTAGCAAGATTTGCAGAAAAATTATTGGTGGAGGAGAATGAAAAAAGATATAGTTGCATATGTAGCTCGGTGTCTAAATTGTCAGCAAGTTAAGTACGAGCATCAGAGACCGGGTGGTTTGCTTCAGAAGATAGAAATTCCTGAGTGAAAATAGGAGCGTATCACTATGGATTTTTTTGTTGGACTTCCACAGACTCAGAGAATATTTGACGCAGTTTGGGTAATTGTGGAAAGGTTGACCAAGTCAGCACATTTCATTCCAGTGGTAGTTACCTATTCTTTAGAAATGTTAGCTAAAATTTGCATTCGTGAGATTGTCCGCCTTCATGGTGTGCCCGTGTCAATTATTTCAGATCGAGGTATGCAATTTACCTCACATTTCTGGAGGGATGTATAGCGTGAGTTAGGCACACGGGTTGAGTTAAGTACAACATTTCATCCATAGACAGACGGACAGTCACAACGCACCATTCAGATATTGGAAGATATGCTTCGCACTTGTGTTATAGACTTTGGAGGTGTCACGACCCGAACTAACCCCTGTCGTGATGGCGCCTATCATGGAACTAGGCAAGCCAACTCATTTAAAAAACAAATCGATATTTTCATTTCAAAGAAAATTTCAATGTTATTTACATAAAGACCTTCGTAAAGGAGTTCAAATCAAAATAATAGTGCGGAAGGAAAAGCCCGACATCGGGGTGTCACTAGTCATGAGCATCTAATACAATCTGTCTAACAATATCAAGGCTAACTCAGCCTGGAAAATAGCTAAATACAATTAGAGGAAGATAAGAGGGAGAAGAGCAGGGTTGCGATCCCCAGGCCGCTATCTTGCTATCCCCGAAAAAATCTGCAATCAGAACAATCAACAACCACTACCATGTCCAGTTGCACCTGGATCTGCACACAAGGTGCAGGGAGTTACGTGAGTATGCCAACTTAGTAAGTAATAACAATAAATAAAGACTGAGCAGTAGTGACGAGCAATAAAGCATATAACGTTCATATCAGGAAATCTCACTAAAATACCACATGCTTTTAGAATCAGGATTTGAATCAAAACATCTCGTTAAACCCAATTCTAGTAAAAATCATTTAAAGATATTTTTCAACAGTTTTCAAACAGAGGAAAAATGCAAAGGTGCGAAAAAAATGATGAAATCATAAATAGCCCCTCGGCCAAAAACAACACTCATATAAATCCCCTCAGGCAAACCTCATAGTCATTCATGTCACTCGGGCATACCTCACAATCACTCTTGCCACTGGGGCATACCTCACAATCACTCATGCCTCCCAGTCACTCAGCACTCGGCACTCGCACTCAATAGGTACTTGCACTCACTGGGGGGGTGTACAGACTCCGGAGGGCCTCCTTCAGCCCAAGCGCTATAATCTGCACGGACAACTCACGTGCTGTACGGACAACTCACGTGCTATAATAATAAATTATGGTGCAGGCGGGCAGCCCGATCCACACTCATCCTCACAATCAGGCCCTCGGCCTATATCAAACATGTTGCGGCGTGCATCCCGATCATATAAATATCCTCACAAATCAGGCCCTCGGCCTCACACAGTCATAAACCTCTCAAGCCACTCGGGCATTTCAGTAAAATAGGGCATTCGGCCCAAAACATTTATATGCATCAAAATAGAGTCATAAAATAGAGTTATGTGGTAAACAAGTATAAACATGACTGAGTATAGATTTTTAATCGAAAACAATGAGAGGATAGTAAGAAAAAGGCCCTAAGGGTCCAAACAGCACTGGCGCAATGCCCAAACATGGCATTCAGCCCAATTTATAGAAATTCTTTCTAAAACATATAAATATAATATAGTTTCAACAAAGTATGCAACTTTACAGTTGCTACGGGATGGACCAAGTCACAATCCCCAACAAAGCACGCCCACATGCCCGTCACCTAGCATGTGCATCACTAAAAATAGTAGAATGATACAAAATCCGGGGTTTCGTACCCTCAGGACAATATTTACAATCGTTACTTACCTCTAACCGGTTAAATCTCTACCCCGCAATGCTCTTGCCTCTAGACTCAACCTTCAAATGTTCCGAATCTACTCACAATCAGTACAATACCATTAATACGCGCTAATGGGATGAATTCCACAAGAAAAGCTACAAAATAAGACCAAAACCCGAAATTGGCTCAAACTCGGCCCCCGGGCCCACATCTCAAAATCCGACAAAATTTACAAAACTATAACGCTCTTTCACTCACAAGTCTAACCATACTAAATTTATCAAAATCGGACATCGTTTGGTCCTTCAAATCCTTAAATTCCTTCTCCAAAAATCCCAAGCCCTAACCCCTCATTTTCACTAATTACAATGACTAAACAACGGAAAATCACCATATATACAAGTATTAGGGCTCAAGCAACTTACCTCACTGATATTCCTTGAATCACACTTCAAAAATCACTCCGAAAGCTCCACAAACCGACTTGAACTTAGTGGAAATGAACCAAATTCGGGAAGGGTTCTATTTATGGTTTCTGCCCAGGTTTTTCGCACTTGCGGCCATTTACTCGCACCCGCGTGACTGCACCTGCGCAACTCACTTATGCGCCTAGATCTGCATCTGCGGAAAACCCGTCGCACCTGCGAAGGCGCACCTGCGCGTTTCCTCCGCTTCAGCGAAGCCTGCCCAGCATTTCCCTTTTCCGAATCTGCGCCCCAGGTTTCGCACCTGCGGGCTCACAGATAAGACCTCCTACTCGCACCTGTGCATCCTGCCTAGCCCAGTGTTGCCCGCACCTGCACACTCCCCATGCGCACCAGCGGCCTTGCACTAGCGACTCTTACTTCTGCTTGTGCGGAAATAGCAGAAGCAGCAGGTCCAGCTGCAAATTCCAACTTCGACAAATCCGTTAACCACCCGGAATCACCCCGAGGACCTCGGGACCTCAACCAAAAATACCAACAAGTCATATATCAACATACCAACTTAGTCGAACTTTCGAATCACTCAAAACAATATCAAATCATCAAATTACTCTCGGATTTAAGCCTAAGAACTTCTAAATTTCCAAATTCGGCAACCGATGCCGAAACCTACCAAACCACGTTCGGATGACCTCAAATTTTTCACACACATCACAAATGACACTGCGAACCTACTCCAACTTCCGTAATTCCATTCCAACCCCGATATTAAATTTTTCACTGCCGACCAAAATCGCCAAATTTCCAATTCAAGCCTAACTCTACCACGGACCTTCAAATCACATTCCGGACGCACTCCTAAGTCCAAAATCACCTAACGGAGCTAACAGAACCATCAGAATTCAAATACGAGATCGTTTATACATAGGTCAACATCCGGTTGACTTTTCCAACTTATGGTTCTAAATAAGAGACTAAGTGTCTCATTCCACTCCGAAACCACTCCGGCCCGAACCAACTACCCCGGTATATCATAATATAGCTTAAGAGAATAAAGGAAACAGTAATGGAAGAAACAGGGCTATAACTCCCGAAAAGACCGGCCGGGTCGTTACATCCTCCCCACATAAACATACGTTCATCCTCGAACGTGCCGAGAGTTGTTCCAAAACCCAAGAAATAGCTGTGTAACTTTCCCATGCACATACCCAGGGGTGATCCCACGTCACCCTATCCCATGCAAGTCTGATAGCACAGCATAACTGAAATTCCTCAATGAAACCTAGCCCACAAGCCTTCAAATCAAATTTCTGACATCCGAAATTCCTTAAAGATCAGAAGTTCGCATCTAGATACCGTATAAGTCTAAACAAGCTGTACCAAAAGTCGTACCCATAAATCAAATACTCAAATTCAAATACCGCATAGCTTGAATGCTCGAAGCAATGATTTCAAATCACAGTATCGATTCAAATCAACCCAGTGTCGGTAATAAACATCATATCAGACAAAACCTCGTTCTAAAACCTTCATACACTTGCGATGATGAAATAAACATACCGAATTCATAACCATTCATTAGACCAACAGGTCATGGAGTTCACGTTCCTTCTACAAGAACTATAGCCAATTTCAAAGCCGACTTTCGATATTATCCTCCCAATTATACCACAATCAAATCTGATAGAATCTATTCTAGGCCCAATGGCCTCGTCTCATCCAATACGACCATTCTAGTGACATGACACATCAATACAATCTAAAGCCACAACCCGTGCAACTCGTGCACCAGATAACAACATTCCAAATGTACCCAAAGTGCATTACCATAACCACAGAGAAGCAAACGACACCATGCCACATCAAACCCGAAAGAACATAACCAATACGTCATCAACCAAGCAATATCCAATACTATTCTGGCTCAAATTCCGCTATAAGGCCACAATAGAACCACATCATATGTGCATATAACCAACGAATCACAACTCCTCGTAGCATAGAAGAGTAACTCACCGATCATTTCAGAACACGAATAAGCTTCACATCAACCGAATGGCACATCCTTCAACAATAGCAGTATGGAGGAAATCAATCCGGCTTGATGTAGAATACACATCCTAATTGGGCCTACCAATGGGCCCCAAATCAACTATGGTCAGCCACCAATAGATAAACAACCTCCGAAAGTTCACAATGAAGGAATCATAACACCTTCTATCATCTGGCTAGCTCCGGCCACAACTTCACAGTCCACAACTATGAAACAATCAGCTCCTGAGAACTCCTAATCTCCAATTCCATAGAACACATGAATCACCATATTTGTTTCCACCTCCACCGCCCGAATGCCTAACAACTCTCTCATACACAATCATCCCACGATAAATACTTAAAATTCTTCAGTGCCACCTCGCAAAAATTTGAATATCAACAGTCGATCAACCAGGAGAGTGCCGCAATACCAGCGAAGTACCCATAAATCAAAACACACTTCCCCTTATGAAATGTACACTCTCATCAAGCTATACCATGTAGTAATATCATTTACCTAGTCATTGGAAACCGTTCATGCTGCCTAAGAATTTATGTCCTTCCCTTCAAAACTGAACTGTGACCTTGTACATGTAAATCCTATTCCTGCACAACACACCACATCTATTATGCCATCGTGTGACAAGCATAAGAATTCCATTATCAAATCTGAGTCACTAGCAAATTACATACCTTATTAGTTAGAAACCTCTTTCTTACTTCTTTCTAGGAGGAAATCATAACACACAACACGTTCCGTACATCGGTAGAAAATATCCGGTTCAAACCATGGTAGAACCCATCCTGAACACTTTGAAATCCATTCGCACATAACCAAGCTATCTGAACTGAATTCCTTTAACTCCACCAAGCCACACAGGTTGCCAAATTCTAGAGCATTGCCACGAAACACCTGTAGATACTAGACACATCATAAGTACCCAAAGAACCGATCATACCCATTACTGTGCTAACCCAACCTACTACCAAGATGTACTATTTCTCAAAGTTCTTCTAAATTGCCTTCAAATTGCTATTTTTTTCCTTGTTAGAACACTACTATCCTTAACTAAAACATACCCCACGAACTCTAGCATAGAATCACGCCGCCCTAAGGCTTATAAGCCGCCGAATTCCCTTTTTATGTATTCCAAAGGTTCCACAACCAAAAATACTTACTCCGAAGAGACTTTATGTAAACCTAAAATTGTTTCCTTCACCTTCTTGATACTGAAATGCACAATTCACAATGATATAAGATGCCATGAGTCTCAACACCATTCAATGCAACTCCTAATTTTCTAGCTATATTTATAAATCTTGAATCCATTGGAACCATTCTCGAGAGTCATCCACTCTACTCAATTCTCGAATTAACTGACCAAACGGACCAAAATGACATGTGCCCCATTAGAACACCAACACCTAAGGGAATAAAGAGTAACCCAAACTCCTACACAACCGAGCGAATTCTCGCTCTATGTACACTACATTCTCTGTGAATAACCACTCAATTATTTTATGGTCTTCCTATAACCATAGAGTGTAATACAACTTGTGTCCAGAATTTCTTTTACCCGAGTCATCCTCGATCTCAACCTCTGCAAGTCATAACTGATTTACCGGTATACCCCGAACCGAAACTAATACGACCCATAACCGTGCAATCAACTCGTCGATAGCAGACTCCCCCACTTAGCCTCAAGCTGCAAAAATATAAAAATAGAACCCGCAAGGATTTCTCCTTCTCAATTGCCAAGGTCTCGTACTGTTAACCTGCCATACTTCTCGAAGTCTTTTGTTAAGCTTCTCATAAACATTCTAAATCACCAGCCACCATCACATATGCCGGAATCCGTAAATTTTCCTGACTTCATGCTCGCCCACCATTTGTATAAGTCTGCACTTTTGCTATTGACATCAACTGCACGTTCAACAATACCTTTCGAACTCAAGTCATATTGCACCTGACATGATAATCAGATCTTCACACCTCTCTTCATTTCAAACACACTCTTTTTTGCCCTATTCAATCTTCATTTATATATTAACCATCACTCAAATTAGAGTCTATAGGCCAAATCACATGCTAGCACGATTCCAAACCATTCTACACTTTCTCAAGGTGCACAACTACCCTACCAGTGAATCCATATGCTAATCTGCCACTATTACTTCGGTTAAATCATCTCCTTTAAGAAACTTCTCAACCTTTACTTCTCCTACTTGACCCACTAGTACTTCAACCACCGCGAAACGCTTCCCGTCATGTCTTCCCTCATTCCTTGTTGCCCAATTGCTGCATCAACTCGAAATGGATCTCTATCGTACCAGAACTATTAGAATGCTACCGACTCTAAGTCTCTTCGAATATCATCTTTTTCGAGCCATCAACATCAGATATAACCATTCGCAACCACAATTACTACATAATCACTTTCTCTTCTTGAGTCCAAAATCATTGATAGACATGAGAATTTAATTTGCCCCAAAATTTAACATGAAAGATCCTTCAAAACATTCACACTTGAGACCATATGTCACATCAAAATGAAAATCAAGCGCCCAATGGCCTTTCTTTACATTTCAAGGAAACACTTCTCGTCACATTCAAATCGTCTTAACAAATCCCGTAGTTACATCATACTTAACACAAAGCCATTCCACCGCTCATCGAGCCACGAATTCCACTCGTAGGGGCATTACCGGACATATGAGTCTAAATGTACAGGTTATAACTGAAGCTACCGAGCCAAAACTACGGTTTAAACCTGGCCTCAAGTCATCTAAACTAGCCCATCACCAAAAAACATAATACACATCTCAAACCTCGTTCATAGAATCACAAGCCGGCGATGCACAACTGATATCAAGCGCTCATGTGCGCATACGAATGCGTGGAAGGAATCGAAAGAGTTATGTTTCAAGCTGAATCAATTTCGCACGATAGAATACAAGAAAGTGAAATTTTCCTAAGGGTTCTGCAACCTCTCGAAGATAAGTGCAGGCGTCTCCGTATCAATATGCAAGACTCTACTAAACCCACCCATGACTCGTGAGACCTATGTAACCTAGGCTCTGATACCAATCTGTCACGACCTGAACTAACCCCTGTCGTGATGGCACATATCGTGGAACTAGGCAAGCCAACTCATTTTCAAAACAAACTGATATTTTCATTTCAAATATAATTTCAATGTTATTTACATAAAAACCTTTGTAAAGGAGTTTAAATCAAAATAATAGTGCAGAAGGAAAAGCCCGACATTGAGGTGTCACTAGTCATGAGCATCTAGTACAATCTGTCTCATAATATCAAGGCTAACTCAGCCTGGAAAATAGCTAAATACAACTAGAGGAAGATAAGAGGGAGAAGAGCAGGGCTGCGATTCCCAGGCAGCTACCTTTCTATCCCCGAAAAAATATGCAATAAGAACAATCAACAACCGCTACGGTGTCCAGCTACATCTGGATCTGCACACAAGGTGCAGGGAGTAACGTGAGTACGCCAACTCAGTAAGTGACAACAATAAATAAAGACTGAGCAGTAGTGACGAGCAATAAGGCATATAACGTTCATATCAGGAAATCTCACTAAAATACCACATGCTTTTAAAATCAGGATTTGAATCAAAACATCTCGTTTAAACCCAGTTCTAGTAAAAATCATTTAAAGATATTTTTCAACAGTTTTCAAATAGAGGAAAAATGCAAAGGTGAGCAAAAATGATGAAATCATAAATAGCCCCTCGGCCAAAAACATCACTCATAAACAGCCCATCGGGAAAACCTCACAGTCAGTCGTGCCACTCAGGCATACCTCCCAATCACTCTTGCTACTCGGGCATACCTCATAATCACTCATGCCTCCCAGTCACTCAGCACTCGGCACTCGCACTCGCACTCAGTAGGTACCTGCGCTCACTAGGGGTGTGTACAGACTCCGGAGGGGCTCCTTTAGCCCAAGTGTTATAATCTGCACGGACAACTCACGTGCTGCATGGACAACTCACATGCTGTACGGATAACTCACGTGCTGCACGGACAACTCACATGCTATAAAAATAAAGTATGTTGTAGGCAGGCAGCCCTGATCCACACTCATCCTCACAATCAGACCCTCGGCCGATATCAAACATGTTGCGGCGTGCAGCCCGATCCCATAAATATCCTCACAAATCAGGCCCTCGACCTCACTCAGTCATAAACCTCTCAAGCCACTAGGGCATTTCAGTAAAATAGGGCATTCGACACAAAACATTTATATGCATCAAAATATAGTCATAAAACTGAGTTATGCGGTAAACAAGTATAAAAATGACTGAGAATAGATTTTCAATAGAAAACAATGAGAGGATAGTAAGAAAAAGCCCCTAAGGGTCCAAACAGCACTGGCGCAAGGCCCAAACATGACATTCAGCCCAATTTACAGAAATTCTTTCTAAAACATATAAGTATCATAAAGTTTCAACAAAGTATGCAACTTTACAGTTTCTTCGGAACGGACCAAGTCACAATCCCCAATAGTGCACGCCCACACACCCGTCACCTAGCATGTGCGTCACTAAAAATAGTAGAATGATACAAAATCTAGAGTTTCGTACCCTCAGGACTAGATTTACAATCGTTAGTAACCTCGAACCGATCAAATCTCTACCCCGCAATGCTCTTGCCTCTAGACTCGGCCTCCAAATGCTCCGCATCTATTCACAATCAGTACAATACAGTCAATATGAGCTAATGGGATGAATTCCACAACAAAAGCTACAAAATTAGACCAAAACCTGAAATTGGCTCAAACCTTGCCCCGGGCCCATGTCTCTAAATCTGACAAAATTTACAAAACTAGAAAGCTCATTCACTCACGAGTCTAACCATACCAAATTCATCAAAATTCGACATCGTTTGGTCCTTCAAATCCTTAAATTACTTTTCCGAAAATCCCAAGCCCTAACCCCTCATTTTCACTAATTACAATGACTAAACAATGGAAAATCATCATATATACAAGTATTAGGGCTTAAGAAACTTACCTCACGAATAGCCCTTGAATCACCCTTCACAAATCACTCCAAAATCTCCACAACCCGACTTGAAAATGGTGGAAATGAACCAAATTCGCGAAGGGTTCTATTTATGGTTTATGCCCAGTTTTTTCGCACCTGCGGTCATTTACTCGCACCCGTGTGACCGCACCTGCGGTCCAAGGAGCCTCACCTACGCAACTCAGTTACGCGCCCAGACTCCGCATCTGCTGCAAACCAGTTGCACCTGCACCTTTCCTCCGCTTCTGCGAAGCCTGCCCAGCATTTCCCTTTTGTGCATCTGCGCCCCATGTTTCGCACCTGCGGGCACGCAGATGCGACCTCTTACTCGCTCTTGCGCATCCTGCCTAGTCCAGCATTACCTGCACCTGCGCACTCCCCACGCGCATCAGCGGCCTTGCACCTGCGACTCTTCCTTCCGCAGGTGCGGAAATAGCAGAAGGAGAAGCTCCAGCTGCAAATTCCAACTTCAACAAATCCGTTAACCACACGGAATCACCCCGAGGCTCTCGGGACCTCAACCAAAAATACCAACAAGTCATATATCAACATACCAACTTAGCCGAACATTCAAATCACTCAAAACAAGATCGAATCATCAAATTACCCTCGAATTTAAGCCTAAGAACTTCTAAATTTTCAAATTCGGCAACCGATGCCGAAACCAACCAAACCACATCCGAATGACCTAATATTTTGCACACACATCACAAATGACACTGCAAACCTACTCCAAGTTCTAAAATTCCATTCCGACCCCGATATCAAATTTTCCACTGCCGACCGAAATAACCATATTTCAAATTTCGCCAATTCAAGTCTAATTCTCCCACGGACCTCCAAATCACATTCCAGACGCACTCCTAAGTCAAAATTCACCTAACGGAGCTAACAAAACCATCAGAAATCAAATTCGAGATCGTTTACACATAGGTTAATATCCGATTGACTTTTCTAACTTAAGGTTCTAAATTAAGAGACTAAGTGTCTCATTCCACTCCGAAACCACTCCGGGCTCGAACCAACTAACTCGGTATATCATAATATAGCTTAAGAGCATAAAAGAAACACAAATGGGGGAAATGGGGCTATAACTTCTGAAACGACCGCTCGGGTCGTTGCAGGAGGTTCTTGGGATCAGTTCTTTCTACTTGCGGAGTTTGCTTATAATAATAGCTACTAGTCAAGCATTCAGATGGATCCATGTGAGGCATTATTCGTAAGGTGATGCCGTTCACTAGTTGGCTGGTTTGAACCGGGAGAGTCTCGGTTGTTGGCTACCGATTTGGTACAGGATGCCTTGGATAAGGTCAAGATTATTCAAGATCGACTTCGCACAGTTCAGTCTAGGAAAAAGAGTTATGCCAACCGTAAAGTTAGTGATATTACATTCATTTGTTGGAGAAAGAATATTGCTCGGGGATTCACCTATGAAAGGTGTAATGTGGTTCGGAAAGAAAGGCAAGTTGATCCCTAGGTATATCAGACCCTTTGAAATTCTTGAAAGGGTGGGGGAAGTAGCCTACATGCTTGCATTACCACCTAGTTTATCAGTGGTTCATCCGGTGTTCCATGTTTCTATGCTCTGAAAATATCATGGTGATCCGTCCCATGTGTTAAATTTCAGCTCAGTCCAATTGGACAAAGATTTGACTTATGAGGAGGAGCCAATGGCTATTCTTGTCCGACAGTTGAGGTCTAAGAGTTATCCTTCAGTTCGGGTGCAATGGAGAGGTCGAATATGCGGAGTAAATATCCACACCTTTTCTCCAGCTCAGGTACTTTTTCTAACACTGTTCGAGGACGATCGTTTGTTTTATAGGCGAAGAACGTGATGACCCAAAGTGTCATCTTTAAATTTAATAAGTAATTTTATGTTCTAAGACCTCAAAAAGCACTATTTATCATTCCTCGACTTGCATGCGCAGTCCGTATAATTTTCCAAAAAGTTTTTGTGTGAAAAATAGATTAAAATGTGAAATAGAGCTTTACACCTCAACTGAGTTGACTTTGGTCAACATTTTGAGAAAACTGACTCGGATCAATGTTTTGACAATTCCGGTAGGTCCGTATCGTGATTAGGATCTTGGGTGTATGCCCGGACTGAAATTCCGAGGTCCCTAGCTCGAGATATGGAATTTTGATGAAAAATTAAAAGTTTGAAAGCTTAATGATTTATAAGAATCTACTGATGTTGGATTTATTGACACCGGCTTCGTATTTTGGTTCTGTAGCCCGGTATAGGTCCATTATAATATTTATGACTTGTCTGCCGAATTTGGTGAGAAACGAAATTGCTTTGACGTGATTCAGACGTTCGGTTGTGAAAATAGAAGTTTAAAAGTTTTCTTAAAAATTTCATTTTCTTTGGTGTCCGATTAGTAATTCTAGGTGTTAAATTGGTGTTTTGATCGCGCGAGCGAGTCATATGAGGTTTTTGGACTTGTGTGCATGTTCGGATTGAAGCCCCGAGGGCTCGGGTGAGTTTCAGATAGCCTACGGACCATTTGAACTTTGGAAAAATTTGGTATTTCCTAGTTCTGGTTTCCTTAATCATGATCGCGTGGCTTCATCCGCGATTGCGAAGGTTGGTTGAGCACTGATGAAAATTTGTACTATGCGGTCGCATAGTATTGTACGCGATCGCACAGTTGGAAAAGCTAAGGCACCGCGAACGCGTGGGCAAAGCCGCATTCGCAAAGAAGGAATGAGGTAGAAGTGGAAGCACCAATTTTGTGCTACGCGATCGTACAAGTAAGTACGCGATCGCGTAAGGCTGAGAAAATGTTCTCGGCGATCGCATGTCCATTTACACGATCGCGTAGACTTAATAATCTGGGCAGCCAAAATGTGCTTCGCGATCGCAAAGAATAATCTGCGATCGCGAAGAGTAAAATGAACCTGAGTAGAAGTTGTTCTACGCGATCGCGATAAGTAAAAATCTGGGCAAACAGAACTTAAGTTCAGGAAATGGGATTTTGTCCCATTTTCCACCATTTTCAATTTTGAGGTCGGTTAAGAAGTCTTTTTAGTGATTTTCACGGAAAAATATCGGGACTAAGTGTTCCTTATCCTATATTGATTATATTTCATAATTCCATGCTCATTTATATCATGAATCCGTGAAACTTTGGGAGAAAAATCAGATTTTTATAAAATCTTCCAAAAACAAAAATTTAAATTTGAATGTCCATTTGACATCGTAATTTGATAATTTTTGTATGGTTGGACTCGTCTCGGAATGGGTGTTCGGAATTCGTAAGTTTTTCCGAGATTTGAGGCGTGGGCCTCACTGTCAATTTTTAATGTGAATTTCAAATTTTATCCGAAAAATGAGTAAATTCATATGGAATTAATTCTTATGATTCATATTGAGTATATCGAATTGTTTGTGAATAGATTTGAAGTTTTTGGAGACAAATTTAAAAGGAAAAGTTGTAGTCGAGTAATTGATTGAAATTGCAAAGAGAGGTAAGTGTCGTGGTTCACCTTGACTTAAGGGAATAGAACCCCCTGAATTATTTGCTATATGAATTTCATGTGCAACGATGTATAGGCAAGGTGACGAGTGTCTATACTTTGTCAATTTAATTGGTTGCTTAATTATTTAACATCTTAACTTGTTTTAATAATTATTTCTCTCCTATTCTTTGTCAAATATTAATTCTTGAATTCTTGCAATAATGCTACATGTTTATTTGATTTGTGTATCTTAATTGCTACTTGACATTTAGCATATTAAATATTAAACTGCCTATGTTTTCCTTGATTTTCATAATAAATTGATATGTGTCATTGTTTGTTTCATAATTATTGTATGATTATTGTCTTATAATTTCATATTAATTGTTGCATTTATTGGGGCAATTTCTTTTATACACGAATTAAAAGAAAATCCTAAATCCTAAATTTGGGCAATTGTTGCATTAATTGTTGCATGTGAACGACGTATAGGCGAGGTGACGAGTGTCTATACGTCGTCAAATTAATTGTTTGTATAATTATTTGAAAATCCTAAATTTGTTTTAATACACGAATTAATAATTATGATAATTGTTTCTCTCCTATTCTTTGTCAAATATTAATTCTTGAATTCCTGCAATAATTGTTACATGCTGATTTGATTTATGTGCATTAATTGCTACTTGACATTTAGCATATTAAATAGTAAACTGCATATTTTCTTCCTGATTTCCATAATAAATTGTTATTTGTCATTGTTTGTTTCATAATTAAATCATAATTATTGTATGCTTATTGTCTTAAAAAATTTATATTAATTGTTGCATTTATTGGGGTAATTTCTTCTATAAGAATTGGCAAATGGATATATTAGAGGAGCGGGTTGCACGCCGTAGCAGAATTGATTGAAATGAATATATTGGAGGATCGAGTTGCACGACGCAACAGACTTATTAAAAGTTCATATTGGTGGATAGGGTTGCATACCGCAACAGACTTATTAAAAGTCTATATTGGGGGATCGGATTGCACGCCGCAACAAACTTATTAAAAGTTCATATCGGGGGATCGGGTTGCTCGTCGCAACAGACTTATTTAAAAGTCTATATATACTTGATTAAAATAAATATATGGGAGGATTGAAAATGAATATGTTGTGGGAGCGGGTTTCACGCTGCAATGGAAATTGATTGAAATAATAATTGGTTATGATTGCTGAGTTGGCTTCAACTATTAGAAATGAGTTACCTGATTTAATTCTATTATTGTGGTTATTACTATTATTGCGTATAGGTTAATGTAAGTGACATGCCTTAGCCTCGTCACTACTTTGTCGAGGTTAGGCTCGGCACTTACCAGTACATGGGGTCGGTTGTAATGATACTACACTCTGAACTTCTTGTGCAGATTTCGGAGTTGGTCCCATCGGCGTACCATAGACTTGTTCAGATTTCAGCTACCAGAGGAGACTTGATATATAATTGCACGACGTCCTCAGTTCTGAAGTCCCCGTCTAATTTACTTTAGCTGTGTATTTGTTTTTCAGACAACTTTATTTTATTTAGACCTTTATTTGTATTATTATAGAAGCTCATGCACTTGTGACACCAATTCTGGGATGGTATTTAGACACGGTTATTTTTATGGATTATTCACTACATTTCAGACTTTACTTCCGCATTTGTTTCTTTGTTATTAATCAATTTAAAAATTGTTTTAAAATGGACAATATTATTCTAACGTTGGCTTGCCTAGCAAGTGAAATGTTAGGCGCTATCACGGTCCGAAGGTGGGATGTTCGGGTCATGACACTATGTGCAGGCGTCAGAGAAAGTATTCATACTCGGAAGAATGATTAGGCTATGATATGCTTAGAGTTGATTGTTAAGCGTAAATTTATAACGTTTCCCGTGTTCGTACCTTTGTTGAGAACTATCTAGGCTATACTTGAGGTTACAAAGAGGCTGATTCACTGAATAAACTGGGTAGTTACTATTTCTGTGTTAACCTGCCGATTTGAGTTGTGATAGCACACTTTGCACATGCCTACTCTATGGCGTGTTATTTATACCTGTCTAGGAGAATGTGAATCTTATTTCATTTATCATATACACGTGTACTTATTTGATTGCTCTTGTATGATATGTTTGGACTGGAGGCTTCTGACTATGTCGTGTGGTTTGTTACCGTTATTAGATTCATGTTTATTGTTCTACTATGTATGATGAGCTCTTAGCATTGCGATTGTAGTGGTGCTTGTTGAATTTGCAAAACGGTTCTCTTCTTCGAGACATTCCCATTTTTAGGTGCACGGATTGCACATTTTTTTGGCTTGAGATATATATGTGTGGTGTGTATGTGGAATAGTTATGTTTGATTATAAGGTCATCAGACCTAAAATGTGCACTGTAGGATTTGATTACGATATATTTGGGAGGATGATATTGAAAGTCAGCATAGAAAGTGATTATGGTTCTGGTTGGGGCGAGAGAACTCCATGACTTATTGATCTAATAAGGGGTCATAAGATTCTGCGTGATTCTTTCATTATCAGCAGTTTACGAAGGTTTTGGAATGAGGATCTATTGAATGTGGGGTTTTATACTAGTACTTGGTTGGTTTTGAGTAGTTACTGTGATCGGGAATGGTGTTGCGAGTATGCGAGTTGTGTAGTATGTTATATGATTATATGTGGGGTTATGGTTATTTCTTAATACCTCTTGATCAGACTTATACAGTGTGTAGATGTGAGATTCGGGTCTTGAAAAGAATTCTGAATGTTGGAAATTGGGTTCAATGTTTTACGGACTAAGGTTAAAGTAATGATCTTCAATTATGTTATGTTGTCAGGCCTATATGGAATAGAATGCATGTGGTAAGGTGGAATAATGATTTGAAGGTTTAGAAACAACTCTTTGCCTGTTCGAGGACAAACATATGTTTAAGTGGGGGAGAATGTAATGACCCGAGTGGTCATTTTGAGTATTTCAACCCTGTTCCCCATTTGCTGCTCAATTTATGCTTTACAGTTGTCATGTGATTTTCTGGGGTAATTGGTTCGGATCCGGTGAGGTTTTGGAATGAATTGGAAGACTTTTTAAAAGTTAAGTTGAAAAGTTGACCAGGTGATGACTTATGTGTAAACGACTCCATAATCGAGTTTTGTTGATTCCAATAGCTCTGTATGGTGATTTTGGACTTAGGAGCGTGTCCGCAAAATTATTTGGTAGCCCGTAGCTAAATTAGGTTTGAAATGGCTAAAATAGAAATTTAAGTTTGGAAGTATGACCGGGGAGTTAACTTTTTGATATCGGGGTCAGAATTTGATTCTGGAAATTTGAATAGGTCTGTTATGTCATTTATGACTTGTGTGCGAAATATGAGGTCAATCAGACTTGATTTGATAGGTTTCGACATAGAATGTAAAAGTTGGAAATTATTACTTTTCCTTAGTCTTGAATTGGGGTATGATTCATGTTTTTAGCGTATTTGATGTTGTTTGAGGTGATTTGAGGATTCATCTAAGTTCGTATCGTATTTTAGGACTTGTTGCTTTGATTGGTTAAGGTCCCAGGGGGCTCAGATTGATTCCGCGTGGTTAATGGATGGAATTCGGAGATAAGTGAATTGCTGAAGTTGGACATCTACTGGTGTAATCGCACCTGCAGAATTTTCATCGCAGGTGCGAGCTCACAGAAGCTAGGAGTGGAGCGCATAAACGGATTGGGAGAGGTGTGAGCAGTGGTCACAGGTGCAAAGGATTTGCCTCACCTGTGTGGCCACAGATGCGGCCAAGCTAGCGGAGAAGCGGAAATAGATAGGTGAGCTGGGTCCGCACAAGCGATTGGTGGCTCTCAGAAGCGAGTTCGCAGGAGTAGAAGTTTGGTCCGCAGCAGCGAAACCCATCGCATGAGCGGATGTTTTGGTCGCACCTTCGAAGATGTAGGTGCGAGAAAGCCTGGACAGAATATAAACGTTGGGTTACAAGAGTTTTATCATTTCGTAACTTCGCAAACTCGGATTTGGGCGAATTGTGAGAGGGTTTTGTAAGGTAAAGTTGAGGTAAGTCATTTGTGATCATTGTTAGTCAATAATATTAGAATTATCATTGATTATTTCAACTAGATTACATGTTTTGAGGTGAAATTATAGGGTTTGGGCCTAGGGATTTCAAAATAAGAATTTGAGATTTGAAAGTTGAGTTGATGTCGTAATTTGGTAAATTTGGTACGGTTGGACTCGTGGTTGAATGGGCATTCATATTTTATAACTTTTGTTGGGTTCTAAGACGTGATTTTTGGGTACAATTTCGGATTTTGTTGGAAAATAAGTATTTTAATTAGGAATTAATTCCTATAATTTGTATTGACTGAATTAAATTAATTATGATTAGATTCAATTTGGAGACCGATTCACGAGGCAAAGGCATAGCAAAATAAGGAATTACACGGTTTGAGGTAAGTAATAGTTCTATATTTGGTCATGAGGGTATGAAACCCTAGATTCTGTGTTATGTGATTAGTTTTGAAGTGACGCACATACTAGGTGACGGGCGTGGGGGCGTGCACCATAAGAATTGTGACTTGGTCAAATTCCATGGAACTGTGCTGTTGAACAATCTGTTGTTATCTGTGAAATTTCCATGTAGTAGAGAAATTGAACCACAAATCATGTTTAGATTATGTGTTGGCACTGTAGGGACCCACAGAAGTCGTGCACATGTTGAATTACTTGCTAAATTGTTGTTTTGTACTCGGTCACAGTTTACTTGTTTATTTTATCTAAGTCTCTATTGTTCCTTGTTGATACATTATATCATTTCTTTTGGGGCTGATTTTCATGATTATTGAGATCCCAAGAGACTGGAGAGATTTAAGGTTGAGTAAGGCCGAGGGCTTGATTGTGAGATATTGATACTATAGCACGCGAGTTGTCCGTGCAGCACGTTAGTTGTTCATGTGGATCCAGATATTATACTATAGCACATGAGTTGTCCATGAAGATTATAGCGCTTGGGCTGAAGGAGCTCCTCCGGAGCCTGTACACTCCTCCAGTGAGCGCATGTACCTACTGAGTACGAGTGCTAAGTACTGAGTGAATGGAATGGCTGAGTGACTGTGGTCCTGAGAAGATGTATTTGATTTCATTATTGTGTTACTACAGTTATCATATATCACTGTTTTGGAAATTTCTGAGTGATATTATCTCCAGTTTCAGTCGAACCTGATATAAAATTGCCGTTTGGGCCTTAATTGTTGAACTTGCAAGCATGCCTACTTTCTTATGTTGGAAATTATCGTAATTGGACTTATATGCGAAGCATGTCACTACTTTCAACTCTTTATTTAGTATTATTACTTGCTGAGTTAGTTGTACTCATACTACACCCTATACCTCGTGTGAAGATCCAGGTGTTCCTGATCACAGTGGGTGTTGAATTCTTCGCACATTTGATTTTTTGGAGATTCCGAGGTAGCTGCTTGACGTCCACTGACCTTGACTCTCTTCCTTTTAGTTATAGTACTGTTATATATTTTCAGACAGTCTTTTTATCAGTCAGACTTTGTTATCATTTAGATACTCATGTACTTAGTGACATCGGATTTTGGGAGTATTTTGTATCTAAAATTGTGAGGTTTTCTATTGGAATCAAAAGTTATGTTTTCAAACTTAAAAGATATTGTGATTTATTGAGATTGTCGGCTTGCCTAGTATTGAGATAGGCTCCATCACGACAGGTGAGATGTTGGGTCGTGACAATTCACCTCGGGCCCACGTGCCTAGATTTCGAAACTTTTCTGAGCAAATCGTCACCCATAACCTTAAGAACTCATATATACAATTTTCATCCCATTCCATAAATATTTTCATGATTAAAATCTCATTTTATCAAAATCAAGATTTTTCATCTAAACCCTTGATTTTCACAATTTACATGTTATTATCTACCCATAATCTATGTATTTAACTCACTATAGGTAGAATTAACTTATCTCCATGTTGCTAGGTGAACACCCCTCTAAAGAAGCTCCAAAATCGCCCAAGAATGGAGAAAATGGGATCAAAAATGACTGAGCTTTGTTTTTAAGACATTCTGCCAAGCTCTCCTGGCCCCTTCTTTGTGAACGCGGTACGTGCCTCGTGTTTGCTAAGGCAAGATTCTCCAGGCCATAAAATGCTCTTCGCGAACGCGATAGGGGTCTCGTGAACGCGAAGGCTTGCCTAGCCTACCCTTCACAAATGCGGGGACTCCTTCGCGAACACGAAGGGTCAAATACACTGGTCCCCCGTCCTTCTATGTGAATGCGGGAAGGCCTTCGCGAACGCGTAGTCCTAGGATCCTAAGCTATGCGAATGCGACACCTTTCACGTGAACACGAAGGGTAATTGACCAGCTCCCACATTCCTTCATCGCGAACGCGAGAGTCCTTCCGCGTTCGCGAAGAAGGAAACCAGAACTGAAAAATCCGATTTTTCCAACTTAACTCTGGGTGGTTCAAAACTCACTCGAGCCACTTGGGACCCCGTCTAAATGCACCAAAATACTTGTAGAATCAAAATATGAACTTCAAGTTTCCAATTTGCTCTAAACGCGCCGAATAGTACTTACACTACTCGGAATGACACCAAATTTTGCGTGCAAGTCTTAAATCACCATACGAAACTATTCATAGGCTCCGAATTCCAAACGGACCTCAATTACTCAAAACCCTACTCCAAACAAAATTTAAAGAACTTTACAACCTTCAAAGAGTCAACTTTCATTATTAGGTGCCGAAACGCTCCTGGGTCATCCAAACCCCGATCCGTACATATGCCCAAGTCAAAAATTATCATACAAACCTATTGGAACCGTCAAATTTTGATTCCGAGGTCGTTTACTAAAAATGTTGACCGAAGTCAAACTTACCCCTTTTAAGGCCAACTAAGGAACCAAGTGTTCCAATTTCAACCGCACCCTTCCAATTCCTGAACTAACCATCCCCGCAAGTCATAAAATAGTAAAAGAACATACACTGAGTCTTATTTAGTGGAACGGGGTTCTAGAGAGCAAAACGATTGGTTAGGTCATTACACTTACAATCTAAAGTCATAATAAATATTGTTTACTAAATATTCCTCTAAATAGAAAAATCAATCTCTTAATATATAATTCTCTACCATATACCACGTATTTTTTATGTTGAGCAGGATTTTAAATTTCTAATCTCTTTTGTTATATAAAGTATCTTACCTTCATGTTTTGTCACATAGAATATTTGTGTTAGAATGTTGATGATGAATTAATTGTGAAAGTTACCATTAATTTGAAAGCTTCATTATTTTTTGTATTTATTATTTGAAAATTAATACAAAATATAATTATTTCCTTGTAGGGTGATCTTAGGAATGCACGAGATCTCCTTTTCAAAAATTTAAGTTATAATTTAATATTTTATGCTTTTAACATTTTAAGAAAAATAATATCTGTTTAACTAATATCAATTGATGAGGATCTAAGAAAATTTGTTTAAAGAACAACCTCCTGAAGACTGGCATGATTAGGTGACTGGAGTTTTATGAAAAACTGCACTATTTAGTCGATTAGAATTTCAAAATATATATATTTGGGGATGTAGTGACGCATCTATCGGATAAACAATCATATAAAATGTTTATACCCAGTAGTTAAGTTTTATAATATTTTGATAAAATAACCATTTTGACAAATTATGAGCTAATATAATACTGTAATTGGTCTAATTCATAGTCAAAATTTGTATTCCAAAGAGATGTTAGACGAGATACAACAACATGTCATATTTATATCTTATTTATATTATAATTACAAATATTATATAACTAATTTAACTAAATTCATCATCTTTGTATTCTAAGAAGATATTGTTTCAATGTATACAACAATTTATTTTTTTTCTATATTTTTATACTGATTGACGCAAAATACACGTACACAGCCTTACACAAGTCTTTGGCGTTTAAATTTTAAATGAACAAATTTCAACGCACAAATCCCTTTCACTTTGAATTTTCATTGTGATGTTACTACTTATTATGTGACATGTAGAGGGAAAAGTCAAGCAACTACAAATGCGTTCTTATCAAATTATCAATCAATTCAAAAGTTTAGAAAATGTTATTATTCTCGACTCAATGCACAAGGATCTTGGGAGGGAAATGTCAAATTTGCCACTATTTGTCTAAGAAGGTATAATGTTTTGTTTCTGGCTTTTTTATTTTTATTAAAAGCACGAAGGTCCTATCGAAATATCGTTCGCCTTTTCTTCCTTCGTAAGTGCATTATATATTGGATATACTTGTAATTATAATCATTAATTATTATTTTTGAGCAAAATTTAAAACTATCGTGAGCTTCTTTTTAGATTTAGAATTCTTATTGTTTGACATACTTGCTGTACGATTTTTTTCTCTTTTGTTTTTGTTTCCATCTCTTTTGTTTTTGCTTACTTTAGTTATAGGATTTTTAGATTATTTTTTTTGGTTGGGTTTTGTTTCCTTTAATTTTAGGATTCCTTAGATTCTTTCTTTATAATTATGGTAAGTCTTTTTTCCATTGTCCTTTTTGTGTTTGTTTAGGACGCAATTTCTATTGTCCTTTTGTGTAGGTTACTAAAACGGTTTAGAATAATGAGGAGTTATCCACTCCTATAAAAACAAATCATTATCCTACATTCTTTACCCTAAACTGCTCATAGCATTGATGCAATGACCTGGCCGGTCGTTTCGAGTATTACAACCTCATTCCCTCTTTAGTGTTCAATCTATGCTATTGTAACGACCCGACCGAGTATTTTGGGTATTTACTTCAACTATTTAAAATCTTGAATAGTTTCATACGATGTATTATCACTTGAGTAAATTGTCGATTTGGGTTTTCACGTATTTCAGAGTTAGTTTGGAAGAATAAAATTCAAGGAAGAAAACTTAAGTTGAAAAGGTTGACCGAATGTTGACTTATGTGTAAACGACCCCGAAATAGAGTTTTGATGATTTCAATAGCTCTGTATGGTAATTTTGGACTTAGGATCGTGTCCGAAAAAATATTTGAAAGTTCGTAGTTAAATTAATCTTGAAATGGCTAAAATAGAATTTAAGTTTGGATATTTGATAGGGAGTTGACTTTTTGATATCGGGGTTGGAATCCAATTCTGGAAATTGGAATAGGTCCTTTATATCATTTATGACTTGTATGCAAAATTTGAAGTTATTCCGGATTGATTTGATGTGTTTCGGCACAAGTTATAGAATTTAGAAATTTGAAAATTGCTAAGTTCGATTCGAGGCTCAATCCATCGTTTAGATGTTATTATGTGTGATTTGAAGCCTCGAGTAAATTCGTATCGTATTTTAGGACGTGTTGGTTTAATTGGTTGAGGTCCTAGGGGCCACGGGTAAATTTCGGATGACTAACGGATCAAATTTGGACTTAAGGAAATGCTGGAGTTTTTTTGTTGCTGGTGTCTTCACACCTACACATGAGGGACCGCAGGTGCAACTCGTAGAAGCGTGAAAACTGGTCGCAGAAGTGACCTGGGGAAGGCTGGTTTTGAGGCATCACAGCAGCGGCCCAACTCGTGCAGATGATGTTTGGACATCGCAGAAGCGACCACTGCTGGCCAAGACTGTATTGCAGATGCGAGCTTCTTCCGCAAAGGCGAAGGTTGTAAATGCAACCGCAAATGCAGAAAATGTTGGGCAGAAGCTTTAAGTTAAAGGTTTTGCCATTTTTAACCATTTTCGAATTTTGGAGCTCGGTTTGGGCGACCTTGGAGATGAATTTCATCACACAACTTGGGGTAAGGGTTCTTGACTCCCTTGTGATTATATTCCATGAATTAATCTTCATTTTCGGCTTTAGATTATTGATTTTTCAAGAGAATTCGGAGAAGTTTCTACAATTTCATAAAATCAATTTTCGAGATTTGAACATCGTTTCGGAGTCGGATTTGAGTAAAATTAGTATGGTTGAACTCGTAATTGAATGGGTTATCTGATTTTGTGAGTTTCGTCGGATTTCGAGATATGGGCCCCACTGTCGATTTTTCGAGCGAAGTTGAGAATTTTTGTAAATTGTTAAATTATAAGCATTGGAGTAAATTGTGATTAATCTGCGCGTTGTTTGAATAAATACTGATCGTTTCGCTTGAATTATGGATATAGGAAGCGTTTAGAGGATGATACGTGCGGAAATGAATATCCATAGTTTTATTTATCTTGCTCGGCATTAGATTCGGCTTATTAGAGGTAAGTAACATTTTTAAACATACTCGGAAGAACGCGTAGGCTATGATATGACTAGAGTTTACTGTTAAGCATGCAATTATGGCATTTCTTGTATCCGTACCTTTGTTGAAAATTATCTAAGCTATAATTGAGAATGCAAAGAGGCTAATTCCTTTAATAAACTGAGTAGTTACTATTCCTGCTTTAATTTGCCGATTTAAGTTGTGATAGAACACTTTGCACATGCCTACTCTATGTCGTGCTATATATACCAGTCCAGGAGCATGGGGATTTTATTTCAATTATTATATACAACAACAACAACAACAAGCCAGTAAAATCCCACTAATGGGGTCTGGGGAGGGTAATGTATACGCAGACCTAACCCCTACCCCGAAGGAGTAGAGAGGCTATTTCCGAATGACCCTCGGCTCAAAAAAAATAAAAAGACAAGATGACAAAATGACAAAAAGGAAACAATATTAGTATCACAACAACAATCATAGGATAAATAGGAACACCATGAAATCCATAAGAAAGATGCAAAGCAAAGGGAGACAATATTAGTAAATATTAGTATCACCACAACAATCATAAGAAAAATAGGAACACCATGAAATCTAGAAGAAAGATGCAAAGCAAAAGCAATAGCTAGTAAATAGGACATGCACTGAAAAGCGAAATAGTAAGCCACAACATTGCCAATAGCTATCTTAGATAAAAACCCTACATGGCTAGTCCCACAATGGTACGAAGTAAGGCACGACTCAACTACCTCCTAACCTACAACCCTAATACTCGACCTCCAAATCTTCCTATCAAGTGTCATGTCCTCGGAAATCTGGAGCCTCGCCATATCCTGCCTGATCACCTCTCCCCAATACTTTTTAGGTATGTGTACTTATTTGATTTCTCCGGTATGATATGCTTGAAATTGAGGCCTGTGATCATGCCAGGCGGATTATATTATTGGCACGTGAGTTGTCCGTGCGGATCCATATACTGATACTATTGGCACGTAAGTTGTCCGTGAGGGTCCATATATTGATACAATAGCATGGGAGTTGTCCATGCGGTTGATGTTTATGTGAGATCTAGGAGAGATGGTTACCGTTATTAGATTCATGTATCTTGGTTCTACTATATATGATGAGCTCATAGCATTGCAGTTATGGTGGTGCTTGTTGAACCTGTAAAATGGTTCTCTTCTTTGAAACATTTTTCTATTTTTGGGTACACGGATTGCGCTGTTTGCGGTTTGAATTAGATTGGTGTGTCATGTCTATGGAATAGTTATGTTTGATAATACAAGGTCATTGGACCTAGAGTGGGTACTATCAGGTTTGATTACGGCGTGTTTGGAAGAACAATTTAGAATTCAGTGTAAATAATTGGCTATGGTAATTGTTGAACAAAGGGATCTCCATGACCTGTTGATCTGATAAATGGTCATGAGATTCCACATTTTTCTTTCATTATCAGCAGTGTACGAAGGTTCTGGAATGAGGTTTTATTTGATATGAGGTTTATCACCGATATCGAGTTCATTTTAAGCAGCTATGGTAATTAGAAATTATTGCTACGAGTATGCGAGCTGTGGGGTATACCACGTGATTACATCTTGGGTTATGGCTATGGCTTGATATATTTTGTTCAAACTTATACAATTTGTAGATGTGAGATTCAGGTCTTGAAAAGAAATTATGAATGTTGGAAATTGAATTCCAAGGTGTTTGGGCTAAGGTTAAATTAATGATTTTCAGTTATGTTGTGTTGTCAGGCCTATATATAATAGAGTGATGTAGGATCACCCCGGGTACATGCATGGTAAGGTGGCACAGTGATTTGATAGCTTACAAACAACTCTTGGCACGTTCAAGGATGAATGTATGTTTAAGTGGGGGCGAATGTAACAACCCGACCTGTTGTTTTGGGTATTTACACTCCTTTAAACTATTTGAAATCTTGAATAGCTTCATACGATGTATTATGAATGGTGTAAATTATCGGTTTTGGTTTTCAGGTATTTTAGAGTTAGTTTGGAAGAATGAAATTCAAGGAAGAAAACTTAAGTTAGAAAGTTTAATCGGATGTTGACTTATGTCTAAACGACCCCGAAATAGAGTTTTAATGATTCCAATAGCTTCGTATGGTGATTTTGGACTTAGGAGCGTTGCCAAAAAATTATTTGGAAGCTCGTAGTTAATTATGCTTGAAATGGCTAAAATAGAAATTTAAGTTTGGAAGTTTGATCGGGGAGTTGACTTTTTGATATCGGGGTTGAAATCCGATTCTGGAAATTGGAATAGGCCCGTTATATGATTTATGACTTCTGTGCAAAATTTGAAGTTATTCCGGATTGATTTGATGTGTTTCGGCACAAGTTATAGAATTTGGAAATTTAGAAAATTTATAAGTTCGATTCGAGGCTCAATTCGTCGTTTTGATATTATTATGTCTGATTTTAAGCCTCGAGTATGTTTCATATCATATTTTAGGACGTGTTGGTATATTTGGTTGAGGTCCTGGGGGCCTCGGGTGAATTTCGGATGGCTAACAGATCAAATTCGGACTTAAGGAAATGCTAGAATTTTTCTATTGTTGGTGTCTTTGCACCTGCGCATGAGGGACCACAGGTGCGGCTCGCAGAAGCATGAAAACAGGCCGCGGAAGCGACCCGGGGAAGGTTGGCTGGGAGGCATTGCAGAAGCGGCCCAACTCGCGCAGAAGCGCGACGGCATATGCGGTTTGATGTTGTAGAAACGACCACTGCTGGCCAAGGTTGTCTCGCAGATGCGAGCTTCTTCCGCAAAGGCGAAGGTTGCAAATGCGACCGCAAATGCAGAAAACGCTGGGCAAAAGCTTTAAGTTAAAGGTTTTGCCATTTTTAACCATTTTCAAATTTTGGAGCTTGGTTTGGGCGACCTTGGAGACGAATTTCATCACACAACTTGGGGTAAGCGTTCTTGACTCCCTTGTGATTATATTCCATGAACTAATCTTTGTTTTCGGCTTTAGATCATTGATTTTTCAAGAGAAATCGGAGGAATTTTCTACAATTTCATAAAATGAATTTTCGAGATTTGACCATCGATTCAGAGTCAGATTTGAGTAAAATTAGTATGGTTGAACTCATAATTGAATGTGTTGTCGGATGTTGTGAACTTCTTCGGATTCCGAGACGTGGGCCGTACTATCAATTTTTCGAGCGGAGTTGAGAATTTTTGTAAATCGTTAAATTGTAAGCATTGGAGTAAATTGTGATTAATTTACGCGTTGTTTGAATATATACGAATCGTTTGGCTTGAATTGTGGATATAGGGAGCATTTGGATTAAGCTTGTTCGAGGTAAGTAACATTTCTAAACTTAGAGTTGAGGGTATAAATCCCTGAATTATGTGTTATGTGAATTGTATGAAGGTGAGGCACATGCTAGGTTACGGGCGTGAGGGCGTGCACCATAGAAATTTTAACTTAAATGAATTATGTGGAGGTGTAAAAATTAAAGAATCATGTTATTATCCGCGTATCCTCCACGCATTAGAGAAATTTAGCTAAGGCTCATCATAAAGATCATGTTTAGGCTACAAGCCTATATTTTGGGCCCCATAGGGTCGTGTTGCTGTTGAATTAAATTTTTTAAATTGTGCATTTTATACATAGTCATGTTCATCCATTGTGAGAATATTTATGGGATCGAGTTGCGCGCCACAGCAGGCCATATTGGCTTTATATATAGTTTATTATTATACGGAACAGGGTTGCCCGCCTACAGCAGGACGTATAGGCTTTATTATTATATGGATTGGGGTTGCCCGCCTACAGCAGGCCATATCGACTTTATATCACGCTTGGGCTGAAGGAGCCCTTTCCGTAGTCTGCACTCCCCACAATGAGCGTAGATGGTTTATACACGGGATGGACTTCCCAAGGCATGAACTTGCCTTACTTATTTATTTTTGCGATGAATTTCCCTGGACATGGATCTTGTCCGAATCATTTATATTTGGGGATAAATTTGGCCTGGATTGGCCTTGTACAGTACTGAGTGACTGAATGTTAGTTATTATGTATATATATTTGGGATGAATCTTCCCTGGGCTGGATTGGCCATATACAGTACTGAGTCATTGTGTGCAAGTTGTCATCTATATTTTGGTTGGATCTGCCATGTACAGTGCCGAGTGACTGAGTGTGCTGAATAATGAGTGTGATGAGTGAATTGCAAGATAGTGAGGTTGAGTACTCTAAGAGTGTGAGAACATGAGTTCATCATTGTGATGCGTTGCATTAGCCATGCATACTTGATATATAGGCATAGAGAAGTATCTTTCCTCATACCATCTAATAATGAGACTTCTTTTCTACCGTTAACGTTGTTCAAAATTCACAGATTTCAGACTTACTAATATTTTTGGTGACTTTTGGCAAAAGACTTGAGTTCTACTGTTATACTTGAAAAAAGAAAATGTGTATTTTCTAGAACTGTATACGAGCTGAGCATCTTACCTCTGAGTTATGACTTATGCTATTTTAAATTATATTGTTATGAATTCTTGTTGGTGATTGTAGTTGGACTCAGACCTTGGTACAAGTTCGTCACTACTTTCAACTTGGGTTGATTATACTGATACTACGCTTTTGCGCCCTGCGTGCAGATTTTGGATGTTGATGATGTTGTACATGGCGGGAGCTGGATCTGAAGATGTACATGCGTTCCAGTCATTGCTGCCTTTTTGTTCATGGTAGCTTTAGAACTTTTATCTATTCATGTATATTTCAAACAGATATTGTGTTTCATTTTATACTAGATTTGTAAATACTAAATATTAGAAGCTCATAATTTGTACTACCAGTCTTTGGGGATTGTATTAGATTCAGTAAAATATTAATTGAATCGGATATTTGTAAATTGGCTTACCTAACGGGTTGGGTTTGGTGCAATCACGACTAGTGGGATTTTTGGTCGTGACAACTTTATAGTTGTTATATGACTTGATGAGGTAAGCGGTTCGGTCCCGGTGAGGTCTTGGAATGAATGGAACACTTAGTTCCAAGGTTTAGAACTTAGGCTGAAAAGGTTGACCGGATGTTGACTTATGTGTAAACGACTCCGGAATAGAGTTTTGATGATTTCAATAGCTTTGTATGGTGATTTTGGACTTAGGAGCATGTACGGAATCACATTTTGTAAATTTGAGTAGGTCCGTTATGTCATTTATGACTTGTGTGCAAAATTTGAGGTTAATCGAACTTGATTTGATAGGTTTCGGCATAGAATGTAGGAATTGAAATATTTTAAGTTTCATTAAGATTGAATTGGGGTACGATTCATGGTTTTAGCCTTGTTTGGTGTGATTTGAGGTTTCGACTAAGTTTGTATGATGTTTTTGGACTTGTTGGTGTATTTGGTTGAGGTCACGGGGGCCTCGGGTGAGTTTCGGATGGTTAACGGACTGAATTTTGGACATGGAACTTTGGTGGAATTTTTCTGATGCACCATTTGGTTTCCTTCTTCACGTTCATGGTGGGAGTCATGCATTCGCAAAGAACAATTAGAGACAGGCAAAGATTTGTTCTTCGCGTTCGCGAAGCAATGGACGCTGTCGTGAAGGGTGAGGACCAGTGTGCATCACGAACGCGAGAGAAGAGACGTGTTGGCGAAGAAGAGTGAGGGTCGTGGTGAACTTCACGCGTTAGCCTACGCATTCACAAGTGAGGCGTCGCATTCACGAAGACATGGGATCCCTAGTTAGTGCGTTCGCGAAGAGGAAATCGTGAGCATCACATTTTGTTATTCACAAACGCGAGGCGAGCAAGGCTCCGCAGATGCAGAGTTGGGGGAATCAAGTGGCTTCCGTAGAAGCTGAAAATGCACGGCAGAAGCGGTTTTGCATGTACGGATATGTGGTCTCAGGTGCGAAAAGCCTGTGCAGAATGTTAAAAACAAGAGTTCGCGATTTTGGCATCATTTCTATCATTTCCATCAAGTGTTGAGGCAAGTTTTGAGCGAGAATTCATGGGAAATCTTGAGATACCTCATTTGTGATCATTGTTACTTAAGAATATTGGATTATCATTGAGTATTTCGACTAGATTACATGTTTTTGAGGTGAAATTAGAGGATTTGGGCCTATGGATTTCAAAATAAGAATTTGAGATTTGGAGGTCGAGTTGATATCAGAATTTGGTAAATTTGGTATGGTTGGACTCGTGGTTAAATGGGCGTTCATATTTTGTAACTTTTGTCAGGTTCCGAGATGTGGGTCCCAAAGGCGATGTTTTGGTGCAATTTCGGATTTTGTTGGAAAATTACTGTTTTCATATGGAATTAATTTCTATAAGTTGTATTGATTGAATCAAATTAATTATGACTAGATTCGAGGCATTTGGAGGCCGATTCGCCCGACAAGGGCATTGCAGAATAAAGAATTACTCAGTTTGGGATATGTAACAGTTCTAACTTTGGTCCTGGGGGTATGAAACCCCGGATTATATATTATGTGATTGGTTTTGACATACTTGCTAGGTGACGGGCGTGTGGGTGTGCACCGTTGGAATTGTGACTTGGTCCAATTCCATGGAACTGTATAGTTGAATAATTTGTTGTTATCTGTACATTCTCTAAGTAGTAGAGAAATTGAACCACAAATCATGTTTAGATTATGTGTTGGCACTGTAGGGACCCACATAGGTCTTACACATGTTGAATTATCTGCTAAAATGCTGATTTGGACTCAGTCACAGTTTACTTATTTATTTTGGCTCAGTCTTTATTGTTCCTTGTCGATTCATTTTATCATTTTTGTTGGGGCTGATTTTCAAGATTATTGAGAGCCCGAGTGTAACGACCTGACTGATTGTTTAAGTATTACAACCCCATTCCCTATTTACTGGTCAATTTATGTTTTATAATTGTTATATGACTTTCCGGGGTAATAGGTTCGGGTCCGGTGATGTTTTGAAATGAATTGAGACACATGTCTCCAAGATGGAAACTTAAGTTGAAAAGGTTGACCGAATGTTGACTTATGTGTAAACAACCACGAAATAGAATTTTGATAATTCCAATAGCTCTGTATGGTGATTTTATACTTAGGAGTGTGTCCGACAAATTATTTGGAAGTCTGTAGTTAAAGTAGGCTTGTAATGGCTAAAATAGAAATTTAAGTTTTGATGTTCGATCGGGGAAGTGACATTTTGATATCGGAGTCAAAATCCAATTCTTGAAATTGGAATAGGTCAGTTATGTCATTTATGACTTCTGTGCAAAATTTGAGGACAATCACACTTGATTTGATAGGTTTCGACATCGAATGTGGAAGTTGAAAATTCTTAGTTTTATTAAGCTTGAATTGGGATATGATTCGCATTTTCAGCGTTGTTTGATGTGATTTAAGGTTTAGACTAAGTCCTTATGATGTTTTAGGACTCATTGGAATGTTTGGTTGAGGTCCCGGTGGCCTCAGGTGTGATTCAGAGTGCTTTCAGACCATTTTTCCTTGTTTTGCAGCTGTTGGAACTGGTGTCAGGTGTTGTTCTTGGCGAACGCGAGGGGTCTCACGCATTCGCGAAGAAGGATTTTGGAATGCTGGAATTTGCCCATCGCGAACGCAATGAAGAATACGTGAACGCGGAGCAGAGCTTGAGGAAGCCTAAGTGAACACGAGTGAGCTGACGTGAACACGAAGAGGAGTGGGAGCTGGGGGCCTGCCTAGCGTTAAGCCTTCGCGAACGCGGCTCGAGGCATATGAACGAGTAGGTCAAAGATCGGAAGGCTTCACGAACGTGACAAGGAGGTCGTGAACTCGAAGGAGGAAATGTTGGCAGCACATTTTTGTGCTTCGCGAACGTGAGGCAAGGGCCGCGTTCGCGAAGAAGAAACGACTGGACAAAAACTTTAAGTTTTAAAAAATAGGACCATTTTTGACGAATTGAAGATGGGGAAGAGGCAATTATCGGGAGATTTTCAAGGAAAATAATGGGGTAAGTGTTCTTAAATCACTATTGGTCAAATTAACCGAATCCATGGTTGTTTTTATCATTTAATTGGTGAATTGAGTTGGAAAATTTAGAAAACCCTCTTGGTTTAATTTGAAGATTTGAGGGTCGAGTTGATGTCGGAATTTGGTAAAATTTATATGGTTGGACTCCTTGTTGAAAGGGCATTAATATTTTGTAACTTTTGCCGGGATCCGATACGTGTGCCCCATGTGCAAGTTTTGAGTTAAATTTCGGATTTTGTTGGAAAATAGTATTTTCATATGGAATTAATTCCAATAATTTGTATTGACTGAATCAAATTAATTATGACTAGATTCTAGGCGTTTGGAGACCGATTCGTGAAGCAAAGGCATAGTGGAGTAAAATATTACACGGTTTGAGGTAAGAAATATTTCTAAACTTGGTTCTGAGGATATGAATCCCCGAATTTGGTGTTATATCAATTGTTTGAAGGTGACGCACATGCTAGGTGACAAACGTGTGGGCATGCACCATAGAAATTGTGACTTGAATAAATTATGTGGAGTTATAAAATTAAAGAATCATGGTATTATCTGCATATTCTCCACGTGTAAGAGAAATTGAGCTAAGATTTGTATTAAATAGCATGTTTAGGCTATGCACCGATATTTTTGGGACCCATAGGGTCATGTTGCTGTTGAATTTAATTATTTTAAAATGTACATTACATACTCAGTCATGTTCATTCATTATGAGGATATTTATGGGAGCGGGGTTGCCCGCCTGCAGCAGGCCATATTGGTTTTATATATGTTATTATTACATGGATCGGGACTGCCCTCCTACAGCAGGCCTTATAGGCTTTATTATTATTATATGGATCGGGGTTTACCCATCTGCAGCAGGCCATATAGGCTTTATATTACGCTTGGGCAGAACAAGCCCCTCCAGAGTCTGCACCCCCCCCCCCCACACACACACACATAGTGAGTGTAGATGATTTATATATGGGGTGGACTTCGTAGGGAATGGACTTGCCTTACTTATTTATATTTGTGATGAATTTCCCTAGACACAGATCTTATCCGAATCATTTACATTTACGGATAAATTACCCTAGGGCTGGTTTGGCCTTATACAGTACTGAGTGACTGATTGTCAGTTGATGTATATATATACGGGATGGAACATCCTTGAGTTTGTTATACTCATACTACACTTTGCATCTCGTGTGCAGAGCTAGGTGCTTTCGGACATGTCAACTGTTAGATATCAGAGTGATATCAGTTGGAGACTATCAAGGTAGTTGCCTGGTGTCCGCTGACCTTGACTCTCTTCCTTTCAGTTATTGTACTATTCTATATTATCATACAGTATTTTTATTAGTCAGACTTTGTTATCATTTAGATTTTCATGTACTCACTGACACTGGGTTTTGGGAATATATTTTATGTCAGTAATTTGTGAGAGTTTTCTATTGAATTCAAATATTATGTTTTCAAACTTAAAAGAAATTATGGTTTTATTGGGGTTGGCATCTTGCCTAGTATTGAGATAGGCGCCATCACGACATGCAAAATTTTGATCATGACTATTTGGTATCAGAGCCTAGGTTACATAGGTCTTACGAGTCACGAGCAGGTTTAGTAGAGTCTTGCAGATCTGTACGGAGATATCTATACTTATCTTCAAGAGGCTGCTGAACCTTTAGGTAAATTTCACTTTCTTGTATTATGTCGTGCAAATATGTTGATTCCATAAACTAAATTTCTGTTATTCTATTCTCTCACAGATGGTGAGGACACATACTACCGGATCGGACGGTCAACCACCAGTTAAGGCCGCGAGAGGTCTAGGTTGTGATAGAGGCCGAGGTAGAGGTTGAGGTGTAGCTCGTATAGTAGTTAGAGCATCACCTGTAGCACCATCAGTTTCTCCAGGTCAGGATAAGATTCTAGATATAGCTGAGCCGACAGGACCAGTTCAGGCACCAGCTATGCCCAATGTGATTCCAAGACTTCAGAAGGCTTTGGCCCAGATATTGACAGTTTGTACTAGCCTTGCTTAGGGGGTTTTGGCTCAGGACGCACCAGCCATTTCTTAGGTCGAGGGAGGTACTCATACTCCTGTTGCCCATACTCCAAAGCAGGTAGTGCAGGGACTTCAGATACCGGGGGCACTACAAGCCCAGCCAGCTGCAACTGCTCAGGCCCCGGTAGTCCCTGTTATGGATGATGATGAGTTGAGGAGAGTTGAAAGATTTGAGAGGCTTTGACCTCCATAATTTAGAGGTGCTGAGTCAGAGGATGCTCAGAGTTTTCTGGATAAGTTCTAGCGGATGCTTCGGACAACGGGTATTCTAGAGACCACTGGGGTCTCCTTCACTACTTTTCAATTTTCTGGGGCTGCCTTCAGATGGTGGGAGGCTTATGAGAGGCACAAGACAGTTGGTGCAACACCACTTATCGATGATTTATTTGACCAATTTCAGGGAGCAAGGGTATTCTCCAAAATTAATTTGAGATCTGGGTATCACCAATTAAATATTCGGGATTCGTATATTTTAAAAACGACATTTAGGATTCGTTATGGTCACTATGAATTTCTCATAATGTCTTTTGGGCTGACCAATGCCCCAGCAACATTTATGCACTTGATGAATAATATATTCCAGCCATATCTTGATTCATTTGTCATAGTATTTATTGATGATATCCTAGTGTACTCACGTAACCAGGAGGAGCATGCACAACACTTGGCTATTGTATTACAGAGGCTGAGAGAGGAGTGGATTTATGCCAAATTCTCTAAGTGTTAGTTCTGGCTTAGTTCAGTAGCATTATTGGGACATATAGTGTCCAATGAAGGAATTAAGGTTGATCTGAAGAAGATAGAGGTCGTTCAGAGTTGGCCTAGGCCATCTTCAACTACTGATATTCTGAGTTTTCTCGGCTTGGTTGGTTATTATCTTCGCTTTATGGAGGGATTTTCATCTATTACAATGCCTTTGACTAAATTGACCAATATAGGTGCTCCATTCAGGCAGTCAGATGAGTGTGAGGAGAGCTTTCAGAAGCTCAAGACTACCTTGACCGCAACTCTAGTTCTATTTTTACCTTCAGCTTCAGGCTCGTATATAGTGTATTGTGATGCTTCTCGGATTGGTATTGGGTGTATCTTAATGCAGGAGGATAGTGTGATTGCTTATGCTTTACGTCAATTGAAGCCACATGAAAAGAACTACCTTATTCATGATTTGGAGTTAGCAGCTATTGTTCATGCATTGAAGATTTCGAGGCATTATCTCTACGGTGTATCTTGTGAGGTCTTTATAGATCATCAGAGTCTCCAACACTTGTTCAAACAGAAATATCTAAATTTGAGGCAGCGAAGATGGTTGGAGCTTCTAAAGGACTATGATATCACTATTCTGTATCACCCCGGGAAGGCCAATGTGGTGGCCGATGCCTCGAGTAGAAAGACGGTGAGTATGGGTAGCCTTGCATTCATTCCTGTTAGCGAAAGGCCTTTTGCAGTTGAGGTTCAGACCCTGGCCACTTAGTTCGTGAGATTGGATATTTCGGAGCCCAGTCGGGTTCTAGCTTGTGTGGTTTCTCGATCTTCCTTATATGACCACATCAGAGAGCGCTAGTTTGAGGACTCCCATTTTCTTGTCCTGAAGGACACAGTTCATCACGGTGATGCTAAAGATATTACTATTGGGGATAATGGGGTATTGAGGATGCATGGTCGTATTTGTGTACCTAATGTGGATGGGTTGTTAGAATTAATTCTTGAGGAATCCCACAGTTCGCGGTATTCCATTCATCCAGGTGCCGCTAAGATGTACCAAGACTTGAGGCAGCACTATTGGTGGAGAAAAATGAAGAAAGACATAGTTGGTTTTGTAGATCGATGTTTAAATTATCAACAGGTGAAGTACGAGCATCAGAGACTGGATGGACGTCTTCAGAAACTTGAAATTCCGGAGTGGAAGTGGGAGCATATTACCATGGATTTCGTAGTTGGGCTTCCACGGACCTTGAGAAAGTTCTATGCTATTTGGGTAATTATGGATCGGTTGACTAAGTCCGCGCATTTATTCCAGTTGGTACTACTTATTTTTCGGAGCGGTTGGCTGAGATTTATATCCGCGAGATTGTTTGCCTCCACGGTGTGCTAGTGTCCATCATTTTAGATCGGGGCACGCAGTTTACATCACCGTTTTGGAGAGCAGTACATCGAGAATTGGGCACACATGTTCAGTTGAGTACAATATTTCATCCTCAGACGGACGGTCAGTCCGATCGCACTATTCAGATATTGAAGGATATGCTACGCGCTTGTGTCATTGATTTTGGAGGTTCTTGGGATCGGTTTCTACCACTAGCGGAGTTCTCTTACAATAACAGCTAAGAATTAAGCATTTAGATGGCTCCGTATGAGGCTTTATATGGGAGACAGTGTCAGTCTCCGGTGGTTCAAGATGCTTTGTAGAAGATTAAATTGATTCAGGAGCGGCTTAGCACGACGTAGTCTAGACATAAAAGTAATGCCGATATGAAAGTTTATGATGTTTCTTACATGGTTAGGGAGAAGGTTCTGCTCAAGGTTTCACCCATGAAATATGTCTTGAGATTCGGAAAGAAGGGCAAGTTGTGTCCTGGGTATATTATGCCTTTTGAAATACTTAAGAAGATTGGAGATATAGCTTATGAACTTGCATTTCCACCTAATCTATCGAGTGTTCATCCTGTGTTTCATGTATCTACGCTCCAGAAGTAAGTCGAAGATCCGTATCATGTTTTGGACTTCAGTACAGTGCAGTTGGATGGTAATTTGACTTATGTTGTGGAGCCGATGGCCATTTTAAATTGGTATGTTCGAAAGCTTAGATCAAAGCACATAGCGTCAATGAAAGTGTAGTGGAGAGGTCAGCAAGTCAGAGAAGCTAACTAGGAGATTGAGCGGGAGATGCAGAGTAAATATCCACACCTATTTGAGGCTCCAGGTATGATTCTAACCCGTTCTAGGACGAATATTTGTTTAAGAGGGTGAGAATGTAACGATCCGACCGGTCCTTTTGAGTATTACAACCCCCGTTCCCCCATTTACTGCTAAATTTATGCTCTACAGTTATTATATGACTTGTCGGGGTAATTGGTTCGGGTATGGTGAGGTTTTGAATTGAATTGAGACACTTAGTCTACAAGATGATAACTTAAGTTGAAATGATTGACTGGAAGACTTATATGTAAATGACTTCAGAATAGAATTCTGATGATTCCGATAGCTCTGTATGGTGATTTTGGATTTAGGAGCGTGTCCGAAAAATTATTTGGAAGTCCGTTGTTAAATTAGGCTTGAAATGGCTAAAATATAAATTTAAGTTTGAAAGTTTGACCGTGCGGTTGACTTTTTGATATCGGGGTCGGAATCCTATTCTGGATATTGGAATAGGTCTGTTGTGTTATTTGTGACTTGTGCGTAAAAATGGAGGTTAATCATACTTGATTTGATAGGTTTCGGCATCGAATGTAGAAGTTGGAATTTCTTTGTTTCATTAGGCTTGAATTGGGGTGTGATTCATGTTTTTAGCATTGTTTGATGTGAACTGAGGTTCGGACTAAGTTCATATGATGTTTTAGGACTTGTTGGTGTATTTGGTTGAGGTACTGAGGGTCTCGGGTGAGTTTCAGATGGTTAACAAATCAAAGTCGGACTTAGAAAAAATCTAAATTTTTTTGGCTTCTGGTGTGATCGCACCTACGAGGAATTGGCCGCAGGTGCGATGCCGCAAATGCGACTCATTTTATGTAGAAGCAGAGCTGGGCTGGCCCTGGCAGGGCACAAGTGCGAGGGGTTAACCGCATCTGCGAGCCCGTAGGTGCGAGCGATGCTCCGCAAATGCGGAGTTGGGGGGATAAAGTGTCTTCCGCAGAAGCGAAAAATGCACAATAGAAACGGTTCCGCAGGTTCAGATATGTGGCCGCAGGTGCGAAAATCCTGGGAAGAATGTTAAAAACAAGGGTTCGCGATTTTGGCTTCATTTCTAACATTTCCAACACGGGTTAAGGCGATTTGTGAGCGAAAATTTATGAGAAAGCATGAAGTAAGTTACTTGTGATCATTGTTAGTCAATAATATTGGATTATCATTGAGTATTTCGACTAGGTTACATGTTTTTGAGGTGAAATTAGATGATTTGGGCCTAAGGATTTCAAAATAAGAATTCGAGATTTGGAGGTCGAGTTGATGTCGGAATTTGGTAAACTTGGTATGGTTGTATTCGTGGTTAAATGGACGTTCATATTTTGTAACTTTTGTCGTGTTCCGAGACGTGGGTCCCACGGGCAATTTTTGGGTGAAATTTCGGATTTTTTTGGATAATTTGTATTTTCATATGGAATTAATTTCTATAATTTGTAGTGACTAAATTAATTAATTATGGCAATATTCGAGGCATTTGAAGGCCGATTCGCATGGCAAGGGCATTGCAGAATAAAGAATTACACGGTTTGATGTAAGTAACAATTCTAAATTTGGTCCTGAGGGTATGAAACCTCGAATTATGTGTTATTTGTTTGGTTTTGAGGTGACGCACATGTTAGGTGACGAGCGTGTGGGCGTGCACCTTAGGAATTGTAACTTGGTCAAATTCTATGGAACTGTGTAGTTGAATAATTTGTTGTTATCTGTACATTCTCTCTGTAGTTGAGAAATTGAACCACAAATTATGTTTAGATTATTTTTTGGCACTTTCGGGACCCACTGAGGTTGTGCACATGTTGAATTAATGTTGTTTTGTACTTAGTCACAGTTTACTTGTTTATTTTATCTCAGTCTCTATTTTTCATTGTTGATACATTATCATTTCTGTTGGGGCTGATTTTTATGATTATTAAGAGCTCGAGAGATTGGAGAGATTTATGACTGAGTGAGGCTGAGGGCCCGACTGTGAGATATTATACTATAGCACGTGAGTTATCCGTGCGAATCCAAATATTATACTATAGCATGTAAGTTGTCCGTGCAACATGTTAGTTGTCTTGCGAATCCAAATATTATACTATAGCATGTGAGTTGTCCATGTGGATTATAGCGCTTGGGCTGAAAGAGCCCCTCCGGAGTCTGCACACACCACCAGTGAGTGCATGTACCTACTCAGTGCGAGTGCCGAGTGTTGAGTGAATGGAAGGTCTGAGTGACTGTGGTACTGAGAGGATGCATTTAATTTCATTATTGGTGTACTATAATTGTCATATATCACTATTTTGGAAATTTCTGAGAGATATTATCTCATGTTTCAGTCAAACTTGATATGAAATTTCTGTTTGGGCCTTAATTGTTGAACTTGCAAGCATGCCTAGTTTATTATGTTGGAAATTACTATAATTGGACTTAGCTGTGAAGCTTGTCAGTACTTTCAGTTCTTCATTTAGTATTGTTACTTTCTGAGTTGGTTGTACTCATACTACACCCTACACCTCGTGTGCAGATCCAGGTACTTCTGGACACGGGAATTGTTAGATCTCAAGAGTGTTATCCGTTGGAGACTATCATGGTAGCTGCTTGGCATACGCTAACCTTGACTCTCTTCCTTTCAGTTATTGTACTATTCTATATTTTCAGACAGTGTTGCTATCAATCAGACTTTGTTATTATTTAGATGCTCAGGTATTCAGTGACACCGGATTTTGGGAATGTATTTTTATGTCAGTAATTTGTGAGATTTTCTATAAAATCCAATTATTATGTTTTCAAACTTAAAAGAAATTACAATTTATTGAGGTTATCGGCTTGCCTAGTATTGAGATAGGTGCCATCACGACAGGTTAGGATTTTGGGTCGTGACATATATTCATCATCGTTGGTCTAGTTTTATATTTTAAATTTGCCTTACCTTTTACTGCTAATTTCTTTACCTATTTAGTTAAAGCTTTGTTTCTTTTATTCTGTGCTCATTATTTGAAAGTTGAATTTCTTAAATTGAATTATTATTATCATGAAGTATTTGATAATTGATAATTTTGGTATTGAGGCAACGTGTTAAAATTGTGAAATATTATTTTTGCTGGGTTATTCCCTCCTGAATATTTTGTTGAGATTTTGTATACTTTGTGATTGAGTCGTGAGTTCCTTATTGTAGAAAAATAAATGTTGTTGTTGATTTATTTCGACAAATCAAAATATTGGGCACTTGAGGTACAAATTGTGATATATTATGATATTGATACGTATGCGGTGGTATAAGGTCTGGGTGTTGAAACGTATGCAGTGAGATAAGGGTGGATTGATATGTGTGGCTAGTAGGGGAACTACTAGAAGTCATACGGTGTGATAAGGGTGGCTAAACGCTGGATGCTATTTCAGGAATAATGATTTCTTTAATATTAAATGTGAAGGCTCCAGTGGTGATATAAGGAAATGAGATCATGTAAATTTATTTATGACGTGGGACTACGAGGCGGTACCCCGGGAGTGCCCTTGTTGATATTTCTCTATGGCTGCATTTGCATTTGGTTATTTTGTGTTTTCCTTAAAGATGTAAATTTTTATTTTCCATCCGCGAGGTATTATTTGCCCTTATTCTATGTAGTTATATTAAGACATACTACTTACATGATTCACTCTCATTGTCATTATTATTATATTATTAAACTTTTCACCCTGTCTTTTATTAATTCCAGTAGGGCCTGATGTGACCTCATCACTACTCTACCGAGGTTAGGCTTGGCACTTACTATGTACCGCTGTGGTGTAATCATACTATGCTTCTGCACATCTTTTTGTGCAGATCCAGGTACTTCCTATCAGACCAGGTATCAGTGAGCTAGCCGTACGCACAAACTTCAAGGTATATCTGCCAGCATCTGTAGACCTCGGAGTCACCCTCTATCTTTATTATGTTGCTCTACTTATTCTCTTTAGACTCTGATGTATAGAGACACTCAGAATGTAACTATTTTGAATTGCAGTTTTTAATTATTTCAAATGTCGAGATTTGAGTTTCAGTTTTATATTTTGGTATTCCGCATAATTGATAGGCTTACCTAGTCTTAGAGATTAGGTGCCATCACGACATCCTACAGAATGAATTTGGGGTCGTGACAAGTTGGTATTAGAGTTCTAGGTTCATAGGTGTTATCAGTCATAGGTAGGTTTAGTAGAGTCTCGCAGATCGGTATGGAGACGTCTGTACTTATCTTCGGGATGCTATGGAACAGCTAGGAAAATGTTCACTTCTTTGATTTCCTTATAGTGCACATTGTTGACATCAAAATTCTAAACCATGTATTTCTAATCTCTCACAAATGGTGAGGACTCATACAACTGGATTCGATTATCAAACACTCGCGCCCTCTGTTGGAGCCACAAAAGGATAGGGCAGAGGCTGAGGAAGACCATGTGGTGCAACCAGAGCACCTGCATGAGTTGTTGTAGAGGAGCCACCAGTAGATACAGTTGGAGAGAAGGCACCTGAGACGCCTGTTACTACCCCTGCACTTCAGGAGACTCTTACCCAGGTTTTGAGAATGTTTGGCACTATATCTCAGGTAGGGTTGATTCTACTTGCTCCTGCCACATCTCAGGCAAGTGGAAGAGCACCGACTCCCGCAGCCCGTACACCAGAGCCACGGGCCCAAATTAAACATGCCCTAGAGGTTATACTAGTGCAGCCAGTTGTCTTAGTTTGGCCCGATGTTAGGGCAACAGTTTCAGAGGGGTAGCAACTCAGGCTTGAAAGGTACTAGAAGTACCACCCTCCCACTTTCAGCGGTTTATCTTCAGAGGATGCTCAGGGTTTTCATGAGGAATGTCACTGAATCCTCTATACTATGGTTATTGTAGGGTAGGCATTCCATCTTAGAGGAGCGGCCTACCAGTGGTGGCGGGCATACGATTTGGATATTCCAGCTGAGACAACTTGACTCACTTGGACACAACTTTTAGATATGTTATTGAGGAAGTATGTTCCTCAGAGTATCAGAGATGCATGGCGCGTAGAGTTTGAGCAGTTGTGCCAGGGCTCTATGACAGTATCGGAGTATGCAGTCCATTTTAGTGATTTATCCAGGCATGCACATGCTCTAGTCGCTACTGTCAGAGAGCGTGTCCGTCGATTTATGGAGGGGCTCCACCCTAGTATCAAATTCAGTATGGCCCAAGAGCTGGAGATAAACATCACATACGAGCAGGTGGTGTCAATTGCTAGGAGATTAGGGGGTATATAGATCCGGGAGAGAGAAGAGAGGGAAGCTAAGAGACCTCAATATTCTGGCACGTATAATAGTTCTCATGCCCTAACTGCAACCCATCATGGTAGAGGCTATGTGAGCCGTCCTATTCACTCAGCACTTCTAGGTTCCAGCATTATTCCGGCTACTCCCAGACCTCAGGTTCCATATTATGTGCCGCCAGCGTATATTGTACTTCATGTACAGGGTGCTTTCAGTGGTCAATCCAGTCGATCAGGTTCGAGCCAATCCCAGTAGCCACATCCTCCGAGGGATTGTTTTGAGTATGGTTACACTCATCATATAATGAACAATTACCCTAGATTCATGAGGGGTACACCTCTATAGATTTCGTAGGCCCCACCTATTCCATAGGCCCTTCGGGCTTCTCAAACCATGATTACTGCACCAGATGCCACTCCACCTACACAACCAGCTAGAGGTGGAGGTCAGACAGGTAGAGGTCTCCCTAGAGGGGGAGGCCAGCTAGATATTATGCCCTTCCTCCTATGACGGATGTAGTTGCATCCGATTCTGTTATCAAAGGTATTGTTCCAGTCTATAATAGAGATGCATCAGTCTTATTTGATCCAGGCTCCACTTATTCTTATGTGTCATCTTATTTTGCCCCGTATTTGGGCATACCCTGGGATTCTTTGAGTTCTTCTGTTTATGTATCTACACCCGTGGGTGATTTTATTATTGTTGACCTCATGTATATGTCGTGTTTGATTGATATCAATGGTTTTGAGACCATGGTTGATTTATTATTTCTCAGTATGGTGGATTTCGATATTATTTTGGTCATGGACTGGTTGTCGCTCTATCACGCTATCCTTGATTGTTACGCAAAGACGATGACGTTAGCTATACCAGGTCTACCGTGTCTAAAGTGGAGAGGTACCTTGGATTATGTTCCTAACATGGTTGTTTCATTTCTTAAGGCTCAACGAATGATTGAGAAGGGGATTGATGCATATATGAGCTATGTGAGAGATGTTAGTGTTGATACTCCTACCGTGGAGTCAATTTCGATAGTAAGGGTTTTTCTCGATGTATTTTCAGCAGATCTTCTGGGTATGCCACCCGATAGGGATATTGACTTTAGCATTGATTTATTATCGGGCACTCAGTCCATTTCTATTTCACCATATCATATGGCCCCAGTAGAATTGAAGGAATTAAAAGTGCAGTTATAGGATTTGCTTGATAAATGTTTTGTTCAGCCTAGTGTATCGCCTTGGGGTGCTCCTTTCTTATTTACGAAGAAGAAGGATGGTTCTATGCGGACGTGTATTGATTATCGCCGGTTGAACAAGGTTATAGTGAAGAATATGTATCCATTACCACTTATTGATGACCTATTTGATCAGCTTTAGGGTGCTAGAGTGTTCTCTAAGATTGACTTGCATTCAGGCTATCACCAATTAAAGATTCGGGAGCTAGATATCTCGAAGACTACTTTTAGGACTCGATATGGTCATTCTGAGTTCCTTGTAAATGTCATTTGGAGTGACTAACCCCCAACAACATTCTTGCACTTAATGAACAGTGTTTTTCATCCTTATCTTGATTCTTTCGCCATTGTGTTTATCAAGGACATTCTGGTGTATTCCTTGAGTTGGGAGGATCATGAGTAGAACCTGAGGACTGTGCTTTAGAATTTGAGAGAAAAGAAGTTATATGTAAAATTTTCAAAGTGTGAATCATGGCTTGATTCAGTGGGAATTTTTGGTCATATAGTTTATTATGAGGGGATCAAGGTAGATCCAAAGAAGATTGCGGTAGTGCAGAGTTGGTCCACACCGTCCTCAGCTACGGAGATCCGGAGTTTCTTTTGTTTGGCAGGGTATTATCGCCGATTTGTTGAGGATTTATCTTCTATTGCTGGACTTATGACCAAATTGACCCACAAGGGTACTCTGTTCAGGTGGACTGAGGAATATGAGGAGAGCTTTCAAAAGTTTAAGATAGTTTTGACTATAGACCCAGTATTGGTGTTGCCTACAGGTTCAGGGTCTTATACTGTGTATTGTGATGCGTCGCTTATTGGTCTTGGCGCAGTGTTGATGCAAGACGGTAGGGTGATTGCCTATGCGTCTAAATAGTTAAAGGTACGTGAGAAGCATTATCCGGTCCATGACCTTGAGTTAGCAGCTATTGTTCATGCCTTGAAGATTTGGCGACATTATTTGTACGGTGTCCATTGTGAGGTTTATACCGATCATCAGAGTCTACAACATCTGTTTAAACATTAGGATCTTAATTTGTGGCAGCGGAGGTAGTTGGAGTTGCTTAAAGATTATGATATCACCATTCTCTATGACCTTGGGAAGGCTAATGTTGTGGCCGATGCCTTGAGTCGTAAGGTGGAGAGTTTGGGAAGCTTATCATATTTATCGGTAGCGGGGAGGCCATTAGCCTTGGATGTTTAGTCCTTCGCCAACTAGTTTATTAGATTGGATGTTTTTTAGCCGAGCCACGTTTTGGCTTGTGTGGTTTCTCTGTCTTCTCTTTATGATCGAATCAGAAAGCGTCAGTATGATGACACCCAACGGTGATGCCAAGGAAGTCACTATTGGAAATGACGGTGTATTACAGATGCATGAAAGGCTATGTGTGCCCAATATAGATGGTTTGCGTGAGCTGATTCTCCAGGAGGCTCACAGTTTGTGGTACTTCATTCATCCGGGTGTCGCAAAGATGTATCAGGACTTGAGACAACACTATTGGTAGAGGCTGATGAAGAAAGACATAGTGGAATATGTAGCTCGGTGCCTAAATTGACACCAGGTGAAGTATGAACATCAGCGACCGGGTAGATTGCTTCATAAGTTAGAGATTCCAGAATGGAAATGGGAGTGGATTACTATGAATTTCGTTGTGGGGCTCCAACGGATTCAGAGGAAGTTCGATACAATTTGGGTGATTGTGGATAGATTGACAAAGTCAGCTCATTTCATTTATGTAGTTACTCTTTACTCTTCGTAGAAGCTGGCTCAAGTTTACATTTGTGAGATTGTCAGAATTCATGGCGTACCGGTATCTATTATCTCTGATAGGGGTACACAGTTTACATCACAGTTCTGGAGAGCCGTACAACGTGAGTTAGGTACTCGGATAGAGTTGAGTAAAATATTTCACCCTCAGACGGACGGACAGTCAGAGTGCACTATTCAGATATTGAAGGAATTGCTTCATGTGTGTGTGATGGATTTTGGGGTGCTTGGGATTAGTTCTTACCGCTTGCAAAATTTGCTTACAACAACAGTTACCAGTTGAGTATTCAGATGGCCACATATGAGGACTTATATGGGAGGCAGTGCCGATCTCCAGTGGGTTGTTTTGAGTCGGGCGTGGTTAGGTTATTGGGCACAGACACGGTTCATGATGCTTTGGAAAATGTTAAATTGATTTAGGATCGGCTTCCTACAGCCCAATCTAGACAGAAGATTTATGCGGATCGGAAGGTTCGTGATGTTGAATTCATTGTTGGTGAGCGGGTCTTGCTCCGGGTTTTGCCTATGAAGGGTGTTATGATATTCGGGAAGAAGGGCAAGTTGAGCCCTAGGTATATTAGGCCTTTTGAGATTCTTGAGAGAATTGAGAGGTTTCTTACACACTTGCACTACCACCTAGTGTCATAGCAGTTCATCCAGTGTTCCATGATTCCATGCTCCGGAAGTATCACATCAATCCATCTCATGTATTAGACTTTAGCTCAGTCAAGTTGGACAAGGATCTATCATATGTTGAGGAACCAATGGCCATTTTAAAAAAACGGGTTAGAAAGTTGAGATCAAAGAGCATTACTTAAGTAAACGTTCAGTGGAGGGGTCATCTGGTCGAGGAGGCTACTTGGGAGATTGATCATGATATGAGCAGCCATTATCCTCGTCTTTTCACCACTTCAGGTATGTCTCTATACTAGTTCGAGGACGAAGGTTTGTTTAAGAAGAGGATAATGCAACGACCACGCCGATCATTTCGAGTATTACAACCACGTTTCCCCGTTTACTATTCAATCTATGATTTACAGTTGTTGTATGACTTGCCGGGGTAGTCGGTTCGGGTCCGATGAGGTTTTGGAATGAATTGGAACATTTAGATCCAAGGTTTAGAACTTAAGTTGAAAATGTTGATCGAAATAGAGTTTTGATGATTTCAATAGCTCCGTATGGTGATTTTTGACTTAGGATCGTGTCCGAATAAAAGAAACAAAGCTTCAAGTAAACACGTAAAGCAATTAGCAGGAAAAGGTAAGGCAAATTTAAAATGTAAAAATAGACAAACGATGATGAATATAGTTGGATAAAATAATATAAATAATATGCAACAATGATCTACACAATTTAAAGACATAATCTTCCACATTTAGCCCGTGTACAGACTCGTCACCTTGAGTACATGACTTTCAGCACATCACAATTATTATAGCAATACCAATCCTAAGGGGAATTTCCCTCACACAAGGTTAGGCAAGTCACTTACCTCAATCCAAGTTCAATCAGTCTATAAGAATGCATTTCCCTCGATTTTCCGACTCCGATCAGCTCGAATCTATTCGCAATTAATTCAATTCATTCAATACAAATTATAGGAATTAATTCCATATGAAAATACAAACTTTTCAACAAAAATCCGAAATTTAACTCAAAAATCTCGCGTGGGGACCACGTCTTGGAACCCAACAAATGCTACAAAATATGAACGCATATTCAACCACGAGTCCAACCATAAAAATTTTACTAAATTTCGACATCAACTCGACCCTCAAATCTTCAAATTTAACTAAGAAGTTCTCCAACTTAAATCATTGATTAAATGCTAAAGAAAACCATCGATTCGAGTAATTTGACCAAAATTGAGTTAAGAACACTTACCCCATTGTTTCTGTCCAGTAGTTTCTTCTTCGCGAATGCGACCATTGCCTCGCGTTCGTGAAGCACAAAATGTGTTGTCCAAGATTTCCTCTTCACGAACATGAGGGTCCTCTGGCGAACGCGATGTACAAGGTTCCCTGGACTTCACGAAAGCGACGCCTCACTCGCGAACGTGTACGCTAACGCGTGAAGTCCACCTCGTCCGTCACACTTCTTCGCGAACACGTCTCCTCTCTCGCGTTCGAGATACACACTAGTCTTCACCCTCCACGAATGCATCCATTCCTTCACGAGTGCAAAGAACAAATCTTCGCCTGTCTCCTATTGTTCTTCGCGAACGCGTGAATCCCACCGCGAAAGCAAAGAAGGAAACTAGATGATGCATCAGAAAAAATATAGTAAAGTTCCAAGTCTAAAATTCAGTCCGTTAACCATCTGAAACTCACCCGAGGCCCCCGGGAACTCAACCAAATACATCAACAAGTCGTAAAAAATCATACGAACTTAGTCGAAAGCTCAAATCACATCAAACTAATCTAAAACACGAATCATACCCCAATCAAACTTCTACATTCGATGCCGATTGACCTCAAATATTACACACAAGTCATAAATGACATAACAGACTTATTCAAATTTCTCGGATTCCGACCCCGATATTCAAAAGTCAACTAGCCAGTCAAACTACCAAGATTAAATTTTTATTTTAGCCATTCAAGCCTAATTTAACTACGGACTTCCAAATAATATGCTCATTATTTGAAAGTTGAATTTCTTAAATTGAATTATTAATATCATGAAGTAATTGACATTTAAAAATTTGTTATTGAGGCAACGTGTTAAAATTGTGAAATATTATTTTTGTTGGGCAATTCCCTCCCGAATATTTTGTTGAGATTTTTGTATACATTGTGATTGAGTCGTGAGCTCCTTATTGTGGAAAATAAATATTATTGTTGCTTTATTTCGACAAATCGAAATACTGGGTACTTGAGGTTCAAATTATGATATATTGTGATACTGATACGCATGCGGTGGTATAAGGTCTTTGTATTGAAATGCATGAAGTGAGATAAGGGTGGCTTGATACGCGAGGATAGTAGGGAAACTACTAGAAGTCATGCAGTATGATAAGGGTGGCTAAAATGCGGGATGCTATTTCGGGAAAATTATTTCTTTAAAATTAAATGTGAAGGCTCCCACGGTGATATAAAAAAATGAGATAATGTAAATTTATTTATGACTTGGGACTACGAGGCGGTACCTCGGGAGTGCCCTTGTTGATATTTCTCTATGGCTGCATTTTCCTTTAATTATTTTGTGTTTTCCTTAAAGTTGTAAATTTCTGTTTTTCTTCCGCGAGGTATTATTTGCCCTTATTCTGTATAGTTAAATTGTGAAATACTACTTAATTGATTCATTGTCATTGTCATTTTTATTATTATATTGTTAAATTTTCATCCTGTCTTTTATTAATTCTAGTACGGCCTGACCTGACCTCGTCACTACTCTACCGAGGTTAGGCTTGGCACTTATTGCATACCGCTGTGGTGTACTCATACTAACACTTCTGAATATCTTTTTGTGAAAATCCAGGCACTTCCTAATAGACCAAGTATCAGTGAGCTAGACATACGCGGAGACTTCAAGGTATATCTGCCAGCGTCCGCAGACCTCAGAGTCACCCTCTATCTTTATTATGTTGTTCTCCTCATTCTATTTGGACTCTGATGTAAATAGACACTCAGTATTTCTCTTAGAATCTTGTGACTTATTTCTACCAGGTTTTGGGAGTTGTAACTGTTTTGAATTGCAGTTTTTATTTATTTCATATGTCGAGATTTGAGTTTCAAGTTTAGATTTCGGTATTCCGCATAATTGATAGGCTTACCTAATCTCAGAGACTAGGTGCCATCACGACATCCTACAGAGGGAATTTGGGGTCGTGATAATTGATGTCCGCATAAGTAACTTTTCTTGTAATGTGAGATAAATTTTCTACCTTGTACTATAAAGTTATGTGATAATGGACGTTCGTGCATTATTAAGTAAAGTCTCCACATTGAATGTTTGTCAATTATGATTTTTGTTTAAAATATCTTATATCCCCTTTTTCCTTAACTATTTTTATAGAGAGAACCAAACTAATTCTTCGAGCTAGAGTGAATTTTATAGAAAGCGTTGCAAAGCTCTCCTTCAAATATCCCATAAATAAAGGTAGGTCGAAATTGGTGAAAATCATAAGCCAAAATGCTTCCAACTATTTATTTATCCCAAGAATTAAACTTTCGCCTCCAAAAAATAAAGGATACTCTTTTAAATTTCATCAGAAAATAGTTATAAGTACGTTTATATTTTTCAATGACAATAACTAAACCACAGTCTCAAGTCCCAATATTGGCATGTAGTTGCTGTAACATATTTTTTTCACATGGATAACTATAAGTTGTACTTTTAAAAGGTATATTGATATCAAAAATAAGAGTTTTGGTCATGTCAGAGCAAGATGAAAACACACATACAATAAGAACACCGTCTATAAAGAGATAATACGTAAGATACAATAAGATAACATGTTATTAACTCATACAATATGTTATCTATAATTACAAATGTTATATCACTACCTTAAATAATCAAAAAATTGATGTTTGTAGGTTCTGAAGATGTTCCAATATATTGGAATTCACAATATTACATCAATCTAATGATACAAAAAAAAAGTCAATTACATGTTGAATATATTTGGATGTTATTATACTTAGTTCATTCTCGTTGTATATAATATTGACACTAAGACGCGAGTATAATGACCCAACCAGTCGTTTTGTATTTTAGAACCATGTTCCCCTAAATAAGACTCCTCGTATGTGCTATTACTGTTTTATGACTTACGGGGATGATTAGTGTAGGAATTTGAAGGGTTCGGGTTGAAATCGAAACATTTGGTTCCTATAACGACCCGGTCGGTCATTTTGAGTGTATTAGCCCTGATCCCCAATTTTATTTACGGTTTTCCCCATATCTGGTTATGCTTATGTGACTTGCCGGGAGGTCTTGTTTTGGTTTCGGAGTGTTTTGGGACACTTAGTCCCTAAAACGGAAGCTTAAGTCTCAGGATTTTGACTGTAGTCGAAATTGCATGAAGACGACTCTGGAATAGAGTTTTGTTGGTTCCGTTACCTCCGTTGTGTGATTTTGGACTTAGGAGCATGTCCGGACTGTGAATTTGAGTTATGTAGCTAATTTACGCTTGAAATGGCGAAAGTCGAATTTTTGGGAAGTTTGGCCGGGAATTGACTTTTTGATATCGGGGTCGGATTCGGATTCTGAAAGTTGGAAAAGGTCTGTAATGTTGAATATGACTTGTGTACAAATTTCTAGGTCAATCGAACATGGTTTGGTAGGTTTCGGTGTCGTTTGCGAAATTCAGAAGTTTAAAAGTTCTTTAGGCTTAAATACGGGTGTAATCGGTGTTTTGATGTTCCTTTGAGTGATTCGAAGGTTTGACTAAATTTGTATTGGGTTATATGACTTATTTGCATGTTTGGTTGAGGTCCCGGGGGCCTCGGGTTGATTTCGGGTGGTTAACGGACTTGTTTTTGAGTTGATGAAGCAGCTGAAATGATGCTACTACTGGTGTAACCTCACCTGTAGAGTGGGCACAGCAGCTGCGAGCCCGCAGAAGCGGGGAAGGAACCATAGAAGCGGCCAAATATGAGTTGAGCAGAGGTCGCAGGTGCGAAGGTTTTCTCGCACCTACGATGGCCGCAGAAGCGGGCAGGTGGGCGCAGGAGTGAGATCGAGCCACAGGTGCGGCGTAGATGCGATCTTGTAGCCACAGGAGCAGAATCTAGGATTTTAAGTGGAATCTGCTCTTGCTATGGATTTTCCGCAGGTGCGGCGTCGCAGATGTGATAGTGTGTCCGCATATGCGAAAAGTCTGGGCAGAAGGTTTAAAAGCAAGGGTTAACAATTTTAGTCTTATTTCACCAATTGAGACTCGGACTTAAGTGATTTTGGAGAAATGTTTTGAGGGGATTAGTGAGGTAAGCTTCTTGTATTTGTTTTTATCATAAATCTTGATTCCCCACTGATTTCCCCACCTAATTAGCGTGATTCTTAAGTGAAATTTGGGGGTTTAGAGCTTGAGAATTGGAGAGTGGATTTTAGGGATTAGGAGGATCAAATAATTTCGGATTTTGATGAATTTAGCATGGGTAGACTCGTGAGTGAATGAGTTTTTGGGTTTTGTGACTTTTTCGGATTTCGAGACGTGGGCCCGGGGGTAGGGTTTGAGCCTATTTTGGATTTTGGCTTATAATTTCTTCCTTTTCTTGTGGAATTGATTCTTTAGCCTATATTAATTATATCGGATTGATTATGGATAGATTCAGAGCGTTTGGAGATTGATTCGAGGGGAAAAGGCATTGCGGAGTAGGATTTGGTGCGGTTTGAGGTAAGTAACAGTTTCAAATCTGGTCCTAAGGGTATGAAACCCCGTATTTTGGTATGATGTGACTATTTTGGAGGTGACATACATGCTAGGTGACGGGCATGTGGGCGTGCACCGTGGGGGATTGTGACTTGGTCCATCCCGTGAGACTGTAAAGTCGAATAGCCTATTGTTAATTACATGTTCTCTCTGTCTTCTAGAAATTTGACTGTCATTCATGCTCGAAAATATGCTTAGGCCATATAATATCATTGTTGGGACCCTCAGCGGGTGGGTTTTTGATGAATTAGCTGCTATTTGCTGTCTTGTACTCAGTGAGAGTTTTATTTGCGTGTCATATCTCGATTTACTATTGTTTTCCTGTTGATACTGCTATTGTCTCTTTTGACTGATTTGTATGTTTTCTGAAAGACCGAGAGGGCTGGAGAGGTTAGTGATTGAGATAGGGCCTGAGTGCCGAGCTGTGAGGTATTTGGATCGGGTTGCATGCCGCAACGAGCCTTATGGCTATTTATGAACTGTGGATCGGGTTGCACGCCGCAATGAGCCTTATGGCTATTTATGGACTGTGGATCGGGTTGCACGCCGCAATGAGCCTTATGGCTACTTATATGATTGGGTCGGGCTGTACACTACAGCGATATAGCACTTGGACTGAAAGGAGCCCCTCTGGAGTCTGCACACCGCCTGTGAGCGCAGGTACCTATTGAGTCTGAGTACTGAGGGATGAGAGCCGAGTGATTTGAGATGTTGTGATGAGTTGAGTGATTGTTGCCCTGAGAGGTTGTACTTAATTTTTTATTGGTTGATGCACTCAGTTTCTATCTATCATTGTTGTGAAATTCCTCAAAGATTCTATATCTGGATTACCTAAAACATAACTGTATACAACTGCTTTTGATTTGAACTGCCGGATTTGAAAGCATGTTTATTCTTTGCTGGAATTATTGAAAATGAACTGTATTTGTATAGCTCATTACTACCTTCTCAGTCCCTTATTTATTTATGTTACTTGCTGAGTTGGTTGTACTCATGCTACACCATGCACTTCATGTGCAGATCCAAGTGTGTTTGATCAAGGAGGTCGTTGAGTTAGTGCGCGATCGAGTAACAGAAACTACGAGGTAGCTGCCCGCGTCCGCAGACATTTTCTCTCCTTCTATGTTTTCTTTCTTTTCTGTATTAATACTTAGACATTGTTTTTATTAGACTGAATATCTATATGCTCATGACTAAGTGACACCCCAATGTTTGGGACTATCTTTCCGCATTTTATTTTGAATTCAACTCCGTTTTTTGTAAAACGTTTTGGTATGAAAAATCCATGAATTATCCTTTTTTATGAAACGTTGAAGTATTGTGAAAGGTCGGCTTGCCTAGTACCATCGATAGGCGCCATCATGACAGGCTAGAGTTTTGGGTCATGGCAAGTTGGTATCAGAGCCTAGGTTACATAGGTCTCACGAGTCATGAGCGGATTTAGTAGAATCTTGCGGATCAGTACAGAGACGTCTGTACTTATCTTCGAGAGGCTGCCGAACCCTTAGGGTAAACATCACATTCTTGAATTCTTGTCGTGTGAATCTATTGATTATGGTGACTAAACTTCTGTGGTTTTATTCTCTCATAGATGGTGAGGACTCGTACTACGGGGCAGGACCGACAGCCACCAGTACCACCAGTTAGGGCCGCAAGAGGTCGAGGTCACGGTAGAGCCCGAGGTAGGGGCAGAGGTGTAGCTCGCACCGTAGCTAGGGAAGCACCTGCAGATCAACCAGTTGCCCTACTTCAGGAGCCAGCTCCAGTTATGGACGAGTCTGTGGGAGCATCTCAGGCACAACCCATGCCCATTGTGATTCTAGGCCTTCAGGAGGCCTTAGCTCAGATTTTGACCATGTGTACCAGTCTTTCTCAAACGGTATCTGTTCCGGCCGCAGCACCCAGTTCTTTGGCCAGGGGATGTGCTTAGACTCCCGCCGCCTGCACACCAGAGCATGTGGTACAATGTTTTCAGACACTGGGGGGAACCACTAGCACAGCCAGTTGCAGCTGCTCAGGACTATGTGGTTTTTGTCATGCCTGGTGATGAGCAGCGTCGATTGGAGATGTTTGGGAGACTCCAGCCTCCATCTTTCAGTGGTACCGAGGGAGAGAATGCATAGGGATTCTTGGACAGGTGTTAGAGGATACTCCATACAACAGGTATTTTAGAGACCGGTAGGGTCTCGTTCACTACTTTTTAGTTCTCTGGGGCTACTTTCAGTTGCTGGGAGGCTTACTAGAGGTGTAGGCCGGTCGGTGCAACACCCCCTACCTGGCAGCAGTTCTCCGGTCTATTCCTGGAGAAGTTCGTGCCTCAATTCCACAGAGAGGAGCTATGCAGGTAGTTCGAGCAGCTTCGTTAGGGTGATATGCCCGTGACGCAGTATGAGATGAGATTTTCATAGTTGGCCCGTCATGCTATCTGGTTGGTTCCCACAGACATGGAGAGTATTAGGAGGTTCATAGATGGACTTACTTTTCAGCTACGATTGCTTATGACTAGAAAAAGAGTGTTTGGTGCTACTTTTTATGAGGTTGTCGACATTGCTCGTCAGATTGAGATGGTTTGCAGTCAGGAGCGGGTTGAGAGGGACGCCAAGAGGTCTCATGGATAGAGTGGATTTAGCGGTGTTCATTCTGGGGGGCAGTTCCACCATGGAAGATGTCGTCCTTTCAGACATGCTCAGATGGCTCGCCCAGTCCACCGTGGTGCATCATCAAGACATGGTTCACACAGTTATCAGCAAAGCCAGTCATCTCTCAGTGCTCTCCCAACTCAGAGTTCATCCCATGCTCCATCGGGTTAGGGCTCGTTTATGCCAGGTCCTTCTACCAGTTATCCCGGTGCCTGGGGCTCCCTTTAGTCCCCATCACCAGCACCGTAGAGTTGCTATGAGTGTGGAGAGTTTGGCCACATAAGGAGATATTATCCCCGCCTTACGGGAGGCCCAGCTTAGCAGATGAGCCATTCTATGACATCAGCACCAGTTTCTTCACCACCAGCTCAGTGAGCTCGGGGTGGAGGTCAGTCAACTAGGGGCCCCCGGAGAGAGGGAGGCTGATCAAGGGGTGGCCAGGCATGTTTCTATGCTCTTCCTGCCATACCATATGTCATTGTTTCGGATGTTGTGATTACAGTTATTGTCTCAGATTACCATAGAGATGCCTTTGTATTATTTGACCCTGGTTCCACTTATTCATATATGTCCTCATATTTCGCTCATTATATGGTTATGCCCCGTGAGTCTCTAGTTGCATCTGTTCATGTATCCACTCTAGTGGGCGATACTATCATTGTGGACCGTGTATATCGTTCATGTGTGGTGACTATTGGGAGTCAGGAGACTAGAATGGATCTCTTGTTAATTATTATGGTTAATTTTGATGTGATTTTGGGTGTGGATTGGTTGTCTCCATGTCATGCTGTTCTAAATTATCACGCTAAGACCGTGACATTGGCGAAGCCGGGGTTTTCGAGGGTTAAGTGGGGCGAATCTATAGATTATGTTCCCAGTAGAGTGATTTCATACTTGAAGGCTCAGCGGATGGTTGAGAAGGGTTGTCTATCTTATTTGTCCTTTGTGAGGGATGTTAGTGCAGAGACCCCTGCTATTGATTCTATTCCGATGGTGTGAGATTTTCTGGATGTGTTTCATGCAGACCTGCCAGGCATACCGCCCGACAGGGATATTGACTTCGATATTAATTTGGTGCCGGTCACACAGCCCATTTCTATTCCACTGTATCGTATGGCACCAGTGGAGTTGAAGGAATTGAAGGAGAAGTTGCATGAACTCCTTGATAAGGGGTTTATTCAGCCTAGCGTGTCACCTTGGGGTGCACCAGTTCTATTTGTTAAGAAAAAGGATGGTACTATGAGAATGTGCATTGATTAAAAGAAGTTGAACAAGGTGACAATCAAGAACAAGTATTCGTTGTCGCGTATTGATGATTTATTTGACCAGCTTCGGGGAGCAAGGTTGTTCTCCAAGATTAATTTGAGGTCAGGGTATCACCAGCTGAAGATTCGGGACTCAAATATTCTTAAGACAACTTTCAGAACCCGATATGGCCATTATGAGTTTCTTGTGATGCCTTTTGGGCTGAATAATGCCCCAGCATCTGAGGATTGGGTTACAGCGGTTTAGGGATGAGATGCTTTTTGCAAAGTTCTCCAAGTGTGAGTTTTGGCTCAGTTCAGTGGTGTTCTTAGGACACGTGGTGTCTAGTGAGGGTATTCAGGTAGACCCGAAGAAGATAGAGGCGGTTCAGAGTTTGCCCAGACCATTCTAAACCACGGGGATTTGGAGTTTTCTCAGTTTGGCTGGTTATTACCATCGTTTTGTGGAGGGCTTCTCATCTATCACATCACCCTTGACTAAATTGACCCAAAAAGGTGCTCATTTCAGGTGGTCGGAGGAGTGCAAGGAGAGATTTCAGAAGCTCAAGACTGATTTGACCACGACTCCAGTTCTAGTTCTACCATCAGCTTCTGGTTCTTACACAGTGTATTGTGATGCCTCGCGGATTGGCATTGAGTGTGTTCTGATGTGGAATGGTAGAGTTATTACTTATGCTTCACAGTAGTTGAAGCCTCATGAGAAGAACTATCTTGTCCACGACCTTGAGTTAGAAGCTATTGTTCACGCGTTAAAGATTTGGCGGCAATATCTGTACAGGGTCCATTGTGAGATTTACACTGACCATCGGAGTTTGCAGTATCTATTCAAACAAAAAGATCCTAACTTTCGTCAGCGGAGGTAGTTGGAGCTTCTTAAGGAATATGCTAACACCATTTTGTACCATCCCGGGAAGGCCAATGTGGTGGCCGATGCCTTGAGTTGTCGGGCAGAGAATTTGGGGAACTTAGCATATCTTCTAGTAGCTGAGAGGCCACTGGCATTGGATGTTCAGGCCTTAGGTAGCCAATTTTTTAGATTGGATAATTTTTAGCCGAGTCGAGTATTGGCTTGTGTGGTCTCGCATCTTTTCTTTATGATTGTATCAGGGAGCGTCACTATGATGACCCCCATCTACTTGTCCTTAAGGACATGGTCCAGAACAGTGATGCTAAGGAGGCCACTATTGGGGATGATGGTGCATTGAGGATGCATGGCAGGCTATGTGTGCCTAATGTAGATGGTTTGTGTGAGATAATTCCCTAGGAGGCTCACAGTTCGTGGTATTCTATTTATTCTGGTGCTGCGAAGATGTATCAACACTTAAGACAACATTACGGATAGAGGAGAATGAAGAAGGACATGGTAGAGTATGTAGCTTAGGTGCCTAAATTGCTAGCTGATGAAGTAAGAGCTTCAACGATCAGGTGGGTTTCTTCACAAGTTAGAGATTCCAGAGTGGAAATGGGAGCGGATCACTATGGATTTCGTTGTTGGGTTTCCACATACTCAGCAGGAGTTTGATGCAGTTTGGGTGATTGTGGATAGGCTGACCAAGTTAGCTCATCTCCTTCTTGTGATGACTACCTATTCTTTCGAGCAGCTGGCTCAAGTGTATATCTGTGAGATCCTCAGGATCCATGGCGTACCTGTATCTATCATCTCTGACCGGGGTAAGCAGTTTACATCACGGTTCTAGAGGACCGTGTAGCATGAGTTGGGGACTCGAGTAGAGTTGAGTACAACATTTCACCCTTAGGCAGACGGACAGTCCGAGCGCACTATTCAGATATTAGAGGATATGCTCTGTTTGTGTGTGATGGAGTTTGGGGGTTCGTGGGATCAATTCATGCCTCTAGCGGAGTTTTCTTACAACAACAGTTAGTAGTCGAACATCCAGATGGCAACGTCTGAGGCTCTTTATGGTGGGCGGTATAGGTCTCCGGTAGGTTGGTTTGAGCCGGGCGAGGCTAGATTATTGGGTACAGACTTGATTCAGGATGCTCTAGAGAAGGTTAAGGTGATTCAGGATAGACTACACACAGCCCAGTCCAGACAGAAGAGTTGTATGGATCCAAAGGTTCACGATGTTGCACTCATGGTTGGGGAGCGAGTCTTGCTTCGGGTTTCGCTTATGAAGGGCGTTATGAGGTTCAGGAAAAAGGGAAAGCTGAGCCCAAGGTTCATTGGTCCCTTTGAGGTGTTGCGGCGAGTTGGGGAGGTTGCTTATGAGCTTGCTTTATCTCTGAGTCTAGCAGGAGTTCACCCAGTATTCCATGTTTCTATGCTCCGGAAGTATCACAGCGATCCATCTCACGTGTTGGATTTTAGCTCAGTCCAGTTGGGCAAAGATTTATCTTATGTTGAGGAGTCGCTGGCGATCTTGGATAGGCATGTTCGAAAGCTGAGGTTAAAAAATATTGCTTCTGTGAAGGTTCAGTAGAGGGGACATACGGTCGAGGAGGCGACTTGGGAGACCGAGCATGATATGCGTAGCCGTTATCCTCATCTTTTCACCATTTTAGGTATGTCTCTATCCTCGTTCGAGGACGAACGATTGTTTTAAGAGGGGGAGGTTGTAACGACACGGCCGATCATTTTGAGTGTATTTGCCCCAATCCCCTATTTTATTTACTATTTTCCTCGTATCTATTTCTGCTTATTTGACTTGCTTGGAGTTATTGTTTTGGTTTGAAAGTGTTTTGGGACACTTAGTCCCTAAAATGAAAGCTTAAGTCTCAGGATTTTCACCGTAGATGGAATTGCATGAAGACGACTTCGGAATGGAGTTTTGTCGGTTCCGTTAGCTCCGTTGGGTGATTTTAGACTTAGGACCGTGTACGGACTGTGAATTTGAGGTCTGTAGCTTATTTAGGCTTGAAATGGCGAAAGTCAAATTTCTGGGAAGTGTGACCGGGGATTGACATTTTGATATCAGATTTGGATTCCTATTTCGGAAGTTGGAATAGGTCTGTAATGCTGAATATGACCTGTGTCCAAAATTTGAGGTCAATCGGACTTAGGCAATTTTGGAGAAGAATTTTGAGGGGATTATTGAGGTAAGCTTCTTGTACTCGTTTTTTTTAATCATAAATCTTGATTCCCCACTTATTTCCCCACATAATTAGCTAAATTTTGAAGTGAAATTTGGGGGTTTAGGGCTTGAAAATTGGAGAGAGGTTTTGCGGGATTTGAAGGACCAAATAATGTCGGATTTTTATGAATTTAGTATAGTTAGACTCGTGAGTTAATGGGCTTCCGGGTTTTGTGACTTTTATCGTGTTTTGATACGTGAGCCCGGGGACCGGGTTTTAGCCTATTTCGGATTTTGGCTTATAATTTAGTGTTTTCCTTGTGGAATTGATTCTTTTAAACTATATTAATTATATCATACTACTTGTCGCTAGATTCGGATCGTTTGGAGACTGATTCGAGGGACAAAGGCATTGTGGAGTAGGATTTTGCGCGGTTTAAGGTAAGTAATAGTTTTAAATCTGGTCATAAGGGTATGAAACCCCAGATTTTGGTATGATGTGACTATTTTAGAGGTGACGCACATGCTAGGTGATGGGCGTGTGGGCGTGCACCGAGGGGGATTCTGACTTGGTCCGTCCCGTCAGACTGTAAAGTCGAATAGCCTATTGTTAATTACTTGTTCTCTCTGTCTTCTAGAAATTTGACTGTCATTCATGTTCGAAACCATGCTTAGGCCATATGATATCACTATTGGGACCCTCAGCGGTCGGGTTCTTTCTTAATTAGCCGTTATTTGCTGTTTTGTACTCAGTCACAGTTTTACTTACGTGTCATATCTCAGTTTCCTCTTGTTTTCCTATTAATACTGCTATTGTCTCTTTTGACTGATTTGTATGTTTTCTGAAAGATCGAGAGGGCTGGAGAGGTTAGTATCTTAGATAGGGCCTGGGTGCCGAGCTGTGAGGTATTTGGATCGTGTTGTACGCCGCAACGAGCCTTATGGTATTTATGGACTATGGATCGGTTTGCCCTGTGAGTCCTTAGTTTCACTTGTTTGTGTATCTATACCGGTGGGCGATATTATTATTGTGGACCGTGTGTATCGGTCGTGAGTGGTAACTATTGGGAAACTGGAGACCAGAGTTGATCTCTTATTACTCGGTATGGTTGATTTCGATATAATCCAGGGTATGGATTGGTTGTCTCCATGTCATGCTATTCTGGACTGTCACACAAAAATCATAACGTTGACGATGCCGGGGTTACCAAAGGTTGAATGGAGAGGTTCTCTAGATTTTGTTCCTAGCAGGGTAATTTCTTATTTGAAAGCCCAACGTATGGTTGGAAAGGGATACTTGTCATATTTGGCCTTTATGAGGCATGTTGATGTTGATACTCATATTATTGATTCAGTACCGGTCGTGCGAGACTTTCCGAATGTATTTCCTGCAGACCTGCCGGGTATGCCACCCGATAGGGATATTGATTTCAGTATTGACTTGGTGCAATTCACTCAGCCCATTTCTATTCCTTTGTATCGTATGGAACCAGCTGAGTTAAAAGAATTGAAAGAGCAACTTTAGGAACTCCTTGAAAAGGGGTTTATTAGGCCTAGTGTGTCACCTTGGGGTGCACTGGTTCTGTTTGTTAAGAAGAAAGATGGCATTATGCGGATGTGCATTGATTATATGCAGCTGAACAAAGTTACATTCAAGAATAAATATCCTTTGCCGCGTATTGATAACTTATTTGACCAGCTTCAGAGAGCGAGGGTGTTCTCCAAAATTGATTTGAGATCGGGGTATCACCAGTTGAAAATTTGGGATTCGGATATTCCAAAGACGGTATTCAGAACTCATTATGGCCACTACGAATTTCTTGTGATGTCTTTTGGGCTAACCAATACCCCATCAGCATTTATGCATTTAATGAATAGTGTATTCCAACCATATCTTGATTTATTTGTCGTAGTATTTATTGATAATATTCTGGTGTACTCACGTAGCCAGGAGGAGCTTGCACAACACTTAGGGATTGTATTACAGAGGCTGAGATAGGAGAGACTTTATGCCAAATTCTCTAAGTGTGCGTTTTGTCTTAGTTCGGTGGCATTCTTGGGACATATAGTGTCTAGGGAAGGAATTAAGGTAGATTCGAAGAAAATAGAGGCAGTTCAAAATTGACCGAGGCCATCTTCAGTTACTGAGATTCGGAGTTTTCTAAGCTTGGCCGGTTATTATCGTCGCTTCGTGGAGGGTTTCTCGTCTATTGCATCGCCTATGACTAAATTGACCCAGAAAAGTGCTCTGTTCAAGTGGTCGGATGAGTGTGAAGAGAAATTTCAGAAGCTCAAGACATCTTTGACTACAGCTCCAGTATTGGTGTTGCCTACAGGTTAAGAGTCTTATAGTGTGTAATGTGACGCACCGCCTATTTTCTCGGCACAGTGCTGATGCAAGACGGTAGGGTGATTGCCTATGCATCCAGGCAGTTAAAGGTACACAAGAAGAATTATCCAGTCCACGATCTTCAATTAGCAGCTATTGTTCATGCCTTGAAAATATGGCGGCATTACTTGTACGGTGTCCAGTGTGAGATATATACCGACTATCAGAGTCTACAACATTTGTTGAAATAGAATGATCTTAATTTGTGGCAGAGGAGGTGGTGAGAGTTGCTTAAGGATTATGACATTACCATTCTCTATCATCCCGGAAAGGCCAATATGATGGCCGATGCCTTGAGTCGTAAGGCGGAGAGTTTGGGCAGCTTAACATACTTACCGATAGTAGAGAGGCCTTTAGCGTTGGATGTTCAGGCCTTGGCCAACCAGTTTGTTAGATTGGATGTTTCTGAGTCGAATCAAGTTTTGGCTTATGTGGTTTCTCGGTCTTCTTTATATGATCGCATCAGAGAACGCCAGTATGATGATCCACACCTGCTTGTCCTTAAGGACACATTTCAGAACGGTGATGCCAAGGAAATCACTATTGGAGATGACAGTGTATTACGGATGCAGGGAAGGCTATGTGTGCCTAATGTAGATGGTTTGCGTGAGTTGATTATCCAGGAAGCTCACAGTTCGTAGTACTCCATTCATCCAGGTACCATGAAGATGTATTAGGATTTGAGGCAGCACTATTAGTGGAGGCAGGTGAAGAAAGATATAGTTAGGTTTATAGCTCGGTGTCTAAATTGTCAATAGGTAAATTATGAACATCAGAGGCCGAGAGGATTTCTTTAGAGACTTGAAATTCCGAAGTGGAAATAGGAGCGTATTACCATGGATTTCGTAGTTGGGCTCCCACAGACCTTGAGAAATTTTGATGTTGTTTGGGTGATTGTAGATCGGTTAACCAAGTCCGCACATTTTATCCCAGTTGGTACTAATTATTCTTCGAAGCGGTTAGCTGGGATTTATATTCGTGAGATTGTTCTCTTACACGGTGTGCCGGTGTCCATCATTTCAGATCGGGGCACGTAGTTTACATCACAGTTTTGGATAGCAGTGTAGCGAGAATTGGGGACACAGGTTTAGTAGAGTACAACGTTTCACCCTCAGACGGATGAACAGTTCGAGCACACTATTCAGATATTGGAGGATATGTTACGTGCTTGTGTCATTGATTTTGGGGGTTCTTGGGATCAATTTCTACCACTCGCGGAGTTTGCTTACAATAATTGCTACCAGTCAAGCATTCAGATGGCTCCGTATAAAGCTTTATATGGGATACGATATTGGTCTCCGGTGGGTTTGTTTGAGCCGGGTGAGGTTAAAATATTAGGTACTAACTTGGTTCAGGATGCTTTAGAAAAGGTCAAAGTGATTCAGAAACGGCTTCGCACGGCGTAGTCTAGAGAGAAGAGTTATGCCGACAGGATGGTCCGTGATGTTACTTACATGGTTGGGGAGAAGGTCTTGCCCAAGATTTCACCCATGAAGGGTGTGTTGAGGTTCGGGAAGAAAGGCAAGTTGAGCCCTCGGTATATTAGGTCATTTGAGGTACTTAAGAAAATTGGAGAGGTGGCTTATGAACTTGCTCTTCCACCTAGTCTATCAGGTGTTCATCCAGTGTTCCACGTATACATGCTCCGAAAATATGTCGGGGATCCATCTCATATTTTGGATTTCAGTACAATGCAGCTGGACGGTTATTTGACTTATGATGTGGAGCCGGGGGCTATTTTAGACCGATAGGTTCGAAAACTAAGGTCCAAGAACATAGCATCAATGAAGGTGTAGTGGAGAATCCAGCCAGTCGGAGAAGCTACTTGGAAGATTGAGCAGGAGATGCAGAGTAAATACCACAATTATTTGAGACTCCAGGTATTATTCTAAGCCCATTAGAGGACAAATATTTGTTTAAGAGGGGGAGAATGTAATGACCCGGCCAGTCGTTTTGAGTATTATAACCCCGTTCCCCTATTTACTACTCAATTTATACTTTACAGTTGTTTTATGACTTACCAGGTTAGTTGGTTTGGGCCCAGAAGGAATTCGGAGTGAAATGAAACACTTAGTCTCATAATTGAAAAGTTAAGTTAGAAAAGTTGATCAGATGTGGACCTATGTGTAAAATACCTCGGATTTGAATTCTGATAATCCCAATAGCTCCGTATGGTGATTTTGGACTTAGGAGTGTGTCCGAAAAATGTTTTGGAGGTCCGTAGTGGAATTAGGCTTGAAATGCCGAAAGTTTAATTTTGTAAAGTTTGACCGGGGGTTGACTTTTTGATATCGGGATTGAAATCTGATTCTGAAAATTGGAATACCTCTGTTATGTCATTTATGACTTATGTAAAAATTTTGAGGTCAATCGGACGTTATTTAGTAGGTTCCGGAACCATTTGTAGAAATTAGAAATATCAAAGTTCATTAGGATTGAATTGGGGTATAATTCATGGTTTTAGCGTTGTTTGAGGTGATTTGAGGGTTCGACTAAGTTCGTATGATGTTTTAGGACTTGTTGGTATATTTGGTTGAGGTCTCGAGGGCCTCGGGTGAGTTTCGGATGGTTAACGGATCAAAAAGGTGGACTAAAATAGATGTTCTAATTTCCTTCTGCTGCAAATTCCATCTCCCAGAATCGATCCCAGAATAGGGCCATGATCGAGCCCAGGATCGAAGCCACGATTGAAGGTAGGATCGAAGGCAAGGGTCAAGGGCCATGAGCGAGGTCCAGGATCGAGAGCCCAAGATCGAAGCCACGATCGAAGGCAGGATCGAAGGCCAGGGTCGAGGACCATGATCGAGGGCCAGGATCGAGGGTCAGAATCGAGGCCCAGGATCGAGGCCCTGTATCGAGGAACACGATCAAAGGCCCAAGATCGAGGCAGGATCGGGGGCTATCTGGGCAGAATTATAAAGCGGGGGACTTCGTCCCATTCGCCATTTTTGACAAATTGGAGCCTGAGGGGAGGCTATTTTTGATAGATTTTCAAGGAAACCTTGAGGTAAGTCCCTTATGATCATTTCTACTCCATAATATTGAATTATCATAGAATAATCCGACTAGATTAAATGTTTTTGAGGTGTAAATCGGAGATTTGAACTTAGAAATGTGGAAATAAGATTTGTAGATTTGAGGGTCGAGTTGAGGTCGGATTTTGGTAAAATTGATATGGGTAGACTCGTGATTGAATGGGCTTTCGGATTTTATAACTTTTGTCGGGTTCCAAGACGTTGGCCCCACGGGAAACGTTTGAGCTAAATTTAGGATTTTCATGGAATATTAGTAATTTCTTATGGAATTAATTCCAATAAATTTTATTAATTGAAATGAATTATTTGTGACTAGATGTGAGGCATTCGGAGGCTGATTTGCGAGGCAAAGGCATAGCAGAGTAAAGAATTTCACGTTTTGAGGTAAGGAACAGTTATAAATCTGGTCCTGAGGGTATGAAACCCCGGATTTTTGTGTCATATGATTATTTTGGAGGTGACACACATGCTAGGTGACGGGCGTGTGGGCGTGCACCGAAGGGATTGTGACTTGGTCCGTCCCGTGAAACTGTAAAGTTGAATAACCTATTGTTAGCTATAAGCTCTCTTTGTGTTGAAGAAATTTGACTGTAAATCATGTTAACAAATCATGCTTAGGCTATGCAATAGTACCGTTAGGACCCGCAGAGGTCGCGTACTTGTTGCATTATTTGCTAATTGCTGTCTTGTACTCAATCATGATTTTTCTTGTGCAACATACCTCAGTGTTTCTTGATATTTATTGATTTACTATGTTATCTTTGTTTGGGCTGATCTTTGTGATTTCCGAGAGCCCTAGAGACTAGAGAGGTTGAGGACTGAGTAAGGCCGAGGGCCTGTCGGTGAGGTAAGGATATATGGCACGTGAGTTGTCCGTGCAGGATATTATAACACGTGAGTAGTCCGTGCAGCACGTGAGTTGTCCGTGCAGATTATGGCGCTTGGACTGTAGGAGCTCCTCCGGAGTCTGTACACCCCTAGTGAGCGCGGGTACCCATTGAGTGTGAGTGTTGAGGGCTGAGAGCCGAGTGGTTGAGCTGTTGTGACGAGTTGAGTGATTGTTGCCTTGAGAGGTTGTACTTGTTTTTCATTTGTTGTTGCACTTAGTTGCTATGTATCATTGTTGTGAAATACTCTAAAAGATTTTATATCCGGATTACATGAACTTGAACTGTATAAAACTGATTTGACTTAAACTGTTGGATTTGAAAGCATGTTTATTCTTTGCTGGAATTACTAAGAGTGAACTATAACTGTGTAGCTCGTCACTATCTTCAGTTCCTTTGTTATTATTGTTACTTCCTGAGTTGGTTGTACTCAAACTACACCCTGCACATTGTGTACAGATCCAGGTGCTTCTGGGCATAGCGGGTGTTGATTCGTTCGTACAGTTGATCTTCCGGAGATTCAGAGGTAGCTGTCGTGTTTCGCAGACCTTGTCTCTCCTTCCCTATCTCCTTGTTTATCGTATTTTGGTCTTATACTATTATAGACCATATATTTTCTAGACATGTATTCATATTAGATGCTCATGTACTCAGTGACATCAAGTTTTGGGGAGTTTTCGTATCAGTATTTGTGGGATTTTGTATTGTATTTAAATATTATATTTTCAAACTTAAAAGAAAGTGTGGTTTATTGATATGGTTTATTGATATCATCGGCTTGCCTAGTGTCGAGATAGGCACCATCACGACAGGTTGGGATTTTGGGTCGTGACACGATGGTGCATTAAAAGAACTTACTGGAACACCCCGAGTATTTTGAAATTGTTTCCATGACCCTGTTGATACTGAAATATAGAATTATTAAGGACGCAGGAATACCGCAAGCCCCAGCACCATCCCATACAAACCTCACCTCTTAATCGTATACAAATTTTAGAGAACCTTTCATTACCATGTAAAAACATCTCAGGCCAAAACTAATATAACATTATGGGATGATGTGAACATTATGACAAATCGCTTTGGAATCACCAAAATACGAGACTCAAAACTCAAAAATGAGTAAAAAGGCTAAAACCCGATTTTATGTGTTCTGTCCAGCATTTCCGCTTCTGCAAAAATTTGACCGCATTTGCGAAAAATTGACCGCAGGTGTGGTTTCCTATTCTGCGTAAATTGACCGTAGGTGCGGTTTTCTCAAATTATGATGGTTCTGTTAGCTCCGTATGGTGATTTTGGACTTAGGAGTGCGTCCGGAATGTGATTTGGAGGTCCATGGTAGAATTAGGCTTGAACTGGTGAAATTGGAAATTTGGCGATTTCGGTCGGTAGTGAAAAATATGATATCGGGGTCGGAATGGAATTCCAGAAGTTGAAGTGGGTTCGCAGTGTCATTTGTGATGTGTGTGCAAAATATGAGGTCATTCAAACGTGGTTTGGTTGGTTTCTGCATCGGTTGCCGAATTTGGAAATTTAGAAGTTCTTCGGCTTGAATCCGAGGGTAATTTGATGATTTGATGTTGTTTTAAGTGATTCGAAGGTTTGACTAACTTGGTATGTTGATATATGACTTGTTGGAATTTTTGGTTGAGGTCCTGAGGGCCTCAGGGTGATTCTGGGTGGTTAACGGATTTGTCGAAGTTGGAATTTGCAGCTGGAGCTGCTGCTTCTGCTATTTCCGCACCTGCGGAAGGAAGAGTCGCAGGTGCGAGGCCACTGGTGTGCGTGGGGAGTGCGCAGGTGCGGGCAATACTGGGCTTATCAGGTTGCGCAGGTGCGAGTTATAGGTCGCATCTGCGAGCCCGCAGGTGCGAAACCTAGGGCGCAGATGCGGAAAGGGGGATGTTGGGCAGGCTTCGCAGAAGCGGTGGAAACGCGCAGGAGCGCCTTCGCAGGTGCAGTTTTGGGCCGCAGATGCGGAAGATGGGCTCCTAAGTGAGTTCCGCACCTGTGATGGGCAGAAACCAAAAATAGTACCCTTCGCGAATTTGGTTCATTTCCACCATTTTCAAGTCGGTTTTTTGAGCTTTTGGAGGGATTTTTGAAGGGTGATTCAAGAGCTATCAGTGAGGTAAGTTTCTTGAGCCCGAATACTCGTATATATGGTGATTTTCCATTGTCTAATCATTGTAATTAGTAAACATGAGGGGTTAGGGCTTGGAAATTTTGGAGAGTAATTTAAGGATTTGAAGGACCAAACGATGTCGAGTTTTGAAGAATTTTGTATGGTTAGACTCGTGAGTGAATGAGCTTTCTAGGTTTGTGAATTTTGTCGGATTTCAAGACGTGGGCCCAGGGGGAGGATTTGAGTCAATTTCGGGTTTTGGTCTAATTTTGTAGCTTTTCTTGTGGAATTCATCCAATTAGCGCGTATTGATGGTACTGTACTGATTGTGAATAGATTCTGAGCATTTGGAGGCCGATTCCAGAGTCAAGAGCATTGCGGGGTAGAGATTTGACCGGTTTGAGGTAAGTAACGATTGTAAATCTAGTCCTGAGGGTACGAAACCCCGAATTTTGTATCATTCTACTATTTTGAGGTGACGCACATGCTAGGTGACGGGCATATGGGCGTGCACCGTTGGGGATTTGTGCCTTGGTCCGTCCCGTAGCAATTGTAAATTTGCATATTTTGTTGAAACTATATGATACTTATATGTTTTACAAAGAGTTTCTGTAAATTGGGCTGAATGCCATGTTTGGGTCTTGCGCCAGTGCTGTTTGGACCCTTAGGGGCTTTTTCTTACTGTCCTCTCATTATCTTCGATTGAAAATCTATAACTCAGTTTTATGACTCTATTTTGATGCATATAAATATTTTGGGCCAAATGCCCCGTTTTAATGAAATGCCCGAGTGGCATGAGAGGTTTATGACTGAGTGAGGCCGAGGGCCTGATTTGTGAGGATATTTATGGGATCGGGTTGCACGCCGCAATATGTTGATATCGGCTGAGGGCCTGATTGTGAGGATGAGTGTAGATCGGGGCTGCCCGCCTGCAGCATACTTTATTATTATAGCACGTGAGTTGTCCGTGCAGATTATAGCGCTTGGGCTGAAGGATCCCCTCTAGAGTATGTACACACCCCCAATGAGTGCAGTTACCTACTGAGTACAAGTGCCGAGTGCCGAGTGCCGAGTGCTGAGTGACTGGGAGGCATGAGTGATTGTGAGGTATGACCGAGTGGCAAGAGTGATTGTGAGGTATGTCCGAGTGGAATGGGTGACTGTGAAGTTTGCCCGAGGGGCTGTTTATGATTTCATCATTTTTGCCCACTTTTGCATTTTTCCTCTATTTGAAAACTTTTGAAAAATATCTTTAAATGATTTTTACTGGAACTGAGTTTAAACTAGATGTTTTGATTTAAATCCTGATTTTAAAAGCATGCGGTATTTTATTGAGATTTTCTTATATGAACGTTATATGCTTTATTGCTCGTCACTACAGCTCAAACTTTATTTATTGTTGTTACTTACTGAGTTGGCGTACTCATATTACTCCCTGCACCTTATGTGCAGATCCAGGTGTAGCTGGACACAGTAGCGGTTGTTGATTGTTCTGATTGCAGACTTTTCCAGGGATAGGAAGGTAGCTTCCTAGCGATCGCAGCCCTACTCTTCTCCCTCTTATCTTCCTCTAGTTGTATTTAGCTATTTTCCAGGCTGAGTTAGCCTTGATATTATTAGACATATTGTAGTAGATGCTCATGACTAGTGACACCCCGATGTCGGGCTTTTCCTTTCGCACTTTTATTTTGATTGGAACTCCTTTACGAAGGTTTTTATGTTAAATAACATTGAAATTATCTTTGAAATGAAAATATCTGTTTGTTTTGGAAATGAGTCGGCTTGTCTAGTTCCACGATAGGCGTCATCACGACAGGGGTTAGTTTGGGTTGTGACAGATTGGTATCAGAGCCTAGGTTACATAGGTCTCACGAGTCATGAGCGGGTTTAGTAGAGTCTTGCGGATCGGTACGGAGACGCCTGTACTTATCTTTGAGAGGCTGCAGAACCCTTTGGAAAATTTCACTTTCTTGTATTCTATCGTGCGATATTGATTCATCTTGAAACATAATTGTTTGAATTTCTTCCACGCATTTGTATGCGCACATGAGCGCTCGGTATCAGTTGTACATCGCCGACTTGTGATTCTATGAACGAGGTTCGAGATGTGTATTATGTGTTTTGGTGATGGGCTAGTCTGGAGGACTTGAGACTAGGTTTATACCGTAGTTTTGGCTCGGTAGCTTCAGTTGTAACCTGTACATTTGGACTCATATGTCCGTTAATGCCCCTACGAGTGGAATTCATGGCTCGATGAGCGGTGGAATGGCTTTGTGATGAGTATGATGTAACTGCGGGATGTGTTAAGACGATTTGAATGTGACGATAAGTGTTTCCTTTAAATGTAAAGGAAGGCCATTGGGCGCTTGATTTTCGTTTTGATGTGACGTACGGTCTCGAGTGTGAATGTTTTGAAGGATCTTTCACGTTGTTAAAATTTTGGGGCAAATTAAATTCCCATGTCTTATCAATGAGTTAGGACTCAAGAAGAGTAAGTGATTGTGTAGTAATTGTGGTTGCGAATGAGTATTTTTTATGTTGATGGCTCGAGAAAGATGATCTTCAAAGAGACTTAGAATCGGTAACATTTTATTGGTTTAGGTGCGACAGAGATACATTTCGATTTAATGCATCAGTTGGGTTGCAAAGTATGAGGGAAGACATGACGGGAAGTGTTTCGCGGTGGTTGAAGTACTAGCAGGTCAAGTAGGAGAAGTAGAGGTTGAGAAATTTCTTAAACGAGATGATTTAAGCGAAGTAAGAGTGGCATATTAGCATATGAATTTACTAGTAGGGTAGTCGTCCGCCTTGAGAAAGTGTAGAATGGTTTGGAATCGTGTTAGTATGTGAATAGTCTTGCAGACTCTATTTGGAGTGATGGTTAGTGTACAAAGGAAAATTGAAATGGCAGAAAGGAGTGTGTTTGAAATGAATAGAGGTGTGAAGATCTGATTATCATGTCAGGTGCAATATGACTTGAGTTCGGAAGGTATTGTTGACATACAATTGATGTCAATAGGGAAAGTGCAGACTTATACAAATGGTGGGAAAGCATGAACTCGTGAGAATTTACGGATTTAATGGTCGTTGCACTCAGTGCAGTGTCATTAGAAGATGTCGGTAAGGAATTCCACATGTGGGTTATCTCCTGTGTGCAGCTAGCGGTGGCATGATGTTGATGAAGCTTTTGCGAGGAATATTACTTGCTACCCGGTAGAAGGTCGCGTGTGTGATTTTGGCTGGAGATTCAAAATGTTCATGAAAGGCTTAATAAAAGACTTCGAGAAGTCTGGCAGGTTAACGCTGCAAGACCTTGGTAATTGAGAAGGAGAAATCCTTACGGGTTCTAATTTTATATAATTGCAGCTTAAGGCTAGGTGGGGGAATCTGCTATCGACGAGTCGATTGCACAGTTATGGGTCGTATTAGTTTCGGTTCGGGGTATACCTTTGAATCAGTTATGACTTACAGAGGTCGAGATCGAGGATGACTCGGGTGAAAGAAATTTTTGGACACAAGTTGTATTACACTCTATGGTTATAGGAGGATCATAAAATAATTGAGTGGTTATTCAAAGAGAATGTAGTGTACATGGAGAAGGAATTTGATCGGTTGCGTAGGAGTGTGGGTTACTCTTTATTCCCTTGGGTGTTGGTGTGCTAATGGGGCACAGGTCGTTTCGGTCCATTTGGTCGGTTAATTCGAGATTTGAGTAGAGTGGATGACTCTCGAGAATGGTTCCAATGGATTCAAGATTTATAAATATGGCTTGAAAACCGGGAGTTGCATTGAACGGTGTTGAGACTCGTGGCATCTTATATCATTGTGAATTATGCATTTCAGTATTAAGAAGGTGAGGGAAACAGTTTTAGTTTCACATAAAGTCTCTTCGGAGTAAGCATTTTTGGTTGTGGAACCTTTGGAATACATAAAAAGGGAATTCGGCGGCTAATAAGCCTTAGGGCAGCGGTATTCTATGCTAGAGTTCGTGGGGTAAGTTTTAGTTAAGGATAGTAGTGTTCTAATAAGGAAAAAGTAGCAATTTGAAGGCAATTTAGAAAGAACTTGGAGAAATAGGACCGCTTGGTAGTAGGTTGGGTTAGCACAGTAATGGGTATGATCGGTTCTTTGGGTACTTATGATGTAGCTAGTATCTACAGGTGTTTCATGGCAATGCTCTCGAATTTGGCAACCTGTGTGGCTTGGTGGAGTTAGAGGAATTCAGTTCAGATAGCTTGGTTATGTGCAAGTGCATTTCAAAGTGTTCATGATGGGTTCTACCATGGTTTGAATCGAATATTTTCTACCATTGTACGGAACGTGTTGTGTGTTATGATTTTCCCCTATAAAGAAGCAAGAAAGAGGTTTCTGACTAATAAGGTATGTAATTTGCTAGTGACTTAGAGTTGATAATGGAATTCTTATGCTTGTCACATGATGGCATAATAGATGTGGTGTGTTGTGCGGGAATAGGAATTACATGTACAAGGTCACAGTTTAGTTTTGAAGGGAAGCACATAAATTCTTAGGCAACATGAACGGTTTTTGACGACTAGGTAAATGATATTACTATCTGGTATAGCTTGATGAGAGTGTACATTTCAAAAGGGGCAGTGTGTTTTGATTTATGGGTACTTCGCTGGTATTGCGGCACTCTTATGGTTGATCGACTATTGATATTCACATTTTTGCCAGGTGGCAAGTATTTCTCGTGGGATGATTATGTATGAGAGAGGTGTTAGGCATTTGGGTGGTGGAGGTGGAATCAAATATGGTGATTCATGTGTTCTATGGAATTGGAGATTGGGAGTTCTTAGGAGCAGATTGTTTCATGGTTGTGGACTGTGAAGTTGTGGCCGAAGCTAGCCAGATGATAGAAGGTGTTATGATTCCATCATTGTGGACTTTCGGAGGTTGTTTATCTATTGGTGGCTGACCATAGTTGATTTGGGGCCAATTGGTAAGCCCAATTAGGATGTGTTTTCTACACCGAGCTAGATTGATTGGCTCCATACTGCTATTGTTGAAGGATGTGCCATTCGGTTGATGTGAAGCTTATTCGTGTTCTGAAATGATCTGTGAGTTACTCTTCTATGCGACGAGGAGTTATGATTCGTTGGTTATATGCACATAAGGTGCGGTTCTATTGTGGCCTTATAGTTGAATTTGAGCGAAAATAGTATTGGATATTGCTTGGCTAATGACGTATTGGTCATGTTCTTTCGGGTTTTATGTGGCATGGTGTCGTTTGCTTCTCCGTGGTTATGGTAATGCACTTTGGGTACTTAATGTCGAATTGCGCATGGTTATTGATTTTAGCAGGGTGGCTTGAGGTGTTTCATATGGACCAGTATTTGGATAGGGTCGCGTATTGTAGCAGAGTTATGTGGAAATATGATCCCTCATGTAAGATTTGTGTGTTATGGTTCTGTGGTGTGTGATGGGTTCTTAGCATTGCGTCGGGGTGGTACTCGTCGAGCTTGCAGAACGGTTCTCCTATTTGGGTCATTGTTACGATTGGGTACATCTGGAATGTTGCTATCTGGTGCACAGATTGCACGGGTTGTAGCTTTAGATTGGATTGATGTGTCATGTCATTAGAGTGGTCGTGTTGGATGAGACGAGGTCATTGGGCCTAGAATGGATGCTATCATATTTGATTGTGGTATAATTGGGAGGATAATATCGAAAGTCGGCTTTGAAATTGGCTATAGTTCTTGTACAAGGAATGGGAGCTCCATGACCTGTTGGTCTAATAAATAGTTATGAATTTGGTATGTTTCTTTCATCATCCGCAGTGCACGAAGGTTTTGAAATGAGGTTTTGTCTGATATAGGCTATTACCGGGACTGGGTTGATTTGAGTAGATACCGTGATTGGAAATTATTGCTTTGAGCAGTCGAGCTATGCGGTATTTGAATTTGAGTATTTGAGTTATGGTTACGACTTTTGGTACAGATTGTTCAGACTTATACGGTATGTAGATGAAAACTTCTCATCTTATAGGAAATTTTGGATGTTGGAAATTTGATTCGAAGGCTTGTGGGTTAGGTTGAATTTAGAAATTTCAGTTATGTTGTGCTATCGGACCTGTAAGGGATAGGGTGACGTGGGATCACCCCCGAGTATGTGCATGGGAAAGTTACACAGCAATTTGCTGGCTTTTGGAACAACTCTGGGCACGTTCGAGGACGAACGTATGTTTAAGTAGGGAGGATGTAACGACCCGACCGGTCGTTTTGAACATTTGCACTTCGCTCGGTTGTTTGAGGGCATGAGTATCTCCGTATGATATACTTTGACTTGTGTAAATTGTCGGTTTTGGGTCGCAGGTATTTCAGAATCGAATTGGAAGAAAGTATTTCATTGTTGAAGCTTTAAATTGGGAGGGTTGACCAAAATTTGACTCTTTAGCATTTGACCTCGAATTGGAATTCTGATGGTTCCGCTAGCTCCGTAAGGTAATTTTGGACTTAGGAGTGCGTCCGGAATGTGATTTGGAGGTCCATGGTAGAATTAGGCTTGAATTGGTGAAATTGGAAATTTGGCGATTTCGGTCGGCAGTGAAAAATTTGATATCGGGATCGGAATGGAATTCCGGAAGTTGGAGTATGTTCGCAGTGTCATTTGTGATGTAGTGTAAAATATGAGGTCATTCAGACGTGGTTTGGTTGGTTTCGGCACCGGTTGCCGAATTTGGAAATTTAGAAATTCTTAGGCTTGAATCCGAGGGTAATTTGATGATTTGATGTTGTTTTGAGTGATTCGAAGGTTCGACTAAGTTGGTATGTTGATATATGACTTGTTGGTATTTTTGGTTGAGGTCCGGAGGGCCTCAGGGTGATTCCGAGTGGTTAACAGATTTGTCGAAGTTGGAAATTTACAGCTGGAGCTACTGCTTCTGCTATTTCTGCACCTGCGGAAGGAAGAGTCGCAGGTGCGAGGCCGCTGGTGCGCGTGGGGAGTGCGCAGGTGCGGGCAATGCTGGGCTTGGCAGGTTGCGCAGGTGCGAGTTAGAGGTCGCATCTGCGAGCCCGCAGGTGCGAAACCTAGGGCGCAGATGCGGAAAGGGGGATGTTGGGCAGGCTTCGCAGAAGTATAGGAAACGCGCAGGAGCGCCTTCGCAGGTGCGGTTTTGGGCCGCAGATGCGGAAGATGGGCTCCTAAGTGAGTTCTGCACCTGCGATGGATTTTTCCGCAGGTGCGGTGGCGCAGAAGCGTGAAAGTTTCCGCAGGTGCGAAAAACCTGGGCAGAAACCATAAATAGAACCCTTCGCGAATTTGGTTCATTTCCACCATTTTCAAGTCGGTTTTTGGAGCTTTTGGAGGGATGTTTGAAGGGTGATTCAAGGGCTATCAGTGAGGTAAGGTTCTTGAGCCCTAATACTCGTATATATGGTGATTTTCCGTTGTCTAATCATTGTAATTAGTAAAAAGGAGGGGTTAGGGCTTGGAAATTTTATAGCGTAATTTAAGGATTTGAAAGACCAAACGATGTCGGATTTTGATGAATTTGGTATGGTTAGAATCGTGAGTGAATGAGCTTTCTAGTTTTGTGAATTTTGTCGGATTTTGTGACGTGGGCCCGGGGGCCGGGTTTGAGCCAATTTCGGGTTTTGGTCTAATTTTGTAGCTTTTCTTGTGGAATTGATCCCGTTAGCTCGTATTGATGGTATTGTACTGATTGTGAATAGATTTGGAGCATTTGGAGGCCGAGTCCAGAGGCAAAAGCCTAGCGGGGTAGAGATTTGACCGGTTTGAGGTAAGTAATGATTGTTAATCTATTCCTGAGGGTACGAAACCCCGGAGTTTGTATCATTCTACTATTTTGAGGTGACGCACATGGCAGGTGACGGGTATGTGGGCGTGCACCGTTGGGGATTTGTGACTTGGTCCGTCCCGTAGCAACTGTAAAGTTGCATATTTTCTTGAAACTATATGATACTTATATGTTTTAGAAAGAGTTTCTATAAATTGGGCTGAATACCATGTTTGGGCCTTGCGCTAGTGCTGTTTGGACCCTTAGGGGCTTTTTCTTACTATCCTCTCATTGTCTTCGATTGAAAATCTATAACTCAGTTTTATGACTCTATTTTGATGCATATAAATGTTTTGGGCCGAATGCCCTGTTTTACTGAAATGCCTGAGTGGCTTGAGAGATTTATGACTGAGTGAGGACGAGGGCCTGATTTGTGAGGATATTTATGGGATTGGGCTGCACGCCGCAGCATGTTGATATCGGCCGAGGGACTGATTGTGAGGATGAGTGTGGATCGGGGCTGCCCGCCTGCAACATACTTTATTATTATAGCACGTGAGTTGTCCGTGCAGATTATAGCGCTTGGGCTGAAGGAGCCCCTCCGAAGTCTGTACACACCCCTAGTGAGCGCAGGTACCTACTGAGTGCGAGTGCCGAGTGCTGAGTGACTGGGAGACATGAGTGATAGTGAGGTATGCCCGAGTGGCAAGAGTGATTGTGAGGTATGCCCGAGTAGCAAGAGTGATTTTGAGGTATGCCCGAGTGGCACGAGTGACTGTGAGGTTTGCCCGAGGGGCTATTTATGATTTCATCATTTTTGCCCACCTTTGCATTTTTCCTCTGTTTGAAAACTGTTGAAAAATATGTTTAAATGATTTTTACTGGAACAGGGTTTAAACGAGATGTTTTGATTCAAATCCTGATTTTAAAAGCATGTGGTATTTTACTGAGATTTCCTAATATGAACGTTATATGCTTTATTGCTCGTCACTACTGCTTAATTTTTATTTATTGTTGTTACTTACTGAGTTGGCGTACTCACGTAACTCCCTGCACCTTGTGTGCAGATCCAGGTGTAGCTGGACATGGAAGAGGTTGCTGATTGTTCTGATTGCATATTTTCCCGGGGATAGCAAGGTAGCTGCCTAGCGATCGCAGACCTGCTCTTCTCCCTCTTATCTTCCTCTAGTTGTATTTAGCTATTTTCCAAGCTGAGTTAGCCTTGATATTGTTAGACAGATTGTAGTAGATGCTTATGACTAGTGACACCCTGATGTCGGGCTTTTCCTTCCACACTTTTATTTTGATTGAAACTCCTTTACGAAGGTCTTTATGTTAAATAATATTGAAATTATCTTTGAAATGAAAATATCGGTTTATTTTGGAAATGAGTCGGCTTGCCTAGTTCCACGATAGGCGTCATCACGACAGGAGTTAGTTTGGGTCGTGACAACAATGAATATGTTGTACGAGTAGGTTGTACGCTGCAACAGAAATTGATGGAAATAATAATTGGTTATGACTGCTGAATTGGCTTCAACTGTTAAAATGAGTTACCTGATTTATTTCTATTATTGTTGTTATTACTATTATTGCCTACAGGTTATTGTAAGTGACCTGTCTTAGCCTCGTCACTACTTTGTCGAGGTTAGGCTTGGCATTTACTAGTACATGGGATCGGTTGTATTGATACTACACTCTGCAGTTCTTGTGCAGATTTCGGAGTTGGTCCCAGCGGCGTACCATAGACTTGCTCGGATTTCCGCTACCCATAGGAAACTTGAGGTATAACTGCACGACGTCCGCAGTTCTGAAGTCCCCATCTACTTTACTTTAGCTGTGTGTTTGTTTTCAGACAGCTTTATTTTATTGAGACCTTTATTTGTATTATTCTAGAAGCTTGTGCACTTGTGACACCAATTCTGGGATGGTATTTAGACACCGTTATTTTTATGGATTATTCATTACATTTCAGACTTTACTTCCGCATTTGGTTCTTTGTTATTAAAAAATTTAATAATTGTTTTAAAATGGATAATATTATTCTAACGTTGGCTTGCCTAGCAAGTGAAATGTTAGGCGCCATCACGGTCCGAAGGTGAGAATTTCGGGTCATAACAAAAACGATATCACAATATAATGTATGTCCCTCGTCCTCGCCTGCACGGAAACACCCTCCGTGCCATGAATATATGATAATATAAAAATAGTTGCACGGCATCACCCTTCGTGCTTTTACTCTCATCCTCACCTGATAATATAAATGAAATAGCACAGCATCACCCTTCATGCTTTATACTCTCAATGGCACGGCATCACCCTTCGTGCTTTACACTCTCAAATGGCACGGCATCACCCTTCGTGCTTTACACTCTTAAATAGCAAGCATTACCCTTCGTGCTTTACACTCTCAAATGGCACGACATCACCCTTCGTGCTTTACACTATCAAATGGCATGGCATTACCCTTGCTTTACACTCTCAAATGGCACGGCATCACCCTTCATGCTTTACACTCTTCCTTACCAAGCACATGTATATCATTAACAAGCAAGGTAGGAAATATAAATAACATCAAGGAGAGTGTTTAAACCACAACAAAATACAACAATTCATATCATAATTTTTCACTGACCACAACCAAATTCCAAGTATGTAGAAGAATCAATAAATTTCTCAACATATAGCCTAAGGCTCCACACAACGTATAATAAATCTCAAAACAATCAACAGAGATGAAAAATACTCAATATAGGGCAACACCTTCATTAATCCAAATTCTTGATAATTATATTAACTCCTCAATTTAAGCTTATTTAATAAATATTGCAGATAAGGATTCCATCATGAATTTAATTCCAAGAAAAATATCAAATCAACAAACACACGGAATTCACATAAAATTCAAGTGGCAATAACCCCAAATTATTATATAAAATACAAACTTGACAAATGAGGAACGAGGCGTAATAATTCAAGAATTTACTAATACCAACAATTATCTAATTTAATATATAAGAATGCCTAAAACTTTAACCAATAAAATTTGTACATATAAGCCCGAGTACGTACTCGTCACCTTGCGTACACGGCTTTTTACATTTCACAAATAGCACATAAGACTCGATGCCTAAGGGGTAATTCCCCCACTCGAGGTTAAGCAAGACACTTAACTTTTTGAAGTTATGCTGATATTCCGAAATCACCTTCTTGCTTGAATTGACCTCCGTACAGCTCAAATCTATCCAAATTAATTATACAAATTCATTAAAATCCATCGAAAGCAATTCCGGATAATAATACGCCGACTTAAAAAATTATTTCAAAAAGTCAATAAAAGTCAATGCGAGGCTAGCCTCTCGGAACCTGACATAATTTTCATGAAATACGAACACCCATTCCGATACGAGTTCAACCATATCAATTTTATCAAATTCCGATAACAACTCGACCTCCAAATCTTAAATTTTCATTTTTGGAAAAAAAAAATGAAAATCTTGATTTCTTCCATTTACATCCAAATTGAATGATGAATATAACCATAAATTCATGAAATATAATCACTTTCGGATGTAGAACACTTACCCCAGTCAAAGTCGTGAAGAAATTCTCAAAATTTCCCAAAATCCGAGCTCCAAAAATCCCAATCGAAAATGAAAAAAAATGACAGATTTTCAATCCTTAAGTATCTGCCCAGGATCGCATTTGCGAATGAACAGTGTTTTCGCATTTGCAGACAAAACTTCACATTTGCGAATAAACAGTGTTTTCGCATTTTGTGAATGGATAGTGTTTTTCGCATTTGCGGACAATGACTTCACATTTGCGAATGAATAGTATTTTCGCATTTGCGGACAAGACCCAAACTACTCCAAAATGATTCGAAACCACCCCGAAACTCATCTGGAACCTCCCGGACACAAACCATATATGTATTTCAATCATAAAATACGCTACGAACCTGCTCGGGCACTCAAAATACTAAAAAGAGGTCGTCTTGACACGATATTGATCATGGTCAAACTCCCAAATTTCTTAACTTTATAAGTCTCTCAACCAATGATCCAAAAATACAACTAATCCCTTCGGGACCCGTCAAATCATACCAACAAGTCCTATAAAATCATACGAACTTAGTCGAAACTTCAAATTATATCGAACAATGCTAGAACCACGAATCATACCCCCATTCAAGCTTAATAAAACTAAAAAATTCTAACTTCTACATTTAATGTCGAAACCTATCAAATCTCTTCCGGTTAACCTCAAATTTTGCACACCAGTCATAAATGACATAATGGACCTATACAAATTTTTAGAACTAGATTCCGACCCTGATATCAAAAAGTCAACTCCCCGGTCAAACTTCCCAAAAAAATCTATTTTCGCCATTTCAAGCCAAATTCCACTACGGACTTTCAAATAATTTTTCGGACATGCTCCTACATCAAAAATAACCATACGGAGCTATTGAAATCATCAAAATTTGAATCCGAGGTCGTTTGCTCAAAAGTCAAATCTCCAGTTAACTCTTTCCATTTATGCTTCTAAATAAAGATTGTTCTTTTAATTAAATTCTGAATCTTCAGTAAATCAAACTCGACCACACCCGTGGGTCATAATACATATTGTAAAGCTGCTCTAGACCTTAAGTCACTTAACGGGGCGTTAATTCTTAAAATGACAAGTCGAGTCATTACACCTAGCCCTCTTACGCTGACCCTCATCACGATCCTCGTATTGTTGTCATTTCTGATCCTCCAGATTCTGAGCATAAGCCTGGATGCGGGAAATATCCATACTATCGTTCATAGCAACCGTGGAACACTCATTAATCAGGTGCGGCCCAAGTCCTACCACAAACCGATGCACTCGGTCACTCATCTCAGCCACAATCGAGGGGGCATACCTCACTAAAAGAAAACCTTAAATTACATGGGGATTTTATCTGGGAACTTTTTCCGCCGATAATTCCTGCAAATTTTCATGCGAAAATCTTCTAATTCCTAGATTCTAGAATATTTACCTGCCAATTCGATTTTCTCAGGTAAATCCGCAAATAACTTTGGTGCCATTTAGCGCCAAAATATTACCTGGAGATTTATTTGCGAAAATAATCCCCCAAATATCATTTTCGTTGGTAATTTCGCAGGTAAACGATAAAAAATATAAAAAGATTATTTCCTTTGTTATTTCGTAGGAAGTTCCCCAGGTAATGTTACTTGTAGATTTAGTTGGGGGTTGTTTCATGGGGATTTACATGGGAATTATATTACCTAGGGAATTACCTTTAAATTTATTGTTACGATTTTAGCTGGGAATTATTTTATGGGGATTTACCTGGAGATGTGATTACCTATAGAGTTACTTGGGAATTATGTTGTTGTATATTAGTTGGAGATTTACCTGGAGAATTTATTACCTAGGGATTAACTTGGAGATTTTATTGCAATAATTTTAGCTGGGAATTATTCTTGAGTATTTACATGGGGATTTTATTTGATAGAAAATTAACTAGAAATTTTGTTGCTGCAATTTTAGCTTGAATTATTTCTTAAATATTTACTTGAGAATGTTTTTGGGGGTGCTAGAAATAATTTCTTGGAATTTACCTAAAAAGGTTATTACCTAAGAAATTAAATGAAGATTATTTGTGTGATTTTAGCCGAAAACATGTTTTTGCAAATTTACCTGGGTATTTCATTGGCATGGTTTTGACTGTGGATTTGTTCTTGAAAGTTATATGGGAATTTTATAGTTGTTTCTTTTGTTAAATATATATTGACTTGAAAATTTTATAGCCACATATTTAAGTTTGAAATTCTTTAAATACACTTTAAAAATATATTTGAAATATAGAAAAGAATAGTTTTTTAATTTAAAATATTTATTTTTTAAAACCTTACAAAAACACGATATGTAAAATTCTTCCTTCAGTATTGATTATATCTATTTTATATTTTATCGATTTATTTATAGGTAAATATAATTAAAATGTTAATCCTATATAAAGCGTAATCGCGTGAGATATGTTGGATTGAATATTACAAGTCATTGAGCATAATATGGCCGGTTATTATTTTTTCTAAAGAAATTTCATAGCAAAATAATTACCATAAAGCTAGTTATTTTACAAATTAAAATTTGATATGGTTGATATTAAAAGATATAATAAATATAATATCCTCAGAAAATATACTAAATTGTAAATAAGTGAACAATTAAAGTTCAATTTCTAAATAGAGAAATATAAGTTACATTTATAAAATATAACTACTTTTTATTAACTTTCTAACTAATTATGTGATATATATTCTGGATTGAATATTACAGGTCATTGAGTATAATATAACTGGTTATTATTTTTTGAACAAATTCATCAAAATAATTATCATAAATCTAGTTATTTTAAGAACTACAATGATATGATTGATATAAAAGAATATAACAAAGCTAATATCATTAGAAAATATACTAAATTGCGTATAAGTGAGCAATTTAAGTTTAATTTTTAAGCAGAAAAAATTAAGTTGTATTTATAAAATATAACTCATTTTATTAACTTTCTATCTTACATATCTTATTTTCTCCCATTTATAGTTAGAATGATGAAGCTTAAGTATCGAAACTTAAGTATCAAGTGATCTTATGTTTCTATTTTCCAACATCATCTCTTGATTAACTTTTAATATTATTGAAATAACATAATCTTGCATACGTTATCAAAATAGCAAAACAATTCTTACCAGTTACTTAACCAATGTAAGATTATGTTTAATTCCTGTTAGTTAATGTATTTTTTTATATAAAATAATTAATGTGTTATTTCAGGATTATAAATGAGTTTTAGAAAAAATAACTAAGAATATTTTTACATTAATCTGTAATCATAATTTTATTCACTTGAAATATTTTTTATTGATTTATGAAATCCTTATTTAATGCACTCTTTTTTTTTCTTAAAAAGAAAGAAAGAAAGAAATACTAAACGGGATAGATTAGTAAATAAATACTCCATGGGAAGAGAAGTAAAAATGGGAGTATCCTCGTGTCCCACATCGGCTGAAAGGTGTGAGTTTTTTCATCTTATAAGTTGAGCTTTGATGCCAACGAGTCCAACAGTTGTGGACTACACATGGTTTGGGCTTTTCATGTGCTATAAGCTTCTAAGTTAGGGATAACAAAAAATAAGTAAATATAGGAAGGGTATAGTTATTGCTCAATAATGAGATTTAATATTCTATATTTAGAATTAGAATTCAAAAAAATAATAATGATAATAATACTATGTCACGACCCAAATTAACCCTCCATAAGGTGTCGTGATGGCACCTAATCTTTACGACGAGGTAAGCCTAACGTTTGCGGAAAAAAATATAAAAAAAATACAATATTTTTAAGATAAACAGTATATTTTAAATAGCCAAGAGTAGTACGACTCGGCATACACAAAATAATTTTCCAAGACCCGGAATATCACTAAGTCACAAGCTGCTATAATCTATGTAGCTCTATACAATAATAATGTAGTAATGAATAAAAGGCCTAATCAAGTCATTCTCGAAAAAGAGTTACTCATACTTCATTTGGTACCAATAGACTTAACTATGTGCTTATGATTTGAAACAAGATTTTTGAAAGAAAATAGATACAGTTAGTGACTTTGAGACTTTTGAGTTGACTTTGGTAATCATCGAGTGGTTTATTGGACCATAGTGATCTTTAAACTTGAGTATGGTTGTTGTTGGCTCTCGATTCTATCCTCTTTTACGGTCTATTTGCGTGAGGGGTGAGATGATTTTTTGCTAGTCAAAGAATCCGTGCGAATGGTCTAGAACTTACTCCGAATGTGCTTCAAGGCGAAATCCTAAGTTTTGTTTGGTTTGAGAAATGATTGTAGGCTTTCCTTGGCCCGTTTGAGCTTTCTATTGCCAACCAATGTCGTTATACGTAGTCAAGCCCCTTTGGGCCTCTAGCCTTTCTCATTTGATAATCATGTTATAAGCCTTTACCCGTTTTGTCATGATCCTCTCTTAGCACTCGGATCTTCCTTAACACTCTTGTGAAATAAGTGAATTAAGGCATAAGTTTGGGGGGAGAGTTGAGGAATTTGAAAGAGGTATCAAGGCACCAAAAAAAGAAAATAAATGATCTCTATGAAAATAAGAGGCAAGAAAAGGAAAAAAGAAAAAGAAAAATGCAAAAAAAAAAAAAAAAAAAGTGACATGGTTGATGGGTTCAAAAAGAGGTAATGATCCCTAATATGAGCATCAAGGGAGAAAAAAATAAAATGAGCAAGAAAGAGAGATGTCAAATCTCTCTAGCTCCCAATAAAAAGAGAATGCCTCTAAGAATTGGAATTTGTGAGCCGAGAAATGAAAATGTGGAGTGCTTAAGGAATGGATGACTCACCATTGACTCGTTATAATGACATTTCACTTTGAGGAGGTGGGAACTAATCTATTTGTTTGAGGACAAGCAAAGACGTAAGTTTGGGGGAGTTGATAAGTGTGGATTTTGACCACTTATTAGTACCTGTTTACTTTTATTTTAGTCTGAAAGTGTTGATTTATGTTCCCAAAACTAATGAAAGTGTGCAACTTGCAGGAATGTTGAAAATTTGCTCTTATGAAGAAATCTGACTCAAAAAGGAGTACTCCGACTCACAAGGCAAGAAGGGGCGTAGCACACTAAAAGTGCGGTCGCAGAAACAAGTGCGGACCACAGAATAATTATCTTTGCGGCCGCAGAACTGATGTAGTATCCCAGAAGTAATTGAAGCAAAAGTGTGAACTGCATACAATATGTGCGGCTGCAAAACATGGTCCGCACTGACAAAAAGTCAAAAAGTTCGGAGAGTGTGCAAAATGACCAAGACTGAAGCCTTGCCTGAAGTGCGTACCTCACATGAATTGTCTGGCCGCATAAGTTGAATTGCAATCGCAGATCAAATTTTGCGGGTGCAGAATCCATTCCCTACAGACTCAAGCAATGTGCGGACCACACATGAAATTGTGCAGTCGCAGAATCTCCCGAGGGGTATTTTTATCAACGAACTTTGGGACACTATAAATAGACGGGAATCACATTTTTAGGTCAAGTTTTGAAGTTCTCTCAGCCGTAGCCGTTGTATTTTTCCATTTTAGGAAATTTGTGATCATTTTTGGGATAAAAATATCATAGTTTATCATTTTAATTTTATATTATGGGTTTAATTAGTATTTTTCTTTATTTTCCTTATTTTCTACTATGAGTAGCTAGACATTTACTAGGGTTGTAACTCAACCCTAGTATGTAAACTTTATGGGTATTTAATTTAATGCTTGTTGATTATTGGGTGTTTGTTATTTAGCCTTGTTCATGCTTTAATTTTAGAATTAATGGTTGCAAACATAGATTCATACCTTTTTGACTTGGTCTTTACTTGAGAAAAAATGGACTTAGTCTAGGAAAACTTGGCTAACAAGAAATTGGACTAGTTAAGGATTTGACTAGCCTAATTAAAGGGTTTGAACCAAAGATAGAGAAAATCCGACTTGAGCTCATACCAATTATTTAGCTTGATACTCATTTGGGCTTGAGAAAGCCAAATTGGGCAAAATCACTCTATGAACGAGATGTATGGAGTGGGTAACTTAGAATTGAGAGCTATAAAGCACCCCGATCAATAAAATAAGTGTTAACGTACTTAAACCATTAGGTGAACACCTAGGCGAAAGTTACATCCCTAGGCTTTTTACCTATTTGAAAACAACCAAAAATAATTAGTCAATTTCTAGTTTCATTTCTCTTATTGAGCATTGACAGTGTAGTTTATAGAAGTAATTTGCAAAACCAGGGAGATTGAAAGTGTATTTAAGTTGTTTCTTCTTCGTGTATCAAGTACACACTCTAACACCCATTGTTAGCTCCATATGTAAATAAACCCTGACTCATAATTGGGTACTATTCTTCCAACGACCTCTTTCACTCTTTGTTGAGTGTGGATTGGGAGTGGATCACGTAGCCTCATGCTATGGCGTTGGGGCGTTAGAAATTATTTCTTCGTTGTTGTAATAATATTTGGGGCATTGTGTATGTCGCCGTGGTAGATTTAGGGCATTGTGTATGCTGCAGTGGACTCGTTGGGGTGTTTGGTTAATTTTCTGCACTGCCGTTTATGACAAGTCCTTAGTGTAGATTGTGCTGAGACATGTAGTGTTGTTGTTGAATAATTGTTTGGACCTCATAGAATAATTATATGGTAAAAGAGTTTTTGTACATACTATTTTTGCGCTCGTTGTGTGATTGTATTTTCTAACACTTGTTCCAGGAGTATTTATAGTAGCGGGTCAAGGATCTTACTAGTTATATTTACGTATAACTCACTCCTTACCTGAATGTCCATGCAGATACTGTTGTTGAGGACGAGGCTAGTAGCTAACGAGTTTGTTGAGTGGGTTGTATTGCTGAGGTGAGGCGTCACATTATTCGTGGAGGCCACTATTTCACCTCTACCTATCTTATGTTTATTATTTATTTCAGGTTTGCATACCCGTCAGTTAAACTTTTATTACTCTTTTAGATACTCTGTTCTCTTAGTATGAATTTTGAGTTAGAGATTTATTAATTGAGTGCCCATTAGAATTTATAAATAAATTATGATTTTAGTTGGATAATTATTTCGTATTTAGTAATATTTAATGTGTTTGACTAGTACGTGTTTCCTCAATGCTTATATAAAAGATTGGGAGTACAAGAATTGGTTCGCCTAGCGGGTAGTGCTAGCTAGGTGTCAGTCACGTCTATGGGATAGCTTGGGACGTGACACTGACATTATTGAATGGTAAAAGTTAAGAGGGTAACATCATTTTTTCTACCAAAAAACAAAATAAACTTTTCTTTAGGTTTAGGATTACAAAAAAAGGACACATCTTAGTAAATTTAATGGATTGAAGTCCTTAAAGAATTAAGAAAAGTGTGCCATCTCTCAAGTAAAATGAATTATACAATCGAAAACCTTAAATGGGAGCCTTGGGCCATTTTACTATGGGAAAGATGATACTAACCTTCAATTTAAACAAAAACAATAATAAAAAAAGAAGGTTGAATTTGAACTGAGGCACTTAAGAGAAGAGCAGCAGAAGATTGTACTGTCACAAAAATGGAGTTTATTCTCCAAGCTTATGTATTTTTTATTTATTTGAGGACCGAGAAATCCATCTAGGAACAACTGCAGCCTTCGAAACTCAGGATAATGGGCCACCCCTTTACCATTCTTCACTTAAATACCAAGCTTAATTCGCGTGGCGCGGAGCTCAAACCTGTGATCTAAATCAGAAGTCCTGCAACCTTTTCCCACTTGAACCATGGCACTGTGTGCTCTCCTAGGTCATGTAGCTTATCAAAGGTTTTAAGAACTTTTAGTTAGTACTCTTTTCACTTGTACCTAACAAACAATATTGGCAATACAAGAAGGCTAAATGTACTAAATAAACAATATTGGCAAGAAAACAAAACAAAGATGATTAGAGGAAACAAATGGTAGGTGGGCGAATTGTATATGGTATACCGCAGGGGCATCATTGGATCAGACAGAAAAACTGGCTTGGAAGAAGCACATTGCTATATAGCAGTCAAGGATGTAAACAAAATCCATGAACTCAAAAACATGCATAAGAAACCTTCTCTCAAGGTAAGTGAAGCTCCAATGAGTGAATGACGTCGTGCGCCCTTGCAGTATGGCCCATTATTGGTTTTCCTTAGAGTTAAAAGTTCTCCCAGCAATACCAGACTAAAATTTGCAGGTAAAAGGATTGGATGAAATGATCTATTTCTTCTTCCTTTTGTCATATATAAAGAACACAACAAAGGCAGCTGCAATTCCTGCAGTAATAAACAAGATATGGTCAGAGCACTGGACATGGGATCCCGGCTTCCATTGTTTGGAGTGCTATTTGCATCAGCTCTGAAGAGAAACAAAAAACGCAGGTGATATGGATGTGTGTGTGTGTGTGTGTGTGTGGGGGGGGGGGGGGGGGGGGATAGAAAAGAGAATGCATACCAATGACGAACAAACTCCATGGTGAAATGGTGCCAAGGATGCTTAGAATTAATAGAGAGAAAACCACCTATTGCACCAACCAGATGAAAGATTTCACAATTTAATAGATGAAATGCCAGTTCACAACATGATGCAAATAGAGCTACTCCTACTACTTTTGGCCAACAGAATGCCTAGATTTCCCATGTTGTCTGGATTCAGCTTTCGTCAGGATTGAGGTGTTTATTCTGTATCATTTCACTTGGTCTTTCAGCGGCTAGTAATCATCCATTAATGATATAAAACATTACTTCTGATATATAGCAAGTGGTGGATTACATCTCCATGGACATGGCCAACCCATCATAGTCGATCTCAAGTAATTGGGGATTGAGGGGTTAGTTGATTGATCAATTAATATTTTGATTGAGAAAGTATCGCTGCTATTGTTTGAATTTACATTATTATATGAATTTGAATTCTTGAAACTTATCAGAAAAGGCATGCCTACTCAATTCATAACCATATGAGAAAACGACCATGGCTTTGCATTACCTTCTGAAACTAAATAGTAAGGTGTCATTATCAAATTTTTACTCTCAGAAGAAATGGATTTTATGTATTAGAAATTACCATGAGGAAAAACATCCAAAGAGATGCAGATGATTTAGAAGGACCTTCCTTTCCAGGCCCATGTTCAGCTCTCAAATGTGGATAGGACTCAATTGTCCTCCGAAGGCCCTCCTGAAGAAAATAGAGTCACACCTTAAAACTACCACGAATTATGTAACAACAATAAAAGCAAAAATAATCAGCAGAAAATGATGGACCATAAATAGGTGAGGCCCCACAGCAAATGGTACTGGTTTTAATAGATCTAAGGTACAAATGTAACACACGAATATCAGTGTCTTATATGAAACATAGGTTGAAAGTCACATGTACAAAATATTTGACAGGAAGATATGCTCATTCCTGCAGTAATGATGTGGAAATTCAGAAAATCTTCTGGCATTTAATATCAAAGGCAAATTATACATTTTCGCAGAAAATAGTTTACCATATTTTTATCACATGAAAAGATCCACAAAGAAGTTGCAAAGAGAGAAAGCAATGCAGAAAAGACCATAACAATACCTAAAAAAGTTGGGAGTATCTGAGAGAGACATGGTATGGCTAAACAATGGTATGAGGAATTATCAGATAGAAGCAATTGATTGAATGCAATGTAAATACAGAACCTGAAGTGAGATAATAGGTGTGTATCCTATTCGATCACTTGCTTTTGAACAACTAAATGTTCTGCTACGGGACAGGAGTCTGATTCTTGAAGGAGTCAACTGTGGGACCTTCATTCCATAAGGAGCTAACAGCTTATAACTAAGCTCCACCAAATGCGCAATTGGCATCATAACAGATGCAGGAATCTTAATATTTGGCCTGCAATACTACTAAAATCAGGAATATACACACATACAAAATACTCAGCAATAGGTAAACGGGATAGGAAGACAAATGTTATCTAGTTGACTATTAGGCAAACAATAATTGTTTTTGTTTGATCTGGTAAACCCAATCCCCCCTGCCGAAAACCCTGGCCCAGTAGTCGACCGTTTCCCTTTCTTTGCTCCCTCGGTGACTCAGAACTGCCAATTTATAGTTGGAGCCTGGAGATGGAGGACCCTTTCTCTTCTTAGAAAGAAGACATGAGATATATGACACTTATGTATTAGTTGACAAATGCTGTTCTATATATCAGATGTCTCTGAAAATACCAGTGGTCAAAAATTACACGGCCTCAACTGGCTAGGAATTATATAAGGGTTGGTCTACGGTTACAAACTCACCAGAGGACACCCCCCCCCCCCCACCTCCTGGACCCTCTCTCAATCATACAAACATTTAGACCCATTAACATAGCTCTTCTGATGAGCAAGCTAAAGATTTGTCAAGTTTGATAATCAACATCAACCCTAAATTGAATGAAAATTCTGTATAAACTTATCCATCCAGGGCGGAGAAAGGCAAAAAACATTAAGGATTATATGGAATGCTTTTCTTTATCTATACTTGAGAAACAAAGTTTCCTCACCCCTAACTCATTAAACCGACGTCAAAGGTTTCCAACAAGTACCTTTTTTAATTGTAATTTGATGAGGGTACAGGATAAACTCAAAACCTTGATGATATTTTGTTTAATGAAGTTTCTCACTAGTTTTTCTTTGTCACCAAGGACATCCTTTTCTCCATCTATGAACTTGAACCTTTCGAGTAATCAAATTCTTTTTCAGAATTACAATAAAGTGTGTAACAATTCTAGTTCCAACATTAGGAGGAACAAACCTGTAAAAAAATTTAGAATATTTTTCACCATAAGACAATCAAGGTAGATATTTCAGGAGAAGAGGAAACACATGATTGTAAAAGGAATAACTGGGTGCCAAAAAAAATAATTCAGGGTAAAGAACTTCAAATGAGAATACCTGTCATAGCCAAGACCTTCAAGAATAAGTGAGACAAACTCCCAAAACTTAATGGGCTCCATGTTCGTGACAAAATATGCCTGCAAACACCATTTGTTGATCTAAGAATTATCTAAACAAAGCTCACATTCAAGAATTAATAAATCCCATATTAAGCTTTTCTCTTTTTTCACAGAGGCACCATGACATGTAAGCAAATAGCATAATCATATGCTTTATGCATGTTATAATTTAATCATTTTGACATCTAACTTTATTCCACACCCCCATCCCCAGATGTATAATAGCAAAAACCAATTTGGAGAGAGTGGGGAAAATAAAATTTTGCTTTCAGACTAGCAAAAGAAAATGAAAACAAGAAAGGTGTCCCCTTTTTGAATGCTTGGTGTAACATTAAATTGAAGAGAGAAGATGAAACAAAATTATGACTACGCACAAGGGTTGAGTTCCCTGACCAGCAAACGAATAGGAAGACCGGCGAGGTGGCTCTTATTTTATTGTTTGCTGTACAATTATGGGTCCAAATACAATGGATGCACAAGTATGCCCCTCCTGGTTATTGCCATAAAAAAAATTTACCAACAGATTTTTTCGATAAGTCTATATAACCTGCTAAATATGAAGATTGTACTAATTAGCGTTCAGGGTATGATTTCAAGAGAAAGGGAGAAAACGGGGGGAAATTACTAACAGAGAAACAAAAACTAATTTAAGGCCACACAACAGCTGGTAACCTTAAATTGTTAAAAACCCTCGAGAATTTAGCTTTTCGTGGAATTGTAAGTTCCTATGTTGCGCAGACTCTCCAAAATGCTGCCACACCCATGTTGAATCCTCCAAAAGTTCACTACTTTTGAAGGATCCGATATGCACCCGGCGACATTTTTGAAGAGTCCGAGCAACATAGAATTCGTAACTAGCTAAGAGATATCTTGTTTACACAAGCATACAAGTGGAACTTCAAAACTAAGGAGAACCTAAATGAAATTAATGAGTTTCACCCAATCAATAGAGTTCTGGTATGCAGTGTAAGTGTATGCATATAGCTCAAGCATTTTTGCTGCATGAGATCCAGTCATCAGGTTGATCACTTTTTTGCAAACATATCTCAATCATGTGGGATGGATACAAGAAACATACGAGACTTGAATGGAAACTCAAAAATTTCCATTGAATTGCATATTATGGATCTTTCCATGCATTAAGGCCACTACTTAAACAATTTCGAAGAACAGAAATGCAACTGATATTAAAGCATAAGGCACAGGTCCGATACCGTATAGTTGCTTGCTAAGATTTTTCAAAAATTACAGAATATGGAAAAACAAAGAAACATTACATTCCCAGCAGCTTTCTCTGCAACTGCTCCTCCTGATGCTAGAGCTCGTTCTGCACACACATGAGCATGTGCTACATTCTCCACGTAAGTGAAATCATACATGTTGTTGCCATCACCAATAATGAACTGTATAAGAATTAGAGAATTAAAGCTAAAAGTCAACCATATAATGAAAAGATGGTAGAATGCATCTGCAATTTGCCACTCTTCAACTCCTTTAAGTAGGTTAATTTGCCATAGAGAATGCCAATAATAATAAGTGACATGGAAGAGAATATACAAATCACTTGTTAAGTTCCTCAAGATAGATCTAATCAATGCTATACAAGCTTCCAACTATTACAACAGTAAATCTGACCTATTATATATGTCTAGTTTCGGATGTAAAGGCTTGCATATAACACGAATGTGATGCGGACTGAAAAGATGCACGAGTAACCAAAATGAGGCTCTAAAATCACCTTTGATTTTCCTGCCTTTGCAGCTGCAACTAGTGAAGGAACGAGCAGCCTATCACCAGGGCCAAAAAGACTGCTAGGTCTAATGCAGCATGTCAGCAGCCCTTTGGTACCATTTGACTTGATAACAAGTGCCTCTCCTTCAGCTTTGGTTGCAGAGTAGGAATCATTATGCTGAAAAATTCTGTCAGTTATACGAGGATTTATTTTTCACTTGGATGGAGTATACAGCAGAGGAAGGCACTACCTTAGCAGGATATGGCAGTGATTCATCCCCATTTAGAATTCCATGAACTCCATCAAACACCACACTGGGAGAGCTGGTGTAAATAAGTCTTTTCACTTTCAGCTCAATGCAAGCATCAATTATATTCTGGGTTCCTTCACGTATATTTATGCAATTAAAAAGAGAGAGAGATAAAAATTTCATGTAAAGACAGACAATAAAAGAGCATTAAGAAGTTCTGACAATAGAACTGCTGCCGTAACTTCAGAAAGATCATTTTTCTTCTTAAAATATTTTTTAAAGCTTTCCCATTACCTTGCACATTAACTGAATAGTGGAGCTGGTGGTTGTTGATTGATGAATCTGGAGCAGCCATGTGGAAGACAACCTCAGCTCCTTCACAAGCTGCAAATATCAAATGAATAAAGTTAAGACACAACAACGTAATAAAATGGGCCATCTCCTATATCACATGGACTCGGGCATAAATGCTGGCCGATAAGTATCTGGTACAGGTATAGGTAGGGTACGTCAAGTTTTTAGCGAGTTTCTAGTGTATCTTGAAAGATACATATACGTGAAATTACAGTGGCAGAAGCAGGATTTTCACCAAGGGGATTCAAGAATTTAAAATAAAAATAAAAATGAAGGAATTAAGGGGATTCAATAGCTAATATATATATACAAAAAACCTTTTAACCTTATATATATAGTGCAATTTTTCGGCGGTTGGACCCCTTTCCGCCACCTTGGCTCCGCCCATGCATATATCCGAGTTACATTTATTTAGCATGGATACTTGGAGCAAACGAGTACTCCATGCAACATAAGTAATTTCAGATGCTAAAGTCAAAAAGATAAGTTTTGATAAAATAGCTAGGATGACTCGGCAAAAGTACATCTGATACAAGGCTTACTTTATATAAAACAATTGGAACATAAGAAATCACCTAATTGATTCCACATTAGAGCTGAAAACAGATGGACTTTTAATTGATAAACTAAAGCTGGAAGAACTAGTAACCTCCTCCAAACATTTTAGACATGGTAAAAGAAGAAAGTACTAGTAAATAAGTAACCAATATAAAACCAAAACAACCACATTCAAGAATCAAAAGTTCTGGTTTTTGGGTGGAAAAAACAACTGCAAATTCACTAGAAAGAGCAATAAGACCATATTCAAGAACTAGTAACCTCCTCTAAACATTTTAATAGAAGAAATTACTACTTTAGAAGTTCTAATTTTTGGGTGTCAAAAACAAGAAAAGATTCAGTAGAAAAATTAGCAAATCAAGAAAGAACCTTTGAGGACTTGGGATTTGTTACGAAGATCCATGGATACATATACAGCACGGCCTGATTGGAGGGCTTGACCAAGTATACCCTTTTCCTCAGTCGGGTCAAGTTTAATGGACGGACCCAAATCAGCAATGCGGACATGATAGATTTCATAACGAATCAGCATTTCCACTAAATGCCGAGCAGCAAAGCCTCTTCCACCAGTCACCACACACCATTTCTCTTCTTCTCCTTCCCCCATTTACAACAACAATACGGTAAAATGTACAATGCCCAGCAGTTCGGTTGTAGGAGATTCTTGAAGGTGAAGTGGGCGATCCAAATAGAGGAGATTTCCTCTGCTGTATTTTGATTGTACACTTGTCCTGTCGCATAGTTCTTTTTAATTTTTTTGTCTAGGAAAGAAAGTAGAAAGATGGGCATTACTCTTTTGCTTCCATTTAGTGGGCTTCTGGACATATGAATGGTAAAATTTAAAAAAATTGAATTTTTTTTTAACTGAAAATATATTTAAAAATTAGAGTTGTGTTTGGACATGAATATAATTTTGGGTTGTATTTAAATTTTTGTGAGTAATTGAAGATTTTGAAAAATAATTTTTTGGAGTTTTTTAAATTTTTGAAAAATTTCAAAATTCATCTTCAGTGAAAAGTGAAAATTTTATGGCCAAACACTGATTTCGAAAAAAAAAAGTGAAAATTTTTCGAAAAAAAATTTTCTTATGTCCAAACGGGCTCTTAATATTAGGTAATTTTATTCACATCAATGTCACAAAATTAATTTTTTGTTATATTAAAGTAACTAAGTTTATCCATTAAAATCACATAACTTTACGGACTATAATAGCAAAATATCTTGATGAGTAGTTATTGTCATTATAGTAGATAAAGTTTAGAAAGAACTTATTTCCTTTTTAGTCTATTTTAAAAAGAGTGAATTCCTTTTAAATTTAAAAATAATTTAATTTTAAAAATTTTCTTTTACCCTTAGTGATATGATATATAGCCACACAAAATATCTACGGATTATTTTAGACCATAAATTTCAAAAGTATTCTCTTTTTTCTTAAATTCCGTATACAGTTAAATAGATTCAAACAAATTGAAATACGGAGAGTATTATATTGGTAAAGTTTAATTACTTTAATATAAAATTATAATCATAGTGGATAAAGTCTAATAACTTTACTGTTATAGTGGGTAAAGTTCAATTATTTTTTTATGATACAAATTATTTTATAACTCTTTTTTTACAGCGGATAAAGTTCAGTAATTATTCGCAAAATTAACCGGTATTTGTCAACCAAGTTGTGAATTGAAAGATTAGTCTGATATATAAATATTAAATACTACTTTGATATTTAATATTAGATAATTTTTAGAATTGTGAAAACTATAAAGATTTAAAAATATCAAGTGTTTTGGAATACATCCCAAAATGAGGGGAAAAATAGTCATACATATTGGAAGAGAGTGTTATGAACCAAAGAAGGTGATCAACTCATCAAAAGAATTAGAGTCTTAATTACAATTACACCCCCATCAAAACCTCCAAAGGGATCAAATTGTTACGTGATCAATTACAATCTTATTTTTAGTTTTATGATCTCAATCTCTTTTTTTTTTTTTTCACACATGAGAGATTTACTTTTATACATAAAAGATCTTGTTTTATACATAAGAGATCTCAAAAAGACACATTCTTAATTTCAATATTGTAAAAAGTCATGGATGCCCAATTCCTCCAAAAAGGTGGTAGGTGCAATGGTACTACAGACATAATTGGCTTAATGCCAAGCTTAGGTCTTTAGGCATGGGATATAAAAGAGCATGTGCCAAATTGCATGGCTAGAATTCATTGTTGAAGTAACATTTTTTGTGTTTAGGTGTTTGTCATAATTTTCTTATCATATTTGATTTTTCTATTTTATGAAGGAAAGGGCAACATATTTATCATAATTCGGTTTTCCTTTTCTTAGAAGGAATAATCTTTTTTCTTGGGGGAGAATGTTTGGACTTCTATAAATTAAGGATCCTTTCGTCTCATTCAGTAGCATCCACAATGTAGCCATATAGAGTTTGAGAGTCTTGTTTAGTGGGAGAATTTCTGGGCAAGTGTTAGCCTACCACTTGTGTTTTTCTCTTTGTTAGGTTATTCTCTCGATATTTTGTACTCTCTTTTATATAGTGGAATGCTTATAGCCGCCTGTGGATGTAGGTCACTTGAGCGAATCATGTTAACTGTTAGTGTCTCTTTTGATATATTTCTCTATTGTTATCTGATTTATCATCGTTCAAGATTTATTTTACTAGCTTTCCGGATGACACCTGATTATTTCAATCCTAACAAGTGGTATCAGAGTGGGGTTCAATACATGTTCATCTTGACGGGTTTAGTTTTAGCTGCAACCTATTTGACGGTAATCATGATTTTTGTCTGAGAAATTTGACCGTAATGCTACTCACGTTGAGACAAAATTTTACTGTAGAGATTTGGAGATGTGACTTGTTGATGTGAAGTAGGTGGATCAATTTTATTTTGTTAGAAAATTCAGGCCAAGGGGGAGAATTGTTAAGTGTTTATCCTGATTTTCTTACCATATTTTGTTTTCCTATCTCACAAAGGAATGAGCAATATATTTACCATAATTGAATTTTTCTTTTCTTAGAAGAAAATTATAAATCTCTCATATTTGGCTAGTTATTTTTCTTGGAGGAAAATATTTGGACTTCTATAAATTAAGGATCCTTCCTTCTCATTCAGTATCATTCATATTGTAGCCATATGGGGGTTGAGACTCTTGTTTAGGAATAGAATTTTGGGACACGTATTAGTCTGCCACTTGTGTTTACCTCTTTGTGAGGTTGTTCTCTCGATATTTTTGTATTCTCTTTTATATAGTGGATTGCTCATCTCCACATCTGAATGTAGGTCAATTGATCGAACCATGTCAACTATTTATGTCTCTTTTGTTATATTTTTCTTTTGTTATCCGATTTATCGTTCCCGCAGTGTGGAATAATACTGGGTATGTTGTTGTTATCTGATTTATTATCGTTCAAAATTTGATTTAGTAACTTCTGAACTACACATGATTATTTCGACCCTGACACAAGACTCTTTTCATCTATAAAAAAGGACAATTCTTTTATGACACAGAACCAATAGAAGCATCACAAAGAGTTTAAGAAGAAAATATATAATTTGTGAGAAAATAATGGAACATCTAAATCAAGAGGAGATGGTTTCTTCGGATGTATAGCCGTGTCTTGGGTCTCTAGTCTCTTGAGTATTTTACTCGAAATTACATAGTATAAATTCTTTCACTATAATAACATTATTTTGCTCATTTCATATGGTGATTTTTCTCTTATTCCTTACTGTCATGATTAAGCAGAGAGCAATTTCAATATTTACCAATAAGTATAATGTAGAAAACAATTTGAATTGTTCAAGTCCATTTTAAGAAAAACATCTTTCTACATGCTTTTTCTAAATTCTCGAAATGATTTCATTTTTACCACCAAGTACAATATTAGTCCCCGTTTGGCTATAGATATTGCCAAATTTTTTCCATTTTTTTGGCAAATACCTGTTTGTTTATATTTTCTCCATATTTTGACAAATTTCTAAATCTCAAAACCAGCTCAAGAGCTATTTTTGGCCCAAAATATTACCGTTTGATTTTTTAAAAATAAAATTCAAAAATTGCACCAAATTTTTGTATTTTATAAGAAGCCCACCTTCTGTTATTATGACCCAACTAATCCATACTTATCCATTTTTCCCTCATTAAACTCACGCGACTTTGCCCTTCTCCGTAAACAAAAGAAAATTCAACCAGACATTGCTATTTGAATCCAAGCAGACATTGTGGTTAAGTTAATGTTTGTCTTTTTGTGACCATATGTGGATCTTCTAGGGGTGACATGTTATTTGGACGATGTTTAAGTGCAGATATTTTGCAAATATGAAGGATAGAAAGAATCGAGAATAAGAATAAGGATTACAGTATCATTATTGTTGGATTTTATTGAGTAATTGAAAATTTTGTTGGAAAAAAATAAAGTGAATTGTAAGTTTTAAAGGTTTGGATTGAATTTAACCATGTTGGAATTTTAAGCTTGTGTAACTTAAAGAGGGTGAATGAGAAATGGAAGGAAAATGAAATATTTGAGTTTCCCTTGGCAAAAGGACATTGTCCCATATCGGAGGAAGAAAAGGCTTTTGATAGGTATATATATAATTGTTCTTCTTCTAGCTCTTAAAGAGTTAAGAAGAAGGCAAGCCTCGCGTCGTCGTCGTCGTCGCTCGCTCGGCTTCGGCTTCGGATTTTAAATACATTTTTTCGCAATATTTCAAACAGCTCTGTTCCAACAGTTGCAAACCTTTTCAGAAACAATACCAGCAACTCTATAAATAGAGTTTGAATCCCAGAATCTTTCCTTACGAAATTTTCTGAGCTTCTTCTTCTTCACAAAAATTTCAGTGTGTTTTACAGCCTTCGAGTGGCTCGCTGTTCACCGGCGTTTTGGTACCAACACTCCGGTGAGTTAAATCGTTCTATCCTGGGAGGATATATTCCAGCACCTCGGGTACTTGAGGGGAATAATTTCCTTAAGAACACACTATATATTCAGTGGGCTCGATTTATTCCTATATTATTTTTTTCAGAATCTATTTCGTTAAACAAGTATTACTAACTTTCTGTTTTGTTTTTCCAGAAAGTTTAATTGTTTATTACAGCAATACAGTATTATAACATTCTTAAGAAAATTAATTTATTATATTCTATATTTTATTTGTGGAGATTAAAACCTGTGTGATTTTCTACTCCTTCTAAATTTTACTATTCTGATTTGAAGATATAGAAAACTTCATCAGAGTATTGAAATTCATAAAACGATTTGAAGAACATAAAAACTTCATCGTTTTTCTGTGAAACGGTATATAAAAACTTCGGTTTTATTTATTATACATTCTATTTTTGTTAATACCAGTATTGTTTACTGTTCTGATTTTACCATTAATTGAACTCTTATGTTGTTTACAGTGAGAAATGGTAATTGATAACGGAAATTCTTCTGCGACTATTGCGGCAACGACGATAGCCTCGTCAAGCCGGACTGCTGTTCCACCGGTAGAGAAACCGGGGAAATTTTCCGGAGCCAACTTCAAAGGATGGCAGCAAAGGGTGTTCTTCTGGCTTACCACACTTGGTATGCAGAAATTCACTAGTGAAGAACCTCCAGTGCTTGCTACGGACATGCCGGACAACGAAAAATTCATGATTGTTGAGGTGTGTAAGCAGGCAGATTTTCTTTGCAAAGGCTATATCTTAAGCGCTTTAGAGGATGACTTGTACAATGTGTACAGTGCGATGAATACTTCGAAAGAATTATGGGACGCACTTGAGAAGAAGTACAAGACTGAAGATGCATGCTTGAAGAAGTTCGTGATTGCCAAGTTTCTAGACTATAAAATGATAGACAATAAAATTGTTGGAACCCAAGTTCAGGAGCTTCAACTTATTTTTCATGACCTTATTACTGAAGGTATGGTCGTGAATTGAGCATTTCAAGTGGCTGCAATGATTGAAAAATTGCCTCCTTCGTGGAGAGATTTCAAGAACTATCTTAAGCACAAGCGCAAAGAAATGAAGTTGGAAGATCTTGTGATTCATCTCAAGATTGAGGAAGATAACAAAACATCCGAGAAGAAGTCTCGTGGAAATTCAACGATCATGGGAGCTAATATCGTTGAGGAGACTGCTCCAAAAAGTAAGAAGAGAAAGAGGTCTTCTGAACAGACTAAGGAGCAGAACAAAAAGAAATTCAAGGGCAGCTGCTACAATTGTGGAAAAATCGGTCACAAAGCCCCTGATTGTCGTCTCCCGAAAAAGTATAAGAAGAAGAGACAGACCAACATAGTGGAGAAGAATGATGACATTGATGATCTGTGTGCAATGCTTTCGGAATGCAACCTAGTTGGAAATCTGAAGGAGTGGTGGATTGACTCTGGAGCCACTCGACATGTTTGTGCTGTTAAGGAAGCATTTGCGACTTACTCTACTGCTGGTCCCGAAGAAGAGCTTTCCACGGGAAATACTGCAACAACCAAGATTGAAGGTTATGGGAAGATATTCCTGAAGATGACTTCCGGCAAGGTGTTAACGCTCAACAACGTTCTTCATGTTCCTACTATTAGGAAGAATTTAGTTTCTACTTCTTTGCTTGTTAAGAATGGATTCAAATGTATATTTGTTTCTGATAAATTTGTTGTAAGCAAGAATGAAATGTATATTGGAAAGGGCTACCTCACAGAGGGCCTCTTCAAACTAAATGTAATGGTTGTTGACAGTATGAATAAAATTGCAGCTTCTTCTTATTTATTGGAGTCAAATGATTTATGGCATATTCGTTTAGGACATGTCAATTACAAAACCTTGCGGAAGTTAATTAATTTAGAAGTGTTGCCTAAATTCGAGTGTAATAAATCAAAATGTCAAATATGTGTTGAGTCTAAGTTTGTAAAACATCCTTATAAGTCTGTTGAAACGAATTCAAATCCTTTAGACTTAATTCATACTGACATTTGTGATATGAGGCCGACACCATCTCGAGGTGGGAAAAAGTATTTTATTACTTTTATTGACGACTGCACTCGATATTGTTATGTTTATTTGCTTAATAGTAAGGATGAAGCAATTAAAGCATTTAAGCAATACAAGAATGAAGTAGAGAATCAATTGAATAAAAAGATCAAAATGATTAGAAGTAATAGGGGTGGAGAATATGAATTTCCATTTGCAGAAATATGTTCGGAATATGGAATTATCCATCAAACTACTGCACCTTACACACCTCAATCCAATGGAATTGCGAAAAGAAAAAATTGGACATTAAAGGAAATGATGAATTCTTTATTAATACGTTCCAGATTACCGCAGAGTTTGTGGGGCAAAGCTATCCTTACAGCTAACCGAATACTCAACAGAGTACCCCACAGCTAAACGCAATCTATTCCATATGAAAAATGAAAAGGAAGAAAACCCAACTTGAAATATTTCAAAGTGTGGGGTGTCTAGCAAAGGTACAAGTTCCTTTACCTAAAAGGGTTAAAATCGAACCAAAAACTGTTGATTGCGTTTTCATTGGATATGCTACAAACAGTAAAGCATGTCGGTTTTTGGTTCATAAATCCGATAATCCCGAAATTCATGTTAATACGGTAATGGAATCAGATAATGCTGAAATCTTTAAAAGCATCTATCCATATAAAACTGAATGTGAGTCGTTAAGTGAAAGACCTAAACGACCTCGGGAAGAACCAAAGGAAAACACTCCAAGTATAGAAGATCCAAGGCGTAGCAAACGTCAAAGAACATCTACTTTCTTTGGACCAGATTTTGTGACATTCTTGCTTGAAAATGAGCCTCAAACTTTTAAAGCAGCTATGTCATCTTCTGATTCAGCGTTTTGGAAAGAGGCAGTCCATAGAGAGATTCAATCAATTTTGGATAACCATACATGGGAATTGGTAGATCTTCCTCCGGGAAATAAGCCTTTAGGTTCGAAATGGATCTTTAAACGAAAAGTGAAAACTGATGGCACTATTGACAAATATAAGGCAAGACTTGTTGTCAAAGGTTATAGACAAAAGGAAGGCCTTGATTACTTTGACACTTACTCGCCAGTAACGAGGATAATATCTATTAGGGTGTTAGTGGCACTAGCTGCCATGTATGGTCTTGAAATCCATCAAATGGATATTAAAACAACTTTCTTAAATGGAGAATTAGAGGAAGAGATTTACATGGAACAACCTGAGGGCTTTGTGGTAACTAGTAAAGAAAAGAAAGTGTGCAAACTTGTTAAGTCGCTTTATGGACTTAAACAAGCACCCAAACAATGGCATGCCAAATTTGACCAAACAATATTGGCAAGTGGGTTTAAAATCAACGAGTGCGATAAATGTATTTACATTAAAAATACTCCAGGTCATGAAGTCATTGTTTTTTTATATGTTGATGACATGTTGATAATGAGCAAAAACATGGCAAATATAAATGCTACTAAACGCATGTTGGCTAGCAAATTCGATATGAAAGACTTAGGAGTTGCTGATGTGATCTTAGGAATCAGAATTCACAAGACTCCACAAGGTCTAGCATTATCACAGTCTCACTACATTGAAAAGGTACTTGACAAATTCAAGTATTTGGATTTCAAAATTGCCAAGACTTCAATTGACGTGAGTTATGCACTTCAAAAGAATGAAGGTGAAAGTGACTCACAACTGGATCATGCAAGAGTATTGGAAAGTTTGATATATATCATGAATTGTACACGACCAGATATAGCATGTGCTATTAGTAAACTGAGTCGGTTTACAAGTAATCCAAATCACATACATTTGATGGAAATGAAACGAGTTTTGGGGTATCTCAAACATACCCAAAATTACACTTTGCATTATAACAAATATCCCTCCGTGATCGAGAGATATAGTGATGCAAATTAGATCACTAGATCATCTGAAGTTAAATCCACGAGTGGATATGTTTTCACAATTGGGGGTGGAGCAGTGTCTTGGAAATTATCCAAACAAACGTGCATCGCCCGTTCTACAATAAAATCTGAATTCATAGCTTTAGATAAGGCCGGTGAAGAAGCTGAATGGCTCCGAAATTTCTTGGAAGATATTCCATTTTGGCCCAAACCTTTGGCACCTATTTGTATACATTGTGATAGTCAAGCGGCAATAGGCAGGGCAGGGAGCGTTATGTATAACGGAAAATCTCGTCATATACGACAGAGACACAATACCGTTAGACAACTACTCTCTAGTGGTGTTATCACAATTGACTACATAAAGTCAAGAGATAACGTGTCGGATCCACTTACAAAAGACCTATCTAGAGAGGCAGTTGAAAGATCATCAAAGGGAATGGGGTTAAGGTCTAGGACAAGTCATCATGACGGTAACTCTACCTAGCAGACTGGAGATCCCACGAACTAGGTTCAAAGAGATCAAACAAAGTTATGAATGACGGTTCAACATTGTCAAATAACTCAATCCATTCTCGTGATGAAGACAATATTCAGAAATCGAGGTAAAGCATTAAGGCTTTTTGATGAGTCAACAAAGCTTAAAGGTGTTTTAATGATTTGCTAAGTTTGGCAGGATATGACCAGATAATGTGTCTATAGGATTACACGTTTAGAAATCACATATGTGAGTACGAAGTGTAAGCCGTTTCAAGGGGAATGAAAGTAAAGGTCCTCTAAGCACTCATGAAACCAGGCGGTGTTCATGGCTGAAACGAACACAACCGTGAGAACCATAGATGGTTAAGGATTGATTGTGTGACTTATGTTGTCTAGGTATACAACAAAGCTCGACGGTTCAAAGATATCAAATCTACCGATTGACCGAGTATATCCGATATAAGTTCACTACGGAAAGTTCAAAGGGAAACCTACTTATCCAGATGCAATTAATTCTTGCATGTAAAACACACACGCGTCCGTGCATTCCTTTATTTTATAGCCATTCCCCATTCATGTGGGGGATTGTTGGGATTTTAAGCTTGTGTAGCTTAAAGAGGGTGAATGAGAAATGGAGAAAAAATAAAATATTTGAGTTTCCCTTGGCAAAGGGACATTGTCCCATATCGGAGGAAGAAAATACTTTTGATGGATATATATATAATTGCTCTTCTTCTAGATCTTAAAGAGTTAAGAAGAAGGCAAGCCTCGCACCGTCGTCGTCGCTCGCTCGGCTCGGCTTCGGCTTCGGATTCAGATTCGGATTTGGTCAAAGATCGATTGATTGATTAATCTTTTTGGATAAAATTTCTTTTAATTATTTAATTAATTAATTAAATAATTAACGAAAAATTCAATCCGGAATAACCCATGACCCGCGACCCGGTTCGGTCAGGCCCGTTTTCTTTTTCGGATTATTTTAAATACATTTTCCCGTAATATTTCAAACAACCGTGTTCCAACAGCCATGACTGTTTCTGAAAGGATCTTTCCTTACGAAATTTTTTGAGCTTCTTCTTCTTTTTCTTCTTCTTCTGCACAAAAATTCCAGTGTGTTTTACAGCCTTCGAGTGGCTCGCTGTTTACCGGCGTTTTGGTACCAACACTCCGGTGAGTTAAATCGTTCTATCCTGGGAGGATATATTCCAGCACCTCGGGTACTTGAGGGGAATAATTTCCTTAAGGACACACTGTGTATTCAGTGGGCTCGATTTATTCCTATACTGTTTTTTTTCCAGAATCTATTTCGTTAAACAAGTATTACTAACTTTCTGTTTTGTTTTTCCAAAAAGTTTAATTGTTTATTACAACAATACAGAATTATAACAAACCATTGGGAATTGTTTGAAATGTTATCTTAAGATTAAATATAAATTTTGGAATTGATTTGCACCAACTGGAAACAAAAAGGTATTGGTGAAAATAATCTGTCTGGATTTGCGAATAATATATACTAAAGTCCAGACGATTCGTTACTTGCGGCAAAAAAAGTCTTACCATTATTAGAGCTTTTGAGTATCCGTTAAAACTTGTGAACAATTTGTTTCAAAGTTATGTCACAATTTGCACGAAAGTCCGAACGATCAATGAGAATTTGTGGCAAGACAAGCCTTTATACATCCATCAAATCCAACAACTCATGTGACGATCCGTTATTAAGACTTAGGACCAAGTTCTGACCCGTAAATTATACTTTCGCAAACCTAATTTATAGGGGATGAAACGTCCCGTAAACAAAAGGTATTTTCATATATACTCATTTTTGGGGCCATCAATGAAGTTATACCTGCACAAAACTTTGTAAACTTTGAAGCCTTTTTGTTTGCAACAAAGAGTTGTAGTTCTTTCTCTTCTTTTTTTTTTGTTATTTTGTTGCTTGGTATAAATTATAACTTTTTTTTCTTCTTTTGTGAAGGTCAATGAATTGTCAAGAGCGTAGTGTTAAATGGTGTTAATACAAGTGGAAACTTGATTCAAACTTAAATGCATGTGTTTAGCATTTCTTAAGGAACTTTAACTTCAAGCATACTGTATGATTTCCCCCTAATTTTATCTACTCCACATATTTCTGGAAAGGAGCTGCCACTCTGCTTGTTTGATTAAAAAAAAAAGCCATAGAATTTACAAGAAACATTATGAAAAATTACAAGAGTGGTACTGGTATTTGTTTGAGAATTAATTAGATCTTAGATACATTTTTTGCAATTTCTTTTTCCTGAGTAATTTCCTATTTGATTGTGTAATCGGACTCAAGAGAGTTTCCTCAAATATATTTAATAATCACATTGTTACTTTTTCCAAAATTTTCATATTTTTTATATTTTGTCTTTCATTTTTTGTTTCCTCAGACCTGATATTTCAATTAATAAAATATTTTTTGATCCATTTGTTGTCTTATAAATGTTTTGTTTTATAATCATTTTGACAAATAGGCATACTTCTTATCTGGAAATGCTCTGATTATGTCCTAGAACCGTTGGTTCAGTCATATGTAAAACTTTTAGCAGCTAAGTCGATAAATATATTTACCCGTGCTTCTATATTGTTTTTCAATTTCAATGTGAATATTGAGTAATTTTGGTGCTAATTTTGTCATCGCAGTAGTTTCGCAGTAGTTCCGAGACAATTTTCGCAGAATTCATGACCAAATCATGGAGAATTTATTAAGGATTATTTCAAGGTGTGCTTTGGTGACTCAACAACAAACACCATGGAGAATTTATTAAATCAACATAAAAAATACGCATTCAGTGATAGCACGTGTCCAAGAATCTGTTTGGCAAAAGCCTTATGTATTTTTCGTTAGATTATTTTTTAATTATTTTCTACAAATAGGTGGTGCTTGAACAGTTCTTCTCGAGAATGCTACAACTTAGTCTTGATTAATGGAAGTCCAGATTGGACATTTCTTTGATGTATTCCAGGAAAATTTTCTGTATGCGAAAAGTTTGAGTTGGTTTTCTGGCATTTAAATATAAATATTTAAATAAACATGATTTATGTTAGACAACCAGTTTTTAATAGATATCACTGATGGTCACTAGGGTTACTTCAAATGCAATCACGGAGTCAAGCATCATATATCAATTTAATGATATTAGCTATCTAAGAAGCATCAACAAATAGTTAGAGCGCAAAAACAGTTGATTATCATTGATACTAGATCATGAGCAAAAGGAACAAAATAAAAAATCACATCCGGGTCACTGATTTGTCTAACTAGACTAGGAAGGTTTCAAGGCTGGGAAGGACCAGATTCTTGATTTCTGGCCTGAAGTAGCTTCAACATATCATGAAGAATACCTTCATTCTTTTCCTTCTCCTTTCCGAGCTCAGCTCTGAGAGTATCCCTCTCAATTTCTACTTCAGTCAGCCTCTTCTTTAGCCTCTCAATCTCAATATCCTTAGCCCCACTCTCTTGCACCAAGGCTTTCACTTTGTTGTTCACAGGCACCTTCTTGGATGGACCACGTTCTTTGGGAGCAGTGTGGACTTCATAGTCACATGCAATCAAGGTGTTGGCCCCAAAGTGGTCTTTGCTTGTACTAACATCCTATTTCTTTTGGGGTACCTTGAAGTGAGCAAGTACAACCGTGAGAATGAAACTATAGGGTATGGCATGAGTTTTGGTACTAGTTAGAATCCTATCAAGAAGCTGGATGATAAAACCAGGCCAATTGATCTGCCTCCCACTATCCAAGCATTCCATAAGGACTAGGCCCATAAAGGTGGCAATGTGCCTTCTTTCCTGCCTAGGAAATACAACCTTGTTAACAAATTCAAACAGCACTTTGTGGGCATGCCTCATCTCACTTTGTAAATAGTCTTGGGGTGAAGCTCTTCCTCATTGTCAGCAAACTTCCTTGTAATGGCAACTGAGGTAGAGAGGTTTTCTAGGCTTGGCCATTTTAATTTTTTATAATCATTGTACCCTTCAGTAAGTACTCCAAGAATCTCTCCCAATTCCTTGTTATCAAAGCTCACAGTCACCCCCTTCACCACACTAGGACTCTGCCATTTTTTATCTCACAATTTGCCATGAACTCCACAATCTCAGTTCTGGCAAGCTTTTCATCCATCTGAAGGACCATGTCCTTCCAACCCTGCATTTGTAGTTTTTCCAGCAGCATCACCATGCCTTCCTCCTCCAAGTCCCCGAGGAGTCTACCCTTCAAAATGATTCTTTTCCAAAACATGACCATCTTGTCCTGCTCTTCATCAGATTCCTCTTCTTCTTCACTTTCTTCTTTCTCCACTACTTTCATTTTTCTAAATTTCAAGGCAAACTTGGTTTTTTTCGCTAAGGTAAAAGGCTCTGCAGACTTTGTCTTTGAAGGAGACTTCTTTTTGGAAGTCTTTCTTTTCTTTTCCTTTGGAGTCACAACCCCCACCTCTTTTGTCTCCTCTTCATCATGAATGACCAGGTCCATCTCCTCAATTTCAACTGCCCCAACATGCTCTCTCCCTTTTTTCATTCCCATTGCAACAACCTTTCTTTTACTCTCTTCTAAGGCCTTTTCAAGTTCAGCCTCACTCTGCTTCTTCTAACTCCTTGTAGCTCTTCCTCTTGTAGGAGGAGTCTCTGCAGGGATAGAAGAGGCAGTCTTTCTCTTCTTGTTTGCCATAGCAGTTCCTGGGATTTTAACTCCTGAACTCTTCTTCCTTTTTGGATTGTAACTGTCATACACTCATTTTAACAGGTCTTCGAGGGGTTCCTGCATAGATGGAACGGGTTCTTGGAACCTCTTTCGCAACCTAACCAACCCCTCAACAACAGTTGCATCTCCAGACCCACTACCCCCTTTTTCTCTCAAATTCTCTTCCTCGTCAGCAACATCCTTATTCCACAACACCATAGCACCAGTCTCCTCAATCAATTTAGCAAAAGTAGGTGAAGATTCATCCACTCCTTCTTTTCCTTTTTCTATCACATCACATGCACCCTCACTCTCTTTTTCCTTTTATCTTTAGCACCAGTTTTCCCAGATTCAGTGGTTTCAACCTTAGCCATGGTTCCCACCAAAATAAACCTATTCTCCAAATTCTCAGCAACTTCAGAAATTTTCACAGATGTAATCTTAGAACCAGATATTACATGCTCTATTTCAGATGAAATAGTTTTTTCCCCCTTAGTTGCAGATTTAAATGATTATTCAGATTTTTGGGGTTCTTCTGCTCGACTTGCTTTTAACTTCTCATTAATTTTCTTGATGTGTTCTCCTCCAACGAATACCTTGCGAGCAATCATCTTGAACCTTCCTTTATTAGAGGTGGGTGTGGTTGAAGGTATTATAGATAGTGTGGGTGTAGTTTCCTTGGGTGGTGATGAGGGATTCTCAGAAGGGGTCGCCATTGGTGTGTTTGGATATGTGTGTAGAGAAGGTGAAAGAAGATAGGGAGAGTTGTTTGACGGCAGGGAAGTTTAGAAGTGAAGAAATGAGTAAGTCCAAATCAAATTTAAAGAGGGAGATTTTAATTGGGTAACAATAGCTTTTCTAGAAGCTCAGAAGTCTAATCAAACTGGGAGTCAGTTTGAAAAGACGTTGGAGACTCTCCCTAGAATCTATGTACTTATTGCGTTGGGGACTCTCCTTGGGTGAAACTGGTTCTTTTTGTAACGGATAAGCTCGAGTGAGGTTAAAATTAAATGGGATTCTCCTTTTGTTCATGATCCAAATATAATTATTTCAAGATATGCTGAGTATAGAGTACATACCATGTAATCTTGATGAATCATGTTCTTCACAGAGAATTCTCTTGTGTAAATCTGAATTTTTCAAGAAAATAAAGATAATATTATTAGAGATTAATGAGGCATTTTAGCATATGGCACAAGAGTATACTAGAGAAAGTATGAGACTGAGCAAAATCTAATCTAATTATGTACAAAATTCACAAATTGTCTAACCAATTTTTGAGTTAGAACTGGTTCCTTTTAGATGATCTTAATCATCCCTAATTCTAACCTGTTCCTTTCAAAGTGATCTCTATTTAGAACTTTTGTGAAAATGTCAGCTATTTGCTTGTCAGTAGCACAAAAGTTTATAGTGATTAAACCCTTTTTCATAGTTGTCCCTCAAAAAGTGATGCTTAACACCTATGTGCTTAGTTCTTTTGTGATGAACCGGGTTCTTGGTCATACTAATTGCACTAGTATTATCACAAAAGATGGGGATACAACCTACATCAATTCCACTATCTATTAATTATTGTTTGATCCACAACAATTGAGCACAACATGAGGCAACAATAACATACTCAGCTTCTGCAGTAGATAAGCCCACAAAATTATGCTTTTTGGTGGCCCAAGACACAAAACATGAGCCAAGAAAGTGTGCCATATCTGAGGTGCTCTTTCTATCCACAAGAAAATCTGTATAATCAACATATCCCACTAATTTGAAATTACTACCTTTTGGATACCATAGACAAAGGTCAGTAGTGTCTTTTAGGTATCTCAAGATCCTCTTGATAGCAATCAAGTGAGACTCCTTTGAATTTTTCTGAAATCTAGCACAAAGGCCTACACTGAAAATAATGTCACGTCTACTAACAGTGAGATATAACAAAGATCCAATCATTCCCCTATACAACTTCTGATCAACAGATGAACCAGGTTTATCTATATCCAATTTTGTGGCTGTTACAATAGGAGTGTCAATTTCTTTGGAATCTTCCATTTAAAACCTTTTAAGCAACTCTTTCACATACTTCTGTCGATGGATCATAGTTCTATTTGAGCTTTGTTTAATTTGTAAGCCTAAAAAGAAATTAAGCTCACCCATCATACTCATTTCAAATTCACTTCCCATTAGTTTAGCAAATTCTTTACTTAACTTATCAGTAGTTGTTCCAAAGATTATACCATCAATATATAGTTGTAAAACACATTTTCATTTAGATAGCCATTTAGGAAGGTTCTCTTGACATCCATCTGATGGAGAGTGAATTTCATGAAAGCAGCAAAGGCTATAAGGAGTCTAATTGCTTTCAATCTTGCAACTTGAGCAAAAGTCTCATCATAGTCTATGCCATCATCTTGACTATATCCCTAAACCACTAATCTTGCCTTTTTCCTTGTAATTGTTCCATCTTTGTCAAGTTTATTTCTGAAGACCCATTTTGTACCAATTACTGATTTGTACTTGGGTCTTGGTACCAGATGCCAAACTTGACTTCTCTCAAATTGGTTGAGTTCATCTTGCATTGCATTCACCTGGTCTGCATCATGCAAAGCCTTAACAATATTTTAAGGTTCAATAAGAGATAAAAAAGCATCAAAAGCACAAAGATTCTTCAAAGAAGATCTGGTTTTAATTCCAGAGGTTGGATAAGTGATTATGTTCTCAATGGGATGAGAACTTTGATACTTGTAAGGTTTCATAACCAGCTGGTTTCCCCTAGATGTTCCTTCAATGTTTTGTTGCTGAGGAACAGGTTCATGGACAGGTTCCCTCGAGATTTGAGGATCAGTTCCTCTTTGTTCAATTCCCCATGTTAAGTTTCCCTAGGTGGAAGGACATGTTCCATCACATGTTCCTTCCTCTGGTGCAACTTCAGTCCGGGCTGTGGTTTCATTTGAGTTTCTTACCAGCCCAATTGCTTCATCATCGTTTTCCTGCCTCTCAGAAAAAATGTTAGTTTCATCAAAAACCACATGTACACTTTCTTATACACACATAGTTCTTTTGCTATAAATCTTATAGGCTTTACTATATGAAGAATATCCCAAGAATACTGTCACGACCCAAAAATCCCACCACAGGCGTCATGATGACACTTAGTCTCTAAGACTAGGTAAGCCGATTAAAATTACATTTCGAGCCTTTTTTTAAAAATATATAATTTAATACAAGTGTCGAAACCAAAAGCAGAAACAAATATAACAACCTCCCAAGACTGATAATACTGAGTCACGAACTCTAACTGAATACATGCAATGATCTCAAGGATCGAATATATAATAATATTCGAATAAGAGTTGACAGTACAATAAAATAGAAAAACTCCAAGGGACTGCGATAGCCAAGCAGCTCTACCTTGAATCCTTGCGATCAACACACTAACTCTGTCAGAATCCGATATCTCCAATGCCCAGCTCTGCACAAAATATACAGAAGTGTAGTATGAGTATACCACAGTCGGTACCCAGTAAGTATCAAGACTAACCTCGGTGTAGTAGTAACGAGGTACAGTCAAGATACTCACTAGTCATTTAACCTGTGTAATATAGTAATATACAAGGAAAAGAGAAAACAAATAGCAGTGATGGCAACAAAGATCAATCAGGGATATAAACAACAAGGCAACAAGAACACCATAAATATTGCTCAAGCGAATAAGGAACACAAGTACAACCAAATAATCAAGTCCTTCAAATATATGCCTTTCAAATGTAAGTCCTTCAAATATAAATTTTTTACATATAATTTTTTCAAATAAAAATCTTTCGAATATAATTCTTTCAAATAAAAGTCACTATGTGACACCTCATTTCATACTCATAAAACACGAGTCTGAGCCCACTTTCATATCTTTACTGCACCTCATGCCCATATCTCTATTACTACCGCACGGACAACTCACGTACCAAAATATCAATGTATATAAAATTCGTAGGATGGATTTATTTTTAATAAAGTAAGTTTATAATTTTTAAGCCAAGTAAAAAATCAACAAAGAAATGAGTTTATTTTTGAACTCGTTTGGGTGAAGAAAATGATATTTCAATTAAAATGAAGCCACTGATAGCTACTGATTTGGATGTAAAATTTATTAAATTTTAACATAATAGCAATTTCTTTTATTCAAAATAACTCAAACCTCGAAAATCAGTAAAAACCAGAAACACAAATCCTCAGAGTCTCGTACGAAGAGCCAAAGCCAACACAATACAACAAGGAATACAAAACACATAATAAAATCAAATAATACATCACGGAAGAACACAAGAATTTACATATCATGAAAAAATAAAATACCAAAGGCAAGTGCAACCATAGAGAAATATCAACAAAGGGCACTCTCGAGGTACCACCTCGTAGTCCCAAATCATAAATAAATTTTAACAAAAGGCACTCCCGAGGTATCGCCTTGTAGTCCCAAATCATAAATAAATTTCAATCTTTCCTTATATCACCGCGGGAGCATTCACATTTAGTTTTTAAAAATCATTTTTTTTCCGAAATAGCATCCTGCTTTTTAGCCCACCTTATCACACTGCATGCCTTCTAGTAATTCCCCTACTAGCCACGTGTATCAAGCCCACCTTATCTCACCGCATGCATTTCAATACCCTGACCTTATATCACCGCATGCGTATTAATATCACAATATTTCACACATCGCACCTCAAGTGCCCAAATATCACAGCATAACACAACTTGAACCTCAAGTGCTCAAATATCACAACATATTATAAATTGCACCTCAAGTGCTCAATTATCACAACATATCACAAATTACACCTCAAGTGCTCAAATATCACAACATATTATAAATTGCATCTCAAGTGCTCAAATATCACAACATATCACAAATTGCACATCAACTGCTCAAATATCACAACATCTCATAAATTGCACCTCAAGTGCTCAAATATTACAACGTGCCACAGAAATCAACACTACATTATTTTTCACAATAAGGAGCCCATGGCTCGACCATAATGTGCACAAAATCTTAACAAAATATATTCGGGAGTGAACAACTCAACAAAATACTATTTCACAATTTAACATTTTGCCTCAATATGATTTACGGTCTTTATAGCTCAATACCAATTTCAACAACATGAACTGGAAAGTAATTCATCAAGGAACAACGCCTTCTTTAATCCAAATTTTTGACAAATAGATTATCGCCTCCTTTTAAACTTATTTAATTAATTATTTGTAGCAAAAAAAATCATAATGTAATTATTTCCAAGAAATGTCAACTCAACAAGCACACGAAATGCACATAAAAATCAAAGTAGCAATCACACCAAATTATCATATAAAACAAATTCGACAACCAAAGAATGAGGCATGACAAATAAGGATTAATAAGTTCCAATAAATTTCCAATGTAATACATAAAAATGTCTAAGACTTTAAACCAATAAATCGCACATATAAGCTCGAGTACGTACTCGTCACCTCGCGTATACGGTTTTCACATTACACAAATGGCACATACGAATAAATGCCTAAGGGGTAATTCCCCCACTCAAGGTTAGGCAAGATACTTATCTTTTTGAAGTTACGTCGATATTCCAAAACAGCCTTCTTGCTTGAATTGACCTCCGGACAACTCAAATCTATCCAAATTAATTGTATAACTTCATTAAAATTTATCAAAAATAATTCTGAATAATATGACATCGATTTAAAATTTCTCATTAAAAGGTCAACCTAAAGTCAATGGAGGGCCCGCCTATCGGAACCCGACAGAATTTTTACGAAATCCGAAAACCCATTCCGATACGAGTCCAACCATATTAATTTCACTCAAATTCGACTCTGAATCGACATTCAAATCCCAAAAATTCGTTTTATGAAATTTCTACAATTTTCCCCGAACTTCCATATCAAAATACTAATTAAATGATGAAAACAACAATGAATTCATGTAATATAGCCAAAACCAAGTTAGAATCACTTACTTCGATGATTTTCTTGAAAACCCCACAAAAAATTGCCATAAACCGAGCTCTCTAGGTCCAAAAATAAAAAACAAATAAGATGAAAACCTCGTTGATATGATACCATATTTGACCTCCAAAGTGCTGACCGCACATTTTTTGTGCGGTCCGCACATTCTAGGTTCTGCGGCCGCAACCCAAATTGTGCGGTCGCAGTTCAGTAGCATCTGCACTACCAGGCTTTAGTAAATTAACCATAACTTTCTGTACAAATATCCAAATCGAACTTGCAGATTCTCCTTTCATGTTTAGACCATAACTTTCTGCACAAATGTCCAAAGGGATACAACTTTCATGTTTAGATCATCTCCAAATAACTTATATATCAAAAGATATAAGCTTTCAAAGTCACACCATCGAACCTGCAGATTCTCTTTTTTGCGGCCGCAAGAGGATTTCTGTGGTCCGTTTATTTTCCTCTGCGGTCCACAATTGTCCTCTAAGTTCCACACATGAGGCTTTGCCTTAATACTCCAAAATGTGCCCTCCGCACTTTAACTGTTCCTAAATATCATTAAAGTGCCGAAATTCCCAAACTCGTTAAAAACTCATCCTGAAACACACCCGAGGCCCCCGGAACCTCAACCAAATATACCAACAAGTCTTAAAATATAACACGGACCTGATCGAGGCCTCAAACCACATCAAACATCATCAAAACTATGAATCGCACCACAAATCGAACTCATGAATTTTCAAATCTTCCAACTTCCAAAACTCATGCCGAAACATATCAAATTAACCCGAAATGACGTCAAATTTTGCATGCAGGTTCCAAATGAAATAACAGAGCTAATCCAACTCTCGGAATCACATTCTAACCCCGATATCACCAAAGTTAACTCCCAGTCAAACTTCCAAACCTTTCATTTCTAACTTTTACCATTTCAAAGAAAAATCAACTACGAACTTCCAAATAAATATCCCGACACACTTCTAAGTCCAAAATAACCATACGGATCTATTGGAACCATCAAAATTCTATTTCGGAGTCATTTTCTCAAAAGTCAACTCTCCGATCAACTCTTTTCTTTTAAGCTTCTTAAATAAGAATTGTTCTTCCAATTTGATCCTGAATCGCCCGAAAACCAAACTCGACCACCACACACGCAAGTCATAATACACATCACAAAGCTGCTCAGGATGTTAAGTCGCTGAACGAGACTCTAATTCATTAGGGAATCTTACAAATACTCCCTCATCACTTCCGAGATCAATTTTACCTAGGGAGTCTTTACCATTATTGTGCACAAAGCACTTGCATCCAAATGCCCTAAGATGGGATCTATTTGGCTTTCTCCCTTTAAGTAACTCATAGGGAGTCTTCTCGACAAAAGGTCTAGTCATGCACCTATTTATGATGTAGCAAGCAGTGTTCACAGCTTCTACCCATAAGCTATGAGGCTGTTTACTAGAAAGAAACATATTCCTAGCCATTTCTTCCAATATCCTATTCTTTTTTTCAACTACTCCATTTTGTTGTGGAGTCCTAGGAGCAGAAAAGTTATGATTTATGCCATGCTCATCACAAAATTCAGGAAATTTAGCATTCTCAAATTAAGTACCATGATCCGACCTAATTGATGCAAGTTGATTACCTAGTTGTTTCTGAATTTTTATAACAAAGGAAGTGAATATGTCAAATGCTTCATCTTTAGATATTAAAAATAGTGTCCAAGTAAACCTAGAGTAATCATCAACAAGCACCATAACATATCTCTTACCACCTCTACTCAATGTTCTCATTGGTCCACAAAGATCCATATGGACCAGTTCCATCATCCTGGTAGTGCTTACTATTTTCTGACTTTTGAAAGAGGATTTTACCTGCTTCCCCCTTGCACAAGCCTCACAAACTTTATCTTCTTTGAACTTAATATTAGGCAGCCCTATTACCAAGTCCTTGGAGACTAGTTTGTTGAGTTGACTTAGACTGGCATGTCAAAGTATCTTGTGCTAAAGGAGAGGATCATTATCCAACACACATAAGTAAGTGAGTTCATTATATGAAAGTGTGGACAGATCCACAATATATATGTTGTTCACTCTTTTTCCCTGCAAAACTATCTTGTAAGTGGTAAGATTAATCACAAAGCATTTTGTAGAGGTGAAGGCTACCATGTTACCTCTATCACACAATTGTGATACACTTATTGGACTGTAATTCAGTCCATCTATCAAGTATACATTCTCAATAGAGTGAGAATCAGACTTACCAACCATTCCACCCCCAATGATCTCACCTTTCTTTCTATATCCAAAGGATACATTACCTCTTTTAAGATCCTCAAGTGAAAGGAACTGGCTCTTGCTTCCTGTCATGTGCTTTGAACTGCCACTATCCATGTACCATATTTGGCTACTCCCCTTCACTTGGACCTGCAAAAGGAAATGTGTAACGACCCGACTTGTTGTTTTAAGAATTGACGTCCCCTTCACCAGCTTAAGGTTCTGAGCAGCTTTGTAATGTGCATTATGACTTGCGTATATGGTCGAGTTTGGTTTTCGGATGATACGGGATTAAATTGAAAGAACAATTCTCATTTTTTGAAGCTTAAGTGAAAAGAGTTGGCCGATGTTTGACTTTTATGCAAACTACTCCGGAATGGAGTTTTGATGGTTCCAATAGCTCCTTATAGTGATTTTGGACTTAGGAGTGTGTCTGGATATTTATTTGGAAGTCCGTAGTTGATTTTGGCTTAAAATGACGAAAGTTGGAAATAGAAGGTTTGAAAGTTTGACTGGGAGTTGACTTAATTGATATTGGGGTCGAAATCTAGTTCTGGAAAGTTTGATAGGTCCGTTATGTCATGTATGACTTATGTGCAAAATTTGAGGTCAATCGGCTTGATTTGATAGGTTTCGGCATCGAATGTAAAATTTGGAATTCGTTAGTTTTCATTAAGCTTGAATTGGGGTGTGATTCGTATTTTAGTGTTGTTTAATGTAATTTGAGGCATGGAATAAGTTCGTGTCATGTTATGGGACTTGTTAGTATACTTGATTGTGGTCCCATGGGGCTCAGATGAGTTTTGGAAGAGTTTTTGGAAGAGTTTGGTGTTTTGAGCATAAGCATGTACTGATCCAAAGGTCCATTGTTAGTTCTAGAGATCAAAATTCGATTTAGAGAATTCTGGGAGTTTGATAATGACTTATAGGAATGATATGGAATGTTTGGTCTAATTTTATCAAGTCGCGATTGGGTTTTTAGCACGAAACATGAGTTAATTGTTTAATGAGCAAAACTGGTATCGCATTGAGAAAATGAGCTCTGAATTGAGTTTCGATTGAACGACTAGATTCTTCTTATTATTTGTGACTCATAGGAACAAGATTCGTCGAATTCCGAGTTCGTATGATGGAGTTAGAGCCTTTTTAGTGAAATAATAAATTACTGGTGCAAGCAGGTTCTGATGCAGACCTTTAGTGACGGGAAATTGACATTTTATTGAGCAGTTCTGCTTTTTTAGCTCATTTCAACATTTTTGGGTGAAAGAACATGGCTTGGGGCGATTTTTCAGAGAAATTTCACGGGAAATCTTGAGGTAAGTCACTTGTGATCATTGTTAGTCAATAGTATTAAATTATCATTGAATATTCCGACTAGATTATGTGTTTTTGAGGTGTAATTCGAGAAATTGGGCCTAGGGATTTGAAAATAAGATTTGAAGATTTGAAGGTCGAGTTGATGTTGGAATTTGGTAAATTTGGTATGGTTGAACTCGTATCGGAGTGGGTGTTCGGATTCTGTGAAAATTCTACCTGTCACGACCCAATTTCACCTATAGGTCGTGATATCACCCAACATCACAGCTAGGCAAGCCAACTAGTAAATTAAACATATATTATTTCTTCAAAAAATTTTGAGTAATTAAACTCTTCGTACTTGCAATATTTTAAGAAAACTAAACAGGTTTTGAATAAATAAAAATCAAGAAAAATACTTAAATCCACAATTCTACTAATGTGTGTGCCAAGACCTGGTGTCACAAGTGTATGAGCCTCAACTAGGAAATATGATAAATGCAACATCTGTCTCGAATACAAATTAGATATGAGTATGTAAATAACGCTGATGGAGACTTTGTATGCTGCGGATTCGTAACATGAAAATGCATCTCACCGTAAGTACCCGTAATAGCTGCGCCTCTGCGCTAAAATATCGCTAAACATATACGTACTTGCACGAAAATGTGTAGCAAGCGTAGCATGAGTACGTAAACAACGTGTACCCAGTAAGTATCAAGTTTAATCTAGAAGAAGTAGTGACGAGAGGTCGACTTTGACACTCACTACGGGTCAATAATATTAAAAATATAAATATTTAAATAAACATGATTTATGAGATCAACAATGATTTCCTTAACAAGCAGAAATAATTATTTCCTTCAATTTCAATAAATTTTCAATTTATCAATTAGCTTCATAAGCTGCAATAAATGTCAATGTATCGTGTAATTATTATTATTAAGCACGATTTCTGTCGAAGTCGTACGGCCCGATCCAGAGTGTCGTGTACACTACCGAGGGACGTGCGACACGATCCATAGATGCATCTATACTGCCGAGGCATTCAGCCCGCTCCACAAGAAAGGAGTACATTTTCTTATGAACCTCTGGAATGAGAAGTTATTATAAGGGTGACACATAAGGACGTACAATTTATATTAACAATCAAGTAATTTGCACAAAAATTCAAATATGTGAAATTTCGGTATTTTACAATTTCCTCTAACAATTTCAAATATAATTCCAGTACTTTAATTAAATAAAGGATGCAATTATTACAGGTAAGCCATGCTTTGAGTCCTAAACTATCCGTACATAGCATAATTAGTAGCTACGTACGGACTCTCGTCACCTCGTGCGTACGTATCCCCCACAATTAGCAACAATTATTAATTTAAATCATCTATGGGGTAAATTCCCTCTTATAAGGTTAGACAAGAGACTTACCTCGCTCCGAAGTTCCATAACCGGCTCCAACGCCACTCTAACACCTTAAATCGATGCTTGACAATCCAAAACTATGCAAATAATGTACAAACCAATCAAAATGTATACTCCAATGTTTAAAATTTACAAATTTATAAAGAATTTCAACTCCGCTCGAAAAGTTTGCAGTGGGGCCCACGTCTCTGAACCCGACGAAACTCACAAAATCTTACAACCCATCTATTTATGAGTTCAACCATACTAATTTCACTCAAATCTGACTTCGAATAAAATTCAAAACTCGAAAATTTGTTTTTATGAAATTATAGAAATTTCCTTCGATTTCCCTTAAAGATTCGATAATTGTACACCAAAAATAAAAATTAATTCATGAAATATAATTACAAGGGAGTCAAGAATACTTACCCCAGGTTGAGTGGTGAAATTTCTCTCAAAACTCGCCCAACCCGAGCTCTAAAATCCGAAAAATGGGTAAAAATATCGAACCCTCGAACTTAAAGGGTTCTGCCCAGTCGCGATTTCCGCTTCTACGGCCTAGAAGGTCGCACCTGCGAGAGTCACTTTTGCGGTCCGTATGCGCACCTGTGAGAGCCGCTTCTGCGGTCCATATGCGCACCTGCGAGAGCCGCTTCTGAGCTTGCCTGGCTGCTTTTGCGGCGTCGCACCTGCGAATCTTATTCCGCAGGTGCGATTACACCAGCAACCAGAAAAATCCTAGCATTAGTTCAAAAATCGATCCGTTAAGCATCCGAAATGAACCGGAGGCCCCCGGGACCCCAACCAAACATACTAACAAGTCCTAAAACATCATACGAACTTAGTCGACCCTTTAAATCACATCAAACAATGCTAAAAACATGAATCACCCTCCAATTCAAACTTAATGAACTTTGAAACTTCAAACTTCTACAATCGATGCCGAAACCTATCAAATCACGTCCGATTGACCTCAAATTTTGCACACAAGTCATAATTGATATTACGGACCTACTTCAACTTCCAGAATTGGAATCCGATCCTGATATCAAAAAGTCCACTCCCGGTCAAACTTCTCAAAATCATCCAAATTACCAACTTTCGCCAATTGACGCTGAAATGAACCACAGACCTCCAAATCAACGTCTGGACACGCTCATAAGATCAGAATCACAATATGAAACTATTCCCAAGCTCAAAATCCCAAACAGACATTGATACCATAAAAATCCATTCCAACCCAAACTTAGAAAATTATTAAGCCTTCAAAATACTAACTTTTCGTGATAAGTGCCGAAATACTCCCGGGCCACCCGATACTCGACCCGAACAAACGCCCAAGTATAAAATCATCACATGAACCTATTGGAACCTTCAAATCCCGATTCTGAGGTCGTTTACTATAAATCCAAACCTTAATCAATTCTTCCAACTTAAAGCTTCTGAATTTAGAATTTCCTTCCCGAATCAACTCCAAACATCCCAAAATTCGATTCCGGCCACACGTACAAGTCATAATACCTGAAGTGAAGCTACTCAAGGCCTCAAACCTCCGAACGACGTGCTAGAGCTCAAAACGACCGATCGGGTCGTTACATTCTCCCCCACTTAAACATACGTTCGTCCTCGAACGTGCTAAGAGCTGCTCCAGAGTTGTCCAAAATTACTGTTTAACACCTTGTACACCTACCCGTACCATCACCATCCCAGTTTGGCACCTCAGCTCGAGCCGGACGGAAGGTCCTCCCTTTTTATTCAATCAACAAGCCGTAGAACCAAATTCCAACCTCCGAATTTCTTTACAATACCTTATTCTAACACACGAACACCGTATAAATCACTACACACTGTGCTAAAACACGATTGTGCATCTATGCAGAAATCACACCACGCACCGCATAACTCATTTGCCCAAGGCAACAACCTCCGACCACAATAACTGGAATTTTAAGAACCTGATGCTCGCAATACACCTCATAATACAAATAAACCCGATTTCAATTCTCACAATACTGCCATGACAGAGAATATGTGTAGAAATTCATAACCATCTGCTGAATCAATCAAATCATGGAGTTGCTTCTCCTGACAAGGACCATTACCTCATTCTAAACTGAATAGCGATATTTGTTCCTTATTATACCTTATATAAATCTGATTGCACTGATTTCAGGTCCAATATTCTTGTCCCACATATTATAAGCTACACAGGCAATAAGCCACCTCAAACACTGGCCTAGATCTCGTATGATGCCAACAATGCGCCAATAGGCTACAAACTTGAGTGCGATACATAAGGAAAAGCGAACTCTAGAATGGAACTTCCCAGTCTGCATAAGAAATAAAATGGTCGACCAGACACTATGAACTCTCCTCAGTGAATGAGAAACAAAATACACAGAAATAAATATATGGAACCGTACCCAACATCTCACTATTGTGGCGTGCAACCCGATTCATCACGACACTGTTGCGACATGCAACCCGATCCAGACATTATATACACGTGGCAAAATGCCACCTGATCCTCACATAATAATCAAGAAGAAAATACACATCAAGTCGCAATGCTTATACTTATGAAATACCCGAATATCGATCACAAGCACGCCTAGTGCATAATACAAATCCTGAGAAGGCGAATAACGCCACACTATACGAAACTAAAGCACAAATAAGGTGCGATAAATGACCTGCATCTCGAGAACTATCCTGCTCATATAACACTGCAAGCTACATGGGCCTCAACACACATGCGAATAATCAAGCCATCTCACAACCCACGTGGCATAATATAGGCTTCGTAGAATAACTGACGGCGAAAATAACATCCAATGCCTGACGACTCCTTAGTAGGGAATGTTATGTCGAATGAACATATCCGCCCTTACGCAGAGCACACATTCACAATAGTCCCACCAACGGACCTCAAATCGATTCTGATAATACCATACTGGGCTAATAACCTTTCAAGGATTCACAATGGCCCTATTCACGGCACACACGAGCAGTTGTCCCAATCCGGAACAAACTCTCACATCAATGATGGTACCCAAAAATCTCCATACTTGGTTTTTAAATCTTTAGTACTCAAGTGACCAACATATCACACTTATACAAATTTTCCCGTGGAATACACTCCCACAACCTTCCGCAGCAGGCAACCAAATCTAAACATCAATGGCCATCAACCATGCTATTTCTACATAACTAGCCAGGCATCCACATTTCAATACCCCAACACTACTATCACAACATATACCATCCTCCGACTGCCCAGCAATAGTGCTATCATACATTGGACATCTAAAATCCTCCCCCGCTCCTCTGAGCTTGTGATATTCTTATCAAAACCAAATCGCAACCTTGATCTTCAACTTCCAACTTCCATACCACTCACCGCACTTATCATGCCGCTACGCGATAATACACGTATTCACCATAACCCTTGAACTACTAGTAGAATTAAACATTTCACTGGCTAGAAACCTTCCACTTAGCATCATTTCAGAAGGGCCAATGCAACACGCAACCAAATTTCCCCAAAGAGTAGGGAGAAAAAAACACAACCTCAAACCGTGATCTAAACAGTCATAACTCTTCCGGAATCCATTTACACAACAAATCCATATGAATTAACTACCTCCCAAATCAATCAGGTCATGATGGATGTCAAGCCCGCACGTACAACCGCAAACCATATGTTATAACTTCACACACCAAATGAATTGACCAATGCCATAATCATGTTGATTCATCCATTACAACCGACCCAACTTCTTTAAATTTACCCTTGGCATGCCTTAGAAATAACAATAGCTCCATTCACAACATAACGAACTCAATCCGCACTCATCCCGAGTGACCCGAATCGTGAGACTACATCGTCTCAATACCCATGAATCACCTTATACCTTTATCTAACACACAATAGCATCTCCGACTGGTATACCCATTATGCAGAACCTCCCGCAAATCCGAAGCCCTTTCTTCCTTTACTCCAATACTGCACCGCTTACTCGATAATAAAATCGAACACTCCAAGTCCCGTTCGCAATCTATTGCAGAACTCGATCTTTCGCCATACAACGAACCCAAATCGTTAAGTACCGGACTTAAATTCTTGAACTCACTGAACTGTCGTTAAGAGTCACCCACTCTAACATGGTCTCGAATATAACCAAACTCCATTGCCCTGCTAGTACATGAATACCCTCACAAAGAAGCAACCAGCTAAATCCTTGCACATTATCTCCACAAGAAGTATAACTCTGAGTCTTCCCAAAACCTGCACCTAAATCGATAAGACAAAATATAGCACACATTTATCAATTTCTCTGCTCGAATTACCCATGTTGTTTCCTTTTTATTAGTCATAATTAATTCACCAATGCACCGATAACCGGACGCTGCACAAGCCGACGACCACGTGATCCAATCGTAGACACTAGGGCTCCCTCACTTAGCTTTAAGATACCATCACATAATATCGAGCCCACAACTATTCCTCCTCCTCATTTACTATGATCCCGCGCCGTTAACCGCCAAATTCTCGAAATCCTTTTGTTAAGCTTTCCTCGAACATTCTGAACCATCAACCACAATCACCTATTCGATGCCGACATCTTATCCTGCTCACAGTAGAAGCTTTATCATCATCACACAACCGTTATCCTGCTCACAGGAGACGACCCACATGTGAACTTCCATGCCGACATCTTCCAACGACGTCGCACTGGGTACAACTGCCACGCATTTAGTAAACCTCCTGAGCCTATGCTCGTCCACCAGCGGTACAAGTCAGTTCATTCCCTATTGACATCAACTGAGAGTTCAACAATATCATCCAACTTAAGTCATATTGCATCTGAAACGATAATCAAATCTTCACACCCCTCCTCATTTCAAGCAAACTTCTTCCTGACAATGACCATTATTCCAAATAGAACATGTAGACCAAATCACCTTTCATCACGATCCCTAAGCCGTTCAGCACTTTCTCAAGGCACGTGGTTATTCTACCACCGAATCCATATGCTACTCTGCCTCTCCCACTTCGGTCAAATAATCTCCTTTAAACAACTTCTCGACTTTCGCTTCTCATACTTGACTCGCTAGTAATTCAACCGCCGCAAGATACCTCCCACCTGTCCTTCCTCATTCCTCGTTACCCAATTGTTCTACCAAATCGAAATCCATCTTTGTAGCACATGAACTAAGAAATTACTACCAATTCTGAGTCTCCTAGTAGATCATCTTCCTCTAGCCATCAACATTGGAATCACCCATTTGATCCCGAACCGCTACACACCACTACTTCTGACAACCGCCCCTCAGGCACCATTTCACAACACCTTGTCCCGACGGAAAAATTAAGAAGACCATAGCACCGGCGAACCTTAATACATTCAAACAAGGATAGTGACACCACATCACAGATAAAACTTCCACCACACTCGAAAATACCAAATCTCGTTACTCCATCAACCCAAACTTGAACATTCATAGTCCGATAGCTTTTCCTTTGTTGGTATTAAATACTGAACCTCTAAATCATGCACTGAGAAATCCCTTTTTATTTCAAGCCATTCACTGGCTTGACACGTAGACAGACACCCTACCATTACACCAGCACCATACATAGCCTCAAAGCCGTAGGAATTATCGATTCTGAGCTGAAATGATAGAACCTCCTTTCGCAAGAAGACGATAATACTTGTTTGAGTGTGCAGGGAGAAATATCAGCTTCATATCTGTAGTACCAATGAAACTCCTCGATGCCCAATTGACACGAGCGCTCAACATCGTATAAGAATGAGTAGGAAGAAAATAAAGGCACAAGCCTTAATGGAATAAAACCGCACGATAAAGGAATCAAGAAGGGAAATGCTCATAACAGCCCTGTAGCCTCTCGAAGATAAGTGCAGACATCTCCGTACCAATCCGCAAGACTCTACTAGACTTTCTCATGACACATGAGACCTAAGTGAACCTAGAGCTCTGATATCATGTTGTCACGACCCAATTTCACCTATAGGTCGTGATGGCGTCCAACATCACAGTTAGGCAAGCCAACTAGTGAATGAAACATATATTATTCCTTCAAAATTTTTCGAGTAATTAAACTCCTCGTACTTGCAATATTTAAGAAAAATACACAGGTTCTGAATAAATAAAAATCAAGAAAAATACCTAAGTCCACAATTCTACTAATGTGTGTGCCAAGACCTGGTGTCACAAGTGTATGAACCTCAACTAGGAAATATGATAAATACAACATCTGTCTGGAATACAAATTAGACAGGAGTATGTAAATAACGATGATGGAGACTTTGTATACTGCGGATTTGTAACATGGAAATGTAGCTCATCGTAAGTCCTCACAATAGTTGCGCCTCTGCGCCCAAATGATCGCTAAATATATACGTACCTGCACAAAAATGAGCAGCAAACGTAGCATGAGTACGTAAACAACGTGTACCCAATAAGTATCAAGTCTAATCTCGAAGAATAGTGACACTCACTACGAGTCAATAATATAAAAAAATATAAATCTTTAAATAAACACGATTTATGAGATCAACAATGATTTCCTTAACAAGCAGAAATAATTATTTCCTTCAATTTCAATAAATTTCCAATTTATCAATTAGCTTCATAAGATGCAATAAATGTCAAGGTATCGTGTAATTATCATTATTAAGCACGATTTCTGTCGAGGTCATACGACCCGATCCAGAGTATCGTGTACACTGCCGAGGGATGTGCGGTACGATTCATAGATGCATCTATACTGCCGAGGCGTTCGACCCGCTCCACAAGAAAGGAGTACATTTTCTTATGAACCTCTGGAATGAGAAGTTATTATAAGGGTGACACATAAGGACGTACAATTTATATTAACAATCAAGTAATTTGCACAAAAATTCAAGTATGTGAAATTTCGGTATTTTACTATTTCCTCTAGCAATTTCCAATGTAATTCCAGTACTTTAATTAAATAAAGGATGCAATTATTACAGGTAAGCTATGCTTTGAGTCCTAAACTACCCGAACATAGCATAATTAGTAGCTACGCATGGACTCTCGTCACCTCGTGCGTACGTAGACCCCACAGTTAGCAACAATTATTAATTTAAATCACCTATGGGGTAAATTCCCTCTTATAAGGTTAGACAAGAGACTTACCTCGCTCCGAAGTTCTATAACCGGCTTCAACGCCAATCTAACACCTTAAATCGATGGTTGACAATTCAAAACTATGCAAACAATATGCAAACCAATCAAAATGTATACTCCAATGTTTGAAATTTACAAATTTATAAAAAATTTCAACTCCGCTCGAAAAGTTTGCAGTGGGGCCCACATCTCTGAACCCGACGAAACTCACAAAATCCGACAACCCATCCATTTATGAGTTCAACTATATTGTATTTCACTCAAATCCAACTCCGAATCAGAATTCAAAACTCAAAAATTCGTTTTTATGAAATTATAGAAATTTCCTTTGATTTCCCTTGAAGATTCGATAATCGTACACCAAAAATAAAAATTAATTCATGAAATATAATTACAAGGGAGTCAAGGACACTTACTCCAGGTTGAGTGGTGAAATTCCTCTCAAACCTCGCCCAACTCGAGCTCCAAAATCCGAAAAATGGGTGAAAATATCGAACCCTCGAACTTAAAGGGTTCTGCCCAGTCACGATTTCCGCTTCTGCGGCCAGAAGGTCGCACCTACGAGAGTCACTTCTGCGGTCCGTATGCGCACCTATGAGAGCCGCTTCTGCGGTCCATATGCGCACCTGCGAGAGCCGCTTCTGAGCTTGCCTGGTTGCTTTTGCGGCGTCGCACCTGCGACTCTTATTCCGTAGGTGCGATTACACCAGCAACCAGAAAAATCCTAGCATTAGTTCAAAAATCGATCCGTTAAGCATCCGAAACGAACCGGAGGCCCTCGGGACCCCAACCAAACATACTAACAAGTCCTAAAACATCATACGAACTTAGTCGACCCTTTAAATCACATCAAACAACGCTAAAAATACAAATCACCCTCCAATTCAAACTTAATAAACTTTGAAACTTCAAACTTCTACAATCGATGCCGAAACCTATCAAATCACGTCCGATTGACCTCAAATTTTGCACACAAGTCATAATTGACATTACGGACCTACTTCAACTTTCAGAATTGGAATCTGGTCCTGATATCAAAAAGTCCACTCCCGGTCAAACTTCTCAAAATTATCCAAATTTCCAACTTTCGCCAATTGACGCTGAAATGACCCACAGACCTCCAAATCAACGTCTGGACACGCTCATAAGATTAGAATCACCATACGAAACTATTCCCAAGCTCGAAATCCCAAACAGACATTAATACCATAAAAATCCATTCCAACCCAAACTTAGGAAATTATTAAGCCTTCAAAATACTAACATTTCGTGATAAGTGCCGAAATACTCCCGGGCCACCCGATACTCGACCCGAACAAACGCCCAAGTATAAAATCATCACATGAACCTATTGGAACCTTCAAATCCCGATTCTGAGGTCGTTTACTATAAATCCAAACTTTAGTCAATTCTTCCAACTTAAAGCTTCTGAATTTAGAATTTTCTTCCCGAATCAACTCCAAACATCCCGAAATTCGATTCTGAGCACACGTACAAGTCATAATACCTGAAGTGAAGCTACTCAAGGCCTCAAACCTTCGAACGATGCGCTAGAGCTCAAAATGACCAATCGGGTCGTTACATTCTCCTTCACTTAAACATATGTTCGTCCTCGAACGTGCTAAGAGTTGCTCCGAAGTTGTCCAAAATTACTGTTTAACACCTTGTACACCTACCTGTGCCATCATCATCCCAGTTCAGCACCTTATCTCGAGCCAGACGGAAGGTCCTCCCTTTTTATTCAATCAATAAGCCTTAGAACCAAATTCCAACCTCCGGATTTGTTTACAATACCTTATTCTAACATACGAACACCGTATAAATCACTACACACTGTGCTAAAAAACGATTGTGCATCTATGCAGAAATCACACCACGCACCGCATAACTCATTAGGCCAAGGCAACAACCTCCGACCACAATAACTGGAATTTCAGGTACTTGATGCTCGCAATACACCTCATAATACAAATAAACCCGATTTCAATTCTCACAATACTGCCATGACAGAGAATATGTGTAGGAATTCATAACCACCTGCTGAATCAATCAAATCATGGAGTCGCTTCTCCTGACAAGGACCATTACCTCATTCTAAACGGAATAGCGATATTTGTTCCTTATTATACCTTATATAAATCTGATTGCACTGATTTCAGGTCCAATATTCTCGTCCCACCTATTATAAGCTACATAGGCAATAAGCCACCTCAAACACTGGCCTAGAACTCGTATGATGCCAACAATGCGCCAATAGGCTACAAACTTGAATGCGATACATAAGGAAAAACAAACTCTAGAATGGAACTTCCCAGTCTGCGTAAGAAATAAAATAGTCGACCAGATGCTATGAACTCTCCTCAGTGAATGAGAAACAAAATACATAGAAATAAATATATGGAACCGTACCCAACATCTCACTGTTGCAGCGTGCAACCCGATTCATCACGACACTGTTGCGGCATGCAACCCGATCCAAACATTATATACATGTGGCAACGTGCCACCTGATCCTCACATAACAATCAAGAAGAAAATACACATCAAGTCGCAATGCTTATACTTATGAAATACCCGAATATCGATCACAAGCACGCCCGGTGCATAATACAAATCCTGAGAAGGCGAATAGCGCCACACGCTACGAAACTAAAGCAAAAATAAGGTGCGATAAATGACCTGCATCTCAAGAACTATCCTGCTCATATAACACCACAAGCTACATGGGCCTCAACACACATGCTAATAATCAAGCCATCTCACAACCCACGTGGCACAATATAGGCTTCGTAGAATAACTGACGGCGAAAATAACATCCAATGCCTGACGACTCCTTAGTAAGGAATGTTATGGAGAATGAACATATCCGCCCTTACGCAGAGCACACATTCACAATAGTCCCACCAACGGACCTCAAATCGATTCTGATAATACCATACTGGGCTAATAACCTTTCAAGGATTCACAATGGCCCTATTCACGGCACACACGAGCAGTTGTCCCAATCCGGAACAAACTCTCACATCAATGATGGTACCCAAAAATCTCCATACTTGGTTTTTAAATCTTTAGTACTCAAGTGACCAACATATCACACTTATACAAATTTTCCCGTGGAATACACTCCCACAACCTTCCGCAGCAGGCAACCAAATCTAAACATCAATGGCCATCAACCATGATATTTCTACATAACTAGCCAGGCATCCACATTTCAATACCCTAACACTACTATCACAATATATACCATCCTCCGACTGCCCAACAATAGTGCTATCATACACTGGACATCTAAAATCCTCCCCCGCTCCTCTCGCGATAATACACGTATTCACCATAACCCTTGAACTACTAGTAGAATTAAACATTTCACTAGCTAGAAACCTTCCACTTAGCATCATTTCAGAAGGGCCAATGCAATACGCAACCGAATTTCCCCAAAGAGTAGGGGATAAAACACAACCTCAAACCGTGATCTAAACAGTCATAACTCTTCCGGAATCCATTTACACAACAAAGCCATATGAATTAACTACCTCCCAAATCAATCAGGTCATGATGGATGTCAAGCCCGCACGTACAACCGCAAACCATATGTTATAACTTCACACACCAAATGAACTGACCAATGCCATATTCATGTTGATTCAGCCATTACAACCGACCTAACTTCTTTAAATTTACCCTTGGCATGCCTTAGAAATAACAATAGCTCCATTCACAACATAACAAACTCAATCCGCACTCATCTCGAGTGACCCGAATCGCGAGACTACATCATCTCAATACCCACGAATCACCTCATACCTTTATCAAACACACAATAGCATCTCCGACTTGTATACCTATTATGCAAAACCTCCCGCAAATCCGAAGCCCTTTCTTTCTTTCCTCCAATACTGCACCGCTTACCCGATAATAATATCGAACACTCCAAGTCCCGTTCGCAATCCACTGCAGAACTAGATCCTTCGCCATACAACAGACCCAAATCGTTAAATACCAGACTTAAATTCTTGAACTCACTGAACTGTCGTTTAGAGTCACCCACTCTGACATGGTCTTGAATATAACCAAACTCCATTGCCCTGCTAGTACATGAATACCCTTACAAAGAAGCAACCGGCTAAATCCTTGCACATTATCTCCACAAGAAGTACAACTCTGAGTCTTCCCAAAACCTGCACCTAAATCGATAAGAAGAAATATAGCACACATTTATCAATTTCTCTGCTCGAATTACCCATGATGTTTCCTTTTTAATAGTTATAATTAATTCACCAATGCGCCGATAACCGGACGCTGCACAAGCCGACGACCACGCGATCCAATCGTAGACACTAGGGCTCCCTCACTTAACTTTAAGATACCATCACATAATATCGAGCCCACAACTAGGAAATATGGTACTAATATGTGTGCCAAGACCTGGTGTCACAAGTGCATGAGCCTCAACTAGGAAATATGATAAATGCAACATCTGTGTGGATTACAAATTAGACAGGAGTATGTAAATAATGATGATGGAGACTTTGTATACTACGGATTCGTAACATGGAAATGCAGCTCATCGTAAGTCCCCGCAATAGTTGCGCCTCTGCGCCCAAAAGATCGCTAAACATATACGTCCCTGCACAAAAATGAGCAGCAAATGTAGCATGAGTACGTAAACAACGTGTACCCAGTAAGTATCAAGTCTAATCTCGAAGAAGTAGTGACATTCACTACGAGTCAATAATATAAAAAATATAAATCTTTAAATAAACACGATTTATGAGATCAACAATGATTTCCTTAACAAGCAGAAATAATTATTTCCTTCAATTTCAATAAATTTCTAATTTATCAATTAACTTCATAAGATGCAATAAATGTCAAGGTATCATGTAATTATCATTATTAAGCACGATTTCTGTCGAGGTCATACGACCCGATCTAGAGTATCCTGTACACTGCCGAGGGATAATAAATGATAATAAAGTCTGACTATTAAAAATACTGTCTGAAAATATAGAACAATACAATAACTGAAAGGAGGAAAGTCAAGGTCAACGGACGACAAGCAACTACCTTTATTATCTCCAACTGATAACACTCTGAGATCTAACAATTTCCGCATCTGGAAGCACCTAGATCTGCACATGAGGTACAGGGTGTAGTATTAGTACAACTAACTCAGCAAGTGACAATAATAAATAAGGAACTGAAAGTAGTGACGAGCTTCACAGCTAAGTCCAATTATAGTAATTTTCACATAAGAAAGTAGGCATGCTTTCAAGTTCAACATTTAAAACTCAAACAGTAATTTCATATCAAGTTCTACTGAAACAGAAGATAACGTTTTTCATAAGTTTCCAAAATAGGGATATATGACAGATGTAGTACACAATAAAGAAATCAATGCATCCTCTCAGAGCAACAGTCACTCAGTTCTTTCACTCGCTCAACACTCGGCACTCGCACTCAGTAGGTACCTGCGCTCACTGGGGGTGTACAGACTCTGGAGGGGCTTCTACAGCCCAAGCGCTATAATCCACACGGACAACTCATGTGCTGCATGGACAACTCACGTGCTATAGTATAAATATCTATATCAGCACGAACAACTCACGTGTTATAGTATAATATCTAGATTCGCACGGACAACTCACGTGTTGCACAGACAACTCACGTACTATAGTATAATATCTGGATCCACACGGACCACTCACGTACTGCACGGACAACTCACATACTATAGTATAATATATGGATCCGTACGGACAACTCACGTGCTATAGTATAATATATGGATCCGCACAGACAACTCACGTGTTGCACGGACAACTCATGTGCTATAGTATAATATCTCACAATCAGGCCCTCGGCCTCACTCAATCATAAATCTTTCCAGTCTTTCGGGCTCTCAATAATTATGAAATCAACCCAAACAACAATGATATGATGCATCAATAATAAATAATAGAGACGAGGATAAAATAAACAAGTAAACTATGACTGAGTACAAAACAACAATTAAGCAGATAGTTCAACATGTACACAATCTTTGTGGGTCCCTACAGTGCCAACACATAATCTAAACATGATTTGTGGTTTAATTTCTCTACTACATGGAGAATGTACAGATAACAACAGATTATTCAACTTCACAGTTCCATGGAATTTGACCAAGTCACAATTCCTACGGTGCACGCCCACACGCCAGTCACCTAGCATGTGCGTCACCTCAAAACCGATCACATAACACATAATCCGAGGCTTCATACCCTCAAGACCAAATTTAGAACTGTTACTTACCTCAAACCGTGTAATTCTTTATTTCACTATGCCTTTGCCTCGTGAATTGGCCTCGAATCTAGCGACAAATAATTTGATTCAGTCAATAACATTTATTGGAATTAATTCCATAAAAAAATCTAATTTTCCAACAAAATCCGAAATTTAGCTCAAAAATTGCCTGTGGGGCCCACGTCTCGGAATCCGACGAAACGCATAAAATCTGATAACCCATTCAATTACAAGTCCAGCCATACAAATTTTTTCATATTCTGATAACAACTCGACCTCTAAATCTAAAATTTTCGTTCTTGAAAAGTTTTGCAAAAATCTTGATTTTTTTTATTTAAATCCGAAATAAATAATGAATATAAGCATGGATTTATGAAATATAATCACTATTGGATATAAGACACTTACCCAAGTCGAAGTTGGGAAAACATCCTAAAAATCGCCCAAGAACCGAGCTCCAAAAATCCAAAACTAAATGAAGGAAATGACCATTTTTGGTCCTTAAGTTTCTGCCCATCCGTCACTAAAAGTCCACACCAGAACTTGCTTGCACCAACAGTTATTATTTTCACTAAAAAGGAGCTAACTCCATCATACGAACTTGGAATTCAACGATTCTTGTTCCTATGAATCACAAATAATAATATGAACCTAGTCGTTCAATCAAAACTCAATTCAAAGCTAATTTTCTCAATGCGATACCAATTTCGCTTGTTAAACAATTAACTCATGTTTCACGCTAAAAACGCAATCGTGACTTGATGAAATTAGAACAAACTTTCTAGATCACTCCTATAATTCATTATCAAAATCTCGGAAGTCTCGAAATCGAATTTTGATCTCTAGAACTAAAAATGGACCTTTGGATCATTACATGCTTATGCTGAAAACATCAAATGCTTCCAAAACTCATCTGAGCCCCATGAGACCCCAACCAAGTATACTAACAAGTCCCATAATGTGACACGAACTTAGTCGATGCATCAAATTACATTGAACAACTCTAATACACGAATCGCACCCAATTCAAGCCTATTCAAAACTAACAAAGTCCAAATTCTACATTCGATGTCGAAACCTATCAAATCAATTCTGATTGACCTCAAATTTTGCACACAAGTCATAAATGACATAACAGAGCTGTTTCAATTTCTAGAATCAGATTTTGATCCCGATATCAAAAAGTTAACTCTCCGGTCAAACTTTCAAACTTAAATTTCCTATTTTTGCCATTTCAAGCCTAATTTAGCTACGGACCTCAAAATAAATATCCGGACACAATCCTAAGTCCAAAATCACCATACGGAGCTATTGGAACCATCAGAATTCCATTCAGGGGTCGTTTACATATAATTTACCATCTGGTCAATTATTTCAACTTAAGCTTCCAAAATAAGAATTGTTCTTTCAATTAAATCCTGAATCACCCGAAAACCAAACTTGACCACCCTCGCAAGTCATAATACACATTTCAAAGCTGCTCGAGATCTTAAGCCACCAAACGGAATGCTAATTCTCAAAATGACAAGTCGGGTCGTTACATTCTCCCCCACTTAAACATATGTTCGTCCTCGAACATGCCAAAAGTTGTTCCTAAACCTTCAAATGACTATTTCACCGTATGACGCACATACCCGAGGGTGATCCCACGTTACCCTATTCCATATAGGCCTGACGACACCACATAACTGAAAATTACTAATTTAGCATTAGCCCATAAACCTTGGAATCCAATTTCTAACATCCTAAAATTACTTTTCAAGACCCAAATCTTACATCTACACTCTATATGAGTTTTAACAAGCTGTATTAAGCCTTAGTCATAACTCAAGATGTAGTCACATGATATACCACATAACTCGCATACTCGCAATAGTTTCTAATCACTGTAGCTGCTAAAAATGACAAATTCGATACCGGTATTAAACCCCATATCAAACAACACCTCATTCCAAAACCTTCGTACACTGCCGATAATGATAGAAACACGCGAAATTTCATGACCACTTACCAGATCAACAAATCACATAGCTTTCCCTCGTTCAACAAGTACCATAGCCAATTATTTAAGCCGAATTCTAAATTATTCTTCCAACATGCTGTAATCAAACTTGATAGTATCTACTCTAGGTCCAATGACCTTATATCATCAAACACAACTATTCTAGCTATTCCGGTATAATCCTGCCTTTCTGACATAGAACATTATTTAAAACCAACTCATCAAATTATGTGAGAAGAACATATGTGTGTGCATGTGCACATTTTTTTTCTCAAAGTGCCCTGATTAGGCGATAACATAGCATGTAGAGGAATGAAACAATCAATCATATAAACGATTAAGGAAACAGAAATTCCACACATTGCTCGGATAACTCACGTGCTAACAATAGAACCCACACGGATAACTCACGTACCAATAATATAATCCGCCCGGTATAGTCCCAGGCCTCCAGTCCAAATATATCATATGGGAGTATTTAAATAGGTATACAAGTATATGATGAGTAGGATAAGATTCTCATGTTTCTGGTCTAGTATAAATGACATGCTAAAGTGTAGGCATGTACAAAGTGTGTTATCTTAGCTCAAATCGAAAATCTTTCATCACTGAGGCATTTATCAGGGATTTTAATTCATATGTAGCCTGAATCACAGCTCAAATAGCTCACGCAATGTTGCAGATATGAGAAACATCATAGCTTAAAGCTCAACAGTTGATTCCGGGCTTATTATAGCCCAAACGCAATCTGAGCATGGATAAATAGCCCTCTAAAAAGTCCTCAATGACTTAACCATAACACATACTATTATCTAGTTAACATGGCCACACCTTCACAGTCCGCGGCCTCGAAATAATTTGCTTCTGAGAACTCCTAGTCTCCAAATTTGTAGAACACATGAACCACCTTAACTGATCATAACTCCAGCACTCGAATGACTAAAACATCCTTCATGCGCGATCATACCACTAGGAATACTTCCAAAATTCTTCTGTGCCATATAGAAATAATTTGAATATCAACAGTCTATCGACCAAGTGAGTACCGCAATACTAATAAAAATCTGTAAGTCAAAACATAATGCGCCTTCTGAAATGTGCACCCCTCTCAGAGATTACCGAGCAGTTATAACATTCATATAGATATCTAAAACTGACCATGTTGTCCAAAATTTGGGATCTTCCTTTCAAGAATGAACTACCACCTTGTACATATAAATCTAAATCTCGCATAACACACCACATCTATCATGTAAAAAGCACGAGAATTTAATTATAAAATCTGAGTCACCATCAAATTATATACCCGGTTAGTTAGAAACCTTTCTCTTGCTTCTTTCCAGGAGGAAATCACAATACACAACACGTTTCCCACACCGGTAGAAAATATCCGGCTCAAACCATGGTAGAAACCATCAAGAACACTATGAAATCCATTTGCACATAACCAAGCTATCAAAACTGAATTCCTCTAACTCGACCAAGCCACATAGGTCACCAAACCCAAGAATATTGCCACCAAAACATCTGTAGAGCCTCACCAAATCATAATTACCCAAAAGAACTGAGCATACCATTACCATACTGGTCTAGCCTACTACCCAGTTGTCCTATTTTCTTCGAGTTTCTTCTGAATTACCCTCAAGTTGACACTTTTTCTTGTCAGAACACTACGATCCTTACTCAAAGCTCACTACAAGATATCCTAACATAAAACAACACTGCCCTAAGGCCCATAAACCACTGTATTCTTCTTAAGCACCCCTATAAGTACCACAACCGAAACACCCACTGTGAAAATACCTTATGTGAATTTAAAATTGTTCTTTTATCTTTCTTATACTGGAATGTAGAATCCATAGTCATACAGAATTACCGCAAGTCCCGGCACCATTGTAACGATTCGGCCGGTCATTAGCTCTGATCCTTTATTTAATGTTTTCCCTGTATCTTTTTCTGCTCATGTGACTTTCCGAGAGGTTTCATTTTTGGTTTAGGAGTGTTTTGGGACATTTAGTCCCTAAAAAGGAAGCTTAAGTCTTAGGATTTTGACCATAGTCATAACTATGTGAAGACGACTCCAGAATGGAGTTTCGTCGGTTCTGTTAGATCCATTGGGTGATTTTGGACTTAGGAGCATATCCGATTTGTGTTTTGGAGGTTTGTAGCTGATTTAAGCTTGAATTGGGCAAAGTTGAATTTTTGGAGATTTTGACCGGTAGTGGACTTTTTGATATCGGGGTCGGATTCCAATTCCGGAAGTTGTAGTAGTTTGTAATGTCAATTATGACTTGTGTGCCAAAATTTGAGGTTAATCGGACGTGATTTGATAGGTTTTGGCATCAGTTATAGAAATTTAAAGTTTCAAGTTCATTAAGTTTGAATCGGAGGGTGATTCGTGTTTTTAGCGTTGTTTGATGTGATTTGAGGGCTTGACTAAGTTCGTATGGTATTTTATGACTTGTTGGTATATTTGGTTGAGGTCCCGGGGGCCTCGGGTAGATTCGGAATGGCTAACGGATCAAAAAAGGGACTTGCATGGCTGAAGCAAGACTCTGCTGGTATAACCGCACATGCGTAGCTTTGATCACAGGTGCGAGCTCGCAGGTGCGGGCCTGGTTACACAGATGTGAAAGTTTGGACTGAGGGCTGTGGAGCGCAGATACGGAGGGTGTTCCACAGGTGCGGACTCGCACCTGCGCTTGGAGGGTCGCAGAAGCGGACGCAGGAGTTTAAGGGTGGTCCACAGAATTGGGTTTTGTTGCGCAGAATCGGGGCTGTGACCGTAGAAGTGGTTGGGCAGATTAGTGGACTCTGTAGATGCGAGGGCTGGACCATAAAAGCGGTGCCGCAGAAGTGGCTAATGCGACTGCAGAAGCGAGAAGCCTAGGCAGTGTTTAAAACCGGAGGGCTTCATGATTTTTGTCATTTTGAATTTTGCAAACTCGGTTTAGGGAGATATTTGAGAGCATTTTCGAGGGATTTCTTAATGTAAGTCCCTTGTGCCAATTTTTGATCAATAATCTTACTTCCCCATTTATTTTTCCACCTAGTTAGTGTGTATTTAAGGTATAAATTATGAGTTAGAGGTTAGAGATTTGGTGAGTTGATTTGAGGAATTGAGTGGCGATTTGGCATCGAATTTGGATAATTTTAGTACGAGTGAACTTATGAGTGAATGGGTGTTCATATTTTGTGAATTTTACCCGATTCCGAGACGTGGTCCCGGGGAGACTTTTTGGGGTGATTTTCTAATTTCTTGCTTTCGCTTTGATTTCATTAATTAGATTAATTTCTTATAGTTGTATTTATGGTATGTAATTTATTTTGGCTAGATTTGGGCCATTCGGAGTCGGATATTTATGGAAAAGGCATTGTTACCGATTGATTGGGCTTGGTTCGAGGTAAGTGGCTTGCCTAACCTTGTGTGGGGGAAATCCCCTTAGGATTTGGTACTGTTGTGATATGTGAGCGCCATGTACGTGAGGTGACAAGTGCGTACACAGGCTATTTATTGTAAAACTAGATTTTTCACTGAGTAGTGATCTAATTTCAATTTAATTGAGTTATACCAGCATGTGTAGTTACCCTGTTTAGTCTAATATCCCATGCGTACGTGCTTTAAATGCTTATTTGAACTCTGTGCAACATGCCTAATTGATTTCCTGTTTTCCCTTGATCTTTATCAGTCTTAACTGTAGAATTCTTGCTGTTAACTGTTGTAATTATCGATTTGAGTTGTGTGTTTACTTTTGAAACTACGAGGTAGTTCCTCGGGAGTTCTCCTTGCATATTTACTTTTGAGACTACGAGGCGGTTCCTTGGGAGTTCTCCCTGCATATTTACTTTTAAGACTATGAGGCGGTTCCTTGGGATTTCTCCTTGCACATTATCTTTGACACTATGAGGCGGTTCCTCGGGAGTTCTCCCTACATATTTACTTTTGATACTCCGAGACGGTACCTCGGGAGTTCTCCTTGCATGTTCTTGGGAGCGCCCATGTTGTTATATCATTGTACGGTGTTGTTATTGCTTTGTGAATGCTTTTTGTTATCTTCTCCATTTTACTTCATTGTTATTATAGCATATGTCTTATTATTATATCCCAGTAGGGCTCGGACCTGACCTTGTCACTACTCTACCGAGGTTAAGCTTGGCACTTACTGGGTACCATTGTGGTGTACTTATGCTACTCTTCTGCACATGTTTTGTATATAGATCTAGATACTTCTTATCAGCCCCGCTACTAGCTGAGAGTGCTTGCTGCTGTACGAAGACTTCAAGGTACATCTGCCGCATTCGCAGACCTCGGAGTCCCCCTCTATTCTCACCTATGTCAGTTACCTTCCATACTTCTTTTGTTAGACTCTGGTGTATAGAGATACTAGTTTTCTTCTATAACTTGTGACTTATGATGTTTCAGGTTTTTAGAAAACTGTGTATTTATAGAGTATTGGTTATTGTACATGTCGACCGGCATTGTTACTAGTTATTTAGTTATTCACTGCTGTTAGTTGCCAAGTTTTACTTTCATTTTTGTTATTTTTTGCAATTCATTAGGCTTACCTAGTGGTAGAGACTAGGTATCGTCACGGCATTATAAGGAGGGTGTTAGGGTCATGACAAGTTGGTATCAGAGCTCTAGATTCATATGTATTGTGAGTCACAAATAAGTTAAATAGAATCTCGCGGATAGGTACAAAGACGTCTATATTTATCTTCGGGAGGCTATGGAACTATTAGGAAAAATTTCACTTCTTTGATTCCTTGTCGTGCGAAATTGTTGACTTTGAAATTCTAAACTTCTGTATTCTATTCTCTCACAGATTTTGAGGACACGTACAGGCAGATCTGATGACCAGGCACCCGTGCCCTATGCTAGAGCCGCGAGAGGTCGGGGCCGGGGTAGAGGCCGAGGACATCCACGTTGTGCAGCCAGAGCACCCGCACGAGCTGCTACATAGGAACCCCCAGTAGCTCCAGCTGGAGGGCATGCACCTGAGATACTTGTTGCTGCACCAGCCCTTCAGGAGACTCTAGCCTAGTTTCTGAGCATGTTCAACACCTTAGCTTAAAATTGGATTGATTACACTTGCTCCTGCCACATCTCAGGCTGGGGGAGGATCACTGACTCCCGTCGCCGGTACCCCAGAGCAGCGAGTTTAGGTAGACCAGGATCCAAAGATCATACCAGTGCGGCCGGTAACCAGAGGTTAGAGTAGCCGTTTCTGAGGCAGAGCAGCTTAGACTTAAGAGGTACAAGAAGTACCACCCTCCTACCTTCAGCGGATTAGCGTCAGAGGATGCCTAGGGTTTTCTGGAGGAGTGTCACCGCATTCTCCGTACTATAGGTGTAGTGGAGTCGAGTGGGGCTTCTTTTACTGCATTCCAGCTTAGATGAGCAGCCTATCAGTGGTGGCGTGCTTATGAGTTGGGTAGTCCGGCTGAGGCAGCTTCACTTACATGGACTCAGTTCTCAGACAAGTTTTTGAGAGAGTATGTCCCTCAAAGCCTCAGGGACGCATGGCGCGTGGAGTTTGAGTAGTTACATCAAGGTGCTATGACTGTGTCAGAGTATGCAGTGTGCTTCAGTGATTTGGCCCGACATGCAACAACCTTGGTTGCCACAGTTCGAGAGAGGGTTCATCGGTTTATTGAGGGACTCCACCCCAGAATCAGGGTTAGCATGGCCCGGGAGTTGGAGATGGATATTTCTTACCAGCAGGTTGTGAGTATTGCTAGGAGATTGGAGGGTATGCTTGCTCAGGAGAGAGAGGATAGGGAGGTCAAGAGGTCTCGAGAGTCTGGCACTTATAGTGGTACTCGTGCCCTAGCTGCAGTTCGCTATGGTAGGGGCTATGGGAGTCGCCCCATTTATTCAGCTCTTCCAGCCACCAGTGGTATTCTTGTCCCTTCTAGGCCCCAGGAGCCTTATTATGCACCGCCACTATCTAGTGCGCCTCCTGCATAGGGTGTTTTTAATGTTCAGTCCAGCAGACCTAGCCCAAGCCAATCACCACAGCCATGCCCTCCGAGGGCTTGTTTTGAGTGTGGCAAAACCCGCCATATAGTGAGGGATTTCCCCAGGTTTAGGAGGGGTGCACCTCCACAGACTTTTCAGACACCGCGTGCTCCACCGGGTCCTCAGGCTATGATTCCAACACCAGCTACCGCCCCACCTGCTCAACCAGCTCGAGGTGGAGGTCGGGGAGGTCGAGGTCGCCCTAGAGGGAGAGGCCATGCCAGATATTATGCTCTTCCTGCTCGTACAGAGGTAGTTACTTCTGACTCTGTCATTACAGGTATTGTTCCAGTCTGTCATAAAGATGTGTCGATCTCATTTGATCCACGGTCCACTTATTCCTATGTGTCCTCTTATTTTGCCCCGTATTTGGGCATATCTTGAGATTCCTTGAGCTCCCCTGTTTATGTGTCTATCTTGTGGGAGATTCTCTTGTTGTAGACCACGTGTATCGGTCATGTTTGTTTGCTTTTAGTAGTTTTGAGACCAGAGCCGATTTGTTATTGCTCAGCATGGTAGACTTTAATATTATTTTAGGCATGGACTGGTTGTCGCCTCATTATGCTATTATTGATTGTCGCGCCAAAACTGTGACGCTAGCTATGTCAGGATTACCATGATTAGATTGGAGGGGTACCTTAAAGTATACTCCCAGCAGAGTTGTTTCATTTCTTAAAGCTCAACGAATGGCTGAGAAGGGGTGTGGCGCGTATCTAGCTTATGTGAGAGATGTCAGTATTTATACCCCTACAGTTGAGTCAGTCCTAGTAGTGAGGGATTTTCCAGATGTGTTTCTAGCTGATCTTCCAGGCATGCCGCCCTACAAAGGTATTGATTTTGGCATTGATTTGCTGCCGGACACTCAGCCCATCTCTATTCCTCTATATCGTATGGCTCCTCTTAAGTTGAAGGAGCACTTACATGAGTTGCTTGATAAGGGCTTCATTCGGCCCAGTGTGTCACCTTGGGGTGCTCCTGTCTTGTTTGTGAAGAAGAAGGATGGCTCTATGCGTATGTGCATTGATTATCGCCAGCTGAACAAAGTTACAGTGAAGAACAGGTATCCATTGTCTCGTATTAATGATTTATTTGATCAGTTACAGGGTACCAGAGTGTTTTCCAAGATTGACATACGTTTAGGCTATCATCAGTTGAAGATTCGGGAGCCAAATATCCCAAAAACTGCTTTTAGGACTCGGTATGGTCACTACTAGTTTCTTGTGATGTCATTTGGCGCGACCAATACCCCAACAAAATTTATGTACTTGATGCGCATTGTGTTCCGACCCTATCTTGACTCATTCATCATTGTGTTTATTGACGACATTCTGGTATACTCCTGGACTCGGGAGGATCATGAGCAACACCTGATGACTGTGCTTCAGACCTTGAGAGAAAAGAAGTTATATGCAAAATTTTCAAAGTGTAAGTTTTGGGGTCCAGGTGGATTGGAAGAAGGTTGAAGTAGTGCAGAGTTGGCCTAGACCGTCCTCCGCTACGGAGATCCAGAGTTTTCTTAGTTTGGCAGGGTATTTCCATCGATTTGTAGAGGGTTTCTCATCTATTGCAGCACCTATGACCAGGCTGACCCAGAAAGGTACTTCATTCAGGTGGACAGAGGAGTGTGAGGAGAGCTTTCAGAAGCTCAAGACAGCTTTGACTACAACCCCAGTATTGGTATTGCCTACAGGTTCGGGGTCTTATACTGTATATTGTGATGTGTCGCGGATTAATCTTGGCGCGGTGTTGATGCAGGATGGTAGGGTGATTGCCTACGCGTCCAGACTGCTGAAGGTGCATGAAAAGAACTATCCTATCCATGACCTGGAGTTAGCAGCTATTGTCCATGCCTTGAAGATTTGGCGGCACTATTTGTACAGTGTCCCTTGTGAGATCTACACCGATCACCGGATTTTGCAGCATCTGTTTAAACAGAAGGATCTTAACTTGCATCAATGGAGGTTGTTGGATCTGCTTAAGGATTATGATATCATCATTTTGTACCATCCCGGGAAGGCCAATGTGGTGGACGATGCTTTGAGTCGCCGGACAGAGAGTTTGGGGAGTTTAGCATATTTACCAGTAGCAGAGAGGCCATTGGCGTTGGATATACAGGCCTTAGCCAGCCAATTTGTGAAATTGGATATTTTTGAGCCGAGTCGAGTATTGGCTTGTGTGTTCTCTCGGTCTTCTCTTTATGATCGTATCAGGGAGCGTCAGTATGATGACCCCCATCTGCTTGTCCTTAAGGACACGGTCCAGCACGGTGATGCTAATGAGATCACTATTGGGGATGATGGTGCATAGAGGATGAAGGGCAGGCTATGTGTGCCCAATGTAAATGGTTTTCATGAGTTGATTCTCCAGGAGGCTCACAGCTCGCGGTACTCCATTCATTCGGGTGTCGCGAAGATGTACCAGGACTTGAGGCAACATTATTGGTGGAGGAGGATGAAGAAAGACATAGTGGATTATGTAGCTCGGTGTCTAAATTGCTAGCAGGTGAAGTATGAGCATCAACGGCCAAGTGGATTGCTTTAGAAGTTAGAGATTCCGGAGTGGCAATGAAAGCGGATCACTATGGATTTCGTTGTTGGACTTCCACGGACTCATTGATGCAGTTTGGGTGATTGTGGATAGGCTGACCAAGTCAGCTCATTTCATTCCTGTGATGACTACCTATTCTTCCGAGCAGTTGGCTCAAATTTATATCTGCGAGATTGTCAGGCTTCATGGCATACCGGTATCTATCATCTCTGACTGGGGTACGCAGTTTACATCATGGTTCTGGAGGGCTTTACAACAGGAGTTGGGTACTCGAGTTGAGTTGAGCAGATCATTTCACCCTCAGACGGACGGACAGTCCGAGCACACTATTCAGATATTGGAGGATATGCCCCGTGCTTGTGTGATAGATTTTGGGGTTGCTTGGGACCAATTCTTGCCACTTTCGGAGTTTGCTTACAATAACAGTTATCAGTCGAGCATTCATATGGCACCGTATGAGGGCTTATATTCCATTGGGTTGGTTTGACCCGGGTGAGGCTAGGCTATTGGTTACAGACTTGGTTCAGGATGCCTTGGAGAAAGTTAAAATTGATTCAGGATCGACTTCGTATAGCCCAGTCCAGACAAAAGAGTTATGCATATCGGATGGTTCGCGATGTTGCATTCATGGTGAGAGAGCGAGTCCTGCTCCGGGTGTCACCCATGAAGGGTGTCATGAGGTTCGAAAAGAAGGGCAAGTTGAGCCCAAGGTTTATCGGCCTATTCGAGGTGTTGCGGCGTGTTGGGGAGGTTGCTTATGAGCTTTCCTTGCCTCCCAGCTTAGCAGGAGTTCATTCGGTATTCCATGTTTCTATGCTCCGGAAGTATCACGGTGATCCGTCTCATATGCTGAATTTCAGCTCAGTCTAGTTGGACAAGGATCTATCTTATGTTGAGGAGCCAGTGGCTATTTTGGACAGGCAGGTTCGAAAGCTGAGGTCGAAGAACATTGCTTCCATGAAGGTTCAGTAGAGGGGTCAGCCGGTCGAGGAGGCGACTTGGGAGACCGAGCATGATATGCGCAGCCGCTATCCTTATCCTTTTACCACTTCAGGTATGTCTTTATGCTCGTTCGAGGACGAACGATTGTTTTAAGAGGGAAGGATGTAATGACCCGGTCGGTCGTTTTGAGTGTAATAGCCACGATCCCCTATTTACTATTTTTCCCGTATCTTTTTCTGCTCATGTGACTTGCCGGGAGGTTCCATTTTTGGTTTCGGAATGTTTTGGGACACTTAGTCCCTAAAACGGAAGCTTAAGTCTTAGAATTTTGACTGTATTTGGAACTATGTGAAGACGACTCTGGAATGGAGTTTCGTCGGTTTCGTTAGCTCCGTTGGGTGATTTTGGACTTAGGAGCGTGTCCAGTTTGTGTTTTGGAGGTATGTAGCTGATTTAAGATTGAATTGGCGAAAGTCGAATTTTTGGAGATTTTGACCGGTGGTGGAGTTTTTGATATCGGGGTTGGATTCCGATTTCGAAAGTTGGAGTAGGCCCGTAATGTCAATTATGACTTGTTTCAAAATTTGAGGTCAATCGGACGTGATTTGATAGTTTTCGGCAATGGTTGTAGAAATTTAAAGTTTCAAGTTCATTAAGTTTGAATCGGAGGGTGATTCGTGTTTTTAGCATTGTTTGATATGATTTTAGGGCTTGACTAAATTCGTATGGTATTTTAGTACTTGTTGGTATGCTTGGTTGAGGTTCCGGGAGCCTCGGGTGGATTCGGAATGGCTAACGGATCGAAAAAGGGACTTAGTACATGGCTGAAGCAGGACTCTGCTGGTGTAACCGCACCTGCGGAGCTTTGATCGCAGGTGCGTAGATGCGAAGGCTGGGACTAGGGGTTGTGGAGCGCAGATGCAGAGGGTGTTCTGCAGGTGCGGACTCGCACCTACGCTTAGAGGGTCGCAGAAGCGGACGCGGGAGTTTAAGGCGGGTCCTCAGAAACGGTTTTTGTTGCGCAGAAGCGGGGTTGTGACCGCAGAAGCGGTTGGGCGGCTTAGTGGCCTCCGCAAATGTGAGGTCCGAACTGTAAAAGCAGTGCCCAGAAGCAGCTAATGCGACCACAGAAGCGAGAACCCTGGGCAATGTTTAAAACCGAAGGGCTTCGTGATTTATGTCATTTTGGACTTTGCAAACTCGGTTTAGGGCGATTTTTGTGAGCATTTACGAGTGATTTCTTGAGGTAAGTCCCTTGTGCTTATTTTTGGTCAATAACCTTGCTTCCCCATTTATTTTCCCACCTAGTTAGTGTGTATTTAAGATGAAAATTGGGAGTTGGAGGTTAGGGATTTGGAGAGTTGATTTGAGGAATTGAGTGGCGATTTGGCATTGGATTTGAATAATTTTGGTACGAGTGAACTCATGAGTGAATGGGTATTTATATTTTGTGACTTTTACCCAATTCCGAGACGTGGGCCTAGGGGGGATACTTTTTGGGGCAATTTTCTAATTTCTTGCTTATGCTTTGATTTCATTAATTAGATTAATTTCTTATAGTTGTATTTATGGTATGTAATTGATTTTGGCTAGATTTGGGCCATTCGGAGTCGGATATTCGTGGAAAAGGCATTGTTACCGATTGATTGAGCTTGGTTCGAGGTAAGTGGCTTACCTAACCTTGTGTGGGGAAACTCCCCTTAAGATTTGGTACTGTTGTGATATGTGAGCGCCGTGTACGTGAGGTGACGAGTGCATACACGGGCTATTTGTTGTAAAATCTGATTTTTCACTAAGTAGTGATCTGTTTTGATTTTAATTGAGCTATACCAGCAAGTGTAGTTTACCTTTTTAGTCTAATATCCCATGTCTACGTGCTTTAATTGCTTGTTTGAACTTTGTGCAGCATGCTTAATTGATTTCTTGTTTTCCCTTGATATTTATCAGTCTTAACTGTAGAATTCTTGCTGTTAACTATTGTAATTATCGGTTTGAGTTATGTGTTTACTTTTGAGACTACGAGGCGGTTCCTCGGGAGTTCTCCCTGCATATTTACTTTTGAGACTACGAGGCGGTTCCTCGGGAGTTCTCCCTACACATTTACTTTTGAGACTACGAGGCGGTTCCTCGGGTGTTCTCCCTGTATATTTACTTTTGAGACTACGAGGCGGTACCTCGGGAGTTCTCCCTGCATGTTCTCGGGAGCGCCCTGTTATTATATCATTGTGCGGTGTTGTTATTGCTTTGTGAATGCTTTCTGTTATCTTCTTCGTTTTACTTCATTTTTATTATAGCATCTGTCGTATTATTATATCCCAGTAGGGCCCGGACCTGACCTCGTCACTACTCTTCCGAGGTTAGGCTTGTCACTTACTGGGTACCGTTGTGGTGTACCCATGCTACTCTTCTGCTCATGTTTTGTGTGCAAATCCAGGTACTTCTTATCAGCCCCGCTACTAGCTGAGAGTGCTTGCTGCTGTACGAAGACTGCAAGGTACTTCTGCCGCGTCCGTAGACCTCAGAGTTCCCCTCTATTGTCTACTATGTCAGTTACCTTTCGTACTTATTTTGTTAGACACTGGTGTATAGAGATACTAGTTTCCTTCTATAGCTTGTGATTAATGATATTCTCTGGTTTTGGGAAGACTGTGTATTTATAGAGTATTGGTTATTGTACATGCCAACCGACATTGTTACTAGTTATTTAGTTATTCACTATTGTTAGTTGCCAAGTTTTACTTTCGTTTCTGTTATTTTCCGCAATTTGTTAGGCTTACCTAGTCGTAGAGACTAGGTGCCGTCACGACGTTATACGGAGGGAGTTTGGATTGTGACAACCATCAATTGCTATATATAAATTTTGAACCCATTAGAACCTTCTCGAGAGTCACCTACTTTGCTCAAATCTAAATTGCACTACCCAAATGGGCCGAAAGACACGTGCCCCATTAGCACAACAACACTCAAAGAAGTAAGCATGCCTTAACACTACCAATCAAGTTTATACTCCATGTGCACTACATACTTTGCAAATAATAACTCACCATACCCATACTCTATTATGGCCATAATACTGCAGTCAGTTCAACAAAAGTTCTTCACAAGCTCAGGAAACACAAATCATAAAATACCTCAAATCATCTACTAAGCTCGCCTTCATTATCGTGACGGTCAGGTCGACTTCCTTGACCATTTCAAATTCAAATCTCCACACATAGAACCTGATGGTAGAAAAGAAATTCTCCACACAATATTGTAAGGACCACACATCCGTAAATTACTTCGTAGGAGATAACCTACCTACTTAGCCTAAAATTGGCATCTTGATACGCCCTTCCGCAGCCACAATTAATATACAATCGCTTAATCTCCCTGGGTCTAAACTTACCATAAGACATGAAAAATCTACTTCGTTCCTCAATTAAACAACATGAAAAAACAAATCTTTCAACACACTCATAACTCGAGACTATACGTCACATCAAGATAGAAATCAAGAACCCAATAGTCCTTTTTACATCCCAACAAACTCATCCCATATTATCCGAACCATCTGGACACATTCCGCGGTCACAGCATACTCATCATATGGTCATTTCACCGCTCATTGAGCCACAAATTCCACTCATAGGGACACTTCCGAACATATGAGTCCAAATATACAACTTCACACAACTGAAGCTACCGAGCCTAAGTTGTGGTCTAAACCTATCCTCAAGTCCTCCAGACTGGCCCATCACCAAAACACAGAATACACATCTCAAACCTCCTTCATAGAATCACAAACCGGCGATCCGCAGCTGATACCGAGCGCTCACATACGCATACGAGTGAGTGAAACAAATTCAAAGAGGTATGCTTCAAGCTGAATCAATGGCGCACGATAAGGAAAGAAAGATGGGAAGTTTATCCTAAATGCCTTATAGCCTCTCGAAGATAAGTATGGACATCATCATACCGATCCGCAAGACTCTACTAGACACTTGCTCATGACTCGTGAGACCTATGTAACCTAGGGCTTTGATATCAACTTGTCACGACCCAAAATCTCACCTGTCGTGATGGTGCCTATATCAATAATAGGCAAGCCGATAACATCAATAAATCACAATAATCTTTTAAATTTGAAAACATAATATTCTGATTTGATAGAAAATCCCACAAATACTGATATAAATACACTCCCAAAATCCGGTGTCACTGAGTACATGAGCATCTAAATGATAATAAAGTCTGGCTGTTAAAAACACTGTCTGAAAATATAGAACAGTACAATAACTAAAATGAGGAGAGGCAAGGTCAGCGAACGCCAAGCAACTACCTTGATTGTCTCCAACTAATAACACTCTGAGATCTACCAATTTCCGTATCCGGAAGCACCTGGATCTGTACACGAGGTATAGGGTGTAGTATGAGTACAACTAACTCAGCAAGTAACAATAATAAATAAGAAGATGAAAGTAGTGACGAGCTTCACAGCTAAGTCCAATTACAGTAATTTCCACATAAGAAAGTAGGCATGCTTTCAAGTTCAACATTTAAAACTCAAACAGTAATTTCATATCAAGTTCGACTAAAACAGAAGATAACATTTTTCAAAAGTTTCCAAAATAGGGATATATGACAAATGTAGTACACAATAAAGAAATCAATGCATCCTCTCAGAGCAACAATCACTCAGTCCTTTCATTCTCTCAACACTCGACACTCGCACTCAGTAGGTATCTGCGCTCACTGGGGTGTACAGACTCCGGAGGGGCTCCTACAGCCCAAGAGCTATAATCCGCACGAACAACTCACATGCTATAGTATAAATATCTGGATCCATACGGATAACTCACGTGCTACACGGATAACTCACATGCTATAGTATAATATCTGGATCCGCACGGACAACTCACGTGTTGCAGTGACAACTCACGTGTTATAGTATAATATATGGATCCGTACGAACAACATACGTGCTATAGTATAATATCTGAATCTACACGGACAACTCACGTGTTGCACGGACAACTCACGTGCTATAGTATAATATATGGATCCGCACGGACAACTCACGTGCTATAGTATAATATTTGGATTCGCACGGACAACTCACGTATTGCACGGACAACTCACGTGCTATAGTATAATATCTCACAATCAGGCCCTCGGCCTCACTCAGTCATAAATCTCTCCAGTCTCTCAGGCTCTCAATAATCATGAAATCAGCCCAAACAACAATGATATGATGCATCAATAATGAACAATAGATACTGGGATAAAATAAATAAGTAAACTATGATAGAGTACAAAACAATAATTAAGCAGATAGTTCAACATGTACACGACCTATGTGGGTCCTTACAGTGCCAACACATAATCTAAACATGATTTACGGTTCAATTTCTCTACTACATGGAGAATGTACAGATAACAACAGATTATTGAACTACACAGTTTTATGAAATTTGACCAAGTCACAATTCCTACAGTGCACACCCACACGCCAAACACCTAGCATGTGTGTCACCTCAAAACTGATTATATAACACATAATTCGGGGTTTCATACCCTCAAGACCAAATTTAGAACTGTTACTTATCTCAAATCACGTAATTCTTTTTTTCGCTATGCCTTTGCCTCGTGAATTGACCTCCAAACGTCTCGAATCTAGCCATAAATAATTCAATCCAGTCAATAATATTCATTGGAATTAATTCCATGAGAAAATACTAATTTTCCAACAAAATCCAAAATTTAGCTCAAAAATCGCCTGAGGCCACGTCTCGGAATCTGACGAAACTTACAAAATTCGACAACCCATTCAATTACGAGTCCAACCATACCAATTTTATCAAAATTTGGTAACAACTTGACCTCTAAATCTAAATTTTCGTTCTTGAAAAGTTTTGCAAAAATCTTGATTTCTTCAATTCAAATCCAAAATAAATGATGAATATAACCATGGATTTATGAAATATAATCACTATTGGATATAGGACACTTACCCAAGTCGAAGTCATGAAGAAATCCTCAAAATCGCCCAAGAACCGAGCTCCAAAAATCCAAAACGAAATGAAGGAAATGACCATTTTTTGTCCTTAAGTTTCTGTCCATCCGTCACTAAAAGTCCATTTTCCGTCATTAAAAGTCCACACCAGAACTTGCTTGCACCAACAGTAATTATTTTCACTAAAAAGGATGTAACTTCATGATACGAACTTGGAATTCGACGATTCTTGTTCCTATGAGTCACAAATAATAATACTAACCTAGTTGTTCAATCGAAACTCAATTCGGAGCTAATTTGCTCAATGCGATACCAATTTCGCTCGTTAAACAACTAACTCATGTTTCACGCTAAAGACCCAATCGCGACTTGATGAAATTAGACCAAATTTTCCAAATCACTCATATAATTCATTATCAAAATCCCGGAAGTCTCGAAATTGAATTTCGATCTCTAGAATTAAAAATGGACCTTTAGATCATTACATGCTTATGCTGAAAACATCAAACTCTTATAATTCATTATCAAAATCACTCATATAATTCATTATCAAAATCCCGGAAGTCTCGAAATTGAATTTCGATCTCTAGAATTAAAAATGGACCTTTAGATCATTACATGCTTATGCTGAAAATATCAAACTCTTCCAAAACTCATCCGAAACTCATCTGAACCCCCATGGGACCCCAACCAAGTATACTAACAAGTCCCATAATATGACACGAACTTAGTCGATGTCTCAAATTATATTGAACAACACGCTAAAACACAAATCGCACCCCAATTCAAACCTATTCAAAACTAACAAATTCCAAATTCTACATTCGATGCCGAAACCTACCAAATCAATTCTGAGACACCTCAAATTTTACACACAAGTCATTAATGACATAACAGAGATGTTTCAATTTCCAGAATCAGATTTCGATCCCGATATCAAAAAGTCAACTCATCGGTCAAACTTCCAAACTTAAATTTCATATTTTTGCCATTTCAAGTCTAATTTAGTTAAGGACCTCAAAATAAATATCCGGACACACTCCTAAGTCCAAAATCACCATACGGAGCTATTGGAACCATCAGAATTTCTTTCTAGAGTTGTTTACACATAATTCACCATCCAGTCAATTATTTCAACTTAAGCTTCCAAAACAAGAATTGTTCTTTCAATTAAATCCCAAATCATCCGAAAACCAAACTTGACCACCCTTGCAAGTCATAATACACATTTCAAAATTGCTCGAGACTTTAAGCCACGAAACGGAACGCTAATTCTCAAAATGACAAGTCGGGTCGTTACAAAACTGATGCTTGACAATCCAAAACTATGCAAAACAATGTGCAAACCAATCAAAATGTATACTTCAATGTTTGAAATTTAACAATTTATAAAAAATTTCAACTCTGCTCGAAAAGTTGGCAGTGGGGCCCACGTCTCAGAACCTGATGAAACTCATAAAATCTGACAACCCATCTAATTACGAGTTCAACCATACTAATTTCACTCAAATCCGACTCCGAATCGAAATTCAAAACTGGAAAATTCGTTTTTATGAAATTATAGAAATTTCCTTCGATTTCCCTTGAAGATTCGATAATCATACACCAAAAATGAAGATTAATTCATGAAATATAAATACATGGGAGTCAAGAACACTTACTGTCACGACCCAAAATCCTACCACATGCGTCGTGATGGCACTTAGGTTTTAAGACTAAGTAAGCCGATCATAATAACAATTCAAGCCATTTTTTTTGTAATCGAAACCAACAACGAAAATAATGATACAACCTCCCAGGACTGGTAATACTGAGTCACGAACTCTAACTGAATACATGAAATGATCTCAAGCAAAATAATATACAATATTGTTTGAAAAATAATTGACAGTACGATAAAATGGAAAGACTCCAAGGGACTACGACAACCAAGCAGCTCTACCTTGAATCCTTGCGATCACACTCTAACTCTGTCCGAGTCCGATATCTCCATTACCTGACTCTGCACAAAAATATGCAGAAGTGTAGTATTAGTACACCACAGACGGTACCTGGTAAGTATCAAGACTAACCACGGTGGAGTAGTGACGAGGTACCATCAAGACACTCACTAATCAATTACCTTGTGCAGTGTAGCAGTATATGATAATAATAGAAACAAATAGCAATGATATAAACAACAAGGCAACAAGAACACCATAATTATTGCTCAAACGAATAAGGAACACAAGTACAACCAATTAATCAAGTCCTTCAAATATAAATCTTTCACATATAATTCTTTCGAATAAATACCCTCTGAGTATACTTCTTTCAAATAAATATCTTTCTAATATAAAATTCTTTCAAATAAATATCTTTCGAATATACTTCTTTCAAATAAATATCTTTCGAATATACATTCTTTCAAATAAAAGTCACTTTGTGACACCTCATTTCATAATCATAAAACACGGGTCTCAGCCCACTTCATATTTTCGTAACACGGGTCTCAGCCCACTTTCATGTTTCCACGGCACCTCGTGACCATATTTCTATCAAAACTGCACGGACAACTCACGTGCCAATAATAAAAATCATCATATTTTCCCCGGTATCTTGTACTCGCATTTCATATTACATCTGCATAGACAGTTCACGTGCCAATAACATAATCATTATATTTCCCTGGTACCTCGTGCCCACATTTCATATCACATCTGCACGGACAGTTTACGTGCCAATAACATAATCCGCCCTGCAATAGCCACATGCTAACAATTCTAACATAGATCAGACTATTATCAAGTTTACCAAAATAACAAGACAAGTTGCACAAGATATAAAAATAAACACAAGGAAAATCATAACATCACATGAAAATTACCAACACAATAACCCCACATCATCGCATAAACATTACCAACACAGTAACCTCACATCATCATATATCATACCTGACAATAGCCACCCTTATCTCTCATATAGCCACCCTTGTCTCTCCTATAATAGCCTCACTTATCCCTCCGCCCTGACAATTTTAGTAGCCATTCTTATCGCTCATATAGCCACCATTATCGCTCCTATAATAGCCTCCCATATCGCTCCGTTTAATAGCCACCCTTATCACTCCGCCCAGACAATATCCCAACATATAACAACAGTAAAATGTCACCCTTATGCCCGCATAGTGTCAACAATGGGATGCCATCCTTATACGCCGCATAACAGTAACCCAAATCACACAACAATTCACACAGATTATCACAACATCACATCATCATCAACTCGTATTTACAAATTGTCCGTAGGCCACAATTATTCCAAAGGTACAATAAATCAATTAATTACACAACAGATAGTCCACGACTCAACACAATGTATATAAAATCTCAAAAACAACCACAAGGATGGGAAAATAGCTCATCATAGGACAATGCCTTCTTTAATCCAAATTTTAGATAAATATATAAACGCCTAAATTTAAACTTATTTAATTAATTATTTGCAGATGAAAAATCCATAATGTGTTTATTTCCAAGAAATATCAAATCAATAAACACACAGAATTCACATAAAAATCCAAGTAAAAATCACACCAAATTATCATATAAAATACAAACTCGACAAACAAGGAATGAGGCCTGACAAATCAAGGATTTACTAAGTTCCAACAATTTTTCAATTTAACACATAAGGGCGTCTACGAATTTCAACCGATATAATTTGCACATATAAACCAAGTACGTACTCGTCATCTCGCATACATGGTTTTCAATTACACAATTTCCATATAAGACTCAATGCCTAAGGGGTAATTCCCCCACTCAATGTTAGGCAAAATACTTACCTCGACGAAACTAAGTCAATGCTTTAAATGATCTTCGCGAGTGAAGCCACCTCCAGACGGCTCAAATCTGAAATTTGCCCCTTAATAATGCTACGATGGTCCACCACACTAAATAAATTTCAATCTACAACAATGCAACACAATTGCACCAATATTAGTAACAAATTTACAGATTTTTGGTCATTTAGGCATTTTATCAAACACCTAGAGTACATAGCATTTTACTACCTCTAGTAATGGTATTTATTCATCCAACAATCCCTCCTTCCCACCAACAAGAGATACTAAACCATCCTTTGTATACAAACAACCTTCTTTAGCACCATTAAAATCATCAATGAACTCACATCCACCCAATTGTTGCTAATTAATTCATTACCATAATCTCTACAACACCCAATAATCTAGTTTAAGTATTTATGTCTTCCAAGCACCATCCAATAAATGTTAATACATATTTCTTGCTCACATACTCATAATAAATCCATACATGTAAGTCTAAGGGTGAATAATTACCTTTTTGGAAGAAATCTTGCAAAACTCACCTTTGAGTTTTTGAAGAAATTTCTTGAATATCTAAGTATTTTATGTGTAAATTTCATCAATACTAGTGTAGAAATGATGGAATTTCATACCAAGATAACGAAAATTGATTACCTTGAAGAAGAGAGGAGTTGGTGGTCTTGAGAGAGTGGAGGAAAACCCTAAAATTCGTCCAAGATAAATAGGGGAAATGAACCCCCGAAATGAGTACTTAAAAGAAAAGCTTCAGGTGGTAGCGTGACAGGTCCAGTGCCAAACCTCTATAATGCACTGATTTTCAAAGTTGCTGAAAGGGTTGGCGTGCCACACTCCGCTCGTTGCACTGACTCTAGCATGCACCCAGTTGTTTTCTTTTCCATTTCTTGCCTCTCTACTCACTCTCATTTGATACATTGCTATGATATAGATCCGAATAACACTCGGGATACTCGGGACCACGTCCGAATTTACCAACAATTCCCGAAAAATAGTACGGACTTACTCGGGGTTTCAAATCACATCAAACAATATCGAAATTACAATTCACACCTCGATTCGGACTTGTGAGTTTTAAAATTTTCAATTTATAAAACTTTTGCCGAAACGTATCAAATGAGTTCAGAATGACTTCAAATTTGCACACATGTCATAAATGACATAACGAAGTTATTCAAATTTCAAAATCAAAATCCGATCATGATATCATCCAAGTCCACTTATGGTCAAATTTATAAATATTTCAAGAACTTCATTTTCCAACTTTTCGCCGAAATGTGACGAATTATCCTACGAACTTCCAAATCCAAATACGGACATAAGCCTAAGTATGAAATCACCATACGAAGCTATTGACATTATCAAAATTCTATTCCGGAGTCGTTTGCTTAAAAGTCAAACTCCGGCTAGCTCTTTTCATTTAAGCTTCAAAAACAAGAATCCTTCTTCCAAATCGATCCCGAATCATCCGTAAACCAAATTCGACCACACACGCAAGTCATAGTACCTAATGCGAAGCTGCTCGAGGCCTTATACCACCAAATGAGACGCTAAGTCTCAAAATAACAAGTCAGGTCGTTATATTCTCTCCCTCTTAAACATACGTTCGTCCTCGAACGTGCCAAGAATTATTCTGAGGACTTCAAATTAACTGAGTGCATTTACTATACATATATTCGCGGGGTGATCCTACGTCACCGCAATCGTCATAAGTCCGACAACACCATTTCAGTTGAGATTATTTCTCATGTTTACATTTATAAGACTCAAAAAATATTTCTTACACTTCAATCATTTTCAAAAAGACCTGATTATTTTCACATCGACAAACGGTATTAATCTCAACCGGCTGTAGCAACTCGTGCCTACACTCGCACAACACATTCATATAGTGTGATACATCATTCATAGGCCCATAACCACATCTCTGGTCATAATAGCTACTCAAAACAATTTCCAGCATCCTCAATTACCTGATATTAATCAAACCTTCGTTTCAAATTTTTACGATACTGATAGCAAATAGCGAGGCATGAAGACGTCATAATTATTTACCCGAATTAACGAGTCACATTTAACGCCACCTGGGCACTCACCTCGTGGGCTAAAACTCAATAGTTACAGTACAAATATGGCTAAATATGCACAGAAACACATAGAAGAATTATCAAATAAGCCTAACAGGCATGACTCCCCATTAATACTATAGTTCAAATTTAATTTCACAAAGGGAGAATTTAAACTCATAAATTTTTCACCACAAGGACCTCGTCCTTATATAACTTCCAACATGTCTTGTAGACCAGTTTAAATATTTCACATCATATAAAAATGTGAGGATCTCGTCCTCAACTCCGAATCACAAGTATTTTGCACATTGTGCCAACTGAAATTTTCAATTTCCTTTCTTTCTTCTTTTCAATAAATGTCGTAAACAATTTTCTCAACACATAATGAACCCCTCATTCCAATAGGGCATAAAATTCATTGAAATCAATTATTCCGAAATCACGTCAAAACCCACTATAGTGAGTAATAAAAATCACTTTTGGACTTATAGCCCTCAATGATGTACAAAAATAAAAATGATAGACATGGGCTAACATCATCAAATCTCCCAATAGGGATAAACATATAAGTGGGTCATAAAGTTACGAAGCTCGCCCATAAGCGGAGCATAATAGGAGGACTCGCCTCAATATTCAGAACCGAATCAAATTAAGGAAAAACATTCTTTTATAACAAATTAGGATCATACCTATAATGACACCATCTGGTGTAGTGGCCTCATCCACATCATAGCAATTATATCAATGGTTGGGCCTCCCCCTCTAGGGCGCCCTCTACCCACCTGTCCTCCATCTCTAACTGGTTGTGTACGTGGGGTAGTAACTGCATTGGGGCCCATAGCCTGAGTGTTCTGATGAAATCCACCTCTCCCAAGTCTGGGACAATCTCTCATGATATGCCTAGTATCACCACACTCATAACAACCCCTCTGAGGTCGCGGATGCTCGTACTAAGTTTGTGCCGGATAACTGGAATAACCAGTGTAAGAATTTTGTGTCGGTGATACACTATATTAACTTAATGGAGCACCTCGAGTAATATGATGTGACTGAGCTGTCCAACTGCTCGAGCCTCCGCCATAATGGGTCATAGCTGAAGAGTAAAATCCACTGAACCCTCTAGAGCTTCGAGACCTTTTGGTCTCCTTAGACTCCCTTTCCTCACTTAGAACACCCTCAATCCTCCTCGCAATCTCCACTACTTGCTGAAATGGAGTATCATTTTGCAACTCTCGAGCCATGCATATTTTAAGATCATAATCGAGCCCCTCAATGAATCTGCGGACTCGCTCTCTAACTGTAGGAACCAAGATAGGTGCATGACGGGCTAATTCACTGAACCTGATAGCATATTCTGACACTGTCATAGTGCCCTGACGCAACCGTTCAAACTCTGTGCACCACGCATCTCGGAGAGTCTGGGGAACAAACTCTTTCAAAAACATTTCCGAAAATTGAGCACAAGTTGGTGGTATTGCATCGGCTGGTCTACCTTCTTCATAAACTTGCCACCACTGATACGCTGCACCTGACATTTGAAATGTAGTAAAGGCAACTCCTCTCGCTTCCACAATACCCATGGTGCGGAGAATACGGTGACATTTTTCTAGAAATCCCTGGGCATCCTCTGAAGTTGTGCCACTGAAAGTAGGTGGACTATACCTCTTAAACCTCTCAAGTCTCTTTTGTTCTTCTTCTGATGCCCCTGGCCTGACCTCAGGCTGAACCAGAATAACAGGTTATACCGGTACTATATCCGAAACCTGCTTCTCTGGAGTCGTGGTAGGAGTCTGAGCTACTCCCCCAATCTGCGAAATATTTGGTACAACGGAGATCAATCCCGCCTGATTTAATGTACCAAACATACTTAGGAACTGTGCTAAAGTCTCCTGAAGTGCGAGGGTAACAACAGGTGCTTCTGGTACCTGTCCCCCAACTGGAGCTACCGGCAGCTCCTCAACTGTTGTTTTGACAGGTGCTCTAGTCACGGCATGTGCCCTTCCTCGGCCTCTACCTCGGCCTCGGCCTCTTGCGGCCCTAGCAAAATGTGCGGTGCCTGGTCAGTTGACCTGGTAGCATGTGTCCTCACCATCTATGAGAGAATAGAGATACAAAGGTTTAAATTCCAAATTCAACAAATTCCACACGACAGAAATGAAAGAAGTGGAAGTTTCCTAACAGTTCTGTAGCCTCTCAAAGATAAGTGCAGACGTCTCTGTACCGATCCACAAGGCTCTACTAGAATCGTCCGTGACTCAAAGAACCTATGAACCTAGAGTTCTGATACCAACTTGTCACGACCCAAAATTCCACCACAAGCATCGTGATGACACTTAGTTTTTAAGACTAAGTAAGCTGATCATAATAACAATTCAAGCTATTTGTTTTGTAATCAAAACCAACAGCGGAAATAATGATACAACCTCCCAAGACTGGTAATACTGAGTCACGAACTTTAACTGAATACATGAAATGATCTCAAGGAAATCGAATATACAATAATGTTCGAATAATAATTGACAGTACGATAAAATGGAAAGACTCCAAGGGACTGTGACGACTAAGCAGCTCTACCTTGAATCCTTGTGATCACACTCTAACTTTGTCCAAGTCTGATATCTCCAATACCTGGCTCTGCAAAAAAAGTGTGCAGACGTGTAGTATGAGTACACCACAGTCGGTACCCATTAAGTATCAAGACTAACCTTGGTGAAGTAGTGACGAGGTACAGTCAAGACACTCACTAATCAATTACCATGTGCAGTGTAGCAGTATATGATAATAATAGAAACAAATAGCAATGATATAAATAACAAGGCAACAAGAACACCATAATTATTGCTCAAACGAATAAGGAACACAAGTACAACCAATTAATCAAGTCCTTCAAATATAAATCTTTCACATATAATTCTTTCGAATAAATACCTTCTTTCAAATAAATATCTTTTGAATATAAAATTTCTTTCAAATAAATATCTTTTGAATATACTTCTTTCAAATAAATATCTTTTTAATATAAATTCTTTCAAATAAAAGTCACTCTATGACACCTCATTTCATAATCATAAAATACGGGTGTCAGCCCACTTTCATATTTTCGTAACACGGGTCTCAGCCCACTTTCATATTTTCACGGAACCTCGTGCCCATATTTCTATCAAAACTGCACGGACAACTCACGTGCCAATAATAAAAATCATCATATTTTCCCCCGACACCTCGTGCCCGCAATGCATATTATATCTGCATAGATAATTCACGTGTCAATAACATAATCATTATATTTCCCTGGCACCTCATGCCCACATTTCATATCATATCTGCGCGACAGTTCACGTGCGAATAACATAATCCGCCCGGCAATAGCCACATGCAAACAATTTCAACATAGATCACCTCGTGCCCACATTTCATATCATATCTGCGCGACAGTTCACGTGCGAATAACATAATCCGCCCGGCAATAGCCACATGCTAACAATTTCAACATAGATCAGACTATTATCAAGTTTACTGAAACAACAAGACAAGGTTCACAAGATATAAAAATAAACACAAGGAAAATCACAACATCACATGAAATGTACCAACGCAATAACCCCACATCATCACATAAACATTATCAACACAGTAACCTCACATCATCACATATCATTCCAGACAATAGCCACCCTTATCTCTTATATAGCCACCCTTATCTCTCCTATAATAGCCTCCCTTATCCCTCCGCCCTGACAATTTCAATAGCCACCCTTATCGCTCCTATAGCTAACTTTATCGCTCCTATAGCCACTCTTATCGCTCCAATAATAGCCTCCCTTATCGCTCTTTTTAATAGCCTCCCTTATCACTCCGTCCAGACAATATCCCAACATATAACAACAGTGAAATGCCACCCTTATGCCCGCATAATGTCAATAATGGGATGCCACCCTTATACGCTGCATAACAGTAACCCAAATCACACAACATTTCATACAGATTATTATCACAACATCACATCATCATCAACTCGTATTTACAAATTGTCCGTAAGACACAACCATTCCAAAGGTACAATAAAGTCAATTAATTTCACAACAGATAGTCCACGGCTCAACACAATGTATATAAAATCTCAAAAACAACCACAGGGATGGGAAAATAATTCATCATAGGACAACGCCTTCTTTAATCTAAATTTTAGATAAATATATAAACATCTCAATTTAAACTTATTTAATTAATTATTTGCATATGAAAAATCCATAATGTGATTATTTCCAAGAAATATCAAATCAACAAATACACGGAATTCACATAAAAATCCAAGTGGCAATCACACCAAATTATCATATAAAATACAAACTCGACAAACAAGGAATGAGGCCTGACAAATCAAGGATTTACTAAGTTTCAATAATTTTTAAATTTAATACATAAGGGCGTCTACGAATTTCAACCGATATAATTTGCACATATAAACCAAGTACGTACTCGTCACCTCGCATACATGGTTTTCAATTACAAAATTTCCATATAAGACTCAATGCCTAAGGGGTAATTCCCCCACTCAAGGTTAGACAGGATACTTACCTCGACGAAACTAAGTCAATGCTTTAAATGATCTTCGCGAGTGAAGCCACCTCCGGACGGCTTAAATCTGAAATTCGCCCCTTAATAATACTACGATGGTCCACCACACTAAACAAATTTCAATCTACAACAATGCAACACAATTGCACCAATATTAGTAACAAATTTCCAGATTTTTGGTCATTTAGGCATTTTATCAAACACCTAGAGTACATAGCATTTTACTACCTCTAGTAATGGTGTTTATTCATCCAACAATCCCTCCTTCCCACCAACAAGAGATACTAAACAATCCTTTGTCTACAAACAATCTTCTTTAGCACCATTAAAATCATCAATGAACTCACATCCACCCAATTATTGCTAATTAATTCATTACCAAAATCTCTATAATACCCAATAATCTAGTTTAAGTATTTATGGCTTTCAAGCACCATCCAATAAGTGTTAATACTTATTTCTTGCTCACATACTCATAATAAATCCATACATGTAAGTCTAAGGGTGAATGATTACCTTTTTGGAAGAAATCTTGCAAAACTCTCCTTTGAGTTTTTGAAGAAATTTCTTGAATATCTAAGTATTTTATGTGTAAATTTCATCAATACTAGTGTAGAAATGATGGAATTTCATACCAAGATAACAGAAATTGATTACCTTGAAGAAGAGAGGAGTTGGTGGTCTTGAGAGAGTGGAGGAAAACCCCAAAATTCGTCCAAGATGAATAGGGGAAATGAACCCCGAAAATGAGTACTTAAAAGAAAAGCTCTTGGTGGTAGCGTGACAGGTCTAGTGCCAAACCTCTATAATGCACTGGTTTTCAAAGTTGCTGAGAGGGCTGGCGTACCACAATCCGTGTGTTGCACTGACTCTAGCACGCCCCCAATTGTTTTCTTTTCCATTTCTTGCCTCTCTACTCACCCTCATTTGATACCTTGCTATGATATAGATCCGAATCATACTCGGGGTACTCGGGACCCTGTCCGAATATACCAACAAGTACCGAAATATAATACGGACTTACTTGGGATTTCAAATCACGTCAAACAACATTGAATTACAATTCATACCTTGATTCGGACTTGTGAGTTTCAAATTTTTCAATTTATAAAACTCGTGCCGAAACATTTCAAATGAGTCCGGAATGACTTCAAATTTTGCACACGAGTCATAAATGACATAACTAAGTTATTCAAATTTCCAGAAACAAAATCCGATCTTGATATCATCCAAGTCCACTTATGGTCAAATTTATGAATATTTCAAGAACTTCATTTTCCAACTTTTCGTCGAAATATGACGAATTGTCCTACGGACTTCCAAATCCAAATACGAACATATGCCTAAGTACGAAATCACCATACGAAGCTATTGACATCATCAAAATTCTATTCCGGAGTCGTTTGCTTAAAAGTCAAACTCCGGCCAACTCTTTTCATTTAAGCTTCAAAAATAAGAATCGTTTTTCCAAATTGATCCTGAATCATCTGTAAACCAAATTCGACAACACACGTAAGTCATAGTACCTAATGCGAAGCTGCTCAAGGTATTAAACCACCAAATGAGTTGCTAATTCTAAAAATAACAAGTCGGGTCGTTACACTTACCCCAGGTTGTGTGGTGAAATTCCTCTCAAAAGTCGCCCAACCCAAGCTCCAAAATCGGAAAAATGGGTGAAAATATCAAACCCTCAAACTTAAAGGGTTCTCCGCTGTCGCGATTTCCGCTTCTGCGGCCCATAAGGTCGCACTTGCGAGAGTCGGTTATACGGTCCGTATGCGCACCTGTGAGAGCCACTTCTACGGTCCATATGCGCACCTGCGAGAGCCGCTTCTATGCTTGCCTGGCCGCTTTTGCGGCGTCGTACTTGCGGCCTTTTTCCGCATGTGCGATTATACCAGCAACCAGAAAAATCCCAGCATTCCCTTAGTTCAAAAATAGATCTGTTAAGCATCCGAAATAAACCCAAGACCCCTGGGACCCCAACCAAACATACCAACAAGTCCTAAAACATCATACAAACTTAGTCGAGCCTTTAAATCACATCAAACAATGCTAAAAATACGAATCACCCTCCAATTCAAACTTAATGAACTTTGAAACTTCAAACTTCTACAATCGATGCCGAAACCTACCAAATCACGTCCGATTGACCTCAAATTTTGCACACAAGTTATAATTGACATTACAAACCTACTCCAACTTCCGAAATTGAAATCCGACCCCGATATCAAAAAGTCCACTCCCGGTCAAACTTCTCAAAATCATCCAAATTTCCAACTTTTGCCAATTGACGCCGAAATGACCTATGGACCTCCAAATCAACACCCGGACATGCTCATAAGATTAGAATCACGATACGAAATTATTTCTAGGCTTGAAATTCCAAACAGACCTTGATAACATAAAAATCCATTCCAACCCAAACTTAGGAAATTATTAAGCCTTCAAAATACTAACTTTTCGTGGTAAGTGTCGAAATACTCCAAGGCCACCCGATACTTGACCCAAACATATGCCTAAGTCTGAAATCATCACATGAACCTATTGGAACCTTCAAATCTCGATTCCGAGGTCGTTTACTATAAATCCAAATATTAGTCAATTCTTCCAACTTAAAGCTTCTAAATTTAGAATTTCCTTCCCGAATCAACTCCAAACATCCCGAAATTCGATTCCGACCACACGTACAAGTCATAATATCTGAAGTGAAGCTACTCAAGGCCTCAAATCGACGAACGATGCGCTAGAGCTCAAAATGACCTATCGGGTCGTTACACTACCGGGTTCCGAGATGCGAGCCTCGCATTGACTTTTGGTTGACCTTTTAATGTAAAATTTTAAGTTGACATTTTATTATCCGGAATTATTTTCAATGAATTTTAATGATGTTATACAATTAATTTGGATAGATTTGAGCTTTCCGGAGGTCAATTCAATCAAGAAGGCTATTTTAAAATATCGACGTAACTTCAAATAAAAGGTAAGTATCTTGCCTAACCTTGAGTAGGGGAATTACTCCTTAGGCATTGAGTCGTATGTTCCATTTGTGAAATGTGAAAATCCGTATATGCGAGGTGACGAGTACGTACTTGGCTTATATGTGCAAATTATACTGATTAAAATTCTTAGACACCCTTAAATATTAAATTGAAAATTTTTTGGCACTTACTTAATCAATGTATGAGGCGGTACCTCAGGAGTGCCCTTTGTTAAAATTTATTTATGATTTGGGATTACGAGACGGTACCTCGGGAGTGCCCTATGTTGATATTTCTCTATGGTTGTACTAGCCTTTGGTTATTTTATTTTTCTGTGATATGTAAATTCTTGTGTTCTTCCGTGATGTATTATTTGATTTTATTATGTGTTTAGTATTCCTTGTTGTATTGTGTTAGCTTTGGATCTTCATACGAGACTCTGAGGATTTTTGTTTATTGTTTTTACTGGTTTTTGAGGTTTGATTATTTTGAATAAAAGAAATTGCTATTATGTTTTAATTTAATAAATTTTACATCCAAATCAGTAGCTATCGGATGCTTTATTTTAATTAAAATGTCATTTTCTTCACCCCAAACGAGTTCAAAAATAAACTCATTTCTTTGTTGATTTCTTACTTGGTTTAAAAATTATAAACTTACTTTATTGAAAATAAATTGATCCTGCGGATCATATATACATTGATATTTTGGTACGTGAGTTGTTCGTGCGTTTGTAATAAAGATATGGGCATGAGGTGCCATGAAAATAGGAAAGTGGGTTGAGACCCGTATTTTTATGATTATGAAATGAGGTGTCACGGAGCGACTTTTATTTGAAAGAATTATATTCGAAAGATTTTTATTTGAAAAACTTATATGTGAAATATTTATATTTGAAGTACTTACATTTGAAAGATGTATATTTGAGGGACTTAATTAATTGGTTGTAATTGTGTTCCTTATTCGTTTGAGCAATATTTATGGTATTTTTGCTGCCTAGCTGTTTATATCACTAGTTGATTATTATTGCTATTACTGCTATTTGTCTTTCTATTATTTTATTATGCTATATTACGCAGGTTAGTTGACTAGTGAATGTCTTGACTGTACCCCATCACTACTCCACCGAGGTTAGTCTTGATACTTACTGGGTACCGACTGTGGTGTACTCATACTACACTTTTGCACATTTTGTGTAGAGCCAGGTATTAGAGATATCGGATTCGGGCAGAGGTTAGAGTGTGATCGCAAGCATTAAGGTAGAGCTACTTGGTAGTCGCAGTCCCTTGGAGTCTTTTCATTTTATTGTTCTGTCAACTCTTATTCGAACAGTATTGTATATTCGATCCTTGAGATCATCGCATGTATTCAGTTAAAGTTCGTGACTCAGTCTTGGGAGGTTGTTATAATTATTTTCGCTATTGGTTTCGATTATCTATATAAACAAAAATGGCTCGAAATATAATTGTAATCGGCTTACCTAGTCTTAGAGACTAAATATCATCACGACGCCTGTGGTGGCATTTTGGATCGTGGCAAAATGAGGGGTTAGTTTTCGGAACCCAAACTAGTTTGGGTCCCTTTCTATAGGCAAGAGGATAAATCAGATTCTTTTTAGCCCAACTTGGCAGCCTATTTTTCCCTAGAATAAATTTTTTGTTCTTTTGATCTGCCTTCTCTTTGACAGTGCATTCACTCATACAGTGATCAGTGTTACCACAGTGTGTGCAAATCTTGTTCTCAGGGAGTGTGAGATGCTTACTTTTGGGATCCCACTTAGGTGCAGAGTTCCCAAAACCAAGTCCTCTTCTGTTGCTACTATGATGTTCTTGTAGCCATGAAAATGCATCGGATGACCTGTTCCATTTACAAGTTATGTCTAGCTCATGCTTGACCTTGTTCAAATCCTCCTTTAGGACTCTTACCTGTTCATCCCTCTTATACAACTCATCTTTCATTTTTCCTACATTTTTTTCAAAAGTGAGTTGTGTGTGATCATCTATAATTTTACCTGTTCCTAATTTCAACTTTAGATTTTCATATCTAAGTTCTAGGACAGTTGTGTCAACTGCATGAACCTGGTTCTTCAACACAGTATTTTCACTTTCAATTTCACAAGCCCTAAGTTCCAGGTTTTTGTACTTACCTTTCAAAATCACACATTCTTTTGGCAGGTATTCCTTTCCATTATTCACATCCTCAGATTTATCAATTAGCTCTAATAGTAACTCAGATAACCTTTCTTTAGACAAAAAATTAATCTTTTCTTTGAAATGAAAGACACTTACCTCAGTTTCTTCATCAGATTCTCCAATGGCCATAAGTTCTCGTTCATCATCATCATCATCATCTGATCGCTTTCATCTGAGATTTCACCCCAAGTAGCGACTATAAATTTGGTTGATCCTTCGCTGTTTTTTTTCTTGGGTTGAACATGTTTCTTCGTTCATCTCTTTCATTCTTCCACTCAATTTCCCATAAAGGATAGTTTTTGATGTGGTGATCCATCTTTCCACACTTGTAGCAGCCATCATTGGTTTGCTTCTCAAGAGCCTTTGCTCTACTGTAGCTTCCACTTCTTGAAGAACCCTTTTCTCTCCTCAGCTACTTCCTGATGCCTTTGGTGATCATAGTCATTTCATCATCTTCCAGATCAGAACCTTTAGTGATTCTGAGCACCGCACTCCTTTCCTTCTTAGGTACATCAATTTTTATGGTTTGTCTCCTAAGTTCATCGGCAGTGAGATTCCCAATCGATTCATCTAGTGGGAGAGTGGCAATATCCTTTGACTCCTAGATGGCAGTGATCTTGCTTTCTCAAGTGATTGGCAAGACCCTAGTAAGTATCTTCTCAACCCTCTCTTCTTCAGAAATAATTCTTCCAAGAGATTTTAGTTCATTTGTCAGTGTAGTAAACCTTGTGTACATCTCTTAAATGGTTTCTCCATCCTCCATAGCAAAGTTCTCATACTAAGAGTACAGTAGAGTTCCTCCAGATCTCTTCACATGAGTAGTTCCTTCATGGGCCACTTGCAATGTTTTCCACATTTGCTTTGCATTGGAACAACCTTGGATTCGGTTGTACTCATCTGGGCCAAGTCCAAAAACAAGCCATTTCTTGGCTTTAGCATTCTTCTCCCACTTCTTCAAGTCCTCAGCAGTGCAATCCGCTCTTTACTTTGGCACATCTACTCCTTCAGCATTTTTCTTCAAGTTAGCCAGTGGACCATCAGCGACAATGTCCCATAGATCATAGTCCTTTCCTTGAACATGATCTCTCATTTTGTTCTTCCACCAATAGTATTACTGGCCATTAAAGAGAGGTGGCCTAGAAATGGATTGCCCTTCCCAGCTTCCAGATGGTGCACTCATCTTGATATTCTCCTAAGGTGTTAGCCTCTTCAAGGATAACCCGCTCTGATACCAATTGATGTTTTATACTTCAGTACCACACAAGAGGGGAGGTGATTTGTGTGGCCTCCAATTTTTCGCGTGCACAGACTATAGAAGGACCTAGTTCTTCTATGTGTTCCTTATACTACTGTTGCGGAATAATAAATGCGAAAAGTAAAGGATAAAAGTATTTTTACGTGAAAAATACCTGGCTCAAAAGGTGAAAAAATCACGACCCAGTATGATTTTTTCCAACACTTTACTAAATCGCGGATCCATAAACAGCATTTACAAAACTCTTTATAAACCTAAGGATTACCTTTAACCCTTTGTGGAACCCAGCCTCTAGCTATTGCGACAACTTCAAGTTAACTCTAATTTGAATACTACACTCAAAGTACCTAATACAATTGCTTCTAGATAAAGCTGAAAGGTACAACTCAAAAGTTCTACTACAATGAAACTAGAATAAAAGACAGACACTTGGAACTGGTTCTTCTATCTGGTTCATGTAGCTTCAAGTTCGCACACTTGAATCACATAAAAATTGCTTGTAAAATGCCTTGCTATTTTGCTCTCAACTCACGTTTAACTTCAGCATTTGTGCGTGACTGTAAAATGAGAGCATCCTGACATATATAGAGTTAGTAGAATTGGAAATAACTAGAGTTCTAATGCTATACTCTTCCTTGGTGGGAGAGTTCTAGTTATCTTCAACTTCTAACTCTTCCTTTATATAGGATAGAGTTCTCTTCGAGTAAGAAATCATTCTCCTTATCACTTATGCAACATTTTCATTCAGTAGATATCAGATATAACGAATTAAGTTTATCTCCTACACGCGCATATCTTGTGCTCGAATCTGCCCGTGTCTGTGTACACTGTGATGGCTCTGGTTCATGCTTGAGTTCATTTGTCAATCATCAAAACAAACTTCACTTAGGCCAACAGCTTATTGTAACCTTTTCCGTTGGATCTTAAAGACGGCATATTTTTCAGATATTTTTTTACTGAGAAATTGGTCTCGTGGATTTATCTGACCTCATTTGCAACCAACAATTTATATGATGAAGAAAAGTAAAAAAGACCGTTATTTATGTTCCAATTGTTAAAAAAATGCACTTCCCTGTTTCATTCTAAGGATTTAATTTAAGTTAGAAGCACTAGGTGAAAAAATAAAATATGGTAAAATTATTTTCAGACGAGACAAAGTAACTAATTTTGTTAGTTTAGGAAACTTCCATACTGAAAAACCTTTTCCCATGTAAGATGGGAAAAGGTTAATTTGCCTATGTATGTATATCTAATGCAATTACTCAGTGTCTTTACGTACTCATCATTACCTTTACTTTCTTTCGTCCAAAGTAGAGCTTAGGGCTTTTACTTCTTCTGCGTCGATAGTTACGTTCTCCCTAGGGTTTAGTTACGTTATGGCGATCCTTTGTAGTTCTCAGCAAAAAGTATTTGGCCAAGTCACGGAGAAACTAGCTTGTTGCAAGAAGAGGAAGATCTCGGATACCACTTATGATATAATTGATGTTAAGGAGTTGGAAAAAACAAACAAAGAATTGCGGGCTGCGATACGCCAATGTAATCTTGAAATCCCAACAAAATGTTCTTGGGAAAGTGTTTAATGAAAAAGAGATGAAAAAGAAAACTAAATTGTGGGAGAAGCAATTGCGAGAAGAGAAAGCAAAGTCACAGCGGCAAAGAGACAGAGAAGCGGCACGGATCGCCATTGAAAGCATAATAAGGACAGTTGATTTTGATGATGATATGCAAGCTGAAAGAGAACTGTCGATGATCATGGGTGCTACAAGTTCTTGGTAGTTAAAAAGTTCGCATGTTCGATTCTACTTCTTTCGTTCTGATGTTGGTATTTATTTGCATGTTTTATATCAAGTTTTTCTACCCTATATAGAGAATAATAGAGTCACTCCAAAGATCTCCGTTAGGAAAGCCAAATATTTAGGTTGTTTAGACTTTGGATCCTCGTAAAATAGTTACCTGAAATAATTGTAATAGTCTATAATATTTTTATTTTATACACAACTTTACGCATATTGTTCCATTTTTATCTCCTGCTGGATTGCTGTAATGCTTCTATATACTAATTACTAATTAGAGCTCAGGACTGTTTCGCCTCATTGAAGCGTTATTGACTACATTCGTAGCTGTTTTTATGTTGGTATAATATATCTCGTACTTTCTCTGTCCCAATTTATATGACACTTTTCATTTTATCGAGATTTAAATTTCTTCATTTTGACCGTGAATTTGGACATCCTATCTTTAAAACTTTTAAGATAAAACTTACATATTTAAAAACTACGTAAAAATTGCTATAAGTCACAATAATTAATTAATAAATTAAAATATTTAAAAGCACATTAAAAATCACGGTCAAATAAGGATTCATTTGTTTCTCTAAATTCGAACATATTCACATGAATGGGGACGGAAGGAGTATCATACTAGCTAGCTACTGATTAAAATCATACTTATTTCTTTTGTGATGCATTTGGAAACATAATATGGAAATTAACCGAAGAAGACTTTCCTCTCCAGCTGAGAATTCTGCTTCACATTCCACCTGTCTTAGTCTTCAAGCTCTAATTAGGCTAGCTACTTACCTTGTAAAAAACAATAACATGATCTCTATTACTGTCCTGTTATGTTATTTCTACATCCCTGTGTGCATTTAAAAGACTTGGAAGAACGAAAGGTGAAAGATAAGGTTTGAACTATGACATAATTAGTGGACCTGACGATAAAAATGACATTGTATAGCCGCTCTCAAAATAATAGTCGAAAAAATATATATTTTGTGTATATATACATTATGTATGTTATATACAAAAATTATACAAATTTTATACACTTTTTCGACTATCGAATATAAATAATTTCTGACGGGGCTAAAAATGAAAAAAGCCCAAAAACATACAAACATCTCTTTTAATTAGCTTTACTTTCAAAATTATAAATCTCACTTTTTATTAAGGATGTGGTATGTAGATATTTTTTAGTTGACTGATAGTGTAAAAAAATTATATGTGTAAAAGTTAAACTCACAAGGAGCATCAGATATCATGACTCAAGAAAAGTTTTAGAGATAGGCTAGCTTCTCTATAGATACCAATACTCAAATTAATTTTAATTATGAATTATTAAAAGGTTATCCATGACTTCCTACAGCCAATATAGTTTCTAGATAAAATTATACATTAAATAAAACGTTATCCGTAACTTACTATATCAAGTATAGCTTGGAGACCAACAATAGATGTTGCATCCCTGTATAATGGGAATCCAATAAAAATGCGTAAACTTTCTATGATTCAAATGCACAAGAAAAGAATCTGCATGCCTTACATGCAAAAAGATAACTCAAATAAAGGAATGCTACTGTGCTTAAATAACCATAATACAGACTAGATCAAGTACTCTTTATATATTTCTGTCGAAAGGGAACTAGAATCAGGTGCCACAGTATATTTCCTTTATGTCACGACCCAAAATCTATTTAAGGTCGTGATGGTGCCGGACACCGCTGTCAGGCAAGCCAACATTATATAATTAATTAAATCTTTTTTTAGTATTTTGAAATCAAAATTTCTTCAATGAAATAATAAAGATAGAATTCAAAGAGTAAATGATAAATATTTTTAGCAACTAAATTTCTAAACAATTCATAATCATTCTCAAAACTCGGTGTCACAAGTGCATAAGCATTTACTAGAAAATTAAAAATAAAATACAGCATCTGTCCAAAATACAAATTAGACAGAAAAATATAATAACTTTGAAGGATACTCTGTTGGCTGCAGATCGTAATATAGAATGCAGCTCACTTATGTCCTCACAATTATTAACCAACCTTTGCGCCCACAAGGCCGCTAGATATATATGTACCTGCACAATAAAATGTGCAGCAAGTGCAGCATGAGTACGAAACAACGTGTACCTAGTAAGTATCAAGCCTAATCTCGAAGAGGTAGAGACGAGATGGCCGACTTTGACACTCACTAAGAGTTAATAATAATAAATGAAATAAAGATAGCAATGTCTAGATCAATATGATTTATAGAATTTACAATGATTTTCTTTACCCAGCAGAAATAATTAAAATCCTTCAATTTCAATAAATTTTTAATTTATCAATTAGCCTCATTTACAGGAATAACCATAATTTCCTTAACAATCAGAGATAATTAATTTTTTCAATTCCAATAATTTCAAATTTATCAATTAAATTCCTTCAGATGTAACAATTCTCAATCTATTAATTAAATTCACAAGTTACAATTAAAATAGCAAAGTATCGTGTAATTTTCATTATTAGGCACGATTTCTGCCGAGGTCGTACGGCCCGATCCAGAGTGTCGTGTACACTGCCGAGGGACGTGCGGCACGATCCATAGATGCATCTATCCTGCCGAGGCGTTCGGCCCGCTCCACAAGAAAGGAGGATATTTTTTTATGTACCTCCGGAATGAGAGTATATTTATTATAAGATAAATTCAAGAGGAAGAACAATTTCTCTTAACAATTAATTAATTTAAACAGAAAATCAAGCATATGAGATTTCCATCCTTTAATATTTTTATCTAACAATTCATAATATATATATATATATATATATATATATATATATATATATATATATATCATCAAATAATATTAATTAAACAAAGAATATAATTTACACAAGTAATTCATGCTTTGAGTCCTAAACTACCCGAATTTTAACATTAATAGTATCTACGCACGGACTCTCGTCACCTCGTGCGTACGTAATCCCCCACAATTAGCAACAATTATTACTTTAATTACCTATGGGGTAATTTCCCCCTCACAAGATTAGACAAGAGACTTACCTCAATTTGCTCCAATTTAACCCACTAGAAGGCATTTTTCCACGATTATTCAACTCTGTCTGGCTCGAATCTAGCCAAAATAATTCGATACAATCACTAAAAAAATATAGGAATCAATTCCAGAAGAAAATACTATATTTTCAATAAAAATCCGAAATTAATTAAAAAATGTCTGTGGGGGCCACGTCTCGGAATGCGGCGAAAGTTATGAAATTCGATGACCCATTCAATTACGAATTCATCATACCAGTTTCACTCAAATCCGACTCTGAATCGATACCGAAATCTCAAAAATTCGTTTCTATAAGATTTCTAAAATTTCTCAAATTTCAATCTCAAAACACTAATTAAATGGTGAAAATAATGACACATTCGTGTATATTGACCAAATCCGAGTTAGAATCACTTATCCAATGTCTTTCCTAGAAAATCTATCAAAAATCACCTCTGCTCAAGCTCCAATTTGTCAAAAATGACGAATGGGACGAATGCCCTCCTTTATAAATCTGCCCAGGCAGCCCTCGATCCTCGGCCTCGATCGTGGTTCGATCATGGTACTCGATTATGGCCTCGATCCTCGGCCCCGATCATGGCCTCGATCCTCGGCCTCGATCATAGCCTCGATCCTCGGCCTCGATCGTGACTTCGATCGTGGCCTCGATCCTCGGCCTCGATCGTGGCTTCGAGCCTTTGTCTTCGATCATGGCTCTCGATCATGACCCTCGAGCCCTGCCTTCGATCATGACCCTCAATTATGGCCTCGGTCTTGGGTCTCGATCCTGAGCCTCGATCTTGGGCTAAAATTTCCAGTAGAAGAGAAAAATTGCAGCAGCTGTTTTAAGTGCAACTTTTGATCCGTTAACCATCCGAAACTCACCCGAGGCCCTCGGGACCTCAACCAAATATACCAACAAGTCCTAAAACATCATACGAACTTATTTGAAACCTCAAATCACATAAAACGACGCTAAAACCACGAATTATGCTCAAATTCAAGCTTAATGAAACTTAAAGTTTCCAACTTCTACATTCGATGTCGAAACCTAACAAATCAAGTCCGATTGACCTCAAATTTTATACACAAGTCATAAATGACATAACGGAGTTATGAAAATTTTTGGAACTGGATTCCGACCCCTATATCAAAAAGTCAATTCCCCGGTCAAACTTCCAAACTTAAATTCTTGTTTTAGCTATTTCAAGCCTATTTTAACTACGGACTTCCAAATAAAATTCCGAACATGCTCCTAAGTCCAAAATCACCGTACGGGGCTATTGGAACCGTTAAATCCCGATTCCGGGGTCGTTTTCTCAAAATGTTGACCGAAGTTAAACTTAGCATTCTAAGGCCAACTTAAGGAACCAAGTGTTCCTATTTCAACCCAAACACTCCCAAATTCCGAACCAACCGTCCTCGCAAGTCATAATTTATAGGGAGTTTTATTTAGGGGAATGGGGTTCTAAAAATCAAAACGACCGGTTGGGTTGTTACACTTTATCTTGTAACGCCTGCACCTAATTAATGTGGATCACAAGGCAGGTTTGCCTAGATTTTGCTTGGATCCAACTGATGTCAATTTTCTCTGGATTATTTGCTGTTGCAAATGATTTGTTGATATCTGCATGTGGACGAACCCAATTACTACAGTGCTTGTGGTGTGTAATTTCCAGACTTATTTTTCCAACAGTTTTCGTGTATATGTTTAACCCCACATGTGTTAGCTTGTTCGCATTTCCGGTCCTAATGCTTGAATAAAAGAGGAGGGATATGGTAGGTTGGCGGTCAACGTAAAAATTAGTAATTTTATGAATAATCATCACAATACCAACTATATCACTGGGACGAGCTCAGCTAGGTACGCGTCGCATTAACTTTCGACCCCAACTTGAGTTTGGGATTGAAACATAATTATTGTTGTTGTTTTTATTTTCTTCACATGTTTCTAATACGAGTTGGAATTACCCTACCTGCCTAGGTATCCTCCACACATGAACACAAAGTTATCACTAGCTGAAGCACTGCACCCTGATGGTTGGTAAGGTTTAATTATTTTAATATGAACTTACAGTTATAGTGGGTAAGGTCTAACAACTTTATTGTTATAGTAGGTAAAATTCAATTAATTTCATATATATGACAACAAATAGTTGTGTATCTTGTGTTTTATAGTGGATAAAGTCAATTGATCATTCGAAATTAACACCTTAGATAATGGTATTTGTCAACAAGCTGTTCTAATTTGATATATAAATATTACAGAAAGATTTACTATTATGTATAATATTAAGAGTTATGAAAATTATAAAGAGTTAAAAGAATATCACGTATTTTGGAATACATCCAAAAATGAGGGGGGAAATAGTCATAATATTGGAAGAGAGTATTATTAACCAAAGAAGAAGGTGATCGAATGATCAAAATAATTAGAGTCTTAATTGCAATTACGTCCCCATGAAACCTCTTTGACAAGAGAAAATAGAAAATCTTGTCAGGCTATATAACAAGGAGAAGAAAAAAAGGTTTGGTTGATTCGACGGGATTTGGTAGGTTTTAAGTTATACAAACTAAAACTATATGGGTTTTTTACCGTATTAATGTAGTTTTAACTTATGATAATAGATTAATTACTATTTTTATTAGTTTATCAATTCATATACATATTATTTTTCTCATTTAATATGGCAATTTTTCTCTTATTCCTTACTGTCATGATTAAGCAGAGAGTAACTTCGATATTTATCATTAAGTATAATATCAGAAACAATTCATACATTTGAATAGTTCAGGTCCATTTTTAAGTAAAAGCATCTTTGTACATGCTTTTTCTATGAAATAAACTCATTTTTCACTATTAAATAGAATATTAATAATTTCACACATTTGAATAACTCAAACATATTTTGAAGTGAAAAAATAAGTTGATCCACTTGGGGCTGCTACACCTTTGGTAACACACGCTCTCTCTCTCTCGCCACTAATAAGTTTAAACCCAAGACTTTTCTATTTATGAGTTCTTTAGTCCTAATCAAAGAATTTGCCCAGACCGTTTAGTTATTATTTGAATTCCTTAATAATAAACATGATAAGTGAAATTTGTTACCCTAAATTTAATTTGATGAATAGCCGCTAACATATTCTTTTAAAATTAGCAGCTCATGACATTGTTTTAGAACGAAACATCATTACCGTTTTGGTTTAATTTGTTCTCTAATTTAGCTTTTTTCTTTTATTATGATCTCAAGTTTGATGGATAGAATATAGCTTTAAAGAGTAATAACAAAATTACCGAACTGCACTAACAGAAATCGGAAATAAAAAACCAAACCATACTGAACTTAAAACCGTACCAAACCAACGGATAGAACGCCCCTAATTCAACATAAATATGCAGTCGTAATAAGAAACAAATCCATCACTTAAATTTTAGTACAACATATATTCGGATGGTGTAGAGAGTCATGAATGCCAAATCCCGACCAAAAGACATTCTTCTACTATTCTTCTGCGGCAGGTTGGGTCAGTCCAGACCGCACCAACATTGCATTCAGAGTTTCAGGTGAGCATGCTTGATACTTGACTTTCCCATTAGAGAGAAATACCTCAGCAAGTTCAAGTTTCTCTGAAGTGAGACTAGTGCTGTCCATCGTCTTACTAAGCACTTTAAGCGCGAGTTGAACGGCCTCTTCCCTTGTGATATCATCCTTGTAATCCTGCTTAAGTATTGACTGAGCAGCCTGGTTGTTTGCTCCGATTGCTGCAGCTTTCCAACCACCATAATTTCCACTTGGGTCGCTCATGTAGAGTTGGAAGCCGTAATTTTTATCCCAACCTGCAAAGAGAAATGAAACACCAAAAGGGCGAAGTCCACCAAACTGTGTGTAACCTTGCTTGGTGTCACATAGTGACTGAACAAGTTGTTCAACTGGCATGGGTTCTTGATAAGCGAACGTATAGCGCTGAGCCTGGACCCTGGCCGTGTTGATCAATATGTTGGCATCAGACATAATTCCAGCTACGGCACACGCCACATGATCATCAATCTTGTACATCTTCTCACTTGATGTTGAGGTCTGAAGCAGCTTAGATGTTACTTTCTTTTCACCCACCAGAACCACCCCATCCTTGGACAAGATGCCTATAGCACTACCTGCGTTTCCAATAGCCTCCATGGCATACTCAACCTGATAGAGACGACCTTCGGGGGAGAAGATTGTTGTACGGCTGTCATACCTTCGTGACATTGTTTCTCAACTGCAGTACACCTGAATATTTTTCATCATTCAGTGAGTTTGTTACATAAAAATTTCAAAGCATGAGAAACTTCGTTTATTCTATTGTACCCATACCATGAATAAGTCCAAACAACAAGTATGCAAGCAAGAGAGAGAAGAAAAAAGGATGTAAAAATTGAGTGAGAACGATATAAGTTGCAAATGAATTGAAGCTGAAAATTGCCATGACCTACAACCTCGGGGAATTTCCTTCTGTAAGGCATAACTTTGGACTTTTGAAGCATGTGTACTGCTAAATTTAGATTTTGAGTTCTAGAATCAGTGACTCTTAAAATTTTCTTGAGGTTAACTCGATGTCCTACTTGTCTTATAAGTACTAGAAGAATAAAAAGTTCTCAACCATCATTTCATGGAGCCCAGAAGGTAGAGGAAAGAAGGCAGCTTAGACACATGAATATTCTTTAAATTTTAAATAAGTGAAGGATTTAATTTTAGATTTGCAGTACTTTTGGGAAGATTTAGTTAGCTGTAATGCAAACTCAGCATTTCCTCCTACTGGTAGCTTATGAACCATAAGTCAAGGGTTGTGTCACATGATTTCTGGACAGTTTCCTTTTCCTTCCACTACAGTTGTTCACGTTAGTGTTAGAGTTTTAGCACCTGCGCAGCCAAAACAACCATAGGTTCTACTAATTTTTAACCTAAACCTCTCTCTTCCACTTCATCCATCAAGCCTTTGATCTCCACTATTCTTATGACAGTTCCAAACAGAAATCACCCTATGAAAAAATCTTTTAGCTATGTAGCAAGTGAATCCCTCATTTATCGTAAATCATGGATGCTTAAAATTGTTTTTGTAATAGATCTAACTTTGGGATCAAGCTTAATGCTTAAACACTTTTCACTAATGAATAATACTATATGCAACCACAATTATGTCTTTCGCTAGAGAGGACGTCCTATGCCACTTTTATTTTCACTAATGAATACAATCATATGCAAACAAGAACATGTTTTCCCTACGGCACTTTTATTTTCACAGAAAGCCAAGGTTCAATTAGTTGTTAACCAAGTGATAGTGGTCAATCAAGGCAGGGTAGAAGGAAGTTGTAATGAAAGACCAACAATCTGTTGAAATCCACTTAGCGAAAAAAAGAGCACAATGAAAGAAAAAGATCTATAAACCTATCAGTTGAGATAAAGTTTAGTCGTGTTAGTACGTTTTCTTTAGGTCCAATGTTTGCTAGGAGTCTTTTGGTAATATTAAAGGTTTACATGCCAGTAAATAACGTAAAAGAACTTATAGTGCAAGAGAAACTAATCTTCTTATGATATTGGAAATAGACGGGTTAAATGGAGCAATGTAGACAATGAGGATTCATATCGACCCCAAGTTGGTTGGGATTGAGGCATAGTTTTTCCTGTTGTAAGTCATAACTGTCAAACAGATAAAACAGGTATATGCAAATAACCCTTTGTGCTTTCGCACAAACAGCAATATTATCTGATTACGCATAGTCCAGCAAGTTACTCACTCTCCCACCTAAGTAGTATACATTGTTTTGCAAGCCATCTCAATCTATGGAATGTATTATCCACTCTACTTGTCTGGGGGAACCTCAGTACAAATTAAACAAAGGGCATAAGAAGAATTTGGTGAACGAATTAACAAAAGGCAAGCCTCAAGTATAAACAGCGCCAAGAGTCTATGCTAGATTGCCAGTAATTGCAAACCAATTCTCTTTCTTAATCAGTTCCTAAACCTAAAAAATGAATACCATTCTGATCTCATGACATTCCACAGCACACACCATATCCGGGGGAAAAACTTCAGACAGCAGAGACGCTTTATTCTACACGAGACGATAAAAGTATCAAGAATATGGATAGAATGCCATTAGCTCATGGTTATTAACACTATGTCTAGAAAGAGAAGAGACAAAAAGAAGTTCTAGCGTTTTCCTTTCCTCTATCAAACGAATCAATATCTACACCATTATATTTCATTGTGTTAACCATTCTCTGGGCATCTCGAAACAAACTAAAAGTAAGGTTAGCAATGTCATGTTTCACGTGGGTTACATACATTTAGAGAGGAAAAACAACATTTACTATTAAGACACCATGGTGGATCAAGGAAAAATTGAAAGACTTCATCATTCAGATGGCAAGAAAGAATTGTCCAAGAAAATAACCAGAAAGGTGGCAGAGGAAATCTTAACTGAGAAAAGCTTGAATTAGATAAGGAGCAGCAACAAGGATGGCCAGAAGAGAGGTACAGGTATAAAAAGTTATTAGTTATGGCACAGTTCTCTTTTCTTCTAATTTTCTCCACACTTGAGGTTGGCCAATCTATATCGTTTGCTATAGATAGGCCTCAAATGTCTATTAAACCAAAGAAGCTGGTTGACAATGGGAACTAAAGACACAATGGGGAGCAAATAGAGCTAATGCTACAGATTGAGCAATGATGATTAGGAGGATTATCTTCTTGATCAAGTCCAACACCTTTGAGGTCCAAAAAGGCAAGGATCCTTCTGAATATCCTGTCCAATTTGTGGAAATGGGAAAGGAGAGAGGATCCTTAGCTAGGGAGGTTTGTGGATAACGATCTCATGATGCAAGCTGTAGATGAGAGAGACTATTTAAGTCGGGGCCAAAAGCCAAAAGGCAATAGGACTAGGGACATTATGGAATTTATGGTACTTCTTAGCATTTAGACCCAAAAAGGAGAAAGGAATGAGCATGTGCACTATTGCTTATGAAGTTCCAGAGGAATTGTGAAAAACTTGGGAGGGAAAATTATTTGTGGAGAAGAGCTCTACTTCGAGTGACAGCAGACTCACGAAGATTGTAGACTCTGGAAGCACCTTCGCCTGTAGGCCATAGCAAAGTAGAAAAACCACATCGTCGTGGGTCTTATTGACAGAGTTAAGATGTGGTTAGAGTTGCCTGCTAGAATAAGATGGCTACAATTGTCAGACTGAAGGTTAGTACCACCAGTATCTGCTTCATTTCTTGCAACCAAACGATTTTAAGGATTGATCAATTGTCCACTAATTGGATGTAAATACATTTCGGACTTGGTAAAGGGACCTCCAGAAATTTTTCAAGAGAAGAGCTTAACGTTATCCAAGGTTTATCATATACTAGATATCATTTCCAATAAATAAAACCATAATGATTAGGCAGGGGACTCTTTAGTAAAGCACCCTTACTGGATACAACACCTAAAGCATTACAAAAAAGAAGAGATAACGAGAGGAACTAGAGAATTGGGAATTAACTAAGCCAAGTGGGTATCTCATTTAAACTCAGTAAAAAGTGCTGCAATCTTGCAGCTTTGATTTGACATGCCTTCAACTGATCAGGCACTATTGTTTACTACTAGGGGGAACAATCACTGTGGACAAACACTAACTACATCTCTCTCCTTTTCAACACTTGAAGCTCCAAATGAGGTCAGTACACATAATTCAATACATTATAACCTAACTCCACACTCGGAGCCATCCTAGAGAAGACAGACTTCATGGACATCTCAAATGAAGAAATCTTTCTAAATTGGCTCGGCCATTCAAAGCCCTCATACGGCACATGTGGTGCTAAACATGATTAATCTTTTAGATTAATCGCCAGAGACCATGGCTTAAATACCTAAATCAGGTAATACAGCCCTTTGAATTTTCTTAGACATCCCTAGTCATATTTTGAGTCTTCTACTTCATAATATCCACCTATGACCTAACTTCCCTACCAAGTAATTCCCAAAAGCTAAACCGCTTCCATTGTTTATCTTAACGAATTTTGACTCTTTTTTCTCCAATTAAATCAACTCTTTACAACAAGAGCTGCTCGAAAGATGTACTTATTACACTATTAGTAAATAATTTAACCTTAATTTGAAATATTTTTATCCTAAAAAATAAAATAAAGGAGAAAGAAGAGTAATGCTCGGAATAAACTAAACTTACTATCAACTACATGCTTTCCCATGTAAACCCTCCTACCATATACTTCGTAAAAAACATAAATCAAGAACTTCAACTAATTTACTTATCTAATAACACAAACCCATCATTGATTTCGTGCAAAAAAAACTCAGGAAAAACATACCTTTACCATAATTACCAAGAAATTTGGGGGAAAACAATTCAACCATGGCGTAATTTCTCGATTAAATGCATAAAATTCACGGTAAAATAAACAACCATGTTGCAGTTTGCTTAAGTGGGTAACGAAAGGAAAAGAAAGAGAGATACCTGGGATGTGAGATCTAAGAGAAGCACAATGAAAGAGTCGAGCTTACTGTTGTTTCTGTATACTTTAGTACTAAAGCTAGTCTTTTTGCGCAAGCTTTTGAAACGGGCCTGAAAGGCTATTGGGCTCATTGACCCAATCAAGATATAGCCAGTGGCTGCAATAATGGGCTAAAGCTAAACATTTTGAAAAGAATAACGATGAATTTTCATAAATCACTATAGTTTAGAGTCTAGTAGTTATAGTTTGTCTAATTACTATTCTTAACTATTGTTCAATTATTACTAACTTGTATCACTTGTATTCAAACGTGCAATTCGCTAACTCAAGACATTCGCTAACTAAATGGGCGCTCTAATCAATTGAGCTACGAGAGCTTGTTACTCTCTTATTTCAGTACAAAATAATTAATCTCTTGTTTTATGAATTAGTTATAAAATTCAAGTATATCCATGAATGGTAGATTTGCTGAAAGTATAGCTACGAATGATAAATATATTGTATATGTTTGATGTGTCGCGTAATTTAAATAGTCATCCACCCAATTGTCGCTTTAATTAAAAATAACTAATGAATATATATATATATATATATATATATATATATATATATATATATATATATATATATATATATATATATGTATAATCATATATAATTAATATATAATCTATGTATACCTGTTAGAAAAAATAAACAGTGAATCCGACTAGCTATATGCAGTAAGATCCCTTCTAAGAACAGGAATGTCCTATTATAACACATTACTCCCAAAAATTTTAAATATTATTTAAATTTTTCTTCTTCTATGTTGGTCTAGTTTTAAAAGTCAAGGGGCTTATGTACAAACTCACAATCAATCAATGTACAGTTTTATCTTATTAAAAGATATTGGTTTAAATAGGATGGATGGCAATTGGCAAGCCTACTTCGAAAATTAACTACCGTTTGAGACTACAGTCTGCAAATTGGTGCATAGAAAACAAATGTTTTTATTTTTTGTTTAAGGTGTCAACTTGGTTAGTCTATTAAATACGCCTAGAAAGTCTATTGGCATGGCATTGGCCATTGAGAAACTCAAGCAAGCCAAATCAGTTAATAGGTGCTTTAAACTTCAAAATCAGGCCAAGCTCTTTTTTTTTTCTGTGTGTGTGTGTGATAGCATTAGTTAAGAGATATGTCTGTCATAAAACAAAGAAATATATCATTGTATTCCACAATAATTACTACTACAGTTGAAAGACCATTTGATGCTAATTGTTTGTAAACAATTTTGCATCATCTAACAAGATCTATATATCTCTATCAATTTCTCTCACACTTGATGAAGAAAGAGATACACAACAAACAGGGCAAAACTCTATTGGCAATAAGATTTCACGTGACCCTCCGAATTGCTTAGGTCTATTGCTTTGAATGCCGTGACTAATTCATAATTTAAATTTGATGGGTTCGAATTTAACGATTCTTAGTACTGGGATCATTGTATGATTATATGTTAAAACTATTGATAAAAATAATTCATTTCAAAAGATATTTTGGACTAGTATGTATCTTCTTGCATGAAGTCATATGTCTATGTGTCAATATCTTCAAGGAAACTTAGCCAATTTTCATGCTAAATAACAAGTGGCATATATGAGAACAAGTGTCCAATACACTTGTCTTATTTCTAGCCATCCTTAAAGCCTATATATAGGCTCATCAGTAGACTTCCAAAGATAATCAGAAATATTTTTATTTCTTTCCTTCCTTCCTATACGTTTTGTTAGTATGCTTTCCAACCAAAGCTTTATTAGTAATCTCCCTTAATCATTAGCTATTATTCCCTAATAGCTAGCTATTGAAAATTATAGAAAACCTTTATTCTTTCTTTAAGAAATTCCTATTCTAATTAATCCTTAAGATTTGTTGGTGTATTATATTTGTTGACTCAGGTATCCTCTTAAATTGAGGCTTTGAGAAAACTCTACTTGAATCCATTTAAATTTTTTTTACCGACAAACCTGTGAAAGGTCGCTTGTTTAATCTTGGGGAAATATTTTAACATTTCATATTGCTGAAATAGTTTCTTAGGACAGTGTCCAACACACTCAAGCCAATTTGTGTTTGCTCACAAATAATATTATTGCACTATTATCGTTATTTCCTCGTGTCATTTTCCTACAATCTAAAAAACTATGGCAAGTAATACTACTACAGAAATTTTTTATGGTGCTACCAATCTTGATGTTGTCTTCGCTGCTACTACATCTGAAATAATATGGCCAATGTGAGAGATTAGGTGATAGATTCTGGTGTTACTAGGTACATTTGTGCAAACAAAAATAAATTTTTTCTTACATCCAAGTTGAAGAAGGAGAAGAAATGATTTATCTTGGTGACTCAAGAACAACTCGCTTTCTTGGAAAAGGAAAAATTCTTCTCAAACTCACCTTTGGTAAAACTCTAACATATACCTAATATCCAAACTAATTTGGTTTCTGTGGGATTATTAAGAAAGGTTAGAGTGAAGTTTTTCTTTGAAAATGATGAGGTCGTACTGAACAAAAATAATATTTTTATGGGCAATAGATATTGTAATCATGGTTTATTTTTGCTTAATATTTCTAATACTAGCAATGAAAATGCATTTTCTTCTGCCTATATGGTTGAGTCTATTTCTTTATGGCATGCTAGACTAGGACATGTTAATGTCGCATATATAAGAAAAATGCAGTCACTAGGCTTAATATCTGGTTTAGACTCAAATAATATTAACAAGTGTGAAATATGTGTTGAAGCTAAAAGTATTAGAAAGACTTATTTTTCTGTAAATAGAGAAATTAAATTATTATCCTTGATTCACACTGATTTAGGCGATCTAAAGCATACTATGACTAGAGATGGTAAAAGATATTATGTGACTTTTATTGATGATTTTTCTAGATTTACTAAGTTGTATTTGCTTAAAAATAAAGATGATGCCTTTAATACTTTTATTTCTTATAAAACTGAGGTTGAAAATCAACTTAATAGAAAAATCAAGAGAATTAGATATGATAGAGGAGGAGAATATTTATCTTTGAATGATTTTTGTGAAAAGAATGGAATTATTCATGAAGTAACTTCACCTTATTCCCCTGAGTCAAATGGAGTAGCTGAAATAAAAAATAGAACACTGAAAGAGATGATGAACTATATGTTAGTTAGTTCTAATGCTCCTGATAATTTGTGGGGTGAAACTATATTATCTACATGTCACTTATAAAATAGAATACCACATAGAAGAACTGGCAAAACTCCGTATGAATTGTGGAAGGGTTATAAACCTAACTTGGAATATCTAAAAGTGTGGGGGTGCCTTGCTAAAGTTCTATAGCCTGAACCCAAAAAGAGAAAAATGGGTTCTAAAATAGTTGACTGTATGCTTATTGGATATGCTGAACATAGTGCTGCATATAGATTTCTTGTTTTAAAAAGTGATGTCCTTGATTGCAATACTATAATTGAGACAAAGAATGTTGAGTTCTTTGAATATATTTATCCATTGTCTAATAAAATTTCTCATACACTTGTTGAAACAGATAATAAAACTACCTCTAACGAGGAACTGAGAAGGAGCAAAAGGCCTAGGAAGAAATATTTTTCTTATGGAAATGATTTTTTAACTTTTCTTGTCGATAATGAACCATCAAATTATTTTGAAGCTATATCTTCTTCAGAAGCTAATTATTGGAAAGAGGCAATAAAAGTTGAAATTAATTTTATCATGAAAAATAATACATGGATTTTAACTGATTTACCTCCTGGTGCAAAAACTATTGGTTGTAAATGAATTTTCAAAAAGAAATTTAATCTTGATGAATCTTTAGATAAATATAAAGCTCGGTTAGTAGCAAAAGAATTTTCTCAAAAGCAAAATATAGATTATTTTGATACATTTGCACCAGTGACTAGAATATCTTCTGTTCGAGTTTTAATTGCCTTAGCTTCAATCCGTAAGCTTTTTATCCATCAAATGGATGTCAAAATAGCTTTTTAAAATGGTGATTTAGAAGAAGAGATTTATATGGTTCAACCTGAAGGTTGTGTCATTCCTGTACAAGAAAATAAAGTTTGTAAATTAATTTATGATTTTAAACAAGCTCCTAAGCAGTGATATGAGAAATTTGAACAAGTTTTACTGAAAGACAATTTTTCTTCAGTTGAGGTGGATAAATGTATTTATACTAAAGTGGTAGACAATGATTATGGGATAACATGTCTATATGTTGATGACATGCTTATATTTGGTACAAGTTTAAATATTATGCAAAGTACTAAATTATTTTTGTGTGCTAATTTTGATATGAAAAATCTGGTAAAGTAAATACAATATTGGGAGTTAAAGTTATAAGGAGTGAAGATGGCATAATGGTATCACAAGAACATTATGTTGAGAAACTTCTTAAGAAGTTTGAATATTTTAATATCACACTTGTGAGCACTCCTTTTGATACTAACTTTCAGTTGAAAAAGAATAACGATGACCCAGTTGCTCAGTCTAAATATGCTTAGATTATTGGGAGTCTGATGTATTTAATGAATTTTACAAGACCTGATATAGCATATGTTGTGTGTAGACTGAGTAGATATACTCGTAATCCCAACAACGAGCATTGGTCTGTATTAGCTAGACTAATAAAATATTTGCGAGGAACCATGAATTACGGTATCCTATATAGTGGATTTCCTTCTATTTTAGAATAGTACAGTGAAGCAAACTGGTTCTCTGATTCAGATAGACAAAATCCACTACATATGTATCATTTGTGTGTCACATATGTATCATATTTGTATCAATTATGTATCACATGTATACCTGTATATGAGATACATGCATGATACATGTTTGATATATGTGTCGCATAAGCTTTTTTGAACTCGATTTAATTACGAATTTTGATACAAAACCAGTCCAAATCACCTCCAATCTTGCTCAAATTTTGTATATTGACTTATCTATATGTTTTCAATAAATTTCAACTATACCCACTGAAAAAGTTTCTTTTTTGCTTAGATTTTTGGAATATTGTATTTTGTTTTGTATTTCATCACCTTATTTGCTACCTCATCCATGAAATTTCCTTTCTGTCTTACATCTAATTTTGCTAATCACGTTTAAAAATATAAAAGGAGATTTTTGCATGTGATTCTTTGGGAAAAAGAACCTTATTTATTTAGTTTTTTAATTTTTATATGTGTTTGGCTAATTTTTATATGTATTTTGTTGAGAAACTTCTTAAGAAGTTTGAATATTTTAATATCACACTTGTGAGCACTCCTTTTGATGCTAACTCTCAGTTGAAAAAGAATAACGATGACCCAGTTGCTCAGTCTAAATATGCTCAGATTATTGAAAGTCTGATATATTTAATAGATTTTACAAGACCTGATATAGCATATGTTGTGTGTAGACTGAGTAGATATACTCATAATCCCAACAACGAGCATTGGTCTGCATTAGCTAGACTAATAAAATATTTGCGAAGAACCATGAATTACGGTATCCTATATAGTGGATTTCCTTCTACTTTAGAAGGGTACAGTGAAGCAAACTGGTTCTCTGATTCAGATAGACAAAATCCACTAGTGGTTATGTATTCACCCTTGGTGGTGGTGCAATATCGTGGAAATCAGCTAAACAGACGATCATAGATAGATCGACTATGGAATCAGAGTTTGTAGCTCTGAGTTAGCTAGTTCTGAGGCTGAGTGGCTAAGAAACTTCTTAACTAATATCCCTTTAATAAAGGACGTATTCCCTTCTATGTCTATGCACTGTGATTGTCAAGCGGCAATAGCTATTGCAAAGAATAAATCTTATAATTCTAAAAGTCGACACATGAAACTAAGACATGATGCCATAAAATAACTATTGAGAGATGGAATAATTTCCATTGACTATGTGAAGTCAGAAATACATTTGGTCGATCCTCTGACTAAACCTGTGGGAAGAAAATTAATTCTTCAAACCTCAAAAGAGATGGGGTTAAGGCCGACATGTTGTCAATAGAGATGGTAACCTAACCTATGTGATTGGAGATCCCATGAAGTAGGTTCATATGGGTAATAGCAAGTCGATATTAGCACTGAAGTACTAAAAGAGAGTGCTTGACTGCTACTAATTGAGAGACTGAATTATAACACTTAATGAATTCATATTCCTTATGGATGATGTATTTAAAAGCAGTATACACTCGATGAATTCACCTATATGAGAGTGGAGTGAGGCGCTCCTATGAGATTTGGCCTAGTCTCTAGAGCTCTCATGAATAACCAGGCACGCGCATAGCCCCGTGGCGCAAAATCGCATTGAAGAGCAAAATTATGAGGGTTGAAATGTGATTGATGAAATCTCTAACTTACAATAAGAATTATTGGTTCAAAGAAATATTATATTTCACCAGTAATTCAGTGAGTTAAGTTTTATTGGTCTAAGTTTGGTTCATATCCCTGAAGATACCAAACCCATTACATTTAGACCATGCAAATCAAGCACGTCTTACTCTTTCCTACTTTGCATTCCTAAAATATCTTTTGATGTGGGGGATTGTTGATAAAAATAATTCATTTCAAAAGATATTTTGGACTAGTATGTGTCTTCTTGCATGAAGTCATATGTCCATGTGGCAATATCTTCAAGGAAACTTAACCAATTGTCATACTAAATGCTTTAGTAATCTCCCTTAATCACTAGCTATTATTACGGGTGTTCAAAACCAAACCGAAACCGAAAATCGAACCGAAACCAAAGCTTAATAACTTATTGGTATTGGGTTAACAGTTTAACGGACGGGGAATAGATTGAAAATTTTCTATTAACGGCTTATCGGTTTGGGGGCGGATTATTCAATTTTCTTAACGGATAATCCATTAACCCGTTATATATATATATATATATATATATATATATATATATATATATTGAGAATACATATATATATAAAATTTATTTTTATCCATATTACTGCTCTGGACAATTGTACGAAGTGCAAAGTGAATTGTACTGATTTATTTTTATCCATAAATATGAATTGATATTCTTGGATGTTGTTTCTTCTAAGTAGTGGGTTAATTAGTTATCTGGGCAGAGGTGTTATCCAAACAGGTTTTTAATTATTACTCTCATCTTGTATGTATGGCACTTTTAACTTTGACCCAACAAGCTTGTTCACTGGAACGAGTTTCATATATTGAAGAAAGGTCTCAAATGTGTTACTGCTACCGGAACTCGTGCAGATATGAAATGTTATCTTTCCGTGTCTTATATTTTTACTTCGGTTTATTACACGATTTACTAATTAAAAAAGCATAATCTAATTCGATAACCGCCCGATAATAGCTAAACTGATACCAACCCGCCTGATATCTTATCGGGTGGCTAGCGGATTAATACATTTAAAAACCGATAACCGATAAGGCGAACCGTTAAGAGTAAATAACCGCCCGCTCTGCCCGACAAGCAGCCCTAGCTATTATTCCCTAATAGCTAGCCATTCAAAATATAGAAAACCTTAATTCTTTCTTCAAGAAATTCCTATTCTAATTATTCCTTAAGATTTGTTAGTGTATTATTTTTGCTGATTCATGTATTCTCTTAAATAGAGGTAGACTTGTTTAATCCTGGGAAAATATTTTACATTGCTGAAATAGTTTCTTAGGACAATGCCCAGCACTACTCAAGCAAATTTATGTATCTGCTCCCAAATAATATTATTGCAATATTATCGTTATTTTCTCGTGTCATTTTCGTACAAAAACTATGGGTCGTACCTAGCTAATTTTTGTATAAAATCAATTTTCACATATATATATATATTTATACTTCGTCTCGAAAATATTGGGTTAAACCCGACAACTAAGGGCTTCTGAAACCCGCGGCGCAAAATCGCATTGAAGAGCAAAATTATGAGGGTTGAAATGTGATTGATGAAATCTCTAACTTACAATAAGAATTATTGGTTCAAAGAAATATTATATTTCACCAGTAATTCAGTGAGTTAAGTTTTATTGGTCTAAGTTTGGTTCATATCCCTGAAGACACCAAACCCATTACATTTAGACCATGCAAATCCAGCACGTCTTACTCTTTCCTACTTTGCATTCCTAAAATATCTTTTGATGTGGGGGATTGTTGATAAAAATAATTCATTTCAAAAGATATTTTGGACTAGTATGTGTCTTCTTGCATGAAGTCATATGTCCATGTGGCAATATCTTCAAGGAAACTTAACCAATTGTCATACTAAATGCTTTAGTAATCTCCCTTAATCACTAGCTATTATTACGGGTGTTCAAAACCAAACCGAAATCGAAAATCGAACCGAAACCAAAGCTTAATAACTTATTGGTATTGGGTTAACAGTTTAACGGACGGGGAATAGATTGAAAATTTTCTATTAACGGCTTATCGGTTTGGGGGCGGATTATTCAATTTTCTTAACGGATAATCCATTAACCCGTTATATATATATATATATATATATATATATATATATATATATATATATATATATATATATATATATATATATATATATATATATATATATATATATAATTTATTTTTATCCATATTACTGCTCTGGACAATTGTACGAAGTGCAAAGTGAATTGTACTGATTTATTTCCATAAATATGAATTGATATTCTTGGATGTTGTTTCTTCTAAGTAGTGGGTTAATTAGTTATCTGGGCAGAGGTGTTATCCAAACAGGTTTTTAATTATTACTCCCATCTTGTATGTATGACACTTTTAACTTTGACCCAACAAGCTTGTTCACTGAAACTAGTTTCATATATTGAAGAAAGGTCTCAAATGTGTTACTGCTGCCGGAACTCATGCAGATATGAAATGTTATCTTTCCGTGTCTTATATTTTTACTTCGGTTTATTACACGATTTACTAATTAAAAAAGCACAATCTAATTCGATAACCGCCCGATAATAGCTAAACTGATACCAACCCGCCCGATATCTTATCGGGTGGCTAGCGGATTAATACATTTAAAAACCGATAACCGATAAGGCAAACCGTTAAGAGTAAATAACCGCCCGCTCCGCCCGACAAGCAGCCCTAGCTATTATTCCCTAATAGCTAGCCATTCAAAATATAGAAAACCTTAATTCTTTCTTCAAGAAATTCCTATTCTAATTATTCCTTAAGATTTGTTAGTGTATTATTTTTGCTGATTCATGTATTCTCTTAAATAGAGGTAGACTTGTTTAATCCTGGGAAAATATTTCACATTGCTGAAATAATTTCTTAGGACAATGCCCAGCACTACTCAAGCAAATTTATGTATCTGCTCCCAAATAATATTATTGCAATATTATCGTTATTTTCTCGTGTCATTTTCGTACAAAAACTATGGGTCGTACCTAGCTAATTTTTGTATAAAATCAATTTTCACATATATATATATATATATATTTATACTTCGTCTCGAAAATATTGGGTTAAACCCGACAACTAAGGGCTTCTGAAAATATTTAATTCATAAGCGGGCCTATGTTTTGAGTAAAGGGATGACCAGACCTCGTTAACATCGGCATATATATATATATATATATATATATATATATATATACTAGTATCTATGAACGTGCGTTGCACGTTAATAATGTCACGTAATGATTTAAACATTTATTTATATGAAGGAAAAATAAAATTTAATTAATGAGAGAAATTTTATGTATAATAATTTAACAATCATCTAAATGTTGAAAAATATTATTACATTAGCATAATACATGAATTTAAAATAAAAGGACATCATCAAAACTTACACAAATGATCAATTTTGTCATATTAGTTAGATAATTATGTATTATGGTTTAAAAGTATTTAATGTGATGATATCTTAACGAACACTTCTTTGTGGACAATATTTTTTTGTGTTTGTTTCCTACTAATACTTTGGTTGCTCTGCCTTAACCAAAACTCTTGTTGTCGATCTTGATATCCCTCTTGAAAGTGCAACATACAGTTATTCGTAATATAGTCCAATATTTAGGATATTTGTCCCTGTGCTTTATTTGTTATATTTGCAAAACTTAAACATACTAAAAATTTATTTTCACACAAATTTAGAAGGATATACTTTAGTTTCGGAAGACGAAAGTTGAATTCAGGGATAATAATATACTTAAAAACACATTGACCAGTATCATAAGTTTTTCATACATGACGTTATTGTCAAAACTTCTATACCATTTGTGTGCTATTACATAAGCTATTCAACGTATCTATATTTTTCAGTAGCATGACGTACATTATTTTTTCAAAATTAACCTATATACAATGGAAGATCAATTTTAACTTAGTCTATTATATATACGGTGACACTAACATATGTAAGAAATAATAAACTTGACAACAAATATGTATGGTAGAAGAACATTTGGTATTAAAGTATTTAAGTATTCTTATTGGTAGTAATTATTGGTATTATTTTCTGATGAGTCAAAAACTGAAAAATATTTTATTTTTACTATAAAATTTTGCAATCAACCTTTTATTTAGTTGATCAACATATTCATTTCTGCTAGCTAAGATATCTTTTTAATTCTATCATGCGATTTGCACAAATTGCGTTTTAATCTAATGATAGAAATATTTCTCTTATTAATGCACTACTATTACTATTGGGATTAATAATCAAGTGTTCAGGGAAAAATAAATTATCTTTTATTGGATGCTCTTATTTGTTTCCGACATGAAGCAAAAAGACGCTGAATACTGGATCTGTTTTTACTTTATATTTCTTGTCAGTTGAATCTTTTTCATTTGAGGCTAGAAGTATAACTTTGGCAAGCTAGCTTTTACAGTCTCTGTTTTTGTCAATTTTGGAACTACTGGTAGTACTTGACATAAATCACCTCCCAAACTATTAATTTTCCACTAAACGGTTTATTAATATCTAATATATCTCTAGAACTCCGTTAGACACTTAGCCATAAGTGCTTCATTCCATATTATCAATTATTTTTCCTTATAAATTTAGCATCATTGCTCTGCTTTGATATACTTGTGATGGTTATTTAAGTTGTTTGAAAAGGTATATCAAATTTAAAGTGAGTGACCTCACAATAAAATCGTTGTTGGTACACCACTTGCTATTATTGCTAACAGTGTCATGCCTCTTGATATGATATTTGCAAGTAATGCATGACATAGAAATATTATTTCGATTCTGCCGGAGGCATCTACAAAGAATAATTCCGTTATAGCAGAGTCAACTCTTTATAATATAGTCTTGAAAGTTTGTTCTTGTTTTGGATTTAGTTTTGATTGTGCTTCCTTAGACACTTGTATAGCATTTTGATTCTTAATAATATATTAACCTTTTTAATTTTATTCTAACGCTCTTTTTATGGAATAAGATTATGTACCCTAAGTTTTTTTTAACTTGAATAAGAATTTTGCTCATATAATGAATTTAAAAAATAATTTAATTGGATTCTCTTGCTAAATAATTAATTAAAAGATTTAATTATTTGATTTTAACATAAAAATAATTTACTATATGTTGATTCAGAACTTAATATTAGTTCATATCTTGTTTTGAATATTTAATCTTAAAATTAATTTTATCCACTATAAATTTTATTTTCAAAGAGTAAAAGATTAATATGACATTTTACTTTTAGATCCTTATGTCTATAGAATTATTAGTAGTATTGACTCTTACTAGCCATTTGTTTCTCTTCTCACACATTTATATTCTTAAATATCTTTTAGTTGTTGTTTAATAATTGGGTATTTTTTAATATTACGCGAAAAATTGATAAAAAAATATTACTTGAGTAGAAAAATAGTTCAAATATAATATAAAAATATATTATCGTGGGGGTATTTTTATTTTCAATTTTAACTCTTTATGCAGTTCATTTAATATTACTTTTAATTTTTTTGGTATTGGACATTATGGAGTGGTAATGTATTGCCAATACAGAGGATTCTGATAAAATTGATTTTATTAAACTTTCCTACATATTTTTAATAAGATTTTAATAGATAAATTTTATTAATTTTAAAATATTAAATATTAAAAATTAGCATAGAAGGTATTGTAGTCCAAAAAATAAGTTATTGCAGTTATGCCCTTTACCTATGAGTTCTTATATTTAATATTTTAGGGCTATTTTGGTATATTAATATTATATCTATGCTTTTATAATAATATATGCTCTCATTTTTCTAAATAAATTTTGACAATATAATACATTATCAAATTAAATTAGTAAGAGGACAGTATAATATGTTTCGAATTAAATTAGTAATAGAATTTTTTAAGAAGTATATCCTAAAAGTAATAGGATTACATGACTAAAGATATTTACTAGTTCAATTTTATATGAATTAGACAACCTGAAAGTAATTATACTAATAGAATTTCTAAAGGTAATCATGTAGGATTCTAACGTGTAGTATTATGTCCTAAAACTAATAGGATTATAAGGCTAATATCTAGAATTCTAGTTATGCTCTTTTATTATGAGTTATTATGCTTAATATTATAAAATTATTTTTTGTAAGTCAACATTATATTTATGCTTTTATAATAATATATATATATATATATATATATATATATATTAAAGATGATCATATATTTTGTTTAGAACTCTTAAGATTAAAAGTATTCATTTACCTCCGCAACCATGAAAGCCTGGGTCCGGGCCGCACTAGCCCCTATTTGCATGTCCCCCTCAGATGTTCGATAACTCTTAAATTAGCATGGAATTGAAGATTCTTATCGAACTCTCGACAAATGAAATCCCAACAGATTTTGTTCCCATCCGAAGGAAATAGGATGTTGTAGCTAGCTAATTTTATGTGTAGGACCTTAGATACTTTAAATTTGGAACTATAGTATTATTCTACCGGAGTAATAGCCTATTTGACAAATCTTCTAAAATCTGTTTATTTTGAAAACTATTATTTTTTAAAGTGCTTTTCAAAAAAGTATTTTTGACAAGAATTGATTTGTGTTTGGCTAATTAATTTAAAAAATACTTTTGAGCAGTAATTAGTGTTTGACCAAACTTTTGAAAATTAGTTTCAAGTGTATTTTTCTCAATTGTGTTTCTCAGAAAAGTGCTTTTGGGGAGAAACTATATTTTTCTGCTTCTCAAAAACTGTTTATGCTTCTCCTCAAAAGTATTTTTTTTCCTTATAAAAGCTTGGTCAAACACCTCATTTTTTTGCCAAAAGCACTTTTGGCACCAAAAAAAACACTTTGGGTCCAAAATTAAGCAGGCTATAAACCTTATATAGATATATATACCTGAACGGGAAACTTTTGCCTTTCTTCTCCTCTTATCAATGTGAAATTCCCAAAACGTGCGTTAGAACTTTTTCTGTAACGAAAACTTCTTCACGTGAGACCATTCCTAATGTTAGAATTTTTTTTTACTGTACTGTGTACATTGATAATGTAAAAAAAAATCAATTTTACTGACTATTTATTTGACAAGTATGAATTAGTAACATGCAGTTACACATGATAATTGACTCATTACGATGGAAAAATTCATTTGATAAATCTTTTATATTGTCACAACATATAATTAAATCATTACTAATAGTATTCCCCGCATGACGTAATTCCTTAGCAACCGGACAGTAGTTTTGAATTTTATTTTTTGATTGCTAACATTTGGACAGTAGTTTTTGCTAGTTTTGAATTTTATTTTTTGATTGCTAACATTTGGACAGTAGTTTTTGCTAGTCTCACTCATCCTCTTCTGGTTCTTTATAGTTTACACAGATTGTTAAAGGAAAGACAAAATATAACAACAATAATAATATATTTAGTGTGACCTACAAACAACAACAATAACAATAATATATCTAGTGTGACCCACAACTGAGGTTTAGGGAGATTGATATGTACGTAGACTTTATCCTCTAACTTCTGAAAGTAGAAAAAATATTTTTGATAGACAGACGAAATATAACAGACACATGAAAACCAAAATAACCTTACATTAAACAATTAGGAGAATGTAATGGATCCATATTTACTAAATGTAACAATAATCCGATATTAAATCAAACTTAAGAATTACAGCTGATTCATGAAACAAAAAAATGGAAAATAAAAAAGAGAGGTTCCAGATTGCTATTACAAAATAGATAATGAAAAGAAAAGGCTAAGTTCTAGCTTAGCCTAACTACTACATACTCCTGCTATTTATATATTTTTCTATTTTCTTCAACACTCTAATATTTTAATGAATTTTCTCAACACGGATCCTACGATCATATATTGATATTTCCTCACTTTAACAATTGACTCAAATACCAGCCCAATAGTATAATTGGTAAAGTGCAGGTTCATAGCAGATAAGTTACAATGAAGCAGACAGCCCTAGTATTCTACTTTTTTTCAAATATGATTCTTCCAATACTTATACTTTATTGTAGTCAAAGCCACCAAGTTGGACTAACTAAACTCTTTTTTCAAATCACAGCCAATAATTTATCAATCAACTGTCCTAGAAAAACAGAAGATGAGCCATTTTCCTTCCAAACTTCCTTGCATTTTTCACTCATCTTCTTAAACCTTTGTCTCACCTCACCCTCACCATCCATCAAATTTTTAACCCCATTTGCCACTTTCTCTGATGAAACCAATGTGGTACCATCTCTATAATCCATTGTGATTTCCACAGCCAAATTTAACTCTTTCACCATCTCAAATGCATTCAAGTGTTGCTCAGCATATACAGGCCATGTCCCAATTGGCACCCCATAGTATAAACTTTCAAGAATTGAATTCCAACCACAATGTGACACAAATCCTCCAATGGCTTTGTGGGCCAAGATTGTCACTTGTGGGACCAACCCACATATTAAACCTTTCCCTTTTGTTGCTTCTAAAAAACCATATGGTAAAATTTCCTCTAGATTAGTATAATCATTTGGAAGTTCTCTCTTGTCCTTCGGTGCTTCCCTAATTGCCCACAAAAAAGGATACCCTGATTTTTCCAAACCTTTTGCTATTTCTTTCACTTGTGAAATATTAAGACTTCCCATACTTCCAAAACTCAAGAAAAGTACTGATGATGGAGCTTGATTATCAAGCCATTTCATTACATTTTCATGACCCCACAAATCTTGATGCCATTGAGCTGGTCCATTATGGTCTAGCACTGGTCCAATAGGATAAACTGGTGGTACAACATCAGCAACAGCACTTGCCAGTGAGTTTAAACAATAAGATTCAAGTTCTTGAAATGTATTTACAACAATACCCTTGGTTTCTTTGTACCTTCTTGCATGATGTAGGAACCAAGAGTAACCATCTATTTTTCTCTTTAGCATAAATGAAGGGAAACAATTTACAGGGACAGGATTGGAAAAACCAAGAATATTGAAATGAGTGGCTGAATCTTTGAACTCAGTGTTAACACTAACTTGAGCATCTAAACTTGAGAGGTGACACATGAAGCTTAAGAAAGTAGCAGGGGAAGCAAAGTAAAGATAACATGGGATGTTTAGTTCCTTAGCAACATCAATAAATGGAGTACAAAACATGTCAATAAAGAATCCAACAACTTGGCCCGAGTCTGAGTCTGAGTCTGAAATAAGGTTAACAAGTGCATCTTTGACTTGTGATGTATGATTTTGTATCAATAGTGATAAGAAGCCTATAGTGGCATCAAATTGATCGAGGGACGGCGGATCCGCCGTGGGGAGGGAGAGGAAATGGACGTTTCCGGTGGTGGCGGTGGCGGCGAGGAAGTCATTGTAGGATTGAACAAGTGGCCTTTGAGGGATGTTGATTAAGAGTATGGTGGCTGAAAAGTTTTGGTTTGTTTGAGTCAAGTGTTTAGCAAACTCAATGGTTGGAACAAGGTTGCCAAGTGCTGGTGTTGAAATGAACACTACCTTTGCTTTTTTCATGGTTGGTTTTTTAGTCTTTGATTTTTTGTTTGAAGTAATTGGAGATAAGGTGGTCACTATATAAAGTGTTGTCTTCTATCTATAGCCCCTTGTTTTGGAATCTTTCTTTAGGTAGGTCATAAATAAATGAACATCACAGTAGTACACCCTAAGAAAGTTATAATAATAAATAAATGGTGAGTTCATTAGGTAGGTCATTCTATATATTCGATTTTCAATTGGTAGTAGGTGGGACTCGCACGGGTGGACCCACATTGCATATAGATGTTCGTAACACGCAACGGAAGATAATAACAATTCTGTGAAGATCTTTTCGTGTTTAAAATTTATTTATATGTCAAAGATCGGATCTGATATGTACCTGATAAAGAGAGTCTCGTTTCAAAATTTCTTTGATAGTGCGAAGACTCTATGCGTATTCACACCGAGACCGATCCTTGCTATCAGCTCTTTGATCAATGAAACACGCGAACAAACTGAAAGAAAAATTGTGTTGAAACTTTTCTTAAAAATCTCAACACAAAGGTAGAAGAACAAGAAATATTTTTCTTGTAATTGTATTTTCTCTCTTGGCTTTGTATTGCACTCCCACTGTCACAAAGTTTCTTCTCAAGAAATAATAATAATAATAATAATAATAATAATAATAATAATAATAATAATGCTGCAATTTTTTTCTTCATCACCCTTTACATAGTATCACCTATAAACCCTTTTTCTATTTGATTGAGGTGATGATTTATTTTGGGTAAAAATTTAATTCCAAAATTAAACTTCATGGAATAATTAAGGAAAAATTTACAATCCCATTATAAATGGGAAGATGCCGCAACGTCCTTGGGGCTTTCACGTAATGTCTTTATGGACTTTCTGTCAATCCAATTTCAATTGGAATTCATAACTCTTTATCAATATTATATTTTATATACATCTCTTATATAAAATAATATTAATTATATATATCACATATATATTTCAACCAAAAGATATAATTTAATTTATTCACAATATTAATCATATTTTCTGTGCTAGCAAAGAATATAATAATATTTCATTTGGACTAATAACTAAATTTATTTGATTAATTAAATTCTTTAATTTAATCATCAAATAATAATAAAGTAATTAATCATTTAGCAAAGATCAGAACACTCGTTAGTGTGCGACCCTATAGGTTCAATACTAAGCCGGTAGTAAGTTGATCACATCAATATATTAATCAAGGGTGGCGTCTAGCAACACTCCTTAACGGCCGGATAGAATGAAGTATACAATTTACTCTCAAGAACCCGTAGAAGAATAATGTAGTAATTTCTTCTGTCCTTATAACTCTAGGTCACCCTAGGATATGGTTCAACTGTCAAATCCTGATAGGCGACCAACTATGCGTTCATGTCAAATATAATCGACCATTGAATGACCTAAGAAACTCTTTTCTTCTTTCATTCAATTGCCCTGACCAAGGTCTTAATTTGGTCGTTTATAATTCATGACAACATGGAACTTAAACTCATTACCAAGAGTTGACAGATTCCATCTTGATCAATCACTAATTTTACAAGCATTTAATCGTACCCAATATTCTTTCAACTATCGCCTTAGGGCCATAGGTGTCTAGTATCAAAGCACAATAAATAACTTGTCAATTACTATGATGATCTGAGGTCATAGAAAATTCTTACATCACATTCTTCAAGAGAATATCCTATTGACAGTTTATGGTAATTCTAACCATTAGGAATTATCCAATGAGTCGGTTCAATGATCTTATCTTTATATGCATCATCTATTTATGTGATTTAGTTAATGTGATCAATTAATCTTCATCCCATAAAGACGATTACATAAATATTGATCTAGTCGGATTACTAATGTCCAAATTAATAATCCTACGATCAAGAACAAATTTAGATTAAGTTGTAAGAGACTATACTCTCGTTATCAAGATCTCCATCACTATGACAAGTCTCAACATTTAATCAAGAACCTTATTAAATTAATAAAGCAATTAATAATAACTATGATAAAAGAATATCAAATGTCATATATTTTATATCAAATAACGTTCACAAAAATATGTTCAAATCATCAAATATGAGAATGAATCTAGGGTATATCTACTATATCCCTAACAGTTGAATCCGCTTAGTCAAAAAATATCATTATTTTTATGTGAAAATTATATTGGTGAGAAACAAATTACGTATAAATATAACAAGTTGAACCCGCTTGACGCATACAAAGAATTGGCGTGATTGCTCAAGCGGGGTCATCTTAAGTTGCATGTCGAGTTCGAGTCGCTGCTGTTAGAATTTTGCAAGCACTTTTTTCTTATTTTAAAAGTGGTTAGATTTAGTGCACTTATTGCGTTCAATTCTTCTGAACTACCATTTTAAAAGTTCCCAATTGAAGGTATTGTACAATTTATCAATAGTGATTATCTTTTATTGTTTCTTCAAATATTCTTCTGTCTTAAATTTACACCTTTTTAATTTGAGTGTTTCAAATATTTCGTACTGTTTTCCTTACCAATTCCTAGTTGTTGCTTCCTCACAGTTTCTTGTTTAATTATTTCAAATTCTTATACTATTAAAATCTTTAATTTTATGTTAGTTTTTAGTTCTATTAATTGTTAGCACTGATTAGATTATTACAATGAATATTTTAGCGCATGTTAATTTGTTAAATTTAATAAATAAGTAGATTACTTAGTATTTTGGTATAGATTGAATTGATTTGAGTGAAGTAAAACAGTTTTAAAAAATTAAAGTTTAATAAATGGTTATATTTTAAAAGGTACATATATAGATTTGTTGTTACTTTTTTTTTTTGGAGCATGGCATCAAAAGAAAATAAAGAGTAAACACAAATACTTGTTGAGGTTTGTTATGAAATAACATAAAGAGCGGAGGGTGAAACTCGTTTGTTTCTCTAGTAATATTACTTCTACTGTTAGATAAATTTTAATATCTGTCTGAACCCGCTTGCACAAAAGTTTTGGTCCGTCACTGGATGAGAGTAGAGATAAAAATTGTTGTTTACCACAATATAAGTTGAGTATGTCATAGTATAAGTTGAGTATGTCTGAGTTTTGAGGTGCAATCACCTTTAATTAGAGAGTGTTTAACTTCAATATGAGATTTTTGAACACGAATTTCAATTTAATCGAACCTTACTACGAGTAACGAATATCAAATCAGAAATCAAAACAAAATATCATGTAGGACAAAGGCTATCATCTTAATCAATGTAGAAATAAATAAATAAATAAATAAAAAGAAAAATGGGAAAGGCAAAAGTTATGCATGGGAATAGTACTCCAAGCTAACAATAAACTTTAGTCTAGCAGGCTTTTCAAATTCGATATTCCTATTATGTTTGTTTTCTGTTTTTAAGCCAAGTCATCTTTGACCAATATTTATGATTATTTTTAAAAATTAAAGTTGCTTTTGATGTTGGATTATTTTATGCGGTACTGAATGATCTAAGCTTCATTTTTTTCTTTCAAAAACTAAGGTGAGTATTGTATCGGGTAAATTATGTTATGACACGTGGCCGTACGAGAAAGGGACATGTGGAACCCAAGACAGGGGGTGACTAAAGACTGAAAATAACTGTTTCATTTGTCACCGGGAAGAATAATGCTCATAAAGATGTGATAAATGCTATTCTTCTCGTAGCATTCAATAGAGAATATTAATAGCATTAAGAGCAGTTACCCATTACAAGGAATTTATCATTTATGTTCACCGTTACATCATCATCAATGCCCCTAATAATTGACATTAAAGAAGGGAACGACCCTAGGACCTTATTCATAACTATAAATAGTGAGCTCAGTTGTCATGGTAAAGGACATGAGTTTTCTGGCAAACTTACACTATATTTTATACAAAGCTCAATCCAATATTATCTTCTGATTTCTCGATTCATTTGTTATTGTGCCCGAAAATCTTGTTCCCGAAATTGTTGCTTTGTTGTTTCGTCTATATCTTAAGGCTGAGTATTGCGTAACTCTTCAATTATTTATTTATTTCAGGATCAAATTAATTCACTTATCTAGAAACCACGTATAAATTTAACTGTACCATTTTACGGATAAACAGTTTACCACCCACCGTGGGGCCTAGATAGCTGTGTAATTAAATTGATCCTTGCCTTTTTTACTAACGTGTTTTGATCATTTTTGTCTTAGAAAAAAATCATAAGAAATGGAAGACAACACTGTTAATGACATATACAACCCCAAGATTCGAGGGGATTAGCCTCATTCCGAGGACTCAATCAGCGACACCCATAACGAAGGGAGTGACATTATACCAGTGCATAACAGGGAGTATCCTCGACATGTTCGGGGGACCACTCCCGATGACGCTGGTGAGGAGTATGTCGTCGATGCGGTAAGGGTCTTGCAAGAGCAGCAAGCGATCATTCTAGACCACCTCACGCGACAGTATAAAGTTATGACGGAGTTGAAGCAAGCGTTGTCAAGAGCTTCAAATAATATAAACAGACGAGATCTGATCCCTTCCGGGATTCCCACGAATCAAACAACGCGGAGGATCGACAACAACACTCATAAGGGTGAAATTGGTTTCGATAGGGCGGGGGGAACGGATCCGGCCTCAACAACGAGAATGATTCTTTCAAGAATGAACTTTTACGGTTCACGATAGAAGTAAACGCCTGTATGGACCAGATCCTGGGCGCGCCACCAGTGCTGAAAGGCCCGAACTCGAAGAAATATACGAAATTGCCGTACAAGCCAAGTACGACACTAGAGTTAATCCCGAAGCGGTTCAAAATGCCTGAAATGCCAAAGTATGACGGAACTTTAGACCCCAGGAGCATATTACCACCTACACAACAACGATAAAAGGGAATGATTTAGCTCCTCACAAAATTGAATCTGTGTTGCTGAAGAAATTTGAAGAAACCCTTACGAGGGGGTCCTTGACGTGGTATTCGTTGTTACCCGAGCATTCCATAGATTCCTTCGAAATGCTTGCGGATTCATTCATCAAGGCTTATGTCGGGGCAAGAAAAGTACAAGCCCGAAAGGCTGACATATTCAAGATAGCGCAAAGAGAGTCTGAGCTGCTATGAGAATTCGTTACCCGATTACAGAAGGAGAGAATGTTGCTCCCGGCTATCCCGGATGAATGGGTGACTGAGGCGTTCACCAAAGGATTGAATCCGAGGAGTTCAGACGCTTCCCAAAAATTGAAAGAGAGCCTAATCGAGTTTCAAGCAACAACCTGGGTGGACGTCCACAATCGGTATGAATCAAAAATAAGGATCGGAGATGATCAGGTTGGTTTTCCATCGTCGACCAAAGGACGGGAAAAGAATAAGGAAAAATCAAAGGATGATTATGACGCGGACATGCAGACTTCGAGGGGCCAGTTTTTGCCTTACGAATGAATTGAAGGGCGCAACAGAGGTTTACGGACAACTGACAGGTTCACGATCGACAGGAGGACCGACCGAGGTCGGAATAATGGATCACTGCAGGATAAAGAAGTGGTAGGATCACGGGATCCTTCCTACCCTAAATTATCAGAATACAACTTCAATGTCAGTATAGTGGAATTGGTATCGGTCATGAGAAACATCAAAGAATCACAGTTCCCAAGATCGATGAGATCAGATTCTAACCAGAGGGATCCTAACTTGTAGTGTGAATATCACAGGACGAATTACTGCTACCACACAACGACGCATTGGTAATTTCTTTAAATGTTCTAGATTTTAAGATTAAATGTGTTTTAGTGGATACAGGGAGTTTGGCTAATATCATACAATAGAGAGTATTAGAGCAAGCTAAACTCATTGGAAGCATTATTCCAGCCACAAAGCTCCTTGCCAGATTCAACCTCACAAGTGTGACAACTCGGGGAGAAATTTTATTACTCACAAACGCTAAAGGAGTAATGAAAACAACTCTTTTCGAAAGGGTAGATGGTGATATGGGATACAACATCATTCTGGGAAGGCCATGGTTGCATGAGATGAAAGTTGTACCATCAACATACCATCAATTATTGAAGTTTCCAACACCCGATGGAATTAAGCAGATAGGGGGTGACCAACCGGTAGAAAGAGAGATGAATGCAATTTTGGTCTCTAGTAGCAAAGGAAAGGAACACGTGGCATAGCAATTACAGGGCCCGACACCTACTCCTGTACTAGATGAAATTAGCCAGGCGTTGGAAGATAATCAGGTGGCAAGATATTTCCAAGTTCTAGAAGAGACCGATGCGATGAAGTCCACAACAGAAGTGCTGGAGCAAGTGGCATTTTTCGAGGAATTCCTAGAAAGGAAATTCCACCTAGGGACACGACTGCACCCAGAACTCATATCTGACTTCATTAAATTCCTTAAATCCAATGCTAATTGTTTTTTATGGTCGCATGAGGGTATGACAGGTATCCCGACATAAGTAGCCGTACACAAGTTAAGCTTGGATCCTAACTTACCTCAGGTAAGACAAAAGAAGCACCCGATCGCCGAAGCCAGGAATAAATTCGTCAAAGAAGAGGTAACCCGCTTACTTAATACGGTTCGATCCGAGAGGTAAGATATCCATACTGGCTAGCTAATGTATTAGTAGTTCCTAAAAAGAACAATCAGTTTCGCATATGCGTAGATTATAAAGATCTTAATAAGGCGTGCCCAAAAGACTCGTTTCCACTGCCAAACATCGATCAAATAGTTGATGCCACGACCGTGCATAAGTTAATGAGTTTCCTCGATGCTTATTCTGGGTACAACCAAAATAAGATGAACACGGAAGATCAGGAATTTTTTTTGTTTATAACGAATTTTGATATATATTGATCGGGTTGAAAAACGTCGGAGCCAATTATTAACGGCTCGTGAACAAGATGTTTGAAAATCAAATAGAAAAAACTATGGAAGTTTATATAGAAGATATGTTTGTTAAGTCTTCAAATGAAGGTGATCATCTTAAACATATGCAAGAGCCTTTCGACATCCTAAGGAAGCATAATATGAAGCTTAATCCCGAGAAATACGCGTTCGGGGTCAGTTTTGGTAAGTTTATGGGATTTCGAGGGGGATTGAAGTAAACCCCGATAAGATCAAGGCCATAGGGGATATCCCAGAACAACTGACAAGCGTGAAGGAAGTCCAAAGTCTTACGTGGAGATTGGCAGCTTTGAGCAGATTCATTTTCCGATCGTCAAAAAAGTGTCATCGTTTCTTCGCACTGCTCAAAAATAAAAATAATTTCGAATTGACCCCGGAGTGCCAACAGGATTTGAGGGATTTAAAGAAGTACCTGTCAAGCCCTTCATTGCTTTTAAAACCAAAAGAAGGGGAAACATTGTTGGTTTACCTCACGGTCTCGGAAGTTACGGTAAGTATTGTTTTAGTCTGATAAGACAAAAGTACGCAATCTCACATTTATTATGTTAGTAAAGTTTTAACGGGAGCAGAAAATTATTACCCACATTTGGAAAAACTAGCCTTAGCTCTCGTAGTCGCCGCTTGAAAGCTGAGGCCCTATTTCCAATGCCACCCGATAGTCGTGGTGTCTACTTTCCCTTTGCAAAACATCATCCATAAACCCAAGCTCTCGGGTAGATTGGCCAAATGGGCCATCGAAATGAGTGAGTTTGACATAGAATATACGTCGAGGACTGCAATTAAGTCGCAAGTCTTGGCTGACTTCGTGGCCGATTTCAGTTCAGGATTATTGCCTCAGGCAACCAAGGAAGAAATGATGATGTCAGAACCGACATCAAGGGTTTGGACCTTATTTACGGATGGAGCCTCCAACGTGAAAGGATCCGGGCTCGGTATAGTCTTAATTATGCCTTCGGGGAAAACCCTGAGGAAATCCATCAGGACGATCCATTTAACTAACAATGAAGCAGGGTATGAAGCTTTGATTGCAGGACTTGAGTTGGGCCAGGGACTTGACTCAAAGGTCATCGAAATCAAATGCGACTCACAGTTGGTGGTAAATCAGGTCTATGGGATGTTCGAGACCAAAGAGGAGAGCATGCAACAATATGTGGTAAAGGTTTAATCTATGATGGCGCGATTCCGAGAGTGGTCAATTACTCATATCCCAAGGGAATAAAATGCAGAAGCAGAAGCATTGGCAAACCTAGGATCATCAACAAGAACAGAGGGATCAGAGTCCGGGTCGGTAGTACAACTGATGAACTCAGTCCTGGCTATAGATGGTTACTACGAGGTAAATTCAACTAGTCTGGTCTGGGACTGGAGGAATGAAATCATCGATTATCTTGAACATGGGAAGCTACCTGAAGACCCTAAAATATCACGAGCGTCGCGCGCTAAAGCAGCGCGATATAACTTCAAGGGAGGCCAATTGTATAGAAAAGAAGCATTTGCTCTCGAAGCAGGACCAGAGCCACCTGTTCGAGTAAGCGCCTCCTGAAGCAGCCTCGCTGTATCAGCAGGATCAACCAAGGCATCCTCCTCGGGAACAACAACAGAGCCCGCAAGTAAATGTAATTTCATAGACACGTTAGAAGTTATCAATCAAGTTCTTTACATGAAAAATTGAAACAAGATGAGTTTGAATTATAATGATTCTTAGCCTTCCACCTGTATTTAGGGGCCAGTTCTTTCCACAAGTGAGTCTCAGATGTCGTAACGTGCAAAATATTTTGTACCCACCGGTCTAAACCTTCAATCACCAGTGGGACCAATCGAGTTGCTGAAACAAACGAAGGATGGAGGATTAATACGGCCATTAAATTTTTTTTAGTAAAAGAAAATACAAAACAAAGAGCTTACGAGTGCGGTTCTAAGCGGCCGGAAAGGATGAAGTCGTTATCGGAATGGTATCATTGGTGGCAATTGCAACTAACCGTTTCATCCACCCACGGCCATTGTCATCATCCATGCTAGACAATAAATCATAGTGGCCACGCTTGTAGAGGTTTTATCATTCCCCCGCAGAATATTTTGGGAGAATAAAGATTCATCATGTGAGCTAAGGTTAGCTCCTCTCTAGTTTCCTGGCACAAACGCCAAAGGCAAGCAACCATCCTCCATACATAAGGACTTACTTATGCCAAACATACCTGGTAACGAAGGCAAAACTCCGTAATCATGGAGTCAAGCTCTCCGCTCAAAGAAAACGCACCCAAAGTAAAGGGATACGTGTAAATATATGTAAAACCCTGCTTGGGAAGGGTGACTCGCTCTGATAGATCAGGAGTGATAATTTCTAAGTCATGGCAGCGACAGTCTTCCTTCACATCAGGAATGCTCGAAGGAAGGCTCGAAGGGCGTATGGAATAAGGATATCTGCTAACAGCCCATGTACGATAATTAGCGGTAGGGAATTTCTCATCAAAGTCTTTTGTGGTAATAAGACTTCTAGGGATGATGGAGCCCACTGTTGGAGGAGCAAATTCCTCGGCTTTGTTTTTGCTTTTTGAGGAACCGATACGTTTTGAGGAAGAAGTCATTGTAAGAAAGAAAGGGTCTTTCGTTTGAAGAGAATTAGTAAAAAGATGAAGAAACAATATGCAAGTTAGATGAAGGAAGTCTGAAAAGTTATGAAGTATAAGGGTGGAAGTTGATAAGTATAAGTAAAGGTTTTGGCAGCTAAATTCATGGCTGGGATTACCTCGATAATCGGTAAAATATGTGCTGAATCATGGGAGGACGCGTGCTCAGGGCATTAAATGCAGAGAGATATGCGTCTAATCAACCGTCAGAAGCCTTCAGAGGGAATTATAATAATTCCCGCCAAAAGAGTGTTTCTACCAACTTCCCGGTAACACAAAGTTATGTCGCCGGAAAGTAGGGGGACTATCTGTATTGGGTAAAATATGTTATGACACGTGGCCATCCGAGAAAGGGATACGTGGAACCCAAGACAGGGGGATGACTAAAGACTGAAGACAACTATTTCGTTTGTCACCAGAAAGAATAATGCTCATAAAGATGTGATAAATGCTCTTCTCCCGGTAGCATTCAATAGAGAATATTCATAGCATTAGGAGCAGTTACTCATTACAAGGAATTTATCATTTATGTTCACCATTACATCATCATCAATGCCACTCATAATTGACATTAAAGAAGGGAACGACCCTAGGACATTCTTCATAACTATAAATAGTGAGCTCAGTTGTCATTGTAAAGGACATGAATTTTTTGGCAAACTTACACTATATTTTATACAAAGCTCAATCCAATATTATCTTCTGATTTCTCGATTCTTTTATTGTTATGCCGGGAAATATTATTCCTGGGATTGTTTCTTCTGCTATTTCATCTACATCTTATGGCTAAGTATTACGTAAATCTTCAATTATGTAACGACCCAAACCAATGGGCCGCGACGGGCACCCGGTGCCTTACCTAACCGAGCACCAACGCAACGTATCTTTCTTATCATACCATCATGGTTAAATGGGCCAGAAGGGTCGTCATGATATAACCAGAATAAAACATAAGGGAATACTCGACATAGGACGACCCAACATGCTACGGGCCTATAAGGCCGACATGATTATTGGTACACTCAAAACATAGGCCATATAAGTATCCATATACATGAGATATGTGTACAAGCCTCTAAGAGTGCATAAATGTCATAAAGGTCGGGACAAGGCCCCGCCATACCAATCAATACTTGTCGAAATCATACTGACCAAATAGGCAACTCCGGAGCAAGTGAAGTGTACCAACACCTTCCGCTGAGCTGATAGCCTACTAAGAGGACTCTCAACCTGTCTATCGGGACCTGCGGGCATGAAACACAGCATCCCCAGGCAAAAGGGATGTCAGTACAAATAAAGTACCGAGTATGTAAGGCATGAAAGCAGTATATAAAAGACATGAAAGAAATATGGAGTAAAAAACTCAACCTGCAAGTCTGAATAGCTTTGTGAATCATGAAACATTTATAATGTCATGCATATGCGTATAAATGTCATATCATGCATAGGTATATGCGTACATAACATCATCAAGCCTCTGAGGGCATCCCATCATATCATCCGGCCTCTGTGAGCGAAATTATCAACGTAGACCAACTAATCAGGTGGAGGTGCATATATAACGCTATAACCTTTCCCCATATCCCATATACATATAATAACGCATATATAACGACATCTGGTCATGGGTCAATGTACATGTATAAATGAATGCAATGTATATGAAGTAAGTTAATAATATCTCTCAGGATGTCATAAGATCGATATGCCTTTCGTTAATATCATGAAATAAACTTTATCAACTTATGTATTTTTTGAGACCCATAAACAGATGATATAATAATAGGATACATGGGGAATCAAGAACATAGGCACCCCTAGTACTTCTAAGAATAGATTCATTTGTGAATGTTCCGCGTTTGCTCGTTTCGTTTGTATCATATGGATCATGGCAAAAGGAAATAAGGGATAGCCTTAACATACCTTAGATCCATTGAGTCCTTAATACCTTCCAAGAAGCTCTTCAAACAACTCAACTCAATCTACCATAGCATAAGGAGATTCAAAATCAGTGTGCTGAGTAAAGGCTAAGTCCACAACTTAAACTAGTAACTCGTTTACGTAAATTTGGGCAGCATCTCCCCTGTAAAAAGAGCCTCCTCCAATCTAGTAATACATAATTATCAATAACAAGACACCATATAATAACAACAAGTCACAACTACTTCACGACGAGCGGCAATCTCCGATTGAAACCTGTATATCCCATATCATCCCTTATAAACTTCTTAATATAACTTAACAGTATCATTAACATGATAATGAAGTCATTCATCAATGATTCCATCCTTATACCATATATTTATAACAAAGAAAATAATCCACAACTCCAATTATCCTCAATTAGCAACTTTATTCACTAGTCCATGTCTAGCTCATCCATTTAACTTAATCAACATCAAGATAACCTTAAGCACATGAAAGAACACAATATAATTACCTCCTACAGTGTATTCAAGTCGAAATCCATGTTATATTTAGCTTACAACAACCCAACACACCCCAATCACTTCATACCCAAAACGACAACTATAGTAGTGTCAAACACCCCGAAAATATTACAAAGAACAACTAATCCACTATTTCGCCATTATGTGGTGTTTTTCCATACCATTTTTCCTCCAAAACTCCATTAAACATTATAAAAATAGACATCCCAAAAAAATAATGCGAAATAGCCCACAAAACAGTCCACTACAAGTCGAATAACTCGAACTCACGGCTTCTGATTACCGTCCCGTGAGTTCTAACTATTAGGAAACGAATTTATCAACCTTCCTTGATATTTAAAATCTTAAATACAGAATGTGGGAATTTTCCTAACTATTAAATACCTTCCAAAACTCAAACTACAAAGAAGAAGAGAGGCGATATAGCGATACTTACGTCGTAGGGATCGTTCTAATGTTATCGCTTCATGATTTCGTACCCGGGATGTTAATCTTCTTTGAAACCCTTGTAGAGAGATTAAGGGTATGTTTATGGGTCTTATTTGGTAGTGGTTTCTGGAAAAATAAAGAAAGAGACGACATAAGGGATATAAATATCCATTTTGTTGAAAAGTCAAAAAGGTGCTACTTGGCATCCTAGCATTGCCCTTCTTCCAATACTTATATCTTTTTATCCGGATGTCGTATGAGCGAACGGTTAAAAGCATTGTAAACTAAATTCCAAGACCTTCAATTTGGTATATACTATGTCAGAAAAAATACCTGATATAACACACGAATTATGTTGATCAAAAAACTTTATTACAAGCCAAATCCTTAGTCGATTTTCCGCAACCTAAATTCGATTTTTTCCAAACTTTATATTTTATATCCAAACATCATATATAATCATATTATGATCTTAAACTCAATTAGATCATGATTAACAAGTCTCATATTTATTACATCACCTTGGGACAAAAGGGTGTATCAAATTATTTATTTATTTCAGGATCAAATTAATTCATTTATCTAGAAACCACGTATAAATTCAATTATACCGTTTTACGGGTAAACAAGTATCATATTATGAAATTTCTTACAAAAATAAAAAAGTCAAATTGGCTCTTTGATTAGGAGAATGTCACGACCCAATTCTCCTATAGGCGTTAGGCAAGCTAATAGTGAATTAAACTATGTTATGTCTCTTTTAATAAGTTTTCAAGTAATTAAATTCTATTTAATAATAAATTAAGGAGTGAGAAATTTAATAACTGAAATGAAGACAACTGAATGGAAATCATGATGATACAAGTACTTCAAAATCATAAAGTCTACTAGTGTGTGTGTCAAGACCTGGTGTCACAAGTGTATGAGTAACTAGTAGAATATACAAAACTCGAACTACAGTCCGAAATAAAATAGACAGAATATAAGTACAAAGAGAGACTCTAGGGTCTGCAGAATGGCTCAGGAAGCAGCTCACCACTAGGCCTCAGGATATCTGAGATACGCATTGGTAGGACCGCCAGATTCACCTGTCTTAGATCCTGTACGGTTAGTGCATAAGTGTAGCGTGAGTACATAAACAACATGTACCCAGTAAGTATCAAGTCTAATTTTGAAGAATTAGTGATGAGGGGTCGACATCGACACTTACTATGGGCTACCAATAAAAGTACAGAAGTTCTAAATAAGCATGGGTTATGTAATCAAAATAATAACTAAATAACAAGCAGGAAGTAAATTATTCTTTCACACATGGTAAGTCCCAAATTAATTCTATCATGCATACTTTTAACCTCTCAAGCCATAAAATGATATCAAATATATAATTAAACTCTGAGTATTAACACGCACGATTATGCCGAGATCGTACGGCCTAATCCAGAATAATGTGTACACTGCTGAGGGTTGAGCGACACGAACCCTAGATGCATCTATCTACTGCCGAGACATTCGTCCCGCTCCACAAGAAGAGAGGATACTTTATGAGTATTTGACTTAAACGTTATTAAAGGCTAACACACAATATAGTACAAATTCCATTAACGGTCTTTCACAATTCCTCTTACAAGTTCTAATAAAATTTAGGCACTTTAGTTAACAAATAGGGTGCGACATTTCAAGTAATTCATGATTTGGGTCCTAAACTACCCGGACATAGCATAAATAGTAGCTACGCACGGACTCTCGTCACTTCATATGTACGTAGCCCCCACAATTAGAGGCAAACATTAATCTAAATCACCTATGGGGTAAAATCCCCTCTTACAAGGTTAGACAAGAGACTTACCTTATCTTAAAGCTCACTTTTCGGCCTCAAATTCACTCCAAAGCCTCAACACGGTGTCGAACCATCCGAAACTAGTCAAATGTTGTATAAATCAATCAATATATGTTCAAAAGTTCATATTCTAACTATTAGAGTGATTACCTAACCCCAATTGAAGGATCCCTAAAATTCATCCCGAGGCCCACAAACCCAAATTTCGGAAATTTTCAAAAAAAGTTTTACCCATAACCTCACGAACTCAAATATATAATTTTTTACTCAATTCCATAACTATTTTCGTGATTAAATCCCAATTTTATCAAAATCTAGGGTTATTCATCTAAACCCATAATTTTCATAAATTTTCATGTTAAAATCTACCCATGATCTATTTATTAAATTCACATTGCATAGAAATTACTTATCTCAATTAACTAGGTGGAAATCCCCCTCTTTAAAGCTCCAAAATCGCCGAAGTGTGTAATAAATGAACTCAAAATATCCTAAGTCCCGTTTTAACCTCCAGCGATTTTGCACCTGCGGTCACTGGGCCACATTTGAGGCTCCGCATCTATGGAATATTCATCGCAGATGTGGTCCTCCCTTGGTTGGCCTAAGTCCGCATCTGCGGAATGTGTGTCGTTTATGTATGTCGCTCCTGCGGAAGATGAGCCGCGCCTGCGTAAGTCTCGCTTCTGCGGTCACTTGACCGCTTCTGCGGCTCCGCATCTGCAGTCACCTTGTCTTCATCTGTGGTTTCTGGCTGCCCATGCTGGGCCGCTTCTGCGAGCTCGCACCTGTGGTTGGGTTACACTGGAAGCTGGGTGCTTTAGCTGTTCCCCCATGGCTATGCCAATAAGTTTGAAATCATAAAACGGACTCGCTCGCACCCTCGGAACGCGGAAAACAATATCAAAATTAAGAATCACACCCCAAACCAAATTGAATCAACTTATGAACTTCAAGTTCTTCCAACTTACTCTGAACGCGCCGAAACATACTTAAACTACTCGGAATGACACCAAATTTTGCGTGCAAGTCTTAAATCACCATACGGAACTATTCCCCGGCTCAGAATGCCAAACAGACCTCGATAACACCAAAACCTGCTCCAACCCAAATTTAAGGAACTTTTAACCCTTCAATAAGCAAACTTTCAACCTTAAGCGCTGAAACACTCCCGGGTCATCCAAAACCCGATACAAATATATGCCCAAGTCCAAAATCATCATACAAACCTATTGGAACCGTCAAATCCTGGTTTCGATATCGTTTACTCAAAATGTTGACCAAAGTCAAACTTAGCCTTTTAAAGGCCAACTAAGGAACTGAGCGTTCCGATTTCAATCCGAACCCTTTCAAATCTCGAACTAACAATCCCCGTAAGTCATAAAACAGTAAAAGCACATACGGAGAGTCTTATTTAGGGGAACATGGACCTAGAAAGCAAAACGACCGGTCGGGTCGTTATAATCTCCACCTCTTAAACAAACGTTCCTTCTCGAACAGTCTAGAATCATACCTGAAATGCCGAATAAGTGTGGATATCTGCTCCTGATGTCCTCCTCGGCCTCCCAAGTCGCCTCGAGACTGGTTGGACCCTCCACTGAACCTTTACTGCATAAATCTTCTTGGAGCTCAACTGGCGAACCTTCCTATCATCAATGGCAACTGGCTTCTCCTCATAACCTAGGTTCTCATCTAACTGAACCGTGTTGTAGTCCAACACATGCATCCTGTTAGCATGATACCTCCAGAGCATAGACACGTGGAAAACCGGATGAACTCCCAATAGACTGGGAGGCAAAGCAAGCTCATAAGCAACCTTCCCAGCTTGTCTCAACAAATCAAATGGACCTATGAACCTTGGGCTCAACTTGCCCTTCTTTCCGAACCTCATGATCCCCTTCATCGACGAGACTTTCAAGAGAACCTTCTCGCCTACCATAAACAATAAATCACGTGCCTTCTGATCTGCGTAACTCTTCTGTCTAGACTGTGTTGTGCGAAATCGCTCCTGAATCAACTTTACCTTTTCTAAGGCATCCGTCACCAAATCAGTACCATATAACTTAGCCTCACCGGGCTCAAACCGTCCGATGGGAGAACGATATCGCCGACCATATAAAGCCTCAAATGGGGCCATCTCGATGCCGGACTGATAACTGTTGTTGTAAGAAAACTCAGCCAAAGTCAAGAACCAATCCCACTGCCTTCCAAAGTCAATCACACATGCTTTGAGCATATCCTCCAAGATTTGAACTGTCTGCTCCGATTGCCCGTCAGTCTGCGGATGAAAGGTTGTGTTAAGCTCTACATGGTTCCCCAACTCACTCTATACTACTCTCCAGAAATGCGAAGTAAACTGAGGGCCTCTACCTGATATAATGAAAACATGCACACCATGCAATCGAACAATCTCAAGGATGTAAATCTGGGCCAACCTCTCTGAAGAGTACGTGGTCACAACCAGGATGAAATGTGCCGACTTGGTCAACCTGTCAATAATAACCCAAACTACATCAAACTTCCGCAAGGTCCACGGCAACTCAACTACGAAGTCCATAGTAATGCGCTCCCATTTCCACTCAAGTATCATCATCTGCTGAAGTAGGACACCTGGCCTATGATGCTCATACTTAGACCTGCTGGCAATTTAGGCACCTCACCACACACTCGATTATGTCCTTATTCATCTGCCGCCACCAATAATGCTACCTCAGGTCGCGATACATCTTCGTAGCACCTGGATAAATAGAATACCGAGAACTGTGTGCCTCCTCTAGGATCTTTTCCCTCAAGCCATCAATATTAGGAACACATAGGCGACCTTAGAGTCACATAATACCATCCTCACCGATAGTAAAATCCTTGGCACCACCCTATAGTACCATCCCTCTAAGAATCGACAAGTGCGGATCCTCAAACTGGCGAACCTTAATATGCTCGAATAGTGAAGACTGAGCAATGACGCATGCAAGAACTCGGATGGGCTATGAAATATCCAACCTCACAAGTCTGTTTGCCAAGGACTGAATGTCCAAAGCTAGTGGCCTCTCCTCAACTGAAATGAAAGTCAAACTACCCATACTCCCTGCCTTTCTGCTCAAGGAATCTGAAACTACATTCGCCTTGCCCGCATGATAAAGGATGGTAATATCATAGTCTTTTAGTAACTCAAGCCACCTGCGCTGCCTCAAATTGAGATCCATCTACTTGAACAAGTGCTTCAAGCTGCGATGATCGGTGTAAACCTTACATGACACCCCATAAAGATAATGCCTATAGATCTTAAAAGCATGAACAATCACGGCCAACTCCAAATCACGTACATGGTAATTCTTCTCATGGGCTTCAACTGGCATGAAGTATATTCAATAACCCACCCCTCCTGCATCAATACACAACCCAAACCAACGCGTGAAGCATCGCAATACATAATATACATCCCTGAATCGGAAGGTAACACTAACACTGGTGTTGAAGTCAATGCGGTCTTGAGCTTCTAAAAGCTCGCCTTGCAATCATCGGACCATCAGAACAGATCACCCTTCTGAGTCAATCTAGTCAAAGGTGATGCAATAGATGAGAAGCCCTCCACAAACCGACGATAATAACGTGCTAGCCCCAGGAAGCTATTAATCTCAGTAGATGTGGTAGGACGAGGCCAACTCTGAACTGTCTTAAACTTCTTAGAGTTTACCTTAATACCCTCGTCTGATACAACATGACCCAAGACTACCACAGAATCTAACCAGAACTCACACTTGGAGAACTTAGCATATACCTTCTGTTCCCGCAAGGTTTGAAGCACCGTTCTCAAATGCTGCTCATGCTCCTCCATGTTACGTGAGTAGATCAAAATGTCATCAATGAAGACAATGACAAATGAATCAATGTATGGCCTGAACACACGATTCATCAAATCCATAAATATCACCGGGGCGTTAGTCAAACTGAAGGACATCAGTAGAAACTCATAATGGCCATATCTAGTCCGAAAAGCAGTCTTCGGAACATCCGAATCCTGAATCTTCAGCTGATGGTACCCCGATCTTAAGTCGATCTTAGAGACACCCTGGCACTATGTAAATGGTCAAACAAATCATTAATATGCGGCAACGGGTACTTGTTCTTGATGGTAACTTTGTTCAACTGGCGGTAATCAATGCACATCCGCATAGTCCCATCTTTCTTCTTCACAAATAACACTGGTGCACCCCAAGGCGATACACTCGGCCTGACGAACCCTTTTGCTAGCAACTCTTCAAGCTGCTCCTTCATATCTTTTGTAGCCATACGGTATGACGTGATAGATATAGGTTGGGTACCTGGAGCCAAATCAATACAAAAATCGATATCACGATCTGGTGGCATGCCTGGAAGATCAAAAGGAAACACACCTAAGAACTCCTGGACCACAGGCACTGAATCAATCGTCGGAGTCTCTGTGGTAGTATCCCGAACATAGGCTAGATAATCCAAACAACCCTTCTCGACCATGTGTCGAGCCTTTAGAAAAGAAATAACCTGACTAGATGCACTGACAGATGAACTCTTCCACTCCAATCTAGAAAACTCTAGCATCACCAAGGTAACAGTCTTGGCATGGAAATCAAGGATGGAGTGATATGGAGATAACCAATCCATGCCTAGGATGACCTCAAAGTCGGTCATATCAAGTAACAGAAGATCCGCTCTAGTCTCATAACCACAGAATATAACAATGCACGACCGGTAGATCCGATCCACAATAACAGAATCGCCCATTGGAGTGGACACATAAATAGGAGTACCCAAGGACTCACTAGAAACACCCAAGAAATGAGCAAACAGAGACGAAACATATGAATACGCAGACCGTGGGTCAAATAGTACCGAAGCATCCCTATCGCAGATAGAAATAATACATATGATCACGGAATCTGAGGCCAATGCATTTGGTCTGGCCGAAAAAGAATAGAACCTAGCTGGAGCACCACCTGACTAGCCTCCACCCGGCTAGCCTCCACCTCTAGGACGACCCCTACCCAGCTGCCCTACGCCTCTGGGTAGTCGGACGGTTGGTGGGGCAGATGGTGCTAGAATAATAGGTTGCTGACCCTGATGTACTGCCTTGCCCCGAAGCCTAGGGCAGAACCTCCACACATGACTGAGATCCCCGCACTCGAAACAACCTCTCGGTACGGTGGACTGCTGACCTGAAGTCTGACCCTGATGGCCTGAATACCCACTCGAAGAACCCTGGATAGATGGTGGGCGGTAAGAACTCTCTGGCATGGCACTGAAATAAGGTCGCACTGGAGCACCCCGAGAAGGCGGTGGTGCTGGATAGGTGGGCCTGCTAGGCTGGCCCCTCACGAACTAAGCAGTGCCCTAATCCGGGGCACCACTGAACTCTCCAGAATATCAAAACTGCTTATCCCTCGTCGCCTACTCTCGGCTCTGCGCTGACGGACACCATCGATCCTTTGAGCTATCTCCACAGCCGACCCGTAAGAAGTCTCCATCTCCTCCTCTCTAGCCATGGTGGCCTGGATACCAGGGTGCAACCCGGCAACAAACCTCTACACTCTCTCCGCATCGGTAGGAAGTATCATAAATGCATGGCGAGACAACTCAGAGAATCTCGCCTCATAGTCGTTCACTGACATCTGACCCTGCTGGAGCTGCTCAAACTGAAACCGCAACTCTTCCCTCTGAGAGGGTGGAATATATCTATCGAAGAAGAGGCATGTGAACAGATCCCAAGTCATGGGAGGGGAACCCGTTGGTCTACCAAGAAGATAGGACTGCCACCATCTACGGGCCCAGCCCTCCAGCTGAAAGGTAGTAAAATCCATCCCATGGGACTCCAATATCCTCATGTTGCAGTCTGTCCCTGCACCAATCAATAGTTTTGGGGGTCCTCATGTCGCTAACCTCTAAAGGCAGGAGGATGAAGCCTGGTCTATCTGTCCAATAGCTTCTGAGGATCACCGGTCGCAGCTGGTCTGGGCTCAGGTATAGCTGTTACAACTGGCTGAGATCCACTCACGGGTAGTGCGCTCGGGGTCTGATACTCGGCAGTTGCATGCCCTGGAGCCTGAGCGGTAGAGTGATCATCACGTTGGTTATTTGGAAGTTGCAAGCCCTAATACGGGGAGGGACTATAGTACTTGCATACCCTTTATTCGGCAACACCCGGTGTGGAGCCGCTCGTGGTGGAGGTGGGGGTGGAGCGGGTACATTGTCTTAAGGTGGTCGGCCTCGTCTATTGGCTTGAGGTTCAAGAGGGACCTCATCCAATTGATCATCCTCAACATCCACATCCCCCACAACTATGTTTTCTAGCTCGTTGTTTGCCATGACTACACCTACAATATTCATACGTTAGTAACAAGGAAGGAGAAGAAGATATCCCCAAAACACACCTAAATATATAGCTAACACCGTTTTTTAGCTCCCCGGCAACGGCGCCAAAAATTGATCTCGTCCAATTTCACTCCTCTATTCGAGGTTATGAAAACGGTTGATGCAATAATAATACCCATCAAGAGTCGAGGTCGAATTTCGCAGGGAGCTATATGTATGGGAGTTAGTAGTATATATCTTAGCATGTGAGTTTGTATATCCAGATTTGCACTTCCGCAAAAATTGGTTGTTTTAAAGTTTAATCTAAAATACAATTGCAATTTAAGAAATAAAACTAGAAGATTGTTTTTGTTGTTTTTCAAATGTTGTAAAAGACCTAGGGCTATAACCTTCGCCTAGGTGTTTGTCTAACGGGTTGTAAACTTTAAAGCTTGTTTTATTGGTCGGGGTGTATTACAGCTATCAACACTCGGTTACCCACTTAATACCTCTCGGTCAGAGAGTGATTTTTTCCAATTTGACTTTCTCATGTCCAAATGGATATTGAACAAAATGGTTGATAAAAAACTCAAGTCAGATTTTTCTATCTCTAGGTTCAACCCATTAATTGGGCTTATCAATCTCTCGATTGACCCAGTTTCTTGCTAGCTAATTTTTCCTAGACTAAGTCTCTTTTTCTCAAGTAGAGACCAAGTCAAATAGGCATGAACTAATGTTTGCAGCCACTAATTCTTCAAATAAAAGCAAGAGCAAGGCTAAATAATAAACACCCAACCATAAACAAGTAATAAATCAAACACCCATTAAGTTTACACAATAAGGTTGAGTCACAACCCTAGTGAAAATCTAGCTACTCATACTTAAAATTGAAGAAATAGAAGAAGAAATGATAGCAAAACCAATATTGCTGAGTAAATTGATAAAATCTATGTTCAAAAAGCTCAAAATAGCAAAACCTATTAAAAAGAGTAAAAGGAACCGTCTGCTGTAGCAGCTGATGTCAAAAATTGACCTAAAAAGGTGAAACTCTTCTATTAATACATGGCTGAAAATTTGGACAAAAATGCCCTTTCGGAGGTTCTGCGGCCGCACAATTCCATGTGCGGTCCGCACTTTTCTTCAGCTTGACAGGATAGGAAGTCTGCGACCGCATAATTCTGAATTGCGGCTGCACTACATTCTTTTTGCGGTCCGTAAAATAGTAATTACGGCCTCATCTTGCTCTTCTGCGGTCCACATAATTGTAACTATGGCCGCACAACTCTTCTTCTGTGACCGCACAATAATTGTACGGTCCGCACTTTTGGTAGACTTGAAATGCAGGTTCTCTGAACTTTGCTCTGACCCAGCTTCTGCGGCCGCACATGAACGCAATTTGCACCAATCTCTGATGGATTTTGCTTCACAACCTACGACCGCAGATGATATTCTGCGGTCCGCACTTCTGAGCTTTTGTGCTTTTTTTGTCCTTGAGTTCAGATTACTCATTCTTGAGTTGGATTTCATCTCGGGGGCTCATCTTTCAATATTCCTACAATGAAGCACCTTTCATCTGTTTTCGGGAACACAATTAAACACTTTTGGACTAAAACGAAAGTTAAAGGGCGCTAATAAGTAGTCAAAATTCCTACTTATCAGAGGGCTCCAGCCCGTGGTAGGGGACAAGGACGTCCCAGAGTTTCTCCAGCTATGCCGCCAGTAGATCCAGTAGAGGATCCTATTATTGAGTAGCAGGGCGAGGTGCCTACAGCAGGGCTAGCCCCGGTGGATTTCATGTCCACACCGGGAGTACAGGAGGTCATGGGTTGTATGCTGCAGTTCATGGATTCTATGACTCAGGCTGGCTTATTTCCAGCAGACTCAACCACATCTCAGGAGCAGTGAGGGTTCTTCACCGGTGCACCAGATCAAAATTCATATAAACATTTGAAGGGGTTCATAGATACGTATTGGGGGAGCAAACAAACAAATATCTCTGAGGATGCTTTGAGGCTAAGGCTTTTTCCTTTCTCTCTATGGGGGAAAGCTTTAGATTGGTTGGAACGCTTGCCAAATCATTCCATTCATACTTGGGATCAACTATGTACTCTCCCGGGTACATGGCTATTCTTCGGGATGAAATTCTAGCATTCAAGCAAGAACCCAATGAATCATTACACGAGATATGGAAAAGAGATAGAACAATGGTTAAAGAGTGCCCCAACAATGATATGACAGAGAATATGATTCAACAAACTTTCTATTGGGAGATCAATACAACCAACCAATGTGTAGTGAATCAACTTGCCGGTGGAAACTTCATAACTATGCCTTATGCGAAGGCATGTGATATTTTGGATGAGATGGAGGATACTTCATCGGCGTGGCAATCTAGAGCCAATGTTCCACAAGGTGACCCCAATGTGATTCTTCTTCATAAAGAGTTACATGATCATGGACAAGCCATATCCGAGTTGACAACCACAATGAACCAATTGGCAAAGGCTCAACTTCAATAAGTGCAAAACCCGAGGCAAGTCAATGCTATGGAGGGAGTCAATATGATGGTGAACAAGTGAAGAACAAAAAGTCCACAAGTGCAACAAAGAGTGGACAATTTTGTGCAAGATGATAGTGGATTTGATCAAGGTGATTCTTACAATTATCAAGAAGAAGAGGTCCAATATGTGAACAATTTTCAAGGGCAAAGAAACAACTTCCAAGGCCCTAGTCAACAACAATGGAGACCTTCAAACAATCAAGGCAATTAGAATTCTCAAAATCAAGGTAATTGGAGTGGCGGAAACAATCAAGGCAATTGGAATAACAACAATCAAGGCAATTGGAGTGGAGGCAACAAAAAAAGGGAATTGGTATAACAATAATAACCAAGGCAATTGGGGAGGCAACAACCAAGGCGGGTGGAACAACAATTAAGGAAATCGGGGATCGGGTTTTCAAAGGCCCCCAATGTTTCAACAACCGAGCAACCCACCCCCTTATCCTTCACATGCTCCTAGTTCGTCCAACAATGGCCGTATTGAGAACATGTTCAAATAAATGATGGACAAGAATGTTGATTCTGATTCCCAACTTGCTTCACACAACACATCGATCCGTAATCTAGAGGTGCAAATGGGTCAAATCTCTCAAGCATTAAATTCTCATCCTAAGGGGGTACTACCAACTGATACGGTGGTGAACCCGAAGGGTGGGAACAATACAGGGTATGCCATGGCCATTACTACAAGAAGTGGAAGAGGTGGGAATGCACCTACCTCAAGTCAAAGGCAACTTGTAGATGATGAGTAAGTGGTAGAAGAAGAGGATATCTCGAACAATGTTGCACAAGCAAATGATAAAGTGCGGATTGATATTGATGACACGGTGGAAGAGTCTCAAGAGGATGTGAACCCATCTAAGGATCATGTGATTGACATACCAGAATCGGTATTGCAAAAGGCTAAGGCACCATTGCCTATGACACCTTTATCCATATCCTCAAAGGCTTGCCAAGAAAAATGGTGAGATTCAATTCAAAAAGTTCATTGATATAATGAAGAGACTCTCGATAAATGTGCCATTAGTTGAAGCCTTAGAGCAAATTCATGGTTATGCCAAGTTTATGAAGGACTTTTTGACAAAGAAGCGGTCGATAAATTTTGAAACTATCAAAGTCACTTACCAAGTGAGTGCAATTGTGCATTCGATGGCTCCTAAGTTGGAAGATCGCGGTGCTTTCACAATCCCTTGTACCATTGGAAGTGCCGAGTTTGCAAAAGCTCTTTGTGATCTTAGGGCAAGTATCAATTTGATGCCCTATTCGGTTTTCAAGATATTGGGAATTGGGCAACCAAGACCCACATCTATGAGCTTACAAATGGTCGATCGTACAATGAAGAGACCATTGGGGGTGATTGAAGATGTATTGGTTCGAGTTGACAAGTTCATTCTCCCGACGGATTTTGTTATTCTTGATTGTAAAGTGGACTATGAGATGTCGATTATTCTTGGTAGACCTTTCCTTGCTACGGGGAAGGCTCTTATTGATGTGGAAGCCGGAGAACTCACTTTTCGGGTGGGTGTTGAAAAGGTAGTAGTCCATGTGTACAAATCTATGAGGTAACCGAATATCAATGAAGTTTGTTCTTTCGTGGACTTGGTGACCGATGTGATTATTGATGATACAAGTGCCACGATTAATGTGGGTGATATGTTAGAGGCCGTCTTGCTCAATTTTGATGATGATGAGATGGATGGCTTCATGGAATGTGTTAATTCTTTGCAAGGAATGGGTCGTACAACTATGCACCCCGAAAACTTTCCTTGGATCTTGAGAATAGGAAAACTCCTCCTATAAAGCCTTTAATTGAAGAGCCTACTATCTTGGAGTTGAAGCCATTGCCTCCACATCTCAGGTATGAATGCCTTGGCCCTTGTTCTACTTTACCGGTTATTCTTTCCTCTTGTTTGACTAACGTGCAGGTTGACTCTACATTGGCGGTGCTCCACAAGAGGAAGAAAGCTATTGGGTGGACTTTGGCGGATATCCGGGGAATAAGCCCTGTATTTTGCATGCACAAGATTAACTTAGAGGAAGATGCCAAACCCTCCATTGAACATCAAAGGAGACTCAATAAAGCCATGCAAGACGTGGTCGAAAAGGAGATCATCAAGTGGTTAGATGTCGGGGTTTACTACCCTATTTCTCACAGTTTGTAGACTTCTCCGATGTAATGTGTTCCGAAGAAGGGGGCATAATTATGGTCACCAATGATAAGAACGAGTTGATTCCAAAGGGAACGGTGACCGGGTGGAGAGTGTGTATGGACTATCGGAAGCTAAACAAAGTCACAAGGAAAGACCATTTCCCACTCCCCTTTCTTGACCAAATGCTTGATAGGTTGGCCGACTGTGCTTTCTATTGCTTTCTAGATGGATATTCGAGCTACAACCAAATCCTTATTGCCCCGAAAGATCAAGAGAAAACAACTTTCACTTGTCCTTATGGCACTTTCGCTTTCAAGCAGATGCCATTTGGCTTATGCAATGCACCGGCAACTTTTCAATGGTGTATGATGGCGATCTTTACGGACATGGTAGAGGGCTACCTTTGAATTCTTCATGGATGACTTTTCGGTAGTCGGGGATTCCTTTGATGATTTCTTGGCAAATTTGGATAAAGTATGGGCAAGGTGTGAAGAAACGAACTTGGTGTTGAATTGCGAGAAATGACATTTCATGGTCGAGGAGGGCATTGTCCTTGGCCACAAAATTTCAAAGAAGGGCATTGAGGTCGACAAGGCAAAGATAGAGGTGATTTCTAAACTTCTACCTCCAATATCAGTGAAAGGAGTGAGAAGTTTCTTGGGTCACGCGGGGTTCTATCGGCGCTTCATAAAGGATTTTTTCAAAGTGATGAGCCCCTTATACAAGCTTTTAGAGAAAGATGCTAAATTTCACTTCAATGATGATTGCACGAGAGCCTTTGAATTGCTAAAGTTTAACTTGACTACTACTCCCATTATCACCGCTCCTAATTGGAGTATTCCTTTTGAGCTCATATGTGATATTAGTGATGTAGTGGTTGGAGCAGTTTTGGGGCAACATATCAATAAAATTTTTCATCCGGTCTACTATGCTAGTAAGACCATGAATGATGCCCAAGTCAATTACATTGTTACAGATAAAGAGCTCCTCGCCATTGTGTTTGCAATTGCGAAGTTCCGCCCATACCTGATGGGTGCAAAGGTTTTGTTCATACGGACTATGCTGCTCTTCGTTATCTTATGAGCAAGAAAGATTAAAAATCTATGTTGATGAGATGGGTGCTATTGTTGCAAGAGTTTGATATTGACATTCAATATCGGAAATGGAGTGAAAATCAAGTGGCGGGCCACTTGTCTCGTTTCGAGGAGGAGGGAAGGCCGCATGATGGCCTTGAGATCAATGACTCCTTCCGCGATGAGAAACTCTTGTCCATTTCAATGAAGGAGGTGCCATGGTTCGCCGATCTAGCAAACTTCCTTGTGTGTGGAATCATCCCGGATGAGTTCTCTTCAAATCAAAGGAAGAAGCTCAAATGGGATTGTCAAGATTATTATTTGGACGAGCCTTACCTCTTCCGGATTTGCACAGATGGGGTAATTAGAAGATGTGTACCGGATGAAGAGAAAAATGTTATTCTTGAGGCTTGCCATTCTTCGCCTTATGGTGGTTACCATGGCGGAGCAAGAACGGTGACTAAAGTGCTAAGTTGTGATTTCTATTGGCCCACTCTCTACAAAGATGCAAGTGATATGGTGAAAAGATATGATGAATGCCAATGGGCCGGTGGAATATCGAAGAAGAATGAAATGCCTCTCACTACCATTTTAGAAATCGATATCTTTGATGTGTGGTATATTAACTTCATGGGTCCTTTTGTGAGTTCTTATGGAAACACCTACATTTTGGTCGCGGTTGATTATGTGTCTAAATGGATTGAGGCCTTTGCTCTACCCAACAGTTAAGTGAGGAGTGTGGTGGCATTCTTGAAGAAGAATATTTTCGCAAGATTTGGTACTCCGCGGGCTATCATAAGCAATGGGGGGTCGCATTTTTGCAACAAGGCTTTTGACACTTTGCTTAGCAAGTATAGTATTACTCATAAAGTTATGACTCCCTATCATCCTCAAGCTAGCGGTCAAGTGGAAGTCTCCAACAGGGAGATAAAGAGTATCTTGTCCAAAACAGTGAATGCTAACCTGACGGATTGGTCAAAGAAGCTTGATGATGCACTATGGTATTATAGGACTGCTTTCAAAACTCCTATTGGTATGTCTCCATACCGGTTGGTGTTTGGCAAAGCTTGTCATCTTCTGGTGGAACTTGAGCACAAAGCCATGTGGGCTTTAAAGAAGTTGAATCTTAATAGGGATGCAATCACTAACTTGCGGGTTGCACATTTGAATGAATTGGATGAGTTTCGGTACCATGCATATGCAAGTTCGTCCTTGTACAAAGAGATAATGAAGTACCTTCATGACAAATATATCTGAAACAAGGAGTTCAAGGTGGGCGATCTTATTTTGTTGTTCAACTCACGATTGAAGATGTTTCCCGAAAAGCTGAAATCCAAATAGAGTGATCCCTTTGAAATTGTGGGTATGACACTTTTTGGTGCATTGTACTTGAATATAAAAAATGATGAGGTATTCCAAGTCAATGGTCATCGGGTGAAGCATTATTTGGGACAAGCTGATGATGGCCACGTGGTAGCAGTTATTCATTTAAAGTGATGGTAATCTGCGTCGTGCCGCAACGTTAAATCAGGCGCTTCTTGGGAGGCAGCCCATGTTTTATTTTTATTTTTCTTTTCTTCTTTTGTAGATAGGTGTTATTTTGTGCTAAATGGATTTGAAGTGTGTTGCAGGAAAGAGTGTGCTTTACAGGAACTGTGCTTAGAAAATTGGCTAAGTGTGAAAAAAGTGCGGACTACATATTTTGAATGATATAACAGAAGGGAACTGCGGTCGCAAAATTCTTGTGCGGACCGCACAAATTGAGATGGAAAATTGCAAACTCTCTGAAGTTTGATCTGTCAGAGAAATGACCAATCTGCGGCCGCACATCAAATTTTGTGGTCCGCAGTCAAAATCTGCGGTCTCACCCCAAATTGTGCGGACCGCGGATCAACAAAGGCTTTTGTATATCCAGATAAACTGTAATGGGTCAATTGCTAATTGCTTTATGGGAACTAGATAAACTAATTGGCATGCTTAATTGTTAATACCATATTGAATCTGTGCAAAACTTGAATGATTTGGTTTTGAAATCTGCGGCCGCACAACAAATTGTGCGGTCCGTAGAAGTAGAGAATAGGGTTCTTGGTTCAATCATGATTCTGCGGCCGCACTTGAAATTGTGCGAACCGTAGAAATTCCATCGCGGCCGCAGAAAAGTGTGTATGGCAGCAGAACAGACCAATCTCTATCATCATAGAGTTGATACTTTTGGGATGTCTAATGTGCGGCCACAAACATAATTGTGGGGACCGTACTTCAATTCTGTGGTCGCACTAAAAATTGTGCGGACTGCAGTCCCATTTCCGCGGTCACAATTTCTAATTGTGTTGTCCGCACAACCAAGTCTACGACCGCACTTGTAATTATGCGGACCACACTTCCCCACCCTGTACTCATGTTCTACATTGTGTTATACTGTCTGTTTGAAATTGAACCACAACTAAATGCTGCTATTGCTTGTTACAGAAAATGGTTAGATCTCGTGGCCACGGTGACACTTCAAAGGGGAGGGGTGAACCTTCCAGAGGTCAAGGCAAAAGCACTTTACCCCTCGCCCTCTAGAATATAATCACCAAGAAAGCTACAGCATGCCGAGGAAGACAGGCCAAGCCCTCCGAAGCTAGTTTATATGCCCCATCTCGGGAAGCATCGGAGGGCGACTCAGTGCAAGAGCAACCTGTTCTCCAATCACATCCACAACAACCACAGGGAAGATATCAACTCCGGGACGAGCCTTCCTCCTCACATAGCACCTCTGAGGGTTCGGAGAGTGCAAGTCAGGCTTCAGAGCCCTCTTCTACACATGTACCTAAGGGACCAGCAGTTACTATTAATGATATTCCAGATGATAGCCGAGGCGGTGATACTACAGTTGTCAGCCTTGAGAGGTCGAAGAAGAAAGAGGTCTGGGAGGACCGTTTTGTGAGTCTAGCTGCCTTCACCAGCTTTCGTAGGTGGTGTCCGGTGAGATCGCTCACTCTTGAGCGACAATTCCAGCTTAAAGATCTTGACAAGTATAATCCAGTCATGTTGAGACAGTTTCGAGAGAGGAAGGGGTGGATGTGGTTCACCCAGTCAGTTGTGGACGCCAATAAGTATTTAGTACGAAAGTTCTATGCCAATGTGGCACACATAAAGAAAGGGACCAAAGTTACAAAAGTGAGAAATCTGAAGGTGCGGTTTGACCAACACACACTGAACTCCTACTTGGGGTTTGTGGACGTTGAGCCGACACAGTATTTGGAGAAGCTGACGATGGGTGATGCATCTCGCCCATGGCTAGCTGAGCTTCTGGTATCCCTGGGGCCACCACCACCATGGATCACCGCAGGGGTTCCTATTCATCGGAACACCTTAAATTTCGAGGCGAAGGGATGGCAGACCTTCGTATGCAGCAGACTAGACCCGTGCCACAATGAAACCAACCTACCTATTCCACGGGCAGTTCTAGTCGCCTATATTATGGTCGGGTACCCGATCAATGTGGGTGCCGTGATGTCGGCCAACATGTCAGTGGTAGCCAGGAAAGATGATACCTCCTACCCGTATCCCAACACCATCACTGAGTACCTTATGGATGCACGGGTAGGGCCCATAGATTATGACATAAAGGTTCGGGCGAAGAAGCCCTTCTCTTGGTATTCTCTGATGGATGCACATAACCCAAAGAGAAAGGGTCAGCCGACTACCACCATAGGCCAGTCTGATGAGCCATCGGTGGTGGGTAAAGAGACAGATGATATGCCATCCACGTCAGTAGAGCCTTCTACCAGGACAGCTTCCATACCTCCACCTTCAGCCTCAGTGCCTCCTACCTAGGCTTTGAAGCCGGTACCTAATCCATCTGCTCCTAGACACTGGCGAGCCTCAACAACTGGATTAAGACAGCTACTACAAAGCTGATTGACATATCCAGTCATGTTGTAGCACAGTCATCCTCTCCGGCAGTTGATGAAACTTTGAAGAAACTCCTGGAAAATCAAAACATGATCATGGCCACTTTAGTGCAGCATGGGGCAGTGATCGAAGAGTTGGGAAAAGAGGTAAAGAAAATGAGAAAGCGGCAGTGTCTAAGAAGTCAGTGGACAAGCTTCAGAGCCAAGTTACAAAGCTTGCACCAGCCGGCGACATTCCATTTGATATGTTGATAGACCCGCACCACCCAAGCCCACCTCCTACAACACTAGTTGGCCAGTCTGAGGAGCCAGACATTGCTGCTGACACTACTGAGGCAGTCCGTCAGATGTTCGCCAACCCAGCCACTCCCGGACTTGAGGATGATGAGATCCAATTGGATAAGGCTGAGGTCGAAGCCACTACTGGGGACACAGAGATGGCCATAGAGCCGTAGGGAGTTTTCTTCACTCTCACCCTTATCTTACTCTTATGTTGTTAAGCATTGGGGACAATGCTTATTTTTATTGGGGGTGGAGTTTCTTTGACACATTGTGATGATTCTGTATTTTGATAATTACGAGACATTTGGCCTGAAATTAACTTATTACTATTTTCTTCCGCTTTCTCATTATGTATATATTCCCTCTTATCTCCCATTATGTATATTTGTTTAGCTTTCAATGGTTCTTTTGTTTTATAGCTTTTTTATCTTTATGTTTGTCTTCTTTTTGAATTAGTAGATTCTTATTGATTTAATAACTTCTTTTTATGTCTTAGTAGATAATAAGCCTTTGGTTTTCTTAATGTCACGGTTCTTTCCAAAGGTGATTTTTGTGTGAACCATGTGGCTCTTCCCAATGATGGATGGCGTGACAACCTTCTTAAGGGATTCAGTCCGTTTTTGGTGTTTAGGTAATAATAGTAGTAGTAATGAATTAAAAAAAAGACCTAATTGAGTCATGCTCGAAGAGTTAAATATGATTCACTTGGTACCAACACACTTAACTGCATACTTATGGTTAAAAATAAGGTTTTTGGAAAGAAATAGCTCTAGTTAGTAACCTTGTGACTCTTGTGTTAACTTAAGCTATCATCAAGTGGTTTAATCGAACCATAGTGATTTTCAATCTTGAATATGATTATTGTGGGCCCTCAACTCTATCCTCTTTAACAATCCAGTTGCGTGAGAGGTGAGATGTTGTTGTTGCAAGTCTAAGTACCTGTGCTAATGGTCTAGAACTTGCCTCAAATGCATTTCTAGGCGAAATTTTAAGTTTTGCTTGGCTTGAGAAGTGATTATAGGCTTTTCTTGACCCGCTTGAAATTTTCTATTGCTCACCAATATTGTTATCCCTAGTCAACCCATTCAAGCCTAAAACATTTCTCATTTGATAACCATGTTACGAGCCTTTACCCGTTGTGTCGTGACCATCTCTTGGCACCCGAGCTTTCCTTAACACTCTTGTAAAACAATTAGCTAAAGTTGTAAGCTTGGGGAAGAGACGAGGGATTTGAAAAATATGTCAAGGCACAAAAGAGAAAAATAAATGAAGAGAAGGAAAGGAAAGAAAAGAAATAACAAAAAGAAAAATGCAAAAGGAAAGTGAATAAGTTGAAGAGTTGAAAGGGATTCAAAGAAAAGTAATGATGCAAAGCATGGAGAAATCAAAGGAGAAAATGAATATCATGACCAAGAAAGAGTGATGTTAAGCCTCTCTAGTCGCCCTAAGAAAAATACAATGCCTCAAATAATTGGCAAAGCATGAGCCGAGAAAATAAAATGGAGTGCTTACGGAAAGATGAACTCGTTCTATCATAGCATATCCAACCTTAGTCCAAAAGCCTTTATTACATTCTAAAAAAGCCCTATGTTATTTCAAGCCGAGTGAGCTTATATTAGTGGTGATTTAGTCCAAAAGCGTTTAATTGTGTACCGCATGTTCTGAAAAACATCCATCAGAGATTGGTGCAAACTGCGTTCATGTGCGGCCGCAGAAGCTGTGTCAGAGCAAAATTCAGAGAACCTGCATTTCAAGTCTACCAAAAGTGCAGACCGTACAATTATTGTGCGGTCGCAGAAGAAGAGTTGTGCGGCCGCAGTTACAATTGTGCGAACCGCAGAAGAGCAAGGTGCGGCCACAGTTACTATTCTGCGGACCGCAGAAAGAATGCAGTGCGGCCGCAATTCAGAATGCGGTCGCAGACTTCCTATCCTTTCAAGCTGAAGAAAAGTGCGGATCACACATGCAATTGTGCGGCCGCAGAACCTCCGAAAGGGCATTTTTGTCCAAAATTTCCAGCCCTATATAAATAAAAGAGTTTCATTTTTTTAGAGCAATTTTTGACATTAGCTGCTACTATAGACGGTTCTTTTTACTCTTTTTAGTAGTTTTTGCTATTTTGAGCTTTTTGAACATAGAGTTTATCAATTTAATTAGCAATATTGGTTTTATTATCATTTCTTCTCCTATTTCTTCCATTTTAAGTATGAGTTGCTAGATTTTCACTAGGATTGTGACCCAACCCTATTGTGTAAACTTAATGGGTGTTTGATTTATTGCTTGTTTATGGTTGGGTGTTTATTATTTAGCCTTGTTCTTACTTTTATTTGAAGAATTAATGGTTGTAAATATTAGTTCATACCTATTTGATTTGGTCTCTACTTGAGAAAAAGAAACTTAGCCTAGGAAAATTAAAGGGTTGAACCTAGAGATAGTAAAACCCGACTTGAGTTTTTTTATCAACCGTTTTGTTCAATACCCATTTGAACTTGAGAAATCCAAATTGGGAAAAATCACTCTCTGACCGAGAGGTATTAAGTGGGTAACTGAGTGTTGATAGCTATAATACATCCCGACCAATAAAACAAGCTTTAAAGTTTACAACCTATTAGGCAAATACCTAGGCGAAGGTTATAGCCATAGGTCTTTTACAACATTTGAAAAATAACAAAAACAATCTTCTAGTTTTATTTCTTAAATTGCAATTGTATTTTAGATTAAACTTTAAAACAACCAATTTTTGCAGAAATGCAAATCTGGATATACAAACTCACACGCTAAGATATATACTACTAACTCACATACATATAGCTTCTTGTAAAATTTGATCCCGACTCTTGTTGGGTATTACTATTGCAACGGTCGTTTTCATAACGTTGAATAGAGGAGTGAAATTGGACGAGATCACCCTCTCTTGGCCTCTACCTCGGCCTCTAGCAAAAGGGGGAGAAACTCATCCATGGTCTGGAACATCTGCTACGCATGTTCTCACCCTCTATGAAAGAATACGAGAAAGATACTTAGTACCACATCAACTGCACGATAGGAGATGAAGAAATAGTAGTTTCCTAACACCCTATATCCACTCAAAGATAAATATGGACGTCTCCACACCGATCCGCAAGACTCAATTAGGCTTGCTCATAACTTGTGAGACCTATGTGTACCTAGTGCTCTGATACCATGTTGTCACGACCCAATTCTCCTATAGGCCGTGATGGCGCCCAACGTTACCGCTAGGCAAGCCAACAGTGAATTAAACCATGTTATGTCTCTTTTAATAAGTTTCAAGTAATTAAATTCTATTTAATAATAAATTAAGGAGTGAGAAATTTAATAACTTAAATGAAGACAACTGAATGGAAATCATGATGATACAAGTACTCCAAAACCATAAAGTCTACTAGTGTGTGTGCCAAAACCTGGTGTCACAAGTGTATGAGCAACTAGTAGAATATACAAAACTCTAACTACTGTCCGAAATAAAATAGACAGAATATAAGTACAAAGAGAGACTCTAGGGGATGCAGAACAGCTCAAGAAGCAGCTCACCACTAGGCCTCGGGATATTGGGATGCGCGTCGGTAGGACCGCCAGATGCACCTGTCTCAGATCCTGCACGGTTAGTGCAGAAGTGTAGCGTGAGTACATAAACAACATGTAACCAGTAATTATCAAGTCTAACCTCAAATAAATAGTGACGAGTGGTCGAAATCGACACTTAATATGGGCTACCAATAAAAGTACAGAAGTTCTAAATAAGCATGAGTGATGTAATCAAAATAATAATTAAATAATAAGCAGGAAGTAAATAATTCTTTCACACATGGTAAGTCCCAAATTAATTCCATCATGCATACTTTTACCCTCTCAAACCATGAAATGATATCAAATATATAATTAAACTCTAAGTATTAACACACACGATTATGCTGAGATTGTACGGCCCAATCCAGAATAATATGTACATTGCCGAGGGTTGAGCGGCATGAACCATAGATGCATCTATCTACTGCCGAGGCATTCGGCCCGCTCCACAAGAAGAGAAGATACTTTATGAGTATTTGACTTAAACGTTATTAAAGGCTAACACACAATGTCGTACAAATTCCATTAATGGTCTTTCACAACTCCTCTTACAAGTTCTAATAAAATTTAGGCACTTTAGTTAACAAATAGAGTGCGACATTTCAAGTAATTCATGATTTGGGACCTAAACTACCCGGACATAGCATAAATAGTAGCTACGCACTAACTCTCGTCACTTCGTACGTACGTAGCCCCCACAATTAGAGGCATACATTAATCTAAATCACCTATGGGATAAAATTCCCTCTTACAAGGTTAGACAAGAGACTTACCTCGTCTCAAAGCTCACTATGTTGTATAAATCAATCAATATATGTTCAAAAGTTCATATTCTAACTATTAGAGTGATTACCCAACCTAATTGAAGGATCCCTAAAATTCATCCCCGGGCCTACGTGTCCGGATTCCAGAAATATTTGAAGAAAGTTGTTACCCATAACCTCATGAACTCAAATATATAAATTTTTACTCAATTTCGTACCATTTTCGTAGTTAAATCCTAGTTTTATCAAAACCTAGGGTTATTCATCTAAACCTATAATTTTCACAAAATTTCATATTAAAATCTACCCATGATCTATGTATTAAACTCACATTGCATAGAAATTACTTACCTCAATTAACTATATGGAAATCGGTGTAATAAATGAACTCAAAATATCCTAAGTCCCATTTTAAATGGACCACTCTGCCTCCAGCGATTTCGCACCTGCGGTCGCCGGGCCGCATCTGCGGAATATTCATCGTAGATGCGGTCCTCCCTTGGCTGACCTAAGTCCGCATCTGCAGAATGAGTGTCGCTTCTGCGATGCCGCTCCTGCGGCAGATGAGTCGCACCTGCGCAAGTCTCGCTTCTGCGGTCCCTTGACCGCTTCTGCGGCTCCGCATCTGCGGTCGCCTTGTCCGTATCTGTGGTTTCTGGCTGCTCATGCTGGGCTGCTTCTGCGGCTATTGGCTTGCTTCTGCGAGCTCGCACCTGCGGTTGGCCCTCCGAACGTGCGGTTACACCAGAAGTTGGGAGCTTTAGTTGTTCACCCATGGCTATGCGACCTCCACGCATTGTTTGAATGGCATCTGGGGCCCCAAGGCCCCGTCCAAACATGCCAACAAGTTTGAAATCATAAAAAGGACTTGCTCGCACCCTAGGAACATGGAAAACAATATCAAAACTATGAATCACACCCCAAACCAAATTGAATCAACTTATGAACTTCAAGTTCTTCCAACTTACTCTGAACGCACCGAAACATACTTAAACTACTCAGAATGATACCAAATTTTGTGTGCAAGTCTTAAATAACCATACAGAACTATTCCCCAGCTCGGAATCCCAAACGGACCTCGATAACACCAAAACCTACTCCAACCCAAATTTAAGGAACTTTTAACCCTTTAATAAGCAAACTTTCAACCTTAAGCGCCGAAACGCTCCTGAGTCATCTAAAATCCGATCCGAACATACCTCTAAGTCTAAAATCATCATACAAACCTATTGGAACCGTCAAATCCCGGTTCCAAGGTCGTTTACTCAAAATATTGAGCAAAGCCAACTTAGCCTTTTAAAGGCCAACTAAGGAATTGAGCGTTTCGATTTCAACCTGAACCCTTCCAAATCACGAACTAACCATCCACGTAAGAATAAAACAGTAAAAGTACATACGGGGAGTCTTATTTAGGAGAACGGAGACCTAGAAGGCAAAAATACTGGTCGGGTCCTTACAGAGAAAATTAAATTAACTCATTAATTTTGCATGCAAGAACCAGCATAAAAATTTGAATACTCCCGATTAGGAGTGTTCATGGTTCGGTTTGGATCATTTTTTTCGTAAAAAGAAACCAAACCAAGTAAGTCGGTTTTTCAAATATTGGAATCAAATCAAACCAATTAACTCAGGGTTTTAGCGATTCAGTTTATGTTTGTTTTTATAGATTTTTTGGTTTTTATCGGTTTTTTCTTAAAGATGAGATATACACTACCAAACACATTCCGGCGACTACATTTTCAATGTAACACTATCAAACTAATTGCTCTTTGAGAAATCTATCATTTACCAAGATATATTGATGATAATTGAATCAACAGTGATAAATATTTTAAGGAGTCAATTTGTAATGACTCAACCGGTTATTTTGACTTTTAGAACCTCGTTTCCTAAAATAAAACTTCTTGTATGTGTTTTTAATAATTTATGACTTACGGAAAAGGTTGGTTTGGGATTTGGAAGTGTTTGGGTTGGAATCAGAACACTTGGTTCCTTAAGTTAGCCTTAAAAGGGCCAAGTTTGACTTCGGTCAATATTTTTAGAAAACGACCCCGGAATCGGGATTTTACGGTTCCAATAGCTCCGTATGGTAATTTTGGACTTAGGAGCGTGTTTAAAATTTTATTTGGAAGTACGTAGTTGAATTAGGCTTGAAATGGCTAAACAAGAATTTAAGTTTGGAAGTTTGACCGGGGAGTTTACTTTTTTGATACCGGAGTCGGAATACAGTTCCGAAAGTTTTCATAGCTTCGTTATGTCATTTATGACCTGTGTGCAAAATTTGAGGTCAATCGGACTTGATTTGATAGGTTTCGACATCAAATGTAGAAGTTGGAAATTTTAAGTTTCATTAAGCTTGAATTGGAACATAATTCGTGGTTATAACGTTGTTTTATGTGATTTGAGGTTTCAAATAAGTTCATATGATATTTTGGGACTTTTTGGAATATTTGGTTGAGGTCCCGAGGGCCTCGGGAGAGTTTCGAATGGTTAACGAATCAAAATTGGACTTAAAAGTTGCTGCGAAGTTTTCCACTTTTGTTGGATATTCTGGGCTGTGATCGAGCCCTGATATCGAGCCTAGATATCGAGCCCAGGTATCGAGCCCAGGGTTGACGAGGCTCAGGCTCGAGCTTGTGATCGAAGCCACGATCGATGGCCCAGGCTCGATGCCATGATTGAAGGCCCAGGCTCGATGCCATGATCGATGCCATGATCAAAGGCTCAGGTTTAATGCTAGGATATAGGCCATGATCGAAGGGCCAGGCTCGATGCCATAATCGAGGCCATGGCCGAAGTCTAGGCTCGAGCCTGTGATCGAAGCCCCAGTTGGCACTCCACTTCGGTTCTATGCTTTTCCGGCCAGACCAGATGCAGAGGCCTCAGATGCCGTGATTACAGGTATTATTTTTGTTTGCGGCAAATATGCCTCAGTATTATTTGATCCAGGATCTACGTATTCATATGTGTCATCTCTATTTGCTCCATTCCTGGGTGTTTCTTGTGAGTCATTCAGTACTCTTGTTTATATGTCCACTCCTGTGGGCGATTCTGTTATTGTGAACCGAATCTACCGGTCCTGTATTATTACATTATGTGGTTATGAAACTAGAGCAGATCTCTTATTGCTTGAGATGACCAATTTTGAAATTATTCTGGGCGTGGACTGGCTATCTCCATATCATGTTATTCTAGATTGTCATGCCAAGACTGTTACCTTGGTTATTCCAGTATTTCCTAAGCTGGAGTGGAAGGGTTCGTCTGTTAGTTCATTTAATCAAGTTATTTCTTTTATAAAGTCTCAACACATGGTTGAGAAGGGTTGTTTGGCTTATCTAGCCTATGTTCGGGATACTACTGCAGAGACTCCGGCTATTGATTCAGTGCTTGTAGTTCGGGAGTTCTCCGATGTATTTTCTTCAGATCTTCCAGGTATGCCACTTGATCGTAATATTGATTTCTGTATTGACTTGGCTCCAGATACCCATCTTATATATATCCCACCGTATCGCATGGCTCCAAAAGAATTGAAAAAATTGAAAGAACAACTTGAAGAGTTACTAGCCAAAGGGTTCGTCAAACCGAGTGTATCGCCTTGGTGTGCACCAGTATTATTTATGAAGAAGAAGGATGGAACAATGCGGATGTGTAATGATTATCGTCAACTGAACAAAGTCACTATTAAGAACAAGTACCTGTTGCGGTGTATTGATGATCTATTTGACCAGTTGCAGGGTGTTAGGGTGTTCTCTAAGATCGACTTGAGGTCGGGGTACCATCAGTTAAAGATTTGGGATTCGGATGTTCCAAAAACTGCTTTCCGAACTAGATATGATCATTATGAGTTTCTGGTGATGCCCTTCGGTTTAACTAACGCCCCGACAGTGTTTATGGATTTGATGAACAGGGTATTCAGGCCATATATTGATTCGTTTGTCATTGTCTTCATTGATGACATTTTTATCTACTCGCGCAGTAAGGAGGAGCATGAGCAGCATATGAGAGTAGTGCTTCAGACGTTGCGAGAACAAAAGCTATATGCTAAGTTCTCTAAATGTGAGTTCTGGCTTGAGTCAGTAGCATTTTGGGGGCATATTGTATCAGGCGAGGGCATTAAAGTTGATCCCAAAAAGATTGAGGCAGTTCAAAATTGGCATCGTCCCACTTCGGCGACTGAGATCAGGAGTTTTTTGGGTTTAGCAGGTTATTATCATCGGTTCGTAGAGGGTTTTTCGTCTATTGCAGCACCTTTGACCAAATTAACCTAGAAGGGTGCTCCATTTCGATGGTCCAATGATTGTGAGGTGAGCTTTCAGAAGCTCAAGACATTATTGACTATAACACTAGTGTTAGTGTTGCCTTTCAGTTCGTGGATATATACAGTGTATTGTGACGCTTCATGTGTTGGCTTGGGTTGTGTATTGATGCAGGAAGGGCGAGTTATTGCATATGCTTCACGTCAACTGAAGCCCCACGAGAAGAATTATCTGGTCCATGATTTGGAATTAGCTGCGATTGTTCACGCTCTTAAGATTTGGAGGCATTATCTTTATGGGGTATCTTGTGAAGTTTACACTGATCATCGCAGTTTGAAACATTTGTTCAAGCAAAGGGACCTAAATCTGAGATAGCGCAGATGGCTTGAGTTACTAAAAGATTATGATATTACTATCATGTATCACCCGGGCAAAGCAAATGTGGTTGCAGACGTCTTGAGTAGAAAGGCATAGAGTATGGGTAGTTTGGCTTTCATTTCAGCAGAGGAGAGGCCATTAGCTTTGGATATTCAGTCCTTGGCCAACAGACTTGTGCGGCTAGATATTTCAGAGCCCAGCCAAGTTCTTCCATGTGTTGTAGCTCAGTCTTCACTATTTGAACAGATCAAGGCTTGCCAGTATGATGATCCACACTTAATGGTTCTTCGAGAAACGGTACTACGGGGTGGTGCCAAGGAAGTTACTATTGGAGCGGATGGCGTTCTGCGACTCCAGAATCGTCTATGTGTTCCTAATGTGGATGGACTGATGAAAAAGATCCTAGAGGAAGCACACAGTTCTCAGTATTCTATTCATCCAGGTGCTACGAAGATGTATTGTGACCTGAGGCAGCATTATTGGCGGCGACGAATAAAAAAGGACATTGTTGAGCATGTAGCTAGGTGTCTAAATTATCAGCAAGTTAAATATGAGCACCAAAGGCCAGGTGGCCTACTTCAGCAGATGACTATACCAGAGTGGAAATGGGAACGCATCACTATGGACTTTGTAGTTGGGTTGTCGCGGACCTTGCGGAAGTTTGATGTAGTTTGGGTCATTGTTGACAGGTTGACCAAGTCGGCACATTTCATTCTGATTGTGACTATGTATACTTTAGAGAGGTTGGCCCAAATTTATATTCAGGAGATAGTTCAGTTGCACGGTGTGCCAATTTCTATCATATCAGATAGAGGCCCTCAGTTTACTTCACATTTCTGGAGAGCAGTACAGAGTGAATTGGGGATCCGTGTAGAGCTCATCATAGCTTTTCATCCGCAGACCGACGGGCAGTCAGAGCGGACAATTCAGATTTTGGAGGATATGCTCAGGGCATGTGTGATTTACTTTGGAGGTCAGTGGGATCGTTTCTTGCCCTTGGCCGAGTTTGCTTATAATAACAGTTACCAATCCAACATTGAGATGGCTCCATTTGAGGCTTTATATGGTCGGCAATATCGATCGCCCATCGGATGGTTTGAGCCCGGTGAGGTTAAATTACATGGTACTAATTTGGTGAAAGATGACTTGGAAAAGGTAAAGTTGATTCAGGAGCAACTTCGTACAGCGCAGTCCAGGCATAAGAGTTACGCGGATCAGAAAGCGCGTGATTTATCATTTATGGTATGTGAAAAAGTTCTCTTGAAAGTTTCGCCGATGAAGGGAATCATGAGATTTGGGAAAAGGGGGAAATTGATCCAAAGGTTTATAGGCCCATTTGAGGTGTTGAGACGAGTTGGGGAGGTTGCTTATGAGCTTGTATTGCCACCCAGCCTATCGGGAGTTCACCCGGTTTTCCATGTATCTATGCTCCGAAAGTATCATACCGACCTATCATATGTGTTAGACTTCAGCACAGTTCAGCTAGATAATAGCTTGGGTTATGAAGAGTAGCCAGTTGCCATTGTTGATAAACAGGTTCGCCAGTTGAGGTCCAAGAGAATTTCTGCAGTAAAAGACCAGTGGAGGGGCCAACCAGTCGAGAAAGTGACTTGGGAGGCCGAGGAAAACATGCGAAGCAAATATCCATACTTATTCGGCACTCCAAGTATTATTCTAAACCGTTCGAGGACGAACGTTTATTTAAGAGGTGGAGAATGTAATGACCCAGCCGGTCATTTTGACTTTTAGAACCCCGTTCCCTAAAATAAAACTTACTGTATGTGTTTTTAATATTTTATGACTTGCGGGGATGGTTGGTTCGGGATTTGGAAGTGTTTGGGTTGAAATCGGAACACTTGGTTCCTTAAGTTAGCCTTAAAAGGGCCAAGTTTGACTTCGGTTAACATTTTGAGAAAACGACCTCGTAATTGGAATTTGATGGTTCCAATAGCTCTGTACGGTGATTTTGGACTTAGGAGCGTGTTCGAAATTTTATTTGGAAGTCCGTAGTTGAATTTGGCTTGAAATGGCTAAAACAGGAATTTAAGTTTGGATGTTTGACCGGGGAGTTGACTTTTTGATACCAGAGTCGGAATACAGTTTCGAAAATTTTTATAGCTCTATTATGTCATTTATGACTTGTGTGCAAAATTTGAGGTCAATCGGACTTGATTTGATAGGCTTCGACGTCGAATGTAGAAGTTGGAAATTTTTAATTTCATTAAGCTTGAATTGGAGCATGATTCGTGGTTTTAGCGTGGTTTTATGTGATTTGAGGTTTAAAATAAGTTTATATGATGTTTTGGAACTTGTTGGTATATTTGGTTGAGGTCCCGAGGGCCTCGGGAGAGTTTCAGATGGTTAACGGATCAAAATTGGACTTAAAAAGCTGCTGCAAATTTTTCCTCTTCTGTTGGATATTCTCGGTTGTGATCGAGCCTAGAAATCGAGCCCAGATATCGAGCCCGGGGTTGACGAGGCTCAGGCTCGATCTTGTGATAGAAGCCACGATCGAAGGCCCAGGCTCGATGCCATGATTGAAGGCCCAGGCTCGATGCCATGATCGAAGGCTCAGGCTTGATGCTAGGATCGAGGCCATGATCGAATGGCCAGGCTCGATGCCATGATTGAGGTCATGGCCGAAGTCCATGATCGAGCCTGTGATCGAAGCCACGATCGAGGCTTAGACTCGAGGGCCATGGTCGAAGCCACGATCGAGACACATTCCGAAGGCTGCCTGGGTAGATTTATAAAAGAGGGCATTCGTCCCAATCACCATTTTTAACAAATTGGAGCTTGAGCAGAGGCGATTTTGGATAGATTTTCAACGAAAGATATTGGGATAAGTGATTCTAACTCGGATTTGGTCTATAAACACAAATATATCATTATTCTCGTCATTTAATTAGTGTTTTGAGATTGAAATTTGGGAAATTTTTGGAATCTCATAGAAACGAATTTTTGAGATTTCGGTATCGATTCAGAGTCTGATTTGAGTGAAATTTGTATGGTTGGACTCGTAATTGAATAGATTGTCTGATTACGTAACTTTCGCCGGATTCCGAGACATGGGCCCCGTGTACGAATATTTAATTAATTTCGAAATTTTTATTGAAAATGTAGTATTTTTTTATAGAATTGATTTCCTATAAATTTTAGTAATTGCATCGAATTATTTTTGGTTAGATTCGAACCAATCAAAGTTGGATAGTCGATGAAAAGGCCTTTTAGTGGATTAAATTGGACCAAATTGAGGTGAGTCTCTTGTCTAATCTTGTGGGGGGAAAATTACCCCATAGGTAATTAAAATAATAATTATTGCTAATTGTGGGGGGTTGCGTACGCACGAGGTGACGAGAGTCCGTGCGTAGCTACTATTAATGCTAAAGTCCGGGTAGTTTAGGACTCAAAGCATGAATTACTTGTGTAAATTGTATTCTTTGTTTAATTAATATTATTTGATATATATATTATAAATTGTTAGATAAATATTAAAGGATGGAAATCTCTTATACTTGATTTTCTGTTTAAATTAATTAATTGTTAAGAGAAATTGTTCTTCCTCCCAAATTTATCTTATAATAAATATACTCTCATTCCGGAGGTACATAAGAAAATATCCTCCTTTCTTGTGGAGCAGGCCGAACGCCTTGACAGGATAGATGCATCTATGGATCGTGTCGCACGTCCCTCGGCAGTGTACACAAAATTCTGGATCGGGCCGTACGACCTCGGCAGAAATCATGCTTAATAATAATAATAATTACACGATACTTGGACAGTTTATTGTAGCTTGTAAATCTATTTGATAAATTAAAAATTTACTGAAATTGAATTGCAGCTTGTAAAGCTATTTGATAAATTGGAAATTTTATTGAAATTGAAGGATTTAATTAATAGATTGGAAATTGTTGCATCTGAAGGATTTTTATTATCTCTGCTAATTAAATAAAATTATTGTTAACTCTGTGAATCATATTGATTTGAATAATTATAATTTATTTCATTTATTATTGTTGACCCTTAGTGAGTGTCAAAGTCGACCATCTCGTCTCTAACACTTCGAGATTAGGCTTGATACTTACTGGGTACACGTTGTTTACGTACTCATGCTACACTTGCTGTACTTTTTTTGTGCAGGATCTGAGACAGATACTAGTGGAGAACCTATCATCGCACATCCTCATTATCCAGGGGCGTAGTGATGAGCTGCCTTTTTGAGCCGTCCTGCAGTTACCAGTGCCTCTTCTTGTATTTTTTTTATTCTGTCTATTTTCATTTCAGACAGTATTTAGAGTTTTGTATAATCTACTAGATACTCATACACTTATGACACCAGGTCTTGGCACCCACATTGGTAGAATTTGGTGTCTTATTATTTTTCTTGTATTTAAATTTTATCGATATATGTTTAATTTATTAGTTGGCTTGCCTAGTTATAGTGTTGGGCGCCATCACGACTTATATGTGGAATTGGGTCGTGACATAATTAAAAATAGATTATTTTTAACATGAAATAGATTCTTTTACTTAGTAAAAGAAAACACCAACTAGGATATAAAGGCAAAGAACTAGATAATTATAATAGCAAAGAACTAGACTAAAAGTGCAAACGATTAACATATACTATAAAATTATAGAAACTTTGTATAAAAATTCACACACACACACACACACACACACACACATACACACACACACATATATATATATATATATATATAGAGGTGTAATAATAAATTTTAAATAGGTACTTCTATAGTTGGTTTGGTTCGATTTTTTCGATTATTTTTTTGATTAAAACCCAAATCAAATCAAATTTGTTTGGTTTTTAAAATTCAAAACCAAAACCAAACCAAACAAAAAAAGTATCGGGTTTTTTGGTCGTTTTGGTTTGATTTTCGATAGGATTCGGTCTTTCGATTTTTTATGAACACCCCTACTCCCAATCAGTATTTTAAAAGGCGTGGGTGTAAGGCGATACATTTTACATATGCCTTAGCGAGGCGTAAGCCCCGTAAGTATTTAACTTTTAATATTTTATAAAATAATATAATTACAGTAAATATTTATAAACATGTAAAATTGTATAAAAATTAAAGAAAATTATAAATATGTGAAAAATATATATATAGATGTGCTCCATCCCCACAAAAATCTAGTCAAAACAATCTATTATACACTACTTAGAAGCACAAGTAACTTGAGTCAAAAAGAATAAAGTTTTCTACATTGAGGAACAAAAAGGATGACTAACCAGCAATTTGAACTTTGAACTTGCTGCTATGAAGGAGAATAGAGTTTTCTTTGTATTTGTAAAAAATAAATTGAATATTCGTTGCTTTTGGGAGATATTAGCAGACTAGCGGACAAGGTAAAGAATTGGGAAAAGCCATGAATTAGGGCTTCAATCAATAAAAAAGGTCTTGTCTTTTAAATTTAATACATTTCAGTTCTTTTTAAAACTTTTGAGTAATTACCAAGCTGAATTTTGAGAATTTAGGTATTATATGAAGGACTTATTCAACAAATTTTATTTTAATTTGAAAAAGTCTTTGGGGCTTACGCCTCACTAAAGAACGTGTCTCAAATGCTCGGACGTATGACCTGAATTGCTGGACGTAACGCCTCTTGAGACTTACTCCCTACACCATCGCCTCGGAAAGTTTTTGATGCGCCTCACCCCAAAAACACCTTTTAAAACACTGCTCTCAATGTACGGGCAATTAAGATGCCACAACTCGAACCGTAGCACACATGAATTCAGAGGATGGTGGCCTCATGGTTTAACCTTTGTCTTAATTTCCTAGGCACGTCAAACAAACAACATACGTATTCTCTAATTTATTACAAATATGATTTTTAAATCGGAGAATAAAATAGCACTCGCAATAGCATACGTATCAGTGGGTTAAGTATAATATTTGAAGGATAACGTTCATATCTAGGCAAATTTGAAGTCAACTTTGATCAATATTATAACTTACAAGCTATGACTATAATTATAAGAATCAGAGGCGGATCCAAGATTCAAAATTTATGGGTTCAACTTTAAGGTTTTTAACATTGAACACATTATATTTTTAAAGTTATGAGGTCAGATCTACTATTTGTTCCAATTTTAGTGATTTTTTACACATAAATTTATACTCCGCATCAAAAGTTATGAGTTCAGTTAAACCCGATTCTTTTACCTTACATCCGCCCCGGATAAAAATCTAAGGTTGGACCTCATTTTATTATTAATAGTTTTAGGATACACGCTTTTGTGCGTGTACCATGCTCTATATATATTTGAATTCAAATATAAAAAATCTAAAATAAAAGTATAACGTTTTGCAGATGATGAATATCGATCGTGTATACTTATTTAAAAAAGAGACTATCCCATAAATTCTCAATCATTAGTCAATAATTCAACTTAAAATTTATTCCAAGAACGACTGAAATTAGAATTGGAAGTGGTATTTGGTTTTGAAGTGTCATTGTTCAAGTGAGTATTCGATGTAAAATATATTTTAAGAATAAAATGGCCGATCAATGTTGTGCGTCGGAATAAATGGATTTCTCAGTTTCTTTTAATTTAAAGGGCATATCCTTTGGGAATATCTTACTAAAAATTAGTCATTTTTGTGACATAATAGTAAATCTAAAACTCAGATATTTGTTATATATTTTTATCACGATTCTTCGGTACTTCTCTTAGTTTGAAGGCCATATCCTTTGGTAATATCTTGCGAAAATTTAGTCACTTTTATGACATGATAATGAATCAAAATTTAGATAATATATTTTTATCACGATTCTTCGGAAAGTCGCCAAAATAAAAATTAATTTAAAAAATTAAATTTTTAGTCTTTTAGCGATTGGGAATGAAGATGTTGGTCATACATAAGAAGTATTAGCTCCTGATATTTAAGTCATAAATTCGCTATAACATTTTATATTTAAACTATGTAAGAACTCTTAATATCTAAGAAATTACCCAAAAAAAAAAAAAACTAAAGATGGTAATTCTATGTTGGAATGAAGTTTTAGCATTTAAAAGTTCTTTTTATGATTTTTCAAGAAATTCGGACACAAGTCAAGTGTCATATCGAGGTTCTAAAGTCACACTAACTCTAACAAAAATATGCTAAGAGTTGTTTACCACTATATCTATTTATACTATATTTAAAGTACGAAACTTCTATCGAATTATTATTCGTTTTTTTACCCTTTAAAAATAGGTTTGACATTGGATAAAATTATAATTATAATAATTATGTTTCGAAAGTTTAGAAATTTCAGTTCAGCTAAAATATTGGTTATTAAAACTTTTTTCATTTGAATTATATAAAATCCCTTATATTTAGGAACTTAATTCACCTAAGGATTTTATTTGTTAAATGTTTTATCCTAAACCGACTATGCATAACCAAACGTTAGGTTTGTGCATGTATTTTCGTTCTTTCTTCCTATATTTTGTACTACTACTACTACTACTACTACTACTACTACTACTACTATTACTACTACTACTAATAATAATAATAATTACTATAATATTTGAAAATAACACCAATCAATTAATTGAACAAATCACTAACGAAATATATAAGTAGTTGACAGGTGCAAGTACATTAATGATTATACAACACACAAAGATTCAAAAATAAAATATCAAATTACTTTTTTACTCTTTGATAATATAATTCTTTTTAGATAAAACTATAATTATATTAATTATTTAAAATTACGGATCAGCTAATATGAAGATTTTGAATTAACAAAAAAACCATTTCCTTTAGTGTTAAAAATAAATAATTAAGTATTTGAAATAACTAATTAGCAAGAACCAATTTAATTATTGTTTACATTCATCATATAAGTAAAATTATTTTTAAGGTGACAAATCTCTTAGGATACATAAATTTATTTTAATAAGAAGAGCATTAGCACATGGAAAAATTAGTTATAATAGTATTAAAAGTCAAATTAGTAAAAATGTAAACTTGAAACAATAAGGATGAAACAATAGAATACAAACTATATTGTGAATGAGTTATTATAATAATAATACTAATTATTATTATTATTATTATTATTATTATTATTATTATTATTATTATTATTATTATTATTGTCGTTGTTGTTGTTGTTGTTGTTGTTGTTGTTGTTGTTGTTGTTGTTGTTGTTTAAATGACAACTCCCTATATGTTTTATATTAAGTTATTTGTTCTACAATATAAAGTTTAATATAAGTCATCTAGACTTAATGTTGCCCTTTATCAATTTTTTCTATGAGTATAACGCCAACCTCTTAATTCCCAAAAAGACAAAAAAAAAATTAATTTTTTAATTTGTTTTATGTGATAAATATTTATTGATAACAGTATTTATATAATTTTTTTGTTTATTTCGTATTAGGTCATTGGAATAACAATAATTTATAATTATAAGATATTCCCATAGAAGTCCTCACAATATGCACCATAGAATTTCTATAGAAGGATTTCTTTTTTTATTAAGCTAGCTAAATAAAATAATCAATATTTGTCATTTTTAAGAACTTATGTATTTTCGTTAATTTTATTTTAAAAGCCAAGCACATTGTTTAATAAAATTTTATAGAATTTTTTAAAATAATATATTTATTGATATAAGGTACACGCGCAAAGGGCGTACCCTAAGACTAACATGAGGTAAAGTAGCCTACGTGCCTGGTATTAACTTCATAGTCAAAGAAAGGTGACAACCTCACTCGTTATTAGGGACCCTATTAAAATCTTAAGTATTAGGACTCGCAAATGTTCAAATAGGAAAATATTTCTGAATAGGAAAATACTTAATAAACAAAGTTTTTAGTTGATTTTGAAATCCTAAATATAAGTAAAATAATTAAACTATAATTTTAAATTTACTAACCTTAATTTAATTAATTTTAAATTCCTAAATATTAAAAAAGTACCTTAAATTATGATTTTGTCCAATATAAAATATATTTTTAAAGGGTAAAAAAATAAACGATATTTCGTTAAGGGATTTCGTACTTTTAATATAGCATAGATAGATTAGACAGATACCTAGACCATAATTATATTGCCGACTAGTTCTCCTTCAAAATTAAGTAAATGATAAAATACTTGCTATAATGTTCGTCTAATTAATTATTTAGAATCAAGGTATGGGTTTTTGAACTTCATCTTAGGTACCTATATTGGGTACCGACTAATTTGAATTTACGGCATGAGGATGATTAAAGGAGGAAGTTATCCTTACACGAATCCTTTCATTCATGGGACTCCAACCCGAGTCTAGTTAAGGTTTGAGGCTTCACAAAACACAAATTTAAATTGGTGCAGGCCTTAATAGGGGCACCACATATTGGACGGGAAACCAAAAAGAAGAAGATATCAAAAAAAGGAGAAGAAAAAGGTAGTGGACCTAGTTTTTTGAATTATTATGAATAATTAACCTAAGTAGCCATCTATATAATCCCTTAAACTAAAAATAATAGGCGGTTGTATAACGTAGGGAAAAAGTTCAAATATACCCATTTATTTTGGTATATTATTCACATGTATCATCCGTTATACTATACGATCATATACACCCTCACCGTTATCAAACTTTATAAAAATACCCCTCATTAAATGGAAAGCCATCAAATATTAGGGATGACCCGTTTTTAAAATAAATTTTTTTTGACACATCAACCCATAACCCGTTTAACCAAATAAACCCATGGGATCCCTTGTATTTACTGCAATTCTTAGATCTACTCCGTGTGTGCTCTACCAGATAGGGAAAAATCCATCGCTCATCAAGTGGGTTCCTCAAAATTAATTGATAGCTCAATAAATTTCCTCATCAATATTTTGGGTAATGGATTGTTAACCTCTAAGCTTTGGGAGTGTAAAAATTAAAAATAAAATAAAATAAGCTGCAGTCCCTAGTAAATATGATGGAGAGAAGCAACAGTCTTTATAGCTTATCTTTCTTGACATTGTATGGTGAAAGTTATGTATAGTTTCTCCTGCCATCTTGCTACGTACTGAAATACTATCTGTTATTACTTCTCCATTTTCAGGTGTAGCTGCACTGTTCATATTGCTAAAGGCCTAGTAAAGGTGATAACTGAACCATAGAAACATAACCATTATAATTAAGAAAGTTTCACATCATTATATTACATTCATCACATCCAAAGTACACATTACATTCACTAACATACAAAATAAAATTACAACAGTTAAACCTACATTAAACACAATGATTTAGTTCATCAACTATTACACATACATATCAGCTTCATCAGCCCATAATTAACGACACGACAAACATAATACTACAACGATTCACCAACTATTACACATAGATATTGTGAAAAGTCACTTCATCATCGAAGGAGAAATTTACTTCATCATCAATGCCGCAACAAATCCAACAAAAAGAGCCCATAAAATCATAAGAAATATTCTCATTGTTTACCCGGAAAGTCGGATATAGTTGAATTTATAAGTAGTTCTAAGGATATGTGATATAACTTGACATAAATCGTACGTAGAAGTAGAAATATTTAGATCCTTGGCTATAAAAACGGGATATAAATTATTGAACAAGAAGAGTGAGTATGCTGAGTAAAACAAGCTCAAGAGATTTATTCTTCAATAAATAGAAATATTCTTTTCTTACAATGTGTGAACCTGCCATGTGCTTATAAGGATTCCCCCTTTATAGTAGAGGGATCTTACTTTATTTATAATAAAAAATATATAGTGGAGAACCCATGATGAATTGTTTCTTCCTCGATTCCCGCCAAGATTCTCTCCCCTAGTGCGGTTGCAACGGCTCTTGTCTGCGAGTTCGATACTGGCTCGAGCTCGGTATTGGGTCGAGCCCTCAGCCTTGGTTCGAGTTCGACATTCTGGGTAAGTGTCAATCGGTTTGTGCATCTCCGACAACCTTCACGTTGCCTTGCGGTTTGATTTGGTCATGGGCTCGATAATGATACCGAGCCGATTCCTCGATCGGTCTTGAAGCTCGAAACTTGTTTGTACTATCCTCGGAACTCGTCTCGAAGTCTCACTTTGATCGCTTACCATTCGAACTCGATTAAACGTACGGAGGCCGAATGCTATTTTGATCGTATACAGATAGTCCTCTCGTTTCTCAGAAAGAATGTGGTGAGAAGCGATATGATTTTCAACGGCTCGATCGGATTATAAGCTGACGTTTTCACTGGGCTCGATCATGACGTACGTGATAGCTGTCCCGTCGATTTAGTCTTTCAAGGTATTTAATGCACGTCAGACGGTGGTCGGCCACCGCTGATACTGAACCGCCACGGTATAAACCTATAAATAACCCTTCCATTTATCATTTACCACTTTTACATCTTCAATCTCCCAAATTTTCTTACTCTTTCTCCCTCTATTTTGCCGCTTGTATAGCCACCTTCATCAACGTTTGGCACCATCAACCTTCCATCTTCCTTTGCTTTTCTTTCTCTTACATCAATGGCAAAAATTTCAAAAACCGTACCTCAGAAGGAGAAAGTTTCCTCTTCACGGCCGTCCGGCGACAAGGCACCGGTGGAGCCGCCTCCCTACGAGTATGTTCATGGCCCGTGTATTCTGAAGATTGATTTTAAGGTTGAAAATCCTTCGTCGGTTCTGGGTCGATGTGAGCTTGTGTCGATGTACATGTGCTCGATAATAGAGGGCTATCTCGAGACTGTGAGGAAAGACTGCAACTGGGGTCCCGAGGTTGTGTTGCAAATTCCCTCTCCCGAAGAGAGCGTCATCACTCATGTGGAGGGGTTTTTAAGTGTTTATACTTACCCCTTCATGTTGGGTCCCGTCGATCCAGTGATCATTGATTTTTGCAAAAGATATCAGGTCACCCTCGGTCAAATTCATCCTTCTCTATGGCGCATAGTAACCTTACTTCGCTTCTTCTCCAATAAGGTCGGGGGGGCTGGATTTCACCCTAAATCACCTCATACGATTATATCGGCCTCAAATCTTTCGAGGACTAATCATGCTCCATTGTCGGGCATCGAAATCTTTAATGTCGAGCATCGATGAAGACAAGGATCGGGGAGCTTGAAACAAGGCTTGTTGAGGCCAAGGCGGAGATTGAGTCATCGAAAGTCATGGCGGACAAGTCTATTACCGTGTATCGAGTCGATGCCGAGGCTGCTCAAATGGAGGTAAGAAAGGCAGCGGATACTGCCGATACTCGAGCACATTGTGTTGCCGAACTTTCTAAGTGCCAATCTCGGAGGGAGACCCTCGAGGAGATACACGCTTGAGGTTTTGATCTTGCTGAAGAGATAAAAAGGGCCAAAGAACTCGAAGTTGATGCTGAAGCCTTGGCTTCTGATGGCGACGACGACAACGACGATGATGATGGTAGCAAGAGCGGGTCCGATAACGGGGGGGAGCCCGGTGGAGAAGAGACCGCTCTCGATGATAACCCAGAAGCTTAGCCCTTAGCTTCTATGTTGCATTTATTCACGTAAACAACCTTTTGTATATTTATACTAATAGCTTTTTCTTTCACTGACTTGCTTCTGCTTTCTTGCCTTGTGAAGATTTTATTCATGCCTTGTGAATGTTTTCATAAAGATTTAGGCAATATCATCGAATTCGGCCTTCGTAGCCTTTATGGCCGAATGAGTGTTTGCTCGAACTCGAAATAAAAGTAGCCCACAAGTTTAGTAGTCGAGTGAACATTTCGAACTCGAAGTAAAGTAGCACGTAGGCGTAATGGTCGAGTTGGTGCTTGCTCGAACTCGAAATAAAAGTAGCCCGTAGGTTTAGCAGTTGAGTGAATGATTCGAACTCGAACTTAAAGTATCGTAACCCGTAGGGTTTTTATGATCGAGTAAGTGGTTGCTCGAACTCGAAGTAAGATAGCCCTTAGGCTTTAATAATTGAGTGAGTGATTGCTCGAAGTAAGATAGCCCTTAGGCTTTAATAATTAAGTGAGTGATTGTTTCGAACTCGAACTCAGAATATCTAAGTCTGTAGGCCTTTTATGATCGAGTGAGCGATTGCTCGAACTCGAAGTAAGATAGCCCTTAGGCTTTAATAATTGAGTGAGTGATTGTTTCGAACTCGAACTCAGAATATCTAAGCTCGTAGGCCTTTTATGATCGAGTGAGTGATTGCTCGAAATCGAAGTAAGATAGCCCTTAGGCTTTAATAATCGAGTGAATGATTGTTTCGAACTTGAACTCAAAATATCTATGCCCGTAGGCCTTTTATAATCGAGTGAGTGATTGCACGAACTCTAAGTAAGATAGCCCTTAGGCTTTAATAATTGAGTGAATGATTATTTCGAACTCGAACTCAGAATATCTAAGCCCGTAGGTGTTTTATGATTGAGTGAGTGATTGCTCGAACTCGAAGTAAGATAGCCCTTAGGATTTAATAATTGAGTGAGTGATAGTTTCGAAATCGAACTTAGAATATCTAAGCCTGTAGGCCTTTTATGATCGAATGAGTGATTTCTCGAACTCGAAGTAAGATAGACCTTAGGCTTTAATAATTGAGTGAATGATTATTTCGAACTCGAACTCAAAATATCTTAGCCCGTAGGCTTTTATGATCACTTGTATCAAAAATCCTTTTGATGGTGGTTAGCCTTTAAGCCTGTTTGAATCATGAAGCATGAAGATCTTTTCAAAGGGCAAGATATCTGAAAAAGAAGTTCTCCTTTATAAATCGTTATACATGAGTTTGTATCTTGTGCCAAAGTTCGAGCAAAACTACGTGGGCATGGTTCGTTTTGACCATTTGGCCCTTACACTTTTCTCTATCGAGACCCTGTTCGATATGAGTTTGATATGAAACAACTTTTTTGTGCTAAACTTGATTTATTAGATTGGTAGCCCCCTCCCCCCACCACCCCCCACCACCCCACCCCCCGTATTCGAGGTTGATTATGAAGGAGCCTAGGATACTATTGATTTGTCCTCGGGTAGCACATAGTTGTTGTCTCGTTAAAAACCTTGCCGGAAAAACCCATTTGGGATAAAAGCCGAACTTAAGGGAAAAAGAGTACAACGCGTGCTTTGAAACCATAGGTCTTGATGTTTTTTCGTCAAATACCTGCAATGAGTTAGTGTCGAATATATGTATATAGACGATAGAGAAGAGAAAATCATACCTTAACAGTAATATTGTTTGAGAAGCGATATGTTCCAATTGTTTGGTAATGGTTTTCCATCCATTGCTACAAGTTTATAAGACCATTTCGTGACTATATCGAGGACTTGATAGGGTCCTTCCCAATATGGGTCGAGCTTCCCTTCATTAGGATCTCGAGTGTTGATGGTGACCTTCCTTAGGACCAAGTCCCCGGTCTTGAAATGGCGGAGGTTTGTTCTTTTGTTGTAGTACCTTTCGATTCGTTATTTTTGTGCAGCTATTCGAACCAGTGTCGCTTCTCATTTTTTATCTAATAATTCGAGGCTAGTATTCATTGCCTCGTAGTTCGATTCTTCCGGAATTAAAGCTTCGGAGCCATACACTAAGGAAAATGGGATCGCTCATGTACTGGATTTAGATGTTGTCCGATATGCCCAAATGACTTCGGGCAAAATTTCTCTCCACTTTCCTTTAGCTTCGTACAATCTTTTCTTTATGTTTTGGATGATAATATTATTCATTGATTCGGCCTGTCCGTTTCCGCTAGGATGATATGGTGTGGACATTATTCTTATTATTTTATGGTCTTCGACGAATTTTGTCATTTTATCGCCGATAAATTGTTTACTATTGTCGCATGTTATTTCTGCTGGTATCCCAAATTGACACACGATGTGGTCCCAGATGAAATCTATAACCTCTTTTTCTCTCACTTTTTCAAACGCCTGTGCTTCAACCCATTTAGAAAAATAGTCAGTCATAAACAAAATGAATTTAGCTTTACCTGGGGACGACGATATCCATTCTCCATTCCATGAATGGCCATGGAGAAATGACCGAATGAAGCTTCTCTCCGGGTTGATGGATCATCGGTGCAAACCTTTGACATTTATCACATTTTCGAATGAACTCCTTAGTATCCTTCTCCATGCTATCCCAGTAGTACCCTGAGATGATGATTTTGCGAATTAATGGTTCGGCGCCGGAGTGGTTTCCACAAGTGCCTTCATGGACCTCTCGTAAAACATAATCGGTGTCTTCTTGTCCTAAACATACCGCCAGTGGTCCGTCGAACGTCCTTCTGTATAATGTTTCATCTTCAACCAGCGTGAATCGAGCAGCCTTGGTTCGTAGAACCCTCGATTCTTTAGGGTTAAATGGGAGTTTTCTGTTCTTTAAGTATTCAATATACTTATTTCTTCAATCCCAGGTTAAGCCCGTGGAATTTATTTTGGCATGCCCCTCCTCGATTACAGATCTCAAGAGTTAAACGATAGTCCTCGAGCTGATCTTATCTTCCTCGACCGACGACCCCAAATTTGCGAGTGCGTTGGCCTCATAGTTTTGTTCTCGAGGCACATATTGTAGGGTCCATTCTTTGAAACGGTGTAGAGTTACCTGTAATTTTTTCAAATACCTTTGCATCCTATCTTCTCGAACCTCGAAAGTTTTATTTACTTGGTTCACCACTAGTAAAGAGTCATATTTGGCTTCAATGACTTCTGCTCCCAGGCTTTTAGCTAGCTCGAGACCTGCAATCATGACCTTGTACTCTGCCTTATTGTTAGTTAATCTAGTAGTTTTGATGGATTGCCTAATAATGCCACCTGTGGGAGGTTTCAGTATGATGCCAAGCCCGGACCCCTTCACATTTGAAGCACCCTCTGTGTAGAGGGTCCAACCCCCCGACGACGTACCTGATTTTAACAAGACTTCCTTTTCAACTTCGGGTACGAGGGTTGGACTGAAATCGGCCACGAAGTCCGCTAAAATTTGGGACTTGATGGTCGTACGGGGTTTATATTCGATATCGTACCCACTTAGTTCGATGGCCCATTTGGCCAATCGACCCGATAATTCGGGCTTGTGAAAAATATTACGAAGTGGGTAAGTGGTTAAAACACATATGGGGTGACATTGAAAGTATGGTCTTAACTTTCTAGAGGCACTTATTAGTGCAAGTGCTAATTTCTCTAAGTAAGGGTATCTAGTCTCTGCTTCTCCTAAGGTCCGACTTACATAATAAACAGAAAACTGTGTACCTTGCTCTTCTTGAATTAGGATGCCACTTAGTGCGATTTCCGATACCGCCAAGTATAAGTAAAACTTCTTATCTGCCGTCGGAGTGTGAAGTAGTGGTGGGCTCGATAGGTACCGCTTCAATTGTTCTAGTGCCTGTTGGCATTACGGGGTCCAAGCGAAATTGTTCTTCCTTTTGAGTAGAGAGAAGAATTTGTGGCTTCGATCTGATGACCTCGAAATGAATTGGCCTAAGGCAGCTATACGTCCGGTTAGCCTTTGCACTGCTTTCACACTATCCACGACGGTGATGTCTTCGATGGCCTTAATTTTATCGAGGTTGATCTCGATTCCCCGATTCGATACCATGAAACCAAGGAACTTGCTCGATCCAACCCCTCTCGGGGTTGAGTTTCATGTTGTATTTTCTTAAGATCTTGAACGTTTGCTACAAATGAGTCAAATGGTCCTCTGCGCGCAGGGACTTAAACTAGCATGTCATCAATGTAAACTTCCACTGACCTACCTGTTTGTTCTTCGAACATTTTATTCACTAGGCGTTGGTAAGTAGCTCCTGCATTTTTTAGCCCGAATGGAATTACATTATAGCAATAGGTTCCGTACTTGGTGATAAATAAAGTTTTTTCCTGGTCCTCCGGGTTCATTCAAATTTGATTATACCCGGAGTAGGCGTCGAGAAAAGTAAGGATCTCGTGGTCGGATGTGGCATCGATCATGCGATCGATGCTAGGCAGTGAAAAAGAATCTTTGGGGCATGCTTTGTTTAGATCTTTATAATCTACGCACATTCTAAGTTTGTTCCCCTTTTTAGGGACTACAACTACGTTGGCTAACCACTCGGGATATTTTACTTCCCGAATTGACCCTATTTTGAGAAGTTTAGCTACCTCATCCTTTATAAATGCATGTTTTACCTCGGACTGAGGTCTTCTTTTTTGCTTCACTGGTTTGAACCTAGGGTCCAAGCTCAACTGGTGCGTTGTTATTGACGGTGGGATCCCTGCCATGTCTAAATGGGACCAAGCAGAACAATCTATGTTATCGATAAGAAATTGAATAAGTTTTTTTCTGAGTTCGGGGGTCAATCCCGTTCCCAGGTATACCTTTCTCTCGGGAAGATATTCGATTAATATAACCTGCTCCAGCTCTTCGATCGTAGATTTGGTGGCGTTAGAGTCGTCGGGGACAATGAAAGCTCGAGATGTCAGAAACTCTTCCTTGTCATCCTCTATTGCATGTTCCACCGATTCGGTCGAGACTGGTGGCTGTGATTGCTATTTGGTTTCTCGTCTATCTTTAGTGCTCGATCTTTCCGAGGCCGATAGCGTTGGTATCAGTGTTACCTCATCGACTGCAAATATTTCCTTCGCAGCATGTTGCTCCCCGTATATTATTTTCACGTCGTCCAACGTAGGGAATTTCATTACTTGGTGGAGGGTCGAAGGCATTGCCTTCATATTGTGGATCCAAGGCCTTCCGAGTAGGGCATTGTACCTCATATCTCCTTTGATTACGTGAAATTTGGTATTTTGGACGGTTCCAACTATATTCACTGGTACAGTAATCTCCCCTTTAGTCATTTCACTAGCCATATTGAAGTCGTTCAAGACCTGAGCTGAGGGCACGACTTGATTCTGCAAACCGAGTTGCTCTACTACCCAAGATCGGATGATATTCGCAAAGCTACCTGGATCTACCAAGACACGCTTAACTTGAACTTTATTTAATAGGATAAAAATCACCAGAGCATTGTTGTGAGGTTGAGAGATGCCCTGGGCTTCTTCAATTCCGAATGGTAAAGTGCCCTCGGGTACATAGCCTCAAGTTCATTTTTTCCCTGTGGTCGGTATCTTGCCGTATTTGAGCACGGGTCCCTGTGGAGTATCGGCCCCATCGATGATCATATGAATGATATGCAAAGGTTCCTCTTGTTTATCTTTTTTGCTGGCGTCCCTTTCTCTGAAGTGATTCTTGGCTTGGGCATTGAGGAACTCTCGAAGGTGGCCCTCATTGAATAGATGGGCTACCTCTTCTCTTAATTGTCTGCAATCCTCGGTCCTGTGGCCATGCGTACCATGATACTTGCACATCGAATTCGGATTCCTTTGGGAAGGGTTGGTTTGCATGGGTCTGGGCCACCTAGTATCTTTGATTCTTCCGATCGCCGATATAATACCCGATGCATCGACGCTGAAATTGTACTCTGATAGCCGAGGTGCCTCTATAGGATCGGCATATTTATCAAAGCCACTCTTGCTCATAAGCCCCCGAGAATTTTGTCCTCGATCACTCCTTTGATTGTTCCGAACGACATTGCACGTTGAACCGTTGTTCATTCAATCTGCGACGTACGGTTGATATCAGTCTCTGTTCGGCTTTTGCTCTTTGTCGATGTCCCTCTGGTTTTTAATAGCTGACATGTTCTGATGCATGGATCCAGAAGGAGCTCCCAACTGGTCATCTTCGACCCTAATTTTTAACTGATTTCGGTTGTGTACATCCGCCCAAGTTATTGCTGGATACTCGATCAAATTTTGCTTCAGCCGATGTGATGCTATTGAACTTTGCGCGTTCAACCCTTGGGTGAAAGCTTGGACGGCCCAGTCATTTGTGACCGGTGGCAATTCCATGCGTTCCATTTGAAATCGGGACACGAACTCCCTTAGCATTTCATTACCCCTTTGCTTTACTTTGAAGAGGTCCGATTTCCTTGTTGCAACCTTTATGGCACCACTATGTGCCTTTACAAACGAATCCGCTAACATGGCAAAAGAATCAATGGAATTTGATGGCAAATTATAATACCAAATCATCGCTCCCTTCGAGAGGGTCTCTCCAAATTTTTTCAATAACACGGATTCGATTTCATCGTCTTCTAAATCGTTACCCTTGATGACATACGTGTAAGAAGTGACGTGTTCGTTGGGATCGGTCGTACCATTATATTTGAGAATTTCGGGCATACAGATTTTTTTGGGGATTGGTTTTGGGGCTGTATTCGAGGGAACAGGCTTTTGAATGAATTTTTTCGAATCCAACCCTTTTATCATTGGTGGAGCTCCCGATATCAGATCGACCCGGGAATTATATGTTTCTACCTTTTTATCGTTGGCTTCGACTCGTTTTGTGAGTTCCTCGAGCAATTTAGTAATTTTGGGAGTAGTCCCCGATTCTTACTCGTTTGACTTCACTATGGCTGGCTCCATTCTGTGGGTGATTTCTCGAAGCGGATCGGGCTCCGGCCTGCTTTGTACCTGAGTTTGGCTCTGCAACCGAGCTATCGATATTTGTTGGGCTTGTAACATCTCGAAAATCATCCGTAAGCTGACACCGATCTCCTCTACGTTATGGGCGTCTCGAGCTACGGATCGAGTACCGCCCTGAATGCTTTTTTTCGGTTCGGAATGCTGGTTCGTCTCAAGAGCCACTTGTGAATTGATATCTAGTGGTACTTCGACTCGGATTTCAAATACTTCGACTCGAGCTTCAGTGATATCGTTAAGTGGCCTTCCGGACCTGGGTATCAAGTTGTTAGTTTCATCCTGAAGGCCGGCTTCGTGGTCGATAGGTAAAGCCATGAATCGAGGGTTTGCCATTGCTGATTTGGAGTTGTAAACTGGTGCGTATTGCGGATTTGTATCAAACAAGCACTGTTATCCTTAGCCCCACGGTGGGCGCCAAACTGTTTACCCGAAAAGTCGGATATAGTTGAATTTATAAGTAGTTCTAAGGATATGTGATATAACTTGACATAAATCGTACGTAGAAGTAGAAATATTTAGATCCTTGGCTATAAAAACGGGATATAAATTATTGAACAAGAAGAGTGAGTAAGCTGAGTAAAACAAGCTCAAGAGATTTATTCTTCAATAAATAGAAGTAGTCTTTTCTTACAATGTGTGAACCTGCCATGTGCTTATAAGGATTCCCCCTTTATAGTAGAGGGATCTTACTTTATTTATAATAAAAAAATATATAGTGGAGAACCCATGATGAATTGTTTCTTCCTCGATTCCCGCCAAGATTCTCTCCCCTAGTGCGGTTGCAACGGCTCTTGTCTGCGAGTTCGATACTGGCTCGAGCTCGGTATTGGGTCGAGCCCTCGGCCTTGGTTCGAGTTCGACATTCTGGGTGAGTGTCAATCGGTTTGTGCATCTCCGACAACCTTCACGTTGCCTTGCGGTTTGATTTGGTCATGGGCTCGATAATGATACCGAGCCGATTCCTCGATCGGTCTTGAAGCTCGAAACTTGTTTGTACTATCCTCGGAACTCGTCTCGAAGTCTCACTTTGATCGCTTACCATTCGAACTCGATCAAACATACGGAGGCCGAAATCTATTTCGACCGTATACACTCATCTTCGTCAACTTCTCTTCAAATGTTATAGTTTTGTTCATCTCCAACATGTTAATAGCCTCTAATGCAGCAACTTTTTCCTTCAAATTGTCTCGTTCAGTTTTAAGGGCATCCAACGACAACTTTAAATCTCTTATTAAAATTAAATCTTTATCCGGGTATACTTCGTCTTCCCATTAGCCCCACGTAAAATAAACTGTCGACCACAGTCCAAACAACTTACTATTAGTAACATTAAAGGAATACCAAAAAAATTAAGTTTAATAAAAGTGAAAAAATCAGTACAATTAACAAGTAAAAAAAATATCAGCTTTATAAATAAAGTGACATACAATTGGCCTAGGACATTTACAAAATCTCCTTTCCGCTTAGAAGGAGTGCTGGAAATAAAGTGGTTGGCAACCAAACCACAACGGCACCTTCTTTGTGATGAACAACTATTTTACAATATTTGACAACCTAATCGTACTCAACTTAGGAAGCAAACTAGAGAGAAGATGAGATGGAAAGGAAATTTATTGAGCTATCAATTGATTTTGAGGAACCCACTTGTTGAGTGATGGATTTTTCACTCTCTCGTAGAGCACACATGGAGCAGATCTAAGAATTGCAGTAAATATCCCATGAGTTTATTTGGTTAAACGGCTTATGGATCGATGGGTTGAAACTTTTTTACTTTAAAAATGGGTAATCCCTAATATCTGATGGCTTTCCGTTTAATGAGGGGTATTTTTATCAAGTTGGATAATAGTGAGGGTGGATGTGACCCTATAGTATAACGGAGGGTACATGTGAACAATATACCAAAGTAGAGGAGTATATTTGGACATTTTCCCTATAATGTATAAATAATTATATATTTCACATATAATATACGTGTAACAGTGTATAATCAGTGTTTACTAGCTAGAAAGCTATTTCTTTGCAAAACTATACTCAATTTTATATGTGGAGATTCCGTCAAGATCTCTTCGTTAGTTGGGAAGAATCCGCCCGAATTGGATTCTTTGTTTGGTAATGGTTTTCCATCCATTGCTCCAAGTTTATAAGACAATTTCCTGACTATATCGAGGACTTGATAGGGTCCTTCCCAATTTGGGCCGAGCTTCCCATCATTAGGATCTCGAGTGTTGATGGTGACCTTTCTTAGGACCAAGTCCCCGGTCTTGAAATGGCGGAGGTTGGTTTTTCTGTTGTAGTACCTTTCGATTTGTTATTTTTGTGCAGCCATTCAAACCAGTGCCACTCCTAGTTTTTTATCTAATAATTCGAGGCTAGTATTCATTGCCTCGTAGTTCGATTCTTCCGATGTATGTCGGAACCTTGCGCTTGGTTCCCCGACTTCGACCCGAATTAAAGCTTCGGAGCCATACACCAAGGAAAATGGGGTTGCTCATGTACTGGATTTAGATGTTGTCCGATATGCCCAAATGACTTCGGGCAAAATTTCTCTCCACTTTCCTTTAGCTTCGTCCAATCTTTTCTTTATGTTTTGGATGATAATATTGTTCGTTGATTCGGCCTGTACGTTCCCGCTAGGATGATATAGTGTAGACAGTATTCTTTTTATTTTATGGTCTTCGACGAATTTTGTCACTTTACCGCTGATAAATTATTTACCATTGTCGCATGTTATTTCTGTTGGTATCCCAAATTGACACACGATGTGGTCCCGGATGAAATCTATAACCTCTTTTTCTCTCACTTTTTCGAATGCCTGTGCTTCAACCCATTTAGAGAAATAGTCAGTCATAAATAAAATGAATTTAGCTTTACCTAGGGCCGACGATATCCATTCTCCATTCCATGAATGACCGTGGAGAAATGACCGAATGAAGCTTCTCTCCGGGTTGATGGATTATCGGTGCAAACCTTTGACATTTATCACATTTTTGAACGAACTCCTTGGTATCTTTCTCCATGCTATCCTAGTAGTCCCCTGCTATGATGATTTTGCGAATTAATGGTTCGGCGCCGGAGTGGTTTCCACAAGTGCCTTCATGGACCTCTCGTAAAACATAATCGGTGTCTTCTGGTCCCAAACATACCGCCAGTGGTCCGTCGAATTTCCTTCTGTATAATGTTTCATCTTCAACCAGCGTGAATTGAGCAGCCTTGAGAACCCTCAATTCTTTAGGGTTCGATGGGAGTTTTCCGTTCTTTAAGTATTCAATATACTTATTCCTTCAATCCCAGGTTAAGCTCGTGGAATTTATTTTGGCATACCCCTCCTCGATTATAGATCTCAAGAGTTGAACGACAGTCCTCGAGCTGATCTTATCATCCTCGACCGACGACCCCAAATTTGTGAGTGCGTCGGCCTCACAGTTTTGTTCTCGAGGCATACATTGTAGGGTCCATTCTTTGAAACGGTGTAGAGTTACCTGTAATTTTTTCAAATACCTTTGCATCCTATCTTCTCGAACCTCGAAAGTTTTGTTTACTTGGTTCACCACTAGTAAAGAGTCACATTTTGCTTCAATGACTTTTGCTCCCAGGCTTTTAGCTAGCTCGAGACCTGCAATCATGGCCTTGTACTCGGCCTCATTGTTAGTTAATCTAGTGGTTTTGATAGATTGCCTAATAATGTCGCTTATGGGAGGTTTCAGTACGATGCCAAGCCTGGACCCCTTCACATTTGAAGCACCCTCAGTGTAGAGGGTCCAACCCCCTAACGACGTACCCAATTTTAACAAGACTTCCTTTTCAACTTCGGGTACGAGGGTTGGCCTGAAATCGGCCACGAAGTCCTCTAAAATTTGAGACTTGATGGTCTTACGGGGTTGATATTCGATATCGTACCCACTGAGTTCGACGACCCATTTGGCCAATCGACCCGATAATTCGGGTTTGTGCAAAATATTACGAAGTGGGTAAGTGGTTAAAACACATATGGGGTGACATTGAAAGTATGGTCTTAACTTTCTAGAGGCACTTATTAGTGCAAGTACTAATTTCTCTAAGTGAGGGTATCTAGTCTCTGCTTCTCCTAAGGTCCGACTTACATAATAAACAGGAAACTGTGTACCTTGCTCTTCTCGAATTAGGACGCCACTTAGCGCGATTTTCGATACCGCCAAGTATAAGTAAAGCTTCTTATCTTCCCTCGGAGTGTGAAGTAGTGGTGGGCTCGATAGGTACCGCTTCAATTGTTCTAGTGCATGTTGGCATTCCGGGGTCCAAGCGAAATTGTTCTTCCTTTTGAGTAGAGAGAAGAATTTGTGGCTTCGATCTGATGACCTCGAAATGAATTGGCCTAAGGCAGCTATAAGTCTGGTTAGCCTTTGCACTGCTTTCACACTATCCACGACGGTGATGTCTTCAATGGCCTTAATTTTATCGAGGTTGATCTCGATTCCTCGATTCGATACCATGAAACCAAGGAACTTGCCCGATCCAACCCCGAAAGCACATTTCTCGGGGTTGAGTTTCATGTTGTATTTTCTTAAGATCTTGAACGTTTCCTGCAAATGAGTCAAATGGTCCTCTGCGCGCAGGGATTTAAACTAGCATGTCATCAATGTAAACTTCCACCGACCTACCTGTTTGTTCTTCGAACATTTTATTCACTAGGTGTTGGTAAGTAGCTCCTGCATTTTTTAGTCCGAATGGAATTACATTATAGCAATAGGTTCTGTACTTGGTGATAAATGAAGTCTTTTCCTGGTCCTCCGGGTTCATTCGAATTTGATTGTACCCGGAGTAGGCGTCGAGAAAAGTAAGGATCTCGTGGTCGGCTGTGGCATCGATCATGCGATCGATGCTAGGCAGTGGAAAAGAATCTTTGGGGCATGCTTTGTTTAGATCTTTATAATCTACGCACATTCTAAGTTTGTTCCCCTTTTTAGGGACTACAACTACGTTGGCTAACCACTCAGGATATTTTACTTCTCGAATTGACCCTATTTTGCGAAGTTTAGTTACCTCATCCTTTACAAATGCGTGTTTTACCTCGGACTGAGGTCTTCTTTTTTGCTTCACCGGTTTGAACCTAGGGCCCAAGCTCAGCTGGTGCGTTGTTATCCATGGTGGGATACCTGCCATGTCTAAATGGGACCAAGCAAAACAATCTACGTTATCGATAAGAAATTGAATAAGTTTTTTCCTGAGTTCGGGGGTCAATCCCGTTCCCAGGTATACCTTTCTCTCGGGAAGATATTCGATTAATATAACCTGCTCCAGCTCTTCGATCATAGATTTGGTGGCGTCGGAGTCGTCAGGGACAATGAAAGCTCGAGATGTCAGAAACTCTTCCTCGTCATCCTCTATTGCCTGTTCCACCGATTCGGTCGAGACTGGTGGCTGTGATTGCTATTTAGTTTCTCGTCTATCTTTAGTGCTCGATCTTTTCAAGGTCGATAGCGTTGGTATTAGTGTTATCTCATCGACCGCAAACATTTCCTTCACAGAATGTTGCTCCCCGTATACTGTTTTCGCGCTGTCCAACGTAGGGAATTTCATTACTTGGTGGAGGGTCGAAGGCACTGCCTTCATATTGTGGATCCAAGGCCTTCCGAGTAGGGCATTGCACCTCATATCTCCTTTGATTACGTGAAATTTGGTATTTTGGACGGTTCCAACTACATTCACTGGTACAGTAATCTCCCCTTTAGTCATTTCACTGGCCATATTGAAGTCGTTCAAGACCCGAGCTGCGGGCACGACTTGATTTTGCTAACCGAGCTGCTCTACTACCCAAGATCAGATGATATTCGCAAAGCTACCTAGATCCACCATGACACGCTTAACTTGAACTTTATTTAATAGGATAAAAATTACCAGAGCGTCGTTGTGAGGTTGAGAGATGCCCTCGGCTTCTTCAATTCCGAATGGTAAAGTGCCCTCGGGTACATAGCCTCAAGTTCATTTTTTCCCTGTGGCCGGTATCTTGCCGTATTTGAGCACGGGTCCCTGTGGAGTATCGACCCCATCGATGATCATACGAATGATATGCAAAGGTTCCACTTGTTTATTTTTTTTGCTGGCGTCCCTTTCTCTGAAGTGATTCTTGGCTCGGTCATTGAGGAACTCTCGAAGGTGGCCCTCATTGAATAGACGGGCTACCTCTTCTCTTAATTGTCTGCAATCCTCGGTCCTATGGCCATGCGTACCATGATACTTGCACATCAAATTCGGGTTCCTTTGGGAAGGGTTGGTTTGCATGGGTCTGGGCCACCTAGTATCTTTGATTCTTCCGATCGCCGATACAATGCCCGATGCGTCGACGCTGAAATTGTACTCCGATAGCCGAGGTGCCTCTATAGGATCGGCATATTTATCAAAGCCACTCTTGCTCATAAGCCCCCGAGAATTTTGTCCTCGATCACTCCTTCGATTGTTCCGAACGACATTGCGCGTTGAACCGTTGTTCATTCGATCTGCGACGTACGGTTGATATCAGTCTCTGTTCGGCCTTTGCTTTTTGTCGATGTCCCTCTGGTTTTTAATAGCTGTCATGTTCTGATGCATGGATCCATAAGGAGCTCCCAACTGGTCATCTTCGACCCTAATTTTTGACTGATATCGGTTGTGTACATCCGCCCAAGTTATTGCTGGATACTCGATCAAATTTTGCTTCAGTCGACGTGATGCTATTGAACTTTGCTCGTTCAACCCTTAGGTGAAAGCTTGGACGGCCCAGTCGTTTGTGACCGGTGGCAATTCCATGCGTTCCATTTGAAATTGGGACACCAACTCCCTTAGCATTTCATTACCCCTTTGCTTTACTTTGAAGAGGTTCGATTTCCTTGTTACAACCTTTATGGCACCACCATGTGCCTTTACAAACGTAGCTTACAAGGCGAACCAATGTTGGTTCGCCTCAAGAATCCAGTCCTGCCATGTGCTTACAAGGATTTCCTCTTTATAGTAGAAGGATCTTACTTTATGTATAATAAAAAATATATAGTGGAGAATCCATGATGAATTGTCTCTTCCTCGATTCCCGCCATGATTCTCTCCCCTAGTGCGGTTGCAACGGCTCTTGTCTGCGAGTTCGATACTGGCTCGAGCTCGGTATTGGGTCGAGCCCTCGGCCTTGGTTCGAGTTCGACATTCAAGGTGAGTGTCAATCGGTCTGTGCATCTCCGACAACCTTCACGTTGCCTTGCGGTTTGATTTGGTCATGGGCTCGATAATGATACCGAGCCGATTCCTTGATTGGTCTTGGAGCTCGAAGCTTGTTTATACTATCCTCGGAACTCGTCTCGAAGTCTCACTTCGATCGCTTACCATTCGAACTCGATCAAACGTACGAAGGCCGAAATCTATTTCGACCGTATACACTCATCTTCATCAACTTTTCTTCAAATGTTATATCTTTGTTCATCTCCAACATGTTAATAGCCTCTAATGCAGCAACTTTTTTCTTCAAATTGTCTCGTTCAGTTTTAAGGGCATCCAACGACAACTTTAAATCTCTTATTAAAATTAAATCTTTATCCGGGTATACTTCGTCTTCCCATTAGCCCCACGTAAAATAAACTGTCGACCACAGTCCAAACAACTTACTGTTAGTAACATTAAAGGAATACCAAAAAAATTAAGTTTAATAAGAGTGAAAAAATCAGTACAATTAACAAATGAAAAAAATATCAGCTTTATAAATGAAGTGACATACAATTGGCCTAGGACATTTACAAAATCTCCTTCCCGCTTAGAAGGAGTGCTGGAAATAAAGTGGTTGGCAACCAAACCACAACGGCATCTTCTTTGTGATGAACAACTATTTTGCAATATTTGACAACTTAATCGTACTCAACTTAGGAAGCAAACTAGAGAGAAGATGAGATGGAAAGGAAATTTATTGAGCTATCAATTGATTTTGAGGAACCCACTTGATGAGTGATGGATTTTTCACTCTCTCGTAGAGCACACACAGAGCAGATCGAAGAATTGCAGTAAATACAAGGGATCCCATAAGTTTATTTGGTTAAACGGGTTATGGATTGATGGGTTGAAACTTTTTTACTTTAAAAATGGGTAATCCCTAATATCTGATGGGTTTCCGTTTAATGAGGGGTATTTTTATAAAGTTGGGTAACAGTGAGGGTGGATGTGACCCTATAGTATAACGGAGGGTACATGTGAACAATATACCAAAGTAGAGGGGTATATTTGGACATTTTCCCTATAATGTATAAATAATTATATATTTCACATATAATATACGTGTAACAGTATATAATCATTACTAGCTAGAAAGTTATTTCTTTGTAAAACTATACTCAATTTTATATGTGGAGATTCCGTCAAGATCTCTTCGTTAGTTGGGAAGATTCCACCCGAATGGGATTTTTTGAGGAGTAAATAGTGACCAGACTGGCTATTTTTGTAAAATTCCCAATTATTATGGATCTAAGAAACCCATTGGGCTCAATATTTCGTACCCAACTATAATATAGTCTAATCATCTTTGGTCCAATCAGCCCAGTCCGAGTTTCTTCTTCTACAGCAGCTTTATCGGTTGAGCTAAACCCTTCAGAACACTAAACCCCGGAGCAAAGCAGAAAAAAAAAAGCTTGCAAATTTTAATCAATGGGAACGAAGAACAAAGGTGATTCTTTACTCATTCTTTCAACACGTTTTTTCTGTTTTACATCAATGTTCCATTTTGTTAACTTCTTTTTTTTGTGTGGGGTATGTCAGCATCAAAAAAATTGAGCAAAAAATCCTCTGGGGTTGAAGAAAATACAGATGAAGTGATGCCTAAATCATCTACGAAGCAAAATGTGATGTCACATGTGGAGCAGTTGAAAAGACTCCAAGAAAAGGTGAGATTTTTATTCTTTTAATTCTGTATTTAGTAAGGGTTGGCATTAATTCTAACGTTTGGATAGATTTTTTATGATTCTATATTTCTATTTGTGTTTTCAACTTGTCTTGGGCTTAAAATTTGCTATCAAGTACCCTTTTTATGTCAATCCTTAAGGGTTTGTTTAGATTTTAGTGTGAAGTTTTCCTTATAAAAAAAATATAGTGTGAAACTAATTATGATTATTTATATAAGTGCTTGTTGAGTAATCACCCTATTGGAGAAAAATGTGGGTGTTAGTTAAAAAAGTGTTTTTTATATTGCTTATGATGAAGACTGATCCCTGGTAGAATCGGAAGAATTTGGGGAAGAAGGGCACACATGGAATGAATGAGAAGATGTAAAAGTTGGAAGAAGAAAGGACTTTTTGGTTAGACGAGTGGAATTGACTAGGTATTTTATTCTTACAACAGGGCTTATTTCAAGTGGCAAAGGTTGAGGGACTTATGACTTAGGTCATAGGTTCGAGCACTTTGCCATGTCCACTAAGCCTGGTATATAAGTGGAGAGGGTAGAGTTTTGAAGGCTGCGATTGGTCCTCACTCCTCAAGGTTGGCTCCAGATGGATTTCTCGGTCATAAAAGATAAATTATTCTTACAACAGCATAGCTAGAATGGACGGTATTGTGTAAATGATTAGGGATTTCTCTCTAAAAAATATGGATTGGATTTTGAAGAAGGGGTGTAAGGAGCCCTTAACCTGCAACAGATAGAAAAGGATTTGGTCATTTCATTTTTTTGGGCTCCTTGAACATGGTGCCGGTGAGGCTTTCTATTTCAATTTCTGTTACAGTGGCTGGGTCCGTTATTCATTTAATGGAAACTATTGCTAGATATTCCCCGGCCCAACGCCAGAATATTGGTCTTATGGGAGGTTTGAACTTTGAAGAAACAGCACCTATTACGATCACATTTTTATTAGTAATGATATCAAAACCAGACATGCCTTAACCTTGGTAGATTCCCTTATGGAGTTTGAGCTCATTATCTGTAGCTCATTTCTATGTCTGGCCTACTTGCATCATTGTGCAATCATGTCAATCTGCCATACATTTTGAGTATTTCATTGCAAGAGTAGTACGGTGCAACTATCCATTCCAGAACTTTTTGTGCTGATATTGTTCTTAAGTCTTAACCAATATATGCCACATTTTTTTTGTAGGATCCTGAGTTTTATCAATTCTTGCAAGAGCATGACAAGGAACTCCTTGAATTTGACGACGAGGATATTGATGTAAGTCTTTACTATTTCTTTCCTTCTCGTTGTTCTCATGGTATTTGAAATGGTTTGTAGAATCTTATCTCAATTTTGTGAAGGATGATGCCGAGACTGAAATGGATGGCGACGAAATAGAAGAAGCTGATGAAGGTGATGAATTTGACACTGAACAACTTGTTCATGCAGATGGAAAGGAGGTCAAGGCATCCACAAATGTCATCACTAGTGCAATGTTGGACTCCTGGTGTGGTTCTATTCATGAAAATAGGAGTTCGGGGGCTATTAGGTCTCTCATGAGAGCTTTCCGAACAGCTTGTCATTACGGTGATGATGCTGGTGAAGATGCTAAGTCAAAGTGGAGTACCATGTCTAGTAGTGTGTTCAACAAGATAATGTTATTTGTTCTAAAAGAAATGGACGGAATTCTTCGTGGCCTGTTGAAATTACCAACTTCTGGTGGGCAGAAGCAGATGATAAAGGATATATCCAATACTAAACGTTGGAAGAGCAACAACCACTTGGTGAAATCATATCTCGGAAATGCTCTACATGTTCTAAACCAGATGACTGATACAGAAATGATATCATTTACATTACGAAGACTCAGATTCTCATCTGTATTTTTGGCTGCTTTTCCAGTTCTTTTAAGGAAATATATGAAGGTATGGGATTGAGTTATATAACTCTTATAATTCACGTGAACTTTCTTGTCCAAAGGAATGGTTAATAGAATTCACACCAACAGTTTTCTTCTGCAAGAATATACCTCCTTTTTACAAGAAACCTGTACATTTCATCCTTTTCCCCCCTTTTTTGGGCAGAGGGGGAGGGTTAGTCAATTTTGGTGTTCAAGGTTTTAGCTGTTGCAAAAAGCTAAGTATCTTCATTTTCTCATAGGAGTCCTTCCCATATATTCGGTATTAGGGACATGAATTTGATTTTTGACAGTTGAATGACATGGCATCTGGCCCTTGATCACTTTAACCTACGAAAATGAATGTTTAAATGCTATTCAAAAGTAAGTAAATAGATCCAAAACACATAAAATGCGGTTAATCCCACCGGCTGCTTATGTCATACTGTCATGACAAAATTTAGCTCGTTGATATCTATCCTGAAATTCTTACAAAAGAATCTTATATAAGCATCCTGTTATAGTAACATAGCTCTAGATTAAAAGAAGGGGATATTCAAGTTTGTTGGCTGGTAGTTAATGATCCATACGAATTAAGTTTAAAAATAGTTGCGAAGCACTCAAGCTCTAGACTTTTCTGTTTTTCAGAAGACACGAGGCACAAGAGTTTTATTCTCTGTATGAACTATTCTTCTCTCTTTCTAAATAAAATGAAGTTGAGCAGAATTTAACTTTTCAGGTTCTTCTTCATTTCTGGGGTACAGGCGGAGGTGCACTACCAGTTGTCTCTTTTCTGTTTCTAAGAGACCTGTGTATGCAGCTTGGTTCTGATTGCATTGACGAGTGCATTAGAGGAATGTATAAAGCTTATTTGTTGAACTGCCAATTCATGAGTGCAACTAAGCTGCAGCATATTCAGTTTCTTGGTAATTGTTTCGTTGAACTACTTAGGGCGGATCTTCCCAATGCTTACCAGCATGCCTTTGTTTTCATTCGGCAATTAGCAATGATTTTACGGGAAGCACATAGTGGTGGTACTAAGACCAAGGTATCAGTTTGTTGTTTCTGATACTGGTAAATTGTCTTCTATCTGGATTTTTGTTACCAACCACTGACATATGCTTATTCTATAAATTTATTGGGTTAAAAGGGGATCTTGTATAGCAGTTTTCTAAGCTAGCGTTTGGCCATAGATTCCCAAATTTGTTTTGAAAAATCTGATTTAGGTGAAGTTTGGTTTGAAGATGAAAATGTGTTTGGACATCACTTTTCAAAACATATTTCACTTTTTTTTTTTAAAAAACATGAAACATGACGTATACCCACAAGTTCTAAAAACTATACAAATACCCAACAATACCTTCATCAATAACATTCATTATCATTATCACAAACCATAATCCTGAACATAAATAAATTTGGTACAAAATTATCATTATTATAACGAACTACATGATACAGTATCAGATGATCGAGAAGACGAAGCAACATTGTTACAAAATAATAAATGGTGGGCTCTTTTATAAAATATAAAAGCTTGGGGCAATTTTTTTAAAATGTAATAGTAATATTTTGGGCCTTGAGCTGGTTTTGGGATTTGGGAATTTGCCAAAATATGGATAAAATTTATGAACAAACATATATTTGCAAAAAAACATTTGGCAAAATCTATGGCCAAACGGGCCCTAAATTTGTTTTTCCATAATTTTTAGCTGAAGAATACTCTGGTTTAAGAGTTTCAAAATAGAAGTTAGCCTGAATTCACATTTTCACGTGAGAAAAGGCGCTCAAAGAGTATCAAGTTGCTTAGTATTTTACATGAATGGTGGTATCCTATTGAAAGTTAACCTTGCCTGTTAGTGGCTGCAAACTCATTGTTCTTCCCTTGTCAAATCTTTACCAGAAATCGTCTCAAAAGACTAACCAATCATCCAAGGAAGCACACAATACTAAGGCCAAGGTACTTCGACTCTTATATTTGTAGCTGGTATATTTTTTTTTTTTTTTTTGGATTATGGTAACCAAAATGTGGGTTTATTCTGTATTCTCTGGGTGGTTAAGAGATAACTTTGTACTGCCTTTTCTATGGGTACTTGATTGCATTGTATATTGGTCTAAAGTTGCGAAGCTGCTTTGTACCTTACATCTTCACATGAGAAAAATGTGCTCAAAGACTATCAAATTGCCTCAGTATATTTCCATGACTAGTTGTGTCTTTTTGAACACTATCCGTGCCTTTTAGTGGCTGGTAATCGTATTTCTTCCCTTGTGAACTCTTTGTGAAGAATCATCTCGGAAAGTTAACAAATCATCTAAGGAAGCACAGAAAAGAAATAAGATCAAGGTGGTATTGTGTAATTTCATTAGTGCTGATCTTTGGAATAGTGTTACGAATGAGTTTCGTATGCTTATTCTGCTTTTTGTTTCTGTTTAGCAGGTAGTCCTATACAGAGGTTTTCTCTTCCTGTTAATTATTAGCTGAACCATGGCTCCAAACTCGTCTGGTATTGGTAGTGGATGAATTTGATCTTTTGGTTTGAAAGAAGCATTCCTTTTTCCTTTTTTTTTTAAATTTTTTTTTAGAGTTGATTCTCTGGTAGAATATTCTGCTTTAAGCGTTTGATTTTGGGAAAATGCCTTGTCGCCTTATTTTGCAATTTTCAAGACACAAGTAGCTCAGTGTCAAGTTGATTAATCAAAAAAAGAAAAAGAGTGTCATGTTGCTTCATTATTTTGAACCACAGTGTTTTATTTTATTTGATGGTTATGTTTGCCTTCTAGTGGATCTAATCATACTTCCTTCTTTTTCAATCCCTTTTCAGGAGTCATTTCTGAAGGTTTACCAGTGGAAGTATATACATTGTCTTGAGCTGTGGACTGCAGCTATCTGTGCTTACAGTTCAGAACCAGATTTTAGGCCCCTGGCTTATCCACTGACACAAATAATTTCTGGAGCAGCACGTTTGGTTCCAACTGCTCGCTATTTTCCTCTTAGATTGCGATGCATCAAAATGCTCAACAGAATTGCTGCCTCCACCAATTCTTTTGTTCCTGTTTCCACGCTCCTTTTAGACATGCTGGAGATAAAAGAATTGCATAGGCCTCCAACAGGGGGAGTTGGAAAAGCCATAGATTTTCGTACTGTTTTAAGGGTACTTTTCAAATGCCTCTCTATTTTCTTTAGGTTAACGGTGTACTGCTTTATAAGAACTTACATATTCTCTCTGAATCTGTATTTTTGATGTATCAGGTTAGCAAACTTACGTTGAAAACGAGAGCATTTCAGGAAGCATGTGTTTTATCTGTGGTTGAGGAGCTTGCTGAGCATCTTGCTCATTGGAGCTACTCAGTTGCTTTCTTTGAGCTGTCTTTTGTCCCTGTTGTTAGGTTGCGCAACTTCTGCAAGTCCACCAATGTCGAAAGATTCCGTCGTGAAACAAGGCAAATCATTCGCGAGGTACGCTTGTTGGACACTTGGTTCTATTGGTGATATGACCATGTATTATTTTCTCAAGTCACATGTTACTCCTTCATTAATAACTGTATATAGTTCTCCAAGTAGACCATGTTGGCTTCTTTAATCTCTATTACAGGCTACTTGTTAGCTGGCACAATTTGTTTATTCTGCCATGTAGCATGTAGCATGTGTTATAAGTACATGAAGTTGATTAGTAAAATGGTACAGATTGAAGCCAATTCAGAGTACACAAACAAGAAACGCACGACAGTTTCATTTCTACCTAATGACCCAGCGGCAGCATCTTTTCTTGAGGTTTGAACACCGAAATTCTCTTATGGCTTTAGCGGAAGTAGCCTTTGAAGCATCTTATTATCTTGCAAAATGTTGAACTTAACTTATCCTGATATAAACTTTGCCCGTTTACCAGTAAAATTCCGTCAAATTGCTTTTGTTTGTCAACCAATCTAGACTTCGTATCTTCTTTTGTTAGTCAGGAACACATTGAAAGCTTTGTTGACAACTTGTCAGAGCATCCTTCTGATGGACATGAATAGTTGGGTTATTATGGGGATATGGGCGTCTAAAGTTAATCCATTGAGCCTGTTTGGCGAGGCTTCCAGAAACTGCTTATAATTACTTTTTTCCAGAAGTACTTTTTGAGAGAAGCACGTGTGTTTGGCAAATTAATTTAGGAAGTGTTTTTTCAGTATTTGAAAAACAGACTGTGTTTGGCTTATCTTTCCAAAAAGTGCTTGACTGTCAATTACGAATTAGGCTTTATTTTGAAGTTAGTGTTATTTAAATAAAGAAATGATTTTAAATAGTTTTTATGAAATGCTTAATTAAGTGTTTATTTTATTTAGTTAAAATTTCACACACACACACACACACACACACACACACACACATATGTATATATATGTATTGTAAAGGTTTTTAATCAATATAAATATAGTTAAGCCAAAAATGGGAAGAGGAAAAGAGGGTTGTATTTATGTTTGGGAGATACATGGGTTAAATTAACGAGGTAGTTTGGTAAATATAAATTTTTGGTAAGGATATTTTTGTCTTGGAAAAGATAATTTTCTGCTTATGCTTCGCAGAAAATTTTAGCTTCTCTCCACACCATAAATCTACTGCTGCTACTCAAAAGCATTCTTGGTTTTTGGCCAAATATCTCAAATCTCCAAAAAGTGCATTTTTTCGGAAAAACGTGCCTTTGGCTTCCCGAGGCTATAGTCTTGTTTAGATCACAGTTTCCCGAAGGATTGTCTAAGCTTGCAATGTCATAGAGGTTCACAATGTTCAGTCTTTTACTGATAGTTATTAAGCATCTTTTTTGACTTGGTTTGCTGGAAAATTCATCCTTAGGATGATAAGAATGCAGGAGTGAGTCCTCTATCAAAATATGTCGCCATGCTCCGACAGAGAGCACAACAGAGAAACGATTCATTAAAGGAATCCAGGTTTCACAAGATTCTGTTTTTCTTAAAACTGTATCTGATGATTATCTTTTGGTGAATCATAAAGTAATGAACTTGTAATCTGCAGTGTACTTGTTGGTCAAAACTCAGCCGTCTTTGGGACTAAGATAACTGAAAGTGATGATGATGACGACGATGATGATGGTAAAGATAGCAAAGGAGATGCTGTCTTCAGTTCTTCTTGGCTACCTGCAGGCAATACCAAGTATGTTTACATTCTTCTTAGCCACTTTCCTAGCCCTACTAACTGCTGAAGAGGAAAAGAAACTTTTAGACCTGAAACAGGGGTCAAAACACTATCTTTATTATGTAGTTGGTATATATGAACGTATTTTTCCAATATGATATGTTGCAGGGCCGAGCAGTCTACAGAGGAGAAACAAAAGAAAAAGAAGAGAAGGAAGGAGCTGCAAGATGAGACTGCTTTTGATGAAGACATTGTAGAGGATTTTATCCTCAGTTCTGATGATGAGGACGGTTCCGTGAGTGACACCCCCTCCGACGAAGAAGTTAGCATAAAACAGAAGTCATCTGTAGAGCCTTCAAAGAAGAAAGGGAAATCTCATGGGAAAAAGAACAGGAAAAGGAAGCGATCCAAAGCAGTAGCATCTGCTGTCTGATGATTCTTGTAGTGCTAAACTGATCTTGAAGAATGAACAAGAACAGTTTTGCAATGAGCCAATTTGTCCAGTGTAAGTTTGCTATAAGCATAAATTATTTATCCTGTAAAAGTCAGCTATCAATTTTGTTTTTTATCCTTTTTTTGGTGCCCAAATAGGAAAGACTGCGTATAGACAATTCATATAACTAATCCCAACTAGTTGGGGATTGAGATGTAATTGATTGATTGATCCATTTCTTTTTTGGCTCTTATCTCTTTGCCTGTTCTTTTTTATACCCTTTCATCTCCTCTTCTTCCTTTTCTTCTTCATTAATTTTATCATCCTATTTTTGTGAAAGAAAGTAAAGCCTGCTGAGTCTCAATTTCGTTTTCCTACTCTTTTCCCAAAAAGAATGCTGTTTTCTGTTTGAGTAGCCACTATTTTTTTTAACTAAGAATTTTGTTAATCTTTTTTTTTAATTTTTAAAAACTGTAACTTGTAGTACATCTTATGTAGTAAAGAATTTACCAAAATTAAAAGCGATCTTCGTCCCAACATTGAAAATTAGATGCACTGCTTCTCGTACGTTGAACTTTATGATTTTACTTGAAGTGGAGGAAATATCACAATTATTTGGAAGGGTAGAAGTTTTACCTAGGTGAAGTGATAGCTAGGAATTATAAGAGATGGTTTAAGAACACAAAGAACTACGAACAAAGTAACTGCTGAAATGAGTTGATACAGAAGAAAAATTGGCACCGGGTGACAACATATAATAGGAATTAGTAGATTTTTGGCCTTAGATTACATTTAACAAAGGCAACTCTAAAAAATTAGCATTGTATAGCCAAATTCCAAAAAAACATACGTTCCTATTTATTCTCTCCCTCTCCCTCTCTCCCCCACATTTCTTCTTCTATCTGTCCTATCTTTTTCATGAATAAATAAATACAATTGGTTAGGCGTTCAATTAAAGTTTGAAAGTTTGGATTCCACCAATGATTTGGACCGAAACCTTAAACCGGTCTTGGAGACCTTAAACGAATTCCCCATTAAATTGCTGGAATTTTACAACGTCGACTAATCCGATGTCGGAGACTTAACAGAAAATTACTTGATTCAATGAAAAAGCTTCAAATTAAGTAGGAAGTAGCGTTTTTGTATTGGGCATAATAACAAGCACAAGAGCTGATGTAGAGACCTCTTAAGGAGGAGTTGACTCAGGACGTTTTCGAAGTTCCTTCTCTTTAGTTTTGAGAATTGAGATAATATTCTCACGAAAATTTTGAGTTATATACTACGATATACAAAGAAAAATTCTTTTTGATATACAAAAACGAAAAATAAATTTTTGATATATATATTTTGATATAGACAGAAGAAAAATAAACTTGTAATATATATTTTGGTATACATATCATTTAATATGTTATACACTACGATATACAAATACTACAATTATTTTCATTGTGATATACATTGATACAGAGACAAAATAAATTTTAAGCAACTATATTTATAATTTCATATTTTAGATATACAAAGAAGGAAAATAAAATTTTAATATACACAAAGAATGAAAATAAAAGTTACGGTAAACATTTTGATATATATAATATTGTTGTTATATATATTTACTAGCTACTTAGTGCTAATATCTATATTTAGGGCTTTTTTTGGGTTTAATTATGTGAATCATTAGCACTTTTAGTGTATTGAGTATTAATTTGACAAATTTAAGAGTTAATCAATCACATTAATTCAGGATGTGAAAATAAAACTTGGATAATCAAAGAGTATTCTAATAGGATGATAAATTGTGATTTTTCTGAAACTAAAACAACAAATGTAAAGCTCCTAATTTTTTCCGCTAATTATTATATGCTCAATCAAGCTCATAGTTGGACACAAAGGTGATTGAAGAGTTATAAAGGTATAAAATACATAAATCTTATATTTAGAAGGTTGGCTGGATGGTTATAAGAAGGGATAAGTAATTTGGAATACATTGGAGTTGTTTAAGGGGTGAAACTGATCTTAGCCACAAATAACCTAAGTTTCAATGAGCATATTTATCAATATATAATAAATTGAGATTTGAACTATATATCAAAAGAAAGCCTTTGAAGTCTAGTTTCTATCATTTCAAACCGTTTGTTATTTTGATATTTCTATAAAAAAAAATTATGGACGTTTTATTGAAGAATGTCCTGCTAGAAAGATGGACCGCGGGTTTGGGCGCCCGTCATAATGTCAAAACTAGCAGAAACTTTTATTTGGGCGCTGTAGGGACCGCTGGACGCTGGTTGTAGCGCCTAAGGCGTAAAATTATGATAAAAGGGATAGGGAGAGTGAAAATAACTTCATTTTTCAAAAATTAAACCTCTCCTCTCATCCTAAGTCATCCAAGGGTTCTCATACTACCTAAGGTGAGTTCTCAATGTGATTAACGCTAGAATACTACTTCCAAACATCAATTCTAACAATATTCAACCTCGAAATCGCTAAATTCTCAATAAGAATTCAAGAACTAGATCTCTCTCCTAACCCAGGTTTTCGTGACTCAAGGTAAATTTCGTAACCGCTCTCAACCACAATTGTTAGAGAGGTTTACGTTTTATATTCGTTCCTAGAAACTACTACAAAAACTTAGATTAACTGCGGACCTTAGAAATTGAGAAATATGAAATCTAGGGTTTCTAAAGTTGGAAATTTTAAGATATTTACAATTGATTCTTAAATTAACTATGTAAAAAGATTTATTTGGTGAGTTGAACCCATTGGATTGAAGCAGATAAAGGTATTCAAAAGCAAAGGAATTAAGGTGAGTAAAGAAAATATTTTTACTAAAGTTGTCTTCTAACAAAGATCATGACAAAAGTAATTGTTGGATTGTATACGATGTTAATGTGGGCTATGATTGGAAAGAGTGTACTCACATTATAATAACCCGACCGATCGTTTTGAGCTCTAGCATATCGTTCGACGGTTTGAGGTATTGAGTAGCTTCACCTTATGTATTATGACTTGCACGTGTGCTTGGTTTCGATTTTCGAGGAGTTCAGAGTTGATTTGGAAGAATAATTCTCTTTCAGAAGTTTTAAGTTAGAAGAGTTGACCAAGGTTTGATGTTTGAGTAAACGACCTTGGAATCGGGATTTGAAGGTTCCAATAGGTTCGTATGATGACTTCGAACTTGGACGTATGTTCAGATTGAGTATCAGATGGTCCAAGGAGTATCAGCGCTTACTGTGCAAAGTTGGCATCTTGAAGATTTTAGAATTTTCTAAGTTTGATTTCAAGTGGATTTTGGATTTATCGATATCCGTTTGGGATTCTGAGCCTTGGAATAGGTTCGTATTGTGATTTCTGACTTGTGCGTAAAATTTGGTGTCATTCCGAAATGTTTAAGTATTAAGTTTGAATAATTTAAAAGTTAAAAGGAGGTTTTGATCGTCGATTCATACTTTTGATATTATTCGTGGGGTTTCGAGCCTTTGGATAAGTTTGGATGAGGTATTGGGACTTGTTGGTATGATTGGACGGGGGTCCCGGGAGGCTCGGTTGTGTTTAGGGATGGTTTCAGATCATTTCTCCATGTTTTGTTATTGTTATTGTTGCTGGTGTTTGGTGTTGTTCTTCGCGAACGTGAAGGGATGCACGCATTCACGAAAAAGGAATTGTGGTTGCTGGGAGTTTGTACTTCGTGTTCACGATGGTGGTCTCGATTTCACGAGGTATGGACAACAAAGTTACGCGTTCGCGATGAAGAAGTAGGGCCTGGGGGACTTGGCCTTCGCGTTCGCGAAGGTGTTGGCTACATTCGCGATGGGACAGCCTGGTAAAACATCACGTTGGCGAGCCTGCTCTCGCATTCGCATAGAAGATTTGGGAGCAGAAGCTGAGTGTGCTTCGCGAACGCGAGGCACTTGCCGCGTTCCCGAAGAAGGAGAATCTGGGCAGAATATAAGTTTGCAAAATCGGAAATTGCTAATTTCATCTCATTTTTCTCTCTTGGTGCCGATTTTGGGGCGATTTTGGAGAGCTATTTCATCCACCTATTGGGGTAAGTGTTTCTAAATCATTTTTAATTATATTTCATGAACATATATATGGATTTTAACATGAAAATTTAGTAGAAATTGTGGGATTTTGGAAAAAACCTGTAATGACCTGACCGGTCTTTTACTTTTAGAACCCTGTTTTTCTAAATAAGACTCACCATATATGATTTTACAGTTTTATGACTTGCGGGGATGGTTAGTTCGATATTTGGAAGGGTTCGGGTTGAAATCAGAACACTTGGTTCCTTAAGTTGGCCTTAAAATGCTAAGTTTGACTTTGGTCAACATTTTGAGTAAACGACCTCGAAATCGGGATTTGACGGTTCCAATAGGTTCGTATGGTGATTTCAGACTTGGACGTATGCTCGGACCGGATAGTGGATGACCCGGGAGCATTTCAGCGCATAATATTGAAAGTTGGTTCCTTGGAGGTTCTTGAAGTTCTTTGAATTTGGTTTAGAGTAGGTTATTGTGATATCGAGGTCTGGATGGAATTCTGAGACCAGGGTTAGTTCTGTAATGTCATTTAAGGCTTGCACGCAAAATTTGATGTCAATCCGAGAAGTGTAAGTACGTTTCGGCGCTTTGGGAGTAAATTAAAGAACTTAAAATTCATATTTTTGATCCAATTGGTTTGAGGTGTGATTCTTAGTTTTAATATCATTTTGGGCATTCTGAGGGTTCGAGCGGGTCTGTTTTATGATTTCAAACTTGTCGGTATTTTCGAGCGGGGGCTCGGGAGGCCCAGGTATCGATCGGGCGAGGCTCAGACCAAGTTGAAACTTGGGAGCAACAACTGAAGTTCCTAGATGTTGGCGTAATCGCACCTGCGCTTGGCCAGCTGCAGGTGCGAGCCAAGGACTGCAGAAGCGAGCAAGCCAAGGCTGCCCAGGATCCGCAGGAGCGAGGAGTTTGGCGCAGTTGCGACCGCGCAGATGCAATGACTGTGACAGTAGAAGCGGCTGTGTCCGCAGGCGCGAAAGAGTCTGCCGCAAGAGCGGTTGCGCAGGAGCGGCCCTGGCTCCATAGGTGCGAAGGGCGAGTGGCCAGGCCGGTTTCGCAGAAGTGGACTTTTGACCGTAGAAGCGAAAGTCCCTCCGCAGGTGCGGAAATCGCTGAAGGTAGAATCCTTCATTTAATGCGGGACTTAGTCATTTTGGCTCATTTATTCCATTGTTGGGTGATTCTTGGAGCCCTTAGAGAGGAAAGTTTCATCTAACATCTTGAGGTAAGTAATTCCTACCAAATATGAGTCAAATACATAACTTATGAGTAGATTACAACATGTAAATTAGTGAAAATCATGGGTTTAGGAGAAAAACCTAATTATTTTTGATAAAAATGAGATTTAATCATGAAATTCTTTATGGAATCTAGTAAAAATCATATATTTGAGTTCAAGAGGTTATGGATAACAAATTTCTTTGAAAATTTCCGGAATCCGGGTACGTGGGCACGTGGAATATGAACTTTTGAGCATGTATTGATTAGTTTATATACTATTTGATTAGTTTTGGGTTGATTCGTCATCGAATTGAGGGTGTGAGTACATTCTTGGATTGGAAAGTAGGTCTTAAAATGAGGTAAGTCTATTTTCTAACATTGTAAGAGGGAATTAACCTCATAGGTGAACTTAATCATTATGTACTTCTATTTGTGAAGGCTACGTACGTACGAAGTGATGAGAGTCCGTGCGTAGATACTATTCATGCTTATGTCCGGGTAGATTTAGGCTTACACCATCTTTTCGTTGATACCGTTGTTTGTTTATGCTTACTAATTGTTTGGATTAAAGCGGAGGTTGAGGATTTCAATATTTTAAAGGTTCCGAGCTGAATTTGTTATTTTGAAAAAGAATTGAGAAATATTATGATAACTTGAGAAAATCTATATTCAACCGCTTCGTAAGTATATTCCGCAAGCGGGGTAAATTTCCACTACTCTCATGGGAGCGGGCCGTTTGCCTGGGCAGGTTAATTGATGTATCTATGATTTGGACCGCTCGACCCTCGGCAGTGCACAGTACTTTATATGTATATTTGGATCGGGCCGTACGTCCTCGGCATAATTCGAGCGTAAGGATATTGGAACCCCTTTCTATTTAATACTGTTCCATGGACTTGAAAGTTGAAAGGATTAGACGAGAGAAATGACTTGGTTCTTACTTGAAATGAAAGGATTGTCTACTTATTTTCCTCCTCTGAGTTCTATTATCATTTTATATATCATGTTTAATTAGTACTTCACACTACTATATATTTGGCCCATAGTAAGTGTCGAAGTCGAACCCTCGTCACTACTTCTTCGAGGTTAGACTAGATACTTACTAGGTATATGTTGTTTATGTACTCACGCTACACTTCTGCACTTGATGTGCAGGATCTGAGGCAGGTGCATCTGGTTATCAGTCCGGCGCGTACGCTTGACTTCTAGTTCGAGACCACACGGTGAGCTGCCCTTCCGAGCCGTTCAGCAGCAGCCAGATTCTCTCTTTTGATTTATTTTCTGTCTATTCTATTTCAGACGGTAGAGTAGAGATCTTTTGTATATTCTACTAGTAGCCCACAAACTTGTGACACTAGATCTTGGCACACACTACTAGACTTGTGATTTTGGTTTTATTCCTATGGCTATAAATACATTCAACTGCTTTTGTTTTATTAATTTAAAACAGTTTCTTACTAAACCTATTAAATTAAGAAAAGTTATTTACTTGGAAAAAACTTATTAAAATGGGAAAATCACTAGATTGTTCACTATTGGCTTGCCTAGCAATGGTGATGGGCGCCATCGCAGCCAAAAATGGAATTTGGTCGTGACAAAACCAAGAATTGGTAATCTTGGATTTTGACCACGAAATTGGATATGGAATTAGTAATAAATTATATATTTGAGTTTGTGGTGCTACATAATATTTATCTTCAAAAAAATTTTGAACCCGGGAACGTGGGCCCGGAGATTGGCTTGGTTGACTTTTCGAGCGCAGTTGAGAATTGTTATAAGCTATTAAATTAAGAGTATTTGAGTATATTTTGATTGGTTTAAATGTCCGTTGACTAGTTTCAGATTCATTTGAAATTGGTTGAGGAGTTAGAGAGGCATTTAGGTCGGTTATCGGAATTCGGAGCGAGGTAAGTCTCCTGTATAACCTTGTGAGGGAAAATTTATCCCGTAGGTGCTATAAACTATGTGCTTCATGTTGTTGGTGCTACACACGTATGAGGTAATGAGTGTCCGTGTGTATGCTAAAATTCTTGTTTAGGTTCGGGTAGAAATAGACTCTTGTCATTCTTTAATTACAATATTTGAGATATCCTTACCTGTTTAATTGCATTAAATTACATTTTCGCCTTAGACTAGAATTGCATAAAATTATCGAACTTGCAATTTTAGATATTTGACGAGCTACTTGGGTAGCAGTAGAGTTAACACCTCCTTTTACGGATTGCTCCAGTGTTGAACGAATTATACGGAAGTTTTTTAAGTCTCAAGACTCACATATATGTTCACGAGTGGGGTTAGTGTCACGACCCCAAATTCCCTCTGTAGGATGTCGTGATGGTACCTAGTCTCTAAGACTAGGTAAGCCTATCAATGCGGAATAATAATAAATATCTAAAATAAATAAACTACAATTCAAACAATTTCAACTCCCAAAACCCGGTAGAAATAAGTCACAAGCTTCTAAGAATTTATTCTCAATGTCTCTATATGTCAAGGTCTAGATAAAATATAAGGAAGCAACATAAAATGATAGAAGGGGACTCCGGAGTCTGCGGACGCTGGCAGATACACCTCGAAGTCTCCGTGCGCAGGTAACTCAATGACGTCTAGGCTGGTAAAATATACCTGGATATGCACAAAAAGATGTGCAGAAGTGTAGTATGAGTACACCACAGCGGTACCCAGTAAGTGCCAAGCCTAACCTCGGTAGAGTAGTGACGAGGTCAGGTGAGACCCTACTGGAATATAATAATGGCATGGTAAAATGTTTATCAATGTAGTAAAATAAAATGACATTGAAAATGAATCAAATAGTATGTCACATTTAATGACACCAAATAATTGCAAATAATATCTCGTGGAAATCAAAACAGAATTTCCTTCAACTTTATGAAAATCACAATAATAATCAAAGGCAACTACGGCCATAAATCAATATCAACAAGGGCACTCCCGAGGTACCGCCTCGTAGTCCCAAATCATAAATAAATTCACAATATCTCATTTTCTTATATCACCGCAGCCTTCACAATTTATTTAAAGAAAATATTTTTTCCGAAATAGCATCCCGCATTTTAGCCACCCTTATCACACCGCATGACTTCTAGTAGTTTCCCTACTAGCCACGCGTATCAAGCCACCCTTATCTCACCGCATGCGTTTCAACACCCAGACCTTATACCACCGCATGCGTATCAATATCACAATATATCACAATTTGCAACCTCAAGTGCTCAAATAATTTAACTTGCCAAAATAATTCAACAACAATATTTTTTCACAATAAAGAGCTCACGGCTCATGCCAAAATAAATCATCAATAATAGTTTGCCACAATAAAGAGCTCACGGCTCATGCCAAAATAAATCATCAATAATAGTTTGCCACAATAAAGAGCTCACGGCTCATGCCAAAATAAATCATCAATAATAGTTTTCCACAATAAAGAGCTCACATCTCATGTCAGAATAATTCATCAATAATATTCTTCCACAAGTTTTTGCCCAAAACGAAAACGAAATGAAGGAAATGACCATTTTTGGTCCTTAAGTTTCTGCCCCAAAAATACTATTTCGGTCGCTAAAAGTCCAATCCCGTCGCTAAAAGTGTCACATCTGGTCGCTAAAGGTGCACACCAGGACTATTTACACCAACAGTTTTATTTCACTAAAAAGGCTCTAACTCCATCATACGAACTCGGAATTCGACGATTCTTATTCCTATGAGTCACAAATAAAACTACGAACCCATTCGATCAATCAAAACTCAATTCAGAGCTCATTTGCTCAATTTGGTATCAATTTCGCTCGTTAAACAATTAACTCATATTTCGCGCTTAAAACTCCATCGCGACTTGATAAAATTAGATCAAACTTTCCAGATCACTCCTATAATTCATTATCAAAATGTCGAAAGTCTCAAAATCGAATTTCGATCTCTAAAACTAAAAATGGACTTTTGGATCATTACATGCTTATGTTGAAAACATCAAACTCTTCCTCGAGAGCCTATAGTGTATCAATCATAACTTCTTGTACTCAACTCCAACTGCCAAACGGTTTAAAGTTCTACAAACTAGATACAAAGTACTACAACTTTCATGTTTTTCTCATCGCCCAACTCCTTATAGATTGCGAGATATAAGCTCCCAAAGTCAGCCCTGTGCAGCAGAAATTTCTGGCGATGCACACTGCTGTAGCAAAAATCTGCAGTAGCAGCTTCAGTCAATCGATCATAACATTTTGTATAAATGTCTGAATGATAAATGGTTTATCATTCTGGAAACTAGAATCAAAGGGCTATCCCTTTTATGTTTTGAAAATGTTCAGATTCCTTATAGATTTCGAGATATAAGCTTCCAAAGTCAGCTCTACGATTGCACCGGTTGCTGTCCAAAAACAGCTTCTGCAGCAGAAAAATTCCAGCAGCTCCTTTTTGTCCGAAATTCATTCCGTTAACCTTTCGAAATCCACCCGAGGTCCCTCGGTACCTTAATCAAATATACCAACATGTCCCAAAATACAATATGAACTTAGTTGAGGCTTCAAACCATGCCAAACAACGCCGAAATTACGAATCGCGCATCGAATCGAATTATGAGTTTTCAAATCTTCCAACTTCTATATTTTACGCCGAAACATATCAAATCAATTCCGATTGACCTCAAATTTTGCACACAAGTCATAAATGACATAATGGATTTATAAAAAATTTTAGAATCGGATTCCGACCCCGATATCAAAAAGTCAACCCCTCGGTCAAACTTCCCAAAAATTCAACTTTCGGCATTTCAAGCCTAATTCTACTACGGACTTCCAAATAAAATTCCGATCACGCTCCTAAGTCTAAAATCACCATACGGAGCTGTTGGAATCATCAAAATTCTATTCTGGGGTCGTTTGCACATAATTTGACATCCAGTCACTATTTGAACTTAAACTTTTAATTTTTCATCAAAATTCCATATCTCTGGCTAGGGACCTCGGAATTTAATTTCGGGCATACACCTAAGTCCCAAATCACGATACAGACCTACCAAAATTGTCAAAACACTGATCCGAGTCTGTTTGTTCAAAATGTTGACCAAAGTCAACTCAGTTGAGTTTTAAAGCTCTAATTCACAATTTAATCCATTTTTCACCTGAAAACTTTTTCGAAATTTTTTTTACGGACTGCACACTCAAGTCGAGTAATGGTAAATAGTTCTTAGATCACATAATTAATCATTAAATTTAAAGATAATATTTTGGGTCATCACATTCTCCACCTCTAAAACAAACGTTCGTCCTTGAACGGAGTTAGAAAAAGTACCTGAGCTGGTGAATAAGTGTGGATAACAGCTGCGTAAATCATTCTCGACCTCCCAAGTCGCCTCCTCGACCGGATGACCCCTCCACTGAACCTTTACAGAAGCAATGTTCTTTGACCTCAGCTTTCGAACCTGCCTATCTAAAATAGCCACTGGTTCCTCAACATAAGATAGATCCTTGTCCAACTGAACCGAACTGAAGTCTAACACATGAGACGGATCGCCGTGATATTTCCGAAGCATAGAAACATGGAATACCGGATGACCGGCAAGGAGACTAGGTGGTAGTGCAAGTTTGTAAGCCACCTCTCCAACTCTCTCAAGAATCTCAAAAGGCCCAATATACCTAGGGCTCAAATTGCCCTTCTTTCTGAACCTCATCACACCCTTCATAGGCGAAACCCGGAGCAATACCCGCTCACCAACCATGAATGCAACATCACGAACCTTCTGATCCGCATAACTCTTCTGTCTAGATTGGGCTGTACGAAGTCGATCCTGAATCAACTTAACCTTTTCCAAGGCATCCTGAACCAAGTCTGTACCCAAAAGTCTAGCCTCGCCTGGTTCGAACCAACCCACTGGAGACCGGCACCGCCTACCATACAAGGCCTCATACGGAGCCATCTGGATGCTTGACTAGTAATTGTTGTTGTAAGCAAACTCCACAAGTGGTAAGAACTGATCCCAAGCACCTATCACACACGCACGAAGCATATCCTCTAGTATTTGAATAGTGCGTTCGGACTGCCCGTCCGTCTGAGGGTGAAATGTTGTACTCAACTCCACACGAGTACCTAACCCTCTATGTAAAGCCCTCCAAAACCGTGAGGTAAACTGTGTATCCCGGTCAGAGATGATGGATATCGGTACACCGTGAAGTCTGACAATCTCGCGAATATATACCTGAGCCAGCTGCTCTGAAGAGTAAGTAGTAATCACAGGAATAAAATGAGCTGACTTAGTCAATCTATCCATAATCACCCAAACTGCATTGAACTTCCTCCGAGTCTGTAGGAGCCCAACAACGAAATTCGTAGTGATCTGCTCCTATTTCCATTCTGGAATTTCCAACTTCTGAAGCAATCCACCCGGTCGTTGATGCTCATATTTCACCTGCTGACAATATAGGCACCGAGCTACATATTTCATTATGTCTTTCTTCATCCGCCTCCACCAATAGTGTTGTCTCAAGTCTTGCTACATCTTCGCAGCAACCGAATGTATGGAGTACTGCAAACTGTGAGCCTCCCGGAGAATCAATTCACGAAAACCATTTATATTTGGCACACATAGCCTGCCCTACATCCGTAATACATCTTCATCTCCAATAGGGACTTCCTTGGTATTGCCGTGCTGAACTGTGTCCTTAAGGACAAGTAGATGGGGGTCATCATACTGATATTCCCTGATACGATCATAAAGAGAAGACTGAGAAACCACACAAGCCAAAACTTAACTCGGCTCAAAAACATCTAAACTGAAAAACTGGTTGGCCAAGGCCTGAACATCCAAGGCCAAAGGCCTCTCTGCTACCGGTAAATATACTAAGCTGCCTAAACTCTCCGCCTTATGACTCAAGGCATCGGCCACCACATTGGCCTTCCCAGGATGATAGAGAATGGTGATATTATAATCCTTAAGCAACTCCAACCACCTCTGCTGCCGCAAATTAAGATCATTATGTTTAAATAGATGTTATAGACTTCGGTGATCGGTGTAGACCTCACAATGGACACCGTACAAATAATGCCGCCAAATTTTTAAGGCATGAACAATAGTTGCTAACTCCACGTCATGTACGTGATAATTCTTCTCATACACTTTTAACTGTCTGGACGCGTAGGCAATCACCCTACCATCTTGCATCAACATCGCGTCGAGACCAATACGCGTCGCGTCACAATACACAGTATAAGACCTTGAATATGTAACTAATACCAACGCTGTGTCGGAGTCAAAGTGATCTTGAGCTTCTGAAAGCTTAACTCACACTCGTCTGACCCTGTAAATGAGGCACCCTCTTGGATCAATTTGGTCTTAATAGTTGTTAATAATCAATTACAGAATCGTCATTTAACCTCATGTTAACAAAAATCTCGTTGCAAACCTTCACAATACTGATAACTAGATGCGAGGCATGAAGACTTCATAATTATTTACTCAAATTAACGAGTCACATTTAACGCCACCTAGGCGGGTACCTATCTCGTAGGTTAAAAATTAATAATTACAACACGAATTTGACAACTATGCCCAAAGAATTTCATATAAGAATTTTCAAATAAGTCTAACATGCATGACTCCCTATTAGTACTATAGTACAAATTTAATTTCACAAGGGAGAACTTAAACACAAGAATTTTTCTCACAAGGATCTCGTCCTTATACAACTTCCACCGCAGCTCGTAGCTTGGTTTAAACATATCAATTTACATAAAAATGTGAGGATCTTGTCCTCAGTTCTGAATCACAAGTAATATGCACATCGTGCCAATTGAAAATTTCCATTTTCTCCTTTTAAATAATTTCAGTTACACCAAATCACAACACATAATGAACCCCACACCGGTAGGGCATATAATTCATAATTTACAATTAATTATTCGGAATTTACATAAAATTTACCGAAATGAGTAACAGAAAGCCACATTTAGCCTCGCAGCTCTTATTAGTGACCAACACGAAATGATAGGCGTAGTTATCTCTATAAAATCTCCCAACAGGGGTAAACACATAAGTAGATTATAGAATTATGAAGCTCACTCATAAGTGGAGCACAATAGGAAGACTCGTTTCGATATTGAGAACCGAATCAACTTAAGAAAATTATTCCTTTATATCAAATCGAGGTCGTACCTGTAACGACACCATCTGATGTAGCGACCTCCGCCATACCGTAAAACAAATATATCAACGGCTGGGTCTCCACCTCTAGGACGCCTTTTACTCATATGACCTTCACCCCTAACTGGTCGTGTGGGTGGTGTAGTAACTGCAATGGGGCACGTAGCCTGAGTGCTTTGATGAAATAAGTCTCTCCCAAGTTTTTGACAATTTTTCTCATGATGTGCCTAGTATCACCGTATTCATAACAACTCCTTTGCGGGTTAGGCTGCTCATATTGAGTCTGTGCCAGATAACTGGAATAACCATTGTAGGAACTCATGTCGGTGGTGCATTAAAAGAACTTACTGGAGCACCCCGAGTAATCCGTGTGCATACTGGGCTGGACGACTGCCTGAGCCAAGTGGGCGGTGTTGCATTGGCTGGTCTGCTCTCCTCATAGGCTTACCACGAACACTGGTGGAGAATTATCTCTCCCAAGGCAAATTTCTTCTTTTGTTATGCTGACTCAACACTGTTGAGCTGACCCATTTCTTAACATACTCTTTAATTCTTTTTTGGGGTAACCCTTACCCCTATTTATACACAACGATCACAAAAGTAGAGCTCCATACAGACAAATCTTGGCACGAACCACATAGTCCAGAATCTCGTCAACAACTATACTTACTCTGAAGCACTCCAAAATCCGCAACAGTGACGTCCACGCTGAGTAGACCTTCTACAAATTTAGAGTTGTTTCTATAACTCCTTTGCTATTTAAGTATAGGATTATTAAGGAGGCGGACATACCGCAAGTCCCAACCTTATCCTCTACAAAATCTCAGGTCTTAAACATGTGTAAATTTTAGGGAACCTTTCAATACCACATATATACATTTCAGGCCAAAACTGATATAATACATGACCCCGCAATCCACCCATTGGTAGTGGACTCTCCCTACTCAGCGCGAAGTCATAGGTCACAACGTACGATAATCCACAATAATATAATTCAACCAGATGCCAATGTCCGTTGCACCCCGCACATGATTCACTAGGTGATCTCTCAATACGCCCACATCTTCAGTCGGAACCACACGTTAAGGAAATGTTTGAGCATCTCTGGCTCCCTGGTAGTCCATCTGTGGCATCACGAACCGTCGACACACAACTGATATTGAGTGCGCAATGTCATACACGAGTAGATACAAAGGAATATGAGATATGTGTTTCACGCTAAATCAATGCCGCACGATAATGAATCAAGGAAGTGAATATTTTTCTAACAGTTCCATAGCCTCCCGAAGATAAGTAGAGACATTTCCGTACCGATCCGCAAGACTCTACTAAACCTGCTTGTGACTCATAATACCTATGAACCTAGTGCTCTGATACCAACTTGCCACGATCCCAAATTCCCTCTGTAGGATGTCGTGATGGCACCTAGTCTCTAAGACTAGGTAAGCCTATCAATGCGGAATAATAATAAATATCTGAAATAAATAAATTATAATTCAAACAATTTCAACTCCCAAAACCCGGTAGAAATAAGTCACAAGCTTATAAGAATTTATTCTCAATGTCTCTATATGTCAAGGTCTAGATAAAATATAAGGAAGCAACATAAAATGATAGAAGGGGACTCCGGAGTCTGCGGACGCTGACAGATATACCTCAAAGTCTCCATGCGTAGGTAACTCAATGACGTCTAGGCTGGTAAAATGTACCTGGATATGCACAAAAAGATGTGCAGAAGCGTAGTATGAGTACACCACAGCGGTACTCAGTAAGTGCCAAGCCTAACCTCGGTAGAGTAGTGACGAGGTCAGGTGAGACCCTACTGGAATATAATAATGGCATGGTAAAATGTTTATCAATGTAGTAAAATAAAATGACATTGAAAATGAATCAAATAGTATGTCACATTTAATGACACCAAATAATTGCAAATAATATCTCGTGAAAATCAAAATAGAATTTCCTTCAACTTTATGAAAATCACAATAATAATCAAAGGCAACTACGGCCATAAATCAATATCAACAAGGGCACTCCTGAGGTACCGCCTCGTAGTCCCAAATCATAAATAAATTCACAATATCTCATTTCCTTATATCACCGCGGGAGCCTTCACAATTTATTTAAAGAAAATATTTTTTCCGAAATAGCATCCCGCGTTTTAGCCACCCTTATTACACCGCATGACTTCTAGTAGTTCCCCTACTAGCCACGCGTATCAAGTCACCCTTATCTCACCACATGCGTTTCAATACCCAGGCCTTATACCACCGCATGCGTATCAATATCACAATATATCACAATTTGTACCTCAAGTGCTCAAATAATTTAACTTGCCAAAATAATTCAACAACAATATTTTTTCACAATAAAGAGCTCACGGCTCATGCCAAAATAAATCATCAATAATAGTTTGCCACAATAAAGAGCTCACGGCTCATGCCAAAATAAATCATCAATAATAGTTTGCCACAATAAAGAGCTCACGGCTCATGCCAAAATAAATCATCAATAATAGTTTTCCACAATAAAGAGCTCACAGCTCATGTCAAAATAATTCATCAATAATATTCTTCCACAATAAAGAGCTCACGGCTCCCTCACAATGAGTATAAAAATATTCAGGAGTAAATAATTTAGGAAAATAATATTTCAAAATCTTTACTACGTTGCTTCAATATCAAGTTTAAAAATGTCAAATACTTCATATTAATAATATTTAATTTAAAGAAAATCAACCTTCAAATAATGCACAGAATAAAAGAAACCAAGTTTCAACTAAACAGGTAAAACAATTAGTAAGAAAAGATCAAACAAATTTGAAGTATATATCTCACATCAATGATGAAGAATATAACAAGATAAAATAATTTAATAAATGCGCAACAGTGATCTACACAATTTAAAAATATAATCTTTCGCAATTTAACCCGTGTACACACTCGTCACCTCGTGCACACGACTTTCAACATATTTTAATAATCACATCAATACCAATCCTAGGGGAAATTTCTCCCACACAAGGTTAGACAAGTCACTTACCTCGACTTGCTCCAATTTAACCAAGTAATATGCTTTTTCCTCGAATTTCCAACTCCGATCGACTCGTATCTAGTCATAACTAATTCGATACAGTCAACAAAAATTATAGTAATCACTTTCATAAGAAAATATTATATTTTTATTAAAATCCGAAATTAGCTCAAAATTTGCCCGTGGGACCCATATCTCAGAATCCGGCGAAACTTATAAAATCCGATAACCCATTCAATTACGAGTCCACCCATACCAATTTTACCAAAATCCGATAACAACTCGACCTCCAAATCTTAAATTTTTGTTTTTGGAAGATTTTGCAAAAATCTTGATTTCTTCCATTTAAATCCGAAATAAATGATGAATATGACCATGGATTTATGAAATATGTTGAGGTTTTATTTTAAGATGTAATATTCTTAAAATGAGGGTGAATGGGAAATGGAGGGAAAATAAAATTTTGAGTAAAATTTTAAGTTTCCCACTCTTAACAATGAGACATTGTCCCATATTGGAAGTGGAAGACATTTTTGGTGGGTATATATATAATTGCTCTTCTTGTAGCTCTTAAAGAGTTAAGAAGAAAGCAAGCCTCGCGCCGTCGTCGTCGTCGCTCGCTCGGCTCGGCTCGGCTTCGGCTACGGCTACGGCTTCGGATTCGGATTCGGATTCGGATTCGGATTCGGATTTGGTCAAATGATCGATTAATTTTTTGGACCAAATTTATTTGTTAATAGTAAATATTAACGTAAGATTATCCGTATTTATAAACGGATATTTTCCAATCCGTGTATTGATAATTTGGCAGCCGGATAATGGTCTTCCCACCATGAAGTGCTTGCTCCACAAACATGAAGTGCTTGCTCCACAAACATGTAATGCTTGCTCCACCATGAAGGGTGGACGTTTGGTCTTGCACTCCTTCTTGGCTGCTATATATATGAGCAGCAAATGTTGAAGAAAGATACCAAAAACTCAACATACAATTCGCTCAACAAATTGGCTATACATTGCATTCCTTCCTCTCAGAACTTCCATACGTTTTTCTGAGTATATACTCCTTCGTTCTGCATTGTTTTTTAACTTCAAACAAAGCAACTGTAAGTGTGATTTCTACCGAACTTTGTGTTCGCCGAAACACTGGGGTTTGAAGTACCGCTACACCAGTGTGTTATTCGTTCTATCCTGGGAGGAAATAATCCATTACCTTGGGTACTAGGAGGGGATTAAATTCCTTAAGAAAACACTGTGAATTCAGTGGGCTCGAATTTATTATTATTGTTTCATTACGTTAACTTATATTTTGCAGAATTAATATTTACAAATACAGGAATATTGACGGGAATAACAATCTTAAGGAATTTAATATTTATTTCTGTACTTGTGTTATTCTTATTATTCTGCAAACTAAAACCTTTGTGGTTTGTGTACTCCCGTTTTGGAGAGTTAAGCCTTCGTGGCGTTTTGTTGGATATTAAAATCTACGTGATTTTTACTCTAGTTTGAAAACGTGTATTAAACGTTTGTTTGTGTCATTCTTTTACAGAAAAGATGATGACTGAAAACGAAAACCAAGCTGTTCCGATGGCGACTGCCAACGCAACGACAAGCCGAACACCGGCGTTGGCACCGGCAGAAAAACCCGGAAAATTTTCCGGGATTGATTTCAAACGCTGGCAGCAGAAGATGTTCTTCTACTTAACTACGTTATGTCTACAGAAGTTCATCAAGGAAGATGTTCCTGATCTGCCGGATAAAACTCCAGATAATGAACGCTTTCTCGTGATTGAAGCGTGAAAGCATTCTGATTTTTTATGCAAGAATTATATTCTTAGCGGACTGGATGATAATCTGTATAATGTATACAGTAGCATGGAGACATCCAAAGAATTGTGGAATGCGCTTGAAAAGAAATATAAGACTGAAGATGCCGGGATGAAGAAATTCGTTGCCGCAAAATTTCTGGACTACAAAATGATAGATAGCAAGTCTGTTATTACTCAAGTCCAGGAATTGCAAGTGATTATTCATGATCTACTTGCTGAAGGTCTTGTAATCAACGAAGCATTCCAAGTAGCAGCAATGATTGAGAAGTTGCCTCCGTTGTGGAAGGACTTCAAAAATTATTTGAAACACAAACGAAAGGAAATGTCCCTTGAAGATCTCATTGTTCGGTTGAGAATCGAAGAGGACAATAAAGCTGCTGAAAGGAGAGGCCGTGGAAATTCAACAATAATGGGAGCAAATATTGTTGAAGCTAACAAAAAGAGGAAGAAGGCTTCTGGTCCGAAATACAACCCAAGCAAGAAGCGGTTCAGTGGAAACTGCTACAACTGTGGGAAAACCGGACACAAATCTACGGAGTGTCGTGCTCCGAAGAAAGACAAGAAAAGGGGTCAAGCAAACATGGTAGTAAACCATGATGATGTTGATAACTTGTGTGCCATGCTCTCTGAATGTAACTTGGTGGGAAATCCTAAACTGTGGTGGTTTGATTCAGGAGCCACTCGCCATGTTTGTGCAGTTAGAGAGGCTTTTGCTACCTATGCTCTTGCTGAACCCGGAGAGACAGTTTATATGGGAAATGCTTCAACAGCAAAAGTTGAAGGATATGGGAAGGTATTTCTAAAAATGACTTCTGGCAAGGTCATGACTTTGAACAATGTCCTTCATGTTCCCGAAATGAGAAAGAATTTAGTCTCTACTGGACTTCTTGTTAAGCACGGTTTTAAGTGCGTCTTTGTATCCAACAAGGTTGTAATTAGTAAGAATGAAATATTTGTGGGAAAAGGTTACCTCACCGAGGGCCTTTTCAACCTAAATGTAATGGTTGTTGAAAATAATAATAATATTTCAGCTTCTTCTTACTTACTTGAGTCAAATGATTTATGGCATGTACGTTTGGGTCATGTCAATTATAAAACCTTACGGAAAATGATTAACTTGGAAGTACTGCCCAAGTTTGAATGCGAAAAATCAAAATGTCAAACATGTGTGGAATCTAAGTATGTTAAACATCCTTATAAGTCAGTTGAAAGGAATTCAAATCCTTTAGACTTAATTCACACAGATATTTGTGACATGAAGTCAATACCATCTCGCGGTGGAAAGAAGTATTTCATAACTTTTATTGACGATGGTACTCGATATTGCTATGTTTACTTACTGAATAGTAAAGATGAAGCAATAGACGCATTCAGGCAATACAAAAATGAAGTTGAAACGCAACTTAACAAGAAAGTAAAAATGATAAGAAGTGATAGGGGTGGTGAATATGAATCTCCTTTTGAAGAAATATGTTTAGAATATGGAATTATTCATCAAACAACAGCCCCTTACACGCCCCAATCTAATGGGATTGCGGAAAGAAAGAATCGCACATTAAAGGAGATGATGAATGCGTTGTTGATAAGTTCTGGTTTGCCACAGAACTTGTGGGGGGAAGCCATTCTTACGGCTAATCGAATATTAAATCGAGTGCCCCATAGCAAAACACAATCCATTCCTTATGAACAATGGAAAGGAAGGAAGCCCAACTTGAATTATTTTAAAGTGTGGGGGTGTTTGGCAAAAGTGCAAGTTCCTAAACCCAAAAGGGTAAAGATAGGACCGAAAACCGTTGATTGTGTTTTCATAGGATATGCGACAAATAGTAAAGCATATCGATTTCTGGTTCATAAATCAGAAAATCCCGACATTCATAATAATACGGTTATAGAATCAGATAATGCTGAGTTTTTTGAAAATATATATCCGTATAAAAAGGAATGTGAGTCGTTTGGTGAAGGATCTAAACGACCTCGGGAAGAAACAAAAGAAAGTACATATAATCAGGAGAATCCAAGACGTAGTAAACGTCAAAGAACGTCTACTTCATTTGGACCAGATTTTGTGACTTTCTTATTGGAGAATGAGCCTCAAACATTTAAAGAAGCTATGACTTCTTCGGAATCATTGTTTTGGAAAGAGGCAGTCAATAGTGAAATAGAATCCATATTGAACAACCATACATGGGAATTGGTTGATCTTCCTCCTGGAAATAAACCTTTGGGTTCTAAATGGATTTTTAAGAGAAAAATCAAAGATGATGGCACTATTGATAAATTCAAGGCAAGGCTCGTAGTCAAAGGGTATAGACAACGAGAAGGTCTAGACTACTTTGATACATACTCTCCAGTTACAAGAATTACGTCCATACGGATGTTAGTAGCATTAGCTGCAGTGTATGGTCTTGAAATTCATCAAATGGATGTTAAGACGGCCTTCTTAAATGGAGAGTTGGAGGAAGAAATTTACATGGAACAACCTGAAGGGTTTGTGGTTCCAGGTAAAGAAAAGAAGGTATGTAGACTTGTTAAGTCTCTTTACGGACTAAAACAAGCACCCAAACAATGGCATGCGAAATTTGACCAAACAATGTTGTCAAATGGTTTTAAGATAAATGAATGTGATAAATGCGTGTACATTAAAAATGTTCCAAATCACATAGTCATTGTTTGCCTATATGTGGATGATATGTTGATAATGAGTAATGACATTGCCAACATAAATGCTACTAAGCGTATGCTCAATAGCAAGTTTGATATGAAAGACTTGGGAGTTGCTGATTTAATTCTGGGAATTAAGATCAATAAGACTCCTCAAGGTCTGGCATTGTCACAATCTCATTATATTAAGACAGTACTTGAAAAATTCAAGCACTTGGGCTTTAAAGTTGCAAAGACTCCAATTGACGTGAATCTTGCATTAGCAAAGAACAAAGGCCAAAGCATATCACAATTGGATTATGCTCGTGTATTGGGATGCTTAATGTATATCATGAATTGTACACGACCAGACATAGCTTGTGCTATAAGTAAACTGAGTCGATATACGAGCAATCCAGGCCAATCTCATTGGATGGCAATGAAACGAGTTTTGGGATATTTAGAACATACCCAGAACTTTGAATTGCACTACAGTAATTTCCCTGCGGTGATTGAGGGATACTGTGATGCAAATTGGATCACCGGTTCAACTGATTCTAAGTCCACGAGTGGATATGTATTCACTATTGGTGGAGGAGCGGTATCTTGGAAGTCGTCCAAACAAACATGTATTGCCCGCTCTACAATGGAGGCTGAATTCATAGCCTTAGATAAAGCCGGTGAAGAAGCTGAATGGCTCCGGAATTTCTTGGAAGACATTCCATTTTGGCCCAAACCGTTGGCACCAATATGCATACATTGTGATAGTCAAGCGGCAATTGGAAGGGCTGGGAGCGTCATGTATAACGGTAAATCTCGTCATATACGACGAAGACATAAAACCGTTAGGCAATTACTCTCTAGAGGAATTATCACAATTGACTATGTAAAGTCAAGTGATAATGTGTCGGATCCACTTACAAAAGGCCTAACTAGAGAGGTAGTTGAGAAATCATCAAGGGGAATGGGGCTATGGCCGAGAACAAGTCATTGTGGTGGTAACTCTACCTAGAAGACTGGAGATCCCAAGATCTAGGTTCAAAGAGATCAAACAAAGTCATTAATGACGGTTCAACATTGTCAAATAAAATTTTAGTCCATTCTCGTGATGAGACAATGTTCAGTACCAAGGATAAAGCATTAAGGCTTTTTAATGATTTCTAAATTTGATACGGGGTATATCAAATAGTGTATCTACAGGATGACACGTTTAGGAATCACCTATTTAAGTGTGAAGTGTGAGCCGCTTCAAGGAGAACTTTGTAAGGCCAGTTCTCTACGCACTTATGAAACCAGGCGGTGTTCATGGCTGAAACGAACACAACAATGAGAACCAAAGACGGTTAAGGGTTGATTGTGTGACTTATGGTTGTCTAGGTATACACCAAAGATCGACGGTTCAAAGATATCAAATCTACCGATTGACCGAGTATATCCGACATAAGTTTACTACGGAAAGTTCAAAGGGAAACCTACTTATCCAGATGCGATTAATCCTTGCTTGTAAATCACACAGTTTTTCATGCATACTTCCGTGATATAGCCATTCCCCATTCATGTGGGGGATTGTTGAGGTTTTATTTTAAGATGTAATATTCTTAAAATGAGGGTGAATGGGAAATGGAGGGAAAATAAAATTTTGAGTAAAATTTTAAGTTTCCCCCTCTTAACAATGAGACATTGTCCCATATTGGAAGTGGAAGACATTTTTGGTGGGTATATATATAATTGCTCTTCTTGTAGCTCTTAAAGAGTTAAGAAGAAAGCAAGCCTCGCGCCGTCGTCGTCGTCGCTCGCTCGGCTCGGCTTCGGCTACGGCTACGGCTTCGGCTTCGGCTTCGGCTTCGGATTCGGATTCGGATTCGGATTTGGATTTGGATTTGGATTTGGTCAAATGATCGATTGATTGATTAATTTTTTGGACCAAATTTATTTGTTAATAGTAAATATTAACGTAAGATTATCCGTATTTGTAAACGGATATTTTCCAATCCGTGTATTGATAATTTGGCAGCCGGATAATGGTCTTCCCACCATGAAGTGCTTGCTCCACAAACATGAAGTGCTTGCTCCACAAACATGTAATGCTTGCTCCACCATGAAGGGTGGACGTTTGGTCTTGCACTCCTTCTTGGCTGCTATATATATGAGCAGCAAATGTTGAAGAAAGATACCAAAAACTCAACATACAATTCGCTCAACAAATTGGCTATACATTGCATTCCTTCCTCTCAGAACTTCCATACGTTTTTCTGAGTATATACTCCTTCGTTCTGCATTGTTTTTTAACTTCAAACAAAGCAACTGTAAGTGTGATTTGCTACCGAACTTTGTGTTCGCCGAAACACTGGGGTTTGAAGTACCGCTACACCAGTGTGTTATTCGTTCTATCCTGGGAGGAAATAATCCATTACCTTGGGTACTAGGAGGGGATTAAATTCCTTAAGGAAACACTGTGAATTCAGTGGGCTCGAATTTATTATTATTGTTTCATTACGTTAACTTATATTTTGCAGAATTAATATTTACAAATACAGGAATATTGACGGGAATAACAATCTTAAGGAATTTAATATTTATTTCTGTACTTGTGTTATTCTTATTATTCTGCAAACTAAAACCTTTGTGGTTTGTGTACTCCAAAACGAAATGAAGGAAATGACCATTTTTGGTCCTTAAGTTTCTGCCCCAAAAACACTATTCCGATCGCTAAAAGTCCAATCCCATCGCTAAAAGTGTCACATCTGGTCGCTAAAGGTGCACACCAGGACTATTTACACCAGCAGTTTTATTTCACTAAAAAGGCTCTAACTCCATCATACGAACTCGGAATTCGACGATTCTTGTTCCTATGAGTCACAAATAAAACTACGAACCCATCGTTCAATCGAAACTCAATTCGGATCTCATTTGCTCAATTTGATACCAATTTTGCTCGTTAAACAATTAACTCATATTTCGCGCTTAAAACTCAATCGCGACTTGATGAAATTAGACCAAACTTTCCAGATCACTCCTATAATTCATTATCAAAATGTCGAAAGTCTCGAAATCGAATTTCGAACTCTAGAACTAAAAATGGACTTTTGGATCATTACATGCTTATGTTGAAAACATCAAACTCTTCCTCGACAGCCTATAGTGTATCAATCATAACTTCTTGTACTCAACTCCAACTGCCAAACGGTTTAAAGTTCTGCAAACTAGATACAAAGTACTACAACTTTTATGTTTTGCTCATCGCCCATCTCTTTATAGATTGCGAGATATAAGCTCCCAAAGTCAGCCCTATGCAGCAGAAATTTCTGGCGATGCACACTGCTGTAACAAAAATCTGCAGTAGCAGCTTTAGTCAATCGATCATAACATTTTGTATAAATGTCTGAATGATAAATGGTTTATCATTCTGGAAACTAGAATCAAAGGGCTACAAATCATGTTTTGAAAATGTTCAGATTCCTTATAGATTTCGAGATATAAGCTTCCAAAGTCAGCTCTGCGATTGCACCGGTTGCTGTCCAAAAACAGCTTCTGCAGCAGAAAAATTCCAGCAGCTCCTTTTTGTCCGAAATTCATTCCGTTAACCTTCCGAAATCCACCCGAGGCCCTCGGTATCTTAACCAAATATACCAACATGTCCCAAAATACAATATGAACTTAGTTGAGGCTTCAAACCATGCCAAACAACGCCGAAATTACGAATCGCGCATCGAATCGAATTATGAGTTTTCAAATCTTTCAACTTCTATATTTTACGCCGAAACATATCAAATCAATTCCGATTGACCTTAAATTTTACACACAAGTCATAAATAACATAATGGATTTATAAAAAATTTCAGAATCGAATTTTGACCCCGATATCAAAAAGTCAACCCCCCGGTCAAACTTCCCAAAAATTCAACTTTCGGCATTTCAAGCCTAATTCTACTACGGACTTCCAAATAAAATTTCGATCACGCTCTTAAGTCCAAAATCACCATACGGAGCTGTTGGAATCATCAAAATTCTATTCCGGGGTCGTTTGCACCTAATTTGACATCCGGTCACTATTTGAACTTAAACTTTTAATTTTTCATCAAAATTCTATATCTCTGGCTAGGGACCTCGGAATTTGATTCTGGGCATACACCTAAGTCCCAAATCACGATATAGACCTACCAAAACTGTTAAAACACTGATCCGAGTCTGTTTGCTCAAAATATTGAGCAAAGTCAACTCAATTGAGTTTTAAAGCTCTAATTCATATTTTAATCCATTTTTCACCTGAAAACTTTTCCGAAATTTTTTTTACGAACTGCACACTCAAGTCGAGTAATGGTAAATAGTGCTTAGATCACATAATTAATTATTAAATTTAAAGATAACATTTTGGGTCATCACGGTTAGTGACCCGTCAAGTTTTCATATTCTTATGAGATCGTTCTGAACGCCTTAGTTGTACCATTATGTATCGGGTCGTACGACCTTGATAGTATTATGAGATGCATCTTTGGTTTGCGTCGGTCGACCCTCGATAGTGTACACAATTATGGATAGGGCTGAACGACCTCAGCAGGGATCGGACCGTACGCCACGGCAGGAACTCGTGCCATTAGTCTTAAAAGATCGGGCCGCTCACCTTGGTAGAATCATGTATAATATTTGATATGAAGTCAGTGTACCTGTGAGTTTTCCTGACTTGAGATGTGACTATCTATTTGGTGTTGACTATTATTTATTTTATTCTAATAAGTACCTAGTATTTGTGGACTTTGTATTTACCATCCAATTGGGATCGTGTTATGTATCTATATCTGCTCTCACTGTTTTACTTGCTATGCTTCATCCATGCCTATTTTTAGTATACATGATTTATAGGACCACTAGTAAGTGTAGATGTCGACCCCTCGTCACTACTTCTCCGAGGTTAGGCTAGATACTTACTGGGTACGCGTTGATTCACGTACTCATGCAACACTTATGCACTGATTGTGCAGGTATTCTTGGATGGTCATTTGGCATATGAGCGCAACTGTTGAGAGGACTTTACGGTGAGCTGCATTCCATGTTATGATACGCAGTACACAAAGTCTCCATCATGTTCATTTATGTTCTCATATCTATTTTTTGATATTCCAGACATATATTGTATTAGTATTGTACTTCCTACTATATGCACATGTACTTGTGACACCGGGTTTTGAAAGTTTCTAGTTGATATTATGGTTTCGCTTAATTTTGTCACCACTCCCTTTTCATGTTTAATTAATATTTTGTATCGCCATGATTTTCTCCGTATTGATTTTCTTTAATTAATAAAACTCATGCTTTAAAAGTAATAAAATGATTAATTAAGTTGATAGTTCACCGTTGACTTGTCTAAAGCCGATGTTGGCTGCCATCATGACCTATATTGTGAATTGGATCGTGACAGCTTGGTATCAAAGTGCTAGGTTCACTTAGGTCTCACGAGTCATGAGCAAGTCTAGTAGAGTCTTGCGGATTGGTACGGAGGCGTATGTACTTATCTTCGAGATGTTACTAGGCCGTTAGGAGAACTTCCCTTCTTGATTCCTCGTCATGCGATTTGATTTCATCGAAGTTTATGTCTTCATTTTCTTCCTACTCATCCTTATACAATGTTGAGCGCTTGTTGTCAATTAATAATCAAAGAGTTGTAGTGGTGCTGCAGTTGTGGCATCAAAAAGGGACTCTTGAGCAGAAATTGAGGAATAGAATCGATATAAAAAAGATTTTGATACAATCACCGCTGACCCAGATGGAAACTCCATCAATGGAGAAAAAATAATGCGTACAAAATCTGGTGAAGAGGATAGAGACATAAGAAAAATTTCTCCATGAACTGAAGTTAAAGACTTGCATAAGTGGTGGAGCCTACTTATAGGAAGGGATGTCATCGCGAAAAAAGGTAGGTAAAAAAAATTTATATATATGTATATTATGTATTGACTTTCCTTAATTTTTTGGTATGTTTACTTTCATATATTTTGACACCTTATATATTTTGATACCCCTTAATAAAACTTTTGGCTAGCCAAGCTCGTATGTTGTTTGTTACCGGTTAAAAATTTTGATGGCCCTTCGATTGCACCCGCTAGCAATTCTCTATAACATAACTGTCCTAATTTTCAAATAATTATTTCCTTATTCTGCTGTTATGTTAAATATCTCACCAATGGCTTTTTCACTTTTAGTCCGCGTCAGAAACTATTTACATTCGTAAGCCGAAAAAATATATAAAATTTATATAATTTTTGTATATAACATATAGAATGTATAGATATACAAAACAATATATATTTTCTCGACTATTATTTTGAGAGAGGCTATACAATGTCATTTTCCCAAAAGTTTCCTGCAAGGTAGTCGTCTTCAAGCAAAACAAAATTTTTAAAAAAAAAAAAAGTGAAAGAAAAAATTGAATTAATTTTTTTTTGAATAGTGAACGCGCTGTGAAAAAAAATCGAAATCTTTATGTCTAAACCTTTTTTTTAACCGATTAAATCATAAGCCGCATCCTCAACTTCTGGACGAGTATGAGAGTTTGGTTCGACTGAGACGGATGACATACATTTTACCATGTCAGCTAAATGTGTATAATTGGTATACCTTTAAAGGAGTTTAGGTATTCAATAGGTACTTACCCAAGTTCAAGTGTCTAAGCGAAAATGTCAGACAAGTTTAACAGGCTGTGTATGTACAAGGCTGGTTCCGAGGCCTAAGCCACTAAGGGAATGGCTTTAGGCCCCCAAATTAGTGAGGCCTCGTTTTTTTAATAGTGAATTTTATATTTAATTTTTAAAAAAGTTATGAATGTTTTAAAAATAAAAATATATGATCTTTATGTAAAAAGTTGTTAAATAGTGATCATTTAGTAATTTATATTTTTTCATCACTATACTTTTTCTTTGTTCTCTAGTCTAATGGAGTATTAAAGTTTATATTTTGTACCCTCTTTTCTTTTTCATATTAAACTGTATATTCTCTCAATAATAACACAAAGAAGATTGAATGGATTAAATTGCACATACTTTTTATTCTTTCTCAAGTTTCTAAGTGTCAGATCAATGAATTATATTTTAATATTAAGTAATTCAACTTCTAGAATCATACTTTATTGTTTCAATATCTATTATCTTTTTTTTTTATTTGACATTTGTTGTTTTTACCTAATATAGTTATTGTTTTTATATTATACATTACTTCAAAATTTAAATTTGTCAACTAGAAAATACAGTATCAATAAAATTACTTAATCACACAATTAAAAAAAAGAAGAGAAAGATGGATTGAAACTAGTGACGGAGCTACATTACCCGATGCGGGTTCTGCCGAACCCAGTAACTTTTATTCATACCTTATGTTTTTCTTAAAAAATCTATTGAATATGTATAAATATATAACTTAGAACCCACCGAACCCATAAACTTCAAATTTTGGCTCCGGCTCTTATTAAAACGTTAATACAACCTCAACATGGAGCTCTTTAAATTAATGTTTCAAAAATAAAAGATTTAATAGATTGATTGTATAGTCAATTGATAAAGAATTATTAGAAAAAATTGATTATAAAAAAATTATTTATCACTTTGCATCTCAAACAAGTTAGGAAAATAGACTTTACATAAAAATATATATGATTCTTAAATGTAAGAAAAGACTTAAAGACTCTAAATAATGTTTGGCATTAGGCCCCCCAATGTATTAAGCCGCCCTTGCATATGTATTTGGCTAAAAGTAATTATATTCAAGAAGTCATGGATAATATGAATATCCATATTATTCGTCGGTTAACCCATTTTTTATCCGTATTAAATATGATTCGGATAGAATATTTTATCCAATTTTTGTATTACTTGTTTTCGACCCCCATATCCAACCCACCCTGCCTGTTTGCCACCCCTATATGTTAGATATTGCAATTGGTTTAGTTTGGGTTGAACTTTTGTTTTTTCTGGCAACCTCCCGTACTATGAATGATTAAACCTCGCAATCTCTTTTAACCTCACAATGGGAAGGATGTTCGATTGAATTACTTCCGTTGAAAATTACACTATGCAAATAAGGTAAAAGTATTTGTTTATACATATAATTGTTGAATCATTGACATAAATTAAGGAACCATCTTATGTAGCAGTAAAGGTTGTTTAAAAAATATTTTAGCTTGCAGGTTCAAATTTCAAATGTGATATGCTTTACCTTTTCCACTTATCAGAATTTCTAACTTCACCACCGTGCGACACCCAGTGTTCGCATACTACATGATGAAGACTTCAAATTAAAGAGTGTAGGGCAGAACAAGTTAGTAACATGCTGAATTTCCTATCGAAATTTCTCTTGATTTGCAAGGACCAGTTTAACTTCTTAAAAAAAAAAAAAAAAGACCATTTCTCGATTTGTGCGTGTCATCCTTACGCAGGAGTCATGCTAATCTTTTTTGTATCGTTCCAATTTTATCGGACGTCCTCGAAGGGACGGACCAGTTTAACTCATTTTGAAGCAATCAAAAACTATCGAAATCTGAACAAAAACAAAAACTAAACTACAATTAATTAATAGACAAGGATAAGATCACAAGTGAAATTAACTTCCCCTTTGGAAAAAAACAAAGGAAAATGAATGCTACATCTTAAGTACTACATATCTCGAAATTCTAAGTTAAGATGACTGAATGGAAAAGAAAGCACGTGCTAAGATTGATTGGGCAGTTGCAACTCAAGTAAACAACGTAACACCTTTAAAACCCTAGTGACTCCCATGAATCTAAGAGTAAGCTTGAGGTATTCCACTATTTTAACCAAGAGTTTATTGAAGGCAAATTTTAAAAGTCAAAACTTTGAAACAGTAGCCTTTCCATCAATCTAAGCACTAAATCAGAAACAAGTCAAACTTCTGATGTAACTAGCCAAGGGATTTTTCTCCATCAATTCATTCACAAGAAAAAATGTAATGAAATGTTAATTCATCATCTTAAAACCAAATATGTTACAATTATATATTTTAGAAATTTCAAGCATTAATGGAAGAATAAGCAAGTTGCATTTCCCTAAAACCCCTCTATATTTTCGGAATTTTTTTACTTTTTTTGGAATTAGTGTTTGGCCATGAAATTTTCAAATTTCGCTTGAAGTTGAATTTCTGAATTTATCGGAAATTTGAAAACTCCAAAAAGCTGTTTTTCAAAATTTTCACTTCAAATCACTCACAAAAAATCAAAAATACCTCCAAATTGTATTCATGTCCAAACACAACTCTAATTTTCAAATACGATTTTCATTTAAAAAAAAATTTCACTTTTTTTGGAATTTCACAATTCCTATGTCCAAACGCCCACGAAGATGTCCCTCTACCACCCCATTTCGTGTTATTTTTCTTCAACTCAATTAGAAGTGTTGTCTAAAAGATGGCAAGTATATAGTATTAACGTCATATTTTTGCCATTGCCAGAAAATTAAGTATAATTTGCACTATTGTATTAATGGTGTAAACTGTAAGTAAGTAGTACTCACCAAAAATCAGTTTATGAATATTCAAAGCAGAATGATGGGCAATAAAGAAAAAGTTGGAGGATTTTGGGTTCAGGAGATTCAGAAATTAATTAGAGTAAGTTACAAGAATGTCTTCATTAATCATGATTACCCCCTAAAAAACAAATTAAATGCGCAAAGTATTTACATAGGTAGGTAGGTTTTATGAGTACTGAGACTGTACAACTTGGAAACATAGGTTTCTTGAAGGAATGCACAAATTCCAAATCTGGCGACTTAAACTTTTTTCCTTAAAAGGAGGTTTCTTGAATGGAAACACAATTTCCAAATCTGATCAACACAACTTTTTCTATTTTTGTAGTCTTGAAAAAAAATACACAGGCTTGGTAGGGCAATCATAATAAATACGTACTAAATTGACAGTAACAAGACAATGGGGTGGTGGGGTAGGGTTTTTTGGGGGTGGGGTTAGGGGAGGGGTGTATGACTGACTAGTAAGTCTGACTTAGATTTTGCATCCCTTAACAAAACCAAACAAAAGCCAAGACAGTTGAAGAAAGAGCATATATTATTACTCATTGAAAAGGGAAAGCTGAAGCTCTAATTTCTCTTTTTCAAAATCCATCAAAGATCTCATACTCATAGATTTCATTGCTTTTGGTATTTCACGCTAAACTGTACAAAACAGATCAAACACTTTGCATTGGGATACGAAGTTAAACCCCTCAAACAATTAATTACTGATACGACTACCACTTAATAGTACTATAACAATGATAATATTATTAAAAAGACGTTTTATTATTTCTCTGATGTTTAATTAAAGAAGTACGTTAGACCAGGTGACACTTGGAATTTTAGACAAATCGGGTAAAATGGTTAATAAGAATACAAAAGAATATAGTTGCTGTGAACTTACAATGTTGATAATAGCTTTTGCACTGAGTTTCTTTCGTTTCTTCTATTTTAAGATGTTGAGTAGTAGAGTAAAGGAAGTTTATCTGCAACTTATTAACAACTGGAAACTAGCATTTATTTTACATTAATGGAAACAAATTCAAATATTTGACAGGATAATAATAAATAGTAGTAGATGATTCTTTATGTTTTGAATTCTGCACTACTCCGAAGTGATCTTGTAAAGTCTTATCTATAGCTTCGATGTTATATTCTATTTTCTTGTGGTTTTATATGAGAAATGAGAAACTTACGACAACATTTTCTTATTTAATATCCTATAGATGATGTAAAGATCTCAAAAAGCTTGACAAAGATTGTAACGTTCTTAAATTAGTTCTAGTCTATAAAATAAAACCCCTATGTTCATTTTGTTTGAACTTCTTCAGAGTAAAAGAATTAAATTTGCTAATTTCCGGTGTGAATTCAGACATAAATTCTTTAAGTTTTTTGAAATAAAATTGACATATTTAAAAATTACATACAAATTATTATAAGTCACAATAATTAATGATTTAAGATATTTTAAAATTCTTTGAAAAAATTATAGTAATAAAAAAAATCTTGTTTGACAAGATATTTGTACTGCGTATAAAAGCATCCCAAGCCTTTTTTTTTCAAAAAAGTTTGAGAAACATATATATTATTTATATATATTCTATACACATATAATATACATATATTATATATTTTTTGACAAGCAAATATAATTAATTTCAATCCATCTACCGATTTTGTATTTTGCCTAGAAAACTTTTGATTAGGTTGAAAGTCTGTATGTACCCAATTCATTTAGACTCAAATTTTTGGAAACCTTGGACAAACTATAATAATAAAGTCCATGTCTAAGTAACAGCTCTTCTTGTAGTTTAGCTTCTCTTCATTTATTGGTCTGTATGCAAATTTAATATCTTTGTCTTGACTCTATTATAAGGAAGCTGGAAGTTCCTTGGACACCTCCACCTCCAAAAAGGAGAAATAATACGACAAGCCTAAAGACCAGCCAAGACGAAACGATAAAGCAAATACTATGTGCAAAAGATAAAATTACCAATTAATAAGATTTATATCGCCAACATAATTATATTGCACCACTGTGAAACATTTTATTTGGCCAAAAATATGTCTTTAGTAAAACAGAAAATACAATGCTAACTAAAGCACAAACACTAAAGAGAAGAACGGAACTAAAAGAGAGTTTAAGCTATATATGCACGGTGTAAATGTACTATTAACACAATTAGGTCACTTATAGGATAATTAAAAATAAATAATTATAATAATCATTAATCGATAACCTAGTAAAAAAAAGTAAATAATCTGTTATTTTAAAGTTATAGTACACTGATAGATTAAAAACAATTACACTATTAATATATATAACTTAAATCCACATGGATATAACTACGAAATTTTTGGTTTTTAAGGTTGTGTACTTACTCAACTCCAACAAAGTGTCTGTTCACGTTAAGAACAGAGATTGTTAAGGATATAGTTGTTATTTGTATCGTAAACTCTCTTGAGTACTTTTAGTTTTCTTTAACTATTTGGTATTCAGAATCCACTAGTCCAACTAATTAATGCATATTCACATCATATAGGGCTTATTTAAAGGGAAACACTCCAGAATTTCTCTATTTCGATAACTCAAAGCTGAATCTTCTAGTTAAGAACGAAATCCATCGCACCTTTGTATTTTTAGTTTGAACTAATTAATTAAAAACTTATAACTTAGCTTCTTATTATAACCTTATCACTCAGATAATTGAGATTGCTCGTCCAAACTAGCTTTTAGTTAGTATATTAGTATGTCCGTATTTGTTAATAATAAAAAAAAGATCTAGCTCGAATACTGTCTTCTTTCTTCCTTGTGGTCTAGACCAACCCCTCAAGTAACAGAACTTTTCGTAGTTTGTCTTTTCTTTGTTTATGGCTATACAATTATTACAACTTAATTAGTCTTCCTCTTGATAATTTTCAACCACTAAACACGGTTGAGGTATTAAACAAAAACAAAATTAGACTTGTATGTATAGACAATATAAAAAATAATTAAATATTTAAATTACATATATAATAGCTATAATAAATATTAAACAATTGATAACTTGATAAAAACCGTAGTAATAATTAATATGCTACAAAGGTTAACTTGCACCGTTAATAACCTTTATGCCCTTCCAGGATAGGGGTAAGGTTGTATATATTTTATCCTCCTCATACTCCACTTGTGAAAATTTATTGAGTTTGTTATCGTTGTTTACACTATTCAAAAATATAACTTAAATCCACGGGGAAATTAATAAGAAGGCTAAAGAACCAGATAAAGGAAGATCAAATTCCCTATAAAAGAAGATAAAATCACAATATCTTGTCTCTTTATTTGTGTGTGTGTGTTGTCTGGTTGTCTGTTGAACTGCAGTCTGCTGATTGTCCTTCCTTCCTCGGCCAATTGACAAGAAAGCACTGAAATGATAGATGTATCCATCAAAACATGACTTCCACTTCTCCTTTTCTCTCTGCAATTTTTATTTTACAAAATAAATAAAATAATGATACAATGGAAAAAAGGCTGCAACTTTCCTATATAAACACTTGTTTCCCTCTCCCAAAACAAACCAAGAACCCGAAAGACAAACAGAGAAGCCAAAAAGAGACTACTCTTCTAGTTTTGTTTAGTTTTCTGCCAAGATCTCATATCTCTTTCCTCATTTTCTTCCTCTTTAGTGAAACTCTATCTCCTTATTATAACATCCACTGAATTTGAGAAAGAAAAACAAACCCCTAGTTCTTGATTGTTAGCTAAAATTCTAACCTTAACTTTCCCTTTACACTATAGTCTCTCTTAGCACCAAACTTGAAGGCAAAATTCAGAATCTCTTTTAGTACATTAGCTTCAATTATAGTCAACTTTTTTCCTACAGTACAAAAGAAAAAAAATGGAAGCTTTTCATGCCCCTATTAGCTTTCACTTTCCCTATGCTTTTCCTATCCCAACACCAACAACAAATTTTCTTGGAACTACACCAAATCCATCAATTAATGGTAGCCCTTGGATGGATACTAGAATTTGGAGCAGACTTCCACATAGGCTAATTGATAGGATCATTGCTTTTCTTCCACCACCTGCTTTCTTTAGAGCTAGAGCTGTTTGTAAAAGATTTTATGCCCTTCTCTATTCTAGCACTTTTCTTGAATTGTACCTCCAAGTTTCTCCTCGGCGCCATTGGTTCATATTCTTCAGGCAAAAAATCCCAAGAAACAATATTTACAAGAACAATAGTAATGCTTCTGGTACCTCTGATCATAGAGTTGAAGGTTACCTCTTTGATCCTGATAATCTTTCTTGGTTTAGGCTTTCTTTTGCTTTAATCCCACAAGGTTTTTCTCCTGTTTCCTCTTCTGGTGGACTAATTTGCTTTGTTTCTGATGAAGCTGGATCCAAAAATATCCTTTTGTGTAATCCTCTTGTGGGATCTATGATTCCATTGCCACCAACTTTAAGGCCTAGGTTATTCCCTTCTATTGGTTTAACTATAACTAACTCATCAATTGATTTAGCTGTGGCTGGAGATGATTTAATATCTCCTTATGCTGTTAAGAATTTAACCACTGAATCATTTCACATTGATGGGAATGGATTTTATTCAATATGGGGTACAACTTCTTCACTTCCAAGATTATGTAGCTTTGAATCAGGGAAAATGGTGCATGTTGAGGGCAGATTTTATTGCATGAATTTCAGCCCTTTTAGTGTACTTTCCTATGACGTTGCTACAAACAATTGGTGCAAAATTCAAGCGCCCATGCGACGATTTCTACGTTCGCCTTGCTTAGTAGAGGGAAATGGGAGGCTTGTTTTAGTTGCAGCTGTTGAGAAAAGCAAACTGAATGTGCCAAGAAGTTTAAGGCTATGGGCATTGCAAGATTGTGGGACAATGTGGGTTGAAATTGAGAGAATGCCACAACAACTCTATGTTCAATTTGCAGAAGTGGAAAATGGTCAAGGGTTTAACTGTGTTGGACATGGACAATTTGTGGTCATAATTATAAAGAATTCAGATAAGGCATTGCTGTTTGATTTTTGCAAGAAGAGGTGGCTTTGGATTCCTCCTTGTCCATTTGTGGGAAATAATAATTTGGATTATGGTGCTAGTAATTATAGATCAGAATTTGGAGGGGAATTGCAGGGATTTGGTTATGATCCTAGACTTGCTGCTCCTATTAGTGCACTTCTTGATCAGTTGACATTGCCCTTTCAGTCTTTCAACTGATTGTTAAACTGTTTCAAGTGGAGTAGCAGTATTAGTACTATGAATAGTAGTATGTTTTTTGGTTATTTTATTTTGTGTTTTAATTTTAGTAACTACTCCTTCTGTTATATATAACTAAGAAGTTTGTACTCTTAATTACTCTTGGCTTATTATGAGTTTTTGGATTGATTAGTTGTTTTCTTCTCAACTGACAAGTTTAACTTTGAGGTCGACCTTTAATATTTTTTGTGTGTATGTGGTGGTTGTTATTAATCCAAGAGTTTTCTTGCATGATTTCAAATTATCTTCTAAATGATAGTAATAATTTTCCATTTAAGCTAACAGGCCAGTAGATTTTGATTTTTAATTACAACTTATAAAAAGATAATTTGTTCCTTTCTCTAGTAAAAGAGTGAGTTTACTTAGCTATAAGAGTTCAGCAACACTAACAAACTCTACTCACTTAGGTATTTCTTTTTTCTTGAACCCTTTTTTTCATAATTCCTTTTTATAGTAAATACAAACTACTTAATAATGAGATAATTAAATCAACAATGTATAGAAGATAAACTAGCTGCCTAAGGACGACTTCGACAAGGATCTCTCATCATTTTTCTATTTACAGTGGTTTTATTTAATCATCTTTGAAATAACTTAAAAAGTGCACTCGCAATTTTTCATGTATGTAATAGTAGTAAATAGTATATAAGAACAATAATAAGGTTTAGAAAATCTCATACCACGTCGTAGAAGAATCTTCTGCAGAGACGTATTTCTTTTTTTCTTGCCCACACTAACCTCTTCGCTATACGATAAATAATTTCAATCTTATAACTGAAACAAATTAATTACATGAAAATAAGCTTCTGATTGATTAGTTCTTCATATAAATGATATCATAAGTGCTGAGGACTGCTAATTACTATGATTGCTTGCTAAATGTAAAAAACGGAATTCATACTCGTTTACTGAATACCCTAATGCTCCAAAAGTATATCTTTTGTTCTGACATTTATTTATCTCTTCACCTAACTAGTTTCGATCATTCCTAGGTTGGTCCATATAAATCTTGGAAATTGGTAGTAATACTGTATTTGTAGGACGACAAATAATTTCATTACAACACTAAAGTAGGCTGAAGAATCTACGTTGGAAATAGAGGCTAGCTAATAAGACATTTTCTTTCCAAAATATGAAACTGCAACTACCTTCACTATATTTCTAATTTGGCTAAAAGACATTTTATTATTGATTTTAAGAAGTATACAATTATATTTATAGTTTTTAATTCAAGTGGAGCATTCCCCCTTAACAAAAATACGATTATTAAGTGCGCAATGAGGTCAAACTCATGATAGGCAAGAAATCACGTGCACATGGTTTAGCAGTTTACTATGCTCTGTGATTCAGGTTCTTTTTTAGAAGGATTAGATTTGCTGCGAACACGACACAATTCATGAAAATATTGGGAGTTTTTTTACCAAAACAATTGTGTGGGACATGGAATAATGCTAAGGAAAAAAAGCCTCAAATGAGTCTACCGATCTGCTAAGACAATAATCCCTCCTTTTTATAAAAAGTGTTAGCATATCCATTACAAAAATCATGTAATAACGTTATATTTCACTAAATTACCTACATCTATTCCTTAAATCAGTAAGTCAAGATTATATACCTTCTTGGAGAAATATAATAAAATAATTATGTCTACTTGATTCTCTAAAGTAACAAATATTTTGTGGATCAATTTATTTTATTAAGTGACAGATAAGAAGGACCGGAGGGAGTATTTATTAAGTCAAAATGATAAAAACTTTTTTTTCCATTACAATATAAGTAATAATATCTCATAAAAGAATAAACTTTTCTTCTTTTTGGTCCCAAAGTTGTCGCCCCTCAATCAATCCTACACTATATGGAAGAAATACCAGTACAAATGTAAATATGGCTATTTTCACCATTACCATGTAAGCATCACCATGTTTGCCTAGTAACAAAAGGTATCGTAACTAATTTCGATTAGGTAAAGTCTAATAGCTTGTTGGACAAACTTCTAAAATTAGCTTATTTTGAGAAGTACTTTTCAAAAAAGTATTTTTGGTGATTACCCCTGTACTTTCGAAAATGGTCTAAAAATACCTCTCGTTATACTATTGGGCTATATATACCATTCCCGTCATACTTTGGAACAAATATACCCTTATTTTGGATGGAGTGTCACGTGTCAGCACCAGATGAAAACGACTCATTTCTTTTTTTACCCGATCCGTTTTTAAAAACCCACCACCCGACCCGTTTTAAAATTCAGTTTTTTTAAAGCATATATTTTGTAAATTAAAATTTTTTTTTGTAAAAACTGGAAAAAAAAATGCAAAATATATATTTTTAAGTCTTTTTAATTTTTTTAAAGTATTTTTTTTGTAAAAACTGAAGAAAAAAAATGCTTTAAAAACTGAAAAATATATATTCTGTAAAAATTGAAAAAAAAGGAATCTGCAAAATATATATTTTTAAGTCTTTTCAATTTTTTTAAAGTATTCTTTTTGTAAAAACTGAAAAAAAAATATTTTTAAAAAAAATTGGAAAAAAAAAAGACTCTCCTAAAGCAGTGGACAACATATGCATTAATAAAAAAATAAAAATCTTTTTCAAAATCTTTTTCTTTCAGTTTTTACAAAAAAAATACTTTTTCTTTCAGTTTTTACAAAAAAAATACTTTAAAAAACTGAAAAATATATATTTTGAAAATTTTTTTTTTTTCAGTTTTTACATAATATATATTTTTCAGTTTTTAAAGCATTTTTTAAAAAAAAATTATTTTTTTCAGTTTTTACAAAAAGAATACTTTAAAAAAACTGAAAAGACTTAAAAATATATATTTTGCAAATTCCTTTTTTTTCAGTTTTTACAACAAAAAAAAATCAGTTTTTACAAAATATATGCTTTAAAAAAATTAAATTTTAAAACGGGTCGGGTGGTGAGTTTTTTAAAAAGGATCGGATAAACAAAAAGAAATGGGTCATTTTCATCTGGTGATGACACGTGGCACTCCATCCAAAATAAGGGTATATTTATTCCAAAGTATGACGGGAAGGGTATATATAGCCTAATAGTATAACGAGAGATATTTTTAGACCATTTTCAAAAGTACAGGGGTATATTTGGCCCTTTGCCGTAAGCAGTTTGTGTTTGACTAATTAATTTAAAAAGCACTTTTGAAAAATAATTAGTGTTTGACCAAGCTTTTAAAAACTACTTCTAAATATATTATTCTCAAAAGTGCTTTTGGAGAGATACTTTTTTCTGCTTCTTCTCAATGGTACTTTTTTTCCTTCTAAAAGCTTGGCCAAACACCTCAATTTTTTGGAAAAAAACACTTTTGGCCCAAAAAAACTTGGCCAAACAGGCTATAAATAATTGGGGTAAGAACAGAAAGTACAGAGGTGAATATGAAACAATTGAAGGATTTCAAATATATTGTAAGAATTTTGAACAGAAAGTACATAGCTCAGCTAAGGAAATAGAACTTTAAGGCTCAAATTTATTAATGCAATTGAACTAACAGGACACCCAATCTTACTCTAGTGGAAAGAGTATTGTACCCTAAATCCAACACGAATACAATGCCTAAATTTTGTCCTTAAATCTATGGCAAAAGAATATGAATGTATTCAAATAAAAGGAAATTGAACTTCTCCATATTTTGTATCAGAAAAACATAATTTTAGATTTACTGATATGCTTTGGTAGATTGTTGTGTCAACTCGCAATTGCTTTGGTAAAAGGACAAAAAACTGGAGACCTCTATATATACATGCAAAACAAGGACATGGCCTTTGATCTCATGATTTCACTCTAACCATAAGAACTAGATGGACGTTTCTCTTGAATATCGATCTTAACTCTTCATTTGCCTCGATACCTATTCTCCTGCACAAAATTAACAGATATACAACGTTATAGCAATACAACTTTGCCCAAGCGAGATCATTCATGTTAAACGGCACTTTGCCAAAACAAAAATAAAAGCTATGCTTTCTATAAGCAATAAGACATTGTGCAGCCAATCATGTTCTCTATTTTTGGCCCAGATATTAAGCAGAGAAGTCATCCACAGCTACTTCATGTTTTTAGTATTAATGAAATAGTTGGGAAACTTTCTCTGAAAGAACATTACCCTATTTTGGAACCATTCTTTCCTACGAGAATCTTGCGTTGGCTTATCTTGTGTGTGATCAAATGCTGTTCAATTCTTAGGGAACCATCACGTAACTCCTTCCAGTCCATCAGGCGATGTTCAATGCCATACGGAATTTCCTATATAAACAAATTAGCAGGTCATTTTCATGCTTATCTTTGTCTCCCTGCTGGTCAAAGAAAGCACATCCTGTTAAGTGTACAAACAAGACAATGGAATACCTGATGTATGTAATGTAGCAACTTTTCCCTGACAACTTCCATTGAAATATTCTTCATAACTTCTTCACTCATGACAAGTGGATCTTCATCCCATGGTCTTTTCACTGCCTAATCATAACAAACAACACGGAATACGAATTAGGCACTAAGAAGACAGATTATGAGACTACGCATCCAGTTTCATCACTGAAAGGAGATGAATGCATTAACAGAGAGGTCAAAGCAAACAATAGAGCAAAGAAAAGAACCTCTTAACTTCACACATGTACAATAACATATATGAGAAACAACAAAGCAACCCTAGCTATGCACCCTCTTTACAGAATAGTGCCTGCAGTAAAGAGGGGAGAAAAGAGTGTGTGTGTTTTTTTGGGGGGGATCGACATGATGATGAGGCTGACAAGTAAACCAACTGGAGTTCACTAATGCAATGCGCTTTAATATATAGCAAGACGTGTACTGCCCTGCACAAAACCAAAGTAGGCATCTAAACTCACAAGCTCAAAGTAGAAAAAACTTGATCACGCTACAGATGCCACAACATAATGGCATCCACACTCGTCAAAAAAGTAGAATATGATGTATTAGGTTCAGGTTTAATGGAAGTATATAACCATATAATCTGGGAATTTCTAATCTCTTTTTTCCCCAAGAGATTAGAGATATTGAACTCCTTGCTCATGTCAAGGCGTTCACGCCTTACAAGGTATGCAGCCTTTCAGCGCTCATAGAGGCTCCAGTACATGCCATGCACACAAGACCTCCCAAAACGACAACATTACCCAAATTCCACCATTAAAAGCAAAAGGATCACCTTCAATAAAATAATTAATCATCAGCATCTCTTTGGGAGCTGGAGGGCTGGGAGGGAAGATTGGCATCTCAAGAAACATTTTTCTGAACATATTAATTTTCCAATATTTGAACAGGGGATATCTCATTGAAAAGAGAGAGAGGAAGAGAGAGAGAGAGAGAGAGATTTTGGGGTGGGAGGGTAGGGTATTAAATGTTATGGAAGTTCATCATTTGAAATTTTTCATGTTGCATTCTCTTTAATCAAGACGTAGATAAAGAAAACTTCTAAAATCAAATCACAAGGAAGCAAAAGCCACAACCACAATAGACTTGTATACTTAACCAGCTCAAATGCCTAGAATGCACCATTTACTAACATACAGAAAGGTAACCCCCCCCCCCCAAACACACACACAGCCTCATACATAAAACATGCCTGCTCCGTCAAGTATTGTGTTAGATCTTTCACTCCAGCTCCCTTTAGTCCCGATATCGTAAAACACCTACAAATGGGAGATCAAGAAAGCACACACCATATTGAGCTTTAATCTCAATTAAATTGAATAAGGGATAGTGAAATACCACAGTATGAGAAGTAAAAGGTTACCTCTCATATCCAGGAAGGTCTTTGAATTCCTCAGCAACTTTCAATATATCTTTCTTCTTCTCGATAAGGTCAACTTTATTGATACACAGTAAACGTTTCTGGTTTGGGTTAACCTCAGAACCCATTCTCTCAATCAACCTCACAACTCTGGAATCAGGCCTATACATTTGTATAGTAAAATGTTACGGAAACATCTATTTCAACGAATTAGACTAAAGAAATCATTCATGCAAAGTTCTGATGAATCTACTCAGTGCTATAGATACATTCATATATACACCGTTCACTCCACTCTAAACATTTTTTTTCCTCGATAAGTTCACTTTAACATGGAAACCTATACCTACATTTACTGCACAAAGCTACTTAAGGTGATCCAGGCACAAGAAATTCCAAAGCCTCTCATTTGGGTTAAAGGATCCAGAAATTTACAGTTCACACCACAATCTCAATATTTGGAGCTCTGTTAGCATATATACATATACGAAGATAGGAAAACCTGACACTTCCCAAGCACAAAGCTATAGAGAATAATTTCATAACTCTAGATTGGTGTTTGCAAGTTAAAAATTATATTTCCAAATACAAAAGGGAAAGAAAGATTACATAGACATAAATGCCACCCCAACTTGAGAAATTAGAGAGACATTTGGAAAATAACACATCGTCTTTGACTACACAGAAGAAAGGAAACCCACTCTATCTGTCACATATTCTACAAATAACCAAAATGGAAGTTCTCACATTTCTATCTCAGCAACAATCTTGGAAGGTCTCACATTTCTATCTCAAGTGGCAGCCTGCTCTTTAAAAGCGAGAAGTTTATCTAGGTTTATAACACGCGACTTGAACCCATGTTTTTGCATAGGGAGACAAGCTTCCCCTTGAACAAAAACCAAAATAACTTTGGTCAAAATGGGCCCAGAAGTCAAATTTGACAAGACTTTTACTTGGACCATAAGATTACTTCAACAATCATCTTGATCCTAAACATGATTTTTGGATATAAAAACCTTGACCAGCATATAAGAACTTTATCCGAGTCAAATTTCACTTCAGAGTTGCTCAAAGACCGTTAAAAAACTTAAAGTAACAAAATTCACCGAAATTGGTTCACTGACCCTCAAAAAACTTAAAGTGCTGAAACATTTGGAATGGGAACGTAGTTTCCTTCCATCAGCTGTGGAAAACAATGGTATCACATCATTGATGTATTTCAATCTGATTTTCATTTCTGGAACTCGGATCTCACCTCTATGAAGCAATTATACAGCCTTCTACCTCTCAAAATTTCCAAAGCAAAATTATCCGTGCCATCACCTTTTCACCTCAACAATCACAAGTACATTTGTTCCACTTAGTTTGTTTTATTGAATAATTTTTATTGTAGTCTGCGGCCCAACTTGTGCACACCTTGACTAATCCACCCGGTACCTGCTACCTTCCACCAGTAATTGCACTGGTAGCTCTGCCCACTAAGAAATCACCTAGAGTTATTATTTGTCTTTTTTGGGATTTGAACCCTTGTCTACCAGAGCCTTTGCCACTTTATTGACCACTATGCCAGAGTGCATGTAGAGTTGTTCAAGCAGTTTAACTTATCAGGACATAAATCTCCAGCCTTAGTCAAGGATTTACAGTGTTACAATTTTGTTAAACAAACTATCTGTTAAACACCAATGATTTTAGTAAACCTAAACTATAATTTCAGTGGTTCATTATTATTGGAGATCTATCCCTTGAAATTTCATGTCTCAATGAGAATCTTCTTTCAGAAGCTATAATCCAATAACATATATGTTTAGTTCATATTGGTAAATCCTTCTGAATGATTTAAGAAATGCTTTTAAATGGAAATCTGCAATGACAAATCTTTGCATGCAACTCCTAAATGACTTCTGTTTCATTAATAAAAATCTTATTTACAGAGGGAAAAAATATGCGAGGAAAAAAGCCCCATTTGTTGGAGCATGTCAGATGATGTGCATCATCATCAAGAAATTCTACTCTCTCTGCATCCAAGGGTGTGGCCTAGTGGTCAATGAAGTGGGTGAGAACCATGAGGTCTCAGGTTCAAATCCCAGCGGAGGCAAATACTAGGTGATTTCTTCCCATCTATCCAAGCCTTGGTGGATAGAGTTACCTGGTGCCTGTTGCTGGTGGGAGGTGGCAGGTATCCCGTGAAATTAGTCGAGGTGCGCGCAAGCTGGCCCGGACACCACGGTTATCAAAAAAAAAAAAGAAATTCTACTCTCTCCACCCTATATTATGTGACAACATTTAGCTCTGCACCAAATTTAAAATGTCAATTGACTTGCACCTTATATTGGTATTGGTGAATGCAACATTATGCAGGGAACTGTTTGCTTTATTACTGGTCAAAAAAGTGATTGAAAATTTATATGGGCTAATGCACCAATCAGAGAGGTATCTAGACCAAAGATACAAGCCAATAAGTGTGCATCTTTAGGGTAAGGACTGCCAGTATTGAACAACATCTCCATTTCATTAAAGAAATGGAAAACCAAATCTACCTTTTTCTTCGAACTCGGGCTAACGAATGAAAATCTGAAGATTAGAAATAAACATATCAATACTAAACAAGTAAAGCACATTTTGCCATAATTTTTTTCCTTCCATTAGTAACTTATTTCTCACAGGTAATTATTGATAAAAGATATGCATATAAAATATCATGAGATGGAGCATATAGTTATTACAATAAATATAGAAGATGGAGTTTTGGGGTCAAGTAAAGAAGAAAAACTAACTTGGTAAGATGCCTATGAGCATCAAATATGACAATCAGTACATCATATAGATTAATAGACCTCCATGCACTTTCAATACGTGCTTTCATGTCCTTGTAGGGAAATCCACTTTTCTTTAGCATAAGCCCAGGAGTATCAAAGAAACACTGTAAAAGAATCCATCAAATATGTAGCAATCCCTAAAAAGGCCTTGACATCTAAGAAAAGGATTACTCCAGAAAATATAACTCCTTTTTTTCTCAATATTTTAGATGCACAAAATATACTTCAACCTGCAAGATTAGCACATGAGGTCCGACATTTTTCACCATTAGTCATACTTTGCAGTTTGCTTCTTTCCTCTTTTGTGCAAGGCTTCTCTTTAAATAAATAAAAGTTGTTCAAAAAGGAAAAATAAATAAAAAGTTCTGTAAATAAGACATTTGATGTACAATCATTTCTCCCAAAAAAAAAGGACGTTCGATGTAACTGTAAGAGTAAATATTCCCTTTTCAAAAAGAATGATGGCCGAATCAAGCTTGTGTCAGCTTAATCAAATTATTGACATTTATTAATCCTAAGAAACTGAGATTGTAATCTTACTCCAAGAAAAATACTTTTTCGTTCAATTAGTGAGTTAATTTCACGTGTGGTTACTGAACTTTACCCTCGTAAAGTCACATTATCTTTTTGTCACATCAAAGTAACTAAACTTTACTCACTATAACAATAAAATCTCAAAACTGTTTCTAGTGAATTATGTGTGAATTGCTTAGAAAATACAAATGAATGGAACGTTAAATTTCCAAAACCAAGTAATCATTTCTTTTTAAATATTTGATTACTTGTCTTTTGTTTTAAATATGGGTAGTCAAACTTTTACAAGGTGAGTTTTTTTCTTCAGTCATTGCATTTTCTAAGTCGAAAATTTGACCTTTCGGTCATTTGTATTTGTGAGCCGAAAATTTGACTTTCCGGTCATTAGTATTTCTGAGAGATTCACACACGGTTCAGTTACTTTAATGTGACAAAGAATAGTTATGTGACTTCAGTGTCATAGGGGGGTAAAATTTAGTCACCAAAATGTGACAAAAAATGGTTTAACAACTTTATATATGGTCATGTTGGAGACTAAAGTTCATTTTGGCAAATAGACGCATCTCAAGCTAAGTAAAAGAACGAAGGTCAACAACCAGAGAAAAAGAGAGAAACTGAAACCTAGTAATTCTAAGTACACTTACGATTTGTGTCTTTCCTTTAGTCATCACACCTAAGACTTCATGAATAGTGGTATTCGTCTTCCGTGATACAGCAGAAACTTTGGTCCCAACCTACAGAAAGAAAAAGAGGTAAGACAGACAACAACCATATAGCAAAAAGACTACTGCAGGGATTAGTTGCCAATAAGAACATAATAACATTCTGTTTGGGGTAAAATAAGAGCTATAACAGTTTCATAGGGCATACTCTATCGCGAACACAACAGCAACAAAGCCTCAATCTCATACTAGTTGAGGTTTTTATTCAAAAATTATATGTTCAGCAACAGAACAAGGTAAAAGTACTTAAGCATATGATTGTCCTAATCAGCATTGACCACCAATATTCGCAAATTAGTCATCACTATACTCATATAACCAACAACGAAGATAAAGCATGGAAATTTATCAAGATGAGTCGCCGAACTATGCACTTGAAAATCCTAATTGTATGATAAACAAATTTATATATTTTCAGCAACAGAACAAGCAAAAAGTTGTTAAGCATATGATTGCCCTAATCAGCAATTACCACTAATACTCGCAAATTAGTCATCACTATACTCGTATAACCGACAGCAACAATAAAGCATGGAAATTTATCAAGAAGAGTCATCGAACCATGTGCTTGAAAAACCTCATTGTATGTACAAAATTTTATATACTTAGGAAGACAAAATAATCTAAAAGTACCAAAGCACGTCATTTGCCCTAATCAGCATTAACCACCAATATATCATTCAGCAGGAAAGCCTTGTGCTTTTTCTAGCTTTCAATAGGTTTCTTTCTTCTTTGAATTAGCTTGGATCTCCATTGAAATAAGGAAAGCAGAATGAAAACTCTAAGCCTGCATCTTCATATATCTAACATTTTAGCTAACATTGGCAAATTAGTCATCACTATACTCGTATAACCAACAACACCAATAATTATAAAGCACAGGAATTTATACAGAAAAGACGTCGAACCATGTAATTGGTCAATGAAGATTTGCCAGCATTAGGAGCTCCAATAATTCCAACACTCAATGACATTTGATCTTCCTCCTTCACCACCTCATCATCCCCTTTATCTTCTTCATCTCCCTTTTCATCAAGTGCAGCTTCTAGAAGACTCCTAGCCAATAAAGCAGCTCTTCTTCTCTTCTCCTCTTCTTTAATCAAGATTCTTGTACTCTTAATCGCTGATGGGTCTTTTTCACCAAAGACTTTATCTTTCACTCTTTCCCTATACTTCTCGTCCCAAGTGGAGCTGCTGCTTACACTGTTTTCTGAATTAACATCATTGTTTAATCCAACACCCACATCGTATTGAGAACTGTCAAAGACTGAGGATGATGACGTGTCATCTTCTTCAGGGGAAGAAAGACCAGTGCTTGTTGGGTGGTCTTCTTGAGGTTGGGCTGAGTAAAGGCGACGAAAAATGGTTGAATTGAAACGGGTTTTGCTTGGATTTGAAGAGTTCAATGTCCTAAAAAATCTTAAGGCTTTCATGTCAAGAACTTCAACTTGAGCTTATGCAAAATCCTAATGCAAACCAATTCGGAAAAAGCATGCAGCCAGATTTTGTTTTTGCTTTGTATTGGTGTAGAGAAGGAGATGGTGCGGGGGGTTGGGGGGGGGGGGGGGGGGGGTTGCAAAGGGTGTTGAACTGTGAAATGGACAAAAGGAGGTTTTGAGGGTTTTAGAAATGGAAGAGAAGGGATAAATGGGGATTTGTTTGTCATTATGAAATTGTTCGAATTTGGGCTTATGAGCATTGAATTTGTATTTGGGCCAGTATATACATGTGGTTTATAGTATAAGCCCAATACTGGACTTTGGTTAGATTTCTGTCCGTTGATTTCCAACATATTTGCAATGGCTCAATGGCATGTTCTTAATTATTTATGAAAGTTTTTAGTACTAAAGATTAATAAAAATATCTAAATGTTAGTTGAAACAAGTAATATGAAGCTTAAAGTCTAGATAGTACGAAGGAAAATGACTTTCGTCCATGAGAAAAGTAAGTTATTATGAAAATTCTGTTAACCAAACACCAGAAAATGACTTTTTCATAAAAAATATTCTCTCGAAAAATGACTTTTATCGTATTAAACACACCCGGAAGGGATAACTTTGGTTCCCGATCTACTTTCTCCATGCACTAGCTCTCCCTAAAATGATTCCAAAGAAAATCACTATGTTGGCTAATATATGAATTCATACTCTTATGGGATAAGAGTGTTGCAAAATACGTTTGTTAATTTCAAAATTGTCATTTTGGTTGCTACCTTGCTCCTCTAACTATTACGGGTATATATATTTTAACTCCCACTGCTAAAGTTCATTTACAAAAATCAAATTTCGGTTTGCACAACCATCATTTTATATGGAGCATGTTATCACTAGATTGCATGACCAGACCACGAAAATCCATTATCTTCTTGTTCTTTCTTCTTCTTCTTCTTTTTTTTTTTCGAAAATCCATTATCATGGTCAAAGCTATTTCTAGTAAATATGGTCAAAGCTATAAACACAAATATTCGCAAGATTCATTAGCGCTTTACAGAGTCCTGCATTTTGGAATATTACTTTTCCAACAACCCCACAAAGATAGATACCATCATTTTTCACGATAAACTATTATAACATCAAATAAACTGACCAAATTTAACAATGAATGGCTAAACCTGACTGAATTCATCCTTCATTTACAACAAAGCATACATTATCCACGTGGGCATGTACTTAAAATAATCGTCATCGATATTTAAAGAACATTCTACAAAGACGGGAAGGATGATTCTTTTTCCTCTTTTCTTCCCTTGTCCTAAATTGGAAATATTTGTACAATTGAGCAGAGAGATGCTTTCATTTCTTAACTATGTAAGAAACAAAAAAAAATGGTACACCCTGCAGCTGCAAAATCAAGCAGGCAAACCACCACAGCAAACGTTGCTCTAAGCATTCTATGGCATTTGCCTCCAGCACATCTGTAAATATTTTCTTGCCTCTTCAAAGTCCATAAACAGGTCTCGGTTCTTTGATTATCACTGGCTCAAAATTTCCCTTTCTATCTTTAGCATCATCTTTGCAAATATCATACGCATATATAAGTTTTAAGGGGATTGAGACATAAGCTCATGAAGGCTGATTACATCACTGATGTGCAGAATGCCGGGCCTTTGGTGGAACATATAGTGTATCACCGCACTCAATTGGTGTATGACTAAGTGGATTCCATCTATCAAACACGATACGGCCACCTCGCCCCATCCTTCCACGAAAGTTAAATGTGCGTGCATGTAGGCCATTTGGTGTTGGAGAACCTGGAGGTATAATACCTGCAGCTGACAATTTGTCTGGGTCCAGAGGTTTTGTGAATAGCAAAGGTGGCTCGTTCGGATCCTACAATAACCCAATTAATGCAGAAGTTTAGTCACAAGATTACTGTTAACGAGTGGATTCAGTTTAAATACATTTCAACTCACATGCAAAGTAATATAAACGTAACATATGAAAACACGTGTTACTATAGAGTAAGACAAAGTACTAAAGGAAGCAACTTAGGAACGCAGGTAACCACCAATTTATGCAGCCATCCAACCGGCACGTGCCTTCGCTTGAACTCTCGCCTCATGATTCCAGGAGAAGCTATCACCGCCTTGGAGTCGGGGAAGGTTATATTTTGTGCTATATGACGACCATGCGGACGACTAATAGCAGGATCATCAGAGTCGACAAATTCGTCCTCACTTGAAACAACCTTACTTGGGAAGGAAGGAAATTCAGGTAGAGCCAAGGTATCCCCGAAAAGATCACTTTCATTCTGAAATTCAAGAAAGTTACGTTTATTAATTCAAAGTAACATTCAACATGAATAACCTCAAACCATAAAGCCTGAGGAGGATAACCAGTTACATTTGGTACTGGAAAAGGTCTAATGATATCGTAATATGACTAAACGAGACACAGATAAGGAAAATCTGCCTCCAAATTTAAGTGATCTACTGCAGTAAAGAGCTATTTCCACTCCAACATATCAGTTTTTCCTTCTCTTTTTTTTTTCAAAAAAAGAAACTAGTGCCACTCCATTCAGCAAAACCAACTTTTGATAGGCAGCTGAATTTCTTTTCAGAACAGCAGTTACAGATTTATCCACAGCTACATGTAAGATTCTAATAAAGCCTCAATTCATCAAACTTAAAATGCAATCATAATAAAGCATAGAGCAGATACGTTCAATCTGTTTCCAGTTTAGACATAATAAGAAATAAAATACAAAATTATTAAATGATGCTCTCATTACTGCTGGTAAGTATATTAGGTTAAAAATCATGACAAATAAAGAAAATAGTAACCATCCCTGCATACCTTGTGTTTCATTTGAAGTCTCTGGAGACTAATCTCACTCTCAATAACCTCTCGCTTCTTCTCCTCTCTCTGCACACAATAACATCAAGGAATATGAATGCTGCTTACTATGCAGATCATAAGGAATCAATTTACATGGGTCAGTAACTTGTTCGTGAAGTTTACACTAGCAATTGTTAAGAAAGACAAACCTTGATGAGAGCCTCAAGGATGAACTTTGCTTGGTCAAGATTGCGCCTAACCTGGACAATGTGAGACGATATAATGGATATCCTATGGGACATTTTATTGGAAAAGACCAAATCACATATAGCATCAATTCGTCTATAGTCAGTTAAGCTTTCATAATGCAGTTTACCTTAACCTCCCCCCACCCCCCCCAAAAAAAAAACAAGTACATTATCCTCCACACAAAATAATCATGTTACGGAACAGCTGTTAGTTTCTTTTATTATTAGGTACTAAACTATCACAATGTAATTCTACATAAGAAAGGTTCTATTAAGCGAACAAGAAAGGGTGATACAATACTCCTTCAGTAAGAAATGATGTGAGCACTAGACTGTTGGCAAGAACAAATGGTAGTATGCAATTGAACAGTCACCATCATCTTAGACAAGATGTCTAGATTCATTAATGGGCAAACAGAGATATAAAAACTGCAATAAATTGGCATGGTTTCAGCAATTCATGCCAAACCTAATGCGATGTTAGATCAGAATGAAGGAAATGAGGGTGGGCTGGAGATGTTGATAAGCAAGATATGACATGAGAGGATCGCCATGGCCAATACACTGGGAACTGACACGGTAGACAACAATTGGTAGAACCCCTGTAGTTCAATTAAGAGGTCACATACAAGAAGAAAAAAAAGCTAAAATTGTCCTTGAGTTCACCTGGCGAAGCTTTTCAAATGACTGCGCGTTGTTTTCCCTCCTTTGCATCTGTTAAGGAAAAAAGGAAGCCACAAATTCTCCATTAACACAAACAAACTGCCATGAGAATCAAATTGTCAACGTCGAAAATTTGACACAATAAGATTGGGACATAGTCATAGAATGGCATACCCTCCTTGTATGAAGTCTGTGGGCCTTCTCCCTTGGCCTAAATACATTATATGGATTCGTGTCGTTAACTGGTGGAGGAGGCTGAAATCATGACAGCAATCAACAGTAGTCAGTAGATAATCAACAGCAGCAAATGAAGTCACATAAAAGAATATCAAATCGTCATAATACTGTTTCTTTCAATAAGTTCAAATATTCATTTTGCTTTTTCTTCGAACAAGTTCAAAACTTCACTATGCTATAATAAAGATAACTGCACAATTTTTCATTGTATGGGCAAAACTAGTAATCATTGTTCGCCCGAGGCAGAATTTAAGAATTGTTGCTGAAAGTAACAGTCAAACAGGGCTGTGGAGGCGGAAATATTTCAAAAAATAGAATAAAGAAACAGACAAGAGGTTCACTGTACAATCTTCCACATAGATGTGGTTAACAAAAGCAAATAAATTGTGCCAAGTACTATATAGTAACAAGTGCAACATTAATTTAAAGTCGCCTATATGTGGTTCACAAATTCAGAAAGTTGAACTGACCTGCAAACGCCGAAGAACAGGCTTCTGCCACCGCTCCCGCTGATAGAAAAGAAACAGAGATTCCCAATAAAAAGAGAGGGATGCATGAGGATTCATCTTTAAAACCACATATAAATGGACACCATTAATGCTGATAAAAAGCAAACACCAAAGGCAGTAGTAGTCAAGCATTTGGAGCTTTCATATTGAATAGGATACATCAAAATCAATCAGTGTGATCCAGAATTTCTGATTAAAGACTAGAACATACAAGTTGGAGGACAAATTTTCATGTTTTACTCCGCATAAACATTTGCTGACATGCAACAGGATGCTTTTAACCCATTCTCAAATCCATTTCCATTTAATCTCTTTATCCTGGAAAACACAAACCTATCAAACCTATGGAACGCATACGATGGGATGCTCATAATACATCCTCAAACTATTTTCCAATTAAGAAAAACACAAACTTATTCAGAATACAGGACAAAAGAACAAGGTCACAAGGTGTAAATGAAAGACTCAGATTCTCTATGACTACAAATCCAGCAACAGTCTTCTGTCAAAACCAGCAATTCCACAACCTTCAACAAGTTCCTCATCAGAAGTCGCATGACATCTGCTAACAAACATCAAAGAAAATAGTTGCAGGCATCCCACCCATCATTCAAACTTTTGCCCCATAAAAGGGCACATTTAGGATTTAGCACCTATAGACTGAAGCAGCTAATATTAAGAAATGACCTCAGATCTTACAAGAAAAATAATCTGTCAGAGAGTAACAGGAAAACATGCTTAGTAATTAGAATATGAACTTTTTGCATATATCAGACCTTGTGCATATAAAACAGATTTTTCTTTTGATGAACATTGTGTTCACCAAAATTTACAACTGTAAAGTGGTGAGAAATGCATACCTTATCCTTCCAGTAATTATAAATAGACTGGAATACTCCATATTTAATGGATAAAGATTGCAAGGCCTGAATTTCTCAAAAGAAAAGAAAAAGGAGACAAAAGATGAATAAGTAAGAAAACTAGACTGCAGTAGATCAGAGAAGCAAAATAATCTCACAAAGGAAACAATTCATAACAGCTAAGATCCAAAAGCAGAAAAATCATGTACAAGTTATGTTGTTGATACTGAAGAAACAAACATATTTTCCAAGATCAGCAACGAATATACAGAATCCACATATGTTATAAATCAACATAAATTGCAGAACTTGCGCATTTTCAGTGAAATATCAATTAATGAATATCTAAGAAGTTTCACCTGTTTCTGCCGAACAGATAAATATATACGAGAACATGATATCTGATCTTAAACACCAAGTATTTTACTTGAACATTATCTTGAACAGATAAATATATCACCAAGTATTTTACTTTACATGTCAATATCATTGGTCACCACTCACTAGATCTCCAGTACCAAAAAGTTTTGACAAATAGGAGACAGCATTTTTAATCACAATGGAGGAGACTAACCAGCATTGTCCAACTATAATGATCTAAATGCAATCAAAAGCTAAAGCTTAAATCCACAATGATGAATGATCCCAGCTTTCTTATTCATTAAAACAAAAATATTCCCAGCTTTCTTAAGTTGACACTAATAGATGTTAATATGCACAGATCATTAATGCAGACTTTGAAATGTAGGCTGTAGCTACCTTCTGGGCAACAAATATTCATTTTCTCATAAATTTATAAATTTAACAAGAAATAAATACAACAAATAGAGAAAAGAGTCCATGTAACTCTTACATTTAAGAAATGAAACTCTTTGAGCTAATTGAAATCCTCCTTTGATGTCAAAGACAAACAACAACAACAACAACAACAACAACCCAGTATAATCCCACTAGTGGGGTCTGGGGAGGGTAGTGTACGCAGACCTTACCCCTACCCTGGGGTAGAGGTTGTTTCCGATAGACCCTAGGCTCCCTCCCTCCAAGAACTCCCCACCTTGCTCTTGGGGTGACTCGAACTCACAACCTCTTGGTTGGAAGTGGAGGGTGCTCACCACTAGAGCAACTCACTCTTGTCAAAGACAAAAGCTACACAAAACTTCTCATTCGCCAGTTGATCGTGCTACATGTCTAATAATCTCAGTGCATCCTAAGGCCATCAACTTTCGTAAAACTTTCTTTAAAAGGATGTAAATAAAAAGAAATAAAGAATAAAGAACAGGCAGAGGGAGATGTTATTACACATTAGAAATACATTAATCATGAGGACCATTGAAAAACACCCCCATGTATTTTTTCAAATCACTTATTCAAGAAGAGAATGCAAAAGCTAAACGGATTTAAAATAGCAGGAAACGGCTCTAGTTGTTCGTATAATGATGGAAGATTTTTTAACTTTTAAGTAGCTTGCAACAGTCATGCAAATTAGTATAGGAGTTAGCTAAAACAATGAACATGAATTCCCCAGTAGGTCCACACATAACTACAAACATATGAAGTTCTTATTAGAGCAAACAATATCAGTAACTCCAAAGTAGACTCTTTAAAAAACAAAGCAACACGCCAAAGTCAAACCTGCAAAATTAATGGACTCACAAGAAGAGTTAGTTTTCACCTCAACAGCAGCATCAAAACTTAGAAGCACAGGAACTGCAGAGCCAAGAGTAGTTGCTATAACTCCTGCTCTTTCTCGAGCCTTGTGATCTAAAACTTCTAGTTTGTACAGGATTGTCTCCAACCTGTATCAGGAAACAAAGTGATTCATTGACTATGATCAATAAACAAAATTCAAGTCATGAATAAGGCATATAATATTGAAAGGGAAAAGAACTGAATGAAATGCATAGAGCATAGACAATTTACAATCTTTCCAGGGATGAAAGCATCAGAAACCTGAAGCTAAATACAGAATAAAGATGAGAATGATTAAACGGACTGAAAGCAACTTGAGGAAGAAGGAAAAGGAAGTGTCCGTGAGCCGGAGAGCAACAGACATGCTAGCTCTAAGAAGAAAATTTGGGTCCAGTACTTAGCTTATGGTACGGGAAGGATATTACTAGAAGGAAAGTAAGTGTATATGTTTGATGCGTCTAGGATGAAAGGGAATGCCATACAACTCTTGCAACTTCAGCACAAAAGGAAGTAGTGTCTTCCATGTGGCAACCAACATGTCACAATAGGACTAACAGACAAAAAAATGAAATCCGACTCATGATATCAATGGAAGGTCAAGGAAGGTCTGAGAAGAGCCCCAGGTTTATAAGTTTTAACTTTAACATCAAATCCACCATCACAGCCCCAATGTCATAAATGGCCTTGCTGGCTTTGTCTCTCCAGAGCCTTGTCAAGATGCCACAAGATTTGCTTGGAGCACTTCAAAGGTAATGTCAGTTTGCACAGTCAAATCATGTTCACACAGTTGATATAATAACGAAAATGAATTTTATTTCTAAAACAAAAAGACCCTCTTTGTGAAACGCCATAATTTGAGCTTATCCTTCACGTGGTGGTTTTCTTTCACTATAAGCATGGGTCCTAGTCCCTTTATGGTTTAGCTAATTAGCTAAGTGTATAGCTTAAGGCACTGTGCTATGACTACAAAATGGCTTCTGCCCGCCTTATTCTCTCTTCCTTATACCTGGAGCATTAGATTAGCTAAGCTCTCTGGTGCATTGGCCATCGTCTGATGCGTGCTTATGAATTACAGCTATGATGTATATTCCAAAGAAAGCATCCATTATCTTGAGGTAGATTTTAGCATGTCTTACTTTTGATCTTCCAACGAATGCTCACAAGTACCATTTTTAATTACTGTCCGTGAATGAAAACATATCCAACTTGCGGTGGCAGGAGGCATGACTAGATTAAACAGAGCAGAATTCGCACTCAATTGAAACAAAAAATAAAGGATGAACCAACCATAAGGAAGAAACAGATGGCACATGTCTTGAAGAAAGCTATTTACATGCTGTGTGTATAAATGTAATAGAATAGGTACGCAGAAGCATGGTTTAAAATCTTTACTTTTCAGCTGCAAGAACCTTTCTTTCTCTGTTGAGCTCTTGAAGCCAATCTTCATCCTCATTGTCAAGATCATACTCAACAAATTCTCCAATCTCAGCCCGAACTACAGAAAATTTAACAAAGTATCACAATTTACTAGCAACTCAGATGATAATACGAGTGTACCCTCCAGTACACTTCACACGTACCTCCTCTAGCATGTATATATGACGTTGGCTGAGCAAAAGTGGGCGAATAATCTCTTTCATATGTATCCACAATCACAGACTCAGGAGTAGGTATTTCAGGAGCCAACTTCTTGCTAGAAGTTTGTGGTACCTAAACAATAAATTATTTCCAACATAATAAGCTTAATTACAGACACAATTCACCAGCACAGCAATACCCAAATTCTCATACTTACTGTGCGCCATGATTAAGACCAAGTAAATTATGAAAATTTCGATGGTCTAACCTTCAAAGACAACTTAGGACAGTTAATATGAAACAAGGGGTTTAAAATATGGATTGAAGTTATACGCCTGAAAATGAAATAATTTTGTACACAATCAGTATAATTTAACCTGTTTAATAGGTCATTTACCAAAAGGTTACCAATCAATGCTATTAAATACAATTACCTCCAATTACTTTTTAAGTCACCTGATTGCCCAAGTAAAACTTAAAGCTCTTAAAATATAAAATGTTAGTAAGAGTTAGTTAAACCGAACACTTAATTATGAACAATTCATGCATGCAAATTTACAATACATATAATCCATCCAATCAAACATTCAGGCAATGAAGCATAAAACTACAAGAATTAAGCTCAAAAACCTCATTTTCTGTGGCTTCAGCAGCGAGACGAAGAATAAGGTTTCGCGTATTAGTCTGGCCATCATCATCCTCAAAATCCTTGATAGATTTTAAAATTGGCAACTTCTTGTGAATGTCAAGTGGACGCGGCCTAAATGAGAGTCTACTCATTCTCAACTCAGCTCATTCTCCACACAAGAATTCTCTCTTTTTCTACTCTTTATCAAGTTTCAGCTCAGCTTCCAACCTTTAAAAGAAGCAAAACAAAGTAAGCTACAAACTCATCAATATTGAACAAAATAAAACACTATGAGTTCAGTTTAAGGTTTCAGTAATTCAGCAGAGTACGACTCGTCCGAGTTATCCGAGTCGACTCAGTGACCGTTTCGATTGACAACAATAACGGTCGATTTTTTCTTTACCTGTTGGTTCTCCACAGGGTGAAGGATTTTCGTTTGGAAAGAGATGCGAATGGTTTTCCGGCGTGGGTGGCAGAGGGTTTTTGTACCAGTGAATTGCCGGAGAAGAATGGAGAATTAGTTAATTCCGGGGGCTTAATTAGGGCAATTTGAATGGGGGGTTTTGAGAAGAGAGGGAATTTGGGAGTTGTTCGGGTTAACTCCGGACCCGTATAGTTTCGGTCATAAATGTATGCGTTCATGTGGCTGGTCCTAAGTTACAATTATTGTATGAATCAACCAGTGAGAGTAATTGTTTGAATTCTAGTTTAAGTTGGACCTGTTTTTTTTCTTTTTAGTGGAAATATTTTTATGTAAAAATATTGTACTTTAAAAATTTATTGGTGACTTGAATGTTTTTCAACAAAAGTAAAGATTGAATGATATTTTGCCACCTTTTTTACTTACTAGTCTATGGGCACGCGCTTTGCGCGTGTACTCCATATCAGTTAATTATAAACTTTTAAAAATTACAAATATTATTATAAAAATATAAATATCGCTAACTGATGAATATTTATCCACTTTCTTATTATACAACATTAGTGAAAGTACATATAAAAAGTTAAAACTCATTCAAGTGAGAGTATATATGCTACTTAGATGATTAGATTCTCGCATTCAAAATAATTAAAATATCCTAAAAAATTTGAAATAATGAAATTTAAATCAAATTAGTTATATAATATAAGTGAAAGTACATATAAAGAGTTAAAGATTATTTTGGTGAGAGAATATGTGCTATTTAGATGGTCAAATTATCGCATTCAAAATGATTAAAATATTCTAGAAACCTTAGAAAATGAAATTTGAATTAAATTTTTTATATAATGTGCATGAAAATACATAGTATAACTTGAGTGACAGAATATATTCTATTTAGATGATCGACCTCTTGTATGCAAGTTGTTAACTCACATTTCACAGTATGAAAAATAAATTATTGTTACACCCTAAGAAAAAAAGAAAACACAGAATGATAAATCAATTATTTGCACACTAAATTAAATAAAAGAATGTAAGGCAAAAATAATGATTACATCTTTTAAAAAAATGAATTTGAAAATAGTAAAATGATAGATAAATACTTGCTTTAAAGAAGAACTCGTTCGCTTTTTGAATATGGCTACTAAGGATGAGAAAAGGTTAGATGGGATAATATCAAGACAAGAATTAAAACGCCCAATTTATAACCTTTTAAAAGATGATTATGGAACCAATTTTGTTAAACTGTAATGATCATGGACACTTGCAAATCTTAAAGAAGTTTAAAACTTCATTCCTATAATTTTGGTTCATGATCAACCTAATCTTCTTCTCACTGTCCCTTTTTACGTCTTCGACTCCCAGCTCTCCGAGGCTCCAACCCATCTTATATTTCATCTATTTAAAGCATAGAGTTACTTGCCTCTCTGTTTTTATATATTTAGACGATAAGCAAACTGTTGTAGCTTTTGAGCTTCCAAGTTAACAAACATTATTATTACTTAGTTGAAAAATAAAAGCGGTTTTATCTTACAAACTTATCCATTACTTAGCATCTTTGAGATTTTAGTAAGAGTTAAAGGTGGCTTTTAAAGGTTAATGATGCCACGTCACCTTAATTAATACCACAATTATATATAATTATCGAATAAAGATATAGATTAGTGATAATTGCCTTTTTATTTGAAAATTAACCAAACTTAGCGTGAAAATTCATGTCACTTCAAGGAGTTCAATAACAACGATAGTAATGAAGAGAGATGTATGTAGATTTGTCCAAAAATATTATTGGTATAGTATTTGCTTAAAGGGTATAAAGGTCATTTAGTTTTTAAAGGTTACTTTAGTAAAATAACTTCACCTAAAAGTCTTCATGCTTATAATATAGTATATGATATATGATATGATATAATATAGTATGATGATTTGTTTCTTTACTAATCAAAAGATAGGAAATAATTAACTTTTTCTAAAGTTTGTAATTTATAATGACATAATGTCGTCTTAACCGTAGTTGATATTTCGTAGAGATAAAAGTATATTGAAATGAATCTCCCAACTCTAATTACTAACTCAAAACATTCAACCCCCCCCCCCCCCCACTTATCATGATGAGAGAACAACACATTTTTTATTAATTGATAAATTGATTCTTAACGATTAAAAAAAAAGATAGGAATTCTTATTGGAGGAAACGATTAGGGTACAGCATAAATCACCTTCACTTCGTTTTGCCACAAGGTTGGTGTGAAAGAACCAATAATAGATTCTTACTCTTGAAAAAATTGTAATTGACCAAAATTAGTGTTAACCAGTTTTTTAAAGAGTGGGGGCGCGAGGCGAGGCGTTCTACTTAATATGGGGCGAGACAAAAGTCCCGAGGTACGGGACGTAAGCCTCATGGATCTTTAAATTTTTAATTTATAAATTAATAAAATAATATTAAAAAGTATAAAAGGTTGATTAAAATTAATAAAATTTAAATGGATTAAAGAAACTCATTAAAAATAAAGTATCTAGAATATTTTTACTAATATAAATAATCCAATAATGTTAAAAGTAATATGATACAAATCAACTATACTTAACTTTCAAATAATATAATTTCTTAAAAACTATTATCAAACTACACATTTTACCTCCCCAAAAGTAAAATAATTAATAAACTTCACCATTACTGTAATTTAAAATATTATTCCTTCACGATTAAATACAAAATTACTTTCAAATTTGAAAGACGTAGAACTAAGACATGAAGACTAATGGCAAGTGAAGATACAAATTTTGGCTATCTATATTCCAAAGAAATGTTCAAATGAAATTCACTCTCACGATGTTCGTTTAATTAATATGCAATATTGTGGCTCATTATTTGAGTTACTCTCAATTTTTATATTCCTGAATCCTGATGAATAGAACTTTTATCGTTCATTTGTTGTAGAATTAGGAGGGCCAACAAAGCTAATTAGGTAATTCAACACATGATTTGCGTAAGAACTATCGGGCAAGCCCAAGCGTTAGAAGTGCTCAAGGCGCTTGGTCGTAAGCCTCATGAAACTAAACCCTGTGTATGAGCCTCAAGGCGTTTAGATAGTGCCTCGCCCAGGGCAAGCCCTGAGCGAGACCAAAAAAGCTTTTTAAAACAGAGGTGTTAACATTGATGATGAAAAAAACCCTAGAAGTGAAAGTCAGAAAATAGCAAAGAAGTTTGTTGTTTGGGTATAACTTAAGAACACTTTAAACCAATTTTGGCGAACTAGTTAACAAAGAAATAGAGAAGTTCGTTATATCAAACAAGTGAGGACAACAGAGAATTCTATAAGAGGAATATTTCATTCTTTCCCCTTTTTAATCTCATAAAACCCCCATTATTTTAATCCCGTTTCAATCTTCAGCAACGGTCACAGGATATGAGGGGATTTTAGCTTTACCCATTAAAGTTAATATATGAGTTTAAATTATGCGCAGTGACAATATAAAGAAGGTTAAGTTAACCTACAACAAGAAATAACTTATCCAACCTAGAAAATAGAGTAATACCAAAATGGCAAAATTCTTTATCACCACCAGTGTATATATCTTAATTCTTTTTGGCATCCTTCTCTCTGAATATTCACACTTCACTCTTATACTGACTCCATCTCCAAGAATCATCTTCACTATCATAGTCCTCAACTGGACTCTCCATTTCTGGAACATCTTGTTGCTCCACAGCTTCAACTTCTTTTTCCTCAACATGTTCAGAATTCGCTTCTTCCTCCTGTGCAAAATCAATAATGCTTCAATGTATGAATTAGGAAATTGGGGGGAAAAACATATAATGCTTATGTCATTGCTCTTATCCCCAAGAAGGTATGACCAGAGGAGATGAAAGATTTCAGGCCTATAAGTTTAAATTGAAGCTTCTGCAAGATCTCATAAAAAATGCTGGCACAGAGAATGAAGAAAGTTATGAACATTCTGGTTGCAAACTCTCAGATGACCTTTGTTAAGGGGAGACAAATTACAGACGAGGTGCTTATAGTAAATAAATGTCTTGACAGTAGGAGGCAAGGGGAAGCGAGCTTAATGTGCAAGCTGGACATGAAAAAGCATTTGATCGTGTTAATTGGGCGCATTTATTAGGCTTGCTGAAAGATATGGGGTTCAGGGACAAGTGGATTGGATGGATAAAGTGTTGCATCGCAAATGTTAGGTTCTCAGTGATTATAAATGGTTCTCCCGAAGGCTTTTTTCCTACATACAGGGGCTTAAGGCAATGGAGAGACTAAGTTCAACGATGCGAAAGGCAATGAGGTGTCAGTGGATCAAGGGTTTTGGTGCTGGGGCTGTGGGTCACGATGGAGTGGAAATCTCTCAATTAAGGTATCTCAGGGTGATTCTTCTATTATTTGAAATGATTTCTGGCTTGAAAATAAACATGGGAAAAAGTTCCATGTTTGCAGTTAATGAGGTACATAACATACCCTACTTGGAGATGTCTTGGGCTGTCAAATTGGAGAGCTTCCTACAGAATATCTGGGTATGCCATTGGGGGCTAGGTACAAGGCGAAACAGGTGTGGCAAATAATTGACAATCAGTGTGAAAAGAGACTTGCTACGTAGAAAAGATCATACTTGTCTCTTGGAGGAAGGGTGGCTCTCATTAACAGTGTTCTTGACTCTCTTCCTACATACCCTATGTCTTTGTTTCCCTTGCCAGTAAGTGTTAAAAAGAATCTTGATAGAATTTGGAGGAACTTTTTGTCGGGAGGTAACAAAGAAAAGAGGTCCTTTCACTTGGGTGGGAAAAGGTGAAGCTTAGCAAAAGAAGAAGACTGGGTACTAAAAACTTGAAAATTCGAAATGATAGCTTATTAACGAAGTGGTTGTGGAGATACGGAAAAGAAGAGGGGCAACTTATGGAGAAGGCTTATACCAGACAAATATGGTATACAAAATCTCTGGTTCTCTGGTTCTATGTTGCTCGGACTCTCCGAAAATATCGATGGGTGCGTGTTGGATCCTCCAAAAGTAGTGCATTTTTTGAGGATCCGACACGGGTGCAACAGCTGTTTCGGAGAGTCCCGGCAACATAGCTAATGTTTACCAGCCCTGTTAATTCATCTCATGGATTGGGACTATAGAAACACATCTGCAGCCTATGGCCTACTTTTGTTGTCAACAAGGATCAAAGTTGGAAATGGCAGGCAGACGAGGTTCTGGCAAGATGCTTGGGTAGGACATGCCCCTCTAACGTCTCAATATCATGATCTCTATGATTTCTCTTATAGTACTGGCTCTCTGGTTTCGGAATGTTGGAACGGAAGCAACTGGTGCCTTGATTTTTGTAGATACTGTTTTGATTGGGAAGTCCCTAGAATGGCTCTAATGCTAACGGATTTAGAGAAGGTGGTCATGTATGATGATGTTCCTGATAGAATCATATGGACAAAGCAGATAGATGGTGTTTTCTCGTAACTTCTTGCTATAAAACTATCAACAGTGATGGTGGCAGCTCTACAGGCTGGCCTTGGAAGAGGATATGGAAGTCCGAAGCCCCCTATGAGTTTAGAAGTTTCATGAGGATAGTTACACACAACGCGAGCCTCACTCAAAGTAACTCAAAGAGGGGTGTCGACTGATATCAGATGTTTCATGTGTAACAAGGAGGAGAACAGCACTAGTTACCTTTTTTCACATTGCACAGTGGCAAGGCAGATCCACTGAAGGATCTATTGAACATCTGGGGAGTTGGAGGGATGTGTCAATCAGTAAGAAAGATATGGAACAACATCCCAGGTTGTGTGTGTTGGGCAATATGGAAAGAGAAGAATGCAAGGTGCTTGGAAAGGAAAATAGAAGTTGTACAGAAAATTAAATACTCATGTGTATGGCTTTTTGGTGCAACCTAGAGGATGTTAGAGATGAGAATAGCATGCTTGATTTCTTAGATTCACTGCAGGATTAGAACTTTTTGTATAGATGGAACCATTTCTTTTTGTTTTGGTGTAGAAGGTTCCAATCATTGTAATTCTCTGGTACCAACTTAGTACCAAGATTCTGTTATTAATATATATAATACTTTACCAGTTTCAAAAACAAAAAACAAAACAAAAAAAGATGACAAGCAAGAGAAGATTCATACATTGATCTCCTGAGTTCCCTCCTCCACTTCCTCCTCCCCTGTCAAGTCAGTTGACTCATCTTTATCGGCTTTCTGCAATTCCTCGGCTTCAATTTGTTTTAAACGCTCAATTACTCGTTCAAAGTGGGAATGATCTGCAACAAGTATATTATCATGTAAAACTCTGCAGAACAATTAGAAAACATGACACATTTTAGTGGCAAAGGCTTTCTCTTCTTCAGGCCAATGGTTCTTTTTCCTTCTATGATGGTCTGATGACACGGATAACTTACGTGGTGCATGGCGGTTAAATAACTCCAGCCTTTAGACATTTTACAAGTATACTAATGATTATGGGCTACGGTAAAAGTCAAATCAAGATAAGATATCAATATGTTTTCCAAATAAAACAGAAAGCAAAGTTTAGGGGAGTAGTTATTGTGCTTCTGAACCCCATTAATGGTGGTCTGGTCAAGCGAGAAACACGTAAGTAAAAAAAAATAATAATGAGATCATCGTTACATTAAATACACAATTTCCTGAAACTGAATCATCAGGATATCAAGACCATTTTCTTCTAAACTAAAACTCAGATTATGAGATTCAATTGAAAAAATACATGCATAGCATGTCCATAAGTAAACAAGCGTAATACTAGCTCAATTGTGGAAACTATGATAAAACCTGTATGTTCCTGCAGTCAACGTAGGACGGAACCTGGCCTTGTTTACATTTTTTGGAACCATAAAGTAGCAATTCGCAAAATGAAATAAAGATAGAATTTTCAGAATATCCAAATTTCAGTTCTTTAGTACTGATTTGTGGTCAAACAAGATGAAATACAAGACTAATATCAACGAAAATAGAGCAGAAGAAAAAAGCTGCATCATGAAGAGATCTAGAATTTCAATTCTGGAGACTAAAATGCATAAACCAAGTTGAAAAATAATAAAAGATATCGAAACGTCAGATCATGCATATATCATTTGAGAGGAGAATTCAACATACAGATACAGTGGACTGAGATCAGAGGATCACAAGACAAAAACATGAAAAGAGGAAAAAAGAAAAGAATTATGGAATATGAATCCAGGCTGCAATTCCTTTTTCTTCTCCTTTTTTTTTTTTTGATAAGTCAGGCTCCAATTCATTTCTGGACTTGGATCAGCCATAACAACAGACTATGCATGTATACTTTCAGCCACACCCAAGTCATGTTTTCCATGCTGATGAAACCTTACTCTTAATGGAAAATTTCTCTGAATAAATGATATTTATTTGTCCCATGTATCTTCAAATTGTATTTTATGCCCATTTAAACGAAATGCTATGAAATGATAAATGAGTCTTGGAAAAATAAATAGATGTGAGTGCAGTAGAGAGAGTTGAAGAAAATTTACCTTTGGAACGATTGGTTAGAGCATCATGAAGCCTAAATGGATGTTGCCGCTCTTCTTTCTTGTATTTTAGCTTTAGCTGTCTACGTGTCCGGCCAGGAAAAAGTTGTTGTATCAGGGATAAGTCAGTCCCAAACTGCTGCACAGCCTGAAGACAAGTTTTGTTCTAAATGTCTAAGAGTAAACCAAGGAAAAACAAAAGAGGAAGGGAGTGCATAACAGTACTATTTGTGCCCAATCACATGAAGTCCGTCCATATAGCTCTAATTGGTGCCATGACACCTATAAGTCAAAAGTTGTACCATTTTTTCAACTGCTTGATTTCTTGTAACATTGGGATTCTGCTCCACTGCTCTTAAAATAGAAGTTAACAACTAATTACCTTACAAAAGGGAATTTATCAAAAAGAATTATCTTATGAAAGGGCTCAAACTATCTTTGCACAAGTCCAAACCATATAATGCAGTTCCCCATACTATCTCCTCCACACCCCATTTATCAAATTTATTCATTTCTTCATTATTCTTTACCAGAGCATAAGAAATTGCAATTCTATGTGCACATAATTTGATACACGGTTTTCTTTACCATAGAATCTTGACAGTCCTGGTAAAGCGACGGGGCAAGTTCTGAATTCTGACATCACATTGAGCATATAAAAGGAGACTTCAGAATCTCCAGGATCCAAGGACAGTTATAACTCTCTCTCTCTGACCGGATATTCAATGCCCAACTGGGCAATGCCAAGGTCTGTAAAGGTCTTGATGCTGGGAAGGGACATTATTGGTCTAGGCAGAGAAGAGGAAGATATGAGACACTACTCCAGCATGCATATGGTGGGTACTGTGGAGGAACGGAACCAGAGAGTTTTTGAAAGCAAGACTGACAATAATTTTAGACTTAAGTTTAGATGTATGCCTTTTTGGCTTTTTGGTGCAAAATGTGCAATGTGAATGATGTGGAAAGCATTGTGGACTTCATTAGTCTCTTAGAGTAAAACAGCTGATTTTTTGTAAACTGCTGTATATACTGCATGGTCTTCGTGCATTCAGTATCAACAAACGCCATTTTTAAACAAAATATATTAATAAAAATATAATAAAAATCAGATTTCCACGATTTCTCAAGTTTATCTAAGATCCCCTTTCTCTACTAATTTACATGCTGAGGATATAAAGATGCCAAAGAAGTTAATGTTGGTGCCAGCTTCCCAATTTCTTTTTTCTGTAACTTTAGTTAGACCAGCTTCTCACTTTCCAACAACTATATTCCTGAAAAGGTAACTATGTTCTACAAAAACTATATCACATGAATTGTTCGTCTTCCTTTGAAGTATCCATGTTGAATGACACAGGAACGGAGATTTCGTGCTAATTCTTCAAAATACACTAAAATGGACAAAAAGCTACATAGCATTAACCGGCTCTCACTTACACCTAGGTCAGATATACACCTGTGAATGAGTTCATGTAACATAGACAACGACTAGCCTTAATCTAGTCTATCAAGCATCCCTTATATAGAAATACTTATTTTCTTTTTGCTTTAAAACTCATCTACCCACAATTGTAGATGCCATCGCATTCCACAGTTCTCGCTTGGTTGGGACAAATATTTCTATGTAATATTTGACAAGTACGCTTATTTCAAATAGAGAAAACAAGTAACATTTAGATAGCTAGCAGCAAAGATGTCCTACATGAGTCTTTTGCTACTACCTCATAGGAAGGTCTCAACAAATTGAAGCAAATTGATAACATGTTTGACAGTTTTATAAAAAGGAAATACAGAAAGGAACCTACAAACTTGATCTTCCAGACTGGGAACGCCTAGGTGCATCAACTAATAACTTGAGCATTTTATAAGTTGCAATTCTAGAATTCGCTATTTAAGATTGAAGTTTCCAATTCAAATTTTAATTATTCCCCCATTTACACCTGTATCTTTCAGTAGCTACAAATGAGAGGGATGTACCTCATAGAACAGTTCTGTTTCCTGTTTTGACCACCTTGTGCTGGGTGTTTTGTCCATATAAGTTTGATAATTGAAGTAGGCAGAAGAATCTTGAGCCCGAGAACCTATTTGATGATCATTATCTTCTGCACCGTCATCTGAAGGATAGGTCTCATCCTCATTATAATTAGAAACAGAAGCACCAGCACTGCACAAGCACAAATCATAGAGAAATTGTAACTTGGAGAAGAGAGGACTAAGGGAAAAAACATGTAACGCCTCCAAGATAAATAAAAAAGAAAACTATGACACAACAAAAGCCACTGATTGCAAAACGCATTGAACTTCTAAAATCTCTTTTCCTTATTAAGTTACCTCTTTTGAATATATTTAGGTACCCGAGAGTAAATATAATGTACTGTATGGCATAACTTCTCTCATATTAGATATGACGAAATTATACATTTTAAACCATGGTCAAAGATCACCTAATATACTTACTAAGAACCATATTAGGTTCAAGGAGCATAAATTTATAACACATGTAAACTTCTAAGTGTTTACCAATGGCATCTCTTTTTCATTTTCCTATGACTAGTGAAAACAGTTTTTCACATGACGGCTACCTTCCAGCTTCCTGATCCTAGCACATAACAGCCTCCAAAGGAACCATTAGAAATTGGACAGAGCAATACTATTGAGAATTGACATCATAACCATTAAATCCTAAGGCCATTTTTAGGAACTTGGAATTAGCGTAATTGATGCCCTAAAGTTAGCTTATAGTTCAGCTTGAGCAAATCACAAGAATATTTCAGGATAAAAGTATCCAACATTTATGTAGGATAGGATAATACTAACTATAGCATACCAGCATATAAATCAAAGGGCGTCTATTTTGGAGTAAATTCCAAATTTTTGGGATTTGAGGAGATATCCTCCCTTGCTAATGCTCACCATCTTGGAGGATAAAATAGGTTTTCTTTTCCATATAAAAGTTCATTGTATAGAGAATAGAGGAATTACCTCCAGAACGAGCATGGAGTAAGAAAATAAGTGACAAGATAAGTGACGGAGAAATGTAAAACTTACATCAAATACCCAGGGTATTTCTCAATTATAAGAAAATGCAAAAATTTACAAGCTAATACTAAAGGATAGAGTTCTTGACGCATAAATTTGCCATCTCCTCAAAAGAGAAGGGAAGGAATTTTATTGATCTTTTTTCTTCTATATACGAGTTAGCAAATGCTGCTCTAGACAATATGAGCACTTGCTTCTCTCTTATGAATGCTTATAGGTGCAGAGATAGTATGGAATATTGTCTTGATTGGTCAAGGGAGAAGATTCTTCTACAAAACTCAGGTAGTTGCCCACCAGAGAGAATCATGCAGCGGATTTTCAAGATATGAGGTTTCTGAGATGAAAAAAATGTATGCACATGGAATCCAAGCTTTATCTGGTGGGTGGACTAAGCAGCAGAGGCAGGTTCTCACCTATGACATATCATGCTTTCTTTCTGTGCATAAGATACTTCAGATTTTGAACGTACAGATTGTCAATTCCGTTCCTGTTCAGAAAATTTGGTCATTGTGCCTGTTGATACTTGATAGTGCTTGTGCGGATTCAGAAATTCCTTCTCTCCTTCTGCACTGTACTAATCGAGCCCTTCTAGGCCAATACAGAAGTAGTATCATTTACAGTAAGATAGTTGTGGAGTTGGGTAGTGAAAACCTTGTGTTGGGCAAGGAATCTTGAAAGGACTTGTGTTGGGCATGGATTCTTGAAACTATAGGTAGTTAATCGGGATAGTGCAGTGTGCAAGGATTTTTGAGGCAGTCGTTCGGGAAGGATTTCTAGATAGCAAGTAGTAGCTTGTTAGGATGCACTTCGCAGGAGGACTAGCCCAATAAATATGCATGCATGCATTTCCTAGAAATTCCCTAATATCTGGTTGCTGAAGTAGGTCTTTAGTGAAAGATTTCCAAATAAGAAGCTACCTAAGCTACATGTTAGTCCCCAAGTATAACCAGATTACTGGATTCATAACAACTGAAAGAGAACTTTACCATACACGCAGCACTACCTTGTTTAAAAGACATTTTGCATTGATATCTTAAGAGCATCAACTACTGTAAGTTTCCGTCATGTTATACTTGGTAAAAATTCTCAGAGCTATTTGCAAATTTCAGATGAAATTACAAGGAAGCAATCCTTGAAAATAAATCATTTTATTCTGTCATGCTATTATGTATGTGAAAATGCTTTGGTGCAAGTAATAAATAAATTCATGTTAAGTTTTTCCAATACGCTTCCATTTGCTGATGGAGATATCTGCATTGGATACAATTTTACCACTGTGCTAATTCACCTTCTATGAATCCAGCTACTGTAAGACTTGAACTTGATATATTTAGTATACCTCTCAGTCTCTGCCGGTTTAAGTGGAAGGCTAGGTACAGAGAGTTTGTACTGCCTTGTTTCAGGCGCAGATTGAACAGAGCTTGTTCTGTCCTTTACTTCTTAATTAACTATACAAGCAAATACGACTTGACCATTTCTGGAACAGTATTGATGCTAGCTTTGGGGAAGATGGTTCTCTTGGCTGGTCAACGTAGCTTAGAAAAAAGAGGAAGAGCTGAGAAAAGGGCAATAAGGGAGGAGTCTTCATATAATTCTGGAAAAAATGGTTGGACAGGTTGGTTAGAAGCGTAATCTAAAAGTAGAGAAAATAATGAAGCTGTAGACGATACAAAAGAGACTTATGGTGCTCGACGAGTTAGAAGATGGATCTGAAATGAGAAAAACAGACCTAATGAATGAAGTCTCTACCACAGATCGTCTACCATTTTCACTATCAACAACAATATAAGAAAACCCAATCGAAAGGTTAAATGCAGGTTAGTATCTTTTTCGCAAATAAAGCAAAAGATAACTGTAGATTAGTATATTTAATTGTGAAAAAGCTTCTGATACCTCTGATCTGTAGTAGGTATTTGTGACGCTGCAGCATCTTTTTTCTGCAAGGATGGCAAGAAGGCAAACAAGAGAATCAAGGATGACTGTGTCATTTTTAATTTCTCCTCTTTCTAGGAGGTTGGGGTGCAAACAAGAGAATGCAAGAGGAAACGTACCGCCAGCCGCTCTCTGTGCTCTCCTAATATAATTAGATCCTTAATAGGTACCTTTTGGTAGTCAATCTCATACTCGGGAGCCTCAAGCAAAGCCTTGTTCACTGTAAACGAGGAAGTGCCTGGTCAAGAAAAGATAAATACACTATGCCAAATGTCAGCAACACCCACTAGGCTTACCTTGTCTCCTCTTTTGACGAGTGGAGTGAGAAAACTTCTTAGGTTTCTTGTTGGCTGCCTGGTCTGAAGCTTCAGTGGTCTTTTTACTCTTCCTAACTTGCTTTCCATCCTCAGCAACTGTTCTCTTTGACTTTTTCTGTACTTTTTTCCCTTGTGATTCATTTTCCACCAGAAGATCCTCATCATTACCATTTGTAACAGAATCATTAGGTTGTTCAGGCACATATTCCCCATCATCCGCTACTACTTCAGACTCATCTACTAGTCTATTTGCATTTACGGACTTTCTTCTACTCCTTAATGATCTACCCGCTCCGTTCTCTTCAGTAATTGCAGAAAGATCAGATGCAGGCAATTTTTGCTTTTTAGTCTTTGGCCTCTGATGTACCTAAACAGACATAGTTGCAAGTGGGTTAAGAAGAGAAATAAAGGGCTCCACCAGCAAGGCAAACTATTCCAAAAATTGAGAAGTAACTAAAACAATTTGAAAAACAGTTTATTGATTTACAGGTTCCTCAGGCATCTGAGAAGTAGATTCAGGGAGTTCTGCTGGGATGCCAACATCTGAATGCGAAGCCTCGATAACATATTCGTCATGAACTGGAAATTCATGAGTAGATTCTGTAATAATATTATTATCAAATCCTCTGGCTGAGAAATCAAGGACATCATCAGCAGGGAATCCATGTTCCTTCTCTCTATCCACAAAATCCATTTCAGAATGAACTGAGTGTGAATTTGGCTGACATGAAACTGACTCTACTGCATCTGAATCAGGGATGCTTGTGTCGTATCTCTCTCTGTATACTTGTAGCTTGGACTTGGGTTGAAACCTTCTGGTACTCTGCCCTGAATAAATGTTCGAAATTAAAAATGAGTGCAGCACATGATAAAGTACAGGTGCAGGAACCTGAAAATTCTCCCATACCAGACGTAGTAGTTACCCCAAGGATATCTGCTTCCAAGGAAGGATAGCTGTCCATCTCCTGCAACCGACAAACTGGAGTATTTGTAAGTACGCAAAGGAAACTAAATGACAAATGTTTTGCTGCTCAGTAAAAAGTGGGGAAGGGCATGAATTTGACCATCTGACAACTTCCACTAACAGGAACAACACTTCCTTGACAAGTCAATGGATCTTGGCATGCTGCCACTTCATCAGGTTGAAGATTAGAAGTGCTAGGAGCTGAATCATCAACTGAAGAAACTGGAATTGAAAGTTGTTCTTGTCCCTTGTCTGCACCAGCAACATGAACAGCAGATGGATCTGTAGCGGGACTAGAATTTTCTGCATTATTATAAGCAGCACCACATTTTACTAATTTAATCTTTAATAATTGGCCAATTATCCAAAATAAGGTAACTCCTTTGCAGCATCCGTTATCAAGTTCCAAGTTTAAAGGTAATATGCAGGAAAAATTAGTAATAAGAGAACAGAAGAAGATAGGCCATTACCTATGGCGCTTGAGATAGGAAGTAAATCATCAAACGAATCCAAACCTATATATATGTCTGCATACTGAAAATTGAAGAACTTTAATTAGGATATAAAAGGTCTGTTAACAATATCAAAATATGGATAAGAAAATATCACCTCTCCCTCGGATTTCTCAAGACAAGTTTTCGAATCTTCACTGTTATCAGGCACTACCATACTTGTATCTAGATATGAACCAACTGATGGACCCAAAGTTTCTGCAGCAAGAGGATGCTCCAAGGAAGGTTCCGCTAACACAGAGCTTTGTTTATCGTCTGCTTATATTTAACAAAAGACAATCATTCTTGAAGAGGTCTTAAAGTATCAATGAAGAACATTAAAATATAGGCTATTAAGAGCATATTTTATAGTATGACATTTCAAGTGCTAAAACCAACTTTATCTCGAAGGAAAATTCTATTACGCACACAAGAAATCAACGCTTTTATGACCTCAACAATCAATATATGATCAAATTGCAGCAACAAAATGTTCCAGAAAAAGTAATAATAGTAAGAACAAAATAAAGGCAAGAAAGCTAACAATTTTGGGAATTCTTTCCATCCTTCTTAAGAGCCTCAAAAGAATCAGTTGCTACAGTATCACCAGTGGGTTTTGACGTCAAAGAAACTGTTGAGGATGCAACAGCTGGACCTTTTTTCACCAGACGAGGCTTTGCCCTGGGTTGAAACTTGCCTCCAGCCTTGACTGCATCAAATAACAATATAAACTTGAAAGAATGAGAATATATTACATCACAAACTAAAAAAAAATCCTTTCACTCCACTTACCGGTCTTTGAAGCACCATCAGCCAAAATATCATCTAAAAGGTCCATGGATACACTTTCAACACTGAAACAGAACAATAACTGATAAGACAAAATGTAACCACTAATTAAATAAGTTGGAAAAAAATCTTAAAGAATGTGATTTGATATTTTGTTTATAATTCAATTTGAGACTTACAACTAAAGCAGTTTCACCTACACCTTAAATGGTCTAGTGGATAAGCTTTTCAAGACAGACAGAACCATACATAGAGGTTAAAAAAAAAAAAAAGGTAAAAGTTCAATAGAAAAAATAAAGGGAAATATCTTCATAATTAATTCAGAACTTTGGTAAAATTCAATAATGACAAATAAAACTAGATAGGATTCATCTAAACCCAGAATAATAAGGTGTTACTAGAGGAGTTTCATATAAACAATAAATGGTCTGTGAATAGGCTTTTCGATACTGAAACAAACTAGATAATAAGAGGACAAGAAAAATTAATGTTCTACAAAAATCAATTTTTACTAAATCTAAAATGGGTTTCATCGACATCCCATACAAACACAATATTTAGCCTTAAATTTAACATCACAGGATAAGAACTTGAAACATTACTGTTAATCTCCTTGACGGATTGGTTCTTTTCAAAGATAATACTACAGTAATAAATACACGACAACTAATATGCGTTAGAGAGAGAGAGAGAGAGAGAGAGAGAGAGAGAGAGAGAGAGAGAGGGGCAGCGATGAACCTGAAATCGCCCGGACGAGAGGGAATTGTGAAAACTAAGGTGGCTTTTCTATTATTTGGGGAGGGGGTGGCGACTGGCGCGAGACTTGTTTTTTTTCTTTTTTACTTAACCCCGAAAAAAAGAAAAAATATAGGGGCAGTTTGTAGCTATTTACCTCTACTAGTCTTAGCGCGTATAACCTTATCAATAAATATAAAACTTTAAAGAATTAGATTAATTTTAAAAAGTAGTAAATGAAGACTTTTGAAACTTGTAATCTTGTACATACCATAATATTTGAGTGACTATAAAAATTTATCATTAAAGATAAGATAAAATATTTATGTTTAATTATTTTGAAATTTAAAAGTATTATTAATTTTTTAAACTAACGGAAAAAAAATAGTGTAATTCTTTTTGGAATGAATAGAGTATTAAATAATATATTTGATCTTAAAAAAAAAAAAAGAAATCTTGCACCACAAAAGTTCTCATATGCTAAGAGTTTAGTTAATTGAAAAATAATTTTATTTGAAAAAGAACTAAATTTAAATGTTTTGCTAATTAGTTAATGAAAAGATATAGTTATTTCTTTTCAACATTAAAGGTAACTTAATTTAAACACTTGATTGTTTTTTCCTCAACATTAAATGTAATAGCTTATTTTTCATTATTCAAATTTAAATATTAGCTAATCAAAAAATTTATAATTTTAACTGCAATTATAATTTTTTCTACTAAGCATTCTACTCTCAAAGAATAAAAAAAACTGATTTGACATTTTTTTATATCTTTATTTTTATTGACTCTTACCCAAAAAAAATCTTTTTTATATTCTTAAATATTTTTATTTGTTCTAATTATTCAATGTAGTTTTAAAATAATATCTTTCAAAAACCAATGAATAAAAACTTCCTTTTGAATGGGAAAATAATTTGATCGACGTGATTGTGTTAAGTATTCAATTTATAATTAAAGAGAACGTTGAACCGTGAAATAGACTTTGTTCCAAAATGAACTGTTATCATATGTTTCTTCTCATATTATCTTACTCCATAATATGTTCGTGTGCTTTTTATTCCTTCCCGTAGTTCCTAACTAATATCATCTATTTGTTGATTTTCTGCTAATTCAACTAATTTCATCTTTTAATAAATGAAATACGTTAATTCTAAAGCTATAATACTAAATAATTTAACGTGGAAGGGTTCAAATAAGGAAAGGATACACGTAAGTTAAAATCTTTAACAAACTTTAAGGTCCTAATTTTAGATCCTTCTGCATAATTCAAATAAAAAAAGATTTAATAATTAAAATTTTAGTTGATTTTTAACTCCTAAATTTAGAAAAAATTATCAAATTACAGTTTTGTCTAATGTGAACTTTATTTTTAAAGAGTAAAAAAGGCAAACTATATTTCGCTAAGGGTCTTAGTGCTTTTAATATAGTATATATATATGGTAAATTTTATTTTACATGTAAAGAAATTGTCTTTTATAGCATGTTTGGATTGTTGTTACATATCGTTTCATAATGTATCGTATTGTATTTGTACTGCATTGTATTGTATCGTTTGCTGAATAAAATATTTAGATAGATTGTATCGTTTGCCGTCATTTCATGATGTCACCACCAACAATATGAAGAATAAACTTATAATATTACTAAAAAAAATAGAATATGAGTAGAATTATTATATAAAAAAATAGGGTAAAGAATAAAATATGATTATTTAATAATAAAGAAGGACAATATGAGAGAGAAAAGCAAGGTAACAATGTTACCACACCAAATCGGTCATTTCATAAGGTGGCATTTTCGTCGTTACGTAATAATGGATTTAACAATACGAAACAAAAAAATTTAAGTAACTATCACGACCCAAACCGAAGAGCCGCGACGGGAACCCGATGCCTTACTCAACCGAGCACCAATGTAACATATCTTTCTTATCATATTATCATGGGTAAATGAGCGAGAAAGGTCGTCATGAGATAACCAGAATAAAACATAAGGGAATACTCGACATATGACGACCTAACATGATGTACAAACTTATACATGTGACATGCGAGCCTATAAGGCCGACATGATCGTTTGGACACTCAAAATATAGGCCAACAAGGCTATACAAGTATCCATATACATGATATCTCTCTACAAGCCTCTAAGAGTGTGTAAACGTCATAAAGGTCGTGACATGGCCCAGTCATATCAATCAATACATGTCCAAAGCATACTGACCAAAATAGGCAACTCCAGAGCAAGTGGAGTGCACCAACACTTTCCGCTGAGCTGATAGCCTACTAGAAGGACTGCCAATCTGTCTATCGGGACATGCGGGGATGAAACACAACGTCCCCAGACAAAAGGGACGTCAGTACGAATAAAGTACCGAGTATGTAAGGTATGAAATCATAAAAAAGAACAGTAATGTAAAGAGAGGGAGAGAAGATATAACCTGTAACATCTGAGTGCCTCTGAGGGCGACTGACATGAAATGCATGATACATAAATATATACATATACTTTTAAAAACATACGCCTCTGTGTGCATCATCATCATCAAAGTGTACCCGGCCTCAAAGAGAACTCGATAAAAATGTACCCGGCCATCATAAAGCTCGGTAGAATCGTATCCAGCCACGTGGAGCTCGATAAAATCTAACTGATCAGTGGTTGCACAATATGTGTCGTACCCGGCCGACTAGAGCGCGACTCGGTAAAGTAAAATAGATACATGTATATATAATGCATGTTGGACTCATGGAATCACGTTCTAAACCTTTCGGAGTGACGTAAGGTCATTGCACCCTCGATTAACATTAGTGACATCCATACCATCAATATTAACCTCAATGGGATTCAAGGATTATACATACTTACGTAGAATAACTTTATAAGGAAAGAACAACATTGGCATCCTTAATTGCTAGGAGTTGATTCGTTATGAAATAGCGTATTGTTTATGTTCATTTCACTTCAGATCATGCCAAAAGAAAGAAGGAAGTGCCGTAACGTACCTTTGCAATCTTCTCTCCAATCGTGAACCAAACTCAATATGATCTTCTTACGTCTACAATGAGTAAATCGACTTCGTCGTCATCATATAAGCGTTGTAACTCTCATATTTCAAAACCAATATTCTATAAGAAAACGGACAGCACCTCCCTATTTTTACTGCATCCCATAAATTACTAAAAGTCACCAAACAGCCCAAACAACAACAATATAATTCACAATAAGCTCTCTAATTACTTCAACAACCATTTTGAGCGTCAAACTTGATTTATAATTAACAAAATATAATTTAATCCAATTTCTTTTCTATGAATCTTCCTACATCATCTATAACATCATACTTATTCTTACTATATCATTTTCAGCCTAAACCATCATAAGAATAATCTTCAAAAATAGTTCACACGCCTAGCACCTTAACCTTTATCGCCAACCTCTCATTTTTCATGTTATCTTCTTCAATCAACTGAATTAGCACATGGATAAGATTCACAACAGCATCCTCAACATAATCAAACTATTTATGACAGTTTTCAGCCACAACAAACTATTTATATAGCCTCAACACAGCCCATAAAAATAAGATAATGATTCCTTATGCCAAGTCAATTACTATCTTGTAGATATTCACTCAAACAACTTAAGCACAACCAAGAACATGATTAACTTACCTTAGTCACTGGATACAACTTAAAATTCCCAGATGGTGTAGCTCACAACAACCCTCAATCACACCACAATATTATAAGAGTTGTATTTTTTCTTGAATCAACTTTTGTGTTCAAGTTGGTGTGTAAACACTTGTATTTATCCTTGAAATTCTAATATATACGAGGGAGGGACTGACTCTTACCTTAATCAATAATAATAACACGAGATTTGAGGTTACATCACTTTGAAGGATCTTCCAAAATAGCCACAAGATGAAGAACTACGATCTAGGAAGCACCACGGGATTTCTAGCGTTTGATTCATGTTTTTATCTTTGGTTTTCACTCTAGAATCATGGAGACTGCTTTGAGAGTATTTTGGGAGAGTACAGGGTCTGGTTGGGTCTACAAATTACCCCAAATGAGCCTTGACCCGATCTTTAAAGGTTGGAGAATCACCCACCGCATAAGTGAGTCCCATTGGAGCTGCTTGCGCAATCTTGCAAAAACAGGAATATCTTTCTACTTCGATATCGTATCGACAAACGGTTTAATGAGTTGGAAACTAGACTCATAGACCTTCCGTTTTGTAGGTGGATCATCCCTTAGTTACAAGTATATTGGGAGAAAAGCTCAGCTACATTTGACCTAATTTTCAGCACATTATGAATGTAACTTGTGATACCTTTGCCAACTTTTGTTTCAAAACTCGCTTGACTTCAAAATGTAACACACAACTATCATACGACTAAAATAACTCATAACACAACCTCATTATCATATCAAGGACCCTAGTCTTACCTCAAAAGTACATGTTATAACATTCCAAACTTGTCAACTTTCGACGAAACTTATTTTTCGTCAATTCGTTTAGCTTCTAAGATTTTCAGTCCTCTTGGTACTTGTTATTCATGGTCTTAAATATTTGTAACATCCGAGGTAACATGATTAACTTACTTTATGTACTTTCAAATATAGTCTCATTTTTGAACTTATGTCAATTAACTTACGACACACTCTCACATACAAAAACATGGGGTGTAACATCATTCCCCCCTTTTGGAACATTCGTCGTCGAATGTTAACTGATGTGCTTATCAGGATCATAACCTATAGCTCTTATGAATACTTTACTACTGTCCTTTCCATCTAGGTAATTGTTCTGTGAATAAATCCAATGGCCAGGGAATTCCCCTTTTTAGGCCTCTTTCTCACACTACGACTTGTGGTCGGAATTCTTCCAATCTCGTAACTGTTGCTACCTTATGTCATGCAGCATGCATGACTCTGTCCTTGTATGTGCGCTTATGTGACTCTTCTCTCCTTTGTCCTCTAGCTTTTAGCCTATCTCCAGGCTTTCACTTTGTGAACATATACTGAACTATGACAAATTGTCCCTCTATGCATCTGTAGGTGTACTGAAGTTCTTCGCTCGGTACTTTGTCGAACTTACGACTATTACTATATTTTGTTTCATAGCCCCAGTTATCTATCCTTATGCATTTACTGCATCTAGGTAGTCCATACTATACCATGACACTTACTTTGATTTATTATTATCGAGGTCTGCTACCCAACTCCAGGTTACTCTCTTGCCACTTATCCTATATGTATAAATCTAAGTTCTTTAATGCTTCCTCATTACTGTTCATCTTAAGAATGACAGCCTAATCATATCTTATACTTTGTAACTTTTATCTATCTATTTCTGACTCACCTTAATGTTGACCTATAATTTACCATTGATAACTTGAAACTTCTTACATAATACATTGTCACTAGGGCTCGCGTCGCATCGGGGAACATTTGAAGTGATTTGCTTGATCCACCTAAGGACGATACTATACTTCAATAACCGTATTTTATAATATACCAATGTGATTCATCTTATGGGGGTATTCTAATCCCGTGCAATTCATGAGATCCCTTTTCTTTAAATCGCTACTCAATCAAAGGCCTAAACATCATCCTCTTATTCTACTACCTGGGCAACATTCCATCTCTTCCAATGCTCCTAGTCTTAGACTCCTTTGAGTTCATTCAGGCTATACTGATCTTTCTATAACTTACATAAACCATCAGCTCTATTGTTTTGATGGGCTTAATTCCGAGGCCTTACCTATTATTGATACCTTCTCACCTACCTTTTCTTATCCTTACTCCTATCTACCTAAAACCTTATCGCTCTACCATACTTTAGCTTGCGACCTATACATATCTATTTATACTACTCACAACCTTCCATTAACTTGTTAGCACAATATATTTCCTTTCGTGCCTTATCATTTGTCTTTAAATGTAAGTAATTACTTTCCATGGCCGTTCTGCCACTTGTTGCATGAATACTTGGAATATCTTAGTCTTTCACATATTGGAATTCCATGGAACCCATATAATCTCGAATATTACATTTGAACTTTTTTTTTCCTTCCCGTTCATTAGCTACGATAGGTGCCACTTTCGTATGGAATGCATACAGTGTTGTCATGAGACTGTTGTTACAAAACCATTTATTCTTTAGGTCACTATGCTTAGGTTGAAACCTTATTCCTTATTTCTTTAGTTAGTCATTCAGGGTAGTACATAGTGGAGACCCTCTGACTCCTGTAAAGCTGCGAGCTTATTACATCGTATACCCGAAGAACTTTTTGATGTTCTTACTCGCTTATAATTATCCTTAATTACTTACCTCCGCACCCTTGTGTTGTAGGGTTGTTTCTGAACTGAAATTTTGATTGTCTCCCCAGTGGGACTTTCTTTTATTTTCGTAACACTAATACAATACCTTTAAATACCTCAACTTCTATCTGAATATTTCTCAAGGATCACGATGTCATATATGCGAGACTGAATTCCCTATGTTAGGGTTCACTACATTTATCTTACACGATCTGTTGATTTATATGTGTCCTCTTGTCTAGCCATAACTAGACTCTTCCTGAATTACCTACTAACTACTCGTTGGTCCATCCTTATATCTATATTTCGCGTAATCTCTCTTGGGTTATTTCCTTTATCTTAACTTACCTCTCGCAATGGCTCCTTATGTATCAAGTGTTTATTCGCACTTATTTATCAATAACATCCCGGGCGGGAACCCTTACTTTCTCTCCCCAGGGTCATGCTTGCATAATGTTATGGAGTCGTAACATATATGTGGGATTTGAATAAATGCAATCTCATTCCTTTCGCCTTTTTACCGCATTCTTCTTTTACTATTCCATATTTACCTCATCATCTTTGGCGTCTTTTCACATCTTCACTGACATCTTACTCACCTTGCGGTAACCCTTCTGTACCAAGGATAACTGAATTTTTTTATGCACGAGGGTGGCACCTAGTGTAACTGGCACACTTAGTCTCTTAAGCTTAGCTCTGCTCACAGTGCTTGCTTTAGGGAAGCGTCTTCTTTAAAGGTCATTCTTCTATTGTCCATTCTATTATTGCCGGAACGCGATCTTTGAAATTCTCACGATGTCGACTATTATCATATCTTTCGATCCCTAATTCATGTTCAGCATATCTTGTTCACTAGCCCGCGCTGATTTTTATTACTTCGGGGGTCTGACTTTTCCTTATGGTAATCATGTTGGAGTCACCAACTCATTTCTCGAAATGCGGATGTGACTTTATGGATTATACTCTTTATTGTCTCAAGGCCATTCACCTCTTGTCTTTTCCTTCACTTGACTATAGACTCTATCATTCAGTCATATTTTGATGTACCGTCATCACCCATTTATTACATCTTACTCATAATACTTCATTTAATATTTTCTTATTCTCCTGCTAATATTTTCGTCTATTACCTTATTCTGAAAATTTCAACAAAATATTCTTTCTCTTTTAGCTCCCCTTGCTCCATCCACTGGCTCTTTGGGTCGCCTAACATTCTCTCTTTACTAGGGATGTGAGCCATACTAAGGTAGATATTTATCCATTCCAGGATTCCAGTGCCTATCTTCTGAATTTTATGAACATGTTAGTATTTATACCTAACTGTACTATTCTAAAGTGCACCATCTGGTGTCTCACAAGGAGAACTACTATCACATTTGCAATATCCTTCAAAAAATGTCAGCTAATGCTAACAATCCATCCACCATTTTGGGTTACTCTAACCCCAGCCGGATCCTGATATCCCATCCTTCTCTTAAACTATATCTGTTAGCTCTCATAAGGCATAATTGAGATGGGTGTGGCCAATTGTACATACCTCTGTTACCGTTGAAGGTAACTCAGAATACTTATATTTCTCTGCCTGAATTATAAAAACTGATAATCTTCACTAACTGGGTACCTCGTACCCTTCTTCACCTTAATTCTTTTACTTGTTGAAACTTGTATCTACCTTCTCATTCTCTCGTTGCTTTTTAAATCATATGGGTGGATAGATATTCATGTCTTAGGGCTCCTTATCAAGAAGCTTACACGTCTTAGTACCTACATAATCTACTGAAGACCTTATATTTACTCATCATAAGCATGATGCAAAATCGAGTCCCTCTAACTCAACTCTTCCACAACCACATTCAATTTCTTACCAACTGTATTTCTGGATGTAGGTATCGTTGTATTACGAATAAAGTAGAATTAAAGAGTTTGAATTCTTACAACCGAGCTCTACCACACGATCTAGAATAAGAAGACATAGTGACATTCCTAAATGCCCTATAGCCTCCTGCTTATAAGTGTGATGCACAACACACCCATAAACAAGACTCTTCTAGACACAGCTAGTAGACTCCCTAGGATAGAACTACTCTGATACCAAGTTTGTCACGACCCAGACCATAGGGCCGCGACGGAAATCCAGTGCCTTACTAAATCGAGTACCAACGTAACATATCTTTCTTATCATACTATCATGGGTAAATGAGCCAGAAAGGCCGTCACGAGATAATTAGAATAAAACATAAGGGAATACTCGACATATGACGACCTAATATGGTGTATAAACTTATACATGTGACATACGGGCCTATAAGGCCGGCATCATTTGGACACTCAAAACATAGGCCGACAAGGCCATATAAGTATTCATATATATGATATCTGTCTACAAGCCTCTAAGAGTACGTAAACGTCATAAAGGTCATGACATAGCCCCGCCATACCAATCAATACATGTCCAAAGCATACTGACCAAAATAGGCAACTCCAGAGCAAGTGGAGTGCACCAACACTTTCCGCTGAGCTGATAGCCTACTAGAAGGACTGCCAATCTATCTATCGGGACATGCGGGGATGAAACACAACGTCCCCAGACAAAAGGGACGTCAGTACGAATAAAGTACCGAGTATGTAAGGTATGAAATCATAAATAAGAACAGTAATGTAAAAAGAGGGAGAGAAGATATAACCTGTAACATCTGAGTGCCTCTGAGGGCGACTGATATGAAATGCATGATACATAAATATATACATATACTTTTAAAAACATACGCCTCTATGTGCATCATCATCATCAAAGTGTACCCGGCCTCAAAGAGAACTCGATAAAAATGTACCCGGCCATCATAAAGCTCGGTAGTACCAGATAGGCAACTCTGTAGCAAGTGGAGTGCACCAACACCTTCCGCTGAGCTGATAGCCTACTAATAGGATTGTCAACCTATCTATCGGGACATGCGGGCATGAAACACAACGTCCCTAGGAAAAAGGGACGTCAGCACGAATAAAGTACCGAGTATGTAAGGCAGGAAAGGATAAATAAGAACATTAATGTAAAGAGAGGTAGAGAAGATACAACCTGTAACATCTGAGTGCTTCTGAAGGCGATTGACATGAAATGCATGATACATAAATATATACATATACTTTTAAAAACATACGCCTCTGTGGGCATCATCATCATCATATCGTACCCGGCCTCGAAAAGGACTCGATAAAAAAGTACCCAGCCATCATAAGGTTCGGTAGAATCGTACCCGGCCACGTGGAGCTTGGTAAAATCTAAGTGATCAGTGTTTGCACAATATGTGTCATACCCGGCCGACTATAGCACGACTCGGTAGAGTAAAATAGATACATGTATATATAATGCATGCTGGACTCATGGAATCACGTTCTAAACCTTTCGGAGTGACGTAAGGTCGTCGCACCCTCGATTAACATTATTGACATACATACCATCAATATGAACCTCAATAGGATTCAAGGATCATACATACTTGCTTATAATAACTTTATAAGGAAAGAACAACATGGACAACCTTAGTGCTAGGAGTAGAACCGTTATGAAATATCGTATCGTCTATGTTCATTTCACTTTAGATCATACCAAAAGAAAGAAGGAAGTGACTTAACATACCTTTGCAATCTTCTCTCCAATCGTCAACCAAGCTCAATATGATCTTCTTACGTCTACAATGAGTAAACCGACTTCGTCGTCATCATATAAGCGTTGTAACTCTCATATTTCAAAACCAATATTCTACAAGAAAATGGACAACACCTCCCCTGTTTTTACTACATCCTATAAATGACTAAAAGTCATCAAAGAGCCCAAACAACAATAATATAATTCACAATAAGCTCTCTGATTACTTCAACAACCATTTTGAGCGGCAAACTCGATTTACAATTAACAAAATATAATTTAATCCAATTAATTTTCCATGAATCTTCCTACAATATCTATAACATCATAATTATGCTTGCCATATCATTTTCAGCTCAAAATATCATAAGAATAATCTTCAGAAATAGTCCACACGCCTAACACCTTAACCTTTATCGTCAACCTCTTGTTTTTCATATTATCTTCTTCAATCAACTGAATTAGCACATGGATAATCTTAACAATATCATCCATAATATAATTAAATTATTTATAACAATTTTCAGCCACAACAAACTATTTATATAGCTTCAACACAACCCACAAAAAAAAAGATAACGATTCCTTATGCCATGTCAATTACTTTCTTGTAGATATTCACTCAAACAACTCAACTAACACATGATTAACCTTTAGCACAACCAAGAACATGATTTACTTACCTTAGGCAGTAGATAAAACTTGAAATCCCCAGCTAGTGTAGCTCACAACAACCCTCAATCACACCACAACACTATAGGAGTTGTATTCTCTTCTTGAATCAACTTTTGTGTTCAAGTTGGTGTGTAAACACTTGTACTTCTCCTTCAAACTATAATATATATGAGGGAGGGACTGATTCTTACCTTAATCAATAAGAACAACACAAAATTTGAGGCTACATCACTTTGAAGGATCCTCTAGAATAGCCACAAGATGAAGAACTACGATCTAGGAAGCACCGCGAGATTTCTAGAGTTGGATTCATGTTTTTATCTTTGATTTTTACTCTAGAATTATGGAGACTGCTTTGAGAGTATTTTGTGAGAATATAGGGTCTGGTTGGGTTGAAAAATAACCCCAAATGAGCCTTGACCCGATCTTTAAAGGTTGGAGAATCACCCACCGCCTAAGTGAGTCCCATGGGAGCTGCTTGCGCAGTCTCGCAAAAATAGAAATATCTTTCTACTTCGATGTCGTATCGATGAACGGTTTAATGCATTGGAAACTAGACTCGTATACCTTCAATTTGGTAGGCGGATCATCCCTTAATTCCAAGTATATTGGGAGAAAAGCTCAGCTACATTTGACCTAATATTCGGCACATTATGAATGTAACTTGTGATACCTTTGCCAACTTTTGTTCCACAACTCGCTTGACTTCAAAATGTAACACACAACTATCATACGACTAAAATAACTCATAACATAACCTCCTTATCATATTTAGGACCCTAGTTTCACCTCAAAAGTACATGTTATAACATTTCAAACTTGTCGACTTTCGACGAAACTTATTTTTCGTCAATTCGTTCAGCTTCTAAGCTTTCTAGCCCTGTTGATACTTGTTATTCATGTTCTTAAATATTTGTAACCTCCAAGGTAACATGATTAACTTAGTTTATGTACTTTCAAATATAATCTCATTTCTGAGCTTACATCAATTAACTTACGACGTACGCTCACGTACGAAAACATGGGGTGTAATAGTAACAATCAAAACATACATTGTATTTAAAGTAACAATACGATACAATACAATTGAAAACAATCATCCAAACAAGTTGTTACACATAAAAGATCTAAAAAAATAAAAAAAATTATTTTCTTAAATTATAAATTGTAAAGGGACATGATGTCCAAATAGCACCCAATAAGGTGAACTGTACAATTAGATTGATGCTTTATTTGTTTCTTCTCCCTTCTTCTTTATATATTTCTTTTTAGGTGTAATAGTTATTTTTTCCAATTATGTATTTCTGCTTGTCAGGTATAATTTTGTTATAAGATTTGAATTTGATTATTTAGTAATTACAAATTATCAATCAGATTTTTTTACTTTAGTTGGAGAAGTGTGTGATAGTTGAATTATTTTTTTCCAATGATAAATAATAACGAATTAACAATATGATAAAAGAAAAAGAGATGATCTTTTAATTTAAAATTAATCAAATACAATAGACCAATTACTACTTTAATATAAAAATAATAATTCAAACCAAACAAGTCATGGAGTGGTTATTTTAATACGGCCTTACAATTAAAGGTTGTGGTGGAGTGGTATCCATCATTAGCCAGATGTCTTGAGTTTGAGCCATAAGTATAGTATTTCATTTTTGGTAAAGCGATTTACCCCCAAAGTAGGACTTTTCGGCGCAAATTTGAATTAGTTAAACCCAAACCGATTAACGAACAACGAGTGAAGAACTAAAAAAATGCGGTCTAAGATAAAAGAGAAGACTTGTAGATACTGTATAACTTATTTCTTTTGTTAAGTTAAATAAATTTATTAATGTGAAAAAAATTCGACTATACTAGGAATATACTTTTTCATTTTTGTGCTCTTTTGTTTATTTATTTATTTTGCTATGTACCTTTTTGTGCCACATGGACATTAAAGATTCCTATATACAATCAAATTGCTAGGTATTGAGGCATTGTCAATATAGTAGTAATATTTGTTTTTGTATACCCATTTATCTACAAAATGTGCCTTGTTAGACCTTCATGAAATTAGAGATGTGTTTATATTTTATACATTAGATTGGAAGAAAAGATACAAAATTTAGCTTCAAGACCTCAAAAAAATGTGTCGTCTCATGTATTTGAGGGATTAGAAGGAAAGAACAAATTTTGAGACTCATACACATGAAAAAGGCAATTTACTTAATTTCGAGAATGTAATAGAACTCTTCTATTGCATTCTCTGTGTAAAGACCATCAGAACTTGCATAAATTTCTGACACCTAATAATGATATTTTACACCATTACAGAATTACTATTCAATAAATCATCTACCCCACTACCATTATTGTGAATCTTTAGTAGAGTCTTGGTATAAAGAAGATATCTGACAAGCAAGCAAAAAGGGAAGCAAATCCAGTAATAAATTAACACCATTAACATGCCAAATGCAGCAAGAAAATATCAGATAGTTGATTGCAGTGGCAAAAAGCTAACCGTCTGACAGTGTCAAATACAGGTTTAAAGGTTATGAATTATTTTTCGTACATTTATACAGGTTTCCACATCGAAACAAATTGTGTTCCGACAAATTCATGAAAAAGTGGTTGGATGGGTCACTTCCCTTTGGGCACTAAACCTTTAGAAAATCGAGCATGCATGAGGAACTTTGTTCATGTTATTTACTACTTTTTAAAAATGATATTACACAAATGAATTGAAAAAGGCAATTAACATGTCTTGAAAGCCAAATGCAGTACAGGTTATATATCCCAGATAAACCACTCTGCCATATGTGTGCTCCATTTCGAATTCCTTTCCAACTCATGTAAAATTGAATGCTCTTGTCAATATGTTTTTTCCACAAAAAATACAACATCTAAACCATCCTATGAATACAGACGAAAGGCAAATCTTCTCAAATTAAAACTTCTTTAAAGTTAGAACATTTTCCTACAGTTGCACGAGCACCCAGTCAACCAGAGCAAAATGACCAGGTCTAAAAAGCCATGCGCCCTGCAAGTCTGCTTTCTGATATTCTTCTGTCTATTGCCGCATCTATTGAAGTCATCTGAAAGAAGGAACCACAGACATGAAATTTTAGGATAGAAACTCAAAGGTTATTAAGACGATGTATGAGTCAAAAACATAGCCTGCTTTTTCTGAATTTGGCAAAAGAATCTGACCTGGGCCAAATTTGAACCACTGTTCGACCATAAATATCTATAAAATAATCAAAGTAATTTGCAAATATCTGTAGAGTCTATGCTTGCTCACCCCAAACCCAACTCATTTTAAGGTCAAAGTAAAGCTCAAGGAGAACATGTAACTACAGCAGAAAAGGAAATTTCCAAGAACTAACACATACACGCTGTTCTTATTCTTGTGTGATGCTAGTTGGAGATTCCTTGAGTGGGTGGCAGCATAGTAGTCAGAAATGTCATTACTTTAACTACCAGCAAAAGATGATGAAGATACATACTTGAATCTTTGATGACCATAAAACTGTTGGGATTGCTTGCCAACCGGAGAATGGCCAAGAGAAGATAAAGAAGCCCATCAATTAATGGGGTTGAAACACACAGTATAATTAATGGATTATCAGATACTCATGCAAGAGTACTAGCTATTCTCAACAAGATGAAGGAGAAAGGAAAGACTTACAAATTTGCTTTACGAATATGAAACAATAGTAAACAACTGAATCTGAGAAATGAAACTAACACCAACCATCTGGACATGTATAACTCAAGGCCATATCCATAGCCATAGGAAGGAATACAAGTATTAGGTAATTATAACTTACCTGGCTAGTCTCATCATGCACCTGATACTTTGGTAAGGACATTCTTCTTTCCTCCTGCAAATATTTCACATCAACACTTAGTATGACAAATTAACTGTAAGATATTAACTAGTATATTAATTAAAACGGAAAGACTACTGACCATGGACATGGCCTCATCATCCCAAACTAAATAGACCTCATTTGTTGCTGGTTGATTAGCTGGAACTTTGTTTGCAATAACAGGTGGTGGACCATATGAGGGCCCACCGGTATTTGGGCCAGAGGCATAAGAATGTGAATTAATTGGTGCTGGGGCTGCAGAAAAGAGAGAATGAAATGAGAAATGAAGAAGAGAGCTTTTCCACGTTCTATATGAGCCTTCATTCTTACAAAAGTATAACTCATATAGCCAAAATTGACCGATAAAAAGCATAAATCAAACTCTACCACCCAACAAAAACTCTATCAGAGCAGAGATTCAGGCAAGATAACTTGCATAATATTTAACGGAAAATATTATCTGAGGAAGAAATAGGATGTTCTTTTCTAGTCTTACACAAGGATTCAAGTCAGAAATAAGAGAAAAATGCATGCTGTACAAATACTGTAAGGCCAACAGCTTCAAAAGTCAAAATTCATCAATATAAAAAAAATTGCACCTAAGAACCCTTTTGTCCCATTTTTTCACCCATGGATCCATAGTAGTGTTTTATGACACCTAAATTAATTCCCACTATCAATACTAAATATTGTATTACAAGGTTAAAACCAACAAAATAATCTGACACCATGGACTTTCCACTATATTCTGATTTCTCACCGAAATATACGTGCATGTGCATCAAATAAAATTCACACTATCACCTCATCTAAGAACAACAACAACAACAACAACGACGACGACCCAGTTGAATCCCACAAGTGGGGTTTGGGGAGGGTAGTGTGTACGCAGACCTTACCTCTACTCCGGAGGACTAAAAATGTTGTTTCCGATAGACTCTCGGCTCACGACAATGGTAAAGGACAGTAGAGCAGTAACATCAAAGGAAGTCAGATAGATAACACCAACAACGTGATAACCAGAAAGCAGAAGGAAAAGCAATAACAATAAGCAGTAACAATGGCACAGTGCTACAGAGTTTTGATAGAATCAAGGACAACAAACAGGCTTTGCATTTCAATTCCAAAAACAATCAAGGAATACTACTTCTTACTAATGGATCAGAACAGAGTTGCTTATCCTACCTGGTGTCACAACAGTAAATTGGCAATAAGTAAATTCCCAACAAGAACCATGTCGAAAGTGTCAGCCCTTTAACAGAATGGATAAGATATTACAACAGAAGACCTTGAATACCTGAAATCTGATAACCAATGGTGGCAGGAGTGTTGTTGCCCATGTTTGGGTCAATTAAGCTCTTTGCATCAGCTGCAGAGCTCAATGGCACACTTGTTGACAGCATTGGCGCTGAAAATGGTGAACTTTGGGCAAGGTTGTTGTTATTAGGAACAACAGGAAACAAGGGCTGAGACACGGGAACAGGTGTGTTAGATGCTGGGAGGCCTGGAGGACCGACAAGCGTTGGTGGTGCAATAGCTGGCATTGGAGGCCTCACATTTTGCACAGGAAATAATGGTTGTTGCGGCAGACCCATTGGTGCAGGAGGTGGAACCGAGACAGCAGGATATTGCGGATACCAAGGTTGGGGCCGAGGGGGGACTGGCCAACCAGCGGGAGGCATTGGCACAGCAGGATTATAGCTGCACAAACAGGCCAGATCCATGTAAGATTTTTTTTAAAAAAAAAATCTGATCCATGTAAGAATTTATATACCTATTGGAGGTGCTGATTCAAAGTTAATAAATTCAAAGCATGCCAATAAACAACAGAATGTAGAAGAAAAGGTTAACAAAAAGATAAAAATGCCAAGGATAAAATTTCCCCTATTATCTTTTTTATTTTGTGACGATGGTCTCCTCGACTAGTCCACCGAGTAGCCAGTTAGAGCCCACAAGCATAAGTGCTGCCGTGCCAGTTCATATCAGTGTTGTAGTTGGGATTCAAACATGGAATTTCAAGATTGTTACTGCTATCCCTCAACTACTCAGCCCTCCCTTGGAGACATAATTCTATTTTATCTATATGCCAGAAGGCTAACTATAACAAGGAAGAAATGGGTCAACTTCAATACTGAAACCCAAGCTGCTGGACACCTGAAAAACTAGCGCTAGAATTCTTTACAGACCAATTGTTGACAAAATTTATTTAGGTATGCCACACCATCAGTCATAACTATAACAAAGTCAGATCTGGGATATACTATATTAAAGAGCTAGATTCCTAATCTCATATATTCATTATTCTGCTCGTTTGACCAAGTAATACAGATCCTAACATAGGAATCTTTCAGAAGAAATCAAGAAACATTAGGTAATGGTCAGATGTAAAAGCAGTTTGTAGTCCTCAAAAAGACCAGAATCAACTATAAAAGAACTAAACTTTAGTACAAGAGACTTCTGCTAAAATTGATAGCTGTGTTACTAGTCAAAATTGTAAAAGTTTTTCTTTTTCAAGAAGTACGAATTTTTCTTTGCATTTATTCTCTCTTACACACAAACTTATTCAAGGAATATACTCCTTGATACTGATAAACCGACACGAATGACAGATTCCATCTTAAACAAAACTTATTCAAGGAGAACATATGCTTTGATAGAAAAGATAAAAATGAATTGACTCCGGACTTCAAGAACAAAATGAAGAGATCGTGTCTCGCAACTTATGGGGGTATATTTTCTCTCAAATCCCAAATATCGGAAGTTTTTTCTTTGTGATAAGTAAAATGAAAAAGTAAGTATCCTAATTTATTCAAGCACAAGGAAATCTGAACGCATAAAAAAAGCATTTCCACGACTAACATACAGTGGTGGCATTGCACCAAAAGGTGCCCGGGGAGGGTATCCTGGAATTGCACCACCAACATACTGGGATGATGGAATGTCCACTTTGGCAGTTTTTGCTGGGGCCTCATCATCTGCAGGAAAATAAAAGCCATTGAGAGAACAAACTTGGGTTTATGTAGTCATGTAAGTAGAGAAGCTAGAACAGACAACTCTAGCAGAATCTATGGGAAAGATCTGCAGAAAGCTGACAAGGTAATACGCTCATATTAACTCAAAGATGAGATAAAGGAAGTCAATAAAAGCTCAAACACAAAGGTACTAAAAGCTTAAACACATAAAAACCAGAGGACAGCAAGTAGAGAAATCGGAACATCAATTGCTTTTAGTTTAGCAGATGCAAGGTTGGAAACTTAAAAACAAGCTTCCGATTTCTGCGAGTTCCACGCTTATACAGAAGTAGAACTAGTCAGGAGCCCATACTGAAACACAGACTTAACACCCAATAGAAATAAGACATTAATATGATACAAGCTCCAGATAGCTACTTCTTTAACCATATTCAAACTAATGCCCTGAACTTCAGTAGCACTATTTCAAGTTTTCAACACCCTGAATTTAAGTTCCTAAAACCAAGTTAAGGGAACATTCTTGCCACATTAGTTGCTATTCAATAGTAACAATACAATGGTATAGCAAGCAAGACAAGACCGCAAAAGTAACTTCTCTACTTGTCACAATTCAGCAAACCATAAGACTCCTCCGTGTCACTCAAATGCCAAATTCAAGCACATCACTATGATGCTCATACCTTCCTCTCCATAGTGAGCTGCTAAGACATCAGGTGGGATTCCTTGCATTCCATATACTTCAATATCTGTTGACTCTCTGCCGGCTTTGGCATTCGGTACCCTGTAACAGCCAAATACTCTTGCTTAATACATTTGATTGCAAGAAAAAAAAACACCTGAGAAAAAAATGCAAAAAAAATAAATAAAATAGCACGAACAATTATCAGCGTATTGGTTCCTCACTCACTCCCTGTCTAGGCTTCCTTGGGTAATTTGACCAGGCAAGATGATTTGGCAAGAAGAATAAAGAATTTACACAGATAAGTGGGTCGAAAGACAAGGTCAAAATTGCTTTTAAATTCAAAAGCACCCATCCACAATAGACCTAAGTTAGTATACATCAACAGCTATGTCTCCATCCCAAACAAGGGTCTGCTATATAAATCCCTAACATCCATTATGCTCCGTTGGACCCGTTTTTTATTGCAAGACTCAAAGATTTGTCTTAGAATCACCTATATGGAACATATACCCACATGTGTCCTACTAGATCTAATGCAGTATGACATTGACAATTTTTTAGTTGCATTAATGGAAGATAGAGAAGGGGAGTCTTGGCGTAACTGGTAAAATTGTTGCCATGTGACCAGGAGGTCATGGGTTCAAGCCGTGGAAATAGCTTGTTGCAGAAATGCCGGGTAAGGCTGTGTACAATAGACCCTTGTGGTCCAGCCCTTCCCAGACCCCGCGCATAGCGGCTGCCCTTTTATTAATGGAAGATAGAGAAGGCGAACCTCAGTGTAATGGCTAAAATTGTTGCCATGTGGCCAGAGATCACGGATTCAAGCCATATTCCCAGAGAGAGTAGAATAGAAGAGTTTGTCAATCTTTAGTTTTAGAAGGTTTAAATAAGTGCCTGTAGAGGAAACATCCTCTTGTAGAAATGCAAGATAACTTTGCATGCATAAAACCCAATGGTTCCCCGAACCCTACGCATAGCTGGAGATTATGCACCAAGATTGCTCTTTATCAAAAGGTAATAGCATGATCTTATACTATAAAATTTAACTTTTGATATAGAGAATAAATGATTCTTTCTGCAACTTCACATTAGGCAAATTCTAAAATATGAGAATATATCAGGCATTGGCATATCTCTATTTTTTTCGGTGATATTTCCTATAGTATAAACCAAACACCTGACCTACTTTACATGGTGCACTTTTTTTGAGTTAGTAAATAATTTTGTTAATAATCACACAAAAAAATTGCGCATAAAGGGATATCATGACAAGAATACCAATAATTACACAATACTTTTCTTGTTTCAAGGTTAATAGACACGAATTCCTTACCGGCTGCAGAACAAAATTTACGTATAAACTTTCTCAATTTGTCACATTATAACTATTTAACATAATGATACTCTTTTTTTTGTTTTATAAATTCAAAAGGAGAAAAAAAAACTTAACAATTCCTTCTCTAATATGACCAAAATTTCAAGCTAGTTTTTATGCTTTCGTGTCCCAAAATATTCGGATTAACAAAACTATATTCTTACACATCCTTCAAGGTATCTGCTCGAACATGTATTCAAAAGTAAGTACCCACTCACTTGGATATAAATTTTCATTACACTTTCATGAACAGCTTTAATAGAGGGATTAAAGAAGGAAGCTCATAAAGATGCAAGTTTTCAAGGAAATGCAATAACGAGAAGGAGGGGGAGGATCCTAGAAGCAGCATAATGCAAATTTCTATCTTTTACAATAAAAATCTTCTTTTTTTTTTGAGAATGATAACATTTTATAAATATAAAATAGCACAAAGTGTGTGCTGCTAAAAGTGTCAATAAAAATCTTTATTTTCCTGGAATAATTTGAAATAGCATATCTTCATTTTCCTTTGGAATATATGGAACATATATATGTCAGAAACCGTAATTAACAATATTTCTTGTACAATTTCTATCTCTGCAAAAACTTTCTCCTTTCCCACTGTTTGTGGGATGGGAGATGACTTTGAAAAACAAATCATCCTCCGCTAGTTAAATGAAAAGGAATTTTTTTCCTTCACCTGAAAGCTCGCTCATCTCCATCAATCATACTCATACTTTACCAAGACACCATTAGTTACCAACTTATAAGAAGAATCAAAGCTTCTCCCTTTAAGCCTCATCATATGTATCAAAATCTTCCAAATTAACTCTTGTTAACCACTTCCATTTAACTTCAAACACAAATCTGTATTCTCAAAAATTCACTCCTAAAAGCACAAAAAGGAAATTTCCAAATCTTCTCTTTCCCCTTTCCTCAAAAGAGCCATTGTTTTTTGTAATATTGTGTATGATGGGCTACAACTGGCGATGCCTAAGACTATATTTGACCTGCTAAGATGCTTATACAGGAAAGGTAAAGACAAAGAAACTATGAAGTGGATCACAATCCTAGCCTACATTGGGTGGACCTTAAGGAACGAAAGGAACCAACGGGGCTTTGAGGGTCACTCTAATCCAGTCTGAAAGATAAAAATCAACTGTCTTTTTTTGTTTTCCTTTTGGTGTAAAATGGAGTAGGGCAAATGATGCTCTATGTTAGACACTATAGAATCATTACATGGATATGTGATGTTTATAGAGGAGAGCTAACCAGTTTTTGCTTTTTGCTGATGATCCTGATGCAAAATGGCCCAACACCTCCTTAGTGCTGTTTTGCTACTAATGAATTTTCCTTTTACTGATAAAAGAAAGAGCCGTTTTTATAAGTAAATAAGTATTCAAATCCCAAATAACGCTAAGCAAGTAAATAGGTACAAAAACACTTTATAGCTCCAAGGAGCTTAAGAGTTAAATGTACCCATACCTCCCGAAGCAACAAGTGCGGGATAACTATGACAACCAAAGCAAAATCACCTAGTATTTCTCTTATCAAAAAGAGATCACCTAATTTTTTGTCTCTCCGCTAGGATTTAAACTGGTCCCCAAGGTATGCACACACTTCATTGACCACAAGGTCACATTTAATACTATCTAGACACTTTTTTATCGGTAAGCAAAGTACTATCAATGGACGTTTTTTCTTAAGAACTCAACTTATATCTCTCTTTCCACAACATCTACATGATGTTATGAGCCATCCACATGACCCAACATTTCATACCCATAAAAGTCTCCATTCTGTGCTTCAAACCATACTCAAACAACTCTACTGTTTCTTTTTAGTTCCAACAACATGTTTCTCATGCATATGGTTTAAACTCATGCCCTTCCCTCTTTTTCCACATGGCCCATCATTATACTACTAAAATTTCAATTTTCTCCTTACAACTGCTTCTCCCTAGATCCAACATAAGTCTTTCAAAAGTGATGCTTACCAAGGCCCAAATATATAGATCGAACCGGTATCCTTAAAAGCAAAAATCCCAAAACATCGAAAAGGCTCATGGGGTGTGAAGCGAAAATAACAAAATAAACCGAAAAATTCTTTAAAGTGAAGCACACATTTTAAGAAAGATTAAAAATACCATACATTATTAACTTAGTACTATAATAATCAAAGTTCAACTAAAATAACCAATTTCAACATCCAACATACAATAGTGCCTATATGAAGAACTCCTCGGATTCAATGACCGTTTCTAGTAAGGTTGCTTTGGGCGTTTCATTGTACAATGAAGCGCACACTTTATCCTAAACAAATGGCTTCCAACATGAAGCGACGAACCCTCACTTTGCATTGCTTTGTCGCTTAAAGTCAGTCACCACTGAGATAGCCCATAAAAGTAGTTTCAGGTTCAAGGGCTAAAGCTTCTCTTAACATATAGATTAAAGTTAGTTGCTAAATAAATAAGAGAGTTTTCCACTATAACCTTACAAAGGCCAACGAATTAGCCCAATTACGGGTTTGCTTGGTCCGGATCACCAGAACGGTTATGAATTCTTAGACAAATTATAATTTAAATTACTATATATTCAATTTGTTTAATGTAAATCCTCTAAAATTGATTGCTTTTGGATAAATCATGTAAAGGAAGTGGCATTCATACAACATGCCAAGTTGGGAAAGTCTATAGAAGCTAATCAACAATCACCTTTTCTTTTATAAAAATTGTGTCTAAGCAAGCTTGCACCTCGACTATTTTTTCATATACCTACTACCTCCCGCCAGCACAAGTACCGAGTAACTCTACCCAACAAAACTTAGATAGATTGAAACAAATCCTAATTACCTATCCAAATCATCTATACACACTGGTATTTCCTGTTCATACCAAGAATTACATTAAAAGAAAGACATCCTTTTAGACTACTTATGTTCATCCTGCTACTCAGGAGACACAGAAAAGAAAGACCAGGTGATTTCCTCCATCTGCATTGGCCTTGGTAGGCAGAGTTAATTGGTCACAATTGAGAGGATGCCGGTAGTTAATAGAACAAATCCTTCTCCTTCTATTATGGAATTGGTAAAAGTGTATTGTTGTAAACATCATTTTAGAAGTATTTACTTCAAATATCAGTTAATCATCTATATATGACTATATGAGAGCTAAGGTAAGGCAAAACTTAGCTAGTATGTTGACAGCAGCAACAGCAAAACATACAAATACCACATTCAATGCGAAAAGACATCTATGAAAACAGAGAGCTAAAAAGGGCAGAGTTGAGAATGTAGCTAGAGAATTATCATTATAGAAAATAAAAATTAAAATTAAAATTAAAAAATTACGCACTTGCTGACGGTCTCTTTGTGAACCTGAAGAACGTGAATGGCCATGCCACCAGCAGTGGAAAGCTTCTTATGGCAAACGTGGCATTTGAAGTGTTTAGCCTTTTGATGCTGAACCAAAATCTTCTCATCATCAAATTCTCTATCACAATAATAACACCATACTTTATCGGATGCTCTCTTCTTCTTCTTCCCCATTATTCCTCAAAAGAAAACCTAAATTCCTTCCGCCTTTTTGCAGTTGGAGTCAATCGGAAGTAATCAACGTATGCCGGTTTGTTAGCTTTCGAGAAATCAATTCGGTGCTAGGGTTTTTCTATCTCTCTTTCTCTCTCTTTGTTGAAGGGGGAGAGTTTAGGGTTTCTCAAAGAAACGGGAGGGGGAGGGAGCCACTTCCTAATAATGAAATTTTCTTTTCATTTAGAGCGTGTTCGGAAAGCCCTCTGAATTGGATTTGGCCGTAATTCTGTGTAATTATATAGTTTGTGATGTTTGTCGCTACAAGTAATTAACACATCAGCATAGAATTACGTATAATTTGACATGTGTAATTACGCTTTACAATTCTGAGAGTACATGAGAATTTGTGTTAATTACAATATATACAAAGTTACTTTTTAATTTATTTCCTTTTGTTTTTATTTTAATTTATTTTCTTTATAACTTTTTATTTCTATTATTTTAATTTCTTTTTATTTGAATTTTTTATTTATTATTTATTTATTTATTTTTAAATTTTAAAATATATTTCTTTGTATATTATTTATATTTTATTTCTCTACCTTTACTTCTTGTGATTCCATGCAATTGCTCGTATATTTTATTTATTATTTATTTTATTTTCTTCATTTTGCATATCTGCGTTATTATTCTAGATTTTGAAATTACACCTCCTAATATTAAAAATAATGATTCATTAACAAACATGGCATATAAGGAGTGACGTCATTAAAGTAGAATTTTGTTATTGAATGAGATTATAAACTTATTATGTTTCCTATTCTAAAGTTGTATTGGGGCTTATTTTTATTATGTTGGAATTTGACATATGTTAAAGTAATTTTTTTTGTGGGATTCTGAAATTGTGTTATATTTATGGTTCCAATTTTCTTGTTTTAGTAGTATTGACTTGTTATTTCACATTGCATGTTGTTCATTTTTTAGTTAGAATTTAGTTTTGTCAAATATTTGCATAATGTTATGACATTATATTTGTAAATATTAATTTATTTTATCAAATATGCATTCCATTATGTTCTTACAAAACATATGTTTTTAGTTTTTATAATTAATTAAACAAAATATTTTTAATTTGGAAAATATATATTAATTATTTTTACAATATTAGTTATACATATATGATTACTAATTAGTGTATATTCAAGAAAAAATATGCATCTTAAATACCAAATCTAATATCATTTATACTTATAAAAAAATATTTATAGACATAGATTTATTATAACTTTTATGTTTTGATAATTACTTCATTTAAAATTTAATCTAACCATATAATTACACTCGTGCAACCAAACAACACGCTTGTAATTATATTATAATTATGTTATGACAAACAAATATGTCATCGTAATTACTAGGTTGTGTAATTACTAGGCTATATAATTACTACCCTAGTAATTACACCAAATTCAATTATCGGGAGACTTTCCAAACAGGCCCTTAGAATAAATCTCTTCTCCTTTGTTTAACGATGGAGTGTATTTATCACCCTGATGAACTAAGAAATTAAGGCTTTTGGTTTTGTTACTTTTGTGTAATAAAATTAATTTAAACTTGATAATAGTTGAAAATTAAGAAATTTATTAGTACTTACTTTTCCACTTTTTAGACCTAAGTGTGTTAGCTAAATTTTAAAAAAGAAATTGAAATACATAACTCATTAGTTTTTAATTAGGAGAACAATGAATACTTCGCAAGAAAAAGATATATTACGAATATTAAATGTGAGATCCCTTCATTTTTTGTAGAGTATATGTAACGACCTGACTTGTCGTTTCGAACATTTACTATCCTTTCAACTATTTGAAGTTTTGAATAGCTTCATATGATATATTATGACGTGTATGAATCGTCGGTTTTATTTTCAGGTGTTTCGGAACATGTTCGGAAAAATGAATTCCATGTTGGAAGCCCTAAGCTGAAAAAGTTGACCAAATTTGTCTTTTTAGTATTCGACTTCGGATCGGAGTTTTGATGATTTCGTTAGATCCGGATAGTGATTTTGGAATTGGGCGTATAACCGGAATTTAATTTGGATATTTTTAGAATGTTTCGACGTTGTTTTTTTCAAGCATAAACGGTACTACATTAAGCAAATGAGTTCCAAATTCAGTTTCGATTGAAGCATTAGATCCGTATTGAAATTATGGAGCCATAGCAAAAATAATCGGCAAATTCGGACATCGTATGAGAGAGTTATGCCCATTTTCGTGTCGAAAAATATTGTTGTTTTTTTAAGGCAGAGGCAAATCGCATGTGTCAAATGGGAGTTTCGGTCATTTTTAACATATTTGAAGCTATGGAGCTCGGATTAAAGCGATTTTTAGGCGATTTTTATCGTATGAATTGGGGTAAATGATTCTAACTCAATTTTGGTTAAATTACACGAATCTATTGTTGTTTTTATCAACAAATTAGTGTTTTTGTTGAAAATGTTAGAAAATTTCATAGACTTTAATTAAGGATTTGAAGGTCGAGTTGTGGTCGAATTTGAGTAATTTTAGTATGGTTGGACTCGTGATTGCATGTAGGTTTGAATTTTATATTTTTTATCGGATTCCGAGACGTCGACCCCACCGTTGACTTTTGGTTAACTTTTCGAGCGGAGTTGAAATTTTTTATAAATTGTTAAATTGTAAGCATTTGAGTATATTTTGATTAATTTGCATGTTGTTTGACTAGTTTCGGATCGTTTGGCTTGGAATTGAGGAGATAAAAAGGCGTTCAGAGGTTGATACGCGCGAAATAGAATTTTTGGAGTATTGTTTAGCTTGTTCGGCATCGGATTCGACTTGTTCGAGGTAAGTAACATTTGTAAACTTAGAGCTGAGGGTATGAACCTTGAATATACGTGTTATGTGGTTTGTTTAGAGGTGACGCACGTGGTAGGATACGGGTGTGTGTGTAACGACCCAACTTGTCGTTTTAAGAATTAACGCCTCGTTCAGCGACTTAAGGTCTCGAGCAACTTCATAATAAGTATTATGACCCGCGGGTGTGGTCGAGTTTGATTTTTCGGAAGATTCAGAATTATTAAAATAAATAATCCTTAATTAGAAGCTTAAATGCAAAGAGTTGACCGGAGAGTTGACTTTTGAGCAAACGACTCCGAAATGGAATTTTGATGATGTAAATGACTCTGTATGGTGATTTTGGACTTAGGAGTGTGTCCGAAAAATTATTTGGAGGTCCGTAGTGGAATTAGGCTTGAAATGCCAAAAGTTGATTTTTTGGGAAGTGTAACGACCCAACCGGTCGTTTTGACTTTTAGAACCTCGTTCCCCTAAATAAAACTTTCCGTATGTGCTTTGAATGATTTATGACTTGTGGGGATGGTTGGTTCGGGATTTGGAAGTATTTGGGTTGAAATCGGAACACTTGGTTCCTTAAGTTGGCTTTAAAAGGCCAAGTTTGACTTTGGTCAATATTTTGAGCAAACACACTCGGATCAGTATTTTGACAGTTTCGATGGATCCGTATCATGATTTGGGACATGGGCGTATGCCCGGAATCAAATTCCGAGGTCCCTAGCCCGAGATATGGAATTTTGATGAAAAATTAAAATGTTTAAGTTCAAGCTTTTGCAATGACCAGTATGGTTGAGTATCGAGCTTTTGCAGCAGATTATAAAATGGGGCTTGGAGTACCCTGCGTTATCTTCAGGTTGTGGTATAGCATTAGAGAAACGGAAGAAAATAATTTCGGATTCATAAAAGAAATATCAGAATGGGTGTACCAGTTGAAGAAATATAAAAAGTGCGCACAAGAAGGGATATGAGATAATTAGTGGGTTTTGAAATAGCGTGGTCTTGTGAAATAAGGTCACTTGGGATGAGTGCGAATTTGAGTTCATGATGTAATGAATGGAGCTATTATTATTTCTAAGGCAAGTTGAGAGTAAATTAAGAAAAGACGGGTCGGCTAACAATGGTTGAATCGGCATGATGGTGGCAATGATCAGTTCCTTCAGCGCATAGAGTTATGCATGTAATTTGTGGCGGTACGTGCGAGGCTTGGCGGCCGTCGTAATTGATTTTATCTGGAGGAATTCAAGTATTATGGCACGTTATGTGAAGAGGGATCCCGGAAAAGTTATGGTGGCTTAGACCACTACTTGAGGCCGATATTTTCTGCGGATATGGGAATTCAGTCACGTGTTGCAATAGTTCTCTTGAAATGAGTTAATAAGAAGGTTTCTATATGATGAAGTGTTTACCCTATTAGTGGTTCGGGAGTTATGATTGAATTCTTGTACTCCTGCGCATTGGCGTGGTTAAGTGCACTAAGTAGCATGGGATTCGAAAGTTGAGGATTTAAGATTTCGATTCGGTGTTGACAAGGATGTCATGAGCTCGGATGAGCAGGAAAGGGATTTAGATGTTTAAAGTAAGATGGTATTGTTTTGGCATCATCTAAGGTCGATGTCAGGTGTAAGAGACCTTATGTATTGATTTGTGGATTCTTGATATGCTTTACAACATTAGTGTAACCGGTAGCATAGATGTGCAGACTTGTTACCTAGTGCGAAAGGTCGTGGGAGCGTGTCTCGCGGAAAGATTGTGTAAGAGTGACATGTAGTCACTTGATTGAGTGAAGATTGAAACCAAGTATGAAGATTGTGGTAATATCATTGATTTGAGAATTTATGCATGGAGGGCGCTCGGTTCATTTGGTGTGGACTGTGGAAGTTTGTTCCGATTATGATGGCTATTCTTGTGTGTTATGGGAAAAAAGGTATTATGGATCCTTGAAAGGTTATTAGCCTAGTACGGTGCGATCAGAATCGGCTTGAGGTCTGTGGATGGATTTAAATATGAATACGGGCTCTATATCAGGCCGAATGTGTTCATTTCAGCATAAAAGCTCCCTATAGAGGAGTATTCAGACGTTGGATGTCGTTTCGTCGTCGGTTATTTCATGTAATACTATATTGTGTCGTGTGAGTTATGAAACGGCTTGATAAATTTCTTATGTGATGAGGTTCTGCGTAGCGATATTGTTATGTGAGCGGGATGGCTCTCGAGATTTAAATCATATATCGCACCTTAGTTGTGCTTGGGTTTTGTAGCGTATGGCGTTGTCGGTCCTTCCAAGGATGATATTATGCACTGAGCGTGCTTGTGTCCGATATTCAGATATTTTTTTTAGTAATCAGCATTCTAGCTCGGTAAGTATTTTCTTATAGATTCTTTTTGTGCGGATCGGGTGGCACGCCGCCACGGGTATGTTGTTTGGATCGGGTTGCACGCCGCAACGGTATCCTGTGTAGATCGGGTTGCACGCCGCAACAGTGTGATGTTGAATACAGTCCCCTATATTCTATTTTTTGTGTTTGTGTCCCATTTTTTTAGGAAGGTTCATGACACCTTTTCAGTTGTCTAATTAGTCACGTGGGTTGAGTAATCCTTTCCAGAGTTCGTTTTTCTTATGTATCGCAATCGAGTCCGTAGCTTATTAGCTCATTGTGGTGTCATATAAGGCTTTTTGATCGCGTCTGAGGTGGTTTATTGCCTGAGCAATTTATACTTGGTGAGACGAGATTATTGGATTCAGGATCAGTGCGATCGGATTATATGAAGTGTAATAAAGAGCAAATACCATTATTTGGTTATAATGAGGCAATGGTTCTTGTCAGAAGGAGAAACTCAATAAAATTGTTGACTCGACAGTTGGTTATGAATTTCTACACATTTCTTCCATCGTGGAAGCATTTCAAGAGTTGGAACAGGACTTATATGTATCACGAGGTGTGTTGTGAACATCAAATTCGTGGAATTTTGGCTATTGTTATCGAAGGATGTTATTATAGTCATGTGAATGATGCGATGCATGGTCTAAATTCAACAAAGGTATGCAATCATGTATTGGTGCATCGTGTAGTGATTGATACGACATTCATAGGTTGAAAACAGGCATGATGGAGAATTCCGGATGTTAGAATTGGGCTCTAAGGCTTATTTGCCTAAATAAAGGGGAGAATTTTCAGATTGGCTCGAGTTAATGTGCTCAACTAGGTGTGGTAGCACGGGTAGGTGCGCGAGGTGTTAAACAATGATTTTGGATAACTCCGGAACACACCTTAGCACGTTCGAGGACGAATGTATATTTAAGTGGGAGAGAATTTAACGATCCAATCGGTCGTTTTGACTTTTAGAACCCCATTCCCCTAAATAAAACTTCTCGTATGTGCTTTAAATGATTTATGACTTGTGGGGATGGATGGTTCGGGATTTGAAAGTGTTTGGGTTGAAATCGGAACACTTGGTTCCTTAAGTTGGCTTTAAAAGGACAAGCTTGACTTTGCTCAACATTTTGAGTAAACAGAGTCGGATAAGTATTTTGACAGTTTCGGTGGGTCCGTATCATGATTTGGGACATGGGCGTATGCCCGAAATCAAATTCCGAGGTCCCTAGCCCGAGATATGGAATTTTGATAAAACAATTAAAATGTTTAAGTTCAAATAGTGACCGGATGTCTAATTATGTGAAAACGACCCTAGAAAAGAATTTTGATGATTCCAACAGCTCCGTATGGTGATTTTGGACTTAGGAGCGTGTTCAGAATTTTATTTGGAAGTCTGTAGTTAAATTAGGCTTGAAATGGCTAAAAATAAGAATTTAAATTTGGAATTTTGACCGAGGTGTTGACTTTTCGATACCGGAGTCGGAATCCAGTTACGAAAATTTTTATAGCTCCGTTATGTCATTTATGACTTGTGTGTAAAATTTGAGGTCAATCGGAGTTGATTTGATAGGTTTCGACATCGAATGTAGAAGTTGGAAATTTTAAGTTTCATTAAACTTGAATGGGAGCATAATTCGTGGTTTTAGCGTCATTTTATGTGATTTGAGGTTTCAAATAAGTTCGTATGATATTTTACGACTTGTTGGTATATTTGGTTGAGGTCCCGAGGGGCTCGGGTGAGTTTCGGATTGTTAACGGATCAAAAGTTGGACTTAAAACAGCTGCTGCAATTTTTCCATTCTGCTGGAAATTCTGGCCCAAAATCGAGCTCCCAAAAGAAATCGAGCTCCCAAAATCGAGGCCGAGGATCGAGCTCCCAAGATCGAGGCCCAAAAATTGAGCTCCCAAAAGAAATCGATCTCCCAAAATCGAGGCCGAGGATCGAGCTCCCAAGATCGAGGCCGAGGATCGATGCAGATGATCGAGGCTGAGGATCGAGGCTGTAGATCGAGGGTGTGGATCGAGGCTGAGGAAAAAGGTTGTGGATCGAGGCTGAGGATCGAGGTTATGGATCGAGGTTGTGGATCGAGGCTGCCTGGGCAGAATTATAAAAAAGGGGCATTCGTCCCATTCGCCATTTTTAACAAATTGGAGCTTGAGCAGAGGCGATTTTTGATAGATTTTCAAGGAAAAGACATTGGGGGTAAGTGATTCAACTTGGATTTGGTCTATAAACATAAATATATCATTGTTTTCACCATTTAATTAGTGTTTTGAGATTAAGATTTAGAAAATTTTAGAAATCTCATATAAACGAATTTTTGAGATTTCGGTTTCGATTCGGAGTCGGATTTGAGTGAAACTGGTATGGTTGGACTCGTAATTGAATGGCTTGTCGGATTTCATAACTTTCGCCGGATTTCGAGATGTGGGCTCCATAGACGAAGTTTTAATTAATTTCGTAATTTTTATTTAAAATGTAGTATTTTCTTATAAAATTGATTCCTATAATTTTTAGTGATTGTATCGAATTATTTTGGCTAGATTCGAGCGAGACAGAGTTGGATAATCGTGGAAAAAGCCTTATAGTAGATTAAATTGGAGCAAGACGGGGTAAGTCTCTTGTCTAATATTATGAGGGAGAAATTACCCCATAGGGATTAAATTGAATAATTGTTGCTAATTGCGGGGGCTACGTACGCACGAGGTGATGAGAGTCCATGCGTAGCTACTATTAATGCTAAAGTTAGAGTAGTATAGGACTCAAAGCATGAATTACTCGTGTATATATATATATATATATATATATATATATATATATATATATATATATATATATATACACATATTGTGAATTTTCAGATAAAGATGTTAAAGGATGAAACCTTATATGTTTGATTTTCTGGTTAAATTAATTAATTGTTAAAAAAAATTGTTCTTCCTCCCGAATTTATCTTATAATAAATATACTCTCCTTCCGGAGGCACATAAGAAAATGTCCTCCTTTTTTGTGGAGTGGGCCGAACGCCTCGGCAAGATAGATGCATCTATGGATCGTGTTGCACGTCCCTCGGCATTGTATACGAAACTCTGGATCGGGCCGTACGACCTCGGCAGAAATCGTGCTTGATAATAATAATAATTACACGATACTTGGATATTTTATTACAGCTTGTAAAACTATTTGATAAATTAGAAATTTATTGAAATTGAATTGCAGCTTGTAAAGCTATTTGATAAATTGGAAATTTATTGACAATTGAATTGCAGCATGTAAAGTTATTTGATAAAATGGAACCTTTTTATTTAAATTGAAGGATTTAATTAATAGATTAGAAATTATTGTATTTGAAGGAATTTGATTAATATATTGAGAATTATTGGAATTGAAGGAATTTAATTACTTCTGCTGATTCAATAAAATTATTGTTTACTATGTGAATCACGTTGATATAAATATTTCTATTTTCATGATTATTTAATATTATTGACCCATAGTGAGTGTCAAAGTTTGCTATCTTGTCTCTACCACTTCGAGATTAGGCTTGATACTTACTGGGCACACGTTGTTTTTGTACTCATACTGCACTTGCTGCACATTTTATTGTGCGGGTACATATATATTGCTGCATATTTTATTGTGCAGGTACATATATGTATAGCGGCCTTGTGGGCACAGAGGTGTGGTTAATAATTGTGGGGACATAGGTGAGCTGCATTCTATATTACGATCCGCAGCTAACAGAGTCTCCTTCAGAGTTATTATATTTTCCTGTCTAATTTGTATTCTAAACAGATGCTGTATTTTATTTTAATTTCCTAGTAAATGCTCATGCACTTGTGACACCGGGTTTTGGGAATGGTTGTGAGTTGTTTAGAAATTTAGTTGCTAAAAATATTTATCATTGACTCTATGAGTTTTATTTTTAATTATTTTATTGAAGAAATTTTGATTTTAAATCCATTAAAATGGGTAATTAAGCTAAGTGTGTGTTGCTGGCTTGCCTGACAACGGTGTCCGACGCCATCACGATCTATAGATGAAATTGGGTCGTGACAATATGGTATTAGAGCACTAGGTTCACGTAGGTCTCACGAGTCATGAGCAAGTCTAGTAGAGTCTTGCGGATCGGTACGGAGACGTCTGTGCTTATCTTCGAGAGGCTACAAGGCTGTTAGGAATACTTCCCTTTTTGATTCCTCATCGTGCGATTCAATTCCTTTGATGCTTATGCTTACATTTCCTTCCTATTCAATATTATGCGACGTGAAACGCTTGTTATAAATTGGGGATCGAGGAAATTTTTAATGGTACTACAGATGTAGTACAAGATACTTCTCCCTGTGTAATTACTTGGGCTATTGTTACCGCCTTGCGAAAGGCCGCTCTGCCATTTCAAATTAAGTATCAGTACTACCTAAGGTTTTGAGATTTGGCATTGATTGTTATGACGATTCGTGCGTTGTTATCGCACAGTGTTTATGAAATGAAAAAAAAATGCTCGTCTATGTGTCAGGGCAGTAAACGACTTGAAAGAATGTTTTCTCAGTACATGATTCAGAGGTTCCATGTTTTAATTCCAGCGAAGAAAAGGCAATCGGACTATGAATGTTCAGGTTTGGGGTTGATGGAGTAACGAAACTTGATATTTTCAAGTGTGGAAGAGTTCTCAATTTTGATGTGGTGTCATCGCCTTGTAAAATGCGTTAAGGTTCGCCGATGTTATAGTTTTCTTCAACTCGCCTTCATGACGGGGTGTTAGGAATTGGTATAGGGGAAGCAGTCGATAGAGATCGCGGTGTGCAGTGATTCAAGATCGAAGCAGCATTCCTAGTATTGATGTCTCGAGAAGGATGATCGTCAGAAAAATTTAAAGCTGGTAACGAGCTATTGGTTCAAGTGCTATAGAGACGGATTTTGAGTTAGGGCAACAACTGGGCAGCGAAGGATGAGGAAGGACATATGGAAGGTGCCTTACAGTGGTTAGGTTCCGAAACGACCAAGTGTAAGAAAATAGAAGTAGAGTAGTTGCTTAAAAGAGATGGTTGACCAAAGTGGGAGAGTGGTAAGGTAGCATACGGGTTCTGTGGTAGGATAGCCACACGCCTTGGGGGGAAATTTGAGTGATTTGGGATTCATGGTGGACAATGACTAGGTCTACGGAATTAATTTAGAATATTGGCTGCTATATTGAGGAAGATTGGATACAACAGGAGGGAGTTGCTTGATATGAAGAAGGACACAACATGACTTTGGATTGGAATATATTGTCGCACCTTTAGTTGACGTCCATAAGGAGTAAACGGACTGGTGTAGCTGGTGAATGAGCTTGGACTCAGGATGATCTACTGATTTTGTAGTAATTGCACCCAGTGCAGCGACGTTGGAATATGTCGGCATGTAATTTCCATATGTGGGTTATCTCCTATGAGCAGGTTAACGGTCGCGTGGTTTTGACGAAGCTTCTGTGAAGAATTCTACTGGCTACCCGGTAAGAGATTTAATATGTAAATATGGCTAGTGATTTAGAGTGTTTATTAAAGGTTAGTAGAAGGATTTCGAGAAAATTTGGCGAGTTGCGTATGCAAGATCATGTCAACGATGAAGAAAGAATCTCGGTGGATTCCGAAATTTTGTAATTTGTAGCTTCAAGCTAAGTGGGAGAGCCTCGTTGTCTTTGATTGGATTGCGTAGTGTCAACTTGTATGGTTTTTGGTTATCGGTGTATTGGTGGGTCATTACGACTAAGGAAATAAAACATCGGTGGTAATTTGAGCAAAGGATTTGGGGAATGTGTGTCATATTTGGCCTTATCAATTCTTATTCAGGTTGGTGGGAAGACTCAGAGTTTATGCTTCGTGTAGATGTAATGTACAGGGAAAGTGAGATAGTCGGGTGTTTCCTTGAGAAAGTGTCCATGTGCTAGTAGGGCCTTGGAGTTGATCATGTGTGGGAACAAGTCAGAGCAAGTGACTCTCAATAACGGTCCTAGTGGATTCAAAAATTTAAAGTGTGGTGTCTAATGATCTCGATTCTATAGTATGGTTGAGTATCGAGCTTTTGCAACAGATTATGAAATGGGGCTTGGAGTACCCTGTGTTATCTTCAGGTTGTGGTATAGCATTAGAGAAACGGAAGAAAATAATTTCGGATTCATAAAAGAAATATCAGAATGGGTGTACCAGTTGAAGATGTAAAAAGTGCGCACAAGAAGGGATATGAGATAATTAGTGGGTTTTGAAATAGCATGGTCTCGTGAAATAAGGTCACTTGGGATGAGTGCAGATTTGAGTTCGTGATGTAATGAATGGAGCTATTATTATTTCTAAGGCAAGTTGAGAGTAAATTGAGAAAAGACGGGTCGGCTAACAATGGTTGAATCCGCATGATGGTGGCAATGACCAGTTCCTTCAGCACATAGAGTTATGCATGTAATTTGTGGCGGTACGTGCGAGGCTTGGCGGCCGCCGTAATTGATTTTATCTGGAGGAATTCAAGTATTATGGCACGTTATGTGTAGAGGGATCCCGAAAAAGTTATGGTGGCTTAGACCACTACTTGAGGCCAGTATTTTCTACGGATATGGGAATTCAGTCATGTGTTGCAATGGTTCTCTTGAAATGAGTTAATAAGAAGGTTTCTATATGATGAAGTGTTTACCCTATTAGTGGTTCGGGAGTTATGATGGAATTCTTGTACTCCTGCACATTGGCGTGGTTAAGTGCACTAAGTAGCATGGGATTCGAAAGTTGAGGATTTAAGATTTTGGTTCGGTGTTGACAAGGATGTCATGAGCTCGGATGAGCAGGAAAGGGATTTAGATGTTTAAAGTAATATGGTATTGTTTTGGCATCATCTAAGGTCGATGTCAGGTGTAAGAGACCTTGTGTATTGATTTGTGGATTCTTGATATGCTTTACAACATTAGTGTAACCGGTAGCATAGATGTGCAGACTTATTACCTGGTGCGAAAGGTCGTGGGAATGTGTCTCGCGGAAAGATTATGCCTGGAGGGCGCTCGGTTCATTTGGTTGTGGACTGTGGAAGTTTGTTCCGATTATGATGGCTATTCTTATGTGTTATGGGGAAAAAGGTATTATGGATCCTTGAAAGGTTATTAGCCTAGTACGATGCGATCAGAATCGGCTTGAGGTCTGTGGATGGATTTAAATATGAATACGGACTCTATATCAGGCCGAATGTGTTCATTTCAGCATAAAAGCTCCCTATAGAGGAGTATTCGGACGTTAGATGTCGTTTCGTCGTCGGTTATTTCATGTAATACTATATTGTGTCGTGTGAGTTATGAAACGGCTTGATAAATTTCTTATGTGATGAGGTTTCGCGTAGCGATAGTGTTATGTGAGCAGGATGGCTCTCGAGATTCAGATCATATATCGCACTTTAGTTGTGCTTGGGTTTTGTAGCGTATGGCACTGTCGGTCCTTCCAAGGATGATATTATGCACTGAGCGTGCTTGTGTCCGATATTCAGATATTTTTTTTAGTATTGAGCATTCTAGCTCGGTAAGTATTTTCTTATAGATTCTTTTTGTACGGATCAGGTGGCACGCCGCCACGGGTATGTTGTTTGGATCGGGTTGCACGCCGCAACGGTATCCTGTGTAGATCGGGTTGCACGCCGCAACAGTGTGATGTTGAATACAGTCCCCTATATTCTATTTTGTGTGTTTGTATCCCATTTTTTGAGGAAGGTTCATGACACCTTTTCAGTTGTCTAATTAGTCACGTGGGTTGAGTAATCCTTTCCAGAGTTCATTTTTCTTATGTATCACAATCGAGTTCGTAGCTTATTAGCTCATTGTGGCGTCATATGAGGCTTTTTGATCGCGTCAGAGGTGGTTTATTGCCTGAGCATCTTATACTTGGTGAGATGAGATTATTGGATTCAGGATCAGTGCGATCGGATTATATGAAGTGTAATAAAGAGCAAATACCATTATTTGGTTATAATGAGGCAATGGTTCTTGTCAGAAGGAGAAACTCAATAAAATTGTTGACTGGACAGTTGGTTATGAATTTCTACACATTTCTTCCATCGTGGAATCATTTCAAGAGTTGGAACAGAACTTATATGTATCACGAGGTGTGTTGTGAACATCAAATTCGTGGAATTTTGGCTATTGTTATCGAAGGATGTTATTATAGTCATGTGAATGATGCGATGCATGGTCTAAATTCAACAAAGGTATGCAATCATGTATTGGTGCATCGTGTAGTGATTGATACGACATTCATAGGTTGAAAACAGGCATGGTAGAGAATTTCGGATGTTAGAATTGGGCTCTAAGGCTTATTTACCTAAATAAAAGGGAGAATTTTCAGATTGGCTCGAGTTAATGTGCTCAACTAGGTGTGGTAGCACGGGTAGGTGCGCGAGGTGTTAAACAATGATTTTGGATAACTCCGGAACACTCCTTAGCACGTTCGAGGACGAACTTATATTTAAGTGGGAGAGAATGTAACGACCCAATCGGTCGTTTTGACTTTTAGAACCCCGTTCCCCTAAATAAAACTTCCTGTATGTGCTTTAAATGATTTATGACTTGTGGGAATGGATGGTTTGGGATTTGAAAGTGTTTGGGTTGAAATCGGAACACTTGGTTCCTTAAGTTGGCTTTAAAAGGACAAGTTTGACTTTGCTCAACATTTTGAGTAAATAGACTCGGATCAGTATTTTGACAGTTTCGGTGGGTCCGTATCATGATTCGGGACATGGGCGTATGCCCGAAATCAAATTTCGAGGTCCCTAGCCCGAGATATGGAATTTTAATGAAAAATTAAAATGTTTAAGTTCAAATAGTGACCGGATGTCTAATTATGTGAAAACGACCCCAGAATAGAATTTTGATGATTCCAACAGCTCCGTATGGTGATTTTGGACTTAAGAGCGTGTTCAGCATTTTATTTGGAAGTCCGTAGTTAAATTAGGCTTGAAATGGCTAAAAATAAGAATTTAAGTTTGGAAATTTGACCGAGGAGTTGACTTTTCGATACCGGAGTCGGAATCCAGTTACGAAAATTTTCATAGCTCCGTTATGTCATTTATGACTTGTGTGTAGAATTTGAGGTCAATCGGAGTTGATTTGATAGGTTTCGACATCGAATGTAGAAGTTGGAAATTTTAAGTTTCATTAAACTTGAATGGGAGCATAATTCGTGGTTTTAGCGTCATTTTATGTGATTTGAGGTTTCAAATAAGTTCGTATGATATTTTACGACTTGTTGGTATATTTGGTTGAGGTCCCGAGAGGCTCGGGTGAGTTTCGAATTGTTAACGGATCAAAAGTTGGACTTAAAACAGCTGCTGCAATTTTTCCATTCTGCTGGAAATTCTGGCCCAAAATCGAGCTCCCAAAAGAAATCGAGCTCCCAAAATCGAGGCCGAGGATCGAGCTCCCAAGATCGAGGCCCAAAAATTGAGCTCCCAAAAGAAATCGATCTCCCAAAATCGAGGCCGAGGATCGAGCTCCCAAGATCGAGGCCGAGGATCGATGCAGATGATCGAGGTTGAGGATCGAGGCTGTAGATCGAGGGTGTGGATCGAGGCTGAGGAAAGAGGTTGTGGATCGAGGCTGAGGATCGAGGTTATGGATCGAGGTTGTGGATCGAGGCTGCCTGGGCAGAATTATAAAAAAGGGGCATTCGTCCCATTCGCCATTTTTAACAAATTGGAGCTTGAGCAGAGGTGATTTTTGATAGATTTTCAAGGAAAAGACATTGGGGTAAGTGATTCTAACTTGGATTTGGTCTATAAACATAAATATATCATTGTTTTTACCATTTAATTAGTGTTTTGAGATTAAGATTTAGAAAATTTTAGAAATCTCATATAAATGAATTTTTGAGATTTCGGTATCGATTCAGAGTCGGATTTGAGTGAAACTGGTATGGTTGGACTCGTAATTGAATGGCTTGTCGGATTTCATAACTTTCGCCGGATTCCGAGATGTGGGCTCCATAGATGAAGTTTTAATTAATTTCGTAATTTTTATTTAAAATGTAGTATTTTCGTATAGAATTGATTCTTATAATTTTTAGTGATTGTATCGAATTATTTTTGGCTAGATTCGAGCGAGACAGAGTTGGATAATCGTGGAAAAGGCCTTATAGTAGATTAAATTGGAGCAAGACGGGGTAAGTCTCTTGTCTAATATTGTGAGGGGGAAATTACCCCATAGGGATTAAATTGAATAATTGTTGCTAATTGTGGGGGCTACGTACGCACGAGGTGACGAGAGTCCGTGCGTAGCTACTATTAATGCTAAAGTTAGGGTAGTATAGGACTCTAAGCATGAATTACTTGTGTAAATTGTATTCTTTATTTAATTAATATTAATTGATATATATATATATATATATATATATATATATATATATATATATATATATATATATATTGTGAATTTTCAGATAAAGATGTTAAAGGATGAAACCTTATATGTTTGATTTTCTGGTTAAATTAATTAATTGTTAAAAGAAATTGTTCTTCCTCTCGAATTTATCTTATAATAAATATACTCTCCTTCCGGAGGCACATAAGAAAATGTCCTCTTTTCTTGTGGAGCGGGCCGAACGCCTCGGCAGGATAGATGCATCTATGGATCGTGCCGCACGTCCCTCGGCAGTGTATACGAAACTCTGGATCGGGCCGTACGACCTCGGCAGAAATCGTGCTTGATAATAATAATAATTACACGAGTACTTGGACAGTTTATTACAGCTTGTAAAACTATTTGATAAATTGGAAATTTATTGAAATTGAATTGTAGCTTGTAAAGCTATTTGATAAATTGGAAATTTATTGACAATTGAATTGCAGCATGTAAAGTTATTTGATAAAATGAATTTTTTTTATTTAAATTGAAGGATTTAATTAATAGATTAGAAATTATTGTATTTGAAGGAATTTGATTAATATATTGAGAATTATTGGAATTGAAGGAATTTAATTACTTCTGCTGATTCAATAAAATTATTGTTTACTATGTGAATCGCGTTGATATAAATATTTCTATTTTCATGATTATTTAATATTATTGACCCATAGTGAGTGTCAAAGTTTGCTATCTTGTCTCTACCACTTCGAGATTATGCTTGATACTTACTGGGTACACGTTGTTTTCGTACTCATACTGCACTTGCTGCACATTTTATTGTGCAGGTACATATATATATAGCGGCCTTGTGGGCGCAGAGGTGTGGTTAATAATTGTGGGGACATAGGTGAGCTGCATTCTATATTACGATCCGCAGCTAACAGAGTCTCCTTCAGAGTTATTATATTTTTCTGTCTAATTTGTATTCTAGACAGATGCTGTATTTTATTTTAATTTCCTAGTAAATGCTCATGCACTTGTGACATCGGATTTTGGGAATAGTTGTGAGTTGTTTAGAAATTTAGTTGCTAAAAATATTTATCATTGACTCTATGAGTTTTATTTTTATTATTTCATTGAAGAAATTTTGATTTTAAATCCATTAAAATGGGTAATTAAGCCAAGTGTGTGTTGTTGGCTTACCTGACAACGGTGTCCGGCGCCATCACGACCTACAGATGAAATTGGGTCGTGACAGGAAGTTTGACCGGGGGGTTGACATTTTGATATCGAGGTCGGAATCTGATTCTGGGAATTTGAATAGGTCTGTTATGTCATTTATGACTTGTGTGCAAAATTTAAAGTCATTTTGAATTGATTTGATGTGTTTCGGCACAAGATATAGAATTTGAAAGTTCAAAATTCATAGATTTTGATTTGAGGTGCGATTCATCATTTTGATATTGTTTGATGTGGTTTGAATCCTCGACTAAGTTCGTATTGTATTTTGGGATATGTTGGTATAATTGATTAAGGTCCCGAGGGCCTCGAGTGGATTTCGGAAGGTTAACGGAATAGATTCGGACAAAAAGGAGTTGCTGGAATTTTTCTGCTGCAGAAGCTGTTTTTGGACAACAACTGGTACAATCGCGGAGCCGGTTTTGGAAGCTTATATCTCGAAATGTATAAGGAATATGAAAATTTTCAAAACATGAAAGTTATATTCCTTTGATTCTAGTTTCCAGAATGTTAAACCACTCATTATTTGGATATTTGTATAGAAAGTTATGATGGATTGAATGAAGGCTGGTAGGGCAGTTTCGCCAGAAATTTCTGATGTATGGAGCCGACTTTGGAAGCTTATATCTCGCAATTCATAAGGAATCAGAAAAATTTCAAAACATGAAAGTGGTAGTATTTTGATTCTAGTTTCCAGAAAGTTAAACCGTTCATCATTTAGACATTTGTACATAAAGTTATGATCAGTTGAAAGAAGGCTGGTGCAAGCAAGTTCTGGTGTGGACTTTTAGTGACGGAAAATGGACTTTTAGTGACGGATGGGCAGAAACTTAAGCACAAAAAATGGTCATTTCCTTCATTTCGTTTTGGATTTTTGGAGCACGGTTCTTGGGCGATTTTGGGGTGATTTTCACGGGAAAACATTGGGGTAAGTGTTCCTTATCCTATATTGATTATATTTCATGATTTCATACTCATTTACAACATGAATCCGTGAATTTATGGAAGAAAATCAAGATTTTTGCAAAATCTTCCAAAGACTAAAATTTGAGATTTGGAGGTCGAGTTGTTATCAGAATTTGATAAAATTGGTATGGGTGGACTCGTAACTGAATGGGTTATCGGATTTTATGAGTTTCATCGGATTCCGAGAAGTGGGGCCCACAAACGAATTTTGAGTTAAATTTTGAATTTTGTTGGAAAATTAGCATTTTCATATGGAATTAATTCCTATAATTAGTATTGACTAAATTGAATTAATTTATAGATTTGAGCTGTCCAGAGGATTTATTCAAGCAAGACGACTATTTTGGAATATTAGCATAACTTCAAAAAGGTAAGTATCTTGCCTAACCTCGAGTTGGAAAAATTACCCCTTAGGCATTGAGTCTTATGTGAAAATTGTGTAATTGAAAACCATGTACGCGAGGTGACGAGTACGTACTTGGTTTATATGTGCATATTATATCAGTTGAAATTCGTAAATGCCCTTAAGCATTAAATTGGAAAATTATTGTAACTTATTAAATCCCTTATTTGTCATGCCTCGTTCCTTATTTGCCGAGATTATTTTTATATGATAATTTGGTGTGTTTGTCACTTGACTTTTACGTGAACTCTGTGTTTGTTTGATCTGCCATTTTTATGGAAAACACTTTCATTATTGATTTTACCTATAGATAATTTAAATGGAAAAGTTAGTTAATAAGATGAATAAATCTATTTATTTCTTGAAGTTGTGATTTAAAAGAGGTGTTGTTCCTTGATGAATTACTTTTCAATTCACGTTGTTGAAAATTTGGTATTGAATTAAAAAAGGCAGTCAATCATATTGAGGCAAAGTGCCAAATTGTAAAATATTATTCGGTTGAGTTGTTCACTCCCGAACATTTTGTTAAGATGTTGTACACATTATGATCGAGTCGTGGGCTCCTTATTGTGAACAAATAATATATTATTGATTTATGTGGAAAGTTGTAATATTTGAGCACTTGATGTACAATTTGTGATATGTTGTAATATTTGGGCACTAGAGGTGCAAGTTGTATTATGTTGTGATATTTGGGCACTTGAGGTGCGATTTGTGAAATATTGTGATATTGATACGCATGCAGTGAGATAAGGGTGGCTTGAAACGCGTGGCTAGTAGGGAAACTACTAGAAGTCATGCGGTGATATAAGGTCAGGGTGTTGAAATGCATGCGGTGAGATAAGAGTGGCTTGAAACACGTGGCTAGTAGGGGAACTACTAGAAGTCATGCGGTGTGATAAGGGTGGCTAAAACGCGGGATGCTATTTCGATAAAAATAATTTCTTTAAAATTAAATGTGAAGGCTCCCGCGGTGATATAAGAAAATGAGATATTGTGTATTTATTTATGATTTGGGACTACGAGGCGGTACCTCGGGAGTGCCCTGTTGATGTTTCTTTATTTATGTTCTTGTCCTGGGTGATTTTGTTTCATTTAATATGTAAATTCTTGTCTTCTTCCGTGATGTACTAGTTGACTTTATTATTATGTGGTTTGTGCTCCTAGTTGTATTGTGTTGGCTTTGGCTTTTTAGCACGAGACTCTGAAGAAGTATATTTCTGGTTTTTCTTACTAATTTTAGATGATTGAGTTGATTTAAATAAAATAAATTATTATTATGTTTTATATTAAAGAGTTTTACATCCAAATCAGTAGTTTATCTGATGCTTTAATTTAGGTACAATATTATTTTCTTCACCCAAATAATTTCTAAAATAAATTTATTTCTTTGTTGATTTCTTACTTGATTTAAAAATTGTAAACTCACTTTAGTGGAAATAAATTGATCATGTGATCTTATATACATTGATATTATTGGCACACGAGTTATCCGTGCAGTTGTGATAGAAATATGGGCACAAAGTGCTGTGAAAATATGGAAGTGGGTTGAGACCCGTATTTTTTTATGATTATGAAATGAGGTGTCACACGTTGACTTTTACTTGAAGGAATTATATTCCAAAAATATTATTTGAAAGAATTATAGTTGAAAGAAATTTATTTGAAGGGAGTATATTCGAAATATATATTTATTTAACAAGGTTGTATTCTAAGGATTTTTATTGAAAAACTTATATTTGAAAGATTTATACTTGAAGTACTTAAATTGGAAAGACGTATATTTGAGGGACTTGATTGATTGGTTGTATTTGTGTTCCTTATTCGTTTGAGCAATATTTATGATTTTCTTGTTGCCTTGTTGTTTATATCATTTATTTATTCTTGTTATCATCATTGCCATTTGTTTCTATTATTATAATAATAATAATAATAATAATAATAATAATTATTATTATTATTATTATTATTATTATTATTATTATTATTATTATTATTATATATTGCTACACTGCACAGGTTAATTGATTAGTGAGTGTCTTGACTGTACCTCGTCACTACTCCACCGAGGTTAGTCTTGATACTTACTAGGTACCGACCGTGGTATACTCATACTACACTTCTGCATATTTTTTGCAGAGCCAGGTATTGAGGCTATCGGACTCGGACAGAGTTAAAGTGTGATCGTAAGAATTCAAGGTAGACCTGCTTGGTTGTCGCAGTCCCTTGAAATCTTTTTATTTTATTGTACTGTTAATTATTAATCAAACAGTATTGAGTATTCGATCCTTGAGATCATTTCATGTATTCAGTTAGAGTTCGTGACTCAGTACTACCAGTCTTGGGAGGTTGCTATATTCATATTTATTCCTATGTTAGTTTTGATTACTTATTTTTTTAAATAATGGCTTCGAAATGTAATGGAAATCGATTTACCTAGTCTTTGAGACTAGGTGCCATCACGACACTTGTAATGGAATTTTGGGTTGTGACATTGTGGACGTGCACCGTAGAAATTGTGACGTAATTGATTCCGTGGAATTTTTCTAGTCAAATAATCTTGGAATTATCCATGTACTTTCATGTGTTAAAGAAATTGAGCTGAGAATCATGTTAAAAATCATGCTGAGGCTATATGTCAGTATTATTGAGACCCACAAAGGTTGTATTGCTGTTGAATTATTTGTTTAAAATGTAATTTCATACTCAGTCATGTTTATTCATTTCATATCATATCTCAGTCTTTGTTGCTATTTATTGATACATCATATCATCATTTTTTGGCTGATTTCATGACAATGTGAGCCTGAGAGATTAGAGAGATTGATGATTGAGTTGGGGCCAGGGGGCGGATTATGAGTGATATTGAGGGGATCGGGCTGCACGCCGCAGCAGGCCATATTGGCTTCATATATATATATATATGTGGATCGTGGCTGCACGCCGCAGCAAGCCTTATAGGCTTTATTGTTATAGGATCGGGTTGCACGCCGCAGCATACCAGATTGGCTTATATTAGCGCTTGGGCAGGATTCGCCCCTCCGGAGTCTGACACACCAGCAGTGAGCGCAGACACAGTGACATATAAATATATACACGTGCTTTGGTGAGGGGCTTATGAGCCAGGCACCCGTACAGTGCTGAGTGATTGTGTGTATGGGTGATGAAGTGGGCATTTAAAGCAGACAACTTGAGTATGACGAGGGCAAGAGTGCCTGGTAATATCATCATGAAATCATTTATTTGACATGTAGGCATAGAGATGAATTTTTTCTCGTGCTATGCGGTGTTGTGACGTTCATGGTCTGACATGTACATTGGCATGTAGGTATAGAGATTTATTTTTCTCATGCCATTTGATAATTAAATTTCTTATCTGTCGTTAAAGTTTTTGAGAAAAAATACAAATTTCAAATTTACTCATGTTTCGGTGATTTGGTGAAAAGAATTGAGTTTTACTGTCATACTTAAAAAGAAAATATTTATTTTACGAAATTGTATACGAGTTAAGCTTTGTATTATTACGTTATTACTTGTGCTGCTTTAACTTGTATTGTTTTGAGATGTTATTGGTTATTGGTATGGACTCTAACCTTGGTACAAGCATGTCACTACTTTCAACCTAAGGTTAGGTTTGTTACTTATTGAGTACATGTGGTCGGTTGTACTCATACTACACTTCTGCACCTTGCGTGCAGATTTTGGATATTGATGTTGTTGTACATGGCGGGAGCTAGCATTGAAGATGTACCTGCGATCCAGTCACAACTGCCTCTTGTTGTAGGTAGCTTTAGAATTTTTAAATATGTTCCTGGATATTTCAAACATATAACGTATTTCTATTTCACACCAGCTTTGTAAATTCTAATATTAGAAGCTCATGATTTGAATTACTAGTCCTCAGGGAGTGTATTAGAGTCGGTTAAATATAAATTGAATCAGATTGTTGTTATTTGGCTTATCTAGCGGGTGAGTTTAGGTGCTATCATAGCTAGTTGAATTTTGTGTCGTGATAGTTTGGTATCAGAGCTCTAGGTTCATAGGTTCTACAAGTCATGAGCAAGTGTGTAGTAGAGTCTTGCAGATCGGTATGATGACGTCCATACTTATCTTCGAGAGGCTACAAGGCATTTAGGATAAACTTCCTGTCTTTCTTTCTTTATCGTGCGACATTGATTCATCTTGAAGCGTATCGCTTTGAATTCCTTCCACTCACTTGTATGCGTATGTGAACGCCCGGTATCTACTGTGCATCGATATCTTGTGATTCTATAAACAAGGTTCGAGATGTATTTTCTGTGTTTTGGTGATGGGCCAGTATGGAGGACTTGAGGCCAGGTTTGGGCCACAGCTTAAGCTCAGTAGTTTCAGTTGTATGAGCCTGTGCTTTTGGACTTCTATGTCCACGGTGTTCCTATGCGTGGGAGTGGTGGCTCGGGTGAGTGGTTGGATGGCGGTATGATGAGTATGATGTGACTGCGGAATGTGTTCAGATGGTTGGAAAGTGACAAAGAGAGTTCACTTGGGATGTAAAAAGGGCTATTGGGTGCTTGATTTCTGTGGGTGTGTGTATGGTTTGAGGTTAGGAGTATTTTGAGGGATTCTTTCATGTTATTTCATTGGTATAGACGAAGTAGATTTGCATGCCTTGTTGATGAGTTCAAACTCACGAAGATTAAGTGATCACATAGTGATTGTGGCTGCGAAAAGGTATATCAAGATGCCAATTTGAGGCTAAGCAGGTGGGTTATCTCCTGCGGAGTAATCTATGGAGGTGTGACCCTTATAATGTTGAGCGGAAAGTTTCTTTTCTACCAGCGGGTTGTATGTGTTGAGATTTGAATTTGAATCTGGTTGAGAAAGTTGACTTGACTGTTAAGAAAATAAGTGCGAGCTTAGCGGATGATTGAGGTATTTTATGGTTGATGTTGCATGAGCTTGAGAAGAATTTTCATTGAATTGACTGCGGTATTATGGCAGTAATAGAGTATGGGTATTGTGAGTTATAAAACGTTTTGTTCTATGGCTTTGAGCCAAGTGGGGGAGCCTCCTATTGACTATTTGATTTTATGGTTATGTGTTAAATACTAGTTTTGGGTCAGAAGCATAATTGTGGATCCGTTATGACTTGCGGAGGTTGAAATCGAGGATGACTCGAGTAAGGAAATTACTGGATACAGGTTATATTGCACTTTATGAGTATATGAAAATCATGGAATGATTAAGTTGTTATTTGTGAAGGATGTAGTGTGCATGAAGTATGAAATTGAGCGGTTGCGTTCAGGTGAAATTTACTTTTTTAGGTGTTGTTGTGCTAACGAAGCACAAGTCGTTTGGTCGCTTGGGCGGTGCAATTGAGATTTGAGCAGAGTGGATTACTCTCAAAACATTTCCAATGGATTCAATATGTATATGTAGCAATTGAGAATTTTTCGGATTTGTATAAGGCTAAGACCTGAGACTTGCATTTGATGGCACCGGGATTTGCGATAATTCTGTATCACTATGGATTCTATCCTTCAGTATCAGAAAGGTAAAAAGAACAATTTTAAAATTCACATAAGGTCTCTTCAGAGCGAGTGTCTCAGTTGTGGTACTTATGGGGTGCTTAAGAAGGAATACAACGGCTTATGGGCCTTGGGGTGGTGTGTTTATAACTTTATATGTTAGGATCTCTTGTGGTGAGCTTTGGGTAAGAATTCTATATAAACTTGGTTGAGGCACTAGTTGTCTGAATTAATTGTGATAACCATGCGCTATGGGTGCGCATATGTGTGGGGCTTGAGCCCGTGTGCGAGCACCAAGGAATTTATTCATGTTCGGGGAAATGCTAAGGCTATGATATGCCTAGAGTTGACTGTAAGCTTAAAGCTATAATGTTTTCTCATAATTGTACCATTGTTGTGAACTATTTGAGCCATGCTTGAGGTTACGAAGAGGCTAACTCCCTGAATAAAATTTAGTGATTAAAAACTTATGTGGTAACTTGCCGTGCGGATCTTATGAGCCATAACTCTTGAGCTATGATAGCACATATTGCACATGCCTACACTTTAGTATGTAATTTATACTAGTACAGGAGAATAAGAATCTTATTTAATTCATCACATATGTGTATACTTGTTTAACTGCTCTTGTACGATATGTTCGGACTGGAGACTTGTGACTATGCCGGGCATATTATGTTATTATAGCAAGGGAGTTATCCGTGCAGATTTTGATATTGTACTATAGCACATGAGTTGTTCGTGCAAAAACGTGAGTTGTCCGTGTGGTTGATATTGATGCGAGCTTTGGGAGAGCCGGTTACTGTTATTTGATCGGGTTGCGCATTGCAACTGTACTATGATGAGATGAAACTCCTTATGCTTATTTCGTGTGTTTTGCTCTTTCATGTTTGAAAATAGTTCATAGGAAAATGTTAATTTCCCGGATTGCTTAACTTGCTTAGTAGCCCTCTTGTTAATTTTCTTAATATTATCTGTCATGTCTAAATTATTACTTATTTGGTGTACAAAATCGCGTTGTGTGGGGCTTATTATGACTTTTGGTGTGATGTGTCGGTTGGGATGCTTATATTGGTTGAGATGAGGTTTCTAGACCTGAGAATTGCCCTATCGTATTGGGATAAGGAATGTTTGGAAGAATGATACCATATTTCTGCTTAGAATTTGGGGAATGGCCCTGATTGGGCGAGTGAACTTCTCGGATTATTGATCAGATAAGTAGTTAAGAGATTATGTGTGTTTCCTTCATCATCGATAATGTACGAAGGTTTTATTGATATGAGGTTTACTACCGGTATCGGATTTGCTTTGGGCTAAGCTATGGTAGTCATCAGTTATTGTTGTGAGTATCTGTGTTATGTGGTATATCACGTGATTACATATTGAGTCATGGTTAAGGCTTGACATGACATGTTCAAATTTATACAATATGTAAATGAAAAATTCGGGTCTTGTAAGGAATTTCGGATGATAGAAATTGGGTTCCAAGGTTTATTGGCTAAGGCTAAATTGGTGATTTTCAGTTATGTGGTGTTGTCATGACTATATGGAATAGGGTGGCGTGGTATCACTCTCGGGTATGTGCATGGTAAGGTGGAATAGCGATTTGAAGGTTTAGGAACAACTCTTGGCACGTTCGAGGACGAACGTATGTTTAAGTGCGGGAGAATGTAACCCGGCTTATCATTTTGAACATTTACGCCCCTCTCAGCTATTTGAAGTCTTGAATAGCTTCATATGATGTATTATGACGTGTATGAATCGTCAGTTTTGTTTCCAGGTGTTTTAGAACATGTTCGGAAGAATGAATTCCATGTTGGAAGCCTTAAGCTGAAAGAGTTGACCAAATTTTCTTTTTAAGTATTCGACCTCAGATCGGAGTTTTGATGATTCCGTTAGGTCTGGATGGTAATTTTGAACTTGGGCGTATGCCCGAAATTTAATTTGGATATTTCTAGAATGTTTCGACGTCGTTTCTTCAAGCATAAATGGTACCACATTAAGCAAACGAGCTCCAAAATCAGTTTTGATTGAAGCATTAGATCCGTATTGAAATTACGGAGCCATAACAAAAAGAATCGTCAAATTCGAACATCATATGAGAGAGTTATGCCAATTTTCGTGTCTGAAAAGATTGATGTTTTTCTGGGGCAGAGGAGAATCGCAGGTGTCAAATGCGACTTGCCTTGACAGATTCTAAAACGGGGGTTTGGGGGAGTTAGGAAAATTTTATAAATTGTTAAATTATAAGCATTGGAGTATATTTTGATTAATTTGCACGTTGTTTGACTAGTTTCGGATCGTTTGGCTTGGAATTGAGGAGATAGGAAGGCGTTCGGAGGTTGATACGCGTGAAATAAAATTTTTGAAGTATTGTTTAGCTTGCTCGGTATCGGATTCGGCTTGGCCGAGGTAAGCAACATTTTTAAACTTGGAGCTGAGAGTATGAACCCTGAATATACGTGCTATGTGGTTTGTTTGGAGGTGACGCACATGCTAGGTGACGGGCGTGTGGGCGTGCACCGTAGAAATTGTGACGTAATTGATTCCGTAGAATTTTGTAGTCAAATAATCTTGACATTATCTATGTACTTTCGTGTGTTAAAGAAATTGAACTGAGAATCATGTTAAAAACCATGCTAAGGCTATATGTCGGTATTATTGAGACCCACAGAGGTCGCATTGTTGTTGAATTATTTGTTTAAAATATAATTTCATACTCGGTCATATTCATTCATTTCATATCATATCTCTGTGTCTGTTGCTATATATCGATACATCATATCATCGTTTTTGGACTGATTTCATGACATTGTGAGCGTGAGAAACTGGAGGTTTTGATGATTGAGTTGGGGCCCTAGTGCCGGATTGTGAGTGACATTGAGAGGATCGGGATGCACGCCGCAACAAGCCATATATATATATATATATATATATATATATATATATATATATATATATATATATATATATATATAAATATAATTATTATTATTATTATATGGATCGGAGTTGCACGCCGCAACCCTTATAAGCTTTATTGTTATAGGATCGGGCTGCACGCCGCAGCAGATCAGATTGGCTTATATTAGTGCTTGGGTAGGATCTGCCCCTTCGGAGTCTGACACACCAATAGTGAGCGCAGACACGATGACATATAAATATATACACATGCTTTGGTGAGGGGCTTATGAGCCAGACACCCGTACAATGCTGAGTGATTGTGTGTGTATGTGTGATGAAGTGGGCATTTGAAGCAGACAACTTGAGTATGACTAGGGCGAGAGTGCCTCGGAATATCATCGTGAAATTATTTATTTGACATACATACTTGGCATGTAGGCATAGAGATGCATTTTTCCTCGTGCTATACGGTGTTGTGACGTTCATGGTATGACATGTACATTGAAATGTAGGTATAAAGATGTATTTTCCTCATCCCATTTGATAATTAAATTTCTTATCTGTCGTTAAAGGTTTTGAGAAAAATTACAGATTTCAAATTTACTTATGTTTCGGTGATTTGGTGAAAAAAAATGAGTTTTACTGTCATACTTGAAAAGAAAATATTTATTTTTCGGAATTGTATGCGAGCTGAGCATTTTATTATTGAGTTATTACTTGTGCTGCTTTAAATTGTATTGTTATGAGATGTTATTGGTTATTGGTGTGGACTTTGACCTTGTTACAAATTCGTCACTACTTTCAACCTAAAGTTAGGTTTGTTATTTATTGAGTACATGAGGTCGGTTGTACTCATACTACACTTGTGTACCTTACATGCAGATTTTGAATGTTGATGCTGCTCTACATGGCGGGAGCTAGCATTGAAGATGTACGTGCGATCCAGCCACAGCTGCCTCTTGTTCTAGGTAGCTTTAGAATTTTTAAATTTGTTCATGTATATTTCAAACAGATGACGTATTTCTATTTTACACCAGCTTTGTAAATTCTAATCTTAGAAGCTCATGATTTGTACTACCAGTCCTTGGGAGTATATTAGAGTTAGTTAAATTTTAATTGAATCGGATTGTTGTTATTTGACTTACCTAGCGAGTGAGGTTAGGTGCCATCACGGCTAATTGAATTTTGAGTCGTGACAGTATAATATATTTTAAGGGTTCATTTGGTTCAAATGAGGGATATTCAAGGATTATAATCTCGGGATTACAATCCTAGAATTATAATATCAAATCCTATATGAGATAACTAATACCAAGATTTTGGTATAATATTCTCAATATTAGCTAGTGTTCATATAAATATAAAATAAATATAATTATGTTATAAAATTATAGTAATATAAGCCAAGAAATATAGATAAAACTTTTCTTCTATCAAGTTGTATTCAAGTCTATCTTATTGATGTCTTTTGTAGAATTAGAAATACTGTATATATAGTGTACAATTTACTTGAGAGTTACAAGATATTAAATGAATGTAATAAACATATTCATGTATATCTAAAATGGTTCATGGATGAGTTGTTGTACATTCACAAATTCAATGTATTCATAACACTCCTCCTTGAATGTCCATAGATAATGTGCCTCGTTAAAACCTTACTAGGAAAACCCAGTGGGAAAAAACCTAGTGAAGAAAAAAGAGTACATATATCTTGTAATACGCATTGAGTGTTGCCTCATTAAAAACCTTACCAGGAAAACCCAATTGGGACAAAACCTTGGTTAAGGGAAAAAGAGTACAACGCGTATTATACTCCCCCTGATGAAAGCTTTATTTGATACCTCGGAGACGACGCACTCCAATCTTATGTCTCAGCTTCTCAAATGTTGATGTTGGCAATGCCTTAGTGAATAAATCTGCTAGATTGTCACTTGAACGGATTTGTTGAACATCTATCTCACCATTTTGCTGAAGATCGTGTGTGAAAAAGAACTTTGGTGAAATGTGCTTTGTTCTATCTCCTTTGATATATCCTCCTTTAAGTTGAGCTATGCAAGTAGCACTGTCTTCATACAATATCGTTGGAATCTTCGTTTTTAAAGAAAGACCACACAATTGTTGAATATGTTGAGTCATTGATCTCAACCATACACATTATCGACTAGCTTCATGAATAACTATTATTTCTGCATGATTGGAAGATGTAGCAGCTAAAGTTTGTTTTGTTGAACGCCATGAAATAGTTGTACCCCCATAAGTAAATAGATAGCCTTTTTGAGATCGGGCTTTATGTGGGTCAGACAAAAAGCATGCATCTGCATAACCAATCAATTGTGAATCGGATTCATAAGAATAAAATAATCCCATATCAATAGTCCCTCGGAGGTATCTAAAAATATGTTTAACACCATTCCAGTGTCTTGTTATTGGAAAGGAACTAAATCTTGCTAATAAACTTACTGCAAAAGTTATATCTGGTCGAGTATTATTTGCAAGATACATTAGTGCCCCAATTGCACTAAGATATGGAGTTTCATCACCAAGAAGCTCTTTATCATTTTCATGAGGTCGAAATGGATCTTTATTTATATCAAGTGATCTCACAACCATCGGGGTACTCAATGGATGTGCTTTATCCATATAAAAATGCTTTAGGATCTTTTCGGTATAAGTTGATTGATGGACAAACATTTCATCTTTCATATGCTCAATTTGTAGACCAAGACAAAATTTTGTCTTTCCAAGATCTTTCATTTCAAACTCTTTCTTCAAACAGTCTACTGCTTTTAGAAGTTCCCCAGGAGTTCCAATGATATTTAGATCATCAACATATGCAACGATTATAACAAATTCAGATCCAGACTTTCTTATAAATACACAAGGACAAATTGGATCATTCTTATACCCTTCTTTCAGCAAATACTCATTCAGGCGATTATACCACATTCGCCCTGATTGTTTCAATCCATATAAGGATTTTTTAAGCTTTATTGAAAAAGTTTCCCGAAAACTTTTATTAGTTTCAGGAACTTTGAGACCTTCATGGATTTTCATATAAATTTCGTTGTCTAATGTGCCATACAAATAGGTTGTGACAACATCCATTAGACGCATATCAAGTTTTTCATGGACTGCCAAATTTATAAGATACCTGAAAGTGATTGCATCCACCACAGGAGAATATGTCTCCGTATAATCAATGCCAGGAATGCTAATCCTGCCTAGATAGTGTCTTTCTATTTTTGCCAATCATTTCTCTGTTTACATTCATCGACAGATCTTGATTCAAGATCCTCATCTTGTTGCGTTATTTCAACAACAACACTATGAGCAAAATTATTGTCGACAATAATATTATTTCGGTTACACCTTTTTGCCGTAGAGACATAACTTATTGAGATCTCTTCATTCTTATTATTTTCAGGTACCTAGACCTCCTCTGAGGTCTTATCATTTGTTATGTCACAGGGCTCCTTTTGAGCAATTACCTCCATATTATGATCTCCTAGATCATTTGCTCCTTTTCGCTTTCGAGGATTTTTATCTTTGGAACCAATTGGTCTACCACGTTTCAAGCGTGGCTTAGACTCATTTGCATTTATTGATTGTCCAACTGGGACATCAATTTGAATAGGAGCATTAGCAGCTAGAATATGTGACTTTGTGATGACCCAAAATGTCATCTTTAAATTTAATAAGTAATTCTGTGTTCTAAGACCTCAAAAAGCACCATTTATCATTCCTCGACTTGCGTACGCAGTCCGTAAAATTTTTTGGAAAGTTTTCATGTGAAAATATGAATTAAAATGTGAAATAGAGCTTTAAAACTCAACTAAGTTGACTTTGGTCAATATTTTTAGACAACGGACTCGGATCAGTATTTTGACAATTTCGGTAGCTCCGTATCGTGATTTGGGACTTAGGCGTATGCCTAGAATTTAATTTGGAGGTCCCTAACTCAAATTATGACCGTTTAACGGAACTAGCAATTTAAAGGCTAAAGATTTCAAGTTTAACCATGTGGTTGACTTTTTGATATCGGAGCCGGAATCCGATTCTGGAAATTTGAAGAGCTCCGTTATGTCATTTATGACTTGTGTGCCAAATTTGAAGTCATTCCGGATTCATTTAATATGTTTTGGCACGAGGTTTGTAAATTGAAAAGTTTAAAAAAACTCAAAGTCTTAATCGAGGTGTGAATTGCAATTTCGATGTTATTTGATGTGATTTGAGACCCCGAGTAAGTCCGTATGATGTTACGGGACTTGTTGGGATATTTGGATAAGGTTCCGAGGGGCTCGGGTGAGTTTCGGATAAGCCACAGGATGTTTTGAACTTAGAAATATTTGTTAGTATAACTAAACCTGTTGCAGGCCTCTGATCTCGCAATTGCGAGATCAGGCACCGCAAATGCGAACCAAACACGTATGGCAATTGCAAGATTTTTATCGCAAATGCGAAGAAAGCCTAGGCCAGCAGTTCTCGCAATTGCGAGTTTATCTTCGCAATTGCAAAGGGCCAAATGTCACAAATGCGACATAATCTTCGCATTTGCGAAGGCAGCGGGATTGTGAAGGGCATCTCAATTGCGAGTGTTTCTTCGCATTTGCGAGCTTCGCTCAGGTCGCAATTGCGACACCTGCAGCTGAACAAAATGACTTTTGAACATGTTTTTTGATTCATTTCCCAAATCTTCAAAACCTAAAACCTCAAGAGGGGAATTTTGGGCGATTTTCACGGGAAAACATTGGGGTAAGTGTTCATTATCCTATATTGATTATATTTCATGATTTCATACTCATTTATATCATGAATCCGTGAATTTATGGAGGAAAAATCAGATTTTTCTAAAATCTTCCAAAAACGAGAAATTAAGATTTAAAGGTCCATTTGATATCGGAATTGAACAAATTTGGTATGGTTGAACTCGTATCGGAACGGGTGTTCGGATTTCGTGAGTTTTTCGGGGATTTGAGACGTGGGTCCCACCGTCGAATATTTTAATGAATTTCGGATTTTTATCCAGAAAATTTGTAAATTTATATGGAATTAATTCGTATGATTCATATTGAATATATCAAATTGTTTGTGAATAGATTTGAAGCTTTCAGAGGCAAATTTAAAAGGAAAAGTTGTGGTTGAATAATTGATTGGAATTTGCAAAGCGAGGTAAGTGTCGTGGTTAACCTTGACTTGAGGGAATAGAACCCTTAAATTATTTGTTATGTGAATTGCATGTGAACGACGTATAGGCGAGGTGACGAGTGTCTATACGTCGTCAAATTAATTGTTTGCCTGCTTACTTGAAAAATCATAAATTATTTTTAATCATAAATTAATTATTATAATAATTGTTTCTCTCTTATTCTTTGTCAAATATTAATTCTTGAATTCCTGCATTAATTGTTACATGCTATTTGAATTATGTATCTTAATTGTTATTTGACATTTAGCATATTAAATATTAAACAGTCTATTTGCTCCATGATTTCCATAATAATTTATTATTTGTCATTGTTTACTTCATAATTAAATCATAATTATTGTATGTTTGTTGTCTTATAATTTTATATTAATTATTATATTTATTGGGAAAATTTCTTCTATAAGAGTTGGTAAATGAATATGTTGGAGGAGCGGGTTGCACGCCGCAACAAGATTGATTATAATGAATATATTGGAGGATCGGGTTGCACGCCACAACAGACTTATTAAAAAGTCAATATTGGAGGATCGGGTTATACGCCGCAACAGACTTATTAAATGTCAATATTGTGGATCGGGTTGCACGCCGCAACAGACTTATTAAAAATTCAATATTGGAGGATCGAGTTTCACGCCGCAACAGACTTATTAAAAGTCAATATTGTGGATCGGGTTGCACACCGCAACAGACTTATTAAAAGTCAATATTGTGGATCGGGTTAGAATAATATTATTCTAACGTTGGCTTGTCTAGCAAGTGAAATGTTAGGCGCCATCACCGTCCGAAAGTGGGAATTTCGGATCGTGACAGTTGGTATCAAAGCACTAGGTTACATAGGCCTCACGAGTCATGAGCAAGCTTAGTAGAGTCTGAAGGATCGGTACGGAGACGTTTGTACTTATCTCTCAGAGGCTATGAAGTTTAGGAACAATATCACTTCTTTCTTATTCTGTCATGCGATTTTATTCTATCATCGATGATTGAATCATTCTACTCTTATTCTCTCTCGCAGATGGTGAGAACATGTAATACCTCTATCGATGGACATGGACCAGTACCCCTGGTGGCAACTATGGCCAGGGGTAGAGGTCGAGGTCGTGCTAGAGGCCGAGGTAGAGGTTGAGGTAGAGCTCAGTCCAGAGCTCGAGCAGCTGCACTTGTTGTAGAACCTCAAGTAGACCTTTAGGAGGAGGTCCCAATTCAGAATGTACCAGTTGGACCAGTTCAGGTCCCGGAAGGATTCATAGCCACTCCAGTACTTTAGGACGCTCTAGTCTGTTTGGTAAGTCTTATGGAGGGCGTGGCCCGGAATGGTACATTTTCAGTGGCACCAGCCGTCTCACAGGCTGGGGGAGGAGCACAAACTTCACTACTCCCGCTCCGGAGCAGATGGCTCCCCAGAATCAAGCTCCAACTGCCCCGCCAGTTGGGATAGTTCAGCCGGTTGTTGCGGTACAGACCGGTGATAGGTCTGCCATGTCTTTTGAGGCATTATTGAGAGTGGATAAGTTTACTAAGCTCTTTCCAGTTCATTTTAGTGGTACACCTTCAGGACCCACATGATTATCTTGAACGCTGCCATGAGGTGCTGCGGAACATGGGTATAGTTGAGACCAATGGGGGTGATTTTGCTGTATTTCAGATGATGGGTTCCGCCAAGAGGTGGTGGAGAGATTATACATTGACCCGACCAGTCGGATCACCTGCATTTACCTGGGAGCAGTTCTCTCAGCTATTTCTGGAGAAGTTCCTCCCTATCACACTGAGAGAGGAATTTCGCAAGCAATTTGAGCGTCTACAGCAGGGCAGTATGACTGTTACTCAGTATGAGTCCCGTTTTGTAGATTTGGCCAGTCATGCTCTCCTTTTACTACCTACGGAGGAAGAGAGAGTGAAGAGGTTTATTGAGGGACTCACTCACCCTATCAGACTTCAGATGGCCAAGGAGACCGGAAGTGAGATTACTTTTCAGGCGGCTGCTAATGTCGCCAGGAGGATCGAGATGGTTCTTGCACAAGAGAGAGGGTAGAGGTCTGATAAGAGGCCTCGTCAGTTCGGTGGTTACAGTGGTGCCTCGTCTGTAGTCAGGGGTAATTTTGGTAGGGGTCATCCTCCCATACCATTTCATTCAGCACTTCATGCATCTCCCGGTGCTTCAGGGAGTCACGATCCTATTATGCCTTACTCTGGGCAGCCAGTATTCAGTGCACATTCAGCTCCTATCAGTGCACCACCACTCCAAAATTATTACAATGGTTATCCGGCCCACTTGGGTCAGCTTCAGCAGCCACGGCATCAGGATGTGTGTTATGAGTGTGGGAACATTGGTCACATCAGGAGGTATTGCCGTAGATTGGCGAGTAACAGATCTCGGCAGGATTCTCGTGCCATCATACTGGCACCGGTTGCTTCACCGCCTGCTCAGCTAGCTAGAGGCAGGGGTCAGGCAGCTGGAGGTGGAGGTCAGGCCATTAGAGGTGGAGGTCAGATCGCTAGAGGTGGGGGCCAGACAGTTAGAGGCCGTCCCAGAGATGCAGTTCAGAGTGGTGGGGCCCAGCCCCAATTTTATGCTTTTTCAGCTAGGCCTGAGGCTGAGTCATCTGATGCTGTGATCACAGGTATTATTCCAGTTTGCCATAGAGATGCTACAGTTCTATTTGATCCAGGATCTACTTATACTTATGTGTCCTCCTATTTTGCTTCGTATTTGGTTGTGCCTCATGATTCTCTGAGTGCTTCTGTGTGTATCTACACTGGTGGGAGACTCTGTTATAGTAGATCATGTCTATCGTTTGTGTGTGGTTACTATTGGTAATCTTGAGACTAGTGTGGATCTTCTACTTCTTGATATGGTAGATTTTGATGTCATCTTGGGTATGGATTGACTGTCTCCTTATCATGCTATATTGGACTGTCATGCCAAGATAGTGACCCTAGCTATGTCGGGGTTACCTCTATTAGAGTGGAAAGGAACTCCTGGCCATTCTGCCAGCAGGGTTATTTCTTATATGAAAGCTCAGCGTATGTTAGAGAAAGGATGCCTAGCCTATCTGGCTTATATTCGCGATCCCAGTGCAGATGTCCCTTCTATGGACTCAGTACCGGTTGTTCGTGAATTTTTAGAAGTATTTCCTGCAGATCTGTCGGGGATGCCACCCGACATAGATATTGACTTATGTATTGATTTGGCTTCGGTCACTCAACTCATTTCTATTCCACTATACCATATGGCCCTGCCGGAGTTGAAAGAATTGAAAGAGCAGTTACAAGACTTGCTTGATTAGGGATTCATTAAAACCAGTGTCTCGCCCTGGGGTGCACCAGTATTATTTGAAAAGAAGAAATATGGCTCGATGCGGATGTGTATAGATTATCGGTAGTTGAACAAGACCACTAACAAAAACAAATATCCGCTGCCAAGAATTGATGACTTATTTGATCAGCTTCAAGGTGCCAAGGTATTTTCGAAGATTGATTTGAGATCTGGTTACCATCAATTGAAGATTAGGGCATCTGATGTCCCTAAGACAACTTTTCGGACTCGGTATGGGCATTACGAGTTCCTAGTGATGTCATTTGGGTTGACAAATGCTCCAGCAGCATTTTATAGATTTGATGAATCAGGTGTTCAAGCCTTATTTGGATTCTTTTGTGGTTGTATTCATTGATGATATCTTGATTTACTCCAGCAGTCGAGAGGAGCATGAGCAGCATCTTCGAAGTATGCTTCACGCTTTGAAGAATAATCAGTTATATGCCAAGTTTTCAAAATGTGAGTTTTGGTTAGACTCAGTTGCCTTTTTGGGGCATGTTGTATCAGTAGAAGGCATAAAAGTGGATCCTAAGAAGATTGAGGTTGTTCAGAATTGGCCTAGACCGACTTCAGTTACAGAGATCCAGAGTTTCCTGGGTTTGGCAGGTTATTATCGTCGGTTCGTGGAAGGATTTTCATCTATAGCAAGCCCATTGACCAGATTGACACATAAAGGTGTCCCATTCAGATGGTCAGACAAGTGTGAGTTGAGCTTTCAGAAGCTCAAGACTGCTTTGACCACGGCTCCAGTGTTGGTATTACCCACTGGTTCAGGATCGTATACAGTATATTGTGACACATCTCACATTGGGCTTGGTGCAGTATTAATACAAGATGGCAAGGTAATTGCATATGCGTTGCGGCAGTTGAAAGTTCACGAGAAGAATTATATTGTTCATGACTTAGAATTGGCAGCCATTATTCATGCGTTGAAGATTTGGAGGCATTACCTCTACGGTGTCTCGTGTGAGGTATTTACTGATCATCGTAGCCTCCAGTATCTGTTCAAACAAAAGGATCTTAATTTGAGGCAGAGAAGATGGTTGGAGTTGTTGAAAGACTATGATATCACCATTTTGTATCACTCCGGAAAGGCCAATGTGGTGGCCGATGCCTTGAGTAGAAAGGCTGTGAGTATGGTCAGTCTTGCGTACATTCCGGTTAGTGAGAGGCCATTAGCTGTAGATGTTCAGACTTTGGCTAATCAGTTCGTGAGGTTAGATGTTTCAGAACCCAGTCGGGTTCTAGCTTGCACAGTCGCTCGGTCTTCTTTATATGAGTGCATCAGAGAGAGGCAGTATGATGATCCTCACTTACTTGTCCTTAAGGACACGGTATGGCACGGTGGTGCCAAAGAAGTTACTGTGGGGGAAGATGGGGTTTTGCGAATGCAGGATCATATTTGTGTGCCAAATGTGGATAGGCTTCGTGAATTAATTCTTGAAGAAGCACACAATTCCAGGTATTCTATTCATCCAGGTACCGCCAAAATATATCAAGATTTGCAGCAACGTTATTGGTGAAGGAGAATGAAAAAGGATATAGTTGCACATATAACTTGGTGTCTGAATTGTCAGCAAGTTAAGTACGAGCATCAGAGACCTGATGGATTGCTTCAGAAGTTAGAAATTTCTGAGTGGAAGTGGGAGCGTATCGCTATGGATTTTGTTGTTGGGCTCCCACGGACTCAGAGAAAATTTGACGCAGTTTGGGTAATTGTGGACAGGTTGACCAAGTCAGCACATTTTATTCCAGTGGCAGTTACCTATTCTTCAGAGAGGTTAGCTGAAATTTACATTCGTGAGATTGTCCGCCTTCACGGTGTGCCTGTGTCTATTATTTCAGATCGAGGTACGCAGTTTACCTCACATTTTTGGAGGGCTGTACAGCGTGAGTTAGGCACGCGAGTGGAGTTAAGTACAACATTTCATCCATAGACAGATGGACATTCAGAGTGCACTATTCAGATATTGAAAGATATACTCCGCGCTTGTGTTATAGACTTTGGAGGTTCTTGGGATCATTTCTTGCCACTTGCGGAGTTTGCTTATAATAATAGCTACCGGTCGAGCATTCAGATGGCTCCATATGAGGCATTATACGGAAGGCGAGGTCGATCGCCAGTTAGTTGGTTTGAACCGGGAGAGGCTCGGTTGTTGGGTACCGATTTGGTACAGGGTGCCTTGGATAAAGTAAAGATTATTCAGGATCGATTTCGCACAGCTCAGTCTAGGCAAAAGAGTTATGCCGACCGTAAAGTTTGTGATATTGCATTCATGGTTGGAGAAAGAATATTGCTCCAGGTTTCACCTATGAAAGGTGTAATGAGGTTCGGAAAGAAGGGCAAGTTGAACCCTAGGTATATCGGACCCTTTGAAATTCTTGAAAGGGTGGGTGAAGTAGCCTACAGGCTTGCATTACCACCTAGTTTATCAGCGGTTCATCCGGTGTTCCATGTGTCTATGCTCCAGAAATATCATGATGATCCGTCCCAGGTGTTAGCTTTCAGCTCAGTCCAATTGGACAGATATTTGACTTACGAGGAGGAGCCAAAAAGTTTATCATTCCTCGACTTGCGTGCAAAGTCCGTAAAATTTTCATGTGAAAAATGAATTAAAATGTGAAATAGAGCTTTAAAACTCAATTGAGTTAACTTTGGTCAACATTTTTAGACAACAGACTCAGATCAGTGTTTTGACAATTCCGGTAGCTCCGTATCGTGATTTGGGACTTGGGCGTATGCCCAGAATTTAATTTGAAGGTCTCTAGCTCAAATTATGACCATTTAACGGAACAAGCAATTTAAAGGCTAAAGATTCCAAGTTTGACCATGGGGTTGACTTTTTGATATCAGAGCTGGAATCCGATTCTGGAAATTTGAAAAGCTTCGTTATGTCATTTATGACTTGTGTGCCAATTTTGAAGTCATTCCGGATTCATTTAATATGTTTTGGCACGATGTTTGCAAATTGAAAAGTTTTAAAAAACTCAAAGTTCGAATCGAGGTGTGAATTGCAATTTTGATATTATTTGATGTGATTTGAGATCCCGAGTAAGTCCGTATGATGTTACAGGACTTATTGGGATATTTGGATAAGGTCCCGAGGAGCTCGGGTGAGTTTCTGATAGGCCACATGATGTTTTGAACTTAGAAAATTTTGCTGGTATAACTGAACCTGTTGTAGGCCTGTGATCTCGCAATTGCGAGATCAAACCAAGCACGTATGGCAATTGCGAGATTTTTATCTCAAATGCGAAGAAAGCCTAGGCCAGCAGTTCTCGCAATTGCGAAGGGCCAAATGTCGCAAATGCGACATAATCTTCGCATTTGCGAAGGTAGTGGGATTGTGAAGGGCATCGCAATTGCGAGTGTTTCTTCGCATTTGCGAGCTTCGCTCAGGTCGCAATTGCGACACCTGTAGCTGAACAAAATGACTTTTGGACGGGATTTTTGATTCATTTCCCAAATCTTCAAAACCTAAAACCTCAAGAGGCGAATTTTGGGCGATTTTCACGGGAAAACATTGGGGTAAGTGTTTATTATCCTATATTGATTATATTTCATGATTTCATACTCATTTATATCATGAATCCGTGAATTTATGGAGGAAAAATTAGATTTATCTAAAATCTTCCAAAAACGAGAAATTAAGATTTAAAGGTCCATTTGATATCGGAATTGGACAAATTTGGTATGATTGAACTCGTATCGGAACGGGTGTTCGGATTTCGCTAATTTTTCTGGGATTTGATATGTGGGTCCCGCTGTCGAATATTTTAATGAATTTTAAATTTTTATCCGAAAAATTTATAAATTCATATGGTATTAATTCATATGATTCGTATTGAATATATCGAATTGTTTGTGAATAGATTTGAAGCTTTCAGAGGCAAATTTAAAAGGAAAAGTTGTGGTTGAATAATTGATTGAAATTTGTAAATCGAGGTAAGTGTCGTGGTTAACCTTGACTTGAGGGAATAAAACTCTTAAATTATTTGTTATGTGAATTGCATGTGAACGACGTATAGGCGAGGTGAAGAGTGTCTATACGTCGTCAAATTAATTGTTTGTCTGCTTACTTGAAAAATCATAAACTGTTTTTAATCATAAATTAATTATTATAATAATTATTTCTCTCTTATTCTTTGTCAAATATTAATTCTTGAATTCCTACATTAATTGTTACATGCTATTTGAATTATGTGTCTTAATTGTTATTTGACATTTAGTATATTAAATATTAAACTTTCTATTTGCTCTTTGATTTCTATAATAATTTGCTATTTGTCATTGTTTGCTTAATAATTAAATCATAATTATTATATGCTTGTTGTCTTATAATTTTATATTAATTGTTACATTTATTGGGAAAATTTCTTCTATAAGAATTGGTAAATGAATATGTTGGAAGAGCAGGTTGCATGCCACAACAAGATTGATTATAATGAATATATTGGAGGATCGGATTGCACGCCGCAACAGACTTATTAAAAAGTCAATATTAGAGGATCGGGTTGCACATCGCAACAGACTTTTTAAAAGTCAATATTGTGGATCGGGTTGCACGCCGCAACAGACTTATTAAAAAGTCAATATTGGAGGATCGGGTTGCACGCCGCAACAGACTTATTAAAAGTCAATATTGTGGATCGGGTTGCACGCCGCAACAGACTTATTAAAAGTCAATATTGTGGATCGGGTTGCACGCCGTGACAGACTTATTAAAAGTCCATATTGGAGGATCGGGTTGCACGCCACAACAGACTTGATTAAAATGAATATATTGTGAGAATGGGTTGCACGCTGCAACAGAACTGAATGTGAATATATTGTGAGAGCGGGTTGCACGCTGCAACAGAATTGATGGAAATGATAATTGATTATGACTTTTGCTTTGGCTTCAATCATAATAAATGAGTTACCTGATTTAATTCTATTATTTTTGGTTGTTATTAATACTGCGTACATGTTAATGTAAGTGAATCGTCTTAGCCTCGTCACTACTTCGTCGAGGTAAGGCTCAACACTTACCAGTACATGGGGTCGGTTGCACTGATACTATACTCTGCACTTCTTGTGCATATTTTGGAGTTGGTCCTAGCGACGTGCCATAGTTTTGCTCGGATTTCAGCTATTCAGAGGAGACTTGAGGTATAACTGCATGGCGTCCGCAGTTCTGAAGTCCCCGTCTATTTTACTTTGGCTGTATGTTTATTTTCAGACAGCTTTATTTTATTCAGACCTTTATTTATATTTATTCTAGAAACTCGTGCACTTGTGACACCAATTCTGGGATGATATTGAAACACCGTTGTTTGATGGATTATTTCAATATATTTCAAACTTTGCTTCCGCATTTGTTTTCTTGTTATTAATAAATTTAAAATTATTTTTAAAATAGATAATATTATTCTAACGTTGGCTTGCCTAGCAAGTGAAATGTTAGGCGCCATCACTGTCCAAAGGTGTGAATTTCGGATCGTGACAGACTTAGTCACTCTTGGTAGGTTAGTGAATGCATCAGGTAGTTGATTTGCAATATTTTATAAATAAATTATCTTTTGAACCTCGTGTTCACATTGATTTGTTCGAAGATCTAAATGAGATAGTGATAATGCATTTCAATCTATCTCCTTTTGCAACTGCTTATTTTCTCCCCCTAATATTGGGTATACTGATTCATCAAAATGACAATCAGCAAATATTACCGTAAACAAATCTCCAGTTATAGGTTCCAAATATTTTATAATAGAAGGAGACTCATATCCAACATATATTCCCAATCTTCTTTGGGGTCCCATCTTTGTGCGTTGTGGTGGAGCAATTGGAACATATACTGTACATTCAAATATTCTAAAATGGAAAATATTTGGCTCCTGACCAAAAGCCAATTGTATTGGGGAGACTTTATGATAACTTGTGGGTCTGATCCGCACAAGAGCTGCTGCATGCAAAATAGCATGGCCCCATGCCGAAATGGGAAGTTTTATTCTCATAAGCATTGGTCTAGCAATTAATTAGAGGCGTTTGATCAATGATTCCGCTAGACCATTTTGAGTATGAACATGAGCAACTAGATGCTCAATTGTTATCCCAATTGATATGCAATAATCATTAAAGGTCTGAGACGTAAATTCACCAGCATTATCAAGACGAAGTGTCTTAATTTCATAATCTGAAAACTGTGCTCTTAATCTTATTAATTGAGCTAGTAACCTCGCAAAGGCCAAATTGCGGGTTGATAACAAGCACACATGTGACCATCTTGTAGATGCATCTATCAAAACCATATAATATCTGAATGGTCCACATGGAGGGTGTATGTGCCCACATATATCACCCTGTATATGTTCCAAAAATGCAGGAGATTCAACTCCAACTTTAATTACAGATGGTCTAATAATCAGTTTTCCTTGAGAACATGCAGCACAAGAGAATTCTTTAGTTTGAAGAATCTTCTGGTTCTTCAATAAATGACCATATGAATTCTCAATTATTTTGGGAATCATATTATAACCGGGATGGCTTAACCGGTCATGCCAAATAATAAAACCATTAGTAAACTCCTTGTTTACTATGGCATGTGATTCAACTACACTAATATTAGCGTAGTATAATCCGGAGGAATATGCGGGAAGCTTTTCAAGCACATACTTCTTTTTCGCTTTTATTGTAGTAATATAAAGGTATTTAACCTTTCATTCATTGACAGTCTCAATATGATAGCCATTTTGGCGAATATCTTTGAAACTCAACAAGTTTCTTTGAGACATACTACAATATAATGTATCATTAACAACCAATATAGTTCCTTCTGGTAGTAATACAGTCGCTCTTCTAGAGCCCTCAATTAATTTTGTACTATCAGATATTGTTATGATATTGGCTTATTTCATAATTAAATAAGATAAATATCTCTTATCTTTTAATGTGGTGTGCGTCGTAGCACTATCCAGAAGACATATTTCTTCTTTATTATTCATACGCCCAACTGAATACTAGGAAGTTTTCATATTCTTCAAGAAGAAAAAAAAATACATCATAAGTAATATTAAAAAATTTAAGAATAAAAGAAACTACATTTATGAAATTAAATACTAACAACATAAAAAGTTTTATTCAAAATATGAATTTCATAAAAATAAATACATTTATTCTTATAAGTTTTTCCAATAATAAGTCTTCAGTTATAATGTTCAAAGAAGTCTCCAGCTTCTAAATGAGTAATATATGCAAGGCCTTCAAAAATATCATCTTTATAGGCAAGGTTTGCTTAACTTTATCATGATTATTCATAGGGCCCGCCTCAACATCATTCTGAAAAGTCAAGTGAGTCTCAACTTTATTTTGTTTTCCTTTTATAGATGCTTAATAAAGTTTGACAAAATATTTAGGTGTACGACAAATTCGTGCCCAATGATTTTTCATACTACATCGGTGTCAAACATTACCTTTGCCTTTTGAAGGATTATTCTGAGAACCCTTATTGTTCTCTTGTTTATAACGACCACCACCATGTCGATTATTATTTCGCCCCTTGCCACGCCCACGTATATTTATACGGCCACGATAATTATTTTATCTTTTTTCAGGCTTTGGATCTATCGTTCCTAGATTCGCTTCTAGAAATAGAGCTGATCCAGTAAGGCGAGCTTCATGATTTTTCATTAAAAGGGTATTATGTTGTTCAGCCACCAAAAGGCATGAAATTAACTCAGAATATTTCTTAAAGCCCTTTTTACGGTATTGTTGTTGTAAAACCATATTTGAGGCATGAAAAGTGGAAAGAGTTTTTTCCAGCATGTCCTCATCATTCATAGATTCCCCACATAATTTTAGTTGGGAAATTATTCTATATACAACAGAATTATATTCACTTATGATCTTATAATCTTGTAGCCGTAAGTGCATCCACTCACGACGAGCTCTTGACAATACCGTGACCTTTAGGTGGTCATATCATTCCTTCAAACTAGTCCATAATTGAAATGGATCTTTCAAGGTTAAATATTCGCTTTTTAACCCTTAATCGAGATGATGTCGAAGGAAAATCATGACTTTCGTCTTATCCTGACTTGATACTTCATTTTCTTCTTTAATAGTGTCACCAAGACCTTTAGCGTCAAGGTGAATTTCAGCATCAAGTACCCATGGCAAATAGTTATTCCGAAAGATGTCAAGTGCCATAAATTTAAGCTTTAACAAATTCGACACAGTGAAAACTATCATAGAAATAAGTGAAATAGAATGACAAGAATTATTATCAATTCAGTGTAGTACATAATCGTGTACTAATATCGTGTATACAAGCTTGTAAAAATAAAAGATAATTACATGCAATGCAATGTTACTATATTATGCTTGACTGTAAATTAACACACAATCATTACCCTATGTATACATGAGAAGCCAAATACGTTTATTCAATAGAGAATAATCAGAGAGTTACAAAATTAAAGTAAGTATATCATGTTCCGACACTTATTATGTCTGTCAATAGTGTAGTTAGGCATAAATCTTAATGATATCACTATTTCTAATTTCCAGCAAAAAACACGTCAATATCTAATTGATAGTTTTCAAAGTTCATATTTCTAACCAAATAATAACTCTTAACATATACAGGAAATATTCCTTACTCTATACGATTATCTACCATATTAAATGAAACTCCTTCAAAAGCATAATATCACAAGGTTCTTTTAATATTATGGCAAAGAATTGATAGCATACCATTCTATTTCGTAAAAGTAAACTTAGAACTAGACATACCGACATGACAATGTAAAATTAAAGCTTACTCTTTAGGAAGAAGATAAAATCCGGATGAAGCAGATAACTTCAATTGGTTAGAGACTCGTGCTGATAACGTGTTATAAAATTATAGTAATATAAGCCAAGAAATATAGATAAAACTTTTTTTCTATCAAGTTATATTCAAGTCTATCTTATTGATGTCTTTTGTAAAATTAGAAATACCGTATATATAGTGTACAATTTACTTGAGAGTTACAAGATATTAAATGAATGTAATAAACATATTCTTGTATATCTAAAATGGTTCATGGATGAGTTGTTGGACATTCACAAATTCAATCTATTCATAACAAATTATAAATTATATATCGTGATTAGTATGCTTATCAGTAAAAAGATGAACATTGTTTTTGCATGTATTAAAAACAAAAGGTGAAATAGATGGAGTACCAAACAATTTTATCTTCACAAAGTTATTTGACAAAAAAAAAAAAAAAAAATCCTTTCCCTTCCACGAAAGAAAAACAAAAGTTACTAATTAATACTTATAATTTAATTTTAAGGATTTCTGTAACTGAGAAAATACAACAGAGAGTAGAGAGAATGCGACATGGGAAACAACTCAAATTATATTGTAGCTTACACGGTAGTTTACAGCTTGTTTGGATGATTGTTACCGTATTGTATCGTATAGTTACTTTAAATATAATATTTTTTTTATTGTTACTTAAATTTTATTATATCGTATCGTTAAATCATCATTTCGTAACAACGAAAAGTGCCACTTTATGGAACGACATATTTGGTGTGGTGACGTTGTTTCTCTCTTTTTTTCTCTCATCCTGCCCTTACTTATTATTAAATAATCATATTTTATTATTTTTCCTATTTTTTATACAATAATTCTACTATGTGTTCTATTTTTTCTTAATAATATTGCAAGTTTATTTTTCATATTATTGGTGCGTGACATCATGAAATGACGATAAGCGATACAATCTATCCAAACATTGTATTTATTAATACAATACATTATGAAACGATATGTAACAACAATCCAAACAAGCTGTTAGAAGGATAAAAATTCAAAGGGAAATATATTGTTATCCCTATTTAATAGTATGCGAAACGTTATCTTTTTCTTATTTAAATGGCAGAATTAAAATAATAATATAATCACTATGAACAAAAATATTAAAATATTTAAAATTTAGTTGTTTTTAATTTCATGGGCAAAAAGAATTTGGCTATGCATTTAAAAGTTTTGTCTTACTAAATTTTTATGGAAAAACCAATTGAAATGCTTGCATGGTTGGTAGTGCTAAAAGCTAACCAATCACTAAAATTGTTTGTTCTTTTATTGTCACTATTCCATATGAGAGGTATTTTCAGATTAAAAAAGAGAGGTGTTATTAAAAAAAATTCTATTAGTGGCGTTTTGTTGAGCTTCTTCTTTCTTTTTCTTTTTTTACAAAAATTAATTCGTTGATGAGCTAAATACCCAATTAACCAAAAGTAATAATAATGCGAATACAGTAAGTTTAATATCTGGGCTATAAATATATTATTAGTCTTGTATTATTCAACTAGTGTATGATTATGTGAATGCCTTCTTTCTCTGAAACTAATAGCATGTTTGACTAAGCTTTTCTACCTGCCAAAAGTGTTTTTTTCCTTCAAAAGTATTCTTTTTTTCTCAACTTAAGGTATTTGACAAGCGTACAGGAAAAAAATACTTTTAAGAAGAAGCACAAGCAGTTTTTAGAAGTAGAAAAATAGGCAGAATCAGTTTTGACTTTTTTTCTTATCAAAAATATTTTTAACAAAATATAACATATATTAAAATAATCTCATTTATTTTAAATCTTATACTTAGGATATTAATGTATAAGTATTTCTTCTTATTTTTAGGATGACTTTCTAATATATAGTGACTTTAGAGGTAAATTGTTTTATAATAGCTTAATAATTTTTTAATATATTTAAATTATCTTAAAAGAATTAAAGTACTTTTAAATTTTATTTTCATATTCTACTTAAATAGAATAAAAAGATTGAATACTGTATTTAATAACAAACTTTTGAGATTATTTATTTACATATAATATTAACTATTAAGTAAATCTATTCATATTCTTATTCGCAATTTGTTTTTTAAAAACATCAGTTAAAAAGTTTGATCAAACATAAATTATTATTTAAAAGTGATTTTTAGCTAAACACAAAGTGCTTATTTTTCTACCTTGGCCAAACAAGCTATAAATTATTTTAAAACCTAACAGAATAATTATTTCCGAAAAGCAGATTTTTTTCCCCTAAAAAGATGAGCAGAAAAAGAGAGAAAGATATAACCGAATAATGCTTGACAAATTCCTTCATTTTGTTCTCCCCAACAAAATTTGCAGCAAAGAAAAAGAATTTGAAGCATTTCAAGGTCTTTTATGGGTTCTCGCCCTTCCCTTCTCTTTCATTTCATTTCATTTCATTTTTCTTAAAATTTTTAACCTCCATTAGTTTCAGAGACCAAGATCCCACATAACTACAAACTTAATTCGTAAAAATCTTGTTTTTATTGATCGCACCAGAATCAGCTGTCATTAATCGGAAAACCGTTTCACACCCAATCTCAGGTTTACTTTCTATGGTAATTCACTTTTTACTACTGTTTTTTTTGGTTCCAAATAAAGTGCATTTTTTTTGGCCATGTCTTGTAGAACTTATTGGTGAAAAAATTACATTTTTATCTGGGTGTGATTAAATTAGCTGAATATTGAATTGGGTTCTTAGAAGTATTGGTTGATTTATAGGGGATGTGGTGTATATGTTAAGTGTCTGTTTTTTGATTGTTCACAAAATTCTGTAATTAAGGGATTATGGGTTTAGCAGATTCTGCTTCCTTATATTGGATAATTGCAAAATGTGAACACGGGTGGATGTAGGTTATTAGCTACGGGTTCAACTGAATCCAGTATTTTACATAGAACATGGATATGTGTAAAAGTCACTAAAATTTTAATAAATATCATGTTACGAACCCATAATTTCAAAAGTCTAATGAGTTTAGTGTTAAGAACTTTGAAGTCGAACATATAAGTTTAAATTATGCATCCGCCTCTGAATGTGAACGAATGGATAGACTCAAAACATTTCTCTCCGTTTATCATTTTTGTTGGAGCTTCAAATTATTCTTCTTCTGCTGATCCCGCTGATGAGGATGCAACATAAAGTTGCTCGATTGGTGACTTGTAAAATTTGATTGAAGTCAATTTATGACTTTCATGTAGTTTAATGTTGGGAAGATAATATAGGAACAAGGTATAATTGTGTATATATATGTGACTTAAAACTGTAATGATTGGTAATGGTGTATCCTTCGTCTTCTGTTTGTTTATTTTGCAGATTGTAAGTCCAACTAGAAGTTGTTTTGTTGTTATAGTGAAGTATGTAGAATTAAGTGTATTCTCATAAAAATCATACAATTTCCATTGACGTGAAAGTATTGAGCATGGGGCACTCTTAAGTTCCTAACTTTGGACTTTGGAGATTTTCTTTCATTGGAAATGTTCCAAAAGTGCCTAAATGTAGATGCCTTATTGCACTCCTCTAACTTCTTAGTGCCTAAACTTTCCTTTGTCTAGATCATCAAGTTGCTACTTTTACTGGATTTCCCTGAAGCTCAAGACATGTCCAAAGGATTCTCATATTATCACACAACAACACAACCCAGTAAAATAACACTAGTGGGGTTTGGGGAGGGTAAAGTGTACGCAGACCTTACCCTTACTCGGAATGGTAGAGAAGCTGTTTCCGGGAGACTCTCGGCTCGACAGAAGAGACAATAATATCAGAAAAGAACAAAAGAATAGATCTGTAACAACAAAAGAAACCAGAAAAATAATAACAGCGTTGTAAGAGACAACAAATAAGTGAAAGAGCAACAACGATCCTCATATTATGTTTTTCAAAATTTTCCTTTTACCCTTTTCAAACATAGCTTCTAAGTCTCAATAACACCTAGGACTTTGGTCTTGTGATAAGAGCGTAATGCGTGATGTGTGTGTTAGGCGCACGTTGCGGGTTAGAACTCTGCCATGGTTCACCTTACTGACATTTTTTTTTTTGATGAAATGGTTCACCTTACTGACATGATTTCTTATTTCCTATGAATCCTTGTTTTAAGCTGCTATCTCTTATATGAAACAGCTCCTATGATAAGTTCCTTGAATTGGTTGTTCCAGATGCCATTCAGTTGGAATTGCCAATATCTGAATTCACTCAATAGCTTCTAGGATTAAATGATATTCCTGGACTCCTGGTTGCCCACTCTGCTTCAACCGTAGTTAATTAGTGAAGATTTCTAATGCAATTGGATACGAGCTTAATCTTCTGGAACCACCTAGTGTTTCAGTTTCCCTTTGTTGCTATAATTGTATATGAAAAACCTCCAGTGAAATGAATCTTTTTGGGGCGTATATGTCAGTCCATTTGGTCACAGTGTTCCCTTGAATCCTTAAAAAGGTTTTACATGTATCATGGCCAATAGTTCTCTTGTTTTTTCAGATTTTATTCCTTGCTTCCTTTGTCAAGATCCTTTCCTATGCCACATGAAACATATGCAGTATACTCTCACCTAGAGTCAGAGGACCCCCATTGATGTCATTGCCGTCTACATTTTTTAGTTTATTTGCTTTAGATTATACAGTGAAAGTTTATTTGATCGACTTGCTTAACGTTTTAGCTGTCAGGCTTTAATAACACTTCTGAGTTCTCTAATATGATATGGATAAGATTTATGTCAGTAACTTATCAAAAGTAGATTATAACAGATGCCAGTGGGTGTTCTTTAAATCTTTTGTTGGTCATGCTAGATTCTTTTTCTTTTCTTTTTTGATGATCTAGAAATGCAGCCTTTGAAACTTGAGGATAATGGGCCCATCCCTCTACCTTTCTCCACTTAAAGACCAATGAATGACCAAGAGTACAAATGATTTATAGATACGGAGAAAGCATATATGATAATTGAATTAAAGGTAGAAACTGAAGAGACAAGTGGAATTTGCTGAAAAATTATTTGTGAACAGACCATTGTGGCCAAATATTCTGGAAACACTGTGATATAATCAGATTTACACTCCATAAATCACGCACACACACACAAAGACATAAGAAATTTAACCGTAAAAGTCTAAAGTAAGGTAACTCCATAAATGTCATATAGTCAGCACTCCAAAATATTTAATATCGTTCATTATCCTGAATTTTCCAATCAACTTTCTTCTGACGATTGCTTACGGTTTATCTTATTTTCAATTTGTGTGAATTTTCTACCTTTTTTGGTTGGTAATGCTATCAGTCATTCAAGATAGATCTTCAATCAGCTATGCTCAATGCTTAAATATTTTGAGTCTACTATATGAATCATCTTTATCAATCCCAATCCATTGAGGCCCATGTCATTCCAATACTCATTCAAGATAGACGTCGAAAAAAATTAAACTGCCAGCTATATCTCCTGAGTTCAGCATTTTGTAGTAGTTATCTAAGCTTATACTGCTCTTTTCTTTTCTGCTTGTGGTTTCCTTGCCAATACTAATGATTGATGGTGAAATCATAATGGTATAAGATATGGGTACAGTTTTACTTCTTCTGGTTGTCAGTGACATCACCGCTTGATATTTCTAAAATATATTGATAAATCATCCAGCATTATCTTGGGGTTGGCTAGCGGGGCTCATCGGGTTGTGGGGCTAGGATGGGATTCTTTTGAGGTTAAAGGGTGCGATATAGATAACTTTTAAGTCCATTTGATACTTTTTTTTGCATTTGATACTTACAAATTGATACAAAAAAGTCTCGTTTTAGTATAAGGAGGTTATATCATACATTTTGAGAGAAACTTAAAGGTTTTACTCTAGTCCAAAAGCTGAAGATATCAAGAGTACATTTTACCAATTAAGAGGAGTTAGTAATGCAAAATGAAGTTGGATGGTGTAAAATGTATTATTCTATCAGATTCGAAAAAGCTTGATATTGCAAAATAAAGAGTTTTTGTAGCTCGGTATCTTCCTTTTATCGTACATGCAATGTGAATTTTAGTGTCTGCAATGTGTTTACCGAGCTTGAAAATTATTCAATAGACAGCAGTGTCCAGTTACTTGAAGCACTGTGTTCTTGATACCTAAGTAAATGTCGATTGATGAAAGTTGATTAAAATATTACGTGGCTCCAGACCCTAAGCAATATTGCATTATTTGTTCTGTTTTCCCTTTTTCATCTCTAACTTGTTGTATAAGCTATTAAGATGATTATGATTTAGGATCCCTGAGTGCTGACTGTCATTTAATAATTGTTCACAGATGCTGTGGAATAAAGTTGTATGATAAAATGGAAGCTAGCATCAGTGGGAGCTCTTCTCCAACCCATCCAAAATGGAGAAAGGTTGTTTATGGTGGGATGCAACCTGGCTTTGGTGACAATCACACAGATGAGTCCTTCCTGGAGGAAATGATCATGAATGCTAATGTTGTCAAAAGAGACTTATTGAAGGTGGTGCTCGATGCAGTTTCAATCTCACAATATCTTTGCATTGTTGCCCTTGTGGTTTTAGTTTGGACCTATACCCTCAGAAATACCTTGAATGAAAAATATCTGTTACTCTTGAATGTCAGCCTTCTTGGTTCGGGTTTCTTTATTCTGCTCTTAACTGCGGACATGATACCCTTTAATCTCCTCCTCAATTATCTCCTAAAGAATACCTTCTTCATAACTGCCTTATATATGTTGTCTCCTATCTACCATACACTTACTAGGTCCATAAGCTCGAATTCCATATGGGCGCTAACAGCTTCCCTTCTCATACTCCATCTCTTCCTGCACAATTACTCCGGGTCCACTGTAAAGGCTCCTGGAGCTTTAGAAAATCCAACCCTGACAAGCAATATATCTCTGAATGCGTCAATCGTGGCTTCACTTTTGATTTCTTCTCGCCTTCCATCGAGGCTTCATGTCTTCGCTATTGTGCTATTTTCCTTGCAAGTTTTCCTTTTTGCTCCTTTAGTCACATATTGTGTCAAGAAGCGTTCTTTTAAACTGCATATTTGCTTTTCCCTTCAGTTACTGGTTCTAACACTAATTTTCACTTACCAGTTGCATAAGTTGCTTTTCATTTTGCTTTTGGGCATTTTTGTCTTCGTCAATTTGGTTTGTCCCTACTGGTTGATAAGGATTCAAGAGTACAAGTTTGAGATTAATGGCCCCTGGGATGAGGCTAAACTCTGTTTTAACATTACAGAATGAACATGTTATATTTTTAGGCATCTCCTTGGTATTCAAATCTCCTGGATACTCTTGGATATGTAACTCGTATAAATTTTCAGTTCATTAAGATGTTTGTCTCTTTTAGCTTATTGATTTAACTAGTCATGTAGCTATTTGGGGGTGTTCATCGGTCGGTTTGGCATAGCTTTAAGATATTTTGTTTCAGTATTTCCGATTTTCAGTTTTAAAAAAGATATACCAATACCATATTGAAATAAATTCGGTATGGTTCCATTTTTTACTTTTCGAGTTTGGTTTATGTGGTTCAGTACCTTGCGAGTTCAGTTAAGGCTGGTTCAAGCCTTATAGCCTGGCCAAGCTTCTAAAATCAACTTATTATTTTGAGAAGTACTCTTTTCGAAATTACTTTTCAAAAAAGTGCTTTTGGTGAGAAACAATTTGTGTTTGGCTAATTAATTTGAAAAGCACTTTTGAGCAGTAATTAGTGTTTGGCCAAACTTTTGAAAACTACTTCTAAGTGTATTTTTCTCAAAGGTGTTTCTCAGAAAAGTGTTTTTGGAGAGAAGTTATTTTTTTCTTCTTCTCATAAGCATTTTTTGTCCTTCTTAAAGCTTGGCCAAGCACCTCATTAGCCTATTTGGCCAAGCTTCTCCAAAGGCCCAAAGTATTTTTTTTCCTCAAAAGTACTTTTTTTTTTAAAACTTAAGGTGTTTGGCCAAACTTTTTGGGAGGAAAAAAATGTTTTTGGAAAAGAAGCAGATAAAAGTAGCTTCTCCCCAGAAGCAAAAATAGTTTTGACTTTTCTTCTTACCAAAAATATTCTTAACAATATATAGTATATACCAAAATAACCTTACTTATTTTAAAGCTAATACGTAGGATATTAATGCATACGTATTTCTTCTTATTTTTAGATTTAGCTTAATATATAGTGACTTTATGGGCGAATGCTTTTATATTTGTTGAATAATTTTATAATATATTTAAATCATCTTAAAAGAATTAGAGTACTTTTAAATTTTATTTTAATATTTTACTTAAATACCATGAAACGATTTCATTATTGTCTTTAATAATAAAATTTTAAGATTATTTATTTACTTATAATATTAACTATTAAGTAAATCTATTTATGTCCTTATTCTAAATTTGATTCTTCAAAGCATTTCTTGAAAAGTTTGGCCAAACATAAATTATTGCTCAACAGTATTTTTCAGATTGATTAGTCAAACACAAATTATTTCTCTCTAAAAGTACTTTTTCGAAAAACACTTTTAGAAAAAATACTTTTCAAAATAAGCTGATTTTTTCAGTTTGGCCAAACAGGCTATAAGAGCACTAAAGTAAAGTTGAACTCCAAAGTAAATACTCAATTTGAAATGGATGGAGTATCAAACTATATTCACTTTACGAAGTTTGATTGTAAGTTATATACACTAGCAATATAAATAATTTTTATATTATCAAGTGATATGTACATGTTGTAGGCTTATAGCATATAACTTATTTTATTTCGAGATACAAATTTAGTTTTAATGAAAAGTTATCTATAAATATTTTTTGTGTGACTTGATAATATAAAGTTTCTTTACTATGCCGTTGTGTATATATATATATAGGTCAAACTCATCCTCTATCCGTTCAAAAAGTGTCTGATGTCCAAAACTGGAGAGACATACATAGCAAATCAGCTCTCTACCGCCCTACCAAAAGAACTTTTAGAAAATATCATAAACTCCTATTGAACATATTTAAATAGGGGCGGAGCTACAGTAGTGTGTGGGTCGTGCGAACCCAGTGACTTTTTTGAAATTCTATATTTGTATTGAAAAATTCACTGTTTCTATATAAATAAACCACGCCAAACCCAATAACAAAAGTGTTCTGGATTCAACGGTAAGGGCTTTGGTTTTGCGGGGAAGACAAGCGGGTTCTAGACTCCTTGAAAGCTGTGCGTTATTCCGTGATTTTTACAATATTTTCTTCTTTTTTTTTGAAAAAAAAAAGCACAAACTAAACGACAGCTCCAAACGAAGAAGATGAAGAAGCCTACTTCCTTTATATTTACCATTTTCCTTTTTAATAAACAAAACATAAACTTTTTCCTTTCTAACAAATAAAACATAAATCAACTTAAAGAAAAACGCATCCTACTTTAAAATAAAACAGGCGCCCTTTTCTTTACGATTCCCAAATCAAAAAAAGTTAGGGTACGCCGTTCATTGCTCAACCGTCTGCCCCGGATGCCGCAAACTCTCCGATGCAGTTAAACCTTCTTCCTTCTTCGGTTCTTTCCTTTTTCTTTTTTCATGTTTTTCTTCCGCTACTTTCGAAAATGATCTAAGAATACTATTCGTTATACTATTGGGCTATATATACCTTTCCCATCATATATTGGAGTAAATATACCCTTATTTTCGATGGAGTGTCATGTGTAAGCACCAGATGAAAACGACCTATTTTTTTTTACCCGATCCGTTTAAAAAAATCTACCACTCGACCCGTTTTAAAATTCAGTTTTTTAATGTCTTTTCAGCTTTTTTAAAGTATTCTTTTTTGTAAAAACTGAATTTTTTTTAAAAAAATGCTTTAAAAACTGAAAAAAAAAAAATTTGCAAAATATATATTTTTCAGTTTTTAAAGTATTTTTTTTGTAAAAACTGAAAAAAAAAAGATTTTGCAAAATATTTTTATTTTTTAAAAACTAATGCATATGTAGTCCACTGCTTTAGGAGAGTCTTTTTTTTTTTTTTTTTCAGTTTTTTAAAAAAGTATTTTTTTTTAGTTTTTACAAAAAATATACTTTAAAAAAACTGAAAAGAGTTAAAAATATATATTTTGCAAATTCTTTTTTTTTTTCCGGTTTTTACAGAATATATATTTTTCAGTTTTTAAAGTATTTTTAATTTTTTTTCTTTCAGTTTTTACAAAAAAAATACTTTAAAAAAACTAAAAAGACTTAAAATTATATATTTTGAAATTTTTTTTTCTTTAGTTTTTACAAAAAAAAAATCCAGTTTTACAAAATATATTTGCTTTAAAAAAATTGAATTTTAAAACGGGTCGGGTGGTGAGTTTTTTAAAACGGATAGGGTAAAAAAAAGAAATGAGTCGTTTTCATCTGGTGCTGACACGTGGCATTCCATTCAAAATAAGGGTATATTTGTTCCAAAGTATGACGAGAATGGTATATATAGCCCAATAGTATAACGAATAGTATTCTTAAACCATTTTCGAAAGTACAGGGGTATATTTGGCCCTTTGCCGTAAATAGTGTAATTTTTCAGGAAAAGGGCGTCAACTCAGTGGCGGAGCCACCTTATAAGAAGGAGTGTCAACCTTCGCGAAAAAAATACACTGTGTAGATAGGTAAAAAAATAAATTATATGTATATATATTATGTATTGATTGTCCTTAATTTTTTAGTATGTTTACGTTTATATATTTTGATAGTTCTTAACCAAAATTCTGGCTCCGCCACAATGACAACCCTTGCTATATGGATCCGCCACTCGTACACATCGCAAAAGTTGACTTGACAATTAAAAATCTTCGATCTTTATTGAGAGAACAAAGATCTACTAGCGGGGATCACTTTTTAAACTTTTATGTGAAAAATACTTTCCAAGTAAAGAAGGGACGGGAATACTCAAATAATTACCAAGTTATTACACCTCCACAAACAAAGATTGAAGGACCATATATATATATATATATATATATATATATATATATATATAGCCTTTTTTATCCTTTATAAATAAATTTCGTACTAGACAAAATAGTCATTTAATTATTATCCTAATATTTCGTACTAAAATTTCGGTTATTAAATTCTTTCCTATTTGAATTAGGTAGGAATTCCTAAAGTTTAGGAATTTAAAGTCCATTAAAATTCTGCCTCACATAAATCTTTTCTTATTTGAACAATACATATCACTTAATTATGTATAATTCTTACATGTTACTTTTCATGGATGCATATTCTATGGAAAAAAGAGTAAATTAATGAAATTAAAGTAACTATCTAATCCTACAATTTTTATGCTAATATTTAAAAGGGAACGTAAAAAAATGTGCATGAAAAACATAATTTTGATTAAAAAAGAATTTTGGAAAAATTAACGATAATTCATACTATTTGAGATAAGAGGCAGGCATGAGTTTAGACTTTAAAAAGCAATTGGTACGTTCTTTTTCTTTTGGACAATAGAAGGACTAGAATTGGAAGTATACTCAAATTCTTTGTACATTTTTATTGTCTAAATATTAGAAAATAATCAAATAATAATTTTTTAAAAATGTGAAATCTATTTAAACTGTAAAAAGATTGATTAATGTTTTGTAAAAAATATGAATAGGAAAATGGCGTATATATAATTCATCTCGAGTAAAAGAAGTATTTTAGAAGGAAATCATAGGTAATGTAACATAACGATCGAGCTAAACAAGAGCTTTAATAATAATTGAGTTTGGATGCTTACGTGATTACTAAGGTATGAATAGAATAGAGTGGATCAAACACCTAAATATGATTAATATTTATCATTTTGAAACTTGCAAACTTTTTATTAATTTTTAAATTATAACGCAAATACATATTTTGAATATTTCATATATTATTTTAAAAAAATTATTTTCATTAACACGAAGGGCACGCGTAACGGACGTCCACTAAGACTAGTATCTTTAATAAGTACTCTCTCCGGTCCACAATAAGTGATTTTTTAGCCTTTTTTATGGTTCAAAATAAGTGATTTTTTCAGATTTCAAGAATGGATTAATTATTTTTTTTCTATATTGCCCTTGGAGCAAATAATGTTGGAGTATGTGATATGGGTATTTATATGAAGAGATAGTAAAGGTTAATATGGTCAATTTCATTGGTAATTAATATTAAAGGGTGAATTTCTTAATCTATGTGAAAATATCAAAAAAAATCACTTATTGTGGACCGGAGAGAGTAATAGACTAGATCTTCCAATTTATTAGTTTTTTTTTTTAATGAAAAGAGGAAAAAAGCAACAAAAAGATCTTCCAATTATTTGAAGAGAGAATAGTTGTCTTGTTGTAAGCTTATATTACAGCTTAAGATAACTAAATATTCACCTTATTGACTTAGAATATAAAATCACTTTCCAAAATGTTAATGCACTTTATTCTTTATTCTTTTTTAATATTTTAAATTTATAAATAGATACTTTTAGTCAAGAAACTTCCCACTTGTTGTAGGAAAAAAATAGAAGAACAAGAAGAAAAAATAGGCTACATTTATGAAGTTGCAAACGTCTCACTTGACGAGAGGAACATAGTTGACTCAATGAAGTTTTTACCATAGAGAGGCTTTACCCTTTAGTGAATGAGTTTGTCGGCATGCATTCGGATTAGTTAGGCCAATAAATTAAATTCAAATATTGAATAACTAAATTTAAAAGGAATTTTTCATTTTTATACACTATATGAAATTTTATTACCAAAAATGTTCATGTTTACTTAATTATCCGGACTAAACACGTTTTGTCTACAAATTATATACATTTATTTAAACTAGAATCCTTTCTGCAGTATCCTTCCTTTTTTAGAGGGGGATTTTGGGATCGCGTAGGATTAAGGCTGGCAAGTGGGCCGGTCCAGGCCCGGGACCGGCCCGGGACCGCGGGCCAAACGGCTAAACGGGCCAGGACTGTTTGGTACGGTTTTAGCGGGCCTGGTCCGGTCTCGTGGGCCGGTCCTATGATTTGGGCCCGCCAGGCCCAGGACCGTTTGGCCCGCCAGGGCCCGAGACCTGGACCGGCCCGGTCCCTTAGCAGGCCAAACGGTCCCAACGGCTATTTTTTTAAAAAAAAAAAATAGCCGTTGGGCTGTCAAAAATAGCCATTTAAGCCCCCCAACTTTGTTTTGATCCCAAACTTTTTATAATTACACTTTTTTCCTATTTTCAACTATAAATACCCCATCATTATTTCATTTTTTTTTACAAAATCATCAATCTATCACAATCTCTCTCTAATTTACTTCTATAATTGCTACTATTGCTTACTTTATTGTTACAATTTGTAAAACAATTGTGAAATTGGTGAATTGAAGTCTTCAACGATAATTAATTTCCAACAAGTTGTTCGTCAATTCGGTAAACTCGTTCCAACTCTTAAGTTTTAATATTATAATTTTATTTATTTTATTTACTTTGCTTGATTAATTAAGATGGCTTATTCCTTAAAAAATATGTTTAGTAAAAATAAGGAAAAATCGAATAGTGGTGAATCTAGTGGCCAATTTGTTCCTCCTCCACTTTTCCCCGCTCCCCGACCCAAACCTGTTACCCGTCCTACACCTCCTATTTTTGATAGCGATAACAGTTTATTACAATTTACCGAGAGTCAATTTTGCCATAATATTGCACCCGGTGAACAATTAAACCATGAATATATGAATGCTATTTATGGTAATCCAACTATTGATGAAAATGATGATGAAGAAATAGATTTTGATGAAACGCAACCGGATGACGATACACCCACTAGTCCTGCTCCTGAAGTTAACCCAACTAATAATAATTCAGATGATCCCCCGTCTGACCCTCCTGTTAGTGCCCCTACTTTTTCTAGACAACCTTTTAAACGGGCAGAAACATATCTTGTTTGATAATTTTTTACTCAACTAAGAGAAAAAAATAGGGCTAAGTGTAAAACTTGTTGCAAAGAGTTAGTTTTTCAATATGTTGGAAGTCGCGGGGAGGGGGGGAGGACGGAAAGTTTGACTAGACACATATTGCTACACCCTCAAGATAAAGCTAGATATTTTCGTATGAAAGCTTTGGCTGAGGGGACAAGTGCGCCTAGTCAGGCTGACCTTAGTACCGGGTCAAATCAATTTCAACCGGAAATTAACACTGTTATCAGTGGTATTTTATATTATGATCCAAAAAAAATCGGGAAGAATTGGCAAAAATGGTTACTGTTATGTGCTTACCCTATAGTTTTCCTTCTAACCCCCACTTTGTGCATTATATAGAAAAGTTTATAATCCTACTTATAAAGGTTTTCCTCGCACAACCCTAAAGAGTGATATTTATAAATATAAACATGAATATGAACAATATTTGCGCTATTTATTTACTTATATAAATTATCGTCTTGCTATTACAACTGATATTGGTAGAAGTGATAACGATTGTGATTACCTTACTGTTACCAGTCATTGGATTGGTGAGCATTGGATAATGCAAAAGCGCATTATTGCTTATAGAATAATTAATTCACGTCACACAGGGCAGTTTATTTCCAGCACGATTGCGGATATTTGTAGATATTTTTGCATTAGTGATAAAATAATATCAGTTTCAATGGATAATGCTACTAGTAACACAAATATTGTAGCCGTGCTTACCACTACACTAAGTCCTGTATTTAGTAACATTTTTCATGTTAGATGTATTTGTCATATTTACCATTTAATTGTGGGTGATGGTATGCGAATTTTAAATGTTGAAATTGAAAAGGTTAAAATGGATCTTAATTGGCTTTTTTATTCAAACCGTAGAAGTAGACTTAGAGAATATTTTAAAAGATGCGATGAATTTGGCCTAAGAGAAAGAAAGATTCCTAAACCTTGTCCAACTAGATGGAATTACATGTATGAAAGTTTAGTTGTTGCATATGAATATAGAAACCCCATAAACTCAACGTTTAATGCTCATGTAAGTGATGATGATGAGCACCTTACAAATGCGGATTGGGCTAATGTTAAAATGCTTGTAGATTTTTTAGAAAAATTTCATATTGCTACAAATGAATTTTCTGGGCAATATTATCTTACTATTTCTAACTGTTTAGTTTATATTGCAGAACTTGCAAATTTGTTTGATCATTTTTCAGAGGGTGGGGAAATTTATCAACTTGCTATTGATTCCACGAGAAAAAAGTTTAAAAAATATATTTTCCCTATTCCCCCTATTTATGGTATTGCTGCATTGTTACATCCTACTATGAAATTAGGAGGTCCTCAATTTTGGTATGAAATAGTTTATAATGGTTTAGCACTTGAAGATGAGGAGTTGTCTAAACTTCCGAACGCAATAGCCTCGATTAAAATAAATGTTCAAACTATTTATAATGCTTATCAAGTTGCATTAGATCATGCTAGACCCAATGTTCCAACTCCTTCTTCTTCTAGTTCTCAATCATCTAAAAGAACTGCGGGAGTAAGAGCACTTAGTGCTTGGGCAGGGTTCAGGCGTTCTCAAGGTTCTAGTACTAGTGATTTTTCACAACTAAATGAGCTTGAAGTTTATTTGTCACAGGGAATTGAGGAAGTGAATCCCGACGGCTCCTTTTAATATTTTTGAATGGTGGAAGGACAAAGAAAAATACTTTCCGATTCTTTCAAGGATGGCCCGAGATATTTTAACTATTCAAGCTTCAACAGTGACATCAGAGAGCGCTTTCAGTCAAGCAAGACTTCAACTCGGTGATTATAGAGCGTCTATGAGGGAGAGCTTGGAAAAATCAGTACTTTTCAGAGATTGGATCCGTTCGAAAAGAAGAAATTTTGGACTTGCTGAATCACAACCAGAGGTAGACGAAGCTTACGAAGAAATGCTAGCTGAACTTGCGGAGGATGATGCTTCGCTTGGAAGCGGTGATGACCAAGCTTCATTTCCGCCACCACCAACGGAAATTCCTCCGGGCATTGAAGGATTTATAAAATTTGTAAGAGATACCATGTAAATTAATATGTAACTTGTATTTTGGCACATCTTGATTAGTTTTTTTTTCTTCTTAATGGTGGTATTAGCACCTTGTTGTGCTCATTCCATAGGGGGGAGGAAGACTAAGAAAGATATTTCCATGATTTTTAATGCTATAATAAAAATATAACGCATTGATTTGAATATCTCTTTACAATATTTTTGTCTATTTATATATCTTAAGCTATACATATAGTATAATATAGTATAGTATAGTGTATATATATATATATATATATATATATATATATATATATATATATATATATATATATATATATATAAGCTTATATTTATACTATACTATAGTCTATACTATATATACATCTCATAAGATATATATATACTATATATACATCTTAAGATATACTATATATATACTATACTATACTATATTATACATCTTATCCTATATATACTATACTATACTATAATATACTATATATATACTATATATACATCTTAAGATATACTATATATACATAGTATACTAGATATACTAGATATATATATATAGTATAGTATAGTATAGTAGATATACATGTATATATAGTATATCTTAAGATGTATATATAGTATATAAATCGAATATAGCTTATATATAGTAAGATGTATATATATTATAGTATAGTATAGTATATATATAAGCTTTATATATATATATATATATATATATATATGTATATCGAATATATCGAATATAGCTTATATATCTTAAGTTGTATATATAGTATATACTATACTATACTATACTATAATATATATACATCTTACTATATATATTATATATATCTTAAGATGTATATACTATATATATATATATATATATCTTAAGATGTATATATAGTATAGTGTTGTGTATATATATCTCTCTTAAGATGTATATATAGTATATCTTAAGATGTATACTATCGAATATGACTTATATACTATGTATATATAGTATAGTGTGTGTGTATATATATATATATCTTAAGATGTATATATAGTATATAAATCGAATATAGCTTATATATCTTAAGATGTATATATAGTATAGTATAGTATATATATAAGCTTATATATATATGTATATCGAGTATATCGAATATACTATGTATATATAGTATAGTGTGTGTATATATATATATATATCTTAAGATGTATATATATACTATAATATACTATATATATACTCTAATATATATACATAGTTTATAAGTCATATTCGATAATATACATCTTAAGATATACTATCTATATACATCTTACTATATATATATATATATATATATATATATATATATATATATATATAGCTTATATATCTTAAGATGTATATATATCTTAAGATCTACTATATTATACTATATATATATCTAGTATACTATATATGTATAGTATATCTTAAGATGTATATATAGTATATTTTAAGATATATACTATGTATATATAATATAGTATATATATATTTTAAGATGTATATATAGTATATAAATCGAATATAGCTTATTAATCTTTATTACTATTTTTTTCCTCTAACTTCTATAAAAAAAAATTAAAAATAAAAAGTTTCTGTTGGGCCCGTTTAGGCCTGTTTGGACCCGTTTAGGCCCACCTAGGCCCGGGACCGGCCCACTTAACCCGGGACCGTTAGTTCGTGGTCCCGGTCCCGAGCTGGTTCCAGCAATAAGCCCGCGAAGCCCGGGACCGTTTAGGACCGGACCGCATAGGACCGGCCCACTTAGGACCGGGCCCGCGAAGCCCACTTAGGACCGGGCCCGACCCTCTTGCCACCCTTACATAGGATTCTTCCGAGAATTTTGCGACGCAATCATCACAATTGAATTAAGCCTACTATTACGCCGATTTTCTCAGTTTATCATCGCCGATACTCCGGTTTTTTCTGTCTCCTCTGGTTTCACAACCATAAGCGAAGGTTTTGAAAAAAAAAAATTACAAACAATTATCTACAATGGTATTGAATTCTGTGACATAATGTCAAAAATAGCTATTATGCTTCAGCTAAATGATAATTGGGATAGCTTTGGGAGATACAAAGATTTTAATGTTGACGAAATTGTAGTCAGCGATGATTCAACTTATAGTCAATTGAATTCTGCAATCGCAGAGCACCTAATGATCGATACATCAGAAAAAATCATCGAAATCAAATACATTGTGAACAAACATTGTCCTCAAATGAAAATTCAGAACGATATGGGAGTTCGAGTATACATGGAGACGAAAAAGGAAAACAAAAGCTTAGGAATATATCCGCTATGTATAACAGTGCGTGATTTCGATTTGGAATACAATATCTCTAATTCGAACACAATTGCAGGTTTGCTCTTTTATTTCAGTAGTGATATGTTTTTATATTTCATGCGTTCTACAATTTTTCTACAATATAGCTACAAAAATACTACATAGCAAGTGTAGTTCAACTGTTATGAATATTGATGTATTGAATTTCACGTGTTCTATAATTTTACTACAAACTATCTATAATGTATGTCTGAACTGTAGTTAGCTTTAATTGAGTGCAGGTTCATCTGGAACACTGAAGTTGATTGATATGCAAACATCTTCGGCGATAGTGGAATAAGAAAGTATCATCATAACAGAACATATGCCATATGTTATTGAAGTAGGCTAAGTCTACAAAGACAATCAAACAATTGCCAGTGCAATGAAGCACTATTCTGTCATGAACAAGTTCCAATTTAGGGTGAAAAGGTCTAGCGCAAGAAGGTAGGAACAGTTCAATTGTCAACATCATATTTTTGTTTAATTTGTAGTTTCTTTGTGTATCTTTTTTTGTATAGTTTGTAATATCATTGTATACAAATTGTATATAATTTGTAGTTTTTTTGTATATAAATTGTTAAATATAAGATTTTTATGCTTAAACAACCTATTATTTTGTAGCTACATTTTTCATAACATGCTTTAAATTGTTTTTATTCTGTAGCTACTGCCTGGTATGTGTTGGGGACAATTGTACATGGCACTTTATGTCCACCAGCATAAATGATTCAGCATTGTTCAAGGTTCAAAAATTCAACAGCTTGCACACATGCTCTTTGATGGACAATACATACATACAATGCAAAACTACCGCCACTGTAGTTAGTAGCATGGTTATACCAAAATATGCAGATCTTAAGACAATTTACATACCAAAAGACATACAAACTGATATGTTATCAGAACACGGTGTGAACTTAACATACATGCAAGCTTGTAGAGCAAATGAAAAGGCTTTGGAATTTTTGAGAGGTTATCTTTCTGATTCATACAGCCGCTTGCCAAGTTCTTTGTATATTCTGGAGAAGACTTATCCGGGGTCGGTTGTTAAATTGCAGAAGACTAACAATGACTGTTTCTTGTACGCATATATTGCGCTTAGTACATCTATCAAGGGTTGCAAGTATTGTAGGCCAGTTGTAGTAGTTGATGGGACCTTTTTGAAGTCGGCATATAAGGAAATAATGTTAACAACTAGCACAATGGATGCTGCAGGTATTGTAGATTAATTGTAGAAATATTGTTATAAATTTATTTTTTAGTATGTATCTTTTTTAATCTCCAGTTTTATTATGGAAATTGAATTTCTTTTTGCCACCTGTGATAGGTAGCATATTACCACTGGCATATGCTGTTGTTGATTCAGAAAATGACGCATCATAGAAGTGGTTTTTTGAGCAATTCAAACATGCGTATGGTGAAAAACCAAATATGTATGTTATTTCGGATCAGAATGAGAGTATCTTGAAGGCAACATCTATTGTTTGTATCGGCATACCACATTATGCTTGCATGTGGCATATTTGGACAAATATAAGGTCAAAGTTCAAGAAGGGTCATCTAAAGTTAAACATATTGTACTTTATTACGACACGATCATACTCGCTTGATGAATTTAATGAAAGAATGTCAAAGATTGAAGAGATCGACACACGTGTTAAAGCATACCTATACGATATTGGCTATCACAGATGGTCTCAGGTACATGTTACAGTGAACAGAATGTGGACGATGACATCAAACATTGCAGAGTCATTGAATGCGGTAACAAAAGATGCAAGAGAGCTGCCCATAGTAGAACTATTAGAGTATATGAGGACTCTTCTTGAATGTTGGACTAATGAAAAGTTATTGAAAGCAAATGGTACATTCACATACCTTGGGAAAAAATATAACAAAGAGTTGGAGGACAACAAGACATTATCACAGAAGATGAGAGTAAGCTATATCCAGTAACATCAGATCAATGATTCCATCAAACTAAATATATACTGTTAATTGTAGATAAAATATTGTATAATTATAGTTATTTTGTATATGTTTCTGACAACTTGTTGTGTGTTTGTAATGAAATTGTAGGTGAGGGCTTCAAAGATCACATCCATACAGTGATAGATGGTGTGAAGCGCTTTATTGTTTGTCTTCAAAATAAGAGATGTAGTTGTAGGCAATTCCAGCTTGATGAACTTCCTTGTGCACATGCTTTGGCGGCTTTGAGGCACAAGAATGAGTCTTATGAAAACTATTGTTCTCCTTATTACATGAGGAAGAGCCTTTTGCATACTTATAAAATACCAGTAGACCCGTTGCCTGACGAAAGCAAATGGAATGTGCCACAACATATAACTGAAGAAGTTGTAATGCCACCTACTGGGAAAAGACAGCCAACAAGACCTCAAAAATAAAGATACAAACCATATGATGAAGTAAATGCAAAAAAGTACAAGGTTTCATGTGGCAACTGCGAACTAGAAGGGCATAACAAAAGATCTTGTAAGAATGCTCTCAAGAGGAAATAAAATTTGATAAAGTCACAAGATTTTTTGATAAATTGTGTTGAGGTGTTCTGGAGAATTATAGTTGAGGTGTAAGTGTGTTGATAACTTGAATAAAGATTGTCTCCTATAATGAAATATTTTCAGCTCTTAATGCAATTGGTTTGTATTTATTTTGTTTAATTACTGAGTGTATTCATTTTAGCCTTTCATAACTTGATTGAATTATGTATTTTTTGTATGTATAATACATAATTGTAGTTAAGTTGTAAAGAAATTATATGCTAACAATAACGATATCAAGTACTAACAACTTTCAACCAAAAAAATAACAACAGATATTTCTTATTCTAAGTAGTAGTATCCTGGATAAAATAACAAAACATAGGGTAAAATAATTGTAGCACAAATTTGCTACAAATAAACTTCAACTGACTTGTTCTTAGACAACAATTTGTCTACAACTTTACTACAAAACAGGTACAACTAAACAATTTAACTACAATTGTTTTTACAGAAAAGGTCAGCTGGTGCACCTTTTCTTCTTCCTAATCTGCCTGTCACCTCGCTCTCACTAATTGCACCAATATCTTGCTTCTTCCTAGCATAATCCCAAAGTAGCGCTCCATGGCGTCTATGATGTTGATCAATATCAGAAAGGTCTTCCTTTGAAACTGCTAGCTCTCCAATGCTGACATATTCTGCAAATGCAGCCACGTATACACCACAGTCACTGCAAAAAAAAATTAGGAGAATTTTTTTTGCATTCATTGTAAAATAAAATCTGTTAAATAGATAGAAGAAAAAATAACTTTTTCATACAGTGATCCCTCTTTTTGCTGGGGTATCTCACCGACCAACCACTGAATGTCAAGAGGGTCAGTAACACCTTTTTCAATGTATGCCTTTGTGTTCTTGTAGTTGATGTCTGCACGCTTGCCATAGAAGCCGGTGCATGACAAATAGAGGGGGATCATAATAACAAACTTGTTGACAACAGATTCAACAAGGTTGTGATTTCGTGAAGAGACCATAGAATCATAAACATATAGAACCCTATCGGTAATGTCAAACACAATCAACAACCAATGAAATTTCTCCACAATGTTTATGAGCATAATCACAAAATCAACTTGATCTCATGCAACATTTGCGAGTAATCTGTACCCCAATATGTATTCTGATACGACATCCTGGGGTTTGACAATATCAAGCTTCTTATCGGCAGGAGCATTGATGTACCTCTAATAAATTTGTTCAATTCTAGTCTCGAACATACAATCAGTGGTTGTAAACTGTATTTTGTTTTGAAGACCATACTTTCCTCTCTTTCTCAAATAGTATAAAATAACATCAATGTGCTGCATAAAACAGATTTCATTATTTCTCAATGCTTCATACAATTTAACTACAATTTTTAAACAAAAAAACTACAAAATCTTTAGATGTCAGAATACTACAACTAGTCATTAGACACCTATGGGGTAATTTTCCCCTCACAAGATTAGACAAGAGACTTACCTCAATTTTCTCCAATTTAATCCACTAGAAAGCCTTTTTCTCGATTATCCAACTCTGAATGGCTTGAATCTAGCCAAAATAATCTGACACAATTACTAAATATTATAGAAATCAATTTCATAAGAAAATACTATATTTTTCAATAAAAATTCGAAATTAATTAAAAGTTTACCCGCGGGGCCCACATCTCGGAATCCGGCGAAAGTTACGAAATCCGACAACCCATTCAATTATGAGTCCAACCATACTAGTTTCACTCAAGCCGACTCCGAATCGATACCGAAATATCAAAAATTTGTTTCTATGAGATTTCTAAAAATTTCCCAAATTTCAATCTCAAAACACTAATTAAATGGTGAAAATAATGATATATTCATGTATATTGACCAAATCCGAGTTAGAATCACTTACCCCAATGTCTTTTCCTTGAAATTCTATCAAAGATCGCCTCTACTCAAGCTATAATTTGTTAAAAATGGCGAATGTGACGAATGCCCTCTTTTATAATTCTGCCCAGGCAACCCTCGATCCTCGGCTTCGATCGTGGTTTGATCATGGCCTCGATCACAGCCCATAATATCCAGCAGAAGGAAAAATTGCAGCATCTTTTTAAGTCCAATTTTTGATCCGTTAACCATCCGAAACTCACCCGAGGTCCTCGGGACCTCAACCAAATATACCAACAAGTACTAAAACATCATACAAACTTATTTAAAATCTCAAATCACCTAAAACGACGCTAAAACCACGAATTACGCTCCAATTCAAGCTTAATGAAACTTAGAATTTCCAACTTTTACATTCGATGTAGAAACTTATTAAATCAACTCCGATTGACCTCAAATTTTGCACACAAGTCATAAATGACATAACAGAGCTATGAAAATTTTTGGAATTGGATTCCGACTCCAGTATCAAAAAGTCAACTCCCCGGTCAAACTTCCAAACTTAAATTCTTGTTTTTAGCCATTTCAAGCATAATTTAATAACGGACTTCCAAATAAAAAATCCGAACACGCTCCTAAGTCCAAAATCACCATACGAAGCTGTTAGAGTCATCAAAATTCTATTCCGGGGTCGTTTGCACATAATTCGACATCCGGTCACTATATGAACATAAACTTTTAATTTTTTCATCAAAATTCTATATCTCGGGCTAGGGACCTCGGGATTTGATTCCGGGCATACGCCTAAGTCCCAAATCACGATACGGACCTATCAGAACTATCAAAATACTGATCCGAGTCCGTTTGCTCAAAATGTTGACCAAAGTCAATTTAGTTGAGTTTTAAAGCTCTAATTCACATTTTAATCCATTTTTTCACATAAAAACTTTTCGAAAAATTTTACGGATTGTGCACGCAAGTCGATGAATGATAAATAATGCTTTTCGAGGTCTTAGAACACAAAATTAATTATTAAATTTAAAGATGATATTTTTGGTCATCACATTCTCTACCTCTAAAACAAACGTTCGTCCTCGAACGGGTGTAGAATTATACATGAAGTGCTGAATAAGTGTGGATATCTGCTCCATATGTTTTCCTCGGCCTCCCAAGTCGCTTCCTCGACTGGTTGGCCCCTCCACTGGACTTTTACTGCAGAAATCCTCTTGGACCTCAACTGGCGAACCTGTTTATCAACAATGGCAACTGGATCCTCTTCATAACCCAAGCTATTATCTAGCTGAACTGTATTGAAGTCTAACACATGTGATAGGTCGGCATGATACTTACGGAGCATAGATACATGAAAAACCGGATGAACTCCCGATAGGCTGGGAGGCAATGCAAGCTCATAAGCACCTCCCCAACTCGTCTCAACACCTCAAATGGGCCTATAAACCTTGGGCTCAACTTTCCCTTCTTCCCGAATCTCATGATTCCCTTCATCGGTTAAACCTTCAAGAGAACTTTTTCACCCATGATAAATGATAAATCCCGAGCTTTCTGATCTGCGTAACTCTTCTGTCTGGACTGTGCTGTATGAAGTCGCGCCTGAATCAACTTTATCTTTTCCAAGGCATCTTTCACCAAATCAGTACCATATAATTTAGCCTCACCGGGCTCAAACCATCCGATGGGCGAACGACGTCGCTGACCATATAAAGCCTCAAATGGAGCCATCATGATGCTGGATTGATAACTGTTATTATAAGTGAACTCGGCCAAAGGCAAGAAACGATCCCACTGACTTCCAAAGTCAATCACACATGCCCTGAGCATATCCTCCAAAATCTGAATTGTCCGCTCTGACTGCCCATCGGTCTGCGAATAAAAGGCTGTGTTGAGCTCTACATGGGTCCCCAACTCACTCTGTACTGCTATCCATAAATGTGAAGTAAATTGAGGACCTCTATCTGATATGATAGAAATTGGAACACCGTGCAACCGAACTATCTCCTGAATATAAATTTGGGCCAATCTCTCTGAAGTATACGTAGTCACAACAGGAATAAAATGTGCCAACTTGTTCAACCTGTCAACAATAACCCAAACTGCATCAAACTTCCGCAAGGTCCGCGGCAACCTAACTACAACGTCCATAGTGATGCGTTCCCATTTCCACTCTAGTATAGTCATCTGCTGAAGTAGGCCACCTAGCCTCTGGTGTTCGTATTTAACTTGCTGGCAATTTAGACACCTAGCTACATACTCAACTATGTCCTTTTTCATTCGCCTCCACCAATAATGCTGCCTCAAATCACGATACATCTTCGTAGCACCTGGATGAATAGAATACCGAGAACTGTGGACTTCCTCTAGGATCTTCTTCCTCAGTTCATCCACATCAGGAACATATAAACGATCATGGAGTCGCAGAACACCATCTGCTCCAATAGTAACTTCCTTGGCACCACCCCGTAGTACCGTTTCTCGAAGAACCATTAAGTGTGGATCATTATACTGGCGAGCCTTGATCTGCTCAAATAGTGAAGACTGAGCTACAACACATGGAAGAACTCGGTTGGGCTCTGAAATGTCCAATCTCACAAGTCGGTTAGCCAAGAATTGAATATCCAAAGCTAATGGCCTCTCCTCTGCTGTACTGAAAACCAAATTACCCATACTCTCCGCCTTTCTACTCAAGGCGTCTGCAACTACATTTGCTTTACCCGGATAATATAGGATGGTAATATCATAATCTTTCAGTAATTCCAGCCATCTGCGCTGCCTCAAATTTAGGTCCCTCTGCTTGAACAAATGCTGCAAACTGCGATGATCAGTGTAAACTTCACAAGACACCCCATAAAGATAATGCCTCCAAATCTTAAGAGCGTGAACAATCATAGCTAATTTTAAATCATGTACCGGATAATTCTTCTCGTGGGTCTTCAGCTAAAGTGAAGAATATGCAATAACTCACCCTTCCTGTATCAATACACAACCCAAGCCAATGCGTGAAGCATCGCAATACACTGTATACATTCCTGAACCGGAAGGCAACACTAACATTGGTGATGTAGTCAATGCTGTCTTGAGCTTCTGAAAGCTCACTTCACAATCATCGGACCATTGGAATGGAGCACCCTTCTGGGTTAATTTGGTCAAAAGTGCTTCAATAGATGAAAAACCTTCCACGAATCGACGATAATAACCTACTAAACCCAGAAAACTCCTGATTTCAGTCGCCGAAGTGGGTCGATGCCAATTCTGAACTGCCTCAATCATTTTGGGATCACCCTTAATACCATCACCCGATACAATATGCCCAAAACATCTACAGACTCTAGCCAAAACTCACATTTGGAGAACTTAGCATATAGCTTTTGTTCCCGCAACGTCTGAAGCACCACTCTCATATGCTGCTCGTGCTCCTCCTTACTATGCGAGTAGATCAAAATGTCATCAATGAAGACAATGACAAACGAATCAATATATGGCCCGAATACCCTATTCATCAGATCCATAAACGCTGCCGGGGCATTAGTTAAATCGAAGGACATCACCAGAAACTCATAATGACCATATCTAGTCCGAAAAGCAGTCTTCGGAACATCCGAATCCCGAATCTTCAACTGATGGTACCCCGACCTCAAGTCGATCTTAGAGAGGTTGACCAGTTGAGGTGCTAGGTACCTCAAATCTATTTGACCAGTTGCATGGTGCTAGGTACCATCATTACGTATTGATTATCGCCAATAGATCATCAATACGTGGCAACGAGTACTTGTTCTTAATAGTGACTTTGTTCAATTAGCAATAATCAATACACATCCGCATTGTTCCATCCTTCTTCTTCACAAATAATACCGGTGCACCCCAAGGCGATACACTCGGACTGACGAACCCATTGGCTAGTAACTCCTCAAGCTATTCTTTCAATTCTTTCGGAGTCATGCGATATGGTGGGATAGATATAGGCTGGGTATATGGAGCCAAGTCAATACATAAATCAATATCACGATCAGGTGGCATACTTGGAAGATCTGAAGGAAATACATCAGAGAATTTCCGAACTACATGCACTGAATCAATAGCCGGAGTCTCTACAGTAGTATCTAGAACATAGGCTAGATAAGCCAAACAACCCTTCTCAACCATGTGTTGAGCCTTTATAAAAGAAATAACTCGATTAAATGAACTAACAGACGAACCATTCCACTCCAGCTTAGGCAATGCTGGAATAGCCAAGGAACAGTCTTGGCATGACAATCTAGAATAACATGATATGGAGATAACCAGTCCATGCCCAGAATAATTTCAAAATTGGTCATCTCAAGCAATAGGAGATCTGCTCTAGTTTCATAACCACAGAATGTAATAATATAGGATCGGTAGATACGGTTCACAATAACAGAATCGCCCACAAGAGTGGACACATAAACAAGAGTACTCAAGGAATCACGAGAAACACCCAGGAATGGAGCAAATAGAGATGAAACATATGAATACGTAGATCCTAGATCAAATAATATGAAGGCATCTTTGCCGCAAACAGAAATAATACCTGTAATCACGGCATCTGAGGCCTCTACATCTGGTCTGGTTGGAAAAGCATAGAACCGAGCTGGAGCGCCAACTGGCTGACCTCCACCTCTAGGACGGCCCCTACCCACCTGTCCTCCACCTCTTGGTGGTCGGACTACTGGTTGAGTAACTGGTGCGGTAATCATAGGCTGCTGACCCTGCTGCACTAGTCTACCCCGCAGTCTGGGGCAGAATCTCCGTATGTGACTGGGATCCCCGCACTCGTAACACCTTTTCGGTGCGATAAGCTGCTTACTAGAAGTCTGGCCCTGGTGACCTGAATACCCACTAGAAGAACCCTGAATAGCTGGTGGGCGATAAGAACTCTATGGTATAGCACTGAGATAGGGTCGCACTGGAGCACCTCGAGGAGGCGGTGGTGCTGGATATGGGGGCCTGCTGGACTGCCCTCTCACGAACTGACCTCTGCCCCCAGACGGAGCACCTCTGAACTCTCTAGAATACCTAAACCGCTTATATCTAGTAACTTGCTCTCGGCTACGCTGATGTACACCCTCAATCCTCCGGGCTATCTCTACGACTAGCTCATAAGAAGTACCCATCTCAACCTCTCGAGCCATAGTGGCCTGAATGCCAGTATGTAAACCAGCTACAAACCTCCGTACTCTCTCCGCCTCAATAAGGAGTATCATAAGTGCATGGCGAGATGACTCAGAGAACCTCGCCTCATAATCGGTCACTGACATATGACCCTGCTGGAGCTGCTCAAACTGAAACCGCAACTCTTCCCTCTGAGATGGTGGAATATACCTGTCCAGGAAGATATGGGTGAACCTATCCCAAGTAATGGGAGGAGAATCTGCTGGTCTGCCAAGAACATAAGACTGCCACCATCTACGACCTCGACCCTCTAGCTGAAAAGTAGCAAAGTCTACCCCATAAGACTCCAATATTCTCATGTTGTACAGTCTATCCTTGCACCGATCAATGAAATCCTGGGGATCCTCATGTCACTCACCCCCAAAGACAGGAGGATGTTGTCACACCCCAAAACTGAGGAGCGCGACCGGCGCTCAACCGAGTGAACCCGACTAAGCAAGCCTGTTAGATTTTATTCTACCCAAATTCATTCGTGAATAAAGAGGAGATGTACTCCGTTAATCAAATATTGAAGAGATTACATTAACCACTTCCATTTCATTCCCATTAACAACATCATTCAATATGTCCAAAATAGTACGAGTTTATAGATTTAATAAAAAATATGTTGCCAAATACCAACAATTCTAATCCAATTCCTAATATCAAATACTACCCACAACCTGTCTACGGAGCCTCTAAGTACAACTGAAGAGTAATATGGAAATGCTAGCAACAAGGCCCCGGCTATACCTCAACCACAAAGTACATGAGAAACAAAAGATACATGACCCCGAAATGAAGTGGGGCTCACCAAATCGGCTGAAAGGAGTGTACTGCTATCAATGATCAATGCCACCTGCTGTAGAACCACCTGCATCTATTAAAGATACAGCGCCCCCGGCAAAAGGGACGTTAGTACTGTCGAATAGCACTAGTATGTATAGCTAGAAATCCTCTTTCAAAATAGAATGCCCATATGATCTATACGTGGAACACATAATATAATGTAATTGAAACAACCTGTACAAACAAGGATAACAAAAAGGGGCACCTATTGTCTGCATTAATAATGTGTCTCATTAGACCTTCCTTAGTGTTCGCATATCATATTATACACTTATGCGTTTCATAGACCGTCTACAGTGTTTATTCATACCATATATTTATACCTCTTATACACAATGCACCTATGCGTTTCATAGACCGTCCATAGGATTTCATATCACAATGGATTTCATAACACAATGTACCTATGCATTTCATAGACCGTCCACAGGATTTCATAACACAATGTACCTATGCGTTTCATAGACCGTCCACAGGATTTCATAACACAATGTACCTATGCGTTCATAGACCGTCCACAGGATTTTATAACGCAATATACCTATGCGTTTCATAGACCGTCCATAGGGTTTCATAACACAATATACCTATGCGTCCATAGGGTTTCATAACACAATATACCTATGCGTTTCAAAGACTGTCCATAGGATTTCATAACACAATATATACCTATGCGTTTCAAAGACCGTCCATAGGGTTTCATAACACAATATACCTATGCGTTTCAAAGACCGTCCATAGGAATTCATAACACAATATACCTATGCGTTTCAAAGACCGTCCATAGGGTTTCATAACACATTGGAAGCAAAAGTACAAATACGTACATCTCATAACCTTTCACATCACATATCACCTATTCTGTACTTTCAACTACTTACAACATTATTATTTCATTGGCTCTCTTGGCCAAATATATAATTCTTTATTCATGGCGCAATGGCCGTATTTTATATTCCACACTTTCGTTTCTTCCCTTTCATAGATCATCATCATAATTATCAACAAGTAGAATATTTCGTAAATCACAATTTTAAGTTCATTAGTAATGAAGACTTTAAAAATAATCGATTTCTTTCCAATAAATGGAGTAAACTGATTGGCAATCGAAGCACAAATTAAAATCATACACAATTTCCACTCACGAATATGTAAGAATGCAAAGAATATTGAAAATTACTTACAAAGCATAGCATTAGCTACAACATCCACATATGGGCATCACTTGAGTTCATAAACTTTTAGCCGATTATATTGTCGAAGTCAATTTTGGAATAGTTGAGTCAAAGCTCATTTCATAATCTTTCTCACATTATTTCATTACATCGGCACCATTGGCCACAAGTATACCTTTCACTATTTGCACGTTGGCCACACTTTATATCCCCAATTCACTGATTTCACTTCCAAACATCTTTATAGGTTATCAACAATAAGACATTCCTAATCAAGACTTTAGGTACACATATGAGCAATTAAGAGTCTTAAGAATATTGAGATTTTCTCACACAATTTGGCATACTAGCTTTCATTTGAAATACGATTCAAAGCCACAACATTTTAATACGCAACCCATACTTTGAAACTCACGGTAACATTATGGAATTCAATTCCAAGAGAGAAAGTTTAGCCAACATACCTCAATTGAGCTTTCCTTATATTACTACAATGTTCCGGAAATTCTAGAAATCCTAATCTATTTGAGATATAACAAAATTGAACCATAATTAGGAAGATATTCATGGTCTCAACTCATTTGAGCATTTTATCAAATACTAGGTGTGCAAATTTAACCACAAGGTTCTTCTACAAGATTTCCTTCACTCCACAACCCAATCCTTACTTATTTAAGTTTAACAATCTTCCCACAAGTCTTATTGGTACATGCATGTATAAATAATACTCTAATACCCATGAATCATACTCCTAATCAACCATCTTCTACCCAAATTTGAAATTGAAAACTAGGGTATGAAACCTTACCTCTTAGATGAAGAACTTGTGGGTTTGCTTGTTAATCTTCCAAGATTTGAGCAAGACTTGATGAATAATTAGCCTAGGGTTTTCTCTCTCTCTAAAACACTCTCCATTCTCTCTAAAATATCAGAATATTTGCTCAAAAATGACCCTTTGCGTGTATTTAACGAAGTAGGGCCGGGTTTTAAAAACCCAAAATGAAGCTCCGGAACAGGTTCTGCGACCGCATATGCGACCACATAATGGTTATGCGGACCGCATATCGGTCGCATAATTGGTGTCCAACATGACCAAAGATCTGCCTGAGTCTGCGGTCACTATGCGGTCCGCATAACTGTTCTGCGGTCGCATAGTACACCGCATAGTCGACCGCATAATTGCTTCCAACTGACCCAAATAACTGCGTTACGCTGCGGCCATTATGCGGTCTGTTAAGTGATTATGCGGTCGCATAATGGACCGCAGAAATGCACAGTTCTGCCAAAAATATTCCTGTACTTTCCCGTGCATTGTTCAACCCAAAAGGTCCGAGCCACGGCTCCTAAGCTCGCCGCAAAGAATTTCTACAATCCTCAAACACGTAATCCTAGTTCGGCACCATGAAACAGTATTTTCTTTGCAAATTTTACCAGGCTTTACACTTAAGTTCTTCAAAATTTTCCGGGGTGTTACAGATGTAGTCTAGTATATCTGTCTAATAGTTTCTGAGGATCAGCGGCTACAGCTGGCCTGAGCTCTGGTGTAGCTGCTCCCACTGGCTGGTCTCCACCCATGGGTAGTGCACCCTGGGTCTGATATACAACAGCTGCCTATCCATGAGCATGTGTGGTCGGAGTTTGTGCTCCCCCGCCCACCTGAGATGTGGCTGGGTCTGCCGGAAGTAAACCGGCCTGAGCCATATTGTCCATGAACCGCAACATACGACTCATGACATCCTGAAATTTTGGTGTAGATGTGAAATCCACCGTAGCTGGCTCTGCCATAGGCACCTCACCCTGATCTTCAATAATGGGATTCTCTGCTGGACCCACTGGCGGCATAACTAGAACAGTCCTGGGACGTCCTCGCCTTCTACCACAGGCTGGAGCCCTCCCTCAGTCTCTAGCAACTGGGGGAGTAGCTCTTCCCTGGTCTAGAACCTCATTAGAGTGTGTTCTCACCATCTGAGAGAGAATAAGAGAAGGATATTTAGAACTACATCAATTGCATGATGGAATATGAAGAAAGGTAATTTCCTAACACCCTATAGCCTCTCGAAGATAAGTACAGACGTCTCCGTACCGATCCGCAAGACTCTATTAGGTCTGCTCATAACTTGTGAGACCTACGTGAACTTAGTGCTCTGATACCATGTTGTCATGACCCAATTTTACCTATAGGTCGTGTTGACGCCCAACACTATAGCTAGGCAAGCCAACTAATAAATTAAACATATATCGATAAAATTTAACTCCGAGAAAAATAATAAGACACCAAATTCTACCAATGTGTATGCCAAGACCTGGTGTCACAAGTGTATGAGCATCTAGTAGATTATACAAAACCTCAAATACTGTCTGAAATAAAAATAGACAGAATGAAAAATACAAGGAGAGACACTGGTAGCTGCAGAACGACTCAGAAAGGCAGCTCACCACTATGCCCTTGGATAAAGTGGGTGTAAGACGATAGGTCCCTACTAGTACTTGCCTCAGGTCCTGCACAAAAAATGCAGCAAGTGTAGTATGAGTACGTAAACAAAGTGTACCCAGTAAGTATCAAGCCTAATCTCGAAGTGGTAGAGACGAGATGGCCGACTTTGACACTCACTATGGGTCAATAATAATAATTGAAATAAAACTAGAATATTTAAATCAGCATGATTCATAGAATTTACAATAATTTATTTAACCAGTAGAAATAATTAAAATCGTTCAAATACAACAATTCTCAATATATTAATTAAATTCCTTCAATTCCAATAAAATTTCCAATTTATCACTTAGTCTCATTTACAGGAATAACAATAATTCCTTAACAAGCAGGAATAATAATTCTTTAAGTTCCAAAGATTTTCAATTTATCAATTAGTTTCGCAAGCTGCAATAAACTATCAAAGTATCATGTAATTATTATTATTAAGCACGATTTCTGTCGAGGTCGTACGGCCTGATCCAGAGTGTCGTGTACACTACCGAGAGACGTGCGACACAATCCATAGATGCATTTATCATGCCGAGAAGTTCGACCCGCTCCACAAGAAAGGAGGACATTGTTTTATGTACCTCCGGAATGAGAGTATATTTATTATAAGATAAATTCTGGAGGAAGAACAATTTCTCTTAACAATTAATTAATTTAAACAGAAAATTTAAGCATATGAGATTTTCATCCTTTAATATCTTCCCTAACAATTCACAATATATATATCAAATAATTTAATTAAGTAAAGACTATAATTTACACAAGTAATTCATGCTTTTGAGTCCTAAACTACCCGGACTTTAGCATTTAATAGTAGCTACGCATGGACTCTCGTCGCCTCGTGCGTACGTAGCTCCCATAATTAGCAACAATTATTTAATTTAATCACCTATGGGGTAATTTTTCCTCACAAGATTAGACAAGAGACTTACCTCAGTTTGCTCCAATTTAATCCACTAAAAAGCCTTTTCCTCCATTATCCAACTCTGAATAGCTTGAATCTAGCCAAAATAATTTGATACAATTACTAAAAATTATAGGAATCAATTCCATAAGAAAATACTACATTTTTAAATAAAAAACCAAAATTAATTAAAACTTTGCCCGTGGGGCCCATGTCTCGAAATTCGGTGAAAGTTATGAAATCCGACAACCCATTCAATTATGAGTCCAACCATACCAGTTTCACTCAAATCCAACTCCGAATCGATACCGAAATCTCAAAAATTCGTTTCTATGAGATTTTTAAAAATTTCCCAAATTTCAATCTCAAAACACTAATTAAATGGTGAAAGCAATGACATATTCGTGTATATTGATCAAATCCAAGTTAGAATCACTGACCCCAATGTCTTTTCCTTGAAAATCTATCAAAAATCGCCTCTGCTCAAGCTTCAATTTGTTAAAAATGGGGAATGGGACGAATGCCATCTTTTATAATTCTGCCCAGACAGCCCTCGATCATGACCTCGATCCTCGGCCTCGATCATGGTTCAATCGTGGTTCGATCATGGCCTCGATCCTCGGTCTCGATCGCGGTTCGATCATGGCCTCGATCATGGTTCGATCATGGCCTCGATCTTGGGCTCGATCACAACCCAGAATATCCAGTAGAAGGAAAAAATTGCAACAACTTTTTAAGTCCAACTTTTGATCCGTTAACCATCCGAAACTCACCTGAGGCCCTCGAAATCTCAACCAAATATACCAACAAGTTATAAAACATCATACGAACTTATTTGAAACCTCAAATCACCTAAAACGACGCTAAAATCACGAATTATGCTCCCATTCAAGCTTAATGAAACTTAGAATTTCCAACTTCTACATTCGATGTCGAAACTTATTAAATCAACTCCGATTGAGCTCAAATTTTGCACACAAGTCATAAATGACATAACGGAGCTATAAAAATTTTTAGAATTGGATTCCAACTCCGGTATCAAAAAGTCAGCTCCTCGGTCAAACTTCTAAACTTAAATTCTCGATTTTAGCCATTTCAAGCCTAATTTAACTACAGACTGCTAAATAAAAAATCCGAACACGCTCCTAAGTCCAAAATTACCATACGAAATTGTTAGAATCCTCGAAATTCTATTCCGGGGTTGTGTGCACATAATTCGACATCCAGTCACTATTTGAACTTAAACTTTTAATTTTTTCATCAAAATTTCATATCACGGGCTAGGGACCTCGGAATTTGATTCTGAGCATACGCCTAAGTCCCAAATCACGATACAGACCTACCGAAAATGTCAAAATACTGATTCGAGTCCGTTTGCTCAAAATGTTGACCAAAGTCAACTCAATTGAGTTTTAAATATCTAATTCATATTTTAATCTATTTTTTCATATAAAAACTTTTCGGAAAATTTTACGGACTGTGCACGCAAGTCGAGGAATAATAAATAGTACTTTTCGAGGTTTTAGAATACATAATTAATTATTAAATTTAAAGATGACATTTTGAGTCATCATAGGGGGGGAGGGGAGGGAGAAACGTGGGGGGAGTGGAAGATACATTAGAGTTATTTTAGGACACTAATTATTATCATTAAATGGCTAAAACTGTACATAATTGATAATTGGTTATATAATATATAATTATATTAAAACTTGAGTAGGGAGGGTAATAAAAATTGAAATAGTGTATAAGAATGTAAAAATGCTAATTTAAAATCACTACGAGAAAAAGCTCAATTTGTAGGGGTTTATTTAGGGAGGTCATAAGAAACCCCCACTAATCGTTGGTTTTGTGGCGTTTTTACCAATCCCCTTAAAATAATTATGTTTGTGGAGGTTTATCTATAGGGGTTGTAAAAGAACCCCATTAAAAGGCAGTCAAAATTTTGATTCTTTATGTTTCCCGCGATCTTCTTAACCCAACTATGACCTATTCCCTCCATTCCTTTTCTTTTTTCATGTTTCCCTCATTTAATTTCTCTTTAAAAAATCACAAAATAAGTTTTGAAAATATTTCAGAAATATCTCATCACTATGTGCTCGCTGCTGCCCAACCTATCTCGTCTCTCCTCTCATCGCTGTTGCCCAACCGTTGTTACTCTGTCTCCCCATCACAGGGCACCATCCCCTGAACTCAGGTATTACAACTCATCTACCGCTACTCTCTCTCTCTCTCTCTCTCTCTCTCTCTCTCTCTCTCTCTCTCTCTCTCTTTCACTATCGCTGCCCATAGACTTCGATAGTCAAACCCTAATTTTGTTGGGGGGAAATTAAAGGTGGAAAAACATTCACTAGGTTTATTTTTTAAGAATTTATTGCATAACTCGTACAAATTTTGTTTCCTTGCATTTTTCATTGATATGCTGCAGATCCCACTTAATATTTTACCATTGTGAAGTCAGCAATAGTTTACCAGTACCTAGTCGTTGCTTAAATTGTTAGGGTTGTTGCATAGTGAATTTTAGGGGCCAAAGCTTTGAGTAATTTTAAACGATCCATAACTTCATTGAGGATTGATGTATAAATCTCCTTACTCTTATACCTCAAGTCTTAGTGCTATTTTCTTCACTAGTCTACAACTCTAAAAGGTATAACATATCCCTCTTGCTGCCTTTTATTTTTGGTTCTTACCATTGCAATTTTATTTTCTTTCTGTTGTTTTAATCTTATTCTTGTGTGCAGACAAACTTGTAAGATTATTTTTACTGTATTTACTTATGTGTATAGTGCATGCCAATTGTTTGATGAAATACCATTATTTATTCTCCTATTGAACTCTGCAAGCAGATAAAAGGACTAAAATGAGCCAATGTATAGCAGAAATTTGAAGCTACGTGTTTGGAGATGCAAAAGGCTATGTATGAGGTAAGCTTCACCTCTCTAAATTAACTTTTCTTTGTATATAACTGGTGACATCATATGTTTAATAATTCTCTTGTTCCTTGGGGTTATTAACAAGGTCTTATGTAAGCTTCCTTCACTACTCAACTAATCATCTCAAGTAAGAGGCTTTTTTCACACCAACTGGAAGTTTGACCTTAGAGCTTTAGGCTAGTTGAATAAATTGAACTATGACCATATTCATCAACCAAAAATAAAAAATAAAAGAATAAAAGTCAAGATCATAAATTGCAGATGTTGATATGACTGTTTGTGATAACCCAAAATGTCATATTTAAATTTAATAAGTAATTCTATGTTCTAAGACCTTAAAAAGTACCATTTATCATTTTTCGACTTGCGTGCGCAGTTCGTAAAATGTTCCGGAAAGTTTTCATGTGGAAAATAATTAAAATATGAAATAGAGCTTTAAAACTCAACTAAGTTGACCATTTTGAGCAAACGGACCCGGATCAGTATTTTGACAATTCTGATAAGTCCGTATCGTGATTTGGGACTTAAGAGTATGCCCGGAATCGAATTCCGAGGTCCCTAACCCGAAATATGGAATTTTGATGAAACATTAAAAACTTGAAAGCTTAATGATTTCGAAGAAATTACTCATGTTGGACTTATTGACCTCGGGTCCGTATTTTAGTTTCGGAGCCCGGTATAGGTCCACTATAATATTTATGACTTGTGTGCCGAATTTGGTGAGAATCGGAGTTTATTTGACGTGATTCGGACGTCCGGTTGTAAAAATATAAGTTTTAAAGTTTTCTTGAAAACTTCCTTTGATTTGGTGTCCGATTCGTAGTTCCTGGAGTTATTTTGGCGCTTTGATCGCACGAGCAAGTTCGTATGATGTTTTGGGACTTGTGTGCATGTTTGGTTTGGAGCTTCTAGGGCTCGGGTGAGTTTCGGATAGGCTACGAGATGTTTTGGACTTTGAAAATCTGGTATTTTGCTGCAGCAGGTGTTCTGGCATGTCCTTCTTCGCGTTCGCGAAGGTACTCTCGCGAACGCGAAGAGTAAACTGGGTAGCTGCAGTTTTCTTCTTTGCGAATGCGAAGGCATGGTCACGAATACGAAGCGATGTGGGCATTACTCTTCGCGAACGCGACCAGCTCCCCGCGAACGTGTAGTGTTAGGCACACCTGGGGAAGGGTCGATCATTCCTTCAGCGCGAACGCGAGCTATGCCTCGCGAACGCGAAGGCCAGGGGGGAGGGGAGGGGGGGGGAACCTTCGCGAACGCGGAGGAGGACTCGTGAACACGAAAGCCACGGGCTGCTACTCATCGCGAACGCGACAGGCCATTCGCGAACGCGAAGAAGGCCTGACCCCTGTGACTTAAAATAGAACAAAAAACGGGATTTTTCCCATTTTTCACAAACTCTCAATTATAACTTGACTTAGGGGCGATTTCAAAGGAGTTTTTCACGATTTCGAACTGGGTAAGTGTTCTTTATTATATAGTAATTGTATTTCATAAATCTAAGCCTATATTCATCATTTATTTCGGATTTAGATGGAAGAAATTGGAATTTTTGTAAAACTTTCCAAAAACGAAAAATTAAGATTTGAAGGTCCATTTGATATCGGAATTGGACAAATTTGGCATGGTTGAACTCGTATCGGAACAGGTATTTGGATTTCGCGAGATTTTTCTGGATTTGAGACGTGGGTCCCACTACCGAATATTTTAATGAATTTCGGATTTTTATCCGGAAAATTTGTAAATTCATATGGAATTAATTCATACGATTCGTATTGAATATATCGAATTATTTGTGAATAGATTTGAAGCTTTCGGAGGCAAATTTAAAAGGAAAAGCCGTGGTTGAATAATTGATTGGAATTTGCAAAGCGAGGTAAGTGTCGTGGTTAACCTTGATTTGAGGGAATAGAACCCTTAAATTATTTGTTATGTGAATTGTATGAGAACGACGTATAAGCGAGGTGACGAGTGTCTATACGTCGTCAAATTAATTGTTGCCTGCTTTCTTGAAAAAAATCATAAATTATTTTTAATCATAAATTAATTATTGTAATAATCGTTTCTCTTATTCTTTGTCAAATATTAATTCTTGAATTCCTGCATTAATTGTTACATGCTATTTGAATTATGTGCCTTAATTGTTATTTGACATTTAGTATATTAAATATTAAACTGCCTATTTGCTCCCTGATTTCAATAATAATTCGCTATTTGTCATTGTTTGTTTCATAATTAAATCATAATTATTGTATGCTTGTTATCTTATAATTTTATATTAATTATTACATTTATTGGGAATATTTCTTCTATAAGAATTGGTAAATGAATATGTTGGAGGAGCGGGTTACACGCCGCAACAGGATTGATTATAATGAATATATTGGAGGATCGGGTTGCACGCCGCAACAGACTTATTAAAAAGTCAATATTGGAGGATCAGGTTGCACGGCGCAACAGACTTATTAAAAGTCAATATTTCGGATCGGGTTGCACGGCGCAACAGACTTATTAAAAAGTCAATATTGGAGGATCGGGTTGCACGCCACAACAAACTTAATAAAAGTCCATATTGGAGGATCGAGTTGTACGCCGCAATAGACTTGATTAAAATGAATATATTGTAGGAGCGGGTTGCACGCCGCAACAGAACCGAATGTGAATATATTGTGAGAGCGGGTTGCACGCTGAAACAGAACTGAATGTGAATATATTGTGAGAACGGGTTGCACGCTGCAACAGAATTGGTTGAAATAATAATGGATTATGACTGCCGAGTTGGCTTCATTATTATAAATGAGTTACCTGATTTATTTCTATTATTTGTTGTCGTTATCAATATTGCGTACAGGTTAATGTAAGTGAACCGCCTTAGCCTTGTCACTACTTCGTCGAGGTTAGGCTCAGCATTTACCAGTACATGGGGTCGGTTGTACTGATACTACACTCTGCACTTCTTGTGCAAATATTGGAGTTGGTCCCAGCAGCGTACCATTGACTTGCTCAGATTTCAGCTACCAAAGGAGACTTGAGGTATAACTGCATGGCGTCCGTAGTTCTGAAGTCCCTGTCTATTTTAATTTGGCTGTGTGTTTATTTCCATACAACTTTACTTTATTCAGACCTTTATTTGTATTTATTTTAGAAGCTCGTGCACTTGTGACACCAATTCTGGGATGGTATGTAGACACCGTTGTTTGATGGATTATTTTACTATATTTCAAACTTTGCTTCCGCATTTATTTCCTTGTTATCAATAAATTTAAAATTGTTTTAAAAATGGATAATATTATTTTAATATTGGCTTGCCTAGCAAGTGAAATGTTTGGCGTCATCACGGTCCGAAGGTGGGAATTTTGGGTTGTGACAGTTGGTATCAGAGCACTAGGTTACATAGGTCTCACGAGTCACGAGCAAGCTTAGTAGAGTCTGAAGAATCGGTACAGAGACGTCTGTACTTATCTCTCAGGGGCTATGAAGTTTAGGAACAATATTACTTCTTTCTTATTCTATCGTGCGATTTTATTCTATCATCGATGATTGAACCATTCTACTCTTATTCTCTCGCAGATGGTGAGAACACGTAATACCTCTACCGATGGACAGGGACCAGAACCCCCGATGGCAACTATGGCTAGGGGTAGAGGTCGAGGCCGAGGTCGTGCTAGAGGCCGAGATAGAGGCCGAGGTAGAGCTCAGTCCAGAGCTCGAGCAACTGCACCTGTTGTAGAACCTTAGGTGGACCTTCAGGAGGAGGTTCCAGTTCAGAATGTACCTGTTATACTAGTTCAGGTCCCAGAAGGATTCATAGCCACTCCAGTACTTCAGGACGCTCTAGTCCGTTTGGTAAGTCTTATGGAGGGCGTGGCCCAGAATGGTACATTTCCAGTGGCACGAGCCGTCTCACAGGCTGGGGGAGGAGCACAAACTCCCACTACTCCCGCTCCGGAGTAGATGGCTCCCCAGAATCAGGTTCCAGCAGCCCCACCAGTTGGGATAGTTCAGGCAGTTGTTGCAGCACAGATCGGTCATAGGCCCGCCATGTCTTTTGAGGCCTTATTGAGACTGGATAAGTTTACTAAGCTCTTTCCAGTTCATTTCAGTGGTACACCTTCTGAGGACCCACACGATTATCTTGAACGCTGCTATAAGGTACTGTGGAACATGGGTATAGCTGAGAACAATGGAGTTAATTTTGCGGTATTCCAGATGACGGGTTTCGCCAAGAGGTGGTGGAGAGATTATACATTGACCCGACCAGTCGAATCACCTACACTTACCTAGGAGCAGTTCTCTCAGCTATTTCTAGAGAAGTTCCTCCTTATCATGGCAGTATGACTGTTACTCAGTATGAGTCCCGTTTTGTGGATTTGGCCCGTCATGCTCTCCTTTTACTACCTATGGAGGAAGAGAGAGTGAGTAGGTTTATTGAGGGACACACTCACCCCATCAGACTTCAGATGGCCAAGGAAACCGGAAGTGAGATTTATTTTCAGGCAGCTGCTAATGTCGCCAGGAGGATCGAGATGGTTCTTGCACAGGAGAGAGGGCAAAGGTCTGATAAGAGGCCTCGTCAGTTCGGTGATTTCAGTGGTGCCTCGTCTGGAGGTAGGGGTAATTTTGGTAGAGTTCATCTTCCCAGATCGTTTCATTCAGCACTTCATGCATCTCCCGGTGCTTTAGGGAGTCGCGATCCTATTATGCCTTACTCTAGGCAGTCAGTATTCAATGCACATTCAGCTCCTATCAGTGCACCACCACTCCAGAGTTACTACAATGGTTATCCGGCCCACTTAGGTCAGCTTCAGCTTCAGCTTCAGCAGCCACGACATCAGGATGGGTGTTATAAGTGTGGGAACATTGGTCACATCAGGAGGTATTGCCCTAGATTGGCAAGTAACAGATCTCGGCAGGATTCCCGTGCCATCATACCGGCACTGGTTGCTTCACTGCCTACTCAGCTAGCTAGAGGCAGGGGTCAGGCAGCTAGAAGTGGAGGTCAGGTCATTAGAGGTGGAGGTCAGGCTATTAGAGGTGGAGGCCAGCCAGTTAGAGGCCGTCCCAGAGATGCAGTTCAGAGTGGTGGGGCCCAGCCCCGATTTTATGCTTTTCCAGCTAGGCCTGAGGCCGAGTCATCTAATGCTGTGATCACAGGTATTATTCCAGTTTGCCATAGAGATGCTTCAGTTCTATTTGATCCAGGATCTACTTATTCCTATGTGTCCTCCTATTTCGCTTCATATTTGGTTGTGCCTTATGATTCTCTGAGTGCTTCTATGTGTGTATCTACACCGGTGGGAGACTCTGTTGTAGTAGATCATGTCTATCATTCGTGTATGGTTACTATTGGTAACCTTGAGACTAGTATGGACCTTCTACTTCTTGATATGGTAGATTTTGATGTCATCTTGGGTATGGATTGGTTGTCCCCTTACCATGCTATATTGGATTGTCATGCCAAGACAGTGACCCTAGCTATGTCGGGGTTACCTTGGTTAGAGTGGAAAGGGACTCCTGGTCATTCTGCCAGCAGGGTTATTTCTTATATGAAAGCTCGGCGTATGGTAGAGAAAGGGTGTCTAGCCTATCTGGCTTATATTCACGATCCTAGTGCGGATGTCCCTTCTATGAACTCAATACCATTTGTTCGTGAATTTTCTGAAGTATTTCCTGCAGATCTGCCAGGGATGCCACCCGACAGAGATATTGACTTTTGTATTGATTTGGCTCCGGGCACTCAGCCCATTTCTATTCCACCATACCGTATGGCCCCGCCAGAGTTGAAAGAATTGAAAGAGTAGTTACAAGATTTGCTTGATCAGGGATTCATTAGACCTAGTGTCTTGCCTTAGGGTGCACCAGTATTATTTGTAAAGAAGAAAGATGGATCGATGCAGATGTGTATAGATTATCGGCAGTTGAACAAGGCCACTATCAAAAACAAATACCCGCTGCCAAGAATTGATGACTTATTTGATCAGCTTCAGGGTGCCAAGGTATTTGTGAAGATCGATTTGAGGTCTGGGTACCATCAGTTGAAGATTAGGGCCTCTGATGTCCCTAAAATAGCTTTTCAAACTCGGTATGGGCATTACGAATTCCTAGTGATGTCATTTGGGTTGACAAATGCCCCAGCAACATTTATGGATTTGATGAATCGGGTGTTCAAGCCTTATTTGGATTCTTTTGTGGTTGTATTTATTGATGATATCTTGATTTACTCCAGCAGTCGAGAGGAACATGAGCCGCATCTTCGAAGTGTGCTTCACACCTTGAAGAATAATCAGTTATATGCCAAGTTTTCAAAATGTGAGTTCTGGTTAGACTCAATTGCCTTTTTGGGGCATGTTGTATCGGCAGAAGGCATAAAGGAGGATCCTAAGAAGATTGAGGCTGTTCAGAATTGGCCTAGACCTACTTCAGTTACAGAGATCCGGAGTTTCATGGGCTTGACAGGTTATTATCGTCGGTTCGTGGAAGGATTTTCATCTATAGCAAGCCCATTGACCAGATTGACCCATAAAGGTGTCCCATTCATATGGTCAGACGAGTGTGAGTTGAGCTTTTAGAAGCTCAAGACCGCTTTGACTACGACGCCAGTATTGGTATTACTCACAGGTTCAGGATCGTATATGGTATATTGTGACGCATCTCACATTGGGCTTGGTGCAGTATTAATGCAAGATGGCAAGGTAATTGCATATGCGTCACGGCAGTTGAAAGTTCACGAGCAGAATTATCCTGTTCATGACTTAGAATTGGCAGCCATTGTTCATGCGCTGAAGATTTGGAGGCATTATCTCTACGATGTCTCGTGTGAGGTATTTACTGATCATCGCACCCTTCAGTATCTGTTCAAATAAAAATATCTTAATTTGAGGCAGAGAAGATGGTTGGAATTGTTGAAAGACTGTGATATCACCATTTTGTATCACCCCAGAAAGGCCAATGTGGTGGCTGATGCCTTGAGTAGAAAGGCTGTGAGTATGGGCAGTCTTGCATATATTATGGTTGGTGAGAGGCCATTAGCTGCAGATGTTCAGACTTTGGCTAATCAGATCGTGAGGTTAGATGTTTCAGAACCCAGTCGGGTTCTAGCTTGCACAGTCGCTCGGTCTTCTTTATATGAGCGCATCAGAGAGAGGCAGTATGATGATCCTCATTTACTTGTCCTTAAGGACACGGTGCGGCACAGTGATGCCAAACAGGTTGATGTGGGGGAAGATGGGGTTCTGCGAATGCATGGTCGTATTTGTGTGCCAAATGTGGATGAGCTTCGTGAATTAATTCTTGAAGAAGCATACAGTTCCAGGTATTCTATTCATTCAGGTACCGGCAAAATGTATCAAGATTTGCGGCAACATTATTAGTGGAGGAGAATGAAAAAGGATATAGTTGCATATGTAGCTCGGTGTCTGAATTTTCAGCAAGTTAAGTACGAACATCAGAGACCTGGTGGTTTGCTTCAGAAGTTAGAAATTCCTGAGTGGATGTGGGAGCATATCACTATGGATTTTGTTGTTGGGTTCCCATGGACTCAGAGAAGATTTGACGCAGTTTGGGTCATTGTGGATAGGTTGACCAAGTCAACACATTTCATTCTAGTAGCATTTACCTATTCTTCAGAGAGGTTAGCTGAAATTTACATTCGTGAGATTGTCCGCCTTCACGGTGTGCCCGTGTCTATTATTTCAGATCGAGGTACGCAGTTTACCTCACATTTCTGGAGGACTGTACAGCGTGAGTTAGGCACGCGGGTGGAGTTAAGTACATTATTTCATCCACAGATAGACAGACAGTCAGAGCGCACTATTCAGAATTTGGAAGAGATGCTCCACGCTTGTGTTATAGACTTTGGAGGTTCTTGGGATCATTTCTTGCCACTTGCGGAGTTTGCTTATAATAATAACTACCAGTCGAGCATTCAGATGGCTCCATATGAGGCATTATACGGAAGGCAATACCGATCGCTAGTTGGTTGGTTTGAACCGGGAGAGGCTCGGTTGTTGGGTACCGATTTGGTATAGGATGCCTTGGATAAGGTCAAGATTATTCAGGATCGATTTCGCACAGCTTAGTCTAGGAAAAAGAGTTATGCCGACCATAAAGTTCGTGATATTGCATTCATGGTTGGAGAAAGAATATTGCTCCGGGTTTCACCTATGAAATGTGTAATGAGGTTCGGAAAGAAGGGCAGGTTGAGCCCTAGGTATATCAGACCCTTTGAAATTCTTGAAAGTGTGGGTGAAGTAGCCTACAGGCTTGCATTACTACCTAGTTTATCAGCGGTTCATCCGGTGTTCCATGTGTCTATGCTCCGGAAATATCATGGTGATCCGTCCCATGTGTTAGATTTCAGCTCAGTCTAATTGGACAAAGATTTGACTTACGAGAAGGAGCCGATAGCTATTCTAGCCCGGCAGGTCCGACAGTTGAGGCCAAAAAGTTATCCTTCAGTTCGGGTGCAATAGAAAGGTCAGCCGGTAGAGGCATCTACCTGGGAGTCCGAGTCGGACATGTTGAGTAAATATCCACACTTATTCACCAGCTAAGGTACTTTTTTTCTAACTCCGTTCGAGGACGAACGGTTGTTTTAGAGGTGGAGAATGTGATGACCCAAAATGTTATCTTTAAATTTAATAAGTAATTCTATGTTTTAAGACCTCGAAAAATACCATTTATCATTCCTCGACTTACGTGCACAGTCCGTAAATTTTTTCGGAAAGTTTTCATATGAAAAATAATTAAAATATGAAATAAAGCTTTAAAACTCAACTAAGTTGACTTTGGTCAACATTTTAAGCAAATAGACCCGGATCAATATTTTGATAATTTTGGTAAGTCCGTATCATAATTTGGGACTTGGGAGTATGCCCGAAATCGAATTCCGAGGTCCCTAGCCCGAAATATGGAATTTTGATGAAAAATTAAAAGCTTGAAAGCTTAATGATTTCTAAGAAATTACTGATGTTGGACTTATTGACCTCGGGTCCGTATTTTAGTTCCGGAGCCCGATATAGGTCCACTATAATATTTATGACTTGTCTGCCAAATTTGATGAGAATCGGAGTTTATTTGGCGTGATTTGGACGTCCAATTGTAAATATATAAGTTTTAAAGTTTTCTTGAAAACTTCCTTTGATTTGGTGTCTGATTCGTAGTTTCAGCTGTTATTTTGGCAATTTGATCACGCGATCAAGTTTGTATGATATTTTAGGACTTGTGTGCATGTTTGTTTTGGAACCTCGAGGACTCGGGTGAGTTTCGGATAGGCTACGGGATGTTTTGGACTTTGAAAATCTGGTATTTTGCTGCAGCAGGTGTTCTAGCATGTCCTTCTTCGCGTTCGCGAAGGTACTCTCGCGAACGCGTAGAGTAAACTGGGCAGCTGGAGTTTTCTTCTTCGCGAACGCGAAGGCATGGTCATGAATGTAGAGCAATGGGGGCATTATCCTTCGCGAACGGACCAGCTCCCCGCGAACGCTTAGTGTTAGGCACACCTGGGGGAGGGTCGATCATTCCTTCAGCGCGAACGCGAAGGCCAGGGGGGAACCTTCGCGAACGCGAAAGCCACGGGAACGCGAAGGAGGACTCGCGAATGCGAAAGCCACGGGCTGCTACTCATCACGAACGCGACAGGCCCTTCGCGAACGCGAAGAAGGCCTGACCTCTATGACTTAAAACAGAACCAAAAACGAGATTTTTCCCATTTTTCACAAACCCTCAATTATAACTCGGCTTAGGGGCGATTTCAAAGGAGTTTTTCACGATTTCGAACTGGGTAAGTGTTCTTTATCATATAATGATTGTATTTCATAAATCTAAGCCTATATGTATCATTTATTTCAGATTTAGATGGAAGAAATTGGAATTTTTGTAAAACTTTCCAAAAATAAAAAATTAAGATTTGAAGGTCCATTTGATATCGGAATTGGACAAATTTTATATGGTTGAACTCGTACCGGAACGGGTATTCGGATTTTGTGAATATTTATGGGATTTGAGATGTGGGTCCCACTTCCAAATATTTTAATGAATTTCGGATTTTTATCCGAAAAATTTATAAATTCATATGGAATTAATTCCTCTGATTCGTATTGAATATATCAAATTGTTTGTGAATAGATTTGAAGCTTTCAGAGGCGAATTTAAAAGGAAAAGTTGAGGTTGAATAATTGATTGAAATTTGCAAAGCGAGGTAGGTGTCGTGGTTAACCTTGACTTGAGAGAATAAAACCCTTAAATTATTTGTTATGTGAATTGCATGAGAACGACATATAGGCGAGGTGACGAGTGTCTATACGTCGTCAAATTAATTGTTGCCTGCTTACTTGAAAAAAATCATAAATTATTTTTAATCATAAATTAATTATTATAATAATTATTTCTCTCTTATTCTTTGTCAAATATTAATTCTTGAATTCTTGCATTAATTGTTACATGCTATTTGAATTATGTGCCTTAATTGTTATTTGACATTTAGCATATTAAATATTAAATTACCTATTTTCTCCCTGATTTCTATAATAATTCGCTATTTGTCATTGTTTGCTTCATAATTAAACCATAATTATTGTATGCTTGTTGTCTTATAATTTTATATTAATTATTATATTTATTGGGAAAATTTCATCTTTAAGAATTGGTAAATGAATATGTTGGAGGAGCGGGTTGCACGCCACAACATGATTGATTATAATGAATATATTGGAGGATCGGGTTGCACGCCGCAACAGACTTATTAAAAAGTCAATATTGGAGGATCGGGTTACACGCAACAACAGACTTATTAAAAGTCAATATTGTGGATCGGGTTGCACGCCGCAACAGACTTATTAAAAAGTCAATATTGGAGGATCGGGTTGAACGCCGCAACAGACTTATTAAAAGTCCATATTAGAGGATCGGGTTGCATGCCGCAACAGACTTGATTAAAATGAATATATTGGAGGAGCGGGTAGCACGCCGCAACAGAACCGAATGTGAATATATTGTGAGAGCGGGTTGTACGCTGCAACAGAACTGAATGTGAATATATTGTGAGGGCGGGTTTCACGCTGCAACAGAATTGGTTGAAATAATAATGGATTATGACTACCGAGTTGGCTTCAATTATTATAAATAAGTTACCTGATTTATTTCTATTATTTGTTGTTGTTATCAATATTGCGTACAGGTTAATGTAAGTGAACCGCCTTAGCCTTGTCACTACTTCGTCGAGGTTAGGCTCAGCACTTACTAGTACATGGGGTCAGTTGTACTGATACTACACTCTGCACTTCTTGTGTAGATTTTGGAGTTGGTCCCAACGGCGTACCATAGACTTGCTCGGATTTCAGCTATCAGAGGAGACTTGAGGTATAACTGCATGGCGTCCGCAGTTCTGAAGTCCCCGTCTATTTTAATTTGGCTGTGTGTTTATTTTCGGACAACTTTACTTTATTCAGACCTTTATTTGTATTTATTTTAGAAGCTCGTGCACTTGTGACACCAATTTTGGGATGGTATTTAGACACCGTTGTTTGATGGATTATTTCACTATATTTCAAACTTTTCTTCCGCATTTGTTTCCTTGTTATTAATAAATTTAAAATTATTTTAAAAATGGATAATATTATTCTAACGTTGGCTTGCGTAGCAAGTAAAATTTTAGGCGCCATCACGGTCCGAAGGTGAGAATTTCGGATCGTGACAATGTTGCATGTGCTTCATTTCCTATAAGATACCCGATGGACGACCAATAACTTCGGGTGCCTAATAAATAGGTGCTTGCATCTTTTTGCTACAAAACAAGTTCATTGGGTTTAATAGGAGGAAAGGTTAAGGAAAAACTATACATACTTTCCCCTCATGGTCCTTACTCATCTCATATTATTAGAAATTTGTAGTAGTTTGGACATACTTAATACTTCAATTTCTCTCAGTGATTTATGTTTGTCCCTGTTTGAGTTCCTAAGCATTTATGTCATTTTAGTATAATAAAATATGGCTGGTGGATTTTCATGTTAGTCAAGGGAATAAATAACGAGGTAGAACTTTGTCAATATGTTTCCTGAAAGCTCAAGTGTATTGTTAGTTCTAAGGCTGCTTTCCTCCGAAAGGTTGTGACTTCTGAGAAACCTTACAGTTAAATTATTTGTAATAGTAGATTTAGATATGGAAAGAAAAAGTTTATTTAGATTGGTCAATGTAACCATTTTAATTGTCAAGGCTCTGCATAATTTTAACCTATAAAAAAGGTTGTGATTAATTTGAATTCTTGATTGCATTGAATATAAACTTTTGTAACTTTATCTACAACATATGTTCTGGACAAGTTGAAGGTCCCTTTGCCATAAAACGTATCATGTTCAACGACCAGGTACAATTAAATCTAAGACTAAATCTATTTCTAGTACCATAAAGAGAATAAGTATTACTGTGCAGTTCATTACTTCAACAAACTCATACTTTTCCACTGATTTAGTGTTGCCATGAATGATGAAAAATGAGTGGCCTTATTGTAGTTCATCTATATGCTTTTTTCCTTTGGTTTGTCAAAAGCATAAAATGAGTGGCCTTCAACACTCTGAGTTATGAATGATATAGTACTCAATAAAGTTGTGGTTACTTTGATGTCAAAATGCTTCGCTTCAAATGTGTTATTAATTGCCTTTGTTTGATGTTAAAATGCATCACTTCAAAAGCACACATTGCATGTATACTCATTGCTTTAAAGTTTACATTTGCCGAATGTACTTTTACGTATAATCTTTGGGTTTTCTTTTCTGGTATAGTTAGGGAGGGTGAATTGAAGCACATGGATGCAGCATAACTGAGAGAGTATGGTCACAACATGGTTAAACTTCTTTGCTGATTATTACAAGAACATTGAGAACTCACTATTCTTTGTTAAGTTCAGGTTTTTATAACTAATCAATTTCTTTGCCATTGTATCATTACCATGCTATTACCAAGAGTTAATAGTTTTCTTAAGAGTTTTAGTACCTCCTGTCAGTTGTGTTTCGGCAGTCTCTGAAGTCTTAGCTAAAGAGCAGTACTCTATTCTATTTAGAATAAATGGTGGGTCTAAATCTTATGTAATGAAAATATACAGTTTTTACTATCCTAGCTAGTTGGTCACCATATTAGATATCATACTTGATAATAGCTTTGTTTAATTCAGTATGGATTTGAATTTGTAATGTTTCTCACTATGGTTGTTTCTAATAGAATTTGACTTATATTATACCTTATTCAATAAAATTATCTATTTAACTGTGGCAAAATGAACTACCACTAATTATTTTAAACATTAATATCATATTCGGGGGTTATAAAACCCCACATGTTTTTTTTAAAAAGCTGAAAACATATTATGGGGGTTTAAAAATCCCCGCATTTTTTTTGAAACATTAAAACCATATTAATGGAGGTTCTAAACCGTCACAAATTGATTTAAAAACCCCCACAATGTAAAAAGTCATTTTGTGGCGTTTGTCGTGGAGGTTTTAAAAAACTGGCTCAAATATGCTTGTGGCGAATGTAACTGTGGCGTTTTTAGTGAATAACCCCTATAAATTGAGCCTTTTCTTGTAGTGAATGTCCCACCCGTTATGAAAATAAAAGGATGATTTGAGCTCATTGTTAAATATTATAATTGTACATAAGTCTTTGATTTTTAGAGCAAAGAGTTTCTCTTTGTGATTGGTTCTATATATTTGGTAAAGAGAATATTCCTCTGTAAATGGGCTCAAGCAAGGTGAAGGAATTTCCCTGTAAATTTTTTTGATTGAAGATCTTCAAGAAACTATAGACAACTTGATCACTACCTCTAATTGGATAAACCATTGGAATAGTATCATTTTTTTGAAATGGCCCATACACAGGGGTCAATTTGGTGATACGTTAGGTGTCATACAACGGCGGAGCTAGAGTCCAAGGTACGGACGCGACTGAACTCAATAATTTTGGTAAAATCTCTAATTTTATTTGATTATGTATAAAATTATTAATTTAGAATCCAATAACTTAAAATAGTTAGAATTTCATTTAATGTATACATCATTTAATGTAAACTCTAGTAAGACTATACTTATAACTCTAATCACTAGCAAATTTGTTAATTTTGCACTCATGAAGTATGGAAAGTGTCAAATATTGAGAACTATTCGGGATGATGTTAAGAACAGAAACATCTAAAAGCAAAAATCGCTAAAACGGAGGAATCGATTGTATTTTATCCTTTGTTCCCATAGCAAATGGGGGATCAAAAAGCACCTAGTTGACAAATGCTAAAGTGCAGGAAGTCCCAACAAGTTGCAACTTTTCGAAAACCGCGGAATCATATTGCTATGACATAAGTTGATTCTTATAATAAAATAATCAAAGGTCAATTTCTTGTGAAACAAAAACTATACATAATTTAGCTAGGTAATTAATTATACGCATACAAAGACATTATGATTTATGTACATATGTAAATTAATAAACACTTTTGATTATTGACTATGATTATGTGACAAGAGCACATGTGACATGGATAAAGTGCGTGCAACTTACATAACTAGCGCGCCTAGTATAATAATTTTGGATTAAAAAAATTTTAAAATCAAAAAATAATAATAAAAGAAAAAGAAAGAAAGAAAGGCCCACATCCCATCCTTTTTTTTACCGTTACACCCTTTCTCCCTTCTTCCTCTACCACTAGTGTACGCCACCCCCCCCCCCCCCCCCCCAAACAATACATCCATTTTCTTTCTCTTACTTCCAAATCAAACACAACAATTTTACTGTCACAAGCACCCTTCAATTTTCTCCCAGGTAATTCTTCTACTGAAAGTCAAGATTATAGTTGAGAGGGAGATTAAGAATCCAAAAGTTGTATGCCAATTTTTGAATTAGGCAAAAACAAAACAAAAATCAATTTTGGAATTCCAGAAGAAGATCAACGATGGCTTCAAAGTGGGGGAGTATTCTGGCGTAGTTTTGTGGTGGCCCATAGGTGGGAAGGGAGTGGTGAGCTTGTGGTTTTAGAGAGAGAACAACTAATCAATTATCTTAATTTGTTGCTTATTTTTTCTTTTCTTTTTTCCTGATCTATGAGCAGATAAATTCTAGTGATTTTGACTTATTTGTGGTGGTGTGATGGTGCTGGCGGTAGAGATGTGAGTGGCGAGTTGATGTGGTGTGTTTGGGTGAAAAACAAATAGTAGGGTTGGCTTATCTGTAGAAGACCATGAAGAAGAAAAGAAAAATCATGAAATTAAAATTTTGATAAATTTGTTAAAATAAGTGGGACCCACAAATTATACATGTCAAGCCACAACTAGTCCTAAAATATATCGTGTTATAATGTTAGCGCATTTGCTAGACACGCTCTATTTGAGAGGTTTATTAGTTCACAAATGTATGAGTTGAGGTGTTCTAGCGAGAAAGTTATAAGTTCCTTTACCGGGTTGGCAATCAAGCGCAAGTTTAAGTACCAGGAGGCTATTTTGCCTATAATAAAATAATCAAAAGGTCAATTTCTTGTGAAACAAAAAACTATACATAATTTAGCTAGGTATAATTAATTATATGCATACAATGACATTATGTCCCACCCCATTTTGCCAATAGTGACATACAAGAAGCTCCCAAAACAAGTGATACATTGGCAAGAATTTGGAGCTTGAAACTACTGTGTAAATTAGGGTCCATGAAATCTTTTGCAAGAAGATCCACAAGCGCCATGTAAATTAGAATACCAGCTGATGCTGAATTAAGAACCCCTTGCACAATCAATGCTGCCCAGCTTTGCTCATTGTAACCTTTTGATATCATCATTCCAATAGCTATTCCACTTGGAGTTGTAAGAGTGAAGAACAATACCATTATTGCTATTGTTCTTGCCCTGTACTTCGCCTGCACATGCATAAGGATTTTTACCAAGGGAATTTAAATTTTTTTAAAAGTAGATACGTGAAGAAGCTAAGAAGATTCAACATTTAATATATATACGTAAAAACAATGATGGACCTTATGTACACAACATATTTTTTTAGGGAAGAGGGTTTCTCTACCGCCCCCGAGCTCCCCCATATATATCCTGTATCACAACTTGCATTATGTTTCTTTTAATAATTATATAATGTCGGACGATCACAAAATTGATAATCAATAGACTGCTAGCATTTTTAGAGACGAATTCAGAATATTAAATCAATGGGTGTAGAGTATCCCTGCATATCCACTACTGTATTTATTTCTTCATTTCACGTACGTTACCTTAATATCAAAATATATGTTTCAAAATTATTCGCTTATCAATATGGAATCTTTACACAAAAATAACCGGCCGAATTCACTGTTCACTTTTTAAACTGATATACATAGATTATGTGCAAATTATACATGGTTATTCACATATTATACATGAATTATATTATATTACATTATACATTATACATCTGCTGATTATTTTTAGTTTAAACTTTAAACGGTTGGGTTGCGGATCAATATATAGCTCAAACTGAAGGAAGTGTCAAATGAGTATCATCCATTTACTACATAAACTTTGCTTCCGTCTGCCTATTTGTCACTTCATATGCTAAAAAAGTATAAAATCTATCATGTATCTCATTGATTCATTAATTCAACATAGATTACGATGATTTGGAGAATAGGACAATGTAATTTTCTATTTTATATACCACAAATAAAATATAAAACATATTCTTCAGCAGGCAATTAGTGAAACTTTAAAGTAAAGATTAATATAACAAGATTTGTTTTCTAAAATCAGAGAAATAATTTACTACTTATGGTGAGAAATGAAGAAAGACGAGAAGGTTTATTTTACCTGGGAAATGCACCCACCAAGTCCCATGCCTTCAAAAAATTGATGAAAACTCAAAGCTATTATTAGAGGTTTGATTGTTTTGGGATTTTCTGTAGTTCCAAGCGAAATACCAATAATCACAGAATGAACCAAAATTCCCAGCTCCAAAATCTGCAAAGTTTTCAGATTTCTTTTAGAATATTTGTATGTCAATGCAAAGATTAATGGAAAAAGCAAATTAAAATAAGCATTTGGATCACTTGAATCAACAAAGAAAATGACCAATTAAATTCACTAAACCCAATAAGTTGACATAGTTTTCATTCACTTAAAAACACCACCTTCTCTTCTTACTATACAACAAATATATATTTTTTCGTTTATTATTTTTAAAAGCAACTATACTAGGTAGTTTTTCCAATTATAATCCTTTATACAGACACTATTTCAAATGAATTTTCGTAACAATTCTCTTCGAATTGCAACGAAAGGTTTCACAACAATCAACATAAAACTAGTTATGATGGAAATCTATTTAAATTGGGGTTTCAATATGAGCAAATTGCAAAAGTAAATACAAGCGATAAGAGTAAATTTGTAAGGATGTTTACGTGATTAATCTGAACCTTTTGAATTGGAACAAATGAAGCTAAGTTTATGATATTCACAGATCCATGCCAAATGTTCGAGAATAATTGACAACACAAAAGTATTACGCATAATATAAAAAGACAAAAATACCGACACAAGAATGAATATATGCGACTTAATTCTGTGGTATTTGTCCTTTAGGAATCTGTCAAACTATTTTCTCTTTTAAGAAGAATCCCCCCCCCCCCCCCCTCCCCAAACCCAAAAAGAAATACTATGATAAAGAAAAATTAAGGAAAAATAAATCTAATAATAAGAATTAAGGAAAGCTTTTCCTCTTCTTTTTTTTCATTTCTTTTCCTTCTTCTATATGCAATACTTTTAGTAAAATGAAGTATATACTTTTCCACATGAAAGCTATAGAAAATTATTAGAAGGGAAAATGGAAAGGACAAAACAAAACAATTAAAGAAAAACGTTTAATTTCCTCTTTTATTCCCTCAATTTCCTTGCATCTTGAAAGATTAGTTGCGGAAAATAGTGTGTTAACCAGTGAAGCTTATGAGTTCGGGATTCTAATCAATTTTAAGTTATTGGGTTATAATTAATAATTTATACATGTTTAATAAATTTTATCAAACAAATACCAGGTTTAACCAAAGTTACTGGGGTCGGTCGAACCCGTAACTCCTCTCTAGCTCCGCCCCTGATGTCACACACAAAGGAAAAAAAAAAACAAGGATAATGAGTACTAACATTATCTGCAAATATTACCTGTGATATTAACCTGTGCCGTATAAGACTAGAAGAATTGGTTCTTTCTAACAAAATATGAGGACCATGAGAAATATGCTCATGTCCTTGTCCATATCCATGTGTATGGATACCATCATTTTCTTCACCATCTCCAATATTCACTGGCTGAGCTTTTCTAAGCTCAGCTCTTCTATGATATCCAGTTGCAAATGACTCCATCATCAAAGTAAAAATAGCAAACATCATTGAAACAAAACCAGCAAATGGAAAACTCCCAAATATTTCACTATTAAGGCAAGGGTTTGTCAAGCTCTGAAATGCATCAGGTAAAATGTGAATGAATCCAGTGGCAAGAATTACCCCCGCCGCGAAAGCTTTGATCAAGAAATTAAGAGATGAATAATCATTTTGCAATGATTTGAAGTTGTTCAAGAGAATTGGGATGACAATACCAAGTGCACTTGCACAAAGTATTGAAGCTATGGCTACTAGTTTGTAGGCTAAGGCTTCATGTTTGGTTTTTTGATGATCTTTGTCTTGGGGTTCACATGTACAATTTGCAAAGATTGGGGTTGATTGGAAAAGGATTGAAAAGTAGATTAGGGTTGTGATTTTGAGAAGTAAAGGTTGAGTAATCATTGTTTTTTTTTTTTTTGGAGAAGAAAGAAGTAAATTTAGTGAAGAGATGAAAAGCTCCTTTAGAGTATTGTGAAGCTTTTATGTATGGAGCTTCGACAAGTTGGACTGAAGATGTGACAGATATATTGGATTTTTTCGGTGAATAATTTGAAAGGATCCAAGTGGGCGTTTGGGTATAAGAACTGTGAAATGTGGGAATAATTAAAAAAAAATTCAAGTTGAAAATGATATTTGAAAATTGAAGTCAGTGTTTGGATATGCATACAATTAGGAGTTATTTTTTTAAATTTTTATGAGTAATTTGGAGTGAAAATTAAGAAAAATAATTTTTTGAAGTTTTTCAAATTCCGGAATTCAACTTCAAATTGGATTTGGAATTTCATAGCCAAACACCGATTTTGGAAAAGAGTGAGAAAAAAAGTATTCGAAAAAAAGTAAATTTGTTTTTTGGCCAAACGGGCCTAAGTAACTCAAAAAATATTAATTTTCACTAGTAAGAGAGAAGGAGATATGTGAATTGGTTTTTTGGCTCTTTACAAACTTGTTTTTAGTTTTATGACCCCACCTCTTTTTTTACACATGGAAGATTTATTTTTACACATAATAAATTTGTTTTTTATACATAAGAAATCTAAAAATATTATTTTCTTAATTTTAAAATTGTAAAGGGGCATGATGTACAAATAGCACAGAGGGGATAGGAGACTAATCATTCACTCGTAATTTCAATATTATCTGACACGCAAAAAATAAAAAATACTACCCATATTTTATAATAATACAAAACTTCTGTTATTAGAAATTAGAAAACATACTCACATATTATTTTGGCTATAAAACCTATTTAAACATGAACTGCAAATAATATCAAAATACTAAACAATTTAAGATTACCAGTCTTGGTTTAATTCTACATAATTGTAGTGATTTTGCATGTGTATATAATTATATATGCATTAGAGTACCTCCTATCTAGAAATTATCGCAATTAGTACAAACCTCTTTGACTAGAAATTATCGTATTTAGTCTATGCTGGAATTCCTAGACGACGCAAACTCAAGAAAATGCTTTTATAGAATATATATCTAGAGAGACAGTTCTTACCCTATGTCCAAAAGAATTATGCTTAACGAAATCGATATTCCTCTAATGTTCGTAATAAAATATTCGTCTAACATAAAATTCACTAGACGAGTTTCTCCATGTTGGGCTTGAATACGAGAAAATAAAACTTGGGATATATAATTATTGGGTACTTAGAAATATCTGACATGGGTTTTGTCAAAAATCAAGGCCGTGATTCGCGAATATTGGCAACCATCTTTTTAACAATGTTATCATATATAGGAAACTCCATCCGGTAATTATACTACTATGCACGTTATTAATTGCTCGTGAATCATCACAAACAAATATTTAGGTAATTCTTGTAATTGTTATCTTTTCTTTTTCTTCTAGAAATCAGTAAATTATTTGTTAGGAAGAGCATTTATGTTTGCTGAAAAAGTTCATCCAAAAAAAATAAAAAAATTCTTCTCATTTACTTGGAAAAATCAATCAATCATTTGTTAGAAAGAGCTTAATTAGATTGTTCACTCTTTAATTTAGCTAACTAACACCATTTATATTTTATCAACACTATTCGTTGTGATTACTTATGTGAATAAAATGGCAAGTTCTAGAAATATATGAGGAGACTTGGTAAATTGAACCATAAGAACTTGATGAAAGATCCTGAAAAGTGATCGTTTTTATCTAAAGTTTGTTATAATACTTGCTTCGCGTCGTGACTTCTTTCTACATGAAGGAAAAGAAGTTTTTGAATTATCTACACGTGTTGCTTTTCATATTTTTCTAAAAAAAATGATCATCGCTCTTTTTTGTACCTTTTCTAATATTTGAGTTTTGGTACGATATTTTGAATATTACTATATTATTTTGTCAATAAAACTAATCGATGTTCAACGGTTTATCTCGATTGATAAATTCACCTTGAGAATTTGTTTTCAACTCGAGAAACACATAGATGTTATTTTAATGATCATAGCACTTGATGTTCCGGACATCTAACAACTTTAAGTTTTGTCTAATTTTTAATTTGAAATTCATATGGTATTAGTAGGTTATTAAGAATAGAATTCTTTGGTTGATTAGTAATTCAAACTGAGATACCGCGTTTAAATAGAAATAAATATTTACTCGTGTGAAAGTACTGGAGAATGGATGAAGTTAGTGTAGTTAAAGTACAAACGAAATCACCGCAAAGCCTAAACCTAATACCAAAACAATTATTTACATAATAATTTTAAGAAAATACACCAACTAATATTATATGAACATATATTTTTGGTTTGATTTAGGAAAATTCTACCGCTTTAGTATATGAAAATTTACAATTTTATTTAATTTGAAAAACTCTAGTTTGGTCATATTTTTTGCTCATTGTCCGATGATCATTTAATAAAATCATATTTAAAATTGAATATGATCTTCAAAATATTTGCTAATTTGAAAATTATAATTTTTTCCAACATACGATATTTTTTAAGGAAATACTTTATTTTGTGAAGGGTATAAAAATTGATTAATATTTTGAGAATATTTTTAGTTGATAAACATTTCAATTTGAAGTTTATTGTACGATGTATATATTTACTAAATTATATTATTTATTAGGTAATAAAAATGCAAACTAATGTGAAATTCATCAGGAGCAGTCTCAATTTCACTGCAGGATTTGCAAATGAATGATGGGTTGGACCACCTCGAATGGCGATAAAGCAAAGAAGATACTATTACACTATTAATATATATGACTTGAACATCACCTTATAATCTATTAATAAGCTAATATGTGAAGTTCACTTATAATGAAAAAAAGGAAACTATACATAACTGTCATAGTTTAAAAGAAATATACAAATTCTTAGCATGAAATCCAATATTACAGTTGTGGCAAGAAAATATTTATATTTGTAGCACACAGTTTCATTAAAATAAGAATATTAATTATTAATCCCTAAACATAAGCAATTTGAATGGAAAGTCAATAATTCTTTGTACAAAAATCATGCTTTTTTTTTCTCTTTATCTATTAGCTTTCCTTCTTTTTCTTCATCTTCTTAATTTTGTTTTCTGCCGAAGCTAATATATTTTCTAAATTTGTTCCATTTATTTTCTTTTTAATTATCTTTCTTAAATTTTTCTCTTCCTTCTTTCTTCCTTTCTTAACATAAATATCTTACTTCGATAATAATATATGTTAATATATATAAAATGCATATATAAAAAATATACATTGAATTAAAACATATAAAAAAATATATAAAAATATACATAAAAATACATCCTCAATTAAGATGACACTAAGAAATGTGAAATATATATTAAAACAAATATTTTAAATTTAATTAAGATGTCATATAAATATACAAAAAAATACATCCTGAATTAAAATGACACTTGACATATAAAATATATTTGAAATATACATTAAAAATACATCTTAAAATAAGATGACACTTCACAAATAAATATACAACAATTATATACATAAAAATACATTTTGAATTAAAGTAATCATTGATATACAAAGTATAAAAGACGTATAAATCAATATATCTTGAATTTAGGTGGCATTCACATATGCATCAGATTTTCAAAAATGGAGTGAAGAAGATGAATGTTGGAAAGGGAAAATGGAGATAGACAAAAAAAATATTTCGTGTGATTAGCGAGTCAGTTAACTTATTAAATATTGAGTTTAATTTTTATAATATGCTAATAATGAAAAAAAGTACTCTTTATGGAATAAACAATAAATGATGCTATTTTTTTAAATAATAATTAAAAAAGAATCAAGCGTAAAAAAGCCAAAAAAGAATCCTTTGCACTACCACAATATATGGCTTAAATATATTCAAAACCCTTGTAAAGAAAGATATTAATAAGTCCAATAATTTGGCCTTTATAGACCCTTTTTATTGCGATTTGTCTTTTTGGACTTGACTGTACTTGTAATTGGAGCCCGCTTATGTTAAGTAAGTTACGTTTTCTTAAACTATTTAGAACTAATAAATTTTTTAATACTTACCATATTTTTTTAAATTTTTTGTAGTAGTACTTGATGTTAGCCTCAATAGAAAAAAAAGACTTTTAAATAAAACTAATAAATTAAAATCTTTTTTGCCAACAAATTAAAGTCAAGTTCTTGTGTTTTTAATCCTTATGGGAGTCTATTTGAGTGGTTAAAAGATAGTAGTAAAACAGTTTCCATGAATACAAAATTTAATTGAATTTGAAATCCTAAATATTTGGAAAGTAATAAATATGACAATATTATCCAACATGTTTTAATTTTTTTTAAAAATATTTTAAGGTATTTTGGTCAACCAACATTATATTTATGCTTTTATAATAACTAGTTTTAGGATACGCGCGATGCGCGTGTACCCTATATCGATGTATATAAAACTATAAAAAATATAAGCCATTGAAAACAAAATTTTAAAAAAATAAGCTCTTGAAAATGACAAATATTTATCCTATTTAGTTAAAAAGTAGCGAATGACCTAACTCTAAGCATGAAAATAACCAAGATAATCTTGAAAGATCGGTGCTCTATTATGTATCCCCTTCTTTTATTTTAATTTCGTATCAAAATGATCGTCTAGGTACTTATTATAGCCATGTCAACTGCAAACAACAACAACAACAACAACAACAACAATAATAACAACAAACCCAGTAGTTTTTCACAAGTGGAGTCTGGGGAGGTTAAGATATACGCAGTCTTACCCCCACCCCTGGAAGGGCAGAGATTGTCACGACCCCAAATTTCCTCAGTAGGACGTCGTGATGGCACCTAGTCTCTAAGACTAGGTAGCCTAATAATTTGCGGAATAACTAAATATAAATCTGAAATTTAATCCTTAACAACTGAAATAAATAAGTACTGCAAATTAAACAAATTACAAATCCCTAAATCTGGTAGAAATAAGTCACAAGTTTCTAAGAATTTACTCTAAGTATCTCTATACATCAGAGTCTAAAGAGAATAAGGAAAATAACATAATAAGGATAGAAGGGGATTCCGAGGTCTACGGATGCTGGCAGATATACCTTGAAGTCTCTGCGTATGGCTAGTTCACCGATGCTTGGTCTGATAGGAAGTACCTGGATCTACACAAAAAGATGTGCAGAAGCGTAGTATGAGTACACCACAATGGTACCCAGTAAGTGCCAAGCCTAACCTCAATAGAGTAGTGACGAGGTCAGTTCGGGTCCTACTGAAATAATAAAAGACAGGGTGAAAAGTTTAACAATATAATAATAATAATGACATTATGGATGAATCAAGTAAGTAGTATATCACAGTTTAACTACACATAATAAGGGCAAATAACATCTCGCGGAAGGAAAATATAAATTTACAACTTTAAGGAAAACACCAAAAATAACCAAAGGCAATGCAGCCATAAAGAAATATCAACAAGGGCACTCCCGAGATACCGCTTCGTAGTCCCAAATCATAAATAAATTTACAATATCTCATTTCCTTATATTACCGCGGGAGCCTTCACATTTAATTTTAAAGAAAAATATTTTTCCCAAAATAGCATCCCGCGTGTCACGACCCAAATTCACCTATAGGTCGTGATGACGCCCAACATCCAGCTAGGCAAGCTAACTAATGATTTAACATGTATTCATTTATTTTAAAAATTATCCGAGTAATAAAACTCGGAGTACTTGCAAAACAATTAAGACAAGGTGAGAAATAAGATAAGTTAAAACCCAAGTAAAATAATTAAATTCAAAACTTCTACTAGTGTGTTCCAAGACCTGGTGTCACAAGTGTAGGAGTATCTAGTAGATTACACAAAATAAAATTTCAAATACTGTCTGAAATAAAATAGACAGATAAAATTTCCAGAAGAGGCACTAGTTGCTGCAAAACGACTCAGAAAGACAGCTCACTACTAAGCCTCTAGATAATGTAAATGCGCGCCGATAGGCCCAACTATATCACATGTCTCTGGTCCTGCACAAAAAGTACAGCAAGTGTAGCATTAGTACATAAACAACGTGTACCCAGTAAGTATCAAGCTTAATCTCGAAGAGGTAGTGACGAGAGGTCGACTTTGACACTCACTAAGGGTCAAATATAATAAATAAAATAACAATAGAAATATTTAAATCAATATGATTTATAGAATTTACAATAATATTTCTTAACCAGCAGAAATAATTAAATTCCTTCAAACACGACAATTCCCTATTTATTTAACTTCACAAGCTGCAATTAAAATATCAAGGTATCGTGTAATTATTATTATTAGGCACGATTTCTGCCGAGGTCGTACGACCCGATCCAGAGTGTCGTGTACACTGCCAAGGGACGTGCGGCGCGTTCCATAGATGCATCTATACTGATGAGGCATTCGGCCCACTCCACAAGAAAGGAGGATATTTTCTTATGTACCTCCGGAATGAGGATATATATATTAAGAGATTAATACAAGAGGCTGTACAATTTCTTTTAACAATTAATTAATTTATACAAAATTCAAGTATATGAGATTTCAATCTTTTACTATTTTCCCTAACAATTCACAGTATAGTTCAAATACTTTAATTAAATAAACGATACAATTAACACACGTAATTCATGATTTGAGTCCTAAACTACCCGGACTTTAGCATAAATAGTAACTACGCACGGACTGTCACGCCCCAAACCTGAAAGGACATGGCCGGCACCCGGTACCATACTCGGCCCGAGCGTACCACTCTGTAACTGTGAACTCTAGAGGAATAACCCTCAACCTACGCCGATGAGACCATATTCTGAATCATCTGAAAATATCGCATGTCTCATCTAAGGGGTAAACATACCCGAAAACTCATATATATATATATATATATATATATATATATATATATATATATATATCTATAAATGTACAGACTGACGAGGCCGCCGTGAACATCTACTGTTATACAAACTATACAGGACTTGTCTACAAGCCTCTAGAGATAGTTGAACTGTATCATGGTCGGGACAGGGCCTCGCCCTACCCATCAAACCTGTATATATAAAAGGGACTCCAAGGTCTAGACCAGGTAACTCCGGGGAAGTGGAGCTTACCAACCAAGCTGATATTTGGCTCTATCTACTGGGAAGGTCTATCCAGCTGTCTATCAGGACCTGCAGGCATGAAATGTAGCGTCCCCAACAAAGGGACGTCAGTACAACTAATGTACTGAGTATGTAAGGTAACAAAATAACTGAAAGCTGAAACTGAATTGATGATATAATAACGAAATGTAACTGGGAGTCAAAAATAATCTGAAGATATACTTACCTGCTGATACTGACTCAACTCTCTCCATATAGTATGTAAAAAAAAAGTTGTCCGGCCCTATAAGGCTCGGTATGTGTAACTGCCCTGCCGTAGTAGGCTCGCTCATAGGCGCTCGGCCATACTAGGCTCTGTATCTCGGCCATTCTGGGCTCGATCATAGGCGCTCGACCACAGTAGGCTCGGTATATAACTTACCATCTGATCAGAGGTTGCCCAATAGGGGCCTGCCCACCGATTATAGCTCGATGGTGGTGAAAATAGTGTAATACTGTATATATATATAGACCCTCTGCTCTCTTGACTGAATAAAGACAAAACTAAACTGAATATGAAGTCCCGATAAGGAATAATATTGTAACTTATGAGACTAGAATAATGTGAATAAATTCATGAATACGAACTTCTCTTTATGTCTCATTATTAACACATGTAGCTACGAGATCATGCCAAAATGAAGGAAGGGCTTAGCCTTAACATACCTTATCACAATATTTCCAATCACCAACTTGAACTCACCTCTTCTCACCTTAATCTACAACAACGATGATAATACTATCATTAAGTTATGAAAGGTACAACTAACGCACAACGAACGACAAGCTTATTTTGTATTAAAACGGACAGCATCTCCCCTATAATCCTTACTTCTTCCAAATTTAAGATAACACCACAACACCAAAAACAACAATAAGAACATATATACATTAGTTTCCAACCTTATGCATACCATACAATACTACAAAACAGCCCAACACACCCCAATCGCTTCATACACAAAACGACCACCGTAGTAGTGTCAACAACCCGAAATTGTTACGATGAACGACCAGCCCAACATCCTGCATTTATGTGGTGTTTCTCCACACCCTTCCTCCTCCAAAACTCTCACAAAACAGTAGTAAAAGATGCTGCCCAACAGCACAACAAAACAGTCCACAAAACAGTCCGCTACAAGTGAATAACTCGAACTCACGGCTTCCGATCACCGTCCCGTGAGTTCTTACAAGTATAGAACGACTTAACATGAATTTACAGCAGATAAAATGGATGAAAGAGAGCAGTAAACTCACCTTATTTGTTGGATAACTCAGCTCCTATCTTGGTTCTTCAAACTCTAGGTTTTACCTCCAATTAGAACTTGAAAGGGAGAGAAAATCAATTAGGGTTTGTGGGAATTTGTTTGGGAGGATTTGTTTGCAGAGCTTATGTCTGATTATTATGCTCTATTTTAGGTCTAATATATGAAGAAAATAGGCCTTTAAAAGGCCTCTTTGGACGACCCGAAATGGCCCATTTTTGGGCTTTCATTTAAGCAAGTAGGTGACACACCTACTTGTCACCTAGCAGCTTGCGCAGTATTGGAAACATGCTCATATCTCTCTACTCCGATGTCGTATTAATAAACGGTTTAATGCGTTGGAAAATAGACTCATAGATATTTAATTTGATGTGTGGAACACCCCATATATCCAAGTATATTGGGAGAAACTTGCAGTTACATGTGACCCAAAGTTTCTGTAAAACTTATGAACATAACTTGTGATGACTTAAACTTATGAACATAACTTGTGATGACTTTCATCGACTTTTGTTCCACCACTCGCTTGACTTCAAAACATAACACACGACTATCATACGACTAAAATAACTCATAACATAACCTACTTATCAATTTAAACACCCTGGTCTCACTCCAAAAGTACATGTTATAACATTCCCAATTTGTCGACTTTCGACGAAACATTATTTGTTTTCAATTCCTTTAGCTTCTGAAACTTCCAACCATTTTTTTACTTGTTGTTCATGATCTTCAATATTTGTAACCTCCGAGGTAATATGATTAACTTACTTTGCAAACTTTTCAAATATGATTTCATTTCTGAGCTTACATCAATTGACTTATGACGACTCGTACGTACGAAAACATGGGTTGTAACATCATTCCCCCCTTTGGAACATTCGTCCTCGAATGTTGACTGGTGCACTTATCAGTCTCATAACCTATTTCTCTCATAAATACTTTATTGCTGGCCTTTCCATCTAGGCAACTGTTCTATGAATAAATCCATAGGCCAGGGCATTCCCCCCTTTAGGCCTCTTCTGACACCATGACTTTTGGTCTGAATCCTTCCAACCTCATAATTATTGCGACCTTATGTCATTCATCTTGTGCGACTTTGCCAATCTCTAGGCCTCACTTTGGGAACATATATAGAACTATGACAAGTTGTTCCTCCCAGTGTATATAGGTGTAGTAAAGTTCTTCGCTCGGTAATTTGTCAAACTTACGACTGTTGCGATATCTTGTTTCGTAGCCTTGTAAATATATCCTTATTGATTTACTACATCTAGGTAGGTCATACTACACTATCACACTTGCTTCCGTTTATTATTGCCGAGGTTTGCTACCCAACTCCATGTTACCTCTCGCTTCTTATCCTATATGTATAAATCTAAGTCCTTTAGTTCTTCCTCATTACTGTTCATCTTAAAAATGAAGGCCTGATATCATCTCATACTTTGGAACTTGTATCTGCCTATTGTTGATTCACCTTAATGTGGATCTATAATCTACCATTGATAACTTGAAACCTCTTACGTAATACATTATCCCTAGGGATCACGTCTCATCAGGAAACATCTGAAGTTATTTTTTTGATCCATCTAGGGATGATACTATACTTCAATAAGTGTATTTCATCGCATCCCAACGTGATTCATCTTATAAGGGGTATTCTAATCTCATGCAATTCATGAGTTCCCTTCTATTTGAATCATTAACCAATCAATAGCCTTAACGTTATCCTCTTATATATCACAATTACACCATTATTCTACTACCAGGGCAACATTTTATATCTTCAAATTTCTCATAGTCTTAGACTCCTCTGAGTTCGTTCAGGCTATACTGAGTTATTTGTTTTATAACTTACGGAAACCATCAGTTCTCTTGTTTTGATGGGCTTAATTCTGAGGCCTTACCTATTCTCGTCAGCTTCTCAATCACCTCTACTTATCCTTGCTCATGTCCGCCTAAAACCATGTTTCTCTACCATACTTTATCTTGCGACCTACACATATTTATTTATAGTACTCACAACCTTCCTTTAACTTTCTAGCACCATACATTTCCTTATGTTATTCAGGAACTTCAAGCGGGACATCAAATTGTCTCTAACTCTTCTTTACTCTCTTAACTAGACCTCTCGGTACTTGGAAACTATAGGCTAGAAGATATGTCCCTGACAACACCACTATCATTTGTGGGTACTGAATCATGGCGCTTCCAGCCCGCTATCTGATGTATGGACTATTCACAACCTTCTACATTTGAGCATTTCGTACCTTCTTAACCTTTACCTTACTTAGCTTTTAATCTCGCATTGTATCTTCTGTCTCTTTAATAACCTCCCTTCCACATAGGTAGAATTCACTTCCACTTCTTGAAGCTCTACTATAAACTTGCACCTCTAGTGCATACACAATCCGGTGGGAGCTTCATACTTACTCCTTATGAGACTAGTACTTTTTTTTTCTAGCTTTATTGTAGAGCCATTATAGAATATGGTTGTTGTACTATCTTTCTTGTACCTCTAATGTTAAGAGTGATTTTGCAATGTTCAGACTCCTAATTCACTTACCTGATGTAACTCGTTAGTTTCCTCTTCTCTCCCAGCCTTTAAGTAGGCTTAAGCTATCTTCCGATCTGTTGCTCGGGGTATTATTACTTTCACCTTTTGTGGACGCCATAGAACATCCATAATATAATCTTCTAACAATTCAAGCCTTTGTCTGTGAGGTGGACTCAATTCTTTCTTTTAAATTTATATCAGCATCTCTTATAGTTGTAGGAATGTCAACATATATGCTACATGGATAATACTCTGAAATGTTAAGTGTGGTCATAACATAACTAACTTTGGGTCATTGATTTAATAATTCCTTTCGTGCCTTCTCAGTTTTCTTTAAAAGTGTGCAATTACTTCTCCTGGTCGTTCTGCCACTTATTGCATGAATACTTGGCTTATCCTAGTGCCCACACCTATTGGAATTTCGTGCAACTCATATGATCTCAAATATTACTTAGGAAAGATCATTTCTTTTTTAGGTCATTATGCTTATGTTGAAGCCTTCTTTCTTATTTCCTCAGCTAGTCTTTCGTTGTAGCACTTAGGAAAGACCCTCTGACTCTAGTAGAGCTGTGAGCTTTTTACATCGTATACCCGATAAAATATTTGATATACTGACTCGCCAATAATTATCCTTAGTTACTTATCTGTACGCCCTTATGCTCGTAGGGTTACTTCTGCATTCGAATTTTTTTATTATCTCCTTAGTGGCACTCTCTCTTTTATTTCCATAACACTTATACAGTACCTTTTACTGCCCAACTCCTATCAGAATATTCCTCAAGGATTACGATGTCGTATCTACGAGATCAAATTTCCTATGCTGGGTTTCACTTCATTTATCTTGCATGGTGTACTGATTTATCTAAGACCTCTTGTCTATCCATGACTAGGCTCTTACTGAATTCTTGAATGAACTTCTAACTATTCATCAGTCCATGCTCATTTCTATTACTCCGGGGGTCTAAATTGTTTTGTCTTGGTAATCATGTTGGACGCACCAACTCATTTCTCGAAATGAGGATATGACTTTTGGCCTATACTCTTTTATTGTCTCAAGACCTGTCACCTCTTATTGTTTTTCCTTCACTTGACTATAGACTCTATCATCATATCATATTTTGATTTACTGTTATCACCCATTTATCACATCTTACTCATAATACTTCATTTACTCTCTTCTTATTCTCCTGCCAATACTTCTGTTTATCGCATTATTCTAAAAACTTCAACAAAACATTGTTTCACTTTTAGCTCCCCTCGCTCAATCCATCATTTCGGGTTACTCTAACCCAAACTGGATCTTGATATCCCATCCTTCTTTTAAATATATATGTTAGCTCCCATAGGGCATAACTGAGATGGGTGTGACTAATTGTACATACCTCTATTTCTGTTGAAGGTAACTTAGAATCCTTTTATTTCTCTGCCTGACGTGGAAATTCGGACAATCTTCATTAACTAGGTACCTCGTACCGTTCTTCACCTTGCTTCTGTTACCTGTTGAAACTTATACTTTTACCTTATGATACTCCCATGGCCTGTTATTCACGGGGTATGTTAGATATTCCCGTCTTAGGGTAAATGGGAAATTTGTACATATGGTAAGCACGATCTAATAGGGTCTCAAACAGGGCCACGTAGTCAAGAATTCTCTCTCTACTAATGCTTTTATATGCTGTTGTATTAGCCCTTTAACTAGTTATAATTTTTCTAATTGAAAGCATCGCTATATCATTAGCAAACATAAGCTTTGGCTCGAACTCTTATGACTCAGCTCTATAGCACGATTCGGATTTGAATGAAGGGTAGCAGACTCCTAAATGCCTTGTAGCCTCTTGCTTATAAGTGTGGTGCACAACACACCCATAAACAAGACTCTACTAGACACGGCTTGTAGACTCCCTAGGATAGAACTGCTCTGATACCAAGTTTGTCACGCCCCAAACCTGAAAGGACATGGCCGGCACCCGGTACCATACTCGGCCCGAGCGTACCACTCTGTAACTGTGAACTCTAGAGGAATAACCCTCAACCTACGCCGATGAGACCATATTCTGAATCATCTGAAAATATCGCCTGTCTCATCTAAGGGGTAAACATACCCGAAAACTCATATATATATATATATATATATATATATATATATATATATATATCTATATCTATAAATGTACAGACTGACGAGGCCGCCGTGAACATCTACTGTTATACAAACTATACAGGACTTGTCTACAAGCCTCTAGAGATAGTTGAACTGTATCATGGTCGGGACAGGGCCTCGCCCTACCCATCAAACCTGTATATATAAAAGGGACTCCAAGGTCTAGACCAGGTAACTCCGGGGAAGTGGAGCTTACCAACCAAGCTGATATTTGGCTCTATCTACTGGGAAGGTCTATCCAGCTGTCTATCAGGACCTGCAGGCATGAAATGCAGCGTCCCCAACAAAGGGACGTCAGTACAAATAATGTACTGAGTATGTAAGGTAACAAAATAACTGAAAGCTGAAACTGAATTGATGATATAATAACGAAATGTAACTGGGAGTCAAAAATAATCTGAAGATATACTTACCTGCTGATACTGACTCAACTCTCTCCATATAGTATGTAAAAAAAAAGTTGTCCAGCCCTATAAGGCTCGGTATGTGTAACTGCCCTGCCGTAGTAGGCTCGCTCATAGGCGCTCGGCCATACTAGGCTCTGTATCTCGGCCATTCTGGGCTCGCTCATAAGCGCTCGACCACAGTAGGCTCGGTATATAACTTTCCATCTGATCAGAGGTTGCCCAATAGGGGCCTGCCCACCGATTATAGCTCGATGGTGGTGAAAATAGTGTAATACTGTATATATATATAGACCCTCTGCTCTCTTGACTGAATAAAGACAAAACTAAACTGAATATGAAGTCCCGATAAGGAATAATATTGTAACTTATGAGACTAGAATAATGTGAATAAATTCATGAATACGAACTTCTCTTTATGTCTCATTATTAACACATGTAGCTACGAGATCATGCCAAAATGAAGGAAGGGCTTATGTTACAACCCAAATTCGCATATCATAGATCACGCCGTAAGGTAGTCGACGTAAATCCAAGAAGAGATTATCTTTGAGATGATAATAAGTTAATCCTATTGGTCTTAAACGATACAAGGGTGTATAAGAGTGGTTAACAAGTATTTGAAGTTAAACGAATCAAGGATGTTGTAACCCGTATTTTCGGATAACACTAGAGGTGATTAATTATCCCAAGAGGTAATGTTTTAATGTATTTAAATCATATAATATCCGTATCATAAGTCTTGAAGTCAAGCGAGTTATGAAACAAAAGTTGATAAAAGTTGTCGCAACTTAGGTTTATAATTTTACTTAAACTTTAGGTCAAATATTATTGCATTTTTCTCCAAATGTGCTTGGAATTATGGGGTGATCTACCTATCAAATTGAAGATCTATGAGTCTAGTTTCCAACGCATTAAACCGTTCGTCGATACGATCTCGGAATAGAGAGATATTCGCGTTTTCGCGAGAGTGCGCCAAGCTGCTCTCTATGGGGCCCACAAAGGCGGTTTAAGACATTTGGACATATATAAGATAACTCAACCCCGTTTTAAGTCATTATTTTTCAGTATATTCAGACCTTATAACCCTAAAAACATTCTCTCAAGGTTCTCTCATGATCCAAGACCCAAACAAAGGGCAAACAACACAAATCAAATGTCGGGAATCCCGTGGTGCTAGTAAGTTTCTTGTTTTTCTTGTTGTTGCTGATTTTTGTGTTGTTCCAGCTCGTGTGGGAGGTTGTTTTAAGTGCTTTATTTTCTGTAAATACACCTTCAAGTTTTTAAAATCAACCCTAGGTGATTTCAAGTCTTCTAAAGTAATTCTAGTGCCGAAAAACCCGAATTAATTGCTAGTTTCGCTTCCTTGTTCTTGTGGCAGAATTGAAGGGATATTTCGTGGAAAATTAAGGTCAAATTGGAGTTGTTCTTTCTGTTTAAAGGTAAGGAACCTCTTACTCTATATATATTTAAGATTATCCAAGTTGCAGCTAAGTCGTTGAAGCTAGAACTTGTGAAATATATATCGAAAGGCTTGGTAGTAATGTTGTTGGTTGGTGGACTGTTTTGGAGGCTCAATATGATTATTAATGATGTTGTTTGGGCTGTTTGGTGATTGTATTGACTTGTGGGAAGTCATATAAATAGGGGAGGTGCTGTCCGTTTCATCGTAAAATAGGTTGTGGTCGATACATAATAGTTACGACGCTTAAACGATAATGATAGTGTCATTTCTCTTATTGTAGACTAAGGAGTTGTGACATTTGTATAGCTTGAGGTTGGGCAGTATATACAAGGTATGTGAGGCTATCCCCTTCATTCTTTTGCACGACTCCAATTGTACATAATGTAATGAACGAGCTCCCAAAGATACTCTACTCTTAGAAGCTAGCAGTACTTACATTGCTGCCCTTCTTATGAAACGATTGATATTGATGTTACTTCTCTTATTCTTATATTATCAATGTTGTTGGTAGTTCCTGATTCTTATAAGATTCTTGATGAAGAGTTAATCCTAATAACGTGTACGAAGGATACCGACCTTACGTCACTCCGAAAGGTTCAAATTATGATTCCAACGAGTCCAGCATGCATCATATATATGTATCTATTTTACTCTACCGAGCCGCGCTATAGTCGGCCGGGTATGGCACCTATTGTGCAACCACTGATCAGTTGGGTTTTACCGAGCTCCACGTGGCCGGGTACGATTCTACCGAGCCCTATGATGGCCGGGTACATTTTACCGAGCCTATTATGGCCGGGTACGATATGATGATGATGATGCCCACAAAGGCATATGTTTTAAACGTTTATGTATATATATATGTATGTATCATGTATTTCATGTCAGTAGCCCTCAGAGGTACCCAGATGTCACAGGTTGTATATTCTCTATCCGTGTTTACATTACTGTTCTTACTTATGCTTTCTTGCCTCACATACTCAGTACTTTATTCGTACTGACGTCCTTTTTATTTGTGGACGCTGCATGTCGTGCTGCAGGTCCTGATAGACAGGTAGACGTAGCTCCCCCACCACAGTAGGCTGTCCAGTTCAGCGGTTATTGGCGAGATCCCTTCTCCGGACTTGCCGTGGTCTTGGTATGCATTTTTGTTATAGACCTTATGGGTATGTCGGGGCCCTGTTCCGGCAATGTTGTAGCACTTATGTTCTTTTAGAGGCTCATAGACAGGTGTCGACTCATGGTAGCTCGTACCTTATATATAGTTTCTTGACAGTCTTGTCGTCCCATGTTATGTATGTTCATGACATTATCTTTCATTGTTGGATGTTCATGATCCATGTCTACCATTTATATTGATCTTGTCGGCCCTTAAAGATAATAAGGAAGGTTAGATAAAATGTACGTTGGTGCTCGGCAAGTATGGCCCGGGTGCTAGTCATGACCCTCCAGTTGGGTCGTGACAGCATAGCCATGGCACGGTGTCACAATATTTCCAATCACCAACTTGAACTCACCTCTTCTCACCTTAATCTACAACAACGATGATAATGCTATCATTAAGTTATGAAAGGTACAACTAACGCACAACGAACGACAAGCTTATTTTGTATTAAAACGGACAGCATCTCCCCTATAATCCTTACTTCTTCCAAATTCAAGATAACACCACAACACCAAAAACAACAATAACAACATATGTACATTAGTTTCCAACCTTATGCATACCATACAATACTACAAAACAGCCCAACACACCCAAATCGCTTCATACACAAAACGACCACCGTAGTAGTGTCAACAACCCGAAATTGTTATGATGAACGACCAGCCCAACATCCTGCATTTATGTGGTGTTTCTCCACACCCTTCCTCCTCCAAAACTCTCACAAAACAGTAGTAAAAGACGCTGCCCAACAGCACAACAATACAGTCCACAAAACAGTCCGCTACAAGTGAATAACTCGAACTCACGGCTTCCGATCACCGTCCCGTGAGTTCTTACAAGTATAGAACGACTTAACATGAATTTACAGCAGATAAAATGGATGAAAGAGAGCAGTAAACTCACCTTATTTGTTGGATAACTCAGCTCCTATCTTGGTTCTTCAAACTCTAGGTTTTACCTCCAATTAGAACTTGAAAGGGAGAGAAAATCAATTAGGGTTTGTGGGAATTTGTTTGGGAGGATTTGTTTGCAGAGCTTATGTCTGATTATTATGCTCTATTTTAGGTCTAATATATGAAGAAAATAGGCCTTTAAAAGGCCTCTTTGGACGACCCGAAATGGCCCATTTTTGGGCTTTCATTTAAGCAAGTAGGTGACACACCTACTTGTCACCTAGCAGCTTGCGCAGTATTGCAAACATGCCCATATCTCTCTACTCCGATGTCGTATTTATAAACGGTTTAATGCGTTGGAAAATAGACTCATAGATCTTTAATTTGATGTGTGGAACACCCCATATATCCAAGTATATTGGGAGAAACTTGCAGTTACATGTGACCCAAAGTTTCTGTAAAACTTATGAACGTAACTTGTGATGACTTTCATCGACTTTTGTTCCACCACTCGCTTGACTTCAAAACATAACACACGACTATCATACGACTAAAATAACTCATAACATAACCTACTTATCAATTTAAACACCCTGGTCTCACTCCAAAAGTACATGTTATAACATTCCCAATTTGTCGACTTTCGACGAAACATTATTTGTTTTCAATTCCTTTAGCTTCTGAAACTTCCAACCATTTTTTTACTTGTTGTTCATGATCTTCAATATTTGTAACCTCCGAGGTAATATGATTAACTTACTTTGCAAACTTTTCAAATATGATTTCATTTCTGAGCTTACATCAATTGACTTATGACGACTCGTACGTACGAAAACATGGGTTGTAACACGGACTCTCGTCACTTTGTGCGTACGCAACCCCCACAATTAGCAACAATTATTAATTTAAATCACCTATAGGTAATTTTCCCCTTACAAAGTTAGGCAAGAGACTTATCTAGACTTGCTCCAATTTAATCTATTCGTAGGCTCTTTCCTCATTTATCCAACTTTGAATGGCTCGAATCTAGCCAACAATAATTCGATACAATCACCAAAATTATAGGAATCAATTTCATAAGAAAATACTATATTTTTCAATAAAATCTGAAATTAACTAAAACATTGTATGTGGGGCCCATATTTTGGAATCCAGCAAAAGTTACGAAATATGAACGCGCATTCAACCACGAGTCTACCCATACCAAAATTACTAAATTTCGATAACAATTCGGCCCTCAAATCCTTAAATTTATCCAAGAGGGTTTTCAAACTTTTCCAACTTAATTCACCAATCAAATGATAAAAACAATGATGGATTCGGGTAATTTAACCAACATTGAGTTAAGAACACTTACCCCATTATTTTCTCTAAAACTTTTTCAAAAATCGCCTCAATCCGAGCTCCAAATCGGTAAAAATGGAAAACGAAGTCCCATTTTTAGAACTTAAACTCTCTGCCCAGTGATTTCTTCTACGCGATCGTGTAGCACAAATTTTTTATTGTCCAAAAATAACCCTACGCGATCGCGAAAAATCCCACGCGATCGCGAATCACTGACTCCGAAAACCTACGCGATCACGAACCTTCTCACGCGATCGCGAAGCATTAAGCGCGTGGCCCATCTCCTCGCTCAGTTCCTCTTCGTGAACGCGACCTTAGCCACGCGTTCACATAGCACTGCTTGCCCAACCTACGCAATCGCGGACGTTCCCACGCGATCGCATAGAACAAATTTCCAGCTGCCCAATTAAGCCTACGCGATCGCGAACCTTCTCACTCGATCGCGTAGAAGGAAACTAGACACTAGATTTCAGCAAACTCCAAATCAAAAAATTGATCCGTTAGCCGTCCGAAACTCACCTGAGTCCCTCGGGACCTCAACCAAATACACCAACAAGTCCTAAAACATCATACGAACTTAGTCGAAACCTTAAATCACATCAAACAATACTAAAACCACGAACCATACTCCAATTAAAGCTTAATGAAACTTAAAATTTTCAACTTCTACATTCGATGTCGAAACCTATCAAATCAAGTCCGATTGACCTCAAATTTTTCACACAAGTCATAAATGATATAACAGAGGTATGAAAAATTTCGGAACTGGGTTTCGACTATGTTATCAAAAAGTCAACTCCCCGGTCAAACTTTTAAACTTAAATTCCTATTTTTGCCATTCCAAGCCTAATTTAACTACAGACTTTCAAATAAAATTCCGAACACGCTCCTAAGTCCAAAATCACCATACAGAGTTGTTGGAATCATCAAAATTCTATTCCGGGGTCATTTTTGTAAAATATTGACCGAAATTAAACTTAGCATTTTAAGGTCAACTTAAGAAACCAAGTGTTCCAATTTCAACCAGAACACTTCCAAATCCATAACCAACTATCCCCGCAAGTCATAAGTTAATAAAAGCACATACAAGGAGTTTTATTTAGGGGAACATGGCTCTAAAAGTTAAAATAACCGGTTGGGTCATTACACCGCGTTTTAGCCACCCTTACCGCACCACATGACTTCTAGTAGTTCCCCTACTAGCCACGCGTATCAAGCCAACCTTATCTCACCGCATGCGTTTCAACACCTAAACCTTATACCACCGTATGCGTATCAATATCATAATATATCACAATTTGTACCTCAAGTGCCAAATATTTTAACTTGCCAAAATATTTTAAGGTGCAGTAGGTTTGTCTCTAAGATTAGGTAAGCCTATCAATTCAGAATAATAATAGATATCTCATATAAATAAACTACAAAACAAATAATTTACAACTCCCAAAACCCGGTAGAAATAAGTCACAAGTTTCTAAGAATTTATCCTCAATGTCTCTATATATCAAGGTCTAAAGAAAATAAGGAAATAACATGATAATGATAGAAAGGGACTCCGAAGTCTGCGGACGCTGGCAGATATACCTCGAAGTCTCCGCATACCGGTAACTCACTGATATCTGGGCTGAAAGATGTACCTGGATCTGCACAAAAAGATGTGCAAAAGTATAGTATGAGTACACCACAGCGGTACCCAGTAAGTACCAAGCCTAACCTCGGTAGAGTAGTGACGAGACTAGGTCAGGCCCCACTGGAAAAATAAATAATGACATGGTAAAATGTTTAACAATATAATAAGATAAAATGACAATGAAAATGAGTCAAGTAGTATGTCACCATTTAATTACACAAAATAATGGCAATTAATAACTCGCGGAAACAAAATAGAATTTATTTGTAACTTTAAGAAAAATCACAACAATAATCAAAGGCAACTGCGGCCATAAATCAATATCAACAAGGGCACTCCCGAGGTACCTCCTCGTAGTCCCAAATCATAAATAAATTCACAATATCTCATTTCCTTATATCACCGGGGGAGCCTTCACAATTTATTTAAAGAAAATATTTTTTTCGAAATAGCATCCCGCATTTTTAGCCACCCTTATCACACTGCATAACTTCTAGTAATCTCCCCAACTAGCCACGCGTATCAAGCCTCCCTTATCTCACCGCATGCGTTTCAAGACCTAGACCTTATACCACCGCATACCTATCAATATCACAATTTGCACCTCAAGTGCCCAAATATTTTAATTTGCCAAAATAAATCAACAACAATATTTTTCCATAATAAAGAGCTCACGGCTCATGCCAAAATAATCCAACAATGATATTTTTCCACAATAAAGAGCTCACGACTCATACCAAAATAATTCAACAATAATAGTTTTTCACAATAAAGAGCTCACGGCTCATGCCAAAATAATTCAACAATATAGTATTTCAAAATTTTAGTACGTTGCTTCAATACCAAATTTAAAATGTCAAATAATTCATATTAATAATATTTAATTTAAAGAAAATAACCCTTCAAATAATGCACAGAAGAAAAGAAACCAAGTTTCAACTAAACAGGTAAAACAATTAGCAGGAAAAGTTCAAGCAAATTTAAAGTTTAAATATTTAAATCAATGATGAAGAATATAACAAGGTAAAATTATTTAATTAATATGCAACATCGATCTACACAATTTAAAGACATAATCTTTCACATTTAGCCAGTGTACACACTCGTCATCTCGTGTACACGACTTTCAACACATTTCAATTTATCACTTCAATACCAATCCTAGGGAAAATTTCCCCCCCACAAGGTTAGACAAGTCACTTACCTCGACTAGCTCCAATTTAACCGAGTAGTATACATTTTCCTCGATTTTTCGACTCCGTTCGATTCGTATCTAGTCATAATTAATTCGATACAGTCAACAAAAATTATAGAATCAATTCCATAAGAAAATACATGTTTAAATAAAATCCGAAATTAACTCAATAATTGCCCGTGAGGCCACGTCTCGAAATTCGGCGAAAGTTACGAAATATGAACGCCCGTTCAACCACGAGTCTAATCATACCAAAATGAATAAATTCCAATAACAATTCAACCCTCAAATCCTCAAATCTATCCAAGAGGGTTTTCATCATTTTCCAACTTAAATCACCAATTAACTGATAAAAGCAGTGATGGATTTGGATAATCTAACCAAAATTGAGTTAAAAACACTTACCCCGATGTTTTCTCTTAAAATCTCCCAAAACTCGCCTCAATCCGAGCTCCAAATCTTTAAAAATAGAATTCGTCCCATTTTCATAACTTAAACTCTCTGCCCAGGCTTTTTCTAGCGAAAAACAAAATAAGGTTGCCCAGAATTAAGCTTATGCGATCGCGGATAACTCCGTGCGATCGCGAAACACAACATTCCAAGACCTACGCGATCGCAGACTTATCCACGCGATCATGAAGGGTTAAGCGCGTGGACCAGGTTCTGCCTCGTTTCCTCTTCGCGAACGCGGTCTTAGCCACGCGTTCGCATAACACATCTTGCCAAACCTACGTGATCGTATAGCACAAAAATTCAGCTGCCCAATTAACCCTACGCGATCGCTTACCTTCTCACGCGATCGCATAGAAGGAAACCAGAACCTGTAGAACCAGAACTTCAACTATCAAGCCAAGTCCAAAAATGATTTGTTAGGCATCCGAAACTCACCCGAGCCTCTCAGGACCTCAACCAAATATACCAACAAGTTCTAATACATCATACAAACTTAGTCGAGTCTTCAAATCACATCCAACAACACTAAAAACACGAATCACACATAGATTCAAGCATAATGAACTTTGAAACTTTCAATTTCTACAAACGACGCCAAGACATATCAAATCAAGTCCGATTTACCTCAAATTTTGCATGTAAGTTATAAATGACATAACAGAACTATAAAAATTTTCGAAACTGGATTCCGACCCCGATATCAAAAAGTCAACTCCCCGATCAAACTTTCAAACTTAAATTCCTATTAGCCATTTCAAGCCTACTTTAACTACAGACTTCCAAATAAAATTCCGAACACACTCCGAAGTCCAAAATCACCATACGAAGGTGTTGGAATCATCAAAATTTTATTCCGGGGTCATTTTCTCAAAATGTTGATCGAAGTCAAACTTAACATTTTTAAGGCCAACTCAAGGAACCAAGTGTTCCGATTTTAACCCGAACCAATCATCCCCGCAAGTCACAAATTTATAAAAGAACATACATGGAGTTTTATTTAGGGGAACAGGGTTCTAAAAGTAAAAATGACCGGTTGGGTCATTATATTCTCCACCTCTTAAACAAACGTTCGTCCTCGAACGAGTTTAGAATTATACTTAGAGTGGTGAAAAGATGAGGATAACAGCTGCGCATCTCATGCTCGGTTTCCCAAGTTGCCTCCTCGACCGGATGACCCCTCCACTCAACCTTCACGGAAGCAATGTTCTTTGACCTCAGCTTTCGAACCTGCCTGTCCAAAATAGCCACTGGTTCCTCAACATAAGATAGATCTTTGTCCAACTGAACTGAACTGAGACGGATCGCCGTGATACTTCCGAAACATAGAAACATGGAATACCGGATGAACTGCAGAGAGACTAGGTGATAGTGCAAGTCTGTAAGCCACCTCTCCAACTCTTTCAAGAATCTCAAAAGGCCCAATATACCTAGGCCTCAACTTACCCTTCTTTCCGAATCTTATCACACCCTTCATAAGCAAAACATGGAGCAGGACCTGTTCACCAACCATGAATGCAACATCACGAACCTTCCGATCCGCATAACTTTTCTGTCTAAATTGGGTTGTACAAAGTCGATCTTGAATATATTTAACCTTTTACAAGGTATCTTGAACCAAGTTTGTACCTAATAGCCTAGTTTCGCCGTGTTCGAACCAACCCACTGGAGACCGGCACCACCTACCATACAAGGCCTCATACGGAGCCATCTGAATGCTCGACTGATAACTGTTGTTGTAAGAAAACTCCGTAGGTGGTAAGAACCGATCCCTATCTGAATAGTGCGTTCGGACTGCCCGTCCGTCTAAGGGTGAAATGATGTACTCAACTCTACCCGAGTACCCAACTCTCGATGTACAACCCTCCAAAACCGTGAGGTAAATTGTGTACCCCGATTAGAGATGATAGATACCGGTACATCGTGAAGTCTGACAATCTCGCGAATATAGATTCGAGCCAACTGCTCGGAAGTGTAGGTAGTCATCACAGGAACGAAATGAGCTGACTTGGTCAACCTATCCACAATCACCCAAACTACATCAACCTTCCGCTGAGTCCGTGGAAGTCCAACAACGAAATCCATAGTGATCCGCTCCCATTTCCATTCTGGAGTCTCTAACTTCTGAAGCAATCCACCGGGTCGATGATGTTCATATTTCACTTGTTGACAATTTAGACACCGAGCTACATACTCCACTATGTATTTCTTCATCCACCTCCACCAATAGTGTTGCCTCAATTCCTGATACATCTTTGCAGCCCTCGGATGAATGGAGTACCGCGAACTGTAAGCCTCCTGGAGAATCAACTCACATAAACCATCTACATTAGGCACACATAGCCTACCCTACATCCGTAATACATCGTCATCTCCAATAGTGACTTCCTTGGTATCACTGTGTTGGACTGTGTCCTTAAAAACAAACAGATGGGGGTCATCATACTAACGCTCCCTGATACGATCATACAGAGAAGACTGGGAAACCACACAAGCCAAAACTCGGCTCGGCTCGGCTCAGAAACATCCAATCTAACAAATTGATTGGCCAAGGCCTGAACATCCAAGGCTAAAGGCCTCTCTGCAACCGATAAATATGCTAAGCTTCCCAAACTCTCCGCCTTATGACTCAAGGCAACGGCCACTATATTGGCCTTCCCGGGATGATAGAGAATGGTGATATCATAATCCTTAAGCAACTCCAATGATCTCTGCTGCCACAAATTAAGATCCTTCTGTTTAAACAGATGATGTAGACTCCGGTGATCGGTGTAGACCTCACAATGGACACCGTACATATAATGCCGCCAAATCTTCAAGGCATGAACAATAGCTGCTAACTCAAGGTCGTGGACTGAATAATTCTTCTCATGTACCTTTAACTGTCTGGACGCATAGGAAATCACCCTACCGTCTTGCATCAACACTGCGCCGAGACCAATACGCGACGCATCATAATACACAGTATAAGACCCTGAACCTGTAGATAATACCAATACTGGGGCTATAGTCAAAGCTGTCTTGAGCTTTTGAAAGCTCTCCTCATATTCCTCGGTCCACCTAAACGGAGCACCCTTCTAGGTCAATTTGGTCATAGATGCAGCAATAGAAGAGAAATCCTCTACAAATCGGCGATAATACCCTGCCAAACCAAGGAAAATCCGGATCTCCGTAGATGAGGACAGTCTGGACCAACTCTGCACTGGCTTAATCTTCTTCGGATCTACCTTGATCCTCTCGCACGAAACTATATGACCCAAAAATCCCACCGAATCAAGCCAGAATTCACAATTTGAAAATTTTGCACAGTCCTCATGTGCTGTTCATGATCCTCCTAACTCCGGGAATACACCAGAATGTCGTCAATAAATACAATGACGAAGGAGTCAAGATAGGGCTGAAATACATTGTTCATCAGATGCATAAATGTTGCTGGGGCATTGGTCACCCCAAAAGATATCACAAGGAACTCGTAATGACCATACCGAGTCATGAAAGCAGTTTTCGGGATATCGGGTTCCCGAATCTTCAACTGATTATAGCTTGAATGCAAGTCAATTTTATAGAATACCTTGGCACCCTGAAGCTGATCAAATAGGTCATCACTACGTGGCAATGGATACATGTTCTTCACTGTAACCTTGTTCAGCTGACGGTAATCAATACACATCTGCATAGAACCATCCTTCTTCTTCACAAATAAGACAGGAGCACCACAAGGTGATAAACTGGGCCGAATAAAGCCCTTATCAAGCAATTCCTGTAATTGTTCTTTTAATTCTTTCAACTCTGTTGGGGCCATACGATATGGTGGAATAGAAATGGGCGGAGTGTCCGATAACAAATCAATGCCAAAGTCAATATCCCTGTCAGGTGGCATACCCAGAAGATCCGCTGGAAATACATCAGGAAAATCCCTTACTACAGGAACTGACTCCACGGTAGGAGTATCAATACTAACATCTCTCACATAGGCCAGATACGTATCACACCCCTTCTCAGCCATTCGTTGAGCTATAAAAAATGAAATAACCCTACTGGAATATGATCTGAGGTACCTCTCCACTCTAGCTGCGGTAGACCGTCTTGGCGTAACGGTCAATAATAACGTGATAGGGCGACAACCAGTCCATGCCCAAAATAATATCGAAATCCGCCATATTAAGCAATAATAAATCAGCTCTGATCTCAAAACCACTGATAACAATTAAACATGGCCGATAGACACGGTCCATAATAATAGATTCACCCACGGGTGTAGATACATAAATAGAAGAACTCAAGAAATCACGTTATATGCCCAAATACCGGGCAAAATAAGATAACACATAAGAATAAGTGGATCCTGGATCAAATAAGACTGATGCATCTCTATGACAGACCGGAATAATACCTATGATAATATAATCGGATGCAACGGCCTCTGTCCTAGCAGGAAGGGCATAATATTTGGCCTGACCTCCCCCTCTAGGGCTACCTCGACCTGTCTGACCTCCCCCTCTAGCTGGCTGTGCAGGTGGAGTGGCAACTGGTGCAGTAATTATGGCCTGAGAAGCCTGAGGGCCCTATGGAATAGGTGGGGCCTAAAAAATTTGTGGAGGTGCACCCCTCCTAAATCTGGGGAAATCTCTCATGATATGACGAGTGTCACCACACTCAAAACAAGCTCTTGAAGGACGTGGCTATTGGGACTGGCTCGGGCCTTATCGACTAGACTCCCCGCTGAAAGTACCCTATACAGGAGGTACAGTAGACACTGGCGGTGCATAATATGGAACTTGAGGTCTGGGAGTAGCCAGAATACCACTGGAAGATGAAAGTGCTGAATGAATAGGACGACTCACATAACCTCTACCATGACGGGCTGCAACTGCGGCACGAGAATTTTTATATGTGCCAGAGTCTCGTGGTCTCTTAGCTTCCCTCCCTGCCCTCTCCCGAGTCCGCATACCTTCCAATCTCCTAGCAATTGACACCACCTGTTGGTATGTGATGTCCATCTTTAGCTCTCGGGCCATACTGAATCTGATACTAGGGTGGAGACCCTCAATAAATCTGCGAACCCGCTCTCGAACAGTAACAACTAAGGCTGGTGCATGCCTAGCCAACTCACTAAATCGGACTGCATACTCTGACAAGGTCAGAGAACCATGGCGCAAATGCTCAAACTCTGCGCGCCATGCATCTCTAAGACTCTGAGTAATATACTCCCTTAAGAACATATCTAAAAATTGAGTCCAAGTTAGTGAAAATGCCTCAGCGGGACTATCCAACACATATGCCCGCCGCCATTGGTAGGCTTCTCCTCTAAACTGGAATGTCGTGAAAGAAACCCCACCGGAATTCACAATACCCATAGTACGAAAGATACCATGATATTCCTCCAGAAAACCCTGGGCATCCTCTGAAGCTAAACCGCTGAAAGTGGGAGGGTGGTACTTCTAATACCTCTCGAGCTTGAGCTGCCCTCCCCCTCTAAAACTGTTGTCCTAATCTCAGGCTGAACTGGGACAATTGGTTGTACTGGTATAACTTCTGGGGCATGGTCAACTTGGGCACTGGTATAACTCCTGCCCCGGCCTGAGATGTGGCAGGAGCTAGTGGAATTACCCTTCCCTGAGCTAGAGTGCCAAACATGCTCAAAAACTGGGCAAGAGTCTCCTGAAGTGCAGGAGTAGTAACAAGCGTCTTAGGTGCATGCTCTCCAACTGGAGATACTGGTGGCTCTGGTGCAGCAGCTCGTGCAGGTGCTCTAGCTGCACCACATGGTCTTCCTCGGCCTCTGCCCCGACCCTGGCCTCTTGTGACTCTAACAGGGGGCGCGAGTGTCTAATCATCGGATCCAGTTGTGCGTGTCCTCACCATCTGTGAGAGAATAAAAAGATAATGGTTTAGAAATTTGAAGTCAACAATTATGCACGATAAGGAATCAAAAAAGTGAATATTTTTCCTAACATTTCCATATCCTCCTGAAGATAAGTACAGACGTCTCCGTACCAATCCGCAAGACTCTACTAAACTTGCTTGTGACTCATAACACCTATGAACCTATAGCTCTGATACCAACTTGTCACGACTCTAAATTCCCTCCGTAGGAGGTCGTGATGGAACCTAATCTCTAAGACTAGGTAAGCCTATCAATGTGGAATAATAATAGTTATCTGAATTAAATAAACTACAAATCAAATAATTTACAACACCCAAAATACGGTAGAAATAAGGCACAAGCTTCTAAGAATTTATCCTCAATGTATCTATATATCAAGGTCTAAAGAAAATAAGGAAACAACATGATAATGATAGAAGGGGACTCCAGAGTCTGCGGACGCTGGCAGATATACCTCGAAGTGTCCGTATACCGGTAACTCACTGATGTCTGAGCTGGTAAGATGTACCTGGATCTGCACAAAAATATGTGCAGAAGCATAGTATGAGTACACCACAACGGTACCCAGTAAGTACCAAGCCTAACCTCGGTAGAGTAGTGACAAGACTAGGTCAGGCCCTACTGGAAAATTAAATAATGGCATGGTAAAATGTTTAACAATATAATAAGATAAAATGACAATGGAAATGAGTCAAGTAGTATGTCACTATTTAATTACACCAAATAATGGCAATTAATACCTCGCGGAAACAAAACATAATTTATTTTCAACTTTAAGAAAAATTACAACAATAATCAAAGGCAACTGCGGCCATAAATCAATATCAACAAGGGCACTCCCGAGGCACCACATCGTAGTCCCAAATCATAAATAAATTCACAATAACTCATTTCCTTAAATCACCGCGGGTGCCTTCACAATTTATTTAAAGAAATTATTTTTTCCGAAATAGCATCCCGCATTTTTAGCCACCCGTATCACACTGCATGACTTCTAGTAGTCTCCCCTATTAGCCATGCGTATCAAGCGACCCTTATCTCACCGCATGCGTTTCAATACCCAGACCTTATACCACCGCATGCGTATCAATATCACAATTTGTACCACAAGTGCCAAAATATTTTAATTTGCCAAAATAAATCAACAACAATATTTTTCCATAATAAAGAGCTCACGGCTCATGCCAAAATAATCCAACAATGATAGTTTTCTACAATAAAGAGCTCACGACTCATGCCAAAATAATTCAACAATAATAGTTTTCCACAATAAAGAGCTCACGGCTCATGCCAAAATAATTAAACAATATAGTATTTCAAAATTTTAGTACGTTGCCTCAATACCAAATTTAAAATGTCAAATAATTCATATTAATAATATTTAATTTTAAAAACATCGCCCTTCAAATAATGCACAGAACAAAAGAAACCAAGTTCCAACTAAACAGGTAAAGCAATTAGCAAGAAAAGTTCAAGCAAATTTAAAGTTTAAACATTTAAATCAATGATGAAGAATATAACAAGGTAAAATTATTTAATTAATATGGAACATCGATCTACACAATTTAAAGACATAATCTTTCACATTTAGCCCGTGTACACATTCGTCACCTCGTGTACACGACTTTCAACACATTTTAATTTATCACTTCAATACCAATCCTAGGGGAAATTTTTTCCACACAAGGTTAGACAAGTTACTTACCTCGACTTGCTCCAATTTAACCGAGTAGTATGCCTTTTCCTCGATTTTTCGACTCCGATCGATTCGTATCTAGTCATAATTAATTCGATATAGTCAACAAAAATTATATAATCAATTCCACAAGAAAATACAACATTTTTAAATAAAATTCAAAATTAACTCGAAAATTGTTCGTGGGGCCCACATCTCGAAATCCGGCAAAATTTACGAAATATGAACTCCGTTCAACCACGAGTCTAATCATACCAAAATGACTAAATTCCAATAACAATTCGACCCTCAAATCCTCAAATATATCCATGAGGGTTTTCATCATTTTCCAACTTAAATCACCAATTAACTAATAAAAACAGTGATGGATTTGGGTAATCTAACCAAAATTGAGTTAAGAACACTTACGCCGATGTTTTCTCTGAAAATCTCCCAAACCTCGCCTCAATCCGAGCTCCAAATCGTTAAAAATGGAATTCGTCCCATTTTCTAAACTTAAACTCTCTGCCCAGGCTTTTTCTTCTATGCGATCGCGGTCAAAGGCACGTGATCGCGAAAAACAAAGGTTGCCCAGAATTAAGCTTATGCGATCACGGATAACTCCACGCGATCGCGAAACACAACATTCCTAGACCTATGCGATCGCAGACTCATCTACGCGATCGCGAAACACAACATTCCTAGACCTTCGCGAACGCGGTCTTAGCCACGCGTTCGCATAACACAGCTTGCCAAACCTATGCGATCGCATTGCACAAAAATTCAGCTTCCCAATTAACCCTACGCGATCGCATACCTTCTCACGCGATCGCGTAGAAGGAAACCAGAACGTGCAGAACCAGAACTTCAGCTATCAAGCCAAGTCAAAAAATGATCCGTTAGGCATCCGAAACTCACCCGAGCCCCTCGGGATCTCAATCAAATTTACCAAAAAGTCCTAATACATAATACAAACTTAGTCGAGTCTTCAAATCATATCCAACAATACTAAAAACACGAATCACACATAGATTCAAGCCTAATGAAATTTAAAACTTTTAATTTCTACAAACGATGCCGGAACATAACAAATCAAGTCCGATTGACCTCAAATTTTGTATGCAAGTCCTAAATAACATAATGGAGCTATAAAAATTTTCAGAACTGGATTCCGACCCCGATTTCAAAAAGTCAACTCTCTGGTCAATCTTCCAAACTTAAATTTCTATTTTAGCCATTTCAAGCCTAATTTAACTACGGACTTCCAAATAAAATTCCGAACACATTCCTAAGTCCAAAATCACCATACAGAACTGTTGGAATCATTAAAATTCTATTCCGGGGTTGTTTTCTCAAAATATTGACCGAAGTCAAACTTAGTATTTTTAAGGCCAACTCAAGGAACCAAGTGTTTCGATTTCAACCCGAACCAACCATCTCCGCAAGTCATAAATTTGTAAAAGTACATACGAGGAGTTTTATTTAGGGAAACGGGATTCTAAAAGTAAAAGTAACCGGTTTGGTCATTACAAGGTTGTTGAGAAGCTTGGTAGTTTGGAGGCTGATAAGGTGCAGTAGGTTGTGGAGAAGCTTGGTAGTTTGGAGGCTGATAAGGAGCTAGGCCATGAAGTGGGGAAGGAGTAGTAAACATGGGACTTGCTTGGTTGGTGACAAGGTTAGCAGATGCAGAAAGATGAATACGACTATCTTGTTATCGAGCCTCTGCATCAAGTAGAACACTATTCATCTGCTGAATAGTAAAAAGATATTGACTAGCAGTGATTACATCAATCACTGGCTCGTACTCAGGAGTAAGCCCAGCAAGAATGGTAGCTAGGTGAATCGAATCAGATACTCGTTCACCACAACTTGCCAATGAGTCGCAAACAGATTTGATACCAGTGAGATATTCATGCATACTTTTATTGCCTTTACGTTGACCCTTGAGCATACTGTGAAGATGCATAATTCTAGTGGTGGTATGTGTGTTAAAGATCTGTGTGAGTGTTTTCTAAATGGAGGAAAAGGTGGTCAAACCAACAAGGGAAGGAAGGAGACTTGGACTGACTGAGGCGAGTAGCCAAGATGTAAGGGCGATATCTTGTTGCCCATGGGGTAAGGGACTCAGGATTTGGGATCTCTTTGCCTTCTTCAACAATGGTGGCTGAAGGAGCAGCAATAGAGTCATCCAGAAGGTAGTGGAGATTATGACTCCTAGTTGTGAGTGAAACTTGTTGTTTCCATAACAGGTAGTTATCTTCATTGAGCTGAAGATTCACCTTCTTTGTTGAGAATAATGGAGATGTAAGAAAAGTAGAAGAAGACCCAGGATGGGTTGTGTTTATAGCAGATTCAGTACTAGCAGAGGAAGGTGACATAGTGAGATATCAATAAAAAGATTAATTATAGAGTGAAGTAAGAATCAAAGGCAAAAATGGAAAGCTTGCAGCAAAGTAATGGAAAAGCTTGCAGCAGAGTAATAGCAATACTATGCAAAATAAGAGACTGATGGATCGAGAGGTTGTTTGTTAGACAAAAAGCTCTGATACCATATCAATCTATACAGAAATGGACAGAAACAAATATGCAGCAGAAGAATATCCTGTTTCAGTGAATTCATGAGTGTTACAGAGGGGGCTATATATAGCACATAGAACAGCTACGTGTCCAAACAAGAGAGGAGAATGGAAATACAATGACAACTATGACAGTTGTATAGTACAATAGATAAGACAACTGTATATAAATTACTATCTCTAATAATATTAGTTTCTTTTTTACCAAAAAATAAGAATTTAGGTACTTCTGTAAATTAATTGTGGAAATTAATTTTTTATCACAAATTAATAATTCCTATTTTTTTCCAACAATAATTACTATTTTAAAACCTAATGCCATCTTAAATTTTAAGAACAAAAACAAATGGATCAAACAACCAAGCTTCTAAGAAAATACATCATGGAGTTTCATTGTTGGAAAAGAAACTTTCCTCCTACTTTTTTATATTCTTTTAGTGTCTTAATATTTTGTATTCTTATTAGAAGAAGATATCATATATATATATATATATTTTTTAAAAAACTTCTTTAATTTAGAACTCCTAAATATTAGGAATGCTTTTTGATTTTACAATTTTATCCAATATAAAATATAAAGGATAAAGAAACCGAACGACATTTCGCGAAAGGTTTTCATACTTTTAATATAGTATAAATATAGATAGATATAGTATAGATATAGATATAGATATAGATATAGGTATTTATAGATATAGATTGATTGATATGGGGGCAGGTTGATTGTAGTGTAATTACTCCTAGCATAAAATCCAAAATAAAACAACACATCTGGTTAGCCACATACGAAAAGATAATTTTCTACTAACTAATGCAACATGGTAGTATAAGATACTATTTACATTAAATTATCCGAAAATATAAACGTTATTATACGCGATGGTAAGTTTTATTATCAAATCTGTTTATTCCATATGTCTTTCAACATGTCTCGATGCCATAGACTTCAATTATTTTGATGGGAATATCCTCCATATGTCTCTTGTCTGTCATAGAGTTAGGACTAAGTCAAGATCTATGCATGTGTTATGTTCGGGGCGAAGCCACAATCTTATAGCTATCAGTTCAAAATCCAATAGCTTTAAATCAAATTCTATATTTATATTGAAGAATTCATTAAATATATATAAATAAAATATCTTAAACCCAGTAAACAAAAATAATTGTAGTGTAGAATCTATAAACTAAAAATTCTAGCTCCGCCTTAACGCCTTAAGTTATGATACACCAAAACAAATAAAATGTGTAAGTGCAATGAGGACGTTCCATATGAGAGAGAGTACTAAATGACTTATGGATCATCTCTATAATTTTGTTTGAATTTTTGAAAAAATATTAGGAAGGCGTAAGCAATGACAGTGATGATCGATGATGTAGAAGTCATAGCCTTCTAATGTTCTTTTAGTTGATGTATGGTGGTATTTTTGAGAACTCAATTTCCATGTTTCTCAAGGAGAAACCAAGATTTTAAAATTTCAAGGGAGTGATTTGGTGGTAGAGGAGATAGAATTAAGGTAAGCATACATATTAATTAATCAATGATTACTTGATAAATCCTACACAAACCGAAACCAAAAATATGTAAAACTGAAACATAGTGAATTTACTTTGTATAGTATTGGTATAACATTTTTAAAAACGGAAAACCAAATATACCGAATTAAAATATATCAAAATAGTACCAAACTGATCGATGAACACCTTTAATCAGAGTTTGTTCCGAGCAAAAATAGGCATCAAAAGACAAAAGAACGAATATGTATTACGTAGTCAAATTCGTTTGAACAAGAGGAGGAAAAAAAGGAGTCCAATTCTCGTAAATACTTTATCTACCAATCTAGAACATAGATGGGGTATATCTCACCTATTCTAATATAGAGTCTAAAAGAATATGTATGTTGATTCATATCAATTAATTTCTCTGATGAAAGCAGTGAAAATAATTGACTAAGAATTAAGAGCATTCTTGTGCTAATCAAACAGAGGAAAGAAAATTTGCAGCTATCTATGCACATGAAGCAGCCTTAATTAAACTTTGTTCCAAGCAAAAATAGACATCATAAGACAAAAGAAGGTACATATAACTAATGGGGAGGCAAGATAGTTTAAGATAAGTTCTGAAGTTCTAAGGAAAGTAATGAGAATTATTGACTGAGAATTAAGAGCAGTCTTGTGCTAATCAAACAGAGAAAACATTGCTGCTATGAATGAAACAGCCTTAATCCTCCTTTGATGGTGCTTCATCAGACACCTTGTCTTTCAGACCAAATGATTTTGCTGTTTTAACCATGAACCACCTATAAAACATGAACAAAGAGTTAATTACTGTCTACAACAGACTAAGCGACAAAGAAAATAAAAAAAAGGTAGTTTGGTGCACTAAGCTCCCGCTATGCGCGGAGTCCGAGGAAGGGCCGGACCCTGCATTTCTGCAAGAGGCTGTTTCCACGGCTTGAACCCGTGACCTCCTGGTCACATGGCGGCAACTTTACCAGTTACGCCAAGGCTCCCCTTCAAAGAAAATATAAGATGACAATACCTTTTCCAGCTTATTTTCTCAGCTACTTCTGTTTCTTTCCCTTCAGAATCATTCTCAATTATAGTCCAATCATCATCTTCGCGATCAGAACCAACAGAGTTCTTCCTCGAGCTGCCAATGAGATCATCTGGTAAAGAATTTTCTGATGCAGCATCCTTTATCCCAGTTGGCTGGACAGTGTAATCCATTCTTTCTTCACACCTCTTCTCTTGCAATAAGTTACTCTTTTCAGGGTTACATACCATATTTTGTTCCTCAGCCACTAACTTTTCTTCTGCACCGTCCTCTTTGGTAGAGGTTTCCACATTGTCCTCTTCGAACATCTTGTTTTCTTCTACTTTGCTAGTCAAACTTCCCTTATTGCCCTCCTCAAATACCTTGTTTTCTTCAACTGGTCGTTTAGTATCCACACTACTATCAGTAAGCAACAAAGACGATGTATCACCCTTCTTCTCTAGCAATAACTTCTCTTCTTCGGATGCATGTGATATATAAGATTTATCATCCATTGACTTAATCTTGGCTAGCTCAGAAAATGACACTGCATTTTCAGTTTTTGCACCACCGCACTTTCCCAAAGACAACATCTGAAACTGCTTACGTAAAGTTGACTGTAGAGCTGCAAAGCTTTCAGATTTCTCAAAATTCCCATGTTCAAGCAGATTAGTTAAAGCATTGTCTACATATGCAACTTCAAACATTTTGGAATTTGAAAGAGCCTCCATCTCCATAGACTCCCCTTTAATACATCCAACAACAAGCGGGCATCGGTTTTCTCCAGACGTCAGCGCAGTATTCACCTGGCACAAAGTCCTTTTTAACCAATCTACACAATGTTCCCCTCCTTTTTTCAGTTGGACAGAAACAGTAAATATTCCATCCATTGTTATACGACTTCCAATTGTATAAAGCCTGGAGAAACTTTCCTTGGTGCAAAGAAATTCTATTCCAGTGTCTCCAAAAACAGCTGTGGTTTCCGGAAACTCACGATCAAGCAACCACACTAAGAAGCTAGAGGATATAGGACGAGACAAGGTTTCAAGTGGTCCCATTGATTGAGTACCAATCACCAAAACATCTGATTTTCCCCATTCCTCTTCTTTGTATTCCCTCCAGCTTGAGTAGAAGCCTGTCAATCTTTCTTTAAGAAGCTTGACATTCTTTACGTCTTCTTCCTCCTCCATCAATTTAGGCTGATCGGGGATCCCGAGTAGCCTATTTTCTTCACCATCTTTCTTACCTTCTCCCGACTTAAACAGCTGATCACCATCTTTATTTCCTTCCTTTGACTTGTCGTCCTCTTTAGCATCCAGCCAATTTCCTCCAAACTTAAACAGCTGATCACCATTTTTGTTACCTTCCTTTGACTTGTCCTCTTGACCATCCAAGCTTTTTGCTCCAAACTTGAACAGTTGATCATCACTTTTGCCTCCTATTGCCTTATCGCCTTTACCATCCAATCTATTTGCTCCAAACATGAAGATTTGATCATAATTTTTGCCTCCTTCCTTTAACTTGTCGCTTTTACCATCCAATCTATTTGCCCCAACCTTAGACATCTGATCACCAGTTTTGTTTCCTTCCTTTAACTTGTCGCCATTACCATCCAATCTATTTGCTCCAAACGTGAAAAGTTGATCATCATTTTTGCCTCCTTCCTTCGCCTTGTCACCTTTACCATCCAATCTATTTGCTCCAAATGTGAAGAGTTGATCATTATTTTGGCCTCCTTCCTTTGCCTTGTCGCCTTTACCATCAAATCTATTTGCCCCAACCTTAAACAGCTGATCACCAGTTTTGTTTCCTTCCTTCGAATTGTCTTCTTTAGCATCCAACCAACTTCCTCGAAACTTAAACAACTGATCACCATGTATGTTTGGTACCCTCAACTTGTCCTGTTTTCCACTAGAGGAAGCAGCGGACAGATTAAGATTCTTCATCAACAACAAAACATTCTCATCAGTTTTGGTAGTTGGTAAAGGATTTTCATTCACACTGCTAACCGATTTACTCGATTCGCCTTTCTCTTTGATTTCAATTCCCTCACCCCAAAGGACCTCAGTTTTGTCAATACTAGAACCCAAATTGCTCCTCCTTTCCCTCAAACCTTCATGTTCAAATTTAAACCTATTTTCCTTCGTTTTCGGAGCAGATTTATTTCGATTTTCCAAGAACTGCAAAAACACTTGCTCATCATTTTCACTCCACAAATTGCTCTCATGCTTATCCCTCAAATCCCTTTTTGTTTTCAAACTTCTTTTTTCCTTGCCAACATTCACAATAGGACTAAAACTACGCATAGGAGGAGTAAATTCAACTGATTTAGACACCTCTTTCTCATTAAAAACTCCAAAACCAAAGTTTGTTTTTTCAGCAGTATTAATCAACTTATCAATACCAGAATTCACAGTTGCAGCTTTATACTTTTTAGGTTCTAAATCATTAATACAACTCCAAAAAAGCTTAGACTTTGGATACTCACCTGCTATATAACCAACAACAAACGGACAACAACGATCCTCAACATCATCATAAAACATCTTATTGTTGTGAATTACTCTCTCGTTACGTATCGTAGCATCAATTAACGCAAACCCCTCATCGTTCTTAGCCTTCAATTGAACAGAAACAGGAATTTTCTGCATCAAAGTTGCACAACAACACAAAGAACGAATCTTGGAAAAATTCTTCTGAGTACAGAAAAAATATATCCCATAGAGAGTGAAAATCGTAGTTGTATCATTCAGTTCTTCACCTATAAGCCATAAGTAGAATTGATTTGACTGAGAATTTGATGAGTTTTTTTCTTGGTTTGAATGGATAACAACAACATCAGAGTTTTGCCAAAAATCTTGTTTGTGAAAACTCAAACTGTTGTAAAAGGCACTAAGCCTTTTCTGGAACAGTTCTTTCATCATCTTTTGTGGATTTCTGGAACTGGGAATTGATGATTTAAACAAGAAAAGAGTGATCAGTGACTTTTGTTTGTAGTCTTGATCGTATGAAGAAGAAGACAAATAGGTTTCGAGGTCTTTGTAGAATTCGTCAAAGTCATGGAAATTGTGTTATACTAGGAATATGATTGGAAATTTACATCATATAAGAGTCCATGTATAGCTTGTAACTTTGGCGTTACGAAACATAAGGGGAAATAAAGGAAAGATAATCCATATTAAATTTCAAGATTTTCAACAAACTTTTTGTTAATAGAGGAAAAAAACAACCTTATGTTAAGAGGTTGAGAATATTTAGGAACTAATTATGGTGAATTAAATATTGTAACGGGATTATTTCAAATGATCTTTAATGCAATAGATACGTTTGTTTTATGATTTTCTTGATAAAATTTATTAGGTATGATCCCAACTTCATTTAAAGTTATTCACATCATTTAGCTTTCTTACTTCTGAATTTTTTTTAACATTATGATGATTCTTTTGTCAAGAATATTTCCAAAGAAGACAAGGAATTTGTTAATAAAAATGAAAAAAAAGGATGAAGGCCTTAATATACGGGCTTATCTATCTATATCTATATCTATATCTATATCTATATATATATTAAAGGAATAAAGTTATCATATATAATTGGTATTGTGGTTAAGCCAAGTGGCAAACTAATAAATGCCAATAATATATGGTTACTTTATTCTATATTTGGCTATGATATATATATATATATATATATATATAACTATATTTAAATTAAAGGATAATTTTTAATTTATAGATAAAAATTTTAAATTTGAATTAAAATAAAAAAATAAATTTATCTTTTGGTACCATACTTAATTCGATTAATGATCATATGCAATCATGTTAGGAACTTTTGTTATCTTTTTTAATTATTTAAATACTACTTCGCCTCTCGCAAAAAAATAATAATAATAAAATTACTTCATATAACTATAAAACTCTTTCACATCTAAAATCATATAATTAAAGTTCTTTAAATTACTATAGCTAGATTTGAATAGAGGGAATTTATTTTATAATAAATATAATATATAGGGTACACGTCTATGTTTATCCAGATAACAAAAAAGAGTTTAAAAATCAAATAAAAGTTTACTTACATATATAGTGAAGTAAACCTACATGCCGGAGAAAGAAACATCACAAAAATAAGTCACTATTCAAAAAAAGTTATTTTTTTTTCTTTTTGAAGAATGTTTGCTTGATGAGTCAATTTGTATAAATGGACATCAAACAAATAGCAAAAATTTAGCTATACAATTGCTATCATTAATTTCAATTTAGCACCTTATAGGAATTAAAGGATATAAGCTGAAATCTTTTCATTTAGCTGCAGTCAAGCCAACATTGCAAGGGTATAATATTTTTTTCGTTGAAGAATATTAGTTGTGAATCATTAGATTATATGAAAGATTTTTTTTCTTGAATTTCAACAAGAGGGATATTAGTTTCTAATTGATAGTTTCTATATCGATTTTCAAGTGTAACAAAAATGTATATTTTAAAAAAATAAAATTGGTATGACGTGAATTATTTTTAAAAAAATGTAAATAAATTATTTCGAAATGGGATTATTTTTTAAAATATAATATAATTTTAAAAATAAAAGGATAAGATATTTTTGAATTTTAGTAGAGAGTTTTTTAAATTATTATAACAGAAGTCATATCATGGATAAAATCAAGTAACCAAGATCTTATGGAATATTTACATAAATATCTTGCCAGATTTATATTTTACTTTTTATAGCTGATATATATATATATATATATATATATATATATATAGATGATATACCGATAACATGCGATTATACATATATTACATATGAATTATATATAAATTACATCCTTCAATTTTTAAATTTAGTAGTTGGGTGAGAACCTATTTAGGTTGATTAGATAAAGCAAAAAGAAAAATATAAAAGAATTTCAACCAAAGACTAAAAATATAAATAAATTTCTTATCTAGACAATTTCTATTATAACTCATCCTTTTATAGTGAAATAAATTAATTTTTGTAACAAAAAAAAGAAAAACATAAAAAATAAGATAAAAGAAAATAAATTTAGAAACAAATAGATGAAAAAACTAAAAATCAGAAATTAGAGATGACAACGAATTTCTTCTTCTGCTTCATCTTTGTTGAGTATATAAATTTTGGAAGTTGATCTCATCGATTTCAAATATATATATTTTTCAACTCAAATACATAGATTATAAGATAAGAATTTTTTAATTTACATTATGTGTCGTTTTTCAAAAATCACTGTTAGTAACAAACTGATATGATATTCAAATCTGAATTTAAATGTAATTTGAATAGTTTCCATTGAGGTTAAGCCAAGTATGATATCTAAAAAAGAATAAAGTTACCACATACTATTGACATTGTGGTTAAGCCAAGTAACAAGCTAATAAATGACAATAATATATGGTAACTTTAGTCTATATTTGGCTATGTTAGTCAAATACAAATATATATATATATAACCGATTAAAGTGGATTTTTAATTAACATTTAATGATTCAAAGAAAAAAAAATCTGTATATATAGGGTATTCAAAAATCAAAATCTGTGGGTTGAGATATCGATAAACTCAAAATTAAGTCATACTGAAATAAAGTTTTACCGGCAATAAAATTATTTAAATTTTTAGATAGTCGATTAAAGTGGATTTTAAATTAAGGATAATATTTTCACTTGCATCATTACAAAGATAATCATTATTAAAATATATATATAAAGTTTTAGAAACTGAAATTTCAAAATAGAAATATTTTTCAAAAGATAACAGCATACCAAATAAGAGTTCAAGTCATAGTAAAAGAGTCATGTCGTAACCAAAGAGTCGTTCATATTTTGTCAACCTTTGTGCTTTTCCATAAATACGAGTTATTATTTCGCTTCGTGACTATTTTTAGATTCCATTGACACCAATGAAAATTGTGCAAAATAATATTATCACTACAAGATTTGAGAAAATGTTAGTCTTTTTTCATATAGTGTTTCTTAATTAATATCTAACGATTATCTATAATTATCTAGAAGGTTTAAAGTTTAAGGTTATTTAAATATAATTCAAATAAATTAGATATTTAATATGGTTAGTGTCAAATATCAAAATGGAGTTATACTGAAAAACAAATTCACTCGCCAAAGAATTATTTAAATTTTTAGATAGCTGGCTAAAATAAGTTTTGAATTAAGGATAATATTTTCACTTACATTATTATAAAAATAATTATTATTGAAAAATAAAGTTTTAGAAATTGAAATTTAAAATAGAAATATTTTTTAAGAGTTCAAGTAGTAATAAAAGAGTCAAGTCGTATCCAAAGAGTCCTTCATCATCTCAACCTTTGATTGTTTTGCCATAAATATGAGTTATTATTTTTCTTCCTGGCTATTTTTATGATCCAATGACACCGACTAGAATGGTACCAAAAAAGAAAATAGAATTGTAACTAGGAGATTTGAGAAATGGTTAATCTTTTTCATGTAGTGTTTCTTAATTAATATTCAATGATTATCTATATTTATCGAGAATGTTTAAATTTTAATATTATTTACATATAATCTAAATAACTCAAATACTTGATATAGTTAATATCTGGGCATCCGCGCGGGTGCTAATACTAGTCTAGAAACTATAGAAATGTTTAATTGTATGATTATGCACTTAAAATTATTGAAATTTCTCATTGATATGCAATTTGTTATATGAAGGAATTTCATTTGCACAAGTATTAATTAATACATTTTCTTTTACCTCCCTTAACTCTTAAGGGGACCACAAAAAATAATTTTTTAATGTTATTCCTGGCGTCATTAGAACTCCGAATTCATAAGTTGATGGTGAAAGCTTATCACTTGAATCAACTCCTATCTCTTGTTATAATTTAATCTGTTGCTAGTTATATCATTTTGTTTCTAGGACTATTATATTGATTGTCTATATAAAATAAACTCAATGCAATTTTATTTCAGCAAAAAATATACCTTACTAGTAAGCCTATTCGTACGACTCATTGAGAGGGCAGAGAATGCAGCCCAAACATGTCTTATGGGTGAAAATAGCACGAGCTAGTCAGTTTCTGGACCGGTAATTAAAAAATAACCAATGTTTGTAAAATTATTAAAAAATAGTCACTATTTTGCTGAAGCACGGAAAGTTCCAACATAATATACAGGATTATGGAGCTTCTGCATAGAAACTTCCAACATATTATGTTAGAACTCCAGCACACGGAAAGTTACAGTATAATGAGTTGGATTATGGAGCTCCTGCATATAAAATTCCCGTATATTATATTGGAACTCCAGCATATTATGGAACTCCAGCACATTATGCTGGAAATTCATAAGTGAAAAAAAATTGAACTCCAGCATATTATGCTAGAATATTTCCGAATTTTTTAGGGTAAGTTTTAGTTACGTTATCCCATTTATCAGTTTAAGTTTTATATAGTTAAGATGGTTATATTTGTTAGATCTCCTCATGTGTTAGGCTTACTTAAGCTTAGAGACTAGGTACCAGCATGATTCCTAAGACGAGATTTTGGGCCGTGACAAGTTAGTATGTGTGCTCTATATTCTTAGGTACTACGAGTCATAAGCAAGTTTAGTAGAGTCTTGCGGATCGGTACAGAGACGCCTGCACTTATTTTTGAGAGGCTACAGAACTATTAGGAAACTTCACTTTTTTCATTCTTTATCGTACGACATTGATTCAGCTTGAAGCACATATCCTTTTTGTTCAGATTTTATCTTTACATGAAAATGTGGAAAAATTTCGATTACGTTTAAAATTGTGGTGATTTTTCCATTTCCTGTTCTAAATCTGACTATTTTTTATTTTTTCCTGTCTTAGGGGGCTTCGACTTTCAGCACATCTAAAGCAGGTCGAACGTACAATCTTTTTAGGGTGAAGATCGCTTTTAGTCCGCAACCGAAATTATTTATATTAGGTAGCCATGAAAATATACAAAATTTGTATGTGTTATAAATATAATTAAATTTAAGGTGAGTGTCTATATTTTAGAGAGATTTTAGGGCTTGTTACTTGGTGGCTAAGTCACTTTTTCCTATAAATAGAGGGGTCATATTCCATTGTAATTCATCCCAAATCAATAAGAATTCTCTCTCTCTACTTTTCTCTGCAATACTCTTTTTCTTCTTTTATTGTTTTATAATATGTTATCGACACAAGACTCTAACTAATTGTAACGACTCGGTCAGTCGTTCTGAGAGTTATAGCCCCGTTTCCCCCTTCTCACTTTCTGCTTCTTTATGTGTTGTTCAGCTGTGCTGAGTTGTGGTGAGTTGGTAGGTTTGGGTTCAGAGTAGTTTTAGAGTAAAATGAACACTTAGTCTCTTAGTTAGAAAGCTAAGTTAGAAAAGTCAACTAAAAGCTGACTTATGAGTAAACGAATTCGGATTTGGATTTTTATGATTCGGTTAGCTCCGTTGAGTGATTTTAGACTTAGGAGTGTGTCCGGAATATAATTTGGAGGTCCGTGGTAGAAGTAGGCTTGAATTGGCGAAAGTTAGAAATTTGGCGATTTTGGTTGGCAGTGAAAAATTAGGTATCGGGGTCAGAATGGAATTCCGTAAGTTAGAGTAGGTTCGTAGTGTCATTTATGACGTGTGTGAAAAATTTGAGGTCATTCGGACATGGTTTGATAGGTTTCGACTTCGTTGGCGAATTTTGAAAATTTAGAAGTTCTTAGGCTTGAATCCAAGGGTAATTTGGTGTTTGGATGTTGTTTTGAGTGATTCAAAGGTTCAACTAAGTTTGTATGTTGATATATGACTTGTGGGAATTATTGGTTGAGGTCCGGAGAGGCTCGGGATGATTTCGGATGGTTAACGAGAAGTTTGGAAGTTGGAAAATGCAGCTGAAGTTGCTGCTACTGCTATTTCCGCACCTGCGGAAGGAGGAGTCGCAGGTGCGAGGTCGCGGGTGCACAAGAGGAGTCCGCAGGAGTGGGCAGTGCTGGGCTACGTAGGCTGCGTAGGTGCGAGACCTGGGGCGCAGATGCGGAAAGGAGGGCTCTGGGCAGGCTTCGCAGGTGCGGAAGGAGTGTCGCACCTGCGAGCCTGCAGGTTCGAAGGAGGTTGCACAGGCGCGAAGCTTGGCGTTTAAGTGACTCTCGCAGATGTGCACCTGGGACCGAATATGCGATTCCGCAGGTGCGAGCAAACGGTCCGCAGGTGCGGAATCCCTAGGGCAGAACCTATTTAAGCCACACTTCACGAATGTTTGCCCTTTCTTCACCATTGTTGAACAATTTTTGAGCTTTGGGTAGAGTTTTTCAAGGGAGAATCAAGAGATATCACTGAGGTAAGTTACTTGGGTTTATTTGCGCGTGTTTTTAATGATTTTCCATTGTTTAGTCGTGAAATTGGTAGGAGTTTAGGGTGAAATTGAGGGAGTTAGGGCTTGAGTTTTGGAGAGTTTGAGGTGAGGATTTGAGGGACCAAACGGGGTCGGATTTTGACGAATTTTATATGGTTAGACTCGGAAAAGGACGAGGATTATTATTCTGCCTTTATTGACTGGTTTCGAGACGTGGGCCCGGGGGTCGGGTTTTGGCCGATTTCGGATTTTTGGCCTATTTATGTAGTTTTTATTGTGAAATTCAATTTTTTAGCCTATGTTGATAGTATTATTATGATTATGGATAGATTCATAGCTTTTGTAGACCGAGTCCAGAGACGAGGGCATCCCGGAGTAGGATTTTACGATGTTAAGGTAAGTAACAGTTTTAACTCTGGCTTTGAGGGTATAAACCCGGAGATTTGACATCACGTGATTGTTTGGAAGTGACACCCACACTAGGTGACGGACATGTGGGTGTGCACCGTGAGGGATTGAGACTTGGTCCGTCCCGTAAGGCTGTGAGGCCTAATGGCTATTATCTGTGGTTATGTGTTTATTTGTTGTTGAACTTGTTTGCCTTCATGTTAGAGATTATGCTTAGGCTTTATTCATGCTCACATTATTTGCACTCACTCATAGATATTATTGTACATGTTTACCTCAGTCCCTATTAATTTGCTGATATGCTGTGATACTTGACGTGGGCTGTGTTTCCCTTATTTGTTGATGATGGTGAGGCTAGAGAGGTACATGACTGAGTAAGGCCGAGGGCATGTTGTGAGGTATTTGATTATGGCACGTGAGTTATCCGTGCGGATCCAGGTATTGATACCATAGCGCGTGAGTTGTCCGCGTAGCATGTGAGTTGACCGTGCGGATCCAGGGATTGATATTATGGCATGTGAGTTGTCCGTGCTTAGCGCTTGGACTTTGGGAGCCCCTCCGGAGTCTGTACATACCCCTAGTGAGCACATGTACCTATTGAGTATATTGAGTGATGAGTGCCGAGTGCTGAGGGATGGAGTGATGTTGCTGTGAAATTGCATTTACTTTTGTTGTTGCTGCATTTACCTGTTAATTTCTTTGTGGAATTTGTTGGTTTTTATGGAATTTACCTGTTTATTCATGTTTATTGTAAATTGTGAAAATAAATAATTGGACTGTTTTGCGTAGCTCGTCACTACTACTCAGTTCCTTAGTTATTTCTATTACTACTGAGCCGGTTGTACTCATGCTACACCCTGCACTTTATGTGCAGATCCGGGTGAATTAGAGCGCGACGATCGTTGAGTTCATGACTACTATCGTTGGAGACTACAAGGTAGTTGCTAGCATCCGTAGGACTTTGTTACTCCTTTTATCATTTCTTCTCTTGGACTGTATTGACAGTTAGACAGTTTTATTTCTTAATTCATAGATTTAGACGCTCATGACTTAGTGACACCCCGATGTTTGGGGCTCATTTCCGTATTTTCTATAATTATATTTAGAGTTAATTTAGTTTATGAAAAATTTAAATATTGGAAATATTTTATTAAATACTTATAATTGATTTAGTAGTAATATTTTGGGAAATAAGCTTGCCTTGTAACACAATAGGCGCCATCACGACCATGGTTAGATTTTGGGTCGTGACACCAATTGAATAGAGGCATATGCTTTGGTCACCATGCTTTAAGATACGTGCATGGTGCTCAATATGTATATAATATTGAGCATAATGATTGTCATTTGTTCCATGAATTTCCTTCAGGAATAAATTCTGGATTGAAGGTAAGTATTTTATTTTATTTTTCTCTTCTAAACTCTTGAAATTTTATAATTTGATTTTAAATACAAGCAAAGACAACAAAGTTTGATTATAACTCTAATAGAGTTTGTGAGAAATTATAACCACCTGAAGTGGTAAGATTTCTATGTCTTGCCATGATCAAATTCATATATGATTATGAGCACAAGAAGTGAAAACTCATCCCATTGAATTTACTTCATTCTCATTCCCTTAAGAGAATATGGTAGCAATATGCAATAAGTCTGAAAGAAGATAAAATTATTACCATGAAGGTATCAATGAATGTGGACGTGGCAATATATGAAATTATAATCGTCATCATTGTGGTAATGAGTATAATAAGGATTCTCAAAATAATCCTTCACTCTGTGAAAATAATGTTTGTCATCGCTTTGACATGAGATTAGATGATTATGTTCCATTCATGATGTGAATGTGACAACATTTGATTTATGAATGCATATTCATTCTTGGAAGAATATGAATGTGCCAGTGATAGTGAATATACCACATTAATCTCTAGAAAGAGGTTTGAGATGAAATAAGAAAATAATATCATTATTATGACATGAATGATCATTAGTCACGTACCTATTATACGCCAAAATATTTTGGCAATGTAATAATTAAAGGATAACAATAATGCAAGAAACAAATATTGCATTTATTTTTGACCATGACCATAATAGTATAACTTTCTCTTTAAAAGATATTCACCATATAGATGTTGATGAATATATGGTAGTACACAATTAATTGAGAACTCTGGAAGAGCCAATTATTACTATTTTTGAGGAATAAAATTAATTATCAATAAGGCATTGTGTTGTAGTAAGTTTCAAAGAAACTTATTGAGTTTCTAAAGTATTCGCGAAAGCGGTTGGTTATATTGAGACTATAAATAATAAGAAGATTTAATATCTTTATATTACTATAACTATAGCAGGGTAATATATATATATATATATATATATATATATATATATATATATATATATATATAATTACCCGCTTTATTGCCTGATTTGTACTATATAAAAATAAATATGGTGAAATTATATGACACGGTAAACTAGATATTTATTGACAATTTTATCAAGCATGACCTATTGAGCAATCTTGATTTAAGCATGATGTGCAAAATAAATGAGAATTCACATGGGTAAGTGTTGAAGAAGATTCTTCATGAATTCTCATGTGTTACTTGTTCTCGCGATTATTATACCAACTAAAATTGAGATTGAATCCCTTGAATTCTGAAATTTATCAAAGGTGAATATGGGCCCATTCACCTGCCATGTAAACCTTATAAAAATGCATCTATGAGATTGTTACATGCGCGTTTATTATCAACCCGCAACTTGAATGCTAGGTTTCTTGCTCAATAATTTAATTTAGAGCATAATTTCCAGATTTTCTATTCAAGAATGTTCATTTTGATAAGTTGGTTTACATCATAGTTGGTTTAGCAAAACGATTTATTGACTGCCTCCACTTAATAGCTAAACTATTACTTATGAGAACAAATTTATCGATATTAGTTTGATATACGTTATACACGAAAATATATTACATTCTCCTCTCACAAGTGGTTCGGGATCAGGAACCAAATAATTTTATCTTATTATTATTGATGTGCGGTGTATATTTTGATTAACACCATAACGTACAAAGATGAGTTTTCAAAGTTAAGGAGCAAGTTAGTTTTTCTTACACGAAGGGGAGAGATGATAAACATTCGAGAAAAGTTACGTGGAATGAATTATCATTTCTACATCTAGATCTTCGAATAAGATAATATAAACTTGAAGTTCATAAAAAGATAATTCATCTGCAATATATTGCAAAGCATGCCGGACGCATTTGCTGACCCAAAGAAAGTAACTATATTCTCACTGCAAATGCTCCTATTAGAATAAGTCATAGAATGGCAAAGTCTATAGTACACTCAAAGCGTATAGACCAATCAGTTTCAAATAAAATTCTTGATAAAGAAGATGAGCAAATGATCAAAATAAAAAGGCAAGTGATCTAGAAGATCACATGACATAACACTTCATAAAATCTCAGGAGAGGTTCAGGAACCTGAAAATATAAATGAAGAGATCTTTATGTTATATCTTTATGAAAAAAAGAGCGGTTGGAACCGATATAAAATATTGATGACATCTATAAAAATGATAAGTATAAATGAAGATCTTAAGTTTGTCTCCTACAAACACAAAAATATTGGCTAAATGGAAGGGACACAATTCGAATAGAATTGATTTCATATAAAAGACATGTAGTTTTGGCTATGTAGTTCAGATACTTGAAAGTATAAAGTCAATGGAGTGTGCAATCACCTTTATCTATTTTATATGTCTATCATGACATAAAAAGTTGATATGTATCTAGAGTCTATTTATATGACTTATATAACTTGACTTATTGTGATGATCCAAAAGGTCATCTTATGTTTTAGAACTCTAATCTACACTCTTAAACCTTAAAAATCTCATTTTTATCCTTCTCAATTTGCGTGCGCAGTCCGGGCAGGTTTTCGGAAAGCTTTTATGTTGAAAACTAATGAAAATAAGAATTTTTGCCTTAAAAATTGATTTTAATTAACTTCGGTCAATATTTTTGGTAAACGGGCCCAGATCTGTACTTTGACGGTCCCGGTAGATCCGTATCGAATTATGGGACCTGGGCATATGCCCGGAATCGAATTCGGAGGTTCCTAGCTCAAGTTATGAATTTTTGATGAAAATTAAAAGTCTAGAAATTATTTGTTTTTAAGAATTGATTGATGTTTGGCATTGTTAGTACCGGGTCCGTATTTTGGTTTCGGAGCCCTGTACAGGTTCATTATGATATTTAAGACTTGTCTGTGAAATTTGGTGAGAAACGGAGTTGATTTGACGTGATTCAGACGTCCAGTTGAGAAAATAAAAATTTTAAAGTGTTCTTGAGAATTTTATTTGATTTGATGCTAAATTCGCAGTTCTAGGTGTTATTTTGGTGATTTGATCGCGCGAGCAAGTTCGTATGATATTTTTAGACTTGTGTGCATGTTTGGTTTGGAGCCCCGAGGGCTCGGGTGAGTTTCGGATAGGCCACGAGATGTTTTGGACTTTGAAAATCTGGTATTTTGCTGCAGCAGTTGTTCTGGCATGTCCTTCTTCGCGTTCGCGAAGGTCCTCTCGCGAACGCGAAGAGTAAACTGATGAGGCAGGGATTTCTTCTTCGTGAACGCGAAGGCTTGGTCGCGAACGCGAAACGATGGGGGAGTTACCCTTCGCGAACGCGTAGTGTTAGGCATTGGGGAGGGGGAGTCAGTCGTTCCTTCATTGCGAACGCGAGCAATGTCTCGCGAACGTGAAGGCCAGGGGGGAGTAACCATCGCGAACGCGAGCTAGGTCTCACGAACGCGAAGGCTTGGCAGCCAATACCCTTCGCGAACGCGACAATGCTCTCGCGAACGCGATGAACACTGTCGCCCAACACTTAACATAATCCAAAAACTGAATTTTAGCTAAAAATTCATTTTCTCAAAAACCAAATGGTGAGAGGCGATTTTCCAAAGACCAATTCTTCCCCAAATCATAGGTAAGTGATTCCTAACTCTTTTCTTTCAATCTTTTACAACTTATAACGAGATTTCAACCTAGAATCTAGAGTTTTCATGGTAGAATTAGGGGTTAGGGTAGAAACTAGGGATTTCGGGAATTTGAGGATTTAGATCTCAATTTGAAGTTGGATTCCAAAACTAATTACATATTCGGGATCGGGGGTGAATGGGTAAAAGGATTTTGGTCCGAACCTCGGGTTTTGACCAAGCGGGCCCTGGGTCGATTTTTTAATTTATTGGAAGAAAAATTTGGGGAATTTAATTTATGCAATATAATTGATTTATTAAGAAATATTTGATATTATTGAGTCATTTTTGAATAGATAAGAGTGGTTTGGAGGTGAATTCCAAAGGAAAAGTTGTGATTGAGAATTAAGTGGCCTTCAGAGCGAGGTAAGTATTGTGTCTAACTTTGGCTTGAGGGAATAAGTATTGTGTGAGTAATTGCTATGTGTTTTGTTGTTGAATACGATGTATAGTTGAGGTGGCGAGCATCTATGCATTGTGATCGAGTCATAGCATGCGAGTGAAATTCCATTTTTACAAATTTGTAGTATTAAATCTTGTTATCCATGCTTATTGTTGTTGTTGAAATGTTGGGAGACTTGTATCCGGTTCCACCAAGGTCGATAAAATTGTGAATATTGATTCGAGGTTGAGATATTAAATTGTGAAGGTAATCATTGATGAAATATTGATTTCTTTGTGAAACTTCTCTCTATCCGTTGTTATTGATTCTGTGAATTGTGAGGAAGAGTGTAAAGCACGAAGGGTGATGCCGTGCGTGATTTATTTATATGGTGAGGAAGAGTGTAAATCACGAAGGGTGATGTCGTACATGCATTATTTATATTGTGAGGAAGAGTGTAAAGCACGAAGGGTGATGCCGTGTATATTATGAGAGGTTTAAAGCACAAAGTGTGATGCCATGTATATTATGAGAGGTTTAATGCACGAAGGGTGATGTCGTGCTGTTCTATTTATTTATTTGGTGAGGTTGAGAGTAAAAGCACGAAGGGTGATGCCGTGCAGTTTTCCTTGTTATTTTAATTGATCAATTCGTTTAAGGATTTTCGGTTTAATTCTGTCTTTTCATTATTCTCACTCTTTATGTTGTATTCCCCCACTGTATGTTCCCTTCCCGTTATTTTTGCGTTATTTCTTTATTTACTGTTGTTGCCACTAGCATGATTATACTGTTCAGGTTATATGTGGGTGTCTTGTCCTAGCCTCGTCACTACTTCGCCGAGGTTAGGCTCGACACTTACCAGTACATGGGGTCGGTTGTACTGATGCTGCACTCTGCACTTTATGTGCAGACTTTGATACTGGTTCGGGTTGATCGAGTTTTTGCTATTAGTCCGTTGTCCGAAGACTCAAGGTAGATCTGTCGGCGTTCACAGACCTTTGAGTCCCCGCCTATCTTTTCTGTTATACTGTTTCTTTCATTCAGACAGTTGTATTTCTTTCAGATTATTATTTGTAGTAAATTCTAGAATGCTCGTGAATTGTGACTCCAGATCCGGGTGGTAGTAATTAATATAGTTTTATGATATTCCGCACTTATTATATTTCATCGAAGTTAATTATTGTTAATTAGTGAATGGAAATAAGGAATTGGTTAATGATTCTCTAACGTTGGCTTGCCTAGCAAGTGAAATGTTAGGCACCATCACGGTCCCATCAGTGAAAAATTTCGGGTCGTGACACTTATATGACAATACCTGTAGAATTTAAATTGCTTAAAGCATATAGAATTCTTGGTCATGAAGTACTACCCCCTAAGTGCAATTTGTGCACATTTATATCTTGCTATAACTATAAGCATGATAATACGATAGTAAGAGTCTTTACCCCTATGTGAAGATATTGAAATGACGATTCCAACAAGATCACATGAAGGCAATACATCTTTATCAAAAATGATGATTTCAGGGTGCAACATCTTCGTTCAAGTTAATATGGATGATTTGTTTATCAAATCTATACCAACAATTTTTTGAAGATGGTCCACAAGATTGGAATGCAAAGACTCAAATATCTGAATTGATGTTCTCATTAGGGGGAGTTAATAAACGTTGTACTCTTTTTCCCTTACAAGGTTTTGTCCCACTGGGTTTTCCTTGCAAGGTTTTTAACGAGGCAGCCAAAAGGCATACTGTTAGATATGTGTACTCCTTTTCCTTCATTAGAATTTTTTTTCACTGGGTTTATTTTAGTTAAGGTTTTAACGAGACACATTATCTGTTGAATATATTCAAAGGGGAGTGTTATAAATATAATTATATTTAAGGTGGATGTCTATATTTTAAAGATATTTTAGGGCTTGTTACTTGGTGACTAAGTCACTTTTTTCCTATAAATAGAGGGGTCCTATTCCATTGTAATTCATCCCAAATCAATAAGAATTCTCTCTTTTCTACTTTTCTTCGCAATATTCTTCTTCTTATTTTATTATTTTATAACATTATATATTTTGTATAAAACATACAAAAAGTAGACTAAAAATATATATATATTGGCTATTATTTTGAGGAAAATTTTACCTCCTATAGCAAAGCTTTACACCTTGTTTACTATAAATAAATACCCTTTTAAAATATTATTTTATATAGCTACCTTTTAGTTTTTATAATAAAATATGTATTTATAGTCACCTCCTACCGTTAATCCATTAAATACGTTGTCTAATATTTTTCTCTTTACTACTTTCTATTATTTCTCTCACAAGATCACCGTATAGTATCAACTTCTCTCTCCACTATCTCTCTCTCACAATGCCAGTCTCTTCCCCATTATATATCCACGATTCTCCACTGATTCATCTCCATTGTCTATCTCAATTTTCAATATTTTTTGCTCCAAAAAGTTGTGGTAAGTGTTAAAGTTGTGAGATTTTTGGTACTGTGCTTCTTCTGTTTCTCTTTACTAATTTTTTTTTATAAATAATCAACAATGTTATGCTTTCACCAGAATACTCGAAATTGCATCTCCAATTACTGATTCAACAACTCAGAAGAGGGTTACCCGAGGTATACCCACCAAAGCACTCAATTTTGAAGGGTTGCAAACCACTCTAGTGGAACGTGTATTTGCAGGTTCAGCAGCAAATACATACAACATAATACAATTGGCTTGAGAATACCGATGAAAACACTTAGTTGGAATGCATAACTAAAACTAGAACAACTAGTGTATTTTAAAAAGTTGTTGAATGAAATAAAATACATCTAAAATACAACAGTCAAAAGTCAATGTAATAAGTATAATTGAGTTTGTTGAGTTATATTAGGAGTCTATCACGTTAATTGATTCACTTACTATTTTTAAACAGTTGGAGAGACCTTTTTTTCCGCAGAATTCCGTTACTGTATTCACGAATACAGCTCGCGAATACATATGAATACAGTCTATGTTAGCTGGGCTTCCCTATTTTTCGCCGAGTTTTGCTATTGTATTCATGAATACAATAGCTTGAATACATCGAATACACTCTATAATAAGTGAAAAGATAGCTATAGGAAGTAATTAAGTAAATGGTAGCTATAGCAAGTTAATAGCCACTAAACAATAGTGGTTTCTGAAAATTATTGAGAGCAACTATACAATATCATTTTTCTATCTTTTTATGGACTTGTAGCTTCTCAAAGGCCCACGTGTGGGCCCAGCACTTGACAAAGTTTGTTTTTGATTTGCGATCTTATGAGTTCGAATCCGATGATCTCCTATCCATTGCTAATCTAGTTTTGATCTGGCCATTAAGAAGATAAGATTCATTAGCCCACACATAAAAAATATAAACAAATTTTACAAAAATAGCCTCTCAAATTCATTATTTTCTTTTTCTAGTAGGTATATATAAATTATATACTGATTGTATATGATTATATATATATATTTGCCAATTATTTTAGTTTAAACTGTTGGATAGATGAGTAGTTATTCAGGTTTTACATCTAGAGATACACTTTTTTTCTTTTCATTTTTTTTTCTTGCTTAAGTTTGAGAAACAAGTAGTATAAATATGGTATATATACCCTTTTTGTTTGTCCAAATGCAACTACCTTAAAGTGTTCGCTATATATATAATTGACATCACAAGTTACAGATTACAAGCTCTTTAATAAAAAAATAAAAACCTAAGTGATACTTACTGATAATACAAAGATTGTTTAACACTATTAGTTGCATGTTCACGTATTATAGGAAGATTGCTTTTTATTTCTTAACGTTACAAATTGATATTTGTATAACAAATTATATATGTTTATCTTTTAAGTGATTTGATGGTATAATATTATTTATATTAGGGAGAGTAGTTTATGCGCAGACTTTATTTCTACCCTAGAAAAAAAAGGCTATTTCCGATAGAAACTTGGCTCGCTATACCTCGGTACCTCCGAGAACTCTCCACCTTCCTCTTGGGATGACTCGAACTCATAACTTTTTGATTGGAAGTGAATATTGTTCACCACTAAAGCAACTCACTCTTGTCGATGATGCATCCAATTTATAGTCAATACGTATTTTGTTTTAAAGCTCCGTGTCGCAATAAAACAGATTTGGGTATAAAATAGCGGAAAATACCAGTTGAATAAACTTTCCTTTTTAAAGAAAAAGAAACTGAGTAAACGGCTTGTATAAGAAAGAGGCCCACCATAAATAGTCAAAGTATTCAAAGGAAACAAAGAACCAAATCTTAATTCTTAGAGACTAAGCAAACCTTCACATCACATCCCCAAAAATTAAGTTATCGAAAAAGGGAAGTGATGCCGGAGCCGGGATCACGGTGGTGGACGGTGCCGGAGATGGTCGGAATTCTGTCAAACAAGATCCAAAAGGATGAACTCAAGCCAGGAGATCACATTTATTCATGGCGAAACGCGTACCTCTACGCTCATCACGGTCGCTTTCCTCATTTTTTCGCTTTCTACATTTACCGAAATGTCCTTTTTTTGTGCTTTACTCTTGCCGAAATATCCTTTTGATTTTTGTTTGCATCTACATTTTGTTCCTTATACAAGTATGTGAAATTTTGGATTTGATTATGCTTTTTGTTCATTTTACATGTACTAATTTGCTTGAGTAATTATGATACATTAGGAAAACTAAAACTAGGGAGGAACTTTTTTAATCTTTTAGAAAGTGTTAAATTGGGTTAGTAAAATCTTGGAGTCTGCCCATTGGATGAAATGTTGATGAACTGATTAATGTTTGTGCCTTTCCTTGAACATAATCAGAAAGTACATTTAGGAGCTTAAGAAAATTTATTAATAAACGAGACAATTTGAATTGGTAATTAGCAGGAATATCAGAAGTGGATTTACTTATATATTTGCTAGTAGTTATGACCAGAAGGCTGAGTATGACCAATTTATGTAAAAAAGAAGGCTTGAGATTTGATGTAGAGGTGGGATTTTTAGCTCCAACCTTCTCATTTGGGTTTGGCTCTTAAGCCTTTATGCAGCTTTCTATTTGACCATTCATTCGGGTATGTACGAATTATTATGAACTGGATGAGGGACAAAAAGGAAGGGAAGAGGTTATTCCTCTATTTGTTATTTCGTCTAGAATTTCCATCTGATTATTTGTACTATGGACTTTGAGAAATTCTATTTTATGTCATTAAACTATCGTTAGAACAAAGTGGCAGGGGTCACTCTCTTGGAGTGTTTATTTCTCTTATATTAGAGTCGGCCTGCAACTTTGCGGATGCACTCTCACACTAGCATTGTGTTGTGGACTCAATTAACCTCGAGTTGGAAAGATTGCTTTATGAGGTTATATTGCTTAGTGTCAGTCTATTGGTTTACTTTGTAAAAAAAAAAATATTACGGACTTTTTCATCTTTCAAGTACCTGAAAAAAAAAACCCTGCTTTTAGTGTGCAATAAATTTCTTTGTTGTTAATCAATCAGAGAAACATAAGGATGGCTTTAGTCCTGAGGATCTCAAATTCTTTAAGGTTTGTTGTCACCTTACAAGCATCTAAACACTCCAGTCTGGTTTTGTACTATGGACTTTGAGAAATTCTATTTTATGTCGTTAAACTATCGTTAGAACAAAGTGGACAATGTGGCAGGGGTCACTCACTTGGAGTGTTTATTTCTCTTATATTAGAGCCGGCCTGCAACTTTGGGGATGCACTCTCACACTAGCATTGTGTTTTGGAAAATTTCCTGACGCAACTTTTAACTTGGATTTCTGAACATCACCTTAAGGTTTATGCCTCTGTTCTCAGATGATATGTAGTCAAAATTCAGATGATCTTGAGTTGATTAATTACTTGCTGATAGGAAATCATTGCATCAGTATCTGTCAAAAATAAATTAAAAGAAAAGGAAATTATTGCATCAAGTATGATAAGTTAGATCCTTGGAAAATTGTTTTGGCACTAAGAGATCCAAAGCAACATCTAGTTCCTGGGGGTGGGTGAGATTAAGATTCTTTAATGGTGTGAATGACATGCACATTTCTTCTTTTCCTAGCATATTGTCTTAATGTTGCTAGCTGTGCTCTGAACCCTTTCAGGTATATATGTTGGCGATGGTATGGTCATCCATTTCACTCGAGGTGCAGGTCAAGAGGTTGGAACTGGCACAGTGTTAGACCGCTTCATATTCAGCTCATCTCCTTCACGCCCCTCTGACTCCCCATGTCCAAGGTGTGGTGATCAATCAAAGGCCGAAGGTGTTATGTCATCATGCCTTGAATGTTTTCTTTATGGGGGTGAACTCTATCTTTTTCAGTATGGTGTCTCCCCAGGCCTATTTATTGCTAAAACTCGAGGAGGAACATGCACTCTTGCCCCTTCTGATCCACCGGAGCACGTCCTGCACCGTGCGGAATTTCTCCTTCAAAATGGTTTTGGGGTATACAACATTTTCAAGAACAACTGTGAGGATTTCGCTATCTACTGCAAGACCGGTTTGCTAGTCTTTACAAATATCAGTGTAGGTCGGAGTGGGCAGGCAACATCCTTTTTAGCTGCCACAACTGCTATTGTTTCATCACCACTGCGCTTTCTGACTACAAGCGTTTCTGGTCTAGCCGCTGTGGGTTATGGGGTTTACTGTGTCAGCCGGTTTGTTTCTGATATTGGAGTACGTCGTGATGTCACGAAGATCCCTGTTGAGAGACTTGTCGTATGCCCTGGTTCTCAAGAGTCTGAGCCTGCTACTACTGATGCATCAAAGGAAAACCCTGGCTCTCAGGAGTCTGAGCCTGCTGCGACTGATGCGTCAAAGGAAAAGGAGTCCTAGTTCTATGTAAGTGGACTGCATTTATATGGAATTCAAAGTAGGTTACTACAACCTACAAGTATGTTGTAGGTGTTGATGTTGTCATTGCTTTATGTGCCATGGATTTGGTTAGTATTGAAACATTGGTTACTTTAACAGGTCTTGTGGGCATTCTTCTATCAAATGAATGCCTTTATGTGATTGTAACTTGTTTATAGCAAGCCCAATGGTTTCATATGAATGGTAGTGAGTGTGTTAAAAAGATGGTATGGGCGCTTTAAATTTTCATGTAACGCCCACTTATCATATACTATCTTAAGCTGGAAAAATCTCTCCAGATCTTTCTTGTTCATTTCCAAAACACTATAGAAATACGTAGTTTCTTTTGGTTAAGAAAAAAGAAAGCTGAATTTGAATATATTATTTTTACCTTTTTTCTGTAAAGGAAATTCTTTATACTCTAATTATATGCCTTAGATTTTGTATTGACTGAAATTATTAGGTGAGGTAACGGTTGTTTATTACTTTAAAAGCCAATATTAACAAGGAATGTTTCGAAAGCCAGTTATTTTGATTTTTCGGAGGACAAAGTACAACCAAAAAGAGTGAAATGCTTGTTTGAAGACAGAAAACCAATTTTTCCAACTAACTGATCTCAAAATGATTTAAGCTATTCAACTTTCAATCGATTAGGTTCCAGAAAATTTTCTTGTGACATCTATAACAATTTGTTTACTGTTACAAGTTCGAATTATGGTGACCTTCTGTCGCTGTCGTTCCATTAAATTTTGCCTTTTGCGGTTAAAATTATTCGAAACGATACACTGTATATGCTGTCTGTATTTTTTTAAAGTTATTCAATAATTAGGAGTGTTTTTGGATCAAATTATTTCACACTAAAGTGAGTAATCCTTCCTAGTACAATCAAAGGCCGGTTATCCAAGATGATTTGTACATAATGAACTAGGTCAAAATTTAATTAATGAGAGAAATTTTATGTATAATAATACGACAATTAGTAAATGGCGAAAAATATTATTACATTAGCATAATATATGAATTTAAAATAAAAAGACATCATCAAAACTTACACAAATAATCAATTTTGTCATGTTAGTTAGATAATTATGTATTATAGTTTAAAAGTATTTAATGTGATGGTACCTTAACGAACACTTCTTTGTGGACAATATTTTTTTGTGTATCTTTCCTCCTAATACTTTGGTTGCTTTGCCTTAACCAAAACTCTTGTTGTCGATCTTGATATCCCTCTTGAAAGTGCAACATACAGTAGTTCGTGCAAGAAAACATATTGCGATAAATATAGTCCAATATTTAGGATGTTTGTCCTTGTGCATTATTTATTATATTTGCAAAACATAAACATACTAAAAATATTTTCATACAAATTAAATCAGATATTCCTTAGTTTCGAAAGACGAAAGTTGAATTCAGGGATAGAATATACATAGAAGCACATTGACCAGTATCATAATTTTTGCATGTATGACGTTATTGCCAAAACATCTATATACCATTTGTGTGCTATTACGTAAGTTATTCGACGTATCTAAGTTTTTCAATAGCACGACGGGCATATTTTTCTTCAAAATCAACCTATATACAATGGAAGATCAATTTTAACTTAGTCTATTATATATACGGTGACACTAACATACGTAAGAAATAATAAATTTGACAATAAATATGTATAGTAGAAGGCCGTTTGGTATTAAAGTATTTAAGTATTCTTCTTGGTAGTAATTATTGGTATCATTTTCTGCTGAGTCAGAAACAGAAAAATATTTTATTTTTACTATAAAATTTTTCAATCAACCTTTTATTTAGTTGATCAACATATTCATTTCTGCTAGCTAATATATATTTTTAATTCTATCATGTGATTTGCACAAATTGCGTTTTAATCTAATGATGGAAATATTTCTCTTATTAAATGCACTACTATCATTATTGGGATTGATAACCGAGTGTTCAGGAAGAACCAAATCTTCTTTTATTGGATGCTCTTCTTCGTTTCCGATACGAAGTAAGAAGACACTGAATACTGGATATGTTCTTACTTTATATTTCTTGTTAGTTGAATCTTTTTCATTTGAGGCCAGAAGTATAACTTTGGCAAGCTAGCTTTTACAGTCTCTGCTTTTGTCAATTTTGGAACTATTGGTAGTACTTGACATAAATTACCTCCCAACCCATTGATTTCCACCAAACGATTCATTAATATCTAATATATCTCTAGAAATCCGAGCAATTATTTCGATCGTTTGACACTTAGCCATAAGTGCTTCATCCAATATTATCAATTTTGCTTTTCTTATAAATTTAGCATCATTGCTCTGCTTTGATATATTTGTGACGGCTATTTAGTTATTTGAAGAGGTATATCAAATCTAAAGTGGGTGGCCTTGCAATAAAATCGTTATTGGTACATCACTTGCTATTATTGCTAACAGTGTCAAGCCTCTTGATATGATATTTGCAAATAATGCATGACATAGAAATATTTTTCCGATTACACCGGAGGCATCTACAAAGAATAATCTCGTTATAGCAAAGTCGACTCTTTATAATATAGTCTTGAAAGCTTGTTCTTGTTTAGGATTTAGCTTTGATTGTGCTTCCTCATACACTTGTATAACATTTTGATTCTTAATAATATACTAGCATTTTTACTTTGTGTTCTAACATTCTTTTTATGGAATAAATTTATGTACCCTAAGATTATTTTTTTTAACTTGAATAAGAATTTTATTCATATGATGAATTTAAAAAATAATAGAATTGGATTCTCTTGCTAAATAGTTAATTAAAAGATTTAATTATTTGATTTTAACATAAAAAATAATTTATTCAATGTTGATTCAGATCTTAATATTAGTTCATCTCTTGTTTTGAATATTTAATCTTAATTATACTTTTATCCACCATAAATTTTATTTTCAAAGAGTAAAAGAGTGATATGACATTTCACTTTTAGATGTTTATGTATGTAGAATCATTAGTGGTATTGACTCTTACCAACCGTTTTTTTTCTCTTTCTCATACATTTATATTCTTAAATATTTTCTTAGTTGTTGTTTAATAATTGAGTATTTCTTAATATTACACAAAAAATTGATAAAAAATATTATTTGTGTAGGAAAATAGTTTAAATATAATATAAAAATATATTATCGTGGGATATTTTTCTCTCAATTTTAATTCTTTATGCAGTCCATTTAATATTACTTTTATTTTATCTTGGTATTGGACATTATGGAGTGGTAATGTATTGCCAATACAGAGGATTCTTATGCGATTGATTTTATTAAATCTTACTACATATTTTTAAAAAGAATTTAATGGACAAACTTTTATTAATTTTAAAATCTTAAATATTAAAAATTAGCATAGAAGGTATTGTAGTCCAAAAAATAGGTAATTGCAGTTATGTCCTTCCCCTATGAATTCTTCCGTTTAATATTTTAGGGCTATTTTGGTATATTAATTTTATATTTATGCTTTTATAATAATATATGTTCTAATTTTTCTAAATGGATATGGACAATATAAGACATTCTCAAATTAAATTAGTAATAGGACATTATAATACGTTTTTAAATTAAATTAGTAATAGAATTTTTTAAGATGTATATCCTAAAAGTAATAAGATTACATGACTAAAGATATTTACTTGTTCAATTTTATATGAATTAGACAGCCCGAAAGTAATTATACTAATATGATTCCTAAAGGTAATCATGTAGGATTCCTAACGTGTAGTATTATGTCCTAAAACTAATAGGATTATAAGGCTAATATCTAAAATTTCGGTTATGTACTTTTATTATGAGTTACTATGCTTAATATTATAAGGTTATTTTTGTAATCCGACATTGTATTCATGCTTTTATAATCAAGGAATTTAGTGCCATAAAACGAAACCTGGAGGGAGAGCTCTAAATCTATTCAAAAATTATAATCGTAACACAAGTGGATTTTTTTTTTAATTTCTTTACTTTCGTTTCCATGAGTAACTCTCATAATCGGAAATTAAGTGTAATTTGCATAGCATATAATTCAATTTTTTTTGTTTCTTGCGTTTCTTTATAATAAAAATTTAAAGCTATCATAAAAGATGAGATATAATATTTGAAAAGATTGAGTTCTCCTATTTCCGTCAGTTTTCTTACTTTATGATATTTATTTTAAATTACTTATTTCATCTTCGTTTGATAGATTACATTAGTGAAATTAATTTTAGTATTGAAACTTTATTTTTCATTATGTTAAAATAAATAACGTACACAGAGAAATTGAGCTAGGAAAGATAATTATAATATTCAAACCATAAGTGAAGTGTTGAGAGAGATTGCTATAATTATCAATGAATATTATGATATATAATAGTATTTAGTCAGTTAGTGGGTATCAGCTGTCGATTTTATTTTATTAAAGTCGATCTTAACTCTTAAGCATCTTTCGGTTCAATTACGTACTAATTATTCTGTTGGAATATCCCTTTTAGATTTCAAGAAATATTTGTGCAAATTTTAATCCTGATATCCCTATTTATTTATTTATTTATTTATTTATGCTATATGGCATCCATGTTTTTCTCTTCACCAAGATTCGCATAGCCTTTAAGAACTTTAATTCGAAGGCCAAAAAGTAAAGAATAGGTAGATATTTACTTGTTCAATTTTATATGAATTAGACAGCCCGAAAGTAATTATACTAATAGGATTCCTTAAGCTAATCATGTAGGATTCCTAACGTGTAGTATTATGTCCTAAAACTAATAGGATTACTAATATCTAAAATTTTGGTTATGTCCTTTTATTATGAGTTATAATTCTTAATATTATAAGGTTATTTTTGTAAACCGATATTATATTCATGCTTTTATAATAATATAGATAAGTTAATATTCTATTTTCTTAGTTAGTATGTCAGACTTTGCTATTAAAGTTGCTATGTTATTATAGGTCTACATAACTAAAGTTAACATATTTTTACACTGTGAATACATATGAATTCTAAGAATACTTATTATGATGCACAATCAATTATATTAGATTTTTATTAATTCAACTCATGTAACACACCTAAACGCGAATCAACTTGTGACTCGTCCACTTAACACTCGGTGTCTAAATGACATTGGGAAGATTAGGATCGGTGTTAGTTGCTCATAAAATACAACTTATCTAAAAGTCAAATCTCCGACATAAAAAAAGTGAGTCACCGAACTTAATAAAAATATAAAAAAACAAATAGATTGTAGAGACACAATTTAAAATTTTAAACCAGGGGATCACAGTATTCACTAAGAGCATATTTGGAAAGCCACCATGTAATTGGATTTAGGTGTAATTGGGTGTAATTACTGTATACGATCGAAATAGATTTCGTCCTTCCTACGTTCGATCAAGTTCGAGTGGCAAGAAACCGGAGTGGGATTTTGGGAGTGAGTTCCGAAGACAGTACAAACGAGCCTCGAGTCCGAAGGCTGATCGAGGAGTCGGCTCGATACTTTTATCGAGCCCGTGACCAAATCGATCCGCAAGGCATTGCTTCGTGGTCGGAAATGCGCCACGCCCACCCCAAAGGTCGAACTCAAGCCAAAACCGAGGGCTCGACCCAATAACGAGTTCGAGCCAGTATCGAGCTCACAGACAAGAGCCGTTACAACCGCACTAAGGGAGAGAATCTTGGCGGGAATCGAAGAAGAAATAATTTATCATGGGTCCTCCACTATATGCTTTATTTTATTATAAATAAAATAAGATTCCTCTATTATAAAGGAGGGAATCCTTGTAAGCAGAGGCATATACCGAATACACTGTAACAAAAGATCACTTCTCATATTGAAAGATATCTCCTTGTGCTTGTTTTACTTTATCTTATTCATTCTTTTTGCTCACTATTCTTATTCTCATAGTCAAGAATACACATATTTCTATCTCTCTATATGATTTGCATCAAAGGGTATCACGTATCCTTAGAACCATACACAAATTTAACGTTATCTGATTTCTCGGGTAAACAGTTTGGCACCCACCGTGGGGCTAAGGATAACAGTGATTGTTTGATATAAATCTGCAGTACACACCAATTTACAACTTCAAATGAGCAATGGCTTTACCTATTGACCACGAAGCCGGCCTTCAAGATGAAACCAACAACTTGGCACCCGTGGCCAGAAGGCCACTTGACGATGGCACTGAGGCTCAAATCGAAGTACCCGAAATTCGAGCTGAAGTACCGTTAGATGTCAATTCGCAAGTAGCTCTTGAGGCGAACCAGCGTTCCAAACCAGAAAAAGCATTCGGGGCGGTACTCGATCCGTAGCTTGAGACACCCATAACGTGGGGAAAATCGGAGCCAGCTTACGTATGATCTTCGAGATGTTACAAGCCCAACAAGTAGCGATAGCTTAGTTGCAGAGCCAAACTCATATAGAAAGCAGGTCGGATCCCAATCCGCTTCGAGAAATCACCCCCAGAATGGAGCCCGCCATAGTGAAATCAAACGAGCAAGAATCGGGGACCACTCCTGAAATTATTAAATTGCTCGAGAAACTCACAAAACGAGTCGAAGCCAACGACAAGAGAGTGAAAACATACAATGCCAGGGTCGATCAAATCCCGGGATCTCCACCAATGATAAAAAGGCTGGATTTGAAAAATTCATACAAAAGCCTTTTCCCTCGAGTGCGGCCCCAAAACCAATCCCCAAAAACTTCCGTATGCCCGAAATTCCCACATATAACGGTATGACTGATCCTAACGAACACGTCACCTCGTACACATGTGCCATCAAGGGTAACGATTTGGAGGACAATGAGATCGAATCCGTGTTGTTGAAAAAGTTCGGGGAGACCCTCTCGAAGGGAGCGATGATCTGGTTTCACATTCTACCGCCAAATTCCATTGATTCTTTTGCCATGTTAGCAGATTCGTTCGTAAAGGCACATGCTGGTGCCATAAAGGTTGCAACAAGGAAATCAGACCTCTTCAAAGTAAAGCAAAGGGGTAATGAAATGCTGAGGGAATTCGTATCCCGATTTCAAATGGAACACATGGAATTGCCACCGGTCACAAACGATTGGGCCGTCCAAGCTTTCACCCAAGGGTTAAACGAGCAAAGTTCGATAGCATCACGTAGGCTGAAGCAAAATTTGATCGAGTATCCAGCAATAACTTGGGCAGATATACACAACCGATATCAGTCGAAAATTAAGGTCGAAGATGACCAGCTGGGAGCTCCGTCTGGACCCATGCATCAGAACAGGACAGCTACTAAAAACCAAAGGGAGATCGAGAGAGAACAAAGGTCGAACAGACACCGATATCAACCGTACGTCGCAGATCGGATGAACAACAGTTCAACACGCAATACCGCTCGGAACAATCGAAGGATTGATCGAGGGCAAAATTCTCGGGGACTTATGAGCAAGAGCGGCTTTGATAAGTATGTCGATCCTATAGAAGCACCTCGGTTATCGGAATATAACTTCAGCATTGATGCATCTGCCATCGTGTCGGCTATCGGATGCATCAAAGACACTAAATAGCCTTGACCCATGCAGACCAATCCTGCCCAGAGGAATCCCAATCAAATGTGCGAATATCATGGAACCCATGGCCACAGAACGGAAGATTGCAGGCAACCAAGAGAGGAAGTAGCCCGGTTATTTAACAAAGGCCACCTTCGGGAATTTTTGAGCGATAGGGTGAGGAACCATTTTAAAAATAGGGATTTCTGCAAGAAAAACGAGCAGGAAGATCCACAGCATGTCATTCACATGATCATCGGTGGTGCCGATACCCCTCAGGGACCAGTGCTTAAACGCACTAAAACATCGATTGTGAGAGTAAAGCGATCTCGAACTCAGGATTACACACCCATAGGAACTTTGTCCTTCAATGATGAAGATGCAGAAGGGGTTGTAAAACCTCAGAACGATGCACTGGTAATATCCGTACTCATGAACAAAACTAAATTTAAGCGTGTGTTGATTGATCCAGGTAGCTCGGCCAACATCATCAGATTGAAAGTCGTAGAGCAGCTCAGCCTGCGGGACCAGATAGTACCCGCAACCCTGGTTATAAACGGATTCAATATGGCATGTGAAACCACCAAAGGCGAGATAATTCTACCAATAAACGTGGCCGGAACCATCCAGGAAACGAAGTTTCACGTGATCGAGGGCGACATGAGGTACAACGCCCTTTTCGGGAGGCCATGGATCCACAACATAAGAGCTGTACCTTCGACCCTACACCAGGCCCTCAAATTCCCAACATCGAGAGGAGTCAAAATAGTATATGGAGAACAACCAGCCGCAAAAGAAATGTTCGCCGTCGAGGAAGCGAAACCAATATCCTCGCCTTGGTCAGTAAAGGCATCGGGTTCAGAAGGAGAACGAGACACTAAATAGCAATCACAGACATCGGCTTCGACCCAACCAGATAACCAGATGATCGAAGAAGATGATGATCAGAGGGTCCCTCGATCCTTCGTGATTCCCGATGATCCGACGCCACCAAATTAACAATTGAGGAATTGGAGCAAGTCACACTGATCGAGCACTGGCTCGAACGAAAAGTATACCTGGGAGCGGGGTTGAGCCCCGAACTCAGGAAGAAACTTATTCAATTTCTTATCGATAACATTGATTGTTTTGCCTGGTCCTATTTATATATAACAGGGATTCCACCGGATATAATGACGCATCGGCTAAGCTTGGACCCTAAGTTCAGACCGGTGAAGGAAAAGAGAAGACCCCAGTCCGAGGTAAAATATGCATTCATAAAAGACGAGGTAACCAAACTTCTCAAGATAGGGTCCATTCGGGAGTTGAAATATCCCGAATGGTTAGCCAATGTAGTTGTAGTTCCCAAAAAAGAAAACACACTTAGAATGTGCGTGGACTATAAGGATTTAAACAAAGCATGCCCCAAAGATTCTTTTTTGCTACCCAACATCGATCGCATGATCGATGCCACAGTCGGTCACTAGATCCCCACTTTTCTCGATTCCTATTTCGGGTATAATCAAATCCGGATGAACCCGGAGGATCAGAAAAAGACTTCATTTGTCACCAAATATGGAACATATTGTTATAATGTGATGCCCTTCGGGATAAAAAATGCGTGGGCTACTTACCAATGCCTAGTAAATAAAATGTTTGAAGAACAAATAGGTAAATCAATAAAAGTTTATATTGATGACATGTTAGTTAAGTCCCTGCGCGCAGAGGACCATCTGACCCATTTGCAGGAAGCGTTCGAGATTTTGAGTAAATACAACATGAAGCTCAACCCCGAAAAATATACTTTCGGGGTCGGTTCGGGCAAGTTCCTCGGCTTCATGGTGTCAAATCGGGGAATCAAGATTAACCCCGATAAAATCAAGGGCATCGAAGACATCACCGTCGTGGACAGTGTAAAAGTTGTACAAAGGCTAACGGGATGAATCGCGGCCCTAGGCCAATTCATTTCGAGATCATCAGATCGAAGTCACACATATTTCTCCCTACTCAAAAAGAAGAACAATTTCGCTTGGACCCCGGAATGCCAACAGGCATTGAAGGAACTGAAACAATATCTGTCAAGCCCACCACTACTTCACACTCCAAAAGCCGACGAAAAACTTTGCTTATACTTGGCAGTATCAGAAGTTGCAGTACGCGGTGTCCTAGTTCGGGAAGAGCAAGGTACGCAATTTCCCATTTATTATATAAGTCGAACCTTAGGAGAAGCAGAAGCCAGATATCCACACCTAGAAAAATTGACACTTGCACTGATAAACGCCTCTAGAAAGTTACGACCATACTTTCAATGTCACCCCTTATGCGTATTAACAACTTACCCACTTCGTAATATTTTGCACAAAGCCCGAACTATCAGGCCGATTGGCCAAATGGGCCGTCGAACTCAGTGGGTACGATATCGAATATCAACCCCGTACGGCCATCAAGTCTCAAATTTTAGCAGACTTCGTGGCCGATTTCACGCCGACCCTCATACCCGAAGTCGAAAAAGAATTCCTGCTGAAATCGGGTACATCCTGAGGGTATGGACCCTTTTTACGGACGGTGCCTCGAACGTAAAAGGGTCTGGGTTGGGCATAGTTTTAAAGCCACCCACAGGTAACACTATTAGGCAATCTATTAAAACTACCAGGTTAACTAACAACGAGGCCGAGTATGAGGCCATGATTGAAGGTCTCGAGCTAGCTAAAAACTTGGGAGCAGAAGTCATTGAAGCCGATTGTGACTCTTTGCTGGTGGTAAGTCAAGTAAACAAAACCTTTAAAGTTCGAGAAGATAGAATGCAACGGTATTTGGACAAACTACATGTCGCTTTGCACCATTTCAAACAATGGACTTTATAGCATGTTCCATGAGAGCAAAACAGTGAGGTTGATGCACTTGCGAATTTGGGATCGTCGGTCGAGGAAGGTGACTTGAGCTCGGGGACTGTCGTTCAACTCTCAAGATCAGTGATCGAAGAAGGTCACGCCGTGATAAATTCTACAAGCTTAACCTGGGATTGGAGAAACAAGTATATTGAATACTTAAAGAGCGGAAAGCTCCTATCGGACCCTAAAGATTCTAGGGCCATACAGACTAAAGTTGCTCGATTCACGTTGGTTTCGGATGGAACGCTATATCGAAGGACATTCGATGGACCGTTGGCAGTATGCTTGGGTCCGGAAGGTACCGATTACATCCTACAGGAAGTGCACGAGGCCACTTGTGGGAATCACTTTGGTGCCGATACATTAGTCCGAAAAATAATCAGAGCAGGGTATTATTGGATCGATATGGGCAAAGATGCAAAGGAATTTGTTCGAAAATGTGACAAATGTCAAAGGTTTGCGCCAATGATCCATTAACCCGGAGAGCAACTTCACTCAGTCCTATCCCTATGGCCGTTCATGAAATGGGGAATAGATATCGTCGCCCCTCTGTCATCGACCCCAGGTAAAGCCAAATTCATTTTATTTATGACTGAGTATTTTTCTAAGTGGGTTGAAGCGGAGGCGTTCGAGAAAATAAGAGAGAGAGAGAAGTTATAGACTTTATCTGGGATCATATCGTATATCGATTCGGGATACCCGCCGAAATAGTATGTGACAATGGGAATCAATTCGTTGGCAGAAAAGTGACAAAATTCTTCGAAGATCACAAAATAAGAAGGATATTATCAACACCATACCACCCCAGTGGGAACGGACAGGCCGAATCAACGAACAAAACTATCATTCAAAACCTAAAGAAGAGGCTGAACGACGCTAAAGGAAAGTGGAGAGAAATCCTTCCCGAAGTCCTTTGGGCATATCGGACGACGTCAAAATCTAGTACGGGGGCGACCCCATTCTCCTTAGTATATGGGTCTGAAGCATTGATACCAGTCGAAGTTGGCGAACCCAGTACCAGATTTTGATTCACTATAGAAGAATCAAATAACGAGGTTATGAACACTAGCCTCGAATTATCGGACGAAAGACGAGAAGCTGCTCTCGTCCAATTGGCCTCCCAAAAGCAGCGAATCAAAAGATATGATAATCGAAGAACCAAGCTCCGCTATTTCAATCCCGGGGACTTAGTACTAAGGAAAGTCATCATCAATACCCGAAATCCGAACGAAGGAAAACTAGGACCAAATTGGGAAGGACCATATCAGGTTCTCGAGAACATCAGAAATGGATCATACAAGCTCGACATTATAAACGGCAAACAACTATCAAGCAATTGGAATGTGTCACATCTAAAACGATACTACTGCTAAGGTACGACCCTTCCATATTCATTTACATTTCAAAACTGACCCCTGCAGAAGTCCGAGCAAGAGCTAAGATGGATCCTTCTCCATAAATTTGAAAGCACGCGTTGCACTCCTTTTCCCTTAGACCGGTCTTATCCCAAATGGGTTTTTCGGCAAGGATTTTAACGAGGCAACCAAAGATCGCGCTGCACTTACAACAGTATCTGAGGCCTCTTTATAATCGACCTCGAATACTGGGGGGGCATTAGCCTTCAAATATATCAAGTTCTTGATGTGAGAAAGTTATTTTGCAACAACGGGGTTCCAATAGGAAAAGTTGTAAGAGCCAAATGGTCAAAACAAACCATGCTCATGTAGTTGGCCCGAACCCAGGTGCAAAACATGAACACATGTATGACTTGCAAAGAAAGTTCTCCTCTTTACCGACATCTTATATCCAAGAAAAATTCCTCTATTTGGAGATTTATTACACAAACAAAGTTAAGATAAAATCGACTACTTTCATTTCGAGTTCGAGCAAGCACTCACTCGACCATTATGCCTACGGGCTATATTACTTCGAGTTCGAATCATTCACTCGACTACTGAGCCTACGGGCTACTTTCATTTCGAGTTCGATCAAGCACTCACTCGACCATTACATCTACGGGCTACATTACTTCGAGTTCGAATCATTCACTCGACTACTAAGCCTATGGGCTACTTTCATTTTGAGTTTGATCAAGCACTCATTCGACCATTACGCCTACGGTCTACATTACTTCGAGTTCGAATCATTCACTCGACTACTAAGCCTACGGGCTACTTTCATTTCGAGTTTGAGTAAGCACTCACTCGACCATTACGCCTACGGGCTATATTACTTCGAGTTCGAATCATTCACTCGACTACTAAGCCTACGAGCTACTTTCATTTCGAGTTCAAGCAAGCACTCACACGACCATTATGCCTACGGGCTACATTACTTCGAGTTCGAATCATTCACTCGACTACTGAGGCCACAGGCTACTTTCATTTCGAGTTCGAGCAAGCACTCACTCGACCATTACGCCTACGAGCTACATTACTTCGAGTTCGAATCATTCACTCGACTAATAGGCCTAAGGGCTACATCGCTTCACATTTGATTAATTTGTTTAAATCTTTGTGAAAACATTTATAAGGCATGTATAAAGTCTTCACGAAATAGAAGCAAGTCGGCAAAGTTGTCTATATATAGAATTGTCTACATGATTGATTACAAACGTAAAAATTAAGAACTAAGCTTCCTGGTCATCCCCATGAGCAGTTTCTTCTCTATCGGGCTCTCTCCCGTCCTCGGATCCTCTCTTGCTACCGTCATCATCATCATCATCGCCATCAGAAGCCAAGGCTTCAGCTTCAGCTTCGAGCTCTTTAGCCTTTTTTATCTCTTCAGCAAGGTCGAAACCTCAAGCGTGTATCTCCTCGAGGGTCTCCCTCTGAGACTGACACTTAGCAAGTTCGGCAACCCAGTGTGCTCGAGTGTCGGCAGTATCCACCGCCTCTCGTGCCTCCATCTGAGCAGCCTCGGCATTAGCCCGATACACGGCAATGGACTTGTCCGCCATGACTTTCGACAACTCAACCTCCGCCTTGGCCTCAGCAAGCCGTGTTTCAAGCTCCTCGATCCTCTTAGCTTGAGCCGAACCCTTTTGCTTGACGCTTCGAAGCTGAACATCGGCCGATAATAATTTGGCCAAGATGGTTTCTTTTTTCGCATCCAGGCAGTCGATAGTCTCCTTCCACCGATTACATTCAGCCTTGATTTGATCAACTTCTTCCCAAAGTAACCCGATCTTTTCAACCTTTTGCTGCAGCTGAGACAACGAAGGGTTAACTTCCACAGTTGAGTCAAACCCATACTTTAACAGAACGAGGGTCACCTGTTTATCTAGTTCGGCCTCTTCTTCACGAACCTTAGCCAAATCTGCTTGGAGGTCCTTTATAGCCTCGTCGTTTTGGCTACAAAGAAGCCGCAAGGCATATCTATCCCCCGAGACCTTCTGAAGCTCGACCTCACACTGGCTGAGGTCGACTCGAAACCTACTAATGGCCTGCACAGTTGGGAAAGAACACAAGTCAAGTATGGAAAAGAACAAAAAACCAAGTACAGTAAAATCATTACCCAATTAATGAAATGTTGGGCCTCTTCTAGGAGAAGAGAAGCATCACCAATATCGGAGGCATCATCGACTCCAGTAAAGCAATCCCGAAAAGGGTCCCCTACACTAGAGCCTCCGCCCATATCGGGGGTATTCAATTCTCGAGCTTCCTTTAACGCGCCTCAGAAAAGGTTGGAAGAGAAGGCAAATGACCCACTGTCATAGTCCCAAGAGAATCGCTCGGGACGCTCTGATCAAGACTCGGGGTACCAGGACCGACCCCGACCGGTACAACCGCCATCGGCTCAGAAACTCTGGCGACCTCGATAGCTTTCGCAGATCGGATCACCAAAGCCGAGGCATCATCTTTTTCTTCTTCTTCTTCTCTCAGTCGTTGGATCGAGTCCATCGAAAGAACGATTGACTTCCTCCTCACCCTTCGAGTTTTGGGCTTGGGGTCCTCTGATCGAGAGACAGCTTTTCGCTTCTTATCTTTCCCCGGTTCCGGGATCGAGGACTTGGTTCCTTCTTCACCACTCGAAGGCCTCAAAACGGCATCCTTGGTTACACCTGCATGAAAGGAAATCGGTAACGAATAGAGCATAAAAAACACTTCGAAGAACACGAGAAGTAAACCCTTACCATGATTCTTGGCCTCCCATCTACCTCTTGCCAAATCACGCCAAGCGTGTTCGGTATAAGAGGAAGTCGAGGCTAACTTCCAAACCCAATCCTCGAGGTCGGGTACCTCTTATGGCATCCAAGGAGCAGCTGTATATCGGAGAAAGACAACATATAAAATCGAAAAAATATACGAAAAGCAACATCTTATGAGAACCACTTACGGTCGAAATTCCATTCCTCGGAGAACGACATCTTCTCTTCCGGAATGAGGTCACGGGTCCTCACCCGGATATAACGGCCCATCCAACCCCAATCCTTGTCTTCGTTGATGCTCGACATCAGAGCCTTCGATGCCCGACGATGAAGCCTGATTAGTCCTCGAAAGATTTAAGGCCGATACAATCGTATGAGGTGATTCAGGGAAAAATCCAGCCCCCGATCTTGATGGAGAAGAAGCGAAGTAAGGTTACTATACGCCATAGAGAGGGATGAATTTGACCAAGGGTGACCTGATATCTTTTGCAAAAATCAATGATCACCGGGTCGACGGGACCCAACGTGAAGGGGTAAGTGTAAACACTTAAAACCCCCTCCACATGGGTGATGACGCTCTCTTCGGGGGATGGAATTTGCAACACAACCTCGGAACCCAGTTCCAGTCTTTCCTCACGGCCTCGAGATGACCCTCCGTTATCGAGCACATGTACATCGACACATGCTCACATCGACCCGGAACAGATGAAGGATTCTCAACCTTAAAATCGATCTTCAGAGTACATGGGCCGGGAACATACTCATAGGTAGACGGCTCCAGCGGCGCCTTGTTACCGGATAGCCGTGAAGAAGAAGCTTTCTCCTTTTGAGGTACAGTTTTCGAAGTTTTGGCCATTGATATGAGAGAAAGAAAGGCAAAGGAAAATGAAAAGTTGACGACACCAAACACTGGTGTAGATGGCTCTGCAAACGACGAAATAAAGAGAAAGGGTAAGAAAATTTGGAAGAGTGAAGGTGTAAAAGTGGTAAATGTTAGATGGAGGGGTTATTTATAGGCTTGCATCGTGGCGGTTCAATATCAGAGGTGGCCGACCGCCATCTGACATGCATTAAATACTTTGAAAGACTGAATCGATGGGATAACTATCACATACGTCATGATCGAGCCATGTGAAAACGTCAGCTTATAACCCGATCGAACCGTCGAAAATCATATCGATTCTCACCACATCCTTCCTGAGAAACGAGGGGACTATCTGTATACGGTCGAAATAGATTTCGGCCTTCCTACGTTCGATCGAGTTCGAGTGGCAAGAAACCGGAGTGGGATTTTGAGAGTGAGTTCCGAAGATAGTACAAACGAGCCTCGAGTCCAAAGGCTGATCGAGGAGTCGACTCGATACTTTTATCGAGCCCGTGACCAAATCGATCCGCAAGGCATTGCTTCGAGGTCGGAAATGCGCCACGCCCACCCCAAAGGTCGAACTCAAGCCAAAATCGAGGGCTCAACTCAATAACGAGTTCGAGCCAGTATCAAGCTCACAGACAAAAGCCATTACAACCGCACTAAGGGAGAGAATCTTGGCGGGAATCGAGGAAGAGACAATTGATCATGGGTCCTCCACTATATGCTTTATTTTATTATAAATAAAATAAGATTCCTCTATTATAAAGGGGGAATCCTTGTAAGCAGAGGCATATACCGAATACACTGTAACAACGCTTCTCATATTGAAAGATATCTCCTTGTACTTGTTTTAATTTATTTTATTCATTCTTTTTGCTCACTATTTCCATTCTCATAGTCAAGAATACACATATTTCTATCTTTCTATATGATTTGTATCAAAGGGTATCACGTATCCTTAGAACCATACACAAATTTAATATTATCTGATTTCTCGGATAAACAATTACACAATTTGACTTGTTTGTTTGGCCAAGTAATTATTTAGTTAGTGTTGAATTAGGTATAATTGAGAGGGAGTAATTATACTCTCCAATTCTTAAGGGATGTGAGAATTGGTGGTAATTACACCATGTAATTACCAAATGACTTTTTATTTTTTTTCCTTCTTTTTCAAATATTTATCTATTAAGAAAAAAGGAAGACCTCTTCCGTTTCTGTCATCTTCTTAAATTTCCGTTTCAACGTGAAGCTATATTCTAATTTCTAACTCCATTACAGATAATGGTATTCTACTTTATAATTCCTGACATTTTTCTTCTTCCCTTTTAAATCTCTTCTTTTATTGTTGTAATCGTATTACATTAGTACTAATTGGAGTATTTTGTGGGTTGATGTCTTGATCATTATAGTAATGAACTCAATGACCTGCTATACTATTATTTCCATTATTTTTTTTATTCTGATGAAATAATTATTTAATCAAAATTTTTGATGATGATTATTGATAATTTGAAATTTTATTCGCTTTATAATAACAAGTTTCAGTATCAATATAATGATGCTGTAGCTAGATTGATAAGTAGTGTTTGTACTTTTTAAAATAAATATTTAATTTTCTAATGTATTAATTAGCATAAATTTTTATTATGAAAAAGTAATTTATAAATTCATATTTATGTATTTTTTTAATTTAAAAAGTGCAACACATCATGAATTACATATTATATTCATACACATAGTTGGTAAAATATTCGATTTTTATTGTATTTTTAATTTATTCATGTTAAAATAATATTTATATAAAAGTTAAAGATTATTCTTCACAATATTAGTTACCAATTTATAATTATATATGCATATATCTGTTACATGTTAAAATTTACTTATATATTCATATGGAAAAAAAATTAACTTTTATTTTAAATAAAAAAATTTACTATGTATTTACACTCGTGCAACCAAATATGACACAGGTAATCACATTATGACAAACAAACATGACTTTGTAATTACAAAGCCTAGTAATTACATAGTGGTTTCTGTATGGGCAAAAAAAATATCTTTGATATAATTAAACCACGTCAGCATCAAGATAGCCTTCATCGGCTGCCACGTGTTATCAGTACAACTTCAACAAAGACCTGCCCAAGGTCGAAGTGGTCCCTTAAGAGATGAAGGGTACAATCGAAGAGTAAGTGAAGACCAAGATCGAGGTCGAACATCTTAGACAGAGTTATAACAGTTAGTTTTAGGATAAGACACAAACTCTGTACCTGTACTATTAGGGTTTTTAGATATATGTTCCCTATAAATAGAAATAGACACAATGATAGGGGGAAGATATTCATTTGTAAGAAAACATATTGACTTTAGATCGAGAATCTGGCCTTATCGCAAACATACAAAAAATACCTTTTTACTAAGATCCTTGTCCAACTTTTTCACTTGATCCAAGAACAACCTGAGTGTTCGAAGGCTCATCGATCATCCATCATTGTTAGAAGGAATATCCACAAATCTCACCCCTTTTCGGGTGACTCATATATTCTTATTTATTTAAATACCATCAATTTCTATTTATTGTTAGTTAATGTTATCTCCCTCCTTTTGAGTCATTAAATATTGGTAGTTTTGTCCACATTTATTGCCATTCGACCAAACATACACGTAATATTTTATTACAATATCTGTTATCTTGTCTTTTGGATATTAATATTAGCTAAGATTGACTCTACTTTATTTAACTCTAATTGGTTGAACCCGGATCCAAAATTTTAGGTCAAACAGTTTGGCGTCGTAGGTGGGGATTTCTTAGCTAACCTTTTAGTTTCCTTTAGATCTACAACTCACGTGAGTTGCTAACCTAATGAACCACAAGGTTTTTCTCTTTCTTTGCACGTATGGAAAATTACATGGCATGTGATCAAGGAGATAGGACTAAAGTGACAGGTGACTTCCCTGGTAACCTCATGAACGCTATCAACGAGAGCTATGAAATGCTAGGCGATGACGTGACACCCACTGCCTCCTCTAGCCGCGAGAGGTCGCCTCCCTCCCATTGTAGCACAACAAAGCCAAATGGAAAAGGGGCCTCCACATCCACAAGAGAAGGGACGCCACCGGACATGAAAAAGCTGCTCGAAGCGTGGTTGACCGATACACTAGTAAGCATGCTCAACAAACCTGCTCTATGAACGACCATAGAGACCGCAAGAGCTCACATCGCGTAATGAGCAGACGAGCAATGCGACCAACCAGACCCTCAAATACCAGGTATAACTCACAATGTTACTAACAATGCAGGCGACATCGTCCTCGTGCTATTCTAAAGAGAATGGAAGAAATGGAGAATGAAAACAAAACGCTCAAAGATCAAATGAAAGAACACCAAGAAAGAGCCGACAAGATACCGGGCGCCCCTAAGCTACTGCCAAAGTGGGACACCGGCAGATTCATAGAGCAGTCGTATAGCAAGGAAGAAGCCCCACATGCCATACCAAAGACCTTTAAAATACCACCGTATATCAGGATATATGACATAACGACTGACCCCGAAGATCACGTGACTCATTACGTCACCGACGTGAAGTACGTCACCGATGTGAAGGGAAACGACCTCACCAAGGAATAAGTATCCTCTATTTTGCTGAAGAAATTTGGCGAAACCCTCATGGTAGGGGCATTAACATTGTATTTACAGTTACCAGACCGCTCCATAGAAACCTTCGAAGAGATGGCCGATATATTCGTGATAGCGCATGTCAGGGCCAAGAAAGCTGAAACAAGAGTAAATGACATCTTCTTCATCAAGTAGTCCTTGGGAGATGGACTTCCTCGCCCGATTCAAAAGGGTAAGGATGACCCTACCAAACGTGTCTGAAGGGATGAGCAACCAGTAAATTGTTGAGCCGGTTGATAAAGTACCCTCGAACCACTTGGGATGAAATCCACAATGCTTATTGTGCCAAAGTCCGAGCAGATGATGACGACCTTAACGGACCAACTCGATGACTCATCCCGATACAAGTCGTGCCCAGGAAAGAACGAAGATATAAAATAAGGAGGGATCACCTAGTCTCACGACCAAACAGGGAACGACACCAATTGTACATCAGGGGCCCCGCCTTGTCTTCCTTCCGCTATGATGATGGCCCATCTAGGAAGATGTCGGGACTCACAAGAACGAGAGAGGTATGCCCCCTTTATTGTCTACTCACAATTTTTGTGTTTCACCTACAGAAATAGTTTATGCCCTGGAGAAACTCGGAACGAAGGTTAAGTGGCCGCCAAATATGAGGTCCGACCCGAGCACCAGAAAATCGACGCCCTTTGCGAATTCCACCAGGAACGCGGACACAAGACAGAAGTCTACATCTCCCTCATGCAAGAGGTTGTGAACATGTTGCAACAAGGACACCTCAAAGAGCTGATGAGCGACAAGGGGAGAATAACTTTGCTAGAGGTCGTGAACGCCAAGGCATGTCGAAGCCGCAATCAACGGCTCACACCATCAACATGATCATCGGCGGCAGTGACAACACCTCTATCAACGATGTTAAATTCACCACCACTCACAAGATCAAAAGATTTATCACCTACGAACGGTATGACAGACTCAAAGAAAGTATCATCTTTGACGAGTCAGATGCCAACGATTTGACTTTTCCTCACAACGATGCTTTCGTCATTACTTTATGAATTTTAGATAGTGATGTAAAACGTATCTTGGTAGACGATATATCTTGGTAGATGATGGGAGTGGAGGCATTATCCATCCCCGAGTCCTCGCCCAGATAAGACTCGAGGACAAGATAATGCCATGTTTTATCATATTAACCGGTTTTAATGATGCAGTTGAACGAACATCGGGTGAAATTATACTCCATGTCTTGGCTGACGGCATAACTCTAGAGACAACATTCCACATAATGGATCAGGCCACCACATACAATGCCATAGTAGGACGACCATGGATACATCTCATGAGAGTCGTCCTCTCCATCCTGCACCAAGGAATCAAGTTCCCAACACCTTGGGGGATATTCAGCATGCGGGGAGAACAGTGCATGTCCCGGGAGTGCTACCTCATCACCTTGGATAGCATGACAACCCAACAGAAGCAAGGCAAGGAAAAAGAGTCATATCAATCAAAAAGGTCGAGGTCGACGCAAGAAGAAACTAGGGACGTCATCATGGACCTCGAAACGGTCAAAGCCGCAGAATCAACTATAAAGGACCTCGACCTCGTTCAATTAGACTCCAGCAAAAATGCCTACATCGGCTGCAAACTCGGAGAACCAGGTAAATTTAGCCAATTTTTAATAACTAATGTAGATTTATTTTCCTTCAGCCATGCATATATGTCGGGCATCCCCAAGGATATCACCACACATAAATTAAACATCGATTCATTCTATCCATCGGTAAGACAGGTCATACAAAATTTCAACCCCGCCATCAATGATGTCGTCCATGAGGAAGTGGAGAAGCTATTTGAAAATGGCTCCATCAAGGAGTCGAAATACCCCAAGTAGATCGCCAACGTAGTGATGGTCAAAAAGAAAAAGGGAAATGAAGGATATGTGTAGACTTCACATACTTAAACAAAGCATGACCGAATGATTCATTCCCGTTGCCATATATCGACCAACTCATCGACGCGATAGCCGAGCACGAGCTGCTGAGTTTTCTGGACACGTACTGGGGCTATAACCAAATACTTATGAAAGAAGAGGACTAGGAGAAAACCACGTTCATCACCCACCGAGGAACATATTGTTATAGGGTCATGCCGTTGGGGCTGAAGAACGTATGAGCTACCTATCAAATATTGGTCACAAAAATGTTCAAAGATCAGCTTGGCAAGACCATGCAGGTATATATTGATGACATGGTGGTCAAATCAGTAAGGGCGAATGACCATGTTGACCATTTGAAAGAAGCTTTCGACATACTGAGACGATACACAATGAAACTAAACCTAGAGAAGTGTGTGTTTGGCGTAGCCTCGGGGAAGTTTTTGTTTTTTTAGTGTCACAATGCGGGATCGAAGTCAACACGGACCAAATCAAAGCTATCTAAGGGATACCGGAGCAACTGACTACTAAGAAGCACGTCCAAAGGTTGACTCCGAAGTGGCAGTAAGTGCAGTCCTGATCCAAGAGAGTAAAGGTGTGCAATCTCCCATTTATTACATTAGCAAAACACTCGCTGATGCCGAGACGAGGTACCGACACCTTGAGAAACTGGCCCTGACACTAGTCTTAGCTTCACGAAAGCTTAGACTTTATTTCTAGTGCCACCCTATCTCGATCGTTACCACCTTTCCTTTAAGAAGCATTTTACACAAACCCGAATTATAGAGAAGGATGGCCAAATGGGTCATCGAGCTAAGCAAGCACGATATCACATATCAGCCGCAAGCAACGATAAAGTCACAAGTGCTCACCGACTTCGTCGGAAGCTTCAGCACAATGATAATGCCTGAGGTCGAGAAGGAAGTCGTCTAAGCTTCTCTCCAAACACAAGACCTCTGGGTCCTATACACCGACGACGCATCCAATGCTTCCGGATCCAGACTGGGACTAGTACTCGAGGTCTCTACTGGCGAAGTAATTTGAGATCCCTATTGGCGAAGTAATTCGCCATTCCCTACTGGCGAGTAAGAGGCCGTAATTGAAGGATTGATACTAGCACTCAAGTATGGGGCGAAGCGGTTGAAGCTCCGTTATGATTCACAGCTCGTAGTCAACCAAGTCACGGGGACTTTCCAAATCAAAGAACAAAGGTTGCAAAAATACCAGATCGAGATCTGTAAGCTGCTGCCCGAGTTTGACGAATGCCAGCTCGAATAGATCCCGTGTGCTCAGAATGTCAAAGCGGACGGCCTCGCCAAATTGGTTGCAGCCACCGAAAGCATCACGACCACAGATAAAAGTGTAGTCCACCTGCTCAACTCGTCGTTAGATCAAATCGAGGTAAGATATGTAAGTTTAAGTTGGTATTGGCGCAATTGTATTATCGCCTACTTGCAGGACGACACACTCCCAAACGACAAAAAAAAAGCCAAAAAACTAAGAATGCAGGCAACCAAATACAACCTATTCCATAGCGACTTATATAAGAGGACATACGACGACCCTTTGGAAAAATGTTTGTGTCCAAACCAAACCCAGCGCATCCTCGAAGAAATCTATCAAGGCCATTTTGACTTTCATTCCGATAATCGAGAACTCGTTAGGTGTCTCATACTGGGATGATACTACTGGCCCACCATGAAAAAAGACGCCTCAGAATTTGGAAAGGAACGTGAACAATATCATAAATACGCCCCAATAATTCACCAAGCAGGCAAACATCTCCACTCAGTCACCTCTCCATGGTCGTTCATCAAGTGGGGAATGGACATCGTGGGGCCCTCCTTGTAGGGCAAAGTAATGTACGATGTTTTTTCGTTTTAACTAACTATTTTCCTAAATGAGTGGAAGCATGAGTGTTTGCCCAAATATGCGAAAAAGAGGTAATCACCTTCATATGGTAAAACATCAACTGCCGATTCGCCCTACCCAAAGAGATCAGCTGCGACAATGGACCCTAGTTCACGGGAAAGAAAATCGCTAAATTCTTCAAAAAGTAGCATATTAAGAGGATACATTCAACCCCGTATTACCCAACGGGTAACAGGCAGGCATAATCCTCCAACAAGTCCATATATGAAACATCATGAAGAAAAGCTCGAAGATGCCAAGGAATTGTGGCCAGAAATACTCCCAGAAGTATTATGAGCATATAGAACCACCCCGAAGACAATTACAAGAGAGACGCCCTACTCTCTAGTCTACGGAACTGAAGCAGTCATACCAGTCGAAGTCGGAGAACCCAGCCTAAGGAATAGAACCACCCCGAAGACAATTACAAGAGAGACGCCCTACTCTCTAGTCTACGGAACTGAAGCAGTCATACCAGTCGAAGTCGGAGAACCCAACCTAAGGTACTCCTATAAAAGCGGTACTAGCAATGACGAGAGTAGAAAGAAAGAGCTCAATGAGATCGACGAACAAAAGAATGGTCGCCCAAATGCAGCAAGCGGAACGTTACTGCAATTAGAAGGCAATGGTCCGGCCGCTCAAAGTCGGGGACTACATACTTAAAGCCAAAACCCAAGTTAGCAGAGATCCACGGGAAGGCAAACTGGGACGGTCTGTACTAAATTACAGCCAAAGCAAATAAGGGTTCATTCCAACTAGAGACAATGGAAGGAAAACAATTACCAAATAATTGGAACATCAACCACCTCAAATACTTCAACTTCAAAAAGGAAGAAGCGCCCCCAAGTAGTACTATTTTTCCCTCACTTGAGTTTTGTGCCATTAGGGTTTTCTCAAAGAGGTTTTTAACGAGGAGACGAAAGGGACACTTCGAGCCGAAGTATGCGAAGAAAGGACTATTTTCTCTTTTATTGCCCAACTCCTCAATACTCTCCAAGTCGAACAATGTAGGGACTAGATAGACCGGACTGGGACTGGGATGCCAGCCAATGCCCAAAGTTTGTAACTTTCACCAATTATGTAATCAGAGCAACAACGTCGAAGTAATATAAACTTACGTTTATCAAAACTGCCTTAACAAAAGGTTAAATTTGACCAAGTTCGAATAACACCTACCTGCCCTCGGCCGCGATTTAAAAAAAGGTTAAGTTCGACCAAGTTCGAACAACACCTATCGGCCCTCGGCCGCGATTTAATAAAAGGTTAAGTTTGACCAAGTTCGAACAACACATATCGGCCCTCGGCTGCGATTTAACAAATGGTTAAATTCGACCAAGTTCGAATAACACATATCGGTCCTCGGTCGCGATTTAACAAAAGGTTAAGTTTGACCAATCTCGAACAATACATACCGGCCCGCGGCCACGTATCGATAGAGGGTTAAGTTCGACCAAGATCTAACAATACATATCGGCCCTCGGCCACGACTCGATAGAAAGTTAAATTCAGCCGAACGAGAGGCTAAGTCCGACCAAGTTCAAACTTAACCTATCGATCCTCAACTAAGGAGACACACTTGACCTATATAAATAAAGGGAAGATATGACCCATAAATATTCGTCCCCAAGGCTACGACCAGATAGAAGACATCGACAGTCAAAAAAGCAGAAAACATATTGAGCAAACAACAAAAGCAAAATATACAAGTGCAGAAACAAGTGACAGGAATGGAAGAAGGTGCAAAAAATAACTTAAATATTCATATGTACATAAAGAGTTATTTACAAAGGCTCTTGAATACGCTGGCAAAAACACACAAAAAGGCTAAAAGAAAAACTACTAGCCATAGCCATCACGACCCTCCATGCCCTCATAATCTTGGTTCCCTGCATCCTCACCACCCTAGCCTTGAGGATAAATGGTATCATACCAGGCGTCCTCCTCAAGCTGGTCTATTGATGGTAGACTATAATTTCGTGTTTTACTCACTTATTACACTCTAATTCACTGTACTTTGCTTATGTTGAGCTTTAATTAGTAGTGTTTTGCACTTATTGTGTGTTTTATGCCTGTAGGAGTGATTCCGGGTTATTTAGATGTTGCGGAGCAAATTCGAGCTAATTGGAGCTTTGAAGTCTGAGTAGAAGCCCAAGGTATTAAACCGGGATCGCGTTCTGGGGTCAAGGACCACGTCCGGATGTCAAAATTTGCAAAAACGAATTACTCTAAGAAAACTACACTGCCGCGCCGCATGGGGTGGGGCGGCTATGTAAATTATGCCCAGAAAGTGATTTGCAAATTGTACTAGAAATATCCACAAGCGCGTCACATGCCGCGTAGTAGCATGTGGCATGGTAGTGCAAAAATGTTAGAGTATCGCCCAATTTCCGCTAAAAAGGGTATTTTCGTCCGGGGTCTATTGGGGGGTGGTTTAAATACACGGGAAAATACCATTTTCGGCACTTTTGATACAATTTCGATCAAAGGAGGTCAAGGAGGCTAAGGAGGAGTTGGAATAACACAAGGACAAGGATTTCATCATTCCTTCCTCACTCAAGATCCGGGTTTGGATTGAATTTATGTTTTCCTATACATTAGTTACATTTGTGAATAACTTCTCCATGTCTATGGAGTAGATCTTTTTGGGATTTGATGGATTTGGTATATTGATGATTGTTTGTGGATTATAACTATATTTTTATGTATTTGAATCGTTTTTGGAAAATTTAATTATTGCATCTATATTCATTTGTTCTTGTAATCAAAAGAGGCATAACTTGTGATATCTTTGAATTATATTGTTGGTTGAGTTCATAGATTCTTATAAGTAATCAAAATAGGCTAGTTGAATCATTGATTAAACCTAGTTAGGATAATAATCGGGAGAGGTTCTCCTAAACACCAATCCATTACGCATTCTTGCATATATTCACAAAGCTTAAATTGGTTCATATTGAGAGGTGGAGACTTAATTGAGAGAGGAGTTTCTACTAAACAATTGTACTGATAATTAAGTGAATTTGAGAGACTCACTTGAACATTAGAAGTGAATTATTTAGAGTTAAATCCCAGACAATTATCTTGCACCTATCCTATCAAAACCCCATTTTGTCCCATTGATATATTCCTTTGCTTAGTCCTTGCTTCGATTGTCATTTAGTCAATTAGCTCTAGATTCTTAATTAATTTTAGTATCAACCACATAAATCTAAATTGTTAATCATCTTGAATAGTAATCTAGCTACAAACTATGATAATATTGTTTAACTCTAATCCTTGAAGATACGATATTATATTATACTATATATTCGACTAGCAAGCATAGTTAAGTGTGTGTTTTGCGCTCCTTAAATTTTGGGGTATGTGTTTTGCGCTCGTCAAATATTGGCGTCGTTGCCGGGGATTAGCAATCAATAGTGTTTGAAATAGTTTGTAGTGCTAATTCAGGAATTAGATTTTAATTTTTTTTAGTTTTGTTATGTTAACTTCTCTTCAAGATTTCTTTTGTTGAATAAATCTTGAAGAGCATATTCTTGATACTAAACTCTAAATGTTGTAAAGATGGAGTATAACCAGTCTAAGAAAACGGTTGAAGAGTTAGTAACTGAACATTGCCAGCAATTAGCTATGTGTTTTAATTGCGATGGAAATCATCTATGGGTTGATTGTCAAGCAGGTAGGTATTCTTCCTATGGTTCATATTTTGAAATCTCTCTGTAATGACCCGGCCGATCGTTTTGAGAGTAATAGCCCCGGTTCCCTATTTACTATTTCCCCCATACCTTTTTCTGCCTATGTAACTTGTCGGGAGGTTTTGTTTTAGATTTCAAAGTGTTTTGGGACACTTAGTCCTTAAAATGGAAACATAAGTTTTAGAATTTTGACCGTAGTCAGAACTATGTGAAGACAACTCCGGAATGGAGTTTCATCCGTTCTGTTTGCTCCGTTGGGTGATTTAGGACTTAGGGGCGTGTTCGGATTGTGTTTTGGAGGTCTGTAGCTTATTTAGTGTGATGACCCAAAATGTCATCTTTAAATTTAATAATTAATTCTGTGTTCTAAGACCTGGAAAAGCACTATTTATCATTACTCGACTTGCGTGCGCAGTACGTAAAATTGTTCGAAAAGTTTCCAGGTAAAAAATGGATTAAAATGTGAATTAGAGCTTTAAAACTCAACCGAGTTGATTTTGGTCAACATTTTGAGAAAACGGACTCAGATCAGTGTTTTAATAGTTTCGGTAGGTTTGTATCGTGATTTGGGACTTGGGCGTATGCCCGGAATCAAATTCTGAGGTCCCTAGTCCGAGATACGGAATTTTGATGAAAAAATTAAAAATTTAAGTTCGAATAGTGACCGAATGTTGAATTATGTGCAAACGACCCCGGAATAGAGTTTTGATGATTCCAACAGCTCCGTATGGTAATTTTGGACTTAGGAACGTGATCGAAATTTTATTTGGAAGTTCGTAGTGAAATTAGGCTTGAAATGGATAAAATAGGAATTTAAAGTTTGGAAGTTAGACCGGGGAGTTGACTTTTTGATATCGGGGTCGGAATCCAGTTCTAAAAATTTTCACAGCTCTGTTACGTCATTTATGATTTGGGTGCAAAATTTGAGGTCAATCGGACTTGATTTGATAGGTTTCGACATCGAATGTAAAAGTTGGAAATTCTAAGTTTCATTAAGCTTGAATTGGAGCATGATTCGTGATTTTAGCGTTGTTTGATGTGATTTGAGGTTTTAAATAATTTCGTATGATATTTTAGGACTTGTTGGTGTATTGGGTATAGGTCCCGAGGGCCTCGGCTGGGTTTCGGATGGTTAACGGATCAAAAATGGGACTTAGCTGTTGCAAAAGCTGCTGCAATTTTTCTGTTGGAAATGCTATCAAAATCGGGCTGCCTGTCAAAATCGGACTCCCTGTCAAAATCGAGCTCCCTAACAAATCGAGCTCCCTGACAAATCGAGCTCCCAGACAAAATCGAGCCCCCTGACAAATCGAGCTCCCTTACAAATCTGTAAGTTATAAAAACAGGGGACTTCATCCCTTTTGCCTTTTTGACGAATTGGAGCTTGAAGAGAGGCGATTTTGATATATTTTCAAGGAAAAATATTAGGGTAAATGATTCTAACTCGGATTTGGTCAATATACACGAATATATCATTGTTTTCACCATTTAATTAGTGTTTTGAAATAGAAATTTGAGAAAGTTTTAGAAATCTCAAAGAAACGAATATTTGAGATTTCGGTGTCGATCTGTAGTCGGATTTGAGTGAAACTAGTATGGTTGGACTCGTAATTGAATGGGTTGTCGGATTTTGTGAGTTTTGCCAGATTCCGAGACGTGGACCCCACGGGCGATTTTTGAGCTAATTTCTGATTTTATTAAAAAAATATAGTATTTTCTTATGAAATTGATTCCTATAATTTTTGTTGACTGTATCGAATTAATTATGACTAGATACGAGTCGATCGGAATCGGAAAATCGAGGAAAAATCATAATACTTGGTTAAATTGGAGCAAGTCGAGGTAAGTGACTTGTCGAACTTGGTGTGGGGAAAATTTTCCCTAGGATTGATATTGATGTGATTATTGAAATGTGTTGAAAGTCATGTACACGAGGTGACGAGTGTGTACACGGGCTAAATGTGAAAGATTATATTTTTAAATTGTGTAGATCACTGTTGCGCATTTATTAAATTATTTTATCTTGTTATATTCTTCATCATTGATCTGAGATATATACTTTAAATTTGTTTGACCTTTTTCTGCTAATTGTTTTACCTGTTTAGTTGAAACTTGGTTTATTTTATTCTATGCATTATTTGAAGGTTGATTTTCTTTAAATTAAATATTATTAATATGAAATATTTGACTTTTTTTGTTTTAATTTGATATTGAAGCAACGTATCAAAGATTTTAAATATTATTTTCCTGAATTATTTGTTCTTGAATATTTTTGTAAGATTTTCGTACTCATTGTGATGGAGCCGTGAACTCTTTATTGTGGAAAAATATTATTGATGATTTATTTTGGCATGAGCCGTGAGCTCTTTATTGTGAAAAAATATTATTGTTGAATTATTTTGGCAAGTTACATTATTTGAGCACTTGAGGTGCAAATTATGATATATTGTGATATTGATACGCATGCGATGGTATACGGTCTGGGTATTGAAACGCATGCGGTGAGATAAGAGTGGCTTGATACGCGTGGCTAGTAGGGGGAACTATTAGAAGTCATGCAGTGTGATAAGGATGGCTAAAACGCGGGATGCTATTTCGAAAAAATATTTTCTTTCAAATAAATTGTGAAGGCTCCCGCGGTGAGATAAGGAAATGAGATATTGTGAATTGTTTATGATTTGGGACTACGAGGCGGTACCTCGGGAGTGCCCTTGTTGATATTGATTTATGGCCGCAGTTGCCTTGATTATTTGTTGTGATTTTCTTAAAGTTGAAAGGAAATTCAGTTTTGTTTCCACGAGATATTATTTGCCATTATTTTGCTTAATTAAATGGTGACACACTACTCGATTCATTTCCAATGTCATTTTATTTTACTATATTGTTAAATATTTTACCATGCCACTATTATATTCCAGTAGAGCCTCACCTGACCTCGTCACTACTCTACCGAGGTTAGGCTTGGCACTTACTGGGTACCGCTGTGGTGTACTCATACTACGCTTCTGCACATCTTTTTGTGCAGATCCAGGTGCATCTTACCAGCCTAGACGTCAGTGAGTTACCTGTGCACGGAGACTTTGAGGTATATATGTCAGCGTCCACAGACTCCTGAGTCCCCTTCTATCATTTTTATGTTGCTTCCTTATTTTTCTTTAGACCTTGATATATAGAGACATTGAGAATAAATTCTTAGAAGCTTGTGACTTATTTCTACCGGATTTTGGGAGTTGAAATTGTTTGAATTGTAGTTTAATTATTTAAGATATTTATTATTATTCCGCATTGATAGGCTTACCTAGTCTTAGAGACTAGGTGCCATCACGACATCATACGGAGGGAATTTGGGGTCGTGACAAGTTGGTATCAGAGCTCTAGGTTCATAGGTGTTATGAGTCACAAGCAGGTTTAGTAGAGTCTTGCGGATCGGTACGGAGACGTATGTACTTATCTTCGAGAGGCTATGGAACTGTTAGGAAGTATTCACTTCTTTGATTCCTTATCGTGCGCCTTTGTTGATTTCAAAGTTCTAAACAATTGTCTTTCTATTCTCTCACATATGGTAAGGACACGCATAACTGGATCTGATGATCAGACACTCGCGCCCCCTGTTGGAGCCGCAAGAAGCCGGGGTCGGGACAAAGGCCAAGCCAGATGCCGAGGAAGACCACGTGGTACATCCAGAGCACCTGCACGAGCTGCTGCACCAGAGCCACCAGTAGCTCCAGTTGGAGAGCAGGCACCTGAGACGCTTGTTACTACTCCTCCACTTTAGGAGACTCTTGCCTAGATTTTTAGCATGTTTGGCGCTTTAGCTCAGGCAGGGTTAATTCCACTTGCTCCTGCCACATCTCAGGCCGGGGGAGGAGCACAGACTCCCGCCGCCCGTACTCCAGAGCCACGTGCCCAAGTTGACCATGTCCCAACCAGAGCAGCCAGTTGTCCCAGTTCGGCCTGAGATTAGGACAACAGTTTTAGAGGGGGAGTAGCTCAGTCTCGAGAAGTACAAGAAGTACCACCCTCCCACTTTCAGCGGTTTAGCTTCAGAGGATGCTTAGGGTTTTTTGGAGGAATGTCACCGTATCCTTTGTACTATGGGTATTGTGGGTTCTAGTGGGGTTTCTTTCATGGCATTCTAGTTTAGAGGAGCAGCCTACTAGTGGTGGCGGGCATATGAGTTGGATAGTCCCGCTGAGGCATCTTCACTCACTTGGACTCAATTTTCAGATATGATCTTAAGGGATTATGTTCCTCAGAGTCTTAGAGATGCATGGTGCACATAATTTGAGCAGCTGCGCCAGGGTTCTATGACCGTGTCAGAGTATGCGGTCCGATTCAGTGATTTGGCTAGGCATGCACCAGCCTTAGTTGCTACTGTTTGAGAGTGGGTTTGCAGATTTATTGAGGGTCTTCACCCTAGTATCAGATACAGTATGGCCCGAGAGCTGGAGATGGACATCACATACCAACATGTGGTGTCAATTGCTAGGAGATTGGAAGGTATGCGGACTCGGGAGAGGGAAGAGAGGGAAGCTAAGAGACCCCGAGATTCTGGCACATATAATAATTCTCGTGCCCCAGTTGCAGCCCGTCATGGTAGAGGTTATGTGAGTCGTCCTATTCATTCAGCACTTCCAGCTTCCAGTGGTATTCCGGCTACTCCCAGACCTCAGGTTCCATATTATGCACCGCCAGTGTCTTCTGTACCTCCTGTACGAGGTGCTTTCAGCGGGCAGTCTAGTCGATCAGGCCCGAGCCAATCCCAGCAGCCACGTCCTCCGAGGGCTTGTTTTGAGTGTGGTGACACTCGTCATATCATGAGGGATTGCCCCAGACTTAGGAGGGGTGCACCTCCACGGATTTCTCAGGCCCCACCTATTCCACAGGGCCCTCAGGCTTCTCAGGCCATGATTACTGCACCAGTTGCCACTCCACCTGCACAGCCAGCCAGAGGTGGAGGTCGGGCAGGTAGAGGTCGCCCTAGAGGGGGAGGCCAGGCCAGATATTATGCCCTTCCTGCTAGGACAGATGCCGTTGCATCCGATTCTGTTATCACAGGTATTATTCCGGTCTGTCATAGAGATGCATCAGTCTTATTTGATCCAGGCTCCACTTATTCTTATGCGTCATCTTATTTTGCCCCGTATTTGGGCGTATCACGTGATTCCTTGAGTTCTTCTGTTTATGTATCTACACCCGTAGGTAAATCTATTGTTGTGGACCACGTGTATCGGTCGTGTTTAATTGTTATCAGCGGTTTTGAGACCAGAGCTGATTTATTATTGCTCAGTATGGTGGATTTTGACTTTATTTTGGGCATGGACTGGTTGTCTCCCTATCACGCTATTCTTGATTATTACGCCAAGATGGTGACGTTGGCTATGCCAGGTCTACCGCGGCTAGAGTGGAGAGGTACCTCGAATCATGTTCCTAGCAGGGTTGTTTCATTTCTTAAAGCTCAACGAATGGTTGAGAAGGGGTGTGATGCGTATCTGGCCTATGCGAGAGATGTTAGTATTGATACTCCTACCGTGGAGTCAGTTCCTGTAGTAAGGGATTTTCCTGATGTATTTCCAGCGGATCTTCTAGGTATGCCACCCGACAGGGATATTGACTTTGGCATTGATTTATTACCGGGTACTCAACCCATTTCTATTCCACCATATCGTATGTCCCCAGTAGAGTTGAAAGAATTAAAAGAACAGTTACAGGAGTTGCTTGATAAGGGTTTCATTCGGCCTAGTGTATCGCCTTGGGGTGCTCCTGTCTTATTTGTGAAGAAGAAGGATGGTTCTATGCGGATGTGTATTGATTACCGCCAGCTGAACAAGGCTACAGTGAAGAACATGTATCCATTGCCACGTATTGATGATCTATTTGATCAGCTTCAGGGTGCCAAAGTGTTCTCTAAGATCGACTTACGTTCAGGCTATCATCAGTTGAAGATTCGGAAGCCAGATATCCTGAAGGCTGCTTTTAGGACTCGGTACGGTCATTATGAGTTCCTTGTGATGTCTTTTGGGCTGACCAACACCCCAGAAGCATTTATGCACTTAATGAATAGTGTGTTTCAACCCTATCTTGATTCTTTCGTCATTGTGTTTATTGACGATATTCTGGTGTATTCCCGGAGTCGGGAAGATCATGAACAACACCTGAGGACTGTGCTTCAGATTTTGAGAGAAAAGAAGTTATATGCAAAATTTTCAAAGTGTGAATTCTGGCTTGATTCGGTGGGATTTTTGGGTCATATAGTTTCATGCGAGGGGATCAAGGTAGATCCGAAGAAGATTGAAGCAGTGCTGAATTGGTCCAGACCGTCCTCAGTTACGAAAATCTGGAGTTTCCTTAGTTTGGCAGGGTATTATCGCCGATTTGTAAATGGTTTCTCTTCTATTGCTGCATCTATGACCAAATTGATCCAGAAGGGTGCTCCGTTCAGGTGGACCTAGGAATGTGAGGAGAGCTTCCAAAAGCTCAAGACAACTTTGACTACAGCCCCAGTATTAGTATTACCTATAGGTTCAGGGGCTTATACTGTGTATTGTGCTGTATCGCGTATTGGTCTTGGTACAGTGTTGATGCAAGACGGTAGGGTGATTGCCTACGCGTCCAGACAGTTAAAGGTACATGAGAAGAATTTTCCTGTACACGACCTTGAGTTAGCATCTATTATTCATGCCTTGATGATTTGGCGGCATTATTTGTACGGTGTCTATTGCGAGGTCTACACCGATCACCGAAGTCTACAACATCTGTTTAAACAGAAGGATCTTAATTTGCGGCAGCGGAGGTGGTTAGAGTTGCTTAAGGATTATGGTATCACCATTCTCTATCATCCTGGGAAGGCCAATGTAGTGGTCTATGCCTTGAGACGTAAGGCAGAAAGTTTAGGTAGCTTAGCATATTTACCGGTAGCAGAGAGACCTTTAGCCTTAGATGTTCAAGCCTTGGCCAACCAGTTTGTCAGATTGGATATTTCCAAGCCGGGTCGAGTTTTAGCTTGTGTGGTTTTGCAGTCTTCTCTTTATGATCGTATCAGGGAGCGTCAGTATGATGACCCTCATTTGCTTGTCCTTAAGGATACAGTTCAGCACAGTGATGCCAAGGAAGTCACTATTGGAGATGATGGTGTACTACGGATGCAGGGCAGGCTATGTGTACCCAATGTAGATGGCTTGCGTGAGTTGATTCTCCCGGAGGCTCACAGTTCGCGGTATTCCATTCATCCGGGTGCTGCAAAGATGTATCAGAACTTGAGACAACACTATTGGTAGAGGCGGATAAAGAAAGACATAGTGGAGTATGTATCTCGGTGTCTAAACTGTCAATAAATCAAATATGAGCATCATCGACCGGGTGGATTACTTCAGAAGTTAGAGATTCCAGAATGGAAATGGGAGCGGATCACTATGGATTTCGTTGTTGGGCTCCCACGGACTCAGCGGAAGTTTGATGTAGTTTGGGTGATTGTGGATAGGCTGACCAAATCAGCTCATTTCATTCCTGTGATTACTAATTACTCTTCAGAGCAGCTGGCTCAGGTATATATTCGCGACATTGTCAGACTTCACGGTGTACCGGTATCTATCATCTCTGACCAGGGTACACAGTTTACCTCACAGTTTTGGAGGGCAGTACAGCGTGAGTTGAGTACTCGGGTAGAGTTGAGTACAGCATTTCACCCTCAGACAAACGGGCAGTCCGAACGCACTATTCAGATACTGGAAGATATGCTTCATGCATGTGTGATAGATTTTGGGGGTGCTTGGGATCAGTTCTTACCACTTGCGGAGTTTACTTACAACAATAGTTACCAGTCAAGCATTCAGATGGCTCCGTATGAGGCCTTGTATGGTAGGCGGTGCCGGTCTCCAGTGGGTTGGTTTGAACCGGGCGAGGCTAGACTATTGGGTACAGACTTGGTTCAGGATGCCTTGGAAAAGGTTAAGTTGATTCAGGATCGACTTCGTACAACCCAATCTAGACAGAAGAGTTATGCAGATCAGAAGGTTCGTGATGTTGCATTCATGGTTGGTGAGCGGGTATTGCTTCGGGTTTCGCCTATGAAGGGTGTGATGAGGTTCGGGAAGAAGGGCAAGTTGAGCCTTAGGTATATTGGGCCTTTTGAGATTCTTGAAAGAGTTGGAGAGGTGGCTTACAGACTTGCGCTACCACCTAGTCTCTCTGCAGTTCATCCGGTATTCCATGTTTCTATGCTTCAGAAATATCACGGCGATCTGTCTCATGTGTTAGATTTCAGTTCGGTTCAGTTGGACAAGGATCTATCTTATGTTGAGGAACCAGTGGCTATTTTAGATAGGCAGGTTCGAAAGCTGAGGTCAAAGAACATTGCTTCCGTGAAGGTTCAATGGAGGGGTCATCCGGTCGAGGAGGCGACATGGGAGACCGAGCATGATATGCGCAGCTGTTATCCACACTTATTCACCAGCTCGGGTATTTGTTTCTAACTCCGTTCGAGGACGAATATTTGTTTTAGAGGTGGAGAATGTGATGACCCAAAATGTCATATTTAAATTTAATAATTAATTCTATGTTCTAAGACTCGAAAAGCACTATTTATCATTCCTCGACTTGCGTGCGCAATCCATAAAATTTTTCGGAAAGTTTTCACGTGAAAATTAGATTAAAATGTGAATTAGAGCTTTAAAACTCAACTGAGTTGACTTTGGTCAACCTTTTGAGCAAATAGACTCAGATCAGTGTTTTGACAGTTCCGATAGGTCCGTATCGTGATTTGGGACTTGGGCGTATGCCCGGAATTAAATTCCGAGGTCCCTAGTCCGAGATACGGAATTTTGATGAAAAAATTAAAAGTTTAAGTTCAAATAGTAACCGGATGTCGAATTATGTGCAAATGACCCCGGAATAGAGTTTTGATGACTCCAACAGCTCTGTATGGTGATTTTGGACTTAGGAGCGTGATCAGAATTTTATTTGGAAGTCCGTAGTGAAATTAGGCTTGAAATGGCTAAAATAAGAATTTAAGGTTTGGAAGTTTGACCGGGGAGTTGACTTTTTGATATCAGGGTCGGAATCCAGTTCTGAAAATTTTCACAACTCTGTTATGTCATTTATGACTTGGGTGCAAAATTTGAGGTCAATCGGACTTGATTTGGTAGGTTTCGATATCGAATGTAGAAGTTGGAAATTCTAAGTTTCATTAAGCTTGAATTGGAGCATGATTCGTGATTTTAGCATTGTTTGATGTGATTTGAGGTTTCAAATAAGTTCGTATGATGTTTTAAAACTTGTTGGTGTATTGGGTAGAGGTCCCGAGGGCCTCGAGTGAGTTTCGGATGGTTAACGGATCAAAAGTGGGACTTAGCTGCTCCAAAAGCTGCTGCAATTTTTCTGCTGGAACTGCTATCAAAATCGGGCTGCCTGTCAAAATCGGGATGCCTGTCAAAATCGGACTCCCTGTCAAAATCGAGCTCCCTGCCAAAATCGAGCTCCCTGACAAATCGAGCTCCCTGACAAAATCGAGCTCCCTGACAAATCGAGCTCCTTGACAAATCTTGCTCCCTGACAAAATCGAGCCCCCTAACAAATCGAGCTCCCTGACAAATCGAGCTCCCTGACAAATTCGAGCCCCCTGACAAATTCGAGCCCCCTGACAAATCGAGCTCCCTGACAAATCGGACTCCCTGACAAATCGAGCTCCCTAACAAATCGAGCTCCCTAACAAATCGAGCTCCTTGACAAATCTGTAAGTTATAAAAACAGGGGACTTCGTCCCATTTGCCTTTTTGATGAATTGGAGCTTGAGAAGAGGCGATTTTGATATATTTTCAAGGAAAAACATTGGGGTAAGTGATTCTTACTCGGATTTGGTCAATATACACGAATATATCATTATTTTCACCATTTAATTAGTGTTTTGAAATAGAAATTTGAGAAAGTTTTAGAAATCTCATAGAATTTGTTTTTTGAATGGGTTGTCGGATTTTGTGAGTTTTGCCAGATTCCGAGGCGTGGACCCCACGGGCGAATTTTGAGCTAATTTTGGATTTTATTAAAAATGTAGTATTTTCTTATGAAATTGATTCCTATAATTTTGTTGACTGTATCGAATTAATTATGACTAGATACGAGTCGATCGGAGTCAAACAATTGACGAAAAATCATAATACTTGGTTAAATTGGAGCAAGTCGAGGTAAGTGACTTGTCTAATCTGGTGTGAGGGAAATTTTCCCTAGGATTGATATTGATGTGATTATTGAAATGTGTTGAAAGTCATGTACATGAGGTGACGAGTGTGTACACGGGCTAAATGTAAAAGATTATATTTTTAAATAGTGTAGATCACTATTGCGCATTTATTAAATTATTTGAGATATATACTTTAACTTTGTTTGAACTTTTCCTGCTAATTATTTTACCTATTTAGTTAAAACTTGGTTTATTTTATTCTGTGCATTATTTGAATTAAATATTATTAATATGACATATTTGACTTTTTTTTTTAATTTGATATTGAAGCAACGTATCAAAGATTTTAAAATATTATTTCCTGAATTATTTGTTCCTGAATATTTTTGTAAGATTTTCGTACTCATTGTGATGGAGCCGTGAGCTCTTTATTGTGGAAAAATATTATTGATGATTTATTTTGGCATGAGCCGTGAGCTCTTTATTGTGGAAAAATATTATTGTTGAATTATTTTGGCAAGTTACATTATTTGAGCACTTGAGGTGCAAATTATTATATATTGTGATATTGATACGCATGCGGTGGTATAAGGTCTGGGTATTGAAATGCATGCGGTGAGATAAGGGTAGCTTGATACGCGTGGCTAGTAGGGGGAACTACTAGAAGTCATGCGGTGTGACAAGGATGGCTAAAACGCGGGATGCTATTTCGGGAAAAATATTTTCTTTCAAATAAATTGTGAAGGCTCCCGCGGTGAGATAAGGAAATGAGATATTGTGAATTGTTTATGATTTGAGACTACGAGGCGGTACCTCGGGAGTGCCCTTGTTGATATTAATTTATGGTCGCAGTTGCCTTGATTATTTATTGTGATTTTCTTAAAGTTGAAAGGAAATTCTGTTTTGTTTCCACGAGATATTATTTGCCATTATTTTGCCTAATTAAATGGTGACACACTACTTGATTCATTTCCAATGTCATTTTATTTTACTATATTGTTAAACATCTTACCATGCTATTATTATATTCCAGTAGGGCCTTACCTGACCTCGTCACTACTCTACCGAGGTTAGGCTTGGCACTTACTGGGTACCGTTGTGGTGTACTCATTGTCACACCCCTTTTTCTACCCGCAAAATAATATTATGTGGATTGAAGGGTTTTTCCAATTAAAGTGACAAAATTGAGTAGGGATTATTTTATTTACAGAGTCGCCACTTGGAATTGATTTTGTTGGTGTTCCAAGTCATCTTTTATTTGAATCCCTAATCAAAGGAAGATTTGACTCTATTATTATTGGTCTGCGAAAACAAAGTCCGGGTAAGGAATTCTGTTAACCGGGGGAGAAGGTGTAAGGCATTCCCCGAACGTGGTTCTAGCACGGTCGCTTTTATTGACTAAAATTTGGCTTGAATTATTTTTGGATAATGTGTGTATTATTTGCCTTAAGTTACTATTGTCTAGTGCTGCTTAATAATTAATAATTAATAATTTTGGCCTAGGAGCGTGCAAGCACACAAAGTCCTTATTTGATTATATGTATTAAAACAAAGAACGCATCGGTACACATGGTTTAAATACAATTAATATTGAAGAGTCAAGGAGCGAGAATGCACACGTGACTACTTTATTAAAAAAAATATCGACCAAGGACCGTGTATGAACACATGTCTACATCTCAAACGTGCCTAAAATTGCCTATCGCTTAAATTAATTAAAAAGCGCTTCTTTTTTATTTATTACTTGTTCGACTGAAGAAAAAAATAATATAATTATTAAAAATAATTTTCACTAATGCAAGATATTAAACCCGGGTAAGCTTATGTTAAACTTTTATGGTATTGGACCACTTATTTTATTTAACAAAAGACAATTTATTGGTTTTAAAGAAAATGTCCATCTTACTTTCTATTGTCATTGGGCCTACAAATTTTAGCTTATTTGTCCCATGTCGCTTAAGAGCCTCGATGACCAAGACAACACAAAATAACAAGTATTCTTCTAAGCCCAAATTGCTTCTTACATTGATGTCCAAACTAAAAATTATTTCTTCATAAAAGAAACTTACATGCTAATTATTATCTTTTATCTTCTTAACCAACTATTTCTTAAGGACTAACATAATATTTTTACTCATCTACACCAATCATGGCACTAATCAAACTACACTCATTAACAACATAAAAACCACGACTAAATATAAAAACTACAAAAAACGGTAATACTTCAATGCTAAAGAGAAGAACTATATTAAGTATAACATTATGTTGACTATAATTCAAAGCATCAAAACATTTGAAGCTAGAAGTCTTTCTTAGATAATTATACATGAACCATGAAAGTAACTCACGAAAAAGAGCCCAAACTAAACAAACATGGTTAAAAGTGGGGTCTTTATCTTTTCCTTAAACTAAGTAATCTTAACAGAATGCAATTTCAATCACATATATAAAGAAGAAAACGATAATTTAACTAATCTTTAACAGATTTACATGATGATAACACTAATATAACATTCATCTTGAAATAAAATCAGATCTAATATGTTCTATCAACCAAACCGGGATCAAATTCTTCTTATTATAATCAAGAATCTGCAATATAAGAATTTGAAAGTTACCTGGTTTGTAGAATAATAAAATACAGCAGTGCAGCAACAAAAAACTCAGCAGCAAATACAGTAGAAACAGCAACAACTCAAGTGTTAGGACAACCCAGAAAACTCAAATAATATGCTTGAAACTGGTAGCTATCAACTTCACAAATTGCCTAAGGGATCTTTCTATTTTTCTCAAGATTTTTGCACTCAAATAATCCTCACAAAACTCTGAAATTTCAGCTTGTTATATGTATTAAGCTGCTGATTTTTCTCAAAGATATATGTCTTTAAGCAACTCCCCAAGGTGTGTCTCAGTATAAGATATAGTGTGTAATAGAGTATCCCCCTTTTCAGTGAGTAAGGATCTCCTTCTAAGTGTAAGAGAGTCCCTTTTATAGGAGAAAAACAGCCCTTTCAATAGGCAAATAAAGTTAGATTTTTGGACAGATTTTGGTTCGCCAAAAATCTGTCCAAAAGACTGACTTTGTGTGCTAAACACTGTTCAAGGTCTGTCCCAAAGGTGAAAGGACAACCTGAAAATCTGTTGTGTCAGAAGCAAGGAGAAAAAATGTCCTTTCAGCCACCCTACTAGTAAAAGTAAGCTACTATTACCCTATTTTATGATAAAATAAATTAAACTTCAGATTTTAACCATCAACAACAAACTACTTGCTCAACACAAATCAAACTTGGACAACTATGAATTGACAAAGCATAAACGAGACTAAAAACGTGATTGAACTAAGTATTAAAACCAACTTGATGGGAATGAATTCGATTTTTGCAAACTAATTACTAAACAAACAACTAAATTCACAAACTAATGCTCAAAACAGAACAAGCATCGTTAACAATCGGACAACGACTAACAACAACTAAATAATCGACTAACTAAGTGAACGATTTAACTAATACACTAAAGATCATGTTTAAATCAATAACGAATCTAACAAACCACTAAACTAAATAGAGATAGCTAATTAAATAAACCTAACTTGAAACTCTAATTAACAAGAAATAACCAAAACAGAAAAATAAATAAATAAAAAATCAGAAACTAATCTACCAAATTTAAAAAAAATCAGAAATTAATTAAAGAGATGACGATTATACTTAACAAGTATGCTTGAAGCCGTTCGAGCCATGAGAAGACGCCGGAGATGCTAAAAGGCGACTACCCGACTCCGAAACGCACATTTCTTTCGGGTAGATGCTAGAACGAAATGCGTTTCAGCATCTCGCCAAAAGAAACGAGTGTCTTTGAGTCGAAAAATAGCTAAGATGGGGGTTCGGGGCATTTTGGCGGTGGTAAGGCGGTGGAGCCATGGCGGCGGTGAGGAGCGGGCCGGCGGCGACGGGAATTTTGGGGGTGAAATGGGTAGGAAAAGATAGGTCTCGTGGAGCTCTATCCATTCATGTATGTGTTGTAGGGTGGTGTTGGCCGGAGCTTCAAGAATTTGGACCAAAAGGTGGCGGTTAAAGTTTCTTAGATCTAAGATTCAAGGAGTTTGAGGGTTTTTTGAAGGAATTGGTTTGGAGATATGGGAAGAGAAAGTTGTGGATATTATATAGTGTTAATTTGGAGGTGGTCCGCCGCCGGAGGGTGATTTCCGGCGGCGGCGGCGGCGGCGGAGAGAAGAGAGAGAAGAGAAAGAGAGAAGAGAGAAGAGAGAAAGCGTTATGGGGGAAATGAGGGAATTTTTCAGATTTTTGAGGCTTTAAATACCTCTTGAGAAATCAAATATGGACCATTAGATCAAGGGGTGATCAATGAGTGAGATTTGATCTTGAGTCACTTAATGAAACGACGTAGTTTTGAGGCAAAACTACGTCGTTCCGGATCCTTTCAAAGGCAGCCCCTTATCTTGCACTTTTGGCCACTTTCTCTTTCAAATTTGGCCCAATTTCTTTCTTAATCCTACTTATTAAACTAAATTTACACCAACAAATAAATTAATTAAGTAACTTATTCAAATGATTAATTAACTAGATTAATTCACCAATTGAATAGTTAGTTAATTCCTAAAATACACAAATAAAGAAAGAACTATTTTTTTGTATTTTATGATAGGAAATATGCAATCAAAGACACAAAAATTAGGAAATATAATTAAAGCAACAAAACACTAATGACTTTAGGAGGTGTTAAAATAGTACAAAAATTAGGTATTCACAGCTGCCCCTCTTTGCTCGAGAACATGAAGAGTTTTCGTGCAAAGAAAAGTGAATGCCATGGCTAATTTTTGCTCACATATTACTCCAATGAAAGAATTTTTTTTTAATGGTGACCGAACTCTGCTTCCGAGGTAGCCTACATATCCTTGTTTAGAGGAATCGGGTCAGTGTAGTTCTGGGAAAATTTGGTAGCTGGGACTACCAGACACTAGATTTAAGACTGTTGTTGTTGCTGTTGTTGCTGTTACTGTTACTTGCTGCTTGCATCAAAAGGAAAAGAGAAAGAACTACATATGTCTGGAAAACTAAGAGTTACAAAATTCCTAATCTATGTGTCTTGTGGAGTCAAATCTTGATTCTTGACCTGCTCGCTTGTGTTGACCTTAGATTGGATCTTGATGCTCTTTGAGGAAAGGATCATGGCTCATTCTCGATTGCTTGCTTTCCGGATCAGAGTTCGGGAAAATGAAACTCGAGAAGCTGGGTTGCTGACACATTATCCAAGCTTTCCAACTATCTTGTGACCGAAAAACTTCTTTATTCTGATGAGAAAGCTGAAACTGCAAGCTTTAATCGTCACTTGTGCTATGCGGCGGGGCCTGCAAAGCCATCAAAGACGAACAAAATTTTTCTGCCCCAATTTGGCACTGGGAAAATTTTGTGAGTTAGAGAAAGCTAAAGTATCTAATTTGTTGAAATGAAGACAACGAGAGTAGTATAAACTAACTATGTGAGGATATGAAACCACGAGGGGAAGTAACTTATGTTACCAGAGGAAATGAAATTAGAGGACGGTACCCTATATTACCAAAAGGAATGTAACCAGGGATTGGTACCCTGTATTACCGAAAAGAGTGTAACCAGGGGTTGGCACCCTGTATTACAGAAAAGAGTGTAACCAGGGGTTGGCACCCTGTATTACTGAAAGAAGTGTAACCAGGGGTTGGTACCCTGTATTACTTAAAGGAGTGTAACAGAGGCTGGCAACCTGTATTACTGAAAGAAGTGTAACCAGGGGTTGGCACCCTGTATTACTGAGAAGGAATGTAACCAGGGGTTAGTACCCTGTGTTACTGAAAGAAGTGTAACCAGGGGTTGGCACCCTGTATTACTGAGAAGGAATATAATCAGGGGTTAGTACCCTATATTACCGAAAGAGAGTGTAGCCAGGGGTTGGTACCCTGTATTACATAAATGAGTGTAACCAGGGGTTGACACCCTGTATTACTGAAACGTGTGTAACCAGGGGTTGGTACCCTATATTACTGAAATGAGTGTAACCAGGGGCTGGCACCTTGTATTACTGAAAGGAGCGTAACCAGGGGTTGGTACCCTGTATTACAAAAAGGAGTGTAACCAGGAGATGGCACCCTGTATTACTGAAAGGATGCTGAATCCCCTGGGCGAAAAGGTTCTACCTAGGTTAAACTACGAAAAGCATACCTGGGCGAAGAGTACTTCTACCCGAAAATATGAGCTGGAACCCCCTAGGCGAAATGATTCTACCTGGGTTAAGCTACGTATAACAGCCTGAGCAAAGAGTACTTCTACCTGGAACTATGAGCTGAATCCCCCTAGGCGAAAAGGTTCTACCCGGGTTAAGCTACAAAAAATAGCCTGAGCGAAGAGTACTTCCAACCGGAAACTATGAGTTGGATCTCTCTAGGCGAAAATGTTCTACCTAGGTTAAGCTATGAAAAACAAGCATGGGTGAAGAGTACTTCTATCCGAATATATGAGCTGGATTCCCCTAGGCGAAAAAGGTTCTACCTGGGTTAAGCTACAAAAAATAGCATGAGCGAAAATTACTTCTACCCGGAAACTATGAGCTGGATCCCCCTAGGTGAAAAGGTTCTACCTGGGTTAAGCTACGTAAAACAACCTGAGCGAAGAGTACTTTTACCCGGAACCATGAGCTGGATCCCCCTAGGCAAAAAGGTTCTACCTGGGTTAAGCTACGAAGAAAGAAGAATAAAAATAACCTGGGCGAAGAGTACTTCTACCCGGAACTAGGAGCTAAATCCCCCTAGGCGAGAAGGTTCTACCTACGAAAATGGGAGGTGTGGACAGTAATGATGCATGCTACAAATAAAGGAAAGTGGAGATTATGAGGAAACTTACCTTTGATGACATTCGCCCTTTGAGAATCGCCATTCTGCAATGCTTTGATCCTGCTTCAAACAAAGAAAAATTTGTGAGTTTTTAAAGTGGTGGTTGGTTTGTGGCCTTGATGCCCTTAATAGTTTGAATTCGCCCCTCCGCTGTCGAAGAACTGATTTTGTCAGTGTAATACCGAGGTTCCCAAATACTTTTTATCGCTTTCTAGAGACATTGTCTTTCTGACGTTGCCCCCTGACTGTTTCATACCCGGATGTCCATGGTACCGCTAATCCTTGTCCCTAAGGCAAGGCAATTTTCCTTTAAAATCAAACTTAGTTGTCTTTCACCTAGAACCAATTTCTGACTGTAGTGCTTATCAACTTTTCCCATGAAGCAAGTCTTGCTTAGGAGACCTTTTAAGTTTATTTGAGACACTTTGTCCGCCTTACCAAAAGAGATCACATATGGATTCCTGCCTTCGTCTATGTCGTATATGCTCCAAATTATGCTCGGCATTATGGGAAAACTGTAGCCAATTTTGCAGCCAGTTTGTTTTTTGCTTTGCTTTTGATGCAAGATTAGAGCGAAAGGGAATCTAAGAAAAATTATGGAAAAGAATAGAAGAGCAATTGGAAATGAAAAGGAATTGTGTCTAAATAAAAGGTGTCCCTTTCGGGGGAGAGAAATAAGGAGACTTATCTCGAGATATGTGCCGACTTCAATGAATCATGACATGCATTTTGGACTGGACGCCTGATCTGTCTGAGCTGTCTAATTCTCAAAATACGTCGCAAATGTTCATCTTGAAACTGTCTTAGTTGTGCTCATGCCAGAGCATCGAAGACCCTCATTCGGCTAGTAGCGCCCTTTGCGGGTTTTCGCTAACTGGCCTCTCTCATTTCTCTAATCACTGGCGCCTTACAGTGCCCATACCGGTTTTCACTGATAAGACTCTCTCATTTCTTCTTTACTTTTTTTTTCCTTTTTACTAAGATATGACACGCGGAAGGTTGGCTAATGCCCCTGGCATGGGGACTTCAAGTATTCTCAAAGATCGATCAGAAGTTCTTAACAGGAAAAGGCGAAAGGAACCTTGAACTGAATTAAAACCTTTGGAACTGTTTCTACAGGAAAAATCGTAAGATAAAAACAAACTTCTGCCCCAGTTTTGGAGTATTGGGAATATGGATTTTTATTGCGATGGGACCAAACCCAGGGTAAGGCTGCCTATGTATCCTTTCGGAATCAGGTCAGACGTAGTTCAATGACTCGGAAAATTTGTTGTTTGACTCCTTTTTTTTTTTTTGGTAAGTACACATGTTCCAAAAGGTGGAAAACAAGGAAGAAGAAAAATACAGCTTAAAACGGGTAACAAAAGGGTGACACTTGCTTGGAATAGCGAGCAATGGTAGCCTTCGTCATCTCGATCTAAGAAAATCATGCGTGAAAGTTCCACAGTGTGTATATATCAGAGATAATATCTTTTGACTACATCTGCATTAATAGTCATGTCTGGTACTCGTCCTTCTTCATCTACCAAGTGCAAGACCCCTTTTGGTAATACTTTCTTGATGATGTAGGGTCCTTTCCAGTTTGGGGCGAACTTTCCTTTAGCTTCTACTTGGTGTGGAAGAACGCGTTTCAAAACGAGTTGGCCTACCTCGAAGTGCCTTGGACGCACTTTCTTGTTGTAAGCGCGTGCCATTCTTTGCTGGTATAATTGGCCAAAGCACACTGCTGCTAACCGTTTTTCATCAATCAACATTAATTGTTCTAATCGGGTCTTTACCCATTCTGCATCTTCAATCTCCGACTCCACAATGATCCGAAGAGAGGGAATTTCGACTTCAGCCGGTATTACAGCTTTCGTCCCATATACCAACAGATAAGGAGTTGCACCAACAGATGTGCGAGCAGTCGTGCGGTATCCCAAAAGAGCAAAAGGCAACTTTTCATGCCATTATCTCGAACCTTGGATCATTTTCTAAGAATCTTCTTGATGTTCTTGTTCGCCGCTTCAACGGCTCCATTGGCTTTTGGACGGTAAGGGGTAGAATGATGATGCATAATTTTAAATTGCTCGCATACCTCCTTTATCAAATGACTATTGAGATTGGCTGCATTGTCGGTGATAATGGTATTTGGGATACCAAAGCGGCAGATGATGTTGGAATGAACAAAGTCTACCACTGCTTTCTTGGTGACTGCTTTGAAAGTGACGGCCTCTACCCACTTAGTGAAGTAATCAATTGCAACCAAAATGAATCTATGTCCATTTGAAGCCTTTGACTCAATTGGCCCAATAACATCCATTCCCCAAGCAACGAAAGGCCAAGGAGAGGACATGGGATGCAACTCCGAAGGTGGCGAGTGAATCAGGTCACCATGAATCTGGCATTGGTGACACTTGCGAACAAAACTGAAGCAATCTCGCTCCATTGTAAGCCAATAATACCCTGCCCGCAAAATCTTCTTTGCTAAAACATATCCATTCATGTGAGGTCCGCATACCCCCGAATGCACTTCATTCATGATCCGCTCAGCTTCTGTGGCATCTAGGCATCTCAACAAGTTCAAATCTGGGGTCCTTTTGTACAAAATTTCCCCATTCAGGAAGAAACTGTTGGCGAGCCGCCTTATAATTATTTTTTGATCTCCCTTGGCTTGCTCTGGGTATTCTATCATTTTCAGGAATCGTTTTATGTCATGATACCATGGTTTACCATCTGGTTCTGTCTCAATTGTATTGCAGTAACCGTGGTGATTCCGAACTTGGATTTCTAGTGGATCGATATGGGTATTTCTCGGATAAGGGAGCGTCGAGGCTAAAGTATCCAAAGCATCGGCTAGCTCGTTATGAAACCTGGGAATGTACCTGAACTCGATGGTTTTGAATCTTTTGCTCAAATCTTGTACACATTATCTGTATGGAATAAGCTTGATGTCTCGAGTCTCCCATTCGCCTTAGGCTTGCCGAATAAGCAAGTCAGAATCTCCCATAACCAATAGTTCATGCACATCCAGATCGAGGGCCCTTTTCAAACCCATGATACAGGCTTCGTATTCTGCCGTATTATTGGTACAGAAGAATTGAATTCGGGTTGTTGCAGGGTAATACTGTCCAATAGGTGAGATGAGGATTGCCCCGATCCCAACTCCTTTGATATTGACAGCTCCATCAAAATACATTTTCCATAGGGGGTTGTCGTCTGGAACTACTTCCTCTATTGAGTTGACCTCTTCGTCTGGGAAGTATGTAGTAAGTGGCTTGTACTCATCATCAACTGGATTCTATGCCAAATGATCGGCCAAAGCCTGTGCTTTCATCGCGGTGCGAGTGACATAGACGATGTCGAACTCTGTGAGCAGGATTTTCCATTCTGCGAGCCTGCCGGTGGGCATTGGCTTTTGGAAGATATACATCAGAGGATCCATTCTGGATATGAGGTAAGTAGTATAGGCCAAAAGATAATGTCTCAACTTCTGAGCGACCCAAGTCAAGGTACAACATATCCTTTCTAAAAGGGTGTACTTAACCTCATAATTGGTGAACTTCTTGCTCAAATAATATATTGCTTGTTCCCTTTTGCCTGTTGCATCATGTTGCCCCATAACGCATCCAAAGGAATTATCCATCACCGATAGATATAAAAACAAAGGCCTACCAGGTTCAGGTGGGACCAGTACAGGGGGTTTTGATAGATAATCTTTGATCCTGTCAAAAGCATTTTGGCAATTGTCCGTCCACTTGATTGCAACATCCTTTTTCAGCAACTTAAAGATGGGCTCGCACGTGATTGTGAGCTGAGCAATGAACCTACTGATATAGTTCAACCTTCCAAGCAAACTCATGACCTCCTTTTTGTTCTTCGGGGGTGGCAGATCTCGAATGAACTTTATCTTAGATGGATCCAATTCGATGCCTCTCCGACTGACTATAAAATCGAGGAGTTTCCCAGATGGAACCCCAAATGCACATTTGGCTGGATTGAGCTTAAGGTCATACCTTCGAAGCCGTTCGAAGAACTTTTTCAAATCATTCACGTGGTCAGCCTGTGTCTTTGATTTTATGATGACATCATCGACATATACTTCAATCTCTTTGTGCATCATGTCGTGAAAAATGGTGGTCATGGCCCTCATGTAAGTTGCCCCTGCATTCTTTAAACCGAATGGCATGACCCTGTAACAATAGGTACCCCACGGAGTGGTGAAAGCGGTCTTTTCTGCATCACCCTCATCCATTAGAATCTGGTGGTACCCAGCATAGCAATCCACGAACGACTGTATCTCATGCTTTGCGCAATTATCTACAAGAATATGGATGTTCGGCAAAGGAAAATTGTTACACCCTATATTTTCGTACGTAAAAATGCATCGTAAGCAAACTAATGTAGGACCAAAAATGAGATAATATTTAAAAGTATATAAAGTAAGTTAATAATGTTACCTCTGAGGTTACAAATATTGAAGATCATGAACAACAAGTACAAAGAGGGTTGGACAGTTCAGAAGCTAAAGCAATTGAATAAAACAATGTTTCGTCGAAAGTCGACAAGTTGGGAATGTTATAACATGTACCTTTGGGGTGAGACTAGGGTGATTAACATGATAAAGAGATTATGTTATGATTTATATTAGTCGTATGACATCCGTGTGTTATGTTTTTAAGTCAAGCGAGTTGTGGAACAAAAGTCGATGAAAGTCATCACAAGTTACATTCATAAGTTTTACTGAAACTTTGGGTCAAATGTAACTGCAATTTTCTCCCAATATACTTAGAGTTATGGGGTGTTCCACCCATCAAATTAAAGATCTATGAGTCTATTTTCCAACGCATTAAACCATTTGTCAATACGACATCGGAGTAGAGAGATATGTGCATTTTTGCGATACTGCGCAAGCTGCTAGGTGACAAGTAGGTGTGTCACCTACTTGCTTAAATGAAAGCCCAAAAATGGGCCATTTCGGGTCGTCCAAAGAGGCCTTTTAAGGGCCTATTTTCTTCATATATTAGACTTAAAATAGAGCATAATAACCAGACATAAGCTCTGCAAAGAATCCTCCCAAAAATTTCCCACAAACCCTAATTGATTTTCTCTCCCTTTCAAGTTCTAATTGGAGGTAAAACCTAGAGTTTGAAGAACCAAGATAGGAGCTGAGTTATCCAACAAATAAGGTGAGTTTACTGCTCTCTTTCATCCAGTTTTTCTTCTGTAAATTTATGGTAAGTCATTCTATACTTGTAAGAACTCACGGGACGGTGATCGGAAGCCGTGAGCTCGAGTTATTCACTTGTAGCGGACTGTTTTGTGGACTGTTTTGTGTTGCTGTTGGGCTGCGTGTTTTACTACTGTTTTGTGGAGTTTTGGAGGAGGAAGTGGGTGTAGAAACACCATATAAATTTAGGGTGGTTGGCTGGTCGTTCGTCATAACATTTTCGGGTCGTTTGACACTACTACGGTGGTCGTTTTGTGTATGAAGAGATTGGGGTGTGTTGGGCTGTTTTGTAGTATTTGATGGTGTATATAGGGCTGGAAAATGATGTATATATGTTGTTATTGTTCTGTTCTTGTATTGTTGGTGTTATCTTGAATTTGGAGGAAGTAAGGATTATAGGGGAGATGCTGCCCGTTTTAATACAAAATAAGTTTGTCGTTCGTTGTGCGATAGTTGTACCTTTCGTAACTTAACGATAGTATTATTATCATTCTTGTAGATTAAGGTGCGAAGAGGTGAGTTCAACTTGGTGATTGGAAAGATTGTGATAAGGTATGTTAAGGCTAAGCCCTTCCTTCATTTTGGCATGATCTCGTAGCTACATGTGTTAATAATGAGACATAAAGAGAAGTTCGTATTCATGAATTTATTCACATTATTCTAGTCTCATAAGTTACAATATTATTCCTTATCGGGACTTCATATTCAGTTTAGTTTTGTCTTTATTCAGTCAAGAGAGCAGAGGGTCTATATATATATATACAGTATTACACTATTTTCACCACCATCGAGCTATAATCGGTGGGCAGGCCCCTATTGGGCAACCTCTGATCAGATGGTAAGTTATATATACCGAGCCTACTGTGGCCGAGCGCCTATGAGCGAGCCCAGGATGGCCGAGATATAGAGCCCAGTATGGCTGAGCGCCTATGAGCGAGCCTACTACGGCCGAGCAGTTACACGTACCGAGCCTTATAGGGCCGGACATTTATTTTACTTACTATATTGAAGGAGTTTAGTTACTATCAGCAGGTAAGTATATCTCCAGATCATCTTTGACTTCCAGTTACTTCCAGTTATTATATTATCAGTTCAGTTTCAGTTTTGAGTTATGTTATTGCCTTATATACTCGGTACATTATTTCGTACTGACGTCCCTTTCCGGGGACGCTGCATTTCATGCATGCAGGTTCAGATAGACAGACAGGTAGACCTCCTCAGTAGGTGTTTCCAGAGTTTAGCCTGATCGGTAAGCTCCACATCCTTCGGAGTTATCGGGTCTAGGTTTTTGTGTACATCTTATGTATGTATTTATATATATATATATTATGGGTAGGTTGGGGCCCTATTCCGATCACAATATATCTATCAGTAGAGGCTTGTAGACATATCCTGTTGGTTAGTGCAGTATGTTGGGTTTGTAGGCCTGGTATGTATAATTTGGTGGTTTGTCAGCTGTAGTAGCTATGACGACCTTGTCGGCCTAGCTTTATATTGATGTTTAGTTAGCGCTAGTTCCCATTCAGTTTTATATTTTGCTTCGCAAATTGTCTTGCAAGGTGGCCCCATGGCCAAAGTATGACATTATATGTTCAGAGTCCCTTAGTCGCAATTTGGTATGCCAGGTTAGGTGAGGCACCGGGTGCTGGTCTCGCTCCTAGGTTCGGGGCGTGACAAACTTGGTATCAGAGCAGTTCTGTCCTAGGGAGTCTACAAGCCGTGTCTAGTAGGGTCTTGTTTATAGATGTGTTGTGCACCACATTATATAGCAGGGAACTACAGGGCATTTAGGAGTTGGTTACACTTCTTTGAAATCTAAATCGTGCTATAGAACTGAGTTATAGGAAATTTTAATTAAACTTATGTGTTGGTGTTTGCATGCACAGATGACGGTGACTAGGAAGACTACGGCTAGCCAGAGGAGAGATACAGTAGTAGGTGAGGGGACCAGCAGGGTACCCCCAGTAGATGGGGCCCAGTCTGAGGCTCAAGGCGAGACCCCTACTCAGCCATTACCGGCTCCTCCACCAACTACGGAGATTCCTAGGGAAACCGCACATCCAGTTCCCCCTCCACTTCCATCAGATCAGGACTTGAGAAGTACGGTGCATTTGTTGACACAGCAACATGCTAGGGCATCAGCTAGTGCAGGAACTTCTGAGGGGTCTGGGAGTTCAAGGGTCCGAGAGTTTATTGCTTTGAGTCCCCCAGAGTTCACGGGGACAGATCAGAGGGAGGACCCGCAGGATTTCATAGATCAGCTTCACAGGATCTTTCGTGTTATGCATGCCACGGAGAAAGAGGCAGTTGAGCTAGCAGCTTTTCGACTCCGAGATATAGCCATCCTTTGGTACGAGGGATGGGAGAGGTCCAGGGGACGTGATGCACCTCCAGCTATTTGGGAGAATTTTTCAGATGCCTTCCTTGACCAGTACTTACCACGGGAGATCCGACAGGCTCGAGTCGATCAGTTTCTAGCCCTCAAGCAGGGTAATATGAGTGTTCGAGAGTATAGTCTCCATTTTGACTCATTGGCCAGATATGCACCATCCATAGTTGCTACTATGCGGGACAGGATTCACAGGTTTATAGCAGGGTTAGCCCCAGAGTTAACCGAGGCATGTGCCACCGCTGCATTGCAGGATAGTATGGATATCTCCCGGATTCAGGCATTCGCCCAGAATATAGAAAGGGGTAGGCGTCGGCAGCAGGGTACAGAGAGGGCTGAGCAAGGGCAACGTAAGAGGATGAGATTTCCCAGGTCTCAGGAGCAATCTCAGGGTAGTTATAGGACCCAGTACTTCGGACGGCCACCTAGGCCTCCGCCACCTCAGTTACAGGGTTACAAGTATGACCGCTATACTCAGTCAGGACCAGGTGAGAGCTCACGGGCGTCGGCTTTGCAGCGATAATGAGGTTCTGCGCAGACATGGTCATTTCGTCCACGGTGTGACATTTGTGGTAGAGGACACTTGGGCCAATGCCGAGCAGGTTCTGATGCTTGTTATACATGTGGGCGTCCGGGGCATATGATGCGAGATTGCCCAAATAGAGATTCTGGGGGAATGGCACAACCAGCGAGTTCAGCAACAGGATCATCTATGTCTGTGCATCCTTCAGGGCGCGAGTCTCAGTCTTCGGCTGGTAGAGGTCGAGGAAGAGGTAGAGGTTCCAGTTCAGGTGGTAATCAGAACCGTATCTATGCTTTAGCGGGTCGACAGGACCAGGAGTCTTCACCAGACGTTGTGACAGGTATATTAACCATTTGCTCTCACGATGCTTATGCTTTGATAGACCCAGGATCTACTTTATCGTATATTACCCCATTTGTCGCGAGGAAGTTTGGTATAGTGCCTGAAATACTAAGTGATCCTTTTGCGGTATCTACACCGGTCGGAGAATCGATTATTGCTAGACGGGTTTACCGAGGTTGTACGGTGACAATTTGTAGTCGTCAGACCTCAGCTGACCTAGTTGAGCTAGAGATGATGGATTTTGATGCTATCATGGGCATGGACTGGTTGGCAGCTTGCTATGCCACAGTTGATTGCCGAGCAAAGGCAGCCAGATTTCATTTTCCGGGTGAGCCAGTCCTTGAATGGGTAGGTAATACACCAACACCCAGAGGTAGGTTTATTTCCTATCTGAAGGCGAGGAAAATGATCGCAAAAGGGTGCATTTATCATATTGTGCGAGTTAGAGATGCAGATGCTGAGATACCTACACTTCAGTCTATTCCCGTAGTCAAAGAGTATGCAGATGTGTTTCCAGATGAGCTTCCAGGTCTTCCTCCAGAGCGAGAGATTGATTTTAGCATCGATTTGCTTCCAGGAACTCAACCAATATCCGTCCCTCCGTATAGAATGGCACCTGCCGAATTGAAGGAGTTGAAGGAGCAGTTAAAAGATTTGTTGGAGAAAGGTTACATCAGGCCCAGTACCTCACCTTGGGGTGCACCGGTACTATTTGTGCGAAAGAAAGACGGCTCGCTGAGGATGTGTATCGATTATAGGCAGCTGAACAAGGTAACTATTAAGAATAAGTATCCACTTCCAAGGATCGATGACTTGTTTGATCAGTTGCAGGGGGCTAGATGCTTTTCAAAGATAGATTTGAGGTCGGGGTACCACCAGGTCAGAGTTCGGGAAAAAGATATTCCGAAGACAGCCTTTAGGACCCGATATGGCCACTTCGAGTTCCTTGTCATGTCCTTCGGGTTGACTAATGCACCTGCCGTATTTATGGACTTGATGAATAGCCTATTCTAGCCATTTTTAGATCTGTTCGTGATAGTATTTATTGATGACATTCTGGTTTATTCCCGTTCAGAGGATGAGCATGCGGACCACCTGCGAGCGGTACTCCAAACCCTCCGTGATCATAAGTTGTATGCTATGTTTTCTAAATGTGAGTTCTGGTTGAAGTCTGTAGCATTCTTGGGGCATATTGTATCAGATGAAGGGATACAGGTGGACACTCAGAAGATTGAGGCCGTGAAATCTTGGCCTAGACCTACCACTCCAACAGAGGTTCGTAGCTTTCTAGGATTAGCAGGATACTATCGGAGGTTCGTAGAGGGTTTTTCTTCCCTTTCGGCACCATTGACAAAGTTGACACAGAAAGAAACTAAGTTTCAATGGACAGAGGCTTGCGAGCAGAGTTTCCAAGAGCTTAAGAACAGGTTGACCTCTGCTCCAGTTCTAACACTTCCAGAGGGTCTAGAGGGTTATGCCGTGTATTGTGATGCATCTGGTGTCGGGTTAGGATGTGTCCTGATGCAACATGGGAAGGTAATTACGTATGCTTCAAGGCAGTTGAGGAAGCATGAGAGGAATTATCCGACCCATGACCTCGAGTTAGCTGCGGTTGTCCATGCACTTAAGATATGGCGGCACTATTTATATGGTGTTCATGTTGATATATTTACTGATCATAAAAGCCTACAATATATCTTCAAGCAGAAAGAGTTGAATTTACGACAGAGGCGATGGCTTGAGTTATTGAAAGATTACGATGTTAACATTCTCTACCATCCAGGGAAAGCTAATGTTGTAGCAGATGCTTTAAGTCGCCGATCTATGGGTAGCTTAGCACATGTAGAGCCCGAGAAAAGACAATTAGCTAGAGAGATTCATCAATTGGCTTCGTTGGGGGTTCGGTTAGTAGATTCTGAGGATGGTGGAGTTGTACTCCAAAACACTGCAAAATCATCCCTCATAGCTGAAGTCAAGGAAAGGCAGTACGAGGACCCAGAGTTGGTCGAGTTGAGAGAGCGAGTTCAGCGGCAAAAGAAGCCATTGTTAGAGCTCAAGGGAGATGGGGTTCTCAGATACAAGGGTCGTTTGTGTGTTCCAGATGTAGCAGGGCTACGAGACAAGATTATGTCAGAGGCACATTATTCATGGTCTTCCATCCATCCTGGATCGACGAAGATGTATCATGACATTAAAGATATGTACTGGTGGAACGATATGAAGAAGAACATTGCTGAGTTTGTTGCCCAATGTACTAGTTGCCAGCAAGTGAAGGTAGAGCACCAGAAGCCCGGAGGGCTAATGCAGAATATAGAGATCCCGACATGGAAATGGGAGGCGATAAACATGGACTTTATCATATCAATCCGCTCGTTGTCTTATTGGATGGCTAGCGGATTACTACATTTACAATCCGATAACTGATAAGACGAACCGTTAAATCTAATTATCTGCCCGCTCTACCCCACCCCTACTTTTTATAACAGTTCAAGCTCTTCAAACAATTTAACATGATATAAGACCAACCATACGTTCTGGGTCTGCGTCTCACCATCATCAATTTCACGTGCCTACTTCCAAAAGAGTTTGACTTCATATAAAGAAATATCTCGAAAATCTAAAATAACTAAATAAAAATATCTATTTTTTCAGTAGTTTTAACTTTTACATGACACGAATAAATAATATCAGCAAATTTGTGTGTAAGATTCATAGGGCAAAGAAAGGTGAAATCATAATCGTAAGTTCGATTCCATATGGGTGATAGTCGATAGGCTCACGAAATCAGCTCACTTCCTACCGATGAGATCTACATATACAGCAGAAGATTATGCAAAGTTATATATTAAAGAGATAGTGCGGCTACACGGAGTACCAGTTTCTATTATATCTGACTGTGGGGCTCAGTTTACAGCACATTTTTGGAGGTCATTTCAGAGAGGTCTAGGGACTCAGGTGAATCTCAGCACAGCTTTTCATCCATAGACAGATGGACAAGCCGAGCGCACAATTCAGACGCTCGAGGATATGTTATGAGTATGTGTGTTGGATTTTAAAAGAAGTTGGGATGAACATCTACCTCTTATCGAGTTTGCATATAATAACAGTTACCACTCCAGTATCCAGATGGCTCCGTACGAGGCTTTGTATGGGCGTAAGTGCAGATCTCCTATAGGGTGGTTTGATGTTGGAGAATCTGGGTTACATGGGCCAGACCTGGTTCAGCAGGCCATAGAGAAAGTAAAGGTTATCCGGGAGCGACTGTTGACAGCTCAGAGTCGTCAGAAGTCATATTCTGACGTGCGGCGACGAGACTTAGAGTTCAGGATTAATGACTGGGTATTCTTAAAGGTATCACCTATGAAGGGCGTGATGAGGTTTGGCAAGAAAGGAAAGCTTAGCCCACGGTATATTGGGCCTTATAGGATCATTCGGAGAGTGGGCCAACTAGCTTATGAGTTAGAGTTGCCCTCAGAATTGGAGTCTGTCCATCCGGTTTTTCACGTATCTATGCTACGGAAGTGCATTGGCGATCCTACCCGAGTGGTGCCCACGGATGATGTACAGATTACAGAGGACTTGTCATACGAGGAAATTCCAGTTGCCATCCTAGACCGACAAATCCGCAAGCTACAAAATAAGGAGGTAGCTTCCGTGAAGGTTTTATGGAGGAGCAAGAATGTAGAAGAGATGACATGGGAATCAGAGGGAGAAATGAAGTCTAAATACCCCTACCTATTTCAAACTAAAGATATGGTTCGAGATGGGACGCTACAACATAGCTCTATTTAGGCTAGCAGGTCATCAGGTAAGCTTTTATTTTTCACTTTCAATATTTATGATTTACGGTCGGTGAGGAAAATTGTTGCTATTTATAAAGATTGGCCATGTGTGGCATGCATAGTATGTTTTCTGGCTGCGTACAGGTTGGTTTTAACCTAGTGTGCGAAGGATACTCTAGAAATATTTTCCAAAGTCTCTAAGAGTAAACATTCGAGGACGAATGTTCCCAAGGGGGAGTGATGTTACACCCTATATTTTCGTACGTAAAAATGCATCGTAAGCAAACTAATGTAGGACCAAAAATGAGATAATATTTAAAAGTATATAAAGTAAGTTAATCATGTTACCTCTGAGGTTACAAATATTGAAGATCATGAACAACAAGTACAAAGAGGGTTGGACAGTTCAGAAGCTAAAGCAATTGAAGAAAATAATGTTTCGTCGAAAGTCGACAAGTTGGGAATGTTATAACATATACCTTTGGGGTGAGACTAGGGTGCTTAACATGATAAGGAGATTATGTTATGATTTATATTAGTCGTATGACATCCGTGTGTTATGTTTTGAAGTCAAGAGAGTTGTGGAACAAAAGTCGATGAAAGTCATCACAAGTTACATTCATAAGTTTTACTGAAACTTTGGGTCAAATATAACTGCGATTTTCTCCTAATATACTTAGAGTTATGGGGTGTTCCACCTATCAAATTAAAGATATATGAGTCTATTTTCCAACTCATTAAACCGTTTGTCAATACGACATTGGAGTAGAAAGATATGGGGTGTGTTGGGCTGTTTTGTAGTATTTGATGGTGTATATAGGGCTGGAAAATGATGTATATATGTTGTTATTGTTCTGTTCTTGTATTGTTGGTGTTATCTTGAATTTGGAGGAAGTAAGGATTATAGGGGAGATGCTGCCCGTTTTAATACAAAATAAGTTTGTCGTTCGTTGTGCGATAGTTGTACCTTTCGTAACTTAACGATAGTATTATTATCATTCTTGTAGATTAAGGTGCGAAGAGGTGAGTTCAACTTGGTGATTGGAAAGATTGTGATAAGGTATGTTAAGGCTAAGCCCTTCCTTCATTTTGGCATGATCTCGTAGCTACATGTGTTAATAATGAGACATAAAGAGAAGTTCGTATTCATGAATTTATTCACATTATTCTAGTCTCATAAGTTACAATATTATTCCTTATCGGGACTTCATATTCAGTTTAGTTTTGTCTTTATTCAGTCAAGAGAGCAGAGGGTCTATATATATATATATATATATATATATATATATATATATATATATATATATATATTACACTATTTTCACCACCATCGAGCTATAATCGGTGGGCAGGCCCCTATTGGGAAACCTCTGATCAGATGGTAAGTTATATATACCGAGCCTACTGTGGCCGAGCGCCTATGAGCGAGCCCAGGATGGCCGAGATATAGAGCCCAGTATGGCCGAGCGCCTATGAGCGAGCCTACTACGGCCGAGTATTTACACGCACCGAGCCTTATAGGGCCGGACATTTATTTTACTTACTATATTGAAGGAGTTTAGTCACTATCAGCAGGTAAGTATATCTCCAGATCATCTTTGACTTCCAGTTATTATATTATCAGTTCAGTTTCAGTTTTGAGTTATGTTATTGCCTTATATACTCGGTACATTATTTCGTACTGACGTCCCTTTTCTGGGGACGCTGCATTTCATGCATGCAGGTTCAGATAGACAGACAGGTAGACCTCCTCAGTAGGTGTTTCCAGAGTTCAGCCTGATCGGTAAGCTCCACATCCTTCGGAGTTATCGGGTCTAGGTTTTTGTGTACATCTTATGTATGTATTTATATATATATTATGGGTAGGTCGGGGCCCTGTTTCGATCATAATATATCTATCAGTAGAGGCTTGTAGACATATCCTGTTGGTTAGTGCAGTATGTTGGGTTTGTAGGCCTGGTATGTATAATTTGGTGGTTTGTCAGCTGCAGTAGCTATGACGACCTTGTCGGCCTAGCTTTATATTGATGTTTAGTTAGCGCTAGTTCCCATTCAGTTTTATATTTTGCTTCGCAAATTATCTTGCAAGATGCCCCCATGGCCAAAGTATGACATTATATGTTCAGAGTCCCTTAGTCGCAATTTGGTACGCCAGGTTAGGTGAGGCACCGGGTGCTGGTCTCGCTCCTAGGTTCGGGGCGTGACAAAAATTATCCTTCGGACTTGCTTTGTTCAGGTCTCTGTAGTCAACACAGACTCTAGTTTTTCCATCTTTCTTTGGCACGGGCACAACATTTGCCACCCAGGTGGTGTATCGTACGGCTCTTACAACATTGGCGCTCAATTGCTTCATTATTTCCTCTTTGATTTTATCACTCATGTCCGTTTTAAATTTTCGCTGCTTCTGTTGGACTGGTGGAAAATCAGGATACGTGGGAAGCTTATGAACCACTAAATCGGCGCTTAAACCAGGCATATCATCATAAGACCAGGCAAACACATCTCTATACTCAAATAAAAGTTGAATCAAGGCATCTCTGGTTTTTTGTTCAGTGTGAATGCTTATCTTTGTTTCTCTGACTTCTTCATGACCTCCGATATTAATTGGCTCAGTTTCATTGAGGTTGGGCCTAGGCTTGTTTTCAAATTGTTCCAACTCTCTTTTTATTTCATCAAAAACCTTATCTTCATCATATTCGACCTCTTGATGCATTATTTCGAAATTAGACAGCTTTTTGAGATCTGGGCGTGAATTCCGCATGCATGTCATGTTATTAAAGCCGGCATTAACAAAACTGAAATGGAAATAAAATGGCAGGAATTAGGAAAAGGAAAAGATACAAAATACGAAACTGAACTGCATTTCATTGAATTTGAAAGGATAGAAGGGTTAACGTCAAAATAAAACAATCATACTAAGATATTTGGATTACAACCCTGAAAGTAACCCAAAGTACAAAAGAAAGAAGCTGCAAAAGTCAACTACCAAGACTCCTTCCTTGTGGGGAGAGGAGTTGCTTCCCAGTTAATGAGCATGGTTTCTGGGCCAATTAGTTGCATATCGGCACGACTAGTGCCTTCACCAGCCTGGATCATATTCACTTCAGAAAACATCTGGCTGAGGCCATGGCAAATTTCATCAATGTTTGCATGAGCCGAGGAATTTTGACCATGTTTGAATCGTGGCTCGACAAAAGTGTAGAAAATGTGAGAGATAGGTTGCTGCAAGACCCAACCGTGTTTTTTGCGGTGCTTGGCTTTGTCTTCGTCTGCTTGTGTTGGCCTGAATCCTAAACCAAAAGTACCCCTGTTACTGAACGGAGAAATGGGTTCTGAAATTCCTTGCAATGATGCCCCCAAACCTTTTCCTGGCTCATAACCTTGTCTCATCATAAGTGCAGCCACCATTACAGATGTGGCGGAGAGACGCGGATGTAGAATGGGTTTTCCTTCCTCAACATGGTCCACAACAACCACTTCGAAAGCCTGATAGACAATAGACTCACATCCTTCCTTGGCCTCAATACATGGGATTAACGGGTCTTTATAAATGGATGACTCGTCTTCTCCGTGAACAATAATTTCTTGCATGTCGTGCTCGAATTTGAGCATCTGATGCAAGGTGGATGGCACAGCTCGGGCCGTATGGATCCATGGCCTTCCAAGAAGAAAGTTATAAGAAGTTTCCATGTCCACTACTTGGAAGACAATTTCAAAATCAACAGGCCCAATCGTCATGGTGAGGTTGATCTCCCCAATGGTATCTCTCGCTGAGCCATCAAAAGCCCGGATGCGAACATTGCTGGGTCGGATCCTGTCTGTATTGATCTTCATGCTTTGCAAGGTAGAGAGAGGGCATACATCTACACTCGAGCCTCCATCAACCATGACTCGCTTCACATAATGCCCCTCACATTTGACAATCAGGTGCAAAGCCCTATTGTGACCGGCTCCCTCCTCAGGAAGTTCATCATCAGTAAAGGAAATTCTGTTAACCTCAAAAAATCTATTGGCCATCTTCTCTAACTGATTCACGGTGGTATTCTCTGAGACATGTGCCTCGTTCAGGATTTTGATTAGTACACGGGCATGCTCTCCTGAGTGTATAAGCAGAGATAACAGAGAGATTTGGGCAGGAGTCTTTCTCAGCTGGTCAATGATTGAGTAATCCTGAACTTTCATCTTTTTCAAAAACTCCTCCGCCTCTTCTTCAGTGACCGGTTTCTTTATTGGCATTTGGCCTTCTCTGATTTGCTTAGCCTTCCTCAACTCTTCTGGAGAGTAACACCTCCCTGATCGAGTCAAACCTCCAGTTTCCCCCACTTCTTCTATGATTTCCTTACCTTTGTAGGTTACTACAGTTTTGTTGTAGTTCCAAGGGATGGTTTTCGTATTTGTTACACGGGGTTGTGTGGCAGGCTTGATTATGATCGGCTCTATTATACCCGTCGTACCGCCCTGATTCTCCTTTGTGATGGGGTGACCTCCAAGGACGTATAACTTTGGGCTTGGAGCATTGGAGCGAACCTCCAACCTCGAGATTTTTGGAACAAATAAAGTTTCCCTCTCTGAGCTCTGGGCACCTTTCACAATCAACGGTGCATCTAGGCTTGGACTTACTTCCAGTTTGGTTCCCTCTTGAATTGTTACCACTGTCATTTCTGCTCGACCAACCGGCTTGTATACATGATCTCGTCCAATCATTCCCACAAAATGAACATCATTGTGTACTGGCAACGGGTTATTGGTCACATTAGGAGGGTCCTCGCCATTCGTGACTACAATCAATTTTTCAACAATGAGTCTTTCTATGGCTCTTTTCAGGGTCCAACAGTCATCAGTGCTATGCCCCGGAGCACCTGAATGGTATTCACATCTAGCATTTGCTTGAAATCCGTGCGAATCAGGATGCATATGGTGGGGAGCGATGGGTCCAATCACGCCCATCTGCTTCAACTTCTGGAACAGACTAGAGTATGATTCAGCCAATGGAGTAAAGTTTTCCACCGGCCTCTGCTCTCGACCATAATCCTGCCTAGGACGAGCATTGTAGGGTGCCCGAAAATTTTGCTGCTGAGGTCGGGGGAATCTTGGAGCTGGTGCCCGTACCTGTTGATTGGGAGGACGAGCATATGATTGAGCATTAAACACTGTATATTGTGGCGGTCCCACGGAGTACTGAGGAATTGGCGGGGGATAGTAATGTTGAGGGTAGCTGGATTGCCCCTGCTGAACTTGCACATAAGGGTGCGATGCCCCTCTTTGAACTTCCCTAGATCCCGAAGTCATCATGGACCCTTCATCTCTCTTCTTTCTATTTGCCAAACTTCCCGACCCATTTTGGATAGCTTGGGTGGTGGCTTTGAGAGCAGCTTGACTTACAATTCTGCCAGTCTTGAGGCCATTTTCGACCATTTCTCCTATTTTGATCGCTTCCGCAAAAGGTCTACCCATTGCGGACATCATGTTCTGAAAGTAATCAGGCTCTTGGGCCTCCAGAAAAATAGTGATCAACTCGTGGTTATCCATGGGTGGCTTAACTCTAGCTGCTTGCTCCCTCCACTTGATTGCATACTCCCTAAAGCTTTCAGTCGGCTTTTTCTTCATATTGGACAGGGAATTGCGATCCGGCGCAATATCTATGTTGTATTGAAATTGTTTGATGAAGGCTTGGGCCATGTCGTCCCAGACATGCCAGTGAGAGATATCTTGGTCAATGAACCATTCGGAGGCTACCCCCACAAGACTTTCCCCAAAATAAGCCATCAGTAATTCTTCTTTTCCACCTGCACCCCTCAGCTGGTTGCAGTACCTTTTCAAATGGGCGATAGGGTCGCCGTGTCCATCATACTTCTCGAATTTTGGGGTCTTAAACCCTGGTGGCAAATGGATGTGAGGGAACATGCATAGATCACTGAACGAAACACTTTTGTGACCCCCTAGTCCCTGTATGTTCTTTATGTTTTGTTCAAGACTTTTCATTTTCCTGGCCATCTCATCCGGCTCAACCGTCTTGACAAGCTTTTCGTTTTCCACTGGTGACTCGTACTGAGGAGTCTGATTATATGGAGCCGAGACCCCGAAAGCCATATTTGGAGAGTAGTATTGGCCATCATAAGCATGAGATGGTGGCTCGTTGATTGGCCTCATCACAGGAGGTAGAGGCGGGATTGTGTATGCCGGTGCGCCAGACATGACTAGAGGAGTGTCCCTGACCGGTATGACTGGAGGTCGCACATTAGAGGTACCAGGAGCAACGTGGAGGTTGTAGTTTGGCACATACCCTGGTGGTAGGATGTGGTCGCTCGTTGCATGGAGCGGTGGTTGTGTAGCCAGGGGTACGGTGGAAGTTCCCTCTGAGGGACCACGGGGTGGAGGCTGACCAGACACCCAAGCTTGATATACATCAGACAATTGCTGTCTCAATTTTCTTATTTCCTCCGACTCTTGTTCAACTGATTGACCCTGGGGGTCATCACTGATCAGCTCGATCTCATCATCATTGGTCATTACTACTGCTCCCTTAGATCTAGTGAAGTAATGGTGTGTTGCCAGTTTCACCACAAACCAACCACCTTAAGCTAAACTCAACTACGTAAGAGACAGCAAACGTGTTAGGGTTAAGCATTTTATAGATATGAATCACACATAATGTGCCATGCTCCTATCATTGTCACTATTTCTAGCATGCTTTTGGAGGCTTCATGTTTCATTCCGGCTTATGAGGTTGCTTCTTATTGACGCTCTTATTTTCTTCTCATTTTTTTTTATTTTTTATTTTTTTTTTTACTCACGCCTCATTTTGATCCCTCATCTTAGAATCATTGAAAAATATTTTGATCGAACCTTTTGTGGGTTGCCTACGTATCATGTCGCCGCATGAATCAGATCATTACGTAGTTCAGGGGGAAATAATAACAATTTTTTTTAATATTATTATTATTATTGAAATTGACTCTAAAGACATAAGTATGACTGAAAATGCGACAAATATAAAATTAAAAATGCGACAAATGAAAAATGAAACTACAAACTAATTGACTGCACTAAAACTTTAATCTTCAATGGTATTCTTGCTTAAACTGATATCATCAAAGGTCTGTATCCCTTGGCCTCCACTCTCCCCCCAAAATCTCGTACAAATTCTGAAACACTGCCGGCAATTGTGGAATAAGGGTACATGCTTGTTGACCAACTTTCTCATTGTTTAGATGACGATGATCGTTGTGAATATATGTTGCTTTCTCTGCCAATTGAAGTACTTGCTCTCTGGCTTGCCCCATATTCACGTGACAATTCTGCAACCATATCTGGGTAGTGTTGAGGGCGTTCCCCATTTGTGTCTCGCGTCCCTCGTATTCTTCAATACGGCGGTTTAGCACAGCTCTCTCAATCATCCACTGACGCCGCTCTGCCTCAAAATCTGCATGTTGATGACCTCTCTTATGCCTTTTTATTTCTTCCAATTGTGCATGAAACTGACCCTTTGAGTGTATCCAATAGGCCCTTTCTCTTTCAAACTGCTCTCTCTGCTGATCAAACTCCAATTGTTGTTGGTGCGCATCCTCTTCAACGATACTCAAGTCTTCTTGTAGCTTATGTATTTCAGCATTTTTATTTGCCTCAGCTCTTCTAACTAAACCAATAGTGCTTGACAGTTCTTCTTCTAAGCGGGCCGCCTCATTTTTAGCATCCTTTAGATCTTTATCCATGACCCGTAAGGTAGATTGATAATCTTTCTCAATATTTAAACGAATCTGAGCGACTACGGCTTGTAGTTGGGCTTGTTGTTTGGATATGGTCATCCGGGCATGCTCCAATTCCTCTTTTAACCTTTCTATAGCTCTTTGATCATTTCTCCTCCTATTGGACCCTTCAGGCCCATCTCTAAGCGACGAAGGGTCATGAAACCAGGTAATATATTCAGGGATCACCTCTCCACGATCTCGGTCTTCTACCATATCATTCAACTCCGAGACTTTACTTGCATACCAAATTTTCATAATTTCTTCTTCGTCATGAGGTTGATCTTTACCAAAATCATAACAGAACTTGCTCATATCTCGTGTTGGTGGCACCTCCTGTAGTCGTGCAAATTGGCGCATTACCCGAAGTGGAGCATAAGACTGAACACCATCCAATCCTATGAGTACCAAATAAGAATGGTATGCAGACTCACAAATGACCTCTTTAGAGGAGAACCAATCGTAGTTCCAAGTGATCCGTTTGGCAGACAGAGTAAGAAGTAGTTCTTTCCAGGCGCCAATCCCCTCTGGTAAGTCACATTCGTCAATTCTTTTCTGGTGATCATAAGTATGATTGGGCCATAGCTCACTAAAATTAGTGATCGTAGGATGACGATAGAAATGCTCCAAAAACCATATCTGTAACAAAATATTGCAACCATCAAAGTTTCGTGCGCCCATTTTACATCTAGTTAAAGCACGAAAAATGCAAGAAAGAATCATAGGGACCAAAGTATAATCACCCCCTTCTGAGGTCAGAGCCTCAACTACACCTGCCAAGCGGATGTCAATGCGTCCCTCTCTTTCCGGGAAAACTACACGCCCCAAAAAGGTGACCATAAATGCAAACCTTCTATGTACCTTCCATGTTTCCTTATCTTCTTTTGATTTCAATTTTCCCACATTCCTTTCGAAATTGCATTCTAGGCCATACAACTGAAACAAAAAGCCCAACTTAACCCATTTGCCTCCTAGACCTTCATATTGTCCGTAATTTATGTTCAAAAGCTTCAGAAACCTACCCTCGTTCACATTTTTTGGTACTATGGGCCTTTGGCGACGAATATTGCGGCCCCACCCCTGGAAATGGGCGATTTCCTCTAAGGTCGGAGTCATTTCACAGTCGGTAAAACGGAACACATTATTTTCAGGATCCCAGTGCGGAATCAAAGCTTCAATCACATCCCTCCTGGGCTTTATCGTAATCATGTGAACCAAATGTCCCAAGTATTTCTTTATCTGGTTTCGCTCATATTCCTTAAAGTCTCTCCACCAATCCCACAACAACTGTGGTATCTGATCGACAATCAGAAAATCTGGTATCCCTTCTGATCTGGGCCTCTTTTCAGACTTACCTCTTTCCCCACTCATGGTATACCTGTCTACCCAGACACGGGGATTAGACTTTGATCAAACATATTATTGACACACAAAAATTCCGATTTCTCGGGTTTTGACTCTTATAAAAGAATAAAAATAAATAAATAAATAAAAGCTAAACTATGGGACTAAAAAAAAATATTTTTGGATTTTTTTTTTGGATTTTCTAAGGAAATAATTGTAAATAGGGAATTAAGGAAAAGGAAAATATTTTTGAATTTTTTTTCTGAAAATTGGGCCAGAATCGATGAGGTTTGCCTACGTATCTCACATCCGGTGAGAATCAGACCCGCGTAGTTCGGTGATAAATTTTCCAATGAAACTAACTATATTTTCTCTCTTTATGAAAAATTAATCATGGACACCAAACGCACCAAATCACTTCGGCCTTTTTTATTTATTTATTTTAAAAAGAACGAATATTTGTATAGAAATCGGGAGCATATTTTTATTATTTTTTTATTATTTTTCTCTGCTTATTCAAATAATCCACCCTAAAGCAGGTCGACATGCAAGTCTCCCAAATAAAGTAACATGTAGCACATAAGTGAACGTTATGGTCTCAAAGAGGATACCTGTTTTATACGGACCCGGCCCCTGTGCCGAGTTTCGCTAAGTCAAATGCACGTGATGCAAATAAAGCGAACCTACTAGGGATACCCGGCATGAGGTATGTTCTTCTAGGTTTAAATCCTGATGGAGAAGGTGTCTAGACTGACTTACTCGAGCGGACAACCCGAGCCAAGGAGCGTCAAGCGTCACCAGTAGTAGAACAGCACTGGCTAGCTAACGACTCTCTCGCCTAAGCATGTGTGACTAAATCCTTCACCAGAAGCTGGTAGGCTAACTGGCTTTATCTCAATACAGAAATTTTGTGATGCTGGTAGGCAAACACAACATAACTAACTATAAGAAGACTCAGAGGGGTGCGAGAGAGGATACAATTTATATGTATAGTTCAACAATATCAAAACAGTATAAAGTGGACAAGTAACAGATTAGGCCCAAATAAATCACAATATATACAAAAATAATAAAGCCAAATAAAGTCAATATACAAGCTCGAATTCTTAATGTCCCCAGCAGAGTCGCCAGAGCTGTCACACCCCTTTTTCTACCCGCAAAGTAATATTATGTGGATTAAAGGGTTTTTCCAATTAAAGTGACAAAATTGAGTAGGGATTATTTTATTTATAGAGTCGCCACTTGGAATTGATTTTGTTGGTGTTCCAAGTCACCTTTTATTTGAATCCCTAATCAAAGAAAGATTTGACTCTATTATTATTGGTCTGCGAAAATAAAGTCCGGGTAAGAAATTTTGTTAACCGGGGAGAAAGTGTAAGGCATTCCCCGAATCCCGTGGTTCTAGCACGGTCGCTTTTATTGACTAAAATTTGGCTTGAATTATTTTTGGATAAAGTGTGTATTATTTGCCTTAAGTTACTATTGTCTAGTGCTGCTTAATAATTAATAATTAATAATTTTGTCCTAGGAGCGTGCAAGCACACAAAGTCCTTATTTGATTATATGTATTAAAACAAAGAACGTGCCGGTACACATGGTTTAAATACAATTAATATTGAAGAGTCAAGGAGCGGGAATGCACACATGACTACTTTATTAAAAACAATATCGACCAAGGACCGTGTATGAACACATGGTCTACATCTCAAACGTGCCTAAAATTGATCGCTTAAATTAATTAAAAAGCGCTTCTTTTTTATTTATTACTTGTTCGACTGAAGAAAAAAATATTATTATTAAAAATAATTTCTCACTAATGCAAGACATTAAACTCGGGTAAGCTTATGTTAAACTTTTATGGTATTGGACCACTTATTTTATTTAACAAAAGACAATTTATTGGTTTTAAAGAAAATGTCCATCTTGCTTTCTATTGTCATTGGGCCTACAAATTTTAGCTTATTTGGCCCATGTTGCTTAAGAGCCTCGATGACCAAGACAACACAAAATAACAAGTATTCTTCTAAGCCCAAATTGCTTCTTACATTGATGTCCAAACTAAAAATTATTTTTTCATAAAAGAAACTTACATGCTAATTATTATCTTTTATCTTCTTAACCAACTATTTCTTAAGGACTAATATAATATTTCTACTCATCTACACCAATATGGCACTAATTAAACTACACTCATTAACAGCATAAAAACCACGACTAAATATAAAAATTACAAAAAACGGTAATACTTCAATGCTAAAGATAAGAACTATATTAAGTATAACATTATGCTAACTATAATTCAAAGCATCAAAACATTTGAAGCTAGAAGTCTTTCTTAGATAATTATACATGAACCATGAAAGTAACTCATGAAAAAGAGCCCAAACTAAACAAACATGGTTAAAAGTGGGGTCTTTTATATTTTCCTTAAACTAAGTAATCTTAACAGAATGCAATTTCAATCACATATATAAAGAAGAAAACGATAATTTAACTAATCTTTAACAGATTTACATGATGATAACACTAATATAACATTCATCTTGAAACAAAATCAGATCTAATATGTTCCATCAACCAAACCGGGATCAAATCCTTCTTATTATCATCAAGAATCTACAATATAAGAATTTGAAAGTTATCTGGTTTGTAGAATAATAAAATACAGCAGTGCAGCAACAAAAAACTCAGCAGCAAATATAGTAGAAACAGCAGCAACTCAAGTGTTAAGACAACCCAGAAAACTCAACAAAAATGCTTGAAACTGGTAGCTATCAACTTCACAAATTGCCTAAGGGATCTTTCTATTTTTCTCAAGGTTTTTGCACTCAAATAATCCTCACAAAACTCTGAAATTTCAGCTTGTTATATGTATTAAGCTGCTAATTTTTCTCAAAGATATATGTCTTTAAGCAACTCTCCAAGGTGTGTCTCAGTATAAGATAGAGTGTGTAATAGAGTGTCCCCCTTTTCAGTGAGTAAGGATCTCCTTCTAAGTGTAAGAGAGTCCCTTTTATAGGAGAAAAGCAGCACTTTCAATAGGCAAATAAAGTTAGATTTTTGGACAGATTTTGGTTCACCAAAAATCTGTCCAAAAGACTGACTTTGTGTGCTAAACACTGTTCAAGGTCTGTCCCAAAGGTGAAAGGACAACCTGAAAATCTGTTGTGTCAGAAGCAAGGAGAAAAAATGTCCTTTCAGCCACCCTACTAGTAAAAGTAAGCTACTATTACCCTATTTTGTGATAAAATAAACTAAACTTCAGATTTTAACCATCAACAACAAACTACTTGCTCAACACAAATCAAACTTGGACAACTATGAATTGACAAAGCATAAACGAGACTAAAAACGTGATTGAACTAAGTATTAAAACCAACTTGATGGGAATGAATTCGATTTGTGCAAACTAATTACAAAACAAACAACTAAATTCACAAACTAATGCTCAAAATAGAACGAGCATCGTTAACAATCGGACAACGACTAAAAACAACTAAATAATCGACTAACTAAGTGAACGATTTAACTAATACACTAAAGATCATGTTTAAATCAATAACGAATCTAACAAACCACTAAACTAAATAGAGATAGCTAATTAAATAAACCTAACTTGAAACTCTAATTAACAATAAATAACCAAAACAGAAAAAATAAATAAATAAAAAATCAGAAACTAATCTACCAAATTAAAAAAAAATCAGAAATTAATTAAAGAGATGACGATTATACCTAACAAGTATGCTTGAAGCCGTTCGAGCCACGAGAAGACGCCGGAGATGCTAAAAGGCGACTACCCAACTCCGAAACGCACATTTCTTTCGGGTAGATGCTAGAACGAAATGCGTTTCAGCATCTCGCCAAAAGAAACGAGTCTCTTTGAGTCAAAAAATAGCTAAGATGGGGGTTCGGGGCATTTTGGCGGTGGTGAGGCGGTGGAGCCATGGCGGCGGCGAGGAGCGGGCCGGCGGCGACGGGGATTTTGGGGGTGAAATGGGTAGGAAAATATAGGTCTCGTGGAGCTCTATCCATTCATGTATGTGTTGTAGGGTGGTGTTGGCCGGAGCTTCAAGAATTTGGACCAAAAAGTGGCGGTTAAAGTTTCTTAGATCTAAGATTCAAGGAGTTTGAGGATTTTTTGAAGGAATTGGTTTGGAGATATGGTAAGAGGAAGTTGTGGAGATTATATGGTGTTAATTTGGAGGTGTTTGGAGGTGGTCCGCCACCGGTGGGTGATTTTCGGCGGCGGAGAGAAGAGAGAGAAGAGAGAAGAGAGAAAGAGTTATGGGGGGAAATGAGGGAATTTTTCAGATTTTTGAGGCTTTAAATACCTCTTGAGAGATCAAATATGGATCATTATATCAAGGGGTGATCAATGGGTGAGATTTGATCTTGGGTCACTTAATGAAACGACGTAGTTTTGAGGCAAAACTACGTCGTTCCGGATCCTTTCAAAGGCAGCCCCTTATCTTGCACTTTTGGCCACTTTCTCTTTCAAATTTGGCCCAATTTCTTTCTTAATCCTACTTATTAAACTAAATTTACACCAACAAATAAATTAATTAAGTAACTTATTTAAATGATCAATTAACTAGATTAATTCACCAATTGAATAGTTAGTTAATTCCTAAAATACACAAATAAAGAAAGAACTATTTTTTGGTATTTTATGATAGGAAATATGCAATCAAAGACACAAAAATTAGGAAATATAATTAAAGCAATAAAACACTAACGACTTTAGGAGGTGTTAAAATAGTACAAAAATTAGGTATTCACACTCATACTACGCTTCTGCACATCTTTTTGTGCAGATCCAGGTACATCTTACCAGCCTAGATGTCAGTGAGTTACCTGCGCACGGAGACTTCGAGGTATATCTGTCAGCGTCCGCAGACTCCGGAGTCCCCTTCTATCATTTTTATGTTGCTTCCTTATTTTTCTTTAGACCTTGATATATAGAGACATTGAGAATAAATTCTTAGAAGCTTGTGACTTATTTCTACCGGGTTTTGGGAGTTGAAATTGTTTGAGTAATAGTTTAATTATTTCAGATATTTATTATTATTCCGCATTGATAGGCTTACCTAGTCTTAGAGACTAGGTGCGAATTTGGGGTCGTGACATTTAGGCTTGAAATGGCAAAAGTCGAATTTTTGGAGATTTATACCGGTAGTGGAATTTTTGACATCAGGGTCGGATTCTGATTTCGGAAGTTGGAGTAGGTCCGTAATTTTTAATATGACTTGTGTGTAAATATTTGGGGTCAATCAGACGTGGTTTGATAGGTTTCGGCATCAGCTGTGAAAATTTGAAGTTTCAAGTTCTTTAAGTTTGAATTGGAGGGCGATTCGTGATTTTAGCGTTGTTTGATGTGATTGAAAGGCTCAACTAAGTTCGTATGGTGTTTTAGTACTTGTTGGTATGTTTGGTTGAGGTCCCGGGGGCCTCGGGTGAGTTTCGGATGGTTATCAGATAATTTTTGGACTTGGAAGATTTTCTGGTGCTGGGCTGGTTATGATGTAATCGCACCTGCGCAAGGCTACCCGTAGGTGCGAGCAATATAGCACAGAAGCGGAGTTGGGTGTATTGGTCAGGGGTCACAGGTGTGTGGAAAACTCTGCATCTGCGATGCCCGCAGATGCGCAAGGCTGACTGCAGGTGCAAAGTGAGACCGCAGAAGCGGACAGGATTCTGCAGGCACACACGCGCAGGTGCGACCTTTTCATCGCAGGTGCGGAGTCAGGGGGGATAAGTGGTTTGCGCAGAAGCGCATGCGCAGGTGCGAGCCCAGGCTCCGCAGGTGTGAAAATGCCTGGGCAGTGTTTAAAACCAAAGGGTTTCGTGATTTTTGTCATTTTGGACTTTGCAAACTCGATTTAGGGCGATTTTTTAGAGCATTTTCGAGAGATTTCTTGAGGTAAGTCCATTGTGCTTATTTTTTAATCAATAATCTTGCTTCCCCATTTATTCTTCCACCTAGTTAGTGTGTAATTAAGGTGGAATTTGAGAGTTTGAGGCTAGGGATTTGAAGAGTTTGATTTTGGGTTTTGAGTGATCATTTGAGGTCGGATTTTTGATAAATTTGGTATGGTTGGACTCATGAGTGAATGGGCTTTCAGATTGGTTGAGCTGCATATTTATTTTGGGACTACAGAATGGTATTCCGGGAGATCCCCCTGTCTTGCATATTTACTTTGGGACTACGGAACGGTATTCCGGGAGATACCCCCTGCATATTTACTTTGGGACTACGGAACGGTATTTCGAGAGATCCCCCTATCTTGCATATTTATTTTGGGACTACAGAATGGTATTCTGGAAGATCCCCCCTGCAAATTTATGTTTGGGACTACGAGACGGTATATCGGGAGATCCCTTGTTGTATTTATATGTACTAAGTTGTTACCTTCTATGAATTCTTTCTTGTTAAATTCCAGTCTTTATTTTACTGTGATTTTTCATTCTTGCCTTGCTTTATTATTATATATACCAGTAGGGTCCTGAACTGACCTCGTCACTACTCGACCGAGGCTAGGCTTGGCACTTACTGGATACCGATTGCGGTGTACTCATGCTACTCTCTGCACATATTTTTCGTGTGCAGATCCAGGTGCTCCTTATCAGTCGCACTATCAGTGAGCCGGGACGGCTTTGGAGACTTCAAGGTATATCTGTCACGTCCGCAGACCTCAGAGTCCCCTTCTAATCTTTCCCATGTCCATTATCTTCTGTATGTTTCTTTTGTTAGACTCTGATGTATAGAGACACTAGATTTTCCCTCTGTAGTTTGTGATTCACGATGTTCCGGGTTTTGGGATTGTTGTGTATTTTTGAATAGTTGGTTATTGTACATGCCAAACGGCATGGTACACAGTTAGTTGTTAAATTTATGTTTTTATTTTATTATTCAGCAAAATATTAGGCTTACTTAGTCGTAGAGACTAGGTGTCGTCACGACGTCATACGGAGGGAAAATTGTGTCACGACACTCTCACTCTGTTTCTAGTCCGTACATGTATGAGGATTCATATGGGCACAATTCTGACTCTAGTTGGGATGAATACCCTTATTATGACTAGAATGAAAGCGAAGTGGGACACCAACCTCAAGGGGAGAATGGTAGTTTAGAAGAGCTTATGTATAAGTTCATAATAAGGTGGAAGAGAGATTTACGCAAGATGATGAAGCCATTAACAACTTAACAATGCAAGTTAGGCAAATAATAAGTACACTTTCAGAAAGCTCATTGCATTGTGATGGTGAATATATAGAGGAGATAACTGGTGTGTAACGACCCAACCGGTCGTTTTGACTTTTAGAACCCCGTTACCCTAAATAAAACTTCTCGTATGTGCTTTAAATGATTTATAACTTGTCGGGATAGCTGGTTCGGGATTTAGAAGTGTTTGGGTTGAAATCGGAATACTTGGTTCCTTAAGTTGGCTTTAAAAGGCCAAGTTTGACTTTGGTCAACATTATGAGCAAACAGACTCGGATTAGTATTTTGAAAGTTTTGGTAGGTCCGTATCGTGATTTGGGACTTGGGAGTATGCCCAGAATCAAATTCCGAGATCCCTAGCCAGAGATATGGGATTTTAATGAAAACAATTTAAAATATTTAAGTTTAAATAGTGACTGGATGTCTAATTATGTGAAAACGACCCCGGAATAGAATTTTGATGATTCCAAAAGCTCCGTATGTTGATTTTGGACTTAGGAGCGCGATCAGAATTTTATTTGGAAGTCCGTAGTAAAATTAGGCTTGAAATGGTTAAAATATGAATTTAAAGTTTGAAAGTTTGACCGGGGAGTTGACTTTTTGATATTGGGGTCGGAATCCAATTCTGAAAATCTTCACAGCTCTGTTATGTCATGTATGACTTGTGTGCAAAATTTGAGGTCAATCGGACTTGATTTGATAGGTTCCGGCATCGAATGTAGAAGTTGAAAATTCTTAGTTTCATTAAGCTTGAATTGGGGTATAATTCGTGGTTTTAGCATTGTTTGATGTGATTTAGAGGTTCGACCAGGTTCGTATGATGTTTTAGGATTTGTTGGTATATTTGGTTGAGGTCCCGAGGGCCTCGGGTGAGTTTCAAATGGTTAACGGATCAAAAGTTGGACTTAAAAAGCTGCTGTAATTTTTCCTCTTCTGTTGGGCATTCTAGGCTGTGATCGAGCCCAGATATCGAGCCATACATCGAGCCCAGGCATCGAGCCATACATCGAACCAAGGCATCGAGCCCAGATATCGAGCCAGAGATAACGAGGCTCAGGCCCGAGCTTGTGTATCGAGCCCAGGTATCGAGCCAGACATCGAGCCCAGGTATCGAGCCAGTGTTGACGAGGCTCAGACTCGAGCTTGTGTATCGAAGCCATGATCGAAGGCTCAAGCTCGATGCCATGATCGAGGCTATGATCGAAGGACCGGACTCGATGCCATAATCGAGGCCATGATCCGAGGTCCAGGCTCGATCCTGTGATCGAGCCACGATCGAGGCCTAGGTTCGAGGGCCATAATCGAAGCCTCGATCGAGGCCCTGCTCGAGGCCCAGTTCCGAAGTGCTGTCTGGGCAGTTTTATAAATAGAGGGCATTCGTCCCATTCGCCATTTTTAACAAATTGGAGCTGGAGCAGAGGCGATTTTGGCAGAGTGTCAAGGAAAGACATTTGGGGTAAGTGATTCCAACTCGGATTTGGACTATATGCACAAATATATCATTGTTTTCACCATCTAATTAGTGTTTTGAGATTGAAACTTGAAAAAATTTAGAAATCTCACATAAGCGAATTTTTGAGATTTCGGCATCGATTCGGAGTCGGATTTGAGTGAAACTGGAATGGTTGGACTCGTAATTGAATGGGTTGTCGGATTTCATAACTTTCTCCTGACTCCGAGATGTGGGCCCCACGGACGAATATTTAATTAATTTCGTGATTTGTATTAAAATTATAGTATTTTCTTATAGAATTGATTCCTGTAATTTTTAGTAATTATATCGAATTATTTTGGCTAGATTCGAGCCGGACAGGGTTGGATAATCGTGGAAAAGGCCTTCTAGTGGGTTAAATTGGAGCAAGACAAGGTAAGTCTCTTGTCTAATCTTGTGAGGGGGAAATTACCTCATAGGTGATTAAAAATTAAATAATTGTTGCTAATTGTGGGGGCTACATACGCACGAGGTGACGAGAGTCCATGCGTAACTACTATTAATGCTAAAGTCCGGGTAGATTAGGACTCAAAGCATGCATTACTTGTGTAAATTGTATTCTTTGATTAACTAATATTAATTGATATTTATGAATATATTGTAAATTGCTAGATAAAGATATTAAATGATGAAAACCTCAGATGCTTGATTTTCTGCTTAAATTATTAATTGTTAAAAGAAATTATTCTTCCTCCCGGATTTATCTCATAATAAATATACTCTCCTTCCGGAGGTACATAAGAAAATGTCCTCCTTTCTTGTGGAGCGGGCCGAACGCCTCGGCAGGATAGATGCATTTATGGATCGTGTCGCACGTCCCTCGGCCGTGTACACGAAACTCTGGATCGGGCCGTACGACCTCGACAGAAATCATGCTTAATAATAATAATAATTACACAATACTTGGACAGTTTATTACAGCTTGTAAAGCTATTTGATAAATTGAAAATTTATTAAAATTGAATTGCAGCTTGTAAAGCTATTTGATAAATTAGAAATTTATTGAAATTGAATTGCAGCTTGTAAAGCTATTTTGACAAATTGGAATTTTTATTTGAATTGAAGGAATTTAATTAATATATGGAGATTTATTGGAATTGAAGAAATTTAATTACTTCTGCTGGTTCAATAAAATTATTGTTAACTCTGTAAATCACGTTGATATAAATAATTTCTATTTTCATGATTATTTAATATTATTGACCCATAGTGAGTGTCATAGTCGGCCATCTCGTCTCTACCTCTTCGAGATTAGGCTTGATACTTACTGAGTACACGTTGTTTTCGTACTCATACTGCACTTGCTGCACATTTTATTGTGCAGGTACATATATGTATAGCGGCCTTGTGGGCGCAGAGGTGTGGTTAATAATTGTGGGGACATAGGTGAGCCGCATTCTATATTACGATCCGCAGCTAACAGAGTCTCCTTCAGAGTTATTATATTTTCCTGTCTAATTTGTATTCTAGACAGATGCTATATTTTATTTTAATTCCTAGTAAATGCTCATGTACTTGTGACACCGGGTTTTGGGATGATTACGGGTTGCACTGTATTGGAAATATTTAAAGATATTAGTACGTATTTGGTAAATGTCATCTTCTGCTATTTAATTGGGGGAAACAACTATGACTTCAAAAATATTAAAATGAGAATTTATTTAGTATTTATTGTTGGCTTATCTGACAGCGGTGTCCGACGCCATCACGACCTATAGGTGAAATTGGGTCGTGACAACATGGTATCAGAGCACTAGGTTCACGTAGGTCTCACGAGTCATGAGCAAGTCTAGTAGAGTCTTGCGGATCGGTACAGAGATGGTTGTGCTTATCTTTGAGAGGCTACATGGCTGTTAGGAATACTTCTCTTTTTGATTCCTCTTCGTGCAATTTTATTCCTTTGAGGCTTATGCTTTCATTTCCTTCCTACTCAATCTTATGCGACGTGAAGCGCTTGTTATAAATTGGGGATCGAGGAAAATTTTAATGGTACTACAGATGTATTACATGATGCTTCTCCCTGTGTAATTAATTGGGCTATTGTCATCACCTTGAAAAATATTCCGCTCTGTCATTTCAAATTAAGTATCAGTACTACCTAAGGTTTTGAGATTTGACATTGATCGTTATGATGATTCATGTGTTGTTATCGCACAGTGTTTATGAAATGGTAAAATGCCCGTCTATGTGTCAGGGCAGTAAACGACTTGAAAGAAGGTTTTTCTCAATACATGATTCAGAGGCTCCATGTTTTATTTCCAGCAGAGAAAAAGGGCAATCGGGCTATGAATGTTCATGTTTGGGGTTGATAGAGTAACAAAGCCTGATATTTTCGAGCGTGGTAGAGTTCTCAATTTTGATGTGGTGTCATCGCCTTGTAAAATGCATTAAGGTTCACCGGTGTTATGGTTTTCTTCAACTCGCCTTTACGACAGGGTGTTAGAAATTGGTATAAGGGAAGCAGTCGTTAGAGATCGTGGTGTGCAGTGATTCAGGATCGAAGCAGCGTTCCTAGTATTGATGTCTCGAGAAGGATGATTGTCAGAAAGGTTTTAAACTGGTAACGAGCTATTGGTTCAAGTGCTATAGAGATGGATTTTGAGTTAGGGAAACAACTGGGCAGCGAAGGATGAGGAAGGACATATGGAAGGTGCCTTGCGGTGGTTAGGTTCTGAAAAGGCCAAGTGTAAGAAAACAGAAGCATAGTAGTTGCTTAAAGGAGATGGTTGACCAAAGCGGGAGAGTGGCAAGGTAGCATACGGGTTCTGTAGTAGGATAGCCACACGCCTTGGGGGGAAAATTGAGTGATTTGGGATTCATGGTGGACAGTGACTAGGTATACGGACTTAATTTAGAATATTAGCTTCTATATTGAGGAAGATTGGATACAACAGGAGGGAGTTGCTTGATATGAAGAAGAGTACAGCATGACTTTGGATTGGAATGTATTGTCGCACCTTTAGTTGACGTCCATGAGGAGTGAACGGATTGGTGCAGCTGGTGAATGAGCTTGAACCCAGGATGATCTCTTGATTTCGTAGTAATTGCACCCAGTGCAACGACGTTGGAATATTTCGGCATGTAATTTCCATAAGTGGGTTATCTCCTGTGAGCAGGTTAGCGGTCGCATGGTGTTGACGAAGCTTCTGCGAAGAATTTTTCTGGCTACCCGGTAAGATATTTAATATGTAAATGTGGCTAGTGGTTCGGAGTGTTTATTAAAGGTTAATAGAAGGATTTTGAGAAAATTTGGCGAGTTGCGTGTGCAGGATCATGTCAACAATGAACAAATAATCTAGGTGGATTCCAGAATTTTGTAAATTGTAGCTTCACGATAAGTGGGAGAGCCCCACCGTCTATGATTGGATTGCGTAGTGTCAACTTGTGCGGTTTCTGGTTATCGGTGTATTGGTGGGTCATTGCAACTAAGTAAAGAAAACATCAGTGGTAATTTGAGCAAAGTATTTGGGGAATGTGTGCCATATTTGGCCTTATCAATTCACATTCAGGTTTTTGGAAGACTTAGAGTTTATGATTCGTGTAGATGTAATGCACATGAAAGTGAAACAGTCGGATGTTTCCTTGATAAAGTGTCCATGTGCTAGCAGGGCCTTGGAATTGATCATGTTTGGGAACAAGTCAGAGCAAGTGACTCTCAATAACGTTCCTAGTGGATTCAAAAATTTAAAGTGTGGTGTCTAAGGATCTCGAGTCTATAGTATGGTTGAGTATCGAGCTTTTACACTAGATTATGAAACGGGGCTTGGAGTACTCTGCGTTATCTTCAGATTGTGGTGTAGCATTAGAGAAACAGAAGAAAATAACTTTGGATTCATAAAAGAAGTATCAGAATGGGTGTACCAGTTGAAGATGTAAAAAAAAATGCGCACAAGAAGGGATATGAGATAATTAGTGGGTTTTGAAATAGAGTGGTCTCGTGAAATAAGGTCACTTGGGATGAGTGCGGATTTGAGTTTGTGATGTAATGAATGGAACTAATATTATATTCTAAGTCAAGTTGAGAGTAAATTGAGAAAAGACAGATCGTCTAACAATGGTTGAATCAGCACGATGGTGGCAATGATCAGTTCCTTCAGCGCATTGAATTATGCATGTGATTTGTGGCGGTACGTGTAAGGCTTGATGGCCTCCGTAATTGATCTTATTTGGAGGAATTCAAATATTATGACATGTTATGCGTAGAGGGATCCCAGAAGATTTATAGTGGTTTGGACCACTACTTGAGGCCGATATTTTCAACGGATATGGGAATTCAGTCACGTGTTGCAATGGTTCTCTTGAAATGAGTTAATAAGAAGGTTTCTATATGATGAAGTGTTTACCCTATTAGTGGTTCGGGAGTTATGATGGAATTCTTGTACTCCTGCGCATTGGCGTGGTTAAGTGCACTAAGTAGCATGGGATTCGAAAGTTGAGGACTTAAGATTTCGGTTCGGTGTTGACAAGGATGTCATGAGCTCGGATGAGCAGGAAAGGTATTTAGATGTTTAAAGTAAAATGGTATTATTTTTGGCATCATCTAAGGTCGATGTCAGGTGTACAAGACCTTGCGTATTAATTTGTGGATTCTTGATATGCTTTACAACGTTAGTGTAACCGGTAGCATGTATGTGCAGACTTGTTATCTGGTGCGAAAGGTCATGGGAGCGTGTCTCACGGAAAGATTGTGTAAGAGTGACATGTAGTCACTTGATTGAGTGAAGATTGAAACCAAGTATGAAGATTGTGGTAATATCGCTGATTTGAGAATTTATGCCTGGAGGGCGCTCGGTTCATTTGGTTGTGGACTGTGGAAGTTTTTTTCGATTATGATGGCTATTCTTGTGTGTTATGGGAAAAAGGGTATTATGGATCCTTGAAAGGTTATTAGCCTAGTACGGTGCGATCAGAATCGGCTTGAGGTCTGTGGATGGATTTAAATATGAATACGGGCTCTATATCAGGCCGACTGTGTTCATTTCAGCATAAAAGCTCCCTATGGAGTAGTATTCGGACGTTGGATGTCGTTTCGTCATCGGTTATTTCATGTAATACTATATTGTGATGTGTGAGTTATGAAACGGCTTGATAAATTTCTTATGTGATGAGGTTCCGCGTAGCGATGGTGTTATGTGAGTAGGATGGCTCTCGAGGTTCAGATCATATATCGCACCTTAGTTGTGCTTGGGTTTTGTAGCGTATGGCGTTGTCGGTCCTTCCAGGGATGATATTATGCACTAAGCGTGCTTGTGTCCGATATTCGGATATTTTGTAGTAATGAGAATTTTAGCTCGATAAGTATTTTCTTATAGGTTCTTTTTGTGCGGATCGGGTGGCACGCCGCCACGGGTATGTTGTTTGGATCGGGTTGCACGCCGCAACGGTATCATGTGTGGATCGGGTTGCACGCCGCAACAGTGTGATGTTGAGTACAGTCCCCTATATTCTATTTTGTGTGTTTGTGTCCTATTTTCTGAGGAAGGTTGATGACACATTTTCAATTGTCTAATTAGTCACGTGGGTTGAGAAATCCTTTCCAGAGTTCCTTTTTCTTATGTATCTCAATCGAGTCCGTAGCTTATTAGCTCATTGTGGCATCATATGAGGCTTTTTGATCATGTCTGAGGTGGTTTATTGCCTGAGTAGCTTATACTTGGTTAGACGAGATTATTGGATTTCGGATCAGTGCGATCGGATTATATGAAGTGTAATAAAGAGCAAATACCATTATTTGGTTATAATGAGGCAATGATTCTTGTCAGAAGGAGAAACTCAATAATTGTTGATTCGGCAGTTGGTTATGAATTTCTACACATTTCTTCCATCGTGAAAGCATTTCAAGAGTTGGAACAGGACTTATATGTATCATGAGGTGTATTGTGAACATCAGATTCGTGGAATTTTAGCTATTATTATCGGAGGATGTTATTATAGTCATGTGAATGATGCGGTGCATGGTCTAAATTCAACAAAGGTATGCAACCCTGTATTGGTGCATCGTGTAGTGATAGATACGACATTCATAGGTTGGAACAGGTAGGGTGGAGAATTCTGGATGTTAGAATTGGGCTCTAAGGCTTATTTGCCTAAATAAAGAGGAGAATTTTCAGATTGGCTCGAGTTAATGTGCTCAACTGGGTGTGGTAGCACGGGTAGGTGCACGAGGTGCTAAACAATAATTTTGGATAACTCTGGAACACTCCTTAGCACGTTCGAGGACGAACGTATATTTAAGTGGGAGAGAATGTAACGACCCAACCGGTCGTTTTGACTTTTAGAACCCCGTTACCCTAAATAAAACTTCTCGTATGTGCTTTAAATGATTTATGACTTGTCGGGATAGTTGGTTCGGGATTTAGAAGTGTTTGGGTTGAAATCGGAACACTTGGTTCCTTAAGTTGGCTTTAAAAGGCCAAGTTTGACTTTGGTCAACATTATGAGCAAACAGACTCGGATCAGTGTTTTGAAAGTTTTGGTAGGTCCGTATCGTGATTTGGGACTTGGGAGTATGCCCGGAATCAAATTCTGAGGTCCCTAGCCCGAGACATGGGATTTTGATGAAAACAATTTAAAATGTTTTAAGTTTAAATAGTGACTGGATGTCTAATTATGTGAAAAAGACCCCGGAATAGAATTTTGATGATTCCAACAGCTCCGTATGTTGATTTTGGACTTAGGAGCACGATCGGAATTTTATTTGGAAGTCCGTAGTAAAATTAGGCTTGAAATGGTTAAAATATGAATTTAAAGTTTGGAAGTTTGACCGGGGAGTTGACTTTTTGATATCGGGGTCGGAATCTAGTTCTGAAAATCTTCACAGCTCCGTTATGTCATGTATGACTTGTGTACAAAATTTGAGGTCAATCGGACTTGATTTGATAGGTTCCAGCATCGAATGTAGAAGTTGAAAATTCTTAGTTTCATTAAGCTTGAATTGGGGTATAATTCGTGGTTTTAGCGTTGTTTGATGTGATTTAGAGGTTCGACCAGGTTCGTATGATGTTTTAGGATTTGTTGGTATATTTGGTTGAGGTCCCGAGGGCCTCGGGTGAGTTTCAGATAGTTAACGGATCAAAAGTTGGACTTAAAAAGCTGCTGCAATTTTTCCTCTTCTGTTGGGCATTCTGGGCTGTGGTCGAGCCCAGATATCGAGCCAGGCATCGAGCCAGACATCGAGCCCAGGCATCGATCCAGACATCGAGCCCAGGCATCGAGCCCAAATATCGAGCCAGAGATGACGAGGCTCAGGCTCGAGCTTGTGTATCGAGCCCAGGTATCGACCCAGACATCGAGCCCAGGTATCGAGCCAGTGTTGACGAGGCTCAGACTCGAGCTTGTGTATCGAAGCCATGATCGAAGGTCCATCTCGAGGGCCATGATCGAAGGCAAGACATGAGGGCCAGGATCGAGACCCAAGATCAAGGGTCACAATCGAAGGCTCAAGCTCGATGCCATGATCGAGGCTATGATCGAAGGAGCGGACTCGATGCCATAATCGAGGCCATGATCCGAGGTCCAGGCTCGATCGTGTGATCGAGCCACGATCAAGGCCTAGGTTCGAGGGCCATAATCGAAGCCTCGATCGAGGCCCTGCTCGAGGCCCAGTTCCGAAGTGCTGTCTGGGCAGTTTTATAAATAGAGGGCATTCGTCCCATTCGCCATTTTTGACAAATTGGAGCTGGAGCAGAGGCGATTTTGGCAGAGTGTCAAGGAAAGACATTTGGGGTAAGTGATTCCAACTCGGATTTGGAATATGCACAAATATATCATTGTTTTCACCATCTAATTAGTGTTTTGAGATTGAAACTTGGAAAAATTTAGAAATCTCATAGAAGCGAATTTTTGAGATTTCAGTATCGATTCGGAGTGGGATTTGAGTGAAACTGGTATGGTTGGACTCGTAATTGAATGGGTTGTCTGATTTCATAACTTTCGCCGGATTCCGAGATGTGGGCCCCACGGACGAATATTTATTTAATTTCGTGATTTGTATTAAAATTGTAGTATTTTCTTATAGAATTGATTCCTATAATTTTTAGTAATTATATCGAATTATTTTGGCTAGATTCGAGCCGGACAGGGTTGGATAATCGTGGAAAAGGCCTTCTAGTGGGTTAAATTGGAGCAAGACAAGGTAAGTCTCTTGTCTAATCTTGTGAGGGGGAAATTACCTCATAGGTGATTAAAAATTAAATAATTATTTCTAATTGTGGGGGCTACATACGCACGAGATGACGAGAGTCCGTGCGTAACTACTATTAATGCTAAAGTCCGGGTAGATTAGGACTCAAAGCATACATTACTTGTGTAAATTGTATTCTTTGATTAACTAATATTAATTGATATTTATGAATATATTGTGAATTGCTAGATAAAGATATTAAAGGATGAAAACCTCAGATGCTTGATTTTCTGCTTAAATTATTAATTGTTAAAAGAAATTATTCTTCCTCCCGAATTTATCTCATAATAAATATACTCTCCTTCCGGAGGTACATAAGAAAATGTCCTCCTTTTTTGTGGAGCGGGCCGAACGCCTCGGCATGATAGATGCATTTATGGATCGTGCCGCACGTCCCTCGGCAGTGTACACGAAACTCTGGATCGGGCCGTACGACCTCGGCAGAAATCGTGCTTAATAATAATAATAATTACACAATACTTGGACAGTTTATTACAGCTTGTAAAGCTATTTGATAAATTGGAAATTTATTGAAATTGAATTGCAGCTTGTAAAGCTATTTTGACAAATTGGAATTTTTATTTGAATTGAAGGAATTTAATTAATATATGGAGATTTATTGGAATTGAAGGAATTTAATTACTTCTGCTGGTTCAATAAAATTATTGTTAACTCTGTGAATCACGTTGATATAAATAATTTCTATTTTTATGATTATTTAATATTATTGACCCATAGTGAGTGTCATAGTCGGCCATCTCGTCTCTACCTCTTCGAGATTAGGCTTGATACTTACTGGGTACACGTTGTTTTCGTACTCATACTGCACTTGCTGCACATTTTATTGTGCAGGTACATATATGTATAGCGGCATTGTGGGCGCAGAGGTGTGATTAATAATTGTGGGGACATAGGTGAGCCGCATTCTATATTACGATCCGCAGCTAACAGAGTCTCCTTCAGAGTTATTATATTTTCCTTTCTAATTTGTATTCTAGACAGATGCTATATTTTATTTTAATTCCCTAGTAAATGCTCATATACTTGTGACACCGGGTTTTGGGATGATTATGGGTTGCACTGTATTGAAAATTTTTAAAGATATTAGTATGTATTTGGTAAATGACATCTTTTGCTATTTAATTGGGGGAAACAACTATGACTTCAAAAATATTAAAATAAGAATTTATTTAGTATTTATTGTTGGCTTGTCTGACAGCGGTGTCCGACGCCATCACGACCTATAGGTGAAATTGGGTCGTGACATGGTGAGAATGAGTCTACCCGAGATGATGAACATCTACAGAGAGAGTTTTTCACTCTACAAGAGAACTCTGTTTCAACTGAGATGATTGAAAATAAGTCTTTGGAGGATTACGAAGCAATAAAAGAAGAGTTCAAAACCTCATCCACGTATCCACATTTACAATTTTAGTATAAGATAATGAAGAAGCATTGGTCTTGGACATACCACAGGAATATTCACATCACCTTTCTTCTTCATTTTATTATTCTAACTTTGATCATGTGAATTTTATTTTTGGGAATTTACAGGAATATGCAGGGATTTATCTTGTGAATGAATACAGAAACAAGTTGAGGATAATCCTACAAGTACAATCCATCACTCAAAATGAGGCCAAGAAAGAAAGAAAAGAGCGGGTATTGCAAATACCCTTAAAGGACTTTAGCCTGATGATCTCCATAAAGAATCCCGAGGAGCGAAAGCGAAAAATGCATTCAGAATTAGGGTTGGAGTTCACAAGTTCTCAGAAACGGAAAAAGTTCAGGGGAGTTTTCTTTACCTCTTGCTTTTTATTTGTGTGTCATGGGGACATGCCACAATTTAAAGTGTGGTGTGGGGATGTAAATATGTAAATAACTATTTGTTTTCATTTCTTTTGTGTGTTTTCGTTTCTTTTGATTGAAATTTTTAAAGTCAAAGAAAAAAAATTATATTCTTTAGGTAGTATAATAATTTCCCCTTGATTTTTCTTTGTGCAACGGTTCTTTTCCAAGGGTTTTGCTTGAATCGGGTGTAGTTATTTTATTTTAGGAGTAGGAGATCTTGTGCTGTGATTTTAAATGAAAGCAATATCTCTTGACTTTATTATGCCTTGAGAATAATAGTAAATGCTTTAGTTGTGACGCTTATGCTCAATGTTTGACTCTTGTATAAGTACCTTAAATTGTATGATCTTAACTTTGCTTTACTGCTTTGACTAGAGTGTCTCGATGAGTCTGATCCTGAGTGAGTTATGTGCCATGTGTGTGTAAGGTTTCGTGTATTCTGTGCATTGCATTTGATGCCTAGAACTTGCCACGTGTGTTTGCAAAACGAAATAGTAGTTTTATTCAGTGCTGGAAGTGATATAGGCATTTCTTTATTGAGCTATTTATATATGTTGCACCCACCTAATTGTTATGTATCTTAGTTAACTCCTTTGAGCCTATAATCTTATTTCTTTGACAACCACATTACAAGCCTTACCCATGTTACCTCTCATGAGCACTTGAAATTGTTATGAACTTTGTAAAAGTTAAAGTGTGGGATGTTGGTTTGGCTTTTGAGTGGAACTATGAAATAAGGAGAAAGGTGCATTATTTTTAAAATAAATAAATAAGATCCACTTGAATTGAAAAAAAATTATAGTTGCATTTTTATGCAATTATTCATTGATAGTGGTAACTCTTGATGTATTTGTGCTTAAAGAAGTTGTGAGTTGACATATATTGATGTGAAAGTGGAATTATTGTTTGACATAAGTATGGAGTTTTAAATGGTTAAACTGTATGTATTAAAGTGCGTAAGGAGGTGTAGTCATGCTTATATCTAAATATATCTTACCTATCCCGCAGCTTACATTACAACCAAATAGAGTCCTACTTGATCCTTGACTGAATTTGCTCAATTAGTAGAGTATTACACTACGGGCAAGCTTATGGTACATTCTTTGTGGCGCATGAATTTTATTTCTGAGAGAGTTAATTCTTTATATCCTGAGTTCCTATGTGTTCTTGAATTTTATTGTGTGTGGAACTACTCTCTATAGTTGTGTGAGGGCACTTGATTCATGAAGGGAAGGTAATGTCATTGACCTCTGTGTTTGAGTAAGTGAGCAGGTTGTGAAAAATATGTGGTGCTTTTGAGTCAAATCTTGAGGCGAGGATGTTACAGTATTGTGCTTAATCTGTTTCGATTATTCTTGGTGTGATGAGTTAGGAAAGTTGTTTAAAGAGGTCGTGTCTATGTGAAGTGTAGTTTGATTGCTCGAGGGCGAGCAATGCTTTAAGTGTGGGGTATTGATGCTAGACTATAATCTCGTGTTTTAGTCACTTATCGCACTCTAATTCGCTGCACTTTACTTATGTTGAGTTTTAATTAGTAGTGTTTTACACTTATTGTGTGTTTTATGCCGTGTATGAGTGATTCCGAGTTATTTAGATATTGCGGAGAAAATTCGAGCTAATTGGAGCTTTGAAGTCTGAGTAGATGCCCAAGGGATTAAACTAGGATCGCGTTCGGGGGTCAAGGACCACGTCCGGATGTCAAAATTTGGAAAAATGAATTACTCTAAGAAAACTACACTGTCGTGCCAGATAAGGCGGGCGACTGTGTAAATTATGCCCAGAAAGTGATTTGCAGATCGTACTGGAAATATCCACAAGTGCGTCGCATATCACGGCGCGGTAGTGCAAAAATGTTAGAGTATCGTTCCATTTCCGCTAAAAAGGGTATTTTCGTCCGGGGTTTATTGGGGGATGGTTTAAATACACTGGAAAACACCAGTTTCAGCACTTTCTATACAATTTCGATCTAAGGAGGTCAAGGAGGCTAAGGAGGAGTTGGAGGAAAACAAGCACAAGGATTTCATCATTCCTTCCTCACTCAAGATCCGGGTTTGGATTGAATTTATGTTTTCCTATACTTTAGTTATATTTGTGAAGAACTTCTCCATGACTATGGAGTAGATCTTTTTGGGATTTGATGGATTTGGTGTATTGATGATTGTTTGTGGATTATAACTCTGTTTTTATGTATTTGAATCGTTTTTGGAAGATTTAATTGTTGCATCTATATTCATTTGTTCTTGTAATCGAAAGAGGCATAACTTGTGATATCTTTGCATTATATTGTTGGTTGAGTTCATAGATTCTTCTAAGTAATCGAAAGAGGCTAGTTGAATCATTGATTAAACCTAGTTAAGAGGATAATCGGGAGAGGTTCTCCTAAAGACCAATCCATTACGCATTCTTGCATATATTCACAGAGCTTAAATTGGTTCAAATTGAGAGGTTGAGACTTAATCGAGAGAGTAGTTTCTACTAAACAATTGTACTGATAATTAAGTGAATTTGAGAGATTCATTTGAACATTAGAAGTTAATTATCTAGAGTTAAATCACAGACAATTATCTTGCACATATCCTATCAAACCCCCATTTTCTCCCATTGAAATCTTCCTTTGCTTAGTCCTTGCTTCGATTGTCATTTAGCCAATTAGCTCTAGATTCTTAACTAATTTTAGTATCAACCACATAAATCTAAATTGTTGATCATCTTGGATAGAAATCTAGCTACATTCTACGATAATACTATTTAACTCCAATCCTTGTGGATACAATATTATATTATACTATATTCGACTAGCGAGCATACTTAAGTGTGTGTTTTGCGCTCATCATCCATGCCCTCTTCCCCATCCTCCTCGTCAGGTCAAGGCATGGTAGGATCATACCTATAAGTGACCCGAGCTTCGCGAGCCTTAACTCGGGCATCCTCAAAGGCAACCTCAGAAACAGAGCACGTTGCGTGCAAGTTCCGGACAAGTAGTTTAGCCCTCTCAGCCTCCAGGGCGGTCACTCGGTAATGAAGGTCAGAGCTCTCCTTTTCCAGCTCCCTGCTCCTGTCCTTGAGTCGGTCTTCCTTAGCTCTCGCTGTTGATTGATCATTTTCCCGCTCGGCCCGAAGAGTCTTATTCGCCAACTCGAGGATTTCTGCCTTCCTCCGAGCGTCCAACTGGGAGAACTCCGTCTTCTCAAGTTCTTCCTATTTTTCGACAATCTCGCCGCTGAGGGCCTCTGCCTGGAACCAGCACTCTTCAAGTTGTCCTCGCAACTCGACCACTTGGGCATGCAGATCATTGCATTGGGCCTCTACGCCTATGCTAACCTCAAGCTCCTCATATTTACTTCTCAACGTCCCTTAGAGGACGTTGCACTTCTCTATGGCCTGCACCAGGTCCTCATCCCTCTTCTTCAAGTCTTCTCTTAGGGCCCACAAATCACCGCCCTCGCAAAGTCAACTTCGGAGATCCTGATACTTACCGCGATACTTAGTGTATTTCCCTTTCAGCTTCACAAAGATCTCTTTGTGCCTTTTCTCCCTCTGGGCGCTCTGAATTTTCAGAATCACCGTCTGCACATCAAAGGAAAAAAGTTAGAACTTAGAATGTTTTAAAGAGTTAGAAAAGGGTCGTACAACAGTAATTACCCTGAGAGCGAGACCGACAATACTCTTCGACATGGCAGTGTCATCTATCGCCTTAAGGGTCTTACCCTCGATATCGGAACAAAGAGGGCTGAGGGCAGGGACTACTTCCTCGGTGTTCACCAACAAGTCACGATCCATCGGGATCGTAATAGTCCTTCCACCCCCCCCCCGACCTCACCTCGAGCTGGGTGAGTTCCTTGTCGCTCATTCTCAGGTCGTCCAAGTCTCTATTAGAACCTGACTCATCGCTATCTTCAACAATATTCTTCCCTCTATCATCAGTAGGCGACGAAGCGTCCACGGCTGTTCGGGAGGTTGAAGCCTCCTCTTGTCGCAAAAGTGCATGGCCACCACCAGCAGCCACCTTCTCGGTCTATATCCCTTCGGAATGTAGGGACAAGCCTACATAAACTTCTATTGGCCTTGGGGCGTCAAGACCTAGTTCAACATCATCATTTACAAATATTGTCGTTGTCTCGCGTTGTCGATGTCTCGTGTAACGTGAAACCTCTTCCGCAACATCAACGGCTAAGGGGACTCTGTCACATACGTCCACGAACCTCCTTTTTTGAGGTTAAAGATCCATGTCGTTGGGCGAGTGTTCATCGTCCTCATCAATAAGTGAAAATAGGGGATGAGTGGAAGTCATAATCACCAGAACATGGATGGGGACAGAAGCAGCAACGACTAGAATTGGGATGAAGGCAGGAGCGGCAATGGCTGAGACATGGGCAGAGACCGAAGGCGTAGTGGCCCTACTCCTCCGGAATGAGGGTATGGGGGAACTCAACCTCCTCGCACCCCCTTTGACCGAACTTAGAGAAAAATTGAAAATAAAGGAATCAGCATAAGGGACAGACATAGACGGAAGAACAACATCGTCGACGATAGGGAAGAGACTACATGCCGAAGAAAGTGACGACTTGAATTTCTGAGAGAAACTCGACAAGTCACGTATCCCTGCCGCATGAGGAAAGATTTGTCTGGCCTAATTAGAAATACGGGTCACCATTTGGAGAGGTCGACTAGTAGATGCAGAAAAGGAAGAGCTAATTAACCAACCCACAAGGAGAAAAATGTTAAACAGAAAACGTAAACAAACACTAGCACTTACGAGTGGGGTTCCAGGCCTCAGGGAAGCCGGCGACGGCGGATATTACAATTTTTTTCCTAACAAAGAAATAGTCAAGCCAAAAGTGTTGACTAGCCTTGTCATCCATCCTCACCACCAAACATTTTCCCCACGGTGGTGAAGATTCAGTAACGTCCCTCGATAAAAATGGGGGGCGAAGAGGTGAATCAGGTGGCATACCGTAATCTAGACGTCGGCCAATTCAGTGAACTTTGCCAATATTTTGACCACCTTGAAGATGTAAGGGGCGAGCTGCGCGGGGCATACATTGTACTAGCGGCACAACTTTTTTATTGGCGGCGACAAAGGGAACGAATAGCTGATTATGAACGAATATGTGTAAAGGGAGCAGAATCCAGGACAATGAACCTGCACTTCATCGTCACCCGTGGGGACCAACTCCACTTGACCAGGGAGGCCGACTCTAGCCTTAAATTTGGCAAAACGCTCAACCGTCATTGTAGATCAAAACCTCTTAGTCACCACTTCCGGCGCCTTGTGGAAATCGGGTTTAGCATCAGGGAACCAACATATAATCTCTTATACAGTAAGGAGAGTTTCCTCCTCAACAGCAACTCCGTCGTCTTCCCCCTGATCAGGAAAAATGACATCTAAAGGGATAAAATGATATTCCATGTGGATATTTGATGGGAGGTTCGACATTATTGTAGAGGGAGATAAAGAAGCACAAAAAGCAATAGAGAAGTGATAAAGTTCTACGAAGGAGAAGGTGGAGTTCTGCTTAGGAAATAGAAGGAGTGTGAAAAAATTTCAACATCAACGAACCCCGATATTTATAAGGTTTGGGGGCACCAGAATCGAAACGGCTAGTCATGAATAGCACAAAGATCGAAACGGGAGAACCAATCAAGGGCCATACGAGAATCCACGTAACGCGTCGAAAAATAACGTTATCATGACGCATGACGTCATGACATCACTCTTTATCTTGGACCAGATGGATTCAATAAACTACCCGGGAAAATTCAAGGAATTTGAAATACGCAATCCACAGAGAGTCACGTTGCTTGATTGCTACAATGATCACGACCCGTATAGTCTGCTCGATAAGCTCGTCCATAAACGACATTATCTGCTCGTCGAACTCGCCCGCGAGGACAACCTCAACAAGCGGAGGGACTAATTGTGTGGGCCAAAAAAACATCTTTGATATAAGCAAGCCACGTCAACATCAAGATAGCCTTCATCGACTGCCACGTATTATCAGTACGACTTCAACAAAGACTTGCCCAAGATTGAAGTGGTCCCTTAAGAGATGAAGGGTGCGATCGAAGAGTCAGCAAAGACCAAGGTCGTGGTCGAGCATCTTAGACAAAGTGATAATGGTTAGCTTTAGGATAAGACACAAAAGAGAATATTCTAGTGGATATTCTCTGTACATGTACTGTTAGGATTTTTAGGTATATGTTCCCTATAAATAGAAAGAGATACAATGATAGGGGGTAGATATTCGCTTGTAAGAAAACACATTGATTTTAGAGAGAGAATCTGGTATTATCGCAAACATACGAAAAATATCTTTTTACTAAGATTCTTGTCCAACTTTTTCACTTGATCCAAGAACAACCTGAGTGTTCGAAGGCTCATCAATCATTCATCATTGTCTGAAGAAATATCCACAAATCTCATCCCTTTTCGGGTGACTCATATATTCTTATTTACTTAAATACCATCAATTGCTATTTATTTTTAGTAATGTTATCTCCCTCCTTTTGAGTCATTAAATATTGGTAGTGTTGTCCACATTTATTGCCATTTGACCAAACATACACGTAGTGTATTATTACAAAATCAATTATCTTATCTTCTAAATATTAATATTAGCTAAGATTAACTCTACTTTATTTAACTCTAATTGATTGAATCCGGTTCTAAATTTTGGGTCAAATAGTTTTCAAACAGACTATAATTAGTTTTTGCCGACAATTAATTCAAACTTAATATATAAATATAAGCAACCACGGGAGTAGCAATCGTCTCATACAGTGAGTGGGTTGTCACACCATGCCAAAATCTCTTTTTTTCTGCTGTTAAATGATCGGCCCATATGTTGATGTTCAATCACATCATTAATGCAGTGTCCAATCTGGTAATCACTCTACATAATGGAGTAATGGACCTTTAAGTCAAATATTTGTCATACATCAGTTTGGAGGGTGAGGTCGGTCGATAATACATTTTTGGTTTTGCTTAGGTCTACGTTTACAAAGTTTAGAATTGCATTTGAGACTCAAAAATATTTTCTTCCGAGATATTTTGTTACATAGGCCACGTTCATGTTAAAGTTGCTTAAACGTAATTGATAGTGATAGTAATTTTTCTTATGTTTTGTTATTTGACATACTTTTCTGTCATTACAATTTAGATACCTGTTTACTGATTTGATATTAAAAATTCATGCTTTCAAAAAGTCATTTAGCGACTGTGTTGCCTACTGCCATAAACTTTGTATTCATTTTTTATTATGTTAATTAGACTTCAAAGTTTAAATAGTTTTAAAACTTTAGAAGCAGTATTTCACATGCTTTGACGTGATTCAGTGAAAGTAGAGCATCAACAAAATATTTCCACATAGCTAAAGCAAGAAAAATAACCAGATTCGTATATAAGAAGACACCTCACACAATCTATTGTAATATTTCTATCATCTTCCTTCTCCTACACTAATATATTTACGTACTCACAAGAGCTGTCCCACTCCGAAGAATGAACCAAATTCATGTTACACTCATATAACATGATTCTATATACCTTCCAGTGTCTTGTGTTTCACTTCACATTGCCCAATTTTAGGATCTCAGTCAACGCTTTTCATTTTATGGCACCATATGGCACTCACGAATTTGTTTTTATGATAATAGTGTCAGATCGACTTGCACATCTCAACTTTGTTTATCGAGTATATTCTAATTATTATTGTATGTCAAACGCAAAAATTTAGGCCGAATGAAAAGAAATCACTTGATATAGACTTAATTAGGATGCTGCATACCCAATTTCTATATTAATTTTGCCAAGAATCTCCAAAGTTGACTTCAAGTGCTCTTGCTCCTTAGTGTTATAAGTTTTTTTTAATAAAAAGTCTCACATGCGCATATGCTTGGTCTATGTTGAAACTTATGGTTGCGATTACACTTAATTAGTCAAATCCTAAATCCGTCAATGAGACTTCTTCACTTTTCGTTTTCATATTTATCAAACAAATCTTTATACTTATTAAGCAATCTCCAAAACATAAAAAGAAAAAAGACCGTACTCCCAAGAACGTATTTCTTGTAAAGAACTTTGTATTTTGCTAAATGGAGCATGCAGGAAAATCTGGTATAGACATAATTAATAAAGATTTAATTTAAATCCACGGATAGTATAAATGAAATTTAATTAACACAACAAATACAATTTATTTGTCTTATTTTTCAAGTTAGTATTTTCATTTATTATACGTCAAATAAAAATTACATTGTTGCATTTTTTTTTTGTTAATCAGTACTACACAGTTAGAAGTTAAACCTCATAAATAATTGCAAGCTGGCCTCCAAAACCAATTCGTCAACCAACCAATGTGCAAAGCCGTTTTATAGACTGTATTCACTACTCACTGTACCATTTCCATCTTCAGTCTCAGTCATCACAGAATCCCCAAGTTTTTGCTGACTTTAATTTCAGAAAAATTCATTGTTCCTTCTTTTTCTACCCAATAAAGCGTCCAAATCGGAACTCCCATTTAAGCACTTAGAAATTGATTATATAACACCGAGGCCAACTCACCATCTGATAAGAACTACCATACCCTCCTTTGATTTTGACAAACCCCATAGTATCCTTTTTCTGGTCAACTTCCTCACAATATAAACCTCAAGAAAACTAAGAAAAAAATAAGGTTCCTTTTTCATTTGAAACTTTCTATTATGATCAACTTTTTCACTATATAGTTAAATACCCATCTCAACTTCAAGAAAACAAAGAAAAACAGAGTCGTAGAAACCCAAAAAAGGTTTCTTTGTATGGCTATGGATAGATCCAACAGTGTAAACAGAAAGAAAAATGATGACACCCAAATAGAAGGAGAGGCTTTAGACTCTGTAGAAAGGATCTTTGAGTCCAAAGAAGTGCCTTCATGGCAAAGCCAGTTAACTTTGAGGGCATTTGTTGTGAGTTTCATATTGGGAGTTCTTTTCACTTTCATTGTCATGAAGCTGAATCTCACCACTGGTATTATCCCTTCCCTCAATGTTTCTGCGGGTCTTTTGGGGTTCTTTTTCGTCAAGACTTGGACTAGACTTCTTGAGAAATCTGGGTTTCTCAAGCAACCTTTCACTCGCCAAGAAAACACTGTCATTCAGACCTGTGTTGTTGCTACTTCCGGCATTGCCTTTAGCGGTAACTATATTCTCTCATAGGCTTTTTGTCAAACAGTTAAGCTGCAAACTTGGAACAATTTTTTCATGCATTTATCGCAATTTAATTTTTTCATATTTAAGATATTGTGGATATCTCGGCTTGCAGAATTGACCCAAAAGCCAGAAGTGGTAGGGGTTAAAGGAGAATTAGGTTAAACTCTAGAGGTTAAAGTGTAATTTTTGTATATAATATCGCAGTTTGTTAAGAAACTTGGATAAGCCAAAAGTAGTAAAAGTAGATTAGAAAGCATGCATGTTAAATCATTAAATTGGGCCATGGGATATTTCTCATGTGCCCTTTTTGGTCTCAAGCCTTTGTGGGTTGAGTAGGGTCTACATTGAATATAATAGCAGCTTGACCATACACGGGTGAAAGGTTGTGTGGGCCCTTTTGGAAGTGGTGGTCCCATCTAGTTAGGCTCAAAGGTTTGTGAATTTCTAGAATAGCTATAAATGCAACTCCTACCGTACAAATTCTACGGTTTTATGATTATTTCTCCTTTTGGTCCACTTTTTTTATTTTATTTTTTTGTTATTTTTACGGGATTCATATTTTAATATTAATTAACAATATAATTGATCATATTAATCTTAATTTGTTCATTCAAAATATAACAAATATTTCAAGGACAACTTTTAAAAAAAAAAATTAATTTTTCTTGAAATTTGGAAAAATCAAATAGTGTATACCAAAAAAAAGATTAAAAAATTAATTAAAATAGACATGAGAGAATAGAGAAATGTAGTAATCAATTTAGCCAAGTTGGTGGTTTCTAACATGTAGAGTATGAGAAGTACTGTCTATGACACTATTTCAAAAACTTAATTTGAGGCGTTGGAAAGTAGATGAGTCGAACTAAACTAAAGAACAAATCTTAAGTGGATGGAGTAATATATATATATATATATATATATAAAAGTAGTTGTGTCTCAGATCTACTAGTCGTACAACTAGGAAGATTGGGAATGGAATGTATGAGTTTGGTGGAGACTCAAGAATGTGAACCCACGACTAACTGAAAGTCTATCCACTTATCTCGGCAAAATGGAGTGTCATTTACTTGATTTCTAGTGTTAGGTTGACTTAAAATTGAGAAATTGTGAGGTTTATTGAATTTAATTTATATACACCGATAATGTAAAGAATTTTTATTATTTAACATGTCATAACACGTTGCCTACGTTATTTTTATGTTATTGATTCCACTAATTATGTGTCATAATAATTAGTGAATTTATGTGTAACTATCTATAATAAGTGATCAATAACAATAGTAAAAAATAAGAGAGGCAACTACCGCTACTCCTATCATTTTCCACAAGTCACTATACAAAATCCGCAGATTCAGACTTAATTGTTCCTTTTCCCATTTTGCAGACTATCAACATGGAAAAATATTTCTATTCGGTATTTGTACCAAATTAATAAATTTATGATATATGCCATTTTAAAATCAATGTTGCCACGTATATAATGTTTGGCTGACCTCTTAGTCAAGATGGTTTTCGTTGAATTTGCTTTCGAGTTAACTTGAATTTATTGCAATGAATTTGGCAGACGAAATTGTTAGATAGATGATAGCATATACTGCTAACAAATTGAAAAGTTATTTGAAGAGTTGATTTAGGGAACTTTGACTGAAAGGATGATATTAGTCTAAGGTGAAACAGACCACAATCTTAAGAAGTTCTACAGAATCTAGTCGACTATTTTCTCAGTGGGATGCTTAATATAGTAGTATAAGAAATCTGCTAGCTTTTTTGGGGGGGAGTTTATACAAGACAAACTGTATGCAGCTTTGTTTGGCTATATTCAATTAAGAATGGGAAGTAATGCAAACTGAAGTCCTCTACTCTTCCTTTTTTGTTTTTAAGTCTATTGAAGCATCAAACAAACTGGAACAATTTGCCAATATTGAGCCTGTTCTTCCACACAACTTTGTTGTAATCGAATTTCCCTTGATAAATCCCACATTATCTTGCAACAATGCTAGCTCATTGAGTTAGCAGCAGCCGTTTATTTTTCCTCCATGCCTTTATTTGAAAAGATGTGTAAATGTTTCTTATATTTCTTCTCAAGAATGATAGGAGCATCTCAAATTCAATGACTCTTACTCAATTTTTGTTTATGTTACTTTGGATGAGCAGGAGGTTTTGGAAGCTATCTGTTTGGCATGAGTGAAGTTGTTGCCAAACAAGCAGTTGAAGCTAATAATGCAGCTAATATTAAGAACCCCTCTTTGGGATGGATGATAGGGTTTCTTTTTGTTGTTAGCTTTCTTGGGCTTTTCTCAGTGGTTCCTCTTCGTAAGGTATATTACTATATCTCAGGATATGTGTAATGTATATGCATCACAAATTTCCTCACAAAAAGTTAAAAGCTGTTCGCAAGATTTAGTATTCTGCAGCTGTCACTTTTACTTTTTCCTCTACAAGTTGATTTTTTTTTTGTTATGACACTTCTCTAGAGCGTAATCAACCTTAATATTTTTTAGAACACAGATCGAGACACTAGAGCTTTATGCTCTACATAGTACTTGGAATGACATGTTAACACTTGAACTAGTCATCCTTATTTTATTCTTCTACACTGTATCTTGATAATGCAAAAAACTATGTTTCAGATTATGATCATAGACTTCAAACTGACTTATCCAAGTGGCACCGCAACTGCTCACCTTATCAACAGTTTCCACACCCCACAAGGAGCAAAGTTAGCAAAGTAAGAATATTATACATTTTAGTAAATTCTGTCAGCATTAGTACAGATGGTATGATTACAATTTTATTGTTTCTTTCTAATCGATCACTACAGGAAACAAGTTAAAGCTCTGGGAAAGTTCTTCACCTTCAGCTTCCTATGGGGTTTCTTCCAATGGTTTTTCACTGCTGGGGATGACTGTGGATTTGCAAGTTTTCCCACGTTTGGTCTTAAAGCCTATGAGAACAGGTAGGTTCTAATTCCAAATGACCTACATCGAAAGAGATGAATTGAGATTCATTGAAACTATTTACAAAATTAGTGTCTGGTTGTTTGAGGTGTGGGGATCAATAACATCTTAATATCTCCTTTCAACTTTTGTTTACTTTTATTTAACATTTTAATTGTTTCCAATCAACCAGGTTCTACTTTGACTTTTCAGCAACATATGTTGGTGTAGGGATGATATGTCCTTATCTAATTAACATCTCTTTGCTACTTGGATCTATCCTTTCTTGGGGTATAATGTGGCCTCTAATTCAGGACAGAAAGGGTCATTGGTACCCTGCAGATGAGAGTCCCGCCAGCTTTCACGGCTTGCAGGGCTATAAGGTAATCTCCTCCTTTTTCTTTTAGACCAGAAATAAGGACCAAAATGAGGCAAAATTTTCAATTCTTAAGATATCTTTTCCATAATTCTCTTCTATTGCAGGTCTTCATAGCAATAGCCATGATCCTTGGTGATGGTCTCTACAATTTCTGTAAGGTACTTGGACGAACATTATATGGTTTGTATATGCAATTGCGCATTAAAAATGAAGGTGCGGTTTTGCCAGTTGGCGCTCGTCCATCTCCTCCGGAGCCTTCCATGTCTTTTGATGACCAGCGGCGAACAGAGCTTTTCCTCAAGGATCAAATCCCGACATGGGTTGCCATAGTGGGTTATGTTGGCATTGCGGTCATCTCCATTATAACACTTCCACACATTTTCCATCAACTTAAGTGGTACCACATCATAGTGATTTATATTTTTGCACCAGTACTAGCTTTCTGCAATGCTTACGGTTGTGGTCTCACGGACTGGTCATTGGCGTCCACTTATGGGAAGCTGGCAATCTTCACAATTGGTGCATGGGCCGGGGCTGCTCACGGAGGGGTTCTTGCTGGACTTGCTGCTTGTGGTGTCATGATGAACATAGTTTCCACTGCATCCGACCTATCACAGGACTTCAAGACTGGTTATATGACATTGGCTTCCCCTCGGTCCATGTTCATAAGCCAGATCATTGGCACAGCAATGGGTTGTGTCATCTCCCCATGTGTATTTTGGCTCTTCCTTAAGGCATTCCACAGCTTAGGTACCCCAGGTTCAGCATACCCTGCCCCTTATGCGCTGGTGTTTCGTAGCATGTCTATCATAGGAGTTGAAGGTTTCTCAGCTCTGCCAAAGCACTGCCTCACCCTTTGCTATATATTCTTCGTTGGAGCTATCGTGATCAATGGCATCAGAGATCTCGTGGGAAAGAACAAGGCAAAATACATTCCTCTCCCAATGGCCATGGCCATTCCCTTCTATCTTGGCTCCTACTTTACTATTGATATGTGTCTCGGGAGCTTGATATTGTTCGTTTGGTCAAAGATAAACAAGGCCAAGGCTGATGCATTTGGACCTGCCGTGGCTTCTGGATTGATTTGTGGTGACGGGGTCTGGACTTTACCCAGTTCAATACTAGCTTTGGCAGGAGTGAAACCACCCATTTGCATGAAGTTTCTATCTAGGAAGGATAACACCAGGGTCGATAGTTTCTTAAATTCTTGAACTCTCTTCTTCTAGTAGGTGTTTTATCATTCTCTATTATTCTGTTAGTATTGCCACATGTCCGCTTAAATCATTCATGTACATATCTGGGTGCTACAATTGTCATAAATCATTTCAGCAACTGAAACAGGGATTGCTATGCTGAGTCAAGGTGTCCCTTAAAATTACAAGTACAGAATTTTTATTTTTTTATTTTTTAATTTTGGTGCATTGACTAGCATATATCCAACCAGAGATCAATGTGAAAGAAATATGTTGATCTCCATGTTAGAAGTACAAGTTCTAAAAGGGCATACTCTAAATATATGTTACTTAAAACTGAAAAGTATGGAAGAAAAAGAAAAGATAAAATACAATTTTCCCTTATTTCTGTATCAGCTTTTGTTATTTGTTGTTTCGGAATAATCTGATTTCTTTATTGTTTAAAAGAGGCAAAATGCCTAAGTTAAAATCTAAGTGCCACATTTTAAGCATTTTTTATTTTTAACTTTTTTTTTGAGTCATTTCTTATTTTTACTATTTTTAATTATTATATCTCCAAATAATTTGCCCCTCCTCCACACAATAATCAATCAAACTCCAACAGAGAACAATTGTAGCAATAACTTTAATGTAGACACAATAACAGTGAAAAACAACTCCAAACATAGAATCCATCAAAGCCAATAAACAATAGAATAAAATTGTCGCTACAATGGTGGCAATCGCCGGAGCTGGGGTGGTAAGGCAACCGAGAAACGAACAGATGACAGCAAAACTATGGGTTGCTAGAGTCTTTAATTGTCTGGCCAATCTTTCAGATGAAACAAAAAGGTGAGAAGAACATATACAAAATAAAATCGGAAAATCCGGCCAAGATCCGACCATTCCTCGACGAGGTTCCTCCAGATCCGATTGTCTGGTAACAGCAAGGGGCAATTTTGGCCGGCCAGTCGGAAACTCCGAGCGGCGTAGAGTTTTTCGGCGACCAGTAGTGATGAGAAAGTTTGGGCGATTGTTGGGTGTGAAATGAGAGAAGAAGGGAGGAAAACGGAATATCCGTGATTTGGAGGGGTTATACAGGTAGATTTTAATGGAGGAAAAAGCTTAATTGGAGAAGATGACCAAAAGTGGTCTTGGAAGATGAGAGATGGGTTGGGTGAGGGGTATCGTTTGACTTTTTCTTTTTTGTTTTTTAAGAAAATATATTAATTAAGGTGGAAATTAAGTTTTTTTTTTTAGGATAACATGTGTCACGACTTTATTGGTGCTTGACATCACACAAATTTTGACGAACTGGCTAAGAAAAAAAAATAGTGTTTCAGCTACATTTCAAAAAAATTAAGTGTGTAGGATAATTTTTGTCGGCAAAAAATGTATAACAGTGATTTGGTTCGGGTTAACATATGTATTTTGGCACAAAGGAAAAAAGAATGTTATCCAGAAGCATAAATAAAAGCTTGATGACGTCACCGCGTTTTGTACTTGAGTCCTTTTATTCGAGATATCACTAGCTTTTTCCAGATTCTTACTATATCTTTGTGAATATATATCTCCCTTTTCCTTGACCCAACAACCCCACCATTGTGACTCTTTCTTGGGTATTCTGTTCTGCCATATCTTAGTTATTCCTAGTGATCTAAGCTTCTTTATTACCAACCTGCAAGTTAATAGACACCTTATATATACTAGAGAAAAAAAACAAGTTTTGCTGTAAATCTTGTATATATGCAACAACTTGAATGTACCCTGTTGGAGCTGGAATTAAGATGGTCCTGACACACGACGTGCCCTCCTATGGTCCTTGTTAAGTCATTTGATTGTACTCACTGGTCGGTATTATTATTTATTGTCACTACTCACTACCTCCCCGTGTTAGGATTGGGTAATTTGCGCTCCTGCTTCCTTCTTCATAGAGAAAGGAAGGTATATAAAGAAGTTGAAGATGTGTTTGGTGTTTGTATGTGATGAAGATGAGAGGGTATTACAAAGACAGGCAGCTCCAGGAGCATGTCCTTACTGTGGAGGGTTGGTTCAAGCCTTAGACATGGAGAGCCAGTGGAGATTCTGCTTTGTCCCTCTTTATTTCAAGACTAAGCGCAGATATTATTGTACCCTTTGCACCAGGCGTCTCATCATCCAATAATTTTCCCTATCATATGATTATAGGTTATAGCCTTCTTTTTTTTAATTATCTTGTGTTCTTGAACTTCCAAGAAAATAAAGATGTAGAATCCTTTGGCTTTTCAGGTATAAAGGGTGTGTACAGTATATGTTATCTATGTTCTATAAGTTTGTTTAATGAAATGATGAATCAACTGGATGTTGGTAGCTCAAGATTGTTCTGGTGCAACTAAGCAGCTGTTCTTGCTATATCAAATTGTTTTATGAAATTGAACCAAGATGTTAAGCCGAAATTAGAAGCAGCTAAAGGTACAGAAACTACCACTAAAGTAATCCAAATAGAGGACATCTCAAGATAATCTTGAAAAACTTGTTTAACTATTTTACTTGAGTTAAACTTGGTGAATATAATTTTTCTGAAGGGCGAGCGTGGAGCTGGGGAAGTTGTGATTAATGATACTTGTAACTTGTAAGTGGTAAAGAGTTTAAATAATTTTTACGCATTTTTAAGATTGAGCGTCATAAAGAATCTTGTGGAAAATGATTTAATTTGGTTAGAGCATTTAGTTGCTAGAAGTATTCCCTTTTCCATTTTCCTTTTCGAATCCTTATAGAGTATTCTTACATATTAAAAAAAAAAAAAAAAATTAAGCTTAATAAAGCATTTCCGGTTAGATCTTGATACACAAAGTTAATGAAGATTATATTACATTGATCAAGCTTTCTGCACTACACTATACATGTACAATCTGGGGAAAGTTTTTAGTTTCTGCAGCTGTACATTGGAAGTAATTTTGCTTAGGCCTCAATCAGTTCTCTAATTGGTTTGCTGTTTATGTTAGCTGATGGGATATTAGTGAATTCAGAGAGTATAGCTCTGAATTCATCTCCTGTAAGAGTCTCCTTTTCTAGCAGCACGTCCACTAATTTGTCGATTGCCTCCCTGTTGTTCCTTATGTGGTTCTTTGCAATTTCATATGCTCTCTCAATTATGTGCCTTACCGATACATCAATGTCTTCTGCTAGTTTCTCTGACATTTGATTCCTCGCCAGCATTCTCAGCACCACATCACCACTCTGTGTTGCTGGATCTGTTAACGCCCATGGTCCTATCTCAGACATCCCGAACATTGTCACCATCTGCTCATGATATAAACATTGGCAAGTTAATACTTGTGTGTATTCGAATATGTTGTTCTCTTTTAATGTGGTGCAACAAGATGATGTGTTAAGTAAATACCTGTCTTGCTATTTGAGTTATTTGTTGCAAGTCTCCGGCTGCACCAGTAGTGATTTCTGCTTCACCAAAAATTATTTCCTCTGCTGCTCTACCTCCTAAGCCTCCAACTATTCTAGCAAAAAGTTGCTGCTTAGATATCAAGGTTGGATCTTCACCAGGAATAAACCATGTAAGACCGCGAGCTTGCCCTCTTGGGATCAATGTAACTTTCTGTACTGCATCATGGCCAGGGGTCAATGTCCTATAAGCACAAGGACTCATTCTTTAGTACTGTGTCTTTTGATTACAAATAACAAACTGAAAAGACTGAATACTTAGACAGCTTCTTAAATTTGTCCGGTTTTTTCATCTAAACACCTTGTCTAAGGGCCTGATATATTGAACACTTGATGTTAGTTGAAAATTCAATAGGGAGCAAATTACTCCCTTTTTTTGCTTCATGTATAATCTAGTATAAATGAAAATAATGAGAGGAAAGAAATGAATGTTAACGTACGCGCAGACACCATGTCCAACTTCATGATATGCTACCAAAATCTTGTTTTTGCCATCTGTCATCTTGGTTCCTTCCATTCCAGCAACAATTCTATCGATGGAATCATCAATCTCTTTCGAGGTAATCTTATCTTTTCCTCTTCTTCCAGCTAGAATAGCAGCTTCATTCATGAGGTTTGCAAGATCTGCACCACTGAATCCTGGAGTTCTCATTGCAATAACACTTGGAGACACATCTTTACCAAGCTTCTTGTTGTTACTATGAACCTTCAATATTTCTTCCCTTCCTCTTATATCAGGCAGTCCAACACTTACCTAATAAAATGAAATATCAATATAAGTGAAGTGTATTCTGGAAACTGTATAATACACCTCATTTTATTGGAATTTTACAATCAAAATCTCATTTTATACCTGTCTATCAAATCTTCCAGGTCGAAGCAAAGCTTGATCAAGAATTTCAGGCCTATTAGTGGCAGCAATGACAATGACTCCAGTGTTTCCAGTGAAACCATCCATTTCAGTGAGAAGTTGATTAAGTGTCTGCTCTCTTTCATCATTTCCACCGCCAATACCAGTTCCTCTTTGCCTCCCAACAGCATCAATCTCATCAATAAAGACTAAACAAGGTGAATTTTCCTTTGCCTTGTTGAATAAGTCCCTAACTCTAGAAGCTCCCACACCAACAAACATCTCAACAAACTCTGAACCAGAGAGAGATAAGAATGGAACCTCTGCTTCTCCGGCGATCGCCTTAGCTAGCAATGTCTTCCCTGTCCCTGGTGGCCCTACTAAGAGAACTCCCTTTGGTATCTTTGCCCCAACTGCTGCAAACTTTTCTGGGGTTTTCAAGAACTCAACAATCTCTTGAAAATCTTGCTTTGCATCATCTACCCCAGCCACATCATCAAATGTTACTCCTGTATTTGGTTCCATCTGGAATTTTGCTTTGCTCCTGCATTATTCACAAACAAGTACTACTAGTTATTAGTAGTTGTTGAAGATCACTTCACCAGACATAATGTTCAATCTTGATCATGTTTATGAAATTTCTATTATAGCATACTGTTGGGTTTCTTAAAGAGATGGAGCAGCAAAAAGATTAAAAGAATGATTGAAATTGTCTCTCCTAGTTTTTTTTAAACTATAGTGCGATTTAAATAGCCAACTTGAAAATAAAATACACAGATTTATAAAATATTGTAAAACCTAAAATATACCAACAACCTACAATATCTAACCGAAATTTAAGTTCAAACAAAGTAGACTACTCTTACCACTAAAACAAAAGGCATCCCGGTGCACTAAGTTTCTATTATGCGCGGGGTCCGGGAAAGGGCCAGACCACAAAGGATCTGTTTTACGCAGCCTTACCCTGCATTTCTACAAGAGGCTGTCTTCACGGCTCGAACCCGTGACCTCCTGGTAATATTATTTTTCAAGTAAATCAGCAGTAACATAAGCTATATTCAACACATACCTTCCTAATCCAAAAGGCAAGTTTGGCCCTCCAGGAGTATTTGAAGAAGAGCTTCCCAACAGCAAAGAGCCAAGCAATATCAATGGAAAAGCTAAATTCCCAAGTAAATCAAGAAGTGGTCCTATGACATTCATCTCAGGGAGATGAGCAGCAAAATCTACATCCTTCTCTCTAAGTTTTCTCACCAATTCTGGTGGCAATCCTGGCAACTGAACTTTAACTCTCTGGACTTTGTTAAGAGCAGGATTGAATATCTCAGCAACAGCACTACTCTCAAAAAAATCAACTTTTTTCACAGCACCTTCATTCAAGTATTCCAAGAATCTTGAATATGACATTCTACTTGAAGTTGCTTCAATTGGTGCTTCAGTTTCTGCTCTTGCTGGTTTAGCCAAAGTCCCTGCTACAAGGCTCAAACCACTACCACTCAACAGCTTCCTCCTATTTATTCTGGTGTCTGAATATGATTTTTGACATGGGGTTTCTTTACTAAAGATTTTAGGATTGTCAGTATCCTTAGAAAGATCTTGGGATTTGCATAGGGGAAATTGAATGACAGACAAAGAAAGGGCAGGGGACATTTTCATTTTCTCAGCTCAGATTTTTGTGTTTATGTATGTATTGTGCACTTAGGGAAGTTAATGGCAGTTGACTGCTTTTGGAGGGAAAGATGGTAAGAATGTTATAATATAGTTTGTTTATATAGGATTTGAAGGAGATGTTTCTAGAACTACTTTGTTTGGAATTATGTATGTGATATTTTTGTTAGTATGTACTTGGTCATTCTTGAAGGCTCCAGAGTAAATGACTTATGGCTATTAGTATATGATGTGATGGAAATTAGAAAGAAGTTCTAATAGCTCATGTTTATAATTAGCAGACAATTATATAATAAGTCTGGAGTTTAACCATACACTTGGAGAGATTGTGGGCTCTTGTTTGGACAAAATCTGGTAGGCAATTTTAGATTGACTTTTCTTTTCTGAAGAAATGGCACGGGTCATTCTACAGGGCTATTATTTAGGAATTAGTTGCATTCTAAATTTCTATTTTTCAGTTCATTTTTTCAAGACTAAAATATCATGAATTGTGTTGAAGTTAAGATTTTTAGTTTAAATTTCAGAATAAAATAAGTATTGGTTAATCTCTAAAAATATTTTCCAGAATGGCTATTTGTGCACTTGCTCCTCTCTTTCTTCCAAAAAAGTTGAAGTCCAACGAAGCAATTTTTACCTTATTTCAGTTCAGGAGTATGCCTTGTATATTCCGGGCCCTGGGATCTTTATCTTGTCCTCAACAACTTTCTTTTGTAGAAGTTCAAATATTTTGACATGAAATTCCAATGTTATCTAAATATAAAATATGTTATTTGGTGAAGAAAAAAAGATATTTGTTATTCAATCAAACACCGTGACAGTAATAAGGGCCCGTTTGGACATAAAATTTGATGGAAGTTTTTTCCAAAAAATAATTACTTTTTTCGAAATCAGTGTTTGTTTATAAAATTTTCAAATTTCCCTTGAAGATACATTTTGGAAATTTTCGAAAATTTAAAAAACTCTAAAAAACTATTTTTCAAAATTCACTCACAAAACTTCAAAAATAACCCAAATTAAAATTTATATCCAAACACAACTCTAAATTTCAAATACCATTTTCCATTGAAAAATATTTTCACCATTTTTTCGAATTTTACAATTCTTATGTCCAAACGCCTACTAACATACGTCTTGGAAATGTTGATGCTGCCAAAAAAACTTGTGAGACATACGCTTCAAAAAAGAAAAAAGAACTCTAAAAGTCTTTACATGAGATCTAATATATTTATATATATATATATATATATATATATATATATATATATATATATATATATATATATATATATATATATATATATATATATAAAATAGCAGATTATCATTTTAGAGGAAATCACAGCAAGATAGAACTAAACTTATTTCTCTCACAAAGAAAAGGGAAGTAATTTAGAGTTTTAAAGTTTTAGTACTATTAAGAACAACAAAAAAGTTTAATGACGAAGAAAATTTTAAACCTTCGATCTTCGACTATTACTAAGCACTTGATTTGATGAATGAATTGCTGATGTAATTAGCTTTTCTAGTTAAGATGAGCTAAAACAAACCATAAAGAACAAGAATAAGTTATATCGTTGTAGTTTGATCTTACACATAAAATTTTAACAAATTAGTGATACTATAATCTTAGTGGTTTAGCGATAGGTTTACTAGGAGCAAGTAAGTTGTAATTTAAAGACGGAGACATTATTTTTTGGAATGATTTTATTGAAGGTAAATTTTTTAGTTTAAGGTTGTATTTTCTTTGGCCTGGTTCTAATGTTCACTTCTATCCCAAACTTCTCCAAAAGTACCCGGGAAGGAATTATTTTTTTTTTTGCCTCTTCCTTGTCATTTACATTTATGTAATTATTGTAATTTTAGTAATTTATTTTTATCAAAATCATCGTATACAGGCGCTTCACAGGCGCAATTGACATGCACTTTTGTCATATTAGCTACATCTTCGACACATAAACGTTTGGGATATATTAGATATGCCCTATATCCAATCTCATATTTGATAACATAAACATATGTTTGTGAATGTTATTTGATATAAAAATATATGGCATTTGATATTCATTTATCATAATTATTATTAATTGCTTGATTAATTTAATAAGGTCCTTGATTAAATTTTGAGATTTGTCATCATGATGGAATCATGATAATGAGAGTAAAGTCTCTTACAATTTAACCTAAATTTTGTTCTTGATCATAAGATTATTAATTTGGACATTAGTAATCTGGTTAGATCAATATTTATGTGATCGTCTTTATGGGATAAAGATTAGTTGATCTCATTAACTAAATAACATAAATAGATGATGCGTATAGAGATATGATAATTGAACCGATTAATTGGATAATTCCTAATGGTTAGAATTACCATAAACTGTCAATAGGATATTCTCTTGAAGAATGTGATGTAAGAGTTTTCTTTGACTTGATATCATCATAGTAATTGACAAGTTATTTATTGTGCTTTGATACTAGACACCTATGGCCCTAGGGCGATAGTTGAAAGGATATTTGGTACGATTAAATACTTGTAGAATTAGTGATTGATTAAGATGGAATATGTCAACTCTTGGTACAGAGTTTAAGCTCCATGTTATCATAAATTATAACCGACCAAATTAAGACCTTGGCCAGGGCGATTGAATGAAAGAAGAAAAGAGTTTCTTAGGTCATTCAATGGTCGATTATTTTTGACATGAACACATAGTCGCTCGCCTATTAGGATTTCACAGTTGAACCATATCCTAGGGTGACCCAGATCTATAAGGACAGAAGGAATTAATACATTATTCTTCTACAAGTTCTTGGGAGTAAATTGTATACTTCATGCTATCCGGTCATTAAGGAGTATTTCTAGACGTCACCCTTGATTAGTATATTGATGTGATCAATTTACTACCGGTTTAGTATTGAACCTATGGGGTCGCACTCTAACGAGTGTTCTGATCTTTGCTAAAGGATTAATTACTTTATTATTTGATAATTAAATTAAAGAATTTAATTAGTCAAATAAATTTAGTTATTAGTCCAAATAAAATATTATTATATTCTTTGCTAGCACAGAGGATATAATTAATATTGTGGACAAGTTGAAGTTTTCTATTTTAAATAAGAAAATTAAATTACATCTCTTGGTTGATATATATATATATATATATATATATATATATATATATATATATATATATATATATATACACACACACACACACACACACTTGATAATTATAATTAATATTTGTGTATATGAATTCCATAAAGGAGTTACATGTTTTTATTTTAAAAGTATGACTAAATTGTAAAATTCAATTTAGAATTGAATTCCATAAATGAGTTACATGTTTTTATTTTAAAATATTGACTAAGTTGTAGAATTCAATTTAGAATTGAATTCCATAAATGAGTTGTATATTTTTTTATATTTACCATAAGACATGTGATTTGTATTTTTTAATGGAAATTATGTATATATATATATATATATATATATATATATATATATATATATATGTGTGTGTGTGTGTGTGTGTGTGTGTGTGTGTGAGAGAGAGAGAGAGAGAGAGAGAGAGAGAGAGAGAGAGTCCTAATTAAGAATGAGGGAGATATAGATCTTATACATATTGTAAAGTCATGCAAAAACCAAGAGAGTTATTCTTGAGAAGAAAATTGCTTTGAGAAAGTAATAGTGCAATACAAAGCCAAGATAGAAAATACTATACAAGAAAATTATTTCTTGTTCTTCTACCTCTGAGTTGAGATTTTTGAGAAAAATTTCAACACAATATTTTCATTCAATTTGTTCGCGGGATTTTATTGATTAAAATATTGATAGCAAGGATCAGTCTCGGTGTGGATACGCATAACGTCTTCGCATTATCGAAAAAATTTAAAACGAGACTCTCTTCACCAGGTACGTCTTAGATCCGATCTTTGATATGTAAATAAATTTTAAACACGAAAAGTTCTGCCTAGAATTGTTATTGTCTTCCGCTGCGTGTTATGAACACCGATATGCAATCATACATATCTATGGTTAAAGGTGTTTATTCATATTAAGTTTATGAAATATAGATGTTAAAGTAAAAAAGAACTCGTAAATTTGATACCTGACTTTAAAAAATGGTGCATGTTTAGAGGTTGTTAGGTTATTCGTCTAAATTGGAACTTTATGCAATTGGTATTAAAGAGTCAATTGCCCCTAATATTGCAATATATTCCTAGTCACATGGGCAGAGGGAAGGAAGAAACTACGGGTTTCGCCGAGCCCAATAGCTTTGATGAAATCATATACATTTATCTTAAGAAATTCATTAAATATTCACAGACTATTAATTTAGAACTCATTAATTTAAAATATTTAGAATTTCAAACCCATAAACTTCAAATTCTAACTTTGTCTCAGCCTAGTCACTTTATTCTAATTGCTCCTATTAGACTTTGACCACATCCGTAGCATAAGAAAATTTTACACTTTTATCTGTAGTAACAAATAACTTATTTTATGCAAACTTACATGTAGATATCATTGGATAACCTAATAGTATAAAAAAGAATTACTAATGGTGTATCAAACAATGAAACAGAATGAGTATTAATTTTAATTTCTAATTAATATATAAATTAATGAATAACCAAGGTATTAAATTAGAAAATGTAGCATGTACACTCCACTTTATAGTGGGTACAGGAACGAAGCGTTTATAATATCGAGAAACGGACATAAAACCTTTTCATGTCGCGCTTTATGGCTAGTTGACACTGTACGAGGAGTTGGATTTTTAAACAAAAGGAACAAACTCATTTATTAATGAATTCGAACTTTCCGGCTTTTGCTCTTCTTTTGTCTTTTCATTTCCCTGGAAGTTCTAAGCAAAAATGGAATGGCCATCAACATCATGGAATGTGTTTGGTTCAGCAAAAACGAACATTAATATGATAGAGCAAGCAAAACAAGAACTGGAAATTTTGGAAGATCAGCACCCAAACAACTTTGAGTATCTGAAGTTGGAGCTCAGATCCTTCATCTCTTTTCTTGAATCCAACAACTCTGATTCTGTTCCTTCAACCTCTGCTGCTACTCAAGGTTATTTCTTCTTTATGTTTTTGCTATCATATGTTCCTTTGATAGTGAATTCTCTACTTAACCCGTTGCGTTTAGCTCGAACTTAATGTATATTGTTGTAAATATTTAAAATTTATATAGTTTGACCATGTATGCACACTTTTCCACCAAAAATTGTGGGCACGGCCGAAGATACATGGTCCAACTGGGGTTCAAATAATAGAATTCCTTTTGTCAGAAAATTATCCAGTATAACTATGGTAATTTAAACCAGTTCTTTTTTCGTATATATATAAATCGTGTCAAAGATAACATTGAGTAGGGGCGAAGGTGGCTCAAAAATTGTTTTTAGGTTGCAAATCTTGATTCTTGTGGCATTCTTGCACTTTTAAAAATACTCATGGTTAGATTTTTAATAATCAATGTCATTGATTGTGGGTGCATGTAATGGTAATCTTCATTCACTAGTTTAGTCAGTTTGCTCTGCTGCTGATGTTTGAGTTTGTGTGTTGGGTGTCTGAATAGAGTCATCAAGCAACAGGAAGAGGAAAAATGAAAGCTATGGTAGTCAGGGAAATCAAGAACCCAAGAAGAAACTGCAAAAAGTAGTGCTGGATCCTGTGAGTTGTACTAAGAGGAGTAGGATTGATGTTGTCTTGGAAAGAGCTCAGGCGTGTCTTCAGAAAATTCAACGGTTCAAACTTCAAAACCAGTAACAAGTGATTTTATAACTTCCTGAATGCTTACTGTTTTGTATATGTATATGTATTACTAAACAAAGTTGACACATATGTGATTGCCATTGTTCCAGCTTAGTAGAGGGTTTATTGGATTATAACCACATACCATAAAGAAACAAACACTGGTTAATGATGGAACTTGTATATAGAGAGAGAACAAAAGATGAAAGTATAATCTGCCATTTATTTCCTGGTTCTACATGTGCATGGACACCTAAATTGCCGTTGGGCTTGTATGCCAGTCATTATTTATTACCTTGGGTTTTAGTGAAACTTATCTGATGCCAAAGAAGCATTAATCCGGACTGGCTCATTCAACTGTCACTTCACTATATCTTTTACTTTAAGGTGAGATCTTGCATTAAGTGCTCAGGTAAAAATACCTGTTGCATACACCTCCGCTACAAAAATTCAACTAAGAAATTAGCACGTTTCTCTACTTTTTGATTTTGAGGTGGAAACTAAGCTGTTATATGGCCCAAAAAGCTTTAATTATAACTGGCACCCTAAGAAACAGTATGCAATTTGTGATTGTTTAATTTAATTCTGCTACTTTTTAAGGTTGATAAGAAAGCTGAATGCCTGAATGTGAGACTGAAAGCAGAAAGACTAAATCCAAATAACTCCTTGGGTTATACCATATGGTGCATTATTCCAATTTCCAAACCAAATTTCAAAATTTAATTTACATTCTTCTTCAACTAATATCAGCTTAGAACTCTTAACTCATTCATAAAAAAGGAGAAACCAAGGACCCAGAAAACTTGTGAGCAATATACAACTCAACTTGCAGTTAATGCCTAAGAAACCAAAATAATTAGTCAGCAAGTAAGATACATAATTTCACTTGGTCTGTCTACGTTAGAAATAGAAATCAAGCTTCCGTCTGAATTGCTCCAAGTCCCAAATCATGCAGGATTTGGACTTCTTTTTCCAAGATGATACAGTGAATGCTCCGATTCCATTTACTTGCTTCCCCATCCTTCACGAAATTGTAGAAGTTCCAAAACAGCTTGGCTAGATGGATTTGCAACAATCGAAAAGAGTCGTGCATTGTTCAAAAAGCAGGCACTGCAAACATTACGGCCTATGTGTGCTTCACCCAAAGACCACAAGTTCTAAATCGAGTAACTCTCTTAAAGTATCAGTGATACTCAACATTCACTTGCAGCTACCACATCATCCTTTATACAGCAGCAAGTTTTGCAGCCTTGTTACATGTAATCAGTAATTGAAACTCGGCCTTTTTTTCTCAAACGCAGACCTCTATGCTGATGTGGAGGATAATTCATCTCACTCGCTGAAGTTGGTCTCTGCTACTGTGGATGTAACTCATCTCCCTGGAAGATAACAAATAGAACAAAATCAATGGACCAGATATGCAGCTTATAGCTTCTTTTCCAACAGGGAAAGATCACGACATGATTGCTGTGGACTGTTTTCTCAATGAAACATGGAGGCACGTGGATATAATGTATTCAAATAATACTCGCATAGTTGCATCTATCTTTCAACTAGTTCAAAGCTATATATGCAAACTCCCAAACATCATACCATCCTATCATATTAGTTAAAAGGTCGCTAAACACTGAAGTCCTTCATTTCATTCCTCAGACATGCATTCATGTCTGGTGCGTGAGTTTCATGTGCATAAGATTTTATGCGTTCTGTCGGGTTTCACTTAGTTAAGTTAGACTGACCTCAAGTGATAAGACTGGTTTTCTTGATCATAAGACATAAAAGAAGAAAATGTTCATACAGTGTAGAACAAGTGAGATATATTTAACTTGTTTCTGCTTCTAAAAGACATGACAGGGAGCCATGAAAAGAGGGAATTTAAATTTTTATGATAGTATAAAAGGATATGTTGTAATGAAATGAGCCAAAAAAGAATGAAATGAGCCCGAGTAGAGTCGAATGGATATAAAGGATTGATATAGCCGTCCCTAACTCGCTAGGTATTTGAGGCATAGTTACACGAATATGCTGAAATGCCGCGGACTAGAATGCTGTCATCCAACTGAAATTAAACGAAAACAACTCTTGTGTGTTTGAATCAAAAGATTTGAAATCCACCTCAGAGTAAATGAACAATATAGCACTCGTGTTCTCTATTCTTACCTCCATTTTCACGCTAAGCATTTTGTTCAATGCTTCTTGACTTTCTATGATCCTTTAGCAATTGCAAAGCATCCCTGCATTCAATCTTCATCTGAATCAGTCTTCAACTCTTCAATACCATCGTCACCCTGTCTCACGCTCGTTGGCTCAGAGTGACCTCTAGACAATCCACGCCGTCCCAAAATAACAAGATCAAGAAGCTTCCTCCTAGCCTCATACACCGGGTTCGGTTCAATCAAGCATCCCCTTTCATAAGCCTCCCTCAAAAAAACTGTATGCCTATACCCTTTTGTCGACAAATAAAATATCCCCGGATGATCCAAAAACAAGTCCCTTATATTCAAATCAATCCCAAACCACTTCCTAAAATGACTAATCTTCTCTACCTCAACCATTTTCTCAACTGTCAAACTCAAAAACTCATGAACAATCCCAACTGCTCTTTTCTCCATCTCCATCATCCCAATCTTACTCTTCCTCTTCTCCCCAATCTCCACCGCTTCGTACGGCCCCACGTACTTCAACTTTTCCCATTCCTTAACCTTTGCCTTAAAACTCCTCCTCAACTTCATCCCTGGTGGATAACTATGCTTAAAACTATACAAAATCTCATTCCTATCAACCCCACGATCCTCTTTACAACACTCCATTACCCTCCAATTATCAACAGCTGCAACTAACTCACTTTTTGGTATTACATCCCCAACAAGTTTCAACAAATGAGTGTTTGGTTCAATCCCACTATCAACGAGTGCAAAAAGATTAGACTTTTTCAAGATTACACTGTCCTCAAAATCATCAGGCAAACCAAGTTCCCTAAATACCTTGAAAATGGCTCTAAGGGGCAGTGTTTTAGTCACTGACATAGACAACATACGCACTAAACGGTTGATTACAAGTGGTAAAGAAGCATTGGTAGTTGCAGCTTCTTGTTGGGTGATTTTGAGGGCGGATTCAGTGAGTGTACAAAAGGGTTGTAATTTGGTGGGGTGGTGGAAAATGTGGAAGATGTGGGGGTACTTACGGAGGAAATGGGTGGCGCCGCGGTTGAGATGGAGGCGCTGAGATAAGCGGTTGAGGATGTCAACGGACACGGCGGGGGGTGCGGCGGCGGTGTTGGTGGTAGAACCGAGGATGAGGTTTTGAATTGAGATGACTTTGAAGAGGTTTTTGTATTTGTCCATGAGTTTTTCGAAAGTGGGGTCTCGGTTTCTCGAGGCTACGTATTCAGCTGAGGTGGTTTTCCGGCGGAGGAGGAGGAGGATGGTGGTTATGGTGGGTGGTTTATGGTTTAGTTTAGAGAAGAGTTGGGTCAGCATGGTTTATCGCCGTGGTTGTTAACGGCGGTGGTGGTGATTGGTGGTAGTATTAGTGGTGGTTTGCGGCGGAAGAGTGGCATTTACGGGTAGCTTTGTGGACCTGGACTGGGATTTTCTCTGGATCTAAACATTGGACTTTTAGCCCAAATGTTGAATAAGGCTTGTTGGGCTTCGTGGCAAAATCAGCCCAAGAAGTGTTTGACCCGCCCAATTCAGCGCATCATGAGAAACTTATCAAAAGATTTCATAAAAGAAAACTTTGTTTTTTTGGAAAAATTACATTGTATAGCCGAAAATATATATTTTTTGCATATATACATTTTTGTATGTTATATACATAAAATATATAAGTTTTATCTACTTTGCGACTACCAAATATAAATAGATTTGGCCTCGGGCTAAAAATGATCTTTACCTTTTTTTGTTTGACTAGCTTTAGTGTATGTGCGATACATGTGTGGTTAGCGTCAATCATTAAAATATATGTATATGAATAACATGTAAATCAAGTTATCAAATGCTAAGTTTTAAAAATGTCTACATTAAGTTAATATTTTAAAATAAGTAACTTTGTACACAAAAAAGTATAGGGAGTTGTCATTTATTTGAACGAATACCAGAAAGAAAATTAATTAATGGCAACTAACTTAGAATATATTTTGTCTTCTAATATTTCATTCTTATTGTTTTTAACGTATGTATTTTTAACAGTTTGACTCTTACTACTATATTATAATCTATTTTATTATAGATTTCGAAAAGAATGACTTGGATTTTTCGCAAATTAGTTAAATCAAAGACTTTTTTGGTTAAATAGGATTGTCCTTAAAATTAAAGAGATTTTTTTGTTGTTGATTTAAATATTAATAATAGCTCATCCCAAGTTTTAAATATTTAATTATAGTTATAATTTTTAAATATTCAGTATAATTAAAAAACCGTCCAGGGTACGCGCATCGCGCGTGTATCCTATCTCAATGAGTGTTTGAGTTATGAAATTAAAGTATAAGTTCGTGACATTAGTCATTAGTATTGACATTATACGTATAACTAACTCAATTGAGAAAAAAATGTCTCATACAAATCCTCAATCATGAGTTAATAATTCAATTTAAAATTCATGCCACTTTTGTAATAAATAAAGTTAGCATGCTTCCTTTTCATTTTCAGTAGTACACATAGTCATTGAACACATAAATAGTGGACAGAACTTCACACATATAGCAAACAACTAATAATCCATGAATTTCAGATGAACACAAAATCAAAGTGCCCTGAAAATGAGAAAAGACATTAATAAAGAATACTAAAGCAAGCTAGTAAAATACATCAAAAAATGACTCGGAATTATATCTGAAAGAGTATATTTAGTTTTGATATATTATTATTCAAGTGGAATTAGTATTTAAATAATTCTAATATTGATGTCACGACCCGAAATTCTCACCTTCGGACCGTGATGGCGCCTAACATTTCACTTACTAGGCAAGCCAGCGTTAGAATGATATTAACTAATTTTTAAACAATCTTTAAATTTATTAATAACAAATAAATAAACACGGAAGTAAGGTCTGAAATATAGTGATTAATCCATAAAGACAACGGTGTCTAAATATCATCCCAGAATTGGTGTCACAAGTGCACGAGCTTATAGAATAAATACAAATAAAGGTCTGAATAAAATAAAGCTGTCTGGAAATAAACACACAGCTAAAATAAAGTAGATGGGGACTTCAGAACAGCGAACGTCGTGCAGTTATACCTCAAGTCTCCTCCGAGTAGCTGAAATCCGAGCAAGTCTATGGCACGCCGCTGAGACCAACTCCGAAATCTGCACAAGAAGTGCAGAGCGTAGTATCAGTACAACCGACCCCATGTACTGGTAAGTGCTGAGCCTAACATCGACGAAGTAGTGACGAGGCTAAGGCGGGTCACTTACATTGCCTGTACACAATATTAGTAATAACAACAATAATAGAAATAAATCAGGTAACTTGTTTATAATAATTAAAACCAACTTAGCAGTCATAACCAATTATCATTTCCATCAATTCTGTTGCAGCGTGCAACCCACTCTCACAATATATTCGCATTCAATTCTGTTGCAGCGTGCAACCCGCTCTCACAATATATTCACATTCAGTTCTGTTGCAGCGTGCAACCCGCTCTCACAATATATTCACATTTGGTTGTGTTGCAGCGTGCAACCCGCTCTCACAATATATTCATTTTAATCAAGTCTGTTGCGGCGTGAAACCCGATCCCCCAATATATATATATATATATATATATATATATAGTGTGTGTGTGTGTGTGTGTGTGTGTGTGTGTGTGTGTGTGTGTATGTGTGTCGGCTTTAAACAAGTCCGTTGCGTCGTGCAACCCGATCCTCCAATATGGACTTTTAATAAGTCTGTTGCGGCGTGCAACCCGATCCTCCAATATAGACTTTTTAATAAGTCTGTTGCGGCGTGCAACCCGATCCTCCAATATGGACTTTTTAATAAGTATATTGCGGCGTGCAACCCGATCCTCCAATATATTCATTATAATCAATTCTGTTGCGGCGTGCAACCCGATCCTCCAACATATTCATTTACCAATTCTTATAGAAGAAATTTCCCCAATAAATGCAACAATTAATATAAATTTATAAGACAACAAGCATACAATAATTATGATTTAATTATGAAACAAACAAGGCAAGTAGCAAATTATTTTGGAAATCAGAGAGAAAATATGCAGTTTAATATTTAATATGTTGAATGTAAAATAACAATTAAGGCATATAATTCAAATAACATGTAATAATTAATGCAGAAATTTAAGAATTAATATTTGACAAAGAATATGAGAGAAACACTTATTATAACAATTAAATCATGATTTAAAATAATTTATGATTTTCAAGTAAATACGCAAACGATTAATATGACGACGTATACACACTCGTCACCTCGCCTATACGTCGTTCACATACATTTCACATTACAAATAATTTAAGGGTTCTATTTTCTCAAGTCAAGATTAACCACAACACTTACCTCGCTTTGCAAATTACAATCGATTACTCAACCATAACTTTTTCTTTTAAATTTGTCTCCGAAAGCTTCAAATCTATTCACAAACAATTCAATATACTCAATACGAATCATATGAATTAATTTCATATGAATTTACTAATTTTCCGAATAAAATCCAAAATTTATTAAAATATTCGGCAGTGAGACCCACGTCTCAAAGCTCGGAAAAACTTACGAAATCCGAACACACATTCTGAGACGAGTCCAACCATACAAAAATTATCCAACTCCGATATCAAATGGACCTTCAAATCTTAAATTTTTGTTTTTGAAAGAATTTATAAAAAAACTGATTTTTCCTCCTTAAATTTACGGATTCATGATATAAATGAGTATGAAATCATGAAATAAAACCAATATAGGATAAGGAACACTTATCCCAATATTTTTTCGTAAAAATTGCCCCAAAATCACCTCTTGAGGTTTAGGGTTCGAAAAATTGAAGAATGAATGAAAAATCCCGTCTAAGTCCAAAGTTATTAGCTGCGGATGTCGCATTTGCGACCTGAGCTTCGCAATTGCGAAGCTCGCAAATGCGAGAACCTTCACATTTCCGGTGCCTTCGCAAATGCGAAGATTATGTCGCATTTGCGACAATTGGCCCTTCGCAATTGCGAAGATAAACTCGCAATTGCGAGAATTGCTGGACTAGGCTTTCTTCGCAATTGCGATAAAATCCTCGCAATTTCCATACCTAGTTGGTTCGCATTTGCGATGCCTAATCTCGCAGAGGCCTGCAACAGGTTCAATTATACCAGCAAAATTTTCTAAGTTCAAAACATCCTGTGGCCTATCCGAAACTCACCCGAGCCTTTGGGGCTCCAAACCAAATATGTACGCAAGTCTAAAAACATCATATGAACTTGCTCGTACGATCAAATCACAAAAATAATACCTAAAACTATGGATTTAGCACCAAAACTCATGAATTCCTCAAGAACATTTCAAAACTACTATCTTCTCAACCAGACATCCGAATCACGTCAAATCAACTCCGATTTCTATCAAATTTCACAGACATGACTTATATATTATATTATATCTGTACCGGGCTCCGGAACCAAAATACGGTCCTGATACCAACGTGATCAAACATTAATAAATTTCTTTAAATCCATAGAATTTCAGTCTTACAATTTTTATCAAAAAATTATTTCTCGAGTTAGGGACCTCGGAATTCGATTTCGGACATACGCCCAAGTCCCATATTTTACTACCGACCTTCCAGGAACGACGGAACACGAATCCGAGTCTGTTTACTCAAAATGTTGACCAAAGTCAACTAAAAATAATTTTAAATCCCAAAAATTATTACTTCATAAATTTCCACATAAAGGCTTCCCGGATTTATGCCCTGACTGTGCACGAAAATAGGGGTGAGTAAAAATAAGGTTTTTAAGGCTAACGGGTCCAGAATAGAGTCTTAATTCACAAGATGACCCTTTGGATCATCACAATCTCCACCTCTAAAATAACTGTTCGTCCTCGAACGGACATAGAAAAGTACTTGAACTGGCTAACAAGTGGGGATATCTACTCCGCATGTCCGACTCGGACTCCCAAGTAGCTGCCTCAACATGCTGACCTTCCACTGCACTCGAACTGAAGGGTTTAACTCTTTGACCTCAACTGACGAACCTGTCGGTCTAGAATGGCTACCGGCTCCTCCTAATAAGTCAAATCCTTGTCCAATTGGAGCATAGACACATGGAACACCGGATGAACTGCTGATAAACTAGGTGGTAATGCAAGCATGTAGGCTACTTCACCCACCCTTTCAAGAATTTCAAAGGGTCCGATATACCTAGGGATCAACTTTCCCTTCTTTTCGAACCTCATTTCACCTTTCATAGGTGAAACCCGGAGCAATATTCTTTCTCCAACCATGAATGTAATATCACGAACTTTACGGTCGGCATAACTTTTTTGCCTAGATTGAGTTGTGCGAAGTCTATTCTGAATAATCTTGACCTTATCCAAGGCATCATGTACCAAATCGGTACCCAACAACTGAGCCTCTCCCGGTACAAACCAACCAATTGGCGATTGGCATCGCCTTCCGTATAATGCCTCATATGGAGCCATCTGAATGCTCGGCTGGTAGATATTATAATAAGCAAACTCCGCAAGTGGCAAGAAATGATCCCAAGAACCTCCAAAGTCTATAACACAAGCGCGGAGCATATCTTCCAATATTTGAATAGTGCGCTCTGATTGTCCGTCTGTCTGTGAATAAAATGTTGTACTCAACTCCACCCGCGTGCCTAACTCACGCTGTATAGCCCTCCAGAAATGTGAGGTAAATTGCGTACCTCGATTTGAATTAATAGACACGGGCACCCCGTGAAGGCGGACAATCTCACAAATGTAAATTTCAGGTAACATCTCTGAAGAATAGGTAACTGCTATTGGAATGAAATGTGCTAACTTGGTCAACCTGTCCACAATGACCCAAACTGCGTCAAATTTGCTCTGAGTCCGCGGGAGTCCAACAACAAAATCCACTATGATACGCTCCCATTTCCATTCAGGAATTTCTAACTTCTGAAGCAAACCACCAGGTCTCTGATGCTCGTACTTAACTTGCTAACAATTCAGACACCGAGCTACATATGCAACTATATCCTTTTTCATTCTCCTCCACCAATAGTGTTGCTACAAATCTTGATATATTTTGGCGGTACCTGGATGAATAGAATACCTGGAACTATGTGCTTCTTCAAGAATTAATTCACGAAGCCCATCCACATTAGGCACACAAATACGACCCTGCATTGGCAGAAACCCATCTTCCCCCACAGCAACCTGTTTGGCATCACCGTGCCACACCGTGTCCTTAAGTACAAGTAATTGAAGATCATCATACTGCCTCTTTCTGATACGCTCATATAAAGAAGACCGAGCGACTGTGCAAGATAGAACCTGAGTGGGTTTCGAAACATCTAACCTCACGAAGTGATTAGACAAAGTCTGAACATCTGCAGCTAATGGCCTCTCACCAACCGGAATATACGCAAGGCTACCTATACTCACTGCATTCCTACTCAAAGCATCGGCCACCACATTGGCCTTTCCAGGGTGATACAAAATGGTAATATCATAGTCTTTCAACAACTCCAACCATCTTCTCTGCCTCAAATTAAGATCCTTTTGTTTGAACATATACTGAAGGCTACGATGATCAGTAAATACCTCACACGAGACACCGTAGAGGTAATGCCTCCAAATCTTCAGCGCATGAACAATGGCTGCCAATTCTAAGTCATGAACAGGATAATTCTTCTTGTGAAATTTCAATTTCCGCGACGCATATGCAATTACCTTGCCATCTTGCATTAATACTGCACCAAGCCCAATGTGAGATGCGTCACAATATATTGTATAAGATCCTGAACCTGTGGTTAATACCAACATTGGCGCCGTAGTCAAAGCGGTCTTGAGCTTCTGAAATCTCAACTCACACTCGTCTGACCATCTGAATGGGATACCTTTTTGGGTCAATCTGGTCAATAGGCTTGCTATAGATGAAAACCCTTCCACGAACCAACGATAATAACCTGCTACACCCAGGAAACTCCGTATCTCTGTAACTGAAGTAGGTCTAGGCCAATTCTGAACAGCCTCAATCTTTTTAGGATCCGCCTCTATGCCTTCCGCTGATACAACATGCACTAGAAAAGCAACTGAGTCTAACCAAAAACTCACATTTTGAAAACTTGGCATATAACTGATTATTCTTCAAGGTGTGAAGCACACTTCGAAGATGCTGCTTATGTTCCTCTCGAATTCTGGAGTAAATCAAGACACCATCAATAAATACAACCATAAAATAATCTAAATAAGGCTTTAACACCCGATTCATCAAATCCATAAATGCTACTGGGGCATTTGTCAACCCAAATGACATCACTAGGAATTCGTAATGCCCATACCGAGTTCGAAAAGTTGTTTTAGGGACATCAAATGCCCTAATCTTCAACTGATAGTAACCAGACCTCAAATCGATCTTCGAAAATACCTTGGCACCCTGAAGCTGATCAAATAAGTCATCAATTCTTGGCAGCAGATATTTGTTTTTGATAGTGGCTTTGTTCAACTGCCGATAATCTATACACATCCGCATAGAGCCATCTTTATTCTTTACAAATATTACTGGTGCACCCCAGGGCGAGACACTAGGTCTAATGAATCCCTGATCAATCAAGTCTTGTAACTGCTCTTTCAATTCTTTCAACTCTGGTGGGGTCATACGGTATGGTGGAATAGAAATGGGCTGAGTGCCCGGAGCCAAATCAATACAGAATTCAATATCTCTGTCGGGTGGCATCCCCGATAAATCTGCAGGAAATACTTCTGGAAATTCATGAACAACTGGTACTGAGTCCATAGAAGGAGCATCCGCACTGGGATCGCGAATATAAGCCAAATAGGCTAGACACCCTTTCTCTACCATACGCTGAGCTTTCATATAATAAATAACCCTGCTGGCAGAATGACCAGGAGTTCCTTTCCACTCTAACCGAGGTAACCCCGGCATAGCTAGGGTAACTGTCATGGCATGACAATCCAATAGAGCATGATAATGTGGCAGCCAATCCATACCCAAGATGACATCAAAATCTACCATATCAAGAAGTAGAAGATCCACACTAGTCTCAAGATTACCAATAGTAACCACACCCAAACGATAGACATGATCTACAACAGAGTCTCCCACCGGTGTAGATACAAAAACAGAAGCACTCAGAGAATCACAAGGCACAACCAAATAGGATGACACATAGGAATAAGTAGATCTTAGATCAATTAGAACTGAAGCATCTCTATAGAAAACTGGAATAATACCTGTGATCATAGCATCAGATGACTCGGCCTCAAGCCTAGCTGGAAAAGCATAAAATAGGAGCTGGGCTCCACCACTCTGAACAACGTCTCTGGGACGGCCTCTAACTGGCTGGCCTCTACCTCTAATGGCTTGACCTCCCCCTCTAGCTGCCTGACCCCTACCTCTAGCTGCCTGAGCAGGCGGTGAAACAACTGGTGCCGGTATGATGGCACGAGAGTCTTGCCGAGATCTGTTACTCGCCAATCTATGGCAATACCTCCTGATGTGACCAATGTTTCCACACTCATAACACCCATCCTGATGTCGTGGATGCTGAAGCTGAAGCTGACCCAGATGGGCCGGATAACCACTGTAGTAACTCTAGAGTAGTGGTGCACTGATAGGAGCTGAATGTGCACTAAATGCTGGATGCCCATAGTAATGCATAATAGGACCGTGACTCCCTGAAGCATTGGGAGATACATGAAGTGCTGAATAAAATGGTCTGGGAGGATGACCCCTACCAAAATTAACTCTACCTCCAGACGAGGCACCACTGAAACCACCGAACTGACGAGGCCTCTTATCGGACCTCTTCCCTCTATCTTGTGCAAAAACCATCTCAATCCTCCTTGCGACATTAGCAGTCGCCTAAAAAGAAATCTCACTTCCGGTCTCCTTGGCCATATGAAGTCTGATAGGGTAAGTGAGTCCCTCAATAAACCTCCTCACTCTCTCTCCCTCCGTAGGTAGTAAAAAGAGAGCATGACGGGCCAAATCCACAAAACGGGACTCATACTGAGTGACAGTCATACTGCCCTGCTGTAGACGCTTAAATTGCTTGCGGAATTCCTCTCTCAGTGTGATAGGGAGGAACTTTTCCAAAAATAGCTGAGAGAACTGCTCCCATGTAAGTGCAGGCGATCTGACTGGTCGGGTTAATGTATAACCTCTCCACCACCTCTTGGCGGAACCCATCATCTGAAATACAGCAAAATCAACTACATTGGTCTCAACTATACCCATGTTCCACAGCACCTCATGGCAGTGTTCAAGATAATCTTGTGTGTACTCAGAAGGTGTACCACTGAAGTGAACTGGAAAGAGCTTGATAAACTTATCGACTCTTAATAAGGTCTCAAAAGACATGGCGGGCCTATCACCGATCTGTGCCGCAATAACTGGTTGAACTACCCCAACTTGTGGGGCTGTTGGAGCCTGATTCTGGGGAGCCATCTGCTCCGGAGCGGGAGTAGTCGGAGTTTGTGCTCCTCCCGATCCTGTGGGACGGCTGGTGCCACTGGAAATGTACCATTCTGGGACACGCCCTACATAAGACTTACCAAACGGACTAGAGCGTCCTGAAGTACTGGAGTGGCTATGAATCCTTCCGAGGCCTGAACTGGTCCAACTGGTACATTCTGAACCGGAACCCCCTCCTGAAGGTTCACCTGAGGTTCTTCAATAGGTGCAGCTGCTCCAGCTATGTACTGAGCTCTACCTCAGCCTCTAGCACGACCTCGGCCTCGACCTCTACCCCTGGCCATAGTTGCCACCGGGGGTTCTAGTCCCTGACCATCGGTAGAGGTATTACGTGTTCTCATCATCTGTGAGAGAATAAGAGTAGAATGGTTCAATCATCGATGATAGAATAAAACCGCACGACAGAATAAGAAAGAAGTGATATTGTTCCTAAACGCCATAGCCTCTAAGAGACAAGTACAGACGGCTCCGTACCAATCCTTCAGACTCTACTAAGATTGCTCGTGACTCGTGAGACCTATGTAACCTAGTGCTCTGATACCGACTGTCATGACCCGAAATTCCCACCTTCGGGCCGTGATGGCGCCTAACATTTCACTTGCTAGGCAAGCCAACGTTAGAATGATATTAACCAATTTTTAAACAATCTTTAAATTTATTAATAACAAATATATAAACGCGGAAGTAAGGTCTGAAATATAGTGATTAATCCATAAAGACAACGGTGTCTAAATATCATCCCAGAATTGGTGTCACAAGTGCACGAGCTTATAGAATAAATACAAATAAAGGTCTGAATAAAATAAAGCTGTCTGGAAACAAACACACAGCTAAAATAAAGTAGATGGGGACTTCAGAACTGCGAACGCCATGCAGTTATACCTCAAGTCTCCTCCGAGTAGCTGAAATCCGAGCAAGTCTATGGCACGCCGCTGAGACCAACTCCGAAATCTGCACAAGAAGTGCAGAGCGTAGTATCAGTACAACCGACCCCATGTACTGGTAAGTGTTGAGCCTAACATCGACAAAGTAGTGACGAGGCTAAGGCGGGTCACTTACATTACCTGTACGCAATATTAGTAACAATAACAATAATAGAAATAAATCAGGTAACTTGTTTATAATAATTAAAGCTAACTCAGCAGTCATAACCAATTATCATTTCCATCAATTCTGTTGCAGCGTGCAACCCGCTCTCACAATAAATTCACATTCAATTCTGTTGTAGCGTGCAACCCGCTCTCACAATATATTCACATTCAGTTCTGTTGCAGCGTGCAACCCGCTCTCACAATATATTCATTTTAATCAAGTCTGTTATGGCATGAAACCCGATCCCCCAATATATATATATATATATATATATATATATATATATATATATATATGTGTGTCTTTTAAACAAGTCTGTTGCGGCGTGCATCCCGACCCTCCAATATGGACTTTTAATAAGTTTGTTGCGGCGTGCAGCCCGATCCTCCAATATGGACTTTTTAATAAGTCTATTGCGGCGTGCAACCCGATCCTCCAATATGGACTTTTTAATAAGTCTGTTGCGGCGTGTAACCCGATCCTCCAATAAATTCATTATAATCAATTCTGTTGCGGCGTGCAACCCGATCCTCCAACATATTCATTTACCAATTCTTATAGAAGAAATTTCCCCAATAAATGCAATAATTAATATAAATTTATAAGACAACAAGCATACAATAATTATGATTTAATTATGAAACAAACAAGGCAAGTAGCAAATTATTTTGGAAATCAGAGAGAAAATATGCAATTTAATATTTAATATTCTAAATATCAAATATCAATTAAGGCACATAATTCAAATAGCATGTAACAATTAATGCAAGAATTCAAGAATTAATATTTGACAAAGAATAGGAGAGAAATAATTATTATAATAATTAATTCATGATTTAAAATAATTTATGATTTCTCAAGTAAATACGCAAATAATTAATTTGACGACGTATAGACGCTCATCACCTCGCCTATACGTCGTTCACATGCATTTCACATTACAAATAATTTAAGGGTTCTATTTCCTCAAGTCAAGGTTAACCACAATACTTAGCTCACTTTGCAAATTCCAATCGATTACTCAACCACAACGTTTCCTTTTAAATTTGTCTCCGAAAGCTTCAAATATATTCACAAATAATTCAATATACTCACTACGAATCATAGGAATTAATTCCATATGAATTTACTAATTTCCCGGATAAAATCTAAAATTCATTAAAACATTCAGCAGTAGGACCCACGTCTCAAATCTCAGAAAAACTTACGAAATCCGAACACCCATTCCGAGATGAGTCCAACCATATAAAAATTATCCAATTCCGATATCAAATGGACCTTCAAATCTTAAATTTTTGTTTTTGAAAGAATTTATAAAAACTGATTTTCCTCCAAAAATTCACGGATTCATGATATAAATGAGTATGAAATCATGAAATATAATCAATATAGGATAAGGAACACTTATCCCAATTTTTTCCGTGAAAATCGCCCAAAACCGCCTATTGAGGTTTAGGGTTCGAAAAATTGAAGAATGAATGAAAAATCCCGTCTAAGTCCAAAGTTATCAGCTGTGGATGTCGCATTTGCGACCTGAGCTTCGCAATTGCGAAGCTCGCAAATGCGAAGGGTTCATCGCAAATGCGAGAACCTTCACATTTTCGCTGACTTCGCAAATGCGAAGATTATGTCGCATTTGCGACAATTGGCCCTTCGCATTTGCGAAGATAAACTCGCAATTGCGAGAACTGCTCGACTTGGCTTTCTTCGCAATTGCGATAAAAACCTCACAATTTCCATACCTGCTTGGTTCGCATTTGCGATGCATGATCTCGCAATTGCGAGATCAGTGGCCTGCAACAGGTTCAGTTATATGGGCAAAATTTTCTAAGTTCAAAACATCCCGTGGCATATCCGAAACTCACCCGAGCCCTCGGGGCTCCAAACCAAACATGCACGCAAGTCTAAAAATATCATACGAACTTGCTTGTACGATCAAATCACACAAATAACACCTAAAACTATGGGTTTAGCACCATAACTCATGAATTCCTCAAGAACATTTCAAAACTACCATTTTCTCAGCCGGACGTCCAAATCACGTCAAATCAACTCCGATTTCTACCAAATTTCACAGACATGACTTATATATTATATTAAACATGTACCAGGCTCCAGAACCAAAATACGGCCCCGATACCAACGAGATCAAACATTAATCAATTTCTTTAAATCCATAGAATTTCAGTCTAACAACTTTCATCAAAAATTTTATTTCTCGAGCTAGAGACGTCGAAATTCGATTTCGGGCATACACTCAAGTCCCATATTTTACTACGGACCTTCCGGGAACGTCGGAACATGGACCGAGTTCGTTTACTCAAAATATTGACCAAAGTCAACTAAAATCAATTTTAAATCCCAAAAAGTATTACTTCATAAATTTCCACATAAAGTCTTTCCGAATTTACGCCCTGATTATGCACGCAAATCGAGGTGAGTATAAATAAGGTTTTTAAGGCTAACGGTCCCGGAGTAGAGTCTTAATTCACAAGATGACCCTTTGGGTCATCACAATTGATTAACTTCATTTGTCGTTATATCTAAAAATAATTAGTTTTATAACAATTCTGAAATTAAGTTTTAAAAGGTAAAATGATCGATACACATTTCGATTGGAGAACACGTATTTCTTCTTAATTTGATGTGATGACCCAAAATGTCATCTTTAAAGTTAATAATTAATTATGTGTTCTAAGACCTCAAAAAATATTATTTATCATTACTCGACTTGCATGCACAGTCCATATAGAGGAATAAAAAGGACGATTAACCTGCAATTTGAACTTTGGATTTGCTGCTATGAAGAAAAATATAGTTCTCATTGTATTTGTAAAAAAAAATTAAATATTCGTTGCTTTTGGAAGATATTAGCAGACTAACGGACAAGATAAAAAATTGGAAAAATCATGAATTAGAGCTTAAATCAATAAAAAAGGTCTTTACTTTTAAATTTAATTCTTTTGAGTTCCTTTTTAAAGCTTTTGAGTAATTACCAAACTGACTTTTGAGAATTTGGATTATATATGAAGGACTAATTCAACAAATTTTGTTTTAATTTGAAAAAAGTCTCTAGGGCTTACTCCTTACTAAAAAAATGCGCCGCGAACGCCCGGGTGTACGTCGCGAACGCTCGGGCGTACGCCTCAAATTGCGGGGCATATGCCTCTTAAGACTTTAGCCCCACACTATCGTCCCGGGGCATTTTTGGTATGCCTCGCCCCAGAAACGCCTTTTAAAAGCTTAAGTCAAATAGTGACCGGATGTTGAATTATATGCAAACGACCCTGGAATAGAATTTTGATGATTCCAACAGCTCTGTATGATGATTTTGGACTTAGGAGCGTGGTCAGAATTTTATTTGGAAGTCCGTAGAGAAATTAGGCTTCAAATGGCTAAAGTAGGAATTTAAGTTTGGAAGTTTGACTTGGGAGTTGACTTTTTTAATATTGGGGTCGGAATCCAGTTCTGAAAATTTTCACAACTCCGTTATGTCATTTATGACTTGTGTGCAAAATTTGAGGTCAATCGAACTTGATTTGATAGGTTTTGATATCAAATGTGGAAATTGAAAATTCTTAAGTTTCATTAAGCTTAAATTGGGGTGTGATTTATGATATTAGTGTTGTTTGATATCATTTGAGATTTCAAATAAGTTCGTATGATGTTTAAGGACTTGTGGGTGTATTTGGTTGAGGTCTTGAGTGCCTCGGGTGAGTTTCGGATGGTTAACAGATCAAGAATTAAAGTTGGGAGAGTGTTGAAGTGAGTGTGCTGATTTTTGGTTGATCTGGTTTTTTCCTTTATCTGTCAAAATCGGGGTCCATGATCGGGGTCCAGGATCGAGGGCCATGATCGAGCCCCATAATCGAGGTCCAGGATAGAGGTGCATAATCGAGGTCTAGGATCGAAGGCAGCTTGGACAGATCTGTAAGTTTATAAAACTAGGGATTTCGTCCCATTTGCCAATTTTGACGAACTTAAGCTTGAGCAGAAGCGATTTTTGACAGATTTTCAAGGAAAAATATTTGGGTAAGTGATTCTAACTCGGATTTGGTTAATATACACGAATATATTATTGTTTTCACCATTTAATCAGTGTATTGAGATGGAAATTTGGGAAAATTTTAGAAATCTAATAAAAATGAATTTTTGAGATTTCGGAGTCGTATTTGAGTGAAACTGGTATGGTTGGACTCATAATTGAATGGGTTATCGGATTTTGTAAGTTTCGCCGGATTCCGAGATGTGACAGTTTTTAAGCTAATTTCGGATTTTATTGAAAAGTGTAGTATTTTCTTATGAAATTGATTCCTATAATTTTTGTTGACTGTATCGAATTAATTATGACTAGATACGAGTCGATCGGAGTCGAAAAATCAAGGAAAAGACATACTACTTGGTTAAATTGGAGCAAGCCAAGGTAAGTGATTTGTCTAACCTTGTGGGGGGGGGAGGGGTATGGGGGGAATTTCCCCTAGGATTGGTATTAATTGTAATGTGATGAAAGTCGTGTACACGAGGTGACGAGTGTGTACACGAGCTAAATGTAAAGGATTATATTTTTAAATTGTGTAGATCACTGTTGCATATTAATTAAATTATTAAATCTTGTTATATTCTCCATCATTGATTTGATTTATATACTTTAAATTTGCTTGACCTTTTTCCTACTAATTATTTTACTTGTTTAGTTGGAACTTGGTTTATTTTATTTTGTGCATTATTTGAAGGTTGATTTTCTTTAAAATAAATATTATTAATATGAAGTAATTGATATTTTAAATTTGGTATTGATGTAACGTATTAAAGATTTTGAAATATTATTTTGTTGAAATATTTATTCCTGAATATTTTTGTAAGATTTTCGTACTCATTGTGATATAGCCGTGAGCTCTTTATTGTGGAAAAATATTATTGATGATTTATTTTGGCATGAGTCGTGAGCTATTTATTGTGAAAAATATTGTTGTTGAATAATTTTGGCAAGTTAAATTATTTGAGCACTTGAGGTGCAAATTGTGATATATTGTGATATTAATACGCATGCGGTGGTATAAGGTCTGGGTGTTGAAATTCATGCGGTGAGATAAAGATGGCTTGATACGCGTGACTAGTAGGGGAAACTACTAGAAAGCATGCAGTGTGATAAGGATGGCTAGAACGCGGGATGCTATTTCGGGAAAAATATTTTCTTTAAAATAAATTGTGAAGGCTCCCGCTGTGATATAAGGAAATGAAATATTATAAATTTATTTATGATTTGAGACTACAAGGCGGTGCCTCGGGAGTGCCCTTGTTGATATTGATTTATGGCCGCAGTTGCCTTTGATTATTTGTTGTGATTTCTTAAAGTTGAAAGGAATTCTGTTTTGATTTCACGAGATATTATTGCCATTATTTTGTGTAATTAAATGGTGACATTATACTTGATTCATTTTCATTGTCATTTTATTTTATTATATTGTTAAACATTTTACCATGCAATTATTATCTTCCGGTAGGGCCTGACCTGACCTCGTCACTACTCTACCGAGGTTAGGCTTGACACTTACTGGGTACTGTTGTGGTGTACTCATACTACGCTTCTGCACATCTTTTTGTGCAGATTCAGGTACTCCTTACCAGCCCCGACATCAGTGAGTTACCTGTACACGGAGACTTCGAGGTATATTTGCCAGCGTCCACAGACTCCGGAGTCCCCTTATATCATTATTATGTTACTTCCTTATTTTCTTTATACCTTGATATATATATACAGACATTGAGGATAAAATTCTTAGAAGCTTGTGACTTATTTTTATCAGGTTTTGGGAGTTGCAATTATTTAAAGTTTCAAATTTCTATTTTTATTCCGCATTGATAGGCTTACCTAGTGTTAGAGATTAGGTGCCATCGCGACATCCTACGGAGGAAATTTGGGGTAGTGACATTTGAAGGGCATATCTTTGGAAAAAATCTTACGAAAATTGTAGTAATTCATGTAACATGATATTGAATCTAAATTGGTTGATATATCTATTTTTTGGTAATTAAATTTTGATATTTATTATATATTTTTATTATGATTCTTCAAAAGGCCATCAATAAAAATAATTATATTTTTTAGCGATTTGGAATTAAGATGGTCGTTATATAGTTTTTAGAAGAAATTGGTTCACACGTAAAACATTTGAGCACATATATTTTATATTAATTTGAAGGGAATATCCTTTGGGGGTAAGCTTACAAAAATTGTAGTCATTTTTGTGACATAATATTAAATCTAACATGATCGAAATCATTATATATTTTTATTATAATTCCTCAAACAGTTATCAAATTAACACTAATTAAAAAATTGTATCTTTCTTTTAGAGCTATTTGAATGAACGACTAGGTTATATAGTTTATAAGAAAAAATGAATAATTAAGTAACAATGTAAGGTCTAAAACTCACTAATATTGAATGTGTATTTTACAACCAATAACTTATTACGTATACAAAAAACTATAGAGGGTCATTTATTGGAATAGATGAATAATAAAAATAATAATAAATGTCAACTTATTATTTCATTCTTATTTCTTCTATTTTGAATTTTAACCAAGTTAATTTTTAATATTGTATTATAATTGATTCGACTTTATTTTCTAATTTCTTTCATCATCGGTGATCATTTTTATTGAAATATATCTATTTAAGCCAAGATTTTCGTCAACCTAAAGATACTTTTACTTGTGTGATGAATTTAAAAAAATATCTAATTAGCTATTCCAAATACTTAATTATTTATTTTCAGCAATAAAAGATATAAATTATATTTTATGATAAATTCTTAATATTAGCTCATACTAAATTATAAATATTCGATTATAATTCTATTTTATCGAATAAAATTTTTTTTTTGTCAAATTGTAAGAAAATCAAATGAGTGGGAAATAGTTTTGTATATTTTAAAGTATTTTAGTATATAAAAGAGTTCCACTTAAATCAAAACATAAAAAAAGGTTACTCTGTCATCTTCCAAAACCGTCGTTGTCACGCCCCAAAACCGAAGAGCGCAACTGGCACTCAACCGAGTGAACCCGACCGAGAAAGCATGTTAGATTTCCTTTTACCCAAACTCATCCACGAATGAAGATAATGCATAATTTCATTACTTAGACAAAAACGTGATCATGTCTACAATACCAATTCATTACCAATAGTTTTCATCATTTTTAAAGTCTCAAATGGGACAAGTAACACAACCACAACATAACATAGTTTGTCTTTTCCAGCACCAATACACAACCCAGACTATGTCTACGGAGCCTCTATAGATAAAGAAGTGTACAACGATCGTAATGACCCAACCGATCATTTTAACTTTTAGAACCCCGTTCCCTAAAATAAAACTTCTCGTATGTGCTTTTAATAATTTATGACTTGCGGGGATGGTTGGTTCGGGATTTGGAAGTGTTTGGGTTGAAACCGGAACACTTGGTTCCTTAAGTTGGCCTTAAAGTACTAAGTTTGACTTCGGTCAACATTTTGAGAAAACGATCCTAGAATAGAATTTTGACGATTCCATTAGCTCCGTATGGTGATTTTGGACTTAGGAGCGTGTTCGGAATTTTATTTGGAAGTTCATAATTAAATTAGGCTTGAAATGGCTAAAATAGGAATTTAAGTTTGGAAGTTTGACCAGGGAGTTGACTTTTTGATATCAGAGTCGGAATCCAGTTCTGAAAATTTTTATTGCTCTGTTATGTCATTTATGACTTGTGTGCAAAATTTGAGGTCAATCAGACTTGATTTGATAGGTTTCGGTACCGAATGAAGAAGTTGGAAATCTTAAGTTTCATTAAGCTTGTATTGGGGGATGATTCGTGGTTTTAGCTTTGTTTGGTGTGATTTGAGGGTTCGACTAAGTTCGTATAATGTTTTGGTACTTGTTGGTATAATTGGTCGAGGTCCCGAGGGGCTCGGGTGAGTTTCAGACGACTAACGAATCACTTTTGGCCTTTGGAACACTACTGATAACTGCTGGTATTTTCTTCTGGTATCCTTATACGCGATCGCGTATAAGGATAGTTTGCGATCGCGTAGAGTAATTTAGGCAGAGGAGGATTTGTTCTACGTGATCGCGTGAATGAGGTTGCGATCGCGTAGGGTTAATTTGGGCAACTGGGAATTTGTTTACTGCGATCGCGTGGACACGTCCGCGATCGCGCAGGATTGGCCAGTGTGTGTATCGCGATCGTGTGTCATTGTTTGAGGTCGCGTAGGGGAAATTTGAAAGGAAGCTGGGCCGCGCGTTTGTGCTACGTGATCGTGTGAAGAGGGATGTGATCGCGTAGAGTCAGAACCTGGTGCATCGCGACCGTGTGGGACTTGATGCGATCGCGTAGGGTTAATGTTTGGGCAGAAAATGTGTGCTACGCGATCGCGTAGTAGAAATCACTGGGCAGAGTGTATAAGTTCTGAAAATCCATTTTTAATGATTTGGAGCTCGGATTTAGGCGATTTTTGGGAGATTTACAAAGAAAACAACGGGGTAAGTGTTCTTAACTCAATATTGGTTAAATTACCCGAATCCATCACTATTTTTATCATTTAATTGGTGAATTGAGTTGGAAAAGTTTGAAAACCCTCTTGGATAGATTTGAGGATTTGAGGGCCGAATTGTTATCGAAATTTAGTGATTTTGGTATGGGTAGACTCGTGTTTGAGTGGGTGTTCATATTTCGTAACTTTCGCCGGATTTCGAACCGTGGGTCCCACAGATTAATTTTTAATTAATTTCGGAATTTTTATTAAAAATATAGTATTTTCTTATAGAATTGATTCATATAATTGTTAGTGATTGTATCGAAATATTTTTGGTTAGATTCGAGCGAGACAGAGTTGGATAATCGTGGAAAAGACCTTCTAGTAGATTAAATTGGAGCAAGACAAGGTAAGTCTCTTATCTAATCTTGTGAGGTGAAAATTACCTCATAGGTGATTAAAAATTAAATAATTGTTGCTAATTGTGGGGGCTACGTACGCACGAGGTGACGAGAGTCCGTGCGTAGCTACTATTACTGCTAAAGTCCGGGTAGTTTAGGACTCAATGCGTGAATTACTTGTGTAAATTGTATTCTTTATTTAATTACTATTATTTGATATATATGAATATATTGTGAATTGTTAGATAAAGATATTAAAGGATGGAAATCTCATATGCTTGATTTTCTGTTCAAATCAATTAATTGTCAAAAGAAATTGTTCTCCTCCCGAATTCATCTCATAATAAATATACTCTCCTTCTGGAGGTACATAAGAAAATGTCTTCCCTTCTTGTGGAGCGGGCCGAACGCCTCGGCAGGATAGATGCATCTATGGATCGTGCCGCACGTCCCTCGGCAGTATACACGACACTCTGGATCGGGTCGTACGTCCTCGGCAAGAATCGTTCTTAATAGTAATAATTACACGATACTTTAATAGCTTATTTCAGCTTGCGAAGCTAATTGATAAAATGGAGAATCCTTAGAATTTAATGAATTATTATGCCTGCTTGTTAAGGAATTAATTGTTATTCCTGTAAATGAGATTTAATTGATAAATTGGAAATTATTTGAATTAAAGGAATTTAATTAATATATTGAGAACTGTTGCATTTGAAGGAATTTGATTATTTCTGCTCGTTAAATAAATTATTGTAAATTCTGTGAATCATGATGATTTAAATATTCTAATCGTATTTCAATTATTATTATTGACCCATAGTGAGTGTCAAAATCAGCCATCTCGTCTCTACCACTTCAAGATTAGGCTTGATACTTACTGGCTACACGTTATTTACATACTCATACTACACTTGTTGTACTTTTTGTGCAGGACCCGAGGCCAGTACTAGTAAGGGACCTATCGTCTTACACCCACGTTATCCAGGGTCATAGTGGTGAGCTGCCTTTCTGAGCCGTTTTGCAACTACTAGTGTCTCTCCTTATATTTGTTTTTCATTCTCTCTATTTTTATTTCAGACAGTATTTGAGGTTTTGTATAATCTACTAGATGCTCTACACTTGTGACATCAGGTCTTGGCACACACATTGGTAGAATTTGGGTTTTATTATTTTCTTGGTTTTAAATTTTGTCAATATATGCCTAATTTATTAAGTTGGCTTGCCTAGCTGTAGTGTTGGGCGTCATCACGACCTATAGGTGAAATTAGGTCGTGACAATGATAATGTCGGCAACAAGGCCACGGATATACCTCAAACAGAATACACAAAGAACAAAAGATACATGACCCCAGAATGAAGTGGGGCTCACCAAGTCAGCTGGAAAGAAGGTGCACTGCTATCACTAATCAATATCTCCTGTTGTGGAACCACCTGAATCCATTTAAAGATGTAGCACCCCCGGCAAAAGGGACGTTAGTTGTCACGACCCAAAATCCATTAAGGTCGTGATGGCGCCGGACACCGCTGTCAGGCAAGCCAACAATACAAACTTCACTTAATTACCCATTTTAGTATTTTTGAAATCAAAATATCTTCAATGAAATAATAAAGATAAAACTCATAGAGTAAATGATAAATATTTTTTAACAACTAAATTTTTAAACAATTCACAACCATTCCCAAAACCCGGTGTCATAGGTGCACGAGCATTTACTAGGGAATTAAAAATAAAATACAACATATGTCTAGAATACAAATTAGACAGGAAAAATATATTAACCTTGAAGGAGACTCTGTTGGCTGGAGATCGTAATACAGAATGCAGCTCACATATGTCCCCACAATATTTAACCACATCTCTGGGCCCACAAGGCCACTAGACATATATGTACGTGCACAATAAAATGTGCAGCAAGTGCAGTATGAGTACAAAAATAACGTGTACCCAGTAAGTATCAAGCCTAATCTCGAAGAGGTAGAGACGAGATGACCGACTTTGACACTCAATATGGATCAATAATATTAAATAATCATGAAATAAAAATATTTATATCAACGTGATTCACAGAGTTAACAGTAATTTTATTGACCAGTAGAAATAATAAAATTCCTTCAAATGCAGTAATTCTCAATATATTAATTAAATTTCTTCAATTCCAATAAATTTTCAAATTTATCAATTAGTCTCATTTACAGGAATAACAATAATTCTTAACAAGCAGGAATAATAATTCAATAAATTCCAAAGATTTCAAATTTATCAATTAGCTTCACAAGTTACAATAAACTATTAAGGTATTGTGTGATTATTATTATTATTAAGCACGATTTCTGCCGAGGAGGTACGACCCGATCCAGAGTGTCGTGTATACTGCCGAGGGACGTGCGGCGCGATCCATAGATGCATCTATCCTGCCGAGGCGTTCGGTCCGCTCCACAAGAAAGGAGAACATTTTCTTATGTACCTCCAGAAGGAAAGTATATTTATTATGAGATGAATTCGGGAGGAGAACAATTTCTTTTAACAATTAATTGATTTGAACAGAAAATCAAGCATATGAGATTTTCATCCTTTAATATCTTTATCTAACAATTCAAAATATATATATATATATATATATATATATATATATATATATATATATATATATATATATATATATATATATATATATATTAATTAAACAAGGAATACAATGTACACAAGTAATTCATGCTTTGAGTCCTAAACTATCCGGACTTTAGCATTAATAGTAGCTACGCACGGACTATCGTTACCTCATGCGTACGTAGCTCCCACAATTAGCAACAATTATTCAATTTAATCCATATGGGGTAATTTTCCCCTTACAAGATTAGATAATAGACTTACCTCATCTCAAAGTTCACTTTCCGATTATCGCGTCACGTAAAATTCTCGATTCGATGCCGAAAAATCCGAAACTATCCAAAAGTTATATAAAATAATTAATATATGTTCAATAATTCAAAATTCATCTATTAAATAAATTACCCTATCCAAAATGGTAAAATTCTTAAAATTCACCCTGGGCCCACGTGCCCGGATTCCGAAACTTTTTGGATGGAAACGTTACCCATAATCTTAGGAACATAAATATATAATTTTTACTAAGTTCCATAACAAATTTCGTGGTTAAATCTCATTTTTTGTCAAACACCTAGGTTTTCACTAATTTACATGTTATAATCTACCAATAATCTATGTATGTAACTCATGTCATGTAGGAATTACTTACCTCAAAGTGCTAGGTGAAAACCCTTTTCCAAAAGCTCCAAGAATCGCCCAAGAGATGAAAAAAAAGTGAGATAAATGGCCTAAGTCGCGCATTAAATGAGCTGGGCACAGGCCTCTAGTGTCGCATTTGTGACACCAGGTTCGCAAATGCGACACAACTCTCGCAAATGTGAAGCTTGGCCTTCAGCTGCTGAGGTCGCAAATACGACCAAATGTGTCGCAAATGCGAACACTGCCTCGGTCGGGCTTCTTCAGAATTGCGAAGCCCTTATCGCAAATGCGAGGTTCGCATTTGTGAACAATTTCTCGCATTTGCAAGACCTGCAACTGCTGCCAAGAAACACCAGAAAACTGATGTATTTTCATTCCTTCCGAACGTCCGAAACTCACCCGAGCCCTCGGGTCTCCACACCAACTATCCACACAAGTCTAATAATCTCATACAAACTCTCTCGAGTGATCAAAATCAGGAAATAACATCAAAAACCAAGAATCGGACCCCAAAATGCATGAATTGACTTATGAATTCAAAAACTTCTAAAAAGACTTCTGCTCGTCCGATTCCTATCAAATCAACATGGAATGACACCAAATTTTGCGTGCAAGTCTTAAATGGCCTTACGGAAGTATTCCCGGTCTCAAAATTCCATTCGGACCTCAGTATCACCAAAACCTACTCCAAACCAAATTTAAAGAACTTCAAAACGCTTCAAGAACCAACTTTCACTATTAGGCGCTGAAACGCTCTCGGGTCCCCCAAAACCCGATCCGAACATATGCCCAAGTCCAAAATCATCATGCGAACCTATTGGAATCATCAAATCCCGATTCCGAGGTCGTTTTCTGAAAATGTTGACCGAAGTCAAACTTGTCAATTTAAAGCTAACTTAAGGAACCAAGTGTTCCGATTTCAACTCACACACTTTCAAATCCCGAACCAACCATCCCTGCGTGTCATAAATTAATAAAAGCATGTTCAGGGAGTTTTATTTAGGGGAACATGGTTCTAACAATCAAAACGATCGATTGGGTCGTTACATTAGTACCGTCGAATAGTACTAGTATGAAAACCAAACACCCATTTAAGAATTTAGAAATACAATATGAATATGATGAATCAAGGCAGAAATAGAATAATATAGATAACCGTTTAAATAATACCAAGCTTAATAAGAGCTATCAATAACATTTATAGGAATTAAGATGAGATCCTCTGTAACCTTCTTCACACAAAGCGACATCGCCGCCTCACCCGATGTATGTAGGTGGAGGTGTAAGTACAATACCATAACTCTACTCAAGCGGCCATGCCGCCTCACCCAAATGTATGTGGGTGGAGGTATAACCACAGTACCAAGAACCTATATAAAGCGGTTATGCCGCCTCGCCCCAATGTATGCGGGTGAAAATGCATCAACGATACCAATACCAACACAAAGCGGCTATGCCACCTCACCCCAATGTATGCGGGTGAAAATGCATCAACGATACCAATACCAACACAAAGCGGCTATACTACCTCACCCCAATATATGCGGGTGAAAATGCATCAATGATACCAATACCAACACAATGTGACTATGCTGCCACACCCAATATATATATATATATATATATATATATATACACACACACACACATACACACACACAATATATTGTAATGACCCGGCCAGTCGTTTTGAGAGTTAGAACCCTGAACCCCTATTAACTACTTTCCACATATCTATTTCTGCTATTGTGACTTGCCGGGATGATTGGTTTTGAGTTTTGGAGTGTTTTGGGACACTTAGTCCCTAAATAAGAGCTTAAGTCTTAGAATTTGGACCGTAGTCGGAACTGTGTGAAGACGGTTCTGGAATGGAATTTTATTGGTTCCATTAGCTCCGTTAGGTGATTTTGGACTTAGGGTGTGTCCGGAATGTGTTTTTGGGGCCCGTAGCTCATTTAGGCTTGAAATGGCGAAAATAAATTTTTTGGAGATTTGGACCGGTAGTGGAAATTTTGATATCCTGTCCGACTCTGATTCCGGAAGTTGGAGTAGGTCCGTAATGTTGAATATGACTTGTGTGCAAAATTTGAGGTCATTCGGATGTGGTTTGATAGGTTTCAGCATCGGTTGTAGAAATATGAAGTTTCAAGTTCTTTAAGTTTGAATTGAAGGGTGATTTGTGATTTTAGCGTTAGTTGATGTGATATGTAGGCTCGACTAAGTTCGTATGGTCTTTTAGGATTAGTTGGTATGTTTTGTTGATGTCCCAGGGGCCTCGGGTGAGTTTCGGATGGTTATCAGATCTATTTTGGACTTGGAAGATTTTTCTGGTGCTACGCTAGTTCTGCTGTAATCACACTTGCGTAAGGTTGCCCGTAGGTGAGAGAAAATTGGCACAGAAGCGGAGTTGGGTGGATTGGTCAGGGGTCGCAGGTGCGTGGAAAAAGGCCGCATCTGCGATGCCCGCAAATGCGCAAGGCTGTTCGCAAGTGCGCAAGGTACGCAGAAGTGGAAGGCATTGTATTTATGATATGTAATTGCTTTTGGCTAGATTTGGGCCATTCAGAGTCGGATATTCGTAAGAAAGGCATTGTGACCAATTGATTGAGCTTGGTTCGAGGTAAGTGGCTTGCCTAACTTTGCGTGAGAAAATCCCCTTAAGATTTGGAACTATTGTGCTATGTGAGCGCCGTGTACGTGAGGTGACGAGTACGTACACGTGCTAGTTGTGATAAAACCCGATTTTTTTACCGAGCAACAACATGTTTTCCTGTTATTTTGAGTTATACTATTTTAATGAATACTAATCTATTTTCATTCTTTATTGAGTTATTCCAATATGTGTAACTATTATGTTTAGTCTAATACAACATGTCTACATGTCTTAATTGTTTTATGTGAATTACCTGCAACATGCTTAGTGAATTTCATGCTTCTTCCCTGACTGGTACTTAGTGTAAATTGTAAGAACTTCGTGATATAGTTGTATTTCTATCATTCGCGCTGCATATTTACTTTGGGACTACGGAATGGTATTCCGGGAGATCCCCCTGTACTGCATATTTACTTTACGACTGCGAAACCGTATTTCGGGAGATTCCCCTGTCTTGCATATTTACCTTGGGACTACGGAACGGTATTCCGGGAGATCCCCCTGCACATTTACTTTGGTACTATGGAACGGTATTCCGGGAGATCCCCCTGCACATTTACTTTGGGACTACGGAATGGAATTCCGGGAGATCCCCCTACTCATTTATGTTTGGGACTACAAGACGGTATCTCGGGAGTTCCCCTGTTGTGTTTCTGTGTAGTGAGCTGTTACCTTCTATAATTCCATTGTTGTTAAATTTCAGACTTTATTTTATTGCAGTATTACACTCTATATTTTTTTATTATATATTTACCAGTAAGGCCCTGACCTGACCTCATCACTACTCGATCGAGGTTAGGCTTGGCACTTAGTGGGTACTGATTATGGTGTACTCATGCTACTATCTACACATGTTTTTCGTGTGCACATCCAGGTGCACCTTATCAGTCGTAATATCGGTGAGCCGGGACAACTTTGGAGACTTTAAGGTATATCTGCCGCCGCAGACCTCGGAGTCCCCTTCTACTCTTTCTCATGTCCATCATCTTCTGTATTTTTCCTTGTTAGACTCTGACGTATAGAGACACTAGATTTTTCCTTCTGTAGTTTGTGATTCACGATGTTCCGGATTTTTGGGATTTGTTGTGTATTTTTAAATAGTTGGCTAAATTTATATTTTTATTTCATTATTCCGCAAAGTGTTAGGCTTACCTAGTTGTAGAGACTAGGTGCCATTACGACGTCACGCAGAGAGGAAATTGGACCGTGACAAGTTGGTATCAGAGCCTTAGGTTCGTAGGTGTCGTGAGTCACAAATTGATTTATTAGAGTCTCACGGATCGGTACGAAGACGTCTGTACTTATCTTCGGGAGGCTATGGAACTGTTAGGAAACTTTCACTACTTTGATTCCTTGTCGTGCGAAAATTGTTGACTTCAGAGATTTTAAATTTGTGTATTCTATTCTCTCACAGATGGTGAGGACACGTACAAGTGGATCTGATGAACATGCACCTGTGCCCCTGCTAGAGCCGCGAGAGGTCGGGGCCGGGGTAGAGGCCGAGGACGTCCACGTGGTGCAGCCAGAGCACCCGCACGAGCTGCTACAGAGAAGCCCCCAGTAGCTCAAGCTGGAGGGCAAACATCTGAGATACATGTTGCTGCACCAGCCCTCCAGGAGACTTTAACCTAGTTTATAAGCATGTTCAACATCTTAGCTCAAGCTGGATTGATTCCACTTGCTCCTGCCATTTCTTAGGCAGCGGGAGGAGCGCAGAATCCCGTCGCCGGTACTCCAGAGCAGCGGGTTCAGGTTGACCATATTCCAGAGATTGTACCAATGCAGCCGGTAACTCCAGCTCAGCCCGAGGTTAGGGCAGGAGCTTCTAAGGCGGTGCAGCTCAGACTTGAGAGGTACAAAAAGTACCACCCACCTACTTTCAGCGGATTGGCTACAGATGATGTTCAGGGTTTTCTGGAGGAGTGTCATCATATTCTCCGAACTATGGGCGTAGCGGAGACGAGTGGGGTTTCTTTTACCACATTCCAGCTTAGAGGAGCAACCTATGGACTCAGTTCTCGGACATGTTTTTGAGAGAGTATGTCTCTCAGAGCCTCAGGGACTCGTGGCACGCGGAGTTTGAGCAGCTACGCCAGGGTGCTATGACTGTGTCAGAGTATGCAGTTCGTTTCAGTGATTTGGCCCGACATGCACCAACCTTAGTTGCCACAGTTTGAGAGAGGGTCTGACGGTTTATTGAGGGTCTCCATCCTAACATCCGGAGTAGTATGGCCAGGGAATTGGAGATGGATATTTCTTATCAACAGGTTGTGGGTATTGCCAGGAGATTCGAGGGCATGTTTGTCTGGGATAGAGATGAGAGGGAGGCCAAGAGGTCTCGAGAGGCTGGTTATTATTCTGGAGCTCGTGCCCTAGCAGCTCGCCATGGTAGGGGTTATGTGAGCCGCCCCATTCATTCAGCTCTTCCAGCCTCCAGCGGTGTTCCAGATCCTTCTAGACCCCAAGAGCCTTATTATGCACCGCCAGTATCTAGCGTGCCTCCTGCACGGGGTATTCCTAGTGGCTAGTCACAGCAGCCACGCCCTCCCAGAGCTTGTTTTGAGTGTGGCGAAACTCGCCACATGGTGAGAGATTGCCCCAGGATTATGAGGGGTGCACCTCTACAGACTTTTCAGCCACAACGTGCTCCACCGGGTCCTCAGACTATGATTATAGCACCAGCTGCCACCCCACCTGCTCAACCAGGTCGAGGTGGAGGTCGGGGAGGTAGAGGTCACCCTAGAGGAGGAGGCCAGGCCATATATTATGCACTTCCTGCTCATACAGAGGCAATTGCTTCTGATTCTATCATTACAGGTATTGTTCCGGTCTATTATAGAGATGCGTCGATATTATTTGACCAGGCTCTACGTATTCTTATGTGTCCTCTTATTTTGCCCTGTATTTGGGCGTATCTCAGGATTCTTTGAGTTCCTCTATTTATGTATCTACTCATGTGGGAGATTCTCTTGTAGTGAACCGCGTGTATCGGTTGTGTTTGATTGCTCTTAGTGGTTTTGAGACCAGAGCCGATTTATTATTGCTCAGCATGGTGGACTTTGATATTATTTTGGGCATGAACTGGTTGTCGCCCCATTATGCTATTCTTGTTTATCACGCTAAAAATGTGACACTGGCTATGCCAGGTTTACCATGATTAGAGTGGAGAGGTACCTTAGAGTATACTCCCAACAAAGTTATTTCTTTTTTTAAAGCTCAACGAATAGTTGAGAATGGGTGTGACGCGTATCTAGCTTATGTGAGAGATGTCAGTATTGATATCCCTACAGTTGAGTCAGTTCCAGTAGTGAAGGACTTTCCAGATGTGTTTCCAGCTGATCTTCCGGGCATGCCGCCCAACAGAGATATTGATTTTGGCATTGATTTGTTGTCGGGCACTCAGCCCATCTCTATTCCTCCATATCGTATGGCTCCTCCTGAATTGAAGGAGTTGAAAAAGCAGTTACAAGAATTGCTTGATAAAGGCCTCATTCGGCCCAGTGATTCACCTTGGGGTGCTTCTGTCTTATTTGTGAAGAAGAAGGATAGTGATATGCGGATGTGTATTGATTACCGCCAGTTGAACAAAGTCACAGTGAAGAACAGGTATCCATTGCCTCGTATTGAGGACTTATTTGATCAGTTACAGGGGGCCAGAGTGTTTTCCAAGATTGACTTACGTTTACGTTATCATCAGTTGAAGATTCGGGAGTCGGATATCCCAAAGACTGCTTTCAGGACCAGATATGGTCACTATGAGTTTCTTGTGATGTCTTTTGGGCTGACCAATGCCCAGCAACTTTTATGCACTTGATGCACAGTGTGTTCCGGCCCTATATTGACTCATTCGTCACTGTATTTATTGATGACATTCTGGTACACTCCCGGAGTCGGGATGATCATGATCAGCACCTGAGGACTGCACTTCAGACCTTGAGAGAAAAGAAGTTATATGCAAAATTTTCAAAGTGTGAGTTTTGGCTAGACTCAATGGCATTCTTGGGTCATATAGTATCGAGTGAGGGGATCTAGATAGATCCTAAGAAGATTGAAGCAGTGCAGAGTTGGCCCAGACCGTCCTTAGTTACAGAGATCCGGAGTTTTCTTTGTTTGGCGGGATATTACTGTCGCTTTGTAGAGGGATTCTCATCTATTGCAGCACCTATGACCAGGCTGACCCAGAAGGGTGCTCCGTTCAGGTGGACAGAGGAATGTGAGGAGAGCTTTCAGAAGCTCAAGACAGCTTTGACTACAACCCTAGTATTGGTATTACCTACAGGTTCGGTGTGTTATACTGTATATTGTGATGCATCACGGATTGGTCTCGACACGGTGTTGATGCAGGACGGTAGGGTGATTTCCTACGCGTCTAGACAGCTGAAGGTGCACGAAAAAAACTATCATGTCCACGACCGTGAGTTAGCAGCTATTGTTCATGCCTTGAAGATATGGCGGCATTATTTGAACGGTGTTCCTTATGAGATTTACACTGATCATCGGAGTTTGCAGCATCTGTTTAAGCAGAAAGATCTTAACTTACGTCAGCGGAGGTGGTTGGAGTTACTTAAGGATTATGATATCACTATTTTATACCACCCTGGGAAGGCCAATGTGGTGGCCGATGCTTTGAGTCGCCGGGAAGAGAGTTTTGGGAGTTTAGCATATCTACCAACAACAGAGAGGCCATTGGCATTGGATGTTCAGGCCTTAGCCAACCAATTTGTGAGATTGGATATTTCTGAGCCGAATCGAGTATTGGCTTGTATGGTCTCTTGGTCTTCTCTTTATGGTCGTATCAGGGAGTGTCAGTATGATAACCCTCATCTGCTTATCCTTAAGGACACGATCCAGCACGGTGATTCTAAGGAGGTCACTATTGGAGATGATGGTGCATTGAGGATGCAGGGCAGGCTATGTGTGCCTAATGTGGATGGTTTGCATGAGTTGATTCTCCAGGAGGCTCACAGTCCACGGTACTCTATTCATCCGGGTGTCGCAAAGATGTATCAGGACTTGAAATATCATTACCGGTGGAGGAGAATGAAGAAGAACATAGTAGAGTATGTGGCTCGATGTCTAAATTTCCAACAGGTTAAATATGAGCATCAGCAACTAGGTGGATTGCTTCAGAAGTTAGTCCGGAGTGGAAATGGGAGCGGATCACTATGGATTTCATTGTTGGACTCCCACGGACTCAACGGAGGTTTGATGCAGTTTGGGTGATTATGGATAGGTTAACGAAGTCGGCTCATTTCATTCCTGTGATGCCTACCTATTCTTCCGATCAACTAGCTCGAATCTACATCCGTGAGATCGTCAGGCTTCATGGCGTATCGATATCTATTATCTCTGACCGGGGTACGCATTTTACATTATAGTTCTATAGAGCTGTACAATATGAGTTAGGTACTAGGGGTTGAGTTGAGCACAACATTTCACCCTCAGACGGACTGGCAGTACGAGCGCACTATTCAGATATTAGAGGATATGCTTTGTGCGTGTGTGATAGATTTTGGTGGAGCTTGGGACCAGTTGTTGCCACTTGCGTAGTTTGCTTACAGTAACAGTTATCGGTCCAGCATTCAGATAGCACCGTATGAAGCTCTGTACGGTAGGCGGTGTAGGTCCCCAGTGGGTTGGTTCGAACCCGGTGAGGCTAGATTATTGGCTACGTACTTGGTTCAGGATGCCTTGGAAAAAGTGAAGGTGATTCAGGATAGACTTCGCACAGCCCAGTCCAGCCAGAAGAGTTATGTGGACCAGAAGGTTCGCAATGTGGCATTCATGGTTGGAGAGTGAGTCCTGCTCCGGGTTTATCCTATGAAGGAAGTTATAAGGTTTGGAAAGAAGGGCAAGCTGAGCCCAATGTTCATTGGTCTATTTGAGGTGTTGCGTCGAGTTGGGGAGGTTGCTTATGAGCTTTCCTTTCCTCTCATTCTAGTAGGATTTTATCCAGTATTTCATGTGTTGGATTTCAGACAAATACATGGGCGATCCGTCCCATGTGTTGGATTTCAGCTCAGTTCAATTGGACAAGGATCTATCCTATGTTGAGGAGCCAGTGGCTATTTTAGACAGGCAGATCAGAAGGCTAAGATCAAAGAACATTGCTTCCGTGAAGGTTCATTGGAGGGGACAGCTGGTCGAGGAGGCGACTTAGGAGACCGAGCAGGATATGCGCAACCATTATCATCATATTTTCACCACTTCAGGTATGTCTCTATGCTTGTTCGAGGACGAATGATTGTTTTAAGAGGGGGAGGATGTAACGACCCGCCTGGTCGTTTCGAGAGATTTCTTGATGTAAGTCCCTTGTGCTTATTTTTGAACAATAATCTTGCTTCCCCGTGTATTTTCCCACCTATTTAGTGTGTATTTAAGGTGGAAATTGGGAATTTGAGGCTAGGATTTGGAAGTTTGATTTGTGGATTTGGAGGACTATTTGGTGTCGGATTTTAATAAATTTGATATGGTTAGACTCGTGAGTGAACGGGCTTTCGTATTTTATGACTTTTACCCAATTCCGAGACGTGGTCCCCACATGTGATTTTTGAGTTAATTTCGAAATTTTTGTAAAAATGTTAATTTCGTTAATTAGATGAGTCTATTATTGTTTTATTTATGATAGGTAATTGCTTTTGGCTAGATTTGGTCCATTCGAAGCCGGATATTCGTGGGAAAGGCATTGTGATCGATTGATTGAGCTTGGTTCGAGGTAAGAGGCTTGCCTAACTTTGCGTGGGGGAAATCCCCTTAAGATTTTGAACTATTGCGCTATGTGAGAGTCGTGTACGTGAGGTGACGAGTACGTACATGGGCTAGTTGTGATAAAATCCGATTTTCTTACCGAGCAGCAACATGTTTTCCTGTTATTTTGAGTTATACCATTTTAATGAATATTAATCCATTTCCATTCTTAATTGAATTATTCCAATATGTGTAGCTATCATGTTTAGTCTAATACAACATGTCTACGTGTCTTGATTGTTTGTGTGAATTATGTGCAGCATGCTTAATGAATTTCCTGCTTCTTCCCTGACTGGTACTTAGTCTAAATTGTAAGAATTTCGTGATGTAATTGTATTTCTATCATTCGCGTTGCATATTTACTTTGGGACTATGGAACGATATTTCGGGAGATCCTCTTGTCTTGCATATTTACTTTGGGACTACGGAACGGTATTCCGGGAGTCCCCTTGCACATTTACTTTGGGACTACGAAACGGTATTCCAGGAGATCCCCCTGCACATTTACGTTGGGACTACGGAACGGTATTCCGGGAGATCCCCTTGCACATTTACTTTGGGACTACAGAACGGTATTCCGGGAGATCCCCCTGCTCATTTACGTTTGGGACTACGAGACGGTATATCGGGAGATCCCCTGTTGTGTTTCTGTGTACTGAGTTGTTACCTTCTATGATTCCATTGTTGTTAAATTTTAGCCTTTATTTTATTGCGGTATTACACTTTATATTATTTTATTATATATTTACCAGTAGGGCCCTGACCTGACCTCGTCACTACTCGACCGAGATTAGGCTTGGCACTTATTGGGTACCGATTATGGTGTACTCATGCTACTCTCTGCACATGTGTTTCGTGTGCAGATCCAAGTGCACCTTATCAGCCGCACAATCAGTGAGTCGGGACAGCTTTGAAGACTTCAAGGTATATCTGTCGCGTCCGCAGACCTCGGAGTCCCCTTCTACTCTTCCTCATGTCCATCATCTTCTGTATTTTTCCTTGTTAGACTCTGACGTATAGAGACACTAGAAATTTCCTTCTGTAGTTTGTGATTCACGATGTTCCGGATTTTGGGGATTTGTTGTGTATTTTTGAATAGTTGGTCAAATTTATATTTTTATTTTATTATTCCGTAAAGTGTTAGGCTTACCTAGTTGTAGAGACTAGGTGTCGTCACGACGTCACACAAAGGGAAATTTGGGTCGTGACATATATATATATATATATATATATATATATATATATATATATATATATATATATATATATATATATATATATATATGGGGGATATGGAGGGTACTATACATAAAGCGATCGTACCGCCTCATCTCAATGTATGCGGGTGGAGGTGCAGTCCCACAATATCATAATCCCCACACAAAGCGGTCATGCCGCCTCACCCCAATATATGCGGGTGGAGGTGTATCACAATCACAATCTCTACACAACTTGGCATAATAATTTTCACATAAATCACGACTTGAAATTATAACATGTGGATACACACTCCATAATTTGGGACACATCCTCAATTTATAATGCAATATGATAAGAGCATTTGAAACACGAATTGAACATATATCTTCATCACAAAACTTATCGGAATACTCGATTTGTAATCAACATCTCGGAACTTACAAGGAACATGGGAATTCCAATTCTTAAAGAAAGGTTTAGCCAACATACCTCACTTGAGCTTCCTTACACTCTAAATATTCTGAAATTCTTAGCAACTTCAATCCATTTTAGAAATATAGCAAGTTGAACCAAAATTAGGGCGGTGATAATGGTTCTAGCTCATTTGAGCATTTTATCAAACACTAGGTGTGCATTAAGGTTTCAAGGTCCTTTTATGAAGAATTCCATCATCCCACAACCCAATCTTTACCATGCCTAGTTCAACAATCTTCCTACACTCCTTGATATCACATGCATGTAAAATAAACAACTCTCATTTTCAGAAATTATCTTGATAATTAAACAACTCTCATGTAAATTATCTAGCTAATTGCCCATTTTCAGAAAATTTCAAAATTAAGGGTTAGGGTGTAGAATCTTACCTCTAGGATGAAGACCTAGTGAGTTTTTGTAATGACCCAACCGGTCATTTTAACTTTTAGAACCCCGTACCCAAAAATAAAACTTTCTGGAGGTGCTTGAAATGATTTATGACTTGCGGGGATGGTTGGTTCGGAATTTGGAAGTGTTTGAGGTGAAACCGGAACACTTGATTCCTTAAGTTGGCCTTAAAGTTATAAGTTTGACTTCGGTTAATATTTTGAGAAAACGACCCCGGAATAGAATTTTGATGATTCCAACAGCTCTGTATGGTGATTTTGGACTTAGGAGCGTGATCGGAATTGTGTTTGGAAGTCCGTAGTGAAATTAGGCTTGAAAATGCTAAAATAGGAATTTAAAGTTTGACCGGGGAGTTGACTTTTTGATACCGGAGTCGGAATTCAGTTCCAAAAATTTTCATAGTTCTGTTATGTAATTTATGACTTGTGCATAAAATTTGAGGCCAATCGGAGTTGATTTGATAGGTTCCGACATTGAATGTAGAAGTTGAAAACTCTTAGTTTCATTAAGCTTGAATTGGGGTATGATTCATGGTTTTAGCGTTGTTTGATATGATTTAGAGGTTCGACTAAGTTCGTATGATGTTTTAGGACTTGTTGGTATATTTGGTTGAGGTCCCGAGGGCCTCGGGTGAGTTTCGGATGGTTAACGGATCAAAAGTTAGACTTAAAAAGCTGCTGCAATTTTCTCTTCTGCTGTATTTTCTGGGATGTGACCGAGCCTCAGATCGAGCCCCAGCTATCGAGCCTCAGATCGAGCCCCAGCTATCGAGCCTCAGATCAAGCCCCAGATATCGAGCCCACGATCGAGGCCTGAGTCGAAGTCAGGGACGAGGCTCAGTATCGAAGCCTCGATCGAAGGCAAGGCTCGAGGGCATAATTGAGGGTAAGGCTCTAAGTTTCAAGCTCGATGCAATGATTGAGACTATGATCGAAGGCCCAACCTCGATACCCTGATCGAGGCCATGACCGAGGTCCAGACTCGAGCCTGTGATCGAAGTCGCGATCGAAGGTAAGGCTCGATGGCATGATCAAAGGTATGGCTCGAGGGCTAGGATCGAGGCCCAACCCTCGATGCCCTGATCGAAGGCACATGTTCAATGCCGCGATCGAGGCCCTGTTCGAGGCCGAGTTCCGAAGTGCTAGGCAGTGTTATAAAGAGAGGACATTCGTCCCATTTGCTATTTTTGACGAACTTGAGCTTGAGCAGATACGACTTTTGGAAGATTTTCAAGGGAAAAATATTGGGGTAAGTGATTCTAACTCGGATTTGATCAATATACAAGAATATATCACTGTTTTCACAATTTAATTAGTGTTTTGAGATTGAAATTTGCAAAAGTTTAGAAATTTCATAGAAACAAAATTTTGAGATTTCGGTATTGATTCGGAGTCGGATTTGAGTGAAACTGGTATGGTTGGACTCGTAATTGAATGGGTTGTCGGATTTCATAACTTTCATTGGATTTCGAGATGTGGGCCCCGCATGCGAATTTTTAAATAAATTTCGGGATTTTTATTAAAAATGTAGTATTTCCTTATAGAAGTTATTTCCTACAATTTTTAGTGATTGTACTGAATTATTTTGGCTAGATTCGAGCCAGACAGAGTTGGATAATCGTGGAAAAGGCAAAATCTTGGATTAAATAGGAGCAAGACGAGGTAAGTCTCTTGTCTAATCTTGTGAGGGGAAAATTACCTCATAGGTGATTAAGATTAAATAATTGTTGCTAATTATGGGAGCTACGTACGCACGAGGTGGCGAGAGTCCGTACGTAGCTACTATTAATGCTAAAGTCCGGGTAGTTTAGGACTCAAAGCATGTATTACTTGTGTAAATTGTATTCTTTGATTAATTAATATCAATTGATATATGTGAATATATATTGTGAATTGTTTGATAAAGATATTAAAGGATGAAAATCTCATAGGCTTGATTTCTATTTAAATCAATTAATTGTCAAAAGAAATTGTTCTCCTCCCAAATTTATCATATAATAAATATACTCTCCTTCCGGAGGTACATAAAAATGTCCTCTTTTCTTGTGGAGCCGGCCGAACTCCTCGGCAGGATAGATGCATCTATGGATCGTGCCGCACGTCCCTCGGCAGTGTACACGACACTCTGGATTGGGTCGTACGTCCTCGGCAGAAATCATGCTTAATAATAATAATAATTATACGATGCTTTAATAGTTTATTTCAGCTTGTAAAGCTAATTAGTAAATCGGAAAAATCTTTGGAATTTAATGAATTATTATTCTTGCTTGTTAAGGAATTAATTGTTACTTCTGTAAATGAGATTTAATTGATAAATCGGAATTTATTTGAATTCAAAGGAAATTTAATTAATATATTGAAAATTTATACATTTGAAAGAATTTGATTGTTTTTGTTGATTAAATAAATTCTGTAAATCACATTGATTTAAATATCCTAGTTTTATTTCAATTGCTATTGACCTATAGTGAGTGTCAAAGTCGGCCATCTCGTCTCTACCACTTTGAGATTAGGCTTGATACTTACTAAGTACACGTTGTTTACGTACTCATACTACACTTGCTGTACTTTTTGTGCAGGATCTAAGACAGGTACTAGTGGAGGACCTATCATCACATACCTACGTCATCCAGAGGCATAGTGGTGAGCTGCCTTTCTGAGCCGTTCTGCAGCTACCAGTGTCTCTTCGGATATTTATATTATGTCTATTTTATTTTAGACAGTATTTGGAGTTTTTGTATAATCTACTAGATGCTCATTCACTTGTGACACTAGGTCTTGGCACACACATTGGTAGAGTTTGGGTTTATATTTTCTTGGTTTTAAATTTTATCGATGTATGCTTAATTTATTAGTTGGCTTGCCTAGCGGTAGTGTTGGGCGCTATCACGACCTACAGGTGAAATTGGGCCGTGACAATATGGTATCAGAGCACTAGGTTCACGTAGGTCTCACAAGTTGTGAGCAGACCTAATAGAGTCTTGCGGATCGGTACGGAGACATCTGTACTTATCTTCGAGAGACTATATGGTGTTAGGAAGCTACCTTTCTTCATATTCTATCGTGCAATTGATGTAGTACTAAATATCCTTCTCTTATTCTCTCACAGATGGTGAGAACACGCTCTAATGATATTCCAGACCAGGGAAGAGCTACTCCCCTAGTTGCTAGAGGCTGAGGCAGAGGCCGAGGGAGGGCTCCAGCCCGTGGTAGAGGGAGAGGACGTCCTAGGACTATTCCGGTTATGCCGCCAGCGGATCCAGTAGAGAATCCCATTATTGAGGAGCAGGGTGAGGTACCTGTGGCAGAGCCAGCTCCGGTGGACTTCACATCTGCACCGTGATTTCAGGATGTTATGGGTCGTATACTGCGATTCATGGATAATATGACTCAGGCTGGTTTATTTTCGGCAGACCCAGCCACATCTCAGGCGGGCGGGGGAGCACAGACCCCTACTGCGCAGGCTCATGGACATGCAGCTGCTGTATATCAGACCCAGGGTGCATTACCCGTGGGTGGAGTCTAGCCAGTGGCAGCAGCTACACCTGAGCCCAGGCCGGCTGTAGCCGCCGATCCTCAGAAACTATTGGACAGATGGACTAGACTACATCCTCCTGTCTTCGGGGGTGAGCGACATGAGGATCCACATGATTTCATTGATCGTGGAAAGGATAGACTGTACAACATGAGGATATTGGAATCCTATGGGGTTGATTTCGCTACTTTTCAGCTAGAGGGTAGAGCCCGTAGACGGTGGCAGTCTTATGCTCTTGGCAGACCAGCAGATTCTCCTCCCATGACTTGGGACAGGTTCACCCGTATCTTCTTGGACAGGTATATTCCACCCTCCCAAAGGGAAGAGTTGCGGTTTCAGTTTGAGCAGCTCCAGCAGGGTCAAATGTCAGTGACCGATTATGAGGCGAGGTTTTCTAAATCTTCTCGCCATGCACTAATGATACTCCCTACCGAGGCGGAGAGAGTGCGAAGGTTTGTAGTCGGTTTACATACTGGTATTCAGGCTACTATGGCTCGAGAGGTTGAGATGGGTACTTCTTATAAGCTAGTTGTGGAGATAGCACGGAGGATTGATGGTGTACGTCAGCGGAGCCAAGAGCAGATTATGAGAGATAAGCGGTTCAGGTACTCTGGAGAGTTGGGAGGTGCTCCATCCGGGGGTAGAGGTCAGTTCGTGAGGGGACAGTCCAGCAGACCCCCATATCCAGCACCACCACCTCCTCGAGGTGCTCCAGTGCGACCTTATCTCAGTGTTATCCCAGAGAGTTCTTACCGCCCACCAGCTATTCAGGGTCCTCCCAGTGGGTATTCAGGTCCCTAGGGCCAGACACTTAGTCAGCAACCCATCGCACCGAAGAGTTGTTACGAGTGCGGGGATCCCAGTCACATGCTGAGGTTTTGCCCCAGGCTTCGAGGTAGACCAGTACAGCAGGGTCAGCATCCTATGCTTACCGGACCAGTTACTCCACCAGTAATCCGACCACCCAGAGGTGGAGGACAGGTGGGTAGGGGTCTTCCTAGAGGTGGAGGTCAGCTAGGCGGAGGCCAGCCAGTTGGCGCTCCAGCTCGGTTCTATGCTTTTCCGGCTAGACCAGATGCAGAGGCCTCAGATGTCGTGATTACAGGTATTATTTCTGTTTGTGGCAAAGATGCCTCAGTATTATTTGATCCAGGATCTACGTATTCATATGTGTCATCTCTATTTGCTCTATTCCTGGGTGTTTCTCGTGAGTCCTTGAGTACTCTTGTTTATGTGTCCACTCCTGTGGGCGATTCTGTTGTGGTGAACCGGATCTACCGGTCCTGTATTATTACATTCTGTGGTTATGAAACTAGAGCAGATCTCCTATTGCTTGAGATGACCGATTTTAAAATTATTCTGGGTATGGTCTGGTTATCTCCATATCATGTTATTCTAGATTGTCATGCCAAGACTGTTACCCTGGCTATTCCAGCATTGCCTAAGCTGGAGTGGAAGGGTTCGCCTGTTAGTTCATTTAATCGAGTTATTTCTTTTATAAAGGCTCAACACATGGTTGAGAAGGGTTGTTTGGCTTATCTAGCCTATGTTCGGGATACTACTGTAGAGACTCCTGCTATTGATTCAGTGCCTGTAGTTCGGGAGTTCCCCTATGTATTTCTGTCAGATCTTCCAGGTATGCCACCTGATCGTGATATTGATTTCTGTATTGACTTGGCTTCAAATACCCAGCCTATATCTATCCCATTGTATCGTATGGCTCCGAAAGAATTGAAAGAATTGATAGAATTGAAAGAACAGCTTGAAGAGTTACTAACCAAAGGGTTTGTCAGATCGAGTGTATCGCCTTGGGGTGCACCAGTATTGTTTGTGAAAAAGAAGGATGGAACAATGCGGATGTGTATTGATTATCGCCAATTGAGCAAAGTCACTATTAAGAACAAGTACCCGTTGCTGCGTATTGATGATCTATTTGGCCAGTTGCAAGGTGCTAGGGTATTCTCTAAGATCGACTTGAGGTCGGGGTACCATCAGTTGAAGATTCGGGATTCGGATGTTCCGAAGACTGCTTTCCGTACTAGATATGGTCATTATGAGTTTCTCGTAATGTCTTTTGGTTTAACTAATGCACCGGCAGCATTTATGGATCTGATGAACAGGGTATTCATGCCATATATTGACTCATTTGTCATTGTCTTCATTTATGACATTTTGATCTACTCTCGTAGTAAGGAGGAACATGAGCAGCATATGAGAGTAGTGCTTCAGATATTGCGGGAACAAAAGCTATATGCTAAGTTCTCTAAATGTGAGTTTTGGCTAGAGTCTGTAGCATTTTTGGGACATATCGTATCGAGCGAAGGTATTGAAGTTGATCCCAAAAAAATTGAGGCAGTTCAGAATTGGCATCGTCCCACTTCGACGATGGAGATCAGGAGTTTTCTAGGTTAGGCAGGTTATTATCGTCGGTTCGTGGAAGGTTTTTCATCTATTGCAGCACCTTTAACCAAATTAACCCAGAAGGGTGCTCCATTCCGATGGTCCGGTGATTGTGAGGTGAGCTTTCAGAAGCTCAAGACATCATTGACTACAACACCAGTGTTAGTGTTGCCTTCTAGTTCGGGGATGTGTACAGTGTATTGTGACGCTTTGCGCGTTGGCTTGAGTTGTGTATTGATGCAGGAAGGGCAAGTTATTGCATATGCTTCACGTCAGCTGAAGCCTCATAAAAAGAATTATCCGGTACATGATTTGGAGTTAGCTGTGATTGTTCACGCTCTTAAGATTTGGAGGCATTACCTTTATGAGGTGTCTTGCGAAGTTTACACTGATCATCGCAGTTTGCAACATTTGTTCAAGTAGAGGGATCTAAATTTGAGGCAGCGCAGATGGCTAGAGTTACTAAAAGATTATGATATTACTATCTTGTATCATCCGGGCAAAGCAAATGTGGTTGCAGATGCCTTGAGCAGAAAGGCGGAGAGTATGGGTAGTTTGGCTTTCATTTCAACAGAGGAAAGACCATTAGCCTCAGATATTCAGTCTTTGGCTAACAGACTTGTGAGGCTGGATATTTCAGAGCCCAGCCGAGTTCTTGCATGTGTTGTGGCCCGATCTTCACTATTTGAATAGATCAAGGCTTGCTAGTATGATGACCCACACCTGGTGGTTCTTCGTGAAGCGGTACTACGAGGTGATACCAAGGAAGTTACTATTAGAGTGGATGGTGTTCTGCGACTCCAGGATCATCTGTGTGTTCCTAATGTGGATGAACTGAGGAAAAATATCCTAGAAGAGGCACACAGTTCTCGATATTCTATTCATCCAGGTGCTACTAAGATGTATCGTGACTTGAGGCAACATTATTGGTGGCGACGAATGAAAACGGACATAGTTGAGTATGTAGCTCGGTGTCTAAATTGCCAGCAAGTTAAATATGAGCACCAGAGGCCAGGTGGCCTACTCCAACAGATGACCATACCAGAGTGGAAATGGGAACGAATTACTATGGATTTTGTAGTTGGGTTGCCGCGGACCTTGAGGAAGTTTGATGCAGTTTGGGTGATTGTTGACAGGTTGACCAAGTCGGCACATTTTATTCCTGTTGTGACTACGTATACTTCAGAGAGGTTGGCCCAGATTTATATTCAGGAGATAGTTCGGTTGCACGGTGTGCCAATTTCCATCATATCAGATAGAGGCCCTCAGTTTACTTCATATTTCTGGAGAGTAGTACAGAGTGAGTTAGGGACCCGTGTAGAGCTCATCACATCCTTTTATCTGCAGACCGATGGACAGTCAGATAGGACAATTCAGATTTTGGAGGATATGCTCAGAGCATGTGTGATTGACTTTGGAGGTCAGTGGGATCGTTTCCCGCCTTTGGCCGAGTTTGCTTATAATAACAGTTACCAATCCAGCATCAAGATGGCTCCGTTTGAGGCTTTATATGGTCAGCGATGTCGTTTACCTATCGGATGGTTTGAGCCAGGTGAGGCTAAGTTATATGGTACTGATTTGGTAAGAGATGCCTTGGAAAAGGTAAAGTTGATTCAGGAGCGACTTCGTACAGCACAGTCCAGACAAAAGAGTTACGCGGATCAGAAAGCGCGTGATATATCATTTATGGTAGGTGAAAATGTTCTCTTGAAGGTTTCGCCGATGAAGGGAATTATGAGATTCGGGAAGAAGGGCAAGTTGAGCCCAAGGTTGATAGGCCCATTTGAGGTGTTGAAACGAGTTGGGGAGGTTGCTTATGAGCTTGCCTTGCCTCCCAGCCTATCGGGAGTTCATCTGATTTTTCACGTATCTATGCTCCGGAAGTATCATGCCGACCTATCACATATGTTAGACTTCAACGCAGTTCATCTAGATAATAGCTTGGGTTATGAAGAGGAGCCAATTGCCATTGTTGATAAACAGGTTCGCCAGTTGAGATCCAAGAGGATTTCTGCAGTAAAAGTCCAGTGGAGGGGCCTTAAAGTTCTAAGTTTGACTTCGGTCAATAATTTGAAAAAACGACACCGGAATAGAATTTTGATGATTCCAACAGCTCCGTATGGTGATTTTGGACTTAGGAGCATGATCGGAATTGTGTTTGGAAGTCCGTAGTGAAATTAGGCTTGAAATAGCTAAAATAGGAATTTAAAGTTTGAAAGTTTGACCGGGGAGTTGACTTTTTGATACCGGAGTCGGAATTCAGTTCCGAAAATTTTCATAGCTCCGTTATGTAATTTATGACTTGTGTGTAAAATTTGAGGTCAATCGGAGTTGATTTGATAGGTTCCGACATTGAATGTAGAAGTTGAAAACTCTTAGTTTCATTAAGCTTGAATTGGGGTATGATTCATGGTTTTAGCGTTGTTTGATGTGATTTAGAGGTTCGACTAAGTTCGTATGATGTTTTAGGACTTGTTGGTATATTTGGTTGAGGTCCTGAGGGCCTCGGGTGAGTTTCAAATGGTTAACGGATCAAAAGTTGGACTTAAAAAGCTGCTGCAATTTTCTCTTCTGCTGCATTTTCTGGGATGTGACCGAGCCTCAGATCGAGCCCCAGATATTGAGCCTCAGATCGAGCCCCAGATATCGAGCCTCAGATCGAGCCCCAGATACCGAGCCCCAGATCGAGCCCCAGATATCGAGCCCACGATCGAGGCATGAGTCGAAGTCAGGGACGAGGCTCAGTATCGAAGCCTCGATCGAAGGTAAGGCTCGAGGGCATGATCGAGGGTAAGGATCGAAGTCTCAAGCTCGATGCAATGATTGAGGCTATGATCGAAGGCCCAACCTCGATACCCTGATCGAGGCCATGACCGAGGTCCAGACTCGAGCCTGTGATCGAAGTCGCGATGGAAGGTAAGGCTCGATGGCATGATCGAAGGTATGGCTCGAGGGCTAGGATCGAGGCCCAACCCTCGATGCCCTGATCGAAGGCACATGTTCGATGCCGCGATCGAGGCCCTGTTCGAGGCCCAGTTCTGAAGTGCTGGGCAGTGTTATAAAGAGAGGACATTCGTCCCATTTGCCATTTTTGACGAACTTGAGCTTGAGCAGAGACGACTTTTGGCAGATTTTCAAGGGAAAAACATTGGGGTAAGTGATTCTAACTCGGATTTGATCAATATATAAGAATATATCATTGTTTTCACAATTTAATTAGTGTTTTGAGATTGAAATTTGCAAAAGTTTAGAAATCTCATAGAAACGAAATTTTGAGATTTTGGTATCGATTCGGAGTCGGATTTGAGTGAAACTGGTATGGTTGGACTCGTAATTGAATGAGTTATCGGATTTCATAACTTTCGTCGAATTTCGAGATGTGGGCCCCACGGGCAAATTTTTAAATAAATTTCAGGATTTTTATTAAAAATGTAGTATTTCCTTATAGAAGTTATTTCCTACAATTTTTAGTGATTGTACTGAATTATTTTGGCTAGATTCGAGCCAGACAGAGTTGGATAATCGTGGAAAAGGCAAAATCTTGGATTAAATTGGAGCAAGACGAGGTAAGTCTCTTGTCTAATCTTGTGAGGGAAAAATTACCTCATAGGTGATTAAGATTAAATAATTATTGCTAATTATGGGAGCTACGTACGCACGAGGTGACGAGAGTCCGTGCGTAGCTACTATTAATGCTAAAGTCCGGGTAGTTTAGGACTCAAAGCATGTATTACTTGTGTAAATTGTATTCTTTGATTAATTAATATCAATTGATATATGTGAATATATATTGTGAATTATTTGATAAAGATATTAAAGGATGAAAATCTCATAGGCTTGATTTCTGTTTAAATTAATTAATTGTCAAAAGAAATTGTTCTCCTCCCAAATTTATCATATAATAAATATACTCTCCTTCCGGAGGTACATAAAAATGTCCTCCTTTCTTGTGGAGCGGGCCGAACTCCTCGGCAAGATAGATGCATCTATGGATCGCGCCGCACGTCCCTCGGCAGTGTACACGACACTCTGGATCGGGTCGTACGTCCTCGGCAGAAATCATGCTTAATAATAATAATAATTACATGATGCTTTAATAGTTTATTTCAGCTTGTAAAGCTAATTAGTAAATCGGAAAAATCTTTAGAATTTAATGAATTATTATTCTTGCTTGTTAAGGAATTAATTGTTACTTCTGTAAATGAGATTTAATTGATAAATCGGAATTTATTTGAATTTAAAGGAAATTTAATTAATATATTGAAAATTTATACATTTGAAGGAATTTGATTATTTTCGTTGATTAAATAAATTCTATAAATCACATTGATTTAAATAGCCTAGTTTTATTTCAATTGTTATTGACCTATAGTGAGTGTCAAAGTCGGCCATCTCGTCTCTACCACTTTGAGATTAGGCTTGATACTTACTAAGTACATGTTGTTTACGTACTCATACTATACTTGCTGCACTTTTTGTGCAGGATCTGAGACAGGTACTAGTGGAGGACCTATCATCACATACCTACGTCATCCAGAGGCATAGTGGTGAGCTGCCTTTCTGAGCCGTTCTGCAGCTACCAATGTCTCTTCTGATATTTACATTCTGTCTATTTTATTTCAGACAGTATTTGGAGTTTTTGTATAATCTACTAGATGCTCATTCACTTGTGACACCAGGTCTTGGCACACACATTGGTAGAGTTTGGGTTTATATTTTCTTGGTTTTAAATTTTATCAATGTATGCTTAATTTATTAGTTGGCTTGCCTAGCGGTAGTGTTGGGCGCTATCACGACCTACAGGTGAAATTGGGTCGTGACAGTTTTCCTTCTTAATCTTCCAAAACTTGAGCAAGAATTGAAGAATAATTATTGAAGAACACCTTCTCACTCTAGGGCACGCTCTCTCACTCTAAAATGTTAGATTATAGCTCAAAAATGGCCCAAATAGTGTATTTAACGAAATAGGGTCGGATTTTAAAAACCAAAAAATGAAGCTCCGGAACAGGTTCTGCGATCGCATAATCAATATGCGGACCGCATATCGGTCGCATAATTGCTGACCAAAACGACAAACAATTTGTTTGTGTCTGCGGTTACTATGCGGTCCGCATAACTGATCTGCGGGCGTATAATGAACCGCATAACAGTTATGCGGTCGCATAGTCGACCGCGTAATTGCATCCAAGTTGACCCTCTTCTGCCTCACTTATGTGGCCATTATGCGGTCCGCGGAGTGATTCTGTGGTCGCATAATGGACCGCAGAAATGCATTTTTCCGCCAAAACTTTTTCTTTACTTTTCGGTGCATTGTTCAACCCAAAAAGTCCGAGCTGTGGCTCGCAATCTTGTCGCGAAGAATTTCTATAATACACAACACGTAAAATCAATTCGACACCACAAAACATTATTTTCTTTTGCAAAATTTTACGGAGCCTTACAGTCGTACGTCCTCTTTCTTTTTTGATTGAATTCTTGGTATCTGTCCAAAGGGATAAACTTCTAAATACCAAGTCGTTACGTCCTATTTGGTTAGTATTTTTAATTCTTTCCTTTTCTTGCCATTTATAAATAATTGAAGTGTAAAAATTTATATAAAATAAAATGTTAATATTTTTGAAGTTCTAAATATTAAATTTTTCTACGTAATCCAAATAAGGAAGAATGTAATATATAAAATTTAGTTGATTTTGTAGTCCTAAATATTAGAAAAATAATTAAATGAGTATTCCTAATTATTAGAAAAATAATTAAATGAGTATTCCTACATATTAGGAAAATAACTAAATTACTATTTTATCCAAATTACTAAATTACTATTTCGTTAAAGGCTTTCGTGCTTTTAATATAATATAGATATGTCGTATAAAGCTATAATAAAGAAATATTTTATATTAATTTGTTTGCTAATTAAAGAATAAGAAAATAGACAAAGAAATAAAAATTTAATAAGAGTTGACGGTTGAGCTATAACCCTTGTTTTAGCCTATCTTGCGGCCCATTTCAATCCAAATATGAAGGGCAAAAAACATAAATAGGCATAATTTAAGGAAAATTTCCAGAAACGTAGCAGTAATATTTATTTTACGCACATGGTAATTAAATAATTATATTTTTAGCAGACACCTTCAAACCATGTACCTATAATCACGCACCCAATGCATTTATTTCCTTAATGAAAACGTTCTTAGTACTTTTTAATATTTTTTCCCTATATTTTCTCTTGAAACCAATCCCTAACATATTTAAATGATAATATGTTTTTCTATTATTTTTGTTGGAAACTAATTTATTCCATAATAGATTTTCTACATTGCATACATGGACCTTTTTACTAGAAAATGTACATGTACCTTTTTATACAACACTATCTAGCGAAAGTATACATCTTTATATTATTCTAAAAAATAAAATACATATGTTTCAAGAAAAATATACTATATATTTGAGATATATATATATAATATAATTTTATATCATGATTATACCAAGGAGTACTTTCTTATTAAGAAGATCAAATGTATATTATTACCTTAGTATACACAGTATTTCTCATTAAATGGTATATTTTTAAAAAGATCATAGAAGGTATATTCTTACATTAATATTTATATACATGGCGTTTTTAAAAAACTATTATACCATATATATATGTAATATAATACCTTAATACCATTATAACATATATTGAATTATACTGCGTATATTAATACATTAGTATACCTCTAAAAATGAATTATACCAGGAATATATAATATTATACTTCAATAAAAATTTAATTGAATTGAGTTATACCATGTATATTACATTTTCTCCTATATTAATACAATAGTATACACAAAATTCCTCTAAAAAGTTATACAAAATATATATAATGAATAATTGAATATGTAGTGTTAGTTTCATAATGATTAAGTGAATAAATTTAGTGTAACGGTTAAAGAAGAGAGAGAAATATAATGAAAAATATGAGAATATAACTGAATCCTTAATTTAAAATAGGAGAGAGAGTGTGAAAAAATAAATATCCCATAATTTGTGCATTTTGGCTGCTCATTAATTATGTGCGTAATCTCTATCTGCCATTAATGTAAAAAAAAATTCCATTTATGGAATAAACAAAGAACAATATTATTTTCTTAAATATATTTTAAAAAGTGATCAGTTGTGTATTAAAAAGTGATCAGCTGGGCGGACATTTACCCGTTCATTTATTAACTAGTTCATTTTGATTACACCCCTAGGTTTTGTTTTGATTTTTGTCACTCTCTCGTTTCGTTCCAACAAATTGATATTTTTTATATTCAATACAAATTAATTTTTATATTCACATTTTGATGTTTATACTACTTTTCATAATTTTCGTGTGATATAAATTAAAATTGTTTGGTAAAAAGTGATTTCATTATTTTATTTATATATTTAGTTTCTATATAAGTGTCTTTTTCCCCCTCCTAAATTACGTGTCTAATTAATCTATCTAACCAAATCATGTCGGAAGAATTTAATAAAATTCACCTGAAATATATAAAGAGACTAAAGACCTTGTTTGGCCACGCTGTCAAAATTACTTTTTGAAAAAGTACTTTTGAAAAATACTATTTTGTGTTTGGCCAATTCATTTGAGTAGTGCTTATCGCAAGCATATTATGTTTGGCCAATCTGTTTAAAAAATACTTCTAAATATAAAGTTACGAAAAAGGACAACAAATGTTTAGTTTGCAATTAGTTTTATTTAAAAAAGAAAAATAAATTTATTTTTTTGTTATAAAGAAATTCAATTAAAATATAAATTAGATATTCTAATCAATATAGTTACTCCAAAGTAAAATATAAAATATAGTTTTTCCAAAGTAATAACATTGAGTATCAAGTATTACTTAATGTTTGTATGATAATTGAAATATCAAAATACATTATTCAATATAAATAAAAAAACTGCTCTTATGAGACTATTCCAAAGAGGAATAGAAGAAAAATATGATTGAAATAAAAAATAGAAGAAAGTTATGGTAGAAGAAAAAGGAAAAGGAAAAGAAAAAGGTTATATTAATAAATGATAATTTGAAAGATATAAATTTATTGTAAAGTTATTTTTGTCTTGAATAAATTAAAGTTAGAATTTGTAGCTTATCTTCAAAAGGAGAAAAACTATTTTTTTTGCTGCTCAAAAGCACTTTTTTATTTTGGCCAAACAACTCAATTTTTTCAAGAGTACTTTTTTGACAAAAAAAGTAAAGTACTTTTGGCCTCTCAAAAGCTTGGTCTCCCAAAAGTTTGACCAAACATGCTCTAAAGTATTTGAACACTTTAAAGCTAAGCTTGTTCATAAAGATATTATATCAAAGTTTAATCTTAAATAATTATACAAATTTGAACTCTAAAGTTATCAAAGTTGTAAAAAAAATTAATTACTAGAAGAGTGTATAAAACTGGAAGTTAGCAGCATGTTTGGATGGTTGTTATGTATCGTTTCATAATGTATTGTATTGTACTGTATCGTTTGATGAATACAATGTTAGAGCTCTCGTTTATAGGAAAAACTCTCTAGCTTAGGGCTCTCGGCGAACATTAAGATAACGAACGCCGGCGGCGGTAGACATGGCCAGAGGGCGAGGTCGACCGAAGAAACAACCAATTGTTATAGTAGGGAGCTCGGTAAGTGCTAGAGTAATAGCTGAAACTCTACAAAATGGAGGAGAACAAATAATTTCAACACCAGTAGCAACTCGGTTTCTGGCTCTTTCACCATTAGCGTCGGCAATGAAATCGAACCATGAGGTTAAGAAATTGAACCTCAACGGAGAACCAAAGATGCAATTGACTGGAAATGAAAGATCACAAGGAAGTACAAGCACTAATGATTCAACAAAGGAGAATGCTAAAGCAGCAATGAAGCAAAAAGCTCTGGAGCCTACTTGGACTGGACTACTCAATCGTAATTATGCTATAACTAATGGTATATCTCTTGATTACATTCCTCCGGAATTGGTTGAGGGATCTGTAATTGTTAAGCTTGACAAAGGAGAAACATAAAAGGAAATTGATAAGTGGAAGTCGGCACTAATAGTATATGTAGTGGGAGATACGCCTGGGTATAATTACATGAGCAAATATGTGCAACAAAACTGGAATACTGTATCGGAACCTGGAATCTATTATCATGAGGAGGGATACTATGTTGTTAAATTTCAAATCATAACAGACATGAATGAAATATTGTATGCAGGACCTTATAGTATTAACAACAAACCTATAATTTTAAAGCAATAGACTCCATATTTTGACTTCAATGCAAAGTTCCTCACATAATTACCTTTATGGGTTAAGTTCCCAAATTTGCCCATGAGCTATTGGAGCAGGGATTCATTGAGTAGGATAGCCAGTGCCATTGGTGTTCCTAAATATGCGGATGAATGTACAACAAAACAAACTAGAATATCATTTGCTCGAATGCTCATTGAAGTTAATGTTACCAAGGCCTTGCCATCTGAAATAATAGTGATGGATCCTTCGGGAAAAACATTTCAGCAGGGAGTGATATTTGAATGGAAACCTGAATACTATGAACAATGCTTAATGATAGGGCATAACTGTGATAAGCAAAGAATGGATAAATTGAAGACAGAAAAAATAAAACAAACTAGGCTAATTGAGAGGAAGAAGAGATCCCAAAAATTGTTTCCAACTTGGGTGCCAAAGGTAGACACTCGCATGCCAGCTATCTCTACTTGTGATCAGCAGGGTACTAGCTATGCAGGGGCAGCCAAACAAATACAACAAGCAGCAGAAACAATGGCAAATGAAGAGATAGATCCACAAGCCAAAGAGAAACATAAATTGAAAGGAAAGGCAACTAAAGAAATAAATGGCAGACCTATGAATCAAATAGTGGAAGTTGTTATACCTATGAGAAATGAGTTTGAAATATTGCAACAAGATAATGTTGTGGTGGCAACCTTACTCCTTTCTGATTTAGGAGGTGGATTCATATGCCATCAATAATGTCTTGGAATAGTGAGGGGTTAAATAAAAGGTATAAACAAAAAGAGATTGCGATATATCTTAAAGAGAATAAAGTAAAGCTAGTTGGGATAGTGGAAACAAGAGCCAAGGAGCATAATGCAAGCAAAATTAGTAGGAAAATAGCTCCTAGATGGGAGTTTGAAACTAATTATGCAAGTGCAGTTAGTGGAAGAGTTTGGATACTTTGGGATAGTGCAGTATATCATATCAAGAGTATACAACAAGAAGCACAATTACTACACTGTAATATGGTTAGCAGGAACCAAGCCATTGATCGTAACATGACAGTGGTGTATGGATATAACACAATAGAAATGAGAAAGGAACTATGGCAACAGCTTGCAGGAATCTCACAGAAGGTATCCAAACCCTGGATTATCTGGGGTGATTTCAATTCCATATTATGCCCACAAGATAGACTATATAGTACTGCAGTAACTAGCATGGAGATAAAGGACTTTGCTGAATGTGTACAAAACCTGATGTTGAATGAGCTACCATGGAAGGGAGATTACTATACATGGACAAATAATATAATGACCCGGCCGATCTTTTTGAGAATTTAAGTCCCGTTCGGCGACATAAGGCCCTAAGCAGCTTCATATTATGTGTATTGACTTGCGTGCGTGGTTGAATACTTGAATTCGGTTACCAGTTGTTTCGAAGTGATTTGGGACACTCAGTCCCTAAAACGGAAGTTTAAGTCTTAGGATTTTGACCTTAGTCAGAACTATATTAAGACGACTCCGGAATGGAGTTCTGTCAGTTCCATTAGCTTCGTTGGGTGATTTTGAACTTTAGAGCGTATTTGGACTGTAAATCCGAGGTCTATAGCTTATTAGGCTTGAAATGGCGAAAGTTGAATTTTTGGAGATTTGGACCGGAAGTGAATTTTTCGATATCGGGGTCGGAATGCGATTCCGATAGTTGGAACAACTCCGTTATGTTATTTGGAACTTACCTGCAAAATTTGACGTCATTCTGGATTGATTTGATAGGTTTCGGCACGGGTTTTAGAAGTTGAAAGATTTAAAAATTTATAAGTTCGATTCATGGTGCGATGCATAGTTTCAACATTAGTTGATGTGATTTGAGGGCTCGACTAAGTTCGTATGGTGTTTTAGGATTGGTTGGTATATTTGATTGAGGCCCCGGGGGCCTCGGGTGAATTTTGGGTGCTTAACGGATTAAAAGTTTGATTTGTGTTACTGCTAAGTCTTCAGGCTTCTGGTATTTTCGCACCTGCGGTGAAGAGACCGCAGGTGCGGGAACGCACGTGCGGAGAGGCAAGCGCAGAAGCGAAAAATTAGAGGAGTGTTAGGGGTCATAGGTGCGAGGAAAATTCGGCATTTGCGATGCCCGCAGATGCGAAGGTTGAGGCACAGGTGCGAGAAGAGCTGGACTTGACAGTCTCCGCAAGTGCGGAGAATTTGTGCGCATCAGCGGCTCCGTAGAAGCGGATTTTGGCACGTAGAAGCGGATTTTGGCGCGCAGAAGAAAGAGGAAGCGCATGTGCGGTTTGGACGTGCGCACCTGCGGTCGCGCAAATGCGGCTAATTATGCGCAGGTGCGGTCACGCCTGGGCAGAAAAGAGAAATCCGAGGGTTTTGTTTCATTCTTCGTTTTTGGACTTGAGAGCTCGGAATTTGGCGATTTTTCGAGGGATTTTCAGAGGAAGCTTTGGGGTAATGATTCCTAACTCGTATTTGGTTGTATTCAATTAATCTATAGTTGTTTTCTCCATTTAGTTTCGGGTTTTTGTGGTTGAAATTGGGAAAAATTGGAAGAACTTCTCAATAAAGATTTCGAGTTTTTGAAAGGGGATTTGTGGTCGGATTTGAGTAATTCTTATATGGTTGGACTCGTGAGTGAGTGGGTGTTCATATTTTATGATTTTTACCCGAATCCGAGACGTGGGTCCGGGTCGACTTTTAGGGCGAATTTCGGAATTTTTATTAAAATATTGATTTCATTGATTAGATAAGTCTATTATTGTTGTATTCATGTTATGCAATTGTGTTTGGCTAGATTTGGGCCATTCAGAGCTAGATATTCGTGGAAAAGGCATTTTGACCAATTGTTTGAGCTTGGTTCGAGGTAAGTATCTTGCCTAACCTTGTGTGGGGAACTTCCCCTTAGGATTTGAGTCTTTTATGTTGATTGTAGTCCGTGTACACGAGGTGACGAGTGTGTGCACAGACTTATTTATGGGAAGTTGGCCTTTTAATGTTCTTAGGTCCTTGTATTCATTGAATATGCAGTTGTTCTTGTTATGATTATATATCTTAATTACTAGATTCACATGTACCTGCTTAATTAGAATCAATTGCTTCATGATCCACTATTATTGTTACTTGATTCATATGTGCCTTAATTGAAATTGTTATCTCTTTTATAGCCGTGCTATCTTTTCATAATTGCTTATCTTTATTGGAAATTTATATTATTTCATCCTATAATTGTTCAGTCTTAATTGAGATTATGATTATTTTTTCGATGCTTATCCTTAATTGAATTGTTGAATATCTTTCGTAATTTCCTCAACCTTAAAAGAAGTTTAGATATCCTATATCTTAGTCGACTTATTTTATTTGGCATTATTTGATTCGTGTTAGCTTCCCTGTTGTTGAAGTGTATATTGTGGGATCGTTGCTACACATTAGTTTTCTCTTTGTTGAGTTGTTCTCTTTACGCCTAGCATTCTTTACTGTGGTTATTTCTTGTGAATTTGCTCTATCATTTCTTTGTGAATTAAAGTTCTTGAGTTGATTTACTTTGTATGATTTACTTGTGTCAGTGATTTGATTTGTGATGATTTGTGTCCTTGGGGCATTCTTGTTGTTGATATTTGTGAAGTGGTATACATACCTATGTGAGCTTTATCTTGTGAAAGCTGTGAGAAAATATTCTACGTGTTGTCCGTTCTTTTTCCTTATGCTTATTTGCTGATGTGGACTATGGTAGGAAACTTGCACAAGCATACACGTAGTTAAGAACTCTTATCGGATAAGAGGTGTTCTTGATATTGTTGAGCATAGATGCTTATCCTTGTTTACTTGCCTTCTATGTGAGAGTGGCTCTATTGGCACGTGAGTCGTCAGTGGGGTTATGAGATGTTATGAGGGCACATGACGCCAAGTATTAGAATTCAGGTATTGAAACCCGTGAGTTGTTATATATTCGAGGTTTGGTACCTCGTGGAGTTGTTGACTAAAACCTGATGTAAAAGCGGTTGTAGTTACTGAGTTATTGCTTGTCCTGGCTGTATTCGTGATTTTGGATTTAGGTTGTGTTCCATTCACTTTGTCTGCTTCATTTTTATGATGTTCCGTTAATACTTGTTGTTTCTTGCTTTAATGCCATTACTGTATTGTGAGCCATATTGCATAGTCCTTATGTAGACATTATACTTCTGTTATCCATGTACTTATATCTGTTCAGTTTATTAGACCAGTGGGTGTCTTGACTGTTCCTCGTCACTACTCCACCGAGGTTAGTCTTAATACTTACTGGGCACCGCTGTGGTGTGCTCATGCTACTCTTTTGCACATTTTTGTGAAGATCCAGGTACTTGTTCGTTAGCTAGCTGTGTGGACTGTTGTTGTGGAGACTCAAGGTAAATGTGCTGCTACGTTCGCAAGCTTCAGAGTCACCTTCCAATTTTTATTTTGCACTGTTTATTCTTATTTTTGGACAGTTGTATTTAGAAGTTTTCTAGCAAACACTTTGTAGAGCTTGTGACTTGTACAACCGATTTTGGAAATTGTAAGTGTAATGACCCAACCAGTCATTTTAACTTTTAGAACCCCGTTCCCTAAAATAAAACTTTTTGTAGGTGCTTGTAATGATTTATGACTTGCGGGGATGGTTGGTTCGGGATTTGGAAGTGTTTGAGGTGAAACCGGAACACTTGGTTCCTTATGTTGGCCTTAAAGTGCTAAGTTTGACTTCGATCAACATTTTGAGAAAATGACCCCGGTATAGAATTTTGATGATTCCAACAGTTTCGTATGGTGATTTTGAACTTAGGAGCGTGATCGGAATTTTATTTGGAAGTCCGTAGTGAAATTAGGCTTGAAATGGCTAAAATAGGAATTTAAAGTTTGAAAATTTGACCGGGGAGTTGACTTTTTGATACCGGAGTCGGAATCCAGTTCCGAAAAATTTCATAGCTCTGTTATGTAATTTATGACTTGTGTGTAAAATTTGAGGTCAATCGGAGTTGATTTGATAGGTTCCGGCATTGAATGTAGAAGCTGAAAACTCTAAGTTTCATTAAGCTTGAATTGGAGCATGATTCGTGATTTTAGCATTGTTTGATGTGATTTGAAGTTTCAAATAAGTTCGTATGATGTTTTAAGACTTGTTGGTATATTTTGTTGAGGTCCCGAGGGCCTCGGGTGAGTTTCGGATGGTTAACGGATCAAAAGTTGGACTTAAAAAGCTGCTGCAATTTTCTCTTCTGCTGCATATTCTGGGCTGTGATCGAGCCCCAGATCGAACCCAGATATCGAGCCCACGATTGAGGCCTGAGTCGAAGCCAGGGACGAGGCTCAGTATCGAAGCCTGCTCGAAGGTAAGGTTCGAGGGCTAGGATCGAGACCCATGCTCGATGCTTTGATTGAAGGCAAGGCTCGAGGGCATGATCGAAGGCAAGGCTCGAGGGCATGATCGAAGGTAAGGTTCGAGGGCTAGGATCGAGACCCATGCTCGATGCCCTGATCGAAGGCTCAAGTTCGATGCCATGATTGAGGCTATGATCGAAGGCCCAACCTCGATGCCCTGATCGAGGCCATGACCGAGGTCCAGGCTCGAGCCTGTGATCGAAGCCCCGATCGAGGCCCAGGTTCGAGGACCAGTTCCGAAGGCTGCTGGGCAGTATTATAAAAAGAGGGCATTCATCCCATTTGCCATTTTTGACGAACTTGAGCTTGAGCAGAGACGATTTTTGACAGATTTTCAAGGGAAAACATTGGGGGTAAGTGATACTAACTCGGATTTGGTTTACATATACCAAATATATCATTGTTTTCACCATAAATTAGTGTTTTGAGATTGAAATTTGGAAAAGTTTAGAAATCTCATAGAAATAAAATTTTGAGATTTCGGTATCGATTCAGAGTCGGATTTGAGTGAAACTGGTATGGTTGGACTCCTAATTGAATAAGTTGTCGGATTTCATAACTTTCGCCGGATTTTGAGATGTGGGTCCCGCGGGCGAATTTTTAGTTAATTTCGGATCTTTTCTTTAAAATGTAGTATTTTCTTATAGAATTAATTCCTATAATATTTAGTGATTGTATCGAATTATTTTGGCTAGATTCGAGCCAGACGGAGTTGGTTAATCGTGGAAAAGGCCTTATAGTGGATTGAATTGGAGCAAGACGAGGTAAATCTCTTGTCTAATCTTGTGAGGGGGAAATTACCTCATAGGTGATTAAGATTAAACAATTGTTGCTAAATTGTGGGGGCTACGTACGCACGAGGTGACGAGAGTCCGTGCGTAGCTACTATTAATGCTAAAGTCCGGGTAGTTTAGGACTCAAAGCATGCCTTACTTGTGTAAATTGTATTCTTTGATTTATTTATATTAATTGATATCTATATGAATATATTGTGAATTGTTAGATAAAGATATTAAAGGATGGAAATCTCATAGGCTTGATTGTCTGTTTAAATCAATTAATTGTTAAAAGAAATTGTTCTCCTCCCAAATTTATCTTATAATAAACATACTGTCCTTTCGGAGGCACATAAGAAAATGTCCTCCTTTCTTGTGGAGCGGGCCAAACACCTCAGCAGGATAGATGCATCTATGGATCGTACCGCACGTCCCTTGGCAGTATACATGACACTCTGGATCGGGCCGTACGTCCTCGGTAGAAATCGTGTTTAATAATAATAATTACACGATACTTTAATAACTTATTTCAGCTTGAGAAGCTAATTAATAAATTGGAAAATCCTTGGAATTTAATGAATTATTATTCTTGCTTGTTTATGAAATTAATTGTTACTCATGTAAATGAGACTTAAATTGATAAATTAGAATTTTTCTGAATTTAAGGAATTTAATTAATATATGGAGAATTATTACATTTGAAGGAATTTGATTATCTCTGCTGATTAAATAAATTATTGTAAATTCTGTAAATCATGATGATTTAAATATTCTAGATATATTTCAGTTATTATTATTGACCCATAGTGAGTGTCAAAGTCGGCCATCTCGTCTCTACCACTTCGAGATTAGGCTTGATACTTACTGAGTACACGTTGTTTACGTACTCATACTACACTTGGTGCACTTTTTGTGCAGGATCTGAGACAGGTGCTAGTGGAGGACCTATCATCGCATACCCACGTCATCCCGAGGCATAGTGGTGAGCTGCCTTTCTGAGCCGTTCTGCAGCTACCAGTGTCTCTTCATATATTTATATTCTGTCTATTTCATTTCTGACAGTATTTGGAGTTTTGTATAATCTACTAGATGTTCATTCACTTGTGATACCAGGTCTTGGCACACACATTGGTAGAGTTTGGGTTTATACTTTCTTGGTTTTAATTTTATCAATGTATGCTTAATTTATAAGTTGGCTTGCCTAGCTGTAGTGTGGGGCGTCATCACGACCTACATGTGAAATTGGATCGTGACAGTAAGAGATTCTATTTAAATAATGTTGTTATTTTAATTATTGTTAGGCTTACCTAGTCCCTAAGACAAGGTGCCATCACGATACCCATACGGAGGGAAAATTGGGTCGTGACAAATAAACAACAAGGTGGAGACTGAATTTGGAGTATAATAGATAGAGCAATGGGAAATGCAGATTGGATTATGTAGTTTGGACATCTCACTACTGAGTACAGACTGCCTAACATATCATATCATAGTCCTATGATGATAAATACTAACCTAAGGGAACCAAAGATCAAGCCACCATTCAAATTCTTCAATGTTTGGTCAACACATGAGAACTTTCCCAAGATGGTGGAGGACTGATGGACACATAACCTGCAAGTAGATACAATGAGAAACCTTTGGCGAAGCAGAAAGACATACGAGGAAAACTGAAGGTCCTAAATGAAACTGAGTTCAAGGGTATTACTATGAAGATTGAACAAGCCAGGGAAGACCTGAAAAAAGTCCAGACCAAGATAAGGGCACATTATACAGATGCACTTGCATCAGAAGAGAAGAATATATTATGCCAGCTTGAAAAGTGGTCCTTGATTGAAGAAAGTATAATGCAACAGAAGGCGAGGGCAATATGGATAAAACTTGGAGACTCTAACACTAGCTACTTCTCAGCAGTTATGAAAATTAGGAAACAGAGGAAACAAATCACAGAGATTGATTCTTTAGATGGAGGGAGACTGACTGACCCAGTAGCTATAAGGGAATAGATTAATCAGTTCTACAAATCACTCATGGGCACAACAATTTCCAGTGTGGCAGTAGTAAATAAGAAGACCATGAGAAGAGGCAAAAAGCTGAAACATGATCACCAACTTCAACTATGTGAAACAATAACAGAACAAGAAATATGTGATGGATTATTGTAACGACCCGACTTGTCGTTTTAAGAATTTAGGCTCCGTTCAGTGACATAAGGTCTCATGCAGCTTCGCAATATGTATTATGACCCGCGGGTGTGGTCGAGTTTGATTTACTGAAGATTCAGAATTAAATTAAAAGAACAATCCTTAATTTGAAGTTTAAATGGAAAGTGTTGACCGAAGAGTTGACTTTTGAGCAAACGGCTCTGGAATAGAATTTTGATGATGTCAATAGCTTCATATGGTAATTTTGGACTTAGGAGCGTGTACAAAAAATTATTTGGAGCTCCGTAGTGGAATTAAGCTTGAAATGCCGAAAGTTGAATTTTTGGGAAGTTTGATCGGAGAATTGACGTTTGAGCAAACGACCCCGGAATAGAATTTTGAGGATGGAAATAGCTTCGTATGATGATTTCGGACTTAGGCGTATGTTCGGATTTGGATTTGGAAGTCCATAGGACAATTCGACACATTTTGGCGAAAGTTGGAAAATATAAGATTTTGAAAAAGTTCGACCGAAAGGTAAATTTTTGATAACGAAGTTGGATTTAGATTCTGAAAATGGGAATAGCTCCATTAAGTCAATTATGACTTGTGTGCAAAATTTGAAGTCATTCTGGATTGATTTGATACGTTTCGGCGCAAAATATAGAAGTTGGAAGATTTAAAAACTTATAATTCGATTCGATGCATGACTTGTAATTTCGGCGTTGTTTGACATGGTTTGAAGCCTCGACTAAGTTCGTATTGTATTTTGGGACGTGCTGGTATATTTGGTTGAGGTTCCGAGGGCCTTGAGTTGATTTCGGAAGGTTAACGGATCAATTCGGACATGAAGATAAGCTGTTGGAATTTTCTGGGCAGCAACATGAACAGTGATTCACAGATGCATGAATAGTACCGCAGGTGCATGAATAGTACCGTAGGTGCGTGAACAGTAACCGCGGGTGCGAATTTGGGCAGAATGTTAAGGACCAAAAATTGGTCATTTTGCCATTCTCGTTTTTGGATTTTTGGAGCTCGGATTTGGGCGATTCTGGAGGGATTTTTCACAAGTTTGGTTGGGGTAAGTGTTCTATATCCTAAAGTGTTTATATTTCATGAATCCATGATTATATTCATCATTTAATTCGAATTTAAATGGAAGAAATCAAGATTTTTGTAAAATCTTCCAAAAATAAAAATTTAAGATTTGGAGGTCGAGTTGTTATCGGAATTTGATAAAATTGGTATGATTGAAATCATATCAGAAGGGGTGTTTGTATTTCATGAAAATTATGTCGGGTTCCGAGGGGCGGGTCCCGCGTTGACTTTTGTTGACCTTTTGGAATAAATTTTTAAGTCGACGCATTATTATCCGAAATTATTTCTGATAAATTTTAATGAAGTTATACAATTAATTTGGGTAGATTTGAGCGGTACGGAGGTCAATTCAAGCAAGAAGACGATTTTGGAATATTGACATAACTTCAACAAGGTAAGTGTCTTACTTAACTTCGAGTGGGGGAATTTTCCCTTAGGCATTGAATCTTATGTATAATTTGTGTAATTGAAAACCATGTACGCGAGGTGACGAGTACGTACTTGGTTTATATGTGCAAATTTTATTGAGTTAAAGTCTAGAACATATTGTGTAGTAAATTGGATAATTGTTGGCATATATTTAATCATCTATTTGTCGTACCTAAATCCTTGTTGTTGAATCTGTTGTTATATGATAATTTGATGTGATTGTTATTTGATTATTTATGAAATTCTGTGAATTTGTTGGTTTGATAATTATTGGAATTTAATTTCATTTTGGATTCTTCCCTCTGCAATTAATTAATTAAATGAGCTTAAGAAGAGGTGATTATATAATTATTGAAAATTTTGGAGTTAATGAAGGCTTTGCTTTTATGTTGAGTAATTTATATCTCTATTAATTATTTTTGGGTGTTATATACATTGTGTGGAGCCTTGGACTATTTGTTGTAAAATTAATTGATTTTGTTATATCTTTGGAATTTGGTTGTGGCCATTGGGCAAATTGTGATATGAATTGATTTTTGTCATGTTGCCGTGATCATTTCCCTTGTAAATTGTTGTATTGTGTGAGTTATTATTTTGAGAAATTATCGTGTTATGTGAGTTATTATTTCGGGGAGATAAGGGTGGCATTTCAGCGTTGATATTATGTGGGTATATGGGTGGCATTTCACTGTTGGTGTGTTTGTTAAAATGTTGTCTGGGCGAAACGATAAGGGTGGCTATAGGAGTGATAATGGTGGAAATAAGAGCGATAAGGGTGGCTATTGATATTGTCTGGGCGGAGCGATAAGGGTGGCTATAGGAGCGATAAGGGCGGCAATAGGAGTGATAAGAGTGGCTATTGTCAGGGACGATATGTGATGATGTGGGTTTGTGGTGTTGATAATTTTCATGTGATGTTGTGATTTTCTTGTGTTTATTTGTATACCTTGTGCAATTTGTCTTGTTGTTGGTAAATTGATAACAATCTGATTTATGTTGAACTTGAGAGCCCGTGGCCATTGCCAGGCGGATTATAAAATAAAATGTGGGCACGAGATGACGTGAGTAAATAATGAGGATATTTGACACGTAAATTGTCCGTGCAGTTATGATATGAAATGAGGGCACGAGGTGCCGGAAAAATATGATGATTTAATTATGGGCATGAGGTGCCGTGCAAATATGAAAATGGGCTGAGACCCGTGTTTATGAAAAGTATGAAAAATGAGATGAGACCCTTATTTTTTTATGATTATGAAATGAGGTGTCACATGGTGAATTTTTAATTGAAATAATTATATTCAAAATATTTATTTGGAAGGATTATTATTCAAAAAGAATTATATGAAAGAATTGTATTTGAAAGATATTTATTTGAGAAAATTATATTTGAAAAGATTTATTGAAAGAATTATATTTGAAAAGTAATTATTTGAGAAAATTATATTTGAAGGAGAGTTATCTAGAGGAATTATATGTGAAAGACATTTATTTGAAGAGCTTGATTTAATTGGGTGTAATTGTATTTATTGATTATTGAGTGATATTAATGATATTCTTGTTGTCTGTTGTGCATATCACTGGTTGTTTTATCCAGCCCTTATTGTTATTGCTTCCTATTATTCTAGAATACAAATTAGACAGGAAAATATAATAACTTTGAGGAGACTCTTTTAGTTGCAGATCGTAATATAGAATGCAGCTCACCTATGTCCCCACAATTATTAACCACACCTCTGCGCCCACAAGGCCGCTATATATATATGTATCTGCACAATAAAATGTGCAGCAAGTGCAGTATGAGTACGAAAATAACGTGTATCCAGTAAGTATCAAGCCTAATCTCGAAGAGGTAGAGACGAGATGGCCGACTATGACACTCACTATGGGTCAATAACATTAAATAATCATGAAAATAGAAATATTTATATCAACGTGATTCACATAATTAACAATAATATCACACACCAACAATATGAAGAATAAACTTGCAATATTATAAAAAAAATTATGATACGGTATATAAAAAGGTAGAGTAATTATGATCTGTTAGGTAATTTTATAATTTAAACGTTCATTTGTTTAAAAACATACTATGATAACATACATTTATATATAATAACTCTATTATCTCCTCGAGAAAAATCATTTTATTTGTTTTATTTACTGAATATTTTTTGTAAAGAATATTTAAAAAAAGTGGCAATAATTTATGTAGATTTTTATTAAAATGTTCGTATATTAATATCAATTGATATCATTTTATACAAATTCTCATTAAATTGTAATTTCAATTGGAACACTTTATAAAATCAGGAAAGATATATATTTAAGAATAAAATATAGTTTCAAGTAAAAATAATTCCCTTTATAAAACATGAATTGAGAATAATCTAAACAAAAAATTAAGACAACTAATTGGGGATTTTGTTTTCTTTATTATATACTCCACTAGGCAGCATGAGAAGTATCATTATGTATGATTATACTTCTCCCTCTATGACCAAAGTTAGTTGGGTACTTCCTCAATTTTTAATAAAGAATTCAACATTATATAAATTTCAAAATACATAAATGTAAAATTAACTATTTAAAAAAAAATCTCAACAAATAATTATAGTAAAGAAAGTGGTACTACACCCTAGAGTATCTCAATCATATCAAATGAAACTAGAAAAAATCCGTGATCAAAATATTTATTTATAATGAATTATCCAAATATGTCTTTAAACTAGAATAAAATACACATTTACTTAATTATTATTTTTTCAATAATTCAAAATCACGATTATTAATTCAAAGAATAAAAAAACATTTTTGCATCATCTATTTGGAAATAAAATGAATATATTTTATTATTCAAATTTTGATTAATAAAAAAGAAAAGCAATATATTAACACAATTGAAAATACTAATAGAGTACAACTATATATTATTCAGTTTAAACAATGAGAAAATACATCACGACTTATTTTTCAACTGATTTTTTAATTATTTTTTATAATCAATTTTAAGTTTGGTGGTGCAGAACTATTTTTTTAAATAAAAAAGTATAGAACCTATGTAAAAATATTGTAACTTGTACTTGAAGTATTGTATAATCTTTGTTATAGTATAGTGTTAGACTTCGACACGTATTACAAAGTGATTGTAGTAATAGGATTTCAGAAAAATAAAAAATGCACATAACGCAACATATAAAAAACAATATAGGTAAACATGATTCTATACGTTATCACATAAAAGCCTGTTTTTCTTTCTTCTTTCCTTAAAGACGAATAAAGTGTGTAGCGCTAGAATTACATTCGATGACCGAAAAGTTATATAATTTTGATATATAACATAATATATATATATATATATATATATATATATATATATATATATATATATATAAATATACAAAGAACATACATTTATTCGGTTATTGTTTTGACAGTGACTATAAAATGTCATTTTAAAAAAAGAAAAGAAAAAAAGAGAGCAACAATTGGGCTCGTGAATCGCACGGTTACGCCATCTAGTATTAATACATGACCCTTTTCTTTTCCCACCAAAGGCACTAAACTTTCTTGAAATATTCTTTACTATTTCTCCGATTTTCCTTTTCTCAACGGAGACAAGCTCCCGGTGCCGAAGAAGTACTAGCAATTCTCGACGGCTTTCCACAACTTTCTTGGTATCAAAATAAAACTTCTGATTCCTTGTTTTTCTGATCAGCGTTGAACCATTGAAGTACCACCCATTTGCTGTTACTAGAACGTCGTCTTTGGTGTACAAAGAAAAATCAAGACTATGGTTTGGGGCCTTTTCCCTGTTGACCCACTTCCAGGTTCTGCACAAGCTTTCTCTCTACTTTTAGATTCTTTCCTTTAAAATGATTGCATTGAATGTTAAAATCATCTGCTTTTCCCATAGGGGTGCACTTTACCTAGTAACCGAGAAAGCAATGACACTAAGGAATTTGTAGGAGTAATATTGTATTATTCTTTTTTTTTGAATTAAGACTGAGACCCTACCTACATTAGTACAGGTTTAGCTAAGAATATAGTAACATATTGGAAGCAATCGAAGGATGTGGCTTAGTGGTTAATTTAAGTGTGAGGAAAACCATGGGGTCTAAAAGATGTTATAAGTGATTTCTTCCCATCTGCCTAAGTCGTGGTGGGCTGAGTTACCCGGTACTTGTGCTGGTGGAGGTAGCAATTACTCACAGGAATAATCGAGATGCATGCAAGCCGGCTCGGACACTACCATCATAATAAAAAAAGGAAAAAAAGAAAGAAAGTGATACTACGATTAAGTCTTAGTTGCTGTTATTATGCTTACATTAGGTTCGGTGTTTGACAAGAGTCTCTTTGGCCTATCTAGAAAGACTTGTATTTTAGTGTAGGATGATTTATAGAAATGCTAGCTTTAGAGAACCTCCATGTTTTCCTTAAAAGGCAAATTGCACCCAAGGGTTTGACAATAGCGGTCAATGAATTGAGATGAAAATGAGTGATCGGTTTCAAATCTCACTAGTGGTAAAAAGGTTAGATGATTTATTTCTAACTGTCTAAGTCGTTATGGGCAGAGTTATGTTGCATCTGGATTGGTGGAAAGTAGCAGGTACCTAGTAGAATTGTTATGCACAAGTTGCCTTAGACACCATCGTTGTAAAAAATGAGAAAGATAGTATTGGAATGAATGTGATCAAATAGAGCAGGATGGATATAGAGATCGATATAGCTAAGCCCAACAAGTTCAGCTTTGAGGCATAGTTGGTTGATTGATTGAGCATGCAGGTAGGTCCATAAATATACATATGTTCAAATGATCAATTGTTTTAATAATAGTCGCAATGCAACATTTCCTGCATGAGCTAGTTTACTAATGTTGAAAGTTGAAACAAGTTGTTCATGGCTTTTGTTGATCAAATTTTGTTAATGACATTTGTTGGTTTCATTTTAGCCTAGAATCCTTACTGATTTATCATCTTATTAGTTATTGTATGGTCGATGAACTAATACATTGCTCGTTGTTTATGTGACAGGTGAAGATAAGTACTATTTCTTCAATAAAGGAACATATAAAGTGGGTCGAAAAGGTAATCGTTCTCAATTATGTACTCATAAGTTTTTTCTAATGGGTTTATCAGTGATATATGGAGTAGTTACTCCCTTACAAGGTGACACTTTCTACTCTTAGCTTGGTTACTCTGTACTGTCCTCACTGCTTCCTTTTCTTATTAATCTTGTTGATGACATGAGTTAGATGTCATACATTCTGATGTGATATGCTTTGGCTTATTGTTTTGCTGATGGTTCAGTCTAATTACCATGTACAAAAGCAGATTAATGGAGATATTAGATGCTCAGGATGACTAAGTACTATTTATCCTAATATTTTAGTAAATATAATGATATGTAGAACATTAGAAAATAAGTAATATAAGTAGTCTATAGAAGAGTTAATTCAAAGAGGACTGCATATTTGCACGGAATTAATTCTCCAAATGCTTTGCTACTGATGGTCGAAACGAAGCTACTTTTTCCTTTCTGGATTTTCCAAGAGCTCCCAAATTAAGTATTGTTCTTTTTTCTGGATTGATGTCAATAGTGAGGTTTGGAAGGGGAATATCAAGTCCGAATTTGGTTGAGTGAATGAGTTGTGGGTCCTTATCTGATCTCGGGCAATCCTCCCTTTATGAGCTAGTTTTTTGGGGTTGAGTTAGGCGCAAGTTCCATTTCTTCGCATGGTATCAGAGCTAGATCCATCGGTCCCGTCTGTTGTGTTTCTCAATGTTGGCCCGTGCTATGTTATCCGCGCTCCAGTTGTCCAGTGGCGTGTGAGGTAGTGTCAAGTCCCACATTGGTTGAAGGAATGTGTTGTGATCTCCTTATATGGTCTTGCGCAATCCTCCCTTCATGAGCTAGCTTTTGGGTTTGAGTTAGGCCGAAGGTCCATTTCTTCACGGGGACCATTGGACATGATTATGTAACTATTTTCTTTTGGTAGCTTCTTGTTTCCAGCTGACACGGTGTTTCTAGTAGGAGAGAAAAGTACAGGAACACTAAATGGATAATTCCAATGTCATAAATAGACAGGGATATTTACCTATCGAAATTTAATGGGGAATAGGACTTTGTGGTGGTGGGTTTACAATATTCTCCGAGTCTAAACATTGAGCAAGAATCAAGAAGCACCAGATGACATACTCAAGATATGTAAGCAGGCTTAGTGAAGTGAAGAAATATAGAAAATCAATGGAGAATTTAGAAATTCAATTTAGAAATCAACAAAAGAAATGGGAAACTGGTAGGAGTCTCTGCTGATACACATATGGAACGGAGACAAATGCCGAGCAAAAGGTGATGGAAGGATAAAATTTTGTGAGAGATGATGACCTTGTCTGGCAATTTCAAAATTCTTGTCTGTCAATTTCTTGACCTGTAATATTTTGAGCATCATAATCTCGGAATTTCATCCATGGTATTGTACCATTGTTTATAGAGTATTTACATCTATTTTGCTGGATTTAGAGGCACTGTTTCATCTAACCTTCTCTCACTTGAAAGTGCATATTTTTCAAATAGTACCGCTACGTGTTATGTTTGAAAAGTAACCTGTATTACCTTTAAATGTATTGTTTCACAGGATGTGATGTCATTGTCAACAAGGATAAAGGAGTTTCAAGGATCCATGCAGAAATTATAATAGATGAAATGAGTTCTTTGGATCAGTCATTGAAGAAACCCTCAGATATTTCATCTAAAGTACGTATAAGAGACTGCTCAAAGTATGGAACATTCCTCAACAAGAATCTGGGCTCGAAGGAGAAAGTTCATGAGTTTCCAAATAGAGAAACAATGCTTAAGGATGGGGATCTAGTTTCATTTGGAACTGGTAATGCAACTTACAGGTGATTGAAGTTGCATGTTGTAACTCTTACCTCCTATAATACCTCTTATTAGTGGAGCATTAACCCCACTGAAAAACATATTAATGTGATGATGTATATCAAACAGATTCTCTTATGTGCCCTTCATATTTTTCATTTGCTCCGCGAAGCATTCGAAGACAAAACAACTTACTACAAAGGTGTCATCAATAGGTAAGGTCATTATATATGCTATGCATAAATATTTGCTCAGGTGGTTTATGCACTTTTGTGTTTCAGGCTGCTTATGATATTTCCAGTGTGATCTGTTGAATTCTTGATGCGTCTTTGATTGATTATTTCCTCTGCTATTGTTAAACCATTGTTCCTATGAGGTGGAGGCATATTAGACTTTGGTGCAAAAATTGTGAATCATATTGGACTTCGGGGCACAAATTGTGGTCAAATCACGGAAGAGCAACATATTATTTTTATTCCTATTTCCTATTGCTGCTGTGGTGAAGAGGACCAAGAACTGCAAGAGAATGCCAAAATATGACCTAGATAATCCTAGCGACCAGATTTGCTACTCGTTGTAGTTACATTCTAAAGAATAAATTCCTATATATTATAAAAAAAGTAATAAATACCTATATAATTTGTGCTTACAAAAGCAGAAAGTATCTTGAATGTTTTCATCCATTTTATAATGCTGTGATCATATGTTTAGTAGTCTAAAGTTACAAAAGCACAAGGGACCTGAGATAGAGAGAATACCTACATTATATTATAATCTCAAAACTCACATTACATCTCATTCCACTATATGGATATATACACACAGAGGATATCATATTCAGGATGTATCTCCTTGCAGGCGCCAGTATAACGAAAAAGTGGAGTTTGGACTGCTCACATGTGCTTGTAGATGACTCCTTTCCACTGAGTGAAGATCTGGTTGATGCTATTGCTGCTAGAAAACCCTTGGTTCAATATAGTTGGGTTGAGGTATTCTTGATATAATCACCTAAAATTTTTGCAAGTATAATCTGCGAGCAAACATGTCTAGTTTTTCTTGTTTTCATTAGTCTCAACATGTATTCTTCACTATTACTTTTCTTTTTCAAAACTGCTGAGAAATACTTTTCTTGAGCCGAGGGTCTTCTGGACTCATCCTCTCTACCTTCACAAGGTAGCTCTCTACCTTCACAAGGTAGGTAGTATTAAGGTCTGCTTACACACTACCCTCCCCAGATCCCACACCCCACACTGTGGGAATACACTGGGTTTGTTGTTGTTGTTGAAACATGTCTAGTTTGCATATGTAGTTGCTGATATCTACACACACAAAATTGTAGTATAAAGTTGTGATACTGTCCAATTGTAGGCCGTATAGCAATCCTTACACATAGATTTACTAATGTGAGGAATATGATTTAACTGTATCATGATAACCTGTACTTTTCTTACCTAATAATTATGATTTATATCAGATCTTTCTCCTTTCCCGTTACTCTGAAGACTCCGGATAGTTATTCAATGTTCCAGTGGTATCCAATGTAAATACGTGGGGTGTTATTATGCATGGACTCCATCATTTGAGTGATGTAATAGCATCACACATTTCTTTCTGTTATGTTCAATAATATCAGATAATCCTCTTTTCCCTTTACCTCAGGGAAAACTCTAGTTTAGTTACTTGCTATGATAGACTATTTTTGCTATTCGTTAGAAAGGAAGGAAACCGAGAAAAGACAAGTATGGTCAGAAATAATATCTATATGCATAATGTGGGTTATATGGAAGAGAAGCCAAAGATTCTTTGAAGGAATTAAGAATCCCTACGTAGCTTGAAATACTTTTAGTTTACAGTTTCAGCTTTCTGCTGCAGCTTAAAAAGCGTACATGATATAAATGTCTTCTTGGATTTTATGGCTCCCTACCTTTTGAAAAGGGATCTAAAACGACAAGAAGCACAAATGTGGTCTGAAATATTTTTTTTATCTTTATGCATTGACAAGAGTGGGTTGCTCTAGTGGTAAGCACCCTCCACTTCCAACCAAGAGGTTGTGAGTTCGAGTCACCCCAAGAGCAAGGTGGGGAGTTCTTGGAGGGAGGGAGCCGAGTTTCTATCAGAAACAGCCTCTCTACCCCAGGGTAGGGGTAAGGTCTGCTTACACACTACCCTCTCCAGACCCCACTAGTGGGATTATACTGGGTTGTTGTTGTTGTATCTTTATGCATTATACGGGTTATGGATGATGCATTATATGGGTTATATGGAAGAGAAGCCAAAGATAATTTGAAGGGGGGAAACAGACCTACATCTTTGTACTTTTTGTCATTTCATTTCCTTTTCCGAGTTATTGAAATGGATGCTCTTTACTCGTTCAGAAAAGAACTAAAAGTCAACTTAGCCCTTAACTCTTCATTTCGTAGCATCAAGCCCAATGTCAAACGTCGAAGAAAGTTTTTTTTCTCTATGATATAACTGAACTTGAGATCTGAGATCATTTTCTAATTGGTTTATTATGAATTTCAGCTAATTGCAGGAAAAAATATTTGCACTGATATTCCAAGCTGCACATCGTAAGTACTGCATTAAGATTAATTACAGTATGCCTTGCTGGTCTAAAATGCTATTCTCTTTTGTATGCTAACAATATTAGCTGTGCTTGTGTTACTCAGTCATGCACCAAACTTGATGCTGGAAGGAGTGTCAGTCAAAGTGGTAGATCCTCAGTCTCGAGAGTGTTGTTTGAAAGGATATACGTTTTTGCTGGAACCAGAAGCTAAGGTGATCGTGTCCTTCATTCTTCCAGTATTCCAGTTTCTGTCTTGTGGGTTCAGTTCAGAGTCGTCTATAGTTTTTGTAGATATTTGTTGTGCTGTAGTTATGCATCATAAGCTTTACTAGTTACTCCATTAGTTCAGTTGGAGGTCAGAAGTAATGCTGCAAGTTTTGATTTTCTTTGTCATCTGAAAATTTTATAACCTTTGCCTTTATTCAGCTTCTCTGCCACTTTGCTATTACATCAAGCAAGTCATGCAAGATGAACTTGATTGAGAATTACTTAGATATTTGTGCTTGACTAAGATCATTTATTCCCTTTTCCTTGCAGTATAAATTTGAGGGCAGGTTGCAGTCCTTGTTGGAAATTGGGGGTGCCAATGTTTCTTCTGCAAACATGGTCTGTCCTAATGTCCTATGTTATTGTTACCTGCTCCTCCTTCCCCTGATTCCTTGGTCTTCCTATCTGCATCTTCTAGATAACTCACCCCTTAAGATTAAAATAATTTGGTAACTCTGAGCATGTTTGAGAAAAGGTAGATGTCACAGCCTCGTGAATGGTGTCTTTCTTAATGGATAGGGGGGTCAAGTTCATAAATCGGAAATGCTTGTCGGAAGGGGGGAGAACGGCGAACATTTTGAAGATACAAAAGGCCTGAACAAGCATTTTAAAAACCGTCACTCACTTAAGAGCATCCTTGTTGTCCTTTTCCCTTTTTGTTATAGGACTCGTGGCACTCTTTGTACTTGTACTAGAAAATATACTTACTTTGAGTTCAGTGTATAAAGGTGTCTTCATCAATAAGCAAAGTGGTGGTAAAATTTTTTTGCTTGATTGGACTGGAGATCCTTTGTAGATAAATGAAAAAGGTAATAGCAATTCACAAAGGTGCATAAAGAGTAACAGCTCATTAACAGAAACCCTGGCCACAAGGTTTTGGATAGTTAACTGCGGCCGCCTCACTTCCCGTGTGGGCAGTTCCCGTGCTTTTTGCTTCATTAAGTCAAACCTAATGACTTAAACAAACATAGACTGAAATTTGTTTCAGTAATTAATTTTTGGAGAGGGAGAAACTCTCTTAACATGGAAGTGAAGGCATAAAAGAGAAGAGTTATTGCTCTTTCTCAAAAAAAAAGAAAAGAAAAAAAGAAGAAGACAGAAGAGGTTTTCCTAGAAGGAGAAGATGGTCTATAGTGGGAGGACTAGACACAGACGGATAAGATTTTTGATTCATACAACTCCAAATATACTGCATGAGTCATGGTTGAGTTGAATCATAAGAGTAACAATGTCGATCTTTACATTTCCATTTTCTTGAGTGATTCCAACTTTCAACTCCTCTTCCTTTTCCTTTCCTGTGGGGTGGGGTTTCCATGGGTGCTCGTCGTTTCGGCATTCAAGGTGCAAAATATTGAGACTATGCTAATGGTTTTGCATGCAAGGTACATACTATTGACCCACAGATGATTGTACGTATTAATGTGTGAACTTACTAGCACATTTCATTAACTTTTAGGTCTTGGAGAAAAATGGAGATGATCGTGTGGTGTGTGTAGTTCCTGCAAGATCAAGCAGCTCTAAGTGTTTTACTAACCATAGTTCTTTGCCTTGGGTGAGTGAGATAGATCTGGTTTCTGCAGTTCTATCTGGATATCTGGATCCTTCTCTAATCATAACTCCACCAGGTGAGTATAGTTATGTTTACGATTTAGTCTTTTCTTTGCATCCACCATGTCAATCAGCTTTCTATTTACGGAATTATCTATTCTCTCCATTCTTGTCTCTCTTTTTGATCATTCATGTTCTCGTCCCTCCTTCCCAACCCTTTCCCCCCCTAATTTTTGGTTTGAAACTTTGACCAGCAGATTCAGACAGCAAAGCATGATCTTATTGAATTTACAAATTACATGCTCAGGTGTTGATCACTAACTTGACAGAGGATCGTCATTTTGAAGCTTGTTAAACATATTATGAACCATTGACTAGTTTGGCCTGTGGTATAACCTCATGATTATTTGAGGTGGTCAAGGATCATGCCCTTTTATCACTGTGCCTACTGTTGTGCAAAAGCAAATAAAAATTGCTGGTTAGACTAGCCAAGAGGTTTAAGTGTGGCTTTAAACTGGTTGATAAGGTCGACTAATCGTGCAATGAAACTTTTCATAAAATCTTGCGCCACCTTGTTTCAAACTGCTTGAGCAAATTTTTGACTAGGGGGAGATTCATTATTACTGCAGCGGACCAATCCCCTTAAGCTAGCTAGAAACTCGCCACTAATAAGCATTGTAATTGATCATTGATCTTGCAGCTGGTGATGACTTTAGGCCTGGACATAATAAACAGAAAACAACAGTTTTCCCTGTCACAATAAGTTTTTTATAGATTTATTATTCGCAAAATCCCTGCTTTATATCACTTGCTCAAAATGGATTCAAGAAGTTTCTTACAAAAAGAAAATTGCCTGTAGAACGGAACTGTGAGATGCCGTGAATAGCTTATTTTACTGTTCTGGCTTCAAGGAGTACCTGAGCAGAATCCATATTTATGAATATATGTTTTCTGCCAAATTTATCTCATGCTCTTAACTAAATAATTGTCCTCTGCAGTGCACATTACATCTTCATGCTCCACGGTTGAGACAGTAGTTGCAGATTCAGATGCAGAAACAGAAAGTATGAAATCAGATCACATTGCTGCTGCTGTCTGTTCAATAGAAGCTCCAGAGTATGACAGCAAGGCAACAACTTCTGCACACAAACTAGAATCTGTTGAAAATTATAATGAAGATAAGTGTTCTGTCCAAATAGTTATACCTGGGGATAAGGGATCCAAGAGGGACACATCTCCCAGTTCAACAAAACCTGTTAAACATGATGATGCTACCACTCATGACCCTGAAAGTGGTTACATCGGGCGCTTAGGAGTCAAATCTGATAATACAGTGGCAAAAAAAGATATAACTGATGAGCCGGAAAATGGGAAGTTGGACATCATATATAGCCAAGATTTAATTGTTAGAGATTCTATCATGTCGTTACCAGTCTCTTCAACAAATGGCGGAGTTACAAATTTTAAGCGCTTCCGTAAGGTTAGTATCTATTACACTGTCTTATGTGAAATATATTCTTATCGGAGTTCAGCTAGCAATTTCAGCTTGATCTTGTCATATTAACTTTCTAAATCAGTGATGAATTTAATATTGGCTACGATGAAGATCTTTGGCAATTCACTTTTGCAAGAGTTGCAGTGATATCCAAACGAATTTGTTCCATGTGTCCATTTTGCTTGTGTAATATGCAGCTGTGTCCAGTGGATTCCTAGGTTTGATTTGATTGTAAGTCCAGGAAGCATATCAGTTTGTAGACATAAGACGGCTTTCTGAGGGTCCTTATAAAAAAATTGCTTTCTGCAGTTCGCTGTATACTGTATTGCTTCTTTAAAGTACAATAAGTTGTCTATGAATTGCAATTCTATATTGATGCATCTTCACTTTAGGTTTGGTTCCTCTTCTTCTTTGGTCAGTGGATATGATTATGGTGCTATACTTTAGATGTCAATATTTGCTGTTCTCATGACTTAATTTTGTAGACAAGTGCTCCATCCCCGAATAGCTTTGAAATCTTCATTCCGTTCGCCAAGTATCCATATCAGTAAGCAGCTAAGTCTATCTCTGGTTTGTTTATAGTCTTCATTTCATATCATATTCCTTCAATGTTGATCCGTGATCTTGATGGCAGAGAATCTGAGTATAAGAATGAAGATGTTGCTGAATCGATTAAAGAAGAGAAAAAGAGAAAACAAATGGAAGCTATTGCCGAGGACCTGTTTAACAGTGAAAAGGTCTGTAATAATACTTGTATATTATAGCTAATATCGCAGCAACTTTATCTCTCAAGCCAGTGCTTCTATTATTGTATCATAGGGAAGACGACGTGGTGCAGCTGGTTCCCTGCATGGTTTGTTTGCTCGTAAATAATATGGTAAGTTTCTTTACAGAGCTGAAAAACTATAAATTCTTTTCCCTTGTCTGCAAAGCACGTGCAGCTTTGTGCTTTAGAAGGTTCCGTTCCTATGAATCAATTTGCTGACCTAGATCTCGTTGAAAGGTTTTATACATTTGTCCTTTTTCAATGCATTTCTTAGACAAAGACTGTTTTTTCCTCTTTTTGGCGGCTGAAAGAAGCAATTCTTCAGCTCTCTTATAAGCATTAAGCTTAGGGCTTCCATGACAATCACAAAAAAGATAAGGGGAGAGAGGGTTTCCTTGTCTTAGGCCTCTTTGAGACTTAAAGTAGCCTCCTGGGCTTCCATTAACAAGAACTGAAAGTCTGACATTAGAGATGCATGTGTTGATCCATTATATCCACCTATCCAAAGGAGACTCAATTCTTGGGGCTTGAAACCAGATCTCTGATTAAGGACGGAGGGATACTTACCAGTTACCATCCACCACAATCTTTGGGTAAGGCCTATCAGTTGGATGCCACTGAATACACCAAAGTCCAACAATAGCTAGTTTTCTCACAATTAATGTAGCATCCCATTCTTCCTCTATCCGAATATGTAATTCTGACTGCTTCATATAAAGTCATATACTTGATAAAACTTTGTCATGTGCATCAGGTAATGGACTAGACAATGCACCAGCAAAAAGGAGAAAGTGATGGAAATTTCAGTGTTGAAGTGCGGAGTCATTTACTGCAACAATAATGTGATTGGCAACTACCCTGTCATAATTAGTACAACAAACTTCATAGAATGTCATTTTACAAAAAACATTACATCAACTATGAATCAATCACAACATATGTCTAATTCAACAGGATTATTAGCAGCATTTTCTAACAAAGCCATTGAATCAGACGAGTACGTTATAGAACTTTCCATCTGATGAAACAATGGAGCAATTGGTTGAGATTGAAGAGGCTGAGGAGGTGGTGCTAGAGATTCAACTTCACCTTCAAGCATTTCCACTACTACACTCATTGAAGGGCGTTGTACCGGATTTGTTTGAATGCACCATAACACAACAATAGTCATCTTTCTGCTTATCTTCTTTTCATCCTCATTGGCTTCTTCATCCACCATAATCTCCTTTCCTTTGTTAAACTTATCATAAACCCAACAGGGAAAATATTGGCTGGAATTTTCTTCATTTACAGCGACATTTCTCTTCAAGTCTAGCATTTCCATTAGTAGCATTCCAAAGCTGTAAACATCAGCTTTATAAGAGATTGCTCCAATGCTTCTACTGATCAACTCTGGAGCTACATATCCAATCGTTCCACGAGCAGCTGTGAGAGTCACAATGCTATTATCTGTTGGATATAGTTTAGCAAGTCCAAAGTCAGAAATCTTTGGGATAAAATTCTCATCCAAAAGAATGTTGTGAGGCTTGATGTCAAAGTGCAAAATTCGTATCTCACAGCCTCGATGCAAATACTCAATTCCTCGAGCCACTCCAACAATAATTTCATACTTCCTCTGCCAACTTAACACAGGACTTCCTTCCTGACTGGTGATGTACTTATCAAGTGATCCATTGGGCATGAAATCGTATACAAGAGCGCGCTCTGTTGTCTCAACACAATACCCCACGAGTCCAACTACATTCACATGATGAATTCTTCCAATGGTAGCTACTTCATTCATGAAATCTTGACCACCACCAGCTTTAGGCTTGCTCAACATTTTCACTGCTACATCCCTACCACTGCGAAGCTTTCCTTTATATACTTTGCCATAACCTCCCTCGCCTATTTTCTCTTTGAACCCTCTGGTCATTCTCTTTATGTGGGAGTAATTATATCTGATTGGCATGAAATTGTTTTGTCTCTGCAGAAAGCCTTCAATCATATCATACATGGACAAATGCCTCCTTTTGAATTTGCACACCAGAAATACAATTATGAATGAGAGGCCGATCACAAAATCTTGATCCCAAATACACTGCACGGTTGAGCAGTGATACATAGTAACTTACCCTTAAGCCAACGAAACATAGAGAGGATCATGAAATAGAGAAGTCTTTTTCTTATGCGAATCATTTTATTCTCCTTAGAAATTATGAATTACTTAATAAAGGTTTAAGGTAACCCATTCTCTGTCGGGGAAGTTACACGCCATATACCTATCAACCCGGCCTTTTTACATCATATATTCTAAAGTTAAAAATCCTTAAAATGTTACAAATAAAATTGTACTTAGATTGAATGTCTATCTTTTAGAGTTTGTTACTTTGTGGCTAAGTCATTATCCCCCTATAAATTGAGGGTTTTACCCCATTGTAAATCATCCCAAAATTAATAAGAATTCTCTCTTTTTTGTGCAATATTCTTCTACTTCTTTTATTGTTTTATTTCACGTTATCAGCACGAGACTTTATCGTCTCAAGAAGCTCTTTGAAAAGACTAAGGTATAATTTTTCTCCTCTTTTAATTATGACTGATTTTATGAAAAGAAAGTTCGTTGCCATTGAAATTTCGGGCAAAAACTATATGTCATGGGTGTTGGATGCTGAAATCTATTTAGATGCAATGGGTCTTGAAGACGCCATTAAAGATAAAAACAAAGCATCTACCCAAGATTGTGCTAAGCCTTTGATTTTCTTGCGCCATCACCTTAATGAAGGGTTGAAAATAGAATATCTCACAGTCAAAGATCCACTTATTTTGTGGAATGACTTAAAAGGAAAGATATGAGTTGGTCACACTTCCACAAGCATGATATGATTGAGCTCATATGAGGTTCCAATAAGTCTATTTCTGAATACAATTCTGCGATGTTCAGAATTACTTCTAAATTGAAACTACGTGGAGATAGTATCATTGACTATGATATGCTTGAAAAAACGTTCATAACGTTTCATGCCTCCAATATGGTCCTGCAACAACAGTATCGAGAGAAAGGTTTAAAGTACTCTGAGTTGATTTTTCTTCTCCTTGTGGTTGAACGAAACAATGACTTGCTCATGAGAAATCACGATAATCGGCCTACTGGGTCTACACCATTGCCTGAAGTGGATGAGGTGCATTCCCATTATGCTAAGCGTGGAAAAGGTCATGACCCTGTTTGTGGTCAGGAAAATTTTCCTGGTGTTAATCACCCCTCCCCCACAAAAATATAGATCACTTGATCAGTGATGGATCCGTGATTAAAGATAATTGAGTAGTCTGATTTTTTATTTTTACTTATTCATAATAGCTAGCGAATAAAACAGGGAATGTGAGATCCTGATAACGTATAGCATAACATTTTCTCTTTGCTCTTTATTAGCCAAATATATAAATTTAGCCCTAAATGCTCCCACTCCAAACTAAGTGTGATTGCGATCGAGGTCCGATGTCCTTTGATTAATTTCTCCATTTTATTTAGAAAATACAATACAAAATTTGCTATCCACTTAATACGATCATTCTTTGACTGGGCATCACGTCATACTATGATTTGTAGGCATTTGAAAAAAGAAATTTGGATATACATATTGTATATTGAAAATACTATTACTAGATATTATTTACAAATTAATACTCCATCCGTTTGAGTTTGGGTGACAACATTTCACTTTTTTATTTGATTCTTTTTAATGTTTATTCATTATATTCAAACTTTGTTTCTTTTCCTTTTTCTTTGAAAATACTAATGTTTATTCGTATATTTTCTTTTGTATGTCAAATCATGAGAAACAAATATTAATATCTCTCAAAGCAAACTTGGGTAAAAATTCAATTGTAAATATATTTGTTTAGTTGATTCATGTACGACACATACAATATTCAAAGAAAATAAATATTTCTCTCATTTAAGTATGTGTAAGGCAGATGTTACTACAATTTCTGGCAGTAGTAATCTAATTGAATGCTCTGGGAGAGCTACTATAACTCTGCCTAGGGGAACAATACTTATCATAGATTATGCAATGTTCTTCTCCAAGTCCAAGAGGAACTTGTTGAGTTTTAAAGATATCCGCCGAAATAGATATCATATCGAGACAATATATGAGAATAATTTTGAATATCTCATCGTTACCAAAAATGTCTCTGGCCAGAAAACGGTTATTGAGAAGTTCCCATCTTTATCTTGTAGCATGTATTAGACAAGAATTAGTGCAATTGAGGCACATTCTATCGTAAACCAAAAGGTTACCGATTCCAATACTTTTGTACTTTGGCATGATCGATTGGAACATCCTGGATCAATTATGATGAGACGGATTATAGAAAACTCAAATGGGCATCCATTAAAGAATTTAAAAATTCTTTTAAATAATAATTTTTTTCTTGTTATCAAGGCAAGTTAATTATTAGACCATCACCAACAAATATTGGGTTTGAGTCCCCTGCGTTTTTGGAACGTATTTGTGGACCTATTCACCCATCTAGTGGGTTGTTTAGATATTTTATGGTCTTAATAGATGCATCTTCTAGATGGTCTCATGTGTTCCTATTGTCATCTCACAACCTTGCGTTTGCAAAATTAATGGCACAAATAATCCGATTACGGGCACAATTTCCCGATAATCCAATTATGTCTATTAGACTTGATAATGCTGCTGAGTTTTCATCCCAAGCATTTAATGATTATTGCTTACCAATTGGGATAAAAGTGGAACATCTTGTAGCTCATGTTCACACTCAAAATGGCCTTGCAGAATCTTTGATTAAACGTCTGCAATTGATAGCAAGACCGTTACTCATAAAAATGAGGTTACCTACTTCTGTTTGGGGTCATGCCATTTTGCATGCAACAATGCTAGTTCGTCTCAAATCGACAAATTATCTAATTATTTCCCGTTGCAATTAGTTTTGGGTCATGAACCTAATATATCCCATTTAAGAATTTTTGGATGCGCAGTATATGTGCCTGTAGCACCGCCACATCGCACCAAAATGGGTCCCCAAAAAAGGTTAAGATTATATGTTGGGTTTGAATCGCCCTCCATTATTCGCTACCTCAAAACATTAACGGGAGATTTATTCACTGCTCGATTTGCAAACTGTCATTCGATGTACTTCTCCCAAAATTAGGGGGATAAATTGGTTAAATCAAACGGGAAATTTCATGGAAGAACCCATCATTGTCTCATCTTGATCCACATTGCCTCTATTTGTGAAAAAGAGATGCAAAAGATCATTCACTTGCATAAAATAGCAAATCAAATGCCAGACGCATTTACAGATTTGAAAAGGATAACAAAATCACATATCACTGCAGAAATGTTCCAATCCGTATTGATGTCCCTGTTGGACAATCTTGTAGTGTCATAGCAAATGAGTCAAAAACATGCCTAAAGCGTGCCAAACCTGGGATCCTAAGGATCGAAATCCTCGAAAAATAAAAACAAATTATCAAGATGACACTACGAAAGAGTCTCATGAAGAAATCCACGATTTAACCAAACCTGAGATTCATGATGAAATCATTAAGCATGAGACTCAAGAAAATAAGGAACTACCAATAAATCCAATCGATATTAAGACAAATTTGAATCGATTGGATATAATGGTGGGTTATGTCTTTTCATACAATGTTGCATCTAGCATTATGCAAGATAGTGATGATCTTGAACCTCACTATGTTGGAGAATGTCGACAAAGACGTAATTGGCCAAAATGACAAGAAACAATCCAATCCGAGTTGGATTCACTTGCGAAACGTGAAGTTTTTGGGCATGTAGTCCAAACACCTAATGGTGTTAAGCCTGTTGGCTATAAATGGGTCTTTGTACGTAAAAGGAATGAAAAAAATGAGGTACAAAGGTATAAGACACGCCTTGTTGCACGGGGATTTTCACAAAGGCATGGTGTCGATTATGATGAGACGTATTCTCCTGTTATGGATGCTATAACGTTTCGTTATCTCATTAGTTTTGTTGTCCATAAAAAAGCTTGACATGCATTTAATGGATGTGGTTACAACCTACCTTTACTGCTCACTTGATAATGAGATATGCATGAAAATTTTCGAGGGATTTAAAATGCCTGACGCACATAATTCAAAGTCCCGAAAAATATTTTCAATCAAATTGCAAAGATCTTTGTATGGTCTAAAGCAATTAGAAAAAATGTGGTATAACCGCCTTAGTGAGTATTTATTAAAGGAAGGTTATACAAATGATGCCATTTTTTCATGTGTTTCTATAAAGAAAACAACATTGGAATTTGTTGTACTTACCGTATATGTTGATGACATAAATCTTATTGGAACTCTTGTAGAACTCCAAAAGACAATTGATTATTTAAAGAAGAAATTTGAGATGAAAGATCTCGGAAAGACAAAATTATGTCTCGGTTTGCAAATTAAGCATTTGACAAACAAGATTTTTGTTCCCTTCAATCTGCCTACACATAAAAGGTATTGAAATGATTTTACATGGATGGAGTACATCCGTTAAGTATTCCGATGGTTGTTCGATCACTTGATGTGAATAAGGATCCGTTCCGACCTCAAGAAAAGAATGAAAACCCGAAGTACCTTATCTTAGTGCAATTTGTGTACTAATGTATCTTGCTAATACTACAAAGCATGACATAACTTTTTCAGTTAATGTTTTAGTAAGATATAGCTCTGCTCCTACAAGGAGACATTAGAATGAAATCAAACACATATTGCGGTATCTAAAAGGGACTACCGATATGGGCTTAATTTATGAAAACGATTGCAGTCCCGATTTTGTTGGTTATGCCGATGCTGGGTATTTATTCGACCCACACAAGGCTCGTTCTCAAACATGCTATTTGTTTACATGTGGAGGCACTACCATATCTTGGCAATCGACTAAGCAATCGATCGTGGCTACTTCATCTAATCATGCTGAGATAATTGCTATTCATGAAGTAAGTCGAGAATGTGTATGGTTGAGGTCTATAATACATCTTATTCGAGACAAATGTGGTTTGAAGTGTGATAAACTACCCACGATTTTGTATGGAGACAATGAAGCATGCATAACCCAATTGAATGGAGGATTTATAAAAATGAGATAGGACAAGTCACATTTCACCAAAGTTATTTTCACACATGATGTTCAAAAGAATGGCGATATCAATGTGCAACAGATTCGTTCAAGTGATAATATTGTTGATTTGTTCACAAAATCTCTACCGACGTCAACTTTCAAGAAATTAGTGTACAAGATTGGGATGCGAATGCTCAAGAATGTGAATTGATGCTCTCATCAGGGGGAGTTAATACGTGTTGTACTCTTTTTTCCTTCAAAGGTTTTGTCCCACTGGATTTTCCTTGCAAGGTTTTTACGAGGCAACCAAAAGGCATATTATTAAACATGTGTACTCTTTTTCCTTTTTTAAAAATTTTTTCCCACTGAATTTTATTTTAGTTAAGGTTTTAACGAGGCACATTACCTATTGAGTAGACATTCAAAGGGGAGTGTCATGAGTATAATTGTACTTAGAGTGAATGTCTATCTTTTAGAGAGTTTGTTACTTTGTGGCTAAGTCATTTTCTCCCCTATAAATAGAGGGGTTTTACCCCATTGTAAATCATCCCAAAATTAATAAGAATTCTCTCTCTTTTCTCTGCAATATTCTTCTTCTTCTTTATTGTTTTATTTCATAAAATAAATACTTCATATAACTTATTTATCCCAACAGTCTAGATTATATATAATAATTAGAGATGATGAATAGAATATTGCTATTTACCTCTCTCTTATCAAAGCCAATTACTCAAATTTATCATATTTCTAGAAAATACGTTACCTTGCACAATACAAACTCTTCAAAGTAAGAAAATTAAATATACATTCCATAATAAATACCAGTATTCAATTTATATATTCAATACATTTACAATAATATTCTTAAAATAAAGAGGCATATTCATTTTTTTATATTGATAATATTTACTTTATGTATTATTTAATTTAAAATCTAGAGTATTCACTATATCTATAATAATATTCAATAACTACACAATGATATTCAATTTATATGTTATTATTATTTTTCACTCACACATTCAACTTAGTTTTTGATTTACAAGTCAAAAGTATTCAAATGTGTATTGTACTATTCAAAATATAATACTAGAATATTCTATTGAAGTGTCCAACTAAAATCTAATATTACATCAACGTTACTAGAATATACTATTAAAGAACAGTAGTATTCCAAATAATTTCTAACAATATACCAATATTTAATCATAGTAGAATATACTAAATATACTATTAAAATACGGAAAAGGGCCTGAATTGCCCCAAAACTATTAGATTTTGTCTAAAATTGTCCCTCATTCACCTATTGAGCCAAATATGACTTTCCCGTTAATGTTTTGGCTCACAACTGCCCCCTATAATTAAACGTCCAGATCCGGTTAAAAAATAATGTTATTTTTAGTGGCGTGACATTAAACTATTGGTTGATTTAAAACCCACCCAAAATATGTCCAACTCACCTATTCTACCCGATCCATCAGTCATCTAAACCCAAAACCCCCTCCTCATAAAATACAACTCGAACTTCCTTCTTCTTTATAAGTTAGGGTTCTTTTTATTCTTCCTCCTCTCATGTCTGAAAATTAGAGTTCTTATATTTTTTCCATCTTGTTTTAGCTCAAAATGTCTGAATCTTCTTCTGCTTCTTCTCATGACCAAGTGACAATCGTGCATGTTATTGCAGATTGATTGCCAACCATTTTACTGCTACAACACCTTTGGCTGGTGGTCGTAGATTTTATAAATGTTGTCATTATGAGACTAATGATTGTCGTTTTTGGGAAAGGCAAGATGAAGAACTTCCACCTCATGTGTCGATGTTTATCCACAAAAAAATACACTAAAAACAGACAACAAATTAGAGAGGAGAAGGGAGTATTAATCGTATTTTATGAGGAGGGGGAGGGGGGGATTCTTGGGTTTAGAAATCATTGACTATGTAAAAGAGTTTAATGGGTAAGGTCTGATAGGTCGGATAGAATGGGTGGGTTGGACATATTTTGAGTTGGTTTTAAATCAACCAATAGTTTAATGTCACGTCATTAAAAACAACATTATGTTTTAACTGGATCTGGGCTGTTAACTACAGGGGGAGCTGTGAGCCAAAATATTAACGGGAAGGTCATATTTAGCTCAATAGGTGGACATGGGACAATTTTAGACCAAATTTGATAGTTTAGGGATAATTCATGCGCTTTTCCGTATTTTATTTTGGTTTGAATATTATATTCCAAATTAGAATATTGCAGTATGTTTGATTTGAATATTATACACCAATTAAAATATTGTGGTATGCTTGGTTTGAATATAGTATTCTTTATTAGAATATTGTGGGATGCTTGATTTGAACATTGTATTCCAATTTAAAATATAGTGGTATACTTGGTGTCTAACAATATTGAAAGCTTCTTTCCGCCATTGTTGTCACCAACATTTCGTCTTTTCGGACATGGAATCTTAATTTTTACCATGTCATATTTTTTCCTACTAACCTTTTTGCCAAAATTCTTATTGGATGTTTGAACTATAGATTTTGAGATCGTAATTTCGCACTTCTAGCATTATCATTCCTTTTGGAAGTCGATTCATAGATTGCGCGTGAAGTTTTATCCAATAGTTCCACTTTTTTCGATTGAATTTTAATGGGAAAATAAATTTTATCGCCCTTTCCAAGTATTTTTTTAGTGCTATAGAAAGCCAATATTCTCTTCATCCTTTTCTTAACTTTTTGCTTGCTTGCTTGAGAGGAAAAATTTGAAAGAAGTGATTATGTGATCAATGAAAGAACTAGTAAGAAGGAATAGATGAGTATAAAATGCTTAATAGAATTTTGAGAAAGATATAATATTATCCCAATTAAATGTTGATTGACGATATCATAAAAGAATCTTCGAGAGATAATTTAATCCCTTAAAAGGTGGTATATGTTTAATGGCATATAATGATATTTAAAATTTTAAAAAGTAAATAAAATTTTATAAAGTAGGTATAGAATGTAAAATACATATTTTAAAGGTATATGAAGTTAAGTGATGTTTTTAATGGGTAGACCACGTAGTTTCTCTTCTCTGTCTCATGTGTAAAAATATCGCGGGCTAGCTAGTTTTCAGATTGGTAAGTGAAAAATAGCCAGCGTTTGCAAAGTCAGTGAAAAATATCCACTATTTTGCTGCAACACGGAATGTTCCAGTATAATATACTGGAGATTGGAGCACCTGTGTATGAACTTCCAGCATATTATGCCGGAACTCCAGCACACGAAAAGTTTCAACATAATGTACTGGAGATTGAAGCACCTGTGTATGAACTTCCAACATATTATATTGGAACTCCAACACATTATATTATTCCAGCATGTTATGCTGGAAGTTCACATGTAAATATCCGAATTCCAGCATATTATGCTGGAATATTTTCCGGATTTTGAACAATATTTTTGTTCAGATTTATCTTTACACGAAAAGTGGCTAAATTTCGATTACTTTTGAAACTGGGGCTATTTTTCAATTACCACTTGTAAATCTGACTATTTTTGAATTTCACCCGTCTCATTTTAATGTATTATTTATTGGGATCTTAACACAAACAACCGGCCATATTTATTGTTTTCTTTTTCTAGCCGTATACATAAATGATAAATTAATTATACATAATTATACACATATAATACATAAATTATACATACACTATAACCTCACCGGCTATTTTTAGTTTGAGCGGTTGAATCATGAGGGGCTATTTAGATTAATGGGATCTTTACACAGATAGCCGACCATATTTACTATTTACTTTTTTTTTTTTAGCCATATACACAAATAGTAGGTCATATTTACTGTTTATTTTATTTGAATAATTTTAGAGGAAAATAGTACTATAGTAGTCAAAGAAGTAGTTTGATTGAACTCTTGGAAGTTGTTGAAATGTCCTCAAATGGAAAAAGAAAGTCATACACCGAGATAAATGGAGTAATAAATTAAACATCTTTGAAAAAGGTGGAAATTATTTTAAGTCAACACTTTCAAAGTACCACCATTATTTGGAAAATTCGGATAGGAATACATAAAGTTTAATTGGATAGACTATGACTAGTTAGAGGAAAGTGAGTACAATCTTTTCGATCAAGGAAATATATTTTATTTTTTCAGATTTGAAGACAAATATTGTCAGAAGTATTGCTATTAAGACTTTCTAAACTTAGGATTATTTTGAAGTATCAAGGATTCGAAGAAATTTATTTTCACAAGTTAAATTGCTATTGACGGCCTTTTTTAACACATGATTAATTCACAAATTAATAAATGATGGAATGCTAATCTATGTCCAGCCAAATAACACAGCTTGCAAAAAGGATAAGAGCTTAGCTTACGTTTACAATGCAGAAGTAGCGTCCGACCGTTCCCTGGTTAGATTGATGTCCAAATATTAGCAGCTTTAGACTGAGATTAGAATATAGAGAGAAAAGTTGAAAAGTTTGAGTCCTTACAGCGAATCCATTGAATAAAACCTACAAAGACATCAAATAATTAAGTTATAGTGAATCCTTCCTTTTGCTAATTCGTACATATTGAAGAAGTAAAGAAACATGTAGTTCTTACTTATTGAAATCCTTCGTGTAACAATCAGATTCAGATGATAAACTAGCTCAAAACCGTAGGTGATTGCTTGATAAAAATCAGAAAGGGAAATATTATTGTTGTCATGTTGAATGTTAGGCCAAGAGGCAAGAGGTCAGGGCTATAAGTCATGTGTGTGCTTAAATAAGTCATGTGTGTGCTTAAATTGCAGCCAGTAATTTCAAGAAATGTAGAAGTCGTAGTATTAATAGCAAATGGACAGTTGAACATGAAGATAGGCTCTGCAACTCTTTTAATAATACTCTCTGATCCATTAGTGTAGTTATAATAATATGAATGAAAACGCGTACTATTGTATTGTTGAAAACTGGTAAGCTGATGTATTAGAGAGAATATTAGAAGCCGCTGAAACCTATACACAACTGAGACTTCATTTTTTATGAATGCGGGTGTTTATGTATATTAATTGCAAAGTAGCTATAGAGTCTTGAAATGTGTACTTTTCTTTAGCAATGTCTCTTCTGGTCCCAATTAATAACAATCGTTTGCCAAATTGAATTTCTCTTCTTTTTCTATTTCCAGAAGAAGACATCTATTCACATTTTTTTAATTTACTTGTACCATTCCAATTAGTATAGTGATAATTAAGTGACACAGTTAAGGTAGATACAAAGTATTCTAATGTCCTGTCTTCTCTTGACTTTTTCTTCTCCGCATAATTTCCAATTAACACCATAAGGAAATTAACAAGCAATAACACAATTTGATCCTCATCTTTGATTTCAGTATCTATGTTACTTAAATCCATAAGAAGAGAATTAAAAGTATCAAGATGTGTAAGTATAGAGGTACCTTCAGCCATACGAAAAGTGTAGAGTTTTTGCTTTAGGTAAAATATGTTTTCTACTATTCTTTTCATATATAAGATTTTAAACTTTTCCCATATGCCTTTGGCTGAGCTTTCTGCTGCAACTTCACGCAAAACCTCATTTGAAAGATTTAAAATAATACCTGCTTTTGCCTTTTTGTCTATGACGACAAACTCCTCGTATATCATTTTATCTGGCATCTTCTCCTTTCCTTGCAGTGCCAAATCTAAGCCATCCTGAATTAGGATAACTTTCATCTTTAATTGCCACATTCCGAAATTTGCGCTTCGGTCAAATTTCTCAACATAAGACTTTCTTAGAGTCATTTTGGCTATTTAAACTAACCCAGTTAGATCTGGCTCTGATACCAATTTGTTAGGATCGGTAAACCGGGTAGTGCGAAATTTAGCAAAACAATGTTATAATGACAATAACAAAGACAATGCAAGTTGATAATAACGGCAATTAAAGAAGATAAAGAAGACACAAATTTAACGTGGTTCGGTCAAGGTGACCTAAGTCCACAGGCGGAGATGAGCAATTTCACTATACCAACAAGAGTAAAAAAGAGAGTACAAAATTAGAGTAAATACTCTAATTAGTCTCAAATACCCCAAGAGAATAACCTCACAAGATTACTCAAAAGAAAGGGTTCACACAAGTATTTCTCAACATTCACTCTCTTACAAAATACTCTATAATAAAATAAAGGAGGAGAAAGAAAGACAAGCGTGAAAAGCTCTTGAATTGGTGTGTTTACAAATGGGGAGAAGCTCCTCTATTTATAGCAAAAAATCCTTGTCCTAATTGTGGATATTATGTCATGGCAAATGTCATGAAAATTTGGCCCTCACTTGAGAAGAAGCCAAATTAATGGCCATAATACAAATCTCCACATTGGCCTAATTTCAGCTTATATATAGTAAATTTGCTCCACCTTCTCCGCAAAAAAACCCAATGAGCAAAATCATTCTTCATAAGTGCCAATCAAGTTCAGGCAAAGCTTGAACTTGGACACTGAAAGAGGTTTTGTGAACATGTCAGCAGGATTGTCTCTAGTGTTGATCTTCTGAACAAAGACTTTTCCTTCAGTAATGGTTTCTTGGATGAAATGATACTTTATATCAATGTGCTTCATCCTATCATGATACATTTGATCTTTAGTTAAGTGAATGACAATTTGACTATCACAGAAAATGGTAATATCACCTTGGTGTGAATTCAGTTCCACAAATAGACCCTTCAACCATAAAGCTTCTTTGAGCGCCTCGGTCACTGCCATATATTCTGCTTCGGTAATAGATAAAGCTACTACATGTTGTAACGTAGCTTTCCAACTAATAGCGCAACCACCGATGCAAAATACATAGCCTGTCAGTGATCTTCTTTTGTCAAGATCACCTGCATAATCTGAGTCTACAAAACCAACCAAAGTGTTAGTATTTATCCCAAACTCCAAACATGTGTTTGAAGTACCTCGCAAGTATCTGAGAATCCATTTCACAACATGCCAATGTGCTTTACCAGGGCAAGCCATATACCAGCTTACCATGCTCACTGCTTGTGAAATGTTTGGACGTATACAAACCATTGCATACATAATACTGCCGACTACACTAGAATACGGAACCTGTGCCATGTACCTCTCTTCTTCCTCTGACTGCGGGGACTGAGCAGCTGATAACTTAAAATGAGCAGCAAGATGGGTACTAACTGGTTTAGCATCTTTCATGCCAAACCTCTCCAAGACTTTCTCCAAGTACTTCTTCTGGGTCAGAAATAGCCTATTGGATTTTCGATCTCTTTTGATCTCCAGGCCAAGGATTTTCTTAGCGGCTCCCAAATCTTTCATCTCAAATTTATTTTTCAACTGACTTTCCAAATTGTAAATTTTTGTTAAATCCTTAGCAGCAATGAGCATATCATCAACATATAATAATAGGTATACACATGAACCATCGTTTAACTTCCGGAAGTAAACACAACTATCATACATGCTCCTCGAATAACCATGACCCAACATAAAGTAATCAAACATTTTATACCATTGTCTTGGAGACTGCTTTAATCCGTACAAGGATTTCTTCAACAAGTAAACATGATCTTCTTTTCCTTCAATTTCAAATCCTTCGGGTTGATGCATGTATATTTGTTCCTCAAGTTCGCCATGCAAGAAAGCTGTCTTAACATCAAATTATTCTAATTCCAAATCATACATGGCAACGAAGGCAAGCAAGACACGAATAGAGCTATGTTTAACAACAAGTAAGAAAATATTATTAAAATCAACTCCTTGTACTTGACTATAGCCCTTTGCAACTAATCGTGCCTTATACCTCGCATCTTCAACCTCTGGAATGCCAACCTTTTTCTTGAAAACTCATTTGCAACCAACAATTCTTTTTCCTGATGGCGGCTTCATAAGAGACCAAGTACCATTCTTGTGGAGAGACTCAATTTCTTCATTCATTGCAATTAGCCATTTGGCCGAGTCAGCACCAGAAACTGCTTCTGAATATTTTGATGGTTCTCCAATTTCTTCAGTTTCCTGTGCAACTGAAAAAGCAAATGCAACATAATCTCTAAACCTTAATGGTTGTTTACCTTCTCTTCTTAGTCTATGTTTGGCTATAAAATACTCCTCTTCTTCTGATTCAACTTCAGGAGTCTCAACTTCAGGAATTTCAGCTTTTGGCTCAACTTCAGGAGTTTCAACTATATTTTGCTCCAAAGTTGATGAGCTTGGCTCAGAAAGAATGCCAATCTCAACCTCCACATGCTTCTGTGTACTCTTTCCTTTATCTGTATTATAAGAACTAGAAGACTCTTTTCTAGAATGTAACTGATAGTAGGCTATATTTATGCAATTTAAACACTACTTACACTTTAATTTAGCCGTACTTTATTGATATTTGAATGCTAAAAGATAATAAAATGCTCTAATTAAGAATTTGATGCTTTGCAGGAGCTACTCCGAGCTAGGAGGGAGCTAACGAGTGTTTTGGAGTCAACATGGAGTGTGAAAGGCCAATCGAAGGTTAGCCCGGTCGAAAAGGAGCGAGAAAAGCAAGCGAGACGACCTCTCCAGGTACGCGACCGCGAAGTGGGCCGCAAATTGGTCCGCGAACTCAAGGCAGTGAGGCAGTGGAAATTCGCGGCTGCAGACAGGCGGACGAAAGCCAAACACGCAGGGTTAATTATGTAATTTCTTATGCGACTAACCTAAACCTATATGAAAAGTAAACTCGCCCAGAAGTGGGGGTTAGCTGTTTTTAGAAGATTTGAGAGGCAAGAACGAGGGAGAGAAGACGAATAATTTCCTAAGAGTTTTCATCTTCTTCTTCATACTTCTATTTGTTGATTATGAATTATTTTAGTGATTTATTTTCCATTAGTATGAGTAGCTAAATCTATTATCTAGGGTTGATGGAACCAATTGTTGGAGAAGTCTTGACTCTATTTTGTTATAATTGAGCCGTGTTTGTTCTATGATTGCTCAACTACGTATTGTATTATGGTTAATTGGAAGGGCCCTCGATTAATCGTGTCTAGTTACCTTGTGTTGCTTGAGAAAGAACACTTGGTTAGATTGGTGTTGAACAACACCACTTTTGGGTAAGTTAAGAGATTAATTACTTGAATTTAAAAGTGAGATTAGAAATAACGAAGCTTTGGTGGGATAATTTTGAGTTGCATAAATTGTTAACTAGAGTAGTTCGATAGAATGCTTCTAGTAAATTATCGTGATTGATCGAGAGGTAATTACGGTAGCCCGAAACTCATAATCCTTGTAGAGTATTACAGCGAGATTATATCTAAAGAGTTGAGAATTAATCCGGCAATTGGGGAAATCAATAGCCCTAGATCCTTTTACCCTTGAATTTAATTTTATTCTTGATTATTGCTAATTTTATTGTCATTTTTCCTTAGCTAAATAAATTTCACTGATTATTCATAAAACTGTTGCATCCGTAAGTTGTCTGAGCTTATCATTAGCATTATTTAATGTTGTAGTAAATAGGTTAGTTCCTTGTGGGATTCGACTCCGGACTTGAACCGGCTTATATTTGCAGCGATCGCTTAGTCCTTTTAACAAGGCATAGTTGGGCGTGATCAAATTTTGGTGCTGTTGCCGAGGAACTAACAGTGTTATTTATAACAACTTAGAAGAATTGCTAGTATTCTTAGTTTAGATCATTTTCTTATGGTGTTTAAATTTTTCAATAAAATTCTCACGTTTGAATTCTCCTGTGACTCAGGTGTATGCCTAGAAGCTCTTCGAGGACTGGTGAACTTTTCGAAGGACTCTCAGACCCCGAGAAAGCATTCAGGGCATTAAATCGAGCCAACAAGAAGAACAAACAGGTACAACAAAAACACACACTCGAAATTGAAATGGACAACGTGGACGATGTCAACAAAAATAATCGGAATAATCGGGTTGACCCAAACAATAGAGTGGTGGCACCTCTTGTGCCAGAAGCTGCTCTTTATGATTAGGCACAACTAACTGCTGATAACTTAGCCACTGCCATTGCTGTAACTCAGATACAAGCGGAGACATTCCAGATCACCAACAACATGCTGCATCTGTTGCAAAATAAGGGATTGTTCTCCGGGCCATACATTGAAGACCCACAACAACATCTAAAGAATTTCCTATCAATATGTGTGACCCAAAGACAACCGAATGTGACTCCTGAAGCCATCAAGCTATTACTGTTTCCATTCTCTGTGACTGGAGAGGCTCAAACTTGGCTGAATTCGCTCCCAATAAACTCCATTGCCACTTGGGAAGAATTAGTCAAACAGTTCTTAAACAAGTTTTATCCTCCCAACAAGACTGCAAGACAGATTGATGAGATATTTCAGTTCAGACAGAAACCAACTGAGACCTTGCAAGAAACCTGGGAGAGGTTCAAGGGTATGCTAGTGAAGTGTCCACACCATAGAATTCCAGATCAGATGCTGGGACAGAGATTCTACATGGGTTTAGCAGATAGTTTGAAGGCCAATGTAGATGCTTCAGCTGGGGGTGCATTTTTGAGCAAAACATTCAAAGAGTGCAGGGTTCTTCTTGACAAGATGGCTCAAAATTCAAGCTGGATGGCTAGAGGTACGACACTTACACCAATAGTGCATTCTGTTGCTCTTGACCCAAACAATTCCCATGCAGAGAACATAGCCACTCTCATGATTCAGATGAGCATACTAACAAAGAAAATTGATGAGATTGGTACAAATCAAGTTCACATTGTTGATACAACGAATGGAGGATTGTGCACTCCTTGCATAAACCAGTCATATGTGTGCTCGTGGAGTAGAGAGAATGACAATCAGGGCTTGAGAGAAGACATGAATTATGTCAATAATTTTGGAGGTCAGAGGCAAGGTGGGAAACAATGGGGACCAGCACCAAACCAGCAGTACAGACCCAACCTGCCACAACACAACCCTAATTCTGCAGGCGCACGACCACAAGGTCAAGTTGTACCTTATCAAAGGCAGCAAGGCTATAATCAGCAGTACCAGCAACAGTTGGCCTACCAACCACCTCATCAACAACAGGACAACAACATGGTAGAAATCAGGGGTATGCTGCAACAACTCATTGGAACAAATGGTAAGATGCAAGAAAAGTTAGCAGCACATGATTCAGCAATCAAAGGCATTGAAACTCAACTGGGATAGCTGTCTATGGCCTTGAACAATCGCCCCCAAGGAACATTGCCTGCAGATACAAATATTAACCCAAAGGAACAGAACCCAAATCAGCTAATGGCAGTGAGTCTCAGGAATGGAAGAGATTTAGACAGAGAGCAAGAAGTTGCTCAATTTATGAGAGAGACTACGCCAATTACAGATGAGTCAGCATAGCTCACCGAGGTTGTAATTGAACAAGCACATGTTGACAAGAGTAAGGAGAAGGAAGGTGAACAAGTCTCAGAACAGGTATCACCTCTTGTACCAGAAGCTTCCAACAAAGAAAATACATCAAGTAGTGGACAAAGGTTGACTCCTGCACCATTCCCTCAGAGATTGGCAAAACAAAAGAAAGATGATCAATACAGGAAATTCATGGAAATGCTTCGACAGATTCAATTGAATATTCCACTGATGGATGCTTTAAGAGAAATGCCAGGGTATGCAAAAATGATGAAGGACTTGAAGTCGCAGAAATTTGACTTCCAGGACCTGTCCACTGTAAGTTTGACACAGACCTGCAGCGCGGTAGTGACAAGACCTATGGCCCAAAAGGTGTCTGATCCAGGTAGCTTCACTATCCCATGCACTATTGAGAGTTATGCTTTTGCTAAAGCACTGTGTGACTTGGGAGCCAGCATAAACTTTATGCCCTTGGCAATCTATACAAAACGGGGCATAGGCAGAGCTAGACCGACCTCAATGTTGCTGCAACTAGCCGATCGCACAGTTAAAAGACCGATAAGAATTCTTGATGATGTGCTTGTGTAAGTGGGGAAATTTGTATTTCCTGCAGAATTATTTATTCTTGACTGTCAGGTGGATGAAGAGATACCCATCATTCTGGGAAGTCCATTCTTAGCCACTGGGAGAGCATTAATTGATTGTTAGACTAAAGAGTTGAAAATGAGGTTGAACAATGAAGAAATAATATTCAACGTTCAACAATTCATGAGGAGACCCAGTGAATTTGCAAACTGCTTACTAGTGGAGGCCGTGGATGCGATACTGCAAGAAGAGGATGCGACCCTTAATGTCAAGGGTCCACTAGAAGCTTGCTTCGTTGATGCTCCCTAGAAGGTTTGTGCCCCTCTTCCAGAAGAATCTTGTGCATACAAAAGGCTGGGCTGATACCCTTTATGCATGTCATGGTCCAACCAATGGCAGTCTTATATTCTTGCAATACTTGTAATAGTTGCTCTACCTGCACAGCTAGCAAACCAGATGATATAATAACATGCAAAGTAGAATTAGGCCCCAAGAAAGCGTACCTAAGGTGGGCTGGAAGCGGTTTCAAGTCCAGCTATGGTGGCTCCTCTATTGATGGTTTTGCAGGTGGTGTTGCTCTCTCTTCTAAGCGTAGGGGCTCGAACTGAGGTTCCCATTTCCAGAATCCTTGACCTTCGAGAGCCATGACCCACTCTGTCAACCCTTCACGTGTGCCAAAAAAGGAGGAATGACGGTCGTACAAAATGAGAATAACGAGTTGATCTCGACTCGTACATTCACGGGGTGGCGGATTTGCATGGACTATCGGAAACTGAACACATCCACTCGAAATGACCATTTCCCATTGCCTTTCATTGACCAAATGTTGGACAGGTTAGCTGGGCGGTCCCACTTCTGATTCTTGGATGGATACTCAGGGTATAACCAAATCTCAATAGCCCCAGAAGATAAAGAGAAAACATCCTTCACTTGTCCATATGGCATCTTTGCCTTTCGGAGAATTCCCTTTGGACATTGCAATGTACTGGCTACATTCCAGCGGTGCATGTTAGCCATTTTCACTGACATGGTGGAGGATATTATGGAGGTGTTTATGGATGATTTCTCCGTGGTGAGGGATTCATTTGAAGATTATCTTCACAACTTAAGAAGAGTGCTCAAAAGATGTGTAGAGACAAATCTAGTGCTGAATTGGGAAATGTGCCATTTTATGGTACATTGAGGTCGACCATACTAAGGTTGATGTGATTGAGAAGCTTCCACCGCCCACTTCGGTAAAGGTAGTGAGAAGTTTCCTTGGGCACACCGGATTCTATAGGCGATTCATTAAGACTTTTCCAAAATTCTACCCCCTTATGTAAGCTGCTTGAAAAGGATTAGCCCTTTGTGTTTTCTAATGATTGCAGGTTGGTTTTTGAGGAGCTGAAGAAGATATTGGTGACTGCACCCATCATAGTGGCACCCAACTGGGAGCAACCATTCGAGCTCAAGTGCAATGCCAGTGATTATGCATAGGAGCAGTCTTGGGGCAACGCAAAGACAAAAGGAAATGGTGGCTGTAGTGTTTGCCTTTGACAAATTCATGTCATAATTAATTAGTTCAAAAGTTATTGTTTATACTGACCATGCAGCAATTAGGTACTTGATTTCAAAGAAGGAATCAAAGCCACGCTTGATTCGCTGGGTTCTGTTGCTACAAGAATTTGATCTGGAAATCCGTGACAGAAAAGGGATGGACAATCAAGTGGCAGACCACCTCTCAAGATTGGAAGGAGCTGAAAAGAGAATGGAGGTTGAAGACATAATAGAGACATTCCAGGATGAACAGTTACTTGCTGTGACAATGGAGGAGACGCTATGCTATGCTGATATTGCTAACTAGCAAGCGGTATTGTACCTTTTGAACTCTCCTCAATTCAAAAGAAAAATTTCTTCCGCGATTGTCGAGCCTATTATTGGGACGAACCTCTATTGTTTAAAATATGTGTAGATAACATGATCCGGAGGTGTATCCCCGAGAAAGATCAACCTTCTGTTCTGCAGGCTTGCCATGCTTCGCCATATGGTGGACAGTTTGGAGGAATCCGAACAACAGTAAAAGTGTTGGAATCGGGATTGTATTGGCCTATCCTATTCAAGGATGCCCATGCTTGGGGTAAAAAGTTGCGATGAATGCCAAAGGACATGCAACATATCTCGCCGTCACGAGATGCCGATGACCACAATTCATTAGGTGGAGGTTTTTGATATGTGGGGAATCGACTTTATGGGGCCGTTTGTCAGTAAGTATGGTAACAAATATATATTGGTAGCAGTTGACTATGTCTCCAAGTGGGTCGAAGCGGTGGCTCTCCCAACCAATGATGTGAAAGGGGTAACAAGTTTCCTAAAGAAAAACATCTTCACATGTTTTGGAACCCCGAGAGCTATAATCAGTGACATTGGAACCCATTTTTGCAATAGAGCGTTCGCACATCTGTTGGAAAAGTATGGAGTTCACCACAAAGTAGCCACACCGTACCACCCACAGATGAGTGGGCAAGTTGAAGTGTCCAATAGAGAAATTAAAAGTGTCCTAACAAAGACAGTGAATGCAACAAGGACTGATTGGGTGAAGAAGTTGGATGATACATTATGGGCGTACCGCACAACATTCAAAACTCTAATTGGTATGTCACCGTACAAGTTGGTGTTTGGAAAGGCATGCCACCTTCCGGTAGAGCTCGAACATAAAGCACTTTGGGCACTGCGGCAGTTGAATATGGATATAGAGACCGCAGGCACCAGTAGAGTCACTGAGTTACATGAGCTCGAGGAATTCATGTTCCATGTATTTGAGAAGGCTAGATTATACAAAGAAAAGATGAAAATGATCCATGATAAGCACATCTTAGATCAGAACTTCAAGCCCGTATATCTAGTGTTGTTATACAACTCGAGATTGAGATTGTTTCCGGGTAAGTTGAAGTCCCGATAGTTAGGACCCTTCAGAGTGGTGCAAGTGCTCTCAAGTGGAGCTGTAGAGATTGAATTCAAAGATGGGACAAACAAGTTCACGGTAAATGGGCAAAGGCTGAAACATTACCTTGAAATGGTCGAAGAGAAAGGGGATTGAGTGGTGATAACTTTGGAAGAGCCCCAGTACGCGAACAAGGAGTGATAATGAAAGCATGCATCATGACGCGACGTTAAATCAGGTGCTTCCTGGGAGGCAACCTATGGTTTGTTGTAAATCGTCGTGCCGCGATGTTAACTTAGGTGCTTTTTGAGAGACAACCCATTAATTTCTTACTTTGGTTGTTGTAATTGATTTTGAACGACTTTGACTGATCTACTAATGTGCAGGGCAAAGACACATTAGTAGATTTTGGCAGGGAAGGATTCGGGGGTCGAAATTAACCCGAGAATAGGTAAAAATGCGGCACAGACAAAAATTGGCTGGAGACGGAGATCCGCGGCCGCGAATTGGGCCGCAGATTTTGGCTTGTGTTCTGTCCCCCGTCCACGGCCGTGGATTTTTGGCCCCCCTCTGCCCAGAATCTGCGACCGCGGATTGGGGTGCGGATTTGGGGCCGCCCACGTAAGTTTCTTCTTATTATTTTTTTTAGTCAATATTTTTTTTATCCCTCATTTTATCCCTAACTTAAACCCCCACAACCCCTACTTCCCTTCCCACTTCCCCCACTTCTCTTCTTTCCTCCCTAACTTCAAGTGCCCAAACCTCTCCCTTCCCCCATATTTGCCTTTCAACACAAGACTCTTCTCCTTCTTTCTCTTCCCCACTCAACCACTCTCCCACCTCCGTTCTTCTCAAGATATCCAAGTAAGTACATGATTTTATTCCTCTTTCTTAGTATTTGTTTTTGTTTTTCCTTTTCTGTATAGGGTAGTAAAATCATAGGTACTTTTGTCTGTGATTTGGATTGTGGTTTATATGTGGTATATGGAGGCTATTTGAATTGGTTGATTTGGAGGAAGCCATTGTTGGGTTTGTGAGGAATGGTAGTCTAATTGGGTCTTTGGGTGACTTGGGGGAACATATGCACACTACCTGTTTGTTGATTTGCCTTAATGAGTATTGAATATAAATTATGTACCAATTGTGCGAGTGAAGTCTGAGTAACCGCCATTGGGACACATATTCCTCTCTCCACTGATAGTAGTATTTATTGTGTAGGTAACATGCAACCTTCAAGGAAGAGACGCGTTACCGAGGCCTCATCAAGTGGTCATGGAGGCTCATCTTGGAGACTGGCACCGGCCAGTGCATCTTAGTTTGATCGTACCAGGTTTGTCTCCAAAGCTACCCAAGACCGTTATAGTTTGAAGGCCACTAAAAAACCTGTACCGAAAAGGGGTATTGACAGGGCGTCCCTCCAGGATGAGTGCCCTAATATGTATCGGGAGTTGATCAGGCACAGATTGGATAGCTTTTTTGAAGAGTCGGAGGAGGGTAACTTAATGCTTGTTCGAGAGTTCTATGCCAACTGCCCCAAACATGAGGATAGAATATGCATTGTGAGACACACGAGAGTGGATGCCTCGATAGAAGACATCATGAGAGTGTATTGATTGCTTGAATTCAATGGGGAGGAGGATTTCTATGATACTTACAAGAGAGAACCCATCACATGGAACAAGTTTTTCAGAACTATCTGTGCACCAGACAAAGAGGTAGTATGGGTTGTGCCGGGATCGAAGATACACTCTTCCTCACTCACTTTTGAAGGAAAATGCTGGTTGTACATCATCAACAATAGCTTGCTGCCGTCCCACAACACCACGGAGATAAATAGTCCGAGAGCTGCCTTGATATGGTGCTTCGTGAATGGCTACGACTTCGATGTGGCCAAGGTTATTCTGTCTGATATGTTCATCCGTTCACCACAGAAGAGGTATGTGTTCTTTTTCCCCTCTCTGATCACTAGATTGTGCCGGACAACAAGGGTGCCTGAGAACCGAAATGTGGATGACATGGTAAAGAAAGAAGCAAAGTTCCGGGTAGACAAAGTGACCATCGAGAAAGACCCGGTGGAACCAGGGGCAACTCATAGTGACGATTCTAATGCGTCGGAAGAGGGCGATGAAGGGCAGGAGGAGGTTCAACCTGCCTCACTCCTACAGGAATAAGCTGCAGTGGCTGAAGGACCATCCTAGGGCAGACGGAACACAGGAATGACAGCACTAGAACAATACATGGCAGGACTGCGCACTTCCGTCACGGAATTGGGGACCAAAGTTGATGCTTTGGCCACCTAAAATGTGAAGTTAGAAAAGAAAATCATGGGCTGGATGCGTGCGCTGGGGAGAGCATGTCATCTCGACCCTGGCACTGTCTCCGATCAAGACTGATCCACCAGGGAAGTTCCTTTACCTCATATTACTTTACTTTGTATGACATGGGGACATGCCATCTTTTTAAGTGTGGGGTGGGGGATACTTTGTTGTATGTTGTATGTCGATAGTTTCGTAGTTTATTTGTATAAATCAATTTCAACTTGGACCGATGATGGATATCATTCGATGGGTTTCTTGAGGGACTAAAGTCGAAAAGAAAATAAAAAAAAATCCAAAAAATTTTCTTTTGTAGTAATGTATCAATTTTCCCTTGGTTTTTCTTCAAACCACGGTTCTTTTCCAAGGGTTTTGTTTGAACCGGGTGTAGTTAGCTTTTTATTTTTAGTTAGGAACTTATGGGCTATGGGCAGAATTAGAATAGGATCCCGTAATTTCGTAATGCCTTGAATATAGCGGTTACTTTAGTGTGATGCTTAGGCTCATTTGTTGAATTTTGTAAGAAGGCCTTAAAATGTATGTTCTTAATTTGGCTTAAGTACCCTGATCTGAGTGTTTGATGATCTAATCTGGAATGAGTCATGTGCCATGTGTGTGTGAGGCTTGTTATATTCTGTGCACGACATTTAACGCCTAGAACTTGCCCCGTGTGTCTGCAAAGCGAAATGGTAGTCTTGTTTAGTCCGGGAAGTGATATAGGCATTTCTTTGTTGAACCATATATATACATACTCCACCCACCTATTTGCTATGTACCATAGTTAACCCCGTTGAGCCTGTAATCCTGTTTCCTTGGAAACCACATTACAAGCCCTATCCCTTGTTTGAATTGACCATCTTTTTGAACCCTTTACCTCTCGTAAACACTTGAAATACTACGAATTTACAAAGGATAAAGTGTGGGGTAGTTTGTGGAGCTTTTGAGTGGAACTAGGAAAATAAGGAGAAAGGTATATCTTGTTGGAAAAGGCCACTTGTGAAAAAAAGAAGAAGAAGAAGAACATTGTTAATAGTGTATCATGTTGATTGGTAATAATTCTTTGGTGGCTTTTAAGGTGATTGTGCTCAAAGAAGAAGTGTGGGGGTGGTATATGTGGTGTTAAAGATGAAAATATTGGTTTAACTTAGGTGTGGATTTGATTGTAAAATAAATGTATTAAAGTGCTTAGGGAGGTGTAGTCACTATCATATCCAAATATATCCTACCCAACCTGTAGCCTAAATTACATCCAAATAAAGTTCCACTTGATCCTAGACTGAGTGAGTTCAATTAGTAGAGTCGAACACTACGGGCAAGCCTATGGTGCATTTTCTGTGGCACAAGAATGTCATTTCTGAGGGTGAGTGAATTCTGTTCCTTTTAAAATTCCTCAGTGTGTGTGAATTTTACTGATTGTGAAATGAGTCTCTTTTGTTGTGAGCAGGCACTTGATTCATGAAGGAGAGGTAAGTCTGGACCTTTGAATTAGAGTAAGTAAGACGTTTAGGAGCATTGCGTGGCTAGAGGGAGTCAACTCTTGAGGTGTAGATGTTGCGCTAAAGTCCTCAATTTATGTGAAATATTCTTGGTGTGACGAGTAGGGAAGTCGCTTAGTGAAGTTAGGCCTCTTAGAATGTGGTTCGATTTCTCGGGGACGAGCAATGGTTTAAGTGTGGGGTGTTGATAGTAGGCTATATTTATATAATTTAGACACTACTTACACTCTAATTTAGATGCACTTTATTGATATTTGAATGCTAAAAGATAACAAAATGCTTTAATTAAGAATTTGATATTTTGCAGGAGCTACTCTGAGCTAAGAGGGAGCTAACGAGTGTTTTGGAGTCAACATGGAGTGTGAAAGGCCAATCAAAGGTTATCTCGGCCGAAAAGGAGCGAGAAAAGCAAGCGAGATGATCCCTCCAGGTACGCGGCCATGAAGTGGGTCGCAAATTGGTCCGCGAACTCAAGGCAGTGAGGCAGTGGAAATCCGCGGCCACAGACGTGTGGACGAAAGACAAACACGCAGGGTTAATTATATAATTTCCTAGGCGACTAACCTAAACCTATATGAAACCTAAACTCGCCCAGAAGTGGGGGTTAGCTGTTTTTAGAAGATTTGAGAGCCAAGAACGAGGGCGAGAAGACGAATAATTTCCTAAGAGTTTTCATCTTCTTCTTTATACTTCTATTTGTTGATTATGAATTATTTTAGTGATTTGTTTTCCATTAGTATGAGTAGCTAAATCTATTATCTAGGGTTGATGGAACCAATTGTTGGATGAAGTCTTGACTTTATTTTGTTATAATTGAGCCGTGTTTGTTCTATGATTGTTCAACTACATATTGTATTGTGGTTAATTGGAAGGCCCCTCGATTAATCGTGTCTAGTTAACTTGTGTTGCTTGAGAAAGAACACTTGGTTAGATTGTTGTTGAACAACACCACTTTTGGGTAATTTAAGAGATTAATTACTTGAATTTAAAAGTGGGGTTAGAAATAACGAAACTTTGGTGGGATAATTCTGAGTTGCATAAATTGTTAACTAGAGTAGTTCGAGAAGATGCTTCTAGTAAATTATCGTGATTGATCGAGTGGTAATTACGGTAGCCCAGAACTTATAATCCTCATAGAGCATTACGGCGAGATTATATCTAAAGAGTTGAGAATTAATCCGGCAATTGGAGAAATCAATAGCCCTAGATCCTTTTACCCTTAAATTCAATTTTAGTCTTGATTATTGCTAATTTTATTATCATTTTTCCTTAGCTAAATAAATTCCACTGATTATTCATAAAACTCTTGCATCCGGAAGTTGTCTGAGCTTATCATTAGCATTATTTAAAGTTGTAGTAAATAGATTAGTTTCCTGTGGGATTCGACTACGGACTTGAACCGAGTTATATTTGCAGCGACCGCTTAGTCTTTTTTACAAGGCATAGTTGGGCGTGATCAGTAACATAGAGGATTCATCAAAGGTTACATCTCTGCTAATTATAAATTTTGGTGTCGTGGGATCAGGACACCATAGTCGGTATTCTTTCACCCCAGATGCATACCCTCGGAAAATGCACTTTTTAGCCATCGGCTCTAATTTTCTATCATTTACATGCATGTATGCAAGGCAACAAAATATCTTTAAATCAGAATAATTAGCAGGAGTACCTGACCACATTTCCTCTGGAGTCTTAAAGTTCAAAGGTGCAGAAGGAGCTCGGTTGACAATATAACAAGCTGTAGAGATAGCTTCTGCACAAAAGACGTTTGTCAACCTAGCATTTGAAATTATGCAACGGGCCCTTTCCAAAATCGTTCTATTCATCCTTTCTGCCACACCATTTTGCTGAGGTGCCATTCTCACAATATGATGTCGAGCAATTCCTTCATTCTTAAAAAATTCGTTGAATTCATCATTACAAAATTCCAAGCCATTATCTGTTCTAAGCCGCTTAACCTGTTTTCTTGTTTGCTTCTCAATCAAAACTTTCCATTGTTTGAAATTTAAGAAAACATCATTTTTATTTTTCAGTAAATAAACCCAAACTCTTCTTGAATAATCACCACCTTTTGATGGGGTGCGTAATGGACCCCAAAGATCTAAATGAATGTAATCCAAAGTACCTTTTGTTCTATGAATCGCTGGAGATTTGAAGCTGACTCTTTTCTGCTTCCCGAACACACAATGTTCACATAACTCCATATTTTTGGTACTTTGGCCACATAAGAGACCTCTTTTGCTGAGGATGAAAGACCTTTTTCACTCATATGCCCAATCGCATATGCCACAATTTGGTGATGTCAGAATCTGATTTATCTGATATTGAAACTGCAGAAGCACCTGTAACATTATATCCCAAAAGAGTAGACAACGTACCAGATCTGCATGCTTTCATGATCACAAGAGCACCATGAGAAATTTTCAGAACTCCACCTTCACCTGTGTACTTGCACCCAAGAGATTCTAGAGTACCCAAAGAGATGGGATTTTTCTTCAAGTCAGGACCATATCTAACATCGGTGAGAGTTCTCACCATACCATCGTGCATTTTGATTCGGACTGTACCTTTTCTAATAACTTTGCAGGAAATATTGTTGCCCAGTAAGACAACTCCACCTCTAATAGATTCATATGTGGTAAATAAATCTCGATTAGGACACATATGATAAGAACAACCCGAATCTAAAATCCACTCATTGCTAGATTTGAAACTATTATTAGTTGCTAAAAAATAGTTCCCTCAGTCTCATCAGCAGCTACACTTACTTCGACAGTGTCAATATTTTTGTGCACATTTTTATTTTCTCTATGCTTTTTTTTTTTTTTTAAATTTAATTCAGAAATAATGTGAACTTTCTTATGACAATATTTGCACATGACATTTCTGTATCTGGATTTTAACCTTGATTTAGGTTTCTCACTACTTGAATCTTTCTTATTGGATCTACTTCTTATGAATAAGCCTTCCCCTTGGTTTCCACTAGTTTTCCCAGTAATATCTCTATCTATTTGTTCTTTTGATTTCAAAATAGATTTGATATCTTTATAAGAGATATTATCCTTTTCATAAAGCATAATATCTCTTATATGTTTAAACGACTGGGGGTAAGGAAACAAGCAATAACACAACTTGATCCTCATCTTTGATTTCGGCATCTATGTTACTTAAATCCATAAGAAGAGAATCAAAAGTATCAAGATGTGTAAGTATATAGGTACCTTCAGCCATACGAAAAGTGTAGAGTTTTTGCTTTAGGTAAAACCTGTTTTCTACTGTTCTTTTCATATATAGGGTTTTAAGCTTTTCCCATATGCCTTTGGCTGAGCTTTCTGCTGCAACTTCACGCAAAATCTCATTTGAAAGATTTAAAATAATACCTTCTTTTGCCTTTTTGTCTATGAAGGCAAACTCCTCGTCCATCATTTTATCTGGCATCTTCTCATTTCCTTGTAATGCCAAATCTAAGCCATCCTGAATTAGGATAACTTTCATATTTAATTGCTACATTTCAAAGTTTGCGCTTCGGTCAAATTTCTCAACATAAGACTTTGTTAGAGTAATTTTGGCTATTTAAACTAACCCGGTTAGATCTGACTCTGATACCAATTTGTTAGGATCGGTAAACCGGGTAGTGAGAAATTTAGCAAAATAATATTATAATGACAATAATAAAGACAATGCAAGTTGATAATAACGACAATTAAACAAGATAAAGAAGACACAAATTTAATGTGGTTCGGTCAAGGTGACCTACGTCCACAGGGGGAGAAGAGTAATTTCACTATATAAACAAGAGTATAAAAGAGAGTAAAAAATTAGAGTAAATACTCTAATTAGTCCCAAATACCCCAAGAGAATAACCTCACAAGATCACTCCAAAGAAAGGGTTCACACAAGTGTTTCTCAACACTCACTCTCTTACAAATACTCTATAATGAAATAAAGGAGGAGAAAGAAAGATAAGAGTGAAAGGCTATTGAATTGGTGTGTTTACAAATGGAGAGAAGCTCCTCTATTTATAGCAAGGAATCCTTGGCCTAATAGTGGATATTATATCATGGCAAATGTCATGATCCATAAATTTTGTTATATTGGAGATTATGTCGTGGCAAATGTCATGAAAATTTGGCCCCTACTTGAGAAGAAGTCAAATTAATGGCCATATTACAATACACAGTACATAACTAACTTGAAAGTACAAAGTGCAGTTGATGCTTGCGTAAATATCTAACAGTGTTTGGATTTTGGAGTTCAATTTCCTTGAGAAGTGAAATGCTTCAAACTACCGCTGTTGTCAGAAAGTTCAGGCGTATAATCAAATGATATACCAAAAATAGTTGATATATCCTATACTATAAAAACCTATTTAGAATTGTCCTCCGTTATACTATTGGCTCAGAAGAACCCTACCATCTTACTATTGAAATACATAGACCCCTAACATGACGGGCTGGACACGTGGCACCCATCCAAAGCTATTGGTCCATCTGGTCTTAAATTAAAAACAACACCCCCCATGTGCATCCCAAATTATCCAATCTTTTATACTACGTGTTGACTGGGACTATGCTCAAAATACCTTCCCAATGAACAAGGACGACTCCACGAATTTTGTGGCCTAAAGCCAAACTTTATGAGGGGCCTTAACTTTTTTTTATTTTTTTTAAATATTTAAAGTTTATTTTTTAAGATTTTTTTATATGCAAAGTTATTAATAAAGTTCTTATAATCAAATTCTCATAACAAGTCATGCTTATTGACAATATAGCTAATCCATTTAATCTCTCATGAGACATTATTGATCTTAAGTAAGATTTTATCAATTTTAATTTTGAAAAATTTCTTTCCGCTAAAGCAATGGTAACATGAGTTATTAACATTATTCTATAAGTAATATAGACATTTGTAAAAGAATCAAATCTTCTTATTTGATCGAGTATATCAAATAAACTGTTATCTTCTAATTGTACTATTTTCCTTAACACTTTTAATTCAGAAAATAAATATAAATCATCAATATCGGATTTATTATTATGCTTTAAGGAATAATCACGACTAAGGCAATATATATTTTCAAAATTCTCATTAGATTGTTTCTTCCTATATATCACACGTTTCCTATGAAATTCGGGTTCGATATTCATTTCAAATGTAATTTCCTTGAAAAAAATCATAGTAATTGTAAATCCCTTTTCTCTATATTTATTAAAGTAAGAAATCAAACTTTTTTACTTAACTTAACTTTTTTAAAACTTATATATAGCCTATTAGGTGAAGCAAAAAAATGCCCCCCCACAAATTTAGGGCCTAAAGCAATTGCTTCACCTGTTTTATGGAAGGGCCGCCCCTGCCAATGAATAGGTCAAACTTTTTCGATTCGAAACTCTTAGTCGAGTTGATGGCGAGATCGATTTTTTGTTCGAGGTTCAAGAGGAAGGAGAGGAACCACTGCCCAATGGTGCTACCTTGTCGAAGTAGAAGATGTGGCATTAGTTCGAAAATACTTTCTTAAAGTGGCAAATTGGGTTCTCCCTAACAGGGAATTCTATGCATCTTCAGCTAGCTTTCCCCCAATCTTCCTGGTCTAAGAGCAGCCTGGAATTGGAAATTCATACTCAGCGTGAAGGAAAATGCTTCTACTCTCTCACCTTAACTATAACTTCGCAGTGACAACCTTAATCGACGCTTTATCTAACTATAAGAGCAGGAGCAGCAAGCACTTACTTTCTTTAAGACACTAACTTTCACAACAACTAAGTACATACTTTGGAATCCAAATTTGGCGGGATATAGGTTGGAATCGAAAAACGAATGCACTTGCGGTTATGACATCATATTTTGATATGCCTCTTCTTCGATCCGGAATTCAAAGCAAATCCTCGACTCCTCGAATACAATGGAATTTCACACCTAGCGAATCTTTCACTCTACCTCCTCTTATTAAGACCATAGAATATTCCTGCAAATTATGACCTTCGCCTAGAATGTGAGCGAATATATCATGTCGATTGCTCAACTGTACTTTGGTTATCTTATGTGGAGCTGAATTATATTTTTTCGGTGCTCTCGTTGAAACACACATGTATACTCCTTACTTCTAGGGACATTGATCCAAAGCTCGAGTACGGTCCGTACGCCATTTTTCTTCTCTACCATGACGAATTAATTGATTTAATGTAGGCATCGCTCTTTCCTTTGTCCCTCCCCCCAATTTTTTCCCTCTCACTAGTGGTTACTCCCGACCCAAAGCACCCCTTTTCCATTCATAGAGAGATCCAATCATCAAAATCAATAAAAAGGCCATCATGGACCAAGATCCAAACGGATAATTTTGTGGGTATTTACAAACTTGTTTTTAGTCTTATGATCTTTTTTTACACATGATAGATTTACTTTTACACTAAGTGATCTATCTTTTACACATAAAAGATCTAGAAAGGACACATTCTTAATTTTAACATTGTAAATGACCATGAAGGCTCATTTCCCCATCATTTCCTCTTTTATTATCCAGTCCAACCGCCGACCATTCAAGTCTGGACTAATTAGGTGATTTATATTTTTATGGGCTAAATTTGATACCCCCAAACTGTTTACAAATGATAACAAATGATAACAACCTTTAATATAGTGGGAAAATCTCTTTTTGGATATAATTAAAAATACATAGCGGGAATTCTATGATAGATTAATTAATTAGCTTCTCCTTGATTTGTCCCGTGATTTCCGCTGAGATTCTCCCCCTATTGCGGCTGTAACATCATTTTGTTTCTTGGCTCGATCTCGATCTTGATTGGTTTCTGGGGATCGAGCTCCATCTTGGTCGATCTCTATTTATTCGACCTCGATATCTCAAGTTCGATCTTGGCCGATCTCTATTCATTCGACCTCGATGTCTCGAGCTCGATCTGGATTGGTTTCTGGGTCTCGATATCGACAACCATACTTTGCATTATGGCTCGATATTATAATGATGAACCTCAGTCCATCATGTTCCAATCTCGAAGGGCAGACTCGATTTTGACCTATACAGATAGTCCCCTCGTTTCTCGGAAAGAAGATAGCGAGAAACAATATGAATTTTCGTACTCCAACTAGATGGGCAATGACATCAACGACAAACCCGATTGTGACGTATACGACAAATGCCCCGTCGGTCCAGTTACCAAGACATTAAATGCGCGTCAGTCGATGGTCGGCCATTACCAGTTTTGAACCGTCGTTGTGAAACCGATAAATAGCTCCCTTTTTCATTATTTCAAATTTTTACTTTCAAATCTTTTTCATTTTAATATTCATAGTTCTTTGCCTTCTCCAAAGCTTCCTATCTCCGGGTTTTTGAGTTTCTTTGCTTGTTCTTCTTAAAACACCTAATATTTTAATCTCCATTCTTCTTTGTCCACAAAAACTAAATGGCCAAAACATCTAAAACTGTTCCGCAGAAAGAGGCTGCTTCCTCATCTCGGCAGGCTGGCGAGAAACCAGTGATGGAGCCACGCCTTGAAAAACTTATTCCCGGGGTATGTGCTATTGATTCTGACTTTAAGGTCGAGAAACCCTCATCGGTTACTGGTCGATGCGATCCAGTATCGAGATATATATGCTCGATATCCAAAAACCTCCTTGACCTGGTGAAAAAATATTGCAACCGGAAAAACAAAGAGGTTGTGATACCGGCACCGGAGGAGGCGATCACCACCCACGTGGAAGGGTTCCTGAGTGTTTACACTTATCCTTTCATGTTGGGTTCTTTCGATCCGGTCATCGTCGACTTCTGCAAGAAATACCAGGTGACCCCTGGTCAAATTCACCCTTCTTTCTGGAGGATTGTGATACTTCTCCATTTCTTCGTGAGCAAAATCGACGGTCTTCCCTTAACCCTTGACCACCTCGTAAGATTATATAGCCCTCGACTCTACCGAGGTGGGATGATAAAGCTTCAACGCTGGGCCACCAAGGCGTTCACCTCGTGTATAGATGAAGACAAAGATCGAGGTTGGATGGGCCGTTTCATTCGGGTGAAGACCACAGACCTAATATCGGCTGAGAGCATGCCATTTCCTGAGAAATAGAATACGAAACGTAAGTATGATTCCATCTTTAGTTTCCGTTTGTTGTTTTACTTCTTCATCTTTTCTTATCAGTATTTTTCTCGATGCAGCCGTTGCTTGGATGTCGGGTGCGGTTCCCCACAGGAGCCTGGTTTCGACATCAACATATGCCAAGTGCGCATAACGCGATTTGTCAAAGGGCCAGTGGGAGGCTCGTACTCATGGTAAGCAAATTTAAGTGCAAAGCTTAAGAGCACATTTGACCAATGCCTCCAAATCAATTGAATTTATACGTAATTATAAAGATATGTGGTATAACTTGGTACAAATTAAAAAAATAAGTAAATGTATATCGAAATTAGCTGTAAAAGAAATGAATACAAACCGAATGAATTAGTTGGCCTAAGCCTTCAGGTTTCATCATTCTCAAATTGAATGGAGAGTGATTGGTAGAAGAACAATATGAATCAATATCAAATTGTTGTTCTATAATTCTCACTGAATCTAATGCCTTTTAAAATGATAACAACCCTTAATATAGTGGGAAAATATCTTTTTGGATATAATTAAAAATACACAGTGGGGATCCCATGATAGATTAATTAATTAGCTTCTCCTTGATTCGTGTCGTGATTTTCGCCGAGATTCTCCCCCTATTGCGGCTATAACAACTTTTTTGTTTCTTGGCTCGATCTCGATCTTGATTGGTTTTTGGGGCTCGAGCTCGATCTTGGCCGATCTCTATTTATTCGACCTCGATATCTCGAGCTCGATCTTGACCGATCTCTATTCATTCGACCTCGATGTCTCGAGCTCGATCTTGACCGATCTCGATTGGTTTTTGGGGCTCGAGTTCGACAACCAAACTTCGCATTATGGCTCGATATTATAATGATGAACCTCGGTCCATCATGTTCCAATCTCGAAGGGCAAACTCGGTTTTGACCGTATACAGATACCCCTAATCATCAATTTTCTGCTACTCTTAAACTTCCAAGTGAATGAAGGTATGTGGGAAACTCTAGTCCACAAATTGCATAGTTTTGAACGAAAATGATATTAAGGATTGGTCATCCAGGCTCATTTGTGTTGAAAAGTCAATCTTGAGAGTTGGACAATATTGCCCATCAGATATAGCAGTAGTGATTAGCATCAAACTAAAGAATGAGTAAATCTCTAAAGAGTTTTAGGAATGTCCATCTTATTTTTCTTGGTATTTTTCCCATTGTTAAGTTTAGGAGACAGACTAGAGGGTTATGAGGATTCTTGGTGCAAAAATGATGGTCCTATCATTCATTTTCCATTGAGGCTCAGAAATCAACCAAAACATTGTGGCTATCCTGGCTTTGAACTACAATGCAACAATCAAAAAGACACCATCCTCGAACTTCCCTTTTCTGTCCACTAAATTTTTGAAGAAATTGATTATGTCTCACAACAAATTCACCTTTACGATCCTAACGAGTGCATAATAACCAAGCTATCAAAACTGAATTTATCACAATCTAATTTCAAGATTTTTGAAAATCCCACAGTCCTATTCAATTATTCTGTACCACGTGATTATGGTAACGTAGTTCCTTGTCTTGGTTCATCTGGATACCAAGTACATGCTGTTTCTTCGACTATGTCCCTCGATTATTTTTTGCCCGGACCTTGTACAAAGATTCATTAGTACCCATACTCACAGTCAATATTTTTTCTTTTCTATTATACAGAAGAGCCATGGATGGTCGACCACTGCATTGAAGAGTTGTACAAAAAGCTATGTTAATTGTACTGTGTACTTGGCATAATCCAATTTCTTCACCTATTTCCACGTGTATTAGCACTTTCCTTTCTTTTTGGCCACCTATGCTAACGGAACTATCGAGAAAAATCTCTGTGCTCTCTGTTTCGAAGACTACTCTCCATCATCCTCTCATCCGATGACACCATTACTCTTTCAAAATTCCTTTTTGTCAAAGAAGAATCTAGCTAATTGATCAGCTATGAATGTCAGCCATTAGAATTGAAAAATCTGAAGAGAACTGAATGAATATTTAAGTAAAAATTAAAAGAAAAGGATCTTAGATATAAACATTAAAACTGTAACTACTTTTGATGATATTAAAGTGTTCACTCATGTGCAGATGGCGAACTTAATCATATAAATTTATTAAGGACATTTAAAACATAGAATTAGTTTCTTTCATGGCTTCTTTTAATATTTTGACATGGAGCATCATAGAAATACTTGCTCATAGCTCAAATGAGTTCACCAATAGTAGTGTTAGGATCGAGAATCCGGGTAGGCGCAGATGCGGTCTTATAGCCGCAGGAGCGGAAGCTGGAATTTTAAGTGGAATCCGCACCTGCGATAGATTTTTCGCAGGAGCGGCGTCGCAGATGCGACAGTGGGTCCGCAAATGCGAAAAGTTTAGACAGTAAGTTTAAAAGCAAGGGTTCGTGATTTTTCACCATTTTCGGATTTTGGAGCACGATTTGGGCGATTTTGGAGAGAAAGTTTTCCACACAACTTGGGGTAAGTATTCTTGACTCCCTTGTGATTATATTCCATGAATTAATCTTCATTTTCGGCGTTAGGTTATTGATTTTTCAAGAGAAATCGGAGAAATTTTCTATAATTTCATAAAATAAATTTTCAAGATTTGAACACCGATTCGGAGTCGGATTTGAGTGAAATTAGTATGGTTGAACTTGTAATTGGATGGGTTGTCAGATTTTGTATTTTTTGTCGGATTTCGAGACGTCGATTTTTGGAGTGTAATTTCGGATTTTGTGAAAAAATATTAGTATTTTGATATGGAATTAATTCCTATAATTTGTGTGGATTGAACCAAATTAATTGTGGCTAGATTCGGGCCGATCGAGAGTTAATACGCACAAAATAAAATTTCTGAAGTATAGTTTAGCTTGCTCGACATTTGGATTCGGCTTGTTCGAGGTAAGTAACTCTTCTAATCTTAGAGGTGAGGGTATGAAAACCCGGATTATGTGATATGTGATTGGTTTCGAGGTGACACACATGCTAGGTGACAGGCGTGTGGGCGTGCACCGTAGGAATTGTGACTTGGTCAAATTTCATGGAACTGTGAAGTTGAATAACATGTTGATATCTGAACATTCTCTACGTGTTAGAGAAAATTGAGCTGAAACTCGTATTAAAAATCATGCTTAGACATATGTTATTATTATTTGTACCCATTGGGGTCATTTCTGTAGTTGAATTATATGTTCAAATAGTAATTTCACACTCAGTCATGTTCATTCATTTCATATCATATCTCAGTCTCTGTTGTTATTCATTGATACATCATATCATTATTTTTGGGCTGATTTTCATGACATTGTCAGCCCGAGAGACTGGAGAGATTGATGACTGAGTGAGGCCGAGGGCCTGATTGTGAGGATAATTGTGGGACCGGGCTGCACGCCGCAACATGCCATATTGGCTTATTATAACACGCGAGTTGTCCGTGCAGATACAGATATTGATACTATAGCACGTGAGTTGTCCGTGCAGATACAGATATTGATAATATAGCACGTGAGTTGTCCGTGCAGATTATAGCGCTTGGGCTGAAGGAGCTCCTCCGGAGTCTGTGTACACACCCAGTGAGCGTAGGTACCTATTGAGTGCGAGTGCCGATCGATTGGGAGGACTGAGTAACTGAGAAGACTGAGTGAAATGATACTCTCAGAGTATGCATATGATTTTATCACTGAGTTGCATCGCATTGACATACACATTTGACATACATGCATAAAGATGATTTTTTCTCATGATGTACGGTATCACGTCATTCATGACTTCTCACACATATTGGCATATGGGCATAGTGATGCATTTTTCACTGGCTATCTCGAAAGGAAATGAAACATCTTAGTTACTGTTGAAAGGATTTTTGGGAAAAATCACAGTTTTCAGACTTATTCATATTTTGGTAATTTCAGTGAAAAGAATTGAGTTTTACTATTATACTTAAAAAGAAAATATTTATTTTTCCGGAACTGTGAACGAATTGAGCATTTTATTATTGATTTATTCTTTGTGTTGCCTCAATTTGTTTTGTTATGAGATGTTACTGGAAATTGGTGTGGACTCTGACCTTTGTTCCTGTTCGTTACTACTTTCAACCTAAGGTTAGGTTTGTTACTTATTAAGTACATGTGGTCGGTTGTACTCATACTACACTTCTGCACCTTGCGTGCAGATTTTTGATGTTGATGTTGCTGTACATGGCGGGAGCTGGATCTGAAGATGTACCTGCGTTCCAGTCATTGCTGCGTCTTATTCATGATAGCTTTAGAATTTTAATCTGTTTATGTATATTTCAAACAAATGATGTATTTTTATTTCATACCAACTTTGTAAAATTCTAATTTTAAAAGATCATGATTTGTACTACCGGTTCTTGAGGGCCCTGGAAAGTGAAACCTACACACACTACCGAGAAAACGGGTGTTTATTTATTGTATAGTATAGTATTGTGAACTGAGAATTCAAGCTGGAGACTTAAGTGTGTGGACTTATTCCTTGAACAATTAATATTATTCCTCCGCTCCTAACTAATACTAATAGTTATTTTGGCAAATTGACAAGTCATTTATTATATTTTTCTAATCAAGTTCCAATCAGTGTAGTGCTAATCAAGTGAGACATCGATCTAAGGTAGATGAGACGTATTCGGTATGGTTAAGTCTTTTTTAAGGAGTATACAAAAATATTAAAAAGACATATAATTATTAGTCCTTCATGAGAAAGTAGCAAGGAAGTTCCTAGAGGAAGAGGAAGTCCTTCCTGGGTTGTTTGCTCGTAAATAATATGGTAAGTTTCTTTACAGAGCTGAAGAACTATAAATTCTTTTCCCTTGTCTGCAAAGCACGTGCAGCTTTGTGCTTTAGAAGGTTCCGTTCCTATGAATCAATTTGCTGACCTAGATCTCGTTGAAAGGTTTTATACATTTGTCCTTTTTCAATGCATTTCTTAGACAAAGACTGTTTTTTCCTCTTTTTGGCGGCTGAAAGAAGCAATTCTTCAGCTCTCTTATAAGCATTAAGCTTAGGGCTTCCATGACAATCACAAAAAAGATTAGGGGAGAGAGGGTTTCCTTGTCTTAGGCCTCTTTGAGACTTAAAGTAGCCCCCGGGGCTTCCATTAATGAGAACTGAAAGTCTGACAGTAGAAGTGTTGATCCATTATATCCACCTATCCAAAGGCGACTCAATTCTTGGGGATTGAAACCAGATCTCTAATTAAGGACGGAGGGATACTTACCGGTTACCATCCACCACAATCTTTGGGTAAGGCCTATCAGTTGGATGCCACTGAATACACCAAAGTCCAACAATAGCTAGTTTTCTCACAATTAATGTAGCATCCCATTCTTCCTCTATCCGAATATGTAATTCTGACTGCTTCATATAAGGTCATATACTTGATAAAACTTTGTCATGTGCATCAGGTAATGGACTAGACAATGCACCAGCAAAAAGGAGAAAGTGATGGAAATTTCAGTGTTGAAGTGCGGAGTCATTTACTGCAACAATAATGTGATTGGCAACTACCCTGTCATAATTAGTACAACAAACTTCATAGAATGTCATTTTACAAAAAACATTACATCAACTATGAATCAATCACAACATATGTCTAATTCAACGGGATTATTAGCAGCATTTTCTAACAAAGCCATTGAATCAGACGAGTACGTTATAGAACTTTCCATCTGATGAAACAATGGAGCAATTGGTTGAGATTGAAGAGGCTGAGGAGGTGGTGCTAGAGATTCAACTTCACCTTCAAGCATTTCCACTACTACACTCATTGAAGGGCGTTGTACCGGATTTGTTTGAATGCACCATAACGCAACAATAGTCATCTTTCTGCTTATCTTCTTTTCATCCTCATTGGCTTCTTCATCCACCATAATCTCCTTTCCTTTGTTAAACTTATCATAAACCCAACAGGGAAAATATTGGCTGGAATTTTCTTCATTTACAGCGACATTTCTCTTCAAGTCTAGCATTTCCATTAGTAGCATTCCAAAGCTGTAAACATCAGCTTTATAAGAGATTGCTCCAATGCTTCTACTGATCAACTCTGGAGCTACATATCCAATCGTTCCACGAGCAGCTGTGAGAGTCACAATGCTATTATCTGTTGGATATAGTTTAGCAAGTCCAAAGTCAGAAATCTTTGGGATGAAATTCTCATCCAAAAGAATGTTGTGAGGCTTGATGTCAAAGTGCAAAATTCGTATCTCACAGCCTCGATGCAAATACTCAATTCCTCGAGCCACTCCAACAATAATTTCATACTTCCTCTGCCAACTTAACACAGGACTTCCTTCCTGACTGGTGATGTACTTATCAAGTGATCCATTGGGCATGAAATCGTATACAAGAGCGCGCTCTGTTGTCTCAACACAATACCCCACGAGTCCAACTACATTCACATGATGAATTCTTCCAATGGTAGCTACTTCATTCATGAAATCTTGACCACCACCAGCTTTAGGCTTGCTCAACATTTTCACTGCTACATCCCTACCACTGCGAAGCTTTCCTTTATATACTTTGCCATAACCTCCCTCGCCTATTTTCTCTTTGAACCCTCTGGTCATTCTCTTTATGTGGGAGTAATTATATCTGATTGGAATAAAATTGTTTTGTGTCTGCAGAAAGCCTTCAATCATGTCATACATGGACAGATGCCTCCTTTTGAATTTGATCATCAGAAATACAATTATGATTGGTAGGCCGATCACAAATCTTGCTACCAAATACACTGCAGGGTTGTCAAGTCATACAAAAGTAACTTCTACTTAAGCCAAGTATTAGGAGTTAGAAAATTCTGAATAATTATACTGACGCTACAATATAATCTTGACTATTGAACTTCTTACAGTTTGCAAATAATAACAGCCATCTCTAAACTGTTTTGAAATATGAAGGTTTTGAAGAAAATTATTTTCATGAAGATTGCAATTAAAAGCTTTACTAAATTTAACAAAATTCGATATTGTTCTGATAATTTGTTTTGTTTTTTCGTCTAGTGTAGTTTTTTCCTGGCACATACATGCATAAATATGTGAGAGGCGATTTAAAGTACGGTTATGTGAGAACATTAATTTGAATCACAGATTATGAAAATTAATATATAGTATCTTTTTTTATGCAGGCTAATTTGAGCTTCTTACTTTTGTATCTTCAAACCATTACAGTTGGTTATGTACTTTATTTTCTTGGCTACAAAATTAGGTTCATTATAGATAGTTATATGTTGTTGTAGGTCACTAACCTAATGGTGTAGATATGAGAATTATTCAGACAAATCAATTGATATATAAAAGATTAATGAAATGCTATAGGGACAAGAGCTTACATATGAAAACCTGAGCTAGCATCTTGGTGCTCCCTGGTTAGATTAATGCCCAATTATTAACAGATTTAAACTGAAAGTCCATGTAGAATAAATTAATATAGAGAAAAGATGAAAAGTTGAGAGTACTCACAGAGAATCCATTGAATAACACCTGCAAAGACATGAAGAAATTAAATTGTGGTGAATCCTTCTTATTGATAATTCCTTACAGATCATATGGAGGATGAAAAGAATGTTGTTAATTAAGGAGAATATATTAATTACATGAATAAGTAAACAAACAAGTAGTCCTTACCAAACCTTTCTCCCACATTCGTATAATAAAGAAGCTCAAACCCATAGATGATTGCTTGATGAAAATCAGAAAGAGAAATGTTGTTGTTATGTTTAATGTTAGGGCAAGAGGTCAGAGCTACAAGTTCCACTCTGCATCCATCACTGACTTCAGATACATTCATTTCTCCAATCTTGAAGTAAGTGTGCGTGCTTAATTTGCAGCCAGTAATTTCCAGAAATGTAGAGGTGGTCGTGTTAATAGCAAATGGACAGTTGAACATGAAAATAGGCTCTGCTACTCTTTTAATATATCCATAAGAATATGGGAAAAAGATAGTATAGTAGTAAGATGAGGTAAGATGAGGAGGTATTAGAGAGCATATATCTTGTGTTTGTAAAGATGGATCTACAAGGTGAATTGTGTTGTTACCATAATTGATGGCTTGCACATACAGCTTCTTGGATGATGTCGATATAATGGTTTTGTTACCTTCACAAGCTAATTCATATCCTGGAAAACCGCAATATTGTGGATCGGTGTTTAAGCGAAAAGGGAAGCTTATGTTATAGATGTTGCCACAGGCAGAAGGGACACAATAGTGTTTGCTCTTCCTAGCATTGCATGTTTGCAGAAAGATGATGATGAATATTGCAAAAAGATGATTAATGGTTCCCCTAAACATTTGTGTAGTGTGCTTCTTTTCTTTTCCGATTTCCAAGTCCAAGAGAGAAAACATTTTGAACAGAAATTTGAGGCCCCTGAAAAGTTAAACCTACACACACTACTGAGAAAGCGGGTGTTTATTTATAGTATAGTATTGTATTGTGAACTGAGAATTCAAGTGTGTGGACTTATTCTTTAACAATTAATATTACTCCTCCGCTACTAACTAATACTAATAGTTATTTTGGCAAATTGACAAGTCATTTATTACATTTTTCTAATCAAGTTCCAATCAGTGTAGTGCTAATCAAGTGAGACATCGATCTAAGGTAGATGAGACGTATTCCGTATGGTTAAGTCATTTTTAAGGAGTATACAAAAATATTAAAAAGACATATAATTATTAGTCCTTCCTGAGAAAGTAACAAGGAAGTTCCTAGAGGAAGAGGAAGTCCTTCCCGTTTACCTATTTATTGCCATGTTTCCGTGTTGAGCTTTCTTATCTCCTCTCCTCTGTCAAATCATCTATTGGGGCCTTGAACTTTCTTCTCCCCATATTGCCAATTAGCAAATAAGCTAGTCTTGGGAGACTTATCTAGTCCACAAATATTCATTTCTCTGAAAAGTCATCACCAATATTCATTTGCGTGGAAAAGTTGGTTAGAAATAATTTGTGTTTGGTTAATTAATTTAAAAAATATTTTTAATCAACAATTAATGTTTGACCAAGCTTTTAAAAAGTATTTTAAATGTATTTTTTCCAAAAGTGATTTCGAGGAGAAGCCCCTAATCAAAAATACCTTATACGTTCTAAAAGCTTGCCAAAATGAGAAAAAGTATTTTTGGCCTCCCAAAAAAACAATTGACCAAAAAGTAGCTTGGCCAAACAAGTTAAATTTCTAACACTGTTTTGAGTTCCATTTCTTTGAAAAATATTGGAAAAGAACACTTCAAATTGTCACTAGGGATTAGTTAAAAAATTAAGGCATATAATCAATGGAAATTTTACCTCCTATAACAAAATTTTACATCTTATTTATTATAAATAAATACCCTTTTAAAATATTATTTTTTATAGCTACATTTTAGTTTTTATAGCAAAATATGTATTTATGGTTACTTCTTATCGTTAAGCATTAAATACGTTGTGTAATATTTTTCTCTCTCCTGCTTTCTGTTCTTTCTCTCATAAGATCACCGTATAGTATCCAACTTCTCTCTCCACGATCTCTCTCTCTATTCTCTACTATCTCTCTCTCACAACGCTAGTCTCTTCCCCATTCTATATCCACGATTCTCCACTGATTCATCTCCATTGTCTCTCTCAATTTTCAATATTTTTTGCTCCAAAAAGTTGTGGTAAGTGTTAAAGTTGTTAGATTTTTGCTGGTACTTTGCTTCTTCTGTTTCTCTTTACTATATTTTTTTTTTATAAATAATCACCATTGTTATGCTTTCACCAGAAAATTCGAAATTTCATCTCCAATGGCTGATTCAACAACTCAGAAGAGGGTTACCCGATGTATACCCACCAAAGCACTCAATTTCGAATGACCATCTTTCGATTTACAAATCACTCAAGCGAAACATGTATTTGCATGTTCAGCAGCAAATACATACATCAGAATACAGTTGGCTTGAGAATACAAATGAAAACACTTAGTTGAAATACATAACTAAAACTAGAACAACTAGTGCATTTTAAAAAGTTGTTGAATGAAATAAAATACATCTAAATACAACAGTCAAAAGTCACTGTAATAAGTATAATTGAGTTTGTTGAGTTATATCAGGAGTCTATCACATTAATTGATTCACTTAATATTTTTAAACAGCTGGAGAGACCTTTTTTCCGCAGATTTTCGTTACTGTTTTCACGAATACAGCTCGCGAATACATATGAATACAGTCTATGTTAGTTGGACTTTTCTGTTTTCCCCCGAGTTTTGCTACAGTACCTTGAATACATCGAATACACTCTATAATAAGTGAAAAAATAGCTATAGGAAGTAATTAAGTAAATGATACCAATAACAAATTAATAGCCACTAAATAATAGTGATTTCTGAAAATTTTTCTATAATCAAATGGTATACCGATGTGCTTTTTACAAAATTGTTACGTCTTTGTTTTTCACTGTAATTCACTTCTCCTTCCCGTCCCATGTCTCCCTAGTTAATAGGAAAAAAATAATATTAGACTCTTAAGAGCCCGTTTGGCCATGATTTCACTTTTTTTTCGAAATCATTGTTTGACCATAAATTTTTCAATTTTCACTCGAAGATATTTTGAAATTTTTGGAAAATTCGAAAAACCGCCGAAACCTGTTTTTCCAAATTTTCATTCAGTTCACTAACAAAAATTTAAAAACAACCCCAAAATTATATTTATGTCCAAACATAACTCTAATTTTCAAATAATATTTTCTTTTTCACTTCTTTTCGAAATTTTACAATTCTTATATCCAACGCCCGCTTAAGAATAATGAAATGCTAATTTGTACAGACAAATCCTACGAGCGTGCTAACGGAACAAGAGAGTAGTCAAGCCAAAAGTGATTAAGTAGGAGGTCTCACACTCAGAAATGGCTCCACACTGCTTTGGTGTGGTCAGGATGCTTCTGCAACGGCGAGATTTCTCCCTCCTCTGTGTGTATGTGTGTGTGTCAAGGATAAGAAAGTTAAAATTGGGAAGATTGTGAGAGAGAAAATTTTATAAAAATGGGATATCAAAATCAAGGAATGAAGTGGTTAGCTTGAATTGCTACAAAATGAAAAGTATTGTTAGGTCTGGGGGTTGAAAGTGTCTATAGAAAATGTTGTTAGTGCTCCTAAACCAAACTAATTCATTTATTTATCAAAAGCTAAATCAGCCTGCAAAATACTTTTAATATGTTGTGATATTGTCGTTTTGGGTCAAGTCCGTATGATTTTTTTAAAAGGTCTTACACAATTAAAAGATCCTTAAACATTGTATGTAGACTTTCAATCTTTTTAGCTACCAACGTGAGACTTTATTCGTAATACGACAATCTCCCCCTCAAACGAAGTTCCACGTGGTGCATGTGGTATCACCAATATCCGTGGGTCTCTTCATCGAACTAAGTTACACGTAGCCCATTATCATGACCGAGCCCCACGCCATATACTCGTCCTGTCAAACCTGGGCTTTGATGCTAGTTGGTGGGCTAAATTAGCCCAAAGATACTCTTAGCATGGTGTGATATTGACCGTTTTGAGTCAAGACCGCACGATTTTTCCAAAAGATCTCACACGTTTAAAAGATCCCTTATACTTTTTATGTAGACTCTCAATCTTTTTAGCTATCAATATGGGACTTTGTTTGCGAAAGATATTTATTTTTCAATGTTTGATGAGTTTTTACAGGTCAGTTTGATCTATATGCAGCCCAAACGCCCAAAATGACTTACCAAAGAATATATACCCAGTCTAGCTCCCCTCCCGTCAAGTCGAGTTATATTTTTATGAGCTAAATTTAACTATTAATGAATTCTCCTTTTCCCCCTTAATTTCCAAGTACGGGAAGGTATGTGGGAGACTCTAGTCCACAAACTGCATAGTTTCGAAGAAAATAGATAGTCATCCACGTCTCTGTTTTAAAAAGCGTTTTCGGGGCGAGTCCCGGGGCGAGGCGTACCAAAAATGTCTCGGGGCGATAATGTGGGGCGAAAGTCTCAAGAGGCATACGCCCCACAATTTGGGGTGTACGCCCGGACGTTCGGGGCGCGTTGTTTTAGTAAGGAGTAAGTCCCAGAGACTTTTTTAAATTAAAACAAAATTTGTTGAATTAGTCCTTCGTATAATACCCAAATTCTCAAAAGTCAGTTTGATAATTACTCAAAAGGTTTAAAAAGGAACTCAAAAGTATTAAATTTAAAAGTAAAGACCCCTTTTTATTGATTTAAGCCCTAATTCATGATTTTCCCAATTTTTTATCTTGTCCGCTAGTCTGCTAATATCTCCCAAAAGCAACGAATATTTAATTATTTTTACAAATACAAAGAGAACTACATTCTTCTTCATAGCAGCAAATTCAAAGTTCAAATTGCAGGTCATCATTTTTGTTCCTCCATATAGAAAACTCTATTCTTTGACTCAAATTACTTGTGCTTGTAAGTAACGTATAATAGATTGTTTTGATTAGTTTTTTGTGGGGATGGAGCACACATATATATAGTTTTCTTCAATATTTATGCAATTTTACTTATTTATAAATATTTACTGTCATTATATTATTTTATAAAATATTAAACACTAAATACCTATGAGGCTTACGCCCCACGCCTCGGGGCTTATGCCCCGCTAAGGCATATGTAAAACGCCTCGCCTTACGCCCACGCCTTTTAAAACACAATACCACGCTCATTCGTGTAGAAAAGTCAATCTTGAGAGTTGGACAATATTGCTCATCGTATATAGTAGTGATTAGCATCAAACTAAAGAATGCAAATTTAGCATGAGTAAATCTCTAATAAGTGTTTTAGAAATGTCCATCTTTACATCTCTCTTATTTTTCTTGGTAATTTGCCCATTGCTTAGTTTAGAAGACAGACTAGAGGGTTGTGAGGATTCTTGGTGCAAAAATGATGGTCCTATCATTCATTTTCCATTCAGGCTCAGAAATCAACCAAAACATTGCGGCTATCCTGGCTTTGAACTACAATGCAACAATCAAAATGACACCATCCTCGAACTTCCTTTGTCTGTTCCCTTAATTGTTGAAGAAATTGATTATGTCTCACAGCAAATTCACCTTTACGATCCTAACGAGTGCATAATAGCCAAGCTATCAAAACTGAATTTATCACAATCTAATTTCAAGATTTTTGAAAATCCCACAGTCCTGTTCAATTGTTCTATACCATATGATTATGGTAACGTAGTTCCTTGTCTTGGTTCGTCTCGATACCAAGTACATGCTGTTTCTTCGACTATGTCCCTCTTATATTTTTTGTCCGGACCTTGTACAAAATTTCATCAGTACCCATACTCACAGTCAACATTTCTTGAGAACAGGCTGCAGCTGAATTGGCCTATACCACTCTGTGGAAACTGTGAGTCCAAAGGAATGGATTGTGGTTTCGTGGATAAAACTAAGCTTTTGGAAACTCATTGTTTCAATCGAACTATGACCCAAAAAGGTACTATTTATATGTCTTAGATTTTTTTTTTAAATTTTTTATATGGATAACAAAGCACTTAACAAAGACTCATCATTTTGTCCATAATATATAGGTATTACTAAGCAGCCCTTGCTTGCAGGTTAGTTTTCTCAAATTCTTCAAAGTTCTCACTCTGTCAATTTCCTTTCATACTTATGACATGTTACTTATTTAGTTTTGTAGGTGTCATTTTAGGTACAGCTCTTGTTTGCATTATTGTTTTTTCACTTTATCAGCTATATTTGTCCAGTAAAAATGAAAGAGATAGTCGAGTTATACTTGAAAAGTTTTTGGAAGATTACAAGGCCATAAGACCAACAAGATATTCTTATGCTGATATTAAGAAGATAACAGTTGATTTCAATGAAAAGTTAGGAGAAGGAAGTTATGGAACTGTTTACAAAGGCAAACTTTCAAGGGAAATCTATGTTGCAGTAAAAGTCCTACGCGATTCCAAAGGTAAAGGGGAAGAATTTATCAATGAAATCGGAACAATTGGGAGAATTCACCATGTTAATGTGGTTCGCTTGGTTGGTTTTTGTGCTGATGGATTCAGACGAGCATTGATCTATGAATACCTACCAAATGATTCACTTGAAAGGTTCATTTTGCCAATGAGCTCGAGCACGAATAGTGTTTCACTCATCAGTTGGAACAAGCTTCAACATATTGCTCTTGGTACTGCTAGAGGGATTGAATATCTTCACCAGGGATGTGATCAGCAGATTCTTCATTTCGATATTAAACCACAAAACATCCTTTTAGACCACAACTTGAACCCAAAAATTTGCGATTTTGGCCTAGCTAAACTGTGCTCGAAAGAAAAAAGTGCAGTCACAATGACAGCTGCTAGGGGAACCATAGGCTACATTGCACCAGAAGTGTTATCAAGAAACTTTGGTAAAGTTTCTCATAAATCTGATATTTATAGTTTTGGAATGCTTTTGTTAGAAATGGTTGGAGGGAGGATAAAGACGAATTCTAAGACGAATAATCACAGCAAAGTAAGTTCTTTGGAATGGATATATAGAGATTTGGAGAAAGGGGAAGAATTGCAAATTCGGATAGAGGAGGAAGGAGATGGTACAATTGTGAGAAAGTTAGCCATTGTTGGACTTTGGTGTATTCAGTGGCATCCAAATGATAGGCCTTCAATAAAAGAAGTTGTTCAGATGTTAGAAGGAGATGGGAGCCATCTCAACTTGTCCCCAAATCCTTTTATGGCTACTAATATGTCTAATTTTAATTCAAGTCCTCATACAGAAGATCTTGACGTGATATTAGAAATTGAATAACGCTTCAAAGTCGATTGTACAATGAAAAAAGAAAAGGAAATAATGTAAAGGGTGCAAAAGTATTTTATTTAGTAGTAGTGATTATCAGCAAGCTGAATGATAAAACTTGGATCACTTCTCGATTTGTCTGTGTTAGATCCATGCGTTGAAACCATGTTAAATTTTTTGTTGTATCGTTCCAATTTAATCGGATTTCCACAAAGGGAAATCAATAAGCTGAATGATAAATGGTCAAATGATTCATTTTTCAAAGAAGCAGACGCATATGATCTTAAAGGAACCACAGTAAATAAATAAGAGTACTTTTTATAACAAACATAGCCGTCCAAAAGAATAAGCAGCTGTTCTCTCAAAGCTTAATCCAGTACTTTTATAAAAATAGTCAGTTTTTATAAAGACGCATTTAGGATTTTAAGAAAATAGATGCGGAGTATCAATACATACGCTATTACTTAAGTGATGGTGGATGCAAAATTAGTATATATACACACGCATAAATTTATTAATATATCTAAATGTTGTTTGACTATGAATTTGTACTTTAATCTAATTTGGACTTTAATCCTGGAGAAGCTAACTGATAAGTTTTTCGTGGTAGCTCTCATCCCTTTAGCAAGCTGCATTATTTGGCTCGAAATAGATTAGAATTCATTGCACATAGGGTAAAATTTTGCTCGAATTGAGCCGCCTATCTTTACTCAGCAAACATGGTGAAAATCAAGATACAACATGGTTATAATTTAATTCATTTTAATCCAACCAAATTAGACCAACACGTCCATTTAACGCCCTCTATATTCAGAACAATATTTCTCTTTCTGAATTTTCATCCCGATAAGCAAGAAATTAGCAGCAAAAAAAAAAAAAATGCAATGTCAATACAAGATACACTCAAAATTATACTTATCTCCGTATTCATCAATTGCATTATGTGGTTTCAAGCTAGTTAGTAGTTACTATATGATGGGCAACATTGTACAATTACTCCCAAGCTTGACTTTTCTACCTTGTTTGTGGAATTTGTGGACTCGAGTCTCACACTACCTTGTTTTCGTGGAAATTATGGGGAGAAGAAAATTGAAGACCCCAATATATGATTGATAGAGAACAAGACATAAGAAAGAGTATTAGATAGGTAAACGCCAATGACTCCCTTACAACTTTCTCATAAATGACAGAAATTGAAGGACAAGCATTTGAAAAGTACTCTAAGCAATCTTTTAAAGCTTTTGCCCATCCCTTAAAACAGATAATCCTTAGTCATACAAGTATACTCCTTTCAAAGTCTATCTCAAATAACACCACCACACAAATTGGAACAGTAAGGCATATTGGACCTTTTTTTACGGAATTGTGTTATGCCCTCTCTCAAAGGTAATTTCCTAACGACTAACGCGTCACGCTCCAGTCTATGGAGCCACCAGACGGCGACCTAACGGCTCGTCCGGTCAACCAAACTGCTCCCCCCACAGTTGCGACAATATCTACCGTGAGGAATCAGTCCAATCACTCTTATGCTAATGTAATTTCTGTAACACCAAATATCAATTCTGCCCCAAATCGACCTCCCGTTCTTGCTCGAACCTCGACTCACAATGGCATGCCAGCGGTGATCTTCAAGGCCAAGGACTACTACGGAGTGATGGCAGAAGAATGCAAATATCTGATTGTGGGACGATTCATAAGGGTGAGGCCCCAAATTGAGAAAATTAGGTCAACTTTTGCTGAGAAGATTCCATTAAAAGGTAATGCTAAAATTGGTATCTATGATCTACATAATATTTTTATAGTACTCTATAATGAAGAAGATTATAATACGGTGAGATTTAGAAGGAGAATCGAAGTAGATGGAAAGGAAATGTGGCTAACTAAATGGACTCCCAATTGGAAACCAAAGGAAGATGCCCCTTATGCTCCAGTTTGGGTTTTATTACCTAAACTCCCTATGAATTGTCATAAATGGGACTATATCAAACAGATCCTAGCACCTGTTGGTATTCTCTTGGCAATAGATACAACTACTAGAGGGAGAACTAGACCTAGCATGGCTAAGGTTCGTGTGAAAATTGATCTTCTTAAACCTCAGCTAGAACAAGTTTGGGTGGGTTTAGAAGATGATAACACTGGTTTTAAAGGTTTTGCACAAAAAATTGAATATGAGGCTGTCCCAAAATATTGTAAACATTGTAGATTGCTGGGACACTCAGTAGTGCAATGTAGATTTTTGGAAAAAAAGAAACAAGCAGAAACTAACAAGGTGACAGAGGAAGAACACGTAGTAGTTGAGAAAGATGCTTTACAAAAGGAAGGATCTAAGCACAAGGAAGATAACATTGCTCAGAAAGAAGTTTCTAAACCAATAGAAGAACAGAGAGCACAGGTTCAGGAGACACAAATTAAAATAGCAAATATTAATGATCAGATAGCTGCTACACATGCAGGAACTTCTAAGAAAGCTATAAAGGACAAGGAAAAAAGAAGGAAAAGGAGACAGAGAAATGCCCTTAAAATTGTCAAGCAGAAGAAGAACTCTAAGAGATCAAACCAACAAAAACTAGCGGAAGGAGCTTCCAAAGCACCTGGAACTAGTAACACACAAAATTATGGCAAACTAGAAAATCATATGGTGGAAAGTGTGAGTTCACTTAGAACAAAGAATGTCAACCATAGAAAATGTGTAGTAGTAGTGACAAGTCAAGAGGAGGGATTGTAGAATTTTAGTATTTTAGCACCCCAAGATCCTCCTATTGAGACTCAAAATATCTTCCGAAACTTGACACAGGAACAAGATGAACACATTGAAAAGGAACACCTGCAGGTGACACAAAATGATCATAATGTTAACTCAACAGGTCAAGTTCCTTTGCAACAAGGTACATTGACTATAGAGGCAACAGACAACACTTTGGTATAAACAGAATCTAGAGAAAGATTTGGTACTAATCAACGACAATTACTCAAGAGAAACAGTCAACATCGTCAATATGATGATGATGAGGAAGTGTTATAAAGTTTAGCTGAGGATTTTGCTCTTGGAGAGGAAAATCACATGGAAGAAGTAGTTGAGAAAATGAAGGAAACAATTGATAAATGTTGTTTATCACCAAGAGGTACTCCCACAATAAAAAAGAAGTCTTTCAAAACATATCCACCTTTTACTCCTATTACTAGGGGCAGAGGGAAATCCAACAAACAAAACCAATCCTAATTATTCCGATGATTAGTACAATCATATGGAATATTAGAGGGGTAGAGTCAAAAGGTGCTTTTGATAGATTGATCAAACTCAAAAAAGGCACAAAGTTAGCTTTGTTGCTTTACAAGAGCCTTTCTTACATAATTCACAGTTGGAGAATTATAAAAGGAAGCTGTGAATGCATGGAGCTTTGGCAAACTTCAATGGAAAGATCTGGTGCTTTTGGGACTCTAGTTACACTTGTACAAAGATTTTCAATCATAAGCAGCATCTTACTTTATCTATCCAACATATTAGCTCTCTTGAAGTTTGTTGGGTAACTATAGTTTATGCAAAATCTAAATCAAGAAGAAGGAAGAAATTATGGGAAAGTTTGGAACAGATGAATAGTCAATTTCAAGGGCCATGGTCAATTTTTGGAGATTTTAATTGTATCGTGAATGCCACAGAGAAAGAGGGGGGCAGACCTCCCAGGCTGAGGAAGAGCTTAGATTTCATCAATTGTATGAATGGATGTGGTATGTTGGATGCTGGGTATTCTAGTAATAACTTTACATGGACAAATAACAGAAGGAAGATGAAGAAGATTCGAGAGAGACTAGACAGAGTCTTTTATTATGATGAATGGTCTGCCACCTTTCCATTAATCAATGTAAGACATCTGCCTAGAACATGCTCTGACCACAACATGCTCCTTATGACATGCTCTATAGAAGATGTTCCTCCCATCAAGTATTTTAAATTTTTGAGCTTCTGGACCGAGCAGAAAGATTTTCAGAAGATTGTGAAAGACTCATGGGATGAAGAGGTCATAGGTAATCCTATGTGGATTATACAACAGAAACTAAAGAGGCTTGCTAATTCCCTCAGTTACTGGTCTAGAAACACAATAGGAAATGTGTTTGATAAGACCAAAGAATTAGAAGAAAAGATTGAAGCTATGGAAGCAACTTAAGGGGCGGATAATAGCGATGTCAACAGAACTAATTTGCACAACCTTTATGCTGAGCAAATTAGTTGGATGAAAATGCAGAACAATCTCTTTAAGCAGAAAGCTAGAGTGAAATGGGAGTTTGAAGGAGATAATAACACTAAATACTTCCACAGCATTATCAGGCAGAGGAGAAAGAGATCTTATCTGCACAGAATAAAAAATGAAGAAAGTAATTGGGTCCAGGGGAATAAACATATCTTTGAAGCTAATGTTCAGTACTTCAGCAACCTATTTACCCAACCTATCCAAAGTACTGACTACAGGATTTTGAACAAGCTTCAGAGTCATATTACTGCAGAAGATAACTCTTTCCTGGTTGCTTTGCCATCTGATGAAGAAGTAAACGATGCAGTCATGGCTCTAAATTCTAATAGTGCAGCTGGCCCGGATGAGTTTAATGGGTGTTTTTATCAATCCTGTTGGAGCATAATAGCTGTAGATGTTGCAAATATGGTTCAAGATTTTTTTAGGGGCAAAAGAATGACTAAGTTTTATACCAGCACCTGCTTGGTACTAATTCCAAAAGTAGAAGCCCCTAGTTCTTTTTCCCAGCTTAGACCTATCAGTCTAAGTAATTTCTCCAACAAAATAGTGTCTAAAATTGTCACCATCAGATTATCCATTATGCTTTCTAAAATCATTTCATAAAACCAATCAGGTTTTATGAAAAGCAGACTAATAACTGAGAACATCATGTTAACTCAGAAAATTATCAGGGATATTAGCAAAAGGAATACGGAAGGCAATATGGTGATCAAATTAGATATGACAAAGGCCTATGATAAGATATCATGGAATTTCCTAACAGCCACCATGAGAAAGTTGGGATTTTCAGAAGACTTCATTAATATTATATTTAGGCTAGTGGCAGATGTTTGGTACTCCATTCTAATCAATGGCTCTAGACACGGTTTTTTCCACTCAACTAGAGGCCTGAAACAGGGTGATCCACTCTCACCATCTCTCTTTGTCATAGCCGCGGAAGCTCTTTCAAGTTCTCTTAATTGCCTACATGAAAAGGAAGGTTATATGGGTTTTTCTTTGAGTAAGAAAGGTCCCCAAGTTAACCATCTTTGCTATGCTGATGATATAGTTATCTTTTCCTCTTGTCAAAAGAGGTCAATGAACATGATTATGAAAAAGTTGCAACAATATGAACAAGCCCCGGGGCCGAAAATTAGCAAGGAAAAAAGTTTCTTTCTCACCCATACTCATACCTCTCAATCTATAAGGGATAAAGTTCAGAGAGTGACGGGTTACAAGCACCACCACTTTCCTTTCAAATATCTTGGTTGTCCTATATATTGTGGAAGAAAGAAGATTAGTTTCTTTGCAGACATGGCTACTAGACCTCTGCACAAAATTCAGGGGTGGCAGGGTAGGGTATTATCCGTGGGAGGAAGGGCTACACTGATTAAACATGTATTACAATCCCAGTCTTTGCATATAATGGCTGCAATTTCTCCTCCAAAAGCTATTCTAAAATAATTGAAAAAGCAATTTTCAAATTTCTTTTGGGGGTATAATGACTCCAATAAAAAGTACCATTGGAGTGCTTGGAACAATCTGTGTTTTCCAACTACAGAGGGAGGCGCTGGTTTCAGAAGATTAGAGGATATAGCCAAGACCTGTACTGCTAAAAAGTGGTGGAGGTTGAGGACTCATGATAATCTATGGTCCAAATTCATGATCAATAAATATTGCCAAAGAAGACATCCGGTAGCCAAGAAAAAATAATGTGCTGATTCTAGTTGTTGGAGGGAGCTGATGGAGATTAGAAATAGGGTGGAGCCTCATATCTTGTGAAAAGTCCAACAAGGAAACATCTCCTTTTGGTGGGACAATTGGAGTGGCATGGGTCAATTAGCACAATTGCTATATATTCAAAACCCTGACAATCTTTTGGTGGAAGATTGTATTACAGAAGGAGCATGGAATATTAATCTCCTTGAATTATTGGTTCCTACCAACATGGTTCAGCTCATCAGAGAAATCAAAATTGAAAATACTCAAGGACAGGATAGAGCAATATGGAGATTGTCTACCTTTCAAAATCTCATTCTCAATGTGGAGGATCTGGAAGAAAAAAATTCCAGTTGATGAAATTATCTTCAGATTTGGGCAACGTTTGGATTCTAAGTGTTCTTACTGCAGACAGCCACAAGAAGAGACTATTGAACATGTTTTCAATACTAGTCCCAAAGCTAGAGCAGTATGGACTTTCTTCTCCAAGGTTTTAGGTTTTCATTCAAATCCCCAAAGCCTCTATATAAGAACACTCACATGGAAGAATCAGACAACCTCAAATTTTTATATCAAGACTTTGTATCACATAGAACTAGTTTACATCTACTGGGAAATATGGAAAGCTAGATGTGGAGCAAGATATGGCAGAGGATATCCAACTATGGAGAGAATATGCACTGAAATTCTCTTCTATCTAAAGATACACTTGAAGAAAGTTAAAGCACAAATTGATTTGAAATGGAACTGATATACTCTTTGCAAGGAACTGGATAGTAGAAGACCTTCTTTAACTATTAAACCAGTCATATGGGAGAAACCTCCAAGTAGCTGGATTAAAGTTAATACAGATGGGAGCAGTAGTTTAGGAAATCAAACATCAGGTATATGAGGCATTGTAAGGGATGGAAATGGAGACTTAATTATGGCTTTTTCTAAAAAACTCCATTTCTGCACTAATAATCAAGCAGAGATACATACTGCTTTATTTGCGGTTAACTGGTGCAATCAAAAAGGTTATTGTAACATCATTTTGGAGTTAGACTCACTGCTGGTGGTAAATATGATAACTAACAAGAATGGAATTCCTTGGGAATTGTCTCAATGGGTGGAGGAGATTGAGGATAGTTTGCAAATTCACCAATACAAAATCCAACATTGCTACAGAGAAGCAAACTCTGTAGCAGATGTTCTTGCTAAAGCTGCAAGTAACATACAAAATGGAGATGTTATTTTTTTCTATAACTGGAAAGACCTTCCAAGGGATGCTAGAGGTTGCTCAAGGATGGATCAATTCCAGATGCCTAATTTTAGGATCAAGAGACAAAGGAAAGGGAATTTCTTGTAAGTCTCCCAATTCTTTTAGAAATTTAACTTTTTTAACCTAGTTTTCTTTGCACTAGGATCTCTCTTTGTTCTTGGAGATGTTACAGTACATGATGTGAAGATAATATGTATAATTTTATCATTTAAAATATGTATAAAGTTAGGCATGCCTAACTTACTTGATGTAGATGGAGAGGTAAGGTTTTATGTTCCCCTTCTTCATGTGTTCTTATTTTGGATGCTAATATACAGGTTTGGGATTATGCCTAAACCCCCACCGTCAAGGTGAGTTTAAAAAAAAAAGGCATATTGCAAAAATTGTAAATGAATGGCTTTTAGCGGTTTGTCAGAACGATTCTCATATCTACATTCCGGCTTCAATTAGTTAAGAACTTAAGATGGAAAACAGTGGAACAGAAAAAGAGCTTTAACTTCTTTGCTCTTAGCGTGTATAACCATCAGGTTAATGTTAAAGTTAAGGTTAAGGTTAAGCTTAAGCTTAATTTGGTATATTATAAAATAAAGTAAAATGTCATATTGTTTACTTGGAAGTTGGAACCAAGCAAACTTAAACCATTCTTATTATTCTCTCTTTTAGTCTCCAATTGATAGTTAACATAAGTTACTTTTCTATTTCCTGACAATTTCTTTGAACCTTCGTGCATGGTACTTAGTATATAGATTTGTGATAGGCCTAACGTTCATAGTTGCATTTCTAAATTCAAGAGGAGGCATTTGGCTTTTTGCATGCCAATCAGATATAATTACTCAAACATAAAGAGAATGACTAGAGGGGTCAGAGAAATTAGGTGAGAAAAGTTTTGGCAAAATATATTAAGTGGTAGGGATGTAGCAGTGAAAATGTTGTAGCTACCATTGGAAGGAACGATTGGATATGTAGCTCCAGAGTTGATTAACATGCATTGAAGCAATCTCTTTTAAAGCTGATGTTTTCAGCTTTGGAATGCTACTAATGAAAATGCTAGACTTGAAGAGAAATGTCGTTGTAAATGAAGAAAATTCCAGCCAAAATTTTCCCTGTTGGGTTTATGAAGAAATGAGGATGAAAAGAAGATAATTAGAAAGATGACTATAGTTGCACTATGGTGCATTCAAACAAATCCGGTACAACTCCCTTCAATGAGTGTAGTAGTGGAAATGCTTGAAGGTGAAGTTGAAGCTCTAGCACTACCTCATCTACCTCTTCAATCTCAACCAATTGCTCTATTGTTTCATCAGATGGAAAGTTCTATAACGTACCCGTCTGATTCAATGGCTTTGTTAGAAAATGCTGCTAATAATCCCGTTGAATTAGACATATGTTTTGATTGATTCATAGTTGATGTAATATTTTTTGTAAAATAACATATTCTAGTGTTGGCCCCTAGCATCATAACGAAGACAGCTTAAGCACCTAGTGCTAAGCATCATTGAAAATGAGCCCAATTCAGGGCCTTATTATGATCCAAAGCTTGCACCAATATTTGCTGCCATTTTGACAATTTTCTTTGTTTGTGCAGCAACCCATTCTTTCTCTACTGTTGGACTAATTATCCTATAGAGTTACAGTTTCGAGCATATTTTGGAGCACAATGGATGATGTCGATTTCCTTTAAAAACTGCTATTCTGCTTGAAAAGGGATGAAATCGACAAGAGGCACTAATATGGTTCAAAATATCATCTTTAATCCCTTTTTGTTTTGTTATTTGTATTTCATGTTTTTCCATTGTATTATTTTTTAAAAAGTGATTTTATTGTTTTGCAAGAAAAGTAAGAGGTTAGGGTGAAAATCATTAAAAGAAGAATAGGACATAATGCAAATCATAAAAGAGAACATATGTTAAGGGTGCAAAAGTTTCTCAATAATTACATATCTACGACAATATTGAATTAGGACATTCCGATTCTTTTTTAAGTCATCCGATATCCGATACCTATCGCTTCAATTAATTTAGATTTCCGTCGCGTAAGGCCTGTTTGTGGAAAGCACTCTTTGTCAGAATATTTTTTTGTTTTTAAGGCTCGAACGATAACCCGAGACTTTTGGTTAAGAATGGAGGGTTCTCAATATTCCTTAATGGAGACTCTCTGAATCTTTACATGGCCATTTCATCATCGTTACTTTGTTTCCTCCATAGGTTTAGCACTTATTGTTTGACCAAAAATGATAACCCTCGGTTCAAATAATTAAATTTTTGTATTCAGGGGGTTAAACCTAGTTAACAATAATATTCCTATATATGAGTTCCGAAAAGGTAACTAATGTTAGACATATCCGATAAAGATATAATGATGGTGTATAACAATCATTCCAAGCAACGTAAACAAAGATAGAGCATTAAATAGCAACGAAGAATAAGAAACGACATTCGAGTAAATAAAAGGAGGCATTCACCCAATAAAGGAGAATCTAGGTGTTACTCTTCCTCACAATGATAAATGACAGGAAAATCTTTGAATATTCGAATATCCTCGAATCTGGTGGAAAGTATGAAACAATATAGACAAGAATCTTGGTGAAAAAGGTGTTGTTTGTATTATAGTGTGAGAGAGATAGAATCTTTTGTCAAAGTGTGTTCTTACAAAAATGAATATATCCTTCCCGCCATTCTCTCCTTTTCCATTTATATTAGACATTTTCTTAACAAAACCCTAATGGTACAAGTAAAAAGAATATCTACTACAATATTCCCTTTAATATCTTATTTCGAAAACTAGCCGTTACAGCTTTGCCAACGGTGCTCGACATCGACCGTTGGTGACATCTCGGCCATGAATCTTATTGCTTCCTGATCGACCTCGACTAGTGATGGCTTGAAGACTCTTTCTTTAGCACTATCTTGTCTTAAATATTCTAGGGCAAATTTTGACCTATACAGTTAGTCTCTTCGCTTATTGAGGCCGGTCTCGAGCGGGCTTGATGAACGGATTCTGTTAGTCGTGGTCGAGATGATTGGATGAGCGGGCAACGTGGCCTTTCATGAGCCACAATTTTTGGGGTCACGTCGTTCCTGGATCAAAGTGACGTCATGAAGTCATACGTCATTATGGTGCATTTTTCCAATGCGTTGCATCATTTCACGCACGTCCGTTTGTTGGATCTGTCGCTTTGATAGTTGTGCTAGGTAATGATGACCTAATTTCAGAGTTTCGATGCCTGAGCTCTTGTAAATAGGGATGTGAAGATCCACACTCAAGTTTTACAAATTTTCCACATCGAAGCCTTGTGCCTTCTTCTTCTTATTCCATTGTTGTGCATCTTCTTTCCCTGCTCTAGAGATCCCTGTTGTTCTTAACTCCTCATTACTTTGAATACCCTCTCTTTCGTTAGAACTATGTCTAACGTATCTCCTGGTCTAAGCGAGGAAAGTTACCCGGTACCTTTAGCGATGGTTTTCCCTCCTCATGCGGAGGGCCTCTCCGCTGCCGTCGAGGATGAGAACTTCCATACGGTGGAGGAGATAGTTCCTCGTGGTGAGAAAGTCATGTCTGATTTTACAAAGGCTCCTAAAGCTGAACCCGAAATCTCCGATTTGGTGATGAAGTAGGCCGATTTATTAGAGCGTAGGGCTAAATTCGGCATCCCCGCTCGAATCGAGTTGGTCCCTGCCGGGCGGGATGTGGTACAAGTCCACCGCCTTGGGTATTATGCGTTTTACGCTTACCCTTTTCATGTAGGCTACACTCTTCCCCTTCTTCCATTGGCAGAGGAGTTTTGTCGTTTCTATGGCGTTTGCCCGGCTCAGCTCGCACCATATATCTACAAGCTCATTAGGATGTTTTCTAAGTTTGTAGAGCTGGCCGGGGTCGAGATCAGTCTTCGGCATCTAACGCACTTATTCGCCCATAATTTCTATAGGGGCGATGCTAAACCTTCACCACCGAGGGTTAAGTACCTGGTGGTGAAGATGGATGACAAGGCTAGCCGCCAGTTCTGGCACAACTTCTTATTCGTCAGAACTGAGGACATGGTGGCCAACGCAGATGGCTTCCCTAAGACTTACTATACTCGTAAGCGTCTAACCTTCTTGTGTTGATGGATTTGGTTTACTTTGCTTAGTTGCGGGTTCTGATATCTTGCTCTTTTCTTATACAGCCAAGTCTTTTCCCCCTCCTTTGGTCGGGGATATTTCTGATTGGGTCGGCCGGCTCCTCCCTCACATCGCGGGGATTTGTGAGTGGCCGGGCTTTCTCAAGAAGTTTGGACCTGCTCCTTCCTTGATCGGTGAGTTTCTTCGCTTTGGCTTATTGGCTACTCGCCTTCTGCCGTTCACTCCGGTTGACCTTATTTTATTTTGTGCTTCTTTTGATTTCAGCCTGAGGGTCTTCGAGGAGGCCGAAAGCTCCCCCCTGCATTCCGTAAGAGGAAAACTACTACCTTTTCGACTTCTGCCCCTTCTACGACCGCGGCTAGGCCTGTCGTTTCTCGGTCCCACCTGCTGCTACTTCAATATCAATTTCTTCTCTATCTGTGGATATTCGGCAGCGGAGCTTTCGGCTTCCCCTTTGTACCGTCTTGTGGACGAAGAGGAGGAATCATTATTGAGTGACGTGGATTTGTTGCCTCGCAAAAGGAGGTCAGTGGACATTGGCGATAGGGTTTCCCAGGTCATGGACCCTGTGATAGATAATTTTATCATTCGTGAGACAGCGACCATAGTTATTCAAGACGACGTCGAGATGGTACCGGAGGTTCAAAGAACTACGGAGGCCGTTAAGGGCGTATCTCTTTCTCCCATGACGATGGGAGCCGAAGGGCCGGTCGTTCTGGCCTCTGATACTTTGCGGCATGAGGGGCCATCGACGTCGCAGTCGGCTGATGATACTTCTTCGCTGACAGATGGGAGAGGCAAAGGCATTGCCGAAGACAGCTATGAGATGGGTTCAGACCTCGATGTTGCCGCGATGACGATGATGGATGAATAATTTACCCAGCTCGAGGTGAGGTTGAAGGGGTCTACGCGGACCATTGTGATCCCCATGGATCGTGACTTATTAAAGAATATGGAAAACATGATTCCTAAACTCGATACCTTTTGCTCCAACGTGGAGGGTGAAACCCTCTAAGAGCTGGATAATGTTACTCTATCGAGCAGCATAGACTACCTCGCTCTCAGGGTAAGATTTTCAAGGCTTCTGTTTTCTGCCTATCATGTTCAAAGTCTAGGTTTTGTTTTTAGTGCTTTGCCCTTGTCATCGGGGACATTCTTATTTTTACTTTTCTTTCTTTTCAAGAAGTTGCAACACAAATACTTCGAGTACCGTGGCAAGTACCGGGAGATCCATAGGCAGTTTGGTGAGGGCGGCAACTTACAGGCCCTTCGAGAAGAACTGAAGGAGAAGGACGACGAGTTGGTGAAGGTCATCGAGATGTGCAGTGTTCTTGAGGGTATGTTGAGAAATAAAGAGGAAGAGCTCGAGGTCAGCAGGGCCGTGGAGGCTCAATGTGGTGACCTCCAGACACATGTGGTCGAGTTGCGCATGCAATTGGAGGAGTGTCGCCTGCAGATGGAGGTTCTTCATTGCGAGATCCACGAGAAGATGAACGAGCTGGAGAAGGTAGAGTTTGCTCGGTCGGAGGCTCCTCGAGGTAGTGATTCAGACTCTCCGTTCTAAGTGAGAGAGTAACTTAGAAATGACGAGGCTTAAAGAAGAGCAACTAGATGATAGGATTGGAGAGTTGGAGAGAGACAACTCCCTTCTTCAGGACAAGATGGCCGCCTTAGAGGCCGAGAAGGCTCAAATGCTTGCGTAACCGTCATCCTCTCGCACTTCAGTTTTTTCAAATATTCCTCGGGACCTATACGAGGAATGGATTCATGCTGAGGCTCAGTTGGATGTGTTTCGTGATTTGCAAAAGGTGGGTTCTGTTTCCTCGACCGCTCTTGAGGATGTTCGAGTTAAGGCCCACGAGGCTCAGGTCGCATGTGGGTGTAGACCAGATGGAAGGGGACACCTAGTATGAGGCGGCGTACCCTGAGGGAGATGGTGATGATGAGGAGGGAGATCGAGATGGCCCAGATGGTCAAGGTGATGGTACTGAAGGGCCTGGCGGCGACAAGTAGTTTTTCTTCTTTCTTTTACTTTGTTGTAAACTTGTGTGTTTTTTGTAAGCGTCTTCATAGGCCTTTGTAAAGAATGTTTAAGTATAAATATGGAATATTTTTCTGCGTCTGTTTCTTTTCTTGGGTTAGTTTTTCTATACTTTTATGTTTTGTATGGCCGAAGGCTGGTAGGTGTTAGTTCGAGCAAGGTCGAACATAACCTAATTAATTATGGCCGAAGGCCAATAGGTGTTAGTTCGAGCGAGGTCGAACATAACCTAATTAATTATGGCCGAAGGCCAGTAGGTGTTAGTTCGAGTGGGGTCGAACATAACCTAATTAATTATGGCCGAGGGCCGATAGGTGTTAGTTCAAGCGAGGTTGAACATAACCTAACTAATTATGGCTGAGGGCAGATAGGTGTTAGTTCGAGTGAGGTCGAACATAAACTAATTAATTATGGCTGAGGATCGATAGGTGTTAGTTCGAGCGAGGTCGAACATAACCTAATTAATTATGGCCGAGGACCTATAAGTGTCAGTTCGAGCAAGGTCAAACATAACCTAATTTTAGAAATATAAGCCTATAAGTGCGAAGTTCACCGTAAACTTTAAGCATTGTTGCCTTGGTCGTACACTTGGAGAAATAAAAATAAACTTCAAGCATTGTTTCTTTGGTCATATACTTGGAGAAATTTATAAATTTTCGGGCGTTGGCTGGCGTTCCAGTCCCAGTCTGTCTAGTCCCTTCATCGGTTGGCCCGAAGAGTGCTTGAGAGGTTGGGTGATGAAATAGTCGTCCCGTCTTTGCGTACTTCAACTTGAAGTGTTCCTTTTGTCGCCTCGTTAAAAACCTCCTTGAGAAAACCCAATTGGGACAAAACTCAAGTGAGGGAAAAAGAGAACGACTTGGGGGACACTTTAAGTTGAAGTACTTGAGGTGGGTAATATTCCAGTTGTTCGGTTGTAGCTTTCCTTCTTTCTAGTTGGAATGATCCTTTGTTTGCTTTTGCCGTTATTTTGTACGGGCCGTCCTAATTTATTCCTAGTTTTCCCTCCCGTGAGTCTCTGCTTGCTTGTGTTTTAGCTTTGACTACGTAGTCCCCGAATTTGAGTGGCCTGACCTTTGCCTTCTTGTTATAATATAGTTCTGCTTGTTGTTTTTGGGCGATCATCCTTATGTAGGCCATGTCTCTTCGTTATTCTACTTTGTCGAGCTCCTGCCTTCTACTTTCGTCGTTCCTTGGTCCTTTCTCGTGGGAGTACCTCAGGCTGGGCTCTCGACTTTGACTGGTATTACTACATCAGTCCCATAGACCAAAGAATAGGGCGTCTCTCCTGTACTCATCTTCGGCGTTGTTCGATTGGTCCACAGTACTTCTAGTAATATTTTCGGCCACAGTCCTTTGGCATCTTCAAGATGTTTCTTTATGATGTTCAGTATCGACTTGTTGGAGGACTTTTCTTGCCCGTTGCCTGCGGGGTGGTATGGCATCAAGAGTATTCTTTTGATATGCCACTTCTAAAAAACTCAGCGACCTTCTTTCCCGTGAAACTGGGTCCGTTATCGTTGCTGATATCTTTGGGGAGGCCGAACCGGCATATGATGTTTTTCCATATAAAGGTGATCACTTCCTGTTCACATATTTGGGCGAATGCTCCTGCTTCCCCCCACTTTGAGAAATAGTCAGTTAAAACCAAAGGAATCTTACGTTACCTCGCCTTGCCGGGAGGAGCCCCATAATGTTTATTCCCTATTTGATGAATGGCCAAGGTGAGGTGACCGAGTGGAGGTGTTCGCCCGCTTGGTGAATCATCAGAGCGTACATTTGGCATTGCTCGCATTTTTTTACGAAGTCTGCAGCCTCTTTTTTCATGGTGGGCCAGTAATATCCTGCCCGTATGAGGCATCAAAACAGAGCCTGATTGCTGGAGTGAGCTCTACAATGGCCCTCATAGACCTCTTCAAGGACGCGCCACGTCTGGTTCGGGCCTAATCATTTCACCAGAGGGCCGCCATATGTTCTTTTATACATGTCGTTGTGGATGACATTGTTCCTAGCCGCTTGAATTCTCAGCTTCTTGGCCTTACTTTTATCATCTAGGAGAATGTCGTCCTGCAAGTATGTAACAAAATGATTGCGCCAATCCCAAGTTAATCTTATAGTTCTTACCTCGAGATGGTCTAGTGACAAGTTGAGAATGTGGATCATACTTTTGTCTCCGGTTGCAATGTTTTTGGTGGTTGCGGCTAGTTTTCGAGGCCGTCCGCCTAAGCGTTCTGTGCTCGTAGAATCTGGTCGAGTTGATATTGGTCAAACTCGGGCATCAACTTGCAAATTTTGGTCTGATATTTTTGTAACCTCTGTTCCTTGATTTGGAAAGTCCGTGTGACTTGGTTGACCATGAGTTGGGAATCGCAGCGTAGTTTCAACCGTTTTGCCCCGTACTTGAGTTTCGACCTCAAACCTACAATTATGGCCTTATACTCGGCCTCGTTGTTAGTCATGTCCGGGTACCTTATGGACTGGCGAATTACTTTGCCCGTTGGGACTTCGAGTACGCGTCCTAGTCCGGACCCTACACGTTAGACGCACCATCAGTTTACAGGACCCAGAGGTCCGCTGCTTGGGGGAAAGCATGGGCGGCTTCTCTTTCAACTTGGGACATTACTTTTACGCTGAACTCAATGACGAAGTCAACGAGAACTTGTGACTTTATCATCGTTCACGGCTGATACGTGATATCGTTCTCGTTGAGCTCGATGGCCCATTTGGCCAATCTTCTCGATAGCTTATTTTTATGCAAACTTCTCCTTAGGGGGAAAGTCGTGACGACCGAGATAGGATGGCATTGGAAATACGGTCTAAGCTTTCGCGAAGCTATGACCAAGGCCAGGGCCAGTTTTTCGAGGTGAGGGTACCTCATCTCGACGTCGATTAGTGTTTTGCTAATGTAATAGATAGGAGACTGCGTACCTTTATTTTTTCGAACAAGGACTGCACTTACATCTACTTCAGATACAACGAGGTAAACGAGGAGACATTCCCTTGGCTCCGGTTTTGAAAGCAATGGTGGTGACGACAAGTATGATTTTAATTCCTTCAGGGCTTGGATGCACTCAGAAGTCCATTGGAGGCCGTTACCCTTCTTGAGTACGCCGAAGAATCTGTGACACCTATCCGATGATCGTGAAATGAACCTTGAAAGGGCAGGAATACGGCCAGTCAATCTCTGAACCTGTTTTTTGGTGGTCAAGTGTTCTAGTATCCCCTTGGTGGCTTTGTTTTGATCAGGATTGACTTCGATTCCTTGTTGTGATACCAAGAAACCTAAAAATTTTCCTGAGGCCATGCCGAACGCACACTTTCGGGGTTCAGTTTCATGCTGTATCGCATGAGTATGTCGAAGGTTTCTCTCAGGTGGTCGATGTGATCTTCTTTCCTTTTGGACTTGACTAGCAGGTCATCTATATAGACTTCCATCGTTTTGCCGATCTGGTCTTTAAACATCCTCGTCGCCAACCTTTAGTAAGTTTTCCCTGTGGTTTTCAGCCCGAAGAGCATGACCATGTAGCAGTACGTCCCCTGGTGGGTGATGAATGTGGTTTTATACCGATCCTCTTCTTCCATGAGTATCTGATTATAACCCGAATAGGCGTCCAAGAAGCTTAGTAATTCATGCCCGGTTGTTGCGTTGATGCGTTAGTCGATATGGAGTAATGGAAACGAATCCTTGGGGCATGATTTATTCAAATCTATGAAATCCACACACATTCGCCATTTCCCATTCTTGTTTTTCACCATGACCACGTTGGCGACCCACTGGGGGTACTTTGACTCCCTGATGGAGCCATTTTCCAGTGTTTTTTCTAACTTCTCATGTACCGCATCATTAATCGCGGAGTTGAACTTACGCCCGACCTACCTCACTGAGAGGAGGAATGGGTCGATGTTCAGTTTGTGCGTGGCAATTTCTTTTGGGATACCCGACATATCTGCATGGCTGAAAGTAAAAAAATCCGCGTTAGTACTTAAGAATTAACAGAACTTACCTGGTTCCTGAAGGTTGCAGCCGATGTAAGCTTTCTTGTTGTGATCGTTTGTATCTAATTGAACGGGTTCGAGGTCCTCTAAGGTCGATCCCGCAGCTTCGACCATATCAGGGTCTCTAGTGACGTCCTCGCAATTGACATATATCGACCTCGACCTTATTGATCGTTATGCCTTTTTTTTGTCCTTCATTTGTTGAGTGACCATGCTATCTAGGGCGATGCGGTAGCATTCCCCGGATATGCGTTGTTCTCCTCGTATGCTGAATATTCCCCATGGAGTCGGGAACTTGATGATCTGATATAAGCTAGAAAGGATAGACCTCATGGTGTGTGTCTATGGTTGCCCTATTATGGCGTTATACGTTATGTCTTGGTCCATGATGTGGAACGTGGTTTCCAGAGTGTCGCCACCGGCCAGAATGGGGAGTGTGATTTCTCCAGATGTTCGCTCGACTGCATTGTTAAAACTAATTAGCATGATGCAACACCGCACTATCTTATCCTCGAGTTTCATTTGTGCAAGTATTCGAGGATAATGCACGCGCCGCTCCCATCACCTATCATAATGCGCGTCACATCGGTATCTAAAATATATATAGTAATAACAAGGGCATCATAGTGAGGGAAAGACAAACCGTTGGTATCCGACTTATCGAAAATGATACTCTCTTCGAGTTCGTCATACCGTTCACGAGTGATTGTCCATTTGAGCTTGTGGGTAGTGGTTAACTTCATGTTGTTGATGAAAGCATCGTCGCTTCCATCGATGATCATGTGAATGGTGCGAATTGGTGAGGGCGGTTTCGGCGATCCTTGATGTTAATCACGTCCTCTGGCAAAGTTAGTCCTTCCTCGGTCACTCAGCAACTCTTTGAGGTGTCCTTGTCGTAACATGTTTGCGACCTCCTGCCTTAGGGCGATGCAATCCTTGGTTTTGTGCCCTCGTTCTTGGTGGAACTTGCAGAGGGCATCCGACTTCCTGGTATTCGTATCTGACCTCATCTTTTGTGGCCATTTCACCGTTGGTTTGAGTTTCTCCAGGGCATAGACTATCTCTGTAGGAGACACACAAAAGTTGTGAGCTGATAATAAAGGGGGCATACCTCTTTCGTTCCGGTGAGTCCCTGTCTTTTATCTAGTCAGGCCTTCTTCGTGGCGGGAGGGGGCATGACGATGACTCTGACATACGGTTGATGTCGTTCCCTATTAGGTCGTGGGGCTATGAGGTCTCTTCTGGTATCATTTCTTTAACCTTTTCTAGGTTCGGCCTCTACCGAGGTCAGTCGATGAGTTGGTCCATTGAGGTCGTCCTCATCTGCTCTGATCTCAGCACAATATTCGTTGTGTATTTCATCCCAAGTTGTTTGGGGGTACTTCATTAGTCGACTAAATAGCTTTCTAGTCGCCCTCGAACCATCCCTGCTCAACCCGTTCTGGAAGGCTGCGATCGCCATCCCTTCTGACATGTTCGGCAAGGTCATCCTTACTCGGTTGAACCGGGCGAGGAAGTCCCTCAATCCCTATCCTGGAGACTGCTTAATAGCAAATATGCCATTCACCCTCGCATCGGCCTTCTTGGCCTCAGCATGTGACATTACGAACTTGTCGGCCATCTCTTCAAAAGTTTCAATGGAATGCGCAGGTAAATGTGAATACCATGTTAATGCCCCTCATGTGTGGATTTCACCAAATTTTTTCAACAAAATAGAAGATACCTGTTCTTTCGCGAGGTCATTTCCTTTCACGGCGGTGATGTAGTGAGTCATATGATCTTTAGGGTCAGCCGTGCCATCATATATTCTTAGGACGGGCGGTATTTTAAAGGTTTTTGGTATAACATGGGGGGTTGTGTCATCACTGTACGACTGATCGACGAAACGACCGATGTCTCTCTTTGGCAACAGTTTTGGGGCGCCTGGTATTTTATCGACTCTTTCTTGTTGTTCTTTCATTTGATCTCGGAGTATCTTGTTCTCGTTCTCCATTTCCTCCATCCTTTTCAAAATGGTTGCAAGAGCGTTATCACCTGCATTATCATTGACGTGGTGATTAATACCTGTTGTTGAAGGTGGAGGGAAATAGTTGCGCTATTCATCCGCTGGTTGTACCGTGTGAATCCTTGCAATTTATGCAGTTGCTTCCCAGTCGGGCTTGTTGAGGACGTTGGTTAGCGTATTGGTTAGCCACGCTTCGAGGAGTGTTTTTACATCTGGGGGCGTCTCTTCCCCCACAGATATGGAGGCTCCCTTACCAAGAGACTTTGTGATGCTGCAATAAGGAGGCAGTGACACTTCTCGCCTAGGGGAGGCATCGGGCGTTGCGCCTTCGTCTGCTGTTTCACAACTTTCGTTGATGATGTTCATGAGGTTAGTTGGGAGGTCGTTGATTATTCTCACCCTTTCTTCCGTGTTACCTGTCATGTTGGTATTTGAGCACACAAAGAAAGGCTTGCTTTTTTTTTTTTTTTTTTTCACTTTTGTGATCCGTGTTAGTGATAGATTTAGAAGAAACTAAAAATTTAACTAGAAAATCCCCGCAGACGGCGCCAAATTGTTTGACCAAAAAATATAACCCTCGGTTCAAATAATTAAATTTATGTATTCGAGGGGTTAAACCTAGTTAACAATAATATTCCTAGATATGAGTTCTGAAAACATAACTAATATTAGACAGATCCGATAGAGATATAATGATGGTGTATAACAATCATTCCAAGCAACGTAATCAATGAGCATTAAATAGCAACGAACAATAATAAATGGCATTCGAGTAAATAAAAGGAATGATTCACCAAATAAAGGAGAATCTATGTGTTACTCCTCGTGACAATGATGAATGATATGCAAATCCTTGAATATTCGAATTATTCTCGGATCTGGTGGAAAGTATGAAACAATATAGACAAGAATCTTGGTGAAAAAAGTGTTGTTTGTATTATAGTGAGAGAGAGAGAGAGAGAATCTTTTGTCAAAGTGTGTTCTTACAAAAATGAATATATCCTTCCCACCATTCTATTCTTCTCTATTTATATCAGACATTTTCTTAACAAAACTCTAATAGTACAAGTAAAGACAATATTACTAGAATATTCCCTTTAATATCCTAATTCGAAAACTAGCTGTTACAGCTTTACCAACAGTGCTCGACATCGACCGTTGGTGACATCTCGACCACGAATCTTGCTGCTTGACCTCGACTAGTGATGGCCTGAAGACTCTTCCTTTAGCCCTATCTTGTCATACTATTTTAGGGCAGATTTTGCCACATACACTTATAATAAGTTATAAGGATTTGATACTTTGGTTGGTTCTCAGTTCTTCGCGGGTATAAAAGAAAACTAAAAAGTACGACACGACATGAAGTATATTAGCATTACAATTAATTAGGAAGAGATAACGTGAAATAAAATCTGGGAAGTGAAAAGGATGTTTGATCCTTAATCAGACGCATTAAGCTAGTGAGTCAAAAAAACAATTGCCTCTAAGCTGATAGGATTTTACTCTTATCTCCTTTAGAACTTGAGAACTTTTTTTAGTGGTAGATAGTGGATAGACCTTATAATTGACCAATCTCATTTCGTACGAGAGATAAGAGATAATTAATCCCGTGATTAAATTTGAGATGAGTTTATTTCATGTTTGGTTGAGATAAAATCGTGGTATAACTAATCCCGAAATTAGTTATCCTGGGAATGTAATATTTTCTTTTATCCCTATGTAAGAGTGATATAACTAATTCCAATGTAATTAATTATGGATAACTTGTTTCCACCAAACGACCCCTTAATTATCTCTTGAATTTAAGATTTTAAGATTTTACTTAGAATAGCCCATCACAGGTCAAAAGTTGTCTGGCATTTTTGTTTAACATATATGATATACCTATTTTAATATTAATTAGTGTCATGAAAGTAAATAATTTGTCTCAATTTGTGACGGTCCACACATGTTTTTGCACAATCAATGCTTTCTGATTAAATTAATAGAATAACCAATTTCCACAAGTTGCACAAATGGGGCACCATAGCATCACTCATTCTTCTTGAATTTTACTTATTTAGAGGATATGTATTTAGATTGGCTTAAAAATGGGTCAAATCAATTTAAAAGTAATTTTTTATTTATTATGATATTTGATAAACATAAAAAATATTTAAAATAAATTAAAAGTTGACAACCTCAACTTATTACTTTTTGATTTAAAGCTATTCTTATGTTTGACTAAATGTTTTATTATTTTATCCCTTATTATTTTTTTTATAATTTTAATAGTACCTTCAATTACAAAAACCCTAAACTATTGTTCCTTCTCTTTTCTTCATTCTTCTCCACTACCGTTCTTCTCCTCTTTCTTTCCTCATCCTTAAGAAAGACTTAAGTTTTTTTTTATATATAACAGAAGCTAAGGCTAGACAATAATTGGTTCATATTTGGATAAGTTTGGGACGATTACAGCAACAACCTTTTAATGTTGGACTTTAAGGGTATTTGGCTTCTGGGCCACGACAGAAACATGCCCTAACTTAATTTCAACCCAGTAGTTGTAACTTAATGTATTAGTTTAATTTTAGTGGACCATGAGGTTATTAATTCATTTGGGTTCCGGGTGGACAAAAGGCCCATTGTACAGTCTTGTACAGATTGACTATAGAATGAAAGAAAATATCTGAAACATTACTTCTCTCTTTCTTTCTATTCTTCCTAACCCTAAGTACATTTTTATGGCGATTTCACTGTTTCTATATGTTATCATGGTATCAGAGCAGAAATTCGAATAGATCTCGTCCTATGCTTTCATCCGATGTTACCCTCGACGAGTTTCTGGATATTTTTTTTTCATCTCTCAATTGGTTCGTCGATTATTTTTTTGATTCCGTTTGTGGCAGATTTTGAGTATTATTGAACTTTTCTGGTGAAATCGTGAAGCTTTGCAAAGTCACAGTCGAGTATTTCAATTTTCTCCTGAGATTCGAATCTAGGGTTTTGCATCGGTGTTCCAATTTCGATTTTGCTGGTGGTATCAGTTTTGTTTCGGAAGGAATTTTTGGAATTAAAGGTTGCTACTTCTTCCAGTGACGAAGAAGATTGGTATTTATGTTTCTGTTTCGCTTATATAGAATAGTATACATCTGTTTCGTGGTTGTAGAGGTGTGCATCTCTGTATTTGCTTTGCCTGCTCATTGCATGTGTATTTTCAGTATTGTATTTGATTAATTTGATTGATCATGAGAAGTATTCGGTGTATGCTCCAGATCCTTCTGGCCCTCTATTTTTACATTCCTCTGATGTTCCTAGCACTCCTTTGGTTCATGTGCCCTTTTCTGAGATCAGGTTTGGGGGTTGGAGAAGAAGTATGATAGTGGCTCTATCCGCAAAGAATAAAAGAGCCTTCATAGATGGAACATGTCCTAAACCACCTGATAATGCACCTGACTTAAAGTAATGGAATAGGTGTAACAATATGTTGATATCTTGGCTGACTAGTTCTTTATCCCCTGAGATTGCGGAAAGTGTTCAATACTTTGAGACTGCTGAAAGTATTTGAAAGCAACTTGAGAGTAGGTATGGGGCTGTCAATAGGACAAAGATGTTTGAGATTAAGAAAGAACTGGCTTCAATTTGTCAAGGATCTCTTGACATAGCCTCTTATTTTAACAAATTAAAGAGGTTGTGGAATGAATTAGGTTTCATATGTAAAAATCATGTAAACACTTGGACTTGTGCAGCTAAACCTGGTTTACAACAAGAAGTTGAAGAGAACAAATTGTACCAATTTTTAATGGGACTAAATAAAACCTATATGAATGTTAGAAGCAATCTCCTAATGATGCAGCCTCCTCCATCCCTTGGTAATGCTTATAATATTTTGCTCCAAGATGAGAGTCAAAGACATGTCAAATCTTCCCCCCATTTCAATTTAGATTCAGCTTCTTTCAATGCCAACACTTTGAATAAAATTCCTCCTCAAAGGCAATATAATCAGAGGGTGAACTTTGAACAGAGGGTAGATGTCGATCAGGTTAAGGCTTCCTTATTTTGCAAATACTGCAAGAAGCCTGGACAACTAATTGAAAAGTGTTATAAGCTCCATGGTTACCCTTCTAATCTCAAATTTAATAAAGGCAGAAGAATTGCAGCAAATGCTAGTGATAGGGCTGATTTTCTGAACACAATCCTAATTGTAGTGCTCAGCTAAATAATGATGCTCCTTACAACTTTGGTCCTTCATATAATTCTGAGCATACCTCCATGATACCTGGTCTGACAAAGTAGCAGTACAATCAGTTGATGAATTTGTTGTAGCAGTCTCATGTGTCAGACTCTACTCCGTAATCCAACCTCATGGCTTCTACCAATTTTGCTGGTATATCTCTAGCTACTGATCTGTTAAGTAGTATTAGTTCTAATTCCTGCATGCCTTATCATTCAGTATATGTAACCTGGATTATTGACTCTGATGCAACTGATCACATGACATCTAATAAGGAGTTCTTGTTCAATATCACTCCTTTACCTGTGCCTTACTTTGTATCTCTTCCAAATGGTTATAAAGTAAAAGTAACTTCCACCGGTTCTTTTTTTTTACATCCATTTATTGTCCTTCACAATGTCCTCTATATTCCATCTTTCCACACAAACTCATTTTTGTGTACAAGCTGATACATTAATTCAGATGCTTTGTCTTATTTACTTATGATTCTTGTATGCTACTACAGGTCCCTTCTCTGAAGAAGCTTCTTGATCTTGGTAAATTGGATACTTGATTGTACAAGCTCGTATGGAAAAATCCATCATCACATCCTCAATTTTATACTGATTCACATTTCCACAATAATGTCAACTCAAATTCTTTTCCTAAAGCTTCATTTTCTACTTGTGATTCTGTTTCTAGCTTACCTAATATGTGTGATATACCTACTTCAGTTTCTCTTCATGTTTCTGTTTCTAATTGTGACTCTACTGTTAGTTTACCTAATGTGTGCATTGTTCCTTTTCATTGTAATATTGATGGCATAACTAAAATGGATGTCATTTGGCACCAAAGACTTGCCCATGTTCCTTTTTGTTAGAATGAAAGTTATTTCTTGTTTGTCTAGTTCCTTATCTTCTAGGCAGTCTTTCATTTGCAATGTATGTCCCATGCCAAGGCAAACAAGGTTACCTTTCCCAAACAGTACTATTAACACTACTAAAGCATTCCAACTTATTCATATAGATACTTGGGGACCTTACCATACCAAAATATATTCTAGGACAAGTATTTTTTACTATTGTAGATGATTATACAAGAGCTACTTGGACTCATTTAATGGGATCCAAAAGCAATGCCTTTTCGTTAATAAAAGCCTTTGTAACCATGATTAAAAATCACTTCCGAACCCCTGTTCAAACCATTAGAAGTAATAATGCTCTAGAACTTGGATCTAGTTCCTTTGCCTCCACATTCTTCTCAGAACATGGTATTGTCCACCAGACCAGCTGTTCTTACACTCCTCAATAAAATAGAGTGGTTGAGAGAAAACATAGGATCCTTCTTGAAGCATCTAGAGCATTAATGTTCCAATCCAAAGTTCCTATGAAATTTTGGGGTGATTATTTATTAATAGCCACTTACATAGTCAACATATTACCCTCTAAACTTATTCATGATAAGTCCCCATTTGAGATGTTGTATAGTAAGGTACCCAGTTACTCTAATTTGAGAAGTTTTGATTGTTTATGTTATGCTACAGTCCCTATATCATACAAAGATAAGTTCAAACCAAAAGCAATCCCTTGTGTTTTTATTGGCTATCCATTTGCCAAGAAAGATTATAAGTTGTATAACTTGGATACCAAAATGTTTCATTTTAAGGGATGTGGTGTTTCATGAAAACTATTTTCCTTTTCCTATTACTACAAACCATTCTTGTCTTACTCCTAAGGTTTTTCTTGAACCCCCCTCTTACTTTCATGTGGTTGATGACTCAACCATTCCTCGTCCTACTCCTTCTGTCACTTTTCCATCTGTTTCTCCAAATTCTTCTGTCCAACTTTCTCCTCCCTCTGTCGCAACAGAGTCAGTGTCATCTTCTTCTCTTCCTGGTCATACTTCCACTCTCAGAAGGTCTACCAAGGAACATAATCCTCCTGCCTACTTACAACACTACTTATGCACTCTTCCTTCCACTTCTTCTTATTCTAATTATGTCCTCCAACATGCTGAATTTGAACCTAGTGCTTATTCCCAGGCAACCCCTATTCCAGCTTGACAAGATGCCATGAAAAAGGAATTTAAGGCTTTAGCAGCTAATCATACTTGGGACATAGTAGAGTTACCTAAAGGGAAGAAGCCTATTGGTTGTTAGTAGGTTTATAAAATCAAATACAAAGTTGAAGAGACCATTGAACGATATAAATCTCGACTTGTGATTAGGGGTGACACACAAATGAGGGTGTTGATTTTACTGAGACATTCTCTCCAGTGATAAAGTTGTCCACAGTTAAATGCCTCATAGCGGTGGTTGTGAAGAGGCAATGGCCCGTTTTTCAACTAGTTGTCAATATTGCTTTTATTCATGGTGACCTAGATGAGGAGGTGTATATGAAGTTACCTCCTAGGCTTTCGGTTTCTATTGCTAGTTCTTCCTCTTCTGCCTCTTAAGTGTGTAAATTGCAATAGTCCTTATATGGTTTCAGGCAGGCCTCTAGGTAGTGGTATGCAAAATTATCTCACGCTTTATGTTCTAGATACTTTTCTCATTCAATAAATGAGTATTCTCTTTTTTTCAAGGGTTCTCCTAGGTATTTCACGGCTTTGGCTGTGTATGTTGATGATATAATTCCCACATGGGATGATCTCATTGAGATTTCTACTTTAAAATAATTTCTTCATGCTCAGTTCAAAATCAAGGACTTGGGTCACTTGCATTATCTTTTGAGTATTGAGATCTCCTACTTCCCTTCAGGTCTTTTATTGAATCAGAAGAAGTTTGTATTTGATTTGTTGTCTGAATATAAATATAAAAAATTTTCATCTGTTGCTTGTCCTTTGGAGCTTCATGTGAAGTTATGAGCTGATAGTGGTGAGGTTTTGGCTCAACCTGAATCTTATAGAAGTTTGATTGGCAAGTTGCTTTTCTTGACCCATACTAGAGCGGATATATATTTTGATGTACAACATATCAGTCAGTTTTTAAAATGTCCTCGAGTTTCTCATATGTCTGCTGCATTACACATTCTGAGGTACCTTAAAGGTACTTTGGATATTGGACTTTTCTACTCCAACACTTCTGATCTTACTGTGAGTGCCTATAGTGATAGTGATTGGGTGTCTTGTGTTGATACGAGACGCTCTGTCACTGATTTTTGTGTCTTTTTGGGTGATAGTCTGATTGGTTGGAAGTCTAAGAAACAACCTGTTGTTTCACTTTCTTCTGCTGAGGCAGAATATAGAGCCATTAGCAATATGGTGGCTGAATTGACTTGGCTGATTAGAATCTTGGCTGATATGCATGTTCATGTTTCTCTTCTCATTTCAGTTTTTTGTGATAATCAGGCTGCTATTCACATTGTTAAGAATCCGGTCCTCCATGAACGTACAAAGCATATTGAGGTAGATTGTCACTTCATTCGAACTAAGTTGGGTGAATGCTTGATTCAGTTGGGACATGTCTCTACTTCCAAACAGTTGGTAGGCATTCTTACCAAACCTCTTCCTGGGCAGAGTCATCATCAATTTCTTTCCAAGTTGAAGGTGGTTTCCCCCTCCAACTTGAGGGGGGTGGGGGTGGGGGTTGGACTTGAAGGGTATTTGGCTTCTGGGCCACGACAGAAACGGGCCTAACTTAATATCAGCCCAGTAGTTATAACTTAATGTATTAGTTTAGTTTTAGTGGACCATGAGATTATTTATTCATTTGGGTTCCGGGTGGACAAAAGGCGCATTGTACAGTCTTGTACAGATTGACTATAGAATGAAAGAAAATATCTGAAACATTGCTTCTCTCTCTCTCTCTCTCGATTCTTCCTAACCCTAAGTACATTTTCATGGCGATTTCACTGTTTCTGTTTTCTGTATGTTATTAGATTACATAAACATAAATTTGGATCCTCCCGTTTAACTTAATATCCTTCTTTATGTTTTGCTAGAACTGGAATTTTGCTCAATTGTTACTGTATAAATCATGCGCATACTATAGATGCAATAACAATCAGATTAAGGAAAGTGGTGATATAATTATAAAATAAAAAAAAGATTGTAGCTGGAAATATAAATTACTTTGTATTCGTATCAATTTAAAATTAAAAATCAACTCATTCGTAGTGTTATCAGATTTAAGGAGACTTTAGTCATTTATAGAGAAAAAATGCTTACTAGCACTTGTTTACCAAACACATCAATAAGTACTTAATTAGCTTTAAGTACTTTTATTCGAATACGTGACTGTTTATTTTATAAAATCAGATACATCAACAACAACAACGACCCAGTGAAATTTTACTAGTGGGCTATGGGGAGGGTATTGTGTACGCATACCTTACCCCTGTTATGAATCTGTATCACTGTAATAAACAATTAAACCATTAAACTTTCTGAAATATATAAACAAAAAGAAAGTTAGTAATACTTGTTTAACGAAATAAATTCTAAAAATCAGTATAGGAATAAATCGAGCCCACTGAATACACAGGGTGTACTTAAGAAAATTATTTCCCTCAAGTACCCGAGGTGCTGGAATATATCCTCTCAGGATAGAACAATTTAACTTACCGGAGTGTTGGTACCAAAACGCCGGTGAACAGCGAGCCTTCAAAGTATATTTATAGAGTTGCTGGCATTGTTTCTGAAATGGTTTGCAACCTTTCGGAAACAGCCATGGCTGTTGGAACAGGTTGTTTGAAATATTGCGGGAAAATGGATTTAAAATAATCCGGAAAAAAAAACGGGCCTGACCGAACCGGGTCGCGTCATGGGTTATTCCGGATTGAATTTTTCGTTAATTATTTAATTAATTAATTAAATAATTGAAAGAAATTTTGTCCAAAAAGAAATCCGAAAGTCAAGGCCGAGCGAGCGACGACGACGGAGGCGGCGCGAGGCTTGCCTTCTTCTTAACTCTTTAAGAGTTAGAAGAAGAGCAATTATATATATACCCATCAAAAGCCTTTTCTTCCTCCAATATGGGACAATGTCCCTTTGCCAAGGAGGGAAACTCAAATATTTTATTTTCTCTCCATTTCTCATTCACCCTCTTTAAGCTACACAAGCTTATAATCCCAATAACCCCTACTCCGAGAGATTAGAGAGTCTGTTTCCGAAAGACCCTCGACTCAAAAAGACGAAAAGAGACATTATTTTATAAAATCAGATCCAACAGCACTTAAAAACCAGGCGTAAGTGCTAATCCAAAAGGCTCTTAATCTGTAGTGCAGAGAATCTTTGCACTGTTATCTCATTTTATTTTATAACAGACGATTCGTTTCATACTTCCAAGTTACAAATTTTATTTTTATTGACAATTGGGCAACGACGAAACGTACACTAGTAAAAACCAGCCCAGAATACTGATTATGAGTTGTACTTTAACATAGTCAAAATGGAACTGTGCATGTGTACACTTCTGCAATACGTACAACAAATATCCACTGTCATGTCTCCAAATGTCTCGGACACAAAATATTTATATATATTTAATTTGTTTAAAAAATATATTTGTACGTGACTAACTCAACACCAATTGTCATTTAAGAATAGTAGGTGCGCGGTAATCTGTTCAAAAATATAAAACCTTACAATGGAATATCATATGTATACCAAACTGATCAGCCTAATTAGTTAAACTCTTGAAAAATCATTTTACTTTCTGAGACATAATAAAAGGTTGTGTATATGGCGGGATTCATATGATATGTTCGACCAAGATTACACTAAGTTTAATTTACTAGTTTTGATCGACGAACTGCTCACTGGCTTCTCAAACATGGGGCAATGTTAGAAATTAAACTCTAATGCAAATGCAATCTGTATCTATACGGGGCAACCGGGCAATATATTTGGAATAAAAAACGTTCCATGCATGATAATTTAGAAATGATATGCCAAGATAGAGGTCGAGCTAGAATTTGCTACGGATTCGGTAGAACCCAACAAATTTGGCCAAATTTTTGTATGTGTAATTCGCAGAATATTTATAAGAAACTTATACAGAATCCGGCAAGTTATTTTTGTTAGAATTCAAAATCTATAAACTTAAAATTCTGAATCTCACACCATGCCTAGATTGGAATATTGCATGGTTAATAAACAAAACTCACCATCTAGATACGTACTTAAAAACCTCTTTTTAGAAATGCCATTTACTTGAAATACGTTGAAGCATCCGGTTTCTCCTAGCTGGCTTGCCCTTTTTTCTCAAGATTTGGTGGTGATTTAATTTAATGATAGTAGAGTTGAAGCATAACCAAAGAAATTGGGTCCAGCCTTCACCAATCACCTTTTGCTTAAATGCCTATTAATTAGTCTCGCTACCATTTTGCCACTTGCTTTACTAGCTAATTGTGGGGAAAGATATAGTATCTGGCCTCTACCTTTTTCATTTTAATGTCGTATATGATATGATATGAATATTAATTCATTAGTTGGGTCCTCAGAAGTCAAGATGTATCAGAGTGGAACTTGCGGTAAAGTCATGTATTGTCGCATTGTTTGCTTGCTAGCTCACTTCAAATTTAAAATATTGCATAATAATTTTATGACCAGACTTTTTTAATTTAATCAGAGACACTGGAGGTAATTCTCCACATGCAAAGGAAAAAACAAATGTCCTAATGTAGATAAAGACTGACATGGCTCCAGCTGTAAGGCTATTACATTTGATAGCATATTTGTAGTGATGGAGAAAGTAATTAAATGCTATTCATAATTGTAGTGGTGGAGAAAGTAAATTGTCATTTAGCCCACAAGAATATTTGTTGTGTCCTGACAGTAAATATAACAGTTTGTGGAATAACCTTGTGAAAATATTCTGATCCATTAGTTAAAATAGACATGAAAAGAATATGTTATATTTAGGAAAAAAAATATAAAATTGATCGATCGGCTGAAACTAATTGTATTTGTTAGTCAAAAAGTGTTGTATATTATATATATATATAGTTTTATCGGCTATTATTTTTGAGAGAAGCTAAAAAATATATATTTAACATATTGAAAAACAATTGCTAAGATTACTATTTTAAAATCTTGCATTCATGATCTTCAAGGTTAAAGATAATCGAATATATACCCTTATCCGTGTGAAAATAGTACTGATGGATTAGTGATATTAGACATCAAAAGAATATGTAATAATTCCGTCGCCCATTGGGATATCATACAATATTTTTTTTTAAAAATAGCGATGGAACTTTTCAATTTTTTATATATTTATGACACAACCACAGACAGACTCGACATCCTCTACTACGATACATATTTATGCTCAAATTAACTATCAAATTTGTATATAGCAACCAGCCAGGAGCAGATTTAGGGGCGGAAGGGGTTCACTCGAACCTCATTCGTCGAAAAATTCCATTGTATATATAAGACAAAATCTGTTTTTATCTCTATATATTAAGTTTTGAACCCGCTTGATACAGCCCAAAAGTATAGCTTAGTAGTAAAGGGATTCAAAATCTTTGAAATGTCATAGGTTCAATTCCCACTTGCAACGTACTTATTCACTATTCAGTCACATTTGTGGAGGAAAAAAATAAGTATGGAAAAGAACATCTTTAATGTAAAGATAATAGTAAGTTTCTCCTGCCCTCTGTTAAAGGGACATTGTGCAATACCTAACAAATGTGGACTATTTTATTTGACCTTCATATATAATTTTCTTTCTTTGAACCCATATACTATTGCAATAATTCATCTCATTCATTAAGATCATAGTTTATCTTCTCCTTTTATTTTAGGAGAGAGACATAATTGTTGTTATCTTTCTATCAACTAGTTTAGAGGGAATAGAAAAAAACTAAAAGGGACTATGGTCTAGAATCGATCTTCAACAAACCAAATTAACAACGGAATCTGACCTTAGCCCCTCTTGATTTGTCACTACCAACAACATGTTTTTCTCTTGTTTTTGTCATTTGGATTCAACACATCTTAGATTAATTTTTTACTTTATCAATTAATTTTAACTTGTTGCAGCAATTTGTCTACTTTTCTTCTTAGGTAATTAATTCTACTTATAAGTGACGATTACCTATAGTTAGAACTTATAAGTTGATACTACTATGATTTCACTCAATATATATAGCTTACCAAACTCATAGGGAGGTAAAATTGTGATACAACCCCTACATTGGCTGACATGTAGAAATAAATTCTAAAAAGAAAAAATAGATTGCCGAATTTTGAACCACCCACTCATCAGAGAGCAGTATTTGAATATTAATCTCAACTAATTCTACTATTCACAAAAAAATAAAAAAACTGAACAGTTTTCCCAAAAATTGAACTCAACTACTCAGGTATTGCACTTAACCTTGCCGTAAACTTCCCTCTCCTCCCACTACCACCAGTACTCCTCGCTCTTCTCAATTCCGCCACCGCAGAATCATTATTATTTACCTCTTTACCCTTTTTCTCTACTAATAAATCTGAACCTTTACGGCGACAACCGTATTTTTCACCACCACAATTGTTCAAAGCAGAACTAGCCTTAACGGCTAATGCAGCCATTTCCTCAGCCTTAAGCCTCCGTTTCAGATTGCTCAAAGGCAAAGCAAAATAAAGTTGACCCGGTTGAAGCTCTTCGTCAGCACTAATTGCAGAAACCACATTTCCAAATTCCATTTCGTCCGAATTACATATGAATATTGTTGGATCTCTTTGTAATAAGTATGAAGCTTTAACTGGATATGGAAACTCTTGTAATCTTCCGTCTTGTAATATCAATTTTGCTGTAGCAATAGATGTAGATTCACACGAACTGCAAATACCCATTTTTTGCTAAATTAAGGACTAGATTCGATCCGATTCAAACTCAGTGAGCAAATGAAGAATAGAGGAAATTAAGAAAACTTGTTGGAGAAGACTGAACGAAGAAAAAGGCAAGAAAAAGAGAGGTATAAATAGGAGGTGATAAGTGATACTGTATTGAATAATGAACCAAGAAGCCACGTCAATATTTTGTCATTTGAAAAATTAAAAGGAAATTGGTTTAAGGGAAAATAATTAAAGAGGTGACTTTTGAATTTGGATTTAAATTTTAGAGTTTGTTATTGCCATAATAGCAGTATAGGGCAGTGCATTGCCAACCTGTAAACTTATGGGTGACAGGTTGTATTTATGTCCTTCCAACTCTACCCCTCTTCTCTCCATGAAATTACAGAACAAGGGACTGGGATTTCGAGCCCGTTTGGTTTGATTATTTTCGAAATCAATGACCATAAAATTTTTAATTTTTACTTGAAAATGAGTTTTGAAATTTTTCAAAAATTTTACTCAGATCACTCGCAAAAATTCAAAAATAACCTAAAATTATATTCATGTCAAAACACAACTCTAATTTTCAAAATACATTTTCGAAATTTTATAATTCTTTTGTCCAAACGGCCACTTCATTTTCCTAATCATCTGCGACACTTTTATTTATCTATGATTATTTCAATTGTACTAATTTTGAATCGATACTTCTAACTGAAATATTCAAAGTTATAACATTAATAGTGTGTTTGGCCATGTTTCTTTTGAGCTAAAATCGTATTTTTTTTTGTCAAAAATGTTCTTTTCTAATTAAGGTGTTTGACCAAGTTTTTGAAAGGAAAAAAATACTTTTGAACAGAAGCATAAATAGTTTTGGAGAAGCAAAAAAAAGTAGTTTCTCTTCAAAAAAAATACTTTTTTGAAAAGCACTTTTGAGAAAAATACACTTAGAAGTAGTTTTTTAAAGCTTGGCCAAACACTAATTGTTGCTCAGAAGTATTTTTTAAATTAATTAGCCAAACACAAACTGTTTCTTACCAAAAGTTACTTTTGAGAAAATCACTTTTGAGAAAAAGTACTTTTCAAAATAAACTGATTTTTGCTTGACCTAACGGGTTATAAGTATAATTAATAATATTATGTTAAAATTTCAAAAAATACGTATTAGTAAAATTTTAGATTGTTATAAGAAAAATCAAATTACGGTGGATGTCTACTCTTCCTCCATGATCTTCTCAAATTCTTAATGACATATTCAATGACATATTTCTATGCTTAATGACATATTCAATGACGTATTTTTCTTCACTTTTCATGCCTATATAAAAGCCTTGTAATAGATCGGAAAATATACATAATTGAAGAAGAAAATCTCTTCCTTCTCTCTATCTCCATTTCTTGTTCATGTTTTACTAAATTACTTTTATTTCATAACAACATGTCTTGTTCATATTTTACTAAGATGCTTTTATTTTATAACACGTTATCATCACGAATTGTTCATTTCATGATCTTCTACGTCAAGACTATGTAAATTATAAGCAGACAATGAGATCAAGTACAATGAAAAATGTCTTGGATAATAGTACAAAGATAAGTTTTACATCCATCTAAACCCATTTATACTGTCATATCTTTGGATTAACTTTATGTGCAGTGTTTAATAAAAATATTTTTTTCAATTGTATCCAGTGAAATAAAAAACTGAAAAGGTATGTCTTTATTTGCTACATCTCTTATAGGACAAAGATAATATTCCAACGTATATATATGTTCTGACCTTTTACATACTATGATAGATAATTATTAATAATATTTTTACCATAACATGATGTATTTCATTGAAAGCAAAATTGGCATATATCCTAATGAAATACATCATGTTATGCCAACACATTATGGCCTAGCATACCTTTATATGGGTAAAATATTGGGTTTGAGTCATAATGCACCATATTGATAATAATAATAATAATAATAATAATAATAATAATAATAATAATAATAATAATAATAATAACTAAAGAAAAAATAATATAATTTTCATGAAAAAGCATGAAGCTTGTCCCACTTGATTTGCTCCATTCTTGAAGTAAATGTGATAGCAGTGCATGATAAGTCTAAATAAAGACAAGTGGTTGACCAATGAATGCGGGCGTGCGAAAGGCCAAAATAATAATAGTTATCACTATGGTAATTATAAAAAGGGAGAAAGTCTTTGAAGAGAATGTGACTTGTGATAAACATTGAGATTGCATACTCATTCCTGAAGGCGAATGTGAAAATATATATATAATAAAGATTATGCATAATAATATACTTGTGCATAGTTGGATAAATACTACAACTCACCTCTAAGGGAGGTTTGAGACAAAGAAAGATAATGAATATTATTGTGTAGTTACATGAATATATCATTGGTCGCATGCATGTGATACGCCAAAAAATATATATTTTGTCATGCCTTATGAAAGTTATTAAAAGCAAAATTAAAGCAAGAAATTATTTTGCTTGTGATGATTTTGAATATGACAATTATTATGATATGATTCTCTTTGTGAAGGAGACATTCATTATATGGATGGTGTGATAAAAGATCTTGTAGTACAAAAGCAGTTAAGAGTTCTGAAAGAACTAATTTGTTACTACCCGGATGAATGAAATTGTTCATGACATTAATATTGTAGTAAGTATCAAAAGAAATATTTTGATTTACAAATATATTAGCCAAAGTGGTTGGCATATTGAGACTATAAATGAAAAGATGATTGAATATCTTTATATTACTATAATCATACCGGGTAAATATGAAAGGTTACCTGACTTTTCTTCTATTTGTACTACACAAGTATAAGCATGATGATGCAATCACAAGCCACAAGTAAACTAGAGGTTTACTGAAATAAATATTAGTTGGCATGACCGGTTGACCATCTCGGTTCAATTATTATGGGAAAAAATTAATTGAGAATTATATTGGCATATATTAAAGAAATATAAGATTCTTCAAGAATTCTCTTGTGGTGCTTATTCTCATGATATACCAGTTAAGGTTGGGATTGAATCCTTTGATTTCTGAAACGAATAAAATGTGATAAATATATGGGCCCAGTCACCTTCCATATGGACTGTTTACTATTATATGATTTTAATAGATGCATCTATTATATGGTCACATGTGTATTTATTATCAACTTGTAGTTTGGCTTTTGCAGGATTGATTGCTCAAATTATTAGACCACAATTCCATAATATAAATTATGACGATTTATCTTGATAATACTGGTTTAAATCCAAGTTGATTTAGCAGAAATTGTATGCCTCCAATTATATCTAAACCATTGGTTATAAGAACAAAATTGCCAAAATAAATTTTGGTATGTGATGTATTATTTAATATACAACAACACTTGTATGCATCTAGCCAAGTTATGATAAGTTCTCCCTATCACAATCGGTTCAGGGTCAGGAACCAAATAATTTTTATCTAGAAATATGAATGTGCTATATGATTTAATTATTCTACCACAATACACAAAGATGGATCCCCAAATAAGGCTAGTGATATGTGTTGGTGATCTCAACAATAGGGGGAGAAAATGGGAAGTTGAAAAAGTAATGCATGTAATGAATTATTATGAGTACATCGAGATCCTCGTACGAGAAAATGTGAACTTGAAGTTCAAGTGATAATTCATTTGCAAAATATTGCCAGGCGTATTTGCTGACCCAAAGCTAAATGTCATATTCAGCTGCTAATGCTCCAAATAAAATAAAGTTCATAATGAATAGAGTCCATGGCATGCATAAAGCATAATAGACTAATCGGTTCCAAAGATAAAACTCCTTGAAGAAGGAGAAGAGCAAATGTTCAAGATGGTCATAATAAGGAGGCAAGTGCTCTAGAAGAGCACCACGACATAACATTTCATAAGACCTCATGGGAGAGGCTCATGTACCTGAAAATAATAAGATAAAGAGATCTCAATAAGTTATGTCTTTATTGGGTAATAGTAGAACCGATATAAAATGATCGTCGACGATATTGTTAATATAATGTAGCGCTCAATATTATTAATATTGACGAGGATCTTGAGCTCAAATCTGTCATGAAATTTGGACAGATAAATGATTGGCCAAATGAAAAATACGCAATGAAAATTGATTTCACCTGAAAAATATAAATTTGGACGGATAGTCCCAACACCTGAAAATATAAAGCCAGTGGAGGTATAAATGTGTTCTTGTACCGAAAAAAGGTCAAGTCAATAGACATAAAGACGACTTGTGTCACAAGAAGATTTGTAAATATCCTGGCATTGATTATATAGAGACATGTTCTCTTGTGGTGGATGTCGCCATTTCAGGTTTTAATCTGGCAATACAAGAAAAACGTGATATGCGTATAATGAAAATCATTGAAGGATTTAAATTGTTCTGAAGCATATTAAGGTTTCCAAGAAATTTATTAAATAAAGCTTCAAAAATTCTTATACAGATTGAAACAATCAGGGCGCATGTGGTATAATCGCCTAAGTGAGTACCTGTTGAAAGAAGGGTACAAGAATGATTCAATTTGTCCTTGTGTCTTTATAAAAAGATCTGGATCTAAATTTATTATAATCACCGTGTATGTTGATGATTTAAATATCATTGGAACTCCTAGGGAGCTTCCTAAAGCAGTAGAGCTTCTTAAAGTAGTAGACTATTTAAATAAAGAATGTGAAATGAAAGATCTTGGAAAGACAAAATTTTGTCTTGGTCTACAAATTGAGTATATGAAAGATGAAATTTTTGTCCATCAATCAACATACACTAAAATGATTTTAAAGCGATTTTATATGGATAAAGCACATCCATTCCGACCTCATAAAAATAATGAAGAGTTTCTTGGTCCCGACGTATCATATCTTAGTATAATTGGTGCATTAATGTATCTTTCTAACATTACAAGGTCTGACATAACTTTTTCAGTTAATGTCTTAACAAGATATAGCTCTGCTCCTACAAGAAGACACATAGCCTGCTCAAACAGGCTATGTGTTTACATATGGAGGCACTGCCATATCTTGGCGATCGACTAAGCAATCAATCGTGGCTACTTCATCTAATCATGCTGAGATAATTGCTATTCATGAAGCTAGTCGAGAATGTGTATGGTTGAGGTCTATAATACACCTTATTCGAGACAAATGTGGTTTGAAGTGTGACAAACTACCCACAATTTTATATGGAGACAATGCAACATGCATAGCCCAGTTGAAGGGAGGATTCATAAAAGGGGATATGACAAAGCACATTTCACCAAAGTTATTTTTCACACATGATCTTCAAAAGAATGGTGATATCAATGTGCAACAGATCCGTTCAAGTGATAATATGGCTGATTTGTTCACCAAATCTCTACCGACGTCAACCTTCAAGAAACTAGTGTACAAGATTGGGATGCGAATGCTCAAGGATGTGAATTGATGCTCTCATCAGGGGAGTTAATACGCGTTGTACTCTTTTTTTCTTACAAGGTTTTGTCCCACTGGATTTTCCTTGCAAGGTTTTTAACGAGGCAACCAAAAGGCGTATTTCTAAATATGTGTACTCTTTTTTCTTTACTAGGATTTTTTTGCCATAGGGTTTTTTCCTAATAAGGTTTTAACGAGGCACATTATCTATGGACATCCAAGGGGGAGTGTTATAAGAAAAATCAAATTATGGTGGATGTCTACTCTTCCTCCATGATCTTCTCAAATTCTTAATGACATATTCAATGGCATATTTCTATGCTTAATGACATATTCAATGACATATTTTTCTTCGCTTTTCATGCCTATATAAAGGCCTTGTAATAGATAGGAAAATATACACAATTGAAGAAGAAAATCTCTTCCTTCTCTCTATCTCCATTTCTTGTTCATGTTTTACTAAATTGCTTTTATTTCATAACAACATGTCTTGTTCATGTTTTACTAAGTTGCTTTTATTTTATAACATAGATTAATTAGTTTGAGTTTTCATAAGCAAAGTCATAGTAACACTATAGGGAAATCACCTAGTTATTGAATATTTCGGTTATTACTTATCAGATAGTGTTAGGAGGTTATTTAATTAGCAGACTACTTATGGACAGATTACAATAAGGTATTTTTATGCAGAGACAAAATAGTTTATATACTATTATTAGGTGAGTAATAACATGTAAAGCAGCGTATTGCTAATGAACATATTCGTATTCCATATTTTATCTTGCTCAAATACAAATATATTCTTATATATAGTTTGCAAGTACAATAATGCATCGTTTAATCAATACCGGAACCAAATAAAACATTAATTGAGCGATTTTTTTTTACCTGAAACTAAACACTGCATATTTAATATATGCAGATACAACTTTAAAAATATGACTATTTCTTACAAATTAAATATCACATTAGTTATGCAAAATTTTATGCCAATGTCATTTTTCCTTATTTGGTCAATCGTCGGATGAGCTTAAATTCACATGACTGGAGTGTAATTATTATATTCACACTGATTGAAGTCAGAGGCGGATGCAGTGCACTGACTACAGGTTCAACTGAACTCATAATTTTTGACGCAGAGTAAAAATTTATTAAAATTAAAAAAATAGTAAATATGAACTCATAACTTTAAAAATATTATGAGTTCAATGTTAAAAAATTTAAAATTGAACCAATAGAATTTAAATCATGAATTCGCCTCTAATTCAAGCGGTAAATATGCAGTAATCAAACTATTAGCAAGCCCGGATAGAATAGTATTGACTGAAAGATCAAAGTAAACGAAGTATGGTCAAATACACTACACAGAGGAATCACGAGATGTTAATAAAGGGAGTGGAAATTTTCGAAGAAAAGGACGGCGAAATTAGAGAGTTGATATTTAAAACGGGACTGTAACTTCTAACCACCACCCATTCTTGAATAACGTATCTGCTGGGGCTTTTGATAAGAGCAAACGTTATCTCTAACCGGGACAACTAGGTTACAAGTTTGATCGAATTTAATAATTTTAGTTTAAATTTGTATTTTTTTCGATTCATTTTAATTGTTTTTTGGTTGTTTTTACATATATTAAGAAATTTACCTTTTAACATTAATTAATTCATAATAAAATTGACCATATTAACCTTAATTTGTTCATTGAAAAAAATAACAAATACTTCTACGTTCTTTACTCTCAATGCAACTTTGAAATAAAGAAGTTAATTCCTTCTAGATATCTAAAAAAATCAAATATTATGGACCACAATTTTTTTTTTAAAAAATCAATTAAAATGAACCGAAAAGAGTATTCATATTAATATTTTTATTAAATAAAAGTACAAATTATTAATTTAAAATGATATTATCTAACATCACTAAAGTTACAAATCGATAATATTTCAAATTTTGAGTCCACCTTTATATGGTAGCAAAAGAAGGTTCTTAGTTCTTACCGGGCTGACTACAGACGGACGAGGAACCTGTGCCTCTGATAGTGATATTTACAGGCTACTTACTATACACGATTTCAAAGAGGAAAATGATGACGGTTTTGCCTTTTATTCGACCTTTTAACTTTGTTTGGCTAAGCTAATCGGTCATCGTATCTTTTTATAACTAAATTCTTATATAACAATACTTTTTTTTCAGAATCAAATTTCATGTTTTGTTATAATATATATTTTTTATAATAATTTGATATAATATTTAAAAATATTTAAAACAAACGAAACTGTTATAGAGATATTTAACTGTACTACGTACAAATGTACTACCAACAAATTTAATTCCCCAAAGCAATTACCAACATAGTTAAGAGACAACGATAACTTATCCTCCAAAACAATTGGGTTGAGATTACGATCGAGTAGAATATCTTTTTTGAACTGATTATCATATACGTCTTGTCTCAATTTCATTACAGATATTTGTGAATGAATGTTAGGCATAAAACTTAATTTGATTGGACCGCAACTGCTGCATAGTGCATACATGTGTTCTTATCGTTTAACTATAATTATATTACATATAGTATAATTTAATTTTATTCTCTTACGAGTAATAAATTAGCATGATTTGACGTGTATATTTGATCCAATTAAGTACCTTTTTTTTCATGAATATTGTGTTCAACTACATCAAATGGTGTGATGATTAGTAATAAGTGTGGTTGCATCATTGATCTTCGGTTTGAACTATGCATTTAACTATGTTTAAAACATGTGCATCTTATCTTTATTTTAATTGATACTTTCTCGTTTAAATATATGTGATTCTATTTGTTTTTAAAATAAATCCTTTTAAATTTAAAAATAATTTAATTTAAACTTTCGTTTTAAATATTCTTCATAAGAAATTTTTATAGCCACATATACAAATATATAAATGTAAAAATGTTATTGGTATATTTCATATTATAATTTCAAAAGATTTTATCCACAAAAATAATATTTCATATATAAATCACAAATTTTAAAAAAACAATTCTGGCAGTTAAATACGTTTACCTATATTAAAAATGGGAGTGTCTATTTATCGCTTTAGTCAAATTCCTGTTTGGACATAAATTTTATTTTCAAGAAAAATTAAAATATTATTTGTTCATGAAATTTTATCAAAATTGTAAAAGTTTTATAAAAAAAATTTCAGCCAGTTTTTAGGTGAATTTTTTTTTTCACTCAAGAAAATTCAATTTTTTTCAAGTAAACACTTGACAAATACAATTCTTTCCATAACTTCAGAATATTCTTGTGTTCAAATTTCAACTAAATTTATGTGCAAACACTAAGGGGTCATTTGGTATGATGGAATAAGAAATTAATCCCGGTACTAAATATTGAGTACCGTATTATCCCTTATTTGGTTACTAAGTCTGGAATAAGTTATCCTAGAATTAAAAGTTATCGAAAAAACTACCTACCATAAGGTGAAATAGTAATTACATAATAAATTATTTCGGGATAACACAATAAATTTAATAATCTCATAATTAATATAATATTTCAAACCATCAATAAAAAATAAAACAAGCATAACTGATTCTAATATAATTAATCCCACCATAATTTATTTTCGGAACGTCCGCTGAGTTGTTTTAACAAAAGCAAAAGAAGGACGTCAAGACGAAAATGTGTGGGGCGGAGAGGAAATTATGGGCAAATGAGAAGGGTAATATAGGAATGAAAGGGAGGGGACGTGGCAAGGTAGACGAGATACAGAGAGGAGGATGAGTAAAGACACGTGGAAATGAAGGAAGGCAGCAGCGTGGAGACCCCTTTTGTACTACCAACAACCCGACAACAGCTTACGTCTTATTATCTGTTTTTTTCCTTGTGTTGAATCCAAACACACAAACAAGAATCACTCTTTCATCACTTCCTCTCTTTTGTTTTCTTCTTTTCTTCATTTACTTCCATTTCCTTGCACCTTGGAAAATATTATAATATAGTTTCTTGATTGTTTTGGTTTGCCTAAGTTGTGTTTGCTTCTTTTTAATTATATGTTCCAATAATTGTGTCCTTTAACTAGGCATATCATCCATTATTTGAACTTTGGCTATTGGCTAATTGAGTCCATGCCATTTTTTATAATCGTATTTATTATACTTTTAAAATTATAATTTTAAATATGGAGTAGTTAATTAAATTTTAGTACTATCCGTATATATCGATAATGTCCGTAGCAAAAGTACTGAATTAGATTAAATTCGTAGTGAAGAATTTACTTCCATCTTTGCCTAAAATCATGTATTAGTTAAAAAGTGGTAATAAGCTTTTCCTCTTACCTTGTCCTCCCCTTTTCATTTTCATGCTTAAGAAACACATTCCTAGTGCTCACTTGGAAAGAGATTCGCTTTTGCTTCTGCTTTTTCCTCACCCTTCATGCTTAAGAAATGCACTTTTCTCTTCCTAAGTTGGTTGCTCTTGAGGTCTGACCAACAGGCGGGTCGGGTAGGGGACGGGTCAAAACAGGTATTAAAAACGGATAAATTATTCGACCCGACTCATATTTAATACGGGTAAAAAATGGGTTAACCGACTGATAATATATGAATAACCATATTATCCATAACTTCTTGTATATGATCACTTTTGGGAGAATTTCTAATCTCCCAAACTTGAGAAACTTCCAATTTAAAGATTTACAAATGTAAAAGTTAAACTCATTAGTTATCCATTGATTATTTATTTGGTTATTCATTTTTTAAGTGAATAATATGGTTCTTATCCATATTTGACCATTTTTTATATAGTTCATTATCCAACCCATATTTTAATGAATAATATGGGTGAATAACTGCTTTATTTTATTCATTTTGCCTCACTAGTTGCTCTCATTTGAATGTTTCGCATAAAACTTACACAAGAAAAGAAAACTTTTTTGTAACATAAATTGAATAATCGTAAAAAATCAAAATTATAGTTTAGCTAGTAAGGAACTACGGATCACGGTAAATCATCCAACTCTCTCATATGAACATTTCATTAAAGTGAAAATGAAACAACTGATAGTTGTAAGATATGAAAAAGTGTTGATTTTTCATGATAAACTAAAAAAAGTATAATGAAATGGAGCCGATAATAACTTTAGCATCATTTTGCTTAACTAAAATATACGCTCTTCTTTTAATTAAGTTATTGTATCTAGATTTAGGGAGTTCCCTTTTTGGCCTCATAAACTTAAATAAAATTTAATTAGAGAGATCGCAAAGATTATAGATTTGATTTCATAATCATTGCCATCATACAAAGAAATATACTATAATTTTAAGTTGGCCCAATGAAGCTTCCCAACACAAACCTCAGCCACCGAAAATCCATGTAGATTCAGAAACAATCATCTTCTTTTGGACACAAGTCCATCACCTATTCCACTTTTAGGTTCTTTTTCCATCCCCATTTCCTAGAAGTGCAAAATTCCACATGGTGTTGCCTCTTTGATTTTAGACTTTTAAGGCTACTCCTCCTACCAACTCTGCCCCCACAAACCCACCGTCACCAACAAGAATATAAACATGAAAAACAAATACTAGGAAACAAGAACATACAATAATATATGAGAAATAAGCACCCGAGGGAGCCTAGTGTTTAATGAAGTGGGTGAGAATCATGAAATTTCAGGTTTAAATTCCAAAGGTAAAAAAGTATTAAGTGATTTCTTTCCATGTTTTCAAAATTTGGTCGATAGATTCACTTGATACTTATTGTTGAGAAAAAATTACATTATCATGTGGAATTCGAGATAGCGACGAATCCAGAATTTTGGATTTTAACGTATAGTACTATCAATCATATTGTATAAGTGTATAACTATTTGAACGCGATCATACAAACAATTAATAAAAAAATTCATAGTATTAATATTATGAATGCCGTGAGACTGATAAATAACATAACTAGCTAGAAAAGTGATTGGTGAGTTTTGCCGTTCTAGATGAACGGTTGGTCTTCAAAAGGGGTGGAACTTTGGAGTCCCTTCTTAAATAGATTTTTTTCTTTCTTTGCTATAGTAATTTAGATAAAGTAAAATAAAAAAAAAAATTTAAAAAAAAAGCTAAAACAAAAAGTCAGGGAAAAAAACTAAGTAGTATTAGAAAAGTGGCTACCAGAAAGAACAAAAGATGACTAGGGCTGCTTATCGGGTGGATTGTACGGTTAATTACTCTTAACGGTTTGACTTAACGGTTATCGGCTTTTAAATATATTAATCCGCTAGCCACCCGATAAGATATCGGGCGGATTGGTAACGGTTTAGCTCTTATCGGGCGGTTATTGGGCGATTTATCGGCCTAATTCAATCTATATTGCGTTCATTAATTGTTTGTTGACCGCCTAGCATACAAATTCAGAATAAGAAATTACACATTGAGTTCATACATACATGTCTGTTAACGCCTACATAAGAATGATGTAGTGTGTCATGTGTTGTAGAATGAAAAAGGTTGTGGCACAACACTATTGTTCTTCTATTAAACATAGACAGCAGACATTAGTTTAAAAAAAATAAAAACAGAGGTGAACCATAAACAACAGTTTAAACAATCTTGTTGTAGGGTGGGAGAATAAGCTAAGCGAAGCCAAGCCTGAGATCTTCTGATGCATAGTACGTAAGGGTTCTGATTACTTAGGAATAAGGCGTTAGAACTTAGAGATGGAGTACTCGGAGAAGTGGAAGGGTTTTTGATATTTAATATATATATATATGGATAAAAATGAATTATATATATATATATATATATATATATATATATATATATATATATATATATATATATTCTTAACGGGTTAACGGATTATCCGTTAAGAAAATTGAATAATCCGCCCCCAAACCGATAAGCCGTTAATAAAAAAATTTCAATCTGTTCCCTGTCCGTTAAGCCGTTAACCCGATACCAATAAGCCATTAAGTTTCGGTTTCGGTTCGGTTTCGGTTCGGTTTTGAACAGCCCTAAAGATGACTATTAGTAGGAAACTTGTAAAATACTGAAATCGAACTGCCGCTGCCCGCCTTCATAACCTCCCAGCCCTCGTTGTTAAATGGGTGCTTTAAATTTCCTTAAAATTTCAATATAATTATGATTACTCTTTGTGGAGGTCAATGGGTGCTTAAGCACCTAAATTTGATATATAGATCCGTCATTGATTCGTACGTAAGCTGGCCTAAACACAATAATTATTAAAAAATATATATATGAGGAATAGAAATGACTGATTGTGGAGTATTAGTTGAAGATGGTTTGTGATTAATGGATATGCATCAGAATTTATAGATATTTAAGAGAATGGACACTTCTTTCTTTGTAACGAGCTTTTTAATTGTTTATTGAACGAAGTTAAGGCTAGCTCATGACTTGATGAGCTCTTTGATTGAGGTAAAAATTGTAAATCCATCACTAGCGTTCGCTACTATTCCCTTCCTCTTTTCCCCTTCTTAATATAATAAAAACATAAAAAATAAAAAATTATTACTGGACGATTTTCTTTTTCATTCAGTCAAAATGGACAATACCTGTTAAAAATTGTGAGTGGCTGTGTCGGCATATTATAGTGACAGTTCGGTTCATAAATGGATTTGGGTAGTGGGGATATGATTGGTTTAAGGTTTTATATCCTGTATCAAACAGTGTATGCATATACTTTGTATTACCTTCAAGTGGTGTGATTTCAAAACAGTATCGAATGACACTCCTACTAAAGGGCGAAACCTTCTGATCGTTACATTCTAGGCGTGAATTAAAAAGTAAAGGACACCAAACGAGAGCATTTTGCTTCCCAAAAAGATGATAATATGGTAATCCATATAGATAGCATGTAAATAATTTTCTGGCTGAAACCATGCATGCATGATATGCACAGCTTGTGAAGAGACTGAAGATTGAAAATCTAAGAACATGACACCAAATCAATTTAGGGTCTGTATTGATTCATATAAACGTTCAATGTGTACATCATACTCATATGCATGTCAATGTGATACTTGTATTATTTTTCCGAAACCGATAATATTTTCTTTTGGTGACAGAAAAGGAATGATGCAATGCACGTGCATCTCATCGAGTTGTCTACTAATTGGTTTTTAGATTTGACGAAACTGCATGTCCGCGAATCTTCTATTTGGCACTAGAAACTTAAAAATAAATTATAGTAGAGCTATTACAAATTCTAGAGGTGCAATATTCAACTGCAATAATAATAAGAGGAATTAATTAGAAGCAGTATATAGTATTAGAAAAGCTGGCATTGCCAAATTGAAAATGGAGTAAGAAGCTACCAACCGGCAAAACAAAGACTTCTGTAATATTAACGTATGTACCCATCGAACAAGGAATTATTATTCCACTTGTTTGAGATTTTGAGTGGACCTAAAATCTAAATGCCAGCCACTCTAAAATTTGGTTCAAACTTCTTTGCATTATTCTCATGGCCCAGGAAAGCCTGTTGGGCTACTCTGGTAGGGCACATAACTGACCCAGTCATAATGTATTTCCTTTGGGGTGAAAATAGTAGGGGATGACCAGTTTTCAGATCGATAATAAAAAAATAATCATAGTTTCAAAATTAATTAAAATTTAGCCATTTTTAGTAAGTTGGACAAATATATCTCTAAACTAAACGCTAAAACCTATCTTATTCGTCGTCTCCACTTCTTCTTCTCTCTCGAGTTTACCCCTCTTATCAGATTTCGTTTTCTTATACCTCCCACTCCCGATTATCTTGACCAGGTATTTTTCCTCCCATTTCTCTCTATCTTACTATTTTAATAGAGTGAGTTTTATTAGCAGATTTATTTATTATCACTGCCATAAGTTTGTTGTTTTGTGATTTTGAGTGAGCCTAAAATCTAAATGCCACCGAGTCTCTAAAATCTTCTTACATTTACGATCAAGTTCAAACTTCTCCACATTATTCTCATGGCCTTGGGAAGTGTATAAGAGTGAAACCGGACTCATAAGCCAGCCCGGTTCCCGATAAATTAAATCAAGTAAGGGACGCGATGAAGTGGAGCCCGAATCGAGGTAAGGGACTCATCGAGGCGGGCGCGACTCCGCCCTCGAGTATATCGAGGCCATGACCCCGGGATCGGTCCAATTTCCAAAAGACTTCGGAGAGCATTATTGGGCAATCGAACACGATTAACGGAAGGCCGTAATATCGGTGACCAACCGGGTATAACGGCGCAGATCTCGACACGTATCGACGGGAATCCAGTAATTAGTTAAATAGGAGATTTTTACCTTTTATGGAATTGTACCTATCTAATTATTCATTGAACATATTGTAACACGCATCCCATAGCAATATACTATTATTTTCACTGTTAGTCATAACTCTTATTCTCGTTCATCAGTGCTAGCCATTGTGAATCCGGATCGAGGGTGGATATTTCATCAAGGCTGGAATTATCCTCCTCACGTGGTTTGAATTTACTACATCTTTATTTGTTTAATCTAATACAATTTATCGTTTGTATCGAATTAATCCACGTATCCTTAAAACCACTTATAAATTTAATTGTTATCTGTTTTTTAAGGTAAACAATTTGGCGCCCACCGTGAGGCTAAGGATAATAGTGGCAATTTGATACAAATTTTCATAACACACCCTATTTTATACTTGTTCTTTGGAGTGTCTTTAATTTTAGGTCAAAATTTAAAATGTCGAACTCCCAATTTGCCCCTCTAAACGTAGATGCTGAGTCTAGTCATCATGGCGAGAACAACGATATGGAAACCCAGTAACGAGGTGCCCCTATCAATCCCAACGGAGTTCCGACCGCGGTCCGAATCGACACTAACTCACATGTGGCCAGCAATGCAAATTTGCCTACCGATCCTGAGAACAATGTCCGCAGGGGAGTCCGATCGGCAACCCAAAATACACACGATGGTGAAGGAGATGGGATCAACTTGCGAGTGATCTTCGAAATGCTACAGGGTTAACAGGCAACGATATCTCAGTTGCAGAACCAGAGCCGCGACCCCAGTAGGGTTTACCCCGAGCCGCCCCGGGAAATCGCTCGTGGAAACGAACTAGTCATGAAGAGGCCGAGTGATGCCGAACCCGGGACTAACCCTGAGATCATAAAAATGCTTGAGGAACTAACAAAACAGGTAGAATCGGGAGAAAAGAAAATCAAAACCAATGACAAAAGGTGAAAACCTATAATTTCAGGGTCAACCAAATCCTAGGGGCACCAACGATATTGAAGGGCCTGCATTCTAAGAAGTTTGTTCAAAAATCTTTTCCTCCGAGTGCAGCTCCGAAGCCAATTTCGAAGAAGTTACGCATGCCCGAGATTCCTAAGTGCAACGGAACAACCGACCCAAATGAGTTTGTGACCTCCTACACGTGCGCCATCAAAAGGAACGGCTTAGGGGATAATGAGATCGAGTCCGTCTTGCTGAAAACATTCGGGGAAACTTTGTCGAATGGAGCTAGGATATGGTATCACAACTTACCCCCTAATTCTATTGACTTGTTTTCTATGCTTACAGACTCCTTCGTGAAAAGCACACCCCGAGGCCATCAAGGTCGAGACCAGGAAGTCAGACCTTTTCAAAGTGAAACAAAGAGATAATGAGATGCTCAGGGAATTTGTGTCCCGGTTTCAAATGGAGCGAATGGACTTACCTCCAGTCGCGGACGATTGGGCTGTTCAGGCCTTCACCCAAGGACTCAATACTCGAATCTCATTGGATTCACAATAGTTAAAGCAAAATTTGGTAGAATATTCGGTTGTAACTTGGGCCGACGTACATAATCGGTATCAATCAAAAATTAGGGTCGAAGATGTCAGCTTGTGGCCCCTTCCAAATCCGTTTATCTAGTCAGATCTATCGACAGACCCAAGAAAGATATTGATCGTGAACCGAGATCAAATAGGGATCGATATCAACCATACAATGAGAACCGAAGTGGTAATGGTTCTAGACGAAACCCTGTGAGAAGTGAAAAGAGAAGCGATCGAGGTCAAAATAACTAGGGACTCATGAGCAAAAGTGATTTCGACAGGCCCATCGGGCCTAAGGAAGCGCCAAAGTTCTCACAGTACAACTTCAACGTTGATGTTGGTGCCATCGTATCTGCCATCGGAAGCATCAAAGACACCAAGTAACCTCGACCTCTACAGTCTGATCCAGCCCAAAGGGACCCCAACCTAATGTGTAAATATCATGACACTGACGGCCACAAAACGAAAGATTGCCGATAATTGAGAGAAGAGGTAGCCTGGTTATTCAATAACGGATATTTCAGAGAGTTCCTGAGCGATCGAGCCAAAAATCATTTCAGGAATAGGGACTCTAATAAGTAGATCGAATAGGAGGAACCTCAGCACGTCATTAACATGATCATCAGTGGGGTTGACATCCCCCAGGGGCCGATGTTAAAGCACACCAAAGTGTCCATCACTAGAGAAAATCAGACTCAAGATTACGTGCTAGAAGGAACATTATCTTTCAACGGCGAGGACGCTGAAGGAATTGTGTAGCCACACAATAATGCAGTGGTAATATCTGTACTCATAAATAAATCTCGAGTTAAGCGTATGTTAATTGATCCAGGTAACTCGGCCAATATCATCAAATCGAGAGTCGTAGAGCAGCTGGGTCTACAAGACCAAATTGTCCCTGCAGTCCGAGTTCTAAATGGATTCAACATGGCATGTGAAACCATTAAAGGGGAGATAACACTACCGGTGAACACCGTCGGAACCATTCAGGAAGCAAAGTTCTACATTATCGAAGGAGATATGAGATACAACGCTTTATTCGGGAGGCCGTGGATTCACAACATGAGGGCAGTGCCCTCGACACTGCACCAAGTGTTGAAATTCCCAATGCTAGGAGGGATTAAAATAATTTATGGAGAACAGCTGGCCGCAAAGGAGATGCTTACGGTCGACGAGGTAGTCCTGATATCCGCACTTTCTACAACAAAGGATCTGAGTTTGGTCGCCAAGGAAGGGACCAAATAGTAATCACCGACACCGCCCCCGACCGAACCAGAGAAGCAGGGGACGGATGAGGACAACGACTACCTACGCAAATCAACATGGGGACGGGAATGGTCAGGGCGCACCAAATCTGAAGCGCACCAAATCAACTGTCGAAGAACTGGAGCAAGTCTTATTGATCGAGCACCTGCCCGATCGTAAGGTATACATGGGGACGGGGTTAAATTTCGAGCTCAGGAAAAAACTCATTAAATTCCTTATGGCTAACATATATTGTTTCGCTTGGTCCTACCTCGACATGATAGGGATCCCGCCGAAGTTTCATCCGGTCAAACAGAAAAGGAGGCCTCAGTCCGAAGTCAAGCATGCATTTGTCAAAGACGAGGTATCTATACTCCTTAAAATAGGGTCCATCTGGGAGGTTAAATACCCGAATTGGCTAGTAAACCTAGTGGTAGTCCCTAAAAAAGGAAATAAATTAAGAATATGTGTAGACTACAAAGACTTGAATAAGGCATGCCCCAAGGACTCTTTCCCTCTAACCAACATCGATCGCATGATCGATGCGACAGCCGGCCATGAGATCCTCAGCTTTCTCAATGCCTATTCCGTGTACAACAAAATTCGGATAGACCTGGGCGACCAAGAAAAAACGTTCTTCATCACTAAGTACGACACCTTCTGCTATAACGTAATGCCATTCAGACTAAAAAATACCGGTGCCACTTACCAACGCCTAGTAAATCGAATGTTCAAAGAACAAATAGGAAAATCAATGGAGGTTTACATTGGCGATATGTTAGTTAAATCCCTGCGAGTATAGGACCATTTGAAATATTTGCAGGAAACCTTCAACATATTGAAGAAATACAATATGAAACTGAAATCGAAGAAATGCGCATTCGGAGTCGGGTTTGGGAAATTTCTCGAATTCATGGTGTCTAACTGGGAAATCAAGATCAATCCCGATAAAATCAAGGCCATAGAGGACATTACCGTGGTGGACAATGACAAGGTCGTTCAAAGGATAACCGGGCGCATAGCCACATTGGACTGATTCATTTCAAGGTCCTCCGACAAGAGCCATCGGTTCTTATTGTTATTGAAGAAAAAGAAGAAGAAGAAGAAGAAGAAGAAGAATAAGAATTTCTCATGGACACCGGAGTGTCAGCAAGCCTTGGAAGAACTCAAGCGGTACCTTTTGAGTCTGCCTTTGCTTCATACTCTGATGGCAGATGAACAGTTGTACCTATACCTAGAGGTATCCGAGATAGCGATAAGTTGAGTCCTAGTACGGGAAGTTGAAGGTACACAATTTCCTATATACTATGTTAGCAGGACTCTAGGCGAGGCTGAAACTAGGTATCCTCACCTAGAAAAATTGGCGCTCGCTTTGCTAAGCGCCTCTAGGAAGTTAAAACCATATTTTCAATGTCATACCATATGTGTCGTGACTACTTACCCGTTGAGGAACATAATGCATAAGCCCAAACTCTCGAGACGATTGGCCAAATAAGCCATGGAAATCAGCGGGTACGATGTCGAATATCGACCCCGAACCGCCATTAAATCTCAAATTTTGTCAGACTTCGTGGCTGACTTCACACCAGCCCTAATACCCGAGATCGAGAAGGAGTTGTTGTTGAACTCGGGGACCTCCTCAGGAATCTGGACCCTCTTTACGGATGGTGCCTCGAACGCAGATGGGTCTGCACTTGGCATCGTGTTGAAGCTACCGATGGGTAATGTAGTTAGACAATCTATTAGAACTACAAAATTGACTAACAATGAGGCCGAGTATGAGGCAATGATTGCAGGTCTTGAATTGGCTAAAAGCTTGGGGGCCGAGGTGATTGAAGCTAAGTGCGATTCCCTCATTATGGTGAACCAAGTCAATGGAACATTCGAAGTCAAAGAGGAGCGAATGCGAAGGTACTTTGATAAACTACATATGATGTTACATCGGTTCAAGGAATGGACTTTGCAACATGTACCTCAAGATCAAAGTAGCGAAGCCGATGCTCTTGCTAACTTAGGATCATCGGTTGATGACGATGAATTCAACTCGGGGACGGGCGTACAAGTCATGAAATTGGTAGTGGAAGAAGGCCACGTCGAGATAAACTCAACAAGCTTAACAAGTATATAGATTACCTGAAGACAAAAAAACTGCCCTCGGATCCAAAAAACTGCCCTCGACAAGCTTAACCTGGGACTGGAGAAACAAGTATATAGATTACCTGAAGACCAAAAAAATGCCCTCGGATCCTAAAGAATCAAGAGCTCTGTGCACGAAGGCGGCCAGGTTCAGCTTGTCCGAAGATAACACCCTATTTAGGAGAACATTCGATGGCACACTCGCCATATGTCTGGGACCAGGAGATACCAAGTATGTTTTGAGGGAAGTTTATGAAGGCACATGCGGGAATCATTCGGATGCTGAATCGTTGGTTCGTAAGATAATCAGATCCGGATACTACTGGATCGACATGGAAAAAGACGCAATAGAGTTTGTTCGAAAATGCGATGGATGTCAGAGACATGCACCGATGATTCATCATCCCGGGGAGTGGACATCGTTGGCTCTCTGCCATGGGCACCCGGTAAGGCTCAATTAATATTATTTATGATTGATTATTTTTCTAAATGGGTGAAAGCCCAGGCATTTGAGAAAGTCAGGGAGAAAGAAATTATTGACTTCATTTGGGACCACATAATATGCCGGTTCAGAGTGCTGACCGAGATCGTGTGCGACAATGGGGAGCAATTCTTCGGCAGTAAGGTAAGCAAATATTTTGAGGACCATAAGATCAAAAGGATCCTATTAACACCCTATGACCCTAGTAGGAACAGGCAGGCAGAGTCCATGAATAAAACCATACTCCAAAATCTTAAGAAGAGGTTGACCGACGCTAAAGGAAAATGGAAGAAAATTTTGCCCAAAGTCTTGTGGGCATATCGAACGACCTCAAAGTCTAGTACCGGGGCCACCCTGTTCTTGTTAGTCTACGGTGCCGAAGTGCTAATACCGGTCGAAGTAGGAAACCGAGTCTCTGGTTCTGATATGCGACCGAAGAGTCAAACGACGAGGCCATGGCCACGAGCCTAGAACTGCTAGATGAGAGACACGAGACCGCCCTCGTCCGGATGGTCGCCAAAAAACAACGGGTCAAAAGGTATTACAATCGGAGAGCCAACCTCCGACACTTCAATATGAGGGACTTGGTGTTAAGAAAAGTGACTCTAAACACCCGAAACCCGAACGAAGGCAAGCTGGGGACGAATTGGGAAGGTCCATATCAAATTATTGAGATCCTCGACAAAGGATCATACAAACCCGAAGCAAGGAACGGTGAGCGACTACCGATCAATTGGAATGTGACCCACTTAAAATGGTGTGACTGCTAAGGTACGACCCCATTCATTCTTTTCTTTACCTATATTATGAATTGAACTAACATTTGCAGGCAACGACCAAAGAATGATGCAATTATTGGGCCTGAAGCACGTGTTGCACTCTTTTTCTATTGAACCGGTTTTGTCCCAAATCAGTTTTAATGAGGCAACAGTAGATCGTGCTAACTTAGAATTGAAAACTGGCTACAAATCGGAGTCAAGGGTCACATCAACAGTATCCGAGCCCTCTTTATGATTGGCCTCGAATACTGGGGGCCATCACCCTTGATAATGATTTTATCAAGGAAGGAAACTTTGTTCCCGAACAGTCTGGCTTGGTGGGTAGGATTTATTGTAAGGGTCGAACGGTCAAATGAATCATTCCCACATAGACCATTTAAGCCATAACACGAAGCTTTTACCCATTTGCCATTTTGTATGTTGCGCACAGACATGAAAAAAAGTTCCTACCTTGCAGATACATATTTTCTGTCTTAAAAACTACTACGTTTTGTTCCTTAAGTACATCAGGCCCAAGGGCCACCTCTATCTGGATCCAAGAGATCACCCCACTCGGGGACTGGCGTCCAAGGAAAACTCGGACTGCTCGGGCTGTCGAAGTTCGGGGGCACAAAAACCTATTAGGCAGTGCCCGAATTTTAAAAGCTACGGCCACCCTTATTCGGGGATTGTCGTCCTGGGAAATTCCGGATGGATCGGGTATCGAAGCCCGGGGTAATAAGCCTATTGGGAAATACCCGAACTTAAAAGGCTACGGCCATCCTAGAAACGATTCGGAAATATCCGAAACTTGTTACCAAAACATAAGGCCTTCAAAATGTCCAAACCGGTTCAAAGGCTACCATCGGCAAAATTATAATCTAAAAACTTCTAAGTAAGCACTTTGGGGAAAGCTTCCAGTCATACCAATCCCTCATGAGTTCTTAATAAATTTATATCAAGATCAAGCCTTGTTCGAACCTCCGAACAAGACCTTATTACTACGTGCCAAGTCATTTTAAATCTTTGCAATCGTAAAGAAAAAACCAAAAGAAACAAACTTGAAATTGTCGAAGGGAAAAAAGGAAGAGCCTTGTATATATATATATATATATATATATATATATATATATATATATAAAGATCTTTACAAAGGCTAAACGGCCTCAACAAAATATACAAAAAAACACAAATAAAGAAAAATCTACAAGGCACCTAAGCCCGATCTTCACAGGAGCCCGCCTCATCACCGGGGCCATCAGGGTCTTCTCAAACCTCGTATCCGCCGGAACCCTCAGATCCCTCATCATCCTCGGGGTATGCCATCTTCTTGGCCTCTACCTCGAGCTTCTTAACATTTTTGATCTCGGCCGATAGGTCGAAACCCGGGGAATGAACTTCTTCGAGAGCCTCCCTTCGGGACTGTCCCTTCATGTATTCAACATTGACTTTCAGGCGGTCTTGCGCTGCCTCAGCGTCAGCTTTGTACTGGGCCACCATATCTTCAGCGTCGACCCTGGTTATTTCTGCCCTTGACTTGGCTGCTTTGAGCTCCTTGGCAAGGATATCCCGTTCGGCAATGGCAGAGCCCAGTTGAGACTGGAGGTCTTCAATATTTTGGACCAGGCCTCAACTTTCTCCCTCTCTTCTCGAAGTTGAATTTTAGTCGAGGCCAGCTGCTCCCGGGCAGTCTCCTTTTCTTAAGAAAATCGGTCCATTTTTCTTTTTCTTTCTTTGTCCATGGCATTGACCTCATCCATCTTAGTTCGAAGCTGGTCGATCCGATGAAGCTTCTACTGGAAATGCGGGTTTTGGCCTTTAGTCGCCATGCATAACTTGTAGTCACTAACTTCAAAGATATTTACTTGTTCTAACAGAGCGGCATGTTCTTTCTGTGCCGCGTCCAACTCAGCCCGGAGATTCTTGACTTCTCTTTCACGTTGCTCGCTAAGAAGCTTATACATGTCCCTCTTCTCAACAAGCTCTTTGACTTCAGCCTCGAGTTGACTAAGATCATCCCGGTACCGGAGAAAGGTTTCATGATGGAGCACCGAGGCCTGCAGAATGTGAAAAAGAAAAGGCATTAGTCATCAAAAACTGAATTCAAAGATAAAAGAGTGTGATAACACTTTACCCGGTTCAGCACATGTTACGCTTCTTGAACAAGCATGGCGCGTATACCTCATTCATCTTTGCCTGGTTTCTTCGGTTACCAGGAACTGGAGGTCGCTAGATACCCCGACGGGGGCGGAAAGAACCCCGACATCCTTCGGGACGCCGATAACTAATGATCTCTTTCGGCCAGGATCTGTGCTCGGAGTGGGGAACTAGTTGATCAACCTCAGGCTCGAGTTTGTCCCACCAACCTCTGAGGATAGACTTTTCTTCGGCACCTCAAAGTCACCCAACCTGGAGAAGTCTTCCAGGGCGGTTGAGTCTACACCGTCAAAGAAGCTTCGGAGGGGATCATCCACTCTATGAGCCCCTTCATTGTATCGTTTTTCCGTCTCTCTGGCTTCATCGAACATAGATTCTGTGAACGAGGGCAATCCCAAAATTTCTAAAACATCGGGTGGGGCGGAGCCGGTGACTCGAGAGGTCTCGACCCTAACCTTTGTACAAGCCTCGTGAACTTGAAGGGGGTTAGCCCCCGTCGTTTCCCCCTCGACTGCCACTTATTTCTCGAGAACGGATGACTCACAGGCCATAAAAAGGTCGTCCTCCTCGGGTTCATCCCTGAGCTGGAAGACCTAATCTGAGTCAAGCATTCGGGAGCTGGAGCTTTCCTTTGGCTTATGAGCCAACCTTTTTCCTCGGTTTCTTCTTCTCCGAGCTCAGGGAACTCGAGGCCCTCCTCCTTTTCTGTGCTCCGGTTGTGGCTCCGGGCTGCCCCAAACTAGGAGGTTCGGCAGGTAAGTCCTCGCCCCCTACTAAGGTCCTAAGATCAATGGTCTTAGGCAAGCCTGGAAAAAAAGAGAAAAGAAGCAATGAGGACACATAGTAATGAAAAAAGAAGATTTAAGCCTATTTATCCATTTAAGGGAATCTTATCGTGAGATCGGGCCTCCCAGCGGCCCTTCGAGAGCTCGTGCTACGAGCGATCGACATAAGGAATTTGCAAACAAATGCCTTTGATCCATTCCTTGAGCCGAGGAATGGCATTTGGAACTCGAGCGAGGGCTGCACCACAACAAACACCGATGAGAAAAGGGAAGATATGACATGAAATTGACGTTTAAGAGGAGTTATACTTACGTGATACGTTCCACTTCTCGAGGAACGACCTCCACTCGGTAGGTATCAGATCAGCAGTCCTCACCCGGACAAAGAGTCCTTGCCAATCCCGATCCATGTCCTCACCGATACTCGAAAATGGGGCTTTGCTGGCCCGACATATAAGCTTTATTAGTCCTCCCCCCTCCCCGCCCCAAAGATTCGGGGATTGTATAAGTGGAGCAGATGATCAATGGTAAACATGCATGAATCGATTTTGTTCACAAAGAATAGGAGGAGGATCACGATCCTCCACAATGATGGGTGAATTTGGCCGAGGCATACGTCGTACCTCCTGTAGAATTCCAAGATGACCGAGTTCACCCGACCCAATGTAAAGGGATAAGTGTAAACACTTAGATATCCCTCAACATGTGTAGTAATATCGTCATCGGGCCCGGGAATCACTACATCCTTATCCGTCCAGCCTCAGTCCTTTCGAACTGCAGGAAGAACGACCTTGGTAATAGAGCATATGTACCGTGACACCGCCTCGCATCGGCCTAAAACTGAAGAGGGATTTTCAACCTTGAAGTCTTCATTGACCGAACACCCCCCAGGGACAAACATTTTCATAGGGGGCTTGGCTGCCGGTTCATCAGTGGCCGCACCCGAAACGGACTTCTCAAGGACGACCACATCAGGGGCGGTCTCCTCGACATTAGTGGCCGGCCGCGAAGAAGAAGGAGCATCTTTCTGGGGAACGGTCTTGGAAGTTTTTGTCATTTATTTTATCTAGTTAAAAGGGTTTGAAACTATGAAGGACAATGAGGAGATGTGGGATGAGAACTTGCTAACAAAAACAAGCACACTCGCTTAAGTAAGGGGTAAAAGAAAGGTTGTAACTTGAAGAATGAAGGTAAGAATACTGAGGGATGAAAGAAGACTGTAATATCTTAAAGGATCGAAGGTAGAAGCTTGGTCCAAAGTAAAAAATAAACGAAGGAAGGGTTATTTATAGAAGCTTGGTGCCGTTTCACATTCAGGCATAACCTGCCGCGGCTGACATGCGTTAGGGGTCATTATGACGCGACTGACGGGACGTTTCAGTTTCTTTGTCGTTTTGTGTCGCAGCGTATTGAAGAAGAGATCGAAGAACTCATGTCGTTTTCTCGTCGTTTCCGTAAAACTTACTCTCCAAGAAATGAGAGAACTATCTGTATACGGGTGAAACCGGACCCATAAGTCGGCCCAGTTCCTGAAAAAATAAATCAAGTAAGGGATGCGATGATGAGGAGTCAGAATCGAGGTAAGGGACTCATCGAGGCAGACACCGGGGGCGCGACTCTGCCCTCAAGTATATCGAGGCCATGACCCGGGATCGGTCCAAATCCCAAAAGACTTCGGAAAATATTATTGGGCAATCAAACACGATTAACGAAAGACCGTAATATCCGTGACCAACCGGGTATCATGCCGCGGATCTCGGCACGTATCGACGGGAATCCTGTAATTGGTTAAACAAGAGATTTTTACCTTTTATGGAATTGTACCTAGAGTGAGATTCCCCTACTATTAAAGGGGTGTCTAATTATTCATTGAACACATTATAACACGCATCCCAAAGAATATACTATTATTTTCATTGTTATTCATAACTCTAATTCTCGTTCATTAGTGCTAGCCATTGTGAATCCGGATCGAGGGTGGATATTTCATCAAGGTTGGAATTATCCTCCTCACGTGGTTTGAATTTACTACATCTTTATTTGTTTAATCTAATATAATTTATCATTTGTATCGAATTAAGTATCCTTAAAATCACTTACAAATTTAATTGTTATCCGTTTTTAGGCTAAACAGAAAGCTTGTTAGTCTACTCTGGTACGTGGGTCATTGTGTGATTGATAGGATTGATCTTATTATAAGTGACTTGTTTTTAAATATTGTCCCTATTTTTAAAGTATTTAGAAAATAACCCCAGGCCGTACATACACATATTAGTATTTAGGATTTTTTTTACCGGATTGATAGATTTAATGCTATATTTACTTTACATATATTTTTAATTGTTCACGAACTCTACCCAGTTAGCATGACTTTGTGTTTGTTCAATTGGTCACCAAGCTCTACTATATTGGCATGACTTTGTATTAACTGTATTCGACCTATTTGTAGATTGCTCACAAACTCTACCCAATTGACATAAGTTTGTGGTTGTTCAATTATTTACAAACTCTACCAGATTGACATGATTTTATTTCATCAAAGTCTGTGAACGGCATGAATTTTTTCGTGTTGTTCAACAAAGTGTTCTTTGAAATTGCACTTTCAATTTCGATCAAATTACCCCAAATGTACTCGAAATGATCTCAAATTTGAAACAAAACCTCCAAATACCAACACAAACAATCCTCAATTAGCAATATAGTCAACAAACACCAAATCAAGAAGACCCACTTTTTCTTCTTCAATACTTTCTAAGGACTAACAATAGAGTTTTAAAAATTTTAAACTAAATTACTAAATCAGTATTTGAACTATGGTATTATTGACAAAGAAGAAGCCTATTTTTTAATAAAGTGAAAAATAGAGACAATATAAAGACCTGTCCCTTAGAAGGACAACCGGTGTAATTTTGTACTGGTACGACACATAATTGGCCCAGTTACATTGGCCTCCTTTGGAGAAAGGGGGAATCGAAGCCATTCAAATAATTTGAAGGGAAATCCTAATACGGTTTGTTATGTTTCAGGAACAAAGTAAAAATACTATGTTCTTTTTTCTTCTAAGATGTGAAAGAACAAGTAGAAAGCTTTTCCATCGTTCTTGAAAGGTAAATAATTAATTACAAGAATTAAATTGTATTGTCAATACAATTTTATGGCCCAGAAATCACAATTCAAACTATTGAAAACCATCAACAAAAGTCATCGTCAATTTTTTCATCTCATTGAAATAGATAAAAAGAAAGCATCAAATTAGCAATCATGAAAGATGCTAGAAGAATAATATGTAACTTCATATAAAAGTTTGTACTTTGAAGAATAGAGAAAAAAAGATGAAATACATTTACACCAATGCCGAGATCTTAGCATCAACGTTTTTTTATGAAGCCAAATATATCTACGAATTTTTCGAACTCCAACCATAATCTAGATTACCTAATTAGGAGGGATCCGCATTGGTATACCTTTTTTCCTTCTCTTACTCTTCGGGGAAAGGATATGTCATCACTCTTTCACTTGTATTTAATTGAACAAAATATGTATTTAGAGTTTATTATTTTTCCTTCACATATCTCACATCAAGAGTCTTTGATTTGTCTTCCATTAGGATTTAGAAGTAGAACCTCACAGTTATTGATCTTGTAATCTGAATATTGTCAAAAGCTAGCTCTTTTGTGTCATCCTTGTGAACCGCTACTCTTTCAAATTTTTTAAATACCTACATAATATCATAAATTAAGCGATAACTTTATATACCCACCTTTTTACGCGCTCGTAAAAAGAAAGGTTGTCCATTTGTCACACTCATGATCAGTAAGGTAATACCTCGTCTTTTCTTTTGAGTTTTAATAAATGGGAGTATATTCCAAACACCAACCACTACCACCATGAGTGGATAAATTCATTTAGTAAAAGCAAAAAATTGTAAAAATAAATAAAAAATTTAAAAAAATCAATAAATAAAAAGAAACACTATAAAAGAAATAGTTTCAAAAGTTTAGACACGAAAATTACCCGCAAATAGCTTATGGTCAGTTTCCTCGGACTCTTTCCAATAATAAGACCAAGTTGGGTGCTCATGCAGTTCTTACAAAATTATGTTAAATAACTATTTCTATGACCCCTTTCTTATATTGCTTATCAAATCCATAAAATCTAATTTGTACCAAAGTTGATAGCCGGTTGAATGCTAATTTTTATCTGTTGAATTACTTGAGGTAGAAGCCTTAACGAATAGTATCCTATACATATTAAGTAGTGTTTATTATCCCTTTTCGTAGCAATTATGGAGATCAGTGACCTAATCCTACATGAATTTAAAAATTATGTTCGGCATAAAGAAACCTTCGTAATTTATATCCAACAATACATAGGAACAAGGTACGCTCAATAAAATTAGTGGCGTAAAGTTAAATTTTAATAAGAGGTCTTATACTTTTTTATATTAGAATTCGTATATGTACACACACATGCAAAAATGTTAATATTTTTTTTTTTTTATTTGTACTTGTCGTTTATATTATAATATTCTTAAATGACATAATGCCCTTAATTTTACATAGTAATATTATATTAGTAATGGGTAATTTAATGAATAAGATGTTAGACATGTATTTATAATATATTTCATTTGATATTGTTGTAAAGAACTGTATTTACTAATATGAAGATTTAAGTAGTTTAGTTCTATGTTCTAAAATATTTTTATTGTTAAAGAGTAGACATTATTTTTTTTTTCCTTTTTACGAAATTTTTATACTTACTTTGCGTCTACATACACTTATTTAAACCTTCTAAAACTAAAAAGAGTCATTTCTTCCTGCAAACTTTAATATTATCTAAAATATAATCATAAAATCCGCTATTAAAAACTTTTGGGCCTTAAAATCTCGAAGGCCTATATCAAGGCTTTACTAGCCTCCCCTTGAGTCACGCCATCCACCCCTGATATTCTCAATCAAATTTTATAGAGTCTTAATCAAGATAAGTAACAATAACATGAACATTAAAAGTAGTGAATGTGTCATTTAGTTACTATATGCGAACGAAGCTAGTTAAACAACATGTTCGTGGGGACTGGGGGCAGTAGTTTCAGCAGAACTGGTGGCTTAAAACTGAAATATATTAAAAGAACCTTAAACTTCTTTCATAAAATTCATGTAACAATGAGGCACGAAAAAGCCCTAATTGCTTTGATCTAGTGGGAGAGTGCATGCATGATGAATAGGTTAGGCGCACATCATGGTGAAATATTTGCACAAATACCTGTATGACCCAAAATTTAGATCTAGATTTTTATACAATTAAATTTATAGAGAAAAAAGGTTAATCTAAGTTAATATTAATATCCAAATGACAAATCTAGTGTATTTGTGAAGAATACCAAATGTATGTCGTTAGATAGAAATATGTTGGAGTAATAATAGAGCAATAAATGATTTAAGATTAAGAAAGATAGCAATAAATGATAATAAATGACATTTAAGTAAGTAACGGAACAAGGTTTACTCGACAAGGGTGAGATTTTTCACTGATTCCTCGGACAATGATGGATAATGATAAGCACTTGAATATTTCGATTCTTCTTGGATCGGGGGAGAAAAATAGACAAAGAGGTGTAAAGGTAAACTTTGTATATATTCGGTAAAGAGAGAGAGAATCTTAATAGAATGTCAATCTTGTTCTTTACAAAAGTGTTCAATTCCTTTTCTAGAGCTACAACCCTTCCTATTTATAAGAATACATGGGTCACAAAATCGTAGTTAGTACAATAGAGAGGAATATTCACTGAAATATTCTCTAGGAAATCTAAATCCTTAAACTAGATGCACCTGCACGTCGAGGACGGATGTTCGCCCCCTTTCTCATCTTTTATCGGGCCACCTCGACCTCGATGACGATCTGCCTTCTCCATGTGACTTCGACGTTTTGAAATTAGTTTGACATATCATATCGTCGACACATCATAGTCTTCAAAGACTTTATCTCCGTTTACTTGGTCAACATATGACATGAAATGTTTTGCCCATACAATTAGTCCCTTTGCTTATCGAGGTCATCCTCGTGGGAAGATTCGATGAGTGGATAATAGCGGTCGTAGTCGTCATAAGAGGAGGATGATGTGGTGCTTTGAGAGTCATATATTTCAAACCTATAATCTTCCGGGGTGACCTTTAGAGATGGCCTGTCATGGATGGGATATCACGTCATGACGTCATTCATCATGATGATGCTTGTTCCCGATACGACGCGTCAAAACACGTGTGTCTTTAGATTGGTTCTGCTGTTTCGATTTGGGCTACCATTATGGTGATCTGCTCCAATTTCAAGATTCCTCCTCTATAAAAAGGGAGATGATCATCGATGTTTGAATTTTACTGTCATTGTTGTTTAAACTTGCATTTGCTTTCATTGAATTTTCTTCTCTTACTCATCATCTTATAGCCTTGCTTACCATTTTCTCAATTCTTTCCCTCTTACATTTTTCAAACTCTACGATCATGTCAAATTTAACTTATGATGTTAATGAGGAGAATCAACCCGCTCCACTGTCTGTTGTGGCCCTTATTGGTGGAGGAGACGCCATCTATGCCGTTGAAGTGAAGGTTCTCCCTTCAATGGATGAGATTATACCTAGCAATCCCGATGCAAAATGGGATTTTAACCGGCCGCCGGAGTCGGTGGTTGAGGTTTTTCGGTCCTTTTTGATGGCTAAATGCTTGGCGGAGTTCAAGGCCAAGTACGACATCCCTAATCAAGTGGAGCATGTACTCGCTAATGAGGATGAAGTACATACTCACCCTCCTTGGTACTGTGTTATATTCACTTACCCTTTTACCATCGGTTATTCGTTCCCTCATCTCTCTCTGGTGGAAGAGTTTTGCCACTTTTATCGGGTTTGCCCTGCTCAGCTCACTCCCTTCGTCTATAAGGTGATTAAGATCCTGTAGAAGTTTGTTGAGCTGGCTGGTGTCGAGATCACCGTACGACACCTAGTGCACCCTGCTTCTACCGGGGCATGATGTTGAACCTTAGACATCGTGGAAGTAAGTCCCTGGTAATCAGGATGGACGACAAATGTGGACGACAATTTTGGCTCGACTTCTTTTTTGTCAAGACCGAGGTCGTCGTGGCCAATGTCACAGATTTTCCTTAAGCTAGAACCGCACTTGTAAGTATTCATGCTTGCTTTTACCCTTCTACTTAATCGTGTATTTCGAGTTCGTGAATTAACAATTCTTGTTTTGCAGTTGCTGCTCGATCTCTTCAATTGGTGGTGCATCTCACCGACTGGGTCAGTAAAGTTCTTCATTGTCCTTATTTGGATGATGTTGTGCTTTTACTCATCTGTTTTATTATGCTTATCTTTCTACACTCCTTTTTAGGCCCTTCCAAAGATGCTGCCAAAAGAAACTTGGCGATGACTCCTTGTTTTAGGAGAAGAAAGATTGTTGCGCCCATCCTTCCTTGGTTCTGCCTCATGTTGAGGATGAGGAGGTTTCTCCGCATGACATGGACTTGAGGCCTCGTAAGAGGAATGTCGTAGATGCAAGCGAAGGTATGGACGCGACCATCAACTTATTAGAGGATGAGATCATGGTGCGGGAGACTGCGTCAATTTTTATCGAAGAGGACGTTGGGGTGGCCTCTGAGGAACCTAGGTTAGAGGAGATCTGTGCTGCTGCACCTTCGTGACCTGAAGAGGCAGAGGATGTCGTAGATACCTCCAGTGACAGTTCTGCGTGCCCTGAGTGTGGGGAGGCCTCGTCTTCTGAATCGGATCAGGAAGCTTCTCTTGCTGACAAGGGCAAAATAACGATGCCTGCTGAGCAGGACAATGGGGGAGATGAACTCATTGGCGATGAGTCCGACTCCGACCTTGACCCTGAAGAGCTTGAGATAATTAATAGTGGGACTACACAGGTCAAAGATAGGGTAGAAGGGGGATCGAGGACCATCATGATTCCCGTGAATCATGATATTCTCAAGGATACTAAGGAACTGATTCTTTCCTTCGGTTCCTTCTACTCGGACACCGAGCGTAAGACTCTTGGGAAGCTGAACGACAACATCTTGTCCAAGAGCATCGGCAGCTTCGCTCTCAAGGTAAATCTCTCCCTTTCTCACTCTCTCTCCTTTGTTTTGTTTTCCTCTCGAGTCTTTCTTTCTACTTATTTCCTTTGTTTGTGTTTGCAAACCGTTATCCTAGAGCTCGAGAGAATTCAAAGAGAGAAAAATCAAAAAGAGATGTATCAAAAGTTGCGGATGAAATACAGGGAATTCTACGGGAAGTACAAGGATGCCGAGAGGCGGCTTCGCGAGGGAGGTGATGCGCCTGCCCTGAGGGAGAAGCTGAGAAAGAGAGACGATGAGCTGCTCACGTCTTTGGAGTTATTCAACTCTCTCGAAGGAGCGTAGAAGAGAAAGAAGAATGAGCTCAAGTTGAGCAAAGGCATGGAGGCCTAGTGTTGCGACCTTCAGAACCGGGTTAATCAACTGCAAAGTCATGTAAGAATGCATTATTAACATCAAGTTGAAGAATAGGCCAGTGTTGCTTGACATCAACAACAATTAAGGATTTCATAGTGGACATTTTAACAACAGGAGAAAAAATTTCATGAAAATCAACCTCCTCAACCTGAGTATCACCCCTAACCACCAATCTGGCCTTATACCTTTCAAGACTCCCATCAGCTCTATATTTTACTTTGTATACCCATTTGCAGCCTATAGGCTTTTTACCAGAGGGTAACTCAATAATATCCCAAGTTCTATTAGCCTCCAAATCCTCAAACTCTTTTCTTATAGCATCCTTCCACTCAAGGATAGCAGCAGCCTGAGAGTAAGTGTAAGGCTCAGGGATGTGGAGTTGTGTAGTTGTTGCATTGAAGGAAATAGACTCAGAACTAGAAGGAATAGGGACAGATGCAGAAGTAGGAAGGGTAGGACATACATAATCCTGAAAATAAGCAGGAACAATATGAGGCCTACTAGATCTTCTAATTTGAGGAGGAGATGAAGGAAGGACAGAAGGGGAAGATGAGCTAGAGGAAGGAGAGAAAATAAAATCAAGGGGACCTGAGGAAGGAGGAGGAGGAGTAGAGATGAGAGAGGACTGGAAGAAGGAACATGAATAAGAGGAGATAGAGGAGAGTGAAACATCATAAAAGTGACCAGGAACAAAAGAAGAAGGCATGTTAGGAGATGAGGGAACAAGCGATTTTGAGAAGGGAAAGATGTGTTCATGAAAAGTCACATCTCTAGAGATAAAACAGGATTTAGTGGACAAATTATAAACTTTATAACCCTTTTTGGCAAAAGAGTAGCCAATGAACACACATGGAACATACCTATGATGGAACTTGTCTCTATGGGATTTGGGCACAGTTGAGTAGAAAAGGCATCCAAAGGACCTGAGATGAGAGTATATAGGGGCCTTGCCTAATAGTAACTCATAAGGACTCATATATTTGAGAAGAGGTAAAGGAAATTTATTTATTAAGTAAGTAGCAGTAAGAAGACAGTCATCCCAGAATTTAATAGGAAGGTGAGATTGAAATAAAAGAGCCCTGACAGTCTCTAACAAATGCCTATGTTTTCGTTCAACTACACCATTTTGTTGAGGAGTATGAGGGCAAGAAGTTTAGTGAATGATCCCTTTTTCAGAAAAGAAAAGAGAACCAGAAGAACTGGAGCCTAACTCTAAAGCATTGTCACTTCTCACAGTCTGAATTTTAGTTTTAAACTGAGTTTCAACCATAAAGATGAAAGCTTTTAACAAATCAAAATCATTGCTCTTTGCTCCCATCAAATACGTCCAGGTAGCTATATTATAGTCATCTACTATAGTAAAAATATATTTAGAACCAGAATGAGTGGGAGTGGAGTAGGGAACCCAAGTATCTATATGTATAAGCTGAAAATGATGAGTGGACTGAATAGAGCTATCAGGAAAAGGGAGCCTAGTTTGTCTTGCTAGGGGGCAAATGGGACATATGAAAGACTGCTTGGAGGATAGTCCACAATCAAGACCAGAAATAATTTTCATTTTGGAAAAAGGAATATGCCCAAGTCTATAATGTCAAACAACATCAGATTTATTGATTTTATTTGAGTCAACCATGGTATTTACAAATAAAATGTCAATAGCAGCATTATTAGACACTACAGGTAGAGAACAATCAACAGAAGAACAAGATTTGGCATTAACAGATTCAACAGGAGAGGTGACATGTTGGAACAACTTGTAAAGTCCATTGTCCAGTCTACCAAGTACCATTGGCTTCCTCACTGAAGGGCCCTGGAAAGTGCAAGCAGACTTGATAAACTGTACAACATCATCACAATGAGACAAAAGCTTGTGGACAGATATGAGATCATGTTTAAAACTAGGAATGTAAAGAACATTATGAAGGATTAAGTCAGGAAATAAAGCTAAAGAACCAACATTGGTAACCTTTACTTTATATCCATTTGGAAGAGACACAAGATAAGGAATAAGAAGAGTGATTATATCAAAAAAGTAAACTCCTGATTGAAGTCATATGATCAGTATCTCCAGAATCTATTATCTAAACAATGCCATTCACATTAGACAACATACAAGCTCCATAAGAAATACCCTCATAAGGCATAAGCTTACCAGCAAAGTTAGCAGAAGCCAAGAGATGTGGAGAGTGTGGGGAAGTAGAGATTTGGGATTGTTGTAATAAGATCATCAGCTGAGAGTATTGATCCTTGGTAAGGTCAGATATTACAGAAGACTCCTCATTCTCAACAGGACCATCAGAACCACCAGGCACATAAGAACCACCAGAGGATTCAAGCTCAACATATGCAGCAGTTCTGCGAGGGGGAGGTCCTTTGTTGAACTTGAAATTGGGAGGATATCCTTGTAATTCATAGCATTTATCTATAGAATATCCAGGTTTCTTGCAATATTTGCAGATGTGAGAAGACCTGGGAGCTTCAAAAGAAACCTTGGAAGGAAATGATGGCTTAGAAGTCTCAACATTGACTGTGTGGAGAATTGGGAGGCAGAAGACACCTGCCCCTGCTTCTCATTAGACAATAAGATGTTGTACACATTTCCAACAAATGGAAGTGGTTTCATCATTAAAATGGTGCTGCGAGTTTGCATGTAGGTATCATTCAGACCCATAAGGAACTGATAAACCTTCTGCTCTTCATCCTCAACAGCCTTACCCCCACAAGTACAAACTATGACCTTATAAGAAGCTATTTCATCCCAAAGTTGTTTGATTTTATTAAAATAAGAAGTTATGTCTAAAGACCCTTGAGATATATGTGCTAATTCTTTCTTTAGCTCAAAAACTCTGGCCCCATCAGCCTTACCATATCTCTCATCCAATTCACACTAAATATCTTTAGCATATTCAGAGTATTCTACGCTATGAGATATTTCTTTTGACGAGGAATTAACCAAACCAGGACACCACAATATCATTACACCGTTGACACTTACGTGCCAGAGGAGATCCTGGAAGTGGCTTTGTAGGGGAGCCACTGATAAAGTCAAGTTTATTACGAATGGAGAGAGCAACTAAGATGTTTCTTCTCCAGCTGCCATAGCAGCCTCCATCAAATGGGCTAGAGACCAAAGAAGTTCCTAGCACATCTGATGGGTGTACATATAATGGATGACATGGATGTGTAAAATCATCTTCGTGAAACACGGCACGAGATGCTGTAAACAACTAATTTTTGACCACATCCAAATTATATATTATTTTAGGGTAAATATTTTTTTTAGGTTTAATCTTAATATTTTAAACTTTTATCTTAATCTTAATAGGTTTTGTTTTAAAAATAAAACTACAAAAATAGTCACATTCTTAGAGTATAAATTTTATCTCTAAAAATAATTCAAATATATATATATATATGGTTTCTTTTAATTAGAATTTTAATAAGTAAGCTATAGAATCTTTCTTAGTATCATTTAAAGTACATGTAAATATTTAGTTTTCCTATATTGTAAGACATGTTGGTTAATCTTCTTATCTTTTAAAATAAAAATAAAAATAAGCAAAATGAAGTTAACGTCACAAAGATAAAGTTTGTTAACAAATTTTTATCTCAAAATCTCATATTTGCTAATAACTATTCCCAATCCCATTATCCCTATTTTTAGCCTAATCTAATCCCACGGTCTGCTTATTCCCGAACCCATTCACTTCCCATTTTCTTCACGTCTCCCCTTATAAAAACTCCCCACCAGCCTCACGTTTCTCCCCCCCCACACTCCCTAACTTTCCCGTCTCTCACCCCACACACAATATCACATGCACACGATCTCATCAACATCCATATCTATGAATGCATAATCTGCTTCCATTTATATATAAACAAAAAAGAAAGAACAAAAAAAAGAAAAACGTAAAAACAAGGAGAGAAAACGGAGGCAGAGAAAATGAAAAAGTGTGCTTCTGTGCTTGAAGCTTTCCATAGCAATAGTTAAGAAATTTCAGCCATGAAAACGTCTTTATTTCTCATGCCAAAACCAGTTCTTCCCCTTTTTAAAACATCCCCAAATCCCATGAAAATGCAGCCATTGAAGAGCTGCCAATCTTCACATTTACCAGCCCAGTTTCCACCATTAAACTCACCTAAACCAGCTCAAAACATCCATAAAGCTCATCCCAAAATCACTGAAACACCATGATATTTGTCAAAGTTTCAGTTGGTTGAGTTCGATCAGTTTCGAGGTCGCCGATGCGGTTTATCAGTTTGATTCAAATCTTGTTGTGTTTAGCTCAAACAATTCGTGTGGAGCATTTTGTTTATAAAGTCAGAAAGTTTTTACGTTATTAAAGGTCCATTATTTCCACCTTTCTTTACTATTTTTAGTTAAATGTTGTTTGTTGTTTTCTTATGTTAAATCATTTGATTGTTTCATTTGGTTAAGGATTTTGAAGAAATATTATATTGTTTGTTCCTTGTTTCATTCATGAGATTTATTTGGTCAATGGGTTTATTTGTTTAAGATAAAATATTAAAATTGAATTAAGTGTAAACTTTGTGAAATGGACACTGAGAAATTCGGCTTGGGCAGTATTATGTTTAATCGTTCTTATGTCTTTATTTCTTGTTGTTAATTGTTTGAGTTTATGATTATCTCGAATACATAGTTGTTTGTCTGTTTATATTGGTCATCTGATATGAAGGGGATTTGTCTAGTAAATTAAAGAAACAAAGAGTAAAAATAACAATTGTGTGAGGGAGTGAGGCGAGTCGCGAATTAATGCAAGACTCGTCGCAAAAGAAAAAGGAAAGAGTAAAATAAATAAATAATTAAATAAATATCTCAGATCTATAAAAGTAAATATTTGAAATATTCTAAAACACTAGAAAAACTTTAGCTGTACTTTAAATATTAGACCATGTATTCATACCCGAACCTTGAATTGATATGCTTAAGCGATAAAAAGATCATGTGCGCATTCCGCGTCTCGACACCTTTAATTCTAAAATAATTATATTTTGAACATGTGTACATTCCGTACCTTGGTTTAACATTCTATTTCAAAGAAGTACCTTGTGTGCATCCCGCATCTTGGTGAACACAATTAATAAAAATATAATAATTAATTAGGCGGTAATAAATAATCCATAAAATACAAGAATAGCTAGAAATTGATTTAAGCCTTACATTAGTCAATAAAGCGACTGTGCTAGAACCACGGGACTCGAGGGGTGCCTTACACCTTCCCCTCGATCAACAAAATTTCTTACTCAGTCTTCTATTTTCGCAGACCATAAATTAGGAGTCAAATCTTCCTTTTGATAAGGGATTCAATGAAAGGTGACTTGGAACACCAAAACTCAATTCCAAGTGGCGACTCTAAATAATAAATAATCCCTTTTCAAAGTGTCACTTCAATTGGAAACACTCTTCTAACTCAACCTCGTAATAAGGGTTACGGAAAAAAAGAGGTGTGACAGCTCTGGCGACTCCGTTGGGGATAACTACTAATAAGAATTCGAGCTTTATATATTGATTCTTGTTTGGCTTTTATCATGCTTTGGATATTATTGTGTTTGGAAGCCTAATGTGCTATTTGTCGCTTCATTACCGCTTTAACATTTATTTGAACTGTGATATAAATTGTATCCTCTCTCGCACCCTTCTGAGTCTTCTGATAGGTAGTTATGTTGTGTTTGCCTACCAGCATCAAAAAATTTCTGTCTTGAGATAAAGCCTGTTAGCCTACCAGCTTCTGGTGAAGGATTTAGTCACACATGTTTAGGCGGGAGAGCCGTTAGCTAGCCAGTGCTGTTCTACTACTGGTGACGCTTGACGCTCCTCGGTTCGGGTCGTCCACTAGGGTAAGCCAGGTCTAGATACCATCTTCTTTAGGATTTGAAAACTTAGAAGAACAAGCCACCAGCAATGAATATCCCTAGTAGGCTACGATTTATTTGCATCATATGCATTGGACTTAGCGGGACTCGGCACACGGGCCGGGCCCGTATAGGACAGGTACCAATTTTTTAGACCAACATGTTCATTTTTCTATGCTACATGTAACATTATTTGGTAAGCTTTACTGTAATGTTGACCGGCTTTAGGATAGATTGATTGAACAGGGAAGAGAGAAAGAGAAAATTTCCTCAAAATTTCATAAAAAACCCATTTGTTTTAAAATAAAATAAAATAAAATTTTGAAGGGTACTAATATGTAAAATCACAATTTTTAAAATGGGTTTTTTAATTTATTTATTTAGACCAAACTATGTAGGTTTGATTCTCACCGGATGTGAGATGCGTAGGCAACCTTCATCAGGTTCAACCCTCTAAAAAAAACATAAAAAAGTGTCTATGGACTATTATTGTTTTTTGTTTTCAAATAATAATAATAATTTAGCATTTTCAAGTTGGGATGACGAAAGGCTATCATTCTCTCTACCCAAACACTGGTCAACCCTAGTTATCCCTTTGAAGCCTTGTTTATATTTATTTGTTTTTCCTCTTTTAGAACCTGATTGCGAAAGGATACGTAGGCAGCCTCACTCTGGGGTTCGGTCACACCAAAATAAAAAACCATATTTTTCCAGTATTCAAAGAAACTGGGGCATGATTTTATTTTATTTTCGATGATTGTTCCATCAAAATGGTTGCAAAAGTTGTAATTCAGTTGAATAATGCTTTTTACCTTTCCCTGCTAAGACCTTCTAGTCAACTTTCGAGAATGCTAAGTCAGTATACTACGGGTAATGCCTCAGCCATTGAAGAGAGAAAAAATTAAATGAGAGAGTCTTATTAGTGAAAAACTTCACGGGCACTATAAGGCAATAGTGAGTTGAGAGAAAGGCAAATGAGAGAGGTCAATTGGTGAAAACTCACAAAGGGCATCATTGATCGATTTAAGGCTTTGTACATCCCGACACAAGCATGGTCAAGACAAAGAACTCAGCTTCAAAGTTAAGTTTACAATAAAATTCGAGAATTAGACGGTTCAAACGGATCGGGCATCCAGTCCAAAGGGCATGTCATGTTCATTGAAGTCAGCATACTTCCTCCAGATTAGTCCTTTATTATTCTTTCCTCTGAAAGGGACACTTTTTGATTAAGTTATAATACCTATTAGTTCCCCTTCTTATTTTCTTTCGCATTACTTGTTTGAGTCTCTTTCAGTCTAATTTTGTCAAAGAAAAGCAAAGAAAAGGCCGCAAAACTGGTTACAGTTTTCCCGTTATATAAAGTAAAGATTGCTGGGCATAAACCGTATGGGCAAAGGCATAAAGCCATCTGTTATTTTTCCTGACGAACAAAAGGCTTGAAGGATTGAACAATGTTTCAAGGGTCAACAAAAGTTACTCAGTTAAAAGTTATTTTGGGAGCAAGGTTGTTTGCACCATGAACACAAATGGTGATAGACGCAAAATGGTTGGGTTTTGATGTTGAGAAAGAAGATCTCCAGAAAGAAAAGACAGAATCTCCCGGCAATTTGTACAATCATCGACGGAGTCAGTTTTTCTAACAAATGTAATGGACGCAAGGTCAAGTCTCCCAAGAAATCAAGGCCACAAACTGACCACCATTTTAAAACTAATGAATCTTTCTTTGTTCAGAAGAGGAACATAACAGTTGTAAGAAATAGTTCGTGAAAAGACGAACACCACCAAGTGAAGTTCTCAAATCCTTGTTTTTCTTCCAATATACATGTAATCATTTTATATTTAGTTTCATTTTAGGGAGCCAATACCCTATCTTCAACATAGGGTACTACATCCCCTGGTTGCATTACTTTCTGCCAAAATAGGGTACAACATTCCCTAGTAGCATCCTAGAGTGCTACGAGCCTCATCTTATCGCTAACACAGGGTACTACATCCCCTGGTTACATTTTTCATTGCTAACATAGGGCACGACATTCCCTAGTAGCATCTCAGAGTGCCACGAGCCTCACACTATTTTCAACACAAGGTACTACATCCCCTGGTTACATTTCTCATTACAAACATAGGGTACAACAATCTCTAGTAGCATCTCAGAATGCCACGAGCCTCATCTTATTGCCAACATAGGGTACTACATCCCCTGGTTACATCTTTCATTGCTAACATAGGGTACGACATTCCCTAGTAGCATCTCAGAGTGCCACGAGCCTCACCTTATCGTTAACACAGGGTACTACATCCCCTGGTTACATTTCTCATTGCTAACATAGGGCACGACATTCCCTAGTAGCATCTCAGAGTGCCATGAGCCTCATCTTATCGCTAACACAGGGTACTACATCCCCTGGTTACATTTCTCATTGCTAACATAGGGCACGACATTCCCTAGTAGCATCTCAGAGTGCCACGAGCCTCACCCTATCTTCAACACAAGGTACTACATCCCCTGATTACATTTCTCATTACCAACATAGGGTACGACATTCCCTAGTAGCATCTCAGAGTGCCACGAGCCTCACCCTATCTTCAACACAGGGTACTACATCCCCTGGTTACATTTCTCATTGCCAACATAGGGTACGACATTCCCTAGTAGCATCTCAGAGTGCCACGAGCCTCATCTTATTGCCAACACAGGGTACTACATCCCCTGGTTATATTTCTCATTGCTAACATAGGGTACGACATTCCCTAGTAGCATCTTAGAGTGCCACGAGCCTCACTTTATCGCTAACACTGGGTACTACATCCCCTGGTTACATTTCTCATTGCTAACATAGGTCACGGCATTCCCTAGTAGCATCTCAGAGTGCCACGAGCCTCATCTTATCGCTGACACAGGGTACTACATTCCCTAGTTATATTTCTCATTGCCAACATAGGGTACGACATTCCTTAGTAGCATCTCAGAGTTCCACGAGTCTCATCTTATTGCCAACACAAGGTACTACATCCCATGGTTACATTTCTCATTGCTAACATAGGGCACGACATTCCCTAGTAGCATCTTAGAGTGCCATGAGCCTCATCTTATTTTCAACACAGGGTATTACATCCCCTAGTTGCATTTCTTGTTTCAAACATAAGGTACAACCTTCCCTAGTAGAATACCAAAGTGCCTCGAGCCTCATCTTATCGCTAACACCGGGTACTACATCCCCTGGTTGCATTTCTTGTTACAAACATAGGGTACAATATTCCTTAGTAGAATCCCAAAGTGCGTCGAGCCTCATCTTATTGCCAACGCAAGGTATTCCATCCCTGGTTGCATTTCTTGTTGCCAACGTAGGGTACGACATTCCCTAGTAGCATCTAAGAGTGCCAAGAGCCTCACCTTATTGCCAACACAGGGTACTACATCCCCTGATTGCATTTCTTATTGAAAACATAGGGTACGACATCCCCTATTATTCAAAAAAAAAACTGTGTCTTTTTCAATTCTTTGTTCTGCAATAACAAAGATAGTTTTATGTATTTTCAATAACTCACAAAATTTTTCTAGTGCAAACTGGGGCAGAAAACTTTTGTTCGTTTTGTTTGTTTGTGATGATTGTAAGTTTTTCTAAAAAGCACGGATTGAATGTGCAAAAATAAGATTCCATCTCTTGCCAGAGAAAGTGGAATGATTGATCATAATACCAGCCGCAACAAGCTTTGACATAATTTATGTGGAGACATAGAGTCTCAAAATCCATCCTCTTATCATCTGATCAAGGAACAAGTTGTGAGAATATTTCATAGTCTGTTGCATCGAGAGGATCAAGTTTCAATCTTAAGTCAATGGGGGAATAGGAACCGCAGATCGAAACCTCGACGGAACTTCGCTCGACTCTCCAGCTAAGCATACTCTATCAGTCATTTTCTACTTGAACTACACGTGACCTGATAACCTTATAACCCGGGATATGTTGGCTGCCTAAAACCAAGGTTCGGTCGCATCTGCTTCTTTTATCTTATTTTCCTTTTTAAATAATAGTGAGGTCAAAAATCAGTCACCTTGTTCATTATCTTTGCCTGAAAATTCTTCATGTTTCCAAGCAAATAGGGGCATGTTGTGAACAACTAATTTTTGACCACATCCCAATTATATATTATTTTAGTGTAAATATTTTTTTTTGTTTAATCTTAATATTTTAAACTTTTATCTTAATCTTAATAGGTTTTGTTTAAAAACAAAACTACAAAAATAGTCACATTCTTAGAGTATAAATTTTATCTCTAAAAATAATTCAAATATATATATATATATATATATATATGGTTTCTTTTAATTATATATATGATTTTTTTTAATTAGAATTTTAATAAGTAAGCTATAGAATCTTTCTTAGTATCATTTAAAGTACAAGTAAATATTTAGTTTTTCTATATTGTAAGACATGTTGGTTAATCTTCTTATCTTAATTTATCTTTTAAAATAAAAATAAAAATAAGCAAAATGAAGTTAACGTCACAAAGATAAAGTTTGTTAACAAGTTTTTATCTCAAAATCTGATATTTGCTAATAACTATTCCCAATCCCATTATCCCTATTTTTAGCCTAATCTAATCTCACGGTCTGCTTATTCCCTAACCCCTTCACTTCCCCTCTTCTTCACGTCTCCCCTCATAAAAACTCCCCACCAGCCTCACGTTTCTCCCCCACACACTCCCTAACTTTCCCGTCTCTCACCCCACACACAATATCACATGCACACGATTTTATCAACACGCATATCTATGAATGCATAATCTCCTTCCATTTATATATAATCACAAAAGAAAGAACAAAAAAAAAGAAAAACGTAAAAACAAGGAGAGAAAACGGAGGCAGAGAAAACGAAAAAGTGTGCTTTTGTGCTTGAAGCTTTCCATAGCAATAGTTAAGAAATTTCAGCCATGAAAACATCTTTATTTCTCACGCCAAAACCAGTTCTTCCTCCTTTTTAAAACATCCCCAAATCCCATGAAAACGCATCCATTGAAGAGCTGCCAATCTTCACATTTACTAGCCCAGTTTCCACCATTAAACTCACCTAAAACCAGCTCAAAATGTCCATAAAGCTCATCCCAAAATCACTAAAACACCATGATGTTTGTCCAAGGTTCAGTTGGATGAGTTCGATCGGTTTCGAGGTCGCCGATGCGGTTTATCAGTTTGATTCAAATCTTATTGTGTTTTGCGCAAACAATTTGTGTGGAGCATTTTGTTTATAAAGTCAGAAAGTTTTTACGTTATTAAAGGTCCATTATTTCCACCTTTCTTTACTATTTTTAGTTGAATGCTGTTTGTTGTTTTCTTATGTTAAATCATTTGATTGTTTCATTTGGTTAAGGATTTTGAAGGAATATTATATTGTTTGTTCCTTGTTTCATTCATGAGATTTATTTGGTCAATGAGTTTATTTGTTTAAGATAAAATATTAAAATTGAATTAAGTCCAAACTTTGTGAAATGAACACTGAGAAATTCGGCTTGGGCAGTATTATGTTTAATCGTTCTTATGTCTTTTTTTTTTGTTGTTAATTATTTAAGTTCATGATTGTCTCGAATACATAGTTGTTTGTCTGTTTATATTGGTCATCTTATATGAAGGGGATTTGTCTAGTAAATTAAAGAAAGAAAGAGTAAAAATAACAACTGTGTGAGGGAGTGAGGCGAATCGCGAATTAATTTAAGACTCGTCGCAAAAGAAAAAGGAAAGAGTAAAATAAATAAATAATTAAATAAATATCTCAGATCAATAATAGTAAATATTTGAAATATTCTAAAACGTTAGAAAAACTTTAGCTGTACTTTAAATATTAGCCCATGTATTCATACCCGAACCTTGAATTGATATGCTTAAGCAATAAAAAGATCATGTGCGTATTCCGCGTCTCGACACCTTTAATTCTAAAATAATTATATTTTGATCATGTGTACATTCCGTACCTTTGTTTAACATTCTATTTCAAAGAAGTACCTTGTGTGCATCCCGCATCTTGGTGAACACAATTAATAAAAATATAATAATTAATTAGGCGGTAATAAATAATCCATAAAATACAAGAATAGCTAAAAATTGATTTAAGGCTTACATTAGTCAATAAAGCGATCGTGCTAGAACCACGTGACTCGAGGGATGCCTTACACCTTCCCCTCGATCAACAGAATTCCTTACTCAGTCTTTTGTTTTCGTAGACCATAAATTAGGAGTCAAATTTTCCTTTTGATAAGGGATTCAATGAAAGGTGACTTGGAACACCAAAACTCAATTCCAAGTGGCGACTCTAAATAATAAATAATCCCTTTTCAAAGTGTCACTTCAATTGAAAACACTCTTCTAACTCAACCTCGTAATAAGGGTTACGGGAAAAAAGAGGTGTGACAGCTCTGGTGACTCCGCTGGGGATAACTACTAATAAGAATTCGAGCTTTATATATTGATTCTTGTTTGGCTTTTATCATGCTTTGGATATTATTGTGTTTGGAAGCCTAATGTGCTATTTGTCGCTTCATTACCGCTTTAACATTTATTTGAACTGTGATATAAAGTGTATCCTCTCTCGCACCCCTCTGAGTCTTCTGATAGGTAGTTATGTTGTATTTGCCTACCAGCATTACAAAATTTCTGTCTTGAGATAAAGCCAGTTAGCCTACCAGCTTCTGGTGAAGGATTAGTCACACATGTTTAGGCAGGAGAGTCGTTAGCTAGCCAGTACTGTTCTACTACTGGTGACGCTTGACGCTCCTCGACTCGGGTCGTCCACTCGGGTAAGTCAGGTCTAGATACCATCTTCTTTAGGATTTGAAAACTTAGAAGAACAAGCCACCATCAATGAATATCCCTAGTAGGCTACAATTTATTTGCATCATGTGCATTGGACTTAGCGGGACTCGGCACACGGGCCGGACCCGTATAGGATAGGTACCAATTTTTTAGACCAACATGTTCATTTTTCTATGCTACATGTAACATTATTTAGTAGGCTTTACTGAAATATTGACCGGCTTTAGGATAGATTGATTGAACAGGGAAGAGAGAAAGAGAATTTCCTCAAAATTTTCATAAAAACCCCATTTGAAGGGTTCTAATGTGTAAAATCACAATTTTTAAAATAGTTTTTTTAATTTATTTATTTAGACCGAACTACGCGAGTTTGATTCTCACCAGATGTGAGATGCGTAGGCAACCTTCATCAGGTTCAACCCCCCAAAAAAAAAACAAAAGAAAAGTGTCTATGGACTATTATTATTTTTTTTCCAAATAATAATAATAATAATAATATAGTCACTTTGTCAGTTTTATCTCTTTTGACTAGTTTTGTCCTTGCGTCCGGTCCTTTTGTCGAAATAGCCTTGAAACCTTCCTTAGAAATGCGAAATGGTCGTTTTAACAAAAGAGGCAAGTTTTTTTCTGTTCACTTGTTTTTACGAAAAAATAGTCATTTTGAGCCTTTTATTTTTTAATTTCATGATTATTTTACTAATGTAATTAATTTTTTTTAGTCCCACAATTTGGCTTTTATTTTTTATTTTTATAGAGTCCAAGAAATTGGATTTTTTGTGTCAATAATATATTTGATTAAAGTCTAACCTCGTGTCTGGGTAAACAGGTACACCATGAGTGGGGAAAGAGGTAAATCTGAAAAAGGCCCAGATGAGAAGGGATACCGAATTTTCTGATTCTCGATCAGATACCACAGTTGTTGTGGGATTGGTGGAGAGACTTTAAGGAATATGAGCAAAACCAAATAAAGAAGTACTTGGGACATTTGGTTCACATGATGACGATCAAGCCCAGGAGGGATGTGATCTAAGCTTTAATTCCGCACTGGAATTCTGAAAATAATGTGTTCTATTTTACCGACTGTGAAATGACTCCGACCTTGGAGGAAATCGCCCATTTTCAGGGGTGGGGCCGCAATCTTCGCCGCCAAAGGCCCGTAGTACCAAAAAATATGAATGATGGTAAGTTTCTGAAGCTCCTGAACATAAATTACGGACAATATGAAGGTTTAGGAGGCAAGTGGGTTAAGTTGAGATTTTTGTTTCACTTGTATGGCCTAGAATACAATTTTGAAAGGAATGTGGAAAAATTAAAATCAAAGGAAAATAAGGAAACATAGAAGGTTCACAGAAGGTTTGCATTTATGGTTGCTTTTTTGGGGCGCGTAGTTTTCCCGGAAAGTGAAGGACGCATTGACCTCCGCTTGGCAGGTGTAGTTGAGGCTCTGACTTCAGAAGGGGATGATTATGCTTTGGTCCCTATGATTCTTTCTTGCATTTTTCGTGCTTTAACTAGATGTAAATTGGGCGCGTGAAACTTTGACGGTTGCAACATTTTGCTACAGATATGGTTTTTGGAGCATTTTTATCGACATCCTACGATCACTGATTTTAGGGAGCTATGGCCCAATCATACTTATGATCACCAGAAAAGAATTGACGAATGTGACTTACCAGAAGGGATAGATGCTTGGAAAGAACTACTTCTTACTCTGTACGCCAAAGGGATCACTTGGAATTACGATTAGTTTTCCTCTAAAGAGGTCATATGTGAGTCTGCATACCATTCTTATTTGGTACTCATAGGATTGGATGGTGTTCAGCCATATGCTGCACTTCGGGTAATGCGCTAGTTTGCACGACTACAAGAGGTTCCACCAACACGAGATATGAGCAAGTTCTATTATGATTTTGGTAAAGATCAACCTCATGACGAAGAAGAAATTATAAAAATTTGGTATGCAAGTAAAGTCTCAGAGTTGAATGAGATGGTAGAAGACCGAGATCGTGGAGAGGTGATCCCTGAATATATTACCTAGTTTAATGATCCTTCGTCATTTGGAGATAGGCTTGAGGGGTCGAATAGGAGGAGAAATGATCAAAGAACTATAGAAAGGCTGAAAGAGGAATTGGAGCAAGCTCAGATGACCATAGCCAAACAACAAGCCCAGCAGCAAGCCGGAGTCGCTAAGATTCATTTAAATATTGAGAAAGATTATCAACTTGCCTTACGGGTCATGGATAAAGATCTAAAACATGCTAAAAATGAGGCAGCCCGCTTAGAAGAAGAACTGGCAAACACGATTGGTTTAGTTAGAAGAGTTGAGGCGAACAAAAATGTTGAAATACATAAGCTGCAAGAAGACTTGAGTATCATTGAAGAAGATGCGAACCAACAACAATTGGAGTTTGATCAGCAGATAGAGCAGTTTGAAAGAGAAAGGGCCCACTGGATACGCTCAAAGGGTCAGCTTCATGCACAATTAGAAGAAATAAAAAGGTAGAAGAAGGGTCATCAACATGCAGATTTCGAGGCAGAGCGGCGTCAGTGGATGATTGAGAGAGGTGTGCTAAACCGTCGCATTGAAGAATATGAGGGACGGGAGGCTCAGATGGGGCACACCCTCAACACTACCAAGATGTGGTTGCAGAATTATCGCGTGAATATGGGGCAAACTAGAGAGCAAGTACTTCGATTGGCAGAAAAAGCAACATATATTCATGATGATCATCGCCATCTAAACAATGAGAAAGTTGGTCAACAGGCACGTGCCCTAGTTCCACAGTTGCCAGTGGTGTTTCAAAATTTGTACGAGACTTTGGGGGGAGAATGGAGGCCAAGAGATGCAGATCATTGATGATATCAATTTAAGCAAGAAGACCATTGAAGACTAAAGTTTTAGTGCAATTAATTAGCTTTTAGTTTCATTTTCGTTTATCGCATTTTAATTTTATATTTGGAGTCTTTTATTCTTATCAATATTTATTTTATTCCAGTCATGTTCATGTCTTTAGAGTCAGTAGAGTCAGTTTCTATATATTTCCTTTTATCTCATTGTATATAAAAAAAATTGGTTGAAAATGAATGAAAAATATTTTAGTCTGTTCTATTTTATTTTATTTTATTTTATTTTTAAAAAAAATCAAAAAATCAAAATTGTTATTATTTCTCCCCTGAACTACGTAATGGTCTGATTCATGCGGCGTCATGATACGTAGGCAATCCTCATCGGATGCGATCATAGCCATAACTAATCTTAAAAGAAATATTAAAAAAAAGAAAAAAAAAGAACGTTAAATTCAAGAGGAAATAAATCAATAAGCCGGGATGAAGCATAAAGCCTTCCAAGTTAATTTTAGAAATGAAAATGGCATTAGGTGCATGACATATAATGTGTGATTAATATCTGCAAAATGCCTAACTCTAACACGTTTGTTGTTTGTCTTTTTTAAAGATAAAGTAAAACAGAGGTGGTTGGTTTGTGGTTTAAACTGGCGACTCACCCTTATAACACGAGATCAAAAGGAAAAAGTAGAATGGCAAACAACAGTGAGAATGAGTCAGATAATGATAATGTCCATGGACAATTGGTTGAACAAGGTTCAGTACTGGCTGAAGAAGTAAGAGTGTTGAAGAAACAATTGGTAGAGATGTACCAAGCCTGGGTGAATAGACAAGCACCGCCCTCACTACCCATAGGGCCCTCGGATAATCTTCATAATGTGTCAGTTGCCACTCAAGTGCCTATCTCCATAACAAGTAACCCATTGTACCAACCTAGATTCAGTCCGAGCATTAACCTTCCCACTATCCCCAGTACCTCCATTCCACGTCCTCCAATCGCACCCCTCAGAAATGACTCACCTACTATACCCATTGTCCATACTTTCACTATCCCTCAACCGGCTCTTGATCAAAAGTCCAATAATGATCCATAACTGGATGCTCATGATGCCCAACATTACTCTCCATAACTGACTTTAAAGGTTCCAGATTAATACAAGCATACTCCTCATAACGTGTTCCCAATTGAGATCGAAAAGCCCGAAAAGAATATGGAACAAGAGGAAATGACCAGAAAAATGAAGAGCTTGGAACAAACCATGAGAAACATACAGGGTTTGGGGGGCCACAAGAGTGTTTCGTTTAACGATCTATGCATGTTTCCCCATGTTCATTTGCCACCCAGCTTCAAGACCCCCAAGTTTGTAAGTATGATGGGCATGGTGATCCCGTTGCCCATTTGAAGAGGTATTTTAACCAATTAAGGGGAGCGGGAGGCAAAGAACAATAGCTCATGGCTTATGTTGGGGAAAGTTTGACAGGAATTGCTTCAGAGTGGTTCATAGATCAAGACATCTCTCACTGGCACGTTTGGAATGACATGGCTCAAGATTTTGTCCAACAGTTTCAGTACAACATTGATATAGTTCCAGACCACTCCTCTCTCGTCAACATAAAGAAGAAACCAACAGAAAGCTTCAGAGAATATGCAATCAAGTGGAGAGAGCAGCCTGCTAGGGTCAAACCACCAATGAAAGCGGCAGAAATGATTGACTATTTTCTCCAAGCTCAGGATCCTGATTACCTCCATTACATATTGGCCGCCATTGGTAAACCTTTCGCTGAGGCGATTAAGATTGGTGAAATAGTTGAGAATGGCATGAAGTCAGGCAAAATTGTGAGTCAGGCAGCCCTTAAGGCGACCACCCAAGCAATTCAAAGCGGGTCAGGCAGTTTCGAAAATTGGAAAAAGAAGGAGGAAGGATCCATGATGGCATCTGGGTTCGGGGGAGTTCAAAGAGCAATAGCTCCTTCTTATGTGTAATTCCAACAAGGGAAATCTGATTCTCCTCAACATTATTATCCGCCTCAAGGTCCCCGATACTCAGTTCCCCTGCAACAATACACAGTGTTTAATGCTCAGGCTTATGCTAGGCCTCCCAATCACCAATAATGGCGGACACTGATTCCACAAGGCTCCCGTCTACTTCGGCCGAATTTTCAGGCACCATATAATCCTCGTCCCCGACAAGAATATGTGAGAGAACAAGAGCCAAAGAAAGAGTTCACCCCAATTAGAGAATCGTATACAAGCCAATTTCGAAAGTTGATGCAGTTGAAGTTGATTGAACCTATTATGCCGCGTTATGTGAATCCAAATTCAAAAGGTTTTGTCTCAAATACAAGATGTGAGTATCACTCTAACACCCAAGGGCATAGTACCGAAAATTATTGGACATTAAAGAAAGCCATTGAAAATTTGATTGAAGCAAAGGCAATTGTGGTAACAAACAATGAGGATACTCCTAATATCACAAACAATCCACTCCCAACTCATGATAATACACATTTTATTGGGATGATTTGTGATGATCGGGATTATAAGCAGTCTGGCAAGACAGAGATGGTTGTTAGAACCATAGGGCCAGAACCAAAAGTGATAGTGAGCCCGCCGCAATTGGCACCGTTGATTGTGAAAGGTGCGAGTTCTAGTTAGAACTTGGCATGCTCTGAAAAAACGATTCTCTATGTTCCTGGAAGCACAAAAAAGGTTGAGGTTCAATTGGGTGGGCCAAAACTTTACATCCCCGAGGGCATTCAAAAGATCATTTCGAATAATGGTTTGAGGAATATAACAGAGCCAGTCGTGATACGGCCTGTTGCCCAACTCCTAGTGACAAACACAAAAGTTATTCCCTAGAATTATAACAAGACTGTCATGACATACAAAGGAAAAGATATAGTTGAAGAACCAAGTGAAATGGGGGGCTTGACCCGCTCTGGAAGGTGTTATTCACCAGAGGAATTGAGAAAAGCTAAGAAATCCACGAAAAGTCACTTGCCAGTGAAAGAACCCGTAGCAGAAAACGAAGCGGAGGAATTCCTTAAGAAGATGAAAATGCAAGACTACTCAATCATTGACCAACTAAGGAAAACTCCTGCTCAGATATCTTTGTTATCTCTGCTTTTGCATTCAGAAGAGCATCGTCATGTGTTGATCAAAACTCTGAACGAGGCATATGTCTCAGAAAAGACAACGGTGAATCAGCTAGAAAAAAATGGCTGAAAGATTCTTTGAAGTAAATAGAATTACTTTTAGCGATGATGATTTGCCTGAGGAGGGGGCTGGCCACAATAGATCTTTGCATCTTATGGTCAAATGTGAAGGGCACTACGTAAAAGGAGTCATGATTGACAGAGGCTCAAGTGTAGATGTGTGTCCTCTTTCTACTCTACAACAGCTGAACATTGACACTAATAGAATTCGAACCAGTAATGTCAGCATCAAAGCTTTTGATGGTTCAAAAAGAGACACTATTGGGGAAATCGAACTCACCATGACAATCGGCCCGGTTGATTTTAACATTGTCTTTCAAGTGTTAGATATGGAAACTTCCTATAATTTTCTTTTGGGAAGGCCGTGGATCCATATGGCCAGAGTTGTCCCATCCACCCTACATCAAACGGTCAAATTCGAGTGTGACGTGCAAGAAATTATTGTTCATGGGGAGGACGACTCATCCGTCTATAAAGACCCGTCCATTCCATATATCGAGGCCAAGAAAGGATGTGAATCCATCATATATCAAGCATTTGAGGTGATTGAGGTGGACCAAGTGGAAGAAGGAAAACCAATTCTGCATCCCCGTCTTTCAGCCACATCTATGATGGTAGCTTCGCTGATGTTGAGGAACGGCTATGAACTAGGAAAAGGATTGGGATCCTCTCTGCAAGGAATTGTGAACCCCATTTCTCCATTTTCAAAGAAAAATACCTTGGGCTTGGGCTTTAAACCAACATCAGCTGACATAGACAGAGCCAAGGCCCGCAAAAAGAATGGTTGGAATCTGTCCAAACCAATCCCTCACATTGCCTACTCTTTTGTCAAGCCACAATTTGAAGAAGTCCAAAATCCTTCTACTCGGGATGACATTGATGGAGTTTGCTAGGGTCTCAAGGAGATGTTCTATAAGATCAATATGGTTCATGTTGGGGAGGGGCCTAGCCGTGCAAGTGTTCAACTTATTGGTCCAGATACCTCGCTCAACAACTGGGAAGCGACTCCTCTTCCCATCAGGAAGGAGTCTTGGTAGCCTGGTTTGTTGTTTTTTCTATATTTGGATTATTTTAAGGGTTGTAATCCGGATATTTTAGTTTAATTGCTTTGTTGTGATGTTAATCCTTCTATCCTTTCAAATTCAATGAAATGAAGTTCCATTTTCGTAGTAAAATTCTATCTTTTTATTTCCCTAATTTTTGTTAATTTCTTATCATTTTCAGTTTCGATAATGCTGGCTTTAAAAACATGACATGCACGCGGAATTCATGTCCAAATCTTAAAAAGCTGTCTAATCTCGAAATAATGAATCAAGAAGTTGAGTATGACGAAGATGAGGCTTTTAGAGAAATAAAAAGGGAATTGGATCAATTTGAGAATAAGCCTAAGCCTAACTTAAATGAAACTGAGGCAATTAACATGGGAAGTCCTTAAGAAACCAGAGAAACAAAAATAAGCATTCATACTGAAAAAAGACGAGAGATGCCATAATTCAAGTTTTGTTCGAGTACATAGATGTATTTGCTTGGTCGTATGATGACATACCGGGTTTGAGTGCCGATCTAGTGGTCCATAAGCTTCCCACACATTCTAATTTTCCACCAATCCAGCAAAAACAAAGGAAGTTTAAGACAGACATGAGTGATAAGATTAAAGAAGAAATCACGAAGCAACTAAGTGCAAATGTGATCAGGGTCGTCCGATACACTACATGGTTAGCAAATGTTGTGCCAGTGCCAAAGAAGGATGGGAAAATCAGAGTTTGTGTTGACTATAGGGATTGAAACAAAGTAAGTCCAAAGGACAACTTTCCCTTACCCAACATTCATATCCTTGTTGATAATTGTGCTAAACATGAAATCCAATCTTTTGTGGACTGTTATACCGGATATCACCAAATTCTGATGGATAAAGAAGATGCAGAAAAGACCGCCTTCACAACTCCATGGGGAACTTATTTTTATAGGGTCATGCCATTTGGTTTGAAGAATACAGGGGAAATTTACATGAGAGCCATGACTACCATATTCCATGACATGATGCATAAAGAGATTGAAGTGTACATTGATGATGTGATCATTAAGTCGAGAACACAAGTTTACCATGTGCAAGACTTGAAAAAGTTCTTTGAAAGGCTACGAAGGTACAATCTCAAATTCAATCCAGCCAAATATGCATTTGGAGTTCCTTCTGGGAAGCTTTTGGGTTTTATAGTTAGTCGAAGAGGCATTGAGTTAGATCCCTCCAAGATAAAGACCATTCGAGAGCTGCCTCCCCCGAAGAACAAAATAGAAGTCATGAGTTTACTCGGGAGGTTGAATTACATTAGCAGGTTCATCTCGCAGCTTACAACCACATGTGAGCCTATTTTTAAGTTGTTGAAAAAGAACGCCGCTATCAAGTGGACAGATGAGTGCCAAGAAGCTTTTGATAAGATCAAGGAATATTTGTCAAATCCCCCTATTTTGGTCCTGCCGGAACCTGTTAGGCCTCTGTTTTTATATCTGTCAGTAATGGATAGTTCCTTTGGTTGTGTTCTGGGTCAACATGATGACACAGGCAAAAGGGAACAAGCAATATATTATTTGAGCAAAAAGTTCACCACTTATGAGGCATACACTCTTTTGGAAAGGACATGTTGCGCCTTAACCTGGGTCGCCCAGAAGCTTAGGCATTATCTTTTGGCCTATACAACTTACCTCATATCCCGAATGGATCCCCTGAAGTACATATTTCAGAAGCCGATGCCAACAGGCAAATTGGCAAAGTGGCAAATCTTGCTCACAGAGTTTGATATTGTTTATGTCACTCGCAATGCCATGAAGACACAAGCTTTGGTTGATCATCTGGAAGAAAACCCGGTTGATGATGAGTATGAATCTTTGAACACATATTTCCTAGATGAAGAGGTTAATTTAGTTGAAGAAGTAATCCAAGATGACAGTCAAATTTGGAAACTATACTTTGATGGGGTTGTCAACATCAAAGGCTTAGGGATTGGGACAATTCTGGTATCACCTACTGGGCAACATTACCCTGCTACGGCGCCACTTCGTTTTTTCTGTACAAGCAACACAGCAGAATATGAAGCTTGCATCATGGGTCTGAACATGGCAATAAATCTAAATGTGAATGAACTGTTGGTGATGGGAGATTCAGATTTGCTTATTCGACAGGCTCAAGGTGATTAGGAGACTCGAGACATCAAGCTCATTCCATATAGACAATGTGTGGAGGATCTTAGCAAAAGGTTCGAGTTCATCGAATTCAGGTACATTCCCAGGTTTCACAATGAATTAGCTGATGCCTTGGCCACCCTAGCCTCAATGCTTCCATATCCGGGTAATACTCACATTGACCCATTTGAAATTCAAATTCGGTATCAATATGGTTATTGCAATATAATTGAAGCAGAACCAAATGGTGAACCATGGTATCGTGATATTAAACAGTTTCTGAAAATAAGAGAATATCCTAAACATGCTAATGGGGATCAAAAGAGAACTATTAGGTGACTCTCTAATGGTTTCTTTTTTAGTGTGGAAATCCTATACAAAAGAACTCTGGATTTGAATTTGTTGAGATGTGTGGATACCAAAGAAGCTGATATGATTATGAATAAGGTGCATTCGGGAGTTTGTGGTCCGCACATGAATGGATATGTTCTAGCAAAGAAAATCCTTCGGGAGGGATATTATTGGCTTACTATGGAACGAGATTGCTTTCGTTTTGTTCGCAAGTGCCACCAGTGTCAGATTCACAGTGATTTGATTCACTCGCCACCTTCAGAGTTGTATCCTATGTCGGCTCCTTGGCCTTTTGTTGCTTGGGGAATGGACGTCATTGGCCCAAATGAGCCAAAAGCTTCAAATGGGCACAAATTCATCTTAGTTGCAATTGATTACTTCACCAAATGGGTGGAAGCTATTACATTGAAAGCATTTACCAAGAAAGCAGTAGTAGACTTTGTTCACTCCAACATCATCTGTCGTTTCGGTATTCCAAAAACCATTATTACAGATAATGCTGCTAATTTTAATAGTCATCTGATGAAGGAGGTATGTGAACAATTTAAAATTGAGCATCACAATTCTACTCCTTACCGTCCCAAAGCTAATGGAGTTGTTGAAGCTGCGAATAAGAACATCAAGAAGATTCTTAGGAAGATGATCCAAGGGTCTAGACAATGGCACGAGAAACTGCCTTTTGCTCTTTTGGGATACCAGACAACTGTCCGTACATCAGTTGGCGCAACACCCTACTTATTGGTTTATGGAACTGAAGCGGTCATACCTGCTGAAATTGAGATTCCCTCTCTCCGAATCATTGTTGAAGCAGGGATTGAGGACAATGAATGGGTGAAGTCCCGATTGGAACAATTGAATTTGATTGATGAAAAGCGTTTGGCGGTAGTTTGTTTTGGTCAGTTATACCAACAAAGAATGGCACGCGCTTATAATAGAAAAGTGCGCCCAAGACAATTCGAGGTAGGATAACTTGTTTTGAAATGTATCTTTCCGCACTAGGAAGAAGCAAAAGGAAAGTTCGCCCCAAATTGGCAAGGTCCTTACCTCTTCAAGAAAGTATTGTCAAAAGGAGCTCTACACTTGGCAGATATAGAAGGAAAGGTGACTGGTATATCCGTCAACGCAGATGCGGTCAAGAGATACTATGTATGCCATGGCTCTGTTGGGGCATTCTTATATTTAGCATTTTCAGGTTGGGATGACGAAAGGCTACCATTCTCGCTACCCAAACACTGGTCAACCCTAGTTATCCCTTTGAAGCCTTGTTTATATTGCTTTGTTTTTCCCTCTTTTGGAACCAATGTACTTTAAAAAGAAAAATCATTAAAATAAGTTCATGTTAATTGAACTACGTTCGACCTGATTCCGAAAGGATACGTAGGCAGCCTCACTCTGGGGTTCGGTCACACCAAAACAAAAATCCATATTTTTTCAGTATTCAAAGAAACTGGGGCATGATTTTATTTTATTTTTGATGGTTGTTCCATCAAAATGGTTCCAAAAGTTGTAATTCAGTTGAATAATTCTTTTTACCTTTCCCTGCTAAGACCTTCTGATCAACTTTCGAGAATGCTAAGTCAGTATACTACGGGTAATGCCTCAGCCATTGAAGAGAGAAAATTAAATGAGAGAGTCTTATTAGTGAAAACCTTCACGGGCACTATAAGGCAATAGTGAGTTGAGAGAAAGGCAAATGAGAGAGGTCAATTGGTGAAAACCCACAAAGGGCATCATTGATCGATTTAAGGCTTTGTACATCCCGACACAAGCATGGTCAGGACGAAGAACTCAGCTTCAAAGTTAAGTTTACAACAAAATTCGAGAAATAGACGGTTCAAACAGATCGGGCATCCAGTCCAAAGGGCATGTCATGTTCATTGAAGTCAGCATACTTCCTCCAGATAAGTCCTTTATTATTCTTTCTTCTGAAAGGGACACTTCTTGATTAAGTTGTAATACCTATTAGTTCCACTTCTTATTTTCTTTCGCATTACTTTTTTGAGTCTCTTTCAGTCTAATTTTGTCAAAGCAAAGCAAAGAAAAGGCCGCAAAACTTGTTACAGTTTCCCCGTTATATAAAGCAAAGATTGCTGGGCATAAACCGTATGGGCAAATGCATAAATCCATCTGTTATTTTTCCTGACGAACAAAAGGCTTGAAGGATTGAACAATGTTTCAAGGGTCAACAAAAGTTACTCAGTTAAAAGTTATTTTGGGAGCAAGGTTGTTTGCACCATGAACACAAATGGTGATAGGCGCAAAATGGTTGGGTTTTGATGTTGAGAAAGAAGATATCCAGAAAGAAAAATAGAAACTCCCAACAATTTGTACAATCATCGACGGAGTCAGTTTTTCTAACAAGTGTAATGGACGCAAGGTCAAGTCTCCCAAGAAATCAAGGCCACAAACTGACCACCATTTTAAAACTAACGAATCTTTCTTTGTTCAGAACAGGAACATAACAGTTGTAGGAAATAGTTCGTAAAAAGACGAACACCACCAAGTGAAGTTCTCAAATCCTTGTTTTTCTTCCAATATACATGTAATCATTTTATATTTAGTTTCATTTTAGGGAACCAATACCCTATCTTCAACATAGGGTACTACATCCCCTGGTTGCATTACTTTCTGCCAAAATAGGGTACAATATTCCCTAGTAGCATCCTAAAGTACCACGAGCCTAATCTTATCGCTAACACAGGGTACTACATCCCCTGGTTACATTTCTCATTGCTAACATAGGGCACAACATTACCAAGTAGCATCTCAGAGTGCCACGAGCCTCACCCTATCTTCAACACATGGTACTACATCTCCTGGTTACATTTTTCATTACCAACATAGGGTACAACATTCCCTAGTAGCATCTCAGAATGCCACGAGCCTCATCTTATTGCCAACAAAGGGTACTACATCCCCTGGTTACATTTCTCATTGCTAACATAGGGTACGACATTCCCTAGTAGCATCTCAGAGTGCCACTAGCCTCACCTTAACGCTAACATAGGGTAGTACATCCCCTGGATACATTTATCATTGCTAACATAGGGCACGACATTCCCTAGTAGCATCTCAGAGTGCCACGAGCCTCATCTTATCGCTAACACAGGGTACTACATCCCCTGGTTACATATCTCATTGCTAACATAGGGCACAACATTCCCTAGTAGCATCTTAGAGTGCCACGAGCCTCACTTTATCGCTAACACTAGGTACTACATCCCCTGGTTACATTTCTCATTGCTAACATAGGGCACGACATTCCCTAATAGCATCTCAGAGTACCACGAGCCTCACCCTATCTTCAACACAAGGTACTACATCCCGTGGTTACATTTCTCATTATCAACATAGGGTACAACATTCCCTAGTAGCATCTCAGAATGCCACGAGCCTCATCTTATTGCCAACAAAGGGTACTACATCCCCTGGTTACATTTCTCATTACTAACATAGGGTACGACATTCCCTAGTAGCATCTCAGAGTGCCACGAGCCTCACCTTATCACTAACACAGGGTAGTACATCCCTTGGATACATTTCTCATTGCTAACATAGGGCACGACATTCCCTAGTAGCATCTCAGAGTGCCACGAGCCTCATCTTATCGCTAACACAGGGTACTACATCCCCTGGTTACATTTCTCATTGCTAACATAGGGCACGACATTCCATAGTAGCATCTCAGAGTGCCACGAGCCTCACCCTATCTTCAACATAAGGTACTACATCCCCTGGTTACATTTCTCATTAACAACATAGGGTACAACATTCCCTAGTAGCATCTCAGAGTGCCACGAGCCTCATCTTATTGCCAACACAGGGTACTACATCCCCTGGTTACATTTCTCATTGCTAACATAGGGTACGGCATTCCCTAGTAGCATCTTAGAGTGCCACGAGCCTCACCTTATCGCTAACACAGGGTACTACATCCCTAGGTTACATTTCTCATTGCTAACATAGGGCACGACATTCCCTAGTAGCATCTCAGAGTGCCACGAGCCTCATCTTATCGCTAACACAAGGTACTACATTCCCTGGTTACATTTCTCATTGCCAACATAGGGTACGACATTCCTTAGTAGCATCTCAGAGTTCCACGAGCCTCATCTTATTGCCAACACAGGGTACTATATCCCCTGGTTACATTTCTCATTGCTAACATATGGCACGACATTCCCTAGTAGCATCTTAGAGTGCCACGAGCCTCATCTTATTTCCAACACAGGGTATTACATCCCCTGGTTGCATTTTTTGTTGCAAACATAGGGTATAACATTCTCTAGTAGAATCTCAAAGTGCCCCGAGCCTCATCTTATCGCTAACACAGGGTACTACATCCCCTGGTTGCATTTCTTCTTGCAAACATAGGGTACAATATTCCCTAGTAGAATCCCAAAGTGCCTCGAGCCTCATCTTATTGTCAACACAGGGTATTCCAGCCCTGGTTGCATTTCTTGTTGCCAACGTAGGGTACGACATTCCCTAGTAGCATCTCAGAGTGCCAAGAGCCTTACCTTATTGCAACACAGGGTACTACATCCCCTGATTGCATTTCTTATTGAAAACATAGGGTACGACATCCCATATTATTCAAAAAAAAAAGCTGTGTCGTTTTCAATTCTTTATTCTGCAATAGTAAAGATAGTTTTATGTATTTTCAATAACTCACAAAAATTTTCTAGTGCAAACTGGGGCAGAAAACTTTTGTTCGTTTTGTTTGTTTGTGATGATTGTAGGTTTTTCTCAAAAGTACGGATTGAATGTGCAAAAATAAGATTCCATCTCTTGCCAGAGAAAGTGAAATGTTTGATCTTAATACCAGCCGCAACAAGCTTTGACATAATGCATGCGGAGACATAGAGTCTCAAAATCCATCCTCTTATCATCTGATCAAGGAACAAGTTGTGAGAATATTTCATAGTTTGTTGCATCGAGAGGATCAAGTTTCAGTCTTAAGTCAATGGGGGAATAGGAACCGCAGATCGGAATCTTGACGGAACTTCGCTCGACTCTCCAGCGAAGCATACTCTATCAATCATTTTCTACTTGAACTACACGTGACCTGATTCCCTTATAACCCAGGATATGCTGGCTGCCTAAAACCAAGGTTCGGTTGCATCTGCTTCTTTTATCTTATTTTCTTTTTTAAATAATAGTGAGGTCAAAAATCAGTCACCGTGTTCATTATCTTTGCCTGAAAACTCTTCATGTTTCCAAGAAAATAGGGGCATGTTGTGAACAATTAATTTTTGACCACATCCAAATTATATATTATTTTAGGGTAAATATTTGTTTTAGGTTTAATCTTAATATTTTAAACTTTTATCTTAATCTTAATAGGTTTTGTTTTAAAAATAAAACTACAAAAATAGTCACATTCTTAGAGTATAAATTTTATCTCTAAAAATAATTCAAATATATATATATATATATATATATATGGTTTCTTTTAATTAGAATTTTAATAAGTAAGCTATAGAATCTTTCTTAGTATCATTTAAAGTACATGTAAATATTTAGTTTTCCTATATTGTAAGACATGTTGGTTAATCTTCTTATCTTTTAAAATAAAAATAAAAATAAGCAAAATGAAGTTAACGTCACAAAGATAAAGTTTGTTAACAAATTTTTATCTCAAAATCTGATATTTGCTAATAACTATTCCCAATCCCATTATTCCTATTTTTAGCCTAATCTAATCCCACGGTCTGCTTATTCCCTAACCCATTCACTTCCCCTCTTCTTCACGTCTCCCCTCATAAAAACTTCCCACCAGCCTCACGTTTCTCCCCCCCACACTCCCTAACTTTCCCGTCTGTCACCCCACACACAACATCACATGCACACGATCTCATCAACATCCATATCTATGAATGCATAATCTCCTTCCATTTATATAAACACAAAAGAAAGAACAAAAAAAAGAAAACGTAAAAACAAGGAGAGAAAACGGAGGCAGAGAAAACGAAAAAGTGTGCTTCTGTTCTTGAAGCTTTACATATCAATAGTTAAGAAATTTCAGCCATGAAAACATCTTTATTTCTCATGCCAAAACCAGTTCTTCTCCCATTTTAAAACATCCCCAAATCCCATAAAAACGCAGCCATTGAAGAGCTGCCAATCTTCACATTTACCAGCCCAGTTTCCACCATTAAACTCACCTAAAACCAGCTCAAAACGTCCATAAAGCTCATCCCAAAATTACTGAAACATCATGATGTTTGTCCAATGTTCAGTTGGTTGAGTTCGATCGGTTTCGAGGTCGCCGATGCGGTTTATTAGTTTGATTCAAATCTTGTTGTGTTTTGCACAAACAATTCGTGTGGAGCATTTTGTTTATAAAGTCAGAAAGTTTTTACGTTATTAAAGGTCCATTATTTCCACCTTTCTTTACTATTTTTAGTTAAATGTTGTTTGTTGTTTTCTTATGTTAAATCATTTGATTGTTTCATTTGGTTAAGGATTTTGAAGAAATATTATATTGTTTGTCCCTTGTTTCATTCATGAGATTTATTTGGTCAATGAGTTTATTTGTTTAAGATAAAATATTAAAATTGAATTAAGTGCAAACTTTGTGAAATGGACACTGAGAAATTCGGCTTGGGCAGTATTATGTTTAATCGTTCTTATGTCTTTCTTTCTTGTTGTTAATTTTTTGAGTTTATGATTGTCTCGAATACATAGTTGTTTGTCTGTTTATATTGGTCATCTGATATGAAGGGGATTTGTCTAGTAAATTAAAGAAGGAAAGAGTAAAAATAGCAATTGTGTGAGGGAGTGAGGCGAGTCGCGAATTAATGCAAGACTCGTCGCAAAAGAAAAAGGAAAGAGTAAATTAAATAAATAATTAAATAAATATCTCAGATCTATAAAAGTAAATATTTAAAATATTCTAAAACGCTAGAAAAACTTTAGCTGTACTTTAAATATTAGCCCATGTGTTCATACCCGAACGTTGAATTGATATGCTTAAGCAATAAAAAGATCATGTGCGCATTCCGTGTCTCGACACCTTTAATTCTAAAATAATTATATTTTGACCATGTGTACATTCCGTAACTTGGTTTAATATTCTATTTCAAAGAAGTACCTTGTGTGCATCGCGCATCTTGGTGAACACAATTAATAAAAATATAATAATTAATTAGGCGGTAATAAATAATCCATAAAATACAAGAATAGCTAGAAATTGATTTAAGCCTTACATTAGTTAATAAAGCGACCGTGCTAGAACCACGGGACTCGAGGGATGCCTTACACCTTCCCCTCGATCAACAGAATTCCTTACTCAGTCTTCTGTTTTCGTAGACCATAAATTAGGAGTCAAATCTTCCTTTTGATAAGGGATTCAATGAAAGGTGACTTGGAACACCAAAACTCAATTCCAAGTGGCGACTCTAAATAATAAATAATCCCTTTTGAAAGTGTCACTTCAATTGGAAACACTCTTCTAACTCAACCTCGTAATAAGGGTTACGGAAAAAAAGAGGTGTGACAGATGCAGTAGATGAAGAAGAAGGTGTAATTACAGGTTTATCATTCGTCATTTAGAGGAAGTATATCAACAAGAGACAATCAGTGATTCCACAAACAAGTTTATGAAAGATGAAGAGAGAACTTATTTACCCCTCCCCCCCATCTTTTGCAACCGAAAAGAGAACAGCCTTGTGAACAAACTTTTGGCGGCTCAGATAAACACTGACGAGAAAATCCTAGCTCGAATCAAATGAACAAATCAGCCAGGTACAGTCAAATATCCAGAGAAATAGTAAAATCCAATAGAAACGGACGACAATGAGAAGAAATCATCCAACGAAAACCAAGCAAAACCCTAATCTAGTGTGAATTCAGTCTAAACGAAAAAGTCGATAAAAACTGAAGAGGCTAACATCAATCGGATGCTAATGATATGATCTACCAGAATCTACGCTCTGATACCATGTTAAGTATTGAGATTTATAGAGAGATTGGGAAAATGTAAAGTAGGGTTCATATCGTTTGAGAAGGTTCGAGAGAACCGACCTCTCTGTATTGATGAAAAAATGTTCATCTATCTGCTCTCTTTACAAAAAATAAGGGATGCCACTTATAAATAGTGGGCCTGACCCGGTGGCCCAACTAATACAGATAAATGGACTATTTATCTAAGTTACAAGAATGGCCCAAATATTTTAGCCTTTATCTAATATTCCAACAAACCAAAAAGTAATAAGTTAAAGTTGTCAACTTTAATTTATTTTAAATGTTTTTTGTGTTTATCAAATATCATAATAAACAAAAAATTACTTTTAAGTTTATTTGACCCGTTTTTAAGCCAATCTAAATACATATCCTCTAAATAAGTAAAATCCAAGAAGAATGAGTGATGGCAACTTGTGAAAATTAGTTATTCTATTAATTTAATCCAAAAGCATTGATTGTGCAAAAACATGTGTGGACTGTTACAAATTGAGACAAATTCTTTACTTTCATGACACTAATTAATATTAAAGTATGTATATCATATATGTCAGACAAAAACGCCAGACAACTTTTGACCTGTGATGGGCTATTCTAAGTGAAATCTTAAAATCTTAAATTCAAGAGATAATTGAGGGGACGTTTGTTAGAAACAAGTTATCCATGATTATTTATATTGGGATTAGTTATCCCACTCTTACGTAGGGATAAAAACAATATTATATTCCTAGTATAACTAATTTCGGAATTAGTTATACAACGATTTTATCCCAACCAAACATGAAATAAATTCATCTCAAATTTAATTACGGAATTAATTATTTCTTATCCCTCGTACTAAACAAGATTGGTCAATTATAAGGGCTATCCGCTATCTACCACTAAAAAAAGTTCTCAAGTTCTAAAGGAGATAAGAGTAAAATCCTATCAGCTTAGAGGCAATTTCTTTTTGACTCACTAGCTTAATGCATGTGATTAAGGATCAAACATCCTTTTCACTTCCGAGATTTTATTTCACGTTATCTCTTCCTAATTAATTGTACTACTAATATACTTCATGTTGTGTCGTACTTTTTAGTTTTCTTTTATACCAGCGAAGAACTGAGAACCAACCAAAGTATCAAATCCTTTTAAGTGTATGTGGCAAAATATGCCCTAGAATAGTTAAGACAAGATAGTGCTAAAGGAAGAGTTTTCAAGTCGTCACTAGTCGAGGTCAAGCAGGAAGCAGCAAGATTTCTGGTACCTACGGTCGATGTCGAGCACCATTGGTAAAGCTGTAATGGCTAGTTTTTGAATTAGGATATTAAAAAAAATATTCTAGTGGATATTCTCTTTACTTGTACTATTAGGATTTTGTTAAGAAAATGTCTGATATAAATAGAAAAAAAGAGAATGGTGGGAAGGATATATTCATTTTTGTAAGAACACACTTTGAAAAAAGATTCTCTCTCTCTTACTATAATACAAACAACACCTTTTTCACCAAGATTCTTGTCTATATTGTTTCATACTTTTCTCCAGATCCGAGAATATTCAAGGATTTGCATGTCATTCATCATTGTCACGAGGAGTAACACCTAGATTCTCCTTTATTGGGTGAATCAATCCTTTTATTTACTCGAATGTCATTTATTATTGTTTGTTGCTATTTAATGCTCATTGTTTAAGTTGCTTGGAATGATTGTTATACGCCATTATTATATCTCTATCGAATCTGTCTAACACTAGTTACGTTTTCGGAACTCATATCTAGGAATATTATTGTTAACTAGGTTTAACCCCCTAAATACATAAATTTAATATTTGAACCGAGGGTTATATTTTTTGGTAAAATAATTTGGATCAGTCTGCGGGGATTTCCTAGTTAAATTTTTAGTTTCTTCTAAATCTATCACTAACATGGATCACAAACGTAAAAAAAAAAAAAAAAAAAAGCATGCCTTTCTTTGTGTGCACAAATACCAACATGACAGGTAACAGGGAAGAAAGGGTGAGAATAATCAACGATCTCCCAACTAACCTCATGAACATCATCAACGAAAGCTGCAAAACAACAGACGAAGGCGCAACACCCGATGCCTCCCCTAGGCGAGAAGGGTCACTGCCTCCTCAATGCAGCATCACAAAGTCTCTTGGTAAGGGATCCTCCACATCTGTGGGGGAAGAGACACCCCAGCTGTAAAAAAGATCCTCGAAGCATGGCTAACCGACACGCTAACTAACATCCTCAACAAGCCCGCCTGGGGCGCAACTGCAGAAAACGTAAGGATTCACACTATACAACCGACGGACGAATAGTGCAACCATTTCCCTCCACCTTTAACAACATGTATTAATCACCACGTCAATGATAATGCAGGTGATAACGCTCTTGTAGCCATTTTGAAAAGGATGGAGGAAATGGAGAACGAGAACAAGATATTCCGAGATCAAATGAAAGAACAACAGTAAAAGGTCGATAAAATACCGGGCACCCCTAAACTGTTGCCAAAGAAAGACATCGGCCGGTTCGTCGATCAACCGTACAGTGATGACACAGCCCCCCATGTCATACCAAAAACCTTTAAAATGCCGCCCAATCTAAGAATATATGATGGCACGACTGACCCTGAAGATCATGTGACTCACTACGTCACCGTTGTGAAAGGAAATGACATCGCCAAAGAAAAAGTATCTTCTATTTAGTTGAAAACATTTGGTGTAATCCACACATGAGGGGCGTTAACCTAGTATTCGCATTTACCTGCGCATTCTATTGAAACTTTTGAAGAGATGGCCGACAAGTTCGTAACGTCCCATGCTGAGGCCAAGAAGGCCGAGGCAAGGGCGAATGCTATATTTGTTATTAAGCAGTCTCCAGGAGAAGAATTGAGGGACTTCCTCGCCCGGTTCAACCGAGTAATGATGACCTTGCCGAACGTGCCAGAAGGGATGACGATCGCAGCCTTTCAGAATGGGGTGAGCAGGGATGGTTTAAATGCGACTAGAAAGTAAGTCGACTGATGAAGTACCCCCCCCCCCCAATAACTTGGGATGAAATACACAACGCATATTGTGCCGAGGTCCGAGCATATGAGGACGGCCTTAATGGACCAACTCATTGACTGACCTTGGTACAGGCCGAACCCAGAAAAGATCAAAGAAATGATACTAGAAGAGACCTTGCAGCCCCACGACCTAACAGGGAATGACATCAACCATACGTCAGAGCCGTCATCATGTCCCCTTCCGCCACGAAGAAGGCCCGACTAGATCAAGGGCAGGGACTCACCGAAACGAAAGAGGTATGCCCCCTTTATTATCTGCTCACAACTTTTGTGTGTATCCTACAGAGATAGTCTATGCCCTGGAGAAGCTCAAACTAAAGGTGAAATGGACACAAAAGATGAGGTCAGATCCGAATACCAGGAAGTCGGATGCCCTCTGCGAGTTCCACCAAGAACGAGGGCACAAAACCGAGGATTGAATCGCCCTAAGGCAGGAGGTCGCAAATATGTTATAGCAAGGACGTGATCAACATCAAGGATCGCCGAAACTGCCCTCACCAACTCGCACCATTCACATGATTATCGATGGAGGTGATGATGCTTCCATCAACAGCGTGAAGTTAACCACTACCCATAAACTCAAATGGACAATCACTCGTGAACGGTATGACGAACTCGAAGAGAGTATCATCTTCGATAAGTCAGATACCAACGGTTTGGCTTTCCCTCACTATGATGCCCTTGTTATTACTTTACGTATTTTAGATACCAATGTGAGGCGCATTATGATAGGCGATGGGAGCGGAACGTGCATTATCCTTGAATACTTGCACAAATGAAACTCGAGGATAAGATAATGCCACGTTGCATCAAGCTAACTGGTTTTAACAATGTAGTCGAGCGAACATCTGGAGAAATCACACTCCCTGTTCTAGCCGATGGTGTTACTCTAGAAACCACGTTCCACGTCATGGACCAAGACACAACTTACAACACCATAATAGGGCGACCATAGATACACACCATGAGGTCTATCACTTCCAAATTATATTAGGTCATCAAGTTCCCGACTCCATGGGGAATATTCAGCATACGAGGAGAACAACGCACATTCGAGGTCTATATATGATAATAGCATCGCCCTAGATAGCATGGTCACTCAACAAATTATGGACAGAGAAAAAAAGGCATAGCAATCAATAGGGTCGAGGTCTATATATGATAATAGCGAGGACATCATTAGAGACACTGATATGGTCGAAGCTGCGGGATCGATCATAGAGGACCTCGAAAACGTTCAATTAGATACCAACGATCACAACAAGAAAGCGTACATCGGCTGCAAGCTTGAGGAACCAGGAAAGTTCCGTCAATTCTTAACTACTAACACGGATTTGTTTGCTTTCATCCATGCAGATATGTCGGGTATCCCAAAAGCAATCGCCATGTACAAACTGAACGTCGACCCATTCCTCCCCTCAGTGAGGCAGGTCAGGCGTAAGTTCAACTCTGCGATTAATGATGCGGCACATGAGAAGTTAGAAAAACCACTGGAAAATGGCTTCATCAGGGAGTCGAAGTACCCCCAGTGGGTCGCCAATATGGTCATGGTGAAAAAGAAGAATGGGAAATGGGGAATGTGCGTGGATTTCACAGATTTGAATAAATCATGCCCCAAGGATTCATTTCTATTACCCCATATCGACCAACTCATCAACGCAACAACTGGGCATGAATTACTAAGCTTCTTGGACTCCTATTCGGGTTATAATCAGATACTTATGGAAGAAGAGGATCAGAAGAAAACCACATTCATCACCCACCAGGGGACGTATTGCTATAGGGTCATGCTCTTTGGACTGAAAAACGTAGGGAAAACTTACCAGAGGTTGTGACAAAGATGTTTAAAGACTAGATCGGCAAACCTGTCACGATCCAAACCGGTGGGCCGCGATGGGAACCCGGTACCTTACTCAACAGAGTACCAACGTAATGTATCTTTCGTATCATATTATTATAGGTAAATGAGTCGGAGAGGCTGTCGTAAGATAAGTAGAATAAAACATGAGGAAATACTCAATATAGAGTGACCCAACTAGATATACCGACTTATATATATGGCATACTGGCCTATAAGGCTGGCATGATCCTTAATATACTCAACACATAGGCCGACAAGTCCATACTAGTATCCGTATACATGACATTTGTCTACAAGCCTCTAAGAGTACATAAATATCATAAAGGTCGGGACAGGGCCCCGCCATACCAATCAATACATATTCAAATCATACTGACCAAATAGGCAACTCCGGAGCAAGTGGAGTACACAAACACCTTCTGTTGAGCTGATAGCCTAGTAAGAGAACTCCCAACCTGTCTATCGGGACCTGCGGGCATGAAACACAGCGTCCCCGGGCAAACGGGACGTCAGTACAAATAAAGTACCGAGTATGTAATACATGAAAGAAATATGGAGTAAGGAACTCAACCTGTAAGTCTGAATAGCTCTGTGAATCATGAAAATTTTATAATGTCATGCATGTGCATATAAATGTCATACCATGCATAGGTATATGCTTACATAACATCATCAAACCTCTGATGTCATCCCATCATATAGTCTCAGCCACTGTGGGCGAAATCATCAACGTATACCCGCTAATCAGGTGGTGGTGCGTATATAACACCATAACCTTTCCCCATATCCCATATACATATAATATATGCGTATATAATTCCATCTGGTCATGGGTCAATGTACATGTATAAATAAATGCAATGCATAATGAAGTAAGTCAATAAAATCTCTTGGAATGTTATAATATCAATATGCCTTCGGATAAACTTTAGCAACTTATGTATTTTTCTGAGACCCATGAATAGAAGATATAATAATAGGACACATTGGGAATCAAGAACATAGGCACACCTAATACTTCTATGAATAGAGTCATTTATGAAAGTTCAACGTTTGCACGTTTTGTTTGTTTCATATTGATCATGCCAAAAAGAAAGAATGGATAGCCTTAACATACCTTAACTCTGTTGAGTCCTTAATACCTTCCAAGAAATTCTTCAAACAATTCAACTCAATCTACCAAAGTATAAGGAGATTCAAAATCAGTGTTGAGTAAAGGCTAAGTCCGCAACTTAAACTAGTAGCTTGTTTACGTAAATTTGGGCAGCATCTCCCCTGTAACTAGGCCCTCCTCCAATACCATATACCAACAACAACAACAAAACAACAATAACAACATGTAAGAATCATTTTCCAACCTTGTATCCATCACAATATACCACAAAACAGCCGACACACCCTAATCACTTCATACATAAAATGACAATCGAAGTAGTGTCAAACAACCTAAAACATGTAACGACAAACGACCAGCCCACCATTCCGTCATTATGTGGTGTTTCACCACACAATTTGTATTCCAAAATCCCATTAAACATTAGCAAAATATACAGCCCAAAGGCAGCACAAAACAGCCCACAAAACAGTCCACTACAAGTCAAATAACTCGAACTCACGGCTTCCGATCACCGTCCCGTGAGTTCTAACTATTAGGAAACGAATTTATCAAACTTTATTGATATTTAAAAGCTTAAATATAGAAATTAGGCATATTCTTATCTATTAAATACATTTTAAAACTCAAACTACAAAGAAAAAGAGAGGCGATATAGCGATACTTACATAGTAGGGATCATTTTAATGTTATCGCTACTTGATTCCGTGCTCGGGATGATAATCTTGTTTGAAGAACTTGTAGAGAGATTAAGGGTAAAGTTAAGGGTATTATTTGGTTGTGTTCTCTCTGGAAAAATGGAGAAAGAGACGAGCTAAGGGATGTAAATATCCCAATTTTTAAAAAGTCAAAAAGGTGCTACTTGGCACCCTATGATTGGCCCTTCTTCATATGCTTATATTTATTTTTTATTCGGGTGTCGTATGAATAATGGTTAATAGAGTTGGAAACTACATTACAATACATTCAATTTGGTATATAATATGTCCCAAAAAGACCTCATATAAGCATACAGAATTTATTTCTCAAAAAGCTATGTTACAAGGCAAATCCTCAGTCGATTTTTCCGCAACTTAAATCCGATTTTTCCCAAACTTTATATTTCATATCCAAATATAATATATAGCCATATTATGACTTTAAACTCATTTAAATCATGATTAACAAGCCTCATATTCATTACGTCACCTTGGGACGCACAGGGTGTAACAATCTTCTCCCCTTAGAAACATTCGTCCTCGAATGTTAAACTCCCTGAAATCTATAGAAATTTTGGCAGAGACTCCTCTGAAATGGTACTACTACCAACCTGTCACACAGCAAACCCAACAATACAAATCCACACAGGGCCACAATCATCAATAACACCAATGGCCTCACACGACTAATAACAATAACTAACATAAGAATCAAGTACCATATATGTACCTAAAGGCTGTGATGTATCACTATGATCCTTCTCCGGAAGTGGAAACAAGTGAGGATACCGAGATTTCATGTCTTCTTCATCTTCTCAAGTCATCTCCTCCACATTTTTGTTACTCCAAAGTACTTTAACTGAAGCTACGTCCTTAGTTCTCAATCTTTGAACTTGTCTATCTAGTATAGCACTGTGAGCTTTCTCATATGATAGCTGCTCTGTGACATGAACATCATCAACTGGAACGACTCTAGAAGGATCTCCAATACACATGTGGAGCATAGACACGTGAAAAACTGGATGTACTGACTCCAAGTTGGAAGGCAAGTCTAACTCATGTGCTACTTGTCCTACTCTGTGTATGATCTTATAAGGTCCAATATACCGAAGGCTAAACTTTCCTTTCTTATCGAATATCATAACGCCTTTCATCTGTGATACCTTTAGGAATACCCAATCATCTACCTAAAACTCCAAGTCTCGTCGTCGATTATATACATAGGACTTCTAACGACTCTGAGCTGCTAATAGCCTTTCCCGTATAAGATAAATCTTCTGAACTGCATGTTGTACCAACTATGGTCCTACTAACTTAGTTTCCCCAACCTCGAACCATCCGATAGGTGACCTACACTTTCATCCGTAAAGAGCTTTATATAGAGTCATCTGAATGCTGGAATGATAACTATTATTATATGCGAACTCAATAAGTGGAAGATGATCATCCCAGCTACCCCTGAAGTCCATCACACAAGTCCGTAGCATATCCTCCAGTGTCTAAATAGTACGTTCAGCCTGACCGTATGTATGGGGATGAAATATTGTACTAAGACTTACCGGAGTCCCCAATCCTTTTTGGAAGGACCTCCAAATATTAGCTGTAAACTGAGCACATCTATCTGAGATAATAGATATAGGGACACCATGAAGTCGTACTATCTCCCTAATTTTAAGCCTTGCATAATCCTCTGCTGAGTAAGTAGTGATGACAGACATAAAATGGGTTGCTTTTGTAAGTCTATCGACAATAACCCATATAGCATCAAACTTACGTTAGGTACGAGCTAAGACTATGATGAAATCCATATTAAACACTTCCCATTTTCAAGTCGGAATCTTTATAACCTATAATAATCCACCGGATTTCTGATGCTTAATCTTAACCTACTGACAATTAGGGCACTGAGCAACAAACTCAGTTATATCCTTCTTCATTCTGTCCCACCAGTATATTCCTCCGATATCATGATACATCTTTGTCGCTCCTGGATGAATAAAATAACGAGAATAGTGAGCTTCTCCCATAACCTGTTGGCGCGACCCTACAACATCAGGGACACATAATCGTCCTAGATACCTTAGGACCCTATCTTCCATAATCTCAAATGGTGTCTTCTCCGTTTGAGGGATCATATCCCTATAATGAGCTAACACAGGATCCTTGTACTGGCGTTCTTTCACTTCAGTTACTAAAGAGGATGTTGTCGTGTCCTGAATAGTAACTCCGGTATCACCTGAGTCCAGTAATCGAACTATAAGACTAGCTAGCTGATGAATCTCATGGGCTATCCCACACTTCTCTGGCTATAAATATGACAGGCTACCCATAGATCTACGGCTGAGGACATCAGCTACTACATTCGCCTTCCCCGGATGGTATAAAATATTAATGTCATAGTCTTTCAGTAGCTCCAACCATCTCCTTTGACATAAATTCAATTCCTTTTGATTGACGATATATTCAAGGCTCTTATGATCCGTATAGGTATCAACATGAATGCCATATAAATAGTGGCATCACATCTTTAGTGCATGAATCACATCGGCTAACTCTAAATCATGGGTCGGATAATTCTTCTCGTACTTTCTTAGTTGTCTTTAAACTTAAGCAATTACTTTTCATGGTCGTTCTGCCACTTGTTGCATGAATACATGGTTTATCTCATTGCCCACAAATACTGGAATTTCCTGTAACTTATATGATCTCGAATATTATCTTTTGATTTTTTTTCTTCCCGTTCATTAGCCACGATAGGTGCCACTTTCTTATGGAGTGCATACAATGTTGTTGTGAGACTGTTGTTACAAGACCATTTCTTCCTTATGTTACTATGCTTAAGTTGAAGCCTTCTTCCTTATTCCCTCAGCTAGTCTTTCTTTGTAGTACTTAAGAGAGACCTTTTGACTCCTGTAAAGGTGCGAGCTTATTACATCGTATACCCGAAAGAATTTTTTTGACGTTCTTACTCACCTATAATTATCCTTAATTACTTACCTCTGCGCCCTTGTGCTCGTAAAGTTGATTCTGAACTGAAATTTTTTACTGTCATCTCAGTGGCACCATTTTTTTTTATTTTCGTAGCACTTATACGGTACCTTTAACAACCCTAACTCCTATCTGAATATTTCTCAAGGATTACGAGGTCATCATATTTGTGAGATTGAATTCCCTATGTTGGATTTCACTATGTTTATCTTGCACAACTTGCTGATTTGTCTGTATCCTCTTGTTTAGCCATGGCTAGGCTCTTCCTAAATCAACTACTAACTATACGTTAGTCCATTCTCATATCTATATTCTGCGTAATCTCTCTTGGGTTATACCTTTTGTCTTAACTTACCCCGCACACTGGCTTCTTATGTATCCAGTGTTCATTTGCACTTATTTATCAATAACATCTAGTGATGGAACCCTTACTGCCTCTCCCCATCATCATGCTTGTTCTGGAGTCGTATCATATTCGTAGGATCTTAATAAATGCAATCTCATTCCTTTCTCCTTTCTACCTCATTCTTCCTTTACTATTCCATAGTTACCTTAACCACAAAACTCCGACTTTATACCATATCATACAATATTCCCCCCTTTAGGGGAGTACTAACATTTATTGCTATGAAGATTTACCTATAAATGTTTCACCTCTTCATATTTGGCGTCTTTTCACATCTTCACGAACTTTTACTTGCCTTGCGGTAACCCTTCTGTACCAGGGATAATTTAATTTCTTACACACAAAGGTGACACCTAGTGTAATTGGCACACTTAGTCCCTGAAGCTTAACTCTGCTCACAATGCTTGTTTTAGGGAAGTGTCTTCTTGAATGACCTTTAAAGGTTATTCTTCTGTTATCCATTCAATTATCGCTGGAACGCTATCTCTGAAATCTCACGATGCCAACTATTATCAAATCCTTCCATCCCGAATTCATGTTCAGTTTATCTTATTCACTAGCCCGTACTAATTTCTATTACTCCGAGGGTCTAACTTTTCCTTCTGGTAATCACGTATGAGTCACCAACTCATTTCTCGAAATGGGGACATGACTTTATGGCTTATACTCTTTTATTGTATCAAGGCCTGTAACTTCTTGTCTTTTCCTTAACTTGACTATAGAATCTGTAGTCCTGTCATATTTTGATTTACCGTTATCATCCATTTATCACATCTTACTCATAATTCTTCATTTACTTTCTTCTTATTCTCCTGCTAATATTTCTGTCTATCACCTTATTATGAAAACTTCTTCAAAACATTCTTTCACTTTTTGCCCCCTTGATTCAACTCACTGCCTCTTCGGGTCGCCTAACACTCTCTCTTTACTAGGGACGGGAGCCATAGAAAGGTAAATATTTATCCCTTCTAGGATTCCAATGCCAATCTTCTAAATTTTTTGAATATTCTAGTATTCATATCTGATTGTACTATTCTAGATTTCACCATCTGGGTGTCTCACAGGGAGAACCATTACCACGTTTGCAATATCCCTCGGAAATATGAACTAATGATAACAATCCATGCACAATTTTGGGTTACTCTAACCCCAGCTGGATGCTGATATCTCATCCTTCTCTTAAATTATATATGTTAGCTCCCACAGGGCATAACTGAAATGGGTGTTGTTAAGTGAATATATCTTTGTTATTGTCACGCTCCAAAACCGAGGAGTGCGACCGGCGCTCAACCGAGTGAACCCGGCCGAGCAATCCTGTTAGATTTCATTCTACCCAAACTCATCCATGAATAGAGAAAATACATATTATCAATAATTAGACGAAAATGTGTTCATGTCTACGATACCAATTCATTTCAAATAGTTTCATCATTTTTAAAGTCTCAAATGGACAAGTAATACATCCACAACATAACATAGTTTGTCTTTCCCCAGCACCAATACATAACTCACACTATGTCTACGGAGCCTCTATAGATAAAGAAGAGTGCAATGATAATGTCGGCAACAAGGCCCCGGCTATACCTCAAACATAATACACAAAGTACAAAAGATTTATGACCCCGGAATGAAGTGGGGCTCACCAAGTCAGCTGGGAAGAAGGTGCACTGCTATCAATGACCAATATCTCCTACTGTGGAACCACCTGCATCCATTTAAAGATGCAGCGTCCCCGGCAAAAGGGACGTTAGTACCGTCGAATAGAACTAGTATGTATAATTAAACACCCTCTCAATAGAATGACAAATAATACAAATAAGATTATCATAATATCAATAAAAGACTTAATCAACATCAAACCTCAATTTAGGATCAAAACAATGTTCAAAATAATTTCCACATCTCACATTGGGAGATTTTTAGTATAGATATACCATTGTCCACAATACCATTATTCACAATACCATTATTCACAAAACCAGTACCGCCGTACTCTCAGCACGGAGTCCGATCACGACCCGATCAGCTAGGCTATCCATTAGGGACATCAACCACAATTACCATTCAATTACAATTTCCAGCACAATCACCACTATGTATGCGACATGGTGTCTGATCACGACCCGATCGGCTAGGCCATCTTATTTGTGACATCAACCTTTTTATATCAATCATCTCATTTCATAATACTTTCACATCTTTTCATTTCATTGGCAGTAGTGGCCATAATTATAAGATCATTCTTGGCACGTTGGCCATATTCAGTATTTCATGCTCACATTATCAATTTCAAATATCATCCTCATCATCAACAACAAACACAATTCAAATCAAAGTGTGTAGTACACATCTGAGCAATTTAGAGTCTAATGCGCATAGAGATATTTCACAAATTTTGGCATAATAGCCTTCATTTGAACTTGACTTAAGGTTGGAACATTATTAATGCACATCCCATATTTTAACACATCCTCAATTGGTAGCATAACATGAATAGATCATTTGTAATGCTTGTTGAACATATATCGTTCAACTCAATCTTACTCGGAATAGCCAATTTCATAATGAATCACTCGGGACTTACATAATTTACATGAATATCGTGGGATTCAATTCTAAGAGAAGAGTTTAACCAACATACCTCACTTGAGCTTCCTTACACTCTAAAACGTTCCGGAATTCTTAGCAACTTCAATCTATTTTAGAAATATAACAAATTGAAGCAAAATTAGGAAGATGATCATGGTTCTAGCTCACTTGAGTATTTTATCAAACACTAGGTGTGCATAAGGTTTCAATGTCCTTTTTATGATGGACTTCATCATCCCACAACCCAATCTTTACCATTTTTAGCTCAACAATCTTCCTACACCCTTTGCTAACACATGCATGTAAAATAAACAACTCTCATGACCAGAAATTTATCTTGCTAGTTATCAATTTTCAGAAAATTTTGAAATTAGGGTTTAGGGTGTAGAATCTTACCTCTAGGATAAAGACCTAGTAAGATTCCCTTCTTAATCTTCCAAAACTTGAGCAAGAATTGAAGAAAAATTATGGAAAACCACTTTCTCACTCTAGGGCACTCTCTCCCACTCTAAAATATTAGATTATGTCTCAAAAATGGCCCAAAGAGTGTATTTAACGAAATAGAGTCGGGTTTTAAAAACCCAAAAATGGAGCTCCGAAACAAGGTATGCGATCGCATAACCGATATGCGGACCGCATATCGACCGCATAGTTGCTATGCGGCCATTATGCGGTCCGCAGAGTGGTTCTGCGGTCGCATAATGGACCGCAAAAATGCACTTTTTCGCCAAACATTTTTCTTTACGTTCCGGTGCATTGTTCAATCCTTAAACACGTAAGCCTATTCCGGCACCATGAAATATTATTTTCTTTACAAATTTTACCGGGCTTTACACTTAAGTACTTCGAAATTTTCCGGGGTGTTACAATTATTGTTGAAAGTAACTCAGAATGCTTATATTTCTCTGCCTGAATTATAAATATAGATAATCTTCACTAACTGGGTACCTCGTATCCTTCTTCACCTAGCTTCTTTTACTTGTTGAAACTTGTATCTACCTTCTGATTCTCTCATTGCTTTTTACCATAGGGGTAGATAGATATCCATGCCTTAGGGATCCTTATCAAGAGGCTCACACGTCGTAGTACACACATATCTACTAAAGGCCTTACATTTACTCATCATAAGCATGACGCAAAATCGAGTTCCTCTGACTCAACTCTTCCACATCCATATTCAATCTCTTACCAACTGTCTTTCTGGATATATATGTCATTGTATAACGAATAAAATAGAATTTAGGAATTTGAATTTCTTAAAACTGAGTTCTACAACACGATCTAGAATAATAAGAAAGAGTGACAGTCCTAAATGCCCTGTAGCCTCCTACTTATAAGTGTGGTGCACAACAACATCAAGTCTCTGAGGGCATCCCATCATATCATCTCAGCCACTGTGGGCGAAATCATCAATGTATACCAGCTGATCAGGTGGTGGTGCGTATATAACGCCATAACCTTTCCCCATATCTCATGTACATATAATATACGTGTATATAACGTCATCTGGTCATGGGTCGGTGTACATGTATAAATGAATGCAATGAATAATGAAGTAAGTCAATAAAATCTCTTGGAATGTGATAAGATCAATATGCCTTCGGATAAACTTTAACAACTTATGTATTTTTCTGAGACCCATGAACAGAAGATATAATAATAGGACACATGAGTAATCAAGAAAATAGGCCCACCTAATACTTCTATGAATAGAGTCATTTATGAAAGTTCAACGTTTGCACGTTTCGTTTGTTTCATATGGATCATGCCAAAAGGAAAGAATGGATAGCCTTAACATACCTTAACTCTGTTGAGTCCTTAATACCTTCCCAAAAATTCTTCAAACAACTCAACTCAATCTACCAAAGCATAATGAGATTCAAAATCAGTGCTGAGTAAAGGCTAAGTCCGCAACTTAAACTAGTAGCTCGTTTACGTAAATTTGGGCAGCATCTCCCCTGTAACTAGGCCCTCCTCCAATACCATATACCAAAAACAACAAGAAAACAACAATAAAAACATGTAAGCATCATTTTCCAACCTTATATCCATCACAATATACCTCAAAACAGCTGACACGCCCTAATCACTTCATACATAAAACGACAACCAAAGCAGTGTCAAACAACCTAAAAACTGTAATGACGATCGACCAGCCCACCATTCCATCATTATGTGGTGTTTAACCACACCATTTGTCCTCCAACACTCCACTAAACAGTAGCAAAATATACAGCCCAAAGGCAACACGAAACAACCCTCAAACAGTCCACTACAAGTCAAATAACTCGAACGCACGGCTTTCGATCACCGTCCCGTGAGTTCTAACTATTAGGAAACGAATTTATCAAACTTTCTTGATATTTAAAAGCTTAAATACAGAGAGTAGGCATATTCTTAACTATTAAATACATTCCAAAACTCAAACTACAAAGAAAAAGAGAGGCGATATAGCGATACTTACATCGTAGGGATCATTTTAATGTTATTGCTACTAGATTTCGTGCCCGGGATGATAATCTTATTTGAAGAACTTGTAGAGAGATTAAGGGTAAAGTTAGGGTCTTATTTGGTTGTGTTCTCTCTGGAAAAATGGAGAAAGAGACGATCTAAGGGAAGTAAATATCCCAAATTTTAAAAAGTTAAAAAGGTGCTACTTGGCACCCTATGATTGGCCTTTCTTCATACGCTTATATATTTTTATCCGGTATCATATGAACGAACGGTTAAGAGCATTGGAAAGTACATTCCAAGACCTTCAATTTGGTATATAATATATCCCAAAAAGACCTTATATAGCATACAAAATATGTTTCTCAAAAAGTTATGTTACAAGGCAAATCTTTAGTCGGTTTTTCCGCAACTTAAATTCGATTTTTTCCAAACTTTATATTTCATATCCAAATATCATATATTGCCATATTATGACTTTAAACTCATTTAAATCATGATTAACAAGTCACATATTCATTACATCACCTTGGGACGCACAAGGTGTAACAAAAATGATGGAAGTCTAAATAGACGACTTGCTAGTCAAGTCCAAAAGGAAAGAAGATCGCATCGACCACCTGAGAGAAACATTCGACATACTCAGGCGATACGACATAAAACTGAACCCCGAAAAGTGTGCGTTCGGCATGGCCTCAGGAAATGTTTTAGGTTTCCTGGTATCACAACGAGGAATCGAGGTCAATCCTGATAAAAACAAAGCCATCAAGGGGATACTAGAACACTTGACCACCAAAAAACAGGTTCACAGATTGACTGGCCATATCCTCGGCCTTTCAAGGTTCATTTCACGATCATTGGATAGGTGTCACAGATTCTTTGGCGTACTCAAGAAGGGTAATGGCCTCCAATGGACTTCTGAGTGCATCCAAGCCCTGAAGGAATTAAAATCATACTTGTCGTCACCACCATTTCTTTCAAAATCGGAGCCAGGGAACGTCTCCTCGTTTACCTTGTAGTATCCGAAGTAGCTGTGAGTGCAGTCCTTGTTCGGGAAAATAAAGGTACGCAGTCTCCCATCTATTACATTAGCAAAATACTAATCAACGCCGAGACGAGGTACCCTCACCTCGAAAAACTGGCCATGGCCTTGGTCATAGCTTCGCGAAAGCTTAGACCGTATTTCCAATGCCACCCCATCTCGGTAGTCACGACTTCCCCCCTAAGGAGCATTTTGCATAAACTTGAGCTATCGAGAAGGTTGGCCAAATGGGCCATCGAGCTCAGCGAGAACGATATCACGTATCAGCCATGAACGATGATAAAGTCACAAGTTCTCGCTAACTTCGTTATTGACTTCAACGTAAAAGTAATGCCCGGAGTTGAAAGAGAAGCCGCCCATGCTTCCCCCCAAACAACAGATCTTTGGGTCCTGTACACTAATGGCACGTCTAACGCGTAGGGTCCAGACTAGGACTCATACTCGAAGTCCCAAACGGCAAAGTAATTCGCCAGTCCATAAGGTGCCCGGACATGACTAACAACGAGGCCGAGTATGAGGCCATAATTGTATGTTTGAGGCTGGAACTCAAGTACGGGGCAAAATGGTTGAAACTACGCTGCGATTCCCAACTCGTGGTCAACCAAGTCACACAGACATTCCAAATCAAGGAACAGAGGTTACAAAACTATCAAACCAAAATTTGCAAGCTGCTGGCAGAGTTTGACCAATGTCAACTCGACCAGATTCCACAAGCACAGAACGCTTAGGTAGCTCGCAAAACTAGCCGCAACCACCAAAAACATTGCAATCAGAGACAAAAGTGTGATCCACCTTCTCAACTTGTCACTAGACCATCTCGAGGTAGAACCATAAGATTAACTTGGGACTGGCGCAATCATTTTGTTGCATACTTGCAGGACGTCATACTCCTAAATGATAAAAATGAGGCCAAGAAATTGAGAATGCAAGGGGCCAGGAACAGTGTCATCCACAACGACATGTATAAGAGAAATTACGGTGGCCCTCTAGCGAAATGCTTAGGCCCAAACCAGACGCGGCGCATCCTTGAAGAGGTCCACGAGGGCCATTGTGGAGCTCACTCCGGCAATAGGGCTCTAGTCATATGCCTCATACGAGAAGGATATTACTGGCCCACCATGAAAAAAGAGGCTGCAAACTTCGTAAAACAAATGGGAGCAATGCCAAATGTACGCTCCGATGATTCACCAAGCGGGCGAACACCTCCACAAGGTCACCTCACCTTGTCTGTTCATCAAATGGGGAATAAACATCATGGGGCTCCTCCCGGCAAGACGAGGTAACGTAAGATTCCTTTTGGTTTTAATTGACTATTTCTCAAAGTGGGTGGAAGCAGGAGCATTCGCCCAAATACGTGAACAGAAAGTGATCACCTTTATATGGAAAACATCATATGCCGATTCGGCCACCCCAAAGAGGTCAGCAGCGATAACGGACCTATTTCACGGGAAAGAAGGTCGCCGAGTTTTTTAAGACGTGGCATATCAAAAGAATACTCTCGACGCCATACCACCCCACAGGCAACGTGCAAGCAGAGTCCTCCAACAAGTCGATACTGAAAATCATAAAGAAAAAGCTTGAAGACACCAAAGGACTGTGGCCGAAAATATTACTAGAAGTACTGTGGACCTATAGAACAACGCCGAAGATGAGTACAGGAGAGACGCCCTACTCTTTGATCTATGGGACTGATGTAGTAATACCGACCGAAGTCGGAGAGCCCAGTATCACGACCCCAAATTCCCTCTGTAGGTTGTCGTGATGGCACCTAGTCTCTAAGACTAGGTAAGCCTATCAATACTGAATAATATTAAATATCTAAAATAAATAAACTACAATTCAAACAATTTCAACTCCCAAAACCCGGTAGAAATAAGTCACAAGCTTCTAAGAATTTATTCTCCATGTCTCTATACATCAGAGTCTAAAACAAATAAGGGAGGCAACAAAGTAAGATAGAAGGGGACTCCAAAGTCTGCAGACGATGGCAAAAATATACCTCAAAGTCTCCTCGTACAGTTAGTTTACTGATGCCTGGTCTAATAAGATGTACCTGGATCTGCACAAAACGATGTGTAGAAGCGTAGTATGAGTACACCACAACGGTACCCAGTAAGTTCCAAGCCTAACGTCGGTAGAGTAGTGACGAGGTCAGGTCAGGCCCTACTGGAGAATAAATAATGACATGGTAAAATGTTTAAATAATATAATAAGATAAAATGACAATGGAAATGAATCAAGTAGTATGTCACATTTAATTACACCAAATAATGGCAATTAATATCTCGTGGAAACAAAACAAAATTTCCTTTCAACTTCAAAAAAACTCACAACAAATAATCAAAGGCAACTGCGACCATGCTTCAATATCAACAAGGGCATTCCCGAGGTACAGCCTCGTAGCCCCAAATCATAAATAAATTCACAATATCTAATTTTCATTTCTCAGTGCGGGATCCTTCACAATTTATTTGAAAGAAAATATTTTTTCCGAAATAACATCCCGCGTTTTAGCCAGCCTTATCACACCGCATGACATCTATTAGTTCCCCCTACTAGCCACGCGTATCAAGCCACCCTTATCTTACCGCATGCGTTTCAATACACAGACCTTATACCACCGCATGCGTATCAATAGCACAATATATCACACTTTGCACCTCAAGTGCTCAAAAAATTTGTCTTGCCAAAATAATTCAACAACAATATTTTTCCACAATAAAGAGCTCACGGATCATACTAAAATAAATCATCAATAATATTTTTCCACAATAAAGAGCTCACAGCTCCATCACAATGAGTACGAAAATCTTACAAAACTATTTAGGAATAAATAATTCAGGAAAATAATATTTCAAAATCTTTAATACGTTGCTTCAATATCAAATTTAAAAATGTCAAATACTTCATATTAATAATATTTAATTTAAAGAAAATCAACCTTCAAATAATGCACAGAATAAAAGAAACCAAGTTTCAACTAAACAGGTAAAATAATTAGCAGGAAAAGGTCAAACAAATTTAAGATATATATTTCAGATCAATGATGAAGAATATAAAAAGATAAAATAATTTAATAAATGCGCAACAGTGATCTACACAATTTAAAAATACAATCTTTCACATTTAGCCCGTATACACACTCGTCACCTTGTGTACACGACTTTAAACACATTTCAATAATCAAATCAATACCAATCCTAGGGAAAATTTCCCCCACACAAGGTTAGACAAGTCACTTACCTCGACTTGCTCCAATTTAACCAAGTATTATATTTTTTTTCTCGATTTTCCGACTCCGGTCGACTCGTATCTAGTCATAATTAAATCGATACAGTCAACAAAAATTATAGGAATCAATTTCATAAGAAAATACTACATTTTTCAATAAAATCCGAAATTAGCTCAAAAATTGCCCGTGGGGCTCACATCTCGGAATCCGATGAAACTCACAAAATCCGACAACCCATTCAACTACGAGTCCAACCAAACTAGTTTCACTCAAATCCGACTCCGAATCGACACGGAAATCTTAAAAGTTCGTTTCTATGAGATTTCTAAAAATTTCTATCTCAAAACACTAATTAAATGGTGAAAACAATTATATATTCGTGTATATTAACAAAATCCGAGTTAGAATCACTTACCCCAAATGTTTTTACTTGAAAATATATCAAAATCGCCTCTCCTCCAGCTCCAATTCGTCAAAAATGGCAAATGGGACGAAGTCCCTTGTTTTTATAACTTACAGATCTGCGAGGGAGCCCGATTTGTCAGGGAGTCCGATTTTGACATGGAATCCAATTTTGACAGGCAGTCCGATTTTGACAAGAAAAATATTTTTCCTTGTCAAAATAACTTACAGATTATATTTTTTAATATTTTTTATAACTTACAGATTTGTTAGGCATCCCGATTTTGACAGGCAGCCCGATTTTGACAGACAGCTCGATTTTGACAGGCAGCTTGACAAAATCCGAGTTAGAATCACTTACCCCCAATGTTTTTACTTGAAAATATATCAAAATCGCCTCTCCTCAAGCTCCAATTCGTCAAAAATGGCAAATGGGACGAAGTCCCTTGTTTTTATAACTTACAAATCTGTGAGGGAGCCCGATTTGTCAGGGAGTCCGATTTTGACAGGGAATCCAATTTTGACAGGGAGTCCGATTTTGACAAGGAAAATATTTTTCCTTGTCAAAATAACTTACAGATTATATTTTTGTAATATTTTTTATAACTTACAGATTTGTTAGGCAGCCCGATTATGATAGGCAGCCCGATTTTGACAGACAGCTCGATTTTGACAGGCAGCTTGACAAAATCCAAGTTAGAATCACTTACCCCCAATGTTTTTACTTGAAAATATATCAAAATCGCCTCTCCTCCAGCTCTAATTCGTCAAAAATGGAAAATGGGATGAAGTCCCTTGTTTTTATAACTTACAGATCTGTGAGGGAGCCCGATTTGTCAGGGAGTCCGATTTTGACAAGGAATACAATTTTGACAGGGAGTCCGATTTTGACAAGGAAAATATTTTTCCTTGTCAAAATAACTTACAGATTATATTTTTATAATATTTTTTATAACTTACAGATTTGTTAGGCAGCCTGATTTTGACAAACAACCCGATATTGACAGGCATCTCGATTTTGACAGCATTTCCAGCATAACAATTGCACCAACTTTTGCAACAGCTAAGTCCCACTTTTGATCCGTTAACCATCTGAAACTCACCCGAGTCCATCGGGACCTCAACCCAATACACCAACGAGTCCTAAAACATCATACAAACTTATTTGAAACCTCAAATCAAATCAAACAATGCTAAAATCACAAATCACACCCCAATTCAAGCTTAATGAAACTCAAGAATTTTCAACTTCTACATTCGATGTCGAAACCTATCAAATCAAGTCCGATTGACCTCAAAATTTGCACACAAGTCATAAATGACATAACAGAGCTGTGAAAATTTTCAGAACTGGATTCCGACCCCGATATCAAAAAGTCAACTCCCCGGTCAAACTTCAAAACTAAAATTCCTATTTTAGCCATTTCAAGCCTAATTTCACTACGGACTTCCAAATAAAATTTTGATCAGGCTCCTAAGTCCAAAATCACCATACGGAACTGTTGGAATCATCAAAATTCTACTCTGGGGTCGTTTGCACATAATTTGACATCTTGTCACTATTTGAACATAAACTTTTAAGTTTTCATCAAAATTCTATATTTCTGGCTAGGCACCTCAGAATTTGATTCCGGGCATACACCTAAGTCCCAAATCACGATACGGACCTACCGGAACTGTCAAAATACTGATCGGAGTCCGTTTGCTCAAAATATTGACCAAAGTCAACTCAGTTGAATTTTAAAGCTTTAATTCACATTTCAATCCATTTTTCACCTGAAAACTTTCTGGAAAATTTTACGGACTATGCACGCAAGTCGAGGAATGATAAATAGTGTTTTTCAAGGTCTTAGAATATAGAATTAATTATTACATTTAAAGATGACATTCTCCACCTCTAAAACAAACGTTCGTCTTCGAACGGAGTTAGAAAAAGTACCTAAGCTGGTGAATAAGTGTGGATAACAATTGCGCATATCATGCTCAGTCTCCCAAGTCACCTTTTCGACCGGATGACCCCTCTACCGAACCTTCACGGAAGAAATGTTCTTTGACCTCAGCTTTCGAACCTGCCTATCTAAAATAGCCACTAGTTCCTCAACATAAGATAGATCCTTGTCCAACTGAACCGAACTGAAGTCTAACACATGAGACGGATCGCCGTGATATTTTCGAAGCATATAAACATGGAATACCAGATGAACTGCAGAGAGATTAGATGGTAGTGCAAGTCCGTAAGCCATCTCTCTAACTCTTTCAAGAATCTCAAAAGGCCAATATACCTAGGGCTCAACTTGCCCTTCTTCCCGAACCTCATCACACCCTTCATAGGCGAAACCCGGAGCAAGACCCGCTCACCAACCATGAAAGCAATATCACGAACCTTCCGATCAGCATAACTCTTCTGTCTAGATTGGGCTGTACGAAATCGATCCTGAATCAATTTAACCTTTTCCAAGGCATCCTAAACCAAGTCTGTACCCAATAGCCTAGCCTGGCCCGGTTCGAACCAACCCACTGGAGACTGGCACTGCCTACCATACAAGGCCTCATACGGAGCCATCTGAATGCTCGACTGGTAACTGTTGTTGTAAGCAAACTCAGCAAGTGGTAAGAACTGATCCCAAGCACCCCCAAAATCTATCACACACGCACGAAGCATATCCTCCAGTATCTGAATAGTGCGTTTGGACTGGCCGTCCGTCTTAGGGTGAAATGATGTACTCAAATCTACCCGAGTACCCAACTCACGATGTACTGCCCTTTAGAACTGTGATGTAAACTGTGTACCCCGGTCAGAGAAGATAGATATCGGTACGCTGTGAAGTCTGACAATCTAGCGAATATATACTTGAGTGAGCTGCTCTGAAGAGTAAAAAGTAATCACATGAATGAAATGAGCTGACTTGGCCAATCTATCCACAATCACCCAAACTGCATCGAATTTCCTCTGCGTCCGTGGGAGTCCAACAACGAAATCCATAGTGATATGCTCCCATTTTCATTCTGGAATTTCCAACTTCTGAAGCAATCCACCCGGTCGTTGATGCCCATACTTCACCTGCTGGCAATTTAGGCACCGACCTACATATTCCACTATGTCTTTATTTATCCGCCTCCACCAATAGTGTTGTTTCAAATCCTGATACATCTTTGCAGCACCCGGATGAATGGAGTACCACGAACTGTGAGCCTCCTGGAGAATTAACTCACTCAAACCATATACATTAGGCGCACATAGTCTGCCCTGCATCTGTAATACACTGTCATCTCCAATAGTGACTTCCTTGCCATTACCGTGCTGAATTGTGTCCTTAAGGACAAGCAGATGGGGGTCATCATACTGATGTTCCCTGATACGATCATAAAGAGAAGACTGAGAAACCACACAAGCCAAAACTCGGCTTGGCTCAGAAATATCCAATCTAACAAATTGATTGGCGAAGGCCTGAACATCCAAGGCTAAAGGCCTCTCTACTACCGGTAAATATGCTAAGCTGCCCAAACTCTCCGCCTTACGACTCAAGGCATCGGCCACTACATTGTCCTTCCCAGGATGATAGAGAATGGTGATATCATAATCTTTAAGCAACTCTAACCATCTCCGCTGCCACAAATTAAGATCCTTCTGTTTAAACAGATGTTGTAGACTTCGGTGATCGGTGTAGACCTAGCAATGGACACCGTATAAATAATACCGCCAAATATTCAAGGCATGAACAATAGCTGCTAACTCAAAGTCATGTACAGGATAATTCTTCTCATGCACCTTTAACTGTCTGGATGCGTAGGCAATCACCCTACCATCTTGCATCAACACTGCGCTGAGACCAATATGCGATACATCACAATACACAGTATAAGCCCCTGAAGCTATAGGTAATACCAATACTGAGGTTGTAGTCAAAGTTGTCTTGAGCTTTTGGAGGCTCTCCTCACATTCTTTGGTCCATCTGAACGGAGCACCCTTCTGGGTCAATTTGGTCATAGATGCAGCAATAGAAGAGAAACCCTTTTACAAATCGGCGATAATACCCTGCCAAACCAAGGAAACTCTGGATTTCCGTAGCTGAGGACGGTCTGGACCAACTCTGCACTGCTTCAATTTTCTTCGGATCTACCTTGATCCCCTTGCACAAAACTATATGACCCAAAAATCTCACTGAATCAAGCCAGAATTCACACTTTGAAAATTTTGCATATAACTTCTTTTCTCTCAAAGTCTGAAGCACAGTCCTCAGGTGATGTTCATGATCTTCCTGACTCCGGGAATACACCAGAATGTCGTCAATAAACACAATGACTAACGAATCAAGATAGGGCTGAAATACACTATTCATTAAGTGCATAAATGTTGTTGGGGCGTTGGTCAGCCCAAAAGACATCACAAGGAACTCGTAATTACCGTACCGAGTCCTGAAAGCAGTCTTCGGTATATATGGCTCCCGAATCTTCAACTGATGATAGCCTGAACGTAAGTCAATCTTAGAGAACACTCTGGCACCCTGAAACTGATCAAATAGATCATCAATATGTGGCAATGGATACCTGTTCTTCACTGTAGTCTTGTTCAACTGGCGGTAATTAATACACATCCGCATAGAACCATCATTCTTCTTCACAAATAAGACAGGAGCACCCTAAGGCGATACACTGGGCCGAATGAAACCATTATCAAGCAACTCATGTAACTATTTATTTAATTCTTTCAACTCTGCTGGGGCCGTACGATATGGTGGAATAGAAATGGGTTGAGTACCCGGTAATAAATCAATGCCAAAGTCAATATCCCTGTCGGATCGCATACCCGGAAGATCTGCTGGAAATACATCAGGAAAATCCATTACTACAGGAACTGACTCCATAGTAGGAGTATCAATACTAACATATCTCACATAGGCCAGATACGCATCACACCCCTTCTCAACCATTCGTTGAGATTTAAGAAATGAAACAACCCTGCTAGGAATATGATTCGAGGTACCTATCCACTCTAGCCGCGGTAGACCTAGCATAGCCAACGTCGTCGTCTTGGCGTAACAATCAAGAATAACGTGATAGGGCGACAACCAGTCCATGCCTAAAATAATACCGAAATCGATCATACTAAGCAATAATAAATCATCTCTGGTCTCAAAACCGCTGATAACAATTAAACACAACCGATACACGCGGTCCACAATAATAGATCCACCTACGGGTGTAGATACATAAACAGAAAAACTCAAGGAATCACGTGATACGCCCAAATATGGGGCAAAATAAGATGACACATAAGAATAAGTGGAGCCTGGATCAAATAAGACTGATGCATCTATATGACAGACCGGAATAATACCTATGATAACAGAATCGGATGCAACGGCATCTGTCCTAGCAGGAAGGGCATAATATTTGTCCTCGCCTCCCCCTCTAGGGCGACCTCTACCTGTCCAACCTCCACCTCTAGCTAGTTGTGCATGTGGAGTGGCAATTGGTGCAATAATCATGGCCTGAGAAGCCTGAAGGCCCTGTGGAATGGGTGGGGCCCGAGAAATCTGTAGAGGTGCATCCCTCCTAAATCTGGGGCAATCTCTCATAATATGACGAGTGTCACCACACTCAAAACAAGCCCTCGGAGGACGTGGCTACTGAGACTGGCTCGGTCCTGATCGACTAGACTACCCGCTGAAAGCACCCCGTACATGAGGTACAGTAGACACTGGCGGTGCATAATATGGAACATGAGGTCTGGGAGTAGCTGGAATACCACTGGAAGCTGGAAGTGCTGAATGAATAGGATGGCTTGCATAACCTCTACCATGACGGACTGCAACTAGGGCACGAGAATTATTATTTGTGCCAGAATCTCGGGGTCTCTTAGCTTTCTTCTCTTTCCTCTCCCGAGTCTACATACCTTCCAATATCCTAGCAAATCACACCACATGTTGGTATGTGATGTCCATCTCTAGATCTCGGGCCATACTATATCTGATACTAGGGTGGAGACCCTCAATAAATCTGCGAACCCGCTCTCGAACAGTAGCAACTAAGGTTGGTGCATGCCTAGCCAAATCACTGAATCGGACCGCATATTCTGACATGGTCATAGAACCCTGGCGCAGTAGCTCAAACTCTGTGCGCCATGCATCTCTAAGACTCTGAGGAATATACTCCCTTACGAACATATCTGAAAATTGAGTCCAAGTAAGTGAAGCTGCCTCAGCCAGACTATCCAACTCTTATGCCCGCCACCACTAGTAGGCTGCTCCTCTAAACTGGAATGCCGTGAAAGAAACCTCACTGGAATCCACAATACCCATAGTACGAAGGATACGGAGACATTCCTCCAGAAAACCCTGAGCATCCTCTGAAGCTAAACTACTGAAAGTAGAAGGGTGGTACTTCTTATACCTCTCGAGCCTGAGCTGCTCCCCCTCTGAAACTATTGTCCTAATCTCAGGCCGAACTGGGACAACTGGATGCACTAGTATAACCTCTGGAGCATGGTCAACTTGGGCCCGTGGCTCTGGATTACGGGCGGCGGGAGTCTGTGCTCCTCCCCCGGCCTGAGATGTGGCAAGAGCAAGTGGAATTAACCCTGCCTGAGCTAAAGTGCCAAACATGCTCAAAACCTGGGCAAGAGTCTCCTGAAGTGCAGGAGTAGTAACAGGCATTCCGGGTGCCTGCTCTCCAACTGGAGCTACTGGTGGCTCTGGTGCAGTAGCTCGTGCAGGTGCTCTGGCTGCACCACGTGGTCTTCCTCGGCCTCTGTCCCGCCCCCGGCCTCTTGCGGCTCCAACAGGGGACGCGAGTGTCTGATCATCGGATCTAGTTGTGCGTGTCCTCACCATCTCTGAGAGAATAGAAAGACAAATGTTTAAAACTTTGAAATCAACAAAGGCGCACGATTAGGAATCAAAGAAGTGAATATTTCCTAACAGTTCCAAAGCCTCTCGAAGATAAGTACAGACGTCTCCATACCGATCCGCAAAACTCTACTAAACCTGCTTGTGACTCATAACACCTATGAACCTAGAGCTCCGATACCAACTTGTCACAACTCCAAATTCCCTCCGTAGGATGTTGTGATGCACCTAGTCTCTAACACTAGGTAATCCTATCAATGCGGAATAATAATAAATATCTGAAATACATAAACGACAATTCAAACAATTTCAACTCCCAAAACTCGGTAGAAATAAGTCACAAGCTTTTAAGAATTTGTTCTCCATGTCTCTATACATCAGAGTCTAAAACAAATAAGGGAGGCAACATAGTAAGATAGAAGGGGACTCCAAAGTCTGCGGACGCTGGCAGATATACCTCGAAGTCTCCTCGTACAGTTAATTTACTGATGCCTAGTCTGATAAGATGTACCTGGATCTGCACAAAATGATGTGCAGAAGCGTAGTATGAGTACACCACAGCGGTACCCAGTAAGTTCCAAGCCTAACCTCGGTAGAGTAGTGACGAGGTTAGGTCAGGCCCTACTGGAGAATAAATAATGACATGGTAAAATGCTTGAAAAATATAATAAGATAAAATGACAATGGAAATGAATCAAGTAGTATGTCACATTTAATTACACCAAATAATGGCAATTAATATCTCGTGGAAACAAAACAAAATTTCCTTTCAACTTCAAAAAATATCACAACAAATAATCAAAGGCAACTGCAGCCATAAATTAATATCAACAAGGGCACTCCCGAGGTACCGCCTCGTAGTCCCAAATCATAAATAAATTCACAATATCTCATTTTATTATCTCACCGATGGAGCCTTCACAATTTATTTGAAAGAAAATATTTTTCCCGAAATAGCATCATGCGTTTTAGCCATCCTTATCACACTGCATGACTTCTAGTAGTTCCCCCTGCGAGCCACGCGTATCAAGCCACCCTTATCTCACCGCATGTGTTTCAATACCCAGACCTTATACCACCGCATGCGTATCAATAGCACAATATATCACACTTTGCACCTCAAGTGCTCAAATAATTTATCTTGCCAAAATAATTTAACAATAATATTTTTCCACAATAAATAGCTCACGGCTCATACCAAAATAAATCATCAATAATATTTTTCCACAATAAAGAGCTCACGGCTCCATCACAATGAGTACGAAAATCTTACAAAACTATTTAGGAATAAATAATTCAGGAAAATAATATTTCAAAATCTTTAATACGTTGCTTCAATATCAAATTTTAAAATGTCAAATACTTCATATTAATAATATTTAATTTAAAGAAAATCAACCTTCAAATAATGCACAGAATAAAAGAAACCAAGTTTCAACTAAACAGGTAAAACAATTAGCAGGAAAAGGTCAAACAAATTTAAGGTATATATTTCAGATCAATGATAAAGAATATAACAAGATAAAATAATTTAATAAATGCGCAACAGTGATCTACAAAATTTAAAAATATAATCTTTCACATTTAGCCTGTGTACACACTCGTCACCTCGTGTACACGACTTTAAACACATTTCAATAATCACATCAATACCAATCCTAGGAAAACTTTTCCTCACACAAGGTTAGACAAGTCACTTACCTCGACTTGCTCCAATTTAACCAAGTATTATATTTTTTCCTCGATTTTTCGGCGAAACTCACAAAATTAAATAACCCATTCAATTACGAGTCCAACCATACTAGTTTCACTCAAATCCGACTCCGGATCGACACGGAAATCTCAAAAGTTCGTTTCTATGAGATTTCTAAAAATTTCTCAAATTTCTATCTCAAACACTAATTAAATGGTGAAAACAATGATATATTCGTGTATATTGACAAAATCCGAGTTAGAATCACTTACCCCCAATGTTTTTACTTGAAAATATATCAAAATCGCCTCTCCTCAAGCTCCAATTCGTCAAAAATGGCAAATGGGACGAAGTCCCTTGTTTTTATAACTTACAAATCTGTGAGGGAGCCCGATTTGTCAGGGAGTCCGATTTTGACATGGAATCCAATTTTGACAGGGAGTCCGATTTTGACAAGGAATCTAATTTTGACAGGGAGTCCGATTTTGACATGCAGCCCGATTTTGACAGGCAGCTCGATTTTGACAGACAGCCCGATTTTGACAGCATTTCCAGCAGAAAAATTGGAGTAGCTTTTGCAGCAGTTAAATCCCACTTTTGATCTGTTAACCATCAGAAACTCACCCGAGGCCCTCGGGACCTCAACCCAATACACCAACAAGTCCTAAAACATCATACAAACTTATTTGAAACCTCAAATCAAATCAAACAATGCTAAAATCACAAATCATACCCCAATTCAAGCTTAATGAAACTCAAGAATTTCCAACTTCTACATTCGATGTCGAAACCTATCAAATCAAGTCCGATTGACCTCATAAATGACATAACAGAGCTGTAAAAAAATTTAGAACTGGATTCTGACCCCGATATCAAAAAGTCAACTCCCTGGTTAAACTTCCAAACTTAAATTCCTATTTTAGCCATTTCAAGCCTAATTTCACTATGGACTTCCAAATAAAATTTTGATCACGCTCTAAGTCCAAAATCACCAAACGGAGCTGCTAGAATCATCAAAATTCTATTCTGGAGTCGTTTGCACATAATTCGACATCCGGTCACTATTTGAACATAAACTTTTAATTTTTCATCAAAATTCCATATCTCGGGCTAGAGACCTCGGAATTTAATTCTGGGTATACGCCAAAGTCCCAAATCACGATACGGACCTACCGGAAGTGACAAAACACTGATCCGAGTCCGTTTGCTTGAAATGTTGACCAAAGTCATCTCAATTGAGTTTTAAAGCTCTAACTCACATTTTAATCCATTTTTTACCTAAAAACTTTCCGAAAAATTTTACGGACTGCGCACGCAAGTCGAGGAATGATAAATAATGCTTTTTGAGCTCTTAGAACACAGAATTAATTATTAAATTTAAAGATGGCATTTTAGGTCATCACACCCAGCCTGAGATACTCCCACGAGAACAGACCAAGGAACGACAAAAGTAGAAGGCAAGAGCTCGACAAAGCAGAAGAACGAAGAGATATGCCTACATAAGGATGATCGCCCAAAAACAACAAGCAGAACTATATTATAACAAGAAGTCAAAGGTCAGGCCACTCAAAATCGGGGACTACTTACTCAAAGCTAAAACACAAGCAAGCAGAGACCCACGGGAGGGAAAAATAGGAATAAATTGGGATGGCCCGTACAAAATCACGGCAAAAGCAAACAAATGATCATTCCAACTAGAAACAATGGAAGGAAAGCTACAACCAAACAACTGGAATATTACCCACCTCAAGTACTTCAGCTTAAAGTGTCCCCCAAGTCGTTCTCTTTTTCCCTCACTTGAGTTTTGTCCTAATTGGGTTTTCTCAAGGAGGTTTTTAATGAGGCGACAAAGGGAACACTTCAAGTTGAAGTGCACAAAGACGGGACGGCTATTTCATCGCCCAACCTCTCAAGCACACTCCAGGCCAACCGATGAAGGGACTAGACAGACTAGGACTGGAACGCCAGCCAACGCCCGAAAATTTGTAAATTTCTCCAAGTATATGACCAAAGAAACAATGCTTGAAGTTTATTTTTATTTCTCCAAGTGTACGACCAAGGAAACAATGCTTAAAGTTTACGGTGAACTTCACACTTATAGGCTTATAGTTTTAAAATAAGGTTATGTTCGACCTTGCTCGAACTGACACCTATCGGCCCTCGGCCATAATTAATTAGGTTATGTTCGACCTCGCTCGAACTAACACATATCGACCCTCGGCCACAATTAAATAGTTTATGTTTGACCTCTCTTGAACTAATACCTATCAGCCCTCGACCATAATTATTTAGGTTGTGTTCGACCTCGCTCGAGCTAACACCTATCGGCCCTCGGTCAAAATTAATTAGGTTATGTTCGACCTGGCTCGAACTAACACCTACTGTCCTTCGGCCATAATTAATTAGGTTATGTTCGACCTCGCTCGAACTAACACCTACCAGCCTTCGGCCATAATTAATTAGGTTATGTTCGACCTCACTCGAACTAACACCTACCAGCCTTCGGCCATATAAAACATACAAGTATAGAAAAACTAATCCAAGAAAAAGAAACAGACGTAGAAAAACATTCCACATTTATATATAAACATTCTTTACGAAGTCCCATGAAGATGCCTACAAAAAAAAACAAGTTTACAACAAAGTAAAAGAAAGAAGAAGAAAAACTACTTGTCGCCGCTAGGCCCTTCAGTAACATCGCCTTGACCATCTGGGCCATCTCGATCTCCCCTTTCATCATCACCATCGCCCTCAGGGTACGCGGCCTCGTACCAGGCATCCTCTTCAATCTGGTCCATACACACGTGCCCCTCAGCGTCACCAGCCTCGGGCGTGGCAGGATCATACCCATAGGTGACCCGAGCCTCGTGGGCCTTAAATCGAACATCCTCAAGAGCGGCCGAGGAAACGGAAACCACCTTTTGCAAATTGCGGAACACATCCAACTGAGCCTCAACATGAATCCATTCCTCGTATAGCTCCCGAGGAACATTTGAAAATACTGAAGTGTTAGAGGATGATAGTTACGCAAGCATTTGATCCTTCTCGGCCTCTAAGGCGCCATCTTGTCCTGAAGAAGGGAGTTGTCTCTCCCCAACTCTCCAATCCTCTCATCTAGCTGCTCTTTTTTAAGCCTCACCATTTTTAAGTCACTCTCTCGCTTAGAACGGAGAGTCCGGATCACTACCTCGAGGAACCTACGACCGAGCAAACTCTGCCTTCTCCAGCTCGTTCATCTTCTCATGGATCTCGCCATGAAGAACCTCCATATGCATGCGACATTCCTCTAACTGCCTGTGCAACTCGACCACATGTGTCTGGAGGTGACCACATTGAGCCTCCACAGCCTTGCTGACCTCGAGATCTTCCTCTCTATTTCTCAACGTACCCTCAAGAACACTGCACATCTTGATGACCTTGACCAGCTCGTCATCCTTCTCCTTCAGTTCGTCTCGAAGGGCCTGCAAGTTGCTGCCCTCACCAAACCGCATATGGATCTCCCGGTACTTGCCACGGTACTTGAAGTATTTGCATTGCCACTTCTTGAATATAGCTTTATGCCTCTCTTCCCTTCGGGAGCTAGCACTTTCCAAGATCATGGTCTACAATCATGAAAAGAAAGAAAATCAAAAATAAGAATGTCCCCGATGACAAGGGCAAAGCACTAAAAACAAAGCCTAGACTTTGAACATGATAGGAAGAAAACAGAAGCCTTGAAAATCTTACCCTGAGAGTGAGGTCGTCTATGCTCCTCGATAGGGTAACATGATCCAGCTCTTAGAGGGTTTCACCCTCCACGTCGGAGCAAAGGGTACCAAGGTCAGGAACCATGTTTTCCATATTCTTTAATAAGTCACGATCCATGGGGATCACAATGGTCCGCGTAGACCCCTCCAACCTCACCTCGAGCTGGTTAAATCCTTCCTCCATCATCCTCATCGCGGCAACATCGAGGTCTGAACCCATCTCGTAGCCATCTTCGGCAATGCCTTTGCCTCTCCCATCGGTCGGTGAAGAAGCATCATTAGCGGGCTTCGACGTCGATGGCCCCTCCTGCCGCAAAGTATAAGAGGCCACAACGACCGGCCCTTCGGCTCCCATCACGGGAGAAAGAGATACGCCATCAACAGCCTCCGTCGATCTTTGAACCCTAGATGACATCTCGACGTCCTCTTCAAGAACTATGGTCGCCGTCTCACGAATGATAAAATCATCCATCACAGGGTCCACGACCCGGGAAACCCTGTCACCAACGTCCACTGACCTCCTTTTGTGAGGCAACAAATCCCAATTACTCGGTAATGATTCCTCATCTTCATCTACAAGACGATACAAAGGGGAAGCCGAAGGCTCCGCTGCCGAAATATTCACAAATAGAGAAGAAATTGATGTTGAAGCAGCAACAGGTGAGATCGAGGAACGAGCAGGCCTAGCCGCGATCGTAGAAGGGGCAGAAGTCAAAAAGGTAGCAGTTTTCCTCTTACGGAATGCAGGGGGAACTTTAGGTCTCCTCGAAGACCCTCAGGCTGAAATCAAAATAAGCACAACAAAAATAAGGTCAACCGGAGTGAACGACAGAAAGCGAGTAGCTAATAAGCCAAAGCGAAGAAACTCACCGGTCAAGGAAGGAGCAGGCCCAAACTTCTTGAGAAAGCCCGGCCACTCATGAATCCCCGCAGTGTGAGGGAGGAGCCGGCCTACCCAATCAGAAATGTCCCCGACCAGAGGAGGGGGCGAAGTCTTGGCTATATAAGAATAGAGCAAGAGATCAGAACCCACAACTAAGCAAAGTAAACCAAATGCATCAACACAAGAAGGTTAGACGCTTATGAGTATAGTTCCAAGTCTCAGGGAAGCCATTTGCGTTAGCCACCATATCCTCAGTTCCGACGAAGAAGAAGTTGTGCCAGAACTGGCGGCTAGCCTTATCATCCATCTTCACCACCAGGCACTTACCCCTCGGCGGTGAAGGTTCCGCATCGACCCCCTATAGAAACTAGGGGCGAATAAGTGCGTCATATGCCGAAGACTGATCTCGACCCCGGCCAGCTCTACAAACTTAGTAAGCATCCTAATGAGCTTGTAGATATATGGTGCGAGCTAAGCAGGGCAAATGCCATAGAAACGGCAAAACACCTCTGTCAATGGAAGAAGGGAAAGAGTGTAGCCGACATGAAAAGAGTAAGCGTAGAACGCACAATACCCAAGGCGGTGGACTTGTACCATATCCCGCCCGGCAGGGACCAACTCGATGCGAGCGGGGATGCCGAATTTAGACCTAAGCTCTAATAAATCGGCCTCTTTCATCACCGACTCGGAGATTTCGGGTTCAGCTTCAGGAGCCTTTGTAAAATCAGACCTGACTTTCTCACCACGAGGAACTATCTCCTCCACCGTACGAAAGTTCTTATCCTCGACGGCAGCGGAGACGCCCTCAGCATGAGGAGGGAAAACCATCGCTAAAGGTACCGGGTAACTTTCCTCGCTGGGACCAGAAGATACGTTACACATAGTTCTAACGAAAGAGAGGGTATTCAAAGTAGCGAGGAGTTAAGAATAACAGGGATCGCTAAAGCAGGAAAAGAAGATGCACAACAATGGAATAAGAAGAAGAAGGCACAAGGTTTTGATGTGGGAAATTTGTAAAACTTGAGTGTGGATCTTCACATCCCAAATTATAGGAGCTCGGGCATCGAAACCGAAAAATTTGGTCATCACTACTTAGCACAACTATCAAAGCAACAGATCCAACAAATAGACGCACGCGAAATAATGCAACGCATCGAAAAAATGCACCATAATGAGGTATGACGTCATGACGTCACTTTGATCCAGGAACGACATAACCCCAAAAATTGCGGCTCATGAAAGGCCTCGTTGCCCGCTCATCCAATCATCTCGACCGCGACTAACAGAATCTGCTCAACAAGCCCGCCCGAGACCGGCCTCAATAAGCAAAGAGACTAACTGTATAGGTCAAAATATGCCCTAGAATATTTAAGACAAGATAGTGCAAAAGGAAGAGTATTCAAGCTGTCACTAGTCGAGGTCGATCAGGAAGCAACAAGATTCGTGGCCGAAATGTCACCAACGGTCGATGTCGAGCACCGTTGGAAAAGCTGTAACGACTTGTTTTCGAAATAGGATATTAAAGGAAATATTCTAGTGGATATTCTCTTTACTTGTACCATTAGGGTTTTGTTAAGAAAATATCTGATATAAATAGAAAAGAAGAGAATGGTGGAAGGATATATTCATTTTTGTAAGAACACACTTTGACAAAAGATTCTCTCTCTCTCTCTCTCTCTCTCTCTCTCTCTCTCTCACTCACTATAATAACAACACCTTTTTCACCAAGATTCTTGTCTATATTGTTTCATACTTTCCACCAGATCCGAGGATATATGAATATTCAAGGATTTGTATGACATTCATCATTGAGGGGAGGAGTAACACCTAAATTCTCCTTTTATTGGGTGAATCACTCCTTTTATTTACTCGAATGTCATTTATTATTGTTTGTTGCTATTTGATGCTCCATCATTGTTTACGTTGCTTGGAATGATTGTTATACACCATCATTATATCTCTATCGGATTTGTCTAACATTCGTTACCTTTTCGGAACTCATATCTAGGAATATTATTGTTAACTAGGTTTAACCCCCGGAATACAAAAATTTAATTATTTGAACCGAGGGTTATACTTTTTGGTCAAACAATCAGTGCTAAACCTAAGGAGGAAACAAAATGACGATGATGAAATTGCCACGTAAAGATTCGGAGAGTCTCCATTAAGGAATATTGAGAACCCTCCATTCTTAACCAAAAGTCTCGGATTATCATTCGAGCCTTAAAAACAAAAAATATTCTGACAAAGAGTGCTTTCCACGAACGGGCCTTACGCGACAGAATTCTAAATCAATTGAGGCGATAGGTATCGGATACCGGATGACTTAAAAAGAATCGGAATGTCCTAATTCAATATTGTCGTAGGTATGTAATTGTTGAGAAACTTTTGCACCCTTAACATATGTTCTCTTTTATGATTTGCATTCTGTCCTATTATTTTTTTAATGATTTGCACCCTAACCTCTTCTTCTTTTTTTTTGCAAAACAATAAAATCACTTTTTAAAAAAATAATACAATGGCAAAAATATGAAATATAAATAACAAAATAAAAAGGGCTTAAAGATAATATTTTGAACCATATTTGTGCCTCTTGTCGATTTCATCCCTTTTCAAGCAGAATAGCAGTTTTTAAAGGAAATCGGCATCATCCATTGTGCTCCAAAATATGCTCGAAACCGTAAATCTATAGGATAGAAAGAATGGGTTGCTGCACAAACAAAGAAAATTGTCAAAATGGCAGCAAATATTGGTGCAAGCTTTGGATCATAATAAGGCCCTGAATTGGGCTCATTTTCAAGATGCTTAGCACTAGGTGCTTGAGCTGTCTTCGTTATGATGCTACGGGCCAACACTAGAATATGTCATTTTACAAAAAACATTACATCAACTATGAATCAATCACAACATTTCTCTTCAAGTCTAGCATTTCCATTAGTAGCATTCCAAAGCTGTAAACATCAGCTTTATAAGAGATTGCTCCAATGCTTCTACTGATCAACTTTGGAGCTACATATCCAATCGTTCCACGAGCAGCTGTGAGAGTCACAATGCTATTATCTGTTGGATATAGTTTAGCAAGTCCAAAGTCAGAAATCTTTGGGATGAAATTCTCATCCAAAAGAATGATGTGAGGCTTTATGTCAAAGTGCAAAATTCGTATGTCACAGCCTCGATGCAAATACTCAATTCGTCGAGCCACTCCAACAACAATTTCATACTTCTTCTGCCAACTTAACACAGAACTTCCTTGTTGACTGGTGATGTACTTATCAAGTGATCCATTGGGCATGAAATCGTATACAAGAGCGCGCTCTGTTGTCTCGACACAATACCCCACGAGGCCAACTATATTCACATGATGAATCCTTCCAATGGTAGCTACAACATTTTCACTGCTACATACCTTCCAATTTATATATTTTGCCAAAACCTTTCTCACCTAATTTCTCTGACCCCTCTGGTCATTATCTTTATGTTTGAGTAATTATATCAGATTGGCATGCAAAAAGCCAAATGCCTCCTCTTGAATTTAGAAACGCAACTATAAACGGTAGGCTGATCACAAATCTATATACTAAGTATCCCGTACGAAAGTTCAAAGAGATTATCAGGAAATAAAAAAGTAACTTATGTTAACTATCAATTGGAGACTAAAAGAGAGAGAATAATAAGAATGGCTTAGGTTTGCTTGGTTCCAACTTCCAAGTAAACAATATGACATTTTACTTGATTTTCTAATATACCAAATTAAGCTTAACCTTAACCTGATGGTTATACATGCTAAGTGCAAAGAAGTTAAAGCTCTTTTTCTGTTCCACTAGTGTTTTCCATCTTAAGTTCTTAACTAATTGAAGCCGGAATGTAGATATGAGAATCGTTTTGACAAACCGCTGAAAGCCATTCATTTACAATTTTTGCAATATGCCTCACTATTCCAATTTGTGTTGTGGTGTTATTTGTGATAAACTTTGAAAGGAGTATACTTGTATGACTAAGGATTATCTGTTTTAAGGGATGGGCAAAAGCTTTAAAAGATTTCTTAGAGTACCTTTCAAATGCTTGTCCTTCAATTTCTGTCATTTATGAGAAAGTTGTAAGGGAGTCATTGGCGTTTACCTATCTAATACTCTTTCTTATGTCTTGTTCTCTATCAATCATATATTGGGGTCTTCAATTTTCTTCTCCCCATAATTTCCACGAAAACAAGGTAGTGTGAAACTCGAGTCCACAAATTCCATACTTTGGAGATAATTAGGATATAAAGGAATAATCATCCATGTCCGTTTGTGTAGAAAAGTCAAGCTTGGGAGTAATTATACAATGTTGCCCATCATATAGTAACCACTAACTAGCCTTCTTCTTTTCTTGTTGATGCCGAATATTCCCCATGGGGTCGGGAATTTGATCACTTGGTACAAGCTATAGGGGACTGCCCTCATGGGATGTATTCATGGTCGTCCTATGATGGTGTTGTATGCGGTGTACTGATCCATGATATGGAATGTGGTCTCCAGTGTCACCCCACCGGTGAGGATGGGGAGTGTGATCTCACCCCAAGTCCGTTCAACTGCATTGTTAAAACTAGTTACTGTAATGCAGCGCGACACGATCTTATCCTCAAGTCGCATCTGTACGAGGACTCGCAGATAGATGATGCACTCTCCGCGTCCGTTGTCTACCATAATTCTCCTAAAATCAATATCAAGAATTCCTAAAATAATGACAAGTGCATCATTGTGAGGGAAAGTCAAACAGTCAATATCTGACTCATCGATGATGATACTTTTTTTGAGTCCGTCATACCGTTCATGGGTGATTGATCTCTTTAGTTTGTGAGTGGCGGTGAATTTGATTCCATTGACGGAGGCGTCGTCATTTCCACCAATTATCATGTTGATGGTTCGAGCGGGCGAAAGAGGCTTTGGTAGGCCTGGGTTCTCTCGGCCTCTTGCTAAGATGTTCCTGCCTTTGTCGCTAAGTAATTCTTTGATGTGTCCTTGTTATAGCAAGTTCGCTACTTCTAATCTCAGAGTGTGGCAATCTTTCATTTTGTGTCCACAGTCCATGTGAAACTCGGAGAAGGCGTCGAACTTCCTAGTGCTTGGGTCGTACCTCATTTTTTGTGGCCACTTCACCTTGGTTCCGAGCTTCTCAAGTGCGTAGACCACCTCTGTAGGTGACACATAAAAATTATGATCAGATAGTAGGGCGCATACCTTGATCGTTTCTGTGAACATCTAATCTTGGCCTAGAGGGGCCCTCTTTGCGACGAAAGTTAGGTACGAGTGCCCTAATGTAGGGTTGATGCCGATCTCTGTCTGATCGCAGTACAGAAGGGTCTCTCCTCACATTTTCCCTTCGTTCCTTCCTGGGTTTGGATTTTACCGAGATGAGTCCTCGGGTTGGCCCGTTGAGGTCTTCATAATCAGCCCTAACCTCGGCACAGTAGGCATTGTGGATCTCGTCCTATGTGGCCAGTGGGTACTTCATCAATCGGCTCAATAGCTTTCTGGTCGCCTTCAAACCTTCTCTATTCAGCCCATTTTGAAAGGCTGCCACGGCCATTCCTTGTTGTCTCACCCTGTTGAATAGGGCGAGGAAGTCCCTCAGTCCGTCCTCTAGGGATTGTTTGATGGTGAAGATGTCATTAACCCTCGTTTTGGCTTTCTTGGCCCCGGCATGTGTTATTACGAACTTGTCGGCCATCTCTTTGATTATTTCTATGGAATAGGCTGGCAGCTGTGAATACCATGTCAACACCCCTCCCGTGAAGGTTTCACCAAAATATTTCATCAAGATGGAGGACACCTGCTCTTTGGTGAGGTTGTTGCCTTTTACGGCGGTGACATAGTAAGTTACATGATCATCGGGATTAGTCATTCCATCGTAGATTCGGAGATATGGGGGCATCTTGAAACCTTTTGGTATGGCATGAGGAGTCGCCTCCTCCTTGTATGGTTGTTCCATGAACCTGCCGGCGTCTCTTTTTGGTAACAATTTGGGGGCACCTGTTATTTTGTCTACATGTTTCTGGTGCTCCTTCATTTGTTCCTTGAGCGCCTTGTTCTCGTTTTCCATTTCCTCCATTCTTTTCAGCACGGCGGCGAGGACGCTGTCACCTACATTGTTAACAATTATATGAGTGTTACTTGAAGTGGGAGGATTTGGTTGGTCGTCTCGTTCATTCATGTGCTGTGCTACATGGATCCTTGTGGTTTATGTGGTCGTGCATGGGGCTTGTTTGCTTATCACGCTGACCAGAGTGTCAGTTAACTATGCTTCGAGGAGCTTTTTCATAGCAGGTGGTGCCCCCTCTCCCGTGGACGTAGAAGCCCTCTTTTCATTTGGTTTGGTTGTGTTGTAGAAGAGTGTAGGCGACTTCCCTAATCTAGGAGATGTCGTTGGGGTCACCTCCTCATCATGGGTGTCATACCCTTCGTCGATGGCACTCATAAGGATGGGGGCATTGTCCGTCGCTTTTGTTCTGTTTCCTTGGTTACCTGCAATGGAGTCTTTGTATACACAGAGAGAAAGGGTAACTCTACAGCACATTAGTTTAACAAATCACGAAAGTTATAGATTTGAATGGAAACTAAAAACTTGACTAAGAAATCCCCACATACGGTGTCAAACTGTATAAGCCAAAATTTAGATCTAGATTTTTATACAATTAAATTTATAGAGAAAATGGTTAATCTAAGTCAATATTAATATTTAAATGACAGATCTAGTGTATTTGTGAAGAATACCAAATATATGTTGTTAGTTAGCAATATCTTGGAGTAATAATGGAGCAATAAATGATTTAAGAATATGAAAGAATAAATGACAATAAATGGCATTTAAATAAATAATGGAACAAGGTTCACTCGACAAGGGTGAGATTTTTCACTGATTCCTCTGACAATGATGGATACTGATAAGCACTTGAATATTCCGATTCTTCTTGGATTGGGGGAGAAAAATAGACAAAGAGGTGTAAAAGTAAACTTTGTATATATCGGTAAAGAGAGAATCTTCAGAGAATGTCAATGTTGTTCTTTACAAAAGTGTTCAATCCCCTTTCTAAAGCTACATCCCTTCCTATTTATAAGAATACATGGGCCACAAAATATTAGATAGTACAACAGAGAGAAATATTCTCTAGGGAATCTAAATCCTTAAACTAATTGTTACTGCACGCCGAGGACGGATGTTCGCCCTCGTCCTCGTCTTTTATCGGGCCACCTCGATCTCGACGACGATCTGCCTTCTCCATGTGACTTCGACCTTTTGAAACCAGTTTGACATATCATATCGTCGACACGACACAACCTTCAAAGGCTTTATCTACGTTGACCTGGTCAACATATGACATGAAATTTTTCGCCCATACAATACCCACTTATGGGACCGCCATTGAAGTTATACCCGCGCTGCACAAAATTTGCAATATTTTGCCACCAAAATCTTAAGTTATATATCTTTCAAATGCAACTTTAGAAAATTCAAATCTTAAGTAGTTCAATCTCTTCAATGCAACTTCAGAAATCAAATCTTAAGTTTTTCTATCTTTCATATGCAACTTCAGAAATTCAAATTTCAAGTAGTTTAATATATTCAATACAACTTCAGAAATCAAATCTTATGTCATTCTATCTTTCAAATGCAACTTTAGAAAATTTAAATCTTAAGTTGTTCAATCTATTCAATGCAACTTCAGATTTCGAATCTTAAGTTCTGAAACATAAACTTGTTCTTCAAATTTTAATAACCAAACACATGATTCAACGCCCAAATCTCCAATCCTTCTTACTTTAAAAAATAATAATAAAAAATAAAAAAAATTACCCAATGATGCAAAGTTATATTTCTTTTTCAGGAGATGTTTAACATTAAGCTCATTTTTTTGTCTGCAGTTCACTCTAGTGCTCAAATTGTAGTAAGATGATCGACAATGCTGACATATATACGACTCCTAAAATTAAAAAATTTAGGAGAGAGTCTTGAAACTTGATTTCAACATGCCTGCACCATAACTGTAACGCAACAAGGTTCAAAGTGGATTTTCGACATTGTGCGCAATGCATCACTGGAGTTACTTTCCTTCAATAACATTTCATCTTTTATTCCGAACCGTGTGTGCCATCTACAATTAGCTATGAACTCCGAAAGACTATATGCAAGTTGTGCCATATACAAAGCTACCCAAATTATACTATAAGTTGGGAAGAAGCCAAAGATTGAAGAGGGAAGACGCCAATGACAGAAACCAAGACAAGAAAGCCATGGCAGCAGAGAGTTGATATCGGCTGCATATATTCCCATCGCAAAATGGGCTACCAGAACGAATCAGGAGGTCAGCTGCACTAGCCGTTGAACATGATGCAGCTAGTGATAGAAACGAAAGGACCTGTTAGATGTGAGAACGAGAATATTTTGTTAGAAGAAGATTAGTTTTAAGCAGAATTTCCAGTGTATTGAACAAGGCGCTTACCCAATCCCCTAATACAACAACTGAGATTATCCCAGGCTGACGAGATGGGCGTTTAATAAAAACCGAGAATGCATCCACCATTGCTAGTGTCAAGCTCCATGATATAACCAAACCCATCACTGTCACCAAAAAGCTGCAAGCAACAATAGTTGAATTAGGTAATTAACAGATAAATTGTGCCTCGGCAAGTAGAAGATTATTATCTGATACACCTTGATATCTAGATATTACTCTATGAGAGCAGATTACTTCATGTAAAGAACATATTATGATGATTCTAAGAAAAATGTAGTATATATGTGAATTAACTACAATAGCTCTTCATCATCAGGCTGAAGAACAAATTCTTCAACTTCCGTTTTCAACCTTAAGTTCCAATCTTTGGCATACTTCAATTCTAGACTTGAACATTTCTTTTCTTTCTTTTTTGATAAGTCAGAAGTAAATTTTGTATTATTTTAAAATAGATTGAATTTGGTCGAAATTAGAAGCAAACTATTTCTATCAATAATTAAGTCAAATTCACATATCTATTTTAATCACATTCTGTTTTTAGAGAATAACCGCAAACAGCCAACCACAGATCTATTGGCAGAATCTGAATGCACTATCTTACTTTTCTTGTTTACAGAACTCTTACAAAAGAGAAAAGGGGCAGAGACTGAGATCATAAAGCGCCATACCAACCCTATATTGGCTAATGATTCATCAAATCAGTTGTAATTTATTTGGTGGTACCTATTACTAATGGAATCAAAGAGGTTCTAGAGACTATGTGCAAGCAACCCCGACTACTCCTTGAAAGAACAAAAAATGAAGAAGAAATGCAGGATAACACCTAATGAACAAAAGAGTTGTATGTTTTGATATCATCATCAACCAATAAGAAACATGGGCTTAAAAATGATAAGCCTATAATATTTAAATGAAGCAGCACATGAGTTCCCCAGAATTTCTAGTTTCATTAAGATATTTCAATTGGTGACAAATAAGGAAATTACGATCCCAAAAACACCTCCAACTGGCAGATCTTAAGACGAACTCCAATAACAGTTATAAGCAAACACTGTAATCAGCTCTACATCTCTAGATGCTCCTCTGAAGAAAAGAGAGCTAGCAAATGCAAACTATCAACAGAATCCAAGGAAATATTCTATGATCACTTCCTCAATGACATGATTGATACCCGCTAAACTGAACGAATGAAACAAAACAACCGTATATACACTCCCCATAAGCTTTCTAAAGTAGGTGTTACTGTTGTTCAGAACTTACAAGACTGTAAAATTAGAAACCAACTGTAATACTCACATATTAGATATAACTAGCTTTATTCACAGATCCTTTGTCTATCTATACCTAAGTTAACTTTAAAGGTCACATAAAGCACCGCTTAATAGCCAACAGTGCTCTCACCGTCGACCCAGGATTTGTTAATGCATTAATGTATAAAACTGAAGAAAGATATGCCAGACAAAACAATAAAACAACAGATATACGGATCACATAAGCAACAAATGGAAGGAAAAAAAAAACTCCAACGCCAATGCGTCTCACGTCTCATTTTAACCCGAGAAATCAAGTCAATATGCGTTACGACAGAAACATAAATGATGATGACGAGGAGGAGAAGGGGCTGGATTCTCTCATTCTTCATAAACTTGAACCGTATCAAACTCGTCTATAAATGCATAACAGTTGTCGCTGCCTAATTAAAACTAGCTATTCTTAGTCCATACATGTATCAACACGTGTTTTACAAGGTAACGTGGATTCCCGGAAAAAGAACAGCTGACATTCCCACAGCAAGTTCTTCTTCCTTGTCACGAACAACGTCAGATGACCTCTGGCAAATTATTATCTCAATGACCTATTCTTCTCACTCGTGCTCTCACACTCGCCTTGTTCCTCTTCTTTAAAAAAATAATTTTCCTGGTGTTATCCTTCCAATCCTTCCTTCCAGCCCTCATTCACCTACTCATTATCTATTTAATAGTTTCTTCTATCTACTTAATTTAAAGGGCAACCAGCCGCCACTCGACTTGGGGCCCTCCATCCGTCATAATAGATCAACCAAAGCAGTCTATAATTGCTGGTTTTTAGGAATGGAATTTATAGGAGATGTCTGTGAAGAAGCTAAAGAAAGTGGCGCCCCCCAACCTTCCAACTGGAAAGACTTGACATAAAATTCAATTTCCGTTTCAGACGTATGCTCGATTAAAGCTGCCAAATGACTACAGGATCATCGATTTATTCTACCTCAATTCACCGTGTAATTTGAACTAAGTGCCTTTCCAAAGTGGCAAAGCAATTGAGCTGTCAAACTAGTTTTCTCCACCCCCAAAAGAAACAAAAATACCAACTTGTCAAAAATGATGAACAGAAGTTGCAGGGCAAAAATAGAAAGGATATTAATTCCATATAAGTTGGCAGCTCAATCTTCTGTAATCCATTCAAATTCAGATATCATCAGGATCATCAAATTTTATACACATGCATATGGAACATAAAACAGTCAAGAATTCTCCTAAAAATACAAGTACCCAAATATTCAAGAATCAAAGATATGCATAATTAAACAGGAAAACATAACAAGGGATTAAAAATAAGAGAGAAGTAAAGAAAACCCAGAAAGAGAAATATTACCAGAAAGAAGTATAGCTATAGAAAGCAACATCCAAACACATGAAAAGAAGTGAAGCAACAGAGAAGAGAGACTGTCCTAATCTCAAAGCCAAACTAGCACTTGTCCCCAAAGCCCCTGGAACTTCGTCCATATCATCACCGACATGCCACAGACAACTGCTTCACTTGTTTCAATTTTTTTGCTAAGATTATTATTAAGATCACACTTGTTTGTCATATCCAGTTTTAGCTTTCTCTGCAGGCCATGCCACGTTGAAGAAGCAACCGAACAGAGAGAGGCAAAGTGGAAAAGGAATTTTCGGAAAACTAATGATAAGAGATGTCTGTAATTGAAAAAAAATAATGCTACTATTATACTCTCTGTAATGTCTTTTTAGGAACTTTAATTGACAAGTTGGCAGTGGACTTGTGACTTTTTCGTCCTTCTTCTCTTTTGGCTAATACTACGATTCCCTTTTCACAGAATTATTGATCTTTCCTATTATCATTTCCCCACCGCACTTTTTTTTCTTTCTTTTTTATACAGGACATTCACTTGTTGTCACTCATACGAAAAAGCGTTGACTCTAATCTGACATTAGTAACAGCCTCTCCTAAGTTATTGTTAAAATTATGTGACTTGTGTTATTAAGATTTTTTCCTCAAATAAAATTGAAAAATCATTATTAAAGGGATTAAAAGTTATTAATATTTAATTGCTAGCCTAATAAAATATTTTCTGAATTAGATATGATATTTCCTTCTTTGTTTGTCTTTTATTACTGAATGAAGTGCTTTTGTGTTTTTAGACATTTCAGTGACTTTGAGGTAAATTCCGAGTTAGAGTTACCAATCTCGTCAAATATTTAGCAAATATTCCTTAAATGTTCAATGACTAAACCCTTATGCCCAGTATATTCAAATGGTCTGGAATTCAATGGCATCTGCTTGTGAAGGAGTGTAAAGAATGGTGTAAGTAAAAAAGCTAATCCAACCATACTAACACCTAGATTTGAAATTAGATTAAAAAAACATTTACAAGTCTTATTAGACCGGTGGGGTAACGAAAGCTAATTAATAGAATGGAATTGAATGTAGTGTTTTTTATACACCTAAAGTCCTATCTAGTTTGAGATTAAGATATAGTGAAATTGATTGATTGTTCTAGTTTGGTCACTAAGTGTTAGACATTTAGGGTGTGTTTGGCATGAAGGAAAATGTTTTCTACGGAAAACATTTCCTGAAAAATATTTTCATGAAAAATGAGTGGTTTTATCACTTATTTTTCTTTGTTTGTTTGGTGAGTGAAAAAATATTTTCGTAAAATATTTTCTAATGTTTGATTAGAGAGTATAAAATATTTTTAAGAAAATAATTTTTTGTGATACTCCCCTCAACTCACCTTCCCCAGAATCTTCATGTTTCATGTACTCATCCCCCTTTCCCTCCCCCAGGGACTCTACTTTCTTCAAGAATTTAATTTTTTTTTTTAAAATTCACACAAAATCAAAGGAATTAATGTGCTACTTTACTTTTTTACACGAGAACAACGTTGAAATTTGAGCTCGATAACTAAAAAGAAAATATTGTTTATGTTGAAAAGAAAGTATCATTTCTACAACATGAAAGAAAATACTTTTTCTACATCATGAAAAGAAAATACTCAATTTGTTTTTGAAAGAAAATATTTTTTTTTACATCATGAAAAGATAGTATTCGTTTTGTTGAAAGGAAATAAAATACTTTTTCTACATCATGAAAAGAAAGTGCTCGTTTTGTTTAAATGAAAGGAAATATTTCTTCTACATCATTAAAAGAAGTATTCGTTTTGTTAAAATGAAAGAAAATAATATTTTACATCAGGAAAAGAAAATACTTAGTTTGTTGAAATGAAAGAAAATATTTTTTCTACATTATGAAAAGAAAGTAGTCATTTTGTTGAAATGAAAGAAAATACTTTTCTATATCATAAAAAGAAAGAACTCATTTTTTTGGGGGGGAAACTTTTTCTATTTCACGAAAGGAGAATACTTAGTTTGTTAAAATAAAAGAAAATATTTTTTGTACATCATGAAAAGAAAATACTCGTTTTGCTTAAATGAAAGAAAATACTTTTTCTACGTCATGAAAAGAAGTACTCATTTGTTAAAATGAAAGAAAATATTTTTTCTACGTCATGAAAAGAAAAAAAAATACCTTTTTTACATCATGAAAAGAAAGTACTCGTTTTGTTTGGGAAAAAAGAAAGGAAAATACTTAGTTTGTTGAAATGATAGAAAATACTTTTTCTACATCATGAAAAAAAATACTCGTTTTATTGAAATGAAAGAAAATATTTTTTCCAAGATCGCGGGGTCAAGTCCCCCGCTCAACGAGAATGGGCCCAAAATGAAGGGGTAAGTATAAACGTACATAAAACCCTTCTTAATGAAGGTCACTCGCTCCACCAGGCTCGGAGCAATGATGTTCACAGTGTGGCAATCACAATCCTCCTTCACAACGGGAATACTAAAAGGGCGAATAGAAGAAGGATATTTACCAATAACCCAAGTTCGAGGGTTTGAAGTGGGGAACTTCTCCTGAAAGTCATTAACAGTGTTCAGATGTTTGGGTATGATGTTGCTCGCCGTGGGAGGATCAGCATTAGCATCAACTTCCTTATCCTTGCTCCTCTTGGGGCCTCCACCGAAGAGAAAACGAGAGTTCTTGGAAGATTTAGTAGGGGAAGCCATAATAATAAGGAGATGATAGAGCTTTTTGAAGAAGATCAAAGAGAGATGAAAGCAGAATCGTGGTCATGATTACCTCGAGAACCGGCAAAAATATTGCTAAATCATGGGGTACACATGTTCAGAGTATTAAATGCGAGGAGATGTGTGTCTTATCAAGCGTCAGAAACTTTTCAGAAGGGTTCAAAAAACTTCCGCCAAGAAAGAATCTTCACCAACTTTTCGATGACACAAAGATATTCCACCGGGAAGCATGGGAGACTATCTGTATAGGATAAAAATGGTTTATATTAAATGCTCGAATGATGGCGTGACACGTAGAATCGGAGGCAGACGAAAGATAAATCAAGTGGAAACCAAGACCGAGGGCAACAGTTTCTGTTGGTACCGGGTAGATCCCGAAGGGAACGCGGTCAACGGAAGCAAACGAATATTTGTCACCACATGGCATTTAATGAAGAATATTCTTCAGTATTAAATATTCAACTATTGCAAAGAATTTAGACATGCATGGCTTGTCGTTACATATTCATCAATGACCCTCTTTGTTGTCATTTAAGTGGGAGTTGATCCTAGGGTCTTACTCCCTAGGTATAGTTATAAATAGTGGCTTCAACAACCATTGTGGGACAAGAAAATCTCTGGAAAAACTTATGCTGCATTTTATTATCAAGTCAAATAATACAACTTTATTTTCTGTCTAGTTGTTCTTATCACTGTCTTCAGAAGCCTTGCTCCCGGAACCAGGCTTGCCATTTTCTTCGATTTCAACGATGAGGCTTGTTTTTTATTTAATTTATTTATCATTTTGGGATCAAATCAGTTCGCTTGTCTATAAACCACGCAACAAATTCAACTGTACTATTTTACGGGTAAACAATCACCATAAGGGTAAAATCGTAAAATATAAGAAAATTAGGGCAACATATCCAATTAGGGGTCATTTGGTTGGGAAACAAGTTATTCCAAGATAATTATCCTGGTATTAGTTATCCCGTGATTGTTATCCCACCCTCCCATACGGATAAAAATAAAACTACAGTCCCAAGATAACTAATCTCAGGATTAGTTATATTGCGATTTTATCCCAACGAAACGTTGGATAAACCCATCTCAAATTTAATTTCAAAATTAATTAATCTTTATCCCTCGTACCAAACGAGCCCTTAGGGTGAGAAATACCAAAACAATTTTCAAATTCATAACCAGGTATCACTGCATCATTATCACTTGCTGTAATTTCAGGTTGAGCTCATCAGATGATCAACCACAATCATCTCATCAAGCTAATGATATTATAAGCTTGTCAGCTTATCTCTTAGTCTCTTGCTAAGTACAAAAAGTATAGTTTTATGACCTCGTTCAATATATGACAGTACTTTGCACTATTTCTAAGTAAATATGAGCATTAAAACCATTTTGCAACTCACTATAAGAATGGATTATTAATTACTTATGCTTTATAATATACAGCAAGATAGTTGTCTCATTACTTGTCCAATTTGGTCACAGAAAGTTCCAACCTTAGTAACTTAGGACAAAATTAAAAACAAAGAAATGAACCCCAAGGTCTTAAAAATCTCTCTATTAGTCAAGTTGAGCATACCAGATACCCTGGATTTTTACATCCTTAGGTACCTTTGCCCCCAAATCAGTATCAGATGGCTGAATGCTCTCAAACACTCCAATCACCTCACCAGTCTCTGGCTTGCTCTGTGTAACACTCAGTGTGATCTTTCCTGTTGAAGACGAAGTGTTCTTTACGTTCTCCTTCTGGAGCTCCTCCTCGTCTCCTCTCCCTCCAGCTGGCAATGCAACAGCATTATCGTAACCAGTAGATCCACCCCTTCCCTTTGGGTCAAGGAATGATGATCCTCTATATGACGGCACAAGGAACTCTCCACTAAAGCTGTCGGGCTTTCCAGATGCTACGAGCTGTTTGATTGTGAAGAGGAAGGGAACGCGCTCACCACCAGGAAGCTGAACTGTAACAGCAGCATAATCAATTCCGTCTTTCTCCTCAAACTTAACGGTACCATCAGGAGATACTTCAAAGGGTCCTTCAATCTCATCAAGAGTGTAGGTTAAGCGCGTCATTAGCTTGGTTTTTTGGAATTCTGGGGGTGCATTCTTGCTTACGCTCTCTGCCTTGACGGTGAATGAAGTGGGCTCTAAGCAGAACTTCTTGGCATTGTATTTGCCTGGCTTGAAGGCAAAGCTCTCAACACCTCCATCTATTGTTGGGCATTGGTTGGCAGTTCCAGTTCCTTTTACTTCCATGTATGTCTTGCTCTGAATTTCGTCATAGGTTAGACGCTTAGGAACTCCTTCAGCATTTGCTCCCTATACAACCAAGTTGCACAATCTTTAGAAATCTTCTTTCCATAAACAAGAAGTCAAAAGAAAAATAAGACCAAAAGCATGAAATAGTTAATCATTACAACAACATCAGAAGCTCGTTGAGAAAATATTGAACTTCCTGAATAACATATTCTTATTAGCTATAGATTTCTGGTAGAGAGATCCTATGTAACTGATATATTGTACTTATAAACCTTCCCCCATACAACACTGGAGTATAATTCATTAACATGTTTTAAATCAAGGGAATCTCAATCCTTGACATATACCTGAAATTGTCCTATCTAGGATTCACAACACTTAACTATGCAGATTTGCAATAGATGGGAAATACGAATATGAAGCAAGGCGGAACTTGTTGAGACGTAATTAAGTAAATAAAATTGTGACTCTCGAGAATTCAAACTTTCTTTTTGATGTTGCCATCGCATAAAAACATAAACTTTAAGGCTTAATAACTAAATACGTGGCAATTGAATCTTGTGATCAATTTGGTCTCCTTTCTAACTGATCCATTGTCTATCACGTCATCCTATCCATAGAGGGAAGAAGGCGTATGCTCAAGTCTAAAATATTTCCTATTACAGTCTTTAGTAGACAAGGTCCTGAGTTAAGATCTTTGGTTACTCATTAGGATTTTCACGTAAAGAATCAAGTCCACATGTGAAGGAGACGTATTAAGACATAATTAAGTATAAAGTATGCTCTCGCTAACACTTTAAGCTTTTTAACAAGATAGTCTTAATTTAGCAGAACTACAACATCAACTTACTGAGATAACAAGGGCAGAAGTGGCAAGAGCAAATCCAGCAATCTTAGCAGCATCAGTGCACTTTTGAGCCAAATCTTTAAGATCAGATTGCAAAGAGCAAGTCAGCTTAGCAGCAGCTGGTTCAACACCAAATGCCTTGCTCACACTTTGAGATGACCTCAACTGCAAGTTGTTTCTGGCTGAGACAACACCAACCTTTGTTGGTTGCATAAGAGTAGCAGCTGCTTGTAAAGAGGCTGCCATTTTTTTTTTCTGTTCAGTCTTTGGGCTCTTCTTTGTTTCTGTTTATTAGAAAGTAAGAAGAGTGGCAGTTGGATGCTGAGATTGCAGAAATTATTTTTGGTGGCTTTGCTGTGAGTAGTAAGATAAGAGATAGGATAAGGTCTTCTTTCATTGGTTAGCCTGAGCTAATATCTCTGGTTTGGTAGCTTGCCATGTGGCAAAGTTAGTATTTAGGATATATATACTCATTCCTACTATCTTGCAATAAAATTGATTGACAAACCACGTTTTTATTATATTTGTTATTAAGAAAATTTAGATGATAAATACATAAAAATTTACTATCTCCGTTCCATAATAAGTGATTTTTAATCTTTGACACACCCCTTAATAAAATACGAACTCTTAAAAAGAAAAAATTACCCTTAATTAATTGTTACTTTAACACGTTGGAATATATAAATAAGAACAAATTTTGAAAAAAAAAATTAATTAATTCTTGATTATGTAAAAGAACACTTATTTTAGACTAAAATAAAAATGTTTAGCATGAGTAATGAATAGTTCTACTATCCGAATCTTAAGAGTCGCTCGCTTCACATTTGTATTTGTTTGACAGGATATATTTGGATATTGCAGAACAGTTAATGAACAGAGGAGTATTTAATACACTGGAAAATGTCAGCCAAAAGGAGAGGCAAAAAAACAACACTATATGGCCCATGCAGGTCTCGAACCTGCGACCTTCGCGTTATTAGCACGACGCTCTAACCAACTGAGCTAATGGGCCAGATGTTATACTCATTATCCATATATTTAAAAGCTACTCTTCCGCCTCTTTCCCCGGTGGGTTTGGATTCCTATACGATGTTCTCCCTTATCAGGGTAAGAAATTATTGGATAATTCATTAACCCAATACGTTAATACAGACTTATAATAAAGATATTAATAACCCGGAAAATTTTTTAAGAAGATCACTGAGTAGTGTTAGAGTGCAAATCCAGGGTAGTTCAATTTACTTCTTTTTTTTTTCTTTAGCTATAATTCTCTCAGTTGGTAATAAAATTATTTATTTACCAAAAGAATAGCTTCTCAATTTCTCGTTTCTACGGAGTATCTTATGCCAATTTGGGATTTTAACTCTAAATCGTGCCGGCCAGACCTTCAATATTTTAACGAGAAGGGTAAAAGTTTGAGATTTTTACCCTCCTATACTACATATGAAACTTTATTACCCTCCCTAATCAAGTTTTAACTTAATTATATGGCCATATACAATTTATCAATTATATACAAATTAGTTTTAAATAAGTACCCCTTTATATTAGAAATTAAATAAGGAATCAGTTATTTCTCATCCTTGTTCTCTCTCTCCTGCGCTCGCTCTCTCTCTCTCTCCCTGTCTCTCTCTCTCTCATCTGCGCGCTCTCCCTCTCCGTCTCTCTATCTCTCGTTCTCTATTCTTTCCCTACTTTTTCTTCCTCTAATGTTCACTACTTTTTATCTTTTCATGTTGTATATATTTTTAATGGATTTCAATCGTTTTACTATAGAGTTTTAACTTAGCAATTTCCTTTCATGTTGCACAATTGGTTTTCAAATTGAAATTGTCAATCAATAAATTTTGAAAGTGTTTTGACTCTCCACCATTGACATGCATTAAAAAGCTTTGAAGCTTTGAATTCGAATTTGGGTTATCAATTATCATTTTGTTTTTGGATTGGGTGTTGTTGCAAATAATTGGGAATATTGTTTGGAGTTTATATCTCAATTTTGAGGGTGCTTGGTGAAGATTAGACTTGATTTTGGCTGAATTTCAGATTGAAACTCGTCGAAGAAGAAGAAGAAGACATGACATAGAATATACTTACGAATTTGTAGTAAAGTTGTATTATAATTGTATGTAAATTATATTTTGTTGTAGTTATATGTATTTTTTTATTTGAATGTTGTATGAAAGTTAAAAAATAGTTGTATAATGTATGAATCATTGTACAAAATTTATATTTAAGTTATCAATACTATCTTTTTACATAAAGTTATTGATATGTATCAAAATTGTATTAAGAGAAAAAGCTTTGATTGGAATTTCAAAGAGGAAGAAGAACACACCACATACAAAATATATACAAATCAGATACAAAATACATACAAAAGACATATTATAGAAAATTTATATGAAAATTATATTTAAGTTGTATGATGTATTTAACTGGGTAAAAATAATATATGAAAGTTGTAGATAAGTTGTAAATAAGTGTATACAATATAATTAGTTGTACAAAATTTATTTTAGTATGTATGTTGTTGTAAATATATCAATTTGTATTAAGTTGTACCAAATTTAATTTTAAATTTGTATGTTGTTGTACCATATATTGTTCACGATGCAGAATTTGAATTCAAAGTTTTCAACTTTTTAATGACTGTCAATGATGAAAAATACTGAATTTAAATTATATGTTGTTCTAGTTGTATGTAATTGGGTAGTACATTAGTCACAGTTTGTTCATACTAATTAAACTTAGGATTGTTTAACGGACGGATCGGGCGGTTATTTACTCTTAACTGTTTGGCTTATCGGTTATCGGTTTTTAAATGTATTAATCCGCTAGGCACGCGATAAGATATCGGACGGATTGGTATCGATTTAGCTATTATCGGGCGGAATGAACCATTTTAAACCAATTGTACTGTCCTTACATTCTTGTGCATTTATCTAATTATAGTTGTACCTTGTTCAATCTGATCTTCACTCGAACAAGACGAAAGGAGCACTTTTGTTGTTCCACCATCTGGATAGCAACCTTCATCAATCATTTCCTCGAATATTTCTAAGCACATTTGGTACTGTTTCTTTTTAGAGTATGCTCCAAGTCTGGAAGTCCAAGTAACCACATCTGACTTCAAGTTTTTAGCAGGACGTGATTGGAAAATCTCTTTCATTTTTTTTATATATCCTGATCGTCCATATGCATTGATCAGGATATTATAGGTACTGATATCGGCTACATAAGATCCAGCTTCGATGACAGTTAAGAATTCTTCCATTTTTGAAAACTGACCAAGACAACCATACAAGTTGAGCATGTTGGTAAGAAGAAAAGTATCTAGTTTAACCCCTTCTTTCTGCATCTGCTAAATTACACCATGAGGCCATATTTCTAGAATCAAATACTGGATATCAAAAGAGAAGTAATCTATAGAGATCCATCACTGTCCCCATGATGAAAGATTACTTTGGGCGAAATACCTTATTGAAAAATAAACATACGATACTTCTTTTATCTTCTCATACTACATTCAAGTGGATGGTAAGGGATTGAAAAGTGCACAACAAAATACATCAACAGTATCATTGAACAAATTTCTTATTCTTTAAGAAGATGACCAACTATTAAAAAATAAAAACACAATGGCGAGAGGGTGAGTGAGAGGGAGAGGGAGAGAGTTGGCGAGTCAACGAGAGTCGAGAGGGAGAGGCGAGACGGCGAGAGGGTTGGCTGTTGGATTTAGATACTAGGGTTTCTAAAGTGTAAATGTTAATAGTTTAATACTGATTATTGGTCTCCACTCTCTACTGGGGAAGAGACTTAATGGCCAATTAGATACTTCCAAGCACTTCGTACAATTGTCCAGAGCACTTCGTCGTATTATGAATAAGATAGAGTTTAGGAAATTGAGTTCTTACAACTGAGCTCTACCACACGATCTAGAGTAAGAAGAAAGAGTGACAGTCATAAATTCCATGTAGCCTCCTGCTTATAAGTGTGGGGCACGACATACCCATAAACAAGACTCTACTAGACACGGCTTGTAGACTCCCTAGGACAGAACTACTCTGATACCACTTTTATCACGACCCAAACCGATGGGCCGCAACGGGCACCCGATACCTTACTCAATCGAGTACCAACACAATGTATCTTTTCGTATCATACTATCATAGATAACTGAGTCGGAGATGCTGCCGTGAGATAAGTAGAATACAACATGAAATACCAACTTATACATAAGACATATGGACCTATAAGACCAAAACAACCACTCGTACACTGAACATAGGCCAACAAGGCCATACAATCTTTTACGTACATGATATTTGTCTACAAGACTGTAAGAATTTATATTTGTCATAAAGGTCGGGACATAGCCCTGCCATACCAAACAATACACGTCTAAATTATACTAACCAAACAAGAAACTCCGGGGTAAATGGAGCGTACCAACACCTTTCGCTAAGCTGATAGTTTACTTGGAGGGCTCATAACCTGTCTATCAGGACCTGCGGGCATCAAATGCAGCGTCCCCAGGAAAAAGGGACGTCAGTACAAATAATGTATCGAGTATGTAAGGAATGAAATTCAGTAAATAATAGACATGATAGAAACATGGAGTAAAAGACTCAACATGTAAATCTGAATAACTATGTGAATCATTGATATTTACAATGCCATGCATATGCGTATAAATGTCATACCATGCATAGGTATATGCGTTCATTACATCATCAAGCCTCTGAGGGCATCCCATCATATCATCTCGACCATTGTGGGTAAATCATCAACGTATATCAGATGATCAGGTGGTGGTGCGTATATAATGTCGTAACCTTTTTCATATCCCATATATATATATATGCGCATATAACGTCATCTGGTCATGGGTCAATGTGCATGTATAAATGCATGAAATGCATATGAAACACGTTAATAAGATTTATTTTGTCATAAAAATAATATGCATGTCGGATAAATTTTATCAAATACGTATTTTTCTGAGACCCATGAACAGAAGATATAATAATAATTCACATGGGGAATCAAGAATATAGACACCCCTAGTATTTCTATTAATAGAGTCATTTATGAAAGTTGTGCATTTGCTCGCTTCGTTCGTGTCGTATAGATCATGCCAAAAAGAAAGAAGGGATAGCCTTAACATACCTGAACCGATTCTCTTGACAATTCCTTTAACACCATTGATTGCGACAAATCGTAACGGCGGATCGAAGTAGGAAAAAATTCATATGATATTCTTGAGGAAGATAGCACAGTACTCCCTTAAAATCATAAAATCCCGTTGTTATAATATTACGTAGTATAACTTCTTTTGCTAAAAATTCGTTGCTTGGTAGATGTAAAACATCTACATTTTTGTAGTTTTGATCATAATATTGCATAAGTTTTCTTGCTGTAGTTTATCTGTAACTTTTGTCACGGGGCCATTTTGGGCCAATTTTTCGCGCCCAACTTGACACCGCGCGGCAGCAACCTGACGCTCAAGTTACTCAGCCTTTTCCAACACTTAGCCAACTTTTCATCAAGTTTGGCTTCCCACAATATTCGGCAGCAACACAAAGAGAACACCAACACTTACGGGAAAAACCCAACCTTTGTATTAATCACAAAACATACAAAGGACCTCTCTTTGCCATGAACACAATCCGTTCACAGCCCACTTCGTCCGGCCAAGATCACAAATAGATCTTGTCACTAAGACCTGCCAACGCTCCAGCCTTAGTCCACTTTCGGAAACACTTAGAAACCCTCATGTTTCTCTCTTGGTTCCCATTTTGCTATGAACACAAGTCGTTCATAACTACTAAGACCTGCCCATGCCAAGTCCTAGCCCACTTTGGAAAACACTCAGAAACCCTCACGTTTCTCTCTTGTTTTCCTACTTGGCAAAGATCACAAGTCGATCTTTGCCCACTAAGACCTGCCCATGCCAAGCCCTAGCCCACTTTTGAAAACACTTAGAAAGACTCACCTTCCTAACCTGTTTTCCGACTTGGCAAAGATCACAAGTCGATCTTTGCCCACTAAGACCTGCCCATGCCAAGCCCTAGCACCACTTCGTCTTCGTCTTCGACTCGGAGACTCTCTTCTTCACTTGAAGACCCTCTCCTTCTGCACAAGACTCTTACAGTCTTGATTTTCGTCTGGACCAAGGACCCTCACGGCCTTGACTCCTGATGCAAGACCTGCATGATCTTCATCCTTTTCTGGATCAAAGACCCTCACGGCCTTGATGCCTTTTCTTCACGAAATGCCCCCATATATATAGATATAGGGGCTTCCACTGGCAGATATTAAGGGACAGCATACAAAGGGGCAATTCCGTCATTGTGCTTTGTCCAGTCAAAGCACTGATGAGCACTTAACCATTAATGGGGCACTTGCCCACGAAATGGCTCTCTCCAGCACTCATTTCTGTTTGTGGAGCACTCAGTCTTCATAGTGGAACACTCAGCTCTTCTGGTGGAGCACTTAGCCCACTGGTGGAGCACTGGTCCCACATCCCACTGAACCAAGCCATTACACACAGCAATACTAAATCTGATCCTATCTTGTAGTTGACATCCCCCAACTACATAGGCCATTATCTTACACGAAATGACATTAGCTACAAGCACTAAACAGACATAGATACAAGTCATTACAAAACTACAACGGCCCACTGCTTTGGCATGTGCACTGCATGTGTCCTTTTTCTTGGTCAGCTTTTGCATGCTCCAAGTCTGGCATTGCGCCCAGCCTTGGCTGATTCTGACATTGCTCCGCGCCAATGTCTCGTCCGCAACCTGCTGTCCATGATTTTACCGCACACACCCGACCCCTGTCGGCCGCACATTGCCTTAGCCACATTTCTGCCTTGTCTTTGTCAACACTTGTTTCATCCGTGCCATTGCTTGTCTTTTGTCTCACATAGCTTTGCCTTAGCTATTGAAACCCTTTGCCATCATTCTGTGCCCCCGCAATTTAGCTTTGCTTGTACTTGGCGCTCCCACAACTTGAACTGCCCGTACCTTTGCCTTTGGCGCGCATGCCGCTTCATGCCGCCCAAACTTGTCCGCACTGCCTCATCAAGCTTTTGCCAATTCCATCTTGTCTGTCTCAAGACCTTGGCCAATACTTGTTCTCATGACAATGTTTCTCGTCCATTGTCCCGCATGATCGTTTTGCTCCCGCATAGGCCAACAGCAAGGCCATCACGCCCCAAACCTTGCCATAGCCGCGCCACGTCCGATTGACAAAGAATCGGGTCCTAACAAATGATGAAGTATCTTTATTTTTGTCCATTAAAGAAGTGATTTGATGACATTCTTTAATCCAAGGAGATAAGGTGCCCATCTCTTGAGTGTTGCCACCTTGCAAGGTGATTCAAGAGTCACCTAATATATTTTCATGTGGCTGCCACGTTTTGCCTTAGTCTTTATCCAAAAGACTTTAATTAATCAATCACTAATTATTAATTAACTTCTTAATTCCCCCATTATCCAATAATTCACATAATTAAGGATTATCTCAAATTACTTAAAATACTACTCACTTTTAACATACCTTATACACCTTACTATCATGGTCACGTGATACCTTGTATGGCACTAGTCCAAAATACCGGGTATTTTAGCTCGAGCCGTATTTTATCCCAACATGTCAAACTTTGACGAAAATTCATTTTCTTTTATTTGCTTATCCACTCACATTCACGAATGTACTCATCACTTGTTTGAAATAGCATAATGCTTATAATCTCAAAATAATCTCATTCCTGAACTTACCTGATTAGCTTATGACGGAACTTTAACGTAGAAAATGCGGAAGGTAACATCTCATTTCCGAGCTTATATCAATTTACTTATGGCGTACTTACACGTACGAAAACATGGGGTGTAACACTGAGTAATATAGAAATTATAGTTTAATATCATTTGATCATGATTAGTATTTCTTCCTCTCTTCTATCGTTTTATTTGTGACTTTCTCATTTACCAAATTAATTTTCGTTTAAGGATTAGTATTACACTAACCTTCTCTTATATTGACGGTTTTTGGCCGTTTTTACTTAATCTCTCGTTGGAATAGTGTCATCTTCAAAGTTCGAAAAGGAAAATGCCAGATTACATGGCTTATTATCCCTATCTAGATTTTGAGAGGTAAATTGTCGTCAAGTAAACTTAACAATTAAAGGCTATTGATTGAATGATAGTATTGTGTTTTCTCCTTTTTTCTGTTTTTATTTTTAACAGTCGCGATTGACTAGTACTAATTTGAAGCATAATCTCTTGTATCGTTTTATTTGTGACTTTCTCATTTGATCTCGTTTTAATTTGCTTGTGATCACAACTGAATATTTTTGGATTATAAATTCGGGTGTAACAAAATCCAATGAATTAAGGTATTAATAATGGATTGAACATGGAAAGAGGCGGAAATAATAGGATAAGAAGATAGAAGAGAAAAAAGGAAAATGGTATAACCAAATCCCCTAATAATAAATTGTATAGAAATGGTAAGAAATCTTTATTTAGGATGGATAATATACCAATTTGGGACAATTTTGTTAAATAAATTTCAAATATTGTACAAGAACGAAAGAATTCCTAAAAAAAATTCATAATTGCAACAATAAGAAGGCACCCGGCCTACAAGGAAAAATGAATAATTAACTGGACTAGCAACCCATTTAGGATATAAATTTTAAATGGCCACATTTTACTTTTAGAACTCGTATTTTACTGTTTCTAGGCAATCAACTACGTTGATCATTTGGATTAGGCTACAATTTAGGAATTTCCTATCCAGTTACCTAAATGAAAATAGTATCTTTCATTCTCTTTTGATCTATTCTCTCTTCATTCTTGAACATTCTATACCAAATGTCCAGGTCTCATTTTGAAGAGTTTAGAATTGTCATTTTTACTGTGGGTATGTATTACATACATTTTCATTCACTGAAATATCGTGGTGCTGGAAAATTCCTCCATTGCAAAGATGTAGACATACAAGGGAATACCTATTGATTTCATAACAATCAGTTTATAATCCATATACGTAATTTATACATTTAAATCAAAATACCTCTAAAACTTTAATCGGATATAGAACAGTAGTATTTATACATGAGATATATATATTTATACACATTAACACCACAATTTTCAAAAATTTATTTTTAAAATCACAAATTTGTGTATACCACAATTTTTTTTAAACTTGGTACTCAGTCAAACAAATTCATGTAAATTAAAACGGAAGAAGTAACATTAATCTTGTATCACTAGCATTCAATCTAATGATTATTTTCTAAAAATAATATGCCTTTTCAATTGCAGATTTACAAGTCTCTCGTGCCTTTTGTGTTTTTTTCCCTTTATTTGTATTTTATTCTGTTGATCCAATAGTTTCCATAAAATGATTGTAAGTGAGTTTTTCGACCATATTCCCGCGGAAAAGTATCTATCCGGATTTCCCTAAGTGATTATAGCTAGTAAATTTAGGTCTATATAGTGTAAATCAATTTTTCGGGCCATCAACTGTTGTAAACTCTAATTGGCTGGCCATTTGTGTCTTTTTCCCAGGAAAAATAGCAAGTTCATAGCAATGTAGGGACAAGTATTAGGAAAATATTTAATTAACTTATGGTATGAATAGGAAGGGTTTTTTAATTTAAAAAATTTCCAAAATCGTACCTTCAGAAAGTTTATTTTGAAAAATCACATTTTTGAAAAAAAGAAATTGCAAAATATCTAAAACACTGTGTATAAACAAACGTGTGACTTAATGATCACCTAGCATTTGAAGCAAAAAAATTATCTTCGCCGTAAGTCTCAAAAATCAGAAAAAATAAGGGAAAGTATAAATCAAACTTTTAAAGCTTCTTCTCAATTAATCTGACACTGAAAACAAAAATAATACAATGAGATTAAATAATAACAGTCACTCAAAAGTAGAAATAACCAAAAACAAAAACAAAAGGCAATACTAAGAAAAGTAATGAGGAAGAAGTAGCAGGTGGGGAGTTCCTCTCAGACAAATGCCTCGAATTGTCCTCATTATTTTAAAAGAATGGATTCTCAGACTCGTCATCTGTTTTGTTCATCACTGAGGAACTACTACTTCCCACCTTCTCAATTCAACAAAAAACAAAGAAAATTTGAAAGTTCAAAAGATAAAAACTCATCCCCTACTGATGTGTGTGTGTGTGTGCGCGCAAGAGTAGGGCAAACGTAGATTGAAGCAGTTGTACTTATAGGCGCCAGTAGGTTAGGGTTTTTGCAACCGAGAAGAGCCGTCTAAATTAACACAAGACTTGAGGAAATACACTGGGCCGGATTGCGTAGCCCGACTTACCACTACTGGGCTTCTTTGTTGCTCTGGACCAATTTAGAAGAATTAACCCAAATAGCCGCCCACCCTACAACTTAAACTAAAAATAGCCAGCAAATGTATATTATATGCATAATTAATGTATTAAATGTGTATAATTATGTATAATCAATATATAATTATTTTATGTATATGGCTAAAAAAAGTAAACAATTAATATGGCCGGCTATTTGTATAAAAATCCGACCAATTTAAGCACTTAAATGATGTAAGGGGATTTTTACTTATCTATACTACTTTTAATATGTATTTCTGAAGTTTTAACTTAATTACAAGTTGATATATAATTTACCATTTATTTAAAAAAGTAACGTATTAGATCTAATCTTCCCCATTTTTTTGCCTTTTGCTTTTTTTTTGTTATCAAATTTACATTGGTCTGTCACTTTGCTATCCCTTCAAGATGAAATCTATCCCAAAAAAAGTTATATTGGATATTTCAGAATAGTTGTAAAATATATTAACGCACTAATTTGCCAAAATAATATAGAATTAACAGTGTTAGCTATTTGAACAATTCAATGAACTCCTTGAATTTTCAGTTTTTCAAAAGAAAATATGAAATAGACCTTCAAAATCTTCTCTAGAATTTGCTAATTTGGATGTCGGTTTAGTTTAAGGCCAATGAAATGTGAAGACACGAGTATAAACTCTATTGACAATCATTAAAGAAAATTAAAACTTTAAATTCAAAAATCAAATTTTGTGAAGTTGTTATTTGTTGGATTAAGTATTGTTGCAAATGACTGGGAATATCCTTTGAAAATTATATCCTAATTTTGAGATAATTTGGTGAAGATTCGATGTGCTTTTGGTTAGAATTTCATATTGAAACTCGACGAATATGACATAAACAAATTGATATTTTATGTGTCAGGTGTAGAAACAACATACAAAATATATACGATTAATATAAATGTATAAAAATTATAGTTTTTGAACAGATTTTGTACAAAAAAGTTTATATTTAAGTTGTAGATAAATCAAAGATTCTGACCGGATTTGTATATATTTTGTAAAATACTTTAGTTGCTTCCTGTAAATATGAAATCTTAGATAAACCGGGTAAATAAATTTAAAATTTCGTATATATACAAAGAAGTCCCTGGAAGACAGTATAACGAAATTATGGCCCACTAAGATTATGTTGGAAAAGAAAAAGGAATTTTTACCTCCTATAGCAAACTATTACACCCTATTTATTATGAACTAAAATAACTTCAAAATATTATTACTTATAGCTACTTTTTTTATTTTATATCAAAGTGGTATTTATTATATACCCTACCAATTAGACGTGAAATACGCCAGTTATGTTCTTTCTCTCTCTCTCTCTCTCTCTCTCTTCCTTCTCCGGTCAAAAATTACCTTTGATAAGATCAAAGGTACGTTAACATTAATGAGGCACTCACGGACTGCCATGTGCCACCAGTACGACTTCAACAAAAACTGACCCATGGTCGTAGTGGTCTCTGAAGTAATGAAGGGTGTGGTCGAATAGTCATCGTAGATCAAGGTTGAAGTCGAGCATCTTAAACAGAGTTATAACAACTAGTTTTAGGATAGGACGAAAAAGAGAATATTCTAGTGGATATTCTCTATACATGTACTATTATGGTTTTAGGAATATGTTTCCTTTAAATAGAAAGAGACACAATGATAGGGGACAGGAGATTCATTTGTAAGAAAATACATTGATTCTAACAAGAGAATCTGTCTTATTTGCAAACACACGAGAAAATACCTTTTCACTAAGATTCTCGCATAACCTTTCCACTGGATCCAAGAACTACTAAATATTCGAATGCTCATCAATCATTCTTCATTGTCACAAGGAATATTCGCAAATCTCACCCCTTTTCGGGTGACTCGCATGTTCTTATTAACTTAAATGTCATTCATTGTCATTTAGTATTATTACTATTAGGTCATTGAATATTGTTAGTATTGTCTATATTTATCGCCATTCGATCAAACATATATATATTGTCTATTACAAAATCGGTTACTTTATCTTTTGGGTATTAATATTAGCTAAGATTGACTCTTTTTCATTTAAATCTAATTGGTTAAATCCAGATCTTAATTTTGGGTCAAACAGTTTGGCGCAGTCTGTGGGAATTTCTTAGCTAATCCTTTAGTTTCCTTTAGATCTACAACTCACGTGATTCTCTAATCTAACGAACCACAAGATCTCTCTTTTTATACACATACAGAAACCTACATGGCAGGTAACCTAGGAGATAGGACCAAAGTAACAGGTGACTTGCATGGCAACCTCATGAACGCTATTAACGAGAACTGTAAAACGTTAGGCGATGACGTGACACCCACTGCCTCCCCCAGGCGTGATAGGTCTCTCTACCCCATTACAGCATAACAAAACCAAATAGAAAAGGGGACTCCATGTCCACAGGAGAAGGAACGCCACCAGCCATGAAAAAGCTCCTCGAAGCACGGCTGACCGATATGTTAGCAAGTGTGCTCAACAAACCTTCTCCATGAATGATAATAGAGGCCGCAAGAGCCCACACAGTGCAACAAACAGACGAGCAGGACGACCAACCAGACCCTCCAACTCCAGGTATAACTCAAAATGTTACTAACAATGCAGGTGACAGCGTCCTCGTTGCTGTCCTAAAAAGGATGGAAGAAATGGAGAATGAAAACAAAACACTCATAGACCAGATGAAAGAACACCAAGAACGAGTCAACAAGATACCAGGCATCCCTAAGCTACTGCCAAAGAGGGATGCCGGTAGATTCATAGAGCAGTCGTATAGCGAGGGAGCAGCACCACATACCATGCGAAAGACCTTTAAAATGTCGTCATATCTTAGGATATATGACGAAACGACAGACCCCGAAGATCACGTGACTCATTATGTCACTGCTGTGAAGGGCAAAGACCTCACCAAGGAACAAATGTCCTCTATTTTGCTGAACAAATTTGGCGAAACCCTCACGGGAGGGGAATTAATATGGTATTCACAACTACCAGTCCGCTCCATAGAAATCTTAGAAGAAATGGCAGATAAATCTGTGACGGTGCATGTCGGGCCAAGTAAGTCGAGACAAGAGTAAGCGACATCTTCGCCATCAAGAAGTTCTTAGGAGAGGGACTGAGGGACTTCCTCGCCTGATTCAGCAGGGTAAGGATGAACCTACTAAATGTGTCCGAAGGGATGACAATCACAGCCTTTTAGAACAGGTTGGGTAGAGAGGGTTCAAGAGCGACCAGAAAATTACTGAGTCGGTTGATGAAGTATCTCCCAACCACTTGGGATGAAATCCACAATGCGTACTGTGCCGAAATCCGAGCAGATGATGACGACCTCAATGGACCAGCTCGACAGCTCATCTCAGTACAAACCGAGCCCTGAAAAGAATGAAGAGATAACATAAGGAGGGATCACCCTATCTCACAACTAAATAGGGAACAACATCAACCATATGTGAGGGCCCTCGCCCTACCTTCCTCCCGCTATGATGAAGGTCCAGCTAGGTCAAGGACGGAGACTCACCGGAATGAGAGAGTTATGCATCCCTTATTGTCTACTCACAATTTTTATGTGTCACCTACAGAAATAGTCTACGCCCTAGAGAAACTCGGAATGAAGGTAAACTGGCCACCAAAGATGAGGTCCGACCCGAGCACTAGAAAATTTGATGCCCTCTGAGAAGTCCACCAGGAACGCGGACACAAGACATAAGATCGCATCACCCTCAAGCAAGAGGTTGTGAACATGTTGCAGCAAGGCCACATCAAAGAGCTACTAAGCGACAAAGGGAGAAACAACTTTACCAAAGGTCGTGAACACCAAGGCCCACCGAAGCCACCATCACCAGCCCGCACCATCGACATGATCATCGACGGCAGCGATGATGCCTCCATCAACGGTGTTAAATTCACTGCCACTCATAAGCTCAAAAGATACATCACCCTCAAACGGTATGAAGGACTCGAAGAATGTATCATCTTCGATGAGTCAAATGCCGACGATTTAACTTTCCCTCCCAAACGGTATGACGGACTGATGTCAAACGTATCATGGTAGACGATGGGAGTGGAGCGTGCATTATCCATCCCCGATTCCTCACCCAGATGAGACTAGAGTACAAGATAGTGCTATTTTGCATCACGTTAACCGATTTTAAAAAATACAGTTGAAGAGACATCGGGTGAAATCATATTCCCCGTCTTGGTCGACGGCATAACTTTAGAGATAATGTTCCACATCATGGACCAAGCCACCGCATACAATGCCATAGTAGGACGACCATGGATATATCCCAAGAGAGTCGTCCCCTCCAACCTATACCAAGTGATCAAGTTCCCAACCCCTTGGGGGATATTCAACATACGAGGAGAACAACGCACGTCTCGGGCATGCTACCGCATCACCCTAGATAGCATGACAACCTAATTGAAGAAAGGCAAGGAAAAAGAGGCATTGCAATCAACATGGTCGGGGTTGACGCAAGGAGAGACCAGGGACGTCATCATGGACCCAGAATCGGTAGAAGACGCAAACTCAACTATAGATGACCTCGACCATGTTCAATTAGACCCCAACGACTCCAACAAAAGGCCTACATTAGCTATAAACTCTGAGAACCATGTAAATTCAGTCAATTTTTAATAAATAATGTATTCTTGTTTGCCTTCATCCATGCAGATATGCCGTGCATCCCCAAGGAGATCACCACACACAAATTAAACGTCGGTCCATTCAACCCCTAGTAAGGCAGGTCAGACAAAAATTCAACACCCCCTATCAACGATGTCGTTCACGAGGAGGTGGAAAAGCTATTAAGAAAATGGCTCCATCAGGGAGTCAAAATACCCCAAGTGGATCGCCAATGTAATGATGGTCAAAAAGCAAAACAGGAAATGGAGGATGTGTGTACACTTCACAAACTTAAAGAAAGCATGCCCAAATGATTCGTTCTCGTTTTCCGCATATCAACCACCTCATCGACGCAACAACCGGGCATGAGCTACTGAGTTTTCTAGATGTGTTCTCGAGCTACAACTAGATACTTGTGGAATAAGAGGACCAAGAGAAAATCACGTTCATCACCCATCGAGGAACATATTGTTATATGGTCATGCCGTTCGGTATGAACATACTGTTATATGGTCATGCCAAGAGAAAAAAGGTGTATTTGTCATCACCATCTCTACTCTCAAAGCCCGAACCCAGGGAACATTTTCACGTCTACCTCGTCGTCGCCGAAGTGGAAGTAAGTGAAGTCCTAATCCGAGAAAGTAAAGGTACACAATCTCCTATTTATTACATTAGCAAAACACTCATCGATACTGAAATGAGGTACCCATACCTCGTAGAACTAGCCCTAGCACTAGTCATAACTTTATGAAAGCTTAGACCATATTTCTAGTGCCATCTTATCTCGGTCGTTATCACATTTCCTCTAAGAAGCATTTTACATAAACTCAAATTGTTAGGGAGACTGGCCAAGTGGGCTATCGATCTAAGAGAGAATGATATCACGTATCAGTCGAGAACAACGATAAAGTCGCAAGTGCTCGCCGACTTTGTCGCAGACTTCAACGTATAGATAATACCTGAAGTTGATTAGGAAGCCATCCAAGGGTCTATCCAAGCACAAGACCTCTGGGTCCTATACACCGACAGCGTATCCAACGCTTTCGGATCTGGACTGGGACTCGTACTCGAGGTCCCTACCGGTAAAGTAATTCGCCAGTCCATAAGATGCCTAAATATGACTAACAACGAGGCCGAGTATAAGGTCGTAGTTGTAGGATTGAGACTAGAACTTGATGGTAGACTATAATCTCGAGTTTTAGTCGTTTATTACACTCTAATTCACTACACTTTACTTTTGTTGAGCTTTAATTAGTAGTGTTTTTGCCCCGTGAGGCGCTAGTGCAAAAAGTGGCCAGAAATCATATTTTGGCACTTTCTGGAATTTCCTACATGTGTTCCCCATGGGGCGGTGCGGTAGCCCAAAAATGTTAGAGTGACTTCCTAATTTTGCTAAAAAAGGTAGTTTCATCCGGGGTTTATTTTGGGGGTGGCTTAAATACACTAAAACACCATTTTAGATGGACTTTTGATACAATTTCGACCTAAGGAGGCTAAGGAGGAGTTGGAAGAATACAAGTACAAGGATTTCATCATTTCTTCCTCACTCAAGATCCAGGTTTGGATTGAATTTATATTTTTCTATATTTTAGTTACATTTGTGAAGAACTTCTCCATGTCTATGGAGTAGATCCTTTTGGGTTTTGATGGATTTGGTGTATTGATGATTTTTTGTGGATTATAACTCTATTTTTATGTATTTGAATCATTTTTGGAAGATTTAATTATTGCATCTATATTCTCTTGTTCTTATAATCAAAAGAAGCATAACTTGTGATATCTTTGCATTATATTGTTGGTTGAGTTCATAGATTCTTCTAAGTAATCGAAAGAGGCTAGTTGAATCATTGATTAAACCTAGTTAGGAGAATAATCGAGAGAGATTTTCCTAAAGACCAATGCATTCTCGCATATCTTCACAGAGCTTAAATTGGCTCATATTGAGAGGTTGAGACTTAATCGAGAGAGGAGTTTCTACTAAACAATTGTACTGATAATTAAGTGAATTCGAGAGACACACTTGAACATTAGAAGTGAATTATCTAGAGTTAAATCCCAGACAATTATCTTGCATCTATCCTATCAAAATCACATTTTCTCCCATTGATATCTTCTTTTGCTTAGGCCTTGCTTCGATTGCCATTAATTTTAGTATTAACCATATAAATCTCAACTGTTGATCCTCCTGGATAACAATTTAGCTAGAAACTATGATAATACTATTTAACTCCAATCCCTATGGATACGATATTATATTATACTATCTTTGACTAGCGAGCACAATTTAAATATGTTTTTTGCGCTCGTCATCACTCAAGTATGGGGTGAAGCAGTTGAAGCTCTGTTGTGATTCACAACTTGTAGTCAACCAAGTCACAGAGACTTTCCTAATTAAATAACAAAGGTTGTAGAAATATCAGACCAAGATCTGTAAGTTGATGCCTAAGTTCGACGAATGCAAGTCCGACCAGATCCCGTGTGCTCAGAATGTCAAAGCGGACGACCTTGCCAAATTTTTTGCAGTCACCAAAAACATCATGACCGGGGATAAAAGTATAGTCCACCTCCTCAACTCGTCGCTAGACCAAATCGAGGTAAGATCTATAAGTTTAACTTGGGATTGGCGTAATCGTATTATCGCCTACTTGCAAGACGACACACTCCCAAACGACAAAAAGGAAACCAAAAAACTAAGAATGCAGGCAGCCATATACAACCTCTTTCATAGCGACGAATACAAGAGGAAGTACGACGGCCCTTTGGCGAAATGTTTGAGCCCAAACCAAACCCAGTGCGTACTCGAAGAGGTCCATGAAGACCATTGCAGCCCCCACTCCGACAATCAAGCACTCGTTAGGTTTCTCATATCGACAGGATACTACTGGCCCACCATGAAAAGCGCCGCCTAAGAGTTTGTGAAGAAATGCGAACAATGTCATAAATACGCCCCAATAATTCACCAAGAAGGCGAGCATCTCCACTCAGTCACCTCTCTATGGTCGTTCATTAAGTGGGGAATGGACATCGTGGGCCCTCTCCCAGCAGGGCGAGGTAATGTACGATTTGTTTTAGTTTTAACTGACTATTTCTCTAAAATGGTTATAGCAGGATCGTTTGCCCAAATACGCGAACAAGAGGTTTTCGCCTTCATATAGAAAAATATCATCTACCGACTAGTACTGATGCTGGTTTCAGGAGTATGAAGTGAGCATGATGTCTTCTGGGAGGAAAGGATTTTGGTTCAACAAACACATCATTGTACTGATGAAGCACTCCTGAGAGTTCTGAAGGAAACACTTTATGTTTTTCCACCTCTGTTGTTGTTACTGTAAATAGGTATCTCTTGAATACCTTCTCTTTATTGAATAGTTGTTTTATGCCACTGCTAGTCATACTTTGCAACATAGCTTGGTTGTTCATGCCTTTAAGTTCTACTATTTAGCCTTTATGGGACATTACGACTCTAAAGAATACAAAAACTAATAAGACTAGATTATGAGCTCTCATCCAATCTCCTCCTAAGATCATATCACAACCACCCAGCTAAATCAGTCTTACTGAATCCTCAAACAATATCCCTTGTATTTTCCATCTTAACATAGTACACGAGCAAAGGCTCATCAATTGGTTTCTATTAGCCAAAGTCACCCTCATAGGTCTAGCTTCCTTTAGAATGCAACCAATTTGCCTAACAGTCTCCATATCCAGAAAACTATGGGTGCTCCCTGAGTCTAGTAAGATAGTTAATACCTTCTTTTGGCTGTTCCATTAAGTATAATCTTTTAATTAATACCCAAGTCTTGAGTTCCTCAAAAATTTTTAGATACTCATTAATTGTACCCCTTTATTCTAATTTCTTGAATTTACCTATTAAATTAAACTTACTGTTATCTGCTTCTACAAATTTTCTGCAGATTTTTTCACAGAAGTCCTTCCAAGAAATTGTTCCACGACTAACCTAGTAAGAGAAGATCCAAGCTTTAGCCTTACCCACCAAGTGAAGAACTGCAGCTTCAAGTTTTTGCTAGGGATCCAACACATGGTTGTATTGGAAGTACCTCACATCTCCTCAACCATGAACAAGGGTCAGACCTCACTCCATCAAAATAAGGGAATTCAAACCTATGATTGAATTGACTTCTACCCTGAGCAGACCCTGTCTGGTCGCCATATCTATTTTGAGTTCCTGAGCTCTCCAGTTGCAACCCTCCCCTTGGAGCACTTCCTAGGATTCCATCTTGAGTTGGAATAAGTTTCTCTATTAACAGATCCAGCTTGATGCTCAAGTCTTCGAACTTCTGGTTCGTCGATGCCATGTATTCCTACAACTGATTCTCTACTCTCTTAATATTTTCTTCAATAGATTTAGATCTAGTTTCTTTAATCGTCATTTCCTTAGGGCCAAGAAAGAGATCTGATACCAATTGTAATTTAATTCAATAATGGAATTGTAATTTGATACGAGATAGCGGAAGTCAATTGGAATTTTATTAGCTCAAATTGTATCAATGTATAATACAATGTAATGACTGTAAACTATAAGCTAATCAACAGTGGGCTTCAATGGATTCCTATAGAAGAAGAAGGAATTGAGGTGAGAAAGAAGAAGAAGAGGGAATGAGATCGAAGAGAGAGAGAGAGAGAGAGAGTAGATATTACCAGTATTTTGCATAATTATTTCTGTTGAGCTAAGTTATGTATTAGTAGCCTTCTAGAATATTCCCCACAGTTAGATATTATTAGAGCTTATAATTTGAGCCGCCCAATGTTAAATGCTATGAACGCTCCTGATGCTGCTGTGTCGCCCTCTATTAGTCTTATATCCCTAACCCTACTTCTCTTTATTCATTCCATTTCCCTAATCTCTTAGCCGGCAACCTTAGTTCCTAACATTAATATCCCATAGTGGGTGGCTTAATACCACCGAAGTGGTGAACTAAGTGTATACTTCTCTTAATAATAAACAAATCCAGTAATTTAATTGAGATTGGTGTGGGGTGATTGAGTAACTAAAAGACTAAAAATATCTCTCTGTCAAGGTGAGAGTAATGAATTTTTCAAGTGTGAAATTAGAAAGAGTCCATACTCATTTAATATAAATTATTCACTTTTTTTGTTTTGTAATATCAAAATCGCTTTATTTTTGACATTTTACTTACAAAGTTATTTTTCTTTGTTTTATAACAAAAAAGTCACCATGCTTTTACTACTTCGCCTACAAAGTTACTCTACACATTCATGTTACATTTTTAGTGATTTTAGTTTATGTGAGTTTTTTTAAAATCCGAAAGTTTTAAAAAATAAAAAAAATACCCATTATAACAGTTTTATTGATCTGCTCCAACTACCAACTATAAGTGAACAAAACCATTGAGGAATGAGGATTGAGTGGGAGATTCTTACAGCTCCTAAAACTATATATGAGAAGTTCTGGAGTTGATACCATAATTTCCATGGAAAATAATTACTGCATTAGCTTAGTTCCGAAGAATTTTATCTCTTCTGTTTCTGTTAAATTTACAGAAAGATTATTTCAAAAATTCAATAGGGTCTTATCGACCACATAAAGTGCGAGCTAATTAACTTGTATAAGAATATAATAGGTAGAGAATTCTTGTAAATTAAGATATTTATATTGCGTGGATTTGTTACTTAGTAGTTCGGGTTTGTATGTGTGGATTTTTATATTTTATTTGGATATTAGTTATATGTGGTCCACAAATGTAAAATACCCATATGGACTGACATAGTTAATGCCACATTAGATTTGGCTATCGGAAGTTTGAAAATTTCGGTTGTGAACTAGCTTAACTATTGTCCTTAAGAGGTGAAGATTTTCATTTTAAAGGACAAACGAACAAGATATTTTCTTTTTGTGCGTGAGCAAAAGTAGTAACGCTTCTCATGAAGAAAAATCTAAGTTCAATAACTTCAGCTTCAAGTAAATAGTTTTTTATCATAAACCTTAATTTTTGTTTTTAAGAAGTGAATACTTTAGTTTTTAAGACGGTATACACGAACTATTTTTCAATTTTAGAGAGCAAAAGTAATCGGTGTATAAAATACTTCTCCTGGAAAAAGAAAACAGAAATTAAATCATACTTTTGTTTCAAACAATATTTAAGAAATTAAAAATTACCTCACCCATGTTGGGTGGGCTCGATACCAACCACAATCTATCCTCTTTGCCTAAAAATTACATGTTATATATATATATAGGTGAAGAATTGTTGAATCTTTTTGTTGCGCAAGCCGAATATATAGAGAGTGATTAAATCACAACTATTATATCTAAAGGTAACTAATAAATAGTAAATGAAACAATAATAAAAAGAACACCATAAATTAACAAGGTTTGGCAAAATTTAATTTTTGCCTAGTCCTCGGACACAATCAACTCAAACTTTATTTCACTCCAAAAAATACAAGTGAAATACTATAAGAGAGAAAGAAGATTCAAATGCCTTAGGAGATAAGAAGGCAAGTGAGAGATGTTTACAAATGAACAAAACCCTTGCTATTTATAGAAGAGAAATGGCCTTAATAATGTCATGCATGCCATCATATTAAGTGTGATCATGTAATGTAAATGCATGAAAAATGTGTCTACCAATTTCTTCCAAAAAAGAAGCTTCAAATGTTCACACTAGTTCACATTAATCTTGTCAAATTCAACAAATCTCCATCTTGGCAAGATTCGACTTTTTCAATTTTCTCTCACTGATAAATTTTGATTATGTCTTCAACTTCAATCTTCAAAGTTCAACAATGTTGATCAAGTTCAAACAATGTTGAAACTTGATCGCAATCACTACTTTTGTTAGCATATCGGAAGGGTTATCTGTAGTCCTAATTTTCTGCACCATGACTCCACCTTCTTCTATAATATCTCGTACAAAGTGATATCGAACATTAATGTGCTTCGTCCTTGCATGATAAACTTGGTTCTTTGCTAATTGGATACCACTCTGACTATCACAAAATAGTGTGATGATTTCTTGACCAATATCAAGCTCTCTAAGCAACCCTTGAAGCCAAATTTCCTCCTTTACAGTCTCCGTAATTGCCATGTATTCTGCCTCAGTAGTAGACAAAGCAACCGTTGACCGCAAAGTAGACTTTCAACTAACTGCTGCATTTGCAAAAATAAAAATACAACCAGTAGTTGATATACGCTTGTCCAAATCACCAGCATAATCCAAGTCACAATATCCAACCAGATACTGACTATCTTCCTGCTAAAAAATCTGTAATGACCCAACCGGTCATTTTAACTTTTAGAACCTCGTTTTCTAAAATAAAATTTCTCGTATGTGCTTTTAAAGATTATTGACTTGTGGGGATGGTTGGTTCGGGATTTGGAAGCATTTGGGTTGAAATCGGAACTTTTGGTTCCTTAAGTTAGCCTTAAAAGGCCAAGTTTGTCTTCGGTCAACATTTTAAGAAAACGACCTCGGAATCGAGATTTGACGGTTCCAATAGGTTCGTATGATGATTTTGGACTTGGGCATATGTCCGAATCAGGTTTTTGATAACCCGGGAGCATTGTGACGCTTGATAGTAAAATTTAACTATTTGAAGGTTTAAAATTCTTTAAATTTGGTTTGGAGTAGAATTTTGAGTAATTGAAGTCCGTTTGGAATTCCTAGTTTGGTAATAGTTCCGTACATAGAATTTTGAGTAATTGAAGTCCGTTTAGAATTCCTAGTTTGGTAATAGTTCCGTACAGTAATTTAAGACTTGCACACAAAATTTCGTGTCATTCCGAGTAGTTTAAGTATATTTCGGCGCATTGGAAGTAAATTGAAGAACTTGAAATTATTAAGTTTGAATCAATTTGGTTTAGGGTATGATTCTTAGATTTGATATTGTTTTACGCGTTTCGAGAGTTCGAGTTCCGTTTTATGATTTTAAACTTGCCGGTATATTCGGGCGGGGTCCCTGGGACCCCGAGTGTCAATCGAACGAGGCTCGGACCAAGTTGGAAGTTGGGAGCCAAAACTGAAGCTCCCAGCTACTATCAGAATCGCACCTGCGCTTGGCCAGTCGCAGGTGTGACATTCGCAGATGCGACAAAAGCTCGCAGGCATGGCACTCACATATGCGAGATTTCTTCGCAGTAGCGGAAAAGGGAAAGGAGGCCATCGCTGCAGATGCGAAGAATTCGCGCACCTGCGAACGCGCATTTGCAAAGCTGTGTACGCAAATGCGAGAATTGGCCAGGAAAGTGGAACTCGCACCTGCGAGGTTTTTTTTTGCAGGTACGGTACACTGTCCGCAGGTGCGAAAGCCTTGTTTGGCAAAAAGCTTAAAAAATGGGAATTCACCGTTTTTGTCCATTTTCTTCCATACTTGGGGCGATTTTGGAGCTTTTTAAGAGGAGATTTCAACTAACAAATTTAAGGTAAGTTAATTCTACACCCTTTGAGTTAAATACATATATTATAACTATTAAATCTTAGAAATCAAGGGTTTAGGTGAAAAACCTAGATTTTTATAAAAATGAGATTTTAACCACGAAAATAGTTATGGAATTGGATAGAAATTATATATTTGAGTTCTTGAGATTATGGGTAACATTTTTATCAGAAAATTTCCATAATCCGGGTACGTGGACCCGGGGTGAATTTTAGAAATTTTACCTTTTTGGATAGAGTAATTTATTTAATAGATGAATTTTGAATTATTGAACATATATTAATTATTTTATATAATTTTTGGATAGTTTTGGATTTTTCGGTATTGAATCGAGAATTTTACGCGACGCGATAATCAGAAAGTGGACTTTGAGACGAGGTAAGTCTCTTGTCTAATCTTGTGAGGGAAAAATTACCTCATAGGGATTAAATTGAATAATTATTGTTAATTGCGGGGGATACGTACGCACGAGGTGACGAGAGTACGTGAGTAGCTACTATTAATGCTAAAGTTCGGGTAGTTTAGGACTCAAAGCATGAATTACTTGTGTAAATTGTATTCTTTGTTTAATTAATATTAATTGCTATATATGAATATATTATGAATTGTTAAATAAAGATATTAAAGGATAGAAATCGCATATGCTTGATTTTCTGTTTAAATTAATTAATTGATTAAGGAAATTATTCTTCCTCTCAAATTTATCTTATAATAAATATACTCTCCTTCCGGAGGCACATAAGAAAATGTCCTCCTTTCTTGTGGAGCGGGCCGAACGCCTCGGCATGATAGATACATCTATGGATCGCGATGCACGTCCCTCGGCAGTGTACACGACACTCTGGATCGGGTCGTACGTCCTCGGCAGAAATCGTGCTTAATAATAATAATTACACGATACTTTAATAGTTATTTAAGCTTGCGAAGCTAATTGATAAAATGAAAAATCCTTGAAATTTTATGAATTATTATTCTTGCTTGTTAAAGAATTAATTGTTATTCCTGTAAATGATATTTAATTGATAAATTAGAAATTATTTGAATTTAATGAATTTAATTAATATATTGAGAATTGTTACATTTGAAAGAATTTGATTATTTCCGCCGATTAAATAAATTATTGTAAATTTTGTAAATTATGCAGATTTAAATATCCTAGTTGTATTTCAATTATTATTATTGACCCATATTGAGTGTCAAAGGCGGCCATCTCGTCTCTACCACTTCGAGATTAGGCTTGATACTTACTGGATACACGTTGTTTACGTACTCATACTACACTTGCTGCACTTTTTGTGTAGGACCTGAGGCAAGTACTAGTGGGGGACCTATTGTCTTACACCCACGTTATCCAGGGGCATAGTGGTGAGCTGTCTTTCTAAGCCGTTCTGCAGCTACTAGTGTCTCTCCTTGTATTTTTCATTATGTGTATTTTATTTCAGACAGTATTTGAGGTTTTGTATAATCTACTAGATGCTCATACACTTGTGACACCAGGTCTTGGCACACACATTGGTCGAATTTGAGATTTATTATTTTCTTGGTTTTAAATTTTGTCAATATATGCTTAATTTATTAACTTGGCTTGCCTAGCTGTAGTGTTGGGCGCCATCACGACCTATAGGTGAAATTGGGTAGTGACAACATGGTATCAAAGCACTAGGTTCACATAGGTCTCACAAGTTATGAACAGACCTAATAGAGTCTTGCGGATCGGTACAGAGACGTATGTACTTATCTTCGAGAGGCTATATGGTGTTAGGAAATTACCTTTCTTCATATTCCATCATGCAATTGATGTAGTTCTAAATATCCTTCTCTTATTCTCTTAGATGGCGAGAATGCGCTCGAATGAGGTTCCAGGCCAGGGAAGAGCTACTCCCCTAGTTGCTAGAGGCCGAGGCAGGGCTCCAGCCCGTGGTAGAGGGCGAGGAAGTCCTAGGACTGTTCTAGTTATGCCGCCAGTGGATCCAGCAGAGAACCCCATTGTTGAGGAACATGATGAAGTACCTGTGGCAGAGCCAGCTCCGGTGGATTTCACATCTGCACCGGAATTTCAGGATGTCATGGTCGTATGCTGCGGTTCATGAACAATATGACTCAGGCCGGTTTATTTCCAGCAAACCCAGCTAGGGGTATCAATGGTTCGGTTCAGTCGTTTTTTTATAAAATATAAACCATACCAAGTTTTTGGTTATTCTATTGTGTGTAACCAAAATTGGACTTTTCAAAACCGTTCCAATCATTTCGGTTTCTCTTCGATTTTGGTACGGTTCGGTTAATTTTCAGTATATTTTTAAATAGTCACATACAAAATATAGATTAAGACAATACCTAAATATCTAAATAAGTATGTACTATTAAACAATCAATGAATCCTAGTTTATTACTCCACCCATTTTCTTTTGCCAATATTGATCTGTGAGACTTATACATCCTTTATAGGAAATATAAACTTAACACAATAAACATATAAGGTACACGATGTCCAATTTTACTAGCTGCCTTACTTTAACGTGGATCATCAAGAACACATAACAGGAGAGAAACATATTAAATGCACCCAAAGATAACATAAGTTTCAACAATAATTGAGTCATATTTCTGTCTCTGCAATATTTATAGCTTCAATTCATTTCTTTTAAAAAAATTATAGAAATACTACTCATAAAATAACAAAACTTATAATTGATCTAACAAGGCAGTGAGGCAGCAACAATACCATCAGGAACAACAACTAACCTTCTATCTATAAAGAAAGAGAAAAGTAAGTTGTCATTCTTTTATAAAGAAAAAACTTATGTGATAAACTAACTAGTTTGGTTCTCTTACAAGTGAGCCATGAACCTCAATTATTCATCAAAATTAGCAATAATGGTTGGTGCTGAATTCAAACAATCTGCAAAAAGTAAAACAAACAAAATTAACTTAATAAATATTATAATCTTTCACATTAATAAAGAAAATAATAAAATTAATAAAGAAAATTTTATTACATTCCTTCAATCTCTTCAAGACTTTTAATATTATGCAACGATTCACGTAAATCAATAGGAGTAGAACACAACCAAGTTTGTGCACATATAAGAGCTTCTACAGTTTTAGGAGCTAAAGAACTCCTAAATAAATCAATTACACGATCACTAGTACTAAAAGCTTGTTCACTCGATACGGTAGACACTGAAATGGCTAGAACATCCTTGGCCAACCTTGAGAGAACATGAAATTTAGTTTTATTTCCTTTCCACCAAGCCAATAGATCAAATTTAATTTTTTTCAATCAACTCATTATTCAAGTCTTTGGCTACCTCCGATGCATTCTCTATTTTCTTTTGTGATTCTATGCGCTTTGCAAATTGAGAGTCAAGAAAGTCCAAACTTTTATCACATTCATCAATATCCATGCCATGAGAAACTTTATTAGAAGTTAAATCTTCAAATTTCTCTTGTTCAAATGTATACAATCTCTTATACTCATGATACAACTCATCCAGACACTCTGTCACACTAGCAATTCTTGATTTTATTAAGATATTATCATGACCATACATTTCACCAAAGCAAAACTCAACATATTCTAGCTTGAAACGTAGATCCAACACAATAGCAACAAACAACAAATAATTGGTCTTACTATTAAAAGACCAATATTTATCGAATTTCTCCATCATTTTTAGTGACATGCTTCTCATGCCATCATTCTTATTAAGGGAAAGAGATCCAATTACAGAATAAACAGCAACCAATTCACGGAAAAAAGTGTTAGAAGTAGTGTACAATGAGCCAGAAAACTTCAATGTCACATTATAGAATAACTTTAAGAACTTTGTAAAGCATCTTGCACCTTGAAAATCTTCATGCTTAGGAGGGACTATGATTTTCTTATCTTTTTTTTTTCTTATTCACGAACTTCTTCCTCCCATCTCTCAATTATTCACAAAAATTACTAACATCATTCATTTTGGAAAATCTAATAATTTTTTTACCTTTTTCTTTATTATTTTTTGTCTCTTTTTTTTCATCTCCGGCTCCATTATAACCTCCATCAAAGTACTTCTTATAGTTTGAATCATCTAATTCCATCCTTACAAAAGCTTTCTCAAATTTCTCAAAATGTTCCAACATTTTATATGTGGAATTCCATCTAGTATCAACATCAAGACAAACATGATGATTCCATGAAATCTTCTCTTTCTCAACACATTTTTTTGAACAAACTATACTTGGTAGGAGAGGATCGCACATACCTTATTGCATTTTGAATTCTAATAATGGATTTATCCTATTCTGCTAAACCTTCTTTTACAATTAAATTAACAATGTGAGCTGCACATCTAACATGCATGTATTTGTTGTCTAAAATTGAATCTTTCCACTTAACACACTTCATCAAATAATCAAGACATGTATCATTAGAACTTGCATTGTCTACTGTTCCTGTAAGAACGCTTTCAATTCCCCAATTAATTAAACATTCCTCAATAGAACTAGCAATAATCCTTCCCGCATGGCTTTCAATAAGCTGAAAGTTTAAAATTCTCGTTTGATAAAACCAATCATCATCAATCCAATGTATTGTGAGACACATATAATTTAAGGTTTTGAATTGATGTCCAAGTATATGTGGTAAGGCACACACGATGATTTTTAATTATTATTTTCAAAATGGATTTTTCTTTCATATAAAGCTCTAGACAATCTTTTACAACTGTATTTCTTGAAGGGATTATAAATCTTGGTTCAAGTACTCTACTATATCTCTTAAAACCCTCCCCTTCTACAATCTTAAATGGCAATTCATTAATAATAATCATGGTAGTAAGGGCATTTCTAATTTTCTCTATATTAAGAGGCCTTAGTTTACCAACTTCTATTTTATCACCTTTCTCGCCTTTGATGGTAAAATCAGTTATAGATTTTTGATTTTTTTTTCTCTTCTAAAAGGATATAATTTACACCTATCCAGATGGTTCTACATGCCTGAAGTGCCATTTCGCCCAGAAGCGGCAATTTCTTTTTTATAATAATTACATGTAGCCTTAACTGGTTCACTTCCTTCAATTCTAGTAAAATGATGCCAAGCTTCTGACCCATGATCACTATTTGTCTTTTGAGGGACTTTTTGATTGGTCATTTTTCATTTTTGAGGTGGTCGGGGAGGATTACCTGCTTTAGAACCTGTTGTACTATTTTCTGCATTGCCACGATCATAGATATTCTGTTGAAGAGATTGCTCCATAAATTCAACCTGTTATAATAAATCAAAATTAAGTTATTAGTAACTAAAATAAAGAATTAATATTCCAAAAAGTATGATTAAATGATAAAATTTCAGAAAGAATAAAACTACCAAATCAACGATTTTAGCATATGAAAGCATCATATAATAGTAGCAACGGTGCGTGTTATAACTTAATAGAAATAATTATTTAAATTCGATATAGACAACTTGAGTTGTTTGTGCAAAATTTATTTTGATATACTATGCATAGTTGAATAATAGAAATCAGTGGGCATACGAGAGGAGAGAAATCAATACCTTGTGCTTTGTGATTTGCTGCTAAGTGCTAACTGCTAAGTTAAGGACGATGGCAGAACTTTGGTTTCAATAGAAGGAGTCTTAGACTCTTTACTCTTAGTAGGAAAATTAGGTTTTAAAAGTAGGAATTTGGGATATTGAATACTTGTAGGCTGAAGGCTGAAGGCCCAATGCCCAAGACCAAAAATTTATATATATATATATATATATATATATATATATATATATATATATTCGGTTACGGTTCGGTTATTTTTCGGTTCTTTAAATAAAATAAAAAAACCTACCCTAATTTTTCGGTACGGTTATAAATTTATAAAAAAATCTATGGTTTTAATAAAAAAAACCAAAAAATCGGTGCGGTCGGTTCATTCGGTTTTTAAATAACCATTGATACCCCTAGACCCAGCCACATCTCAGACGGGCGGGGGAGAACATACCCCTACCGCGCAAGCTCATGGACATGCATCTGCTGTATATCAGACCAAGGGTGCATTACCCGTGGGTGGAGCCCAACCAGTGGCAGCAGCTACACCTGAGCACAGGCCAGCTGTAGCCGTTGATCCTCAGAAACTATTGGACAGATGGACTAGGCTACATCCTCCTGTCTTTGGGGGTGAGCGACATGAGGATCCACAGGACTTCATTGATCGTTGCAGGGACATACTGCACAACATAAGGATATTAGAGTCTTATGGGGTAGACTTTGCTACATTTCAGCTAGAGGGCAGAGCCCGTAGATGGTGGCAGTCTTATGTTCTTGGCAGACCAGCAGATTCTCCTCCCATGACTTGGTACAGGTTCACCCGTATCTTTCTGGACATGTATATTCCACCCTCCCAGAGGGAAGAGTTGCGGTTTCAGTTTGAGCAGTTGTAGCAGTGTCAGATGTTAGTGATCGATTATGAGGCGAGGTTCTCTGAGTTATCTCGCCATGCACTTATGATACTCCCTAATGAGGCGGAGAGAGTGCATAGGTTTGTTGCGGATTTACATACTGGCATTCAGGCCACTATGGCTAGAGAGGTTGAGATGGGTACTTCTTATGAGCCAGTTGTGGAGATAGCCCGCAGAATTGAGGGTGTACGTCAGCGGAGACGAGAGCAGATTATGAGAGATAAGCGGTTCAGGTACTCTGGAGAGTTCAAAGGTGCTCCGTCTGGGGGCAGAGGTCAGTTCGTGAGGGAGCAGTCCAGCAGACCCCCATTTCCAGCACCACCACCTCCTCGAGGTGCTCCAGTGCGACCTTATCTCAATGTTATACCAGAGAGTTATTACCGCCCACCAGCTATTCAAGGTCCTCTCAGTGGATATTCAGTTCCCCAGGGCCAGACATTTAGTCAGTAGCCCATCGCACCGAAGAGTTATTACGAGTGCGGGGATCCCAGTTACATGCGGAGATTTTGCCCAGGCTTCGGGGTAGACCAGTACAACAGGGTCAACACCCTATGCTTACTGAACCAGTTGCTCCACCAGTAGTACGACCACCACGAGGTGGAGGACAGGTAGGTAGGGGTCGTCCTAGAGGTAGAGGTCATCCAGGCGGAGGCCAGCCAGTTGGCGCTCCAGCTCGGTTCTATGCTTTTCTGGCTAGACCATATGTAGAGGCCTCAGATGTTGTGATTACATGTATTATTTCTGTTTGCGGCAAATATGCCTCAGTATTATTTGATCCAGGATCTACGTATTCATATGTGTCATCTTTATTTGCTCCATTCCTGGGTGTTTCTCGTGAGTCCTTGAGTACTCCTATTTATGTATCCACTCTTGTAGGCGATTCTGTTATTGTAAACCGGATCTACCAGTCTTGTATTATTACATTTTGTGGTTATGAAACTAGAGCACATCACTTATTTCTCGAGATGATTGATTTTGAAATTATTTTGGGTATGGATTGGCTATCTCCATATCATGCTATTCTAGATTGTCATGCCAAAATTGTTACCTTGGTTATTCCATCTTTGCCTAGGCTGGAGTGGAAGGGTTCGTCAGTTAGTTCATTTAATCGGGTTATTTCTTTTATAAAGGCTCAACACATGGTTGAAAAGGGTTGTTTAGCTTATCTAACTTATGTTCGGGATACCACCGCAGAGACTCCGGCTATTGATTCAGTGCCTGTAGTTCGGGAGTTCTCCGATGTATTTCCTTCAACTGATTCTCTACTCTCTTAATGTTTTCTTCAATAGATTTAGATCTAGTTTCTGTAATCGTCATTTTCTTAGGGCCAAGAAAGAGCTCTGATACCAATTATAATTTAATTCAATAATGAAATTGTAATTTGACACGAGATAGCGGAAGTAAATTGGAATTTTATTAGCTCAAATTGTATCAATGTATAATATAATATAATGACTGTAAACTACAAGCAAATCAACAATGGGCTTCAATAGATTCTTGCAGAAGAAGAAGGAATTGAGGTGAGAAAGAAGAAGACGAGGGAATGAAATCGAAGAGAGAGAGAGAGTAGACATTACCATTGTTTTGCATAACCATTTCTTTTGAGCTAAGTTATGTATTAGTAGCCTTCTAGAATATTCTCCACAGTTGGATATTATTAGAGCTTATAATTTGAGCCGCCCAATGTTAAATGCTATGAACGCTCCTGATGCTGCCATGTCACCATCCATTAGTCTTATATACCTAACCCTACTTTTCTTTATTCATTTCATTTCCCTAACCTCTTAGCCTGCAACCTTAGTTCCTAACATTGATATCCCATAGTGGGTGGCTTAATACCACTGGAGTGATGAACTAAGTGTATACTTCTCCTAATAATAAACAAATTCAGTAATTTAATTGAGATTGGTGTGGGGCGATTGAGTAACTAAAATACTAAAAATGTCTCTCTGTCAAGGTAACACACGAGAGTAATGAATTTTTCAAGTGTGAAATTAGAAAGAGTCCATACGCATTTAATAGAAATTATTCATGAAAGTCACTTTTTTTGTTTTGTAATATCAAAATCGCTTTATATTATGACATTTTACTTACAAAGTTATTTTTCTTTGTTTTATAACAATTCTTTGTTTTATAACAAAAAAGTCACCATGCTTTTACTATTTCGCCTACAAAAGTCACTCTACACATTCATGTGACATTTTTAGTGACTTTAGTTGATGTGAGTTTTCTTAAAATCCGAAATTTTAAAAAAATAAAAAAATACCCATTATAACAGTTTTATTGATCTGCTCCAACTACCAACTATAAATGAACAAAACCATTGAGGAATGAGGATTGAGTGGGAGATTCTTACAGCTCCTAAAACTATATATGAGAAGTTGTTCTAGAGTTGATACCATATTTTTCATGGAAAACAATTACTGCATTAGCTTAGTTCCGAAGAATTTTATCTCTTCTGTTTCTGTTAAATTTACAGAAAGATTATTTCAAAAATTCAATAGGGTCTTATACGACCACATAAAGTGCGAGCTAATTAACTTGTATAAGAATATAAGGTCGAGAATTCTTGTAAATTAAGATATTTATATTGCGTGGATTTGTTACTTAGTAGTTCAGGTTTGTATGTGTGGATTTTTATATTTTATTTGGATATTAGTTATATGTGGTCCACAAATGTAAAATACCCATATGGACTATGGCTATCCAACGGGACGGGACGACATTTAGCCGGGACGATGGCGGGACGGGACGGGATGGGACGGGACAAACGGGACGAAACGGTAGGCCCATCCCGTCCCGCTAACAAACGGGATGGAACGGGACGGGACGGAAGGTAGGCCCATCCCATCCCGCTAACAAAAGGGATGGGACGGGATGGGTTCGCGGGCCTTTTGACAATGACTAAGTTTTTAAAGTTTGCAACATCTAGTTTTTTGACTTATTTAATAAACTTAAAAATTAAACAAAAATTAGAAAACTAAGTAAAGAATTACAAAATATTAAAACAAAAGACTTGTAATGAAATATTCTAGTAATTAGAAATTTATAATAGAGTTATAATTTATTTAATATAATTTCAAGCCATTAAGTAATTAAGTAAGAGTGTAAGACAATTCATAAAACAAATCCAACGCTTAGAGCCTTTTATTTTATTAATAGAACTTTCAAATCTCACATACAAATATAATTCTTTTGAAAAGCACCTAATCTACGCAACCACCTTCTAGGAAGGGTTCTGTTTGAACTAGGCCTTGTAGTAGCCAATTACAAATTATCATACTAATATTTGTAAGCTCCTATATAACTTCGTTGTAACTTATCTATAATTTCTCTCGAACATTGTTCTGGAATTGGCAATCTTGATTGATGTTCTATGAGTTCCATGTCGTCATCGCTCCCAGTGCTAAGTATCTCATTGTATTCTTCTTCTTCCATAGTGGTTAATTTTTCAAAACCAAGATTTTTTCTTTCTGAATTAATCAAATCTTTGAATAATACAGAAATCTCTAGGCTGTCCTCCGCTAATGAATGTCTATGATCTCCGATTTGAAATCTTGCCGCGCTAAAAGCACTCTCCGATGCTACTGATGATGCTTGAATAGCAAGGATATCTCGGGCCATTATTGAAAGTGTTGAAAAAGCCTTGCCACGCTCTGTCCACCATGCCAAAAGTTGTTCGTTGCCTTCTTCGTCTTTATTACTTTCCAATCCTTGATTAAGATAAGAATCAAGTTCATCATCAATAGAGGAATCAAAACCTGTTATATCATCCATATCTTCCCATAAAACTTCTACTCTAGACTTAGAAGTAGAAGGAGCAGTTTCACCACATGTTGTTTCCATAGATTTTAATTTATCAAACATTGATCTAACATAAGAATATATGTTAGTTTGACATTCTTCGAGAGATGATTGTTCATTTTCTTGAATTGCTAAATTCTCATAAATTTTACGAACAAATTCCTTTGCACCTCTTAATTTTAAATGGAACGAGTGCACCGTGATTAAATATTAAAATTTGAAGAAATTGCCCAAAATATTGCTCCAAATACTTGACGAATTAATTTGAAGCTTGAAAGTTGCTCCAAATATTTGTCCAAATACTTGAAACTTATTACTTGATTGCGAGAAAATTGAGAAAATAATATAGATAGAATGTAAGAAATTTGAGAGAGAATAATTTATTTTTGTGGAAAAAAATGAAGAAGGATGAGGGTATTTATAGTAGAAAATAGGGCCAAAGTGTAATTTAATAAATTTAGGGATTATATTAATAGTTTGGGGGACGGGCAAATATGACCGTTTTTTATCGTTGGGAACGACTATTTTTGCAATTATAGTCGTTGCCCAACGGCTATAATTCAAAAAAGAAGGGACGCGGGACGGGACGGGACATGTGGGACGGGACGGGACGGGACGAGACGAAACGGGACGAAATGGGACGGGATAAACGGGACGAAATGACCATCCCGTCCCATCCCGTGTCCCGTTTAATATGGGCCCATCCCGTTTAAAATTAAGTGGGACGGGACCGGGACGGGCCCGTTGGACAACCGTAATATGGACTGACATAGTTAATGCCACATTAGATTTGGCTATCGGAAGTTTGAAAATTTCGGTTGTGAAACTAGCTTAGCTATTGTCCTTAAGAGGTGAAGATTTTCATTTTAAAGGAAAAACGAACAAGATATTTTCTTTTTGTGCGACAGCAAAAGTAGTAACGCTTCTCATGAAGAAAACTCTAAGTTCAATAACTTCAGCTTCAAGTAAATAGTTTTTTTATCATAAACTTTAATTTTTGTTTTTAAGAAGTGAATACTTTAGTTTTTAAGAAGGTATATACGAACTATTTTTCAATTTTAGAGAGCAAAAGTAATCAGTGTATAAAATACTTCTCCTGGAAAAAGAAAACAGAAATTAAATCATACTTTTGTTTCAAAAAATATTTAAGAAATTAAAAATTACCTCACCCATGTTGGCTGGGCTCGATACCAACCACAGTCTATCCTCTTTGCCAAAGAATTACATGTTATGTATATATATATATATATATATATATATATATATATAGGTGAAGAATTGTTGAATCTTTTTTGCATAAAAAAATCTTCCATTTTAATAGTAAAGGGGATTATAATTTCAAAATAATTTAATCCGTGTACCAATCCCTAAGAGTCGGAGATTTCAATTTAGACGACAATATAAATTTTCTTTTGAGGGAGCAAGTCAATGTAGCACTTCTTGTGAAGAAAAAATGAAGTTTAATACTTATGCGTTAATTTCAACTTCAAGAAAAATAGATTTTTATCATTAAAACTATTTTCTGTTTAAAGTGAAGATTTTAAGTTTTTGAAAAAGGTAAATTTACTTTATTTTTTCAAATTTCAGTAAGCAAGAGTAAAAGTTTATATAATACTACTCCTGGAAATTAAAAAAAAAAACTTAGTTAACCCATGGTGGATGGCTCGGTTGCACTAGAGGCAGTGTTGATCTCAATTGGAATGATACTAACACGCCCATGGTGGGTGGCTCGATCGGTTGCAGAAGAGGCAGTGCTGATCTCAATAGTAATGGCTAACGCACTCAATTGCAATGCTAAGACACCCACAGTGGGTGACTCTGTTGCACAAGACTCACAGCTTGGCCAAGTTTTAAAAATCAGTTTATTTTAAAAAATATTATATTTTAAAAGTATTTTTCTCAAAAATACTTTTGGTGAGAAGTAGTTAGTGTTTGACTAATTAATTTGAAAAGTAATTCTGAGCATCAATTAATGTTTGGTCAAGCTTCTAAGTGTATTTTTCTCAAAAATGCTTTTCAAAAAAATGTTTTTGGAGAGAAATTACTTTTTTCTGCTTCTCCAAAATTTTGCTTCTGCTTCTCCTCAAAACACTTTTTTTTCTTCAGAAAGTTTGATCAAACACTTCAATTGTTTTGGGGAAAAAAAGCACAAATGCTTCTAGGATCGAAGAAGGTCGGCCAAACAGGACATGTTGATTTTTGTAGCAATGCTAACACACCCTTGGTGGGTGGTGCACTATACTAAGCCTAAACTTCTCTTAATAATAAACTGATCCCTTTATTTAATTAAGATCTGTGGGGGATCAACCGGTAATTAAGAATAGTGACATCTCTCTGCCAAGACTCCTCATGTCATGCCAAAGGAGTAACGTTTTCAGGGTTCAGATAATTTTTCCGAAAGGAAAAGGAAAATAGACATTCTAATTTGTAGGTATTTTTTTGTAACGATCCGGTCGGTCGTTTTGAGAGTTAGAGCCCGAACCCCTATTAACTGCTTTCCCCATATCTATTTCTGCTATTGTGACTTGTCAAGATGATTGATTTTGAGTTTTGGAGTGTTTTGGGACACTTAGTCCCTAAATGAGAGCTTAAGTCTTAGAATTTAGACCGTAGTCGCAACTGTGTGAAGACGATTCCGGAATAAAATTTTGTCGATTCCGTTAACTCCGTTGGGTGATTTTGGACTTAGGGGCGTGTACGGAATGTGTTTTGGGGACCGTAGCTCATTTAGGCTTGAAATGACGAAAATCGAATTTTTGGAGATTTGGACTAGTAGTGAAAATTTTGATATCGGGGTCGGATTTCGATTCCGGAAGTTGGAGTAGGTCCGTAATGTTGAATATGACTTGTGTACAAAATATGAGTTCATTCAGACGTGGTTTGACAGGTTTCAGCATCGGTTGTAGGAATTTAAAGTTTCAAGTTCTTTAAGTTTGAATTAGAGGGTGATTCATGATTTTAGCATTAGTTGATGTGATTTGTGGGCTCGACTAAGTTCGTATGGTATTTTAGGATTAGTTGGTATGTTTGGTAGAGGTCCTGGGGGTCTCAGGTGAGTTACGAGTGCTTAACAGATCAAAAGTTAGATTTGAGTTGCTACTGAAGTCTTTAGGCATCTGTCATTTTCGCACCTGCGGTGGAGAGAGCGCAGGTGCATGATCGCATGTGCGGAGAGGCAAGCACAAAAGCGGAAAAATGGAGAAGTGCCAGGGGTCGCAGGTGCGGGGTGAATTTCGCATCTGCGATGCCCGCAGATGCGTTAGTGTCATCGCAGGTGCGCAAGGTCCGCAGAAGCGGAAGGGATTTCCGCAGGCGCACATGTGCGGCCCTTTCATCGCTGGTGCGAAGAAAGAGGGGGTAAGTGATTTTTGCAGATGCGCACATTTTGCCGTACAAGCGCACCTGCAGGTGCGAGCCCAGGCTCCGCAGTTGCGAAAATACCTGGGTAGTGGTTAAAACCGAAGGGCTTCGCGATTTGTCATTTTTGGACTTTGCAACTCGGTTTAGGGCGATTTTTGAGAGCATTTTCGAGAGATTTCTTGAGGTAAGTCCCTTATGCTTATTTTTTATCAATAATCTTGCTTCCCCGTGTATGTTTTCCACCTAGTTAGTGTGTATTTAAGGTGAAAATTGGGAATTGGAGGCTAGAGATTTGGAAATTTGATTTGTGGATTTGGAGGACCATTTGGTGTCGGATTTTAGTAAATTTGATATAGTTAGACTCGTGAGTAAACGGGCTTTCGTATTTTATGTCTTTTACCTGATTCCAAGACGTGAGCCCCACAGGCGATTTTTGAGTTAATTCCGGAATTTTCGTTAAAATGTTGATTTCGTTAATTAGATGAGTCTATTATTGTTGTATTTATGATATGTAATTACCTTTGGCTAGATTTGGGCTATTCAGAGCCTGATATTCGTGGGAAAGGCATTGTAACCGATTGATTGAGTTTGGTTCGAGGTAAGTGGCTTGCCTAACTTCGTGTGGAGGAAATCCCCTTAAGATTTGGAATTATTGTGCTATGTGAGCATCGTGTACGTGAGGTGACGAGTACACACGGTCTAGTTGCGGTAAAACCCGATTTTCTTACCGAGCAACAACATATTTTCCTGTTAATTTAAGTTATACCATTTTAATGAGTACTAATCTATTTTTATTCTTAATTGAGTTATTCCAATATGTGTAGCTATTATTTTTAGTCTAATACAACATGTCTACGTGTCTTAATTGTTTATGTGAGTTATGTGTAGCATGCTTAATAAATTTCTTACTTCTTCCCTGACTGGTACTTAGTCTAAATTGTAAGAATTTTGTGACGTAGTTGTATTTCTATCATTCGCGCTGCATATTTACTTTGGGACTACATAACGGTATTCCGGGAGATCTCCCTGTACTGCATATTTACTTTGGGACTACGGAACGGTATTCCGGGAGATCCTCGTGTACTGCATATTTACTTTGGGACTAGGGAACGGTATTCCGGGAGATCCAACATGTCTTGCATATTTACTTTAGGACTACGGAACGGTATTCCGGGAGACCCCTCTGCATATTTACTTTGGGACTACGGAACGGTATTGCGGGAGATTCCCCTGCGCATTTACGTTTGGGACTACGAGACGGTATCTCGGGAGATTCCCTGTTGTGTTTCTGTGTACTGAGCTGTTACCAGTAGGGTACTGACCTGACCTCGTCACTACTCGACCGAGGTTAGGCTTGGCACTTACTGGGTACCGATTGTGGTGTACTCATGCTACTCTCTGCACATGTTTTTCGTGTGCAGATCCATGTGCACCTTATCAGCCACACTATCAGTGAGCCGGGACAGCATTGGAGACTTAAAGGTATATCTGCCGCGTCCGCAAACCTCGGAGTCCCCTTCTACTCTTTCTCATGTCCATTATCTTTTGTATTTTCCCTTGTTAGACTATGATGTATAAAGACACTAGATTTTTCCTTCTGTAGTTTGTGATTCACGATGTTCCGGGTTTTGGGATTTGTTGTATATTTTTGAATAGTTGGTTAAATTTATATTTTTATTTCATTATTCCGTAAAATGTTAGGTTTACCTAGTTGTAGAAACTAGGTGCCGTTAGGACGTCACACGGAGGGTAAATTGGCTCGTGACAAGTTGGTATCAGAGCTCTAGGTTCGTAGGTTTCGTGAGTCACAAGACGGTTTATTAGAGTCTCGCGGATCGGTACGGAGACGTCTGTACTTATCTTCGGGAGGCTATGGAGCTGTTAGAAAAATTTCACTACTTTGATACCTTGTCGTACGAAAATTATTGACTTCAAAGATTCTAAATTTCTGTATTCTATTCTCTCACAGATGGTGAGGACACGTACAAGAGGATCTGATGAACAGGCACCCGCGCCCCCTGCTAGAGCCGTGAGAGGCCGGGGTAGAGGCCGAGGACATCCACGTGGTGCAGCCAGAGCACCCGCACGAGCTGCTACAGAGGAGCCCCCAGTAGCTCAAGTTGGAGAGCAGACACCTGAGATACCTGTTGCTGCACCAGCCCTCTAGGAGACTCTAGCCTAGTTTCTGAGCATGTTCAGCACATTAGCTCAGGCTGGATTGATTCCACTTGCTCTTGCCACATCTCAGGCCGGGGGAGGAGCACAGACTCCCATCGCCGGTACTCCAGAGCAGCAGGTTCAGGTCGACCAGGTTCTAGAGATTGTACCAATACAGCTGCTGGTTCCAGTTCAGCCCGAGGTTAGGGCAGCAACTTCTAAGGCGGAGCAGCTCAGACTTGAGAGGTACAAGAAGTACCACACACCTACTTTCAGCGGATTGTATACAGATGATGCTCAGGGTTTTCTGGAGGAGTGTCATCGTATTCTTTGTACTATGGGCGTAGCGGAGACGAACGGGGTTTCTTTTACTATATTCCAGCTTAGAGGAGCAGCTTATCAGTGGTGGCGTGCTTATGAGTTGAGTAGTCCGGCTGAGGCAGCTTCACTTACATGGACTCAGTTCTTGGACATGTTTTTTAGAGAGTATGTCCCTCATAGCCTCAGGGACTCATGGCGCGCGGGGTTTGAGCAGCTGCACCAGGGTGCTATGACCGTGTCAGAGTATGCAGTTCGCTTCAGCGATTTGGCCCGACATGCACCGGCATTAGTTGCCATAGTTCGAGAGAGGGTTCGACGATTTATTGAGGATCTCCATCCCAGCATCCGGAGTAGTATGGCCAGGGAATTGGAGATGGATATTTCTTATCAGCAGGTTGTGGGTATTGCCAGGAGATTCGAGGGCATGTTTGCCCGGGATAGAAAGGAGAGTGAGGACAAGAGGTCTCGAGAGGCTGGTTATTATTCGGGAGCTCGTGCCCCAGCAGCTAGCCATGGTAGGGGTTATGTGAGCCGCCCCGTTCAGTCAGTTCTTCTAGCCTCCAATAGTGTTCCAGCTCCTTCTAGACCCCAGGAGCCTTATTATGCACCGCCAGTATCTAATGTGTCTCCTGCACGGGGTGTTCCTAGCGGCCAGTCCAACAGACCTAGCTCGAGCCATCACAGCAGCCACGCCCTCCCAGAGCTTGTTTTGAGTGTGGCGACACTCGCCACATGGTGAGGGATTGCCCCAGGATTAGGAGGGGTGCACCTCTACAGACTTTTCAGCTCAGGCTATGATTACAGCAGCAGCTGCCACCCCACCTGCTCAACCAACTCGAGATGGAGGTCGCCCTAGAGGGGAAGGCCATGCCAGATATTATGCACTTCCTGCTCGTACAGAGGCAGTTGCTTCTGATACTGTCATTACAAGTATTGTTCCGGTCTGTCATAGAGATGCGTCAGTATTATTTGGCCCAGGCTTTACATATTATTATGTGTCCTCTTATTTTGCCTCGTATTTGGGCGTATCTCGGGATTTTTTGAGTTCCCCTATTTATGTATCTACTCATGTGGGAGATTCTCTTGGTGTGGACCGCATGTATCAGTCGTGTTTGATTGATCTTAGTTGTTTTGAGACCAGAGCCGATTTATTATTGCTCAGCATGATGGACTTTGATATTATTTTGGGCATGGACTGGTTGTCACCCCATTATGCTATTATTGATTGTCACTCTAAAACCGTGACGGTGGCTATGCCAGGTTTACTGCGATTAGAGTGGAGAGGTACCTAAGAGTATACTCCCAGCAGAGTTATTTCTTTTCTTAAAGCTCAACAAATGGTTGATAAGGGGTGTGACACATATCTAGCTTATGTGAGAGATGTCAGTATTGATACCCTTACAGTTGAGTCAGTTCCAGTAGTGAGGGACTTTCCAGATGTGTTTCCAGCTGATCTTCCGGGCATGCCGCCCGACAGAGATATTAATTTTGGCATTGATTTATTGCCGGGCACTCGGCCCATCTCTATTCCTCCATATCGTATGGCTCATCCTGAATTGAAGGAGTTGAAAGAGCAGTTACAAGAATTGCTTGATAAAGGTTTCATTCGGCCTAGTGTGTCACCTTGGGGTGCTCCTGTCTTATTTGTGAAGAAGAAGGATGGTTCTATACGGATGTGTATTGATTACCGCCAGTTGAACAAAGTCACAGTGAAGAAGAGGTACCCCTTGCCTCGTATTGATGACTTATTTGATCAGTTACAGGGTGCCATATTATTTTCCAAGATTGACTTACGTTCAGGTTATCATCAGTTGAAGATTAGGGAGCCAGATATACCGAAGATTACTTTCAGGACCGGATATGGTCACTATGAGTTTCTTGTTATGTCTTTTGGGCTGACCAATGCCCCAACAACTTTTATGTACTTGATCCACAGTGTGTTCCGACCTTATCTTGACTCATTCGTCATTATGTTTATTGATGACATTCTGGTATACTCCCGAAGTCGGGAGGATCATGAGCAACACCTGAGGACTGCACTTCAGACCTTGAGAGAAAAGAAATTATATGCAAAATTTTCAAAGTGTGAGTTTTGGCTAGACTCAGTGGCATTCTTGGGTCATATAATATCGAGTGAGGGGATCCAGGTGGATCCGAAGAAGATTGAAGTTGTGCACAGTTAGACCAGGCCATTCTCAGCTACAGAGATTCGGAGTTTTCTTGGTTTGGCGGGGTATTGTCGTCGCTTTGTAGAGGGATTCTCATCTATTGCAGCGCCTATACCAGGCTGACCTAGAAGGGAACTCCGTTCAAGTGGACATAGGAATGCGAGGAGAGCTTTCAGAAGCTCCAGACGGTTTTGACTACATCCCAGTATTGGTATTACCTACAGGTTTGGGGTTTTATACTGTATATTGTGATGCATCGCGGATTGGTCTCAGCGCGGTGTTAATGCAGGACGGTAGGATGATTGCCTACGCATCCAGACAGCTGAAGGTGCACGAAAATAACTATCTTGTCCATGACCTTGAGTTAGCAGCTATAGTTCATGCTTTTAAGATATGGCGGCATTATTTGTACGGTGTTCCTTGTGAGATTTACACCGATCATCGGAGTTTGCAGCATCTGTTTAAGCAGAAAGATCTTAACTTACATCAGCGGAGGTGGTTGGAGCTACTTAAGGATTATGATATCACTATTTTGTACCACCCTGGGAAGGCCAATGTGGTGGCCGATGCTTTGGGTCACCAGGCAGAGAGTTTGGGGAGTTTAGCATATCTACCAGCAGCAGAGAGGCCATTGGCATTGGATGTTTAGTCCTTAGCCATCCGGTTTGTGAGATTGGATATTTCTGAGCCGAGTTGAGTGTTGGCTTGTGTGGTATCTCAGTCTTCTCTTTATAATCGTATCAGGGAGCGTCAGTATGATGATCCCCATCTTCTTGTCCTTAAGGATACAGTCCAACACGGTGATGCTAAGGAGGTCACTATTGGAGATGATGGTGCATTGAGGATGCAGGGCAGGCTATGTGTGCCCAATGTAGATGGTTTGCGTGAGTTGATTCTCCAAGAGGCTCATAGTTCATGGTACTCTATTCATCCGGGTGTTGCAAAGATGTATCAGGACTTAAAACAGCATTACTGGTGGAGGAGAATGAAGAAGAACATAGTAGAGTATATGGCTCGATGTCAGAATTGCCAGCAGGTAAAATATGAGCATTAGCGGCCAGGTGGATTGCTTCAGAAGTTAGAGATTCCGGAGTGAAAATGGGAGCGGATCACTATGGATTTCGTTGTTGGACTCCCAAGGACTTAGCGGAGATTTGATGCAGTTTGGGTGATTGTTGATAGGCTGACCAAGTCGGCTCATTTCATTCCTGTGATGACTACCTATTCTTCCGAGCAGCTAGCTCGAATCTACATCCATGAGATCGTCAGGCTTCATGGCGTACCTGTATCTATTATCTCTGACCGGGGTACGCAGTTTACATCACAGTTCTGGAGAGATGTACAGCATGAGTTGGGTAATAGGGTTGAGCTGAGCACAATATTTCACCCTCAAATGGACGGGCAGTCCTAGCGCACTATTTAGATATTAGAGGATATGCTCCATGCGTGTGTGATAGATTTTGGGGGTGCTTGGGACCAGTTCTTGCCACTTGCAGAGTTTGCTTACAACGACAGTTATCAGTCCAGCATTCAAATGGTACCGTATGAGGCTCTGTACGGTAGGCGGAGTTGGTCCCCAGTGGGTTGGTTTGAACCCGGCGAGGCCAGATTATTGGGTACGGACTTGGTTCAGGATGCCTTGGAAAAAGTAAAGGTGATTCAGGATAGACTTCGCACAGCCCAATCCAGACAGAAGAGTTATGCGGACCGGAAGGTTCGCGATATGGCATTCATGGTTGGAGAGCGAGTCTTGCTCCGGGTTTTGCTTATGAAGGGCATTATGAGGTTTGGAAAGAAGGCCAAGCTGAGGCCTAGGTTCATTGGTCCATTTGAGGTGTTGCGTCGAGTTGGGGAGGTTGCTTATGAGCTTGCCTTGCCTCCCAGTCTAGCAGGAGTTCATCCGGTATTCCATATTTCTATGCTCTGGAAGTATCACGGCGATCCGTCCCATGTGTTGGATTTCAGCTCAGTTCAATTGGACAAGGATCTATCTTATGTTGAGGAGACAGTGGCTATCTTAGACAGGCAGGTCAGAAAGCTAAGGTCAAAGAACATTTCTTCTGTGAAGGTTCAATGGAGGGGACAACCGGTCGAGGAGGCAACTTGGGAGACCGAGCAGGATATACGCAACCATTATATTCATCTTTTCACCACTTCAGGTATGTCTCTATGCTCGTTCGAGGATGAACGATTGTTTTAAGAGGGGGAGGATGTAACGACCCGTCCGGTCATTTTGATAGTTAGAGCCCGAACCCCTATTAACTGCTTTCCCCATATCTATTTCTGCTATTGTGACTTGCCAGGATGATTGGTTTTGAGTTTTGGAGTGTTTTGGGACACTTAGTCCCTAAATGAGAGCTTAAGTCTTAGAATTTGGACTGTAGTCGAAACTTTGTGAAGACGGTTCCGGAATGGAATTCCGTCGATTACGTTAGCTTCGTTGGGTGATTTTGGACTTAGGGGCGTGTACGGAATGTGTTTTGGGGGCCCGTACCTCATTTAGGCTTGAAATGGCAAAAGCCAAATTTTTGGAGATTTGGACCGGTAGTGAAAATTTTGATATCGGGGTCGAATTCCGATTCCGAAAGTTGGAGTAGGTCCGTAATGTTGAATATGACTTGCAAAGTTTGAGGTCATTCGGATGTGGTTTGATAAGTTTCGGCATCGGTTATAGGAATTTGAAGTTTCAAGTTCTTTTAGTTTGAATTCGAGGGTGATTCGTGATTTTAGCGTTGTTGATATGATTTGTGGGCTCGACTAAGTTCGTATGATATTTTAGGATTGGTTGGTATGTTTGATTGAGGTACCGGGGGCCTAGGGTGAGTTTCGAGTGCATAACAGATCAAATGTTAGATTTGTTGTTGTTGAAGTCTTCAGGCATCTGTCATTTTCGCACCTGCGGTGGAGAGACCGCAGGTGCATAATCGCACGTGCGGAGAGGCAAGCGCAAAAGCGGAAAAATGGAGGAGTTCCAGGGGTCGCTAGTGCGAGGTAAATTCCGCATCTGCGATGCCCACAGATGCGTTAGTGTCATCGCAGGTGCGCAAGGTTTGCAGAAGCGGAAGGGATTTTCGCAGGCGCGCACGCGCAGGTGCGAAGGCAGATGGGGTAAGTGATTTGCGCAGATGCACATATTTTTCTGCACAAGCGCACCTGCAGGTGCGAGCCCAGGCTCCACAGGTGCGAAAATACCTGGGCAGTGGTTAAAACCGAAGGGCTTTGTGATTTTTGTCATTTTTGGACTTTGCAACTCGGTTTAGGGCGAGTTTTGAGAGCATTTTCGAGAGATTTCTTGAGGTAAGTTCCTCATGCTTATTTTTGATCAATAATATTGCTTCCCCATGTATTTTTTCCACCTAGTTAGTGTGTATTTAAGGTGAAAATTGGGAATTGCACGCTAGGAATTTGGAAGTTTGATTTGTGGATTTGGAGGACCATTTGGTGTCGGATTTTAGTAAATTTGATATGGTTAGATTCGTGAGTGAACGAGCTTTCGTATTTTATAAATTTTACCCGATTCTGAGACGTGGTCCCCACGGGTGATTTTTGAGTTAATTTCGGAATTTTCGTTAAAATATTAATTTCGTTAATTAGATGAGTCTATTATTGTTGTATTTATGATATGTAATTGCTTTTGGCTTGATTTGGGCCATTCAGAGTCGGATATTCGTGAGAAAGACATTGTGACCGATTGATTGAGATTGATTCGAGGTAAGTGGCTTGCCTAACTTCGTGTGGGGAAAATCCCCTTAAGATTTGGATCTATTGTGCTATGTGAGCGTCGTGTACGTGAGGTGATGAGTACGTACACGGGCTAGTTATGGTAAAACCCGATTTTCTTACCGAGCAGCAACATGTTTTCCTGTTATTTTGAGTTATACCATTTTAATGAGTACTAATCTATTTTCATTCTTAATTGAGTTATTCCAATATGCGTAGCTATCATGTTTAGTCTAATACAACATGTCTACGTATCTTAATTGTTTATGTGAATTATGTGTAGCATGCTTAATGAATTTCCTGCTTCTTCTTTGACTGGTACTTAGTCTAAATTTTAAGAATTTCGTGATGTAGTTGTATTTCTATCATTCGCGCTGCATATTTACTTTGGGACTACGGAACGGTATTCCAAGAGATCCCCTTTTACTGTATATTTACTTTGGGACTACGGAACGATATTCCGGGAGATCCCCCTGTACGGCATATTTACTTTGGGACTACGGAACGGTATTCCGGGAGATCCCTCATGTCTTGCATATTTACTTTGGGACTACGGAACGGTATTCCGGGAGATCCCCCCTGCACATTTACTTTGGGACTACGAAACGGTATTTCGGGAGATCCCCCTGTACATTTACGTTTGGGACTACGAGACGGTATCTCGGGACATCCCCTGTTGTGTTTCTGTGTACTGAGCTGTTATCTTCTATGATTTTATTGTTGTTAAATTTTTGCGGTATTACACTCTATATTGTTTTATTATATATTTTTCAGTATAGCCCTGACCTGACTTCGTCACTACTCGACCGAGGTTAGGCTTGACACTTAATGTGTACTGATTGTGGTGTACTCATGCTACTCTCTGCACATATTTTTCGTGTGCAGATCCAGGTGCACCTTATCAGCCGCATTATCAATGAGCCGGGACAGCTTTGGAGACTTCAAGGTATATCTGCCGCGTGCGTCCGCAGATCTCGGAGTCCCCTTCTACTCTTTTTCATGTCCATTATCTTCTGTATTTTTCCTTGTTAGACTCTGATGTATAGAGACACTAGATTTTTCCTTATGTAGTTAGTGATTCACGATGTTCCGGGTTTTGGGATTTGTTGTGTATTTTTTATTAGTTGGTTAAATTTATATTTTTATTTCATTATTCCGTAAAATGTTAGACTTACATAGTTGTAGAGATTAGGTGCCGTCACGACGTTATACGGAGGGGAAATTAGGTCGTGACAGTTTTTCTTAATCACAACTTTTGGATAATCCTGTAAGTGATGATAGCATATGAGTTTAGAAAAACTTATTTGTTTGACAAAAGAATAGAGAAAACAAACGGCAGCAAGGAAGATTTTTTTACCTCCAAAGGGAAAAACAGACGGGAGACAGAAGAAAATATATGGAATTTAAATTGAAACCACATTTGTTCTCCAGTTTGTTCTGTCTAATATCAACAAAAGCTGCAGAGTACATATACACTCTTTGGAATCAAAACCACCAAAAAATATGCGCACTCTTACGTTCTAGATTACAAGACAGTTTAACAAATGTATAGTGTGGTTGTTAAGGACAGAAGTTGTGTTTATGGTAAGGGTTAATGGATACTTTATGGGATCAGGCCAGCCTTTTGTTGGGAATTAGCGGGCTATCTAACTTTGTTTACTTCTGATTAATATGATCATGGCCAGTAGTAAAATCAAAACTTTCGCTAAAAATATTTAAGATTTAGTATATATGTATAAAAAAAGTAATATATAATCTATATATAGTCTGTATAAGTTTATGCAGAAGAATGTTCAACTGATCATCTTTCGCCAGCTGTAGCTCTGCTCCTAAATTTCAATTGTGGACAAAAAAACCAACCTTTCGTCATTAATCTTCAGAGGTGATGAGATACATAAGTTAAGCCTAAGAGCAGGTAGTTATTGGCCGGGTATCTCTTTTCATATTGAATAAACTTGTCAATGCATTATTGCATTTAAAATTAGACTTATAAAAAGTAAACATAAGGCTGGTAAATTGAATAAAAGATACACAATCCTTACTCTTTGGAATTTAGCAATGTCCGTAGGACAGTCCTAGTAGTATCTTAGTTTGTTACAGCAAATGCATTTGGGGTCTAGGTTCTTTTAGCATAGTTCTTTTAGAAGAGAGATCATTCCCTTTTTTAAATGCTATTGTAATGAAGAAAAACAGTGCCCACTACGGCTGTAGTGTCCAACAGTGAATTTAAGCAGAAGATAGAACTTTTTATATGCTACAACAGATTTTTGGCGGCTAATCTAGACATTAATGGGCTGTTTGATAGGATGTATTAGGAAAAATAATATAATAACTTTGGCATTATTAATTCCTTATTTGATTGTATTTTTTAAACCTATATAAGTATAACTAATAGTACTTACATTAGTTATTTTTAATACAACAAATAAAAAAGTCAATGGGAAATAATCACAACATAACAATTTTAGCATAACTAATCTCAACATTATTAATATATCATATTTAATACTACTATTCTTATGCACCTTATCAAAGGTACAAGAGAATTTCTTTTGAGCAAGCAAGTCTATGTAGCACTTCTCCCGAAGAAAAATTGAAAATCCATACGACCATACCTATGCCATAAATTTCAACTTTAAGTAGGATAGGTTTTTATCATTGGGGAAATTTCATAAGTATCACGTTTCAAAAGAATATATACAAAATTCTATCACCATTAAGTATATTTCAATGGTGGCAGTGTATTATTTACATAAATAGTAGAAACTTAAAAATAAGTTGGCAACCTTTTAATGTTCAAGAATATTGCAATTTCCTATCCTAAAAATCTCTCCAAAATATTAGGACTTCAATTTTATATCCTTAATTATTGCCATGATCTCCTAATCATATTCATTGCAAACACATCATTCCCCACCCCTCATCAATCATTTTTAATTTCTCCCATATTCTTTTACAAATGAACCTCTCAATAAATAGTACAATTTATATTGTATGCCACTACCACTATCCGACGGTACCGCTATAGTATATGTTGCTTCTTTAAGAGTTTCATCTAGGGATATTATTGTTAGCTAAGATTAAACCTTATTTACATAAATTTAATTATTTGAACTAAGATCTATATTTTTTTGTCAAACAATTTGTGTCGTTTGTGGGATTTCTTAGTTAAATTTTTAGTTTCCTCTAGATCTACAATTAACGCAAATCACTAACGTAAAAAAACCTCGAGATCTCTCTTTTGTGTGTGTGTACAAAATCCTACATGGCAGGTAACCAAGGAGAAAGAACAAAAATAACAAGTGACTCCCAACCAACCTCATGAATGTCATCAACGAAAGCTGTGAAACAGTAGGCGAGGATACGATGCCCAACGCGTCCCCTAGGCGAGAGAGGTCGCCACCCCCATATTACAACATAACAAAACCCAGTGAAAAAGGGGCCTCCACGTCTACAGAGGAGCCCCCAGTTGTGAAAAAACTCATTGAGGCATGGCTGACCGACATGCTAGCAAGCGTCTTTAACAAACCCGCTCCAGGTATGGCAGCAAAGGCTTGCACGATACAACAAACAAACGAGCAGTGCAACCGTCCCCTCCCTCTAAGGACATGTATAACTCACAATGTTATTGATAGTGCAGGTAACAACGCCCTCCCCGCCATTCTAAAGAGGATGGAAGAAATGGAGAATGAAAACAAGACACTCCGAGACCAGATGAAAGAACACCAAGAACGAGTTGACAAGATACCAGATGCTTCTAAGGGGCGCCGACAAGTTCATAGAAATATAGTACAACGATGATGCAACCCCACATGCCATACCAAATACCTTCAAAATGCATCCCTACCTTAGGATATATGACGGAACAACCGATCCTAAAGATCATGTGACTTACTACGTCACTACCGTGAAAGACAACGACCTTGCCAAGGAACAAGTGTCCTCCATTTTGCTGAAGAAGTTTGGCGAGATCCTCATGGGAGGAGCATTAACATAATATTCGCAACTACTAGCACGCTCCATAGAAACTTTCGAAGAAATGGAAGATAAGTTTGTAACCGCCCATGTCGAAGCCAAGAATGCCGAAGCGAGAGTAAACGACATATTTTCTATTAAGCAGTCCCTAGCAGAGGGACTAAGGGACTTCCTCACCTGGTTCAATAGAGTAAGGATGACTCTGCCAGACGTATCCAAAGGGATGGCGGTCGCAACTTTTTAAAACGGACCGAGTAGAGAGGGTTCAAGAGCAACTAGAAAACTGTTGAGTTGATTGATGAAGTATCCTCCAACCACTTGGGACGAAATACACAATATTTATTGTGCCGAGATCCAAGTAGACGAGGACTATCTCAATGGACAAATTCACCAACTAATCTAAGTATAAGCCGAATCTAGAAAAGTATGAAGAGACAGTACCCAAAGAGATCATCTGATTCCGCAACCTAACAGGGAAAGGCAACAACCATATGTCAGGACGGTCGCCGCACCCTCCCTCTGCTATGAAGAAAGCCCATCCAGACCAAGGACAGGGACTCATCAGAATGAAATAAGTATGTCTCCTTTATTATCTGCTCACAATTTTTGTATGTCAACTACATAAATAGTCTACGCTCTTGAGAAACTCGGAATAAAAGTGAAGTGGCCTCCAAAGATAAGATCAGATCCGAACATCAGAAAGTTTGACGCCCTCTTTGAGTTCCACCAGGAATGCGGGCACAAAATAGAATATTACATCGCCCTTAGATAGGAAGTCGTAAACATGTTACGGGAAGGACATCTCAAAGAGGTGTTAAGCGATAAGGGGAGGACCAACTTTGCCAGAGGACATGAGTATCAAGGCACGCCAAAGCCTCCATTGCCAGCTCATACCATCAACATGATCATCGGCGGTGGTGACGATACCTCTATCAACGACATGAAGTTCACCACCACTCACAAACTCAAGCGGTCTATCACCCACGAACAATACGACGGACTCGAAAAAAGTGTCATCTTCGACGAGTCAGATGCCGAAGGTTTGACTTTCCCTCAAAATGATGCCCTCATTATTACTTTACGCATTTTAGATACCGATGTCAAGCGCATCATGGTGGACGATGGAAGTGGTGCATACATTATCCATCCCCGAGTATTTACCCAAACGAGGTTTGAGGATAAGATAGTATCATGCTGCATCACACTAACCAGTTTAAATAATGCAGTTGAGCAAACATTTGGGGAAATTACACTCCCCGTCTTGGCCGGCGGCGTGACTCTGGAGACGACATTCCACATCATGGACATGTCCACTGCATACAACGCCATAGTGGGACGACCATGGATACACCCCATGAGAGCCATCCCATCTAGCCTATACCAAGTATTAAGTTCCCGACACCATGGGGTGTATACAACATACACAAAGAACATCGTACGTCTCGGGAATGCTATCGCATTTACTTGGACAACACGACCATCCAAAAGAAAAAAGACAAAGAAAAATAAAAAGAGGCATAACAATCAAGAGGTCGATACAAGAAGAAACCGAGGATGTTATCATGGATCCCGACACTGTCGAGGCTGTAGGTTCGACCATGGAAGACATTGACCCCGTTCAATTAGACCTCAATGATCACAATAAGAAGGCCTATATCGGCTGCAAACTCTGAAAACCAAGTAAATCCAGTCAATTCTTAATAGCTAATGCAAATTTGTTTGCTTTCAGCCATGCAGATATGTCAGACATCCCAAAGGAAATCGCCACACACAAGTTAAACGTCGACCCATTCCCCCCAGTAAGGCAAGTCATACATAAATTCAATTCTGCCATCTACGATACAGTCCGCGAGGAGGTGGAAAAACTGATAAAAAACGGTTCCATCAGGGAGTCGAAGTACCCCAAATGGATTGCCAACGTAGTGATGGTGAAAAAGAAAAATAGGAAATGGCGGATGTGTGTGGATTTCACAGACTTGAACAAAGCATGTCTGAAGGACTCGTTCTCCTTACCCCACATCGACCAGCTCATCGACGTAACAGCCGGGCACGAACTATTGAGTTTTTTGGATGCTTACTCAGGCTATAATCAAATTCTCATGGATGAAGAAGACTAAGAGAAGACCACACTCATCACCCACCAAGGAACGCATTGCTATAGGGATATGCCGCTTGGACTAAAGAACGCGGGGCTACTTATCAAATGTTGGTAACCAAGATGTTCAAAGACCAGCTCGATAAGACCATGTAGGTATATATAGACAATATATTGGTCAAGTGCAAAAGGGTAGAGGATCACATCGATCATTTGAAAGAAACTTTCGACATACTCAAATGATGCAAAATGAGGCTAAACTTGTATAAATGCGCGTTTGGCGTAGCCTCGAGAAAGTTCTTGGGTTTTGTGGTGTCGCAGCGAAGGATCGAAGTCAACCCAGACCAAATTACAGCTATCGAGTAGATACCGGAACTCTTAACCACCAAAAAGCAAGTCCAAGGTTGTCTGGTTGCATCACCGCCCTATCAAGGTTCATTTCGCGGTCGTTGGATAGATTTAAAAAAAAGATTGGCGTGCTCAAGAAGAACAACGACATCGAATAGACTTCTGAGTGCATCCAGGATCTACGAGAAATAAAGGCATACCTATCATCACCACCCAGCTTTTGAAACCCGAACCTGGGGAGAAACTCCTCGTCTATCTAGCCATATCTGGGTAGCAGTAAGCGTAGTCATGATCCGCAAAAAAAAAGGTATGCAATCTCATATCTATTACATTAGTAAAACACTCGTCGACCCCGAGGCAAAGTACCCACACCACGAAAAATTAGCTCTGGCCTTGGTCGTAACTTCACGAAAGCTTAGACCTTATTTCCAGTGCCACCCCATCTCAGTCGTCACAACTTTTTCCCTGTGGAGCATTTTCCATAAACTCGAGCTATCGAGTAGGCTGGCCAAATGGTCTATCTAGCTAAGTGAGCACGATATCACATACCGACCGTGAACGACAATAAAGTCACAAGTGCTCGCCGACTTCAGTGCAAAAATAATGCCTGAAGTCGAAAGGGAAAATGTCAAAGCTTCCTTCCAAACACAAGACCTCTGGGTCCTATACACCGATGGCGCATTCAACGTATCAGGGTCCGGACTGGTACTCGTACTCGATGTCCCAACAAGAGAAATAATTCGCCAGTCCATAAGGTACCCCGATACAACTAACAATGAGGCCGAGTATGAGGCTGTAATTGCAGGATTAAGGCTAGCACTCGAATATGGGGTGAAACGATTGAAACTCCGTTGTGATTCCCAACTCGTAGTAAATCAAGTCACGGGGACTTTCCAAATCAAGGAACAAGGATGGAAAAAATACCAGCCCGAAATCTGCAAGCTATTGCCTCAGTTCGACGAATGCTAGCTCGATCAAATCCCACGAGCAGAGAATGCCGAAACATATGGCTTCTCCAAACTAGCTGCAACTACCAAAAGCATCAGTGTAGGAGATAAATGCGTACTCCACCTCTTAAATTCATCACTAGACAAAATCGAGGTAAAAACCATAAACTTAACTTGGGACTGTCAAAATCATATTTTCGCATATTTGCAGGACAACACACTCCGATGCGACAAAGAAAGGCCAAGAATCTAAGAATGCAAGCGGCCAGATACAGTCTGCTTCATAGCGACCTATACAAGAGGACTTAAGGTGGCCTTCTAGAGAAGTGCTTAGGCCCGAACCAAACCCAGCACGTCATCAAAGAAGTCCACGAAGGCCATTACGGAGCTCATTCCGGCAATCGAGCACTGGTTATATGCCTCATACGGGCAAGTTACTATTGGCCCACCATGAAAAAAGATGCTGTAGACTTCGTGAGAAAATGCAAACAGTGCCAAAAGTATGCCCCAATGATTCACCAAGCAGGCGAATACCTCCACTCAATCACCTCCCCTTAGTCGCTCATCAAATGGGGAATGGACATCGTGGGCCCCATCCCAGCTGGGCAAGGTAATGTATGAATCCTTTTGGTTTTAGCTGACTATTTCTCTAAATGGGTGGAAGCAGGAACAATTGCCCAAATACGGGAACACGAGGTAAACAACTTTATATGGAGAAACATCATATGCCAATTTGGCCTACCCAAGGAAATCAGCTATGACAACAGACCACAATTCACAGGGAACAAAACTGCCAAGTTCTTCAAGAAATGCCATATCAAGAAGATACTCTCAACCAAATCCCATCCAGAGGGTAACAGGAAAGCAAAGTCCTCCAATAAGTCTATACTAAACATCATGAAGAAAAATCTCGAAGGCGCCAAATGATTGTGGCCGAAAATGCTACCAGAAGTATTATGGGCCTATCGAACAACTCCGAAGATGAGCACAAGAGAGACGCCCTACTCTTTGGTCTATGGGACTGAGGCAGTATTACCTGTCGAGGTCGAAAAACCCAACTTAAGGTACTCCCATGAAAGTGGCATGAGCAACAATGAGAACAGAAGGCAGGAACTCGGCGAAATTGACGAACGAAGAGACATGGCCTACATAAGAATGGTCGCCCAAAAATAACAAGCAGAACGTTACTACAATAAGAAAGCAAAGGTTCAGCCGCTTAAAGTCGGGGACTACGTACTGAAATTCAAAACTCAAGCGAGCAAAGATCCCCGAGAAGGCAAGCTGGGAACAAACTGGGATGGTCCATACAAAATCACAACCAAAGTGAACAAGGGTTTACAACCTCAAATACTTTAACTTCGGAGAGAAAAAGTGTCCCCCAAGGCGTACTCTTTTTTCCTCACTTGAATTCTGTCCCATTTGGGTTTCCTCAAGGAGGTTTTTAATGAGGCAGAGAAGGGAACGCTTCTAGTCGAAGTACACGAAGGTAGGGTTATGTTCGACCCTGCTTGAACAAATACCTACTGGCCTTCGACTGCGATTTACCAAAATATTATGTTCGACTAAGCTCGAACAAACATCTACCAGCCCTCGGCCGTGATCTAACGAAAGGTTATGTTCGATTACTATCAAATAAACACCTATCGGCCTTTGGCCGTGATCTAACGAAAGGTTATGTTCGATTATATCATGACCCAAACCGATGGGCTGCGATGGGCACCAGGTACCTTACTCAACCGAGTACCAACGTAACGTATCTTTCTTATTACATTATCATATACACGTGACATACTGGCCTAATAGGCCAACATGATCATTTATAAACTCAAAACATAGGCCGACAAGGCCGTGCAATCTTTCACGTACACGACATATGTATACAAGCCTCTAAGAGTATATAAATGTTATAAAGGTAGGGACAGGGCCCCGCCATACTAATCAGTACATGTCCTCATCATACCGACCACATAAGCAACTCCAGAGCAAATAGAGCGCACCAACACCTTCCGCTGAGCTGATAGCCTACTTGGAGGACTCTCGACCTGTCTATCAGGACCTGCGGGCATGAAACGTAGCGTCCCCAGGAAAGAGAGACGTCAGTACGAATAATGTACCGAGTATGTAAGGCACATAAATAAGTACATAACAGACCTGGAAGAAATATAGAGTAAATGACTCAACCTGTAAGTCAGGATAACTCTATAAATCATGAAATACTCATAGTGTCATGCATATGCGTATGAATGTCATGTCGTGCATAGGTACATATTTCATAACATCATCAGGCCTCTTAGGGCATCCCATCATATCATCTCGGCCACTATGAGCAAAATCATCAACGTGTACCAGCTGATCAGGTGGTGGTGCATATATAACGCCGTAATATTTTTACCATATCCCATTTAAATATAATATACATATATACGCGTATATAACGCTATCTGGTCATGGGTCAATGTACATGTATAAATGCATGAAATGCATAAGAAATACGTTAATAAAATTTTCTCGGAATGCTATAAAAATCAATATATCTTTCAGCAAAACTTTATCAAATACATATTTTTCTGAGACCCATGAGCAGAAGATATAATAATAATTCACATGGGGAATCAAAAATATAGACACCCCTAGTACTTCTATGAATAGAGTCATTTATGAAAGTTACGTATTTTTCTCGTTTCATTTGTATTATTTGGATCATGCCAAAAATAAAGAAGGGATAACCTTAACATACTCGGACCCCTTAAGCAATTGAGACCTGAGCCGCAGAATCCAACAATATATTTATGGCATGTAGGCTTTTTATGATGTAACAAAAAGCTGACATTGTAAACTGAAGTATTTCAAGCTACACCGGGAATTCCTAGTTCCTTCAAAGAATCTTTGGCTTATTTTCCATATAACCCATATAATGCATAAAGATAAAACCTTTTTTGAGTCTCATCCGTCATTTATTTTATCCAAAAAAAATGAAGCTTAGCAATTTCAAATGAATCCTTTAAAAGGGTTAGTTAGTAGGTCCCACTAGTTAGATGACTTGGCCACAAATCTTCCCAAGTTTTGCCACCTTGATATGTGACTTTATGATTCACAACGTGAAGCTAATCTTGCTACCACATGGGGTGGGGGTGAGAAATTTCAATCTTTATCCACTTATTAGGTAATTAGGTAATGTCCCGTTATCTCTTAATTAACCAATTACCCGCTTAATTAAGATTTATCTCAAATTACTCAAAATTCTACTTATTTTTAATAACTTTATTCATCTTACTATCTTGGTCATTTAGTACCTTGTATGGTACTAGTCCATAAATATCGGGTATTTTAGCTCAGGCCGTATTTTATCCCAAAATGACAAATTTCGACGAAACTCATTTTCTTCGATTTGCTTACCCTTTCACCTTCACGAATTTATTTATCCCTTGTTTGAAATAACATAATACTTGTAACCTCAAAATAATCTCATTCTCGAGCTTGCGTCGATTAACTTTACGACGAAACCTTAACGTACGAAAATGCGGAATGTAACATCTCATTTTCGAGCTTATATCAATTTACTTATGGCGTACTTACATTTACAAAAACATGGGGTGTAACATCATTCCCCTCTTTGGAACATTCGTCCTCGAATGTTGACTGATGCACTTATCATTCTTATAACATATAGCTCTTGCGAATACTTTAATACGCTTCTTGCCATTTAGGCAACTGTTCTTTAAATAAACCCAAAGGCAAGGGCATTCCCCCCTTTAGGCCTCTTTCTCGCATCACGGTCTCTAGTCGGAATTCTTCCAATCTCGTAACTCTTGCTACCTTCTGTCATGCACATGTATTACTTTTTCCATGTATGTGCGCCTATGCGACTCTTCTCTCCTCTTTCCTCCAGTGTTTAGTCAATCTCTACACTTCACTTTGCAAACATATACAGAGCTTGGTAAAACGTCCCTCTGGGTATCTACAGGTATACTGAATTTCTTCGCTCGGTACTTTGTCAAACTTACGAATATTGTTATACCTTATTTCATAGATCCGCTTATCCATTCGTATGAATTTACTGTATCTAGGTAGGTCATACTATACCATAACACTTACTTCGATTTATCTTTACTGAGGTCTGCTACTGAACTCCAGTTAGTTTCGTTACTTATCCCATATGTATAAATCTAAGTCCTTTAATGCTTGCTCATTACTTGTTCATCTTAAGATTGACGACCTAATCTCACCTCATACTTGGTGAATGTAACGACCCGACCGGTCGTTTTGAGAATTAGAACCCCGATCCCCTAATATTTGCTTTCCCCATATATTTTTTTTCTGCTTTTGGTATTTGCCAGAGTGATTGGTTATGGAATTTGGGGAGTTTTGGGACACTTAGTCCCTAGTTGTAAGTTTAAGCCTTAGGGATTAGACCGTAGTCGCAATTATGTGAAGACGGATCCTAAATGGAATTTTGTCGACTCCATTAGCTCCGTTGAGTGATTTTGAGCTTAGGAGTATGTACGGAATGTGTTTCGGAAGTCTGTAGTAGATTTAGGCTTGAATTGGCGAAAATTAGATTTTCGGCGATTTCGGCCGATAGTGGAATTTTTGATATCGAGCTCGGAATGGATTTCCGAAAGTGGCTATAGGTTCGTAGTGTCAATTGTGACATGTGTATAAAACTCATTCGGACTAGATTTGACGTGTTTCGGCATCGTTGTAGAATTTGGAAAATTCTAAATTTCTTAGGCTTGAATCTGTGATTAATTCTTGATTTTGGTGTTGTTCGATATGGTTTGAAGGCTTGACTAAGTTCGTATGGTATTATAGGATTGGTTTGTAGGTCTGGTTGAGGTCCCGGGGGCCTCGAGTGTATTTCGGGTGCTTAACGGATGAAAGCTTGGACTTAGAGGAATTTTTGAGTTGTTGGTTCTGGTGTTTTCGCACCTGCGATGGGGAGTCCGCAGGTGCGGCCTCGCAGAAGCGAGGCTAGGATCGCAGGTGCTCTTTTAGGCCGGGGAGTCAATGGTCACAGATACGACGAGTGAGCCGCAGGAGCAGTGCCGCATCTGCGGAAGGACAGTCGTAGATGCGGAGGTGAGAAGGACCCAAGGTTCCGCAGAAGTGGACGATTGAGCGCAGATGCGCATCCGCAGGAGCAGACTCAAGCGATGCGTCCCAGGGGTCGCAGGTGCGGACCCAACCCAAGTAAGTGGACTTCGCACCTGCGATGGGTTGTCCGCAGGTGCGGTCTTAGGTCCGCAGGTGCGGAAATCGCTGGGCAGAAAAGGGGATTACGAGGGTTTGAATTTTCATAACACAAAAGTTAATTTAGAGCTCGATGGGAGATGATTTCTCGAGGGATTTTGAAGGAGAACTATTGGGTAATTAATTCTAACTCTATTTTGATCATAATACATTAATCTATTATTATTTTCCTCGTCTAATTAAGGAAATTGAGGGTAGAAGTTTGGAAATGGGGGAAAAGGTTCCCCACTTGAAAATTTGAGATTTGAACGGGAATTTTTGACGTCGGATTTAGATGATTTTTGTTCAAGTGAACTCGTGAGTGAATGGGTGTTCATCATTTGTAATTTTTACCCGATTCCGAGACGGGTTCGAGGAGACCTTTTTGGCGTTTTCCCTAATTTCACGCTTTAGCTTCGAATTAATTAGTCAAATTAGTTACTTGTAGTTATATTTACATTATGCAATTAATTTGAAGAGATTCGGGCCATTTGGAGTCGGATACTCGTGGCAAGAACGTGATATCAAGTTGATTTGAGCGGTCAAGATAAGTGGTTTGCCTAACCTTGTGTTGGGGACTTTCCCCTTAGGAGGTTTGATATTAATTGATGTGTGGGCCTCGTGTACGTGAGGTAACGAGTACGTACACAGGCTATTATTGCAAAATTCCCGTTTTTCCTTTCTAAATCACAAACTATTTTTCCTTATTAAATTGCACTAATACGTTTGATTATTTAGCTTAGATTAGAAGAGCATGCTTACGTGTTTTAACTGCTTATTTGATATTCTGTGCGCCGTGCTTAGTTAAGTCCTTACTTTCCTTATCTGTATTCAGTGTAAACTGTATAATTCGATTCCATACCTGTCATTTCATCTTGCGTTGCATATTTAAATTGGGACTACAAACGTATTCCGGGAGATCCCCCTGTTGTGCATATTTATTTTGGGACTACGGACGTATTCTAGAGATCCCCCAGCACTGCATATTTACTTTGGGACTACGGACGTATTCCGGGAGATTCCCCTGTAATGCATATTCATTCGGAACTACGAGATGGTATCCCGGGAGATTCCCCATTGTGTCTATCTTGTTCGGAGTCGAGAGCTCCCTTAACTGTTAAATTCTCAAGAATTTCTTTAACTGTGTTACCGTAAACTTTACTTATATATTTTACTGTTTAAATTATTATATTTACTCCGGTAGGGCCTTGACCTGACCTCGTCACTACTAGGCCGAGGTTAGGCTTGGCACTTACCTGGTACCATTGTGATGTACTCATGCCCTTCCCTGCACATGTTTTCATGTGCAAATCCAGGTGCAAGCTATCAGCCTCGCGGTTAGTGCGTGCTGCTGATTCTAGGAGACTTCAAGGTACTTCTGCTTGCGTCCGTAGATCCTCGGAGTTCCCTTCTACTCCCTCGCCTAGAGACTTTCTTTATTATCTTTAGGCTTCTGTATAGAACTACATAGATTATAGCAACTTGTGACTTAGTGATATTTCGGGTCTTTGGAAATTATTTTTTATATGCCGAGTGGTACTACTTTTAGTTGTTCACAATATGTTGTTTATCTTTAAAATGTTGTGTTGTCTTTATATTTTTTGTAATATTAGGCTTACCTAGTCGTAAAGACTAGGTGCTGTCACGACACCTTACGGATGGTTAATTTGGGTCGTGAAGGGCGTCATGAGGTTCGAGAAGAAGGGCAAGCTGAGCCCGAGGTTCATTGGTCCTTTTAAGATATTGCGGCGAGTTAGGGAGGTTGCTTATGAGCTTTACTTGCCTCCCAACCTAACAGGAGTTCACCCGGTATTCCACGTGTCTATGATCTGGAAGTATCACGGTAACCCGACTCATGTATTGGATTTCAGCTCAGTCCAGTTGGACAAAGATCTATCGTATGTTGAGGAACCATTAGCCATTTTGGACAGGCAGGACAGAAAGCTCAGGTCAAAGAATATTGCTTCAGTAAAGGTCCAGTGGAGGGGTCAGCCGTTCGAGGAGGCGACTTGGGAGACCAAGCAGGATATGCGCAGCCAGTACCCTCATCTTTTCATAGTTTCAAGTATGTCTTTATACTCGTTCGAGGAAGAAAGATTGTTTTAAGAAGGGGAGGATGTAACGACCCGGCCGGTCGTTTTGAGAATTAGAGCCCCGATCCCCTAATATCTGCTTTCCCCATATTTGTTTCTACTTTTGGGATTTGCCAGAGTGATTGGTTATGGAATTCGGGGAGTTTTGGGACACTTAGTCCCTAGTTGTGAGTTTAAGCCTTAGGGATTGGACCGTAGTCAAAACTGTGTGAAGACGGATCCGGAATGGAATTCCGTCGACTCTGTTAGCTCAGTTGAGTATTTTGAGCTTAGGAGTGTGTCCGGAATGTGTTTCCGAGGTCTGTAGTAGATTTAGGCTTTAATTGGCGAAAGTTAGATTTTCGGCGATTTCGGTCGATAGTGAAATTTTTGATATCGAGCTCGGAATGGATTTTCGGAAGTGGTGTTAGGTTCGTAGTGTCAATTGTGACTTGTGTGTAAAATTTCTTAGGCTTGAATATGTGCTTAACTCATGATTTTTGTGTTGTTCGATGTGGTTTGAAGGCTCGACTAAGTTCGTATGGTGTTATAGGATAGGTTGGTAGGTTTGGTTGAGGTCCCGGGGGGCTCAGATATATTTCAGGTGCTTAACGGATGAAATCTTGGACTTAGAGGAATTTTTGAGTTGCCAGTTCTAGTGGTTTCACACCTGCGGTGGGGAGTCCACAGGTGCGGCCTCGCAGAAGCGAGGCTGGGATCGCAGGTGCGCTTTTATGCCGGAGAGTCAGTGGTCGTAGATGCAACGAGTGAGCCACAAGAGCGGAGCCGCATCTGCGGAAGGGCAGTCGCAGATGCGGAGGTGAGAAGGACCCAAGGTTCCGCAAAAGCGGACGATTGAGCGCAGAAGCGCATCCGCAGGTGCGGACTCAAGCACGCAGGTGAGAGCTCTGGAGTTTTATGAAAACCCGCAGATGCGTCCCAGGGGTCGCAGGTGTGGACCCAGCCCAAGTAAGTGGACTTTGCACCTGTGATGGGTTGTTTGCAGGTGCGTGACCGCGGGTGCAGAAATCACTGGGCAGAAAAGGGGATTTCGAGGGTTTGAATTTTCATAACACAAAAGTCGATTTAGAGCTCGGTGGGAGACGATTTCTCAAGGGATTTTGAAGGAGAAATATTAGGTAACTAATTCTAACTCTATTTTGATCATAATACATTAATCTATTGTTGTTTTCCTCGTCTAATTAAGGAAATTGAGGGTAGAAGTTTGGAAATGGGGGAAAAAGTTCCCCACTTGAAAATCCGAGATTTGAATGGGAATTTGACGTCGTATTTAGATGATTTTTGTTCAAGTGAACTCGTGAGTGAATGGGTGTTCATAATTTGTAATTTTTACATGATTCCGAGACGTGGGCCCGAGGAGACTTTTTGGGCGTTTTCCCGAATTTCACGCTTTAGCTTCGAATTAATTAGTCAAATTAGTTACTTGTAGTTATACTTATATTATGCAATTAATATGAATAGATTCGGGTCATTTGGAGTCGGATACTTGTGGCAAGAACGTGATATCAAGTTGATTTGAGTGGTCGAGGTAAGTGGCTTGCCTAACATTGTGTTGGGGACTTTCCCCTTAGGAGGTTTGATATTAATTGATGTGTGGGCGCCATGTACGTGAGGTGACGAGTACGTACACGGGCTATTATTGCAAAAATCCCATTTTTCCTTTCTAAATCACAAACGGTTTTCCCTTATTAAATTGCACTAATACATTTGATTGTTTAGCTTAGACTTAGAGGAGCATGCTTACGTGTTTTAAATGCCTATTTGACATTTTGTGTGCCATGCTTAGTTAAGTCCCTACTTTCCTTATCCGTGTTCAGTGTAAACTGTATAATTCGATGCCATACCTATCATTTCATCTTGTGTTGCATATTTAAATTGGGACTACAGATGTATTCCGGGAGATCCCCCTGTCGTGCATATTTATTTTGGGACTACAAACGTATTCTGGGAGATCCCCCAGCACTACATATTTATTTTGGGACTACGGACGTATTCTAGAGATCCCCCAGCACTGCATATTTACTTTGGGACTACGGACGTATTCCGGGAGATTCCCCTGTAATGCATATTCATTCGGAACTACGGGACGGTATCCCGGGAGATTCCCCATTGTGTCTATCTTGTTCGGAGTCGAGAGCTCCCTCAACTGTTAAATTCTCGAGAAATTCTTTAACTGTGTTACCGTAAACTTTTCTTATATATTTTACTGTTTAAATTATTATATTTACTCCGGTAGGGCCTTGACCTGACCTCGTCACTACTCGACCGAGGTTAGGCTTGGCACTTACCGAGTACTATTGTGGTGTACGCATGCCCTTCCTTGCACATGCTTTCGTGTGCAGATCTAGGTTCAAGCTATCAGACTCGGGGTTAGTGCGTGCTGCTGATTCTAGGAGACTTCAAGGTACTTTTGCTTGCATCCACAGATCCTCGGAGTTCCCTTCTACTCCCTCGCCTAAAGACTTTCTTTATTATCTTCAGACTTTTGTATAGAGCTACATAGATTATAACAGCTTGTGACTTAGTGATATTCCGGGTCTTGGGAAATTATTTTGTATATGCCGAGTGGTACTACAAACATATTCCGCGAGATCCCCTTGTACTGCATATTCATTCGGAACTACGAGACGGTATCCCAGGAGATTCCCCATTATGTCTACCTTGCTCTGAGCCGAGAGCTCCCTTAACTGTTAAATTCTCGAGAATTTCTTTAACTGTGTTACCGTAAACTTTACTTATATCTTTTACTGTTTAAATTATTATATATACTCCGGTAGGGCCTTGACCTGACCTCGTCACTACTCGACCGAGGTTAGGCTTGGCACTTACCGAGTACCATTGTGGTGTACTCATGCCCTTCCCTGCAAATGTTTTCGTGTGCAGATCCAGGTGCAAGCTATCAGCCTCGGGGTTAGTGCGTGCTGCTGATTTTAGGAGACTTCAAGGTACTTTTGCTTGCGTCCACAGATCCTCGGAGTTCCCTTCTACTCCCTCGCCTAGAGACTTTCTTCATTATCTTCAGACTTTTGTATAGTGCTACATAGATTATAAGAGCTTGTGACTTAGTGATATTCCGGGTCTTGGGAAATTATTTTGTATATGCCGAGTGGTACTACTTTTGGTTGTTCACAATATGCTGTTTATCTTTAAAATGTTGTGTTTTCTTTACATTTTTCGTAATATTAGGCTTACCTAGTCGTAAAGACTAGATGCCGTCACGATACCTTACAGAGGGTTAATTTGGGTCGTGACAGTGAATTTTGTCCATCCACTGTTGATTCACCTTAATGTTGATCTACAATATACTACTGATAACATGAAACTTCTTACGTAATACCTTGCCACTAGGGCTTACGTTGCATCGAGGAATATTTGAAGTGATTTTCCTAATCCAGTTAGCCGATATTGTACTTAAATAATTGTATCTTATTGCATCCCAATGCAATTCACTTATATGGGTATTTTAATCCCGTACAATTCATGAAATCCTCTTCAAATCATTACTCAATCGAAGGCCTAAACGTCTTTCTTTATTTTATCACAATTACACCCTCATTGTACTATCAGGGCAACATCCCATCTCTTCTAAATGCCATTAGTCTTAGACTCGTTTAAGTTGATTCAGGCTATACCGAGCTTTGTATAACTTAGAGAAACCATCAGCCCTCTTATTTTCATGGGCTTAATCCTTAGGACTTTATCTATTCTCATCATCTTCTCACTCGCCCTTTATTATCCTTACTCCTGTCTTCCTAAAACCTTGTTGCTTTAGCATACTTTAGCTTGCAACCTACATAATCATTTATATTACTCTCAACCTTCCTTCAACTCGCTTGCACACAGATTTCCATATTTGATTTTGGAACATCAAGCGAGACATCACATCATCTCTAACTCTTCTTTACTCTGTTAATCAGACTTCTTGATACCTAGAAACCATAGGCTGGAAAATATGCCACTTACGATGCCCTATCATTCCTAGATACTGCATCCTAGTGCCTCTAGCCCTCTATCTGAAGTATAGATTATTCACGATCTTATGCACCTGAGTATCTTGTACGTTGTTCACCTTTACCTTACTTACCTTAAAATATCACATCACATCTTCTATCTCTTTTATGACCTCTCTTCTACATAGGTATAATTCACATCCACAACTTGAACTTCTATTATAATACTTGCACCTCTTTACATGATTTGGTGAGAGCTTCATACTGACTTCTTATGAGGGTGGTATACTTCTTACTGGCTTTATCATAGAGCCGTTATAAAATATAGCTACTGTATTGTCTCTCTTGCACCTCTGATATTAAGAATGATCGTGCAATGTTCTCAATCATAATGTCCATAATTTTCTGGGTTAAATAATCTAACTCCTGATTTACTTAGTTGATGTAACTCTTTAGATTCCTCTTCTTTCTGATTAGCCTTTATGTAGGCTTAAGCTATTTTCTGATATATGGCTCATGCATTTAGTTATTACTTTAGCCTTTTATGGTCGCTATGGAAAATCATGATACAATCTTGTAATGATTCAATCCTTTGTCTATGACCTGGACCCAATTCCTTCTTTTAACTTATACCGGAGTCTTCTACGGCTGATCATTAATCGAATAATTCCTTTCGATCCATTTCAGCTTTCTTCAAACGTAAGCAATTTCTTTTCTTGGTCTTTTTGTCTTTTATTTTCCCCCTTGTTGCGTGCATACTTAGCTTATCTGAGTTCTCACACATGTCGAAGTTCTTGTGCAAGTCATGTGGTCTCGAATATTACTTTTGGTTTTACTCCCCGCTCATTAGCCACAGTAGGTGCCACTTTATTTTGGAGTGCATACAATTTTGTAGTGAGACTGTTGTTACACAACCATTTCCTCTTTAGGTCACTGTGCTTTGGTTGAAGCCTTCTTCCTTATTTCCTCAGCTAGTTTTTCATCATAGTACTTAGGGAGGACCCTCTGACTCTTGTAAAGTTGCGAGCTTGTTATATTGTATACCCGAAGAAGTTTTTGATGTTGTTACTCGCCTATAAATATCTGTAGTTCTTACCTCCACGCCCTTGTGCTTGTAGGGTTGTTTCTGAATTGATATTTTGACTGTCTTCCCAGTGGCACTCTCTTTTATTTCCATAACATTCATACAATACCTTTAACTACCCCAACTCATATCTGAATATTTCTCAAGTATTACAATGACATTAATGTGAAGCTGAATTCACTATATTGGGTTTTACCATGTTTATCTTGCACGATCTGCTGACTCATCTGTAACCTCCTGTTTAACCATAACTAGGTTTTTCCTGAATCAACTACCAACTACTCGTTGGCCCATTCTCATATCAATGTTATGCGTAATCTTTCATAGTTTATTTCCTTTGTCTTAACTTACCTTTCGCACTAGCTCCTTATTTATCAATAACATCCCGGGCAGGAACCCTTACTTCCTTTCCTTGACGTCGTGTTTGCATAATGTTCTGCAATCGTAGCATATATGTAGGCTTTGAATAACTACAATCTCATCCCTTTCTCATTTTTATCGCATTCTCCTTTTACCATTCCATAATTACTAGAACCACTTAACTCTGACTTAATGCCATTATCACTCCATATTCCCCCCTTTAGGGGAGTACTAAGAGTTGGAGCTACGACAACCTACCTATAGATGTTTTACCTCTCCATCTTTGGCATCCTTTCACATCATCGATGACCCTTACACGCCTTGCGGTAATCCTTCTGTACTAAGGATAACAAATTCCCTTACTCGTAATGGTGACACTTAGTGCAACTGGCACATACAATCCCTTAAGCTTAACTTTGTTCATATTACTTGCTTTTAGGGAAGCGTCTTCCTAAATGACCATTCTCTCAATTTCGCATGAATCGTCTTCTGTTGTCCAGTCTATTATCGCCACAACGCAAATATGAAGTTCTCATGTTGCTGACTATTATCAAGTCACTTAGTCCCTAATTCATGTTTAGTTTATCTTGTTCACCAACCCATACTGATTTCTATTATTCTGGGGTCTAACTTTACCTTTCGGTAGTTGCGTCGGAGTCACAAACTTATTTTTCGAAGTGAGGATATGACTTTATGGCCTATACTATTTTGTTGTCCCAAGACCTGTCACCTCTCATTTTTTCCCTTCACTTGACTATAGACTCTGTAATAGTATCATTTTTTTTATCTACCTTTGTCATCCATGTACCACATTTTAGTCATACTTCTCCATTAACTCTCTTCTTATTTTCCTGCTAACATTTCTGTCTATCACTTTATTCTAAAAAATTGAACAAAACACTCTTTTGCTTTTTGCCCCTCTTGCTCCATCCATTGGCTCCTCGAATTGCCTAAAATTCTCTTTCTTCCAGAGATGGGAGCCACACTAAGGTAATATTTATCCCTTCCAGGCTTCCAGTACTTATCTTTGTAGTACTCACATCTAGCTGTACTATTTTAGGGTGCACCATCGAGGTGTCTCACAAGGAGATCCATTACCACATTTGTACTATCCTTCAGAAATGTCAACTAACTTTACCAATTCATCCACTATTTTGGGTTACTCTATCCCCATCCATATCCTGATAACTCGTCCTTCTCTTAAACTATGTCTGTTAGCTCCCATAGGACATAACTGAGATCGGTGTGGCCGATTGTACATACATCTGTCACTGTTGAAGGTAACTCAATATGCTTATATCTCCCTCCATAAATGGTAAATAATGATAATCTTTATTAACTGGGTAACTCGTACCCTTTTTCATCTTGCTTATTTTACTTCTTGAAACTTGTATTTATCTTTTTAATCTCTTATTGTCTTTCATCATAAAGGTGGATAAATATTCTTGCCTTAAGATTCCTTATCAAGAGGCTTACACGTCTTAGTATATACATGATCTGCTAAATACCTCATATTTATCCATCATAAGCATGATGCAAAAATTGAGTTCCTCTGACTCAACTCTTCCATAGTTATATCTCTTACCGACCGTCTTTCTGGATGTGGGCATCGTTGTATTACGAATAAGATAGCATTTAGGAAATTGACTTCTTACAACTGAGCTCTACCACACGATCTAGAGTAAGAAGAAAGTGTGACAGTCCTAAATGCCCTGTAGCCTCCTGCTTATAAGTGTGGTGCACGACACACCCATAAACAAGACTCTACTAGACACGACTTGCAGACTCCCTAGGACAGAACTGCTCTGATACCACTTTTGTCAAGACCCATACTGATGGGCCGTGATGGGCACCCGGTACCTTACTCAACCGAGTACCAACGTAACGTATCTTTCTTATTACATCATCATATACACGTGACATACGGGCCTAATAGGCCAACATGATCATTTATAAACTCAAAACATAGGCTGACAAGGCTGTACAATCTTTCACGTACACGACATATGTCTACAAGCCTCTAAGAGTACATAAATATTATAAAGGTCGTGATAGGGCCCCTCCATACTAATCAATACATGTTCTAATCACACCGACCACATAAGAACTTCAGAGCAAATAGAGCGCACCAACACCTTCCGCTGAGTTGATAGCCTACTTGGAGGACTCTTGACCTGTCTATCAGGACCTGTGGGCATGAAACCCCAGGAAAGAGGGACATTAGTACGAATAATGTACCGAGTATGTAAGGCACATAAATAAGTACATAACAGACCTGGAAGAAATATAGAGTAAATGACTCAACCTGTAAGTCTGGATAATTCTGTAAAACATGAAATACTCATAGTGTCATGCATATGCGTATGAATGTCATGTCGTGCATATGTACATATTTTATAACATCATCAGGACTCTGAGGGCATCCCATCACATCATCTCGGCCACTAAGGGAAAAATCATCAACGTATACCAACTGATCAGGTGGTGGAGCATATATAACGTCGTAACCTTTTTCCCATATCCCATTTAAATATAATATACATATATACGCGTATATAACGCCATCTGGTCGTGGTCAATGTACATGTATAAATGCATGAAATGCATAAGAAATACGTTAATGAGATTTTCTCGGAATGCCATAAAAATCAATATACCTTTCGGCTAAACATTATCAAATACGTATTTTTCTGAGACCCATGAACAAAAGATATCATAATAATTCACATAGGGAATCAAAAATAGACACCCCTAGTATTTCTATGAATACAGACATTTATGAAAGTTGAGTATTTTGCTCATTGCATTTGTATTATTTGGATCATGCCAAAAGACAGAAGGGATAGCCTTAACATATCCGGACCCCATAAGCAATTGAGACCTGAGCCGCTGAATCCAATAATATGTTTATGGCATATAGGCTTTTTATGCTGTAACAGAAAGCTGGCATTGTAAACTGAAGTATTTCAAGCTACACCAGGAATTCCTAGTTCCTTCAAAGAATCTTTGGCTTATCTTCCATATAACCCATATAATGCATAATTAAACCCATATTGATAATTAAAATGATGAAATCAATATTCAAAAAGCTCAAAATAGTAAAACTACTAAAAAGAGTAAAAGAAACCGTTTGCTGATGTCAAAAGTTAACCTAAAAACTGAAACTCTTATATTTATACAAAGTTGGAATTTTCAGACAAAAATGCCCTTTCGGATGTTATGCGGCCGCACTATTCCATGTGCGGTCCGCACTTTTCTTCAGCTTGATAGCAGTGAAAATCTGCGGCCACATAATTCTGATATGCGGCCGCACTGCTTTCTTTCTGCGGTCTGCACAATTCTGAGTGCGGCCGCACCTTGCTCTTCTGCAGTCCGCACAATTCTGAGTGCGACCACGTGGTTCTTCTTCTTCGGCCTCACAATAATTATGCGGTCCACACTTTGAGATGCAGGTTCTCTGAACTTTTGCTCTAACCCAGCTACTGCGGCTACATCTTGCAACATTCCCTGATGGAAGTGCTTCACGACCTACGATTGCATATGATATTCTGCGGTTCGCACTTTGAGATTTTGTGCCTGTTTTTGTCCTTGAGTTCATATTACTCCTTCTTGAGTTGGATATTATCTCGGAAGCTCATCTTCTAATATTCCGACAATTAAGTACATTTTATCAGTTTTTGGAAACACAATTAAGCGCTTTTGGACTCAAACGAAAGCTAAAAGGCTCTAATAAGTAGTCAAAATCCCCCACTTATCAACACCCCCAAACTTAAGCTTTTGCTTGTCCACAAGAAAATAAAGTAGTTCCCTCCTCCATAAATTAAGAGCCATTCCTGCTAATCAAAGGTGAATCAATCACATATCAATTGTGTAATGACCCAACCAGTCATTTTAACTTTTAGAAATCCGTGCCTTAAAATAAAACTCCCTAAACATGCTTTTATTAATTTATGACTCGCGAGGATGGTTGGTTCGGGATTTGGAAGTGTGTGAGTTGACATCAGAACACTTGGTTCCTTAAGTTAGCCTTAAAAGGCCAAGTTTGACTTCGGTCAATATTTTGAGAAAACAACCCCGGAATCGGAATTTGATGGTTCCAATAGGTTCGTATGATGATTTTGGTCTTGGGCGTATGTCCGAATCGGGTTTACGATAACCCGGGACCATGTCACGCTTAATAGTAAAAAATTAACTATTTGAAGGTTTAAAATACTTTAAATTTGGTTTGGAGTAGGATGTTAAGTAATTGAAATCCGTTTGGAATTTCGAGTTTGGAAATAGTTCCGTATAATGATTTAAGACGTGCACGTAAAATTTCGTGTCATTCCGAGTAGTTTAAGTATATTTCGGCGCATTGGAAGTAAATTGAAGAACTTGAAATTCTTAAGTTTGAATCAATTTGGTTTAGGGTATGATTCTTAGATTTCATGATGTTTTACACATTCTAAGAGTTCGAGCAAGTCCGTTTTATGATTTCAAACCTGTTGGTATGTTCGGGCGGGGTCCCGGGGACCCCGAGTATCAATCGGACGAGGCTCGGACCAAGTTGGAAGTTGGGAGCCAAAACTAAAGCTCCCAGCTACTGCCAAAATCGCACATGCGCTTGGCCAGTCGGAGGTGCGACATTCGCAGATGCGACAGAAGCTCGCAGGTGCAGAACTCGCATATGCGAGCTTTTGAGCGTAGAAGCGGAAAAGGGAAGGGGCAATCTACCGCAGATGCGAAGCTTTGTGCGTAAATGCGAGAATTGGCCAGGCAAGTGAAACTTGCACCTGCGAGGATTTTTCCGCAAGTGCGTTCCAACTTCCGCAGGTGCGAAAGACCTGTTTGGCAGAAAGCTTAAAAGAACGGGAATTCATCATTTTTGCCCATTTTCTTCCATACTTGGGCGATTTTGGAGCTTTTTGAGAGGAGATTTCAACTAGCAATTTAAAGGTAAGTTAATTCCACACTCCTTGAGTTAAATACATTGATTATAACTAGTAAATCTTAGAAATCAAAGGTTTAGGTGAAAAACCTAGATTTTTATAAAAATGAGATTTTAACCACGAAAATAGTTATAGAATTGGGTAGAAATTATATATTTGAGTTCTTGAGATTATGGGTAATGTTTTCATCCGAAAATTTCCAGAATCCGGTCACGTGGGCCCGGGGTGAATTTTAGGAATTTTACCATTTTGGATAGGGTAATTTATTTAATAGATGAATTTCGAATTATTGAATATATATTAATTATTTTATATAACTTTTGGATAGTTTCGGATTTTTCGGCATTGAATCGAGAATTTTACGCGACGCGATAATCGAAAGTGGAATTTGAGACAAGGTAAGTCTCTTGTCTAATCTTGTGAGGGGAAAATTACCCTATAAGGATTAAATTGAATATTGTTGCTAATTGCGGGGGCTACGTACGCACGAGGTGACGAGAGTCTGTGCATAGCTACTATAAATGCTAAAGTCTGGGTAGTTTAGGACTCAAAGCATGAATTACTTGTGTAAATTGTATTCCTTGATTAATTAATATTAATTGATATATATGAATATATTGTAAATTGTTAGATAAATATATATATGAATATATTGTGAATTGTTAAATAAAGTCATTAAAGGATGAAAATCTCATATGCTTGGTTTTCTGTTTAAATCAATTAATTATTAAAATAAATTGCTCTCCTCCCGAATTTATCTCATAATAAATATACTCTCCTTCCGGAGGTACATAAGAAAATGTCCTCCTTTCTTGTAGAGAGGGTCGAACACCTCGGTAGGTTAGATGCATTTATGGATAGCGCCGCACGTCCCTCGGCAGTGTACACGACTATAGATCGGGTCGTACGTCCTCGGTAGAAATCGTGCTTAATAATAATAATAATAATTATTATACGATACTTTAATAATTTATTTCAGCTTGCGAAGATAATTGATAAATTGAAATATCCTTAGAATTTAATGAATTATTATTCCTGCTTGTTAAAGAATTAATTGTTATTCTTGTAAATAATACTTAATTGATAAATTAGAAATTATTTGAATTGAAGGAATTTAATTAATATATTGAGAATTGTTGCATTTAAAGGAATTTGATTATTTTCGCTGATTAAATAAATTATTTTAAATTCTGTAAATAATATTGATTTAAATATCCTAGTTGTATTTTAATTATTATTATTGACCTATAGTGAGTGTCAAAGTCGGTCATCTCGTCTCTACCACTCCGAGATTAGGCTTGATACTTACTGGGTACACGTTGTTTACGTACTCATACTACACTTGGTGTACCTTTTGTGCACTGAGGCAAGTACTAATGTGGGACCTATCGTCTTACACTCACATTATCCAGGGGCTTAGTGGTGAGCTTTTTCTCTGATCCGTTCTGCAGCTACTAGTGTCTCTCTTTGTATTTTTTATTCCGTATATTTTTATTTCAGACAGTATTTGAGATTTTGTATAATCTACTAGATGCTCATACACTTGTGATACCAGGTCTTGGCACACAGATTGGTAGAGTTTGGGTTTTATTATATTTTCTTGGTTTTAAATTTTATCAATGTATGCTTAATTTATTAGTTGGCTTGCCTAGCTGTAGTGTTGGGCACCATCACGACTTATAGGTGAAATTGGGTCGTGACAAATTGGGACCAACAATTACCTATGACACTTAGGAATTATCAACAAGGCAGCAAGTTAAACTTTTAAGCACGAATAATTCTAATGTGACACTTGAGCATCAAGAGTTAACTTTATTCATCAAGGAAGCTCACTCTTTCATGTAGGTCATTGTGGATCCCAAACTCCTCCTCTTCTACTCTCTGTTTGCCTATCTCACTTAAGAATATGGTACTCAATTCAAAGATTTGTGAAAGGTTCATTCATCTATTTCAAAAGAATGTCGCAAGTACGTCTTTAAGTACCATAGTCTTGTCCCTCATGTAAATCACCACTAATGTAAGCTTACTCGGCTTGAAATCATGTAGGGCATTTTCGGGATGCAATGAAGGTTTTGGACTAAGGTTGGATAAGCTATGATAGAACAAGTTCACCTTTCCTTTAGCACTCCATTTTCTTTTATCGGCTCATGTTTTTGCCAACTCTTTAAGGCATTTTCTTTTCCTTAGGGGAACAAGTGAGACTTAACATCACTCTTTCTTGGTCATGGTATTCATTTTCTCCTTCTTTGCTTTTTTCATGCTTCACATCATTACTTTTCTTTGAATCCCTTCAACTTTTCAACTTATTCACTTTCTTTTTGCATTTTTCTTTTTGTTATTTCTTTTTCTTGCCTTTCTTTTTCCTCATTTATTTTCTTTTTTGTGTCTTGATAAACTCGTTGTCTCTCCCTCAAACTTACTTTTTTAGCCAATTGTTTCACAAGAGTGTTAATGAAAGCTTGGGTGCCAAGAGAGGGTCACGACAAAATGGGTAAAGGCTTGTAACATGGTTGTCAAATGAGAAAGGGTTTAGGCTCAAATCGGTTGACTAGGGATAACAACATTGGCGGGCAATGGAAAATTTCAAGCGGGTCAAGGAGAGCCTACAGTCACTTCTCAAGCCAAAAAAAACTTAAAATTGTGCATAGAAATTCATTCGGGGCAAGTTCTAGACCATTTTCACGAGTACTTGGACTTACAACGGCAACATCTCACCTCTCACATTGCTGGATTGTTAAAGAGGATGGAGTTGAGGGCCCACAACGACCATATTCAAGATTGAGAAGCACTATAATTCGACTAAACCACTTGATGATTGCCTAAGTCAATACAAGAGTCAAAAGGTCACTAACTAGACCTATTTCTTTCCAAAAAACTTATTTTTAACCACAAGCAAGTAGTTTATTTATTATTACTATTATTATTACATAACTACCAATAACAGATTCAATCTCTTAAGAAGGTTGTCACGCCATCCATCGTTGGGAAGAGTCACCCGGTTCACACAAAAACCCACCTTTGGAAAGAATCGTGGCATTAAGAAAACCAAAGGCTTATTATCCACTAAAACATAAAAAGAAGCTATTAAAGCAAAAAAAAAAAGCTACTACTTCAAAAAGCAAATAAAAAATAAGCTACCAAGTCAAAAAGAAGACAAACATAAAGATAAAGAAGCAAATAAAGCAAAACACTATTGAAAGCTAAATGAATGTACATAAAAAGGGATACGAGAGAATATATACATAACGAGAAGTAAGGAGAAAATAGTACTAAGTTAATTGCAAGCCAATTTGTCTAATAGTTGTCAAAATACATCATTAGAATCATCAAAATGTCAAAGAAACTCCACCATTGAATAAAAATAATTATTGTCCCCAATGCTTAACAAAATAAGAGTATAAGAAGGGTGGGAGTGAAGAAAACTCCTTATGGCTCTGTAGCCATCTCTATGTCCCTAGCAGTTGCACCGACCTCAATCTCCAATTGGATCTCATCATCCTCAAGTCCGAGAGTAGTTGGGTTGGTGAACATCTGACGGACTACCTCAGCAGTGTCAACAACAAGGTCTGGCTCCTCAGACTGCCAGCTGTTGTGGTGGGCTCTGTGGGAATTGGGCATGGGTGGTGCGGGTCTATCAACATATCGAATGGAATGTCTCCGGCTATTGCAAGCTTGGTAACCTATCGCCGGAGCTTATCCACCCATTTCTTCAAAGCCTGCGGCTTTCTCATCTTCTTTACTTTTTTTACCAATTCTTCAATCACGGACCCATGTTGTACCAGAGTAGCCATGATAGTGTTCTGGTTGTACATGATCTTCTTCAAAGTTTCTTTGATTGTGAGAGGAATCTGGGGTGCCAGAGAGGATAATTGTACTGTAACCTGACTAGATATATCAGTCAGTTATGCAGTAGTTGTCTGCATCTAGTTGTTGAGGTTCGCCAGTGTCTGGGAGACTCGCAGCACGGATAGTGCAGCAGAAGGCATATGCACCGACTTCAAAGTTGAGAAGGGAGGTACTGAGGCTGAAGGTGGAGGAATGGAAATTGTACTAGAAGATGGCACTGCTGAAGTGGAAGGAGGTTCATCAAATTGGCCTATGGTAGTAATCGTCTAGCCCTTTATCTTGGGGTTGTGTGCATCCATTAGAGAATACCAAGAGTATGGCATATTTGCCCGAATCTTCAGGTCATAGTTTCTAGGATCTACATGTGCTTCCGTAAAGTACTCAGTGATGGTGTTGGGATATGGGTAAGAAGTATCAGCCTGCCTGGCGACCACTAACATTTTGTCTAACAATCGACACCCACATTGATCAGGTACCCGACCATAATAGAGGCGACTAGAACTGCCCGTGGAATAGGTAAATTCGTATCATTCTGGCACAGGTCTAATCTGATGCATATGAAGGTCTGCCATACTTTCGCCTCAGAATTTAGGGTGTTTCACTGAATAAGACCCCTATAGTGATCCATGGTGGTGATGGCCCGGGGATGCAAGAAGCTCAACTAGCTAAGGGCGAGCTACATCACCCATCGCCAGCTTCTCTAAGTACTGCACTGGCTCCACATCCTCAAACCCCAATTAGGAGTTCAGTGTGATCTGGTCGAACCGCACCTTCAGATTTCTCACTTTTGTAACTTTAGTCCCTTTCTTGATATGTGCCACATTGGCATAGAACTCCCAGACCAAGTATTCCTTTGCATCCACAACTGACTGGATGAACCACATCCACCCCTTTCTATCTCAGAACTGCCTCAACACTTCTGTATTGTACTTGTCAAGATATCTGAGTTGGAATTATCGCTCAAGAGTGAGCGATCTCATCGGCCACCAGTCACGAAAACTAGTGAAGGCAGCCAGACTAACAAACCGGTCCTCCCAGACCTCTTTCTTCTTCGATCTCTCAAGGTCGAAAACTGTGGTATCACCTCCTCTACCATCGTCCGGAATATCATCCACAACAGCAACTGGTGCTTCAGGGACAGGTGTAGAAGAGGGCTCTGAAACCTGACTTGCACTCTCCAAACCCTCGGAAATGCTATGTGAGGGGGAAGGTTTGTCTCTAAGTTGGTACCTTCCCTATGGCTGTTGTGGCTGTGATTGAAAAGCAGGATGCTCTTACACTGAGTCACCCTCTGATTCTTCCCGAGAGGGGGCATATGAACTAGATTCGAAGGGCTCAAGCTGTTGTCCTCGACCTATTATAGCTTTCTTGCTAATTACCCTTTGGAGGGCGAGGGGTAAATTACTTTTGCCTCTACCTCTAGAAGGCTCACCCTTCCACTTTGAAGTATCACCACAACTTCGAGATCTGACCATTTTATGAACAAGTAACAACAGAAGTCAGTTGTAATTCAGTTGAACACAAATAGTATATCACATTGCAGAACATGAGTGAAAGGTGGGTTAGTGCGGTCCGCAGACTGGGTTGTGCGGACCGCATAATTTGGAAGTGTGGACGCAGAGATGGAACTGCGGTCCGCACAATTTGGAGTGTGACCGCAGAATTGAAGTACAGTCCTCAATTTTCTCATTACGACCGCACACTAGAATTCCCAAAAATGCCAACTCTCTGATGATAGAGATTGGCCTGATCTGCGACCGCACACACTTTTCTGCGGTCGCGGTAGAATTTCTGCGGTCCGCACAATTTCAAGTGCGGTCGCAGAATATTACTTGACCAAGGACCCTATATCTCAACTCTGCAGACTGCGCAATTGCTTATGCGACCGCATATTTCAAAATCAACTCGATCAGACCTTTAGGGTTTTCAAGTTTTTGCACAGTTTCATCATGGTATTAACAATTATGCATGCAAATCAAGTTACCCAGTCCCCATAAATCAATAATTGACCCAACACAGATTAACCCCCACATGGTAGTAAAATTGGAATCTATTGACAAATGGCCTAAAACTATCTAACAAATTATAAAATTACTATAAAAATAAATTGAAGAAACCTAGAAGTGATTTGCGAATACCAAATTTGAAGTAATGTAGATGAGTGATCACATATGTTAGGCTTGAGAACAACTACTTTATCAAGAAATATCAACTTTCAACGAATTTGAGCTCAGAGAGGGGAAAAATCGAACAGTAGCCCCACAAGTACTATGTGTACTTAAGGGCCACAAAATCTGCGGTCCACACTCTGCTACCTGGTAATTTAGTTGCCTTTAATCATCTGCGGTCCATAAATTTAGCTATGCGGCCGCAGATTTGGTGCGTACCACAAATTTCGTTGTGCGGCCGCACTTTGGCTATTTTTCTAACAAACAAACTTCAGAGAGTTTGCATTTTTCATCTCAATTTGTGCAGCCATAGTTGCCTTCTGCTATAGCATTCAAAATTCTGCGGTCCCCACTTTCTCCATGGTTAGCCAATTTTTCTGCGCACAGTTCATGTAAAGCACACTCATTCCAGTAACACACTTCAAATCTAGTAAGCACAAAATAACACATATCTACAAAAAAAGAAAAGAAAAAGAAAACGAAAACATGGGTTGCCTCCCAAGAACCGCATAATTTAATGTCGCAGCACGATGCAGATCACCATCATTTCAAATGAATCACTACCACCACGTGGCTATCATTAGCTTGTCCCAAATAATGCTTCACCTGGTGACCATTGACTCGGAATACCTCATCATTTTTGTTCTTCAAGTCCAATGCACCAAAAGGTGTCACACCCACAATTTCAAAGAGACCACTCCATTTAGATTTCAGCATGCTGGGAAACATCTTCAATCGTGAGTTGAACAACAAACCAACATTGCCCACCTTGAATAACAAACTTGCATATGCATGGTACCGGAACTCATCTAATTCATTCAACTGTACAACCCACAAGTTAGAGGTTGCATCCCAATCAAGATTTAACTTCTTTAAATCTCACATGGCTTTGTGCTCGAGTTACACTAGAAGATGACAAGCTTTGCCAAACACCAACCGGTATGAAAAAATCCCGATAGCAGTTTTGAAAGAAGCCCGATTAGCCCATAGTGCATCATCAAGCTTCTCTGACCAATCAGTCCAATTAGCATTCACTGTTTTGGACAAGATACTCTTTATCTCCCGGTTGGAGACTTTCACTTGACCGCTAGCTTGAGGATGATAAGGAGTCGTAACTTTATGAGTGGCACCATACTTGCTAAGCAATGTGTCAAAAGCCTTGTTGAAAAAATGCGAACCCCGTCGCTTATGATAGCTCGCTGAGTACCAAATCTTGTGAAAATATTTTTCCTCAAAAATGCCACCACACATCTAGCTTCATTGTTGGGTAGAGAAACGACCTCAACCTATTTAGACACATAATCAACAACGACCAAGATGTAGGTGTTTCGACAAGAACTTACAAAGGGACCCATAAAGTCAATACCCTACACATCAAAGTTATCAATTTGTAAAATGGTAGTGAGAGGCATTTCATTCTTATTCGATAAGGCTCATCCGTGCAAATCCAGAAGAGGTAAGGCTCATCCCAATAATAATCTTGACAATCCCGTTTGATCTTCTTCCTTTGATTTCAAGAGAACTCATCTGGGATGATTCCACACACAAGGTAGTTTGCTAGATCGGTGAACCATGGCACCTCCTTCATTGAAATAGACAAGAGTTGCTCATTGGGGAAGGAGTCATTGATTTCAAGGCCATCATGCAGCCTCCCCTCCTCCTTCAAACGAGACAAGTGATCTGCCACTTCATTTTCACTCCTTTTTCGATCTTGGATGTCAATATCAAGCTCTTGAAACAATAGCACCCATCTCATCAACCGATATTTTGAATCTTTCTTGCTCATAAGATAGCGAAGTGCCGCATGATCTGTATGAACAATAACCTTTGCACCCATGAAGTATGGGTGGAACTTCTCAATAGCAAACATAATGGCGAGGAGCTCTTTTTCGGTAACGGTGCAATTGACGTGGGCATAATTCATGGTCTTACTAGCACAGTAGACCGGATGAAAAATCTTGTTGATACGTTGCCCCAAAACTACTCCAACCGCTACATCACAAGCATCATGAGCTCAAAAGGAAAACTCCAACTAGGAACGGTGATGATAGGAGTTTTTGTCAACTTAAACTTGAGCAATTCAAAGGCTCTCATTCAATCATCATTGAAGTTAAATTTAGCATCTTTATCTAAAAGCTTGCATAAGAAGTTCACCACTTTGGAAAAATCTTTTATGAAGCGCTGGTAGAACCCCGCGTGACCCAAGAAACTTCTCACTCCTTTCACGGATGTTGGAGATGGAAGTTGTCACGACCCAAACCGATAGGCCGCGATGGGAACCCGGTACCATACTCAATCAAGTACCAACGTAATGTATCTTCCTTATTATATCATCATATACACATGACATACGAGCCTAATAGGCCAACGTCATCATTTACAAACTCAAAACATAAGCCGACAAGGCCGTACAATCTTTCACATATACGACATATATCTACAAGCCTCTAAGAGTACATAAATGTCATAAAGGTCGGGACAGGGCCCCGCCATACTAATCAATACATGTCCTAATCATACTGACCACATAAGCAGCTCCAGAACAAATGGAGCGCACCAACATTTTCTGTTGAGCTGATAGCCTACTTGGAGGGCTCTCGACCTGTCTATCGGGACCTACAGGCATGAAACGCAGTGCCCCCAGGCAAAAAGTGAGTCAGTATAAATAATGTACCGAGTATGTAAGGAATAAAAATTATTAAATAATAGACATGAGAGAAACATGAAGTAAAAGACTCGACATGTACGTTTGCATATATCTGTGAATCATTTTATTTTTATAATGTCATGTATATGCGTATAGATGCCATACCATGCATAGGTATATGGTTCATAACATCATCAAGCCTCTAAGGGCATCCCATCATATCATTTAGGCCATTGTGGGCAAATTATCAACGTATACTAGCTGATCAGGTGGTGGTGCATATATAACGCCATAACCTTTCTCATATCCCATATACATATACATATATATATATATATATGCGCGCGTATATAATGCCTTCTGGCCATGGATCGATGTGCATGTATAAATGTATGAAATGCATATGACATACGTTAATAAATCTCTCGGTACGTCATAAGACCATTATGCCTCTGATTAATATCATGAGATAAACTTTACTAAATTACGTATTTTTGAGACCCATGAACATATGATAAAAAAAATATGACACATGGGGAATCAAGAACATAAGCGTCCCTAGTATTTCTATGAATAGAGTCATTTATGGAATTGGTGCATTTGCTCGTTTCGTTCGTGTCGTATAGATCATGCCAAAAAGAAAGAAGGGATATCCTTAACATACCTGGAGTAGGGAAAGATTCGTGTGATATTTTCGAGAAGGTTTACACCGTACTCCCTTAAAATTGCAAAATTTCTATCCGATCTATTAAAGACCCGTACCATTCTATGTTATCTTAAATTTGCCTTCACGTTGGCTTCAAGCAGCGTTTCTGTTGGCTTCAGAGAGTCTCCTGGAGATCTCTTTCCTAATCCCTCAAAATGTTAGATATATGAAGCCTTTTAATTAGCTAAAGGTTATGTAGCTTTTTATTGAATTTCAAGGTTTTACTTTAGCTAGTTTTCACCTAACCCAGCATGACTAATGAGTCATTTGGTTTGGGTGGTGGCTTGCTGCCACATGGGGTGGGGGAGGGGTTTTATTCTTATCCAGTAATCAATTAATTAATTAGGTAATATCCTGTTACTTGGTAATTAACTAATTATCCGCATAATCAAGAATTATCTCAAATTATTTAAAATGCTACTCACTTTTAACATACCTTATAAACCTTACTATCATGACCATGCGGTACCTTGTATGGTACTAGTCCATAAATACCGGGTATTTAAGCTCAGGCCGTATTTTATCCCAAAATGTTAAATTTCGACGAAATTCATTTTCTTCCATTTGCTTAGCCTCCCACCTTCACGAATTTACTCATCACTTGTTTGAAATAGCATAATACTTATAATCTCACAATAATCTCATTCCCGAGCTTACATCGATTACCTTACGACAGAACTTTAACATACGAAAATACGAATGTAACATCTCATTTTCGAGCTTATATCAATTTACTTATGTCGTACTTCCATGTACGAAAATATGGGGTGTAACATCATTTCCCCCTTTGGAACATTCGTCCTCGAATATTGACTGATGCACTTATCATTCTCATAACCCATAGCTCTTCCGAATACTTTAATACTCTTCTTGCCATTTAGGCAACTGTTCTTTGAATAAATCTAAAGGCCAGGGTATTCCCCCCTTTAAGCCTCTTTCTTACACCACGACTTGTAATCAGAATCCTTCTAATCTCGTAATTGTTGCTACATTCTATCATGCAGCCTGTACGACTCTAACTTTGTATGTGCGCCTATGCGGCGCTTCTCTCCCCTTTCCTCCAGCTCTTAGCCAATCTCTAGGCCTCACTTAGTGAACATATACAAAATTATGTCAAGTTGTCCCTCTGGCCGTCATTAGCTTTACTACATCTAAGTAGGCCATATTATACCATAATTCTTACTTCGTTTTATCGTTACTGAGGTATGCTACAGAACTCCAAGTTACTTTCGTTACTTATCCCATATGCATAAAGCCAAGTCTCTTAACGCTTCTTCATTACTATTCGTCTTTAAAATGATGGTCTAATCTTATCTCGTACTTTGTCTCTTTTATTTATCCATTGTCGATTCACCTCAATGTTGATCTACAATCTTCTATTAATAACTTGAAACTTCTTACGTAATACATTGCCATTAGGGCTTATGCTGTATCGAGCAATATTTGAAGTGATTTTCCTAATCCACTTAGGGGCGATATTGTACTTCAATAATCGTATTTTATAGCATCCCAATGTGATTCACCTTAAATGTTTAATTATGTACAATCCAAGAAATCCTCTTCATATCATTACTCAGTCGAAGGCCCAAACGTTATCCTTTATCTATCACAATCACACCCTTATTTCACTACCAGTGCAACATTCCATTTTTCTCTAAATATTATTAGTCTTAGACTCCTTTGAATTCATTCAGGCTATATTGAACTTTCTATAACTTACAGAAACCATTAGCTTTCTTGTTTTCATGGGCTTAATCCCAAGGACTTATCCATTCTCGTCACCTTCTCACTCGCCCTTTCTTGTTCTTACTCTTGTCATAAAACTTTGTCGCTTTACTATACTTTAGCTTGGGACCTATACACTATTCGTGGTCTTCCTTCAACTTGCTTGCACCATAGATATTAAGAGTGATCCTGGAACAACAAGCGAGACATCACATCATCTCTAACTCTTCTTTACTCTCTTGACTAGATCTCTCGTTACTTAGAAACCAAAGGCTGGAAGGTACGCCACTGGCGACGCTGCTATTATTCCTTGATATTGAATCCTAGTGCTTCTAGCCTTCTATCCGAAGCATGGACTATTCACGATCTTCTTCCTTTGAGTATATTGTACGTTGTTCACATTTACCTTACTTACCTTAAAATCTCGCATCATATCTTTTATCTCTTTTATGACCTCCCTTCAACATAGGTATAATTCACGTCTATAACTTAAAGCTCTATTATAATACTTGCACCTCTGGTGCCTATACAATCCGGTGGGAGCTCCATACTGAATTCTTATGAGGCTGGTATTTTTCTAACTGGCTTTATCGTAGAGCCGTTATAGAATATGGATGTTGTACTATCCCTTTGGTACCTCTGATATTAAGAGTGATCCTGTAATGTTCTCAATCATGATTTCTATAATTTTCTGGGTCTAATAATCAGATTCCTAATTTCCTTAGTTGATGTAATTCTTTAGTTTCCTCTTCCTTCTAATCATCCTTTATGTAGGCTTAAGTTATCTTCCGATCTGCAGCTCATGACATTTAGTTATTACTTTAGCCTTTCATGGACGCTATGGAAAACCATGATACAATCTTCTAATGATTCAATCCTTTGTTTATGACTTGGACCCAATTCCTTCTTTTAACTTATACCAGAGTCTAATCATTAATCAAATAATTCCTTTCGTTCCATTTCAGCTTTCTTCAAACGTAAGCAATTTCTTTACCTGGCCTTTTGCCCCTTGTTGCATGCATACTTAGCTTATCTGAGTTCTCACACATGCCGAAATGTTTGTGCAACTCATATGGTCTCGAATATTACTTTTGGTTTTACTCCCCGCTCATTAGCCATGGTAGGTGCCACTTTCCTTTGGAGTGCATACAATTTTGTAGTGAGACTGTTGTTACAAGACCATTTCCTCCACGCTAATGTGCTCGTACAACATCTTCTGAACTGAAGCTTTGATTGTTTTTCCAGTGGGACTCTCTTTTATTTCCATAACACTCATACGGTATCTTTAACTACCCCAACTCTTATCTGAATATTTCTCAAGGTCGCGATGTCATATCTGCGAGACTGAATTCCCCATGTTGGGGTTCACTCTGTTTATCTTGCACGTCTATTGATTTGTCTGTATCCTCTTGTCTAGCCATAACTAGGCTCTTCCTGAATCAACTACAAACTAATCGTTGGACCACTCTCATATCAATATTCCGCGTAATCTTTGTTGGGTTATTTCCTTGTATTAACTTACGTCTCGTACTAGCTCCTTATTTATCAATAATATCTTGAGCAGGAACCCTCACTTCCTCTTCTTGACGTCGTATTTGCATAATGTTTTGGAATCGCAGCCTATCTGTAGGCTTTGAATAAGTGCAATCTCATCTCTTTTTCATTTTTGTCGCATTCTTCCTTTATCATACCATAATTACTAGAACCACTTAATTCTGACTTAATGCCACATCACAATATATTTCCCCCCTTTAGGGGACTACTAAGAGTTGGAGCTATGACAACCTACCTATAAATGTTCTGCCTTTTCACCTCTGGCGTCCTTTCAGATTATTGATGACCCTTACTCGCCTTGCGGTAATCCTTCTGTACCAAGGATAGAAACATCCCTCACTCGTAATGGTGACACTTAGTGTAACTGGTACATATAGTTCCTTAAGCTTAACTTTGCTCACATTGCTTGCTTTATGGAAGCGTTTTCCTGAATGACCCTTCTCTAAATTCATCATGGATCTTCTTCTGTTGTCCATTCTATTACTGCCGGAACGCAATCTGAAATTCTCATGATGCTGACTATTATCAATTCACTCAGTTCCTAATTCATGTTTAGTTTATCTTGTTTACCACTCCATACTGATTTCTATTACTCTGGGGTTTAACTTTTCCTTCTGTTAATCACGTTAGAGTCGCGAACTTATTTCACGAAATGAGGATGTGACTGTATGGCCTATACTCTTTTGTTGTCTTAAGGCCCATCACCTCTCGTCTCTTTCTTCATTTCACTATATATTCTGTAACACTCTACCTTTTCCATCCATGTATCACATCTCACTCATACTGCTTCATTATCCCTCTTCGTACTTCCCTGCTAATATTTCTATTTATCATTTTATTCGGAAAACTTTAACAAGACATTTTTTCGCTTTTACCTCCCCTTGCTCCATCTACTGGTTCTTCGGGCTGCCTAACATTATCCCTCTACTAGGGACGGGAGCCACACTAAGGTATTATTTATCCCTTCAAGGTTTCCAGTTCCAATCTTTGTAGTACTCATATCTAGTTGTACTATTTTAGAGTACACCATCTGGGTGTCTCACAAGGAGATCTATTAGCACATTTACAATATCCTTCGGCAATGTCAACTAACGCAAATAATTCATCCACCATTTTGGGTCATTCTAACCCCAGTCAGATCGTGATATTATGTCCTTCTCTTAAACCATATTTGTTAGCTCCCATAGAGCATAACTTAGATCAGTGTGGCCAATTATACATACCTCTGTTACTGTTAAAGGTAACTCAAAATGCTTATATCTCTCTTCCTGAATGGTAAATAAGGATAATCTTTATTAGTTGGGTACCTCGTACCCTCTTTCACCCTGCTTCCTTTACTTGTTGAAATTTGTATTTATCTTCTGAATCTCTATTGTCGTTCACCATAAAAGTTGATAGATATTCTTGCCTTAAGGATCCTTTTCCAGAAGCTCACACGTCTTAGAACACACATGATCTGCTGAATATCTCATATTTATCCATCATAACATGATGAAAAAAAATTCTAATTCAACTATTTCACAACTATATCTCTTACCACCTGTCTTTCTGGATGTAGGCATCGTCTTATTATGAATAATATAGAGTTTAGGAAATTGAGTTCTTACAAGTAGGCTCTACCACACGAACTAGAGTAACAAGGAAGAGTGATAGTCCTAAATGCCATGTAGTCTCATGCTTATAAGTGTGATGCACAACACACCCAACACACCCGATGGGCTGTGACGAGCACCCGGTAACTTACTCAACCGAGTACCTACGAACCCCTTCAAATGTTTATATGCATTTTGGCCCGGTGCACCGGTGAAGAACCCTCGTTGCTCGAGCAAAGTGAGAATCACGTTGGTTATTTGGAAGTTGCCCGCCCTAATACGGGGAGGGAATATAGCACTTGCATACCCTTCATTCGGCAACACCCGGTGTGGAGCCGCTCGTGGTAGAGCTGGGGTGGAGTGGGTACATTGTATTGAGGCGATCGACCTCATCGATTGGCCTAAGGTTAAAGACAGACCTCATCTATTTGATCATCCTCAACATCCATATCCCCCACGGCTATGTTTCCGAGATCGTTGTTTGCCATGATTGCACCTATAACACTCACACGTTAGTAACAAGGAAGGAAAAGAAGATATCCCAAACACACACCTAACTATATTGCTAACACCATTTTTTAGCTCCTCGGCAATGGCGCCAAATATTTTGTCTCATCCAATTTCACACCTCACTTTCACTCCTCACTTTGAGGTTATGAAAACGGCCAATACAATAGTAATACCCAATAAGAGTCGGGGTCGAATTCCATATGGAGATATATGGATGGGTGTTAGTAGTATATATCTTAGCGCGTGAGTTTATATATCAAAATTTGCACTTCCGTAATATTTGGTTTTGTTTAAAAATCTAAACTAAACTATGATTGCGATTCAAAGAATGAAACTATGAAATTATTTTTGTTGTTTTCCAAATAATATAAAAGGCCTAGGGCTATGATCTTCACCTAGGTGTTTTCCTAATGGGTTGTAAACTTTAAAACTTGTTTTATTGGTTGGGGTGTATTATAGTTATCAACACTCAAGTACCCACTCAATACCTCTCGGTCAGAGAGTGATTTTTCCAAATTTGGCTTTCTCAAGTCCAAATGGGTATTGAACAAAATAGTCGATAAGAAGCTCAAGTCGGATTTTACTATCTCTTGGTTCAACCCTTTAATTGGGCTTATAAATCTCTCGATTGATCTAATTTCTTGCTAGCTAAATTTTCCTAGACTATGTCACTCTTTCTCAAGTAGAGACTAAGTCAAATAGGCATAAATTAATGTTTGCAGCCATTAATTCTTCAAATAAAAATAAGAACAATGTTAGATAATAAACACCTAACCATAAACAAACAATAAATCAAACACCCATTAAGTTTACGCACTAGGGTTGAGGCACAACCCTAGTGAAAATTTAGCTACTCATGCTCAAACTAGAAGAAACAAGAGATGAAATGATAATTAAACCCATATTGATAATTAAAATGATGAAATCAATATTCGAAAAACTCAAAATAGTAAAAACTACTAAAAAGAGTAAAACAAGTGTGCGATCCTCACTTTGAAATGCAGGTTCTCTGAACTTTTGCTCTAACCCAGCTTCTTTGGCCGCACAATATGTGTGCGGTCCGCATCTTGCAACATTCTCTGATGGAATTGCTTCACGGCCTGTGGCCACAGATAATATTCTGCGGTCCGCACTTTGAGCTTTTGTGCCTGTTTTTCTTTTCTTGAGTTCAAATTACTCCTTCTTGTGTTGGATTTCATCTCGGTAACTCATGTTCCAATATTCCTTCAATTAAGTACATTTCATCAGTTTTCGGAAACACAATTAAGCGCTTTTGGACTAAAATAAAAGTTAAAAGACTCTAATAAGTAGTCAAAATCCCCCACTTATCAATCCTCAAGTTGGGCCCGCAGTAAAACCACCTGAGCTTGGAGATCAGTGCATTGGGCTTGGACCCCCTTGTTAAGCTCGAGCTCTTCCTCCTTGATCATCAATGTCCCATCCAGGACTCTGCACTTCCCCACCATCTTCACCAGCTCTTTGTCTCTGGCCTTCAAGTCCTCCCTCAGTTGGCGCACATCGCCGCCTTCATGAATCCGACACCGAAGCTCCCAGTACTTCTCGAGGACTCTGAAGTACTTGTCATTCAAATTCACATAGATATCTTTAAGCCTTTGCTCCCTACAAGCACTCTCAATTTCTAAGACGACCATCTACAAAATGAATAAAGGAAGTTAGAGACTGTGAAAGAACAAAACCAAAGGAAAACAACTAATAGCAAATGTACTTACCTGAAGGGCGAGGCCGACAATGTTATTCAACATGTCGCTGTCATTCATAGTCTTAAGAGTCGTACCCTCAACTTCAGAACTAAGAGGGACAAGGGAGGGGATAATCTTCTCGGTATCCACGAGAATATTACGGTCCATCGAGATCGTAATAGTCCTCGACCCCCCCCCCTCCAACCTCACTTCAAGCTGAGTACCCCCTCGTCGATCATCCTCATCTCGTCTACATCCTTGTCGGAATCGGATCAAACATCCTCCTCAGCAACAACCTTACCTCTATCATCAGTCGAAGAGGGTACGTCCACCGAAACCCCAGAAGACGAGGCCTCCTAGAGTCTAGGAAGAACAGGGTCGTCACTGCCCATTAGGGGTGTTCATAAAAACCCGAAACACAGAACCAAATCGAAAACCGAACCAAACCGACCAAAAAAACTGATACTTTTTAGGTTTTGGTTTTGAATTAAAAAAACCAATCAAATTTGGTTTGGTTTTGGTTTTAATCAAAATAATAACCGAAAAAACCGAACCAAACCGACTATAAAAGTTACTATTTAAATTTATTATTACAGATTAATATAAAGTTTCTAAAATTTTATGGTACATATTAGTCATTTATATTTTTAGTCTAGTTCTTTGCTATTATATTAATCTAATTCTTTGCCTTTACATTCTAGTTTGATAGATAGTTTTCTTTTACTAAGTATAAAAATTTATTTCATGTTAAAAACAATCGATTTTTAACTGAGTATTTAAACTATTCATCACTAATTGATTCAATTATCATCAATATATCTTGGTAAATGATATATTTCTCAAAGAGCAATTGATTTGGTAGTGTTACATTGAAAATATGGTCGCCGGAATATGCGTTTGGTAGTGTGTCTCATATTTAAGAAAAAAAAAGATAAATAACCGAAAAAACTAAAAAACCGACAAAAATCAAATCGATAAAAAATCGACTTAATTGGTTTGGTTTGGTTCCAATATTAAAAAAACTGACTTACTTGATTTGGTTTCTTTTTAGGGAAAAACCGACCCAGACCGAACCATGAACACCCCTACTGCCCACCATGCCTTTAACCGCATCCCTCGCAAGTCATATATCTATATCCTCCAAACAAATGTGCTCAGTACTAGCCTCTAGGAACTCCCCGATATACACTCTGGCCGTCTCCCCAAGGACAAAACCATAGTATCCTAGATTAGTGGTCGCCGACCTCTCTCCCTCGACGTCCACAACACTCCTCTTGCGAGGCATCAAATCTCTATTACTGAGCAAAGGTTCTTCATCCTCATCTATAAGAGCGTACAAGGGAGAATCTGAGGTCTCCATGGACGAAGTCTCCATGACCGAAGGAGGGACAGATTCTGATGCGGCAATGGGAGAGACTAGGACAAAAGCAGCATCAAGCGCAATCGAAGAAGGTAGGGAGCCGAAGACGTAGTATCTTCCCTCTTTCGGAACGAGGGTGCGAGCTCTCGCCCTCCTCGAAGATCCCCTGGTCAAAACTAAGAAAACACAAGAAAAGGGAAAGGTCAGCAAAGGTAAACAAAAAAATATAAGACACCAATGGTAAAAGGGAGAGCAGGCCTAAACTTCTTAAAGAAACTTGGCCACTCACGAATCCCTGAGATATGAGGGAGGAGCCGATCGACCGAGTCAGAAATGTGAGCGACCGAATGAGGAGGCGAGGTCTTGGTGGCATGAGAAGAGGACAAGAGGTCAAAGCCCACGACCAAGCACATGAGAATAATCTTACACCTACAAGCAGGGAAATTAGGTACTTACGAGCATAATTCCAAGCCTCAGGAAAACCGTCAAAATTGGCCACCACGTCCTCAGTTCTAATAAAAAAGAAGTTGAACACGAATTAGAGGTTGGCTTTGTCATCCATATTCACCACCAAGCACTTGCTTCCTCGGTGGCAAAGATTCAACATTGTTTCCCTATAAAAGCTAGGGGAGAACAGATGTATTGAGTGTCGAAGTGTCAACTCGACCCCGACTAGCTCGGCAACTTTATGAGTTTAAAAACGTACGATGCAGGTTGAGCTGGGCAAATACCGTAATAATGATAGAATTCCTCCAACAGCATAAGGAGAGGGAAAGAGTAGCCGACTTAGAAGGGGTAGGCGTAGAAGGCGCAATACCCAGCACGGTGGACCTGCACAGTATCCCACCTAGACGGGATTAATTCAATGTGATTGGGAAGGCCAAACTTAGCCTTAAGCCTAGAGAACAAAGAACAAAATCTGCTCATCAAATCCGCCTGAAGTCGGCTTTAATAAGCGGAGGGACTGACTGTATGGGTCAAAATCTATCTTTAGAATACTTAAGCCAAGATAATACTAGGGGAAGAGTTCCCAAGTCATTGTTTGTCGAAATGGACCAAGAAGCGGCGAAGTCTGTGGTCGAAGAGTCAACAAGGGATGAAGTCGAGGAGTCAACAAGGGTCAAGGCCGAGGTCGAGTACTTTTGACAGAGCTATAATGGCTAGTTTCAAGATAGGATATTACAGAAAATATTCTATTGGATCTGCACTTGTACTATTAGGGTTTTTTAGGAGCATGTTCCCTATGAATAGAAAAAGACACTATGATAGGAGACATGTGATATTTATTTGTAAAACACACACTTTGACTTGAGAAAGAGAATCGGATCTCATTTGCTAAGATACAAACATCACCTTTTCGTTGAGATTCGTGTCTATATTTTTCCAATAGATCTAAGAATAACTCAAATATTCAAGGGATTGCCTATCATTCATCATTGTCAAAAAGAACATCCATTTATTCCATCCTTTCTTGGGTGACTTATTCATTCTATTTACTTAAAGAATTTCATCTAGGGATATTATTGTTAGCTAAGATTAATCCTTATTTATATAAATTTAATTATTTAAACCAAGATCTATATTTTTTGGTTAAACAGTTGTTAATGACAAAAGTTATGTTTCCGGTAAGGGTTAATGGATACTTTATGGGATTAGGCCAGCATTTTATTGGGAATTAATGGGCTATCAAACTTTGCTTACTTTACTTCTGATTAATACGAATCATGGCTAGTGGTAAAATCAAAATCTTCGCTAAGAATATTCAAATTTTAATATATATATATTTAAAAAAAGAAATATCTCACCTATATACACTATATAATTTTATGTCGAAGAATGTTTAATTGACCATCTTTCACCGGGTGTAGCTCCGACCCTAAATTACGGCACTGGGGATACTATAAAGTTAAGCATTAGGGCAGGTAGTGGCCGGGGTGCCTCTTTTCATATTGAATAAACTTGTCAGTGCATTTAAAAGTAGATTAATATAAAGTAAAGGCAGAATAGCCCGACAAACACCTGTATTTGTTCATGTTTGTCATCCTGGTCCCTATATTCAACGAAGTTTTATCCAGATACTTGAACTCAGTCAAAACATATATTTTAAACATCTCTGACTATTGACTAAGCTTATGTGTCATTCATTTTGCTGAGTCAAAAAAATGAGTGACTACGCGCTCTAAAAAGGAGAGTAGATATATTAATTTTAATTTAAAAATATTAAAAATCATTAAAAAATAATCATAAAAAGAAAAGGAGTAAAATTATTTCCCAACCCAAGCATCCCTACCCCTTCAGCCTTATTTGTCCCCCATTTTCCCTGTCTTCTTCTCCCCATTCTTTCCTATCGTAACTTCCTCCCCCCGAAACCCTTTGTGGATAGTCAGCAGCAAAATTAAAAGTACAGTATAGAAATGAAATGAGAAGAATTTTCTTTTAGGGAAGCTAAATAAACAAATTTGTTAATGGGTTTAAGTTTTTAAAGATATCAAGAAGCTATGAAAATGTGAAGTAATTCGGTGATTTTTTCTACGACCGTGTTCATCAGTCCATGGTAGTCATGGGTTTTCCAAAGGAGTCTGGTGAGTGGAGAAGTAGATAGTGGAGTCCGCTTGTGATTATTTTCCAGTGATATGATTTTTCTTTGCGGTGGTCGGCAGTGAAATACTTCCAGGGATGTAGTTCTTTATTTTGTACTCGTTGGTTATTGCCCCCTTTTTGTATCTCTGTAAATTCTAATATTAGATTACTATGGTGAAATGAATTTTACCTAAAATAGTGAGAGTAAGGAGATGAAGCAAAATAGAATTTTTTTATCAAAATTGAAGAGTTTTATGTATATGAATTGCGGTTTAAGATTATGCTCAGAAAGGAGGAAAGAGAGCAAAACGGTAAGGCGATTCCGATTTTCCGATTGTTTCCCGGTGATAAGGATCGCCGACAGCATAAGAAGATGGAGATGGATTTGAAATATTTTTAAAAAGTAATATTTAAATAAATAAAAATGTGGCATCAATATATCTGACGTGGACATGATATTTTTTCCACGCCAGGCGAGTGACCAACATGTAATGCCGAAAAATTTAAAATACATATTTTAACTGAGTTCAAGTGTCTAAATGAAACTTTATTAAATACAAGGATAAGGATGACAAACACTTACAATTATAGATCAGGCTATTCTTCTGCCTAAAGTAAACATTAGACTTGTAAATTGAATAAAGATATACAATCCGTACTCTTTGAAATTTAGCAAATGTCTGTAGGACAGCGAGTTGGTACTAGACCTCTTAGTAATAGAATTTTTTTTTTTAACAGCAAATGCATTTGGAATCTAGGTTCTTTTAGCATAGATTAGCAATGGATTTTTTTTTGACAAGGACCATGTCTTCATAGGATTTACTATCCTGATGAGCTCTACCTGATCTCTGGTTATTAAATCTAATAACCAGATGGATTTTGTGTGTGTTTAAATATTGCCCCAATGCAACAACTGCTCAGCACTTGGTCAAACACCAAAAGTAACTTTCTGTTAAGTTGGCAAGTAATCAGATCCTTCAAAGAAAATAGAAAGGAATAGAGGGAGGAAAAGAATGAATTTCTTAATGATAATTTTTCCTCGCTACTCCTTTTTGACACTTTGGTATGAAGCTGGTACACAATTCATAATATGAACAGCTATATGACATTCAATAGTTTTAGGGTGTAAATACAAATTTATCCAGCTGACTTGTTACTAATTTGTTAACTACGTAATAGTTTTGCTTATCGAAAGGACAAGAATGAGTTTGTTTGTACAATCAGTAGTTCCTTCTTTATTAGTACAATGCACAAAAGATTCACTTTATCTTTCTCTTACTGATCAATAATTTTCGCTGTTTGATGCAGTTCATTTTTGTTGTCAGTGGTGCAGATAAAAATGAGCTCAAATGGTTGAGCTGCTTTTTGATTAGCAAAGTTGATGAAAAAGAGAAACTGTTTGAAAATCAAAATAAATATATACGGAAAGGAGAAGGAATAGAGGAAACTTTAGCGTTCTTTTAATGAAAGTGATTCGACAGATCTTTTCAGGTCAGCATTTGTTATTTTGGTGCATTATGAGACTGGACCACGAGATGATTGAATAATCCAACACAATTTCCCCCAGTGACACTCCATCTAAATTAGTTGAGCACTAAGCAACAAATAATAAATACTATTGCAGTATTTGATGTCTATTTTAAAAAACTACAAATTCCTAAGGCAAGTGATGTTCCTACCCCGCCAACAAGGCGACACTGAACACTCTGTTTTCAAAAGCTACTTTGGATTCATCAAAACAAAAAATAGTTCATCATAATTCACTATCATCCAGAGAAGAGAGAGGTGTGCACTTCAATAGCTCCAATTTTGGTCCTCCACTTCAGATTCGCATTTTTCTCTCCTTCAATTATTCCCAGGAGATGGTTCAATTTGCCCCTCTATTATCACATTTTGAGTAATTTTCTCCTCTGTCATACTCCGAGTTCGTTCATACCTAAATTACCTCGTGCATTTGCCCTTATTAGGCACTTGACCCTATTCCATTATTCCATAGTAGATACACAAAATAGCCATATACAAAATATCTCATATTCATGTAAGGGAGTCCGTGAAAAGGTTACACGGCTTCAAGAGATAAGAAGTATATACATAAAATATCGAATATATAATTTTCCCCATCATTAAAACAGGATTATAAAAAGTTAAACTGAATATTAAAGGGGTTATCACTATTATCCAAATTGCAACTTCTTAACCAGCGTGCTTTCACTCAGATGCACGTCATTGAGATATAGAAAAATACAGCAAATTACAAACAAAAAAAGAAGAATCTGTCCACTAAAGAATAAGTTGGAAAATAAACAATTTCTCAATTACGGCACAAACAGATATAATTTAAAACTAAAAGAAGAAACCATTAGGTAGAAGAAGTTGATTTGTTTCTTATTTGGCTTTTATTGACGATGATGACGATGGGTCCGTCCTTTCCTGCCCTCAACAACGGTTGGCTCATGTGAGTCACACACTTGCGTCTTGAATTTACACCCTAACTTGCTCCTCCACCCTCCTCCTCCTTTTTCTCCGCCGCCGGGTTTCCCTACCTTGTCTATCTTCTGTATTGTTTTCTTCATTGTAGAGCATTCTCGTTCCAGTTCTTGTACTCGCGTCCTCATGCTATCCATATCCAAGCGTAGCACCTGATTCTCCCTCACTGCGTTCCTCCACGTGCTACTCCCTTCCTGTGCACGTGCCACCCCAACTACTCCTGTCGTTTCCTCTTCCTCTCCACTTTCTCTGTCCCCTTCTCCGCCGTCCAAAATCGATAGCCGTGGGATGTCTCCCGGAGCAACGTCGGCGACCATAAGAGTTCCGGCGATTGCTTGCCGGAGTTGGAGTTGCTCGAAGAACAGTACCTGAACTACCGCTCTGAGTGGAAGCCGTTCATTCTGAGCTGCGTGTGTACACGCTTCTAGTGTTAGTTTCTGGCAATCCATTACTCCGCAAATTATCTCCCTCTCCGCCTCCGATATCCATGGATGCGTCTGCATAAGGAATTTAGTTTAACAATGTTGAACACAAATTTATTGAAACTAAGCAAATGAATACACTTTCTATTTCTGAAAATGTAATTGATTACCTTGAGATACACATCGACGGCTCTGTAAAGGCCGTCATCAAAGAGTCGAGCTTGGTCCGGCAATGCAACAGCTAATTCACAGAATTTTTCCGGCGACAAATTATTGTCCGAAGCGATTTCCGATAAGTAACCGTCGATTAACTTTCCGACTAACATTAACGCCGCGGATCTGACACTGTTCTCTTCTTCGCCTTGAATACTAGCCGTCAATCTCTCCTCCAATCCGTTCAAAAAATATCCTAATATTCTCTCCACACAAGCAACATCATATAACGTTTCATTCAGATAAGAATAGCTCGGAATGAGTAGATCGTCCAATGTGGCTTGTTCCAGTTGAGATCCGATTTTTCTCTCCAGTGCAGCTCGAGAACCTTCCGAAGCATTCAGTATATTTGCTGTTCTCAATAATCCGAAGAGAATCCTTGTAGCTGTTGAGGCATTTGAGCTTTTCTCTGCAGGAAGATTTGTAATTATTGTATCCAGAAGTTCTCTCTGTTCATTCTCTGAAGGTATTGAAGAAGACAATGCCTTCCTACTCGAACGTGAAATTCCTGGAATGTACTTCTTGGCATAATACATTAAACAGCTCTCGATAACCTCTGAACTCAAATCTCTACCTTTCATGGCAGATATCAGACGCTTGAACAGAGGCAAACTCAAGTGACCTAGCTCTTCGAACCACGAATCCATACCACCGGTTCTAGTGGCAACTTTACGGCGAGCATTTGCTTCAACGGCATCGTTCACCGGCCAGCCAAAGAGAGACGGATCAGCAACGGATGCTCTAACAGCAACAGCGTCAATGCATCTCTGAACAATGCCGAGTGTTTCTGCTAACGGCAAGATATTCTTACAAGAATTAAGTGTTTTGATGGAGTCCTTAATGCTCTTGAGCACAGTTTGTGAAAGAAACCTCTCCGTCTTGGAAATGAGGTTATCTTCGGAGTACTCTTCAGTCATCTCTAAGTACTCACCCGCACAGCGCAGTGGAGCAACATTCGTTGCAGACAGCTCGATTTTCACACCGTAGCAGAACTTGGCAGCCGTCTCGAGTGTCTCTGAACCGCCCGGAAAATCAGGGAATGAAATACAACATTGCTGGTCCTCATCAATCTCCTCTGCGGCTTCTTCAATCTCTTCGTCATCATCACCTGCATCGTTGTCTCGTTCAGCAGGTTTTTGTATTCTAGTGCTTATTACAATATTTGTCTCTTGCTCTGTTATCATCTCATGAAGCTTTCTACTTTTTGACATCAGAGGAAACTGAAACAACAGACAAACACACACAAAATAAGAAACATATGATTAGTTAATTTAATTATCTAGCATTTCACACAGGTTACTGACCTTGTGAAGATGGAAGGTCATATCATCAACTTCAATGATGATATCACTTGGTAATCCTGTAGTACAAAACCTGAAAAATGTAGGAACAAAAAATCAGTAAATTAATCAAAGTTAAAAATAAATGAAGAAGAAGAAGAAGGCAAGTGACATTGTTAGTACTCACCATGCTTGGCCTTTGGAAGTGGGGTGGTCAGACGGCGCCATTTTTCTTCAGTGTAAGGAGAAAGTGGAAACTTTAGTTAGCTAGAAGTACTAAGATAGATTCATGAAGATAAGGTGTTTGAAAGAAGGTCAGATTTTGTACTGGGGAAATGATTATGTAGGTTGAAAAAAAACTAGAGGAAAGAGATGATGATGAAGAAATAGATGAGTTTTCTTTTCCAAAATTTCTGTCTCTTAATTCGTACTAACCACTTTCTTCTTTTGATGAATCAGATCAGAATCTTCTCTTTTTTCTCTCTCTCTCTCTAGGGTTTGAAGAAAGAGGAGGAAAGAATATGGGTGGAGGATTCAAAAAGCAAATCAGGACTTTGAAATTTAGTTTTAAGAAAACATAAAAGGAGGATAATATTATTGTCGTCATCATTATTTTAACCTTTTTCCTGCTTACAAACACCAAAAACACGCTTTGCTTGACAACTGTTGTTACTGCTTTTTTGCAATCATATTATAAAATTCAGAATGTTTCTATTATTTGGGTGGGCCTAAGTTTAATTTGAGAACAATCACACCCAACTTGATTAGTCGAGTGGTGTTGCATAAAGGAGTATTCACGTTGTTGTCATAATTAACATTTGATTTGCTTTGTTCATAGTATGCTAATTAATCAATTGATTGCATCTCAGTATCAAATTATTTTTTCTATATGTTTGGATAGCTGATATATTTTTGACCGATCGATCAAATATGTAACTTGCCCAAAAAAAAAGAATTGATCATACGATTTTTTTTGTAATTTGACTATTTTAATATTGATGATCACTAAATTATCGCAAACTCTTTTTTTCTCTAAACTCTTGTTCGGCCATAGATTTGGATACTTTTCTTTAAAAAAAATTAAAAACATTGTTTGTTCGTAAAATATGATCAGTTTTTGAAATTTTGTAATTCTTTTTTCAAGTTCCCAAAAACTTATTTAGTGCAGTTTTTGGTCAAAAATATTCTCTACTCATAAAACTTTAATTTTTTTTTCAAATAAAATATATATCCAAATATAATTTTATTTTTAAATATTATTTTTCAATACAACTTTAAAAACTTTTTCTTTAAGTTTCAATCAAATATAGGTCCATTTTGAAACTCACTATGCTTTGCGAAATTCAGAATAAATGGAGTAAAAAAGAGAGAGTAGACTAATGGAACAAATGATTTCTGAGATTATGGGGTTATAATGACATGAATGTGGGTGGTCCCAAAAGAGGGCTCCAACTCAAAGGTGGCCCCATCTAGGTTGTGTCCAGTTATTGTATATCTGAGGACAAAGTTATGGTCGTAAGTCAAAAATAATTATATTTACTAGTTAAATATATATAAATATATAAAATAATATATATATAAATATATAATAAATATATTATTTGTCGGTTATTATTTTTGAGAATGGTTATATGTAATTCTATTCAAAGTAAAAACCACATTTCCAATCCAGCTACACCACCACACGAAGGGGAAAAACCACCGCGAAATTATTGATATAAGAACTTAGAGTAAAAGCTCGAGTGCAATTTGACACACCACTCACCAGAGTTTGGTGGTTCACATGTATACTATGATCTCTTTCAATTTCATTAAACAACGATATTACTATTCATCTTCATTATTTAAAAAAAATATTAAATCACTTCATTTTAAATTTTTCCGTAGTGATTTAAATATCTTCAGAATATGTAAGTTAGTCAACCTATAAAATCCTCCCAGATTTCTCTGATTAATAAAAAATTCTGGTCGGAAATCTTTGATGAGAAAAATGGGCCTACCCTGCCTGCCATTAATTACAACATACCTACCTTTATTTGTAGGGAGTTAAATGGCGTCTTTATGAGGTCCACGCAAAGAGAGGTTGCACAATCTTAAATGGTCTATCTAACATTTCAAATTCAAAATAAATACTGTAACAACGATATATTTTTTATTTAAAAATAATGAAGGCAGGATATTTTATTAAAATGTAGAAATGCCGACATACCATACAACTAAGTAGGCGTTTAGACATAAAAAAAAATTTAATTTTTGAAAAAAAGTAATTTTTGGAGTTAAGTTGAAAAATAGTATTTGGAATTTTAAATCATGTTTGGACATGCATTTCACTTGAAAAGATATTGTAGTTTCGAGAGTATGAAATTTTTTATTTTTATTTTTGAAAAACTGATTTTCAAACAATTTTTAAAAATTTACAAAATTTCATGGACAAATACATTTTAAAGAAAAATTTGGAAAAAGAAAAGATTTTTATGGATAAACGGAGCCTAAATATTCTCGGGGTTGAATGCAAGCTTACTAGTAAGCTCTCTCACTTCCTCAATTGAGGGTTCAAACCTCGTCAATAGCGTAACATCACCTTTCCCATTCCCTCCCATAATGTAATAAAGAAAGTTTTTTACCAAAAAATAATAATAAATAAATAAATATTCTCTGTTTCGACGAATTAATAGTTAAGAAAACATAAGAGCATAAGATTGAAGATCCTCCCCTAAAGTTAATTCATGTTCTGAACAAGTTGACGACAAAGAAATGCCATGATTATAGCCATATCTGGTGAACATTCTTAATATTTAATGACTAATAATATGATTATTAGTTAACTTTTGTCTTTAAGGAATATGACCATATGACACAATATTGATCAAACTGGTCCCAGGATGTCTAAAGTGGCGTTTGAACATAAGAATTGTAAAATTAAAAAAAAATAAAAAATATTTTCAAATAAAAATAGTATTTAAAAATTAGAGTTGTGTTTGGACATGAATATAATTTTGGGTTATTTTTTAAGTTTTGTGAGTGATCTGAGTGAAATTTTGAAAAACAGTTTTTTAGAGTTTTTAAAATTTTCGAAAAATTCCAAAATGCATCTTCAAGTGAAAAATTAAAAAATTTATGACCAAACACTAATTTCGAAAAGAAGTTCGAAAAAAGTGAAAAATTTCTTATGTCCAAACGATTCTTAAATATTCAGACCATTATCTTCAATTCAAACTCTATATATAAATAAATATATTATCAAAATAATGTTTTTTTAATTAAGTTTGCATGTATTGCACATAGGGTATTAGTATTTCACGCTCTGTAATAAATTAATGACTGATTAATCAATGAAGAATACTCACATAAGTAAGTTTGGGTAAATTTCACAAATAGTCATATAATTATGACTTTTTTTCACCAAAGTCATATAATTATATTTTCTCACACAAAAATTATAGAACTTTCACTAACTCACACAAAAATCATAATGACTGGAAAACACAACTTTCCGGTAGTATATTTTTTCATATTTTATTTTCAGTCTAATAAATAATAACTCAATTAAAATAAAAATGACCCGACCCAAATCCAACCGAATACCCATATTAAAATAATACTACAAGTGAATCCTTCTCCAAAATGTGCTACTTCTATCTTTTATTTTCTTTTTGAAGATTTTTATTTAAATTTATAGCATTATTATCTCATGAGCTCTCTGATTATTCGTACTTTTTTTATCAGAATCTCATGAAAAATACTCCAACGAAAGAAATATATGTTAGTATACAAAATACTCCAAATTATTTATGTCGGACACTTAGTAGGTAGTATATATGATTTGACCACCTACTGTTTGTCTCACATAAATGAATTCAAAAAGATATCATAAACAAAATATAAAGAAAGTCATACATACTGGTTATTATATATATATATATATATATATATATATATATATATATATATATATATATATATATATCTTTAATTTGGAGCATTTTGCATGGATTCTTACCAAAAAAATGGAGAGAGAAAAAATGAAAAGTTTGGATAACAATAATATTATCAATTTGAATAAAATTCTTGAAAAGAAAAATAAAGAATAGAAGTATCGTGTATTTTGGGGGAAAATATACTTTTAGTATTATTTTAATTTATGTATACAGGTATTAGGTCGAGTCAGGTCGGGTCACTTCTATTTTAATTGGGTTATTATACTAAAAATAAAAATATAAAATAAGAAAATACTATCGAAAAATGATGTTTTTCGTTCACTATAATTTTTGTGTGAGTTAGTAAAAGTTCTATTACTTTTGTGTAAGAAAATATAGTTATCCAACTTTGATAATAAAAAATATATATTAGCATTTGTGAAATTTACAAGTTTGGTGGTTAAAAAAATGGGCACAAATACCAAACCAAAGTACCACATTGAGCTAATAAAGAAAACAAAAGAGAGGCACAAAACCCATGACTACTTGCAAATTTATAGAGTAAGAATTACAAGCACCCTGCACAAGGTTAGAAAAAGCACTCTATTCTCGAAATCGATTTTATTTGTTTACACACATTTAGAACTTTGGAAGCAAATTAGACTGGTTCGGTCAATGTGTATTTGACCTCAAAATTTACAACACCATATCACATTATTATTACTTTATTACATCACTATTACTATATTAATATACTTTATTGGTCTTTAGATGCAGTGTAGCTAGTGCCCAACGGCATCATCACCTAATTGAGTACCTGCAAAACAACAAAAAACGAAACCAATTATTGGGAAATTAATCAAGGATTAAAAAGTTTCATAAGATTAATCTAAGTAGAAATAACACCAGGTAGTCACTCTAAAAAATTGCTATTTAGGAATTAATCAAAATATAGTCCTGTATTTTAATTTTTCAGTATAATTTTTTTGGGACAGAAATATCCTGAATCCTGAAATTTTCAAAATAAAATAATTACAGACTAATCTCTAAATAGTAGACCTAAAAATAAGGGTTGGTACACTTCCTCCTTAATCTAAGTTGGAGGTAGAGGGGTTCTTTAATAAACCATCCTTCTTAGTATAGTCCCACCACCTTTGATTTATTGCATTGTCTCTAATCCAACTAATAAAGCACTTTCTTGGAAGTAAATTCTTTCTAAAGAAATGAAGAAACAAATTATAGCTTAAACTTTTGAGTCGTTCACAATCCTTCAAACTTGTAGAAAATAGTATGAGCAAAATTGTCAAAAGTTGTAAACACTAAGCAAATGTCGTGATTTTATAGATTTCTTCGGAAATAAAAAAAATAAATAGGTGAGAATTTCCACCTTCCCTATTTGGTTGGCACTTGACATAAGGGACCATCTGCTTAATTTCTTTCATTTTCCTTGATCAGAATCTAATCATAAAAGGTCTACCAAAGTCGAGAAAGAGCAATAAAAAAAAATGTACTACTTATTGGAGCATCAATAGATCTTAATATATACTTTTTCTCCAAGTTGTGACCTTAATTTTATTTTAAATCAAAGGTCTTTTTTATCTCTAGCTTTGCCTAGTGGCTATTCTTAAAAATCTGCCAATTTGTAGGAAAATGCGATGATGTAGAGGCAGATTTACTTAGTGATGCCCAATTCATACTCGAATCATATATATGTATATAAAAGATTAAGCAAAATTTAAAACAATATATACATGAATTAATAGGTATAATCAAAGTTTAAATCCTACATCCGTCTACAATAATATATACCTACAGTGGTTGGAGAACATTTGTTTTGGGTCATGGTCTGAGGAGGAGGGATGACAACCCCAGGCCAAGGACGACAATTGCAGTGTTTGCCTTGTTCGATGCTAGCATATAGGGTGGTCAAATGTTTACCACACCCACCCCATGAGTATTTGCTACATTTCTTGCAATCTACTCTATAACACATTTTTTTCGTTCTACGTATTTCTTTTCTTGGAACTCTTCGATTCTAAGTTGATGATGTTTTGTTAACTTTATCCAATTCTTGAACTCCTTTATAGGAGTGCCATCAACTTTGATTGCAACGACCAATCGTTGACACCCATATAATCGCAAAGTTCCTTTGGTGGTATCGTAAAACTAGGGTTTTCTTTCACGATAAGATTCAGTTACTATGTTTTTCTTGCTGCATTTTCTTTGGTAAATTGGCATTTTGTGGTTGTTTGATTCCATATAGAATCCATCAATGCTAAACACGTCAATCCACATCTAAGACAATACAAACCATACTAATCCAACTGTCATCAGACAAAACGTGCTAAAGTACAACATGTTATGGTACTCTTAGCATTAAATCAATAATTCCACATGTAATAATGCTTTGGGAGAGTATAAACATCCAGAATACACGACAGAGAGCAGGTATTGCTTCACGTGAAAGTGCGCTTAATTTCAGAAACATTCGTACGTCGCCTTAGCTGCCAGAGCAATGTTGGATTGAATTATCTTACTACTAAGATATCCTGGCACTGAATTTTATCTTTTATTATAATCTCTAGGATACAACAGCACCAGATTCACCATGCTGGTTAGATACCAAAAATTTCCTATGAGGAAAATAATAGAATAGAAAAATCACATAACGTTAGAGCAAAAACATGGGTACAAGGACCTTTTTCTTTTTTTGGATAATAGTGGTATCTAGACCAACTTATGCCATCTATCAAATACTAGCCACCTCCTAGCAGCACGGTACTGCCAACAAAGCCTCAAAGAAAGGTCATCTTAATTTGAAATGATATGAAGAAAGAAGAAATCTAATACCCTGATAACCATAAGTTTACTTGAAACAAAAAGTAAAGATAGGTGAACGAGGGTTAATTTTAAAACCAAGTCATGTTACATCCTACACTGCCCTCACGACCCTACAAACAAATACTAATAAATAAAAATACTAAGACTTGCTACTTGCCATGACGGTGAATCAGCACCCAGTAGTCTAGGTAGTGAATAACTATTAACTAGTTCAGTTACTGGTCTTCCAGCAAAGTTACCATCTCATTCAAAAAAGTGTTCAACTTCCGAGTCTCAGTAGATTATCTGAAGAACATACAACTGCAGAGAATAAAGCAACAGATATAGAATAGTCACTAAGGCATAAGTGATCAAGGACAGGACATAAAATTATGCCATCTTACAACAGACTTCCCAGCTAACAAACAGAGTCAGCAACAACATAAGCAAATCACCACTAGCGTTGTATTGGCTTTCTTTGTATGTTAAAGATTACTTCATCACAGCAACAACAATGCATTCTTTACGAGGCACTGCCATCTCCATTATTTGATGGCGGCTCAGATGCAGGCTTTTTCATTGGACTAGACTCTGTAGTTGTGTTTAGCAGCACCCTCTTGACTCCTCTTCCCACTACACCTAGATGAGTCACTCCAGCTGCCTCATTTGTGTGAGCAGTGGAAACGGTTGGAGAGTCAAAACCTCCACTACCACTGGTAGCAGCACCCATCTGTGAAGAGCTCACAGCCATAGAAGAAGAAGCTTTTTCCGTACTTCTTGCTTTCGCAGAAACCAATCCCAGAATATCTGAGAGGATAGATGACATGCACTGCTGCAAATCTTCAAGCTGCAAGTGGAAGAGTCACAATTATAAAAGAAGAAATAACCAAGACATTAATCAAAACTCATTTGGTGATATACTTGCCTTTTTCTCCAATTCTGCAGATAGACCTGTGAGCGTTTCAATCTCTGCTTCTTTAGCAGATACAGAGTCGGACTGTGATGCACTGGACGATTGTCTCGCAATCTGATCTACATTAGTAGCTGATCTTTCTGTTGATTCTGACAAAAGCTTTATTTCATCGGTGAGCCTATGTAGCCGCGACTTGCAAGTCGAAACAGCTTTTTGGCAGTATGGTATGGCTTCCTGAGGCTTAGAAGCAATTTCCAGACATAAACATATCCTAAAGTTGCTGTAATCCAGTTAAGAACACAAGGCGAGGAAGAGGAAGCAACACCTAAATTTGGCACTTAATAAAACCCAGATAAAGAAATTAATACTAAGATGTAGGTCAGAGAACAATCCCCTTAAGGGTTGAAGGCAAGTTACATGTTACTAAGGATACAGCTCAGCAATATGGCGACTGTCAGGTTCAACCAAGCGTTCCAAAATGGATAACGCCTTCAGGTAATCACTAAGGGAAGTTTCAAGATCCTCTGCAAAAGAAAAAGACAGAATTTACAAATCCTGTAGCATGTGAAGTAGAGAAATAAACATCTTGTTACAACTAAACAGGCAACCCAAAGTACCAAATCATTTGCATTCGGTTTGTTCAGTTCAGTTTAGGTCATTTTTATTTCAACCACTTAATCCATTTCCAGTCAGCTAGGATTTTCCTAGGAATTCATGAAACAGACAGTGAATCACCATCTAGAACGTAAATACGACCTTACAACTAATAATGCTAGCAAGTTGCTAAATTATGTTTTAATAGGAGGAAGGGGGCTCCGTCACTCATGGTCATGACCCCTCTTATTCTCTAAGTCTCAGCAAGGAGTTCCGCCATTGTGCCAAGCGACTAGTATTACTTCTCCACCCTTGTTCGCCCCCAATATTTGCCTCCAACCCTCCTCAATCTGCCCATCATTTCCTCTTTCTTAGTCCCATAATCACAACACAGAAACACCTCAACACATCATGTTCCAAAACATCTATACCTCGCTTGTGATAGAACTAGATATTTTATTAATCAAGATGATATTAATTGATTTTTTTTTTGCTAAATCACCAAGCTATTTGCAGCACAGGATTGCACTTCAAAATTACCAAAATGCTAGAATAAAATCTAATGGAAGTTGAAATGTCCATCGGGGCTATCAACCACCAATGGACACTTCAACTTCCCACACAGAAAATAGGAGTCTGACAACACTATTCTAATTAAGGTAATGGAAGTACTGTATAGAGGAGAAACCCTTTTTCGAAGGCTACCTCAGCCAAAGATTATAATACATCCAATTTTAATTTCATTTAGTGCTACGCCACACATTTTAATGATGTTAAAATCATTCTCATATCTAGTTATCACTGTTGTCTCCATTGATTTGAAAATTTTGAATTAGATAAATTATTGCAGCATGGGATTGCAATTAAAAATAAAACAAATGCCAGAATCAAATATACTGACTTTTCCAGTTGAGATGACAACTTAATTATCAGTCCTGGTATCAGTATTCAGTAGATATTTCATTCAACAAGACAAATGGTGGTTGATAGCCCAATGGACAACTTCACAGGACAGATACTAAAAGGAGTCTCACAACACCATTCTAATTAAGGTAATGAAAGTATTGTTTAGGAGACAAACCTCTTTCCAAGGCTACCTCAGCCAAAGCTGATAATACATCCACTTTCTCCATTGTGTCACCAGAGTGCTTTTCAGCAATTGCCCTTGCAACATCTAACAGTTTCCAGGCTAAATCCAGGTCAGTTTCATCCTCATCACCTTCAGCCACATCCTCAGCATCACTTTCTTCTTCATCTTCATCTCCTTCATTGTCTTTTTCCTCTGCAGCTGTCCCATAACAGAGTATCCACAACAAGAATTATCATATCTAAAAAGGATATCATTACACAATTTCCCAGGTTCTATTTTGACAACCTAATTTTTTGCACTGCTAACATAGATCTCAGAAGACCAGCAAACGCGATAGTAAATACCCATTTCTTAGAATTAAACGTCAGAGACTAATAGTTTCCAGATAACTGATTTCTATTAGTGGGAGGACAGCACCAGCACATCTTTACAAGTCTAACAATTCCTCTTTCCAAAAACTACTCTACAAAGGAGGCCGCAGTAATAAGTAACAAACTAAAAATGACAAGCACAGAAGGCGAGTGGTATCTGTCGCAATTAAGAATTTATATGATTCAACCGGGTAACAGAGTTGTGTCCTGTGTCTTTAAAGCAAAATGTGCAATAAGAAACAGGGCCATGGGATTTTAAATCAAAACGTGAAGTAAAGAGCATGCCTCTTTGGAATGAAGCGCACATTTACAGAAAATATAAATATTACCAAACATATATGTTTTTTCAAAAGGATATATGAATTTGGTACTTATAACACTGTATTGCAATTAAAGTTGCTACTTAAAATGTCCGGTGTACAATTGACACTATTAATCCAACTCAAATTAAACAACTTTCAAATGTTATGTCAACAAGGATACAGAAACATAAATTTACTCGCATACTTGATTTCAGATTTCAATTAACCAATCATTTTGGAAGGGGAAAAAAGAACTAATATGCAACATTCAATTCTGTATTTAGTTATTTTAAAAAATGAAATAAAACAGTAGAAGAGAGAAGCTCAAAATGAGAAGTTATAGAAGAATAGAACTCAAATACTGGAAGAAAGAAAAGTCATTGTTTGAGAAAGAGAAAAATCAAAAGAAACAATGAAACAGAAGCAGTAAAAGGAGAGGTTTTACAAACTCAGGAGCACTAGCACTCAAATAGCAAGGAGAGGTTCAAGAAATAGCATTAGTTCTCCCTCCCTCCCTCTTTCTTTAAGCTACATTCAAAATAAACTACTCTTGCTGGATCACTTTGCTCCTCGCTTCTTTTCTCTAAATCACTTTGTTCCTCACTTCTAAAGTGATGGACTACGAAGAAACTCATTGCTTCACCCATGAGGCAATAAACCACCTTGCTTCACATCACTCTATTGCTTTAGGCGGCGAATCAATGGATTTTAATGACACTTTTTGTGTTGATGCTAACTTTGTTAATTAATTAGCAAACTCTTCAATTCAATTATTATCTTTTCATAATAAACGATGTCGTTGCTATAAAGCACGAGTAGTAGCATTATAGAGAAGTCAGATGAGATTAATGCAAAAGAATCTAACCATCATCTTCCTCTTTCTCCTTTCCATTTGAGCTTCCACCTGGTTCACCAGTACTTGAAATAGAAGCAACAGAAGATTCACAACTAACAGCACTCTTAACAGAACCATCTCTATTAGAATCTTGTTGAGACTCGCTGTCCTTTTTAGGTATAGAAACCAAAGGATCAGCCTCATCCTGAGCTTTGCACAGCAAAGCACACCCATATCTATAGTATGCATTGATACATTCAGGAGCAAGTTCACCAAAATGTGCAACCCTGAAATTTTTGCAAAATAAGTCAACGTGAAACGAGAAATCTATTAGAAAAGGTAGAACGGCATAGAAAAATAATATCTTTCTCCCAATTGATGTGATGCACATTCCTTTTTAGTCTCCCAAAAGGAATGATATCTTACTATATTTAGAAACAATTTAACTTTAAATAACACATTTTCCCGTTAATGGGATGATTTACAACCACACAAATATATATGACTTGTTAAGAGATATATATAGGGAGAGAGAAACTCTAAAACTATGTGTATCGTATGATGAAAAAACGTACAATGTCCTTGAAACAACTTGAAAAACTCTCTTGAAATATTTTCTTTACACACACACACTCATGTAACAAAGAATGCAATAGAAGAGAACAAGAAAGAAAATGAAGGAGCATACTATGAAAAGACTGATGGATACTAATTCCTCTATTCAATTGGTCAACTCAACAGCTTTGAAACATTTTAATTCCGCTTTGAGAAGGCTATTGAAGAATGTATTTGAGAATAGCCCAGAGTTCTCCGGAGCATGTAATTCTCAATTATAAACTGTTGTACTTCATGTCTACGGCTCAATCATCCCAAAAGGGGAAAGATTTAAGCCGCACCAAGACAAATTTTTTTCACATTGCAATTTAATAAGATAAGTAAAGCACGTATATGAAGAAATATTTATCCAATAATCTCTTAAAGACTTTGTACTGTGTATCAGTCCTATATTAACAATATATTCTGCTCATCAAGACAAGAATGGGTTGCTCTAGTGGTAAGCATGCTCCACTTCCAACCAAGAGTTTGTGAGTTCGAGTCAGCCCAAGAGAAGGGTGAGTAGTTCTTGGAGGGAGGGAGCCGAGAGTGTATCGGAAACAGCCCTCTACCTCAGGGTAGGGATAAGGTCTGCGTACACACTAACCTCCCCAGAACCCACTAGTGGGATTATACTGGGTTGTTGTTGTTGTTGATTCTGCTCATCAAAATACCTTGAACGATGAACTTATCTACTGCACCTGCAGTACAATAAACCCTAACCCTAAACTCTCGTGCCTTTGCTGCATCACTTACAAAAAACGATCAAACGATTTTCTTTTGTGATGTAAGTTTCGAACTAAAGCTTAATTCGAAATAAGCTAATCTAACAGTCTATAACCAAAGAAAATAAGCAGGCAGCTAAATGTACTTGATATACAAAAACCGGAGGAAATGAAATGTGTAAACCCTAACCGGATTTCTAGGGCACGACTATAGCATTCAACGGCCTCTCCATAATCTCCATCTTTATCGGCCTTAGCACCTTTCTCCATTAGCTCATCGGCGTACTCCAGCGATTTTTCGCGGTCACCATCAGAAGTAACCGCAGAACTCTCAGCATTATTATTGTTGCAAGTCGATTCTGTACCTCCCTGAAACCCTGATTCGATGGTGGCATTCACCGAATTCTGGTTCTGCTCCGGCGTAGGGCTTGCTGTTTCTGAATTTGCTACTTCCTCAGCCATTGTTCACCTTCGATTAGAATTAGCAACTCCTAGCGGAAACTTTATAAACCCTCGATTTTCCCTCTCTTTTGAACGCCCAAAAACCCCGTATGGCGCAAAAATGTAAAATGGCTGGTTGGGAAGAACCGGCGTCGTTTTACGTCAATGGTACCCGAGGAAAAAGAACATCTCCCAATTGTGTGCATTTTTGTTATGACTGTCATTTGATCAATTTTTAAATTTACCACAATATGATAAAAGAATACATTATAATCTAATGGTTACAGATATATGAAAATATTTCTTCGGACCTAGTGCATACATTACACGGAGAAATTTAAAATTAGTTTGATTTATAATTGCTAATTAAAAATTAATTACTATTTTAAAATTAATCGAAATTTAATTATTTTTTATGCGATAATAAAATCTCGATAAAAATACCCTTAAGTTTAAATCCGAAAAAATTTCCAGCACAATATATTGGAGTTCGAACTTTTTACATATGGAATTCAAGCATAATATGTTAGGTACCCTATATGTGAACTCTTGCATAATATGCTGAAATTCGCATACAATGTATATTTGAAGTTTAAACTCCAGGACAATATGTTAGAATTTCATAATCCAGCATGTTATGCTGGATTTTTTTCGTGTTTCATCTAAGGGTATTTTTGTCCTATTTTTATCTCTGCATTAAATAGTGACTATTTTTCTATTAATTTACAAATACTTGCAGTATTTTTTAATCGAAAAAGCTAAAATATCCCTATCATTTGGTAAATGATTTACTTTTACGCTCAGTCCATCTTTTGGTCCAAAAATACAGTCGACGTTATCTTTCGGATTAAAAATACCCCCGCGACTAAAGGAATTTTCCGTGGTCCCTTTTTTAATGTGTTGGCAGCGCGTAATTGGGCCAAGTAGTTCCCTTGTCCATATCAAATTTAACCCGCTCCAGATTTAAACTCACCCCATATTTAGTTCTGCCCAGTTTTTTTGGATTGAACATGTTCTTCAACCTTCGAATTTGCTTTGAAAATTCACCCAAATCCATCTCAAATCTATTTCAAACTCCCTCAAGTTTCAGATTTAAGCTCCTATTAATGTCCCAACAAAATCTAATAGCACACGTTCAAAATAAGTTACAATTTCAAAAAAAAAAAAAAAAATTGAACCAAGGTTTCAAAAGAGTTTTAATGGAATTACAGCTCCTTCTTCGAGGTTCTCATTCTTTGGAACTTTGCTTGAAATTGTTTGACCAAAAAATATAACTCTTGGTTCAAATAATTAAATTTATGTGATAATGGGTTAAACCTAGTTAATAATAATATTTTTAGATGTGACTTCTGAAAGCGTGATTAGCGTCGAATAGGTCTGGTAGGAAAGTGATAACAACATACAATAACTATTCCAAAAAGTATGAGCAATAATGTTGCATTTAATAACAATGAATTATAATAAATGGCATTCAAGTAAATAGGAGGAGTGATTCACCCAATAAAGGATGAACTAGACGGTTGTTTCACCTGACAATGATGAGTGACAGACAAATCCTTGAATGTTCGAATTATTCTCGCATCTTATGGAAAAGTATGGAATAATACAAACAAGAATCTTGATAAAATGTAGTGTTTGTATCTTAGTAAGAGAGAGAATCTATTATCAAAGTATGTTCTTGCCAAATGAATATCAAATGCCTCGTATCATTGCCTTTTTTCCTATCTATGAGACATTATCCTAGTAAACTCGAATAGTAAGTGAAAGAATATCCACTAGAATATTCTCTTACATATCCTATTTTGAAAACCAGTTGTTACAACTTCATCAGCGATGCTTGACTTCGACCATTATCAACACTTCGACCATGGCTCTTGTCGACTCTTCGGCTATAGGTCTTGCTGCTTCCTACTCCTCCTCGATTAATGACGGCTCAAGGACTCTTTCTTTAGTGTTGTCTGAGCTTAAATATTACGGGGTAGATTTTGACCCATACAGAAATAACTTCCAAATCTGAAATTCGTTCTCAAAATTGATTGGGTGTTGCTGGAAATTAATTGCTGAACCTTGATATGGAGTTTGGTTGGAACAAGAATTTGGAACTCCTCTTGAAAAATTTTAGCCATTGATTTTTTTATTTTATTTAGAAGAAGTGATGGAAATGGAGTAGAAAGGGATAGGATCTAGGGTTAAGGTTGAAAAACTTCAGTGGGTTGATCCAATAAATTGGGGTGGGTTTAAATCTGGAGCGGGTTAATTCGATTTGGACAAGGGAGTCACGTGGCTCAACTACGTGCTGTCAACACATTAAAAAAGGAACCACAAAAATTTTCGTTAGTCGCCGGGCTATTTTTAGTTTGAAAGATAACGTCGAGTGTATCTTTGGACCAAATGATGGACAGAGCGTAGAAGTATACCATTTACGAAACGATAACGACGTTTTGGCCCTTTTTCGTTTTTTAATTACCAAATCGAAAACCGGCTTGCCCATGTTATTTCGATTATATTATACCATATTAGTTTTATCGTGATTAAATAATAAATTGAGATAAAAAAATGTTAATTGAAATTTGTTAAATAAAATTTATTTTATAAAAATATGTCATGCATTTATTGGTTTGATGCATGCATTGATATAAACAATTATATTTTCAGTGTTGTCTAACCTTTAATTGATTAAACAATTTCAATCCTACTATAATTTCTTCATCTTTAACTCTGTTCTTCATTATTCACGAGTCGATAATATTTTTCGGAAGGATTGAAGTTGTCGTTTAATGCATCATTTAAGTATGGTACCAATATACCAAAAGTCTTAACTATTTTTAACACACCACTCTAGAAAATTTATATTAAAAAATAAAAAACAGAAAGAAAAAAGAGAAAAAGGAAAATTTTCGGAAAGAAATAAAATCCTTTTCAGGTCCGAGTATTTATTTATATGTCCTTCTGTCCGTTCAAAAATATCAGACCACACACTTCGCTGTGGTATCGAGGGAGCTTTGCTAGCCTCAGTTTGATTGCAGAGAAAGAGCAAAGCCATGGCTTTCACCACTAGCTCAATTTCCGTACGGACATTCCCAATTCGCTGTGTGCTAGATGCAAACACAACTCCTACTAAACAGGCGCCGGTGGTTCTCCCCGGTCGGAGGCAGTTAATATCTTTGCTGACGGCGACAACGGCACTGAAAGCGCTGGAAATGCCGTCAAAGGCAGAGGATATTGGCCTTTTCGGACTAAGAAAGAAGCTGAAGAAAGCAGAGGAGGAAGCAGAGGTGTTAGTGAAGGAAGGATTAGAGGCGGCAGATAAGGGAATTGTAGCAGCGGAGAAAGGATTGGTGACGGCTGAGAAGGGGATAGAAGCTGTGGAGGAGAAGATTGAGAGCTCAGTGAGTTTTGGAGGGTTAGCTCAAGCTGGAGCAGTGGCTGGAGCTGAATTAGTTGGAGTTTTGGTCGCCTCAACTGTTGTTAATGGTATTTTAGGACCTGAAGCTCAAAAATCTTGAAAAGATTCTTGATTTTCATGTAATATTTCATTTTTGTTACTGTTGTTTGCAAACTTGATTGTGCTTTGCTTAATTCAAAGGGTGGCATTTCTGATACATATATTCCGATTGTATGATGTCACTTATAGTTTTATTATATGTAGATTTATGTAACATATCCGGTGTACTAGAGTCTTGAAGATGAATAGCTAATGCAATTGATGCAAGAGTGTTCTTATTGAATTTAAAGAGGCAATCGAGAATGTCATCGATTTTATTTTAGAAAGTTCCTTTTCCATGAAGGATGGGAAGGAAAGAATGCAATCTCATCTGTACCAATTTGTTCATATTTTCCTGGGAATTTTAGTGGGGGTGGGTTCCTCTTATGATTGTCAGGAGTATTTGAAACTTCTGATACCTTCCCTAATGCTGGTTGCTGAAGCAATTTGTGCGATAGGTAGCTAGATAAACTTTTGGTTTCTACACGGGGTTCAACTTCTAAATAAGGAACGGACAAATATGTAGGAAAAATTCAAATTCGGGCACTGCAATATGAATTCAGATCGCTTAGTCACTGATCTTTCTGGTAGTTTTTGGTACTTGTCCAATCACTATTTCACATTCCTTTTATGTATGAAGCTGCAGAGGCAAGAAAAAATCTACTACTAGTTCGATCATGTAATGACAAAGAGGACTGTTGTATTACTCCTTGGTATGAGTCACTATATCATAAGATAAGAAAAGGTGGTAAACTGGTTGTAATAGATTACAGGTGATCACCTCAGTTTTCTACCTAAAGCAGACTTTCTTTTCAAGTCATCATCGACCAGCACTACCCAATAATCTGTTTGTTGAAGGGGGACTCTCTTCGCTTAACCAAGGATCCTGCACTGAAACAGGGGAACTATCCTTTATTTCCTCCATGATTGACAGTGCATTCCCTATCTTCTGTGGAAGAATCAACCTCCTACTCCCAACTCCTCCTTTCTTAGTTGTTGTACTACGAAAAGATGTCTCGCTCATACTACGCGGAGATGAACAAGAGGAATTCACTGATGATGTCATGCATACATTGTCCTCCAATGATGTCCAACTGCTGAGCCTGATCTGTTCTAGTTCATCTGCCACTTCTATCATTGAAGGCCTCATATCCCTATGAAATGCGAGGCATCTGAAAGCTAGCTCTGCAACTCTATGAACTGATGATAGAGTCCATGCATCCCTGTGTGGCTCAAGAAATGGATCGATTATCTCATCCACACGACCTTTCCCAATTCTGTCGATTGCAAGTGCAGCCAAGTTAATCTCACTGTGTGGCCTAGAGAAATCAACCACCTTCAGTGCTGTAATGATTTCTATAAGAACCACTCCAAAGCTGTACACGTCACTCTTGTCGGAAAGATGGTAATTCTGATGGTATTGAGGATCCACATAACCTGGAGTGCCTTGTGGTGCTGTAGAGATATGGGAATCATCTGTCATGCCAAATCTGGAAAGACCAAAATCTGCTACCTTTGAGTTGAAGTTGTAATCTAAGAGTATGTTACTAGATTTGATATCCCTGTGGTATATTGGTGGATTCATTGCTGAGTGAAGGTGAGCTATCGCTTGAGCAGTTTCTGTGGCGGTAGTGAGACGTATTGTCCATGGAAGTCCTGAGCCCCTTTCTCTCTGTAGATGCTGAGCTAGAGTTCCGTTGGGCATGAATTCATAAACAAGAATCTGTTCACCATTTTCAATACAACAACCTAAGAGGCGGACTAGATTTGGATGGCTTACAGAGGACAAAAGCTTAATCTCATTCATCACTTGTTCAACGCCATCTGGATCTCGATGTCTTAGTTTCTTAATTGCAACCCATTCATCACTGTGGAGCTTTCCAGCATAAACTGTGCCATAAGCACCTATGCCCAGCCTCTGTTTCTCAGAGAAACTGTTTGTTGCTTTCTCAATTTCTTTGTATTGGAACATAGGAACACTGGAGCTACCTGCAGCTTCAGAAAGAAGGCGCTTTGCGCTCATTCTTTTCTTCAGAGATGCAGAACGTCTTCGAATGCAGTAGCAGAGAATAGCCAAAGCAGCCATTAAACCAGCTCCAGCAATAATCCCTATAAGTGATCAACAGTTTCATTAAACCAGGAACAGATCAAACTCACCATTTACATTGAATCCAGTAAAATCAAATCAAGAGGTTGTAAAAGTAGCAAGCTTGGAAGTTTACTGATCAGCAAGTTCAGCAACTCTTTTGCAATTTGGAAAATCAAAATCTCTTACATAATAAGGTCAGAAAACCAATATGTGCACAGTGCACATTTAAAGAAGCTCATTTAAAGAAAACTAAAGAGTGCACATTTGCTAATTGAGAGGTATTGTCAAAATGAAGCAGGAGGATCAGGGAATGATTCATCAGGAGATGCTAAACCTAATACTAGTGCATTAAACGACTGGATAAGGATTTGTGCGAAAAATCAAAGTGGCTATTTACTAGTAACATTTTCTGGAGAAGTTTAGCAAAAAAAGTTACCTCCAACGAGCACACCAATTCTTGTAGTTCCACCACATCTGCCAGAGAGGTATTTTGAAGGATTACATTTAGAAACTGATGGAGAAAACATAAAGAGGAAGTTAGTAAAAGGATGACATACTGAAGATAACAATAGAGAAAAAGGTAGGAGTATATGGCAAAAAAATTAGGGTTGAGGGTGGGGGCAAAAATTATTTCTTTTTTCTGGAAATAGAATTGATTGAATATATAGCTAAAATATCTTAGAAAATGTATGCCCTCCCAGTTATGAAGCAAGTACATGATCAGCAAATAAAACCAATTTTCCAAATGCGTGGAGTCTCACAAGAACTGCTCAGTTAAGGTTTAAATCTCCAACTCAAGATGTTCTTTTAACACACAGTTTTCTGGACATTGATTTAACTGGTAAATGAATCAGTTCCAACTTTCATCCCTTCAAATTATGCTTGATTCAGGTGAAGTACTAACTTGTCTAAAATTAGACTGGCATAATAATGAACTGTCTCTCACACAGGTAGGAAGGGGATCACCAAACCTGCTATTTATCTAAACTCTATCAATTACACTATGGCAAACTTGTATTAGAGTCTTAACAATTGAATTATGTCATTACACATTAACCAACTTGAAGCGACGGTAAAGTTATCTCCTTATAACCTATAGGTCACGGGTTCGAACCATCGAAGCAGCCAATAATGCTTGTATTAGGTTAGACTGTCTACATCACACTCTTTGGGGTGCGGCCCCAGACCTTGTGTGAACGCGGGATGCCTTGTGCACCGGGCTACCTGTCCTTAAGTCCTTACACATTAATCAATTTGGAAAAGCACGAAGGTTGGTGCCCGGTCAATCGAAGGTCTTGCCTTCTGCTATTATTCCCTCCTCCATTATCCACGTTCCAATTCTCTCCAAAAAAGAATAAAAAAATCCTGCAGTTCAGTTAGAGAGGTTTACTTTTAGACTTGGCATTGATTCTATTCCCCGTTACTATAATGTTTACTCAACAATAAAATATGAAATTATTCAACAATCCAGGTCCTCTTGATCCTCTGACTTTCACCCGTTCAAACTTGTAGACATCCAGTTACCATGTGCTCCTCCGTATAATTAATTTAAAATACAACAGAATCATTGAAGCTGTTGACTCTGGGGATTATCCAATTCACAATCTCGGAGTTGAATAATTCTGACCTTGTCAGCAATCACATTCACCGACATTGGAGTCAGAGAAGGCCAAAACAAATCAGTTAAATGCTTATTTATTTCCTTTTTTTCAGTCAGATCTTTGTTCGTGTCATATAAGATCCAAGAAATCACCTTTCTGCTATGTATGCAATTGTGTAAGAGAATCTCAAGACAAGCAGATTCCTTTTAGTGGAGATAGAGGGCTCAATATCACTAAATTACATAATTTAAGCTCATCGAGCACAAACTTGTCATTTTGATTTGAACTATACAAAGTTACAATACCACTTTGTATAGGCAGTCTCATAAATACTTCATTAGATCCCTTTTCATCTTATTAAGGAAAGACCATAGATGGTTAGGATCTATGTTAAAGACGGATCTATAATTTAAAATAAATGGGGAATGAGGATAGTAAAGTATCACCGCATCACAACTACTCTATATCAAAGTTACAAACTTAGTATAAACATGAAACATTTTGCAAATATTACTTAACTTTATACTATTTGGTTTTAAGTCAAGGGCAATGAATACTATGGCACTCATTGTCCTAATACTCTCTCCGTCCCATTGTATGAGACACTTTCTTATGCTCCAAAAAGAATAGAGATATTCTAGAAACAATCTAACTTTAGAATCTCAATTTTACACTTAAATGGGATTTTATAGATAAGAGTGGGTTGCTCTAGTGGTAAACACCCTCCATTTCCAATTAAGAAGTTGTGAGTTCGAGTCACCCCAAGAACAAGGTGGGGAGTTCTTGGAGGGAGGGAACCGAAGGTCTATCGGAAACAGCCTCTCTACCCTAGGGTAGGGGTAAGGTCTGCGTACACACTACCCTCTCCAGACTCCACTAATGAGATTATACTGGGTTGTTGTTGTTGATATGAGATTTTATAGTCACAAAAATATCATAATATGTTTGAGATCACATATTTTAAAAAATTATCTATTTCTTTTTTAAACTTTGTATCGAATCAAATATTTTTGAGTAAAATAGGATTGAATGAGTAATATATTTGTCCCGGATCCACATGGCAGGAAGAAGAGAGGTAAGTGGACGGAGTTGTGAGTAATACCTAAAAGCCAAATACAGGGAAATGCTGGCAGCTGAAGGTAGGAACCTGGTGGGGAAAAAGTAAGTGAGACCAAGTCTCACATGTGGAAGTCACTGAGGAGACATTCAACACTCGACAGCTTAGAACGCAAATTCAACAAAATCAAAATGTAGAAAAGGCTTTATTGACTACACCAGCCGCATATGCACTACTACTTTTAAACGCAACTTGTGGAATATTTGGATTTCCTAATAAACTTAATCACACTAAAATAATCATTGTTTAATCATAGTCAATTCCTGTAAACTCATGATTTCACTAATAAATGCCCATACTATACCTCCATTGAAATCAACAGCCTTTCTTATTTGGCGTGTCTCTACTGGTCAAACCAAATAGGAGTATAGAAAACTACACTAGTCTCATCATCTCTCACGTCACATCTTGCCCAGAGTCAAACAACAATTAGGCCATCTAGCAATTATCTTTGAAATTTACCCGTAATTTGATAAGCATTGTTTTATATTGAATTGCCATATACCAAAATAAGTAGACATTTTGAATTTGACTATCAGCATTATCCATTAATGATATACTTCCAAGTAATTGGTCTAAAAGATCAAACCTATACGTCAAGGAGGATGGAGTCTGAATTATTGGGTTCAACCGTAGTATTTTTATTATGTCGTGCAAATATACTATATGAAAAATTACTGAAATTTTAACAAGTATTGAATTTTAAATTTATAATTTCAAAAACGATAATAACTTTATTGATAAGATCGAAGAACTTAAGCTTTAAATTTTGAATTTGCATATACTTGTGCATAGTAAATAAACGTGTTCTATCTCTAATATTTAAAAATTTAAATTAGATTGTACACACAATTCAACATCATCAAGAGTAAGGATATGAGTTTGTCCGAACCAAACAATTTTGACTTGTACCTTATATGTATTCAAAATTTATTAAATAACCACAAATAATTAATTTGGAGCTTAATAAATCAAATGAGTTATAGGAGTAATAAAATTCTGAACTTGAACCGTAAATTTTTAAAGGAAAACTGAAAAGTCGAACTAACCTTTCCGGCAACCATCACCGTTCCTGAAACCATCACCTACGAAACCATCTTTACACCGGCACCGGAAACCGTTTCTGTTCCCCGGAAGAAAAATATTTGTACAATTCGCATGTTCATCACATGCACAATCTCCTTCCAATCCCCACTCTAATTCAATCGTCTGAAATTCTAAGTACATAGAAGAGCTCTTCTTTGTATTATTATCCATACCAACCAATATAGACGAGACCACAAGTCCACACCCTATATTCTTCAGTTTCCAGTAATCCAAATAATCACCACTCGCCTCTGAATAACAACTCACATTCTCATTCTTCGAATCACATGACGGTATGTTCAAACGCGCGCTTAAAAGGTATGATGGTATGGTACACTCGCTCTTCGGGACTGTACAATTCTGTAGAAGCAGCCCGTTTCTCCAAGTCATACCGTAATTGGTTCCGCTAAATTGCTTAAGATCCTCAATCGGACGGCTGCAATTTACTGGAAAGTTGACCATTAATGTATCTGAAGTCACATTTTGAATTAGATATTCTCCGATTCCAATTTCTCCACTTCGAGTACAATTCAAGCGAATCGTACAACCCTCTGAGAATCCAAATGGATAAGGAACACGCTGGACATTAGAACCAGCTCCACAGTACTGATTACACTGAGTTGAATTAGCAGCACTAACCGATGATAATGATGATGATGACCAGACCAATAAAATTGAGAAGACGAATCTGATAATTATTTCATGAAAAACCATTGTTCGAATTAAAGAGAGCAATCATCAGCTTCTGCAAGAGGAAATGAAAATGAGTGACAGCTAATTAGACAGTAAAAAAGGAAGAGAAAAAGAAAGAAGAAAAAAAGTTGAAGAGTTTGACTTAAGGGAGGACAATTAATTGAGGGGAATTAAAGGGGAGCAGTTGAGGATGGTGGGAAGTTCATTGTTTCTCAATAAATGCTATTTTCTGAATTCCATAGAAGGGGAGAGAGTACCTGTACCGTGGGACTGGTTTCATGAGAATTAATGTTGTGCTTAGCCTCTTAGCTAGCTTTTACTTCCCTCTCTCTTTCTTGCTCTGCAACTTTTCTTTTCTCTGATTAGTAGCAATTAATAGGACTCCAAATTTTGAAATATCCGAGCTTCAAACGCCTCTCCAAAAAACTGGGTTTGAATTGGTTTCTATAGATATGAAGCTATCGAACAGTAATTTGAATATCAGAGATAGAAGGAAGGAGAAGGAAGACCTTAAAATACTGGGAAAAAAGTCGCCAATTTGCAGCGCTGTTCCAATTTGCACAAGCGCATTTCCATTTCTCACTTTCCTTAATTTATACTCCTATATTTTAAAATTTTAAAATATGAATTTAAATGCGCCTGTGCAAATTGGTGCATTTCTCACTTTCCACAATGGATGTCCATGACATTTTCCACTTTCCTGAATATTCGTTCCTGTCTAATAAAATTCATATTTATGTTTTAAATTTTTTATATACTAGTACTTAAAAAGGATATTTGTAAGAGTAACTTTACTCATAAAACTAACTGTTTAAATTTCTTTTATCTGTCATTAAGCATTTCACATAGCTAATAACTTCATTATTGAAATAGTGAAGGTAATCTAAACAAAAGTAAAATAGATTACTAGATCTTTTAAAGTCAAATATTTCAATACAAATTTAATTTATCTAAATCAACAAACATTGAGACCAGATGTAATCTACCTTCTTTCATTTACATAGATAAGTTGGAGTTCATCTGTATCAGTGAATATGAGATCATTAAAGTTCGATGTACTACTAATCGTTGAATGGTGACACCTTTGCCACTGTCACATAGGCAAAATTGAGATTTTAGTTCATGAGTTCTACACCATAATCCTTTTTGTTTACTAGGTTTTAGATATATTATTTTTATATATTTAATATTTTTTTTAATATAAATATAGGATTTAATCCAAAATCACTGAGTTCTACCGAATCTAAAGCTATAAGCAGGAGCGGTGGATTCGGACGAACCCAATAACTTTTGTTTAGACCCTGTACTTGCATAAGAAAATTCATTAAATATGAATAAATATTCATTTGTGAACCAGTGACAAAAATAAATTATGAATTCCGTGATATTCAGAACCCATAAACTTCAAATCATATCTCCGCCCCTGCCACCGAATTATACTTTAGAGACCTAGAGCTAAATAATACTGATCATAAGGTCACTAAAATTCAAACTCCTGCATTGTGATATAAATTACGGAAAATGGCTAAAAATGTCCTTGAACTATTTGAAATAACTCAAAAATACCCTCCGTTTGTTTTTGGTACAAAAATTATCCATGCCGTCTATGTTTTGGATCACAAATACCCCTTAAACCGTTAATCTTGCCATTGAAGCTGACATGACATTCCAACTGTGTTAGATTTGCTTACATGGCCATCCATCTAAGCAATCCAGCATGCAAAATTATTTTTCCGATTTTTTTTATTAAAATACAAAATCAACACTTATTCCGAAAAAAGTAAAATATTTTCAGAAAAAAATTTTATTTTTCGGAATTTTTTTATTAAAATACAAAATCAACACTTATTCCGTAAAAAGGAAAAAAATTCCGGAAAAAATATTCTTGATTGGTGTTTATGATTTGATTAAAAAACTTCATTGTTCTCTTTTGTGAATTTATGATTAGTTTGATCTAAATTTTTAGATGCTTATCTGTTATAGCTTCACAAAAGGTACACCTCTACTGTAAGTATCAATTGGTTCATCCGAAGTTCTTATAATATTTCCGAATTTTTTTACTTTTTTCGGAATAAGTGTTGATTTTGTGTTTTAATAAAAGAATCCGAAATAAATAATTTTTTCGAATTTTTTTTACTTTTTTCGGAATAAGTGTTGATTTTGTATTTTAATAAAAATTTCTGAAATAAATAATTTTTCAAGAAATTTTTATTTTTTCGGAATATTTTGATATTTTTACTGTTGCCTCTTTAATTTCCGAAATATTAAAGAATAATTTCCAGGTTGGAATTTTTTAATCTAATCATAAACCCCAATCAAGAATAATTTTTTCGATTTTTTTTAATACTTTTTTCGGAATAAGTGAAGTGTTGATTTTGTATTTTAATAAAAAATTTCGGAAAAATAATTTTTTCGAAAAAATAATTTTGTCATGCTGGAAATCTTAGGTGGATGACCATGTAAGCAAATCTAACCAGTTGGACTGTCATGTCAGGATGGCAAGAGTAACGGTTTAAGGGGCATTTGTGGTCCAAAACATAGACGACAGAGATATTTTTGATACAAAAAATAAACGGAGGATATTTTTGAACTATTTCAAATAATTCAAGGACATTTTTGGCCATTTTCCATATAAATTATGAATTTTTGTATGCTAACATATTCCTGTGGGGACATAGTAGGCATTTGGACATTAAAAAAAACTGAGATTTGAAAAAACAAATTGAAGTTAAGCTAAAAGAGTATTTGAAAATTGAAAGTGTTTGGATATGCAATTCACTTAAAATAATATTGTAGTTTTGTGAGGGAAAAAATATTGTTTACTTGAAAGAGTAAAAATTATTTTTTGAAATTTGAAACTCGTCGTTAACAAATTTTGAAAATCATCTTCGAAAATTCAGTTAAATGTAAAGCAAACACTGATTTGAAAATAAAATTGGAAAAAGGAAAAAAAAATATGTGCAAACGGCTGTATAGTAGAATAGTTTTATTAAGTCATTAAGATGATTATCTTATGGTACGTAAAATAGATTCTTTGTAAATAATGAAAGTGAATCTAAAAAGAAAAAAAGAAAATGGAATCATTTGACAAAAGCACAAAATGGACGCGCAAAGGCAGCTAGGCGGCGACTACTGACCAATTGCCGTCGTGCTTTGTAGGTCTTGATTTGGGTAAAGATGGTTAACCGTGGGACCCGCAATTGGTTCCCCCCAATTATTTGATTTAATTGAGACAATTGAACTATTCGAAACTTTTATATATCTTCAGAAATCTTTGCGCAACTCAAGTGAAACAATATATAACTACACGAGTAAGAGTGGCCGAGTTGATTGAGCAGGAGAACCCCTAAACGGGAGGTCATTGGTTCAAAATCCTAATGCAATTTAGTACCTCTCTAGTATAATTTGCGAACTATTTTATTGAAGCGAAATTTATCTAGAACACACTGAAAAAATAGTGGGTGTGAGCTCCTTAATTTACAAAAAAAGATATATATTTAACTTAGAATGTATATCTATGAACGAAACCACGGTGAACACTGAACAATAGAATAGTTTGACAACAAAAAAAAAACATAAGAATGAAGAAGAGCAATCTGCTATACAGCTCTAAATTGATTTAATTTCTACAAGCAAGATTTTAATTTTTAGAACTAGTTATTAATTACTTCTTTAGTTCACTTTTACTTGTTCACTATATTAAAAATATATTTTTACTTTTACTTGTCCACTATACTAAATCAAGAGAAAAACAATTTTTTCTTTAATGTTTTACACTTATCATTAACTACTCATTCTCCAAATCATTTTTAAGACTTTTGGAAATGCTATCTTTATTATGGGTAAAATTATAAAATACATACTCCCTCCGTTCACTTTTACTTGTCCACTTTTCTAAAAATAGATTTTTAATTTTATTTATCCACTTTCGCATATCAAGAGAAAGATCATTTATTTTTTCTGTTTTACCCTTAGCATTAATTACTCATTCTAAATCATTTTTCAAATTCATTACAACTATACACCAATTAATATCGGTAATTGAGTATCATAGTAAATTATGAGTTTTATTTATTATTTCTTAAGGGGTGTGCAAAGTCAATAGTGAACAATTAAAAGTGACCGGAAAGAGTATTTCATTTATTTTTTATTAAAGGGAGTGCAAAGTCAAAAGTGGATAAAAGTGAGCTGAGGGATTAGTTAATACCGAATCAACTTAATTATTTCATCCATTCTCTTAATAAATATTTTTTGATAATTAAGACCAAATTACGGAATCAAACAATTTGACTTTTCAATTTAAAATGCGCCACGTGAATTATTTGAGAGATCGTTTGAAGAAAATGAAGAGCTAGCATTTGATTCCAAAATATCATATTTGCAATTTGTATGCTAACGCTGTTAATTAAGTTGTAAGCAGGCTTATCTCATTGAACCAATCGTTTTACATTGCTTATAAACGAACAATAATATGAGAGAACACAATGGCATCAAGAACAATTAGCCCTGTCACTATGACATATTGAAGCAACTGCTACTCCATGCGTTAAGTTTCTCTCTTTTCGTCTTCATTTACTTCGTCAATTAAAAAAGAGAACTTTTTGTATTTTGTAAAGCTGCATTCTCAAAAGTTACCTCAGGAAAACTTTAAAATATTGTCAAGTATCATTTTCTCTATGAAGAGTTACTAGTGGAACAATTAATTATGTTCAACTACTTATTAGCACTTGTCTCTAAATTTATGATGACAGGTCAAAGTATTAATCTTAGGATTGGTATGTAACAACAATATCTAATTAGGTGGTTGTTTACCCGTAAAACGGTACAGTTGAATTTATACGTGATTTCTAGACAAATGAATTAATTTGATCTTAAAATAATAGAAGAATTAATTAAATATACAATACTTAGCCTTGAGATGAAAATAAATTAAAATAGCAGAAACAGTAGTTCCGAGAGCAGGGTCTCCGGGCACAACATCAATGAAATCAAGGAGCAAGAAGATAAAATTGTATTAAGCTTTGAATAGATTATAGCATAAGTTTGCCAGAAAATTCGTGTCCTCAACAACGATAATAGAGCTCATTATTTATAGTTGCACCTAGGGAACACGGTTTTAGGATCAAGCTCTTCTTCAATGTCAATTATGAGGGTCATTGAACAATGTGTAACAGCGAGCATGAATGTCAAATTCTTTATAACGGGCGATGTACTAAATGCTGTATAATATTCTTCATTAAATGCTACCGGGTGGCAGGCATTTATTTCATCTTTATGAGCACCATTCTTTCCGATAATAGACGGAATAATTGCCTTCGATTTTAGCTATCTTCTGCCTTCGGCTCCACGTGTCACTCCCTTATGCGATCACTTAACTTAATATATTTTACCCTATACAGATAGTCCCATTACTTTCCGGTGACATAACTTTGTGTCACCGAAAAGTTGGTAGAAACATTCTTTTTGGCGGGAATTTCATTGACTCCCTCTGAAAAGCTTCTGACGGTTGATTAGACGCATGTCTCTCCGCATTTAATGACCCGAACACGCGTCATCCCACGATTCAGTGTAATTTTTGCCGGCTATCGAGGTAATCATGGCCACGAGTTTATCCGCCTAAACCTTTACTTATACGCATGATCTCGTCCAATTTCACACCTCAAATCAAGATTATGAAACGGTCGATTGCAATAATAGTACTCAACAATAGTTAAGATCGATTTCCACAGGGAGCTATATATGGGAGTTAGGAGTATATATTGTAATACGTGAGTTTGAACTACCTCAATAATACTTCCACAAATTGGGGTTGTTTCTATGTATATTTTAAACTAAGATTGCAAAGTTAAGAAATGAAACTAAGAAATTATTTTTGTTATTTTTCAAGTTTTGTAAAAAGCCTAGGGTTATGACCATCACCTAGGTGTTTGTCTTATGGGATATAAACCTTAATGCTTGTTTTGTTGATCGGAGTGTATTATAGCTATCAACTCTCAATTACCCTCTCAATACCTCTCGGTTAGAGAGTGATTTTGTCCAATTTGACTTTATCAAGTCCAAATGGGTATGCACAAAACGGTTGATAAAATCTCAAGACGGGTTATTACTATCTCTAGGTTGAACCCTTTAATTGGGATTATCAATCTCTCAATTGACCCAATTTCTTGTTAGCCAAGTTTTCTAGACTAAGTCTCTCTTTTTCAAGTAGAGACTAAGTCAAATAGGCATGAACTAATATTTGCAACCATTAATTTCACAAATTAAAGCATGAACAAGGCTAAATAATAAACACCCAATCATAAACAAGCATTAAATTAAACACCCATAAGGTTTACACACTAGGGTTGGGTCACAACTCTAGTAAAAATCTAACTACTCATACTTGAAATTGAAGAAGTAGAAGAAGAAATGTTAATTAAACTCATATTGTAAAGTCAAAATAATAAAATCTATGTTAAAATATCCCAAAATATGAAAAACTACTAAAAAAAAGCAAAGAGAAACGGCTACTGTAGTTGCTGATGTCAAAAGTTGACCTAATTTCGTGAATCTCTTCTATTTATACAAAGTTGATAATTTCGGACAAAAGTGCCCCTCGGGAGGTTATGTGGCCGCACAATTCCATGTGCGGTCCGCAGGTTTCTTTAACTTGTCGGGAACTGGAGGTCTGCGACCGCACAATTCTGATATGCGGTCGCAAGACAGTCTTTCTGTGGTCCGCAGATTTAAGCCTGTGACCGCAACTTGGTCTTCTGCGGTCCGCAACTTTACTTCTGCGGCCGCAAGGCACTTCTTTTGCGGCCGCACAATTCCTGTGTGGTCCGTAATTTTGAGGGACTTGGAACTTGGGAATTTGCACTTTCTCTGAACTTTGTTCTTAGCCCAGCTTTTGCGGCCGCACAATTCATGTGCGGTCCGCAATTTGTATAAAAGTGTGTTGGGCTTTCCTTCATCATCTGCGGCCGCAGATGAAATTCTGCGGTCCGCACTTTGTAAGCTTCTGTGCCTTTTATTGCCTTGGGTTTATATTACTCCTTTTTGAGTCTGATTTCATATCGGGAGTCCATATTTTAACATTCCTGCAATTTAGCACATTTCATCAGTTTTGGGAACACAATTAAATACTTTTAGACTAAAACAAAAGCTAATAAGTGCTAATAAGTAGTCAAAATCCCCACTTATCAACTTTCCCAAACTTAAGTTTTTGCTTGTCCTCAAGCAACTAAAATAGTTTTCACCTCCACAAGTTAAGGGCCATTCCAGCCAATCAAAAGTGCATCATTCACACATCAATTGGGACCAACAATTAGCCACACTACTTATGTATTATCAACAAGGCGACAAGTTAAGCTTTTATGCACATATAGTTCTAATGTGACACTTGAGCATCAAAAGTTGACTTTATTCATCAAGGAAGCTCGCTTTTTCATGTAGTCCATTGTGGATCCCAAACTCATCCTCCTCTACTCTCCGTTTGCCTATCTCACTTAAGAATTTTAGTACTCAATCAAAAACAAATTTGCGAAAGGTTCACTCATCTCTCTCAAGAGAATGTCGCAAGTACGACTTTAAGTACCATTGGCTTTCCCCTCATGTAGATCGCCACTAATGTAAGCTCACTCAGCTTGGAAATCATGTAGGGCTTTTTTGGAATGTACCGAAGGCTTTTGGACTAAGGTTGAATATACTATGGTAGAGCGGGTTCATCTTTCCTTAAGCACTCCATATTTTTGTTCTCGGCTCATGCCTTGCCAATTCTTTGAGGTACTTTCTTTTCCTTGGGGAACTAGAGAGACTTAGTATCACTCTTTCTTGATCATGCTATTCATTTTCTCCCTCTTTGATTTCTCCATGCTTTGTATCATTACTTTTCTTTGCATCCCTTCAACTCTTCCACTTATTCACTTTCTTTTGCATTTTTCTTTTTGTTCTTTTCTTTTCTTGCCTTTCATTCTCATCATTTTTTTCTCTTTTTTGTGCCTTGATACCTCTTTCAAGCTCCTCGTCTCTCCCCCAAACTTATGTTTTATTCAATTGTATCAGAAGAGTGTTAAGAAAAGCTCGGGTGCCAATAGAGGGTCACGACAAAACGGGTAAAGGCTTGTAACATGGTTATCAAATGAGAAAGACTCGAGGCTCAAATGGGTTGACTAGGGATAATAACATTGGTGGGCAATGAAAAAATTTAAACAGGTCAAGAAAAGACTACAATCACTTCTAAAGCCAAGCAAAACTTAAGATTTTGTCTTGAAACATATTCGGGGCAAGTTCTAGACCATTTGCATGGGTACTTGTACTAGCAACAAAAACATCTCACCTCTCACGCAACTGAATTTTTAAAAAGGATAGAGTCGAGGGCCCACAACAACCACATTAAAGATTGAAAATCACTATGGTTCGATTAAACCACTTGATGATTGCCTAAGTCAACACAACAGTTACAAAGTCACTAACTAGAGCTATTTCTTTCCAAATAAAACTTGTTTTTAAGCATAAGTATATAGTTAAGGATGTTGGTACCAAGTGAAGCATGTTTGACTCTTCGAGCATGACTTAGTTAGGTATTTTTATTCATTACTACTTTTATTATTACCTAAATACCAAAACGGACTCAGTCCCTTAAGAAGGTTGTCACGCTATCCATCGTTGGAAAGAGTCACCAGGTTCACACAAAAACTACCTTTGGAAAGAACCGTGGCATTAAGAAAACCAAAGGCTTATTATCTACTAAAACACAAAAAGAAGCTATTATATAAAAAAGAAGCTACTAATTAAAAAAGAAACTACTTAAACACTAACTAATAAGAGAACACATATAAAGAAGCTACAAAGTAAAAACTATCAAAAGCATAACGAATATACATAATGAAAGAAGATATATACATAATGAGAGAGGAAAATAGAGAATATATATAGAATAAGGTAAAAGAATAAAATACAGTCAGTTATTACAAACCAATTGTCTTAGAATAATCAAAATATATCAAATAAACTTTACCCCCGAATAAGAATAAGCATTGTCCCCAATGCTTAACAAAATAAGAGTAAAGGAAGGGTAAGAGTGAAGAAAACTCCCTATGGCTCCATGGCCATCTCTGTGTCCACAACAGTGTCACCGACCTCAGCCTTATCTAACTGGATCTCATCATCCTCAACTCTGGGAGTGGCTGGGTTGGTGAACATCTGACGTACTGCCTCGGCAGTGTCAGCAAGGTCTATCTTCTCAGACTGGCCTGCTGGTGCTGTATGTGCTGTAGGATCTGGGCTTGGATGGTGCGGGTCAATCAACATGTCAAATGGAATGTCTCCACATGCTGCAAGCTTGGTAACCTATCTCCGGAGCTTGTCCACTGACTTCTTAGAGACCTGGGACTTCCACATCTTCTTCACTTCCTTGTCCAGCTCTTCTATCATTGACCCATACTGCACGAAAGTGGCCATGATTATGTTCTAATTCTCCAAGAGCTTCTTCACAGTTTCTTCAACTGTGGGGGGAATCTGGGGTGCCGGAATGGAGGACTGTGTTGCAACATTATTGGATATGTCAGACAACTTTGCAGTAGCTATCTGTATCCAGTTGTTGAGGCTGCTAGTGTTTGGGAGACTCGCAGTACAGATAGCAGAGCAGTGAGCATCAACACCGGCTTCAAAGCCGAAGTGGAACCTATAGTGGGGGCTACTGGAGGCAGTGAGGCTAGAGGTGGGGGCATAGCTGTTGCACTGGCTGAAGGCTCTGCTGAAGTGGATGGCATGTCGACTGTCTCTGCAGCTACCATCGATGGCTCATCAGACTGGCCTATGGTGGTAGTTGTCTGACCCTTTTTCTTAGGGTTGCGTGCATCTATCAACGAATACCATGAGAAGGGCTTCTTCACCCGCACCTTCGTATCAAAATCTCTTAGCTCCACCCGTGCATACGTAAGATACTCAGTAATGGTGTTGGGATACGAGTAGGAGGTATCAGCTTGCCTGGCAACTACAAATATGTTGGCCAACATCATGACACCCATATTGATCGGGTACCTGACCATGATGGAGGCGACTAGAATTACCTGTGGGATAGGAAGGTATGTCTCATTTTGATATGGGTCCAGTCGACTGCATACAAAAGTCTGCCACCCCTTTGCCTCAAAACTCAGGGTGTTTCTATGAATAGACACCCCTACTGTAATCCATGGTGGTGGTGGCCCAGGAGCTGCCAGAATCTCAGCTAGCCATGGGCAAGCTGCATCCCCCATTGCTAACTTCTCCAAATACCGTGCGGGCACAATATCATCAAACCCCAAGTAGGTGTTCAATGTGTGCTGGTCAAAATGCACTTTCAGGTTCCTCACTTTCGTTACCTTTGTCCCTTTCTTGATGTGCACCACATTGGCGTAGAACTCCCGGACAAGGTATTCCTTCGTGTCCACTACACTCTGGGTAAACTACATCCACCCCTTCCATTATCGAAACTGCCTAAAGACTGTCGGATTATACTTTTCAATATCTATCAATTGGAACTGACGCTCAAGAGTGAGCGATCTCACTGGCCACCACTGACGAAAACTTGAAAAGGTAGCCAAACTAATGAATCTGTCCTCCCACTTCTTTTTCTTGTTCGACCGCTCAAGGCCAGCAATCGTAGCATCTCCCCCTCTGCCATCATCGGGGATGTCATCAACTATAGTCGTTGGTGCCTCAGGGACAGGTGTAGAGGAGGGGTCGGAAGCATGACTAGCACTTTCTAAACCCTTAGAAGTGCTCTGAGATGTGGAAGGCTTGTCCCGGAGTTGATACTTTCCCGGTGGCTTTGATTGGACATCCAGTTGCTCTTGAACCAAGTTGCCCTCCGATGCTTCCCTAGATGGGGCATAAGAACTGGATTAGGAGGGCTCTGCATTTCTCCCTAGACCGGTCGTAGCCTTCTTTGAGATTATCTTTTGGAGGGCGAGGGGAAAACACTCTTGCCTCGACCCCTGGAAGGTTCACCCCTCCCATTTGAAGTATCACCTCTGCCTCGAGATCTAACCATTTTCTGTATCAAGCAAAAGATGGTGTCAGTTGTAATTCAAGTGCAAACATACAAGAACACACCAGAGAGACAGTGAACAACACAGTGTAACACATGCTTGCAGGGTAGGGGAGTGTGATCCGCAGAATTCTCATTGCAGCCGCAGAATGGGAATTGCGGACTGCACAATTTCCCAATGCGGCCGTAGAATTGGATTGCGGTCCGCACAATTGTCATTGCGGCCGCAACTTAGATACCACCAAAATACCAACTTTTTGATAACAGAAAATGGGCTGTTTTGCGCCCTCATTCAGTTTTTTGCGATCCGCACATTTTCGATTGTGGCCGCACATTTGAGTCATCAAATTGACAATTTTCTGATAACAGATAAATTATTGTTCTACGGCCGCAATAGGATTTATGCGGTCCGCACATTTTTCATTGCGGCCGCTGAATCATGCTTGAATAAAGTACCCTAATTTCAACTTCTGCAGACCGCACAATTTCTCGTGCGACCGAAAATTTCAAAACAATTACGATCATTATTCTTGGGTTTGCAATTTTTGCACAAATTTGACATGGTGGCAGTGTATAGTCATGAAAAACTATTTGCCCATTCCCCATAGTGCAAGTACTAGTTGACCCTCTACAGTTTTAATCCCACATGGTTGTATAATTGAATTCTAGTGACAAATGGCCTAAAACTAACTAACAAGTTATATATTAAACTAAAATTTTAAAAATTCTACAAGTAATTATGGCACACCAGATATGAAGTAGTGCAAATGAGTGATCACAGATGTTGAGTGTGTATGGCGGATGATTTACCAGATGATTTCAATGTTTTAGACTTGTGAATGCTCAGAGAGTGAAAAAAAGTAACAGTAGCCCTAGGTCCTCTATTTACACTAGACGGTTCTGACTGAGGGAAAGAGAGTTGAGTGCGGCCGCAAAATTTCCATTGCGGTCCGCACTCTGTTACCTAGGGCTAAGAAGCCCTTTTGTGTTGCGATTCGTAGAATTGGTTGTGCGGCCGCAAAATTTGTTGCGGACCGCACATTTTGTCTTGAGGCCGCAATTTGGCCATTTCTCTGACAAACCAACTTTAGAGAGTTATCATTTCCCCCCTTCAATTTGTGTGGTCCGCAAAGTAATTGTACGGCTGCAGATCACCTTTTGCTGTAGCAACCAAAATTTTACGGTCCGCACAATACATTTGAGGTCCGCAATTCTTTCCACACTTGGCCAATTTTCTGGTCCTGTAAAGTACACTCATTCCCGCAAACACATTTCAAAACCAGTTAGCAAATAAGTAACATCTAACTACAAAGGACGAAAAGAAAAAACAAACATGGGTTGCCTCCCAAGAAGCGCCTGATTTAACGTCGCGGCACGACGCATATTACCATCATTTGAAATGAATCACCGCCATAACGTGGCCATCACCAACTTTTCCCAGATAGTGCTTCACCCGGAGACCATTGACTCGAAATACCTCATCATTTTTGTTCTTCAAGTCCAATGCACCAAAGGGTGTCACACCCACGACATCAAACATACTACTTCATTTAGACTTTAACTTCCCGGGAAACATCCTCAACCGTGAGTTGAATAACAACACAAGATCACCCTCTTCTAACTCTTTGTTACAAATCTACTTGTCATAAAGATATTTCACCTTCTCTTTGTATAAGGACGAACTTGTGTATGCATGGTACCGGAACTCATCCAACTCATTCAAATATGCAACCCGCAAGTTAGCAGTTGCATCCCAATCAAGATTCAATTTCTTCAAAGCCCACATGGCTTTGTGCTCAAGTTCCACCGGAAGATGACAAGCTTTTCCGAACACCAACCGATATGGAGACATTCCGATAGGAGTTTTGAAAGCAGTCCGGTAGGCCCATAATGCATCATCAAGCTTTTTTGACCAATCCGTCCAGTTTGCATTCACTATTTTGGACAAGATATTCTTTATCACCCAGTTGGATACTTTCACTTGATCGTTAGCTTGTGGATGATAGATAGTCGTGGCTTTATGAGTGACACCATACTTGCTAAGCAAAGTGTCAAAAGCCTTGTTGCAAAAATGTGACCCCCCACATTTATGATAGCCTACAAAGTACCAAATCTTGTGAAAATATTCTTCTTCAAGAACGCCACCACACTTACCGCTTCATTGTTGGGTAGAGCAATGGCCTCAACCCATCTAGACACATAATCAACTGCAACCAAGATGTAAGTGTTTCCACAAGAACTCACAAAAGGACCCATGAAGTTAATACCCCATACATCAAAGATTTCAATCTCCAAAATGGTAGTGAGAGGCCTTTTATTCTTCTTCAAGATTCCACCGACCTATTGACATTCATCACATCTTTTCATCACATCACATGCATCTTTGTAAAGAGTGGGCCAATAGAAACCGCAACTTAGCACTTTGGTCGCCGTTCTTGCTCCGCCATGGTGACCACCATAAGGCGAAGAATGACAAGCCTCAAGAATATCACTTTGCTCTTTTTCTGGTACACATATTATAATTACCCCATCCGTGCAAACCCGGAAAAGGTATTGCTCATCCCAATAATAATCTTGATAATCCTGTTTGAGCTTCTTCCTTTGATTTGAAGAGAACTCATCCGAGATGATTCCACACACAAGGAAGTTTGCTAGATCCGCGAACCGTGGGACCTCCTTCATTGAAATATCTAAGAGTTGCTCATCGGGGAAGGAGTAATTGATTTCAAGTCCATCATGCGGCCTCCCCTCCTCCTCCAAATGAGACAAGTGGTCCGCCACTTGATTTTCACCCCTTTTTGATCTTGGATGTCAATATCAAACTCTTGCTACAATAACACCCATCTCATCAACCGAGCTTTGGAATCTTTCTTGCTCATAAGATAGCGAAGTACCGCATGATCCGTATAAACAATAACCTTTGCACCTATCAAGTACGGGTGGAACTTCTCAATTGCAAACACAATGGCAAGGAACTCTTTCTACGTAACGGTGTAGTTGACTTGAGCATCATTCATGGTCTTACTAGCATAGTAGACCATATGAAAAATCTTGTTGATGCGTTGTCCAAAAACTACTTCAACCGATATATCACTAGCATCGCACATGAGCTCAAAAGGGATACTCTAATTAGGAGCGGTGATAATGGGAGTGGTTGTCAACTTGAACTTTAGCAATTCAAAGGCACTCATGCAATCTTCATTGAAGTGAAACTTAGCATATTTATTTAAGAGTTTGCACAACGGTTTCACAACTTTAGAAAAATCCTTGATGAAGCGCCGGTAGAACCCCGCGTGACCTAAGAAACTTCACACGCCTTTCACCGAAGTTAGAGGTGGAAGTTTAGAAATCACATCAATCTTTGCCTTGTCGACCTCTATGCCATTATTTGAAATTTGTGGCCAAGAACAATGCCTTCCTCGACCATGGAATGGCACTTCTCCCAATTTAGCACCAAGTTCGTTTCTTCACATCTTACCAATACTTTATCCAAATTTGCTAAGCAATCATCAAAGGAATCCCCGACCACTGAAAAGTTATCCATGAAGACTTCAAGGTAGTCCTCGACCATATCCATAAAGATCGCCATAATACACCTTTGAAAAGTCGTCAGTGCATTACATAAGCCAAATGGCTACCGCTTGAAAGAGAAAGTACCATTGGGACATGTGAAAGTTATTTTCTCTTGATCTTCCAAAACAATAAGGATTTGGTTGTATCCCGAATATCCATCTAGAAAGCAATAGAATGCATGACTGGCCAACCTATCTAGCATTTAGTAAAGGAAGGAAAGTGGAAAATGATCCTTCCTCATGACTTTGTTTAGCTTGCGATAGTCCATACACACTCTCCACCCGGCCACCGTTATTATGGGAATAAACTCATTTTTGTCATTGGTGACCACCGTCATGCCCCCTTTATTTGGGACATATTGCACTGGAGAAGTCCACGAACTATCAGAAATGGGGTAGACAACCCCGACATTCAACCACTTGATAATCTCCTTTTTGGCCACGTCTTGCATAGCTTCATTGAGTCTCATTTTATGTTCAATAGATAGTTTGGCATCCTCCTCCAACTTAATCTTGTACATGCAAAATGCGAGGCTTATTCCCCGATTATCTGCCAAAGTCCACCCAATAGCCTTTTTCCTCTTGTAGAGCATCGCCAATGTAGAGTCAACCTGCACGTTAGTCAAACAAGAGGAAAGAATAACCGGTAAAGTAGAACAAGGACCAATAAATTCATACCGAAGATGCGGAGGCAATGGCTTTAACTCCAAGGTAGGAGGCTCTTCAATTGAAGGCTTTGTAGGAGGAGTTTTCCTATTTTCAATATCCAAGGAAAGTTTCCGGGGTGCATAGTTGTACGACCCCATTCCTTGAAAAGAATTCACACATCACATGAATCCATCCATCTCGTCATCATCAAAGTTGATCAAGACGGCCTCCAACATATCACCCACATTAATCGTGGTACTTGTATCATCAATAATCACGCCGGTTACCACATCCACGAAAGAGCATACTTCATTACTATTTCGTTGCCACATAGATTTGCACACATGGAACACCACCTTTTCATCACCCACTCGGAAAGTGAGTTCTCCGGCTTTCACATCAACAAGAGTCTTCCCTGTAGCAAGGAAAGGTCTTCCAAGAATAATCGGCACCTCATAGTCCACTTCACAATCAAGAATTACAAAATCCTCCGGAAGAATGAACTTATCAACACGAACTAATACATCTTCAATCACTCCCAATGGTTCCTTCATGGTACGATCGGCCATTTGTAATCTCATAGATGTGGGTCTTGGTTGCCCAATTCCCAAAGTCTTGAAAACCGAATAGGGCATCAAATTGATACTTGCCCCAAGATCACAAAGAGCTTTAGTAAACTCAGCACTTCAATTGGTACAAGGGATTGTGAAATCACCAGTATCTTCTAATTTAGGAGCCATCAAATGCACAATTTCACTCACTTGATGTGTGACTTTGATAGTTTCAAAATTCATCTACCGCTTATTTGTCACCAAATCCTTCATAAACTTTGCATAACCGGGCATTTTCTCTAAGGCTTCAACTAATGGCACATTTATTGATAGACTCTTCATCATGTCAATGAACTTTTTGAATTGATTCTCTCCATTTTGCTTGGCGAGCCTTTGAGGATATTGAGGAAGAGGCTTAGGAAATGGTGCCTTAGCCTTTTGCACTACCGGTTCCGGTGTGTCAATAACATGATCCCTAGACGGGTTTACTTTCTCTTGAGTCTCTCTCACATTGTTTTCAATATCAATCTGCACTTTATCATTTTCTTGTACTCCATTGTTCGGGATCTCTTCTTCTTCTACCACTTGCTCATCATCCACAAGTTGCCTTTGACTTGAGGTGGGTGCATTCCCACCTCTTCCAATTCTTGTAGTGATAGCCATGGCATGCCCCATGTTGTTCCCACCCTTTGGGTTCACCACCGTGTCACTTGGTAGTGCCCTATTAGGACGAGAATTTAAAGCTTGAGAGATTTGCCCCATTTGCACTTCTAAGTTGCGGATTGATATGTTGTGTGAAGCAAGTTGGGCATCGAAATTGGCATTCTGCTCTATCATTTGCTTAAACATGTTCTCAATATGACCCATTTTATTATTGGAAGAACTAGGACCATGGGAAGGATAAGGAGGTGGGTTGCTCGGTTGTTGATACATCGGGGGCCTTTGAAAACCCGACCCTCGATTTCCTTGATTATTACTCCAATCGCCTTGATTGTTGCCTCCTCAATTTCCTTGATTATTGTTGTTATGCCAATTCCCTTGATTATTACCGCCACTCCAATTTCCTTGATTGTTGTTGTTATTCCAATTGCCTTGATTATTTTCACCATTCCAATTACCTTGGTTATGAGAATTCCAATTTCCTTGATTGTTTTGAGGTCTCCATTGTTGTTGGCTTGGGCCTTGGAAGTTGTTTCTTTGCCCTTGAAAGTTGTTCACATATTGGACCTCTTCTTCTGGGTCATTGTAGGAATCCTCTTGCTCAAACCCACTATCTTCTTGCACAAAATTTTCCACTCTTTGTTGCACTTGCGGACCCTTTTTTCTCCGTTTGTTCACCATCATGTTTACTCCCTCTATTGCATTGACTTACCTCGGGTTTTGCACTTGTTGAATTTGAGACTTTGCCAATTGGTTCATGGTGGTGGTCAATTCGGCTATGGCTTGCCCATGGTCATGCAATTCTTTGTGAAGGTGAATCACATTGGGATCACCCTATGGAACATTAGCCCGAGATTGCCACGCCGATGAAGTAGCCCGGGATTGCCACGCTGATGAAATATCACACGCCTCCGCATAAGGCGTAGTCATGAAGTTCCCACTGGAAAATTGATTCACTACACATTTATTGGTTGTATTGATCCCCCGATAGAAAGTTTATTGAATCATGTTCTCCGTCATATCGTTGTTGGGACACTCTTTCACCATTGTTCTATATCGTTCCCATATCTCGTGCAGTGGTTTATTGGGCTCTTGCTTAGAAATAAATTTCTCCGCTAATTCATCCCAAGTATGAATGGAATGATTTGGCAAACATTCCAACCAATCTAAATCTTTCCCCCATAGAGAGAAGGGAAAAAGCCTTAGCCGCAAAGCATCCTCGGAGACATTTGTTTGTTTACTCCCCCAACACGTATTTACGACCCCCTTCAAGTTGTTGTATGCATTTTGACCCTGTGCACCGGTGAAGAACCCTCGTTTCTCGAGCAAAGTGAGCATCACATTGGTTATTTGAATGTTGCCCGCCCTAATACAGGGAGAGACTATAGCACTTGCATACCCTTTATTCTGCAACACCCGATGTGGAGCCGCTCGTGGTGGAGGTGGGGGTGGAGCGGGCACATTGTCATTAGGAACTCGGCCTCTTCTATTGGCTTGAGGTTCAAGAGGGACCTCATCCATTTGATCATCCTCAACGTCCACATCCCCCAAGGCTATGTTTCTGATCTTAGTGTCTGCCATAATTGCACCTACAATTTCTTAACACGTTAGTAACAAGGAAGGAAAAGAAGATATTCCAAAAACACACCTAAATATATAGTTAACACCGTTTTTAACTCCCCGACAACGGCGCAAAAAAGTAATCTCGTCCAATTTCACACCTCAAATCAAGGTTATGAAATGGTCGATTGCAATAATAGTACCCAACAAGAGTCGGGATCGATTTTCACAGGGAGCTATATATGGGAGTTAGGAGTATATATTATAGTACGTAAGTTTGAACCCCCTCAATTTTCACTTCCACAAATTGGGGTTGTTTCTATGTCTATTTTAAACTAAGATTGCAAAGTTAAGAAATGAAACTAAGAAATTGTTTTTGTTGTTTTTCAAGTTTTGTAAAAATCCTAGGGTTATGACCATCACCCAGGTGTTTGCCTTATAGTATATAAACATTAATGCTTGTTTTGTTGATCGGGGTGTATTATAACTATCAACTCTCAATTACCCTCTCAATACCTCTCGGTTAGAGAGTGATTTTGCCCAATTTTGCTTTATCAAGTTCAAATGGGTATGCACAAAATGGTTGATAAAATCTCAAGACGGGTTATTACTATCTCTAGGTTGAACCCTTTAATTGGAATTATCAATCTCTCGATTGACCAAATTTCTTGTTAGCCAAGTTTTCCTAGACTAAGTGTCTCTTTCTCAAGTAGAGACTAAGTCAAATAGACATGAACTAATGCTTGCAACCATTAATTCAATAAATTAAAGCATGAACAAGGCTAAATAATAAACACCCAACCATAAACAAGCATTAAATTAAACACCCATAAGGTTTACACACTAGGGTTGGGTCATAACCCTAATAAAAATATAGCTACTCATGCTTGAAATTGAAGAAATAGAAGAAGAAATGCTAATTAAACTCATATTTTAAAGTCAAAGTGATAAAATCTATGTTAGAATATCCCAAAATATGAAAAACTACTGAACGAAGCAAAGAGAAATGACTACTGTAGTTGCTGATATCAAAAGTTGACCTAATTTCGTGAAACTCTTCTATTTATAAAAAGCTGACAATTTTGGACAAAAATGCCCCTCGGGAGGTTCTGCGGCCGCACAATTCCATGTGCGGTCCGCAGGTTTCTTCAACTTGTCAGGAACTGGAGATCTGCGGCCGCACAATTCTGATATGTGGCCGTAAGGCAGTCTTTCTGCGGTCCACAGATTTAAGCATACGGCCGCAACTTTACTTATGCGGCCGCGAGGCACTTCTTTTGCGGCCGCATAATTCCCGTGCAGTCCGCAATTCTGAGGGACTTGGAACTTGAGAATTTGCACTTTCTCTGAAACTTTGTTCCTAGCCCAGCTTTTGCGGCCGCACAAATTATGTGGGGTCCGCAATTTGTACAAAAGTCTGCTGGGCTTTCCTTCATCATCTGCGGCCGCATATGAAATTCTGCGGTCCGCACTTTGTAAGCTTTTTTACATTTTATTGCCTTGAGTTTAGATTACTCCTTTTTTAGTCTAATTTCATCTCGGGAGTCCATCTTTTAACATCAATTTAGCACATTTCATTAGTTTCGGGAACATAATTCAATGATTTTAAACTAAAAAAAAAGCTAAAATGTGCTAATAAGTAGTCAAAATTTCCACTTGTCAACGCATTAGTCCCCTTTATTCATACCTCATAATTCTCTAAACTTTCTCAAACTCTCTTCATTCAACTTGTACTCTGTTCTTCAACCTTTCTTTAATTCTCTTCATAAGAAAAAAGCTTTTCCTTCTTCTCTAACATAAAATGGCTTCTTCTTCAAAAAACCTCAGTTCCTCAAAGAACAAAAGCAAAGCCGATGAATCTCCTCCTCCTACAGTGAGCACCATTATCCCCAAAAGTCTTGTCATAACTAAAGACTTCGAAGAGAAATTTCCTTCTGCTAACCCTCGTACATGGGTCGTTGGTAGATATCCTTCTTCTATCTATCTCTCCAATATTCCCGCTGTGAAGGAAGATTGTCATTGCTAGGATTTAGACATTATCGCTCCTGATCTGGCGGAGCGGGTAACCTTACCCCAAGAAGGGTTTTACGTACTTCTATATGTATCCATTCACTTTGGGGACGTTTTCTCAGAGTGGAGAGCTTGACTCTGTCATTGTGGAGTTCTGCCTCTGCTTCCAGGTATGTTTGGCACAGGTGAGTCCCTCTGTGTAGAGGATGATTGCTTGTCTTCGGCACCTGTGCCAAGATATAGGGGAAGAGCTATCCCTAGTTCACGTGATAAACCTTTGTTCCCCCAAGATCTTCCATGGGGGAATGATTAACTTCAGCAAGCGAGGCCACCATGCACTGCTATCCAGCATGGATGATGATAACGACCGTGGATGGATGGAATAATTTATTTCAGTCGCCACTAGTGACATCATCCCGTCCTCGGCTCCATCTTTCCCGGAATTTTGGAACCGTACTCGTAAGTACACCATTTACTACTTTTTTCTGTTAAAGACCATTTTTCATCATTAGTGATTTTCTTCCTTTACTTGTCTCAGCGACTCGGTGGGTTCCTCCTAGGGTTGAGTGCTTGAACCAATGGGTTCAGAAAATTTTGGACGTTACTACGTCTGAAACCCGTACGTGGAAAGAGCTATCCTTGAAATACGTGTAGAAGGCCAAAATTCATGGTAAGTTGAACTCATATTGTCTTTACTTTTTCTCATAAGGAAGTTATCTGATTCTTTTCTTTTATTGAATGTAGGTCTACCCCAGGCTCCGTTGTCGTCCCCAAAGAGGACATTTTGACTGATCTTGCTGATGCGGCGAGGCTTCTGCACAAGGCTTTTTCACAGACAGGCATCTCCGGGCTTGCTTCTGGTATGAGTGCTTCTTCTCAGAGTCCCCGGCCGGAGAACAAGAAACCATAAAGATGGCATTCCTCCGCGGCCGGGGAAAAGAATAAGAGGGCGAAGAATGCTGCCCCCGAGTCATCTCTGGATGTCGTGGTGACGAGCCCTCCACTCGGGCCGGCCATAGATACCGTGATGATTGATGATGATGGAGAAGCTAACGAAGATAGGGCTTCTCTACATAGAAGACGATGACCTTCCTCAACTCAACAAACTGCTCAATTTGTTGAGTTAGTTACACCAACCGAGGACGATGCCTCGGCGCTCTAGGGGGAGCTTGAGATGGTGGAAAATGCTAACTCCCATTTCTGGATCCTAGTCGTTGCACTCTGTATTGTAGGTCTAAGTATCAGGTCCTTGCTGTCTTCGGTTAACGAGCAACCAACAACCAACATTGCGTTTGTCGTATCTGCTTCTCACCCTTCAACGCCATCAGCTTTATCTCCTTCTTCACCAACTCTTCCACCAGCAACTGCTACATCATCTCCATCGACCAGATCTGCCCGAGAAGAGGGTGTTTCTCTCCCCCAGTTCCTAGCTCATGGGAATTTGGGAAAAATTATGCTACCCTCTTAGAAGATCCGCTAAGGAGGAGGAGCGTTACTCTCTCGGTCTCTACCGTATGCAATTTGCTATCCCAACTGGTGGAACTTGATAACTACCTAAAGCCTTTGGCTTCAGAAAAAGATTGGGAAAAGATACAGACTCTCTCGAGAGAGTGCTTGTTGAACAACTCTATGCACAACTCCACAACAGTACACTCTTTATTTCCTTAGTCATTTCTTCTGTCTTTGATTTAGTAATATCTTAAGTTTTGACTTTCTTGTTTTTCATGCCAATTTCCTTTCTTCTGAGCGCCTCCAAAAGTTGATTCGGGAAAAAGAAGAACTTACCTCCGGGCGGGATAAACTTTTGGTCGAGTGGGACCAAACTTCTGCTCGCCTCTCAGAACTGGAAGCCAAAGTTGCTGAGGCTATTGTGTTGGATGCTCGTTTGCAGTAGAGAGAGCAAGAAGTAGAGACCCTTAGTCAAGAGATCGCCCCACTGAGGGTTCAATTTGAAGAGGCTAGGGCCAAATGGGCTGAAGTCCATATTGTCGTTCTTGCTGCATCGGATCGCGAGGTTGCCTCCGCTGAAAGATTGACCAATTTGGAGGCAACCTTGAACTCCAAAACTGAAGAGCTTACTGCTGCCGGGGTAAAATATGCCCAATTGGAATAGAAGTATAAGAAGACCATTGGACATAATAGAATTTTTAGCTACATTGTTCGTGAACTCGACGTTAGCCTCAAGTCCATTAGATTCGCCAGGGAAAACCTTTCTATCGAGCTCAACCAACTTAAAGAAGAACTCAAGCATCGAGTGGCTTCTCTCATTGTTGAAAAAACATATGTTATGTATATCATGAGGAGAAAAACCTTGGAAAAGGCTAAAGCGAGTGTCATTGACTTGATGCCTAAATCGCTAAAGCTCGTGAGCTGGAGTCAACTGCTAAAAGGGGTCTCCCGATGGGGATTGATGCTTCCGGTTCTGAATCCTCAGGAAATAAAGAGGAACTGTAGGGAAAAGATTTTGAAGGCCAAAATGATGAGGATCAAGATATTGAGTCGACGACGGATCTACCCACTTCCCCTGGAGGCGCGAATGCTTCTCTTCCTCCGGGTTCCGAAGATGTAGCAGTTTAGCTTTTCATTTCCCAACTTTTGTACCTGTGCCGTTTGGGAACATTTATTGTGAATAAGAATATCTTTTGTTCAAGTATTGCATGAGTCTTTCTGCGTTCTTTTTGTTTAAACCTTTATGCAAGTTTTTAATCTTTGTGTTCTTTCTTGCAAGACTTTGGGTGTAATTTTCCCCTGAAAGTATTTGGATTTCGCGCACAAGTTCTTCCAAAATCAACCCTTTATCGTGATGGTTTTTATAAAAGAGGGCCCTCTTATGTTTACAGTGCTCTTGAAAAGGACGTCTCCTGTTCATTTTAGCACTGACATTTGAAGTACTTGTTTAACTTTCAAATGACAAAATCAAATCATTGTTCAGAAAAGAAATGAGATAGAAATAAAAAGGGCTTTACTTTATTCTTTCCATTTTCAAATAATACATAAGCATTCATTATGCTAAAAAGTCATTGCCATTTCTTGTGGCTAATTTGTACGATTTATTTCTACGGGGCTAGCCGCGCAGTCCCCATTCCCGATGATACAACTATGCTTATGGTCGACGTGGCAGTAATTGTTGTCGTATCCTCATATCATTCCTCCTAGTATTCGAATGCGAAGAATGCAAATTTGAACACTGAAAGTTTTGCACCTTTGTGGACCCCACTAATGAATTGCTAGAATCTTCAGTTCGATAACAAACTTCACTTCCCCTTAGGAATTTATGCTATTGAGCCAAAGACTATCTAACATTCCCTTATTGTTTTGCACTTGATAACGGTCAGATAACCTTTGCTTGATAGCATACTTAACTTCCCGGTGGGAATTTTGCTATCGAGCCAAAGATTATCTAGCCGTTCCGGAGTAGTTATTCGCTTGTGTGCCTTGCTATTAAAAGGTCTTATTGCTGCTGTTGAAACCTTCTTTATATTATGCTTTCCCTTGCTGCCTTATTAAAAACCTTACTAGAAAAACCCAATTGGGACAAAAACTGGACGAAGGGAAAAAGAGTACAGCACATACTTTCAATACACGCGACGTTCAACGGAAATAATATCTCTTGAGGTGTGCCACATTCCAGTTGTTTGGAAACTTTTCTCCATCTTGATTCTCCAACTCATTTGAACCTTTCCCGCTGATAGCTGAAACCCAGTAAGGGCCTTTCCATGTTGGACCTAGCTTCCCTGTGTTGAGTTCTCGGGTGTTTTGAGTTACTTTCCTCAGAACCAAGTCTCCCACTTTGAAATAACGGAGGTTGGCTCTTCGATTATAATATATTTCTATTCTCTATTTTTGAGCATCCATCTCTATATGCACCAAGTTCCTATGCTCATCGAGTAGCTCCAAATTGACTAATATTGCTTCGTTATTTGCCTCTTTATTTGTCTGGAAATATCTCAAAGTAGGTTCCCCTACTTTCATCGGGATCAAGGCTTCTACTCCGTACATAAGGGAGAAAAGAGTCTCTGCTGTGCTCGATTTGGACGTTGTTCGGTACGCCCATAGCACTTATGGCAGTTCCTCGAGCCATTTTCCTTTGGATGCTTCCAATCTCATTTTGAGATTTTGTATGATCACTTTGTTCGTTGACTCTGCTTGGCCATTTGCGCTTGGATGATATGGCGAATATGTGTTCCTTTTTTATTTTCAAGTCTTCAAGGAAATTCGTGATCTTTGCGCTTATAAACTGTGGCCCGTTATCGCAAGCTATCTCTTTTGAAATTCCAAATCTACAAATTATGTTCTCCCACAAGAAATCCACCACTTCACATTCGCTGATCTTCTGATAAGGACCTGCTTCAACCTACTTAGAGAAATAGTCAATTAAAATTAAAAGAAATCTTACCTTACCATGTGCTGGAGATAGTGGTCCGACGATATCCATCCCCCACTTTATTAACGACCATGAAGACAAAATCGAGTGCAATGGTTATGCTGGTTGATGTACTAGTAGTGCGTAGCATTGACACTTGTCGCACTTTTGTACAAAACTTTTGCGTCTTGTTCCATTTGGGGCCAATAGTATCCTGCCTTTACCAATTTTAGTACTAAGGAGTCTGCGCCCGAATGATTTCCACATATCCCATCGTGGACTTCTTGTATAACATAATTAGCTTCGGAAGCTCCCAAGCATCGGGCCAACAGGCCTTGGAAAGACTTCATGTACAATTGGCCTCTTTTAAAGCTATATCGTGCTGCTTTGGCGCGTAGTGCCCAGGATGCATTGGGGTCTTCGGGAAACTTCCCGTGTTCGAGATAATCACTTATCTCATTCCTCGAGTCCCACACCAAATTAGTCGTATTTACCTCATAGTAGTTATATGCGTCCAGAACTGAGTGCATGAGCTATACTACCGTACCGGAATCCGATCCCTTCATTTCCGTTGATGAGCCGAGGTTAGCTAATGTGTCTGCTTCTGCATTTTCTTCCCTCGGGATATGCGTAATGGACCATTCCCAGAACCGAGCAAGCAGAGCTAGAACCTTCACTATGTACTATTGCATGCGCTCCTCTTTGGTTTCGAAGATCTCATAGACCTGATTTACCACCAGCTAGGAGTCACATTTGATTTTTATGACCTCAAAATGTAGTCCTCGGGCCAACTCGAGTCCTGCAATCAAAGCTTCATACTCTACTTCGTTGTTAGTCAAAAGGACCGTTCTTATGACCTGCCTTATAGTTTCTCCCAAAGGCGTGATTAATACTATGCCGAGCCCGGACCCCTTTACATTGTAAGCTCCGTCCGTAAATAGGGTCCAAACTCCCTATAGCAATCCCGGACTGAAATCAGCCACAAGGTTGGCCAGAACTTGTGACTTAATCGTAGTCCTAGGTTTATATTCTATGTCAAATTCACTCATTTTGACGGCCTACTTGGCCAACCTACTCGAGAGTTTGGGTTTATGAAGGATATTTCGCAGAGGAAAGGTGGTCACCACAGTTATCGGGTGACATTGAAAGTAAGGCCTTAGCTTCCGAACGACGACTATGAGAGCTAAGACCAACTTCTCCAAATGCGGGTAGCGAGTTTCTGCTCCCGCTAAAATTTTACTCACGTAATAAATGAGAGATTGCGTACCTTCGTCTTTATGGACTAAAATGGCACTTATCGCTACCTCCGAAACTGCTAGGTAGATTAAAATTTTTTCTTCTTCCTCCGGCTTTGATAGTAACATAGGGCTTGACAAGTACCTTTTCAAATCCCTCAAAGCCTGTTGGCATTTCGGGGTCCACTCGAAGTTGTTCTTCTTTTTAAGTAGCGCGAAGAAACGATGGCATTTCTCTAATGGCTGGGAAATGAACCTGCTCAAAGTGGGCCAATCTTCCTATGAGCCTTTGAACCTCTTTTATGCTTGATAGCTGGTCTAGGATGTCTTCGATGGCTTTGATTTTATCGGGGTTTACCTCAATCCTCTTTTGTGACACTAGAAATCCTAGGAATTTGCTGGAGGTGACCCCGAACGCGCACTTCTCGGGATTAAGCTTCATGTTATGCTTCCTTTGGATGTCAAAAGTTTCTTGCAAGTGCTTAAGATGATCACCTGCGTTCAAGGACTTAACAAACATATCGTATATATAAACTTCCATGGTTTTCCCTATCTGGTTTTCAAACATCTTATTTACAAGCGGCTGATAAGTGGCTCAGGCGTTCTTTAGCCCGAAAGGCATCACATTTTAGCTGTATGTGCCGAAGTTTGTTATGAACGAAGTCTTTTCTTGATCTTCTGGATTTATCTTATTTTGGTTGTACCCGGAGTAAGCATCGAGGAAACTCATTAACTCGTGCCCGGCCATTGCATCAATCATTTGATCGATGTTTGGCAGTGAGAACGGGTCCCTTGGGCACGCCTTATTCAAGTCCTTATAGTGTACGCACATGCGAAATTTATTGTTCTTCTTAGGAATCACTACTAAGTTAGTTAGCCAGTTAAGATACATTACCTCTCGGATCAAACCAATATCAAGTAGGCGAGTTACCTCTTTTTTGACAAATTTATTTAGGGCTTTGTCTTACCGGAAGAATGGTGGGATCCAAGCTTAGCTTGTGCACTGCCACTTCCGTAGGGATACCTGTCATATTCGCATGCGACCACGCAAAACAATCGGCATTAAACTTAAGAAATTCAATAAATCCAGACCTGAGCTCGGGGTGCAATCCATTCCCCAAGTGGAATTTCCTCTCCAAGAACTTTATAAACAATGTGACTTGTTCAAGCTCTTCCGCTTTGGACTTTGTTGCATTTGTCTCCTCGTGTACCTAGAAATATCTTGGGCATTTGATAAGGTTCTGACACCTCTTTCCCCTGGTTGACTTCACTTGATTTGGGAGCAGGCACTGGTTCCTGTAATTGCTTTGCCGTATGCTCCTTCCCTTTACTACTGGAGACCGAAATCGCATTCATCTCCCTTGCCGCCGGTTAGTCGCCTTTTATCTGTTTAATCCCTTCGGGAGTTGGGAATTTTAGTAACTAATGATATATTGATGGTACAACTTTCATCTCGTACAACCATGGTCTTCCTAGAATAATGTTGTAACCCATATCTCCGTCCACAACCTCAAAAATGGTCGACTTATCACCCCCCGGCTTTTGTGGGCAGCAGGATCTCTCCCCGGGTTGTCACGCTTGCGAGGTTGAACACAACGAGGAGTTTTGTGGCCGAAATAATGCTTTTGGTAAGTTTGGCTTGCTCCAATACCCTCAACTATATGATATTGGCCGAACTCCCTGGATTTACCGGAACACGTTTGATTTTAAAATCTAATACATTTAAAGAAATTACCAATGAGTCATTTTGCGGTAGCAACAATCCGACTACGTCTTCCTCTATGAAAGTGATGTTGTCCTCAGCGACTTCCTGGAGCCTATTATCGTGGGTTACTGTTACTTTCATTTTTTTGCTGCCGAGAAGGTAACCCCGTTAATATCGTTCCCCCCTTAAATCATGTTGATTGTCTAGTGCGAGGGGTCTTCTCCTGCTTTTGAAGGCTCCATGTTATCACGGTTGCGACTGTAATTGTTTTTGGCCTGGTCACTTAAGAATTCCCTCAGATGGCCATTTTTAAGTAGTGTCACCACCTCTTCACGCATATGTCGACAGTCCTCACTTCGATGGCCGTTCATCCTGTAGTATTCGCACCACAAGTTAGGATCCCTCTCGCTGGGATCGGACCTCATAGGCTACGGGAAATGTGTTTCTCTAATGTTCCTCATAGACGATACCAACTGTACTACACTGACGTTGAAGTTGTATTCTGAAAGTGTGGGATAGGAAGGATCTCGAGAAACTGATGCTTCCTTTTCCTGTAGCGATCTGTTGTTTTGGCCACTGTCAGTTCTTCTATCGGTAGCGAACCTGTTTGCCATCCGGAAACCTTTCCCGCATCCTTCAGCCCGTTCATAAGGCAAAAATTAGCCCCTCGAAGATCTTCTATCTGTGTCAAGATCGTCTTGTAATTTCTCTTTATTCTACTCCCGGCTTTTAACCGATGTTGGGAAGTCGAGTTGATCATCCTCAATCCTTATTCTGGACTCGTACCAGTTGTGAACATCTACCCAAGTCATCGCTTGGAACTCGAGCAAACTTTTCTTCAATTTTCGAGAAGCATCAGAACTTCTCGGATTCAAACCCTTGGTAAATGATTCAGCCGCCCATTCATTCGGAACAACCAGGAGTAATATTCTTTCCTTCTGGAATCGGGTGACGAATCCCCGTAGCAACTCAGACTCTCCTTGTGTAATTCTAAATATGTCGGCCTTTTGAGCCTGCACCTTTCTGGCCCCGGCATGGGCCTTAATGGAAGAATTCGCGAGCATCTCAAAGGAATCTATGAAATGTTCGGGCAACAATGAATACCACGTCAAGGCTCCCCTCCTGAGAGTCTCTCCGAATATCTTTAGCAAATCTGATTCGATCTCATGGGGAGCTATATTGTTCCCTTTCACCGCCGTTGTATAGATGGTAATATGCTCCTGAGGGTAAGAAGTCCCATCATATTTTGGCACGTCGGGCATTTTGAACTGATGGGGGATTAATTCTAGTGCCACGCTCAGTTTGTACGGTGGTTGAGTATACTTCTTTGAGTCCGGTCCCTTCAGCATCGGTGGTGCACCCGGAATTTGGTCCATGCAGGTGTTTACTTCCCTCATAAACCGCAAGAGTTCACTTTTGAAGGGATCACTCTCATTGTTGTGACCGAATCCGTTCCCCCCGGCCCTATCGAAATCGACCTCGCCCCTCGGGGTGTTGTTGTCGACCATTTGAATTATTTGATTTGCGGGAGCACCGGGAGGAACTGGACCTCGTCCATTCGTGTTTTTGGAAGCACCCAATATCGCCTGCTTTATTTGTGTCATAACTTTATCCTGCAGTGTGAGATGGCTTAGGATGACCTAGGATGACCTCTTGTTGTTCCTGCAGGACTGATGTCGCCCAAACTCACACCACTAATTTAGGTTGCGAGGCGGTCGATGCAATAATAAAAACCCAACGCGAGTCGGGGTCGATTCCACATGGAGCTTGATGTGGGATTAGGTATATACCTAGTGTGAATATACGACGTGCCTAAGATTACACTTTCACATTTTCAATTGTTTTTTCTACTTCTATTTTTTACGCTAATGCTTGTAGTTGTAAAGCTAAGAGACAATGTTTTTGGTTTTGGTTATTTTTCAAGTTATAAAAGATCTAGGGTTGCGACTTACACCTAGTTGGTTACCTAACAGATTTAGATCTTTAGGGCATATTTGGTTGATCGGGATACAATATAGCAATCACACTTAATTACTCACTCTATACCTTTCGGTAGTTTGAGTGATTTTGCCCAATTTGGCTTTCTCAAGTCCAAATGGGTATCTCACGAAATAAGTGATAGATGCTCAAGTCGGGTTTTACTATCTCTAGATTCGACCCTTTAATTAGGGCTATCAATTTCTTGAGTTCACCCCAATTCTTGTTAGCCAAGTTTTCCTAGATTTAGTCTCACTTTTTCAAGTAAAGACTAAGTCAATTAGGCATGAATCAACGTTTGCAACCATCAATTCTCAAATTCAAGCAAGAACTAGGCTAAATATCATATACCCAATCATAAATAATCCCTAAATCAATCATCCATTAAGTACCCATACTAGGATTGGGTCACAACCCTAGTTAAGGGTTTAGCTACTCAAGGAAAATGAAGAAATAAAAAAGGAAACTAAGATAAAATGCATAATAATTGATTAAGGAAATAAAATCTAATGTTTAAATGCTAAACTAGTACAAAGTTACCCAATACAGTAAATAAAAACGGCTCTAAGTGTTCAGGTGCACCAGACTTAACCTAAAAGTGACAAAAAGATGTATTTATACCCACTTTAAAATATCTAACAAAATTGCCCATGCGAAGGTTGTGCGGTCGCACAATTATGTGTGCGGTCCGCACTTTGAGATTGATTGGTCAGGTTGGCTTTCTGTGGTCGTATAAAAGTGAGATGCGGCCGCACTTCCTCTAATTGTGCGGACCACATATTTATGAGTGCGACCGCATTTTGGCATCCTGTGGCCGCACAATAATACTGCGATCCACACATCTTCAACCCCCCAAACTACAGTCTCTGAATCTAGTCTTCTGCGGCCGCACAATAATTGCGCGGTCCGCACTATGTGAAGAAATTCTATCAGTGCATCTTTAGAGTTTGCGGCCGCACATAATATTATGTGGTCTGCACTGTAGACTTTTTGCCTTGTTTTGGTTCTTGTCCAATTTTACACATTTTTGAGTTGATTTTTACTTCTTTGGCTCGTTTCCCAATATTCCTGCAAGAAAGCACATTTCATTAGTTCTCGAGAATACTTATAAGCATTTTTGAGCTAAACGTAAGTAAAAGAGAGAAAATAAGCGTTCAAAATCCCTACTTATCAACTCTCCCAAACTTAAGCTTTTGCTTGTCCTCAAGCAATTAAGGCAATTTCCCACATCCACTAGAAAAGGGCTATTTCAGCTGGCCTAAGTTGAATCAAACACAAATCAATTGGGACCAACAATTACCCACACGCTCATGAATCATTATCAAGCTTATGATTTGAATGTTAAAGCACAAATGGCTCTAATGTGACGCTTGAGCATCAAGGGTTGACTTTGTTCATCAAGGAAGCTCGCACTTTCATGCATGTCACTGTGGATCCCAAACTCCTCTCCTATACTCTCTGGAAGCTCATCTCACTCACGAATTAAGAATTCAATTCAATGGCTCGAGAAAGATTCACTCATCACTCTCAAAAGAATGTCACGAGCCCGGCTCTAAGTACTATATGCTTGCCCCTCATGTGGATCACCACTAATGTAAGCTCGCTCGGCTTGAAATCACGTAGGGCTTTTTCGGCATGTAATGAAGTCTTTTGGACTAAGGAGGAAAATATCGGAATATAATTGGTTCATCTTTCCTTTAGCACTTCATATTTTCTTTTTGGCTCTTACTTTGCCGACTATTTGAGTCATTTTCTTTTCCCTTAGGGAGATTAGAGAGACTTGACATCACTCTTTCTTTGTCATGCTATTCATACTTTCCTTCTTTGTTATCTCCATGCTTTGAACTTTTGCTTTCTTTTGCATCTTTTCAACCCTTTTACATTATTCACTGTTTTTCTTTATTTTTTCTTTGCCTTTCCTCTTCTTCATTTCTTTTCCCTTTTTGTGCCTTGAGACTATCTTTAAACTCCTCGTCTCTCCCCCAAACTTATGATTTGCCATTTGAATCACATGAGTGCTAAAGAAAGTTCGGGTGCCAAGAAAGAGTCACTATAAAACGGGTAAAGGTTTGTAATGTGGTTATCGAATAAAAAGGTTTTAGGCTCAAAAGGGTTTACTAAGGATGATATCATTGGTGGTCCATGGAAGTTTTCAAAACGGGTCAAAGAAAGCCTACATTCACTTCTCAAGCCAGGCTAACTTAGAATTTCTCCTAGAAACACATTCGGAGCAAGTTCTAGACCACTCGCACGGGGTACTTGGACTTGTAACAAAATACCTCACTTCTCACACTTGTCAAAGAGAATAGAATCGAGGGCTCACAACAACTGCATTCCAGATTAAAAATCGCTAATGGTTCAACTAAACCATCCGATGATTGCCTAAGTCAACACAAGAGTCACAAGGTCACTAACTAGGGCTATTTCTTTACAAAAACTTTTTTTAACCATAAGCACGTAGTTAAGTGTGTTGGTACCAAGTGAAGCATGCTTGACCCTTATTTATTCACTAATACTACTTGTGTCTACCTAATCATCAAAAACTGACTCGATCCTTTAAGAAGGTTATCACGCCATCCATCGTTGGGAAAAGTCACCCGGTTCACACAAGACCCACCTTTGGAAAGAACCGTAGCATTAAGATAACCAAAGGCTTATTGTTCACTAAAATAGAAAAAGAAGCTAATAAAGTAACTAAGAAGCTATACTATTAAGAAAACAAAATGAAGAAGCTATGAAATAAACTATTAAAAGTAAGGCAAATGAATATACAAACCGACAGGAATAGAATATATACACGAGGGATAAATATATACATAATGTGGGAGAAAATAAAAATAAAAGAAAAAGAGTATTAAAATTATTACAGGCCCAATAGTAATCAAATGTCATCAAAATATATCACAGTCATCCAAAATGAACCAAAATAGACCACCTCCCAGAATAAGAACAAGCATTGTCTTCAATGCTTAGCACAATCAAAACAAAAGAGGATAGAGAGTAAAGAAAACTCCCTATATAGTCTCAGGGTGATTGGCAGCATCACCACCCTCAGTCTCCTCTAATTGTATCTCATCATCACCAGGCTGAGGGATAATAGGGTTGGTGAGCATCTGAAGCATCTCTGAAGCAGTTGAATCTGGCTCGTTAGACTGGCCAGCTGGTGTCTCTGCTGATGGTGCCGCTGGGTCAGCTGGTATTGATGGATCTGTCTCCATCAGTAGGTCAAAAGGCAAATCACTTGCTACTGCTATCTTTGTCACCTCCTTTATCAAATTCTCCATTGCTTTCCTTGAAGCCTGGGATTTCCTCATTTTCTTCACCTGCTTGGTCAACTCCTCAATAACACCCCCGTGAGCCACCAGTGTATCCATAATAGTCTTCTGGTTGTCCAGAATCTTCTTCAATATTTCCTACACTAATGGAGGGACCTGTGGTGTTGCTGGGGTAGAGGATTGTGCTGCAACAGTACTGGATATGTCAGACAGCTTAGAAGTGGCTGTCTGCATCCAGTTGTTGAGGCTCGCCAAAGTCTGGGAGACTCGCAGCGCAGTGAGAGGATAAGTGGATGAGGCTAGCACTGGTACTGCAACTAATGACTTAGAAGATGAATGTGGTGGCATTTCAGCTGTCCCGGTGGAAGGACCGACTGATGTGGAAGGCATGGGAGTTGTAGATGGCTCAGCAGCAGCCTTGGAACCCACCACCGATGGCTCATCAGACTGGCCAACGGTGGTAGTGACCTTACCCTTGAACTTTGGGTTATCAGCACCCTGCAGGTGTACCATGAGAAAGGCTTCTTGGCCTTTACTTTTGTGTCATATGGCTTCGGTTCCACCTTGGCATCATTGAAATACTCTATGAGGGTGTTTGGATAAATATAGGACTTTTCACTTTTTCGGACTACCAATGTGATGTTGGTTGACATGATGGAACCCACATTGATCGACTACCCCACCATAATAGAGGCCACCATAACTGCCCAGGGAATAAGGAGGTTGTTCTCATTAAAACTTGGATCAATCCGACTAAACACAAAGGTTTGTCATCCTTTAGCTTCAAAATTGAAGGTGGCCCAGAGGATAGGAACTCCTACTGTAATCCATGGTGGTGATGGTCCTCAGGCGGCCAAAATCTCAGCTAGCCAAGGGCGAGCTGCATTATCCAGAGCCAACTTCTCTAGGTACTGGACTGCCTCCACGTCTTTGAATCCCACATAAGTGTTCAAAGAGCAGGCGTCAAAGCGGACTTTCAAATTTCTCACATTTGTCACTTTTGTCCCCTTCTTGATGTGAGCCACATTGGCGTAGAACTCCCTGACCAAGTGCTCATTTGCATCGATGACACTATGGGTGAACCACTTCCACCCCTTGCGCTCATGAAACTGTCTAAGGACATTTAGATTATGAATATCCAAATCCTTCTTTAAGAACTGTCGCTCAAGTGTGAGCGACCTCTAGGGCCACAATTCCCGAAACCTGTTAAAGGTTGTCAAGCTCATGAACAGATCCTCCCATATTGCCTTTCTCTTTAACCTCTCAAGGCCGCCCACTCGAGTGTCCCCCCCACCATCATACGGGACATCATCATCATCATCGACATTAATAGCTACTGGTGCCGGAGGAGTAGGTGTAGAGGAGGGCTCGGAACCCTGGCTTCCCACATCAGAACCCCCAAAAGAACTAGGTGTAGGTTCATCGAGCAATTGATAACGCCTAGTGGGTTGGGATGGTTGGGAATGGGCCTAAGGTTAGACCTTCATTGAATGACCCTCGGAGGCTTCCATGGATGGGGCATAGGAACTGGATTCTGAGGTCTCTATGGCCCTTCCTCTCCCGGTGGTCCGCTTTTTAGCAATAGGCTTCGATTAGAATCGCAGAGGGCGAGTGCCTTTTCCTCTGCCTCGGGAGGATTCACCTCTCCCTTTTGATGTATCGCCTCCACCACGTGATCTAACCATTGTCTGCAATACAAGGTACATAGGTCAGTTGAGTTCAAAACAATTCAAACATTTGCAGAACAATTATAGCACAACAGTCATCAAAGGGGACAGTGTGGACCGCACAATTCTAAGTACGGCCGCAGACTGTCTACTGCGAAGCGGACAATTTTGAAGTGCGGTCGCACCCCCTGAAGTGCGGACCGCATAATTGTGAGTACGGCCGCACATCCTGATGTGCGGACCGTATAATTGTGAGTGCGGCCACACAAGACCAATCCTGAGATACTGGCTCTATGAAGTTCAAAAGTGCGGTCGCACACATTTTAATGCGGCCGCACAACTTTTTTGCGGACCACACAATTTTGAGTGCGGTCTGCACTTTTCAAGCACAATATTTGCCCTATTCAAGTGGTCTGCGGACCGCAAAAATTTATGTGCGGTCGCACAATTTGAACATTTACGAGAGTAAGGCTAGGGTTCATGCAATTGTTTCAAAATTTAGACATGGCATGCCCAAATTAACATGATTAATGGTCTACCCAGTTCCTAATGAACATAGATGAAACTACCCACATGATTTTAAACACCCATGACTAACAATTGACATTTTAGGTCTAATAATAACTCTACCACAAAAAAACAAAAACCAAAAGAAATTGCAAAATCTAAAGTTGTAATGAACATACCAGTTATGGAGGATGCATGTAAGAATATACACTGATGAAATGAAGGAAGAATGTGAACTAATTGATCGTGCACTGTGTTTGCTTAGGGTTCAAGAACTCAGAGTGGTAAAGTTATGAATAGTGCCTTGAGGTTTTATTTATAGGTTGACCAAGTCACCCCAAACCTAAGGCGAGTGCGGCCGCATAATTTTGAGTGCGGACCGTACTCTTCACCTGGACCTTGAAGCAACTCTGTGGTCCGTATAAAAGTGAGTGCGGCCGCAGATTGGCTATGAATTTTGACAGGCCAACTTCAGAGAACTTGCAATTTTGGTCTTCCAGTTATGCGACCGCACACAGAATTGCGCGGCCGCATAGTGATTTCTGCTGCTGCCACACAATTAATGTGTGGTCCGCACTCTTTCAACACTTAACCAAATTTTGACGCAGTCCCTGCAATGTACATCCATTCCTGCATACACTTCAAAACTAGTTAGCACAAAAGAAAGCCTATCTAATGAGAAAGAAAAAGAAAAAAATACATGGGTAGCCTCCCAAGAAGCGCCTGATTTAACGTCGCGGCATGATGCAGGTTACCATCAATCACTTGAAATGAATTAACGCCACAACGTGGCCATCATCAATTTTGCCAAGATAATATTTCACCCGGTGACCATTGACTCAAAACACTTTATCATTTTTGTTCTTCAAGTCTAATGCACCAAATGGTGTCACATGCACAACCTCAAATGGACCACTCCACTTGGATTTCAACTTTTTCGGAAACATCCGCAATCGAGAATTGAACAATAGCACAAGATCGACTTGTTTGAACTCCTTATTCCGGATGTACTTGTCATGGAGGTACTTCATCTTGTCCTTGTTCAAGGACGAACTTGAATATGTATGGAACCAGAATTCATCAAGCTCATTTAATTGTGCCACCCTTAAGTTGGCGGCGGCATCCCATTCAAGATTAAGCTTCTTCAATGCCCACATAGCCTTGTGCTTAAGTTCCACTGGTAGGTGACAAGCTTTCCCGAACACTAACCGATACGGAGACATACCAATCGGTGTTTTGTAAGCCGTTCTATAAGCCCAAAGAGCATCATCAAGTTTCTTTGACGAATCCGTCCGATTGGCTTTCACAGTTTTCGACAAAATACTCTTGATCTCCCGGTTGGAGACTTTGACTTGCCCACTTGCTTGAGGATGATAGGGAGTCGACACTTTGTGATTGACACCATATTTTATGAGTAAGGTATCAAAAGCTTTGTTACAAAAATGCGATCCCCCATCACTAATAATGCCCCTTGGAGTACCAAAACTCATGAAAATGTTCTTTTTCAAAAATGCCACCATATTTCGAGCTTCATTGTTGGGTAAAGCCACGACTTCAACCCATTTTGACACATAATCCACAGCTACCAATATGTAAGTGTTCCCAGAAGAGATTACGAATGGACCCATGAAATCAATCCTCCACACATAAAAAATGTCAATCTCCAAGATGGTGGTGAGGGGCATATCATTCTTCTTAGAAATCCCACCGGCCATTTGACATTCATCACAACGCTTGACGAGATTGCTAGCGTCCTTGTAAGGAGTAGGCCAATAGAATCCACAACTAAAAACTTTTTGTTTCCGTTCTAGCTCCACCATGGTGACCACCATATGGCGAAGAGTGGCAAGCCTCAAGAATTTCCATTTGTTTCTCCTCTGGTACACATCATCAAATCACACCATCGGTACAAATCCGAAAGAGATAAGGCTCATCCAAATAATAGTCAAGGCAATCCCATTTGAGCTTCTTCCTTTGGTTTGAAGAGAACTCATTTGGTACAATGCCACTCACAAGATTATTGGCTAAGTCGGCGAACCATGGCATCCCAGTCATAGAAATGGCCAGGAGCTGCTCATCAGGAAATGAATCATTTATCTCAAGGCCATCATGTGGCCTCCCCTCCTCCTCCAAGCGAGACAAGTGGTCCGCCACTTGATTTTCACTACCTTTGCTGTCTTGAATCTCTAGATCAAACTCTTGCAAAAGAAGCACCCACCGCATTAGTCTTGCTTTAGAATCTTTCTTTCTCATCAAATATCGAAGCACCACATGGTCAGTGTGAACAATCACCTTTGTACCCATTAAGTACGGGCGGAACTTCTCCATAGTAAAAACAATAGCAAGGAGCTCTTTTTCGGTTACTGTGTAGTTGACTTGGGCATAATTCATGGTCTTACTAGCATAGTAGACCGGATGGAAGATTTTGTTGATATGTTGCCCTAACACCGCTCCAACCGCCACTTCACTTGCATCACACATGAGCTCAAAAGGTAAGCTCCAATCCGGTGCGGTGATAATAGGAGTAGTAGTCAACTTAAACTTGAGCAATTCGAATGCCTTCATACAATCTTCGTTGAAATGGAACTTGGCATCCTTCTCCAAAAGTTTGCACAAGGGGTTTACCACCTTAGAAAAGTCTTTGATGAATCGACGATAAAACCCCGTATGACCCAAAAGGCTCCTCACTCCCTTCACGGATATAGGGGGAGGGAGTTTGGAGATCACCTCAATTTTGGCCTTATCGACCTCAATACCATGCTTTGAAATTTTATGGTCAAGGACTATGCCTTCCTCGACCATGAAGTGACATTTCTCCCAATTCAAAACCAAGTTTGTTTCCTCACATCTTGCCAATACCTTGTCCAAGTTGTCCAAGCACTCATCAAAAGAATTCCCCACCACGGAAAAGTCATCCATGAAGACCTCAAGAAACTACTCCACCATATCGGTGAAGATGGCCATCATACACCGTTGAAAAGTTGCTGGTGCATTGCATAACCCAAATGGCATCCGCGAGAATGCAAAAGTACCATAGGGACAAGTGAAAGTAGTATTCTCTTGGTCCTCAGGAGCTATAAGAATTTGATTGTAGGCGGAGTATCCATCAAGGAAACAATAAAAAGCACGCCGGCCAATCGATCAAGCATTTGATCAAGAGATGGAAGTAGAAAATGATCTTTCCGAGTGACTTTGTTGAGCTTCCGATAGTCCATGCACACTCTCCACCCGGTCACCGTTCTTGTAGGAATTAATTCATTCTTGTCATTAGTAACCACAGTCATGCCCCCTTTCTTTGGGACACATTGCACCGGAGAGGTCCACGAGCTATCGAAAATGGGGTAAACTACCCCGACATCCAACCACTTTATGATCTCCTTCTCCACTACCTCTTGCATTGCTTCATTTAATCTTCTTTGATGTTCAACAGAGGGTTTGGCGTCCTCCTCCAAAATAATCTTGTGCATGCAAAAGGCAAGGCTTATACCCTGAATATCCGCCAATGTCCATCCTATAGCTTTCTTCCTCGAGCACCGCCAAAGTAAAATCTACCTGCACGTTAGTTAAGCAAGAGGAAAGAATAACAAGTAAAGTAGAACATGGGCAAAGAAACTCATACCTCAGATGTGAAGGTAATGGCTATAACTCCAAAGTGGGAGGCTCCTCGATTGAGGTCTTTGTTGGAGGAGTCTTCCGGTTCTTAAGATCTAAGGGCAATTTTCTGGGTTCATAAGTATACGACCCCATTCCTTGTAATGCATTTACACATTACACATAGCCATCCTTCTCATCATCAACATGATTAAGCAATACGGCTTCCAAAGTATCATCAACATTCATCATTGCTCTAGCATCATCAACAATTACCTCAGTCACTAAGTCCACAAACGAACAAACTTCATTGCTGTTCGGTTGCCTCATAGATTTGCACACATGGAAAACCACCTTTTCATCACCCACCAGAAAGGTGAGCTCACCGGCTTCCACATCATCAAGAGACTTCCCCGTAGCAAGGAAAGGTCTACCCAAGATAATAGGCACCTCATAGTCCACTTCACAATCAAGAATCACAAAGTCCGCCGGAAGGATAAACTTATCAACACGGACCAACACATCATCAATAATACCCAATGGTCTCTTCATAGTACCATCCACCATTTATAACCTCATAGATGTAGGTCTTGGTTGCCCAATTTCCAAAGTTTTAAACACCGAGTAGGGCATCAAGTTGATACTCGCCCCTAGATCACATAGAGATTTGGCAAAGTCGGCTCTTCCAATAGTGCAAGGGATTGTGAAAGCTTCGGGATCTTCCAATTTCGGAGCCATTGAGTGCACAATAGCACTCACTTGATGTGTCATCTTGATAGTCTCACAATTCATTGATCTTTTCTTTGTCACCAAATCTTTCATGAACTTTGCATAACTGGGCATTTGTTCCAGCGCCTCAACCAATGGCACATTAATGGATAAGCTCTTTATCATGTCAATAAACTTCTTGAATTGGTTCTCACTATTTTTCTTGGCGAGCCTTTGAGGGTATGAAGGAGGAGGCCTTGGCATTAGTGCCTTGGCCTTTTGCACTACCGGTTCCGGTATGTCAATCACGTGTTCCCTAAATGGGTTCACTTCTTATTGGGTCTCCTCCACATTCTCATCAATATCAATTTTCACTTCTTCATTAGCTTGAACCACATCGCTTGGAATCTCATCTTCTTGAACCACTACATCATCATCCACAATTCTTCTTGGATTTGAGGTGGTTGCATCTCCACCTCTTCTACTCCTCATTGTTATGTCCATGGCATGTCCCGTATTGTTCCCACCCTTCGGGTTCACCACTGTGTCACTAGGTAGTGCACCCTGAGGACGAGTGTTTAAAGCTTGCGAGATTTGCCTCAGTTGAACTTCCAAATTACGGATTGAAGTGTTGTGAGAGGCTAATTGAGCATCAGAGTTGACATTTTTCTCCATCATTTGTTTGAACATATTTTCGATCTATCCCATCTCATTGTTGGAAGAACTAGAACCTTGAGACGGATACAGAGGCGGGTTGTTTGGTTGTTGATACATCGGGAGTCTTTGAGAGCCCGACCCCTAATTCCCTTGGTTACCATTCCAACCCCCTTGGTTGTTGCCTCCCCAATATCCTTGATTGTTGCCACCCAAATTGCCTTGGCTGCCTTGATTGTTCCAATTGCCTTGATTATTGTTATTGTTCCAATTACTTTGATTGTTGGTACCACCACTCCAATTGCCTTGGTGGTTTTGATTGTTCCAATTTCCATGATTTCCTTGAGACCGCCATTGTTGGTGATTCGGGCCTTGAGAGTTGTTCCTTTGCCCTTGGTAGTTATTCACATATTGCACTTCTTTCTCTTGCTTATTGTATGATTCGTCTTGGCAAACCTACATTCATCTTGCACAAATCGTTCCACACGGTTTTGTGCTTGTTGACCCTTTTGCCTTCGCTTGTTCACCATCATATTGACACCTTCCATGGCATTTACTTTCTTAGGAACTTGAACCTGTTGAAGTTGAGATTTGGTTAATTGATTCATTGTAGTTGTCAACTCGGCAATTGCTTGCCCATGATCGTGCAATTCTTTGTATAGGTGAATCACATTTGGATCACCTTGAGGAACATTTGCTCTACTTTGCCATGCCGATGAAGTATCCACTTTATCTAAGATTTCACAAGCTTCGGCATATGGTGTTGTCATGAAATTTCCACCGGCAAGTTGGTTGATCACGCATTGATTGGAAGTATTGATCTCCCTGTAGAAGGTTTGTTGAATCATAGCCTCGGTCATGTCATTATTCGGGCACTCTTTCACCATAGTGCGGTATCTTTCCCAAATCTTGTGCAATGGCTCATTAGGTTCTTGCTTGAACGCTAGAATCTCATCCCGAAGTGTAGCCATATGCCCCGGAGAGAAGTATTTGGCAATGAATTTTTCCGCCAACTCATCCCATGTATGGATGGAATGATTGGGCAATCTCTCTAACCAGTCCAATGCCTTTCCCCGTAGAGAAAAGGGAAATAGCCTCAACCGCAGCACATCCTCAGAAACATTGGTTTGTTTGCTCCCCCAACAAGTATCCATGAACCCTTTGAGATACTTGTAAGCATTGACTCTGAGCCCCGGTGAAAAATCCCCATTGCTCAAGCAGTGTAAGCATCACATTGGTGATTTGAAAGTTGCCCTCCCTAATGCGGGGCGAAACTATGGCACTTGCATAACCCTTGTTCGGCAACACCCGATGTGCAACTGCTCTTGGTGGAGGTGGGGGAGGGTTGGGAATGTTATCATGAGGCGGTCGGCCTCGCCTATTTACTTGCGGTTCAGGATGAAGCTCATTAACTTGATCATCGTCCACTTCCTCCCCCAATGGCAAATTCCTGAGAGGCTCATTGTTGAGAGCCATTCTTGTACCTATGATCAATTCAAAAACAAAATTAGTGACTCGGAAGGAAAAGAAGACAAATCACACACAAACCTAGATATATAGCTAAATCCGTTTTAGCTCCCCGGCAACGGTGCCAAAAATTGATGTCGCCCAAACTCACACCACTAATTTAGGTTGCGAGGCGGTCGATGCAATAATAAAAACCCAACGCGAGTCGGGGTCGATTCCACAGGGAGCTTGATGTGGGATTAGGTATATACCTAGTGTGAATATACGACGTGCCTAAGATTACACTTTCACATTTTCAATTGTTTTTCTACTTCTATTTTTTACGCTAATGCTTGTAGTTGTAAAGCTAAGAGACAATGTTTTTGGTTTTGGTTATTTTTCAAGTTATAAAAGATCTAGGGTTGTGACTTACACCTAGTTGGTTACCTAACAGATTTGGATCTTTAGGGCATATTTGGTTGATCGGGATACAATATAGCAATCACACTTAATTACCCACTCTATACCTTTTGGTAGTTTGAGTGATTTTGCCCAATTTGGCTTTCTCAAGTGCAAATGGGTATCTCACGAAACAAGTGATAGATGCTCAAGTCGGGTTTTACTATCTCTAGATTCGACCCTTTAATTAGGGCTATCAATTTCTTGAGTTCACCCCAATTCTTGTTAGCTAAGTTTTCCTAGATTTAGTCTCACTTTTTCAAGTAAAGACTAAGTCAATTAGGCATGAATCAACGTTTGCAACCATCAATTCTCAAATTCAAGCAAGAACTAGGCTAAATATCATATACCCAATCATAAATAATCCCTAAATCAATCATCCATTAAGTACCCATACTAGGATTGGGTCACAACCCTAGTTAAGGGTTTAGCTACTCAAGGAAAATGAAGAAATAAAAAAGGAAACTAAGATAAAATGCATAATAATTAATTAAGGAAATAAAATCTAATGTTTAAATACTAAACTAGTACAAAGTTATCCAATACAATAAATAAAAAGGTGTCACGACCCAATTTCACCTATAGGTCGTGATGGCACCCAACACTACAGCTAGGCAAGCCAACTAATAACTCAATCGTACATTGGTTAAACTTTTATTCCAACAAAATAATAAAATACCAACTTCTACCAATGTGTGTAACAAGACCCGGTGTCACAAGTGCATGAGCATCTAGTAGATTATACAAAACTCCAAATACTGTCTGAAATGAAATAGACAGAATATCAATATCAGAAGAGACACTGGTAGCTGCAGAAAGGCTCAGAAAGGCCGCTCACCACTATGCCTCGGGATGACGTAGGTATGTGATGATAGGTCCTCCACTAGTACCTGTCTCAGATCCTGCACAAAAATGCAGCAAGTGTAGTATGAGTACGTAAACAACGTGTACCCAATAAGTATCAAGCATAATCTCGAAGTGGTAGAGACGAGATGGACGACTTTGACACTCACTATGGGTCAATAATAATTAAAATAAAACTAGGATATTTAAATCAGCATGATTTAGAGAATTTACAATAATTTATTTAATCAGCATAAATAATCAAATTCCCTCAAATGTAACAATTCTTAATATATTAATTAAATTCCTTCAATTCAAATATATTCTAATTTATCAATTAAATCTCATTTACAGGAGTAACAATTAATTCCTAAACAAGCAAGAATAATAATTCATTAAATTCCAAGGATTTTCCAATTTATTAATTAGCTTCACAAGCTGAAATAAATTATTAAAGTATCGTGTAATTATTATTATTAAGCACGATTTCTGCCGAGGACGTACGGCCCGATCCAAAGTGTCGTGTACACTGTCGAGGGACGTGCGGCGCGATCCATAGATGCATCTATCCTGCCGAGGCATTCGGCCCGCTCCACAAGAAAGGAGGACATTTTCTTACGTGCCTCCGGAAGGAGAGTATATTTATTATAAGATGAATTTGGGAGGAGAACAATTTCTTTTAACAATTAATTGATTTAAACAAAAATTAAGTATATGAAAATTTCATATTTTTCTACTTTTCATAAAAATTCACAATATATACATCAATTATTTTAATTAATAAAGAATACAATTCATACAAATAATTCATGCTTTCAGTCTTAAACTACCCGGACTTTAGCATTTATATTAGCTACGCACGGACTCTCGTCACCTCGTGCGTACGTAGCCCCCGCAATTAGTAACAATTATTCAATTTTAATCATCTATGAGATAATTTCCCCCTCATAAGATTAGACAAGAGACTTACCTCGTCTTGCTCCAATTTAATCCATAATTTTGCCTTTTCCACGATTATCCAACTCCGTCTAGCTCGAATCTAGCCAAAATAATTCGATACAATCACTAAATATTGTAGAAATCAATTCTATAAGAAAATACTATATTTTTAAGAAAAGATCCCGAAATTAATTAAAAATTCGCCGCGGGACCCACATCTCGGAATCCGACGAAAGTTATAAAATCTGACAACCCATTCAATTACAAGTCCAACCATATCAGTTTCACTCAAATCCGACTCCGAATCAATACCGAAATCTCAAAATTTCGTTTCTATGAGATTTCTAAACTTTTCCAAATTTCAATCTCAAAATACTAATTAAATTGTGAAAACAATGATATACTTGTATATGTAGACCAAATCCGAGTTAGAATCACTTACCCCAATATTTTTCCCTTGAAAATCTGCCAAAAGTCGTCTCTGCTCAAGCTCAAGTTCGTCAAAAATGGCAAATGGGACGAATGCCCTCTTTTTATAAAACTGCCCAGCAGCCTTTGGAACTGGTCCTCGAACAGGGCCTCGATCAGGGCTTCGATCACAGGCTCGAGCCTGGACCTCGGTCATGGCCTCGATCAGGGCATCGAGGTTGGGCCTTCGATCATAGCCTCAATCATGGCATCGAGCTTGAGCCTTCGATTGTGACCCTCGATCTTGGGTCTCGATCCTGGCCCTCGAGCCTTGCCTTCGATCATGGCCCTCGAGCTGGACCTTCGATCATGACCCTCGAGTTGGACCTTCGATCATGGCTTCGATACACTAGCTCTAGCCCGTACCTCATCAAACCTGGGCTCGATATCTGGGCTCGATCACAGCCCAGACTGTCCAACAAAAGAGGAAAAATTGCAGCAGCTTTTTAACTCAAATTTTTGATCCGTTAACCATCTGAAACTCACCCGAGGCCCTCGGGACCTCAACCAAATATACCAACAAGTCCTAAAATATCATACGAACTTAGTCGAACCTCTAAATCACATCAAACAACGCTAAAACCATGAATCATATCCCAATTCAAGCTTAATGAAACTAAGAGTTTTCAACTTCTACATTCACTGTCGGAACCTATCAAATCAACTCCGATTGACCTCAAATTTTATACACAAATCATAAATTATATATTACGGAGCTATGAAAATTTTCGGAACTGGATTCCGACTCCGGTATCAAAAAGTCAACTCATCGGTCAAACTTCCAAACTTAAATTCTTGTTTTAGCCATTTCATGCCTAATTTAACTACGGACTTCCAAATAAAATTCTGAACACGCTCCTAAGTCCAAAATCACCATACGGAGCTGTTGGAATCATCAAAATTCTATTCCAAGGTCATTTTCTAAAAATGTTGACCGAAGTCAAACTTAGCACTTTAAGGCCAACTTAAGGAATCAAATGTTCCGGTTTCACCCCAAACACTTCCAAATCCCGAACCAACCATCCCCTCAAGTCATAAATCATTACAAGCACCTACGGGAAGTTTTATTTTAGGAAACGGGGTTCTAAAAGTTAAAATGACCGATTGGGTCATTACAAAATGGCTCTTAGTGTTCAGGTGCACAAGACTTAACCAAAAAATGACAAAAAGATCTATTTATACCCACTTAAAAATACCTGACAAAATTTCCCCTGCGAAGGTTGTGCGGCCGTATATGTGTGCGGTCCGCACTTTGAGATTGACTGGTCAGGTTGGCTTTCTGCGGTCGCATAAAAGTGAGATGCGGTCGCACTTCCTCTATGCGGACCATACATTTCTGAGTGCGGCCACACTCTTGTTCTTGGACTGGATCTGGGCTACATTTTGCGGACCGCACATTTATGAGGGTAACCGCATTTTGGCATCCTGCGGTCCGCACATCTTCAAGCTCCCAAACTACAGTCTCTGAATCTAGTCTTCTGTGGCTGCACAATAATTGTGCGGTCCGCATTCTGTGAAGAAATTCTATCAGTGCATCTTCAGAGTTTGCGGCCGCACACAGTATTGTGCAGTCCACATTGTAGCTATTTTGCCTTGTTTTGGTTCTTTTCCAATTTTACTCCTTTTTGAGTTGATTTTTACTTCTTTGGCTCGTTTTCCAATATTCCTGCAAGAAAGCACATTTCATTAGTTCTCGGGAATACCTTTAAGCATTTTTGAGCTAAATGTAAGTAAAAGAGAGCAAATAAGTAGTCAAAATCCCTACTTATCAAGGACCCTCACCGCTTCAACTACATGTTCCTCTTCAGCATCATCGGGAGTTGCCTCCCGAACATATCGCAGGTACCGTTTGTCGTGAACTGGCGTGGCATCGCTCCCCTCATATCGGGTATCATTGATTGAATTTTCATGTTGAGGCTAGTCTCCTTGGGCCTCAAGATTGTGTGTGTTGTTTACACAATTATCTGTCATTTTTCTATGATTTTTTGCTAAGAACAAATAATCAAAATACGTTAGTAAAAGAGGCAAGGACCAACTTAATTACACAACTGTCTATGCCCCACGGTGAGCGCCAAACAGTTTACCCGTAAAATGGTACAGTTGAATTTATATGTGATTTCTAGACAAGTGAATTAATTTGATCCTAAAATAATAGAAGAATTAATTAAATAAACAATACTTAGCCTTGAAATGAAGATAAATTAAAATAGCAGAAACAGTAATTCCGGGAGCAGGGTTTTCGGGCACAATAATAATGAAATCAAGGAGCAAGAAGATAAAATTGTATTAAGCTTTGAATAGATTATAATGTAAGTTTGTCAGAAAATTCGTGTCCTCTACAACGATAATATAGCTCACTATTTATAGCTGCACCTAGGGAACAAGATCGTAGGATCAAGCCCTTCTTTAATGTCAATTATGAGGGCCATGGAAAAATGTGTAACAACGGGCATGAATGTCAAATTCTTTATAACGGGCGGTGTACTAATGCTGTATAATGTTCTTCATTAAATGCTACAGGGTGGCAGGCATTTATTTCATCTTTATGACTTTCCGGTAATAGACGGAATAGTTACCTTCGATTTTAGCTATCTTCTGCCTTCGGCTCCACGTGTCACTCCCTTGTGCGATCACATAACATAACATATTTTACCCTATACAGTGGTCTCATATACAATCATTCTACGGGCATGGAACCGCGGAAAAATTTCTCATACTTAGAGTTTACATTGAAGGAAATTTTATCTCCTATAACAAAGGTATACACCCTATTTATTATAAATTAAAATTTATTTTAAAATATTATTTTCTATAGCTACCTTTTATATTTTATAGCAGAATAGGTATTTATGGTATATACTACCATTGAGGCATAAAATACACGATTTATATTTTTCCTCTCTCTTTCTTTCAATTAACACACTTTTCTCTCTCAGAATTTTTCTTCTTTCTCTCTCTCTCTTCCTTCTCTCTCTTTTCGAGCAACTCAAGATACACGCCCTAGTATTAATGGCCGACGAGAAAGAAGAATCTCTCTCTCTTCGAGCAACTCAAGATACACGCCCTAGTACTGATGGCCGACGAGATATTAGAATAGAGTAGAAGGCAGCCAGGAAACAGAAAATAGTGAATTTTTCGAACGGAAAGGAGCAATGTGGTGAACTCTTATCATAAATTTGTTGTATGGATCCGACAAAATTTCTTCTCTTCTTGGCCGTAAAACGCTATCTCCGACGAACTTTCTTCTCTTCTTTGCTATTTAATTACATACAATGATACAAATACATTGTATTCTGTACAAATTCACTCAAACACATTGTATTTTTGTATAAATATATTTTTTTGCTTGTATTTATGTATTTCGAAGGTCTGTATTTTTTTTAATACAGTTGAATACATGATATAAACATTGAAATATACTAAATATAAACATTAAAATATAACAAAATATAAACATTGAATACATTTAATTTTTAAATACAGTGAAATACAATGAATACAACCAATAAAATATACTGAATACAACAATAATAACATATATTAGGAATAACTAAAATACTGTTAATACAAATATATTTGAATACACTGAATATAAAATAGCGAATACCGTAAATACAAACATTGAATCTAATGAATGCAATAGTAAAAAAATATTGAAACACATTAAATACAAAAGTTAAATACAATAGTTATATACAACTGAAAAATCACTCTAATTAATTGGGTTGATAATGAGGCATGTTAGAATTGATTTTTTTGAGTTATATTAGGAGTGTATCACGCTAATTGATTTATTTTCGCTATTAGACAGCTGGACATACCTATTTTTAAGGTGATTGCCGTTACTATATTCATGAATACATGGCGTGAATACATGTGAATACATGCGCGTACAACTGGACTGCCCTGATTTTAGACGCTTTCTGTTGCTGTATTCATGAATACAGCAACGCGAATACATCGAATATACTACCGTAACAACTGAATAGTAGTTATAAGAAGTAATTATGTATATGGTAGCTATAGGAAGTTATAACCACTAAACAATAGTGATTTCTGAAAAATTTTCTATATTGAATTAAAGAAAAGATGATATGTGTATTTCATATGCACTTTTATCACTCGTCAAAATTAATTAATATATAACTTACCTCAAGATATTACTTAATCATAATTAATTGATATGGTTTGGTTGATTAATTAATTGATATGATTTGGTGTAAATATTAAGTATAATTAAATTTTATCGAAATATCTTGTCTATGTAACGGATCAAAGTCTCGGAGCTTCTTATCTTAGTTTTACGCTTAGATTTGGAAAAGGGAGCATTCAATGCAAAATTTTAAGTCAATGTTTGGACCAGGTGATCCGGACCAAAATAATAATTAGTAAACCCCACTAAATACTTCAATTTACTCTATTTTGAGATTAATGTTTTAAAAGGTAGGGGCTAAAGCCAAAGGAGGAGCGTGTTACTTGAATGGGGTGAGGCATAGCCTAGAGACATAGGGCATAAGCCCCTCAGATCTTTAAAATTTTAATTTATAAATTAATAATATAGAATTATAACACAAGAAGAATACATTAAAAACTCAAAAACAAAAATTAAAAAGAAATAAAGATACACATAAAAAAATAAAATATCTATCATATTTTACAAGCTTAAATAATGCAATACTGTTAATGTTACTGTGTAATATAAATCAACTGTAATGTCTTAAGTTTCAAACAATTAAAAATCATAATTTCGTAAAGATTATCAAACTGCATATTTTACCTCTCTAAAAGTAAATACTCAATAAATTTTATCAATACTGTAATTTAAATATTACCCTTTCATGGTAAATGCAAAATTACTTTTAAATAGCAAAATGATAAATGTATGATAATTTTGAGAGACATAGAACTAAGGCATTAGATCTAGCAAGTAAAGATATAAATTTTGGTTATCTGTTTTTAGAAAAAATATTCAAATAATATTCACCCTCATGATATTCTCAATCAGTAATATGCAATACTATGGTTCATTATTTGAGTTATTCACAATTTTCATATTCCTATAGATGAAAAAACTAATCATTCATTTGTTAAAGAATTTTGAGAGTTAATAGTGTTAATTAGTGAATTCAATACATGATTTACACAGAAACTGTTGGGCGAGTCCCGAATATTGAGCGCTAGGTGTGTTTAAGTCGCATAGTCGGACACTTGAGGGCGTAGGCCTCACAAAATTAAGCCCCACACATGAATTTTCAAGGCATTTTAATAGTGCCCCGCTTCGAGGCAAGCCCTAAAAGAATCCTAAAAAAACCTTTTAAAACACTGTTTGAAAATTACGTAATAGTTAACAATCCATAATCAAAAAAGGCTTCAGGTATTAGACCGGATGATATTGAAAAAAAAAAAAAAGAATCTTAGACTACCTATTCCATTAGCATAATTTATTTCAAATACATTGGATAAGTAAGAAAGAGATCGTTGTATCCTTTTTTTCCCCTTCTTTTGGGTTTTGGTCAAAATAACCCCTTCTTAAACATGCATGAATTAAGTCTTCTGAGAGCACTACTGAGTTAAAATCATTTCTCAAAACTTTGTTAAATTCATCACATTGATGATTATATTGACTCGTTTAGAAGAACTAATATGGACGAAAACCTCGTTTGCCGAAGGCTGATGAACAAAATAACGTGCGATAAAAGTTGGCGTTGGATAAGATGTTGACTTTGTCGTGCTATGACTAAATCTCAATTAGGAAACTTGTAAAATGATTATTGAAGTTTAGGGAACAGCATAATCATGTATAGCTTTAGTCAAGAAATGAACCTAACCCAAATATTTTCCACATCCTCTTGCGCCACAGTCCACATATAAAACAAGGGCGTGTATAACGCCAAATTGATTAGTTTTCATTCTTTCATAGAAGGGACAAGAGTTAATTAGCTGTAGAATTAACCGAAACACTAGGAAAAGGAGGAGGAGAAGCAAAAAATATTTTTCTGCATCAGAATATTTGTCATTTTTATGGAGAGACCAGAGGAAGTAGTTGATAAGTTAAAAGGAAGATGTCCAAATAATGTAGGACAACCATGCATTTTTTAAATAGGCATGTATTTTTAGCAACATAAGCAACGAACAGGGTTTACGAAGCAAGACCTTCCAAAAAGAGCAGCTTCCACATTTATTGTGTACTCTAATTTGTTTTGACAAAATCATAATTCCTCGATCTTCCCAACATAATTAAAGGGTTGTGATTTATTTCTATATTTAGTGCCGTAATTAGAAGAGTTGTTAAACGTTCAATATACAAGTGAAACTTTCCAACTTCATCAAAAGATATCACTGGAGGTAGGTCATTCCATAACAAAAGTGAACGTGTTATTTTTTAGTGGTTAAAGAAGTATACCATATAAGCTTTTTTTCAGCTACATAGTTTACCTAAAATCTAAATATTAGATGTTCGTGTCTGATTAGGGATGAGAATCAATTTATTCTTAAGTGGAATATTGATTTGAAGACGAAAGCAAGAGTCTAAATTGGTAACCTATACATTACTTACTTCAGTGGCTTACGTAAATCACCATTTCTAAGGAAGTTGCAATCTTTATGCAACTCTTGCTTCACTTGACACTTGTATACGCTTTTAATTTAGTAATTCTTTGTTTTCTTTTCTTACTTCGCATTAAAAAAATAACCTCGCAAGATATAAAATTGAGAGGCTCCTTTTCCCTTTTTTCGGTATTAATTATTTTATGGAATAATTTGGGATTCGTTTATTTTTAACTGCTGTGATTATTATATTGCCATGGACTAGTATCTTTTAGTATGCTAATTGGACACATTTATTTTATAAATATCAGTGGAAAAGAAATACTGATGTGATATGTAATTAAATTAATTAGCTTGACAAGAAATTATCACATCAGAGTTTAAAATTAATTAAAATCATTAAAAGTTGTGAATTAGTGTATAGTAATATAATACGTAAAATAGTATCAAATATTTGGTTATGCTCTAAAATTTAAATTTTGATAGAGGCACAATGGAAATATAAAAGCTCTTTTTTTTAATCATTTCTTGGAATCTCCCAATTTTCCAACATCGAGGGAGTATTAGGTGAAGAAATTTCTTTTTCTTAAACAATTTCCTTGATATCGCACAATGGTGCGCTCAGCCCGGTGACTAGGAAATGGGTTTGCCTTGTTTGGTTGTCCGAACGCTTGAATATATAGGATCTAAATTTAGGCTTATTTAGGATTTGTAAATGCTAGTACTGTAATAAATTAAAGAAGTAATTAGTGAATGTAATATTGGAATTCCCATTATTTCCGAAGCAAAAGTACTATAAATTTCCGAAATGTGCAATTCATATTGTCTTGTATATATCTGACGTTTGACCAATAACAAATTCCCGACCCCATGTGGATATCGTTGTCTTTTTGGGAACATTGGGGAAATAGTGAAAATTAGATAGAATGGAAAAACGTAGATGGACCCAAATAACTGCTCACCTAATATCTTTAGTTAAACATAACTAAGTGATGTGTAATATATGTATTATTTATTGTGTATATATAATTATATATAATCGATGTATATATCGGCTAAAAAAAGTAAAAATTATATCAGAGAAAATAATGAAAGGCATACAACACTGATCTCAAACCGCAAAAATGGATCAAAGTAAGTGAAAGATTTTGGAAACATTGAACCCAAAAACTTGCAAATTGAATTTCAGTGAAAGGAATAGCACGTAAAAAGTTGACCCCGGTTCAATAGTGAAGTTAACTATAGACTCATATCAATATGAATCTTCTCCACATCTTTAGCAGATTAATTACAACTAATCTATTTTAGTCACTGGATGTAAACGAAAGCTTCCTCACTTTGCCCTGTCTCACACAAGGAGTGAATCTCTTAGGTGGTTTTATGCTGAAGGCACAAGAGGTTTATTAGAATATGTACATAATATACGTGCATTGTTAGCCGCTTTTCAGCATTTCCTTCTTGAGTTGTTGACCATCACCTGATCTCACATAGGAGGCCTCCCACCGTGCATGTTTGTGAGAATACACAGTACCTTCATCAGCCATATTACCATTATCCTGAGCATCATTTTTCTCTGTGAAAAGATTATTACTTATTAAAACATATGTGATTCAGAAATACTGAGGTAAGTAAATGTATAACCAAATCAGTCAAGTATAAATATATGTATTACCGATTGGTGCAACTACGTAATGGTCATCATCAAGAGTGACTAAACTGAAATATATCATCATTTCGCAGACTTAAGTCCGTGCAAAGAAATTTAAGAGGATACCAAATGCAGTCAAGACTTGTATACAATAGAAGCAAGGAGAAATAATTTTCTACCTCACAATCAGATTTACTATCATTCAGCTCCCAGTTTTACCTATTCTGGTATCTTATCCAAAGTTCTCATCAACTGAATCAATGTACTGACTATTTTAAAACAGTGCTATTTCTTATTTCAATTGTTGTAGCTATCCAAAATCAACTAGCATGAGACGAAGCAGTGAGCTAGAATTTCATGAGATCAATATAAATACCTTATCTGATTGGGTACTGTTATATCACACACTTGAATTTTCACCTTTTCTTCATTCCAATTCGATTCACATTCATTGAAACTTCTGAGCCGTCAGAGTTTGAATAACAAAAAGAAAATGCAAGTAGAGAACCATCAGCATCAGTTATCCTCAAGCTTCAATGTTATAGTTTCACAAATGATATAAAATTAACATCAAATGGATATTCTTTAGCTTTTTCATTATTTCAAGCCATACTATTCTGAGATGCTGAACTACTCAGCCTGTGATATCTTTAAACATATTACTGTCCAAATCCAACCGCCCTATCTTGTTGTCAGTGGCGGAGCCACCTTATCACGGGAAAAATACACTGTCTAGGTAGGTCAAAAAATAAATTATATGTATATATACTATGTATTGACTCCCCTTAATTTCTTGGTATGTTTACTTTTATATATTTTGACACTCCTTAACGAAAATTGTGGCTCCGTAAGTGCTTGTTGTCATACATGCATATTCCTTGATCATTGGTCCGTTTATTGTTTCGCAAACGCAGAACCAGAGTGTTTTAAGATACTTCTTATGCAATCATCATAAACACTTACCAAATAACAAAGAAGCATAAAGAACTGATAGGGCAAAATATAAAATCTAACACAAAGTATGATAAGACTAGTCAAAGATCAACATGCTTTAAAGAGTTTAAGCGCAAGTTCTAGTTTTTTTATTGGGGGTAAATTACTCTAGACAACTCTGTATTGTAGATACATCCCTGTTTTTAAGAAATGCAAATCACTTACTAATGAGTTAGATGAATATATATATATTTTTTTTGACTTTATACTAAGTTTTATATAGCTTACCCCTAACTTGTTCGCAATGTGTTCACTGATTCATATGCCTTCTAGAAAATTCTCAGCTCTTACAAAAATTTGTGTTTCCCTCTATTGATTTAGTTGGATGGTTTTGGGAATAATAAGGTTCAACGCAATTTGAAGGTCTTGTAACGTTCATTACTCCTTTTAATAACCAATGGCAATTGAGGATTTTTGATGAATCCTGTGAACCTGTTACATGTAATGTTGATATGCAGAGAAGGTCCATTATTTGGATTGAGTATTAGGAAATTTTACTTGTCTATATATATATATATTTGCCTATTGGGGTTTCCACATGCTTGGTATGATCGATATTCTTGCTACAGGATTACAGCTTGGTGCAAAATATGAGCTTAGTAACTTTCTTTGCCTCATTTTATATTATGAAGTAAAGTCACAAGAATAGAGGATTAATACTTCTACCTGATAGAAATATAAAACTTTTAAACTATAATTTCAAAGTACAATGTATTCACTACTAAAAACCTTAAGATTGAACTTTAAATCCCAGATTCAGCTCAATCTTCAAGACATGATTCCGGAATTTGGATAAGCCCAAGGGACATGGAGCTAAGGAGCTAAGGATGTTTAAGGTGTATTGATTGGCAAATTTGCTAAGGGGAGCAGAAAACGTCGCCTTGTTCTAACCATTTTTGCTCATAATCCATTGTCGAAGAACTGTCCAATAAAGCCTGCAAATTTCCACGAACTTTTTGCAAGAACTTGTGGTAACGAAGTCTCCTTAGCACAACATTCTTATCAAGAGATTGATGAGACGACTTCAAATAGAGTTGGCTACTTACTGAGGTTACACTCTCAGTCTCATTACTATCTTGATCATTATGTGACAAACTCACCTTTTGAGGCTCAGAGAAAGAAGGTCGTTGCTCTTTAGATATCAAGAAAGCCATGTTTCTTTGAATGATTGTAATATCAATAATTCTCACAAGTTAAGAGGTAATGGAAGAATGGTGAGTTGGATTAAATCTATAAATAGCATTCTATATTCAAATTTTTCTGTGGGTAAATAGGCAACTCTTTTGTCTTCTTCTAAAGAGTAACGCATATTTGGGTTCCTCTGGTTTTATTTTAAGCTAGTGGTTTCTTGATCAGATAGTATCAAATGGATTGTACGTGTAGATACTTAGTATACAAGTAATAGCAACTCCCAATTTTTTCCTAAATGTGCAAATAAATTGGTAAACAAAACACACGAATGCGTGGACTAAAATATTTATTTAACTTATCGAGTAATAAGTAAAGTGTCAGCACAATATAATAAGTGTAATGGTTATCCTGAAGTGGGAGGGTGGGGACCAATCTATTGAAACTTGAAATTTTAAAAAAAAAGGAGACTGAAGGACAATGCAAATGGTGGAAACAGTGGGCTGTATCACTAGTTTTATTTCCAAACCGAGTGCGTAAGCGTATCTGTGGACATTTTATTGGGCTCATTTGCTCCTCTTCAAGGCCCGTTTAACTCAGTCTTTTCTATAATTAAAAAAGAAACATATTATTTTGTACTTTTATCTTTGTCAATATTCGTCACACAGTAAAATAAGTTTCACTGGAAAAGAAATTTAACTTACTAAATTATGCACGCAGATATCGACTCTTTTGAATTTCCTGGCATTCGGTAGGAAGTTTCCGTCGTAAATTTGTTTGACCAAAAAATATAACTTTCAGTTAAACCTTTATATTTATATAATGTTGGGTTAAACCTAGTTAATAATAATATTTTTAAACATGGATCTTGAAAATACGGATAATATGGGACTGATCCAGTGGGGGATTAATAATATCGTGCATTAAAAATTTCAAAAGTATGAGCAATAATGGAGGAATAACTAGCAATAAATAACAATAAATGATATTTAAGTAAACAGAAGGAATGATTCACCCAATAAGGAATGAGTTAGATGATTGTTCCTAAAATGTTCGAACTATTCTCGGATCTGATGGAAAAGTATGGAATAATATGAGTAAGAATCTTGATGAAAAGATAATGTTTGTATCTTTGCTAGAGAGAGATAGAAATTCTTCTTCTGAAAAGTGTTCTTATCAAGTGAATATCATATATCTTTATTCATCGTCTTTTTTCCTATATATATGGGACATACTCCCAATAAACCCTAATAACACAAGTACAAAGAATATTCAAAGGAATATTCTCTTTAATAGCCTACCATAGTAAATTAGTCGTTACAGTTCTTTCTGCCGTGCTCGACATCGACTTGCGTCTGCATCTCGACCGCTGGCTTCACCATCTCCTGGTCGACCTCAGCTGACTCTTTTCTCGAAGTTACTTCCCACCAAATACTAAGACAGATTTCGACCCATACAAAATTCTTGTTCAATTTTGAAAGATATTATGAACCCCGAAACGGTAGTAATGGACGACAAATCAAATCGTCAGTTTTGGCTCAACTACTTTTTTTTCAGAACCGAAAACGTGGTAGCCAACGCGAACGGCTTTCCAAAGACTTGGAATCACGCTCGTAAGTATCCATTTTTCGTGAAAGGCATTTGATTTGTCTATATCTAGTCCTAGGCTATAACATTTAGTCTCTTCCTCGTACAGCCAAGGCTGCGCCTCCTCCTTTGGTGAGGGACATTTCCTACTGGGTTGGCCGGATTTTGCCTCACATTATGGGAATTCGTTAGTGACCGGGCTTTCTCAAGAAGTTCAGACCTTCTTCTTCCGTGGCCGGTGAGTTCATCTATTTTTTATTTTTACTATTTTGACCTCATGGTCGCTTGCTCGCTATAGTTTATTATCGGTAGTGACAAAATTTGATCTTTCTTTTCAATTCGAGGATCTTCGAGGAGGCCGAGGGCTCCTCCTGCGTTTCGTTAGAGGAAGACTGCCTCTTCTTCGGAGTCTGTTCTTATTGTGACTGCAGTTATGCCTACTCGGTCATCTGCTTCTGTTCGTTCTTCTGCCGCGGCCAAGTCTACTCATTCATCGGCCACACCTACTGCTGCATCCGTATCAGTTTCTTCTCCGCCTGCGGGTATATCGACAAGAGAGCTCTCGGCTTCTCCTTTGCACCGTTTAGTAGATGGGGAGTAAGAGTCATCGCCAAGCGGTGGGAATTTAGTTCCCCATAAGAGAAGATCGGTGGACGTCAGTGATGGGATCACCTACGTTGTGGATTCAGTAAGGGGCAATTTCGTGATCCATGAGACGACGACAATAGTGCTCGAAGATGACATGAAGTCGCCGCCTGAGATTCCGCCATCGGCTGAGGCCGCAGAGGGTGTGTCCCTTCCCGATGGAAGCTGAAGGGCCATCTGCGAGAGTCTCTGATATTTCACGGTAAAATGAGCCATCGGCCTCGCGACCAATTGATGGTTCTTCTTCGCTGGTCGACAGGAAAGGGAAAACGTTGCCGAGGATGGCTATGAGACGGGTTCTAATATTGATACCGATGAGGTGAGGATGGTTTTACTCGACTTGAAGTAAGACTGGAGGGGTCCACGTAGACCATTGCGATCTCCATGGATCGAGATTTGTTGGTAAATATGGAGAACGTGGTTCCTTCCCTTGGTTCCCTCTATTCTGACATGGAGGGTAAAACCCTTGAAAAGCTGGATGACGTTACCTTATCAAGGAGCATAGTCGGCCTTGCTCTCAGGGTAAACTTCTCGACTTCTTCCGTTTTTTGTTTGTCAAGTTCAACGTTTAGGCTTCGTTCTTACTCTCCGTTTTCTTTGTCTTTCTTTTTCAGATTGTGATTTTGGAGAGTGAAAGCGCCCGAAGAGAGGAGAGGCGTAAGGCTATTTTTCTGAAGATGGAGCAAAAATACCGCGAGTACCGTGGCAAGTACCGCGAGATTTGTAGGCGGTTTGGTGAGAGCGGCAATTTCCAGGCTCTCCGAGATGAACTGAAGGAAAAGGATAGCGAGCTCATAAGGGTCATCGAAAAATGCAGCGTTCTTGAGGGGGGCGCTGAGAGATAAAGAAGAGGAGCTTGAGGTTAGTAGGGGGGCGAAGCCCAGTGCGGCGATCTATAAGCCCAGGTGGTCTTGTTGCACGCTGATCTCGAGGAGTGTGAATTCAAAGCGGATGCTTTAAGTGGCGAGCTCACTGAGAAGGCATCGAATCTCGAGAAGGCAGAGTTAGCTCGGTTGGGGGCTATGAGGAAGACGGAGGCTTTGGAGATCATAATCCGTGTTCTTCGTTCTGAGCGAGAGAGTGCCTTGGAGACAGCCAGGCTCAAAGAAGAGCGACTTGATGAACAGATTAGAGAATTAGAGAAAGAGGCTTCTTGTCACGACCCGAATTTCCCACCTTCGGACCGTGATGGCGCCTAATATTTCACTTGCTAGGCAAGCCAACGTTAGAATAATATTAACCAATTTTTAAACAATCTTTACATTATTAATAATCAAGGAAACAAAAGCGAAAGCAAAGTTTGAAATATAGTGAAATAATCCATCAACCAACAATGTCTAAATACCATCCCAGAATTGGTGTCACAAGTGCACGAGCTTCTAGAATAAATACAAATAAAGGTCTGAATAATATAAAGCTGTCTGGAAATAAACGCACAGCTAAAGTACAATAGACGGGGATTTCAGAACTGCGGACGCCATGCAGTTATACCTCAAGTCTCCTCTGATAGCTGAAATCCGATCAAATCTATGGTACGCTGCTGGGACCAACTCCAAAATCTGTACAAGAAGTACAGAGTGTAGTATCAGGACAACCGACCCCATGTACTGGTAAGTGCTGAGCCTAACCTCGACGAAGTAGTGACGAGGCTAAGACGGGTCACTTACATTACCTGTACGCAATATGAGAAACAACAACAATAATAGAAATAAATCAAGTAACTCATTTATAATAATCGAAGCCAACTCAATAGTTATAACCAATTATAATTTTCATCAATTCAGTTGTAGCGTGCAAACCGCTCTCACAATACAATCACATTCGATTTTGTTGCGGCATGCAACCCGCTCCTCCAATATTAACTTTTTAACAAGTCTGTTGCGGCGTGCAACCCGATCCTCCAATATTGACTTTTAATAAGTCTGTTGCGGCGTGCAATCCGATCCTCCAATATATGCATTATAATCAATCATGTTGCGGCGTGCAATCCGATCCTCCAATATATGCATTATAATCAATCATGTTGCGGCGTGCAACCCGCTCCTCCAACATTTTCATTCACCAATTCTTATAGAAAAAAATTTCCCAATAAATGTAACAATTAATATAAAATTACGAGACAACAAGCATACAATAATTATGGTTTAATTATGAAGCAAACAATGACAAATAGCAAATTATTATGGAAATCAGGGAGCAAATAGGCAGTTTTATATTTATTATGCTAAATGTCAAATAACAATTAAGGCACATAATTCAAATAGCATGTAACAATTAATGCAGGAATTCAAGAATTTATATTTGCAAAGAATAAAAGAGAAATAATTATTATAATAATTAATTTATGATTAATTTTTTTTTATAATTTTTAAAGTAAGCAAGCAAAAAATTAATTTGACGACGTATAGACACTCGTCACCTCGCATATACGTCGTTTACATGCAATTCACATAACAAACAATTTAAGGGTTCTATTCCCTCAAGTCAAGGTTAACCCCGACACTTACCTCACTTTGCAAATTCCAATCAATTATTCAACCACAGCTTTTCCTTTTAAATTTTCCTCTGAAATCTTCAAATCTATTCACAAATAATTCGATATATTCAATACGAATCATAGGAATTAATTCCATATGAATTTAAATTTTTCGGATAAACAATCCGAAATTCATTAAAATATTCGGCAGTGGGACCCACATCTCAAATCCTGGAATAACTCACGAAATCCGAACACCCGTTCCGATACGAGTTCAACCATACCAAATTTGTCCAATTCCGATATCAAATGGACCTTCAAATCTTAAATTTTTATTTTTGGAAAGTTTTACAAAAATTCCAATTTCTTCCATCTAAATCCGAAATAAATGATGAATATAGACATGGATTTGTGAAATATAATCACTTTTGGTTTTAGAACACTTACCCAATCCAAAGTCGTGAAAATCCCCCTTGAAATCGCCCATATCCGAGACTCAAAATTCAAAAATGAGTAAAAATGGCTAAGACCCGATTTTATCTATTCTGCCCAGCATTTTCGCATCTGCGGTGCCTGGGCTCGCACATACGAGCTCGCATCTGCGAAAAAGAGATGCAAGGCGAGGTTCCGCATCTGCGGACAAAATGTCGCACCTGCGACGTCCGCATCTGCGCACAAGGGTCGCACCTGCGAAGGCCGCATCTGCGATGGAAGTCTCGCTTCTACGAGCTCGCACCTGCGGTCAAAATTCCACAGGTGCGATTACACCAGAACTCAAAATTTCAGATTTTGCTTAAGTCCAATTCTTGTTCTGATTTCGATCCGTTTCACTCTCGGGGTACTCGAAACCCCGCTCGAATATACCAACAAGTCCCGTAACATTATACGAACTGACTCGGGGTCTAAAATCACGTCAAACAACACTGAAATTACAACTCACACCCCGATTCGAACTTTGAGTTTTAAACTTTCTATTTACAAATCTCGTGCCAAAATATATTAAATGAATCCGGAATGACTTCAAATTTGGCACACAAGTCATAAATGACATAACAGAGCTGTTCAAATTTCCAGAATCGAATTTCGGCTCCGATATCAAATAGTCAACCCCGTGGTCAAACTTGGAATATTTAGCCTTTAAATTGCTAGTTCCGTTAAATGGTCATAACTTGAGCTAGGGATCTCCAAATTAAATTTCGGGCATACGCCCAAGTCCAAAATCACGATACGGAGCTACCGAAACTGTCAAAATACTGATCCGGATCCGTTTACTAAAAACGTTGACCAAAGTCAACTCACTTGAATTTTAAAGCTCTATTTTCTATTTTAATCCATTTTTCACATAAAAACTTTTCGAAAAATTATACGGACAGCGTACGCAAGTCGAAGAATAATAAATAGTGCTTTTCGAGGTCTTAGAACACAGAATTACTTATTAAATTTAAAGATGACATTTTGGATCATCACACTTCTGGCCTTTGTGATCGAGTCGCCGCTCTCGAGGCCGAGAAGGCACAATTACTGGCTTGACCATCCTCTTCCCGCACTTCTAGTTTCCCTAATATTCCTCGAGATTTGTACGAGAAATGGATTCACGCCGAGGACTAGCTGGATATATTTAGAGATCTGATAAGGGCAGGAACCGTTTCAGAAACCATCTTCGAGGATGCTCGTGTTAAGGCACGTAGAGCTCGGGTCGCTTGTGGCTACGATCCTGCTACACCGGAGGTTGGTGATGACTAGGAGGATGCGAGCGTGGATCAGATTAAAGAGGACGCCTAGCATGAAGATGAGTATCTTGATGGCGATGGTGATGGTGAAGTGGCATATGGGGATGGCCTAAGAAATCAAGTCGATGGCGCTGCTGGGACAGGCAACGATTAATAGCTTTTCTTTTCCTTCTTTTTGTTTTGCCGCAAACTTGTGCATTCTTTTGTGGGCATCTTTTCGAGCCTTTGTAAAAAATATTCTAAGTATGAAATACCAGTTTTGTTATTTGTACCTGATTATTTTTCTTCTGTTCGAGTTTGTATGCTTTTTGATTTTGTTGCTTGGTTGCCTTAGTTTCCTTAGTCATAATCACTTAGCTCGAGTAGGGTCGAATGAGGTCGGAACAAAACCTAAGTTTGATTATGGCTGAAGGCCAGTAGATGTTAGTTCGAACGAGGTCGAACATATCGTATGGTTATTTATGGTCGAGGGTCGATTAGGTCTTTATTCAAACAAGGTCGAGTATAACCTATACTTAGTTATGGCCGAGGGTCGATTAGGCGTTGATTCGAACAAGGTCGATTATAACCTATTCTTAGTTAGGGCCGATTAGGTATTAATTCGAACGAGGTCGAATATAACTTATGATTGATTATGGCCGAGGGTCGGTTAGGTGTTAATTCGAACGATGTCAAATATAACCTATGCTTGATTATGGCTGAGGGCCGATTAGGTATTGATTCGAACGAGGTCGAATATAACTTGTACTTGATTATTGTCGAGGGGCGATTAGGTGTGGCATTTGTCAACGGTATGAATTTAAGGCAACGTTGCTTTGGTCGTACATTTGGAGAAAATATAAATAAACTTCATACATTTGTGCTTTGCTCATACATTTTGGTGAAATTTATATATTTCCGGGCGTTGAATGGCATTTCAGTCCCAATCTATCTAGTCCATTCATTGGTCGACCTAGATAAGTATTGAGAGGTCGAGCAATGAACTAGTCGTCTTGTGCATTCGTCTGTGTGCACTTCAATCCTAAAGTGTCCTCTTCATCGCCTCATTAAAAACCTCCTTGAGAAAACCCAATTGGGACAAAACTCAAGTGAGGGAAAAAAGAGTACGACTTTGGGGACGCTTTGTAACGACCCGACCGGTCGTTTTGAGTATTACAACCCTATTCCCCCATTTACTGCTCGATTTATGCTTTATAATTGTTATGTGACTTGACGGGGGGATTAGTTCGGGTCTAATGAGGTTTTGAAATGATTTGGAACACTTAGTTCCAAGGTTTAGAACTTAAGTTGAAAAGGTTGACCGGATATTTACTTATGTGTAACGACCTCGGAGAATTTTTGCTAAGGAAAATAAGGTTTTGTGGTGCTAAGGTAGATCAATTAGTACAAAGGTTATAGAAATGCAGTAGGGAGTAAAGAAAATATTTTTGCAGAAGAGGACATTTCTGCGGCTCATATGTGGTCGCAGAATCACTCTGCGGACCGCATAATGGCCGCAGAGTGAAGCAGATGTGAGGCAAGATTTGAGAAAATCTGTGGTGCATTATGCAACTGCAGACCTATCCAGGCGACCCTCATTTTGGAGCTTCAATCATGCGGTCAGTTTGCGAACCACATATGTGTTATGCGATCGCAAATCTGCGTCAGGGCTTCAATTTTTTCTAATATTTGACCCGACCCAACTTCAATTTATAGCCCTTGAAACTCATTTTGGAGAAAAAAATCTGAAATTTTTAGAGAGAAGGGAGAGTGTTCTAGAGAGAGGAAGAAGCTCAAGTGCTTTGTTCATCAAGATCTTGTTCAAACTTTGAAATCCAACAAGGAAATATCACAAGATCTTCACCCAAGAGGTAAGGTTCTAACCCTAGTCTTTAATTTCGAGTTTGGGTAAAGATGGGTGATTAAGAGTATGATTCTTGGGTGTAAGAGTATTATTTATACGTATCAATAAGGTTTATAGAAAGATTGTTCAGTTCAAATGGGTAAAGATTTGGTTGAAAATGGCAGAAATTTCATAGACTTTAATTGAAGATTTAAGGGTCGAGTTGATGTCGGAATTTGGTGAAATTTGTATAGTTGGACTCGTGGTTGGATGTACGTGCATATTTTGTAACTTTTATTGTGTTCCGAGATATGGGCTCCACATGCGATTTTGAGTGCAATTTCAGATTTTGTTAGAAAATTTATATTTTCATATGGAATTAATTTCCTATAATTTGTATTGACTGAATCAAATTAATTATGGCTAGATACGAGGCTTTTGGAGACCAATTCGTGAGGCAAGGGCATAGAGGAGTAAAAAATTATATGGTTTGAGGTAAGTAACCCTTCTAAACTTGGTTCTGAGGGTATGAATCCCTGAATTACGTGTTGTGTGAATTGTTTGGAGGTGAGGCACATGCTAGATGACGGGCGTGCACCGTAGAAATTGTGACATAATTGGTTCCGTGGAATTATGTAGACAAATAATCTTGGCATTATCCATGTAGTTTTTTAAAGAAATTGAGCTGAGAATCATGTTAAAAATCATGCTGAGGCTATATGCTAGTATTATTGAGACCCACAGAGGTCATATTGCTGTTGAATTATTTGTTTAAATTGAAATTGCATACTCAGTCTTATTCCTTCACTGCATATCATATCTGTCTCGGTTATAATTTATTGATACACCATATCATCATTTTGGGCTAGTTTCATGACATTGTGAGCCCAACAGACTGGAGAGAGTGATGTCTGAGTGAGGCCGAGGGCCTGATTATGAGGTTATTATTATGGGATCTGGCTGCATGCTGCAACAAATTTTATTTACTTATGCCTGGATCTATTTTATTATAGCGCTTGGGCTGAAAGAGCCCTTCCGGAGTCTACACCCCCACAGTGAGTGTAGTTGATATATATATATATATATATATATATATATATATATATATGAGGGATGAATCTTTCCTCGGCATGGATCTTGCCCGAAGTATTTATATTGAGGGATAGATTTTCCCTGGACATGGATTTTGTCTGAATCATTGATATTTGGGGATGGATCTTCCCCTGGGCTGGATTGGCCTTATACAATATTGAGTGACTGACTATCAGTTGATGGTTATACATATATATATTTTGGGATGGATCTTCCCTGGGCTGGATTGGCCATATACAGTACTGAGTGATTGAGTATTTTAGATTGTGAGTACACATAGTTTTCATTAAGGTGCATCACATACAGTATGTACATTGACATGTAGATACAGAGATGTCATATTCCTCGTATTGTTCGAAGTTGATCTGTTTTATTTGTACTGAAAGCAACCGTTGAACTTGAAAGCATGCCTACATTTATGTATTGTTATTATTTATACTAGACTGTACCTGCGGAGCTCGTCACTACTTTCAGCCTAGAGGTTTGTTTTGTTACTTATTGAGTTGGTTATACTCATACTACACTCTGAACCTTGTGTGTAGATCCAAGTACTTCCGGATACGGCGGTTGTCATATTTGAGGATTTAACTATTGGAGACTATAAAGGTAGCTGCTCAGTGTCCCCTGACCTTGACTCTCTTTTTCCTTCAGTTATTGTATTGTTCTATACTTTCAGACAGTGATTTATCAGTCAGACTTTGTATTCATATTAGATGATCATGTACCTAGTGACACCGGGTTTTGGGAATGTATTTTTATGTCAGAAATTCAATATTATGTTTTCAAACTTAATGGAAATTGCAGTTTATTGAGGTTGTCGGCTTGCCTAGTATTGAGATAGGCGCCATCACGACAAGTTAGGATTTTGGGTCATGACACGCTTCATCTTGTAAAAGTTGAAGTACTTGAGGTGTGTAATATTCTAGTTGTTTGGTAGTCACTTTCCTTCCATTGTTTCTAGTTGGAATGACCCTTTGTTCTCTGTTGCCGTGATTTTGTACGGGTCGTCCCAATTTGTTCCTAGTTTGCCTTCCCGTGGGTCTTTGCTTGCTTGTGTTTTAGCTTTAAGCACGTAGTCCCCGACTTTGAGTGGCTTGATCTTTGCCTTTTTGTTATAATAGCTGTTAGTTTATAGATATGTATAGTGTAATCTTGTCCCACATTGGAAGAGGAGTAATATCTCCTTGTAGTGTATAACTATAAATATGGACCTCTTGTATTATATTTATCATCCAATATCAATAACATATTTTCTCCCGTGCCTTCTCACATGGTATCAGAGCATTAGTGAGAAAAGATCATTGTGCGTCATTCCAGCGTTAACCGGGAAGAAAGAACTTAGTCATCGTGTAATTTTTCCGGTGACCTAAGGCTTGTCTAAGTGAAAGTCATTTTCTGTCGGTGTTGTGCTAAAACCAACACCACCATGAGGTAGATCACCCTTCGACTACCAACCCCTGAAATTTTATCCGGCAGAAAAGCCGCCACGCTCCTCCACGCGCCGACAACAACTTTTCCGGCGAGGGTTCCGGCCATTTTTTCGCAAAGCTTCTTCAGGACAGTGTGCTCTCTTCAAAATTCCGAGCCTACCCATCTAATTCAAATCAAATTCCGGCCACTTTTATATTTTTCCAGCGTGAACAGTGACCTTTCTGGCCATTTTTTGAAAATATTTCTTCAGGAAAGCTTGCTCGCAAAGGAATTCCAAGTCTATCCATCCTGGTTACAACAAATTCCGACAACTTTGAAATTTTCCGGCGAGCTACAGTGTTTCCGGCATGAACATTGTTTCCGGCACAGAACAACATTCTGTTTTCCTGATGTAAACAGTGTTTTTCAAGCTATTTCTTCAGTTTTCTCACAGGAGTTACTTATTTCTACTATTTTAAGTTAACCCTACTACTATAAATTGTAGCGACATGGGAACCGATACTTTGAATAGTCGGATGGTTTCTTTAGCAGAGTATATTGAGTTCCTTCAGTATAAAGTATGTAAGCAGACATCTTCTGAGATAGCTTCTGTTGTTCAAACAGGTAATAGCGTGACTTGTTTCTCCCAATCCTCATCCTCTGAGTCTTGGGTCATTGATTCAGGTGCATCAGATCATATTTCTGGTAACAAATCTCTTTTCACTACTATTTCATATTCTCAATCTCTTCCAAAAGTCACAATGGCCAATGGGTCTCAAACCATGGCAACTGCAATAGGTCAAGCAAGCCCACTTCCTTCCTTACCTCTAGATTTAGTCCTTTATGTTCCCAATAGTCCTTTTAATCTCATAGTTGTTAGTCGCTTAGCCAAATCACTTAAATGCACTATTTTATTTCTTGATGACCATGTTTTTATACAGGAACACAGTACGGGGCGGATCATTGGTACCGGGCGTGAATCAAACGGACTTTATTACCTTATCCTTGCTAAATCACATGGACTCACATCTTGTCTTCCTTCTACAACTTGTCCTATTACTGATTCACCAGATTTATTACATAAACGGTTGGGACATCCCAGTTTGTCAAAACTTCAAAAAATGGTATCTGGTTTATCTCACTTTTCAGCTCTAGAATGTGAGTCATGTCAGCTCGTTAAGCATACCCGCTCCCATTTCCCTCGGTGTCTTGATAATCAAGCAGAGTCACTTTTTACTTTAGTCCATTCAGATGTTTGGGGTCCTAGTCGGGTCAGTTCCACCTTAGGATTCCGCTACTTTGTCAGTTTCATTGATGATTATTCCAGGTGCACTTGGATATTTTTGATAAAAAATCGATCTAAGTTGTTTTCTATTTTCCAGACCTTCTACACTGAAATTCAAAATCAATTTGGGGTTTCTATTCGCATATTTCGTAGTGATAATGCCCGAGAGTATTTGTCTTCCCCATTTCAGCAGTTTATGAAATCTCATGGGATTATTCATCAAACATCTTTTCCGTACACATCTCAACAAAATGGGGTAGCTGAAAGAAAGAATAGACATCTTATTGAAACTGCTCGTACCCTACTCATACAATCTCATGCTCCGTTGCATTTTTGGGGGGATGCCGTTCTTACATCTTGCTATCTTATTAATCGTATGCCATCTTCAGCTATCCAGAACCAAGTTCCATTCTCTGTCATGTTTCCCCACTTACCTTTGTTCTCTCTTCCACCCCGTATCGTTGGAAGCACTTGTTTTGTCCATAACCTTACTCCAGGAACAGATAAGTTAGCTCCTCGTGCTCTTAAGTGCGTATTTATGGGTTTCTCGAGAACACAAAAGGGGTATCTATGCTACTCTCCTGACCTCCAGCGGTACCTTATGTCCGCTGATGTTACCTTCTTTGAAACCCAATCATACTTCACAGGTTCGGGTTATCACTTAGATATTTCTGAGGTACTACCGGTTTCATCTTTTGGAGATTCAGTCACTCCAGCTCCACCACCTACAGCTCCAGTTGTAGCTCCACTACCTATAGCTCCAGTTGTAGCTTTACCACCTATAGCTCCAGTTCCACCACCTACAGCTCTGGTTGTAGCTCCACCACCTATAGCTCCAGTTCCTCCACATAATCCAGTTCAACCTTCTGCAGCTCCACCACTCTTGACTTATCATCGTCGTCCACATCCAGCATCAGGCCCAAGTGATTCACACCCCGCATCAGATTCTGCACTTACTGCGGACTTGTCTCCTCTTAGTCAACCAATTGCACTCCGCAAAGGTGTACGATCCACACTTAATCATAATCCCCACTATGTAGGTTTAAGTTATCATCGTCTGTCATCACCACATTATGCTTTTATATCTTCTTTGTCCACTATTTCTATCCCTAAGTCTACAGGCGAGGCACTATCTCATACAGGATGGCGACATGCTATGATTAACGAGATGTCTGTTTTACATGCGAGTGATACTTGGGAGCTTGTTCCTCTTCCTGCAGGTAAGTCTACTGTTGGTTGTCGTTGGGTTTATGCAGTCAAAGTCGGCCCGGATGGCTAGGTTGATCGGCTTAAGGCTCGTCTTGTTGCAAAAGGATATACTCAGATTTTTGGGCTTGATTATAGTAATACTTTCTCTCCCGTGGCTAAAGTAGCATTTGTTCGTCTCTTTTTGTCCATGGATGTTGTACGCCATTGGCCTCTTTATCAGTTAGACATTAAGAATGCTTTTCTTCACGGTGATCTTGAGGAAGAAGTTTATATGGAGCAACCACCTGGTTTTGTTGCTCAGAGGGAGTTTAATGGTTGTGTGTGCAGATTGCGCAAGTCACTATATGATTTGAAACAGTCCCCTCGAGCTTGGTTTGGTTAGTTCAGCACAATTATTCAGGAGTTCGGCATGACTCGTAGTGAGGCTGATCACTCTGTGTTTTATCGGCATTCTGCTCCTAATATGTGTATTTATCTAGTGGTTTATGTTGATGATATTGTTATTACTGGTAATGATCAGGATGGTATTACTAATCTGAAGCAACATCTCTTTCAGCACTTCTAGACTAAGGATCTAGGCAGATTGAAGTATTTTCTAGGTATTGAGGTCGCTCAGTCTAGCTCAGGTATTGTTATTTCACAGCGGAAGTATGCCTTAGACATTCTTGAGGAGACTGAAATGATGGGTTGCAGACCTATTGACTCTCCTATGGATCCGAATGCGGGCCACATAATCACCGCAGACCTATCCAGGCGACCCTCATTTTGGAGCTTCAATCATGCGGTCAGTTTGCGAACCACATATGTGTTATGCGATCGCAAATCTGCGTCAGGGCTTCAATTTTTTCTAATATTTGACCCGACCCAACTTCAATTTATAGCCCTTGAAACTCATTTTGGAGAAAAAAATCTGAAATTTTTAGAGAGAAGGGAGAGTGTTCTAGAGAGAGGAAGAAGCTCAAGTGCTTTGTTCATCAAGATCTTGTTCAAACTTTGAAATCCAACAAGGAAATATCACAAGATCTTCACCCAAGAGGTAAGGTTCTAACCCTAGTCTTTAATTTCGAGTTTGGGTAAAGATGGGTGATTAAGAGTATGATTCTTGGGTGTAAGAGTATTATTTATACGTATCAATAAGGTTTATAGAAAGATTGTTCAGTTCAAATGGGTAAAGATTTGGTTGAAAATGGCAGAAATTTCATAGACTTTAATTGAAGATTTAAGGGTCGAGTTGATGTCGGAATTTGGTGAAATTTGTATAGTTGGACTCGTGGTTGGATGTACGTGCATATTTTGTAACTTTTATTGTGTTCCGAGATATGGGCTCCACATGCGATTTTGAGTGCAATTTCAGATTTTGTTAGAAAATTTATATTTTCATATGGAATTAATTTCCTATAATTTGTATTGACTGAATCAAATTAATTATGGCTAGATACGAGGCTTTTGGAGACCAATTCGTGAGGCAAGGGCATAGAGGAGTAAAAAATTATATGGTTTGAGGTAAGTAACCCTTCTAAACTTGGTTCTGAGGGTATGAATCCCTGAATTACGTGTTGTGTGAATTGTTTGGAGGTGAGGCACATGCTAGATGACGGGCGTGCACCGTAGAAATTGTGACATAATTGGTTCCGTGGAATTATGTAGACAAATAATCTTGGCATTATCCATGTAGTTTTTTAAAGAAATTGAGCTGAGAATCATGTTAAAAATCATGCTGAGGCTATATGCTAGTATTATTGAGACCCACAGAGGTCATATTGCTGTTGAATTATTTGTTTAAATTGAAATTGCATACTCAGTCTTATTCCTTCACTGCATATCATATCTGTCTCGGTTATAATTTATTGATACACCATATCATCATTTTGGGCTAGTTTCATGACATTGTGAGCCCAACAGACTGGAGAGAGTGATGTCTGAGTGAGGCCGAGGGCCTGATTATGAGGTTATTATTATGGGATCTGGCTGCATGCTGCAACAAATTTTATTTACTTATGCCTGGATCTATTTTATTATAGCGCTTGGGCTGAAAGAGCCCTTCCGGAGTCTACACCCCCACAGTGAGTGTAGTTGATATATATATATATATATATATATATATATATATATGAGGGATGAATCTTTCCTCGGCATGGATCTTGCCCGAAGTATTTATATTGAGGGATAGATTTTCCCTGGACATGGATTTTGTCTGAATCATTGATATTTGGGGATGGATCTTCCCCTGGGCTGGATTGGCCTTATACAATATTGAGTGACTGACTATCAGTTGATGGTTATACATATATATATTTTGGGATGGATCTTCCCTGGGCTGGATTGGCCATATACAGTACTGAGTGATTGAGTATTTTAGATTGTGAGTACACATAGTTTTCATTAAGGTGCATCACATACAGTATGTACATTGGCATGTAGATACAGAGATGTCATATTCCTCGTACTGAAAGCTCATAGCTACTTCGGATACAGCGATGTAGACGAGGAGGCGCTCCAGTCGCAGTGACCTATTGGATTGGATTTCTCCCCGGTTCTGGTTTGAAAAAATGGTGGTGATGACAAGTAAGGCTTTAACTCCTTTAGGGCTTGGGCACACTCAGAGGTCCATTGGAGGTCGTTATCCTTTTTTAGTACGCCGAAGAATTTGTGGCACCTATCAGATGATCGTGAAATGAACCTCGAAAGGGCAGTGATATGACTAATCAACCTCTGAACCTATTTTTTTTGGTCAAGTGCTCTGGTATCCCTTCGATGGCTCTGATTTGGTCGGGGTTGACCTCGATACCTCGTTGTGACACTAGGAAGCCCAAGAATTTTCCTGAGGCCACACTAAATGCACATTTTTTAGGGTTTAGTTTCATTATGTATTGCCTGAGTATGTCGAAGGTTTCTCTCAAGTGGTCGATGTGATCTTCTTTCCTTTTGGACTTGACCAACATGTCATCTATATAGACTTCCATCGTTTTACCGAGTTGGTCTTTGAACATCCTCGTCACTAACCTTTGGTAAGTTATCCCTGCATTTTTCAGCCCGAATGGCATGACCCTGTAGCAGTACGTCCCTTGATGGGTAATGAAAGTGATTTTCTCATGATCCTCTTCTTCCATGAGGATTTGATTATAGCCTGAGTAGGTGTCTAAGAAGCTCAGTAGTTCATGCCCGGTCGTTGCGTCGATGAATTGATCGATGTAAGGTAACGTGAACGAATCCTTGGGGGCATGCTTTGTTCTAATATGTAAAATATATGCACATCCTCCATTTCCCGTTCTTCTTTTTCACCATGACTACATTGTCCACGCACTGGGGTATTTTGACTCCCCGGTAGAGCCATTTTCCAATAATGTTTCGACCTCTTCGTGTACCGCATCATTTATTGCGGAGTTGAACTTACACTTAACTTGTATCACCGGGGGGTGGAATGGGTCGACGTTCAGCTTGTGCGTGGCGATTTCCTTCGGGATACCTGGCATATCTGCATGGCTAAAAGCAAACAAGTTCGTGTTAGTAGTTAAGAATTGACAAAATTTACCTGGTTCTTGAAGCTTACAGCCGATGTAAACTTTCTTGGTTGTTGTCGTCTAATTGAATGGGGTCGAGGTCTTCTATGGTCGATCCCGCGGCTTTAACCGTATCGGGGTCTTTGATGACGTCTTCGTTCAACCTCGACCATGTTGATTGATATGCCTCTTTTTCTTTGTCCTTCATTTTTTGAGTGATCGTACAGTCTAGAGCGATGCGGTAACATTCCCGGGATGTGCGTTGTTCCCCTCGTATACTGAATAGTCCCAATGGAGTTGGGAATTTGATGACTTGGTACAAGCTGGAGGGGATGAATCTCATGGTGTGTATCCATGGTCGCCCTATTATGGTGTTGTATGTTGTGTCTTGGTCCATGATATGGAATGTGGTTTCCAGAACACCACCGGCTAGGACGGTGAGTGTGATCTCACCGGATGTTCGCTCAACTTCATTGTTAAACTTGTTAGCGTGATGCAGCGCGGTACTCTTATCTTCGAGTTTCATTTGTGCAAGTACTCAAGAGTGGATAATGCACGCGCCGCTTCCATCGTCTACCATAATGCGCCTCACATTGGTATCTAAAATTTGTAAAGTGATAACAAGAGCATCATAGTGAGGGAAAGCCAAACCGTTGGTATCTAACTTGTCGAAGATGATACTTTCTTCGAGTTCATTATACCGTTCGTGGGTGATTGACCGTTTGAGCTTGTGGGTTATGGTGAATTTCACATTGTTGATAAAAGCATCGTCAATGCCTCCAATGATCATGTGGACGGTGCAGGTTGGCAAGGGTGGTTTCGGCGGTCCTTGATGTTGTTCACGTCCTCTGGCAAAATTAGTCCTCCCTCGGTCGCTCAACAACTCTTTGAGGTGTCCCTATCATAGCATGTTTACGACCTCCTGTCTTAGGGCGATGCAATCCTCAGTTTTGTGTCCTCGCTCTTGGTGGAACTCGCAAAGGGCATATGATTTTCTGGTATTCGGGTATGACCTCATCTTTTGTGGCCACTTCACCTTAGTTCCGAGCTTCTCCAAGGCGTAGACTAATTCTGTAGGTGACACACACAAATTGTGAGCGGATAATAGGAGAGCATACCTCTTTTGTTCCGGTGAGTCCCTGCTCTTGATCGGGGTGGGCCCTCTTCATGGCAGGAAGAGGATGCAATGAAAGTTTTGACATATGGTATATGCCGCTCCCTGTTGGGTCGTGGAGCTGCGAGGTCCTCCTGATATCCTTTCTTTGATATTTTCTGGGTTCGGCTTGTACTGAGGTCAGTCGATGAGTCGGCCCATTGAGGTCGTCCTCGTCTGCTCGGACTTCGGGACAATACGCATTGTGTATTTCATCCCAAGTCGTTGGGGGTACTTCATAAGCCGACTTAACAACTTTCTCGTTGCCCTTGAATCATTTCTGCTCAGCCCGTTCTGGAAATCTGCGATAGCCATCCCTTCCTATACATTCGATAAGGTCATTCTTACTCGGTTGAATTGGGCGAGGAAGTCCCTCAATCCCTCTCTCGGTGTCTGTTTGATAGAAAATATGTCGTTTACTCTTGCCTCTACCTTCTTAGCCCCAACATGGGCTGTTATGAACTTGTCGTCCATTTCTTCGAATGTTTCAAAGGAACGCGCGGGCAGTTGTGAATACTATGTTAATGCTCCTCCAGTGAGGGTCTCACCGAATATTTTCAACAAAATAGAGGATACTTGTTTCTTGGCGAGGTCATTGCCTTTCACGGCGGTGACGCAGTGGGTCACATGATTTTCGGGTTGGTCGTGTCGTCGTATATTTTCAGGTAAGGTGGCATTTTAATGGTCTTTGGTATGGCATGTGGGGCGACATCGTCACTATACGGCTGCTATATGAACCGACCGGCATCTCTCTTCGGCAAGAGCTTAGGAGCGCCCGGTATATTATCGACCCTTTCTTGGTGTTCTCTCATTTGGTCCCGAAGTACCTTGTTCTCATTTTCCATTTCCTCCATCCTTTTCAGAATGGCCGCGAGAGTGCCGCCACCTTCATTGCTAACAACATTGTGAGTAATACTTGTCATTGCAGGAGGAGGAGGAAGTTGATCATGTTGCTCGCCTGCTGGCAGTATAATGCAAGTCCTTGCGCTTTCTGTAGCCGCGTCCCGAACGGGCTTAAGGAGGACACTGGTTAGCGTGTCAGTTAGCCAAGCCTCAATGAGCTTTTATACTGCTGGTGGCGTCTCCTCCATCAAGGATGTGGAGGTTCCCTTACCAAGAGATTTTATGATGCTACAGTGAGGAGGGGTGACCCGCCTCGTCTGGGGGAGGCATTGGGCGTTGCGTCCTCGTCCACTGCTTCAGAGCTCTCATTGATGATGCTCATGAGGTTAGTTGGGAGGTCGCTCATGAGGTTTGTATACATTAGATCTGTGTATACAAAGAAAGGGAATCTTGTTCTTGGTCTCTCTTTTTTTACGTTAGCAATCCGTGTTAGTTGTAGATCTAGAGGAATCTAAAAATTTAACTAGAAAATCCCCACAGACGATGCCAAATTATTTGACATTTAAATAAATAGAATGAATGATTCACCCATAATGAATGCCCTAGAGAGAGAGATATTCTTCTTCTGAAAAGTGTTCTTATCAAATGAATATCACATATCTTTATTCATTGTCTTTTTTCCTATTTATATGTAACATACTCCCAATAAACCCTAATAACACAAGTACAAAGAATATCCAAAGGAATATTCTCTTTAATATCCTACCATAGTAAATTAGTCGTTACAGTTCTTTCCGCCGTGCTCATCATCGACCTGTGTCTGCATCTCGACCACATGCTTCACCATCTCCTGGTCGACCTCAACCGACTCTTTTCTCGAAGTTACTTCCCACCAAATAGTGAGATAGATTTCGACCCATACAAAATTCTTGTTCAATTTTGAAAGATAATATGAACCCCGAAACGGTAGTACTCAACAAAGTTATACATATTGCAAGATATTAGGTTACACCCTTTTCATCAAGGTTTTTGCATCTATATTCGATTTTGGGGTCACAATTGAACCTATACCCACTTTGCAAAAAATAATTGCAAGCCTACCCACTTTACGATCAACTTCAGGCTTATCGGATCTAAAGTTAAAAAAATTAGTTTGAAGCACTTCAGATGCACTTAACGCCAAATAGGTCCGAAGTGCAACCAATCATTTCATGCACTTAAGGCCAATAAGTCTGAGACTTAAGGCCAAAAGGTCTAAAAGTGCAACCAACGTTTTCATGCACTTAAGGCCAAATAGGCCTGAAATGCAAATTGCCCCAAAACCAGAAATTTGTTCTTCGAATTTTAACAATCCAATATACCATTTAATACCTAAATCTACTCCAAATGAGCTCAAATTTGAAACAAACTCCCATCATCAATTTGTCAAAATAACAATAAATTGAACAAGCCCGTTTTGCAATTAAGAAAAAGAAAAAGAAGAAACCCTAAGCAATAGTAAAAAATAAAGCGTCACAACAAACTCACCACTGTAAAACATGATAAACTACCTTAAAATATGTTCGCAACTACTATACAAAATCATTGTTACACGAAGAAAAAGAAGATGAAGAAGAGAAAAAAAGGTCAGAAGTGGGTACAAGTTTTTAAAAAAAAATAAAAAGCGGGTACAGGTTAAATGGGGACGACCAAATAAGGCGCCCCGTGCAATTTTTACCTTTCCATCTCAATTAATATGACAATCTTTTACAAAAGAAAACATTACATATATATATATATATATATATATATATATATATATATATATATATATATATATAAGTATGACCATTTACAACTTATAATTTTAAAAAATGTTCAACTTTCTTCCACTCCACAAATATAATAAACAAATCAAATTTAACATCTAAAGCTTTTATCCAATCAAGTATAAGTAACACAATTCATTCATGATCTAAGGGCATTCCTCCAATTATGCCCTTCATGTTTAACTGTTACAACCTGTTCGCCTAAAGATGATATTACACATTGAAAACCATTAAACTCTAGATATTATTGGGATGTTATAAATAATTAACTTTTGTATCGAAATATTTCTTAAATTCTATATCCAATCAAATATCATCATATGATTGAAAGGGGAGGGGGTAATCTTTATCCTTTGATAAGGAAGCCTCTGAATAAAGTGCACTTGCCATTTATATTTAATGAGAAAGCTTAAGAAAACGATAATTATTCGTCGTTTCTCTCCAGAAAACTTAACAAGAAGCCACTAACAATCCTTCTGGCTATAGGATTAGGAATATAGCGACATAATCGTCCATCCACATATGCTAGCATCCCTGACAAAACAAACTTTCCGATTCCCCATTTCCAGACAAAGCTCAGCTTTTGGTAACCACCCCGAGATGTGGGTACAATGGCTTTCTGATCATCAGCTTCAACTTTCTGCTTCCAATTTACTTTCCCAACTACTTTACTAGCTTGCTTCCGTAACATCCGAATTGCAAAACTCACAAAAAGGTGTTCAAACAAGGTCAGCACTGTTGGTACTAGTTTCCATTCCTAAAGCAATAAACATGAATAGCAGTGTCAAACAAACAGAATAAAAGTACAAATAAATACGTAAAAAGATACCTTCAAGATGAGAAAACATAGTAGAGGGCGAAATTCCTCAATTTACCAAATAGAAAGTGCTTTATGCAAAAGAGTGTCGGTAAATTGGAACAATTCAGTAATGAAGCATTGGATAATTAGTGGTTAAAAAGCCTAAAATGGATTCCTACTTCTCTCTAGAATCTAGAAAGTTGAAAAACATGTGTCATCAAAGCTGCCTCTTGGCCAGCCTTAGAAGAGAAGGGAGGGGAAATCAGTCTTTGGAGGCGGGTAAAAGGGGCTCGCCGGAACAGTGGTCTCAGCCGGAAACGACCATCAAATCGAGAAGAGACCCGGGTTTGAATTTGGAAGAAGACAAAATTTTAATAGGAGGAAAAGACGAGATTGTCCCTGGGTTAGTAAAACGGGCTGGAAAGACAGAATGTGTCAGTTCTCTTCTAATAACTATGGGGCCAGCCCATGTCTTATGAGGAATAGATCTGGGCCTCCATACATGGGCCCAGAACCCCCGCTCCACTTATCCCAATTCTATTCAAATTGAACCTAAGCGGCCTAGAATCTTTCAAGCTACGACTGAAGTGGCTCCTAAGCCTATTGGAAACGCCGGTCATTCTTCTTCCGTCAATGGCGCTTCGCCCAGTGCTTTACCAAGTTCCGGCGACCTGCATTCCTCTATGAAGGCCCCCGTTTCTGCTTCAGGGGCAGCGCCGGCTAAAGCTGGTGGTGTGGTTCTCCAACCATCCGCCACTGGTGGCCCCAACTCCAACTTTCCCTCTTCTAGTGTGCGTAGCATTGCTGAGATGTCGCTCCGTGCTGCTTCTTATTCTGGGGAGATTGTTGCACCTGTCCAAGTTGATTTTGGTAAATCTGCCAACCCTAGTACGAGAGGACTGGGTTAGGCTAACTTATGGTGTACCGGTTGTTATGCCAATAGCAGCGCCGAGAAGCTAAGTTGGTATGAAAGAACTGTTGCGCCGTGGGAAATCCTTCTCTATACAAGTTTTTGGACGAGGTTTTTGAACAGAAGTTCGATAGGCGAGAGGTGTTGCCGCCGGATCGCCGGATTCTTGCTTTATTCCTTCACGATGTTCTTCTGGTGTTTCTGGTCATCCGAATAGCAGCGGGGTTGGACGAGGTTTTTGAACAGAAGTTCGATAGGCGAGAGGTGTCGCCGCCGGATCGCCGGATTCTTGCTTTATTCCTTCACGATGTTCTTCTAGTGTTTCTGGTCATCCAAATAGCAGCGGGGTGGTAATTTCAGTGGTTGGTGTCTCCCAAGGCAAAGGTGGGCATTTTCCGGCACCTAAAGCTCTTATTGCTAGCAATGTTATGGTCTTGTATTCCTCTGGTAAGAGCAAGGAAAAGGTAGAAGTAGAAGATGTTTGTCCAATTTCGGCATTGGTAAGGGGGTATGTCTTACTGGATGGAGGATAAACTTTTAAACTTTGAGAAATTTTTAGGTGTTTCTTTTGAAGGAAAGGAAGATAGGGTGTTAGAACTGTTGAGGGAGATTGAGCAACAATCTTTTCATGATGGTGCAGGGAGGGAGTTGGGTCAAGGCAATGCTATGGTCCTGTATTCCTCTGGTAAGAGCAAAGAAAGGGTAGAAGTAGAAGTAGAAGATGCTTGTCCAATTTCGGCATTGGGGTGTGTGGGGGGGGGGGAGTATGTTTTACTGGATGGAGGATAAACTTTTAAACTTTGAGAAATTTTTAGGTGTTTCTTTTGAAAGGAAAGAAGATAGGGTGTTAGAACTGTTGAGGGAGATTGAGCAACAGTCTTTTCATGATGGTGCAGGGAGGGAGTTGGGTCAAGGTGAAAAGCAAAATTATTTAGGGGATGTAGTGGTGTACCAGAGAAGGGGCCAGGTGTGTGACAGGGAGGAAGGGGGCTCGGCTAGGGGGGGTGGGGACATGGAAAAATTATTGCTTATGGAAGTTAAGACTCTCTCATGAAATGTGAGGGGAATGAATGACCCAAACAAAAGGGCCAACAAAGTGGGAGTTAGAGAGAGGGGTGCCAACTTAGTTTGTTTTCAGGAGACCAAAATGGAAGTTTTGTCGGATACGATTGTGAGGAGTGTTTGGGGCGGTAGTTGGGTGAAATATGATTGGGTCCCAGCAACGGGAAATGTCGGGGGCATTCTTCTTATGTGGGATGATAGGAGCTTGGAGGTAAAGGAGATTAAGAAGGGAGTGATCTCTTTAGCAGCTCTTGTTAAAGATAGAGTGAGTGGGGTTGAATGGGGATTTGGGGGAGTATACGGACCGGTAGGAGAAGGGTCCAAGGTGTCTTTCTGGGAGAAACTGGCCAATGCCATGGGGGCATGGGACATTCCATGGGTTTTAGGAGGAGATTTTAACACTATAAGGTTCCCGGAGGAGAGGTTAGGGTGTAGTTCGATTTCGAGGGCTATAGAGGAGTTCTCTGACTTCATCAATGATTATTTTCTCATTGACTGTCCTTTGTCAGGGGAAAGGTTTACTTGGGCCAGGGTGGAGGATTCTAATTCAACGTCTAGACTTGATAGATTTTTGGTATCTCCTTCCTGGGATCAGTGTTGTGAAGAGCGTGAAGCGAGAAAAAGCGACAACCCCCATTTCGCTTAAAGCGAGAAGCGAAGCGCTCGCTTTTTTGAAGTGAAGCGGAATTTTTTTTTTTAAAATATTAAAATAAATATTACATAGACAACACATGTAACTGTGTAACTGTAAGCAAATGTTCAATACTTCAATGTAAAAATTAAAGAGTAGCATCAATTAAAGCACAAAATGAGCATCATATTCCTCTACAAGATTGTCATTAAAAGAACAACTACATAACACATAAGAAAGGCAATATTAACTAAGAATAAAGGATATAAAAATAAGAGGAAGGGCAGTATACCATTCTGTTAAAAACTGGGCAGCATAAAAATAATGAAAGAAGAACTGGGCAGCATTTCAACGAAGAGTAGAAGACTGAGAAAGAAGAACCGAAGGTCAAAAAAAAAATTCGCCAGCATTTCGCTGCTATTTGGATGCTGAAACAGTGAAAGAAAAAGAAAAAGAAGAAAAAGAAGAAGAAGAGAAAGAAATCATCACATACTTGTTGCTGCTGAATCTCTGTTGAAGTTGAAAAGGGAACCCTACTTAAAATCTCTGTTGCTGCTGGTCGTGTTTTAATAAAAGAACACTGAACACCTTTCTGTTTTAATAAAATAGGCTGGCAGCTGTTTAAAACAGAGAAACGACCGAAGCGCTTCGATTCTCGCTTCATCGCTTCTCGCTTTTTAGTGGGAAGCGCACGCTTTTGTCTACCTGAGTCGCTTCATATAGCAGAAGCGGGTTAAGGGTCGCTTCGCTTCGCTTCTCGCTTTAAGCGAGGAAGCGACCGCTTTTCACAACCCTGCCTGGGATGAGCTGGTGCCGAATGTGCTGCAGATTCCTTTGCCTAGGTTGACTTCTGATCATTTGCATATCTTGCTAGATGGATGCAGAGTGAGGGGGGTGCGTACCCCTTTCCCGTTTGAGAACATGTAATTGAAAGTGTCAGGATTTGGTGACAGAGTGAAAGAATGTGGACAAGCTATGATGTATCAGGGACACCTTCATTCCGTCTTTCGAAGAAACTTAAATTGCTCAAGGTGAATATTATTCGGTGGAATAAGGAGGTATTTGGGAGGGTGGAAGTTAAAATGAGGGAGCTTATGCATGAATTGGGAGACTTGGAGAGGGGGGGGAGCTAGATGAATCTGAGATAGTGAGATTGGGGGAGGTTAAGAGGGAAATAGTTGAGTTAGCAATAGCTCAGGAGACTAGTTGGAGGCAAAAATCGAGGGCGCTCTGGTTAAAGGAGAGGGATTCGAACACTAAGTTCTTCCACAGGATTGCGGTTGCAAACCAAAGGAGAAACTTCATAGAGTCCTTAGTAGTGGATGGGGTGAGGATTGAGGGAGAGGGGGAGGTAAAAAGGGCGATAATGGGATTTTATGAGATCTTATACAAAGAGGGAGTGAATTGGAGGCCGACTCTGGGGGGGGGTTGAGTTCAATCACATAGGGGAGGGGGATGGTGAGTGGTTGGAGAAAGCTTTTGGGGAGGAGGTTGTGTACGAGGCTGTGTCGAGTTGTGCTGGTGATAAGGCCCCTGGGCCTGATGGTTTCTCTTTGACCTTTTTCCAGTACTGTTGGGGCACCACTAAGGGGGAGTTGATGGAAGCCATTGAATACTTTCACGCGAATGGTGTTTTTGAAAGGAGCTTTAATGCTTCTTTCATTACTATTGTGCCTAAGAAAGAAGGAGCGTCTTGCATCAGAGAATACATGCCTAGGTTGACTTCTGATCATTTGCATATCTTGCTAGATGGATGCAGAGTGAGGGGGGTGCGTACCCCTTTCCCGTTTGAGAACATGTGATTGAAAGTGTCAGGATTTGGTGACAGAGTGAAAGAATGTGGACAAGCTATGATGTATCAGGGACACCTTCATTCCGTCTTTCGAAGAAACTTAAATTGCTCAAGGTGAATATTATTCGGTGGAATAAGGAGGTATTTGGGAGGGTGGAAGTTAAAATGAGGGAGCTTATGCATGAATTGGGAGACTTGGAGAGGGGGGGGGGAGCTAGATGAATCTGAGATAGTGAGATTGGGGGAGGTTAAGAGGGAAATAGTTGAGTTAGCAATAGCTCAGGAGACTAGTTGGAGGCAAAAATCGAGGGCGCTCTGGTTAAAGGAGAGGGATTCGAACACTAAGTTCTTCCACAGGATTGCGGTTGCAAACCAAAGGAGAAACTTCATAGAGTCCTTAGTAGTGGATGGGGTGAGGATTGAGGGAGAGGGGGAGGTAAAAAGGGCGATAATGGGATTTTATGAGATCTTATACAAAGAGGGAGTGAATTGGAGGCCGACTCTGGGGGGGGGTTGAGTTCAATCACATAGGGGAGGGGGATGGTGAGTGGTTAGAGAAAGCTTTTGGGGAGGAGGTTGTGTACGAGGCTGTGTCGAGTTGTGCTGGTGATAAGGCCCCTGGGCCTGATGGTTTCTCTTTGACCTTTTTCCAGTACTGTTGGGGCACCACTAAGGGGGAGTTGATGGAAGCCATTGAATACTTTCACGCGAATGGTGTTTTTGAAAGGAGCTTTAATGCTTCTTTCATTACTATTGTGCCTAAGAAAGAAGGAGCGTCTTGCATCAGAGAATACATGCCTATCAATCTCGTGGGGAGCATTTACAAGACTATCTCTAAAGTGTTGTCCAATAGACTCAAGAAGATTCTTGACGAGTCACTTTCGTCCTCCCAGAATGCGTTTGTGGAAGGTAGGCAGATCCTAGATGTTGCTCTGGTGGCTAATGAACTTATGGACTCTAGAATGAAAAATAGAGAACCCGGCATCCTCTGCAAGTTGGACCTTGAGAAGGCTTTCGACCATGTCAATTGGGAGTTCCTGGATTTCATTATGTTGCGGATGGGGTTTGGGGAAAGATTGAGGGGAAGGATCAAGTTTTGCATTTCCTCGGTCAGATTCTCTGGCCTGGTCAATGGTAGCCCGTGTGATTTCTTTGGCAGCTCCATGGTTTCAGGCAAGGAGATCCCTATCCCCATGATATTCATTCTAGTGATGGATGCTTTGAGTAAAATGATGGATCGGGCGGAGGTTTCTTGAGAGGCTTCTCAGCTCCGATTGGGGCGCACAGTGCCCGAAGAGTGTCTCATTTGCTTTTTGCGGACGACACCCTAGTTTTTTGTGATGCTGATATGGATCAGTTGTCCTACCTTAAGCAAGTTTTGGTGTGGTTTCAGATAGTATCAGGACTCAAAATCAATCTCAGCAAATGTGAGATATTTCCGGTGGGTGAGGTTACTAAAATTGGTGCTTTGTCTTATGTTCTTAGATGTAAGGTGGGCTCTCTTCCCACTACTTACCTGGGACTTCCATTGGGTGCTTCGCATAAGTATACTACGGTTTGGAATCCAGTGATCGAAATGGTTGAAAAAGGATTAGCAGGCTGGCAAAAACAGTACTTGTCAAAAGGCGGAAAGGAAGTGCTTATTAAAAGCACTTTATCGAGTATGCCCACATATTACTTGTCCTTGTGAGCATCACAGAAAAACTGGAGCGGCTTCAAAGGAATTTTCTTTGGAATGCGGCAGATGGAACTAGAAAATTTCATTTGGTGAATTGGCGGACCGTCACTTCCCCAAAGGAGTGGGGTGAACTTGGATTAAAAGATCTTAGAGTGTTCAACAGAGCTTTGTTGGGGAAGTGGTTGTGGAGATTCGGGGTAGAGGAGCACGCTTTATGGAGGGAGGTAATAGTAGAAAAGTATGATTCCATGGAGGGGGTTGGAGGACCAAGGCAATCACAGCACCTTTCGGGTGTGGCATGTGGAGGAGCATCATGAATAATTGGGAAGCCTTCAGTGGCAGCATCACTTACGGGGTTGGAGATAGAAGGAAAATCAGCATTTGGAACCACAAGTGGTGTGAAGAGAATACTCTGAGGGTCTTTTTCCCTCACGTTTTCAGAGTTTCAAATCAGAAAGAATTGATGGTTCAACTTATTCGCAAGGAGCATGAATGGGGGGTAGCATGGGACCTCTCATTTAGAAGGAACATGCAAGATTGGGAGATTACGGAGCTCCAAAGTTTGTTGGAACTGCTATATGGGCAAGACAGGCCCTAACCCTCTTGTGATTCTTGGAGATGGGGGTTGAGGGGAGATGGTTTGTTCACCGTAAAGTCCTTCTACCAGGGTGAGGGAGGAGGCCCCTTTCCCATACTCCTCGATCTGGATTCCTAGGGCGCCTACGAAGGTGTGCTTTTTGGCATAGCTAGCGGCGAGGGGAGTGATCTTGACTGCTGAAAATCTGTGAAAGAGAGGCATTACACTCGTTAGTTAGTGCTATATGTGTAAAAGCTCGGGGGAAGAAGTTGATCATCTTTTGTTGCATTGCCCCGTGTCTTCGGGTTTGTGGAGGGTTATCCTGAATCTTTTTGGTGTTCAATGGGTGATGCCAAGCACTGTAAAGGACTTGTTACATAGCTGGGCCGGTTTTCGTGGGAGAAGAAGGCAAAAGGCGTGGAAGTTTGCCCTGTTAGCTCTCTTGTGGATAGTTTGGGGGGAGAGAAATAGGAGAGCGTTTGAGGGGATTGAGTCTCCTTTTTCCCATCTTAAGAATAGTCTTTTATCTTTGATCGATTTTTGGTGCACTCATATAGCCCCCACTTGTATAGAAAATTGGGCGCCTTTTGTAGAGAAATAGAGAATCATGTTTTGATGTAAATTCTCTACTTTTTAGTATATTTCTTGTATACGGGAGTTTTCTCCCTTTTGTTAATACAATTTACCTAATCAAAAAAAATGAAGCATGGGATGACAATGTAAAGAAAAATATGTAGATTAAGCAGAATCTATCATAAATGTCATAGATCCCTGTGAGATGTGCAGGTGATATTTTTGCATTTTGTTATCTGTAAATATGGATTCCAGCATTTCCTTTGTGCTGATGTTTTATAATACATACCCATTTCAAAAACAAAATTAGAAATTAGAAAAATGTCATACTACATAATCTATATATTATTAAAAGAAAGGAAGTCTAGCCTAAGATTATGCCAAGTGGCAGCGTAGGAGAAAGACATGTGGTAATTTTAGAACAAAATTAGTTAGATTAGTTACTTTTTTGAATTTGAATTAAAAATAATTAAATATCTATATATTTTTAAGGAAACTATTATACAAAAAGGAAGAAAAAATATATAAATAAATAACTTCAGTGTAGAGATATATAAAAGGATGAGACTAATTTATTTATTGAGATTAAAAAGTTTTGAATAATAATTCATATGATCATGCTATATGTATAAGATCACTCAACTAAAAATATTATAATAGATAAAACTAATGACAAAAACATAAACAATAATTACAAGAAATAAATAAAAAATATAAAGATATAATAGAAATTATTATGTAGTTATATCTTATCTATATATAATAAAAGGAGACACAAATACACCATATTAAGCCAAGTGGCAACATAATAAAAAATCACTTGAAAATTTTTGAACAAAAAAATAGTCATTCATAAGATTAAGCCAAGTGTCAAGATACTACAAAGCCACTTGATAAATTTAACAATTATTCATGAAAAAAAAAATTAAACACTAAAAACAATAACCAAGAAAAAATTATAAAATCAGTAAATAATACTCCTACAGAAGTATTATTCGTAAATGTAGACAATTAAAGAATGTAATTAATAGAAGGCTTATCTCGTTAGAATTTTGAACAAAATAATAAAAGGCTTCTCTCTTTATATTTTTAATGAATTCAAAATTACAATTTATTAAAAAAAATTAAGGATATTTTAATTACAAGTAAAATACATTTTATATTAAGAAAGGATATTTTATCAAATAGTAAATTAATAGAGGCAACATAAAAATATAAAGATACCAAATAATGAATAATGCAATAATGATAAGTAATAATGAACAAAAAAGAGAAAGAAATATTTACAGATTTTTTTAAGGAAGTAATATTTTTTATATATTAAAAGTTACTTATTTTGAAACCTATTATATTTTAAGTTGGCAAGTTACCAACACTAAATATAACTCCACGCGCGTTTTCCGTAAAAGATATCAAACCTTAGATATAGTTATTTGCTCATTGCTATTTGGTCAAAGGTCATTGGTTATAAAGTTATAATCCATATCTATATTATATTAAATGGATAGTATTTAAATATTAATAAAAGGAGAGACAAATACACCATATTAAGCCAAGTGACACCATAATAAAAATCACTTGGCAATTTTAGAACAAAAAAATAGTCATTTATAAGATTAATCTATATCTATATCTATCTATATATATTATATTATTAAAAGGAAGGAAGTCTAGCCTAAGATTATACCAAGTGGCAGCGTAGGAGAAAGACATGTGGTAGTTTTAGGACAAAATTAGTTAGATTAATTAATAATTAGTTACATTTTTGAATTTGAATTAAAAATAATTAAATATCAATATATGTTTAAGGAAACTATTATACAAAAAGAGGAAAAATATATAAATAAATAACTTCAGTGTAGAGACATATAAAAGGATGAGACTAATTTATTTTTTGGGATGAGAAATTTTTTGAATAATAATTCATATGGCCATGCTATATGTATATGATCACTTAACTAAAAATATTATAATAGATAAAACTAATGACAAAAACATAAACAATAATTACAAGAAATAAATAAAAAATATAAAGATATAGTAGAAATTATTATGTAGTTATATCTTATCTATGTATAATAAAAGGAGAGACAAATACACCATATTAAGCCATGTGGCAACATAATAAAAAATCACTTGGCAATTTTTGAACAAAGAAATAGTCATTCATAAGATTAAGCCAAGTGTCAAGATACTACAACGCCACTCGATAAATGTAACAATTATTCATGAAAAAAAATTAAACACCAAAAAAAATAACCAAGAAAAAAAATTATAAAATCATTAAATAATATACAAAAGTATTATTTGTAAATGTAGACGATTAAAGAATGTAATTAATAGAAGGCTCATCTCTTTAGACTTTTGAACAAAATAATAAAAGGCTTCTCTCTTTATATTTTTAATGAATGCAAAATTACAATTTAATTAAAAAAATAAGGATATTTTAATTACAAGTAAAATACTTTTTATATTAAGAAAGGATATTTTATCAAATAGTAAACTAATAGAGGCAACATAAAAATATAAAGATACCAAATAATGAATAATGCAATAATGTACAAAAAAGAGAAAGAAATATTTACATTTTTTTAAGGAAGTAATAATTTTTATATATTAAAAGTTATTTATTCTAAAACCTATTATATTTTAAGTTGACAATTTACCAACACGTAATATAACTCCACACAACTGAAATCTTAATAAAATCAATAAAAAAATATTGAACAATGAAAGAATTTCAACTAATGAGTAAATAAGCTTACTCACAAAAAAGAAACAACAACAACAACATACCCAGTATTATCCCACACCGTGAGGTCTGGGAGGGTAGTGTGTACGCAGACCTTACCCCTATCTTGTGAGGATAGAGAGGTTGTTTCCAATAGACCCTCGGCACAAAAAAGAAAACTAAAAAATTATTATAAAATATAGAGATAAGATTTATTTGAATTTGAGATGAGAAAGTATCTTTTAAATTATGATAAGAAATCCATACAATGGATTATACAACATAACTAAAATCATAATAGATAAAGTCAAAAAAAAAAAAAAGTATAGAACGATGAAAAAGTGGCAAACCGCTAGAGATACTAGCAAAACTAAATGAGTTGGCTGATTTTTTATTGGAGGAAGAAATTTAATTTTTTGAGGTTAACTGTTCTTCTCTAGCAACAATTTTATAGAGACAACTCGATGAAATTCATTTATTTATTTTTTGGTTTCATTCTTTTGAATGCGGTCACTAAGTTTAGTATGAAATATACATTTATTTTTATTAATTTTCTCCGCTCTTTTTTATATTGAAACGATCCGCTCATCCACGCGGGTATGTATACTAGTAAACATTCAAGAAGCAACTAAGATAGTAGTACTCACACGTTCCCCTCTAATGTGACGCAAGGAATGAGAAGCTATTGAAGGATCTCCTTTCAACAACGCTTTGCTCACAAGAAATCCCTTCACGCGTTCCACAATCTCCTCTATAAGAGAACTGCTTGGTGGTAGGTTCTTGAGGATAACCTTCAGAATATAAAGAGCATAAAAGTCATTTGCGATTCATGTTACACTTAGATTGGCATCACTACATGTGCACTTAATTTGCTATGAAAATAAAATTAGAGCTAAGCAAGCTGTCAATGCCCTCATGTATTCCTAATTTTACAATAGTGCTGACAGAAAAGTTTACAGTCTCATGAAGAAGGTAACTACAGCGCTAGAACTTTTCAGCGGTGACATATTTATAAATAATTAAGAAAAAACAAAGCTACATTTTTTCAATTTTGACATATTTTAAGAAAAGGGCAAACCACATACACACATACTGAGAACATAGTTCAATTACCTGGTTGTCAATGACTCTGACTGTCAGGTATTCTTGCTTATACAATGTATCTAACATGGCCTGCAGATAACCTTCAATGTAAAGCTGCATCACAACAGAAAGAGTCACTTATATGATGATTTAATCTGCTAGAACAACTAGAACCTATCACAAACACACACTAGATATGAAATGACACTAATTGCAGTGAATTGAAATATTCAGCACTAGGAGTTTTTTACAACCCCCCAAAACAACAGGAAAGACAGCACCGTCTAAACTGTCGTACTGGAAACAAGAGCAATAACATTGGATAATGTATCAGAACTAGCGACAGATATTCATTCAGTTAGCTTGGCAACAGATTCTCAGTCAGAATTTAAATGTTTCCTCAACAGCTATTTTTAAAATTTCCAAGCTCTTCAGAGGCCATCTAGCCAGATTATTTCATCCAAAAAGAAGATTTAGGACTCCTGTAGACCATACTACAATTTTTAGGCCCATAGAAATGACGAGTCCTATCCTCTGCATAATTTGATGAAATGGCTAGAAATTCCATAATTTGCTAGGAAATTTAACTAAACAGTTCTACCAAAAAAAAAAATTAACTAAACAGTTGCACCTGAAGTTAAAGTCATGGAGTAGTATATAGCTGACAATATTTACTCCAACAACAGTTTGGTTCATCAATACACGTGTTATGCAGTTTAGAGTGTTGTTATTCAATGTCGTGCAGACTTTTTCCATAATAAAATTCATCCATTTTACAAGATAGATGAGTCATGAAGATCCAGGGGAAGTGGCCAGCTAGACATGAGTGTCCAAAACCATGCAAGTTAAGTCAATCAACACGACCATCTCCGCTGAGCCTTGACCAAACATGTCTGAATGTTTCTTTGACGGCACATAAAATGGAGCATTGATTTATCCCACTCAAACAACATAAGTTTGCAACCATAAGCAGCTGTTATCTCTACAGAAAAAAGTTGAGATGAATAAGAAATCATCACCACAAATGCATCATACCTCATCAACCCCAGGACTTCGATCAAGCCTAATTTTTCGATCAGGGCCACCTTCCATGAAAGCACTCCCCAGTAGCGTAGGTTCCATTGCCAATTTAAGTATTCCTTGATGAAAACCATACACCTGGAAAGCACGCATGAAATTAAATTTGGATGACAGAGCCAAACTACAACCTGAGACACTGCCAAACTCGTAACTAAATCAAGGTTTAATTGAAAGTTTCAAGTATGGAACTTAGTAGTTACAATATTTGGCATGCTATTAGATCAGATGTTCTTACCATTCCATTTAACCCGCTAGCTTCAGCTCCTTTCAGAACCGAGTCTGATATTTCAGTGACAGCAGCAAAAAGGATATTTGATCCTGCTGACTTTAACTGCATAGGAAATAGCTTATGCCCCACCATTGACAATTGCAAAGCAACCATGACAACAAAATTAACTATAGAACTTACAGTTTTCCCTAGATCACCGAAGTATCTTTTTGTTCCAGAAAACCCTTTACCATCAATACATTTACTAATGAGTTTGAAAGTACCTATCATCCAAAATGCAAGCAAGATTTCAACAAGGCAACATACACAAATAAATGGGAAACGTCATACTTGCCAGTAAATTCTAAGAGAAGAGACCTGCAGCAAAGATTGTCGAGCTAATTCTTCATATAAAGCAAAAGTGGACCGGAAAAGCAGCCGATATCATCACTTTCATGAAAATTGGGTATAAAGTACTGTGTAAAAATCCTGACATCCTATTTAATCTATCCGCACTATAATTCAAATTTGCGAACAGTTTTATGGTTTGGAAACTCTCCTTGACTTACATTTGTTCTAGTAATCAGGTTGGATTAAGTTACAAATTATCTCATTAAGCATTTCAAATTGAAAGAATTTTCTCTGTCATAGGCGCTTAAGAAAATGGGCCGAGTTAGTAGTCCCTGACTTTGCCTTGATAGACAAGCTACTTTCATTTGCCTGCCTAATTTGCAACTTACAAGATAATTTTGCTAAACAAATTTCAATTACTGACAAGATCTATGTTGTACAAAAACCACACCCAACACGAGAAAATCATTTCTGCTAAGAAGCAAATCTTGCTAAGGCATGTTCCCCAAAATAAGAAGATTGTAATATTCAAATTGTCTCATTAAAGTGCAAAATATTCTTAATTTCCACATGAAGTATTTGCCTCCTGGTACTTTAATGCACAGGCAAATTCGAAAGAGCTGCCACAAAAGACCCCATAAGAGCACCAATGCATCAAAAGAGATTAGCTACACAACATGCTTGTCCATGAAAACACAGGTTGCGTAACTCAGCAATACTCATCTAAAATAATGCACCAAGCAGTAAGCAACGGATTTAGGAGTTTCAAGGGCATACCAACGGTGAGTCCAGGAAGATTAAGAAGCCCACTAGAAGGATCAAAGAAAACATCGAGAGATGATGAAGCTAAGTCATCAAAAATAGAAGCAAAAGCTGGTGGCAGCAAGGGACTTCCCTTTGCAATGTAGATTGCTCTCATTGCGTACCTAGAGATAATGACAATTTTCAGCTGCTATTCAACAATAATTATTGAGAGCATAGGCCATACTAGTAATAACACAGGCTTACCAGGAATAATGTTGGGCACATTTAATTGACAACTCCCGGAAAGTGACCAATGCATGAGTTACAAGGATGCCATTGAGCTCTACTGTCATATTTTTTATGGTAGGAATCTAAAAATGCAGATATAGGAGAAAGAATGTTACACCACAGGTAAATCAAGAACAGACCTTTACTTAAATAGTAAGTGAACAACTGTACAGTATTTGAATATTCCATCCACAATTTACAGTACACTCTTTCTATCCTGACAGAATTTGACATCCTCCTAGTAGTAATATGATTGCAACTTTCAGAAGTTTCATGAATTCAACTTTATTTAACCAATCAAATTTTAAAACTTTCACGCGATGTGTTCTGTCTGAAACTAACTAGTAATGCGATGTACAAGCCAAATGAACATATTAAACTCAATCCCGCCCGAATGGTGTCACGTAAATGAGACAGAGTTAGTACTATGTAACACACCTTTATAACACTGTGAAGTAAAGATCTTAGTGTCTCCTGCGTGGAGCTATAGCTGGCATAAGATTCCCCAGGAAGAAAGCTTGCCACAACCTTCAGCACATTAATAGGAAAGAAAAAGTGAGTTAATTCTGTGACTTACATTTCCTCCTTATTGTAAAAAGAACTTCCCTGGGGGAGGAGGGCATAGTGAAACCAAAGTGCTGTAGACACCTTAACAGGATGGATCTCAAAATGATCAATGTAATACTTTTGCCTTGGAGTATTTGTATCGCTGAGGGACGTTCTCCAGAAAGGAACAATTCTCATTAATGTCTCTTCATCGAGGTTGAAATCAAGGGGCTGCAAAGAAAATTCAGTGGTATAAAGATGGAACAAACAGGTTATGTAAGTATAACAAAAATATGACAACGAGCGAGTCACATGTCAACCTCCTATTGATCTTGGAACGTGTCCCTGCCTAAACAAAAGCATAACTAAGTGACAAACCAGTTTCCTGACTAATAGTAGAAAAATTATGGGGAAGGCCTTTGAAGAATTGAACATCCTGCCAAAGTTTCTGTTAGCAAGATAACTGATTTAACAGATAATTTTAAAGAGGTAATACACATAAAAGTACTATAAAACAACTTTACTTCAGATGTTCCTAGTTTTGTTAAAGTTTTCTAACACACTCCTCATCTATTACAAAGGAGAATTCAGGGTTGGGCATCTTTACCTATATGCAGTTGATTAATCTGCCAAACGTATTGAAAAATTGATTAGCATGCACTATTATTCTTCGGTATAAGGAACTCAATACCCTTTCACCAAAATAACCCCATTGTAGCATTCACATGAGCATTTTAATACGGACTTATGAGTGTGATAATAGACTTGCTCTAATACCATATGTAAGAATATTAGCACCCAACTCAAAACTATAAAGCAGTAAGTAGAGTATAGGACCTTTCTAAATCCTTTTGGGAACCCTCATACAATCCATCTGAGAACTATATAAATCAACAGAATTGTCCAATTGTCCCATTAGTTCTTGCCCTTTAAACCAGAAAAAAAAAAAGGGAGAAGATAAATTATGACCTTTCATAGAAAATGTGTTATTTTCACTCACGGACATGGTGGAAAGTCCTCACAAGGTAGGGGGGTAAGGTCTGCGTACACACTACCCTCCCCAGACCCCACGGTGTGGGATATTACTGGGTATGTTGTTGTTGTTGTTGTTGTTGGACATGGTGGAAAAAGGCCAATGGTCTAATGAAAGAAGCCATCTATTTACAACTGCCACTTGTGAATGATCCAACAGGAGACGGAGGGCAAATGAGCAGGATCAGCATGTCGGGGCTTACCATGCTTTTGGATTGATTCCGTTCTTCATTTAAAAAAATTCAGGAAAAATTCAGGCCATCTTTTGGCAGGTGTTTATCTGCAATGCATTTGCTATCTTTGGTCTTGTGGTACCTTTTCCTTTTAAGGCTCTTACAATCCAGCTTGTAATCCTTTTCTTTTTCTTTTATTTTATAACAATGGTATCTGGGCCAGCTTGCTCGCACCTCAACTAATTTTATTGAGTACCTGGTACCTCTCACCAACACAAGTATCGGGTAACTCTGTAACTCTCGAGTGCCATTTATAATAAAAGTCTACATTTACATATAAAAACACAGCCAAACTAAATGGAGCTCCTCACTATAGTTTAATATTGGCATCATAGAGACCCATTTCATCTCAATGGGAACTCCCTCCACAACCTTCCTTCCCTACATCCCCCCCCCCCCCAAACCCATCTTATCTCATCCGCCTAAAAAAGGAAGAAGCTTGTCAAAAACTTGGAATAATTTGGAAAGCAAGATAAAGATGACATAAGAAAACAATCAAGCCCCACCCTGAAAAGGAAAATTGAAACCGAACTTCTTTCTTCAATTTTTAGGTCAATATTCAAGTTTAATGAAGGGCATTTGACCAATTGAATCAGAATTAGAACACCAAACTTGAAACTTCAGGACAAGAGACCCTAGATATTTTTCAAACTAGATGAGAGGTGTATTTAGTTCTGATAAACAAGAGAAGAGGTCTGAGTAACTAAATAACTCGTTGATGGAAAGCTGATGGTGCAATATAGGCAAGAACGTAACTAACTCCTATCCAAAATGCAATTTGCAGTTACACATAAAACAAATAAACAGCTAGAACTTGTACAAGACTATGATAAAGTTACAAAGAAGAGTCATGCGATATTTATGTACCGTACAGAATTACCTGAAGAACAATTGATAAGTGTTTGACTTGTTTGACACTAGAACTTGATGAAGCTAGAACAAGTCCAACACGGAGGACTCGTTCATTTGCGTCACAATTTTCTATTTGGTGCCTCCGAAGCATTGATGCAAAAGGAGCTCCTACCCACTTAGGCTCCACACTCAGTGACTGCATCATGATTACATAGACATTAGCATCTTGAGGTTAAGAATACCATCAACCATGTCATTAGGAACGAGATCCACCACAGAAACGAATACAAAGCACCAGAAAAGAAGATTACCTGTACCCTGAGATGGTTGAGCTTGTGCCTTTCAGCAAACATGGCGTCAAAGTCTATCCTATTTAGTCTTGCCATAATGATTGGATTGTAGATCAACGCATTGCCCTTATCCTTGTCAACTAAATCCTTCAGTAGGTTGAAAGACGTATATGAACATCAGGTAAATGAGCTATCTTTTTAAGCAATTGAGCACAATTAATGAGACCACAAGTAAAATGCCACATGGAAGCCAAGCTGAGTTTGTTACTGGAGCTCAAATTATACACAAGCTATATGGTGAATTCTGATGCCAAATTCCTCTCTTTATTCCTACTTACTCGAACTTAAAACTGGAATCATAGTCCACATTCTTATGCACAAAGGAACATCAGAGAATACCTATAATCAGCAGGACATAACCTACAGTTTGCACCATCAGAAGACTTATTGTTCCATAGAAAGGGGCAAGCACTATCCTCATGAGCCATTAACAGTTTTCTTGCTTTACTTATCAAGAAGAAGAAAATCTTCTCGCCTTAAAATGCAACTTTTAAATTTGCTGAGAGGTTCTGATTTTTTGACTTTGTAGACATTGGCACAGACTTTTATTTTTTGAGAAGGAACACATTTGTATATTAATAAATAAACTACACAAAAACTGTGTAGTCACCCATATTTACCGTGTGAAATTTTGGAAGAAACTCCTAATCCTTTGTCTTCTCAGAAGGATTCTAAGACAACAACAATAGACTCATGGTCTTCTAAATACTTTCCTTTACACCAAAAATAGAAAAGGACTAGACACCTCATTTTCATCTTCTGGATGTTATTGGATTTATCGTCAAAGATATTGTATCTAGATTTCAATACTGAATAATTAAGACTTTGTTTTCTCAACATCTAAATGTGTATAATTTATCTTTAATTAAAACTAATAAATATAGAATTCAAATAAATAAATAATAAATATTATATCCGCAAAATATTAGAGATAATATTAATTTTAATTTTTACATGGTGTTGCATAAATTGCTTCTTTAATGAACCGCATTCTAAAAGCCAGAAGTTGGCGGTGGTTGTGTGTTGATGGCTGGGGGTGATGGATGTGCGATGGTGACTGATGGTGATGGCTAGGGTTGGAATTGGTTGGATGGTGCTGGTCAAAAATGATGGTTGTGAGGTGGAGGCTAGTGGTAGAGGTGGTTGGTAGTGTTGACCGGTTGTGGAGGTGACTGGTGGTGAGGACGGTCTGAGATGGTGGTTGTGAGACGGAGGCTGATGGTAGAGGTGATTTGTAGTGGTGGTAGGTTTTATAGGTAGTTGCATGGTGGTAGCGGACGGTGATGGTAATAATAGAGGAGTAGTAAAAGATTGCATTCACAAAATCTTTAACTGAACATCTTAATGATTTTAAGACTCTGTACTAGATCTGAATAATTGAGACTTATTAAGAACTAATATTAAGTAGTTGTGAAAGAAAAACAACAAACTAAATGCACTTAATAGAGAGATCTGAATGATTCAGATTCAAACCTCCATAAAGTGGAAACAAATGGGGCCAAGTTCCTCTAGCGTATAGCACTTAAGCGGTCATCTCCAGAGGTAACTTCTATCGTCCTAACTTATAAAGGTTTGTTTCTAAAACCTCTCGGTCCTTCACTCTTGGATCTTAGGTCATTGACTCAGGAGCTTCTGGTTGCATATCTAATAAATATCTTTCCTCTACTATTAGTTACGTTCCAAAACCATGGCAACAATAGCAGGTCAAGCGACTTTCATCTTTGACTTTAGTTTAGTGTTACATATTTTTTTGATCAAGTAAGGTAAGCTTTCATTAAATCAATCATCCAGAGGATGTAATTGATTACAAAAAAGTCAATTCTCCTGAAAAGCAAAAACCTCCTATCTGCTCAAGGAGCTTACAAAATCTAATAGATCTAATGAGCTATTTACATCAAAGTGGTTACTCCAAGCAAAGAGATTTACTAAACATCTAGCTTTTAGTGCAGTTTAGTGTTACATATTCTAGGTTGTTCCTTCAATCTATATCAATTAGCTGTTTATCCCAAACATTTAATTGGATGTACCATATATGAGCCACACGGAATCTACTACCTCGACCTTCCAAGATAGGCTCACAGCTTATCCTATTACTGACTCTCCTAGATTACTCCATAAATGGTTGAGACAGACCAATTTTCTATTTTTCACACCTTTGTACTGTGATTCCCATTCATATTTCCCTAAACCCGTCATAATATAAAACATGAATATTTCCGCAGACATCATAGATTTCTTGCAAACTATAAGCTGAAGTCCATTCTCATTAGTCAAAGAAAATTTAAGATGACGACCCAAGTGCTCCAGTCATGATACACTATTACATTTCATCACAGAACAGAGTGAATAAGACTGATCTCTAGAAACAGAAAATGAATAACCACTAGACTGTGGTATTACTTTATAAAATTCCATTTTCTCAAACTGCAAAATCCCTTAACAAGTAAGTCATGCTGGATGGCTATGCAGATAATTATTCTCAAAGGGAAATTTCTAGTAGAAAGGAACATACTATTCCATTGTATAACTAATTACAGATTAGCTAACTAGGTAAGAGATACATTTAAAAAGGCTTGTTTATTTCCAGGGGAAAAAACAATTCACTCAAGCACATTGAAACTGTTATTTTGAAAGAATCAACAACAGCCAGATAAAAGATGGTCAAAGACACAATGATAGCAAAAATTGACATAGAAACACAAACTTACTTGCTTTGCACGTTCCAATAATTGAATTGCAAAATAGGAGATTCTTAGCCGCATCTTTGTGCAGGAATGGAATGAAGTGTCCCCTCTGCGTCTATCAGAAAACTCACAAATTCTCAGAACCCTAGTCAAGCCCTCTGCATATACTTCATAACCCAACTTAATGATCTCCATGCCAGTTAACTGCCCATATCCATTTTTCTTTGAATCTTCTGTCTTCTTTTCCAGAGGTAAGTGAAACCCTAGACCTCTCTGTTGCTTAATCCTGTAAAATGGTTTCCATTCACGTACTTTATCCAAGTTTATTTCACGTAGTAGATGTACAGCTGCAAGATAAAAGTTACCAAAAATGAGATAATAAAGTCATACTTTTTTTAATAAATAGATAATAAAGTCATACTAATTTGAAAAAATATATATATATATAGACAAGTGAACAAGACAAGTACTTCACATCGCAAAAGGTAGAAACAGTACCTCGAATAAAAAACAGAGAGCACAGCTGATCCTTCATTTTCCTAGTCATAATTCTTTATGCAAGCATATGGTCCATATAAACGATACTAACTAATGAGAATTAAGGCTTGATGTTGTTGCTACAGTTGCATCATGAGTTATTTTGATCTAGTTAGAGACTTAAACATCAGTGTAGGGTTAAGTGTGCACTAAAGAACCTCTATAGTTATAGAAAACCCCTAATTTCTCTTAAAGACATTATTAAGCATAGCAATGAAATGAGCCTGAATTGAGTGGAATGAACATGGAGAATTTATACATAGGTGGCCCTAACTAACATGCAACTGAGACGTACTCCCTCTGTCCCAATTTATGCGACTCTCTTTCCTTTTTAGTTTGCCCCAAAAGAATGACACTTTCTATATTTAGAAACAACTTAACTTTAAACTTCTCATTTTACCCTTAATGAGATGACTTATAGCCACATACATGTCTATGGAATATTTTAGATCACAAGTTTCAAAAGTTAATCTTTCTTTCTCAAATTCTGTGCCAAATTAAACACCCTCACATAAACTGTGATGGAGGGAGTCGCTGATTGGTATTAATAAATTATCATACCTTTTCACAGAATTGTATATCTTTTAGTAATTCAATTTTTAACCTGTATTCTGTGAAGACACTTCTTTATAACTAGACTAGTCAAATATTCAAAAGCAAATAAAAAAGCATTTCCCATCCAACAGCTAAAACTTTTCGATGAGACGGTTCGTGCTATTCAACATCAACGTATAAAAATACAGCAGGCTAATCTTAATAAAATAACGAGCGTGCATCATCAATCTATGCAGTTAAACTTCTATAGTATCTGTTCTAGTGATGATTTTAAGAGGTTAACAGCTACCGTCAATCTGGACAACAAGCTTATGAGCATGTGTCAGGTCATCCCAGACATAGCCAACACTACTTCCAGATGCCAAAACCTCCGGCTCTGTTAAACCCTGAAGGTTCTCCACGATAAAGGTACACAATAAGAGTTAATTGCATGATTACAATATGTTGAAACTTGCAAGTCAAACATCGAAAAACGATGAAAAGAGATACAAAACCTCCTTCTGATAATATGTAATAGAAGTATTTTCCAAGCGGTTTTCAATCCGGTAAGGCAGGTCCATATTTTCTGGCCAACAGAAGCGTAAAACAATTGTAGGACCATCTTCAACCACATGAACAGTGGCAAATTCACACATGGATGAGTTATGCTGAGTTGCAGGATCTGATTGTTGAACAGAATACTCGGTCGACTTCTTGAATTTAAGAAAAAATCGTCCAAGCGAAGCAATACAAACTGGCCCAGACCAGGAGAAACTGGCCTTATTGGGTTGAAATTGGACAAAAAATGACGAATCATTTTGGGATTTTGCATGCTTTTTGAGAAAATTCTCAAAGAAGGTGCGTCTTTTAATTGTTGTCATCCCATTTCCACTCCTCAAAGTTAATGCTGCTCTCTGCTTACTGTTGAGTGTAACAGTTGTGTCAGTCCCATCCTCCTAAGACAAAAATGGATTTCGTCATCAGTTTAACAGCAAATGAAAGCTAGCATATGAAATCAAAAACAAAGACAGACCTCCAAAAAACATTGACGGACAGTGATGACTTCATCTGACTCATTTAGTATGACGTATCTGGGATACATTGATACAACCTGCAGTGGAACTACTTTGCTAACAGATGGTTTCAAAGAGACTCCTAACTTTGTAACAGTTTTGGAACCAGATTTTCCTTCCACTTCAAGGTTCACCTCCGTAAGGCCTGATAAAGCATCCAAGTCCAAGGGTGCTTTAGAGGCTCTCTCATCCAAGAGTGTAATGTGCACCTTGTGGCATCTAGCAAGGATAAGCAAGAATTATGCTGGGTGAAAAGCATAATGCCTACAGTTTCATAACCGCTGATAGATGGAACAAGGAGAGACGACATGATGGATTCGACTAAACTAGAACTAGCGAATTAAAGTAGAAAAACTTTACTTGCTGAACCATGATTTTGTTGATCCGGGAGGAAGATAAGATCCTAATTCTGGAGGCACCGCAGAAGCAATATTTTCCACCTCATGCCTGGATATAATAGTACCACTCAGCAAAGGACAAAACTGAGCCAAATGAAAAAATTACAACTCACCTTGGATGAGAGATTACCTAGAAACAAGCTTGTGATTTGCAGGAAAATAGAACAAAGAAAATTCGGTATTATTCTCCAAGGTGTAAGAAGTAAAGACAGCAGCCTGCACCAAACACAGACAAATTTAACACCTTGCTGTAAGGTAATAAGCAGCTAAGCAGGATAATTACCTCCAATATCCCTCTCTGTCCACGAGATAATCTAAGCAATGCAAAATACTTGCCATTGCCAAAATCTAATTCGATATCCAAAAACTGAACTTTAGTTTTGCGCTTCTGCAGCCGCTTAGCACTGTCGCTACTATTTATTGGTTTGCAGCTTGTACCAAATGAAGTTAAGGTAACAATAAAATAAATAGCAGCAGGACTTGCATATAAGTTTACAGACGACGCAGAGGGAATAGTTGCCTCATTGCATATGCAGTCAACACCATTAGTAGATGGCAGACCTGTACTAAAGCAAAAGTCAGTAATACAATACATCAACTAACACTTGAACCAGATTTAATTTGCTATTACCTGTATCACTGAGTCTCACATGGATCTCCATATCTAAGAAGTTGGAGAAGTGAACAGTAGGCAGCAGAAAGATTTCTTTCTGCTCTTGCAAGGCAACTGGCAAACTTTTATCTACACCCGCATACCCAAAGTTATCTGGATGTATGATAGGTACATCCTTCCCAGTGCTTTCAATCAGAAAATGAATCTTTGCTACACGTCCATCCTTTGACTTAATATCACAATGTGCTGTACTTAAGGAATATTTCATTGATTGAAAGGAAAATGCTTTCCGCACTTGGTAAGTAAGTTTATCAAATATCCCAGATAGTCGAACAGGCTTTCCACCAGTAAGATCATCCGACCAGCAAGCTGATGGATTCTCAAAATTTGTCAAGTCATCTGTAACTTCAGGTCTAAAAGAAAATAGGAAATTACCTGCAAATTAAGTTCCAATATCATGGATTTCCTTGTTTAGGAGCTTAATCAGAGATCAAGAGGCATCAATAGCTTGCTTGAATAAATAAGTGCTTGGCAGCTGTAATAGAACATCATCTATGTCCAAACTAAGTAAATATGATAAGAAAATTTGAATTGCACATTTACTATATGGGAAGACAGAAATATAGCATCTCAACGACGGGATTAACAAAGCCTTAGCATATTTCTGTTTTCTTTTCTGATCGAGAAACTGAGTTTTAACATCATAACACTAGAAGCACCTTGGGGGTCGTTTCATTTGGAGACAAGTTATGTAGGGTAGCCCCGCAGGTAATGTAGGGATTGTTTATGCGGTGACCAGAAACACAGGAATTGTTATGCGATGATTAATAATGTAAGAAGTGTTATGCGGTGATTAATAATGAAGGGATTAGTGTTATACAAGAACTACTTACTTTAAGGGCATTTTTGTCTTTAAATAGTCTAATCTCTGCATTTCTAATACACGTATTCTTATTTCACATTCTACTCCGCATAAAATAATAAATCGATTCCTGCATAACTTATGCGAGTATTATTTACAAGATGCAAAATTACATCCAAACGATGTATACGTTATGCTAAATTTAATGAGATCAGTTCTCCTCCATCCTCATTCTATCAACCAAATAAGGTATTTGGTTCTGCTGAATTTAATGAGGAGATTAATTATCCATTTCAAGAAACCAAATGAGCTCTTAGTCTACATATTAAACCATCACATATGCCATGGTTGCCGGAAGCAAATGAACCATTAAATTTGACAAAGTTTTAGGTAATTAGCTGATAATAACAAATTGTAATAGGAGTCATTCGCTTTAATCAGTGCTATTAAAAGCCACCCCTCTGTCTCTTTAAGCAATAAAGTGATGCAAAGGAGGGGTTATTGCATCATGACTGAAGCCATGTGCTTCGGAGAAGTGTGTGCTTCAAACAATGATGCGCAAACTGATCCAAAAAAGAAGTGGTTGATCCTTTGATTCTCAACTTTGAAGAGTTAGGACAAATTTGTCTTACCATACTTGGATGTTGAAAAATTAGTTATTTTGATTGAACTTTGGTTGTAAGTACAAATTCACATATGTTCGGTAATTTTAAACTTCTCGTACATTTTGTGCTTCACTTCAAAGAGGCATGCACTTTCTTTTCTCGCTTTTCACTTCAAGCCCCATTGACATAGTCACTTTTTTTGCGTGTTTCGCTTTAAAATACACTGGCACTAATGTTCTCAGCTCCTCTTACGCAACACTCAGTAATTTTTGCTATCAGACTTTCCTTTTCTGCATTTTGAAGTCCAAAATTTTCTCATATCTGAACAGATAACAGTTCATATACGTGTTGTGAGAAGGCACGGGAGAATATATGTTATTGATATATATTGAATGAATGAATAATACAACACAAGAGCCTTATTTATAGCTATACTATACAAGGACATACTACTCCTCTACCAATGTGGGACACTATGTACATGCTGTAACTTAACACTCCCCCTCAAGCCGGTGCATACAAATCATATGTACCGAGCTTGTTACATATATAACTAATACGAGGACCAGTGAGAGACTTGGTAAAAATATCTGCAAGTTGATCATTTGACCTCACAAACTTTGTAGCAATCTCTCCTGAAAGTATCTTTTCTCTGACGAAGTGACAATCAATCTCAATGTGTTTAGTTCTCTCATGGAACACCGGATTTGATGCAATATGAAGGGCAGCTTGATTATCGCACACAAGTTCCATCCGACTGATTTCACCAAATTTCAACTCCTTGAGCAATTGTTTGGTCCAAACTAGTTCACATGTTGCCATAGCCATTGCTCGATATTCTGCTTCTGCACTAGACCGAGCAACTACATTCTGTTTCTTGCTCTTCCAGGACACCAAATTTCCTCCTACTAAAACACAATATCCAGACGTAGAACGTCTATCAGAAGGTGATCCTGCCCAATCAGCATCTGAGTATCCAATGATCTGCTCATGACCTCGATCCTCAAAGAGTAACCCTTTGCCTGGAGCCGATTTTATATATCGAATAATGCGGACAACTGCATCCCAATGACTATCACAGGGAGAACTCATAAACTGACTTACAACACTCACAGGATAGGAAATGTCGGGTCTAGTTACTGTGAGATAATTTAATTTTCCAACCAGCCGCCTATAGCTTGCAGGATCGCTAAGCGGCTCCCCCTGTCCTGGCATAAGTTTAGAATTCGGATCCATCGGAGTGTCAACAGGTCTGCAACCTATCATCCCCGTCTCCTCAAGAATATCTAAAGCATATTTTCTTTGAGAAATAACAATACCTGAGCTAGACTGGGCAACCTCAATACCCAGAAAGTACTTCAATCTGCCTAGATCCTTAGTTTGGAAGTGCTGGAAGAGATGCTGCTTCAGATTGGTAATACCATCCTGATCATTGCCAGTAATAACAATATCATCAACATAGACTACCAGATAAATACAGAGACTTGAAGCAGAGTGCCGATAAAACACAGAGTGATCAGCTTCACTACGAATCATGCCAAACTCCTGGATAACCGTGCTGAACTTACCAAACCAGGCTCGAGGAGACTGCTTTAGACCATAAAGTGACCGACGCAAGCGACATACAAGGCCACGAGACTCCCCTGAGCAACAAAACCAGGTGGTTGCTCCATATAAACCTCATCCTCAAGATCACCGTGAAGAAAGGCATTTTTAATGTCCAGCTGATAGAGGGGCCAATGACGAACCGCAGCCATGGATAGAAAAAGGCGGACTGAAGCCACTTTAGCCACGGGAGAGAAGGTATCACTGTAATCGAGCCCAAATATCTGAGTATATCCTTTGGCAACAAGACGGGCCTTAAGTCGATCAATCTGTCCATCGGGACCAACTTTGACTGCATAAACCCAACGACAACCAACAGTAGATTTACCTGAGGGAAGAGGAACAAGCTCCCAAGTACCACTTGTATGTAAAGCAGACATCTCGTCACTCATAGCCTGTCGCCATCCTGGATGAGACAACGCTTCACCTGTAGACTTAGGGATGGAAACCGAGGACAAAGAAGATATAAAAGCATAATGGGGAGATGACAGACGATGATAGCTCAAACCGACATAATGAGGATTAGGGTTAAGTGTGGTCCGTATACCTTTCCGAAGTGCAATCGGTGTACTAGGAGCAGGATCCGCAACAGGAGCAGGGTCAGGTGCAGGACGAGAACCAGTTGGGCCTGATGGAGGACGCAAACGACGATGATAAGTCAAGAGTGGTGTTCCTGTGGCCGGGGAACTAGGGGGAACAACACTAGACTCCTCTGTGGTCGAAGGTGGAGGAGGAGTTATAGTGAACTCCTCAAAGGTCGGTATAGGTAAGACCTCAGATATATCATGGTGGTCAGCAGAGGTAAAGAAAGGTTTAGACTCAAAAAATGTGACGTCAGCTGACATAAGGTACCTACGAAGATCTGGAGAATAACAACGATATCCCTTCTGAACACGAGAATAACCAAGGAAGACACACTTGAGAGCACGGGGAGCTAACTTATCTTTCCCAGGGGCTAAGTTATGAACAAAACACGTGCTCCCAAAAACACGAGGTGGAAGAGAGTATAAGGGTGACTGGGGAAACAATACTGAATGCGGAATCTGATTCTTGATGGGAGATGAAGGCATCCGATTAATCAAATAACAAGCTGTGAGAACTGCATCGCCCCAAAAACGCAACGGAACACGAGATTCAATTAGAAGTGTGCGAGCAGTCTCAATAAGGTGCCTATTCTTTCTCTCAGCAATCCCATTTTGTTGAGGGGTATAAGGACAAGATGTCTGATGAATAATTCCCTGAGAAGTCATAAACTGCTGAAATTGAGAAGATAAATATTCTAAGGCATTATCACTGCGAAAAATGCGAATAGAAACACCAAATTGGTTTTTGATTTCAGCACAGAAACTCTGGAATATAGAAAATAACTCAGAACGATCTTTCATTAAGAAAAGCCAAGTACATCTTGAATAATCATCAATGAAACTGACAAAGTAGCGAAACCCCAAGGATGAACTGACTCTACTAGGACCCCATATATCAGAATGAACTAAGGAAAAGATAGACTCTGCATGACTCTCAACACTACGTGAAAAGGAGGCTCGGGTATGTTTCCCAAGTTGACACGACTCACAATCTAATGTAGACAAACTAGATAAACTAGGCACCATCTTCTGAAGTTTGGATAAACTCGGATGTCCTAAACGTCTGTGGATTAGATCTGGAGGATCTGTAACAAGACATGTTGTGGAAGGACTGAGTGAGTTAAGGTAGTAAAGGCCTTCTGATTCACGTCCGGTACCAATTGTCTGTCCCGTACTGCGGTCCTGTATAATAAAAGAATCGTCAATAAAATATATACCACAATGGAGGGCACGAGTCAAACGACTAACAGATGCAAGACTAAAAGGACAGCCAGGGACATAAAGAACGGAATCTAGGGTGATAGAAGACAAGGGATTAGCTTGTCCAACTCCTTTTGCCTTAGTTTGACATCCATTGGCTAAAGTAACAGTGGGAAGAGACTGTGAATATACAATATTTGACAAAAGTGATATATTACCAGAGATGTGATCAGAAGCGCCGGAGTCCATGACCCATGGGCCAAGAGTGCTAGACTGGGAAACACAAGCAAAAGAATTACCAGAAAAGGAAGTATCAGTCTGAGCAACTGAGGCTACTTGTGGAGATGTCTGCTTACTTGCTCGATACTGAAGGAGCTCATTATATTCTTCTTTAGATAAAGAAAATCCTTGGTTACCTGGAGTCTCGGTCTGAGCAATGTAAGCATTTTTGGGTGGACGACCATGTAAGGAATAACACATTTCACGAGTGTGTCCGAGTTTGTGACAATAAGAACACTTGGGTCTAGATCTTCCAAAACGACCTCCTCCTCGTCTATGCTCCATAGTTTGAGATGCCCGAACATCCATTGTCTGGGATGCAAGAACAGAGGAATCAAGTATCTGTGATGAGATCACTGGTGGACTTGGTGCTGCAGCAAGGCGGAGTAATCGAGAGAATAATTCATCAACTGTCGGGACAGACGGACTAGCCAAAATCTGGTCGCGTACTGAATCAAGATCATTAGGAAGTCCAGCGAGGGTAAGAACGAGAAACATCTTCTGTCGCTGCTCTTGTTGTTTTTCCACACTAGCCGAAACTGGCATCAACTTCTCAAATTCCTCCATGACTGCCTGTACTTGACCCAAGTAAGTAGACATATCCAATTCCTGCTTCTTTAAGTTTGTCATCCGTGAAATCACATCATAGAAGCGAGATATGTCATTAGTGTATAAGGTGCGTGCCTTTGCCCAAACCAAATAACATGTCTGGAATGGACGAAACAAGGGCATCAACTTGGAATCAATAGATCGCCACAAGATGCTACATAACTGAGCATCGATTTTTGCCCAAAGTGCTATTGCCTTTTCATCTCCATCGCTAGACTGTTTGATTAGATGATCTTGAACACCTTGACCTCTACACCATAACTCGACAGATGAAGCCCAAGCTAAGTAGTTTGAACCTCCCATTAGAGGTTCTGAGGTAATAATAGCACTAGAGTTTCCAGAATTCATGTTTCTAGACCCAAAAGCATCAAATCCCAAAGACATTGTTGCAAATTATTACCAAATAGGAGAAAGAATCAACTGTAATCTGCTGAAACAGTGTACGAAAACACAGAAACAGAATACTGAAAACTATAGATACCGGAATAGTACTGTAGCTGCCGGAATAGTACTGTAGCTGCCGGAAAAAACTCAAAGTTATCGGAATGAAATGAAAACAGTAGGGGTAGGATCGGAATTACCAGGCGACCCAACTGTTCTGAAGGAAGATTTTCAAAAAATGGCCGGAAGTGGTCGTACGCGCCGGCGCGTGAGCTTCTGGTGGCGCGTGGAGGCGCGTGAGGCTGCTTCTGCCGGAGTTGTTCACTGGGGTTTGGTCGCCGGACAGTGACGACTCTTGTGGTAGTGTTGGATTTTGCACAACACTGACTGAGATAAAACAGACGCAAACAGCCTTAAAAAGTCGCCGGAAAAAGACTTCCGGTGACTAATTTCTCTTCCCGGAATCGCTGGAATTTATGCACAGCGATAAATCTCTCACAATTGCTCTGATACCATGTGAGAAGGCACGGGAGAATATATGTTATTGATATATATTGAATGAATGAATAATACAACACAAGAGCCTTATTTATAGCTATACTATACAAGGACATACTACTCCTCTACCAATGTGGGACACTATGTACATGCTGTAACTTAACACGTGTAATAAGAGAGCATGTATTTACTATGACTTAGCTAAGAATATGTTTAATTTTTTTTATTTTTTTGGGCCACGGTGTCACATACATAGAGCTACTGTTCCCTGTCAAAAAGAAACACATAATGATAAGCAAAGGTCATTGTCTACTCGTGAATTTGTTCCAAGAATATATTAAAGTGAAACTATGAGCTACAATATAAAAAGTCCAGTATCGAACAACTGAACTCTAGCTCCTACTACCACTCTATATGCCTTGAACAGCTTCTAGAAACCTATAAATAGATATAAAATGTCATTCTTAGGCTTAATTCTTCAATAAAAGTGCAAAGCACAGAGCCTATAGCTCGGTTTCATCTCAACTACTCAAAGGAAAAAAAGTTCAGATAACAAGCAACTTACTTTCAAGACATTGTTTATCCTTGTTTGCAATCAAAAATTGTCTTTTTCACCTATTTAAAGTCTTTATTGTTCTCACTCAATTTCAAGGCTTTCTAAAATTTCCAGTTAAGAACCTTTTTTTGGGGTTGAAAATTTTTAGAATTTGCTGCAGAAAACTCTTAAAGATAGCAGATTTTAACCCTAGTAAGGAGTCTAAACAAGATATCCCTTCTCTTATTGGAGAGTCTAAACAGGAGTTAATAGTTCGACTTCGTTTGTCAATCGAAACTAGCGAGGGCGTCAAGCAAAAGCTTGAACTGTGGCAAAGCACTTTAGAGAGGTGATAAGTAGAAGTAAGATTGAATACATGCACTGCAAGTTTAGTCAGCATGAGAAGGGCGAAGTTGAGATGAGACTAGATGTGATTGCGTTGCCAAAATGCAAACAATTAAGACATCTACGCTTGTTTCAAGAGAATGGAGTGATAAATGAAGATGTTACTCATAGAGTTAAAACCGGATGATTGAAATGAAAAAGGGCTACTGGGGTGTTATGTGATAGAAAGATGCCTATCAAGTGAAAGGTAAGTTCTACAGAACAATTATAAGACCGACAATTTTATACGGTAGTGAATGTTGGGCCGCTAAAGTTCAACATATTCAAAATATGAGTGTGGCAGCGATGCGGATGCAAAGATGGATGTGCGGTCATACAGGATTAGATAAGATTAGAAATGACCACATTCGCCAGAAGATGCAGTAAGCACGCACTATAGGATAAAATTCGCTTGAATTGGTTTCGCCGTGTCCAATGTTTATCTACAGATCGATTCATGGGTATGAAAATATTGTGAGTGAAGGTGTTAAAAGGGGATAAGGTAGACCTAAAATAGCATGGAAGGAAGTCATCTCGCAAGACCTACAAATTGTTGGAATCAATGCAAACTTAGTTAGCGATAGGGCACAATAGAAGAAAAATATTCATCCAAGTGATATCTACTAATTGGGAATAGGTTTTAATCTTGTTAGAGAGCTTATAATTATATAATTATTATTATTACTATTATTTATATTTATATATATTTAACTTATTTCTCATTTATATTTTATTTGGTATTGATGATGACATGAGTTGAGCTCAAATGGAGAAGTGAGGATTGATATAGCCGACCCCAACTTGTTTGGGACTGAGACCTACTTGTTGTTGTAATAGTTTGACTTCGTCTAGAAAGGTAACATGTATGACATCTAAATCAATTCCATAAAGTTCTTTTCCTCGGAAGCATGCAATTTCAATATCAAAGCTTGAAAGGAGGAAACATGCTTGAAACATACCAACACTCAAAGAATTTAGTGTCTTCTTTCGTTCACCAGAGAGATTTATGGCACCAAAGGCTGCCATAGAATCGTCAATTGTGTCCCCGGCCTTAAGCATCACAGAAGCATAATCAGCTTCCTTATGCTGAGGGCGTTGAAAACGCAGCTCCATTGAGAAATCAGTATCATTGTGTATCTTTAGTAATGGAGAGACGATGATTGTCAAGCAATCCTACAAACATCAAGAAAGAGGATTGTAAACCATAAGAACATTAAGTTAGACATGCCTGGATATCCATCTTAAGAAGAATCAGCTGCGGTACCTCAGTCCTGGGTGAAACTTCAGCCACAAGAAATGGACCAGGGAAAGTTTTTGACTCTGGTCAATAGCAAATAAGTTTAGTAAGCTCTAAGTTTGAATTCATTGAATATGCACAAAGAACTAGTAGTGGTTGCTATTATCAGCAAAAGCTATTGCAAAGTCGTTTATCTCAAGTTGGTGGTGTCAGCTAGTCCAAAATCCAAGTCTTAACAATTAGTGCGAAATTTATTTATATATTAAAAAAACAACTTGAGGGAAGAGCAGCCTGAAACACCTTGTAGAGATACTATACGTGGTCTCCACGCAAATGACTGGGTTTCCAAGAGTGAAAGATGAAGTGGAGAAGTAGAGAGAAATCCTCTCTCCGTAAGCTGGATAGAGAAGAATGACGCTTCCGGAGGTCGATTTGCCAAAGCCAAGTGCCTTACAGACAAAAAGTTAGGCTCCTCACATGATGAGCACGCAAGTAAAAATTCAAATAAAGCAAAGGCAAAAATACAAATGAAAACACCGTGATTAACCTCTCAAAACATAAGAATGAAAATTGTGGAAAGGAAATTAATTACATGCAAGCCCAGGACACTGGAGCTTACTCAGTATAAAAAAAAATTATAATTTATAAGGGAGCTTACTCAGTATAAATGTGATACACAATTGAAAACATCAGCAGCAGGCAAAAAAAAGTAAAAAACATATTCCAGACACACATACATCATACACTTCCTATTTCAAAATCTGTTAATCTGGTGTTATCTTGTACTGAGCAAGGATGAAATAGGGCTGCGAGTTGAGAAGGTAGGCTCTAGATTGCGGGAGATGTATCATTCTCAAGGATGGCGGAAGCACAATGCCCACATACTACAAAAACTGATTGTACGTCGTCTGCGGAAAGACAGTAAAATAGAGAAAGTGCAACACGGTCAGGGTGCTTGAGTAGAAGTATGTCTCCCTTATCGAGGGAAAAGAAAGAGATTGAGAAACGACTTTTTTATCCTAAAATTGCACAAAGGGAAACTAGGACTTTCTCAATCATTTGCACGGCATAAGACACATGAAAATTAAATTCCCATCTAATTTCTGCTGTTATAGTTTATAGTTTCTTTCTTTTTTCAATCAGTAGGTCGAGTTCTATCTTTGTGCTGTGTGGAATAAACTTTACAAATCAAAAATATATATATATCAGTAGGTCAAGTTCTGTAGTTTCTTTAAAGGCTGTTGATTGGCTCTTAGCAGCGGATGTTTCAAGTAAACAAGCAGAACAACTGTAAGCTGTGATAAGCACCTCAAGAAAATGGTAGTGGAGTGTCTTCCTGCAACTGATACATCTTGATTATCGTAGAACTGACAAATAAGGGATAAGCCAGACTGGTTTTCAACCTGAAAATGTTAAAGCCCATCAGTTCGCACATGAAACACTAGACGATTTATAGTCTCTGCATGACTTTTCTCATGAATGGACAAATACAAGCTTCACAAGGTTAGATGTCTAATATTCAGTCTCAAAGAGCATGAAGATGGACTCATGTCCAACTCTCAGTCTTTGATTTCCTCACCAAAAACTAACAGCACGATTTCATGTAGCTGGTAAAAAAAAGCAATTGTTGCAAATCAAAGTAAAGATGACAGGTTACGGGTAGAAGAAGTTCCCGAGATGTTCCATTGCTGAAGACATCATCCATAACATGGGACCGAAAAGCAAAGCTTATCCTAATCAATGTAAAGATGCATAGATGAATCACTTATCTCCGGCTCACATATTTAGGTTAGTAGATAAGTTTTGAGTGAAATTAAGTCCCAAATTGTGGTCAACCTAACATTCAATGCCTAACTGCTTCAAGCGCTTAAATCGAGATGCATCATACTGGGCATATATTTACAGCCCATAAGTCAAGCCAGAAGCAGCATCTTTCCTGCTAAAGTGGGTCCACAAAGTTATGTGCATTGTTAATCCAACCACCAATTAAATGTGCCAAACATCTTACAAGGACGGAAAGACAATGCTGCTACTCTCAGAACCCATCTTTTCTCAATTGCTACCAAGTAATGTAATTTGACTACTGTTTTATCATTCACATCTGGAATCTTGGCAGAAAACTTTCACTCACTATTTCCATTGAGGAATCCGATTTCCCTTGCAGCAGAACTCCACATAAAAGTTGTGTAAGGACTTCATAACCAATAAATGATGACAGAATCTTTAGACATGCAGCTGAAATAGCTATGCTAGCCCATGTTTTGGTTCTAACAAGAGGGGATTCTCTTATGGCAAGTGAATATAAAACATTTCAAGCAAGATTAAGTTTGCAAAGCCACAGAGTGTATGCAGCATGAGTAGTTATGTCAGAGAAGAACCTTGCAGCAATTGGCCAAAATTGTCGAGATCCTTACAGAGTAAGGACCGGCCAGATTCAACTCCCCAATGACAAAGAGAATAATGTCCAAAGAAAGCTCAGTCATTGTCATACTCAACTGCCAAGCCAGGAATATCAACAAGAAAAGAAAATCACATGATTATTCTCAAACAGAAAAGAAAATCACATGAAAAATAGAGATATTAATCTAACCTCTTTCAATCTAGCATAGAAATGGCCAGGCACCCAGTGGATAATATTTTCTGATCCCTGGGTCTGAAATCTATAACGGTAGAAAACATCAATTTCTAATGGATGCATGAGTTCTCTCCTGACATCACAAACAAGTGAGTAACACAAATTACAACATATTGGGACTATCGGTTCTAAAATACAATATCAAAGAGAAAGATGAAAGCTTGCATTAATTTACATTATTTTACTAAAGAGACTCACCACATATTTTTCTGGGAGTCAAAGTAATACAGCAAAATCTCCAGCCTGCTCATAACCCGAACTTTAGCATTCGATATCTGTATAACAACTTCAGTAGTACTAATAGAACCCTGGAGGAGGGGATACTTTTCCTTGGAGTCCGAAAGTTCATGAACGATGGTCAAAGAAACCTTGTCCACTGACACAGTTACACCAAAAGAACTTCCTCGCTGACTCAGATCTTTTCCCTCACTTATACATGAATCATGCAGCATGATTTTTCCAGATTCCTTCTCTAGAATGTCATCCAAAAAAACATTGCCAACATATGGAGAAGGATCATGAAATACTTTAAACTTAAACGGGTGTCCAGGATTGCTGACAACTTCCAGGACCCCATTAACAAAAGCTAAAGCACAATCATTCTTCTTGTTCACAAGATAAAATATATTTTTAGTTTGTGGAAGATACGTCTCCAAGTCAACATCACCATCATAGATGTCAGTTTTGTATGGAAGCGCTCTCCAAAGTGCCCAGGCACTATCACTAGAACTGGAAATGTCAACAAAATCAGATTGTCGACAGCAATTCAACCGCAATGGTTCTCCCGATTCATCTTTGGCATATAACGAGATGAAGGATAAATACTGAACTTGTGACTTCCATCTTCTAATATAGTGATACTTCACCTGATGATAGAGAAAGAATAAAAGCACCCCGTCCATCAAGTAACAAATGTATTCCAGAAATGAGTTATACACAGATAAGCCAAAGAGAGTTGTGGGAAAGCTGTCACGGTAAAAATGATAGAGAAAACTAACAGAGGCAAAAGCACTGAGCCTAGTTACAAATGCACAAGGTTTTCCTAATCTTCAACAATGAATGATTATTTTAATGATGATGAGCAGCACCAAGGAGCTGGAAAAAGTAAATAACTTCAAGGATAACTGGATAAGGACCAAATTGTGAAAAGATTTTAAAATATATACAGACAACAAAAGCTTCAAAGCAAAAGAATCAATGAACCACAAAAATATTTTGTCCCTTCACCATTATCTTCTTTGTACTAATAAGGACAGTACGCTGTTCAAATTTTAGTTTGTCAATGGGCATCCCTCAATACAGGTGAAACAGAACTCTGTAATTACAGAAAAGGAGGGAGTAGAAACCTGATATTGCATAATAGTATCTTTAAGTGGTTAGGATGTCTAATCATGAAGCAAAAAATACTAGTTCAAAGAATTATGGTATCGGTTAACCGGAACGGTACGACCCGTTACTGTCAAGTCAATTTGGAACCGGTTAACCGGACCGGACCGGACCGATTCAACGGCTAGTTCAAAAAAAATTTATTTTATTTTTAATAAAGTTGACCGTTGGCAACGGTCAGCTGCCATTTTGGCCATTGCCCAATGGCTAATTTGCAAGAATAACCCTTTTTTTAGGCATTTTGTTTTCAAAAATAACACTTATTATTTACTAATTTAGCCCTTTGAAAAACTATAAATAGACCCCCCCCCCCCTTCTTCTTCATTTCTTCACTCATCTCTCAATTCTCAAACCCAAATTCTCAATTGTCATTCTCTCATTCTTCACCTAAATTGCAATCAACTATTTGGCTCTCATTTTTTTTGGAATTTTATTTATGGTATTTATTGAAGTTTGAACTTTGAACAATTGACGTTTCTTCGTGGTAACATCGGAGTTGCGAAATTCAATATCAAGACTTCAAAAATCATCAAGTGTTCAATTTATTGCGGAATTCGGTGCACTCGTTCCAACTCTTTCTCTTATTTAATTTTTATTAGTAGTTAAATTTTCACAATATGTTTAATGCTGCAAAACTAGTTTGTAATAAGGTTGCTAATCGGGGTAATCGGGGAAATAGAAAATGAGGTACTACTTCAACTTCTAGTAGTAATTTAAATGACTTTACACATGTTTCTGAAACATCACCTGATAATAATATGGATTATGAACAATTACAGGAAGATTACGGTATAGAAGATAATGACTTAAAAATTGAAGATGAGACACCACTTAATAGCTATGTTACTCGGACTCTTCAAAAATGTTGTTGGGTGCGTGTCGGATCCTCCAAATTTAGTACATTTTTGGAGGATCCGACACGGGTGCGGCCGCACTTTTGGAGAGTCCAAGCAACATAGCTTACTAGTAGTGTTGGAGTTGGTAGCAGGGGTGGTGGTCGTGGTACTAGTAGTAGACCACTTGTGGCCCCGACTAGTAATCGGAGAAGGAGAAGTAAAGTTTGGAAATATTTTGACGAAATAGAGAATACTGATAGAGTTAGATGCAAAATTTGTAAAGATGATTTTAAACATAAAACTGGAGAAAGTTTTGGGGGGACTGGGACACTTAGTAGACATATGAGAATTATTCATCCTATAGAATGGGGCTCTGATTTAGATGAAAATCAAGGAACTCTAAACTCTAGTACTGGAGGACTTATGAAATATGATAAAATGAAGGATCGTGAGGAGTTAGCAAAAATGATTGCTTTGAGTTGTCTACCTTTTTCTTTTGCTTCTTCATCATATCTTATTATGTATATTCAAAGGATTTATAATCCTTTATTTAAAGGTATCACTAGAAGTAATTGTAGATCTGATATCTTTAGACTTCATGGACAATATCAGACATAAATACGTTATTTGTTTGGCCATCTTCCTTGTAGAGTTTCTCTAACTTCTGATATTGGCCATGTTGTTAATGGAAATGATTATTTGACAATTACATGTCATTGGATAAATGATAATTATTGTATGCAAAAACGTATTATCGCTTTTAAATATGATGAAGATCAAAGGCATACTGCTAATTTTATAAGTACTACTATTTGCGAAGTTGTTGCATTTTACAATCTTAAAAAAAAATATTGTGTATGTCTTTTTGATAATGCTTCTAACAATAATGCCCCTATTTCAATATTAATATTGCATTTGAAACCACCACTTGATGAAAAAATGTTTATAATTTAATTGTTAAAAGTGGCCTTGATTTATTTTCGACTGAGATTACTCATTTTAGAAGAGCAGTTGGTGTTATTCAAGGAAATAATAGACAATCTTAGAATTACGGAATTTAAGACTAAGTGTACCAAACATAACCTTAACCTCAAATTCATGCCTGATGAAATTGTTACTAGACGAAATTATACATACTTATTTTTAAAATGTTGCTACAAACATAGATTGCCGATAACTGAAGTTGCTAATGTGCATTGTAATGATCCAAACCGTATGTTAACAACTAATACTTGGGAGGCCATTAATGATGTTGTTAAATTTTTACATAAATTTTATACAGCTAATGTTGAGTTTTCTGGAGCATATTACCCTACTGTTACTATGGCTTTAGTACATATAACTGAAATTTCTTTTCTATGCTGAAATTTCTTTTCTACTCTCTGAATTTAAGAAGAAAGAAAAATATAAGGATAGCTGTTGAAAAAATGCAAGCAAAATTCAAAAAATATTTCTTTCCAATTCCTCTTATTTACTTAATTGATGTTGTTTTAAATCCTTCTATTAAGATGTCTAATTGTCACCAATTAATCAATGCTTTATATACTTATATGGAGATTGGACCAACTGAAACCCCAGATATATATTGTTGTATGAACAAGCTAAATGATTATTTACAACAATTATATAATTATTATGCAAATATAATTGATGATGTTGCTATTAATGTAGGCAATGTTAATCTCACTATTCATTGTACTACTTCTACTACATCTGCTACTATGGATGAAGATGGTCTTGATGGTTTTAATATTTGGTCTACATTTCCTTCCACTCAAACAAGTAATAGGAACATCGATGAACTTCAATTCTACTTGCAAAAGCAAACAGAGCCTCGCACAAAGGAATTTTCACCGTTGGCATGGTGGCATGAGAATGAAAAGCAATTTCCTGTTCTTTCCGCTACGGCTTAGGACGTGCTAAATGTGCCAATTTCAACTGTTATATCAGAGAGTGCATTTAGTCAAGCAAGACAGCAACTAGGAGACACCCGTCGCTCATTGGGAAGCAATGCTTTGAAAGTTTTAGGATGTTTCAGAGATAGGATTAGATCGGAACGAAGAAATCAAGCACGTGAAGATGTTGATAAACGAGAAGACGGGGAACTTGGAAATATATTAATACATGGTAACCCCCATCTGAATTTAACACTCCAGAAGATGGCCAAGAAGTTCATATTGATTATGAAAAACTTACTAAGGCAATGCAAAACCTTTGAAGTTCTTGATTTATGTTTAATAATTCAAATTTGAATTTACTTTTTTTTCTTTAATTTAGTTGTTGTAAAATGTAAACTTTAATTTGCAAGTTTTAATTAAAAAAAGAACTTGCAAATTATAAGTTAAATTTTTTTCCATCTTCATTGTATTATTTTAAATTCTTAATGAAATATTCAAATATAAGGCTTTTAAAGCCTTTGAAAATTTTTTTAAAATTCCAAATATAAGGCTTTTAAAGCCTTTAAAATTTATTCAAACACTCTTTTTATAAGATTGTTTTTATGTTTTACATTTTTACTTTATCTTAATATAAATTACGATAGTTATACAAAATACACGGAAAAAAAATAGCCCGGTCCGGAACCGTTGCGGTTCAGATTTTCACCGGCGAGGCACGGAACCAATAAAACCAGTATTTTTAAACCGGTAACCTGACCGTTCCACTAGCCCAGACCGGCCCCTTGACACCCATATTTAGGAGTGTTGATTAGCATGATTTCAGGAGATTTGATTATATTTAGGAGATCTGATTTTATTTGATTTGATTTGATAGCTGGATTGATTGTATAGATTTATTTTATTTCCTTAATTAGCATTAGGAGTTTTGTATAAATTCCATTACTCATGGGATGTAAACATACAAAGAAATACAATAAGCCTTTTCTGTGTTCTCAAAATCTACATGGTATTAGAGCCATTGTTGCCTTTTTGAGGTGAGTTATCTCCCTCGCAGCACTAGGGTTCCATTTTTTATCAAAGAGGTCGAGTTTTCTCTCTTGTTGGATCTCCGCAACACAAACTCCTTCTGATTGGGCTGAAGTATGGAGACATTCAAGGAGACGGTTTCTAGAGAAATTGTCTTCGGATGAAAATCAGCTTCTCTGTCGCCTCCTAGCCAAATTTGACTCCGCTAATGTTGCCACATCCAATCATGTGCAATCAGGCACTGCCTTTGCAGCTCACCTTAATTCTTGGATTGTCGATTCTGGTGCAAATAGACACATGACATGCTCTTCTAAAGGCATTCAAAATTATTCTCCATGTCCCAAAGGAGATAATGTTAAAATAGCCAATGGTTCTTTAACACCTATCTCTGGAACAGGTTCTGTTATTTGTACTCCTAATATTAAACTATCATCCGTGCTCCATGTCCCTGAGTTCCCTGTCAATCTTTTATCTGTTAGTGCCATCACTAAAATCGAGTTCTTTCCCGATCATTGTATTTTTCAGGATCTTCAAACAGGAAAAAGGATTGGCAGTGGTAGATTGCGTGATAACTTATATATATTAGATGGGATTCAAAACTCTGGTCAACACTTTTTTTGGGGAAAGAATGTCAACCAAGAAATAATACAGCGGCATAGACGGTCATGACACCCATCATTCTTTGTTTTGAAGAAGTTATATCCTGATTTGTTTTCAAGGACTCGATTTGAATCTTTGTTCTGTGATGCGTATGAATATGCCAAGCATACTAGAAACTCTTATCATGTGAGTGATAATAGAAGCACAACTCTGTTTATAACTATTCATTCTGATGTATGAGGTTCTACCCAAACTGTTTCTTTGTTTGGCAGTCGATGGTTTGTTAATTTCATTGATTGCTGCACTAGGATGACTTGGGTATATTGTTAAAAGCCAAAATTGAAGTTTTCTCTTGTTTTCAGTCATTTCATAAGATGATTTGTACTCAGTTTGATGCCAAAATAAAAATCTTGAGAACTGACAATGGCAGCGAATATATGGATAAAAGATTTGGTGCTTATTTGGAGTCCAATGGGATAGTCCATCAGACTAGTTGTCCTTACACTAGTGCACAAAATGGGGTCGCTGAAAGAAAAAATAGGCATCTGTTAGAAGTAGCAAGATCTCTTATGTTCACGATGCATCTACCCAAACCTTAGTGGGGGATGCTATTCTAGAAGCTGCCTATCTTATTAACAGAATGCCACTTAAACCCCCTAAATTTTCAAAGTCTCCTGGAAACTTTAAAGGGAAGAATGAATATATTGTTCCTCCTAAAGTGTTTGGGTGTGTTTGCTTTGTCCACACTAGAAATTCTGGGAAACTTGATCCTAGAGCTATAAAGTGTGTTTTCATTGGGTATTCTCCGTCACAGAAAGGTCACAAATGTTATCATTCTCCCTCTAAGAGATCTTTTGTTAGCATGGATGTTATCTTTCGAGAATATGAGGCCTATTTCAGTATTGCATCATCACCTCTTCAGGGGGCAGAGCAGTAAGGAGGAAGAGGTGATTCTATCTAGTTCCATTACTGGGCCTCTTGATGACATTGTCACAGGGGCAGTGTTTTAAAAAGCGACGAAGCGATCGCTTTAAGCGAGAAGCGACGCAAAGCGATGGCTGCTCGCTTTTCCATGCCTGAGGCGACTCGACCACATGAAGCGCTCGCTTCAGTCGAAAAAGCGCGAAGCGACCTTGAAGCGAGAAGCGCAGAATCGCTCGCTTCTGTTCAAAGAGGTCAGTTTTTTTAAAAGAAAATGTTTGGGTCTGTTTTTTTATTATACAAAACATATCCCTAAGACCAAAGTGAAGACCATTTCTCTCTTCTTCCCAAAATCAATTGTTGTTGAGTACTGCTAGGGTTCAAGTCGCCAGAGACCTCCTCCAATACTCCGGGTAATTTTTCTTCTTTTTTTCTTCTTCTTCTCCTTCTCCTTTTTTTCTTTCTTCTTTCTTCTTCTTGTTCCCGTCCAGGCGTCTGCTCACAGCTAGGGCAGGCACGATTTATTTTTCCTTTTATTCTTTTTATTTAGTATTTTAGCCTTTATTTATTAATTTGTATGTGTATTTCAATTTATAAAGTTAATTATTATATATATATATATTATATTTTCAGTTTATTTGATTAGTATTTTAGCCTTTATTTATTAATTTTTATGTATATTTCAGTTTATAAAGTTAATTATTATATATAAAAAGAATAAAAGGAAAAATAAATATATATATATATTTATATATTATTTTCAGTTTATTTGATTATGTTTTTTTCTTATATATAAATTGAACTCTTTGATTATTTATATTGTGTCTTTGCAAGGTTTACATTATGTTTTTTAAGAATTGCGCTTCACTTCAATGAAGCGTGCGCTTCGCTTTGCGCTTCGTTTTTGAAGCGAGGCGAGCCCCTGTCGCTTTTTTGCGCTTCTCGCTCTCAAAAACACTGCACAGGGGAAAGCGAAATTGGAGAAAGAATTCAGGGGGAGTATTGGGCGTTTGGATAGGCCTGATTTGAAAACTTACTCAAGAAAAAATAGAGCAGAAGAAGCCATCATGCAATCTACCGAAGTTGAACCTTCTTCTACTGGTGAGTTATCTACATTCCTAATGAGTTAGATTAACCTATTGCTCACAGAAAAGGAGTCAGATCTCGCACCACCAAACACTTTTTATCTAATTTTGTCTCCTATAACTCTGTCTCCCTCCTATAGAGCATTTGCCTTGTCTATTTCTTCTGTGTCTATTCCCCATAATTGGAGGGAAGCTTTTGCATATCCTAAATAGAAGCAAGCTATGATTGAAGAAATGAAGGCCTTGTCAAAAAATGAGACTTGGGAATTTGTCACTTCACCACCAGACAAGAAGTTGGTTGGTTGCAAATGGGTCTTCACTGTGAAGCACAAAGCTAATGGCTCAATTGAAAGATTCAAAGAAAGATTGGTGGCTAAAGGATTCACTCAAACTTATGGAGTGGATTATCAAGAGACATTTGCCAAAGTTGGTAAGATGAACACGGTTAGAATTCTTTTATCTTGTGCAGCTAATCTTGATTGGGACTTGCAACAGTTTGATGTGAAGAATGCATTTCTTCATGGAGACTTAGAAGAAGAAGTGTATATGGAGATTCCTCCTGGATTTGATACTGCACAGAGTCAAGGAAAGGTATGCAGATTGAAGAAAGCTTTATACGGACTGAAGCAATCCCCCAGAGCTTGGTTTGACAGATTCAGCAAAGCAATGATCTCTTTCGGTTACCAACAAAGCAATGTTGATCACACCCTCTTCATAAGACATCGAACAGGTAAACTCACTCTTCTCATAGTTTATGTTGACATAGTAATGACAGGAGATGACAAAGAGGAGATGTCTCGATTGAAAAATTTGTTGGCATATGAATTTGAGATCAAAGATCAGGAAAATTGCAGTACTTCTTGGGAATTGAGTTTGCTAGATCCAAAAGAGGAATCTTTATTTTTCAAAGAAGGTATATTCTGGATCTCTTGAAAGAAACCGGTATGACAGGTTGCAGACCCGCAGAATCTCCCATTGAAAGTAATCACAAGTTACAAAGCGGAGTTGGAGACAGTGTTATAAATAACGCTCACCTCAGTGCTAATAGCGTGAGGCGAGACAGTGTCGCCGCAGAGCCTCTGTTGCGTTGCGTTTTAAAATAGCGCTCGCCTCTGCCTGTGTGGCGAGAGGCGACAGTGTCGCGAGAAGCGACCATAGCGTCACCTTTTGTTTTGTTTTTTTAAAAAAAGAAAAAAAGCAAAGACTCAACAAAAAGGGTCGCGATTATGGCTTGACAACATAGCTTCTTCAACTTGAACAAAACAACAGAGCTTCTTTGACGTTCTAAACTCGCGAGCCATCGTCTGCCATCGTCTTCTTCTTTCAGAAGCTTGAGGTTCCAGCCATTGAAAGACCAGGTATGCTTCTTCTCCTTTCTTCTTTCTTCTTTCTTCTTTCTCTTTCTTCTTTCTCTTTTCTTCTTTCTTCTTTCTTCTTCTTCTTCTTCTTTCTTTCTATTTTTTTTCCTCTGTTTTTTGTCGAAAAGAACAGAAACAGAGGTCTGTTTCCTGCTCTATTTTTTGAGCAAAATACAGAGGTTTCTTCTTCTCTTAACAGAAACAGAGGCCTGTTTTTGTGCTCTATTTTTTTTGGTTCTGTTTTGGCAAAATAACAGAGGTTGTTTCGAAGCCCTGTTTTTGCAAAATAACAGAGGTTGCTTCTTCTCTTAACAAACGTTCTGTTTTTTTCAGGCCCCGTTTTGTTTTCTTTTTTTCAATTATTGACTTATAGTCTTATAGAGTAGAATTAATTGTATATTGACTTGATAAATTTTTTTTCAATAAAACAGCGTTGAAATGACTTCATCCGATAGTAATAAACGAAATGATATAGCTTGGAATTATGCTATACAAGGCTCATCAAGATCCGCAATTAAATGTGTGTTTTGTGAAAAAACATATAATGGTGGGATAACTCGTCACAAGCAACATTTGATATGTGGATTTAAAAATGTAGTACAATGTCCCCTTTGTCCGCCCGAGGTTAGGGAGGAAGTAAAAGCGTTTGTTGATAAGAAAAATGTGGCAAGAACTCAAATGAATTTTGAAGCATCGGTGAATCTAATTGATGAAGATGATGAAATGGATGAAGATGGTGAAATGAGACCTCCCCCCCCTTCCCCCCAAAACTCATAAGGTATCTTCAAATAGTTCTAGTGGGTCATCCACGACGGGACGTACAGTGACAAAAGGTCCTCTCAATCTTTATTTCTCGGCAAAACAACAAGAAAAGCGAAAAGGTGAAGAAGGTCTAGGTTTAGAAGCCAAGAAGATTTTGAGGGACCGCGCCGTAAGTGCCTTTGCAGCATGGATGTATGATTCAGGGCTTCCTTTCAACTGTGTTAACTACAAAACTTTTGATAAATTCATTGAGGCCGTAGGACAATATGGCTCAGGTATGAAGCCTCCTAGCTATCATGAAGTTAGAGTAACTCATCTTAAAAAAGAGGTGAAGAAGATAGACCAAATTATTGAGGAGCATAAAGTGGAATGGAATAAGTTTGGATGTTCCATTATGATGGATAAATGGACAGCACAGAATGGAAAAATGATCATAAATATGTTGGTGAACTCTCCAAGAGGGAGTGTTTTTCTTGAATCTCACGATGCTAGCAACTCTTCTACGAATGGAAGCAAAATGTACAGCTTGTTTAGAAAGACTATTGATAAAATTGGAAAGGAAAATGTTGTACAAATTGTTACAGATAATGCTAGTGAGAATGTTAGTACGGGTAGGATGATGGAAGCTATGTATCCACACATTTATTGAACTCCATGTGCTGCCCATTGTATCAACTTGATGTTTGGTGACATATTCAAGGAAACCCCATATGCTTCAGGTAACTTTAATATAGTTATTTATACTTATGTCCTATCCTATTAAGTATTAACTATAAAATTATTATTGTTACTTTTACAGTTTTCACTAAGGCCGTCAGGGTATATTTTTACATCAGTCAGAGGCCGTTGTTGTTGAATTTGATGAGGAAATTCACAAATGAAAGAAATTTGGTGAGACCGGCCAAGACTAGATTTGCAACGGTTTTCTTAACTTTGCATAGTTTTTACTTGCAAAAGAAAAACTTGAGAAAGCTAGTTCTTTCAAATGAATGGAAAGATAATAGATATGCAAAGGAAGTTGCGGGAAAAGAAACTGTCAAAGTTCTTATTTCTCCATCATTCTGGAATGACGTCGTTCGGGCTCTTAAAGTTGGTGGTCCTTTGATTAGGGTACTTCGTATGGTGGATGGGGAAAGAAAACCACCAATGGGCTATCTTTATGAAGCTATGGATAGAGCCAAAGAGACTATTGCAGCGTCATTTGAGGGAGATGTTAGAAAATATGAAAAAGTTTTTGAGATAATTGATATCAGGTGGGAGAATCAACTCCGTCGACCTTTGCATGCAGCAGGCCATCTTCTAAACCCGGGATTATTTTACAAGAACACTAGAGATGAAACTTTGGCTTCAGAGGTTTGGATTGGATACCATGCATGTCTTGAGAAGTTGGTCCCTAATTCAGCGACGATAGATCAAATATGGGAAGAAGTTTGGTAGGTACTCACAAGCAGAGGGCCTATTTGGTTTACAAGCGGCCATTAGAGCCAGAGACATAAGGTCGCCTAACTAACATTAATATAACATTAATATAGATATCCTTATAACTTTAAATTAATTTATTTGATTTATACTTATTAACTTTTAAAATATTTTTCTATAGTTGAACGGTGGAAGCAATTTGGACATCAAACTCCAAACTTGCAAAAGTTTGCCATCAAAGTACTAAGCCTAACTTGTAGTGCATCTGGATACGAGAGAAATTGGATCGTATTTGAGCATGTAAGAAGTAGATTTATTATATTAATATATTCTATATTGTATTATTATTAGTATCTATTAATTAATCTAAACAACTTATGCGCAGATTCACTCCAAGAAAAGGAATAGGCTTGAGTTATCGCGTCTCAATGATCTAGTGTATATTAAATACAATAGAACATTGAGGCGACGTTATGAAGCTCGCGATACCATTGATCCAATTTTGTTTGACAACATTGACGAGGCAAATGAATGGTTAACTGGAGCCCCCCAAAATCATGAAGATGAACAAGTGTATGAAGGAGATGATCTTGATTGGGGTACTGTTTCTATGGCGGCTGGAGTTGAGGAGAATATCTATGGCCGTAGAGGGAGTTCTTCAAGTTACAAGGGAAAGGGAGTAGCAAGTTCAAGTCGGTCCCTAATTGATGAAGACTCTGAGGATGAAGAAGATGATAGCCAATATAATGCTAACATTCATGAAATTGTAGAATTTGAAAATCTTGAAGAAGAATAGATGTTGCTTGTTTTAGACTATTAGACTTTAGTTTATGAATCTACTATGAGTCTATGACTATCTATCGAGTCTTTAATTTTTGAATGATATACTTATTAATATATTATTGTTATTGAGTTTTTAGTTATATGTATATAATAGTTTATGTTTTTGTATAAATTGTCGCTTCACATCAAAAAGGCGAGCGCTTCGCTGCGCGCCTCTCACCTCAGTGAAGCGGGCCCTCATTGCTATTTGTCGTCGCACGCTATCCAAAACACTGGTTGGAGAATCAGTTGATAAGGAGAGATATCAGAGGCTGGTTGGAAGACTCATTTATCTCTCCCACCGCCTATTCAGTTAGCCTGGTGAGTCAGTTCATGCATGATCCCCGAGATTCTCATATGCTAGCTGTCTTTCACATTTTGCGGTATCTGAAGTCTGCTACACGGAAAGGTCTACTTTTCTCCAAAACATGATCACCTCCAAATAAAAGCCTTTACAGACGTGGATTGGGCTGGATCTCTAGATGACAGAGATCAACATCCGGTTATTGTACGCTCATAGGAGGAAACTTGGTCACTTGGAGAAGCAAGAAGCAAAGTGTAGTTGCTAGATCAAGTGCGGAAGCAGAATATAGAGTTATGGCCCAGGGTATTTGCGAACTGCTTTGGCTACAAAAGCTACTACAGGAATTGAGATTGTATGAAAAAAGAAAACTTTCCTTGTACTGTGATAATAAGGCTGCCATCAGTATAGCTCATAATACAGTCCAGCATGACCGAATAAAGCATGTGGAAATTGATCGACACTTCATCAAAGAAAAAATTACAACTGGTGTCTTGAGTTTGTTTCATGTGCCATCGGATAAACAGCTAGCTGATGTGTTTACCAAAGGTCTCAAAAAAGCGAACTTTCCATACTTTGAGTTGCAAGTTGGGTATGTGCGACATCTTTGCACCAACTTGAGGGGGAGTGTTGATTAGCATGATTCAAGGAGACTTGATTTAGTAGTGTTGATTAGCATGATTTCAGGAGATTTGATTATATTTAGGAGATCCGATTTTATTCTGATTTTATTTGATAGCTGGATTGATTGTAAAGATTTATTTTATTTCCTAATCTCTTGCTCATGGGATGTAAACATACACAGAAATACAAGAAGCCTTTTCTTCTTCTCAAAATCTACAGGGTATTACAGTCTTTTTTATCGGTAAAATTGTATAGATTTAGGTGTCAAAATGTGTGTACATGAACATCCATAAGCATATGATTTGCATTATTGAGATAAGAGAGAGTAACGGAAGGATAAGAGATTGGTCGAAACATTGTGTTGAAGAAGTCAAGAACTATGCTCCCAGGCACAACCCCCGAGGCGCCTGAGAATCATGAATCCTAGGATTCCACCACCACCATCTGAGAGCCAACCCTGCCGCGACACTTCCCCAGAAAAAATCTCTGGAATCCGACACCCCACGCGCCGTCACGCGCGGCAGAGCTCCGACTGCCTCTAACCCACGCGTCGGCGCGTGACGCCTTTCCAAACCAGATCTCAACTTCTTTTCTTCAAACAGCCCCTTCGCGAGGTTGTTCCGACCCCACCCATCCACCAACCTCCAAATTCCGACCACTTTTACTATTTTCCGGCGACGGATGTGGCTTTTTCCGGCCAGATTTCACTCCCTCTCACCTCCTCTTCTTCAGTCAGCCTCCTGACTCTACAGAGAGAAGCTCTTACTTCTCTCTAGAATCTAGTAAACTGGAAAACATGTCTTTCATCAAAGCTGTCTCTTGGCCAGCCCTAGAACTTGGGGGAAGATGCCATCGAAAGCTTGACATAGGACAGGAGCTGCACTTCTCGTTGTCCGAGGAGCACTCACAGGCCTAAGGGTTTCTTGGAATCTTGTTTGATTGGGTCTTTCTCCAAATGGGTTGGTTCTCTAGAGGTTGTTAGGAATTGGGCAACAGAGGCATGGAACGTCAAGGACGGGCTGAAAATATCGCAACTGGGGTCTTTCGATTTGTCGACGAGTCTCAAGCTTCAGAAATTCTTGTCAGAGGAAACAGGTGGTTCGATGGGAACTTCTTAAATCTAGACAGATGAGTGGATCACAATGGGTGTCTCGACCCTCATTTCACTGGCGAAACATTGGTGGTCAACATGGTGGGTCTCCCGGTGCATCTTTGGTGTCTTGACCTATTCAAGAAGATTGGGAAAATCTGTGGGGGGTTTATTGATGTCACTTGCAGTTTACACGATCTCTCGCGGGTGAGGATTGTGGTGAGGAAAGGGGACAGAATCCCTGTCTCCACTGTGGTGGAAGATGGCTACTTGAGTTATAGGATTTGGTTGAGCCCTTAATTTCGCCCTATCTTTATGCTTGTGATAGTGGCGGAAGAAAAGGGAAGATCAATAGAAGGGAGGGGAGGGGAAATCAGTCTCTGAGGGGAGGGGAAGGCTCACCGGATCACTAGACTAAGCCGGAATCAGACGTTAGATCGAGAAGAGACGAGAGATTTGAATTTGGGAGAGGAAGACAAAATTTTAACATGAGGAAAAGACGTGAATGGGTTAGTGAAAGCAAAAGGCGTGGAAGTTCGCCCCGTTGGCTCTCATGTGGATAGTTTGGAGGGAGAGAAATAGGAGAGCTTTTGAGGGGATTGAGTCTCCTTTTTCACATCTTAAGAATAGTCTTTTATCTTTGATCGCTTTTTGGTGCACTCATTTAGCCCCTACTTGTATAGAAGATTGGGCGTCTTTTGTAGAGAATCATGTTCTTATGTAAATTCTCTACTTTTTGGTATATCTCGTGTATACGGGAGTTCTCTCCCTTTTGATTAATACAATTTACCTTATCAAAAAAGAGAGTAACAGAGGAGACAGCGATAGAGAACTGAAATCTCTTGGCAAGCTATAAAGGTGAAGCAATGGAAAAAGATTAGAATGCAAGGTCGTCTAAGGCCATTACATGTTAAGTGGGTATCTACAAGGAAAAGAGATTAGAGATAGAGGCATAAGTGACTAAAACATCAGTGGAAGAATCTTTTGGACTAGATTAAGCAACAATAGCTTTATCGACATCTTTAAAGAAAAATAAATTTTTGTAAGATATAGAGAAATATATTATAGTGTAAGAAAAGCTTTAGCTGCAGCAGAAAAAGATCCAGAAGGGATTAGTCTGGAAAAACTAACCCAAATGCCATAAATGCTTTTGGAGATTCAACTAAACACCTCACAAAGCTCTAGTCCCTTCAATATGTCAAGGCACACATAATGAATCAAAGCTGAACATACCCTGAACAAAGCCCTCTCTCCCACAAGCGAATAGTGGATCGCACCAACTAAATTGTAGCCACTTTCTGCCCTATCAACTGCAACATACATATGTTGGTCGACATCTTTGATAGAAACAATTGTTCCTGCAAGAAAGACACTAATAATGTTAATATGTTCATAATAAAAGTATGGGTTCTGCAGCCTGGGCTGAAAGAACACTACCATCAGGAACCATTTCCTCCAGACATCCAGAAGATTCTCCGCTGTTCTTCTGATGTGTTTGCTCTATGCTTTTGGTGGCTTCTATGCTAAATATGGCTGATAAAGATTCCCCAGCAAAAATTATAATCTGATTTAACAAAAGAAAGTTAGAGCAATTGTTTGTATACAACTTGTATGTTGGGGTTTCCCCATTACATAAATGACATTATTACTTTTTTTTGGTAATTAAGAAATTTTATTACCAACTGGAAGTATTTACAGCTCAGAAATTCTTACTTTATCATAACAGCTGGAGCAAGACGAGCATTACTAGTGAAATCCCCGAGGGACAATGGTGCACGGTTCGAAACTTGGTGGATTATGGGCCCACCCCTCTATCCATTATTAACAAAATTATTTAAATGATGATTCTGGGGTTTAAATGAATTCTGATTAGGAGTATGTATAGAGAGCGGTAGCGGCGCACTTGCAACCACAAGGATAGCTATGAAGTTTACATCAAAAGAACCACCTTTTACACGTGTCTACAGAAGCTACACTACCCACAAGCTAATTATCCTTGACGATATAATTATATTGCACCATGATAAGCTGAGACCTTATGCAATACACAATGTTCACTATTGCTATATAATTTAGTCTGGGAAAATAACTATAGAAGAAACTATTTAAAGAAAGTGGAAAAAGACAAATAACTAAGGAAGGCATTTCTCCTCACCTGTATTTCACGCAGAGAGAGAGTCATGTCGAAACCAGATATAGAACCACTGCCAACCCAAAAGTCATTTGACTGCAAAGGAATACTCCCGCTGCTTTTGAGAGGCTGCTCAGCCACCAGAATAATATTTAAGTCTTTTAAAATATAATTTTGAGGAGTAGCAAGTGAAATTTGAGAATTTGAACCACCCCTGCAAGGTTTACTTGAACCATCTGCATGATATTGATTTCCTAGTTCTGGGGGGCTTGAGCTACTTGCTTCATTCATGATAGAATTAGCTTCACCCAAATGATCGGGAGCAATTAACGTGTCATCATGTACAATGATGGAAGATTGATCATCAGATATGGAAGAAGAAGGGCAAGGAGTTGTTGTGTCTAGGCTTTGTTGTTCAGTAGATATATGGAGTAACTGAGAAAGAATTGACAAGTTCGTTATGCCAAATGAGAATTTCCTTGGTAGTTCAAGCTTAAGGTTGCCGTTACCTTCAAGCCGAAGCTTCTGAAATTCACCTACAAGGCAGTAAATTCATTATTGAAATTGTGCTTCTTTTACATTGTTTGAAACAAACTGTTTATTTCAACATACCAAAATATTAGCCAGAATTAGCACTTAACCGCTGAAGCTAGATGCAAAAACATGCTAAGCATGTTGCCTTGCTTAGGCAGCACTTCAAACCGGCCATGAAGATGCTAAGGCATGTGTGTCATCATTCATAGGCTCCATTTTGACGAGTACAGTGTTAAACAACAATTATTTCACCTAATCATATATTTTTTCCAATTTCTTTGTCCATATAATTGTTTCTTGTATTTAAATTTATTACTCTTTAATTACATTGTTTTAAACTTTTGTGCCTTTACTCTTGAACGCTGTCAGTTGCATTAAAAGGCCTTAAATGACCAGATCGAGCAAGCTCGATTGACCTAAGATGAAACTTATTATGACAAAAGCTCCATGGATAGCAACAAAAGTCAAGAACACTAGCTAATCAGTGGGGGTAAGACCCGTGTGCACTAGCGTTAAAGTCCCAACAGGCCTCAGCATTATTTTGCTTTCACCTTTGATAACACTGTATGTTATTCAAGATTTTGAAGAATTCCAAATATGGCAAATAAACTCAAATTGAAACTTGCTGCTCTTAGAGCAATATAATCTTATATAGCTTCTTAATACTCCTAATAACTTGATATGTATCAAAGCCTCCTCAACCTTGGGTGCAATAAAATGGCAAGGGGGCAGTAACTCTAAAAATAAGATGAGACCAAAAAATATATGTTTATATCTGCATGAGAGAACTACTTCAGAGTCCTGCTGTTAATTGATAACAAGTGAAGCAAAAGAAAAAGATGATACCAGATTTATCTCCATCCACCAATGCCAGAGAAACCTGTGAAATATTCATGGCAAATGCTTCCACCTGGTTCCAATTAACTAGTTTATGTTGCTCCAACTGTTGGTTGGAAGAACTCCTCAGTAGACTAGTATCCTCATCATTCTGAATAACTAGATGTTCTGTCACAGCTGGCCAATGGCCTTCCAACTGATTACAGTAGAATGCGTAGCATTCAACCATTGTCACCAAAGAAGCTATCTCAACAATGATAGAACCCCCCTGTTGAATTGGTGTCTGTTTAAACCTTAGAAATCATAAGATCTTCCCAAACTATGAATAAACAACTTATATCGAAATTAGGATTTAGCAAAATGGATGCAGAAGTTAATGCATAGGCAGACATTAATCTGAAGCTGCAAGAACAGAATAGAAACCTGTGACTGACAGGAGATTGTCTGAAATTGTCCACCAACAGAAACAAATGCTTCAAGCGTCTTTAGTTCGTTGCCTCGAAGCAATAAGTTCTTTACTGCACATCTGGCTAGGTACACTTCACCTAAAGAAATTCTTATAGTTAACCAATCGAAAGAAGGATTTACATCATTTATCAACGAAGGTGAATGATTCAAGGACATTGAAGCATCATGTATGGAGGACTCAGAACCATCCACTACATTTCTCTGACTGGCCTGCATAATATTGTCCCCTAAGGTTCTCAAACTTAAACTAATTTTACAATGAGACAATGAAGCTTGATATAAGGAATTGAGAGACCAAATCAACTGTGGTTTAACTTGATCAGAAGTATCTACAATCTCATTCGGATATCGGAATATATCAGATTCAAAATCAGAAAAACCAATGAGAACTTCGGCTTTTTCCTCTTCAAAAGAGAACCTGATATATGAATGTGCAAGAGATACATTAACTCCATAACCACGGACTGGTTGCACTGTAGACTTCCTGTCAGCTATAGTATTACCATCTGCCACATTATCATGTGAAATATATCCTTTCCTGGAGTCGTAAAGGATCATATTCACTGATCTAAGTTCACATGTCGTACTGACATTGAATGTAGTATCAGTAAGAGCTGAAGCTACTAGTGTGATTCTATTTTTGAGTGCTCTTTCACTTTCAGAGTCAGCAGACTCTCGCCTTAATAAGTCTTCATAACTTTGGCCAAGACCTAAAGTGGTCGTATTGAAAACCTGAACAACTGTACACAGCAAACTAGAAATTACCTGCCATAATAGAAATTCCAAAGTCAAAAACGTCTGTATAAACTCCATGCACCTTTTTATTACAGAAGGATAGCTTATGCAATTCTAATGAGCACTGAAAGTCACTTGTTGCAGTGATCTGCATGATGGGTCAAGTCAACTTGTCAATGGGAAGTATCATAGCTTCTCATAGTAATACTGTGAACAATGGTTGTGTTGTTACGTAAACAGAGAATGAAAGACCTGTTTGAGGAATTTATGAGGCAATCCAGGTCAGCACACAAATGAGATAGCAGCTTAAAGAAGGAAATAACTCCCTTCATATTTGGAGTACTATGGTTGGAAAGAGCAAGGGAGTATGAAGGAGTAAAGAACACTTGAGTATCTTAGAATGTGAAAGTGTCCATTGTTTGAAATGAAACTGGAGTAACTATAGTAGTTAGATCACATGAGGTGTGGGTAAGGAGAATATACGGCTATCTGAATGTATGAGAAGTTACTCCGAGGAACAGGACATGATATGGATATATGCCCAAAAGGATTTGAAGCCATGATAGGACTGGCCTATGTTATAAATTGACAAAACAAGATAGCAGTTTAGGCAACACAAGGCCCTAAAACCGACCAACCACGGAACTACTAGCTCCAAATCTCCAAGTCACAAACAGATCAGGGAGGTTAGTGGTCCCAAAGACACTCTCTAGATCCTACAGCAATGGAGCTTTAAACAAGGTCTGAAGCACCAACATGGTTATGCTGGAGGCAAAACTTATTCTGGTTAAGGAGGCTGTTTGTCAAGCCTCTGTTTTTAGCACTTAGCAGGCCAAAGATGAGTCTTGAGTTCTCTTGTTCATAACTAGAAGAATGAACTTGTTATGGCAGCAAAAGTCAGGAAACAGGACAGCTAGAAGGACCTAAAATGAACCTTGAGTTGTCACTTGTTCACAATTGGAAGAATGGGATTGCAATGACAGAAAAATTTGAGAAAAAAGACTAGCTCAGAGAGGCACCATTCTTTTAGGACACATCCCTTGTCAATGTGTTGGTCTTTGCAACAACTAGCTAGACGTCAATCTCAGGCTGAAAGTGCCAGTGTTTCTATGCTCTGGCTTCCTGTATTTCTTGATAAATGAACCATAAAATGACTCATAGAAGGATGGAACATCTTCAGTGCCAGGGGGATAGTATCCAATACCATATTGGAGAAAACAGCGAAGGAACATAGTCTTTCCTATTTCAATTAATCTAACAGTTGGGACGACAAGGGAAGACTTGAATTTCAATTTGAGGAGGAGTTTATAACAAATTTATCACCGGGTTCAATGAATACTACGTAGAAGGTTGGTAACATAAAGACCACATGGCCACCCCTGGAAGCTACCTCACAAAAGTGGAGACGGTACAGAAGGACTACACTTAGAATTCCAAGTTCGGATTGTATATTGAAGGTCAGTTAAAAGATATAAATACCACAAACACAATCTTAAAGACTACCAGAGTAGCAAGAGAGTGAAAATAAGGATTAAAGAAGTACACCGTAGAATAAGGTGAACGTCTCAACTAACACAGAAGATTAAAAAAGTTTCAGCCATATGCTAAAAGAGAAAACCACCCAGCAAAGCAACTAAAAGGCACCAAGAGAAGAGAATCACCTTTAGCAGAACTGCACATTCATCCATAAATACCAGTGTCGTCAATCCAGTACTTGTGCAATGTAATGCTACAGAGAAAGCAATATCTATTGAGCCCAAAGAATGCAGATCCTTCCTGCCAAAACAGTGTTGAAGTACATTAACTTTAGCTTTAGTCCACATAATTTCAGACATATCCAGGAAATTCCTCTAACAAAAAAAAACTTAAGGAAATTTCTATTGTGACAGTCTTCTGTGTTGTAAAGAAGCAAACAAAGGTAAGACAAGTAGCAGATTGGGACTTTAACATGAAAGTGCAGTTTTTACAAGTTTGAAAACAAAAGTGGACTCCATGTAGTAAGAACACAACAGTATAGTAGACGACAAAAATAACTTAAACTTTCCTTGTTGCATGTTTTCTGATGGATGTTTTGCTGTTTACAGACTGATAGGGAACAACTGCAACAACCCCACTCATCTCTTCGGCACACATCTAAGGGTCATACCTCATAGTTTCTTAAGACAACGATCGATATCTCAATCAGGATGAGCAAAGGCGTTGAAAAATTATTCATGTACTAAATTACCATGTGATTTTTTGTTCTAACCGAGGATACTTAATTGCTTGCAGACTCAAGTATAACATGCACATGCTTGAAGACGGAGAAAAGAAAAGCACGAGAGCGGAACAAATACCTCAAAGATAACAGTTGCATAGTTAAAGGATTTAACACAACAATTTGGCCACCCTGATTATCCCATAACTTGTCGAGGGAAACTTTCAGACCTTTAAGTTCCATGTAGGCACAAAGTGAAGTGCACCCTCGACTGCTATTAACTTCACCATTTGATTTAGCAATATCCATCTGCTGAAGGTCCTTCAACGGTTTTGCATCAAAAACTGCAGTATCTCCACTTGAGGAAGTCAAATCAGACTCCAAACTTGGTGAGACGCCTAGTTCAATATCGTCAGCATCAAAAGAAAGGCGTACGTCATTCCCAAGCTTAAGATACAGATCTGCATCCGCACCATGAAAATCCTCCTTTCTCAATGTCAGCTTGATTCGTGGACCAGCAATGTGTACCGCTATTTGCATATGTTTCTCGGGAAGAAGTCTAGGCACCTTAACCTTAATTCCAGAAGAAAATGGTTTGTAATTGCTATTCCAATCTGCAACTGGCGGATCCTCAACTAATCCAGAAACCCTCTGTACGACAGTGCTCCCCATGCGGCTAGTAGTCCAAGGTATCGCACTTATCTGTCTGCAAATAACTGTAATTGACACTATTACTAAATAATCCAGAACCAAATTCAACGTCCCCATTACCATGCAACAAGTAGTGTATCCAGCAGTAAGGTTCTTGAGGCTTTGATCAGTCAAAAAGCTCTTAATCTCACAAAGAATAAAAGGATCCTCCATGTTCTGGATCTCATTTTCTCCAAACCTTGATGAATATTTTCTCCAATTCAGGCATGCTTGTTCTATAAGAGATTTCGGGGTATGTACAAAATCTCCATCAGTACCACGAGGAGGATTAGCCTCACCACTTTCAGTGGAGTGGAGAATTTGGCTAGGCTCACTCCATAAAGTAGGTTGCAGATTGTGAACATTTTTTCTCCGACGTCCTTTGAAGTTATTATTGAACTTATTGGTCTTATCTTCCGTAAGATAAGAAGAGACAACCTTCAAGGATCCACATGCAAAGGAAAAACACTGTTCAGAGACATCTTCAGAGTGCCTTAAGCAGAAAAAATCAATGGAGAGACAGAATCTGACTAAACCAGGGTATGAAAGCCCAACATCTGATAGCAACTTCCTACTAAAGGATGGATAAACTTCAATATCTGGTGAAATTAAAATGGAAAATTCCCTGACATATAGGCAAATGTGACTTCCTAGGATGGAATCTTCATTTATGGCGCCAAGTTTTTGACAGATATCTCGGTTCCTGACCAGCAGTTTCTTCAAGAGGAAAAAGCATTTAACAGAATGGAGCGCACTGCTAATGACAATCCATATAAGGGAAAGTGACTGACAAATTTTCCAACAAATCCTGCTCATCCTAGATTCGTGACAACCATCCTTTGACTGTTGACCAGATGATGCTGCTCTACCACGGATTATTCTTCGTGCCTGCACAATGGCCTCAACAGGTAGTTCGTTCTCAATTTGAGAAATAACCTCCCAGTGTTGCTTAAAAGTTCTTGAATATGCTTTGCTCTGAACAATAGCAGTAGTGGATTTCTTTATCACATCATCAACCGGATATCCAACCAGTAAAAGCATTTTCTCATAAGCATGTACATAGCGCAACCATAAGCACACGGTGCTAGCAATTTTATGGAATGCAAACTTTGGAGTTGAAGTCAAAGAACAAATTTTTGTTGCTGCTATTTCCCATAGTTGCTTACCAGTTCTGGCACGCTTGGATTCTTTCGACCACAATGAAAAAAGTACAAATAGGATGGTAATATCTTCTGGAGATAAAGAAAAATTTAATGAAGCAGCATAAAAGTTCAATTCTCTGAACTGAAGATATTTCACTTTTGCAGAAGCTAGCAAATCAGTTGAAGGCAAAATGCAGCTAAAGTAACTTCTTCTCCTCAAGTTGATCTCAACATGTTGAACATTGAGGTCAAAGGAGTTCTCTCCAGAAGGTAGAAAAGTTGAACTAACCAGTCCAGTTAGGAGACACCCCTTAATGAGTTTACATTGTACACCAAGTTCCTTCATCTCAAACGATAGTGACCATATATCAATTGATAAAGTTGACTGCACAATAACATGAGCATCATGCACTTGCAACCGACAATGTTGTAGTATCCAATCAAATAAATAAGTGGTCCAACTTCCTGGAGTAATTTCTGAAATAGTCTTCATGGCATTGTGCAAAGCACTACCCTTGAACATATCAACGTCAAAGAAACTAAATTCAGAGGTCAGAGATCAGACGCATGAAAAAGAAACTGTAAGGTACTTTTATCCACAAAACAACAGCACCAAGAAGGTAATGGGAGTATAAAAATACCAGTGGACTTATCTCCTCTATGTTTGTACATTAGGAGTCTGTGAAGTCCAGAAAAATTTAGATTTTTACAACAATCATCTTAATCTGAAATTTTAAATGTTGGAAACACTTATACTTAACAAAAGATATATGTTCTGTTTTCCCCTCAAAAAGTCTACGGTATATCTCTGAACACACTTTCCAAAATATACATGAAAAATTACTTTTTTAGATCAAGACGTGAAGGAATTGTCTTCCAAGTTTTTGTCTTCACTCTAACTTCAACCTCTATCTCTTCCACTGGTCATTCCTTGTTTCAAGTAGCCAGGCATTATCTACTGTTATCCCATAAAATCAGTTTTCCCAACCAGATAATCAAACAAGTAGCCAAGTAAGTACCTCGGAATCAAGCTCGGCTAGAATCTTTTTCCGCTCCTCAATGGTCGAATCTCTGGGCTTCGGCTTCCACCTAACACCATCCTCCTCCTCTTCTCTTGAAGTAGGAAACAAAAAACTAAGTAACAAGTATACAAGTAGCATGAACCCATAAAAGGCAGTAAATGCTGAATTCCACTGCACTAACTAACTTTCATGAAAATGCGTGCAAACTTAGTATTAACATGTACATTTTAAAAAATGTAAACTATATATAACATGTGTGCGTGTGTATTAGCTAAGAGGTGAGCAGAGTGAACTTACCCGACTGATAAAACGATGTTAAGGCCATGGATTTGGAAATCGAATGCAGGTGCTGACCAGTTGGATACATGAAGGCTCAACTGTCGGACAGTGACTTCTTTGAAACACAAGCGAGTAGGATCATCCAGCAACTCGTTGAGTGCAGACGTGTTAAAGCTAAGGTTCTCTAACTTGGCGTGAGAATGAAGAAACCCTAGCTGAACATCCAATTCAACTTCGTCTCTTAACCATGGCTGTAACAGAGACACAAGTCTCCGTTGAATCAAATCGTTGAAAAACATTGTCCGTTTCCTCCTTTTATCCGATTGATTTACACAAGTTAACGCAGTTCACGTTAAGGCAGTTCACCATTGATAAATTGGAAATCGTGTTCCAATTTGAACTTCTTTCACCCTATTATGCAACAATGAAATCAATAGCAATTAGGCATTGAGAATAATTAGAGGCTCTCTTGCTTGTTTTTTGGCGGTTGAGAACAGAAAAATAAGAGGCGGAACTTTGGACCGTTTACGTAAGCCTGGACCTGGGCGACCCGATAATTACACTTGGAGTGAAGCTTAACTCGAGCGATACGGTGTCACTTTGTCTGTCTAAGTGTCAAGGAAAGAATAGTGCTGGAGCCACATGTATTCCTCAAAAATTAGGTGTGTAGCTAGATAAAATTTTATTTATCTATATATATTATATTATATATATTTATGCCTCTTGATTTTCTTTCAAAATTTACTTGTTTATATTTTGACTTTCTAATATAAATTTTAACTCTGCTACTAGAAAACAATCCATCAAATGCAAATCATTAGCTCATTTTTATATTCCTTACGTGGGATGAGGAACAAAAGTATTACGTATATTTGATTTTTGCTTGCTATAGATATATATTCTAGTGATATTGAGAATCTCCCACACATGTGAATCACATTTTCATTACTCCCTTTCTTCTCTCCTTTTCTTGATCCTCATTATAATATAATGGAAATTATAGAAAAAAAAAGTGCTACGGGAAACAAATGCTTTTAACCTTATGTTTATATTCTTTTTGTTTCAGGAGGAAACAAAGTACTACTATTCATCTTAGCTATTCATCCTAGGATCTTTTTCACCGAGCATAGTTATAAATAGTGATGTTACAACCCAAAATACACTAAAGGTCGTGATGGTGTCTAACACCGCCGTCAGGCAATCTAACAGTGAATGGTTAACTTAATTACTTATTTTAGTATTTTTGAAATCGTAATTTTCATCAATTAAATAATAAGAAATAGGATTTACAGGGTAAATGATAATGTTTTCATGATTACAATATAGAACAACTCATAAGCACCCCCAAAACCCGGTGTCACAAGCGCATGAGCATCAACTAGGAAATATAATACAATACAACCTCTATCTCGAATACAAATTAGACAAAAGAATATAAACAACTCTGATGGAGACTCTGCAGGCTGCGGATCGTAACATGAAATGCAGCTCACGGTAAGTCCCCGCAATAGTCGCGCCTCTGCGCCCGAAAGACCACCCGACATATATGTACCTGTACAAAATGTGCAGCAAGTATAGCATGAGTACGTAAATCAACGTGTACCCAGTAAGTATCTAGCCTAACCCCAAAGAAGTAGTGACGAGGGGTCGATATCGACACTTACTAGTGGTCCAATAAGACATATACAGTAAGAAGTAAAACACATATGGGGCAGAGTAAACAAACAAAATAAACAAGTATAAATATGTGGTACAATCCTCCTCTCTATAATAAACTCAAGCCCTTCATTAGCAATTTCCTCTTCAACTGGGGGCGTGCGCGCGCACGCACACACACACATATATATATATATATATATATATATATAATGGATCTCACCAGATAGGTCGTCATAATCCAAATCAGGAAGACTCATAAATACACTGACTTCTTTTCAAATATTACGCACGATTTCATGAGACTATTTTATAGAAATGTCGAGGCGTACGGCCCGATCCCATCATAATATGTGCACAGTCGAGGGTCGAACAGCACGAACAATAGATGCATCTATTATACTGTCGAGGCGAACAGCCCGCTCCCATGAGAGTGTGGTACATAATCCTGTTGAGGCGAACGGTCCGATCCCATTAGAATAAGAAGCTTAAACGGGTCCTTGACCCTACTCACGAATAAACGTGTGAGTTATAATTTTAAGAAAAAACTTTCGACGAAAACGCATAGCGCGGGAGAAATCCCTAAGAGGAAACAAAATTCTTATGCGGCTAATCGTGAAACTCGTCAAATCTCTACAATAGCAAATCTATCACTCTACACATGTCTAGTCTCAAGTCGTAATGTGAAGTAAAAGAATTTAATAGGTAAGAGATAACTCGAATAGTACAGTTATAGCATGACGTGAACCTGAGTCTACCCAGACAATAACATGAATGTAGGTACGTACGAACTCTCGTCACCTCGTGCGTACGTAGCCCCAGCAATAAGTAGCACATATAAATTACAACATCTAGGGGTAGTTTCCCCCTCACAAAGTTAGATAGGAGACTTACCTCGCTCCAAAGTTCCATAGCCGGCTCCAATGCCGCTCTAACACCTCAAACCAGTGTATATTGCTCCAAAACTAGTCAATCAATGTGCAAATCCATAAATATATACTCTAATACTTATTATAAATCAAATTATAACAATTTCCAACTCCGCTTGAAAAAATCGATAAATCCAACCCTCGAGCCCATGTGCCCGAATTCCGAAAGTTTTTGAAGATAAACATTACCCATAACATTACTAACTCAAATATATAATTTATTCCCAATTTCATGCCCAAGTTCGTGGTCAAAACCCAAAAATACCAATTTCTAGAGATTTCTTCAAAATCCCAAATTTATACAAATTTTCATGTTTAAATCCATATATATACCATGTATTTAACTTGAAATAGGTGGTAAGAACTTACCTTTGTGATTGATGCTGCAAAATGGTGCTCCAAAATCGCTCCATGGTCGTCTCCCATGGAGGAAATGAGATGAAAATTGCCAAATTCCCGTTTTAAAACTTCACTGCCCAGGCCCCTCCTTCTTCGCGATCGCGAAGGCCAAAAATGCACTACCTCCAATTTCCTCTTCGCGTTCGCGAAGGCCAAATCCCAGCAGCCCCAAAATTCCTCTTCACGGACGCATGAGATCCTTCGCGATCGCGAAGGAAGAAACCAGACACAAGTACAGCAGTTCCAAAGCAGCCCAACTTGGTCTGAAACTTAGAATGCAGGAGAATTATATATTGGTAAGTTATGGAATCTTATTTAGTAGAAGTAATTCATTTTGTAAAGAATCCATTTCGGTTTTCAACGCCGGTTGAATAAACCTGAAACACATCCGAAGACCTTGTCCAATCACATCAACATGTCCCAACACATGACACAAACTCGCTCGAGGCTTCAAATCACATCAAACAACATCAAAATCATGAATCACGCCCCAATTCGAGTTTAATAAACTTTAGAACTTCAAACTTCTACATTCGATGCCGAAAATTATCAAATCACGTCTGATTGACCTCAAATTTTGTACACAAGTCACATTTGATATTACAGAACTTCTCCAACTTCCGAAATCGAAATCCGAACCCGATATCAAAAAGTCCAGTCCCGGTCAAACTTTCCAAAAACCTTCAAACATGAATCTGCCTCTATTTACGATAGTTTGCTTAATGAACAAGCAATAAGTGCTCTTAGATTTTATATCAATAAGTTTGAAAGGCGATTAGATACAAAGGCGAAAATATTAATGTGTGATGAAATTAGTGAACATTGTAGAAACGAAAAAGGATAATGTATCCATCCGCAAATTTCAATGAAAAATCATGCACAAAATACCGGACACACCTCATAAAAATGGGGTGGCATAACGCTTAACTGGATATTACCACCCCGAAATGACCTACGGACCTCCAAATACGCATTTGGACACGCTCTTAAGACCAGAATCACCATACGGAGCTATTCCCAAGCTCAGAATTCCACGCACACATCGATGACATTAAAATACACTTCAACCCAAATTTATGAAATCCTTCCAAAATGCCAACTTTCTACAATAGGTGCCGAAATGCTCCCGGGTCATCCAAAACCCGATCCGGACATGCATCCAAGTCCAAAATCATCATACGAACCTGTTGGAACCTTCAAATCCTAATTCTGAGGTTATTTACTCAAAAGTCACACCTTAGTCAATTCTTCTAACTTAAAGCTTCCGAAATTAGAGATTTCTTTCCAAATCAACTCCGAACTTTCCAAAATTAAATTCCGACCACGCGTGCAAGTCATAACACCTGAAGTGAAGCTACTCAAGGCCTCAAACAACTGAACGTCACGCTAGAGCTCAAAACGACCGGTTGGGTCGTTACATTCTCTCTCACTTAAACATATGTTCGTCCTCGAACGTGCTAAGAACTGCTCCGGAGTTATTCAAAATCATTGTTTAACACCTCGTGCACCTACCCGTGCCACCACCACCTAGTTGGGCACACTAGCTCGAGCCAGACTGAAGGTCCTTCTTGCTACCTTAGCTAACAAGATTTAGAACCAAATTCCAACATCTGGAATTCTCCACGATACTAGATTCTAACACATGAACATCGTATCAATCACCAGACACTGAACCCAATGTGACCATGCTCCTCCTCTAAAATCAACCATGCACCACACACTTATTTGCCCAAGGCAATCTCCCCCAAGCACAGCAACTGAAATTTCTACTGACCCAAAGCCCGTAGTATACCCCATGACATATATAAGTCCTATTCCAACTCTCGTAATACTACCACGACGGAAGAGATATGTAGAAACTCATAATTACCTGTCGAATCACAATTTATGGAGTCTCTCCTCCTAACAAGAACCATTACCTCATTCTGAACTGAATAACGATATTTGCTCTTTAATATGCCGTATATAAATCCGATCGCACCGATCCCAGGTCCAATAATCTTGTCTCACCCAGTACAAGCTGCTCCAGTAATAAGTCATTGCAACCACTATCTAAGATTTCATATGACGCCACCAATGCGCCAACAAGCTACAACTTGAATGTGACACATAAGGGGAATGACAAACTCTGGAAAAGAATAATCCAGTCCGCATAACAAATAAAACGACCATCAAATACTATGACCTTTTTCAAAGGCAAGAAATAAGACACACAAAAATAAATATAAGGAACTGTGCTCAACATCTCACTATTGCGGCGTGCAACCTGATCCTCACATGATACTGTTGCGGCGTGCAACCCGGTCCACACATGATACCATTGCGGCATGCAACCCAATCCACACATGATACTATTGCGACGTGCAACCCGATCCAAACAACATACCCGTAGCAGCGTGCCACCCGATCCAACAATATACATGTGGCGGCGTGCCACCCGATCCACACATGATAATAAATAAGGAAGTACTCATCAAACCATAATGATTATACCTACGAAATACCCGAATATTGACCACGAGCACACCAAGTAAAAATACAAATCCTTGGGAGACGGATAGCGCCATACGCTGCGAAACGCAAGCACAGGTAAGGTGCGATATATGATCTGCATATCGAGAGTCATCCTGCTCACATAACACTACAACTACGGACCTCAACACATGTACGAATAATCAAGTTGTATCACAACCCACATGGCACAATAGAGTATTACCTGAAATAGGTGACGACGAAATAACATCCAAATCTTGAAGACTTTCCGTAAGCAACACGATGCTGAAATGAACACATCCGGCCCGATATAGAGCACACATTCACATCTGGATCCATCCACGAACCTCAGACCAATTCTGATCGCACTGTACTAGGCTAATAACCTTTCAAGGATCTACAATAACCCTTTCCCATGGCACACAAGAATAGCCGTCTAATCGCAACAAACTTCCACAGTCCACAATCAAATGAATAGAGCTCCATTGAGGCCTAGACTCTCTCACATTAGCGATAGTACCATAATCCCCATACTTGGTGTAAATCTTTAATCAGTCAAGTGGCTACACGTCACACTTATACAATCCTCTCGTGGGATACGCCCCCACGACCTTTCGCACCAGGTAGCAAAATCTGCCCATCCATACCACCAGCCATACAATGCTGTAAAGCGAATTGAGAATCCGCACACATTCACATCTAGATCCATCCACAAACCTCAGGCCGATTCTGATCGCACTGTACCGGGCTAATAACCTTTCAAGGATCCACAATAACCCTTTTCCCATGACACACAAGAACAACCGTCAAATCCGCAACAAACTTCCACAGTCCACGATTAAATGAATAGAGCTCCCTTCAGGCCTAGACTTTCTCACATTAGCGATAGTACCATAATCCCCATACTTGGTGTAAATCTTTAATCAGTAAAGTGACTACACGTCACACTTATACAATCCTCCCGTGGGATACGCCCCCACGACCTTCCGCACCAGGTAGCAAAGTCTGCCCATCCATATCACCTGGCCATACAATGCTGTAAATCGAATCGAGAATCCACAAACCAGTACACAAAGCCTCTTACGCATGACACTAATCTCAGGCGAGGCTAAAGACAATACCAACTTACTCTAAACATCTGAATTATTTCCTACTCCTCCGAGCTCTTGACATTCTTGTCAACACTGAACCGCAACCTTGATCCTCAACATCCAATTCCCATGTCGCTTACTACACCTAACATGCCAATACGCGAGAGTACAAGAATTTCATCATAACTCCTGAACCACTAATAGAATAAACACTTCATCATATTGAAACCTTTCACTTAACTCATTTCTGGAGAACCATTGCAACACGCGACTGATTTCCTATAATCGCATAAAATACCAACCTCAAGTTGTGGTCTAAACCACCATAATCCTCCTGGGATTCATCTACACATAACATGCCATTATAATCAAATACCTCCAAATAAATCAAATTACGGCGGCCGTCAATCCTCGCACATGTCGCCACAAATCACTTGCATAACTTAACACGCTGAAGGAACTAATCGTTACCACCATCATGCTCATTCAACCATTGTTAACCGATCCAACTTCTTCTAACTCACGCTTGACTTGCCTTAGAAATAATAATAATTATTATAATAATAATAATAATAATAATAATAATAATAGCTCCACTTAAAACACGACGAACTTAATTCTCACTCATCCTGAGTGGCCCAATTTACGAAACCACGTCGTCTCAAAACCCACGAACCATCTCATACTCTCTTTGTGCGCACGATAGCATCTTCAACTAGTACACCCATTTTGAAAATTCCTCTATGAATCCAAAGTTATTTTCTCCCATTCCTCCAATGTTGCACCGCAGATCGATGATAACATAGAACACTCCAGGTCCCTTTCATAATCCACTGCAAAAGCTCAATACTCAACCATACCACAGACTCGAAATCCCTAGGCACCACACTTAAATTATTTTGAACCCGCTAGGACCGTTGTTGATAGTCACCAACTCTGACTTGGTCCCGAATATAATCAACTCCAAGTCTCTGCTAGCACATGAACACCCTCTTAAAGAAGCACCCGGTTGAATTACTTTCCTTGTACATCACATCTATATGAAACATAAAATCTGAGTCTTCCCAAAACCTAAACATTAACCGGTAAGGCCAAATATAACACACATTCCTCAAATCCTTTGCTCGAATTACCATCGATGTTTTTCTTTCCTTGGTCGTAATAACCCACCAATACGTCGATAACCAGAAACCTCACAAATAGACAACCATGCAATCCAAATCGTAGACGGTGGGGCTCTCCCACTTAGCTTGAAGCTACAATTACATAACCCTGAGACCCACCATGATTCCTTCTTCACCATTGACATCAACTGGAAGTCCACCAATACATTCCAACTCAAGTTATGTTGCCAACTAAAATACGTGGGCCTAATCACTACCCACCTTGATTCCCAAATTGCTCAAAACTTTCCTCAAGGTGTGTGGCTATCCTACCATATAACCCATATGCTACTCTGCCACTCTCCCACTTTGGTCAAACTCTCTCCTTTAAGCAACTTCTCGACTTCCGCTTTTCATACTTGACCTGCTAGTAATTCAACCACCGCGAGACACCTTCCGCTTTGTCCTTCCTCATCTTACGCTGCCCAAATACTGCCTCAAAGCAAAATCCATCATTGTAGCACCTTCCCTGATAATTTACTACCAACTCTAAGCCTCCTGGAAGATCATCTTTCTCGAGCCATCAATATTAGAAATACCAATTCGATTCTGAACCGCTACACACCGCTATCTATGACAACCGCTTCTCAGGCACCATTTCACAACACCCTGTCTCGAAGGCTAAGAATCAAAGAAGACCACAACACCGGTGAACCTTAATATGTTCCAACAAGAACGGCGATACCACATCAAAATGAGAATCCCACCACACTTAGGAATATCAAGTCTCGTTGCTCTATCGACTAAAGCATGAGCATTCACAGACCGGTTGTCTTTCTTCCACTGAAATTTAATGTTGAATCCCCTAAATCATGCACCGAGAAATCCTCCTTTCAAGTCATTCACTGCCTCGACACATAGACAAACACCCTACTATTGCACCAACACTGTGCGATAATACATTTGAACATCATAGCAATCTGCATGCAACCTCGAAACCATTGAGAACACAGCTACTGAGCCGAAATGAGAGAACATCCTTCCGCAAGAAGACACTAATAACTTGTTCGAATGCGTAGGAAGAAACAACCTGCCCCACATTTGTAGTACCACTGCAACTCCTCGATGATCAATCGACACGAGCGCTCAACATCGTATTAGAATGAGTAGGAAGGAGATAAAGGCATACGCCTCAAAGGAATCAAATCGTACGATGAGAAATCAAGAAGGGAAGTGCTCCTAACAACCATGTAGCCTATCGAAGATAAGTATAGATGTCTCTGTACCGATCTGCAAAACTCTACTAGACTTGCTCATGACTCGTTAGACCTAAGTGAACTTAATGCTCTGATACCAAGATGTCACGACCCAAAATCCACTAAAGGTCGTGATGGCGCCTAACACTGCCGTCAGGCAAGCCAACACTGAATGATTAACTTAATTACTCATTTTAGTATTTTTGAAATCGTAATTTTCATAAATTAAATAGCACTCCTTCCGTTTCAATTTATGTGAACCTAATTCCTTTTTAGTCCGTGCCAAAAAGAATGACCTCTTTCCTTATTTGGAAACAATTTACCTTTATGCAATGATTTATAGCCACACAAAATATATGTGCCTCATTTTACACCACAAGTTCAAAAGTCTTCTCTCTTTTCTTAAACTTTGTGCCCAGTCAAATGGGTTCACATAAAGCACCCCCAAAACCTGGTGTCACAAGTGTATGAGCATCAACTAGGAAATATAATACAATACAACCTCTATCTGGAATACAAATTAGACAGGAGAATATAAATAACTCTGATGAAGACTATGTAAGCTGCGGATCGTAACATGAAATGCAACTCACGGTAGGTCCCCACAATAGCCGCACCTCTGCGCCCGAAAGACTACCCGACATATATGTACCTGCACAAAATGTGCAGTAAGTGTAGCATGAGTACGTAAATCAACGTGTACCCAATAAGTATCTAGCCTAACCCTAGACAAGTAGTGATGAGGGGTCGACATCGACACTTACTAATGGTCCAATAAGACAGATACAGTAAGAAGTAAAACAAATATGGGACAGAGTAAACAAACGAAATAAGAAAATGTAAATACATGATACAATCCTGCTCCTCTCTCTTTTATATATATATATATATATATATATATATATATATATATATATATATATGTCGTCATAATCCAAATTAGAAAGACTTATAGATACACTGACTTCTTGCCAAATATTACGCACGATTTCATGAGAGTATTTTATAGAATTGCCGATGTGTACGACCCGATCCCATCATAATCAGTGCATTGCCGATGGTCGAACAACACGAATAATAGATGCATTTATTATACTGCCGAGGCGAACAACCCGCTCCCATGAGAGTGTGGTACATAATCCTGCTGAGGCGAATGGTCCGATCCCATTAGAATAAGAAGCTTAAACGGGTCCTTGACCCCACTCACGAATAAACGTGTGAGTTATAATTTTAAGAAAAACCTTTAGACGAAAACGCATAGCGCGGGAGAAATCCCTAAGAGGAAACAAAATTCTTCTGCGGCTAATTGTGAAACTCGTCAAATCTCTACAATAGCAAATCTATCACTCTACACATGTCTAGTCTCAAGTCGTAATGTGAAGTAAAAGAATTTAATAGGTAAGAGATAACTCAAATAGTACAGTTATAGCATGACGTGAACCAGAGTCTACCCAGACAATAACATGAATGTAGCTACGTACGGACTCTCATCACCTCGTGCGTACGTAGCCCCCGCAATAAGTAGCACATATAAATTACAACATCTAGGGGTAGTTTCCCCCTCACAGAGCTCCAAAGTTCCATAGCCGGCTCCAATGCCGCTCTAACACCTCAAACCAGTGTATGTCGCTCCAAAACTAGTCAATCAATGTGCAAATCCATAAATATATACTCTAATCCTTATTATAAATCAAATTATAATAATTTCCAACTCCGCTTGAAAAAATCGATAAATCCAACCCTCGAGCCCACGTGCCCGAATTCCGAAGGTTTTTGAAGATAAACATTACCCATAACATTATTAACTCAAATATATAATTTATTCCCAATTCCATGCCCAAATTCGTGATCAAAATCCAAAAATACCAATTTCTAGGGTTTTCTTCAAAATTCCAAATTTCTACAATTTTCATGTTTAAATTCACATATATACCATGTGTTTAACTTGAAATATGTGGGAAGCACTTACCTTGTGATTGATGATGAAAATGGTGCTCCAAAATCGCTCCAAGCTCGGCTCCCATGGAGGAAATGAGATGAAAATTGCCAAATTCCCGTTTTAAAACTTCACTGCCTATGTCCGTCCTTCTTCGCGTTCGCGGAAAGACCATCGCAATCGCGAAGCCCAAAAATGCAATGCCTCCAATTTTCTCTTATCGTTCGCGTCAGCTAGGCTGCGTTTGTGATGCCTTCGCACCCTACTGCTTCTCGTTCGCGAAGGCTTAATGGCTTTAGGTCCCCCACTCCTCTTCCTTCTTCGCATTCGCGACCCCCGTGTCGCGTTCGCGAAGGCTTTCCCAGCTTCTGCCTCGCGTCGCGTCCACTGCCTCGCATTCGCAAAGGACAAATCACAACAGCCCCTAAATCCCTCTTCGCGAACGCATGAGATCCTTCGCGTTCGCGAAGGAGGAAACCAGACACCAGCACAGCAGCTCTAAAGCAGCCGAACTTGGTCCGAAACCACCCCAAAACACACTCGATGCCCCCCAAGACCCTGTCCAATCACATCAACATGTCCCAACACATGACATGAACTCACTCGAGGCTTCAAATCACATCTAACAACATCAAAATCATGAATGGCACCCAAATTTGAGCTTAATGAACTTTAGAACTTCAAATTTCTACATTCGATGCCGAAAACCTATCAAATCACGACCGATTGACCTCAAATTTTGCACACAAGTCATATTTGATAATACAGACCTACTCCAACTTCCGGAATTGGAATACGAACTCGATATCAAAAAATCTTATCCCTTTCAAACTTCGAAAAACCTTCAAATTTCCAACTTTCGCCAAATGACCTCGAAATGGCCCACGGACCTCCAAATCCACATCCAGATGCTCTCCTAAGACCAGAATCACCACATAGAGCTATTTCCAGGCTCAGAATTCCAAACAGACATCGATAACATTAAAATACACTTCAACCCAAATTTATGGAATCCTTCCAAAATGCCACCTTTCTACAATAGGCGTCAAAACGCTCACGGATCTTCCAAAACCCGATCTGGACATACATCCAAGTACAAAATTATCATACAAACTTGTTGGAACCTTCAAATCCTGATTCCGCGGTCGTTTACTCAAAAGTCATGCCTTAGTCAATTCTTCCAACTTAAAGCTTACGAAATTAAAGATTTTTCTTTAAATCAACTACGAACTTCCCGAAATTAAATTATGACCACGCGTACAAGTCATAATACCTGAAATGAAGCTACTCAAGGCCTTAAATCGCCGAACGTAGTACTAGAGCTCAAAACGACCGGTCATGTCGTTACAAGTGAGCTCAGTTACCATTGTAAAAGGACACGAATTGTGTGGCAAGAACATATACTATTTTATATACAAAGCTTTATACTATTTCACTCTCTTGCTTTTAGATCTCATCGTTGCTGTGTTCGAGAACCATGTTCACAGAATTATCATCTTTGCTATTTCATATATATTCTAAGGCTAAGTATTGCGTATTTTTTCAATTATTATATTATTTGAGGATCATATTAGTTCATTTGTCTAGAAACCACGTATAAATTCAACTGTACCATTTTATAGGTAAACAATATAGATGTATAGTTTGATTTGGTATAGTTTCGTATTACATTTCTTAAGAAATTAATAATATTTGATATGATTTACTATATGCAAGAACTAAAAAGATTGTACCAAAACTGAGTCAAATCAACTACTCTTACATACTTGTTTTATTTTATATACCTTATGTATGTGTGTATATATTCTTAGATAATGTGTAATTTTATATACATATTTCATACTAGTATATTATTGATCATGAGAATAGCAAATTCTAATAAATTTGTCTATTATTTACCCGTAAAACGGTACAGTTGAATTTGTACGTGGTTTAAAGACAAGTGAATCGATTCGATCTAAAAATAATAGATGAATTAGACAAAAATATAAGACTTAGCCTTGAAATTAAAATAAAATAGCAGATATCTTAGTCCCAGTCACAGAGTTTCCGAAGGCAGTAAGAACAATATAAATAAGCAAGTAAAATGTTATTGAGCTTGCGATAAAATATAGTGTATGCTTGTCAGAAAATTCGTCCACATACAATGATAATAGAGCTCACTATTTATAGTTACACCTAGGGAACAAGGTCCTAGGATCAATCCCCTCTTAAATGACAATTATGAGGGTCATTTAAGAATGTATAACGGTAGGCAATGAGTGTCATATTCTCTATAACGGATCATGCACTTAACGCTATAGAATATTCTTCATTGAATGCTACCGGATGGCATGTATTTATTATTCCTTTATTAGTATCATTATCTCTGATGACAAGCGAGATCACTGCCTTCGGATCCGACTGTCTTCTATCTTTGGCTCCACGTGTCACTTTCTAATGCGATCATTAAATATGGACATATTTTACCCCATACAGATAGTCCCCCTGCTTTCTGTTGGCATAACTTTGTGTCACCGGGAAGTTGGTAGAGATACCTTTCTTGGCGGGAAATCCTCTGACCCCTTCAGAAAGTTTCTGACGGTTGATTAGACGCACGTCTCTCCGTATTTAATACCCCGAACACGCGTCATCCTACGATTCAACATCACTTTTGTCGGTTATCGAGGTAATAATGGCCACCATTTTAGCCGCCCATTCCTTTACTTATACGCATCAAACTTCTTCAATTACACTTCCTAATTCTCCAAACTCTCTCAGACTCTCTTTACTTAACTCGTACTTTGTCTTCATCCTTTATTTAACCTTCTTCTTCAGAGAAACTCTTATTTCCTTTCTGATAAAAATGGATTCTTCTTCTAAAAACCCTAGCTCCTCAAAGAACAAAGGTAAATTTGATAATACTGCTCCTTATATGGTGATCACTATCATCCCAAAGAGTCTTGTCACAACTAAAGACTTCAAAGAGAAGTTTCTTTTCGCTAACCCACGTACGTGGGTCGTTGGCGTATACCTTTCTTCCATCTGTCCTTCCAGCATTCCCGCTGTGAAGGAAGACTGCCATTGCCAAGATTTAGACATTATCACTCCTGATCTAGAGGAGCGGATAACCTTCCCCAATAAGGGTTTCACGTATTTTTATACATATCCCTTCACTTTGGGGCAATTCTCTTTGAGAGGGGAGCTTGATTAAGTTATTGTGGAGTTTTGCATCCGTTACCAGGTGTGGCTGGCACAAGTAAGTCCATATATGTGGAGGACAGTCGTTTGTCTTGAGCGTTTGTGCAAGGAAATGGTAGAGGAGCTAATCCTAGCTCGATTGATGAACCTTTATTCCTCCAAGATTTTTCGTATGGGAATAATAAACTTCAGTAAATGTAGCCACCATGCTCTGCTAGCCAACATGGATGATGACAACGACTGTGGATGGATGGAACTGTTCGTTGCAGTCTTCACCAAAGACATCATTCCGACCACAACTTCATCCTTTCCGAAGTTGTGGAACCGTACTCGTAAGTTCATCGTTTGTCTCTTCTTCTAGTTAAAGATCACCCCATGTTGTTGCTGATTCCTTTTCTTTTAATTGTTTCAGCAACTCGATGGGTTCCACCGTTGGTTGAAGGCTTGGATTTTGGACGTTACTACGCCCGAGACCTGTACGTGGAAGGAACTATCCCTTAAATACAGGGTGAAAGGACAAAAATCATAGTAGGTTAAACTCATCTCGTTTTTCCCTTTCGTGTAAGAAAGTTGATTAACCTTTTTTCCTTTGTTGAATTCAGGACTCACCTGTTCTTCTCGAGGAGGACATTTTAACTGATCCTACTGATGCAACGAGGCTGCTACAGGAGGCGTTCACCCGAACAGGTGTCTCCTAGCCTGCTTTTGGTGCAAGTGCTTCTTCTCGGAGTCCCCAGCCGAAGAATAAGCAACCAAAAAGAAGGCGCTCCTCCGTGGTCGAGGAAAAAATTTAAAAGGCAAAAAGTGCTACACCCGAGTCGTCTCTAGAAGTTGTGGTGATGAGATGCTCGTCCGAGTCATCCATAGACACCGTGGTGATCGACGATGATGGAAAAGCCAGCGAGGAAGGTGCTTCATACATAGAAAACTCGACATTCCTCAGCTTAACAAAATGCTCAATCTGTTGAGTTAGTTACACCAACAGAGGACGATGCATCGGCACTCTGGGGGGAGTATGATATGGTGGAAAATGCCAACTCCCATTTAGGAATCCCAGTCGACGTGCCCGGTACCATAGGGTTGAGTTCCGGGTCCCTACCGTTTTCGGTTAATAAGCAACCAACAACCAGCATTGCACTTACCGCATCCACTTTTCATCTTTCAACGCCATCAGCTTCATCTCCATCTTCTCCAACTCTGCCTTCACCACCAGTAACTGCTACATCATCTCTGTCGGCCGCAGCTGCCCGAGAGGAGGATGTCCCTCTTCCCCGGTCCCCAATTCATGGGAACCTGATGCAAAATTATGCTGCCCCCTTAGAAGAACTTCAAAGGAGGAGGAGCGTTACCCTCTCGATTTCTACCAGATTCCACTTGCTGTCCCAACCTGTCGAACTTGCAAACTATCTGAAGCCTTTGGCTTCAGAAAACGATAGGGAAAAAATACAAGCTCTCTCGGGAGAGTGTTTGTTGAACAATGCCATGCATAATGCAGCAACGGTATATTCTTCGTTTCCTATATTATTTCTTCTATCTTTGATATAGTAGGATTTTAAATTTACATTCTTGTTTTGCAGGCCAACTTCCTTGCTTCCGAGGGCCTTCAAAGGCTGATTCACAATAAGGAGTAACTTACCTCCGAGCGGGATCAACTTTTGGTCGAGCGAGACCAAATTATTGCTCGCTTCTCAGAACTGGAAGCACAATCTACTACGTCCATGGAATTGAGGCTCGGTTGCAGTAAAGCGAGCAAGAATTAGTGACCCTTAGCCAAGAGATTGCCCCATTAAGGGTACAATTTGAAGAAACTAAGGGAAAATGGGTTGAAGTCCATAATGTCGTTCTTGTTGTGTCCGATTGTGAGGCTGCCTCTACTCAAAGATTGAATAACTTAGAGGAAACCTTAAACTCCAAAGCTGAAGAACCTATTGCTGCCGAGAAAAGCATGCCCGGTTGGATGAGAAGCATAAGAAAACCTTAGAGCATAATAAAATTTACAGCTCCATTATCCGTGATTTTGATGCCAGCATCCGATCCATGAGATTCGCACGAGACAACCTCTTTACTAAGGTTGGCCAACTTAAAGAAGAACTTCAGCGCCGAGCGGCCTCCCTAATTATTGAAAAAATATATGATATGTACAACATAAGGGCAAAAACCTTGGAAGAGGCCAAAGCGGGTGTCATTGACTTTGATGCCGAAATCTCTAAGGCCCGGGGGCTGGAGTTAGGTGCAAAAAGGGGTCTTCCGACCCGGCCTGATGCTATTGACTCTTCTAGTTTCAGTTTTAAGTTCAAACACTTATACAACACTTGAACTTAAAAGTGTTTCTATTCACAATAAGTATGCCGAACAACACAAGTACAAATATTTGAGAAAGAAAATAAAACAAAAACAAAGCCACTGCATCTTCGGAACCCAAAGAAAGAGAAGCATATACGCCCCCAGGGGAAGTAGGAGGATCTGTCGTCGGCTCAACATCTTGGCCCTTATCATATTCATTATGGCACTAGCATTTGAAGTACTTGTTTAACTTTTAAATAATAAAATCAATTCATCGTTCAGACAAGAAACAACATAAAAATAAAAGGAATTTACTTTATTCCTTCCATTTTCAAAAGTACATAAGAATTCGTTGTGCTAAAAAGAAATTGCCATTTCTTGTGGCTAACTTGTACAACATGTTTTTACGGGGCTGGCCGCGCAATCTCTGGTCCCAATGATACAGGTATGTTTTCGGGTTTCGTATTTTGGTCGAAGCGGCAGTCGTTGTTGCCGTATCCTCATATTATTCCCCTAGTGTTTGAATACGAAGAATATGAATTTGAACACTCGAAGTTTTACACCTTCTAGGATTCCACCAGTTAATTGCTAAATAATCTTCAGTTCGATAACAAACTACACTTTCCATTAGGAATTTATGCTATCAAGCCAAAGATTATCTAACAATCCCTTAGTGGCTTGCACTTGTGAACGATCGGGTAATCTCTGTTTAACAACAAACTTAACTTCCTAGTAGGAACTTTGCTATCAAGCAAAAGACTATCTAACCGCTCTATAACGGTTATTTGCTTGCGTGCCTTGTCATTTTAAGGTCTTATTGTTGAAGCTTCCTTCGTAGTATACTTATTGTTGCTGCCTCGTTAAAAACCTTGCCAGAAAAATCCAATTGGAACAAAAACTGGACGAAAGGAAAAAGAGTGCAGGACATACTTTTAGTACAGGTAACATTTATTAGCAATAGTATCTCTTGAGGTGTGCCACCTTCCAATTGCTTGGCAACTTTTCTCCATCTTAATTTTTTCTAACTCGTATGACCCTTTCCCGATGACAGATAAAATCTGGTAAGGGCCTTCCCATGTTGGACCTAGCTTCCCCGCATTGAGCTCCTCGGTGTTCTGAGTTACTTTTCTTAAAACCAAGTCTCCTACTTTGAAATAACAGAGGTTGGATCTTCGATTGTAATATCTCTCTACTCTCTACTTTTGAGTTGCCATCCTTATATGGGTCGGGTTCATGCATTCATCGAGCAACTCCAGATTGACTAAAATTGCTTCATTATTTGCTTTTTCGTTTGCCCGAAAATACCTCAAGGTTGGTTCTCCTACTTCCATCGGGATCAGGGCTTCTGCCCTGTACACAAGAGAGAAAGGACTATCCCTCGTGTTCGATTTGGCCGTTGTTCAGTATGCCCATAGTACACCTGGTAGCTCTTCAGGCCATTTGCCTTTAGTTGTCCCCAATCTCTTTTTGAGATTTTGTATAATCACCTTGTTCGTTGATTCTGCTTGACTGTTTGCGCTTGGATGATAGGGTGATAATGTGGTCCTTTTGATTTTCAAGCCTTCAAGGAATTTCGTGACCTTTACGCCTATAAATTACGGCCCGTTGTCGCAAGCTATTTCTTTTGGTATCCCAGATCTGCAAATTATGTTTGATCACGCCCAACTATGCATTATAAAAAGGACAAGCGGTCATCGCAAATATATCCCGGCTAATAAGTCCGGAGTCGAATCCCACAGGGAATTAACCTATCAACCACAGCTGCTAGACTCGCACAAATTCATGCAATCAATCTTAACCCTTTGGATGTTTATTAACTAAATAGTACATAATGAAAATACAATAATAAATGACTAACTACAAACGGTATGAAAATAAGAATTGGAATTATCTAAGGTTGTGATTTCCCCTATTGTCGGAATCCTTTCCGCTACGTTTTCTATAAATTTGCCTAAGTCTTCTCTATCGAACATGAGCACTATGACTATCGTAACTCTCTCCCGAGTAATCATCACAATTTACTAGATATATTCTCCCGAATTATGCTAGCTGACATTAAGTACGGCTCACTCAGATCGCACCAAAAGTTTCGTTATCCCTAATCCCACCTTTAAACCCTTCGTATTGATCCCTCATATGCGTTAGGAGTGATGTTGTTCAACAACTACCTAAATATGCACTCTCTCCCGAGTAATACATACTAAATAGGCACAACTAATTGAGGGCCCTTCAATCAACCACATGAATGATATAGTTGAACAAATAGAGAAAATACTACGGCAAATTTATATCAACGTAACAAGAAAATCATCCTTCAATAGGTTCCATCAAAAACCTAGATTCGGAATTTAGCTACTCATATTCATAGTAATAATATCCCAAATATTTGGCATAATTAAAGTACAAAGTAAAGATGAAACGGTGTAGAAATCGATGATTCTAAATCCCAACGGGTGATTCCACAAGCTATTCTTGCCTTCGGTTGCAAAAGTACTGCAAAGTGGCATTTTAGGTCTATTTATATGTGTAGGAAAAGACCTAAATGTGTAGGCAAAGTCCTAGTCAAACCCGGAGATGATATAAGTCTTCAAAACTCGGACTGTGCATGCCCAGACCTGGCCTCGCGAGGCCTAACGCCTAGTGGACCTCTCCCCAGGCCTGGCGTCACCAGGTATAAAGCCTGGTTAATCTCGCCTTCTACCCCACCTAGCCAGGTCTCTCGCCCGCTACAAGCCTGGCGTCACCAGGTATAAGGCTTGATCTAGGCCTGGCTTCACCAGGTATAATGCTTGGTGTAGGCCTGGCTTCGCTAGCTTCTCCTTTTCAACTGCTCCCGAGCACGCTTTTGACTTTTAAGTATCCATTTTGCTCTTCTTTCATCTCCAATTCACCTACACATAAAATAGACTTCATTACGAGCAAATAAAGTGTAATTTATCATTAAAGCGTATAAAATGCAAGTGTAATTTATCATTAAAGCGAATAAAATGCAAGTGCAATTTATCATTAAAGCGTATAAAATGCAAGGCGAATAGTGTGCTAAACCATGAATTATAGCCACATATCAATACCCCACACTTAAACATTGCTCGTCCTCCAGCAACCAGACCACACTTACAGACACAACCTCACTAAGCAATTCCCTTAACTCATTGAACCAAGAATATTTAAAATTGGCACGCCCCAAATCTGGGAAGGTATGGCCGGCACCCGGTGTCGTGCTGGCCCGAGCGAACCACTCTGTAACTCATGATCGTTCGACCAAAACTAGAACATACATAGGTCGAGTTAGCTGAACTCATTCCTTTTGTAACTATCATGTGCCCACATGCCCAACACTCATAATGTACAACTGTAAGTGGGAAAACATTGTATCAATGAACAATCTTTCTTAAAACATGAATACATATGGGCCGTCAAGGCCTCTAATATACTGTACAAAATGAACCTCTGTCTACAAAGCCTCTAAGATTATTTGACATCAAATGGAACAGGGTACCGGCCTACCCATAAATCTGTAACAAAACTCTGACACGATGACTTATAGACTTGGCTGCACTCCGAATGAAGCAGAGTCTTACCGATCCTTCGCTGAATTCTAACCTCGTCTACTATGAGGGCTCGTCCAACTGATTATCTATACCTGCAGGCATGAATGTAGTGCCCCCAACAAAAGGACTTCAGTACAAATAATGTACTGAGTTTGTAAGGCAGAACTGAAACATAACAGTAAGTCAACATTAATTAAAGACATATAAGAATCAACCTGAATCTCTGAAGTGCCACAGTATATGGATACTTATAATACTCATATATATATATATATATACAACGCTTCTCTTTGAGATTGTTTTCATTATCCATATCGTATGATGCATGGATGTCCAACTGATTAGTGGTAACTACCCGACCGGCCGTAGCTCGGTGGTAAATATGTAATATTTATTTAGAGGTTACGTAGTAAAACTTTTATTGAAATGGCAAAAATAGGAAATTTAAGTTTGGAAGTTTTCGGCATTTCAAGCCTAGTTCCTCTATGGACTTCTAAATAATATTCCGGACACGCTCATAAGCCCAAAATTACCATACAGAGCTATTGGAATCATCAAAATTCAAATATGAGGTCGTTTACACATATGTCCATATCCGGTCCACTTTTCTAACTTAAAATTTTCAATTATGACATTAAGTGTCTCATTTCACTCCGAGTTCCTTCTGGACCCGAACCAACTAACCCGATATAACATAATATAGTTGACTAACACAAAAAGAAGTAGAAATGGGGAAAACGGGGTTATAACTGTCGAAACGACCGGCCGGGTCGTTACATCCTCCCCCTCTTAGACATCCGTTCGTCCTCGAACGGATCTAGAAACATACCTCGAGTCTCGAATAGGCGTGGATATCTGCTCTGCATCTCCCGCTAGGTCTGCCAGGTGGCCTCCTCCACAGGCTGACCTCTCCATTGCACCTTTACTGAAGCTATATCCTTTGACCTGAACCTTCGAACCTGCCGATCCAAAATAGCCACCAGCTCCACATCATAAGTCATATCACCCTCCAACTGAACCGTGCTGAAATCCAAAACATGGGACGGATCTCCAATATACTTTCGGAGCATGGAAACATGAAATACTGGATGCACACTCGACAAGCTGGGTGGCAAGGCAAGATTATAAGGCACCTCTCATATCCTCTGAAGCACCCCAAAAGGCCCAATGAACCGGGGGCTCAACTTTCCCCTCTTCCCAAACCTCATAACACCCTTCACAGGTGATACCTTCAGCAAAACCTTCTCCCCAACCATAAAAGACACATTACAGACCTTCCTATTCGCGTAGATCTTCTGCTTGGACTGCGCCGTGCGAAGCCGCTCCTGAATCAATTTCACCTTATCTAATGCGTCCTGGACCAAGTCTGTACCTAAGAGCCTAGACTCACCCGTCTCAAACCATCCAACCGGAGATCTACACCTCCTCCCATACAAAGCCTCGTACGGAGCCATCTGAATACTCGACTGATAACTGTTGTTATATGCAAACTTCGCGAGTGGTAGAAACTGGTCCCATGAACCCCCAAAGTCAATGACACAAGTGCGCAACATGTCCTCCAATATTTGAATAGTGCGCTCGGACTGCCCGTCCGTCTGAGGGTGAAAAGATGTGCTTAACTCAACCTGAGTACCCAACTCTCATGCACGACCCTCCAAAACTGTGATGTGAACTGAGTACCCCTATCTGAAATAATGGAAATTGGGACACCATGTAGGCGAACGATCTCTCGGATATAAATTTCAGCCAACCGCTCTGAAGAGTAAGTAGTACCAATTGGAATGAAGTGCACAGACTTGGTCAGCAGATCCCAACCGGCGGTAAATAATGATACATAACTGTCCAACCGATGGTAACTGCCCGATCAGCCGTAGCACGGTGGTAAATGCATGAAGATGCATGTATCACTATATTATAAACATTAACATCTTTATCGTACGCCTCAATATAGACTTAGTAACATACTTAAACATACTTGAATATAACTTTACATGAATGAATAACATGGACATCCTTAACTGCTAAGAGTAGAACCACTTATGGAATAACATTACGTTTACGTATCGTTACTTGGATCATGCCAAACGGAAAGAAGGGATAGCCTTAACATACCTAAGTTGATTCTCTTGACACTCCTCTAACACATGTTAATTACGACAAAACACAGAACACGTTGTATGAAAAGCTCGTTGCTTATGCAAAGACTATCTTGGCCGAAACCTCTCCTTAAGTAACTATGAGAAGCTTGAATTAAGCTCTTCAGAAAATGACGTTAAAAGGTATGGAAAGTTTTGTTGAACTTTGAAGAGATTAAGATTGTCATTCCTAACAAAAACTTTAAGAGAAATTACGTTAATGAAGTTATGGAAAGTGTTTGTGAGAATTCTTTCATAAGACATTGTAGTTATTATTCAACTCTTTTTAAGTGGCCCCACAATTAAGCTTGGTGTCACACTTCTTTCTCAAAGTGTGACACCTTACAATCTTTAATGCTTAGTCAAATAAGTGTAAATGATGATTGCCACGTTGGGGGTTGAGGGGGAGGGGGAGGGGTTAAATCTTGTCCCACTTTTTAATAAACATTATATAACTTACTATCATGGTCATGTGGTACTATACAAATAAATACATACACTATTATTTTATTAAAACATCCATGTAAAAATACATATATTTTCTCAACTTCTAATTTTCCTAATCTCATATAAAGAGTGAAAATTCTCACATGCTTAATTCTTAAAATGGTAAAAAGATACCCTTCTTTTCTTGTGAGAAAATAATTTCTATTTTTACAATAAAGAAAATCTCATAAACTTTCTTATATTATGTGTATAATTTACCATATCCGAAAATATTAATAACTATATAAAATCATACTTTTTAAAATATTTTTCTACAATAAATGTTCCACTCAAAATAAATACCATATCAAATGTATCTAACGATATCAAAGTTGTAAACTTACAGGGTCTTATGGTCACAAATCCTCTGTAGAAAAGTACGGGATGTAACAAAAATAGTCTAAGCACTAAGGTGTAACATCCCTGCCTCAAGATTTGACTCACAAATACCATGACTTATTCACAATTCACTTACTTACTCTAACATGGAGGTCAATGACATTACCTTTCCTTTATGAAACGCGTGCCCTCACCCAACAAAGAGTTTAGTTCCACACACAATGAATTTTAAGAACGTAGGAACTCAAGATAGGAAAAATTTACTCACTCTCAAAAATAACATTCATATGCCACAAATGATGCACCATAGGCTTGCCCATAGTATAATACTCTATTAATCGAGCTTATTCAGTCTAAGATCAAATATGACTTTTGATTGGTTGTAATGTAGGCTACGGGTCGGGTAGGATACATTTGGATATAAGTAACTACACCTCCCTTAAGCACTTTAATACATACACTTTAACATTCAAATCCATACTTATGTCAAACCAAAACTCCACCTAAACTTCACTTTATATTAACCCCTACTTCTTTAAACACCAATATATCACTAGCCACCACCATCAAGAATTTGTTTTCTTACAATACGACTTTATATATATACACACACACACTTCTTTTCTCTTAATCCAAGTGGTTTTTATTGACATTTTTGAAATGGTGCACCTTTCTCCTTATTTCAATTGTTCCACTCAAAAGTCAATCCACCACCCCACACTTTAACTTTTTCATAATTTATCATAGTTCAAGTGCTCATGAGAGGTGACAAGGTTCAAATATATGGTTGATTCAAACAAAGGGGTACGGATTGTAATGTGGTTACCAAAGAAATGAGATTATAGGCTCAAAGGGGTTAACTATGACACATAACTTTTAGGTGGGTAAACTATATATATATGGCTTAACAAAGAAACGTCTATATAACTTCTTAGACTGAACAAGACTATTATTTCGCTTTGCACATACACATGGCAAGTTCTAGACATCAAATGCAATGCACAAAATATATACTAAACTCACACATACATGGCACATAACTCACTCAGTATTGGTTTCATCGCGACACTCCAGTCAAAGCAGTTAAGTAAAATTAGGAATATACGATTTAAGGTACTTATGCTAGAGTCAAAAACCGAGCCTAAGCGTCACAACCATAGTACTAACTATTCTTAAGGCATAACAAAGCTAAGAGATATTTTTACAATTAAATGCATAGCTCTGTGGTTCCTACTCCTAAAAATTAAAACTAACTACACCCGATTCAACTAAAAGCCCTTGGAAAAGAACCGCGGCCTAAAGAAAAACCAATGGGAAATTACTACACTACTTAAAAAAAATCTTTTTGGTATTTTTCTCTAGACTTACTTCCCTTAAGAAAACTGTCTAAGAGATCCATCTTCGGAAAGAGTCCAGTTATTATATATATACTAAAACAAATAACAAAAACAAATCACTAAACCCAAATCACTAAAATAAATTCTTAAAACAAATAACTAAAACAATTATCTAACGAAAGCGACACTTACTAAAACAACAAAAACAAGCAACTACAAGTAATTTCTTAGAAATACCCACCCCACACTTAGATCATGCATTGTCCTCAGTGCATGCACAATTTGACAAAATAAGAAAAATGAGTAGGGCGCGAGGAAACTCCCTAATCAAATTGCGTCCTCATCCTCTGAGGCTCTCCACTCTTCATCTGGTCCTTCCTCCTCCTCCTTATCATCTGACTGCTCCGGCTCGGCCTCAGACTGCTTAGGAGTGTTGATATCCTCATCATCGGGGAGTCTATAGCCATCACCTATCCCAACCAGCTGATGGGCATAAGCATTGAGCGGGTACCACTACTCCAATAAGGTCCTCTCCTCATATGTGGTTAGCCGACCCCCTACCCTCATCTTCAAATCCATCATCCCATAGATATGGGCCATAAAACTATCATCTCGAGCATTGCGCTCGTCACCTGTCAAAGATTTCATGGCAGTCTCTTCTTTCAACTCGAGTCTAGTGTTGTCTGTTTGTCGTAGGGGCTGATCGATGATGTGGTCAAACTCTGTCTCATCCTCAACCTCCTAGTGTCTTAAGTACTGAGTTAGAAAATTGGTAAATGGCATTCGATCGACCTTTTTACTCGTTCTAACTAAAGACATCTGGTAGCGGATCAGATGACCCACATTCACCGTCTGACCTGTCATGAGGAAGTAGATCGCACAGGTCCTCTCACAGTTAATGAGCGTGTCATGATTGCACGGTAGGAGCCGTGCATTTATCAGTTTAAGCCACACTTGAGCCTCCATCCTCATCTTCTTCTTGGGGAACCTCTTGTGTTGAATAGTTTTCTTATCCCGAACCCATGCTGCTGTAGAATCGACACCAAAAAATGTGTGTCTCAGCTCTCTATATGTAGGACGGCGAATGAAGTTGTCCAATGGCTCCACAGGAACATCCATAGCACCTAAAAAGTTATTTATGGTCGTGGCTGAAAAATCTATCAATCACCCACGAATCGGCACCAGCTGTTTAGTATTCTGCGGATCAAACCCTGCATAGAATTCTCAGACTAGACTGAGATTAATGTCCCATGTGTTCTTGAATACATAGCTCAACCCCAAATCCTGAATGCCCATCCAAATTTCCTGATACTTTGCTTGCAAGCTGCGTTCATGTATAGCTGCTACTGGGTGTACATGCGTAGGACTACAACGCATGTACCAATCCTTAGTATGCGGTGGTATGCTATTGATGCCAAACTCCCGTTGGCCTTGTGGTTGTTGACGCATGGCTGCTACAGCTTCCACAACTTGTGCTCCACTTAGATTGGAGGTGGCTTCTCCCCATTTTCTCTTCTTTAAGGGAGGTGCGGAGATCGCCTTTGCTTTCGCCGGAGCATTGGAAGTAGACTTTCCTTTTCCAGTGTCTTTTCTCGAAGGCATCTTCATTCCTACACAAGTAATCATTAATAAGTTAAAATTGTATTACACATTACACACCTAGTCTCGCCCAACTTTCTGAGGTTACTCAAACTTCACCTTGTATTTTCTTACATTAGATTCAAACAACAACACATGGGCTACCCGTGAGTCACCCCACACTTAATATATTAACGTGGTGCCTGACTACACAACACTAGTCTATTAATCACAGAGACTCAGCTCTAATAGGGACAAGGAATGCCATTGAGGCATTATAGCAAACACTTAGCATGCACTAGTGCCATGAGAGTGCTTGTAGAGGTGAGGGATTGCCTCACCCTCCCAAATCGGCTTGGTAGTTTCTTACTACCACTTGTTTACACAATAACAACACCATTCCTAATGGGGTTCATGGGGTTGGGACACAAAAACACAATATTACAATAAAGAACAAGCACAAATTTTTGTGGATAATCTCATACCTTCATCCAACTTGAAATGAGAAAGAAAGGAGATAAAAAATCATACCTGAGATGTTGTAAGATGTGGGCTTTGCCTTTGAACTGTTGTTTCCAGTAAATGGAGGAGGAAAAAACTTGCTTCACTTCAATGGGGTTGGGATGTGGAAGGATGACAGTGTACGTGTGTGTGTGTTTTGTGAGGAGTATTTTGTGATGAGTGTAGTGATTTCGGTTAAGGTTTTATTATATGTTAGTTTGGGTGTTTAAGTTGGAGTCCAAGAAGGGAGGGGTTAAAATAAATAAGGGTCAAAAATTAAAATAAGCTGAAGAAAAATGCTTACCTGGCCTTACCTCATGCGGCGCCAGGCTTAGCGCATGGTGCACCTGGCCTTAGCCCAGGTGACGCCAGGCATAGTGCCAGGTGTCCTTGGCTTTACCCCTCGCGGCGCGAGCTATGACGTTTGGTTTCCTTCATATGACGTTCAAAGCTCTGCTCGTCTCGCCCAAAATCACCTGCAAACTTGTTAGTACCTAAAAACGAAAAGAAAAATTCTAACTACACTAAAAATCAACTGCGAATTGGGTTGCCTCCCAACGAGCGCCTCAATTAATATCGCGGAATGACGAATACAACGTTACAATATTACAATGGGTTGCCTTCCATGCAGCGCCTGATTTAACATCGCGATACGCCACAGATAATTGCACTTAAGGCTCGCTTAACCTTGGTGGCTTGAGCAAATGAGTCATCGACACTACTTTCGCATCTTCCATGCCCAAATAATGTTTTTAACTTGTGCCCATTGACCCTAAACGTGCGAGAGTCATTTGCTGCAGCAATCTCTACGGATCCGGTCGAGTGAATCTCTACCACACTAAATGGTCTTGACCATCTTGACTTTAATTTACCCGGAAATAACCTCAATCTTGAATTGTATAGCAATACCATATCTCCGGGTTTAAAACTTCTCTCAAGAATATTTTTATCATGCATCATTTTCATTCTCTCCTTGTATAATCTTGTGCTCTCAAAAGCATGGTAACTAAACTCATCAAGCTCGTGCAACTCTGTGATTCTACTTGTGCCCACAACTTATATATCAAGATTAAGCTGCCTCAATGCTCACAAAGCTCTATGCTCCAACTCCACTGGTAAGTAACACGCCTTCCCAAACACCAATTTATATGGCGACATGTCAATCAGAGTTTTGAAAGCGGTACGATAGGCCTAGAGTGCATCATCTAGCTTTCTCGCCCAATCCGTTCTTGTAGCATTCATAGTCTTTGTTAAAACGCTCTTTATCTCTTTGTTCGAAACTTCCACTTGCCCACTCGTTTGTGGATGGTATGGGGTGGCGACTTTGTGGCGTACATCATACTTTTATAAAAACTTTGCGAAGGCTCGATTATAGAAGTTAGTGCCTCCGTCACTGATTATTGCCCTTGGAGTGCCAAATCAGGTGAATATATTCTTTCTCAAAAAACAAATTACCCTATTTGTATCATTTGTAGGGAGCGCTGCAACTTCCACCCATTTGGCGAGAAATCGATTCCATATACATCAAACAATTCTACCTCCTGAATTGGGTTCATAGGCATCTTATGTCGGCGAGAAATATTTTTGGTTTATTGGCATTCATTACAACCTTGCACCCATAAGTGTGCATCTTTGAACAATGTCGGCCAGTAGAAGCCCGACTCCAAGACTTTCACAACTGTCCTTTCTCCCCAAAAATGGCCACCATATGGTGACGCATGACACGCCAGCAAAATAGAAGATTGGTCTATCTCGAGGATACACCTTCGGATCATCTTATCAACACAAATCCTGAACAGATAAGGCTCATCCCAATAATACATGCGACAGTCTGGAAAAAACTTTTTATTTTGAATAGAAGAAAGGTCATAAGGGATAATACCGCTTGACAGGCAGTTTGCAATGTCTACATACTGTGGCGCTACCTCAAGACTCATGGCTAGTAGTTGTTCATCCGGGAAGGTCTCCACAATCTCTTCCACGTCAACCTTCTTCTCGGTTCCTTCCAGCCTGGACAAGTGATCAGCCACTTGGTTCTCCGTTCCCTTTCGGTCACGGATTTCCAAGTCAAATTCTTGCATTAGTAGAACCCATCAAATCAGGCGTGGCTTTGAATCCTTCTTATCAATTAAGTACCTGAGAGCAGCGTGGTCAATATAAACAATTACCTTAAAAGCCTATCAGGTATGACTTGAATTTGCCAAATGTGAACACCATTGCTAGCATCTCCTTCTCGGTCACCATGTAATTTAGTTGGGCACCACTCGAAGTTCTACTAGCGTAGTATATTGGATGCATGACTTTGTCTTTGCGCTGTCCAAGCACTGCTCCCACAGCATAGTCGCTTGCGTCACACATCAACTCTAATGGTTGCTTCCAAACAGGTGCATTTATGATGGGTGTTGTCACCAGCCTCTTCTTCAATTCCTCATGCAATCATTAGAAAACACAAAAGGGTGATCTTTTTCAAGGAATTTACACAAGGGGTTAGCAATTTTGGAAAAATCTTTTATAAATCTTCTATAGCAATCGGCGTGACCCAGGAAACTTCTTATTGCTTTGGCGGACGTGGGCCGTGGAAGATTTTCGATCACATCAACTTTTGCACGATCTACCTCAATGACCTTACTCGACACTAGGTGCCCCATGACTATACCTTCATGTACCATAAAATGGCATTTTTCCCAGTTGAGTATCAGATTCGTCTCGACACATCTTTTCAGCACTCTTTTCAGATTCCTTAGGCAATCATCGAATGAGTCTCCCACCGCCGAGAAATCATCCATAAAGACCTCCATGATGTCCTCTACCATATTAGTGAAGATGTCCATCATGCACCTTTGAAATGTGGCGGGTGCATTGCATAGGCCAAACGACATCCTCTGAAAGGAGAAGACGCCATATGGACAGGGGAATGATGTTTTCTCTCTATCTTCCGGGGCAATGGAGATTTGATTATACCCCGAGTATCCATCTAAAAAGCAAAAGTGGGACTTCCCCACCAATCTATCTAGCATTTGATCAATGAACAACAAAGGAAAATGGTCTTTTCGGGTGGCCTTGTTCAATCTTCTGTAGTCCATACAAATTCACCATCCCGTGACTGTTCTTGTTGATATCAACTCGTTATTCTCGTTTTACACTACAGTCATCCCACCTTTCTTAGGCACACATTGGACTGGGCTGATCCAGTTGTTGTCGGAGATGGGGAAAATGATTCCCGCATCTAACCACTTTATCATCTCCTTTTTCACAACTTCCTTCATGTTGGGTTCAACCTTCTTTGATGTTCTATGGAAGGTTTGTGGCCATCTTCCAGTAGAATCATATGCATATAGAAGCCCGGGCTGATACCCTTAATGTCTGCGATGGTTCAACCAATTGAAGTTTTTCACTCATTCAATACTTGCAAAAGTTGTTCTTTCTGCACATCTAACAAACCAGATGAGATAATAACAGGAGAAGTTGAGCTAGGTCCCAAGAAAGCATACCTGAGGTGAGGTGATAGCGGCTTCAGCTCCAACTTTGGTGGCTTTTCTATCGATGGCTTAGTTGGAGGAATTTTTCTTTCTTTTAAGTGCAAAGGCTCAAATTCGAGCTCTCATTTCCAAAACCCTTGGCCTTCAAGAGCCAATACCTATTCCGTCAAATCCTCTCCATTTACATCATCTAAGTTCATGAGACAGGTTGATAGAGGGTCTTTAGCATTCAAGTTTTCATCTTCCTCCTCTAAAATTACATCCATAACTTCTATTAGAGAGAAGTTAGCAAATTCACTTGGTCTTCTCATAAATTTCTGTACGTTGAATGTTATTTCTTCATCATTTAGTCTCATTTTGAGATCTCCAGTCTCACAGTCGATTAAAGCTCTCCCAGTGGCTAAGAATGGTCTTCCCGTAATTATGGGAATCTCCTTGTCAACCCGTCAGTCTAGAATGACAAAATCTGCTGGGAACACAAACTTCCCAACCTGTACTAATACATCATCAAGGATACCAGAGGGCCTCTTCACTGTCCGGTCGGCCAACTGTAGTAACATGGACGCGGGTCTAGCTCTTCCAATGCCTAACCTTTTATATATATCCAAGGGCACCAAGTTTATGCTTGCCCCCAAATCACAAAGTGCCTTAGCAAACGCATAGTTGCCTATTGTGCATGGGATTGTGAAACTCAATGGATCAGATAACTTCTCAGCTATGGGCCTCGTCATAACAGCACTACATGTCTGAGTCAGTGTAACCGTGGCCAAGTCTTGAAAGTCGAACTTACGAGACATCAAGTCCTTCATCATTTTTACATAACCAGACATTACCTTTAAGGCGTCAATCAAAGGAATGTTAACCTGAATTTGTTTCAACATCTCCAAGAATTTCTTATATTGCTCATCTTTTTGATATGTGGCCAATCTCTGGGGGAAGGGTGCTGGAGGTCACTTCTTTCCTGTGATTTGAGTTTTATCTTGCTCACGCACTGCTTCTATTGACGTTTCTTGTACTACCTCACTCTCATTCTCAACCTCTTTTTCTTTGCTTGTGCTCTCTAATGCATATTGTACTTGTGCTCTCTAATGCATGTTGTACTGTTACCTCTGTCAACATGTTGAATCATCTATATCAATGGGTACTGGCAAAAGTGTTTCAGTAGGTCGGCTTTCGCGAGCCATCTCTTGCTCTAGATCTAGGTCTCTACCATTTCGTAGACTCACTGCCATAAGCTGTTTCGGGCCCTATTCTTTTGGATTGACTTGTGTGTCTGCTGGTAACGTCCCTTTGGGATGATTGTTTAGAGCCATAGAAATCTGTCCTAATTGAATCTCAATACCCTTTATCGTTGATTCATGTGAGTCTACTCTCTGTTGCATTTTTTCCGTGGACTCAATCAGTTGTTGCAGCATTCCCTTAAGTTCAGTAAAACCATCACCTTGTCTCATAATATGTTGTTAAAGAGTTTGTTGATAAGTCAGTTGCTGATTTTGCTGGTTGTAACACTTTTGCCTTTGGTAAGGCACAACTTGACCCAGTCGTCGCATAGCTCCAGTATTGTTGTTGTTATTGTACTGATGTTGCGCTAGTCTATATTGTTGATTATGTTTACCCCAAATCTTACCACCTTGCCTCTATCCCCCATAGTTGGCTACATAATTCATATCTTCTTAATAGTGTTGGTTGTCACCTTCCCCACTCCACGAGCAAATATATGGTTGATTAATGCATGGTGTACATAAGCCCCCATTAGTTGTGTCAACTATGTGAACCTACTTATTCTGGCCTGATTCATCAATCTTCTTGGTGAGGATACTCATTTGTGTCATTAGAGTGGCCATATTCTCAGCTATGGAGTTGTTTGGATCCAAAGCCACTGAGTGAACTACCGTAGTGATCGTAGAGGCTATTGTCATCCATCCTGAGTTTTGGGCCATTTTATCAAGTAAGATCTTGCATTCTCCAAATGTTTGACTCAAAAATGTTCCACCTGCTGAAGCATCAACATTGGCCTTTAAGCCGTCAGCCAATCCCATGTAGAATCTCTGCCCCAATATCTGATTTGGAATGCCATGATGTGGACACTTAACCAACATACCCTTGAACCTATCCCACGTTCTTGTAGTGATTCTGTTAGTCTCTACCTGTAGCTCAATATATCATCAATCTGTTGGGCAGTTTTATTGGGTGGGTAGAATTTTTTCAGAAATTGCTTGACTAATTCCTCCCAGGTAGTGATGGAGTTTATGGGGGTGAATTAAGTTAAGTCTAAGCTTCTCTTGTCACCGAGAATGGGAACAATAACAACTTTATTGCGTCCGGTGTCGCGTTAGGCTGCCTTTGTGTGACACATATCGACAGGAAATTCTTCAGATGTTGCTGAGGATCTTCAATGTGTGACCCTGAGAACAGTCCCTTGTTCTGCAACAAATGCAACATGTTGTTTGTGATTTGAAATGATTCCGCTTGTATTTGAGGGACTGCAATTGCGGTTGCCATATTATCAGCGGTGGGTTGTACCCAATCATATAATACTACTTCTGGTACAAAAGGCACCACACCCTGATTGTTTGGTTCATTCGCATTGTTTATGTTGTTGATTGGATTTTCTATTTCGTCATCTATGTCTGGTTCAATTTGTTCTATTAAGTTTTGTTGTTGTTTGCACGATTTAGTGCCTTGAAAACTTTCTGAGGATCTGATAACGCATCGAGCAGTTCACAAGTTCTTGAGAAGTTCCTAGGCATACACCTGTAACACCCAAGACTACAAACGTTAGAATTTCAATGTATTTGATTTAGAATGAAGAAAATTGACTACACTAAGAATTCTAGCACTTCTTTTAGCTAAAATCAATAACACTGTTAACTCCCCGACAACGGCGCCAAAATTTGATCACGCCCAACTATGTCTTATAAAAAGGAAAAGTGGTCGTCGCAAATATATCCCGGCTAATAAGTCCAGAGTCGAATCCTACAGGGAATTAATCTATCAACCACAGCTGTTAGACTCGCACAAATTCACGCAATCAATCTTCAGAAATATTTAAATAACCCTTTCGATGTTTATTAACTAAATAGTACATAATGAAAATGCAATAATAAACGACTAATTACGAACGGTTTGTAAACAAGAATTGGAATGATCTAAGGTTGTGATTATTCCTATTGTCGAAATCTTTCCGCTACGTTTTCTATAAATTTGCCTAAGTCTTCTCTATCGATCATGAGCACTATGACTATCGTAACTCTCTTCCGAGTAATTACCATAATTTACTAGACATATTCTCCTGAATTACGCTAGCTGGCATTAAGTACGGCTCACTCAGATCGCATCAAGGTTTCGTTATCCCTAATCACACCTTTAAACCCTTCGTATTGATCCCTCATATACGTTAGGAGTGATGTTGTTCAACAACTACCTAAATATGCACTCTCTCCCGAGTAATACATACTAAATAGGCACAGCTAATTGAAGGCCCTTCAATCAACCACATGAATAATATAGTTGAATAAATAGAGAAAATAGTACAACAAATTTATATCAACGTAACACGAAAATCATCCTTCAATAGGTTCCACCAAAATCCTAGATTAGGAATTTAGCTACTCATAGTAACAATATCCCAAATATTTTGCATAATTAAAGTACAAAGTAAAAATGAAAGGATGTAGAAATCGATGATTCTAAATCCCAACAGGTGATTCCACAAGCTATTCTTGCCTCCGGTTGCAAAAGTACTCCAAAGTGGCGTTTATAGGTCTATTTATATGTGTAGGAAAAGACCTAAACGTGTAGGCAAAGTCCTAGTCAAACCCGGAGACGAAATAAGTCTTCAAAACTCGGACTGTGCATGCCCAGACCTATCCTCGCGAGGCCTAATGCCTAGTGGACCTCGCCCCAGGCCTGGCGTTGCCAGGTATAAAGCCTAGTTAATCTCACCTTCTACCCCGCCTCGACAGGTCTCTCGCCCGCTACAAGCCTGGCGTTACCATGAATTATAGCCACTTATCTCCAATTTGACTTTTAAGTATCCCTTTTGCTCTACTTTCATCTCCAATTCACCTACACATAAAATGGGCTTGATTACGAGCAACTAAAGTGTAATTTATCATTAAAGCGTATAAAATGCAAGCCGAATAGTGTGCTAAACCATGAATTATATCCACTCATCAATGTTCTCCCATAAGAAATCTTCCACTTCACGTTCGTCGATCTTCTGATAAGGATTTGCTTCAACCCACTTAAAAAAATAATCAGTTAAAATTAAAAGAAATCTTACCTTACCGGGGGCCGGTCGTAGTGGTCTGACGATATCCATTCCCCATTTCATAAATGTCCATGGTGACAAAACTAAGTGCAATGGCTCTGCCGGTTGATGTACCAACAGTGCATAGCGTTGACATTTATCACATTTTTTAACATAAGCTTTGGCATCTTGTTCCATATGTGGCCAATAGTATCCTGCCCTAATTAATTTATTACTAAGAAATCTGTGCCTGAGTGATTTCCACAGATCCCTTCATGGACTTCTCGCATAACATAATTAGCCTTGGAGGCTCCCAAACATTGGGCTAACATGCCTTGGAAAAATCTTCTGTACAATTGACCCCCCTTGAAGCTGTATCGAGTTGCTTTAGTGCGCAGTGCCCGATATGCCTTAGGATCTTTAGGTAATTTGCCATGTTTAATATAGTCAATAATCTCGTTTCTCCAGTCCCAGACCAAATTAGTTACGTTTACCTCGTAATAGATATCTACGTCCAGTTTCGAGTGCATAAGTTGTACGACCGTACCGGAACCCGATCCTTTCATTTCTGTAGACGAGCCATGGTTAGCTAATGCATTTCCTTCTGCATTCTCTTGCCTCAAGATATGCATAATTGACCACTCCCGAAACCGAGCGAGTAGAGCCTGAACCTTCATTACGTATTATTGCATGCATTCCCCTTTAGCTTCGAAGATCAAGTACACCTAATTTACCACCAACTGCGAGTCGCATTTGATTTTTATGACCTTAGAGTCCAGTCCCCGAGCCAGTTCGAGCCCTACAATCAAAGCTTCATACTATGCTTCATTGTTAGTTAGAGGAACAGTTCTTATGACATGTCTTAGAGTTTCTCCCGAGGGCGTGGTTAGTACTATGCCGAGCCCGGACCCCTTCACGTTGGAAGCTCCATCTGTGAATAAGGTCCAAACTCCTGATGTCGATTCTGACACCATCAGTACTTCTTTGGTAGCCAAAGGTAACAGTCTCGGACTGAAATTGGCCACGAAATCGGCCAAGATTTGTGATTTAATCGCAGTTCTAAGCTTATATTCTATGTCAAGTTCACTCATTTCGACAACCCACTTGGCTAGACTACCCGAAAGTTTGGGTTTATGAAGAATGTTCTGCAGGGGAAAAGTGGTCACCATGGCTATCAGATGACATTGGAAATAAGGCTTAAGCTTTCGAGCAGCGACTACAAAATCTAAGGCCAATTTTTCCAGATGCGGGTAGCGAGTTTCTGCTCCCGTTAAAATTTTACTAGCGTAATAAATTGGGGATTGCGTACCTTCATCCTCAAGGACTAAAACAACACTTACCACAAACTTCGAGACCGCTAAGTAGATCAGTAGTTGTTCGCCTTCTTCCGATTTTGACAGTAACAGAGGACTTGACAAATACCTTTTCAAATCCTTTAAAGCGTGCTGGCATTCCGGTGTCCACTCAAAGTTATTCTTTTTTTTTTTTGAGAAGTGCAAATAAATGATGGCATTTTCCCGAATATGGGGAAATGAATATGCTCAAAGTGGCCAATCTCCTCGTTAACCTTTGAACCTCTTTTATACTTAATAGCTGGTCTGGGATGTCTTCGGTGGCTTTTGATTTTATCAGGGTTAATCTCGATCCCCCTTTGTGATACCAGGAATCCTAGGAACTTATCGGAACTGACCCCAAACGCACACTTCTCGGGGTTAAGCTTCATGTTATGCTATCTTAGGATGTCAAAAGCTTCTTGTAAGTGTTTAATATGATCACATGCGTTCAAAGACTTAACAAGCATATCATCTATGTAAACTTCCATGATTTTCCCTACATGCTTTTCGAACATTTTGTTCACAAGCCGTTGATAAGTGGCTTCAGCGTTCTTTAGCCCGAAGGGCATCACATTGTAATAATATGTGCCGAAGTTCGTGATAAACGAAGTTTTTTCCTGATCCTCTAGGTTCATTTTGATTTGGTTGTACCTAGAGTAAGCATCGATAAAACTTATTAACTCGTGCCCGGCCGTTGCATCAATCATTTGATCAATATTTGGTAATGGGAACTAGTCTTTTGGGCACGCCTTATTTAAGTCCTTATAGTCTACACACACGTACATTAGCTAGGCAGTCAGGATACTTTACCTCTCGGATTGAACCGATATCAAGCAAGTGAGTTACCTCTTTTTTGACAAATTTGTTTCTGACGTCGGCAATATAACGTTTTTTCTATCTTACCGGTGGGATGCTAGCGTCCAAGTTTAGTTTGTGTACGGTCACTTCTAGCGGGATACCTATTATATATGCATGCGACCACGCAAAACAATCGACATTAAATTTAAGGAATTCAATAAATCCAGACTTGAGTTCGGGGTGCATTCCTGTCCCCAAGTGGAACTTCCGCTCCAAGAACTTTTCAAATAACATCAAGTTCTTCCGCTGTGGATTTTGTAGCATCTGTCTCTTCCGGTACTTGGAAATATCTTGGTACCTGATAGGATTCCGACGACTCCTCCCCTTGATTGACTTCGCTCGGCTCGGGAATAGGCGTCAGTTCCTGTAATTGTTGTGCCGCATGCTCCTTCCCTTTGCTACTAGAAATTGATATTGCATTCATCTCCTTTGTTGTCGGTTGGTCACCTCTTATTTGTTTAACTCCCTCAAGAGTTGGGAATTTAAGCAACTGATGATATGTTGATGGCACAACCTTTATCTCGTGCAACCATGGTCTTCCCAATTTGATATTGTAACCCATATCGTCGTCCACCACCTCAAAAAAAGTCGTCTTCATCGTATCTCTCCTCGGGTTGTCACACTTGCTAGATTAAACCCGACGATGAGTTTTGTGGACGGAATGATGCTTCCGGTGAGCTTGGCTTATTCCAATACCCTCTATTGTATGATGTTGGCCGAACTTCCTGGGTCCACCAAAACACGTTTAATTTTAAAATCTAAGACATTTAAAGAAATTGCCAACGCATCAATGTGCGATAACAGAAATCCATATGTGTCTTCCTCCATGAAAGTAATGTCATCTTCACCGACTTCCTGGAGTATCTTGTTGTGGTTCACTAACACCTTCGTATTTTTTGTTGTCGAGAATGTAACCTCGTTAATCTCATTCCCCCCAAAAAATCATGTTGACCGTCAATCACGGGGGATCTTCGCTTGCTTTCGAAGGTTCTGCATTATCACTATTGTGACCGTAGATGTTTTAACCCAGTCACTTAAAAATTATCTGAGATGACCATTTTTCAGCAATGTCGCCACCTCATTGTGCAAATGTCGGCAGTCCCCAGTCCGGTGATCGTTTGTCCTGTGGTATTCACACCACAAATTAGGATCCCTTTTGCTTGGATCGAATCTCATTGTCTTCGAGAACCATGCTTATTTAATGTTCCTCATAGACGACACCAGCTCTAAAGTCCTATCATACTTTGGCACGTCTGGCATTTTATACCGCTTCGGGATAGATTCTGGTGACGTGCTCGATTTGAACGACAATTGGGTATACTTCTTCGTATCCGGCCCTTTCAGTACTGGTAGTGCGCCCGGAAGTTGATCTATTCGGGCTTTTATTTCCTTCGTAACCCGCATGAGTTCGATTTTAAAGGGATCATTTTCATTGTTGTTGCCAGAACCGTTACCATCCCCCCGGTCTCATCGAAACCGACCTCACCCCTCGGGGTGTTGTTATCGACCCTCTGCATTGTTTAATTTGGGGGAGCACCGGGAGGAACTGGACCTCATCCGTTCACGTTATTAGAAGCACCCGACAATGCCTGCTTCGGTTCCATCATGACCTTATTCAGCCGTGCGAGATGGCCTATAATGGCCTCTTGTTGCTCCTTCAAGATCCTTACTGTTTCGACGACATGCTCGTCTTCAGCATCATTAGGAGTTGCCTCTCGAACATGTTGTGGATATTGCCCACCGTGAACCGGCGCGGCCTCGTTCCACTCATTCACTACTAAAAATCTGCTAAAAACCGACCAACTATTTCCGACCAACGTTGGTCGGTCAAAAAATGCGACCAAAAACCGTCCAGGTTGGACGCAAACTGGGGAAAAAAATATTTACATTTTTTTAAAACAAAATACCGACCAACGTTGGTCGGTAAATTGGTCAATAGATGGTCAGACAAGAAAATTTTAGATTACCGACCAACGTTGGTCGGTAATTTGGATCTAATTTTTAAAATTTTAATAATTATTTTATTATTTAAAATATTTTATAATATTTAAGAATTTATGTTTAAAATAACCGACCAACGTTGGTCGGTTAAAGATTTTAATTTTTTTTTAAAAAAAAACCGATCAAAGTTAGTCGGTTTTTGGTCAAACGGTCAGCACTTAATGTACCGACCAAAATTACCGACCAATTTTGGTCCGTAATTCTAAAATCAGAGAAGTGAAAAACGGGGGAAACCCCCATTTCTTTGAAATTTTTCCCTCTTCTTCCTTCCCTTCTCTCCTTCTCCCAGCCCCTCCCCCTCACCGTCCAGGCCTCCCCCTCGCCGTCCAGCCCTCATCCTCGCCGTCGTCGCGCCGTCGCTGTCGCCGCTGCCACTGCCACTGCCGCCCCTCGATCTCCTTCTCCATCTCCTACAAATTCTAGGTTTGAATTACAACCTATTTATTTATTATTTCCAGGTTTTATAAATTAGTTATGAATTAGTTTCAATTGATTAGTATTTCAATTATTTGAACATTGCATTTTATTGAGGATTAGGGTTTAGGTCTTGTTTTAATTAGTTTTATTAACTAATTAGTTTTGTTAATTAGTCAATTATTTATGAATTAGTTTAGTTTAGGGTATGGGTTGAATTTCTTTAGTTTAGTTAGTTTATGTTTAAACTCGTAGGATATGAATTGAAATTTTAGTTTTTAGGATTTGTTCTTGTGAATTGAACTTTTAGGATATGAATTGAACTTTTAAGATATGAATTGGACCTTTTGGATATGAATTGAACTTTTAGGATATAAATTGGTGTAATTAGGAAAAAATAATTATCTTGAATTAACTAAAAAGATATAATTAATTTATAATTGTAGAATAAATTAATTTGTTCTTGTGAATCGAACTTTTAGGGTATGGGTTGAATTTCTTTAGTTTAGTTAGTTTATGTTTAAACTCGTAGGATATGAATTGAAATTTTAGTTTTTAGGATTTGTTCTTGTGAATTGAACTTTTAGGATATGATTTGAACTTTTAAGATATGAATTGGACCTTTTGGATATGAATTGAACTTTTAGGATATAAATTGGTGTAATTAGGAAAAATAATTATCTTGAATTAACTAAAAAGATATAATTAATTTATAATTGTAGAATAAATTAATTTGTTCTTGTGAATCGAACTTTTAGGGTATGGGTTGAATTTCTTTAGTTTAGTTAGTTTATGTTTAAACTCGTAGGATATGAATTGAAATTTTAGTTTTTAAGATTTGTTCTTGTGAATTGAACTTTTAGGATATGAATTGAACTTTTAAGATATGAATTGGACATTTTGGATATGAATTGAACTTTTAGGATATAAATTGGTGTAATTAGGAAAAAATAATTATCTTGAATTAACTAAAAAAGATATAATTAATTTATAATTGTAGAATAAATTAATTTGTTCTTGTGAATCGAACTTTTAGGGTATGGGTTGAATTTCTTTAGTTTAGTTAGTTTATGTTTAAACTCGTAGGATATGAATTGAAATTTTAGTTTTTAGGATTTGTTCTTGTGAATTGAACTTTTAGGATATGATTTGAACTTTTAAGATATGAATTGGACCTTTTGGATATGAATTGAACTTTTAGGATATAAATTGGTGTAATTAGGAAAAAATAATTATCTTGAATTAACTAAAAAAGATATAATTAATTTATAATTGTAGAATAAATTAATTTGTTCTTGTTTTATTTGTATAGATGGAACATCGTACTTGGATGTACAATAGAAATTATCCTAATCGGCGGGGATTGCGGGAGGATTTTGTAGAAGGGGTTGATGACTTTATTAGACATGCAATGTCACTTCCACCATACCAAAGTGAAGGAGTAATTAGGTGCCCTTGTGTCAGGTGCGATTGTATGAAGTTTAAAAAATCGGAGGAAGTTAAGCTTCATCTTTATAGGAAGGGGTTTATAGAGAATTACTTTGTGTGGACTAATCATGGAGAGATCGATGGTAGCCGTGGGATATTTCATAACATGGTTGTTGGTGAAAGTAGTAGGTCGGTGGAGAATACAAATCTTGATTCTAGAATTCAGGATATGGTTGCGGATGCTTTTGGGGCTGAGCCCAATGAAAATGTTGAACAAACTCCTAATGATGACGCAAAATGTTTTTATGAACAGTTAGAGGAAGCTAGTCGTCCACTACGTGAAGAAAGTCCGCACTCTGAGCTGTCTGTTGCAGTTAGATTACTAAGTATCAAATCTAATTGGAATATTTCTCAAGCAGCCATCGACTGTTTCATTGACCTTATGAGTGAACTAGTTGACCCTAATATCAACTTACCTGGTGATTTCTATAAGGCGAAGAGATTGGTTTCTAAGTTAGGACTTTCGTCAATGAGAATTGATTGTTGTGAAGATGGTTGCATTTTATATTATAAAGATGATGCAACTTTAGACAGTTGTAATTTTTGCGAAAAGCCTCGTTTCAAGAGGCTTTCCAGCGGGAATATGGTCGTTCTCAAGGCAATGCATTATTTACCTCTTATACCTAGGTTAAAGAGGTTATATGCGTCGATGAGTTCTGCTCCTCATATGAAATGACATTTTGAAAATAGAAGACCACCTGGTGTTATGTGTCATCCTTCAGATGGAGAAGCTTGGAAGCACTTTGATAGGACATATCCAGATTTTGCTAGTGAACCAAGGAACATTCGGTTAGGTCTGTGTGCCGATGGCTTCACGCCTTTTTCTATATCTGCGACACCATATTCATGTTGGCCTGTCTTTCTTACACCTTATAATCTACCACCTGAGTTGTGTATGACTAGTCCATATATATTCTTAAATTGTATTATCCCCGGTCCACGTAATCCGAAAAGTTTGATTGATGTATATTTGCAACCTTTGATTGATGAGCATTCTCACTGAAGGAGCAAATTTTCAATCAATTTAAGGTATAAATGTTCTTTTAAACAGTTTAATAATTTATATTTATGATGTTTCCATCTAATATTTAACTTTTGAAATACAGAGCAAGTGTGTATGGGAAGACCGCTATAGCGCGGAAGTGGCTACAAATTTTCATCATAAAGCTCGCAAGAGATTGGCGGATGCTTTCTCGGATGCTAGAAAGAAGAACAAGAGGCCTGGCTGGTTACTTGAGAATTTGTGGAATGATTTGCAAAGGCAATGGCTTACCGCAGAGTTCTTAGAGAGGAGCGAAAAAGGAAAGAAAGCTCGCGCATCCGAGAAGGGAGGCTCCTTGCACACTGGAGGTGCGATCAGCCTAGGGACAATAAAAAGAAGATTGGTACGTAATTGCTTAAATTATTTTACTTTTCTAAGTATATCTATTCTGTTTATTAACTAAATTAATTTATTTTCAGGAAAAGAAGTATGGGCGTCCAATGAGTCATGATGAGCTATTCAAGGAGACACATGTTGTGAAGAAGAAGAAAGAGGGGGATCAAGATAGGTGGGTCGAGGACCGGGCCTCGACTGCATATGTAAGCTTTCAATTTTATTTAAGTATTATAATTTACTTTTATAAACAACTTGAAATACTGATTTAATTTAAAATAATATAGGGTCGCTACCAAAGTAATGTAGAGGAATTCATCCGTAGTCATCCAGCTGGTGAATCGGGTGAGCCAACCCAACCTTCGGACGAGGATGCTGAAAGAATATGGTTGGAGTCTGTTGGCGGTCCAAAATGGGGGAAGGTATACGGGCTTCCTACTAAAAACTTCCATCGCTATAAGTGTGGAATGCGAGGAATAGGGACTTCCTCGCATGGCGAGCAACTTAATAGGGAGAGCCTCTCCTCTATGCGGGAGACAGTGACAAAGCTCACATCAAAGCTAGAAGCGGCCAAGGAAAGAGAAAGGCTTAGAGATGATCAATTCCTTGGCATGCAAGCTCAGATCAGAACTCTCCTATCTAGTGGAGCTTTTCCGTTGCCCCGATCTCGTGAGTCATCTCCAGAGGGTCGACCTCCACATGATCGTTCCTCCCGCCCTGCCCGTGATCGTGCTTCCCGTCCTCCACAAGACCGTTCTCTATATCGTCTTGTAGATGAAAGTTCATCAGACGGTGATGATGATGTTGTACAAAACACCCCTTGACTTTTATATACTTTGAACTAGACAAATAGAACCAGTTTTGAACTAGTTGTAATTAGTTTTAACTTGGTTTTGGATTTTTATGTTCAATTGAACTTTAATTTGTTTGTTTTAAAGTATTTATTGAATGTTTTGGTTGTTGTTGTTGTTGTGTTGTTGTTGTTGTTGTTGTTGTTGTGTTGTTGTTGTATTTTTGTTGTTGTTGTTGTTGTTGTTGTTGTATTGTTGTTATTGGTGTGTTGTTGTATTGGTATGCTGGCAGGTGGTTTAGCTGCCAAAATTAATCCCAGAAAAACCGACCAACATTGGTCGGTTTTTAATAAAAAAAATAAATTATTCTAAAATACCGACCAAAGTTGGTCGATTAATGAACATTGAATTCCCAAAATTCAAGACTACCATCCAACTTTGGTCGGTATTTTGCTTGCATTGTTGAGATTACCGACCATAGTTGGTCGGTAATGTTTAATTTTAATTAGTTTTAAAAATTATATATTTTCAATTACCGACCAAAGTTGGTCGTTTTTTTTTAATTTTAATAATTAATAAAAAACATAATTTAGTTAAACCGACCAACTTTGGTCGGTAAAATTAAATTAATAAAATATATTTTCCGACCAAAGTTGGTCGATAAGTAATTAAACTTGTCAGATGGTCGTTTTAATATACCGACCAAAGTTGGTCGGTAATTTCCGACCAACTTTGGTCGGTAAGCCATTCCGACCATCAAAATACCGTCCACACCGTAATGGTCGTGTTTTGGTCGGTAATTTGCCATAATCGACCAACGTTGGTCGGTATTTTTGGTCGGTTTTTAGCGAATTTCTAGTAGTGGTTGCGGGTATCACTGATGGAATCTTCGTGCTGAAGATGATTTCCGTAGGCCTTAAAGTTGTGTGTGTTGTTGACACCATTATCTGCCATTTTAATGATTTTTTCTAGGAACAAAGAATCAAACAAGTTAGTAATAGATGGAGGGATCAATTCAATTTCATGACTGTCTGTGCCCCATGGTGGGCGCCAAACTATTTAAGCGTAAAATGATACAATTGAATTTGTACCTGATTTATAGACAAAAATGTAAGACTTAGTCTTGAAATTAAAATAAAATCACATATATCTTAGTCCCGGGTGTAGAGCTTCCGGAGGCAGTAAGAACAATATAAAAATAAGCAAGTAAAATGTTATTGAGCTTGTGATAAAATGCAGTGTATGCTTGTTAGAAAATTCGTACCCATACAATGATAATAAAGTTCACTATTTATAGTTACACTTAAGGAACAAAGTCCTAGGATCAAGCCCCTCTTAAATGATAATTACGAGGGCCATTGAAGAAGGTGTAATGGTGGGAACTCAATGCCATATTCTCTGTAACAGATCATGCACTTAATGCTATAGAATATTCTTTATTGAATGCTAGCGGATGATAGACATTTATTTTGTCTTTATGAGTATCATTCTCTTCGATGACAAGCGAGATCACTGCCTTCAGATCCGACTGTAGTTTGTCTTTGACTCCACATATCGCTTTCTTATGCGATTATTAAATATGAGCATATTTTACCGCATACATCTACAAGGATGAAATTTTGCACTAGTACTCAATAAAGTTCCTTGGTGCGCGTAAACACCACGTATAAACTACAATGCATTATTACTGGTTAGGATATTTAAGTATTGTTTGACAAAGTGTGCCTCAAAAATCCATGTCTTTTACCCAAGAGCTTCATGGCCACACCTTCTCTCTCTTATTGATGCATGTTTCAAAACATATGTATGCCCATTCCTCTAAAACATCCTACGTACATTTCTCTGTTCCTACCTCTCAATCCTATAGTTTCCCTCTTCTGGTTTTCCTTGAATCCAACTTTCCTGAATCGCTTTATTAATTCCCTGGTTTATTCTAAATTCTCATTTGATTTGTAATCATCTACCTTTTTTAGTTCATTGATCGGTACTTTGATGAGAATATAGCACAATGAGAAATTCAAAAAAAAGCAAAATGGTGACAGAAGAAAACAACCACCACAAACAAGCATTCGGGAGCGAAATGCAATCTGATCCAAATGAAGATGAATATTCTTTTCGAATAAGCAACATATCAGAAACTAGCCATGCAAATTACGATCGCCCTCCTCCTCGATTAAGCTCCGATTACAACTCTCCTCACAACACATCTCCTATATGGGATCCATCATCATCTCCATATTTAGATCCTTCTTGGGACCAAACAACATCTCCATTATCAAAATCTCCATGGACATCTCACGTCGAGCCTAATACTAATTATTCCTATACAGGTCTTATGGGTTCCCTTGTTCGTGAAGAAGGCCATATATATTCTTTGGCTGCTTCAGGGGATTTGTTATACACAGGATCTGATAGTAAGAATATTAGGGTGTGGAAAAATCACAAAGAATTTTCAGGATTTAAATCAAATAGTGGATTGGTAAAGGCAATTATTATTGCTGGAGAAAGAATTTTTACAGGTCATCAAGATGGAAAGATACGAGTTTGGAAGGTTTCTGGTAAGGATCCAAACGTTTACAAACGCATAGGAACTTTACCAACTTTAACGGCTTATATAAAAAGTTCAATGAAACCGAGCAATTATATCGAAACGAGGCGAAATCGAAATGCCGTGTGGATAAAGCATTTTGATGCGATTTCTTGCCTTTGCATGAGCGAGGACCAAAAGCTTTTGTATTCAGCATCTTGGGATAAAACCATAAAAGTTTGGCGAGCATCAGATTCGAAATGTTTGGAATCGATAAATGCCCACGACGATGCCGTAAATTCAATAGTTGTTGGCTTTAATGGACAACTCTTTTCAGGATCTGCTGATGGAACTGTTAAAATATGGAGAAAAGAATCACAAGGGAAAGGAACAAAACACTTCTTTTCACAAACATTATTGAAGCAAGAATGCGCCGTAACAAGCTTAGCTGTGGACCCAACATCGAATTTCCTCTATTGTGGTTCCTCTGATGGGCTAGTCAATTTTTGGCAACGTGACAAGCTTTTAACTCATGGAGGAGTTTTAAGGGGTCATAAACTTGCAACACTCTGTTTAGCAACGGCAGGGAATTTAATTTTCAGTGGATCAGCTGATAATAATATTTGTGTGTGGAGAAGGGATGGGAGTGAACATATATGTTTATCAGTTTTGAGCGGCCACTCTGGTCCCGTAAAATGTTTGGCCGCCGAAGAGGATAAAGAACAAACAAGTGGTGATCGACAGTTTATTGTGTATAGCGGAAGCCTTGATAAATCGGTGAAGATATGGAGAGTGTCACCGCAAGCACAACAGCAATTACAAAATCAGGCCGAAGTAGGGATGAGTCCGCCCCAGACTTTTCCTTCTGCTTGTAGCCTTGGATCACAAAGTAGCTGCAGAGTTAGCCAAAGGAGAAAATAGTAACGGTGGGAACATTTACAACGGAGAAGATTACATTTTTCTTTTGACAATTGTGTAGAAGCATGCACGCAGCTAGCTTTGGAGATTGACCAAGTTAAAATTCTCTATCTTCTGCTAGCTTTGCTGAGAAAATGTAAATGAAGGCTTTATTTGTTTTCACCTTTTAGAGTTGGAACACAAATTAATGTCAATGGCGATGGATGTAATTGAATTGTTGTTGTTTGTCATACGTGCATTAACATTAACGTGATATGGGATGAATTTTCCACATTGCTTATGTAGTAATACATTCATCTTCATTTCTCTTTGTTATTATCTTTACTCAAAAATATAATTTCTGCAAAATGAAACGAAACCAAAAACAAAAGACATAAATGAAATAAGATGAATAACGTTCCGAGCCTAACAGAAAATTCTATTTCCTTAAAGAATTTAATCCTCTCACCGTTGTTGGAGGTTGTTGGATTAATTCCTCCCAGGATAGAACGGAATAACTATTATGTAATACCGGCAATGGAAATTACAGAAACTCGTCGAACTCAACAAACGGCAGTAAATCACACTGATGCTTACGTTTTTACTTTTGAAAGACAGTGCAGAAATGCAGAACAGAGAGGGGACAGTATGCAAATTTTCGGTGGTCTAAAAGTGAGGCTAAACCTCTAAATTTATAGCCAGAAAGTGTGGGTTGAATAGGTGCGAAAGTACCTGTTCACATGAGGTATTGTTCCTTTCTATTTGGTCGCAAATTTTAATTTCAAAAATGACCGTTAGAAAATTATCCGCGAAAATATATCAGGAAAAAGAAAAATAAATAACGAAAATAAATTTAGTCCAAAAAATTATCAATCAATCATATCACCGAAGTCGAGCGAACAACGACACGAGGCACCACTTCTTCTCAACTCTTTAAGAGCTAGAATATGTGTTTCTCTATATAAGCACAAAGATTTTTTTTTTCCCTTTTTCTGATGAGAGACAAAGTGCATTAGTAAAGAAAACAACTTCAAACTTTTCGTTTCCCTCCAAATCTTTTTCCTTCATTTTTCATTCACACGTCTTATTATATAAAACCCAACAATCCCCCACATGAATGAGGAATGGCTATCTAAAAATATATATGCATGAAAAACTGTATGATTTACAAGCAAAGATTAATTGCATCTGGATAAGTAGGTTTCCCTTTGAACTTTCCATAGTGAACTTATGTGGGATATACTCGGTCAATCGGTAGATTTGATATCTTTGAACCGTCAAACTTTGGTGTATACCTAGACAGCCATAAGTCACACAATCAACCTTTTACCGCCTTTGGTTCTCATTTGTTGTGTTTGTTTCAGCCATGAACACCGTCTGGTTCATAAGTGCATAGAGAACTGGCCTTACAGAATTCTCCTTGAAGCGGCTTACACTTCACACTTATATAGGTGATTCCTAAATGTGGTATCCCATAGATATACAATTTAATACACTTTGTATCAAACTTAGAAACCATTAAAATGCCTTAACGCTTTATCCTTGGTACTGAACATTGTCTCATTACGAGAATAGACCAAAATTTTATTTGACAATGTTGAACAATCACTAATGACTTTGTTTGATCTCCTTGAACCTAGATCTTGGGATTTAGGCCTTTTGTAAGTGGATCCGACACATTATCTTTTGACTTTACGTAGTCAATTGTGATAATTCCACTAGAGAGTAGTTGTCTAACGGTATTATGTCTTCGTCGTATGTGACAAGATTTTCCGTTGTACATAACACTTCCAGCCCTTCCTATTGCCGCTTGACTATCGCAATGTATGCATATAGGAGCCAATGGTTTGGGCCAAAACAGAATATCTTCCAAGAAATTTCGGAGCCATTCTGCTTCTTCTCCAGCCTTATCTAAAGCTATAAACGCAGACTCTATTGTAGAGCGAGCGATGCATGTTTGTTTGGATGATTTCCAAGAAACTGCTCCTCCACCAATTGTAAAAATATATCCACTTGTGGACTTTGTTTCTCATGACCAAGTGATCCAATTTGAATCACTATATTCTTCAATTATCGCAGGATACTTACTGTAATGCAAAGCATAATCTTGGGTATGTTTTAGATGCTCCAAAACCCATTTTATTGCCATCCAATGAGTTTGGTCGGGATTACTTGTGTAACGACTCAGGTAACTTACTGCACAAGCTATATCAGGTCGTGTACAATTCATGATATACATTAAACTTACCAACACTCGAGCATAATCCAATTGAGATTTGCTTTGACCTAGATTCTCTATAAGAGCCATATTTACATCAATCGGAGTCTTTGTGAGTTTGAAATCCAAATACTTGAATTTTTTCAGTAATATTTTAACATAATGAGATTGAGACAATGCCAGTCGTTGAGGAGTACAAATGGATTTTAATTCCTAGAATTAAATCAGCAACTCCTAAGTCTTTCATATCAAACTTGCTAGCAAGCATGCACTTAGTAGCATTTATATTCGCAATGTCTTTACTCATTATTAACATATAAACATACAATGACTATATGATTTGGAGTATTTTTAATGTAGACATATTTATCACACTCGTTAATCTTAAATCCATTTGCCTACATTGTTTGGTCAAAATTCCGCATGTCATTATTTGGGTGCTTGTTTCAATCTGTAAAGTGACTTAACCAGCCGGCACACCTTCTTTTCTTTTTCGGGAATCACAAACCCTTCAGGTTGTTCCATATAAATTTCTTCGTCCAAATATCCATTTAAGAAGGCTGTCTTCACATCCATCTGATGGATTTCAAGACCATACACGACAGTTAACGCTATTAACACCCGAATAGATCTAATCTTTGTTACCAGTGAGTATGTATCAAAATAATCAAGGCCTTCTCATTGTCTAAAACCTTTGACAACTAATATTGCCTTATATTTGTCAATAGTACTATCAACTTTCATTTTCCTTTTGAAAATCCACTTAGAACCCAAAGGTTTGCATCCTCGAGGAAGATCAATCAATTTCCAAGTATGATTACTTAATATGAATTTTATCTCACTATTGACTGCTTCTTTCCAATATTGCGCTTCCGAGGAAGACATTGCTTCTTTAAACGTTTGAGGTCCATTTTCCAACAAAAATGTCAGAAAGCCTGGTCCAAAGGAAGTAGTTGTCCTTTGACGTTTACTACATCTTGCATTTTCCTCATTAAACATACTTTCATTTGCTTCTTCTCGACGTCGCTTAGAATTTTCACTAGATGACTCGCATTTATTTTTATACGGATAAATATTCTCAAAGAATTCGGCATTATCGGATTCGATTACCGTATTAATATGAATGTCAGAATTTTCTGATTTATGAACTAGAAAACGATATGCTTTACTAATTTTTGCATATCCTATGAAAACGCAATCAACCGTTTTCGGTCCAATCTTCACCCTTTTGGGTTTAGGAACTTGTACTTTAGCCAAACACCCCCACACTTTAAAATATTTTAAGTTGGGTTTCCTACTCTTCCATTTTTCATATGGAATGGATTGTGTTTTGCTATGGGGAACTCGATTGAGTATTTGATTAGCTGTAAGAATAGCTTCCCTCCCCCCTCCCCCCCATAAGCTCTGGGGTAAAACCGAATTTATCAACAATGCATTCATCATCTCCTTTAACGTTCTATTCTTTCTTTCCGTAATTCCATTAGATTGCGGTGAGTAAGGGGCAGTTGTTTGGTGAATTCATATTCCAAAAATATTTCTTCAAAATGAGATCCATATTCGTCACCCCTATCACTTCTTACCATTTTGATCTTTTTGTTTAGTTGCGTTTCAACTTCATTTTTGTATTGCTTGAATACCTCAATTGCTTCATCTTTACTATTAAGTAAATAAATATATCAATATCTAGTATTGTCATCAATAAAAGTTATGAAATATTTTTTTCACCACGAGATGGTATTGACTTCATGTCGTAAATATCTGTGTGAATTAAGTCTAAAGAATTTGACTTCCTTTCAACCGATTTATAAGGATGTTTAACATACTAAGATTCCACATATATTTAAAATTTCAAATTATCGCATTCAAATTTAGGCAATACTTCCAAGTTAATCATTTTTCGTATAGTTTTGACGTTTACGTAACCTAAATGTGCATGCCATAAATTATTTGACTCAAGTAAGTAAGAAAAAACTTGAACTTTATTGATATCAATAGCTATTACATTCAGCTTGAAAAGGCCATCAGTTAGGTAACATTTTCCTACAAACACATCATTCTTACTTATTACAATTTTTTCAGAAACAAACACATACTTAAATCCATTCTTGATAAGAAGTCTAGCAGAGACCAAATTCTTGCGAATTTCAGGAACATGGAGAACATTGTTTAGAGTCACAACTTTGCTCGAAGTCATCTTCAAAGCTATCTTCCCAACTCCTTCAATTTTTGTTGTTGCGAAGTTTCCCATAAAGATAGTCTCATCGGGCCCTGCGGGAACATAAGAGGCGAATAACTCTTTGTTAGCACAAACATGGCGAGTGGCTCCAGAATCAATCCACCACTCCTTGGGATTTCCTACCAAGCTGCATTCAGATAGCATGGCACATAAGTCATCAATTTCATCATTCTTTTCAACCATGTTTGCTTGACTCTTCTTCTTATCCTTCTTCGGTGCACAACAGTCCACAACTTTATGTCCAACCTTTCCACAGTTGTGGCAATTACCTTTGAACTTCTTCTTGCTCGGTAATTCTTTGGACCAGACGGCTTCTTTCTCTTTCTGTTGCTTGTAGATGCTTCCTCAACAATATTTGCTCCCATTATTGTTGAGTTACCACGGGACTTCTTTTCAGCAGCCTTGTTGTCCTCTTCAATCCGTAGACGAACAATAAGGTCTTCAAGCGTTATCTCCTTGCGCTTATGTTTCAAGTAATTCTTAAAGTCCTTCCACAGCGGAGGCAACTTTTCAATAAATGTCGCAACTTGAAACGCTTCATTTATGACTATACCTTCAATCATAAATTTATAATTAGTAAAATAATCAATATCTTGAATAAAAATATTAGCTCGGTTTATACCTTCAACAAGGAGGTCATAAACAACAACTTACAATTCTTGGACTTGCGTTATGACAGATTTGCTATCAACCATTTTGAAATCCGGAAATTTTATGGCTACAAACTTCTTAAGTCCACCATCTTTAGTCTTGTACTTCTTTCCAAGAGAATTCCACAACTCTCTTGATATTTTCATGACTCTATAAGCATTGTACAAACCGCCTTCCAAGAAACTTAAAATATAGTTTTTGCATAAGAAGTTAGAATGTTTCCATGACCACAAATCGTTCATTTTCGGAAGTTTCTTTTCCTAAAACTGGAACGTCCTCGCTGATAAAGCACTGCAAACTGAGTGTGGTCAGGTAGAAAAATAGTTTTTGCTGCCAGCGCTTGAAGTCCACTCCGGCAAACTTTTCGGGCTTTTTCTGCCGGTGCCAAAAAATTATCAATCAATCAATTGACCGAAGCCGAAGTCGAGCGACGACGACAACAACACGAGGCACCACTTCTTCTCAACTCTTTAAGAGATAGAAGATATGCTTCTCTATATAAGCACAAAGATTTTCTTTCTTTTTTCCGATGAGGGACAAAGTGCATTAGTAAAGGAAACAACTTCAAACTTTCTGTTTTCCTCCAAATCTTTTCCCTCTATTTTCTATTCACATCTCTTATTATATAAAATCCAACAATCCCCCACATGAATAGGGAATGATTATCTAAAAATATGCATGCATGAAAAATTGTGTAATTTACAAGCAAAGATTAATTGCATTTAGATAAGTAGGTGTAATTTTGAACTTTCCATAGTGGTGAGAGCTTTTCAATTTAGATGGATATTGTTTCGCCATGGCATTGAGCCTTTTGTCCTTATGAAAGTGTAGATAAATTGCAAAACGTATTCAAACAAAGAGTTTAGGAGTACAGTATTACACTATCTGTCACCTAAAATTAAAATAACTAGTACAATGTAATAATTACCCGTACCAAGCCAGATCTAGTGGAATTAACAACGTAAGGTAGTCATCCTTATTTAATAGGTTGGATTATACATTGCTAATATTAAAATACTTTGAACGGTAAGTCTATGTAACTAAATCCAATAAGTTAAATCCACAAATAAATAATTCTAGATCTCTCTAGTTGATTTCAGGATAGAATTAGTGTCACCAAGAATTGACTTGTGGCCAAGCTGCATGCTGAAATTGCGGCACAGGACCATTATAAGCATTTTCTTGTTAGCAGGTTCACAAACTACAAACACTAATTGGAATTTTCCTGCTGGAAAGGGAAAGAAATATAGAGTCCTCGTGTTACTCCCAATTGCAAACTAAACGTGGCAAGGATTTATAAAGCTGATAAATGTAAAACATAAACAAAAGTTTGACTTTCTTTTTGCGAAAGGTCTTCTTTAATTCAATGAAAGGAAAGGAAATTCTACATGTCTATTTGACTTAACTAATATGCAAGATTTTACTTATAATAATTTTTTTCAATTGACTAATTCGGCTTATCTCTTAAGGTTAGATCACCTACGCCAACTCAACATGTTTAAGGTTTAAGTGAGATAGTGTTTTTTTCTTTTAATTTTATTTCATAATTGAAAATGGTAATTTTGTTCCCAATGGAAGTTGGGACAGAAAATTATCCACAAATTCACCCCTTTGTGTAGTTTAGATGACGCTTTATTCTGTTAATAGCATGAAACATACTTGTCACATATAATTTTTCTGATATGTATATATCTATCAAACAAGGTGATCATTTGTTTTTTGTTTTTTTAATAAAACTTCTTTAGGACCACATGTTTCAATCTAATCTTATTGCCTCAGGAGTTAAAGCACAAAATTGAATCTCATATGGTTGTTTGTAATTGTTGGCTAAAAGTTGTCCACCTATCTTATGTGAACTATTGTTTTCTGTGTTTGCAAGTTTTATCAACTTTTGTTTTCTGTGTTTGCAAGTTTTATCAACTTTTCCTTTATGAAAGTATGACTTTTTAACCCCAAACAGTTTTGTAGAAACTTCAATTACCCCACTTTTGCATAGATGTTGCCCCTCCCGTCCTAATTCAGAAAAGATCCGTCGCAGTTACAGACACCATTTTTTGCATAATAAGTGTTGAATATTATTCAATGAGTACAACTAATTAGTTGTCATCCATTATTTTATTCACCTACAAATAAAAATATGCGTTTGCGTGTGAGTGTGATTAAATCATGGCTTAAAATAGTAAGAAAGCATAACTCATCTGCTTTTGTCTAACTCAGTCACTAATAGCCATACCCAAAAAAAAAGGGAGGGGTGAAGGGGGGCTAACGTCTTTAATCCCTATATGTTTTTCTAATTAAGCTCTCCAACCTTCTATGATACTCCTGCAGGCAAATCATCGAAGTCAAGAAGAAGTGATGGGTCTGATTTTTCGATATCGATATTGATCCCTAAGTTGAGCTGCAAAGTATGGATTTCTTCCTAAAGCTAAAGTAAGGGCAAGGCCCCGATCGGTTTTCCCTTTCTTTTCTAATTATTTGTTCTCTAATCGTATAATCATACCATTCTGCCGTTCTATTTTCATAATTCGTTAATATAAAATTATTGTCACGTGCGCCAATAGTTATGTCTCCTGTGGCGTTCGATTGTTTTGTATCTTATCCTTCCGCTAAAAACAAAAGTTTGTCAAGTTGGTTAATTCCAATGTCTAAAAAGTTATAATAGACCACAAGATCAATTGATCTGCTCAAACTAAATAACTAACAGGAAAAAAAAACTATATCTATGACAACGTCAAAAAGAGAAAGGAATATTATAATAATATGCTTTACTAGAAAATGTCCGACGAGGTTAAGATCATATTTATTTATTTATTTATTTTTATTGGACATCAAAAGAAAAGACTATTTAATTAGGTTAAATTAAGACTTTTTTCTTTTCCTAAGAAATTGTCCTGTTTGAACCAACTTGCATGTTACTTAAAGTTGGCCAATGTAAGACAGAAAGAGATCGGTGCAATTGTTTCGTATAAGTGATCAGACAATTCTAATTCCAGAAAGATGTCTTATGATTATGATTAAGAGTGTTGGTAAAATATGTGACACTATTGAACAAGAATAATGGAATAGAATAGAATAGAATTTAGATATCAAGTCACCTCCTTAAAAGCGATTCCGGTCTAACTGGGATGCAAATCGTTTGGATCGATCGCTCTCCAGGGTTCCACAGTACTCCCAAACACATGTACTCGTGTTTAAAAGATGAAAGTTTAATAAAACTAAATTTGGATTAGGCCTCACGTATATCCCGCGCGGGAAAAAAATCGACAAATTTTACCTTCAAGTCAATTTTCTCATCGCGCGCAAGACCACTCCTTTTCATGAATTCTTTAAAAGCCCAATAAATAATAACTCAATACAAAAAGAAAAAGACAACTCTTCCTAATCCATATGAAACTTTTGTCTTTCAAATAAGATAATAAAGTAAGGGGGAAAAAGGACCCCCCAAGGGAACTTTTTACTTTGCATTACTAACAGTAACCATGAGTAACAATACAACAAAGAGAACTCACCTAACAACCTTAATAATCAGGTAGAGTCGTCCCCTCGACGATAATATGATTTTCGGGCATAGTAGTTTTGCTTTTTGCTTGCAACATATAATCTACCAAGCTCGTATTCAGCCTATAAGTATACTTATTTCAAGTTTTCAATTTAAGATTTATTACACCCATTCATCAACCATTAAACCATTTTTTCAGAACTATCTTTTGCTTTTAACTTCCGTACGAAGTAAATTAATTATGGTTTTCCACTCATCCTTCACGGAAAAATTCAAAATAGCCAAATTTATAACTTGTAATTGAAAATAGCCATAATTTATAAGCAATCGAATTTTAGTCACTTTTTCACATAAAGATAAAATTTGAACAAAAACACTCTTAAAAATCCGAAATTTTTTTAGCATAATATATTGGAGTTCCAAGCTGTTACATATGAATTTCATAATATGCAGGAGTTCCAACATAATATGCTGGAAGTTTATATGTAGGAGCTAAATAATTCAGCATATTATGCTGGAACTTTTCGTGTACTTGAGTTCCAATATAATATGCTGGAAGTTTATACGCAGGAACTCCATCATCCAACATATTATGCTAGAACTTTTCGTATTTCAGCAAAACAGTGGCTATTGTTCAATGACTTTGCAAATGCTGACTATTTTTCAATTACTAGTCCGAAAATTGACTAGCCCATGCTATTTTTACCATTCTTCATGTGAGTTGGCCCTTTTACACCAATTCAAATTGAGGCGTTTCACCAATTAAATAGAAATTCCTCGTCATTAAGAGCCTAAACAATCGAGGTGCACATCAAATAACAGTATAGTTGTTATGTGCCAATTAGTTAGAAAGGGTATATCAATCAATTCACTTAGGAGTTAGTTATACGGTTAGCTGTCAGAAGCTAGTTAGTGAACTTAGCTAATTGGTTGTTAAAGTGGTCATAAATACTCAATACCTTATAAGGAATGGATATGAAAAATATCAATAAACTTTCCCTCTCTTCTTAGTCTCAATTACTCTTGAAGTGTCTTGTCCATAGATTATTATTTTTCCTAATCTCTTAGATTCACTTCCAACTTTGGACCTCCATTGTTAGCTACGCAACACTGGTATCAGAGCAGTCAGACCTTGGTCACGAATCATGCCGGAAACAACCAGAAATGGCGAATTGCGACAGGAGGTGGATGAAATTAGAGATCAAGTCTGGCTCTTGGGTGAGCGACATGACGATATAATCAATGGAATTCGACAACTGGTGGCAGCGATGACGACTAATCCTCAAGCACGGGCATCCCTCGCACCAGTAGTACCAGTTCCGGCAGACGGTGGTGGCATGCAGCGGGGAATATGTTTAATGGAGGTAACAGATATTCTCGTGTAGAATTTCTAAAATTTAATGGCGAAGATTTAAAAGGGTGGGTGTATATGTGTGAATAATTTTTTGATTATGATAACACGTCTGAAAAACAAAAGGTTAGAATTGTTTATATTAATTTGGAAGGGCGAGCCTTACAGTAGCATTATGATGAAATCTCGAGTGGGAAGAGGATTACCTAATGGGGGGATTATCTGAGGGCTTTATATTTGAGATTTGGACATACCCTGTATGAAGATCCCATGTCTGAATTGTTTGGCTTAAAGCAGACTGAAGGTGTTCGAGAATTTTTGGATCATTTTGATGGACTCCTTTAATCAAGTGGAGTTGTCCGAAGAATATTCTATCAGTTGTTTCTTGAAGGGATTGAAACCAGAAATAGAAGTTCATGTTAGAATACTAGCCCCAAGGACATTAATGAAGGCTTACAGTTTGGCTAAACTAGACAAACACTCACTACAATTACAGAAGAGGCAAAATCAGATGACCATAAGATGTTCTAAATCTATACTCCCAAATCATAACTCTTCTTGAGCTCGGGTTCAAGAAGTTATTCCCAAGGCCAGAATTTTGGTAATGAAAATGGAACAGAATTAAGCAAATTACCTAATCCTTATAAGCGGCCTACGGTGAAGTCATCACGAAGGCTTACAAATGCTGAGATGGATGAAAAAAGGGCAAATGAGTTGTGTTTTTGGTGTGATGAGAAATACACATTTGGTCATATATGCAAGAAAAAGAAGCAATTGTTTATTCTAGAAGTATATGAAGGTAGTGAGGAATGAGGAGTGGATGAATATGTAGTGGAGGAAGAGACATGTGAGGAGTCAGCTTTGAGCCCACATATGTTAATTCATGCTCTGGATGGAATTGTGGACTATAGGACTATAAGAGTTAAAGAGAGCATAGGAAGGAAGATGGTTCATGTGTTGATAGATTCTAGTTCAACATACAATTTTCTCGATTTGGGCATTGCAAGAAAATTGGGATGCAAACTAGAAACTATCCTCACTTTCTTTGTATCAGGGGCTAATGGGAGCAAAGTACATAATTCTTTCATGAGTAGGGGTAGCATGAAGGATGCATGGGGTGTTGTTCAAGGCTAATATGTTGGTCATGCCATTAGGGGTGCTGATGTAGTATTGGGCATTCAGTGACTCGCTACACTAGGAGACAGACAATGGAACTTTAAGCATATGAAGATAGAGTTCCAAATTGCGGGCAAGAAGATATCATTAAGGGGTAGCCAACCAGGAACATCCAAGGTGGTTGGAGGCCACCAAATGGAGAAGCTACTGAATAAATCGGGTAGCTTGAGCACGATGTTAGTGGCTGATGTACAACCAATTGACCAATTGACAAAGGAGTAGCATGCCTTAACTCTAAATAATTAGAGGTACCTAGAAAAGATTAGGTGGACGATTATTTGGGTTAATTTTTCTTTTTGAAACTCCTACCAACCTACCACCTCACAGAGATCATGATCACAAGATCGTCTTGAAATAAGGAACACCACCAGTGAATGTGAGGCCCTACATATATCCAACTAATTAAAAATATGAAATTGAGAGGATGATTGTTACATCCCGTAATTTAATATTAGAATTAGTCGTAGTAATCCATGTGAGTTAGAAGGGATTAAGACCATTTATGAGATTATAAAAGATTTGCGACTATGTTATTATAAGACTCCGTAAGTTTAACAACATTGATACCGTTAGATATTATGTTAATGTGGTATTTTCTTTTAAGTGGAGTATTTTAGTAAAAGTTTTATAAGTATAATTTTGGATAGTTACCATTATTATTGTTTTCGAATATGGTAAATTATACACATTATATAAGAAAGTTTATGAGATTTTCTTTATTGTAAAGATGAAAATTATTTTTTCACAAGAAAAGGAGATTATCTTTTTACCATTTTAAGAATTAAGCGTACGAGAATTTTTTTTACTCTTTATATGAGATTAGGAAAATTAAAGGTTGAGAAAATATATGTATTTTACATGGATATTTTAATAAAAATAACAGTGTATGTATTTATTTTATATGGTACCATATGACTATGATAGTATGATGAATAAAGTATATAAATAATAAGTAGAATTTTAAATAACTTGAGACAATTCTTCATTATGCGGGTAATTGATTAATTACAGAGTAACGGGACACTACCTAATTACTTAATAAGTGGATAAAGATTAACATTCTCCACCCCACCCCTACCCCCACCCCTACATGGCAGCAAGCCACTTCTTAAGCAAATGACTCTTAGTTATTTCTTATTAGGTGGCAACTTAATTCATTAAATACAAGACACCTCAACTCTAAGACTTTCCATACAAACCATATAGTCAATCAGACATGAGGTTTAGAGATTAGTAAGGTGACTTTATTACAAATTGTTACCAATTTCGTGAAAATTCCTACAAAATAGTAGCAGCGTGATTCCTCAACCAATTCCTACACCAAATAATTTCAACGATAATTATTAGCACATTAGCAATGTGAGATTTTATGATTCTAAGGGAGTACGGTGCAATCTTTTCCAGGAATATCATACGGATTTTCCCTACTCCAGGTATGTTAAGGCTATCCATTCTTTCTTTTGGCACGATCCAAGTAACGATACACTCTTAGTAGTTAAGGATGTCTATGTTATTCATTCCGGTAAAGTTATATTGAAGTATGTCCAAGTACGTTTCTAAGTCTGTATTGAGATATATGATACAGATGTTAATATTCTTAATATAGTAATACATGCATCTTCATGCATTTACCACCGTGCTACGGTCGGTCGGGCAGTTATGTATCATTATTTACCGTCGGTTGGGCAGACATGCATATTCATTTACCACCGAGTTACGGCCGGTCGGGGCAGTCATGCATTTACCACCGAGCTACGGCCGGTTGAACAGTTATACATTTACCACCGAGCTACGGCCGGTTGGGCAGTTATATATTTACCATCGAGCCACGGCCGGTCAGGAAGTTATGCACTTACCACCGCGCTACGGCCGGTCGAACAGTTACCACTAATCAGTTGGACAGTCATGCATCATACGATATGGATAATAGTCTCAAAGAGAAGTATTGTATATATGTAAGTATAATAAGTATGCATAAATGGTGGCACTTCAGAGATTCAGGTTGATTCTTATATGTCTTTAATTAATGTTGGCTTACTGTTATGTTTCAGTTCTGCCTTACATACTCAGTACATTATTCGTACTGGAATCCTTTTATTGGGGACACTGCATTCATGCCTGCAGGTATAGATAATCAGTTTAACGAGCCCTCATAGTAGACGAGATTGGCATTCAACGAAGGATCGGTAAGAATCCACCTCATTCGGAGTGTAGCCGAGTCTATGAATCATCGTGTCAGAGTTTTTCTACAGACTTATGGGTAGGCCAATACCTTGTCCCATTTGATGTCAACTAATCCTAGAGGCTTTGTAGACAGAGGTCCATTTTGTACAGTATGTTAGAAGCCTTGACGGCCCATATGTATTCATTTTTTAAGAACGATAGTTTATTGATACAGTGTTGCCCACTTATAGTTATACATTACAAGTTATGGCCATGTTGGCCCATGATAGTTGCATAAGAAAAAAATGAGTTCCAGAGTGATTCGCTCGGGCTAGTACGACACCCGGTGCTAGCCACGCCTCCCCAGGTTTGGGGCGTGACAATGATTCAAGAAATGTTAGATGCATGAATTATCAGACCAAGTGTAAGTCCTTAATCTTCTCAAATAGTCATGGTCAAAAAGAAGGATGACACTTAGAGATTGTGCATCGACTATAGACAATTAATAATAATATAGTAAAATATAAATTTCCTGACACGATCCAAAACTACGTGACCGGCACTCGGCACACTACCCGACCCGAGCGAACCAAACCATATGATGCATCCACATCATATGCATGAAAACTAATTCAACTGCGAAAGCTCCTTGAAAGTCATATACATTTTCAAATTAAATGATAAAATATTTTCCAATTCGAAATCACACATAACGCCTTGCATGATAATAATAATAATAATAATAATAATAATAATAATAATAATAATAATAATAATAATAATAATAATAATGAGACTAAGTAAAATAAATATATTTTCATGTATATCGTGTATAACCCCATTACTACAATCTTTTACAACTATCTATGGAGCCTCTATACCGAAGAATAGAATCAAACACTTGGGCTAATACCTGACTAGCATAAATTAAGAAAATAACATGATAACTACCACGAAATAGGAGTGATGCCTCACCATATACCTCAGGAGGAGAGTTATCCTAGCCCTGACCGCATGCCACGTATCACACATCATCCTGAAATATGTAAAATAAGCGGGGTTCTTGAGGGGGCCCTTAAGGCCTGAGTACACCACAACGGTACACAATAAGTATCATAGACTCTCTCTAACTTAAGTTCTTGGGACAAACTTTATAAAAATAATGCACTAATATTTGATATAAAACGATAAGAAATTTTATCAATTCATTATCCTTATCATTTTAAATAAAAGAAAAGTGAAATATAACCCACAATATAAACTTTTAAAATATTTGTGTCAATCTAATATTTTGAATAAAATCATACAAAATCATTCCATTTGCTTTAAGTCATTGAAATCACTTTCGACTCCTTAGGACTAAACATAAGAAAAGCCATCCTTACCTTTCACTGGGAGTACTATACCATCACCGACACAAGAAGGTCAACTAGGTTATGTACCTAGCGGCAAGTATCATATACCCTACTTGCTCAGGTCGTCTTATCGTAGTGCTGTACGAATCGACTCAGTCATACTAATGATAGCACAAAATAGTACCCTCTCGAGGGAGAGCGCTCTGCCGTAGTATATACCATAAAGTGGCCATCTACGCCTACACCAGCACGTGTAGTTTCATGACGACGAACACAATACATCCGAAGTCAATCTCGGTGAACACAAGTAACTCCCAAAATATTTGATACTTCAAAAATGTATTCATAGCATAGTAGCCTCAAATGATCTATTTTTTTTAATTAAATCATAACCTTAATAGAAAATCTAAACCATTTGAACAAAATTTAAATAAACAATCTTTTACATGTTAAAGCCTTTGGCAATTTAACATCAATCTTTAAAAGATACCACAAGTGCTATTCTAATATCATTTTGATTAAAACTTATAACATTTATCGTAATGTCATTTTGCCAACAAGATTTAAAATAAAATTTTATAAAATTATATGACACTACATATGCAACATAATATTTTGTTACACGAAGACATCCTTACTTGTTTGTCCCTACAAGCACGAAAGCACATTTGCAAACAACTTATGCATTAACTCGAAACATGCTTTTAGAGAAGATCCCTCAAGAAGAGTAAGTTTTAGTCAACTTACCTTGCTTTCGCTTTATTAACATTCACAAACTTTCAATCCTCTTCCATCATTCCAATGTTCATTAAAATGCTCAAGCATTACTAACAAGTCGATATCTACAATTAGATATCCTAATTACATCAAAATATGACCTAAAATATTGACCAATATTCATTTATGGCTCATAAGTTGACCACAAACCTCCAACAACTCAAATCGCCAAATATATCCACATGTTAGCCCATTCAACTTCATTATTATAATTTAATACTACATCAATTGTCCAATACCACCAAGTTACTATTCATCGTCGTCCATAATCAACACTTGCAAAATATACAATTCTGGTGATTACTTAGTTGATCACTTCCAACTTTTGCTAACAAATAATTCCACGGGTTCATTATATTTATCAATTTCATCGCCAAGATTACCATCTTCTCTCTCATTTTCTCAAAAGTACTATTTATGTCATGAACTATATTTTTATAATTCAATATTTCAACCATTAAAACTTGTAACAAGTGCTTCAAATACTTCTAACTACTCATAATAAACGAGTTTGAAGCATTAGAATTACCTCTAGTAGCTCAATCTAGAAAAATTACAACTTTGGTGATTTTTGTGTTCTTGAGAATTTGATGATGAAATCTAGTATTTGGATGCAAGAATGATATTAAAACTCATGTATATTGAGTAAGAATCAACCCAATATACCATTAACAACTTACCTTAGTTGGTTGGACTTGATTTGAGCTTAAAATCGCCTCTTGACCTCAAGAACCCTAACCCCAAAAGCTCAAAATACTCTCTTTCCCCGACTTTGTACTTATAGGCCCAAATTTCTGGGTCTCGAATGCTGCCACGGATGCTGCGCGTCCCCAGATCACTCCTCCTCCAAACTCGGATGCGGACCCGGACGCTATGGCAGTACTTCACTACCAGCCTTTGGTAATTTGATCATACCTTCTTGTAATAATGACAAAATGACGAACGGTTTGAAGCGTTAGAAACTAGATTCGAAAATATTTTATTTGATAGGTTGTACACCATATAACTCCTTATATATATATATATATATCTAGATATGCTCCTTCAAATTTCGATCTTGCGCGTACTCATTTTGAACTTTAGTCTATCATGAAATTTCCAACTTGACTTGTCCTAAGGGCTCTCCTTAGGCCCTATATCACTTCAAATACACCCCCGCACACTTGTTATTATATCTAATTAATATCCATCATATTAATAGTCCTCGTCTGCATACAAAATAATTTAATTAGTACACATCAACTCTCTTAATAACGCTTAGGCACTTCAAAAAAAATTCGAGGTGCTATATTTCCAATACCTGTTATTGAGGAGCTTTTGGATGAATTAAGAGGAGCTAGATACTTGTCAAAACTGGATCTAATGTCAGGATATCAACAAACTAGAATGCATGAAAATGACATAGAGAAGACTGATTTTAGATCCCACAATGATCATTATGAATTCGTGGTAATGCCATTTGGGATGACCAATGCTCCATCCGCATTTCAAAGTCTGATGAACAAGGTCTTTCATCCCTATTTGAGAAAATTTATTTTGATTTTCTTTGATGAAATTTTAGTGTATAGTTCATCATGGTCTGATCGTTTGGCACACTTATATAAAGCCTTTGATGTGCTAAAAGAAAATTCTATGTTTGTCAAAATGAGCAAATGTCTGTTTGGTCAATCTGAGGTGGAATACCTAGGCCATATCATCACTAAGGAGGGTGTCACAGTTGAACCGGGGGAAATTAAAGTAACGGTACCAGTACAAAAAATAGTTAAGGAACTAAGGGGGTTCTTGGGGATTACATGGTACTATAGGGGATTCATTAAAGGCTATGGAGTATTGGCAAAGCCCTTAACTGAACTTCTAAGGAAGGATAAGTTTGAATGGAATGACATGGCAAGTGCAACATTGGGTAAGCTTAAGACATCAATGACCACAAATCTTGTTCTTGTACTTCCTGATTTTTTCTTAGGATTTGTTACTGAGACTGATGCTTGTGGAGTAGGCATTGGAGCCGTTTTAATGCAAGAAGGGCATCCACTGGCACACATGAGTAAATCTTTTAAGTGACAGACATAAGCAACTATTAACTTATGAGAGAGAAATGATGGCTATTGTTGCAGCTGTGCATAAATGGAGACCCTACCTTATTGGCAGACACTTCATTATAAAAAAAGATCACCAGAGCTTGAAGTACTTAATGGAGCAGAGGATTTCTAATCCCAGCAAGCAGAAATGGCTAGCCAAAATTAATGGGATATGATTATACCATCACCTACAAGAAGGGCCGCGACAATCTGGTAGCTGATGCTATATCTAGAGTGCCCAAGGTTGATGCTCAACTGCTGACCCTATCTTATATATCCTCAGACTTCCTAGAGCAGATTAAGTCTTCCTATACATATGATCATCAGTTACTGAAGATCATTCAACAGCTACAACATGATCCTTTAGCTAGTCCTCTATATATGCTAAATGATAATGTATTATACAAGAATGAAAGGATAGTTATGGGACCTTGCAAGGAATTAAGAAAACAAATCCTATAGTTCTTACATGATGGAGCCATAGGAGGTCACTCAGGGATGACTGCTACAAAGGGTGAGCCAACTCTATTACTGGAAAAATATGAAAAAGATGTTTTTGAACACATTAAGAGTTGTGAAGTGTGTCAGAAATGCAAATGGGAGAATGTGAGGAGTCTAGTCCTATTACAACCCTTGCATATTTCAGAAAAAATACGGCAAGATATTAGCATAGATTTCATTGAAGGACTACCCCAATCACACAATAAATCTGTGATCATGGTAATGGTGGATAAACTGAGCAAATATGCCCATTTCATAAGCTTGAAACACCCATATACTGCAACCTCAGTGGCTCAAGCTTTCTTGGATAATATATACAAACTTCATGGTCTTCCTCATACCATAGTAAGTGACATAGATGTTGTTTTCTTGAGCAAATTTTGGCAGTCCCTCTTTGATGTTCAAGGGGTCTATTTACATCACTCTACAATATATCACCCACAATCTGATGACAAAACTGAGGCAGTCAACAAGTGCCTGGAGCGCTATCTTAGATGTATAGATGTAAATATTGGGCTCACTGGTTGCCTTTAGCTGAGTGGCGGTATAATACCACCTACCTCTCTGCCACCATGACCAAACTGACCCCTTTTGAAGTGCTCTATGGTCAGAAATGTAACACCCCCGAAATTTTCAAAGTACTTAAATGTAAAGCCTGGTAAAATTTGCAAAGAAAATAATATTTCATGGTGCCGGACTAGGCTTACGTGTTTGAGGAGTGGCTCAGACTTTTTGGGTTGAACAATGCACCGGAAAATAAAGGAAAGTTTTTGGCGGAAAAGTACATTTCTGCGGTCCATTATGCGACCGCAGAATCACTCTACGGACCACATAATGGCCGCAGAGTGAGGCAGTTAATTGGGTCAGTTGGAAACAATTATACGATCGACTATACGGCCGCATAACTATTATGTGGTGCACTATGCGCCCGCAAAACAATTATGCGGACCACATAGTGACCGCAAACTCATGCAAATTTTTGATCATTTTTGTCACCAATTATGCGACCGATATGCGGTCTGCATAACCATTCCGGAGCTCCATTTTTGAGTTTTTAAAACCCGATCCTATTCCGTTAAATACACTCTTTGGGTCATTTTTGAGCTATAATCTGATATTTTAGAGTGATTGAGAGTGCCCTAGAGTGAGAATGTGTTCTTCAATAGTTGTTCTTCAATACTTGCTCAAGTTTTGGAAGATTAAGAAGGGAAACTCACTAGGTCTTCATACTATAGGTAAGATTCTACACCCTAACCCTCAGTTTCGATTTTTATGTAGAAATGGACAATTAGCAAGATAATTTCTGGACAGGAGGGTTGTTTATTTACATGCATGTGTTATCAAAGGGTGTAGGAAGATTGTTGATCTAAGAATGGTAAAGATTGGATTGTGGGATGATGGAATCCTCCATAAAAGATCCTTGAAACCTTAATGCATACATAGTGTTGATAAAATGCTCAAATGAGTTAGAACCATAATCATTTTCCTAATTTTGATTCAATTTGTTATAGTTCTACAATAGATTAAAGTTGCTAAGAATTCCGAAATATTTTCAAGTTTAAGGAATCTCAATTGAGGTATGTTGGCTAAACTCTTCTTTAAGAATTGGAATTCCCAATATCCTTGTAAGTTCTGAGATGTTGATTATAAATGGAGTATTCCGATAAATTTTGTGATGAAGATATATGTTCAATTCGTGTTTCAAATGCTCTTATCATATTGCATTATAAATCAAGGATGTGTCCCAAACTATGGATTATGTATCCACATGTTATAATTTCTAGTCGTGAATTATGTGAAAGTTATTATGCCAAGTGGTGTAGAGATTGTGATTGTGATACACCTCTACCGCATACATTGGGGTGAGGCGGTATGACCGCTTTGTGTGGGGATTATGGTATAGAGATTGTGATTGTGATACACCTCCACCCACACATATATTGGGGTGAGGCAGCATGATAGCTTTGTGTAGGGATTATAGTATTGTGGGACTGCACCTCCACCCGCTTACATTGGGGTGAGGCGGTACGACCGCTTTGTGTATAGTTTTGGGCTATGGCACCACCACCCGCATACATTGGGGTGAGGCGGCATAGCCATTTTGTGTAGGTTCTTGGTACTGTGGTTATACATCCACCCGCATACATTGGGGTGAGGCGACATGGCCGATTGATTAGAGTTGTGATATTGTACGTACACCTCCACCTGCATACATCGGGTGAGGCGGCGGGGCCGCTTTGTGTGAAGATGGTTACAGAGGATCTTATCTTAAATCTTATAAATATTATTGATAGCTTTTAATAAGCTTGCTATGGTTTAAACGATTATCTATATTATTCTATTGCTGCACTGGTTCATCATGTTCATCTTATATTTATGAATTCTTAAATTAGTGTTTAGTTTTCATACTAGTACTATTCGACGGTACTAACGTCCCTTTTGCCGGGGGCGCTGCATCTTTCAATGGATGCAGATGGTTCCACAGCAGGAGATATTGGTCAGTGATAGCAATGCACCTTCTTCCTAGCTGACTTGGTGAGCTCCACTTCATTTTGGGGTTATGAATCTTTTGTCCTTTGTGTATTCTATTTGAGGTACAGCCGGGGCCTTGTTGCCGGCATTATCATTGTACTCTTCTTTATCTATAGAGGCTCCGTAGACATAGTGTGGGTTGTGTATTGGTGCTGGAAAAGACAAGCTATGCTATGTTATAGTTGTATTACTTGTCAGTTTGAGACTTTAAAAATGGTGAAACTTATGGTAAGAAATTGGTAATCGCAAACATGACCACTTTATTGTTTAATTAAGGAAAACATATATTCTTTTTATTCATGAATGAGTTTGAGTAGAAGGAATCTAGCAGGCGTGCTCGGTTGGGTTCACTTGGTTGAGTGCCGATCGCGCTCTCCGATTTTGGGGCGTGACAAGAAACCACCCCTACACATGCCTTATATTCCTTACAGCTCTATGGCATATGAGATTGACATGAGTCTTCAAGTTAGAGAAGGAACCATTAGGCTTCTGAAGCACCATCTGGCACTGGCTCAAATCCAGGATGAAGGCTTTAGCAGATAAGAAGCGATCCTTCAGAGAATTTACAGGAGGAGATATGATTTTTGTAAGGCTGAAACCTTATAGACAAATGTCACTCAAAGGCCACTCATATCACAAGCTCAATCCAAAGTATTTTGGTCCCTTCCAGGTCATTAAGGGAATTGGATCTGTTGCATATCAACTACAATTACCTCCCCCCACAAAAATACACTATACATTCCATGTTTCCCATCTTAAGAAATATATTGGCTATACTCAAGTGGTTTTTGAATTGCCAGTCTCCCTCTCTCCTCATGGTCATATTGTACTGAATCCTGAGAGAATTATCGAAACCAAGGTGATATCTAAGCACAACAGGCAGCTCACTAAGATAGCAGTTGGATATATGCTCCTACTTTCAAACTTGAGTTTCCTCAATTTGTCGTTGAGGACAAGGACTCTTAACGCGGGTGAAGGGGCAGTTGTTATGTGCCAATTAGGTAGAAGAGGTATATTAGTCAATTAACTCAAGAGTTAGTTATACAGTTAGTTGTTAGAAGTTAGTTAGTGAGCTTAGCTAATTCATTTTTTGGGGGGTGGTGGTGGTGATGGTGGGGTCATAAATACTCGATACATTGTAAGAAATAGATATGAAAAATATCAATAAACTTTCCCTTTATTCTTAGTCTCAATTACTCTCGAAGTGTGTTGTTCAGAGATTATTCTTTTCCCTAATCTCTTAGATTCACTTCCAATTTTGGACCTCCATTGTTAGCTACGCAACAACAGTAGTGAAAATAAGGTTAGTATTTGGTAAACTTATAGCCTAATCGTCCAAGCTTCTCCAAAGCCAAACACATTTTTTTCTTCAAAAGAGTATTTTTTTTAAAGTTGAAGTGTTTGGCCAAACTTTTAGAAGAAAAAGTGCTTTTAAGTAGAAGTAGAAGCATTTTTGGAGAAGCGGAAAAAAATTTAGATTTTCCCAAAAAATAATTTTTTGAAAAAGACTTTTGAGAAAAATACACTTAGGGATTATTTGGTATAATGATGGGATATCCCATGAGGTGGAATATCCCAAAGGATTAGTTATCCCACCTTATATATGTAATAACTAATCCCACCATTTTAGTGTAAAAATTATCCTCGGATTAGCTAATACCTCAAATCAAACATAGTATAAAGTTAAACCAAACGTTATCCCGGGATTATTATCGTTATTCCATGTACCAATGAGACCCTTTAGAAGCACTTTTTAAAGCTTGACCAAACATTAATTATTGCTTAGAAATGTTTTTCAAATTAATTAGTCAAATACAAACTATTTTGTCACTAAAATACTTTTAAAAAAGGCAATTTAAAAAAAAAAATTTATCAAAATAAATTGATTTTATAAACTTGCTATTTAAAAAGGGAGAAAGTAAATTTATTTCAAAGCAGATGCAAAGTTTTGGCTGTAAAACAAAAATTTGAATGTTAAAAAGAAGCTTGAACTTTGAAGTGTAAACAAGTGAAAAATGGAGAATGTGTGAATAAAAAAATCTGGAAGGATGAGTCCATTATCGTTAAAAGCAAAACATGTTGATATGCCAATCACGAGGTAGAAGACAAGTGGCCCAATTCCATCCAAAACTCCAAAACAAGCGTACTCTTCTCTCTCACACGCACTAGATCGACAAACGCAGACACATTAGCCAAAGACGCAACCTTTCTTCCAAGTTTCAACAAAGGCAACGACATCAAACAAAAAAAAGGGGTAAAGTAAAAGAAAGAAAGAAAAAAAAAAGATGCCACTACAGAACAGTGTCCACCACTATTGGATACCTCTCCTTTTGTTGTCTTTTTCCCCCACTTACCCCCCCCTCCCCCACTTTCTATACTTTCCCAACACATTTTTCCTCCATCCCAAGCTTTGTATTTTGCCTAATACCATTCCCATTGTCTTCTTCTTCTGATTCTTTTTTTCCTTTGCTTCAAATTCCTTTTCTCATTTCCACTTTTCTTTGTCAGCTTCAGTTTCTACTCAGTATCTCCAGTCTGGGTTTTGTTAATCTCTGAAATCTTAAAAAGGGGCATGTAGCAGATACAACAAGATTGTATTTTTGGTCTTTATCAACTTACCCATCTGAGTTTCTCTCTTCCCACTTTATATTTGGGTCTGTAAATAAGTAACAATTAGTTATAGTTGTTGAGAGATTTCACTTTTCTTTGCCAGCTTCAGTTTCTGTTTTAGTATTTCTGGGTTAGGTTTGCTTTTGAAATCTGAAAAAGGGGGCATTTGGCTGATTCAGCAAGATTGCATTTTTATTTCTTTATTTGCTTACCCATCTCAGCCTCTCTCTGTTCCACTGTTGTATTTGTTCTGTAAATAATAGTCAGTGATAGTTGTTGAGGGACTTCACTCTCAAGATTGGACATTTTTCTCTGTTTTATACTGTTATTGTGTTTTTAAGTAAAAAAATTTGATAATTTTTGAGGGGTGCTCTGATTTTTCCTCTCAATATGTCGCCAACTGTGGTTGATGATGGAGTAGAATACTGCTTTGCTATGGAGTATGATGGTCCACCTATAACCCATGATCTTCCACGGGCAGTTCCTATAAACGTTGATAGGATACCAGTGGCCACTGTTGTTTCGCAGGTGCCATTATCCCACAAGTTAACTTTACCAGTTGTTCAACCTATTTCAGCCACAGATATAACCAAAAGATTTTCTAAGCATAGTTTAGAATCAACTGTGTCTCCTACATCTGTGATAGCTTTTCAAGGGGTAGATGAAGATGATTCAGCTAGCAAAGAATTAGCTTTAGGCTCAGAGACTACATTGTCCCCTGGCTCTGTTACTGCACTTGAGGAGAGAGTCTGTAGTAATGGTGATGAGAGTGTAGGTGAATTTTCTGGTTTAATTAATGAATCCACTGACTTGGCATCTTCCTCCATTAGTCGTGATGAATTATTGGGAAGGGTGGGGAGTTCTGGTACTTTTAGATTTTCGAGTAGTTTTGAGAAATCCAGAGACTTGTCAAGGAGTAGTCATAATTTGAGGGCTTCGACTGGTCGTAAAGACAGAAGCTTGGAGTTCAATGATTTAAGCCAACCAGATTGGGCCTCGAATGAGTCACTTTTGAGTCTTGATTATCCGTCTTCTCGTGTTTCTTCTTCACGTAAATATGGGGATAGCTTTAATGAAGTTAGCTGTGATGTTAAACGAGCTCCTATTGTGACTTTTTGTGATATTGAGTCGGAGGATGAAGATATTAATGAAGATGTTTGTGGTGCCGAGCCTGAGGTGGTCCGACCAAAGAAAGAACCTGCAGTTAAGGTGAAGAAAGGGGTATGCTATCGTTGTTTTAAAGGGAACAGGTTTACCGAAAAGGAGGTATGTATTGTTTGTGATGCCAAATATTGCAGTAATTGTGTGCTTAGAGCTATGGGGTCTATGCCAGAGGGAAGAAAGTGTGTCAGCTGCATCGGTTATCCGATTGATGAACCAAAGCGAGGCAACTTGGGCAAATGCTCTAGGATGCTCAAGCGACTGCTAAATGATTTGGAGATTAGGCAGATTATGAAGGCAGAGAAAATGTGTGAAGTGAATCAGTTGCCATCTGATTATGTATGCGTGAATGCAAGGCCTCTTTCTCCCGAAGAGCTTGTTATATTGCAGAGCTGCATAAATCCACCAAAGAAGCTGAAACCTGGGAATTATTGGTATGACAAAGTATCTGGTCTCTGGGGAAAGGTGAGTAGAAATTTGATTATCCGCATCGTTTATTCTTTTTTCCTCATTATATGTTTTGTATATTGAGCACTAATCTAGAAGTAACCCAATAATTTGTTATGACAGGAAGGACAAAAACCTTCACAAATTATCACTCCCCATTTAAATGTTGGAGGTCCCATCAAGGCAAATGCTAGCAACGGAAACACTCAGGTCTATATAAATGGCCGTGAGATCACCAAACCTGAGCTACGCATGTTACAGGTTAATTTTCGATACCTGCAAAACAAGGTCCAGTAGCTGTTTTAGATTGACCATGTTGATTGCTTATACAGTTAGCAGGAGTACAATGTGCTGGCAACCCACATTTTTGGGTGAATGAGGATGGTTCATATCAGGAAGAGGGACAGAAAAATACCAAAGGATATATATGGGGCAAGGTTGGATTTATGCTCGATTTGAGTTTGTGTCCTTTTATTTTTGGGGATCATTGCTACTTTGCTAGTAATAAGGATTGATTTGCACCTGGTTTGCTCCTGTTTGACTTTAATTACCTTACGGAAATGGAATTTGTCTTATCTATGTTCCATGATTGAGTCCTTCTCTACTTATCCACTTCGCATACTCAAACATACAGCCATTTCTGGTGCTCAGTCAAAGTATTTAACTTTTCAGGCTGGAATGAAGCTGGTTTGTGCCGTACTCTCTCTTCCAGTTCCTTCAAAATCATCTAATACTTGTGGAGAGCAAGTTAATAGTGTGGTTAGTCAAGCTGTACCTGAATATCTGGAGCAGAGGGCACTTAACAAGCTACTTTTGATTGGATATAGTGGATCTGGTACTAGCACCATATTTAAGCAGGTGATTTTCTACTGTTAGAACTGACTCCTTGAGCCCTTGCTCTTTGCTGTTTTAGCTAAATATAATTTATCTGCACATAATGCTCTGATGACCAGCTCGTTTGCTTTAAAATATTTTGTTTCACAACATCCTATATTCACTTGATTTATGTTAGATACAGAACTGTCTGCTCTCTTAAAGAAGCATTAGTTAATCTGTCATCATGCTCCAAGGAAGTGATTTAGAGATTCACCCTTCTTTAGTTCAGTTGTACAGCGGAAAATGTCCTTACATTCTCCTTTCCTGGTATTCTTGTTCCAAGTATAGTGGACATGCAGTATTCTCCCCATCCTATAGTTGCTTTGCTAGACTAGAAAAAAATGAACAAAAAAAGAAAGGAAATTGGATGTGGACGTCAATGCTGACTTCTTTGAGAAGAACTGTTTTTGGCTTATTGTTGTTTAAAATTTGGTGCTTTTTTCTTGTGTTTTGTTTGAGAGCAATAAGAGGCAATTTTTTTTTTAAAAAAAAAAAAAAATTAAATATTGTGTGGTCTACTGTAATATTGTCTTACATAGAGTTTTATGTAAGACAATATGTTGTTGACCTGACTGACTAGAGGAATCCCTTCAGCTGCTGAGACCTGAGTTGCCTTTATTATGATCTTATAATGTTAAAAAATATTTAAAAATATATATTACAGAGAGGTAGAGCCGTAGAGGTTAAGAATTGGTTAAAATTTGTGTTTCTGGGCCAGTGACTTTTTGTTATGGTACCTCGATTTGCTAAAGGGAGGCCTATTTGCTTTCTGGCTTGTTCGCTCCACCTAGTTATATTTTCTCTTCAGTTTTTATGCTTTATAAATACGGATAAAATTAGAAAAGTGAACAATCTGAAAATTATACTTCATTGAGGCCCTTATTTACTTCACACAAGTTGCTGTTTTTTATCTTAATGGTGGTATCATTACTTGCTTTGTTTTCCTTATTTGGTAGGTGACGATCAAGAAATAATTCTATTTGAGCACCTCAACTTCTTGGTTCCCTTTCTTTTCTTGCCTGCTTGTTTTTTCCAGCGATTTAAGTAGCTACTTCCCACAGTGTTATCATGCACCTTGACTTTTTCCCTATCAGACTGTCCTTGTTTAATTTGGCTTGTACTATCATTAAATGATTGGTAAATGTAAATCAGGCAAAAATTCTTTACAAGGATGTCCCATTCTCTGAGGATGAGAGAGAACATATCAAATTGTTGATCCAAAGCAACGTATATGGATACCTTGGTGTGCTGCTTGAGGGCCGTGAGCGCTTTGAGGAAGAGATTATGATTGAATTGCGCAAGGGTTCTTCTTCTTGTGAGTCTGGGCTGACAGGTATTACAAACTTTGGTCTCAACACAATTCATGTGCATGCTGTCATGTTTGTGTTGGAAGCCAAGAAGACTTGAATGTTGATAAATTGCAAATCTCTTCAAGTCCTTTACTGGCATTCTTATACTGTTCATTTTCTTTCTTTTGAAACCCAGAATTTTTTTGTGAACTTGTTATCATCGGAATGCACAAATTATTGTCATGAAATAAATTATCTCGTATGCAATCAAGATTGGACCACTGCTTTTGATTTTCACATAAATTGTTTTGACTGGTTATATGTGTTTGGAGGCTTTTATATCCCCTCAGCCTACATGGTGAACCTGGATTCCTGCAATATACCTCTTAAGTAACAATTTGCATATACTTCAGGGGAGAGCACTGGGATTGAAAAGAAAACATTATATTCCATACCTCCAAGACTGAAAGCATTCTCAGATTGGCTTCTCAAAATAATGGCCACGGGTAATCTAGAAGCAGTTTTCCCAGCTGCAACACGGGAATATGCTCCATTAATTGAGGAGTTGTGGAATGATTCAGCCATTCAGGCAACTTATAAGCGGAGAAGTGAACTAGAAATGCTTCATGACATGTCTTGTTATTTCTTAGAGCGGGTAAGAAAATCCTTATGTCGACAATTTGCTCAGTTAGATGTAACATTTATGCATAATTATCGATATTTGAAGGTTGAAGGACTTGTGTCTTAGAATCTTCTTTCTATGGGTCACAAAGTCTACAGCTATTTCAACTCCTTTACACATTTTCCCCCCACCTATGATCCAAACTAAATAGACAAATAGGGTTTTCCCAAAAAGGAACTCTATCCTCGTATATGTTGCATGCTAATTTGCACTTTGGGTGGGTGGGTGGGGGTACTCCCTTTTCAACTTTATGACACTTTCATGTCTTTAAAAGAAAGTAAGAAAATATTTAGAATAGGATCCATCCTAGGGCGGCTATTGTTATTACGTGTGCTTTATGACTTCATGTTGACTGTACATTACTTTGTCTAGTTTGTGTGTGTTATGTCAGTATTTCACAATTAGATATTGTATCAACTGATCTATCCTAGTGTATGTGCTTACTTTTGAATACTAGTTGTAAGTTCTTGAGTAAACTGTTCAAAATGAAATACGTTAAAGAGTATGTGAAACTATGGTGTCTATGGACTACACAACGTAATCTAAGTCTTGCAAGAAACTGACTCTATTTTTCTTTTTTACTGAAAATGGTTATTCTTCTGTTTGGTACTATAAGAATGTGAACGAAATAAAATATCCTCAAAATGTAATGCAACACTACAAAAGAAAGAGCAAAATTTGAATTTTTTTATGTGCTGCACTAATTCATAAGAAAATTTGTTTTATATAGTAGGCAATCTTGGCAAAGTCATATGTAAAAATCAATTGAACATCATTGTATCTTTTCTTTGGGAATGGTTATTCTTTCCTTCACACCTAAAAAGGAACAAAGCATTCAATGGGGTCATTTTGGTTTAGAAACAAGTTATGCATGGATTGATAATGTAGGGATTGTAATGTAAGGATTAGTAATGCAGGGATTGTATATTGCAGCGATTATTTCTTAGTTTGATATATTATATATTAGTATAGAATGAATAATTTAAATTATATGTTTACTTTTAAACAAAATAATTTTTTTAACTTTTATGAGGGCCATTTTAGCATTTTAATCTATGGGTACTACTAATACCCGTATTCTTATTCAACATCCTTTTCCCCATAAAAAATACATAGATTCCCGCATAACTTATGCAAGTATTTATTATTTATAAGGAGGAGCCCAACGTTGTATTAATTAATTAATGCTGATTTTAATGTGGAGATTAAATCTCCTGAAATCCAAACCAAACATTGTCTAATTTATGGTAATTTTTATGTGGAGATTATATCTCCTAAAACCCAAACCAGACGGCCCCTTATTGTACTAATTATTGCCTACTGATGAAAGATCAATTGGAAGGAATCTAACAATTGGAAAACTACTCCCATGACGATGACAATCAAAATCAATATTACTGAACTGTCAATTGATCATGGTTTTCTAAAAGGAAAAAAACCACATACTTTTCCTCCGTTCCTATTTAGTTGTCATGTATACTAAAAGTAGTTGTTTCCATATTCTTGTCATTTTAGAAAATCAAAAGAGAATTAATTATTTTGACCAGCTTTACCTTAGCGTTAATTGTTGTAGAATTAAGAGGCATGTAACTAGACAAAGATTAAAGAATTAATAAGGCAAAGATTAGTTAAATTACTCTTCTTATTAATGTTTTCTTAGTGTGCGTATAGAACCTTATCCGACAACTAAATGGGAACGGAGGGAGTATATTCTAACAAGGAGAATTTTGTAACCAGCAGTGTTTATTTCTGCCTGCTTGTTTGATACTGTAATTGATAATGTGAGTTGCAAGAATTTAAGTAAAAACAACACGTGCTGTGGAAGAAGAGTTTTTTCCTTCGAGGGAAAGAAGGGTAATGGGCCATCAAGATGTTGATTTCATTAGTTGATAAGTAAGAGGTTGAGTTGTCAGCGGATGATTTCCAAACATATTGATACGAGCTAAGTACTTGCCAATTATTAATGCAAAAGCATATTAACTATAACATTAACGTCAAATGATGAAAACATACTTGGGAATATTGCCCTAATTAAAGTAGGTGCTACATTTATGATGCTAGACTAACTTTGTTGGTATCGGTTAATGCATGGGAATAAAAAAAATGATACTGAATCGAGCAATGCAGCATTCGGATGTGAAGGTTATTGTTTTTGGGATGCATATCGAGAAGGAAAAATACATTGAATCTAAGTTTGGTAATAACCTTTAAAAAAATTGTGTGATGCAAAGGTGAAGATTATTTTTCATTTGTTTTAGATATTCAAAATTTGTGAAAATTGGGTTAATTGGAATATACATACTCTAAATGCCATATAGTGATAGGTGAATAAGTAGGTTGAGTATCAGAATTCATTGCTGCAGCAGAATATATATATGTTTAATTTGATAAAGGCGTGTGGCTTCTCTGTTATGGATTAATCAAAAAGGTATGCCCACGTAGTCTAGACCTAAAGATACCTGATAACAACTGAAGATGGTGTTTTCTTGAACTTCGGATGCTATATGAACTTCTCAAGCAGTATAGCTTCTGAAGCAGTATAGCTTCTATCTTTTATGACATCTTCGAAATTGGGTTGGCATTGAAAATTTGGTTTGTTCATTCCAAGTTTTGAATAGACCTTGTGATGGCAGAGTAGCATTTGACTGGATTAAGTAACTGAGAGTTCCCCATTGATTCCTACAGATGATGGGGAGGATCTTTCACTTGTTGCTAAATATCTCTGCATCTATTATTTTTCCTATTTCAGGCAGTTGATATTTTGAAAACGGACTATGAACCTTCAGATGTGGATATCTTATATGCTGAGGGTGTTACTTCATCCAATGGACTTTCATGTGTGGATTTCTCATTCCCAGATTCAGAAGATTATGATAATCTTGACAGCAGTGATCATCCTAATTCTGTGCTCAGGTTTGAAAAGCAAAACTTAACATTTTGTTTACTCACCCTTGCACTGTTATGCATTTGATGTGGAAGCACTTTTGCCTCGTTGACTTATTACTCTCTCACTAATGTGGATTAGACCTAGATTCTAGTGGACGACATAGTAAAAACTCACTTATGCATTTGATGTGGAAGCACTTTTGCCTCGTTGACTTATTACTCTCTCACTAATGTGGATTAGACCTAGATTCTAGTGGACGACATAGTAAAAACTCACTTATTATGTTGGTACACTGGATAAGAGACCCATCTCATGGCTGCTGCAACAATCACGGGTCCATGATAAGTAATTGGTATGAGAACTGAAAGCAAACGATTGGGCTGGTTCTCATGTAGCTAATCCAATGGGAAATTGAGTCCTTGCGATATTTCTATTTCTAAATACTACCGTCTGTGTGTTTGAGAACCCTTCTATGCAGATAATCCTTTCCTATAGTTGATTTTAGGATCTTCCTAAATGAATATAGGATGAGAAGTGAATTTAGTTATTATAGCCCTGTCATTTACGGACTTGATAGATGCTTTGTTAACTGTTTTACATTTTCTGTTACTCAGATTTCAGCTGATTAGAGTACAGGCAAGGGGGTTCATTGAAAATTGTAAGTGGCTTGAGATGTTTGAAGACGTTCGGGTGGTCATTTTCTGTGTTTCATTAAGCGACTATGACCAATATGTTGTTGAGGAAACTGGGGAGACAGTTAACAAGATGTTATTGAGCAAGAAACTTTTTGAGAGCATCGTGACTCACCCAACCTTTGATCAAATGGATTTCCTTCTCTTACTAAACAAGTTTGATTCTTTTGAGGAGAAATTAGAACATGTTCCTTTGACCGAATGCGAGTGGTTTGACGATTTTTGTCCAATTGTTAGCCGGAATCGCTCCAACAGCAACTCCACCAGCATAAACCATAGCCCCTCCTTGGGCCAGTTGGCATATCATTATGTTGCAGTAAAATTCAAGAGGCTGTTTTCTGCTCTCACTAACAGGAAGCTGTATGTTTCACTAGTAAGAGGTTTAGAGCCAAAAACTGTAGATGAATCGCTCAAGTATGCAAGGGAGATAATTAAGTGGGACGAAGAGCGACTAAACTTCAGCTTGAGTGAGTACTCATTTTATAGCACTGATGCAAGTTCCTTCTCACATTGAACTCAGAGCTTCAAACAATTCTTTTTCCCCAAAAGAAAAGTTATGTCCATAAGAGGTTGTACTGTATATACTGAGATGGTAAAAGAAAGCAAAGCAGAAACATTGGGCAGATGATCTAAGTGCTTTGGTTTGGCCTCTTGGGTTATAGACTTCAGTTTGTTCAAATCTAACGCAAGTGAACAGAAAAGTGGATCCTTTTAGGACCGAGATACGTTTGCCAATGAATGAGCACAGCCACTTTTTTTACAAAATAGGCTTGTAAATGGCTAATTTGGTGACGAACAGAGAAGATATAGCTTTGACAATTTTTGTAATATTGTATGTATCTCTCCGGTAAGGTAATGAAATTGTAGAATATAGGATTTAACCAAATTAGAGCGGAAGATGCTCGCTAACTATTTGCTGTGTGTGTATCTCTGTTTTTTTTTTGGTTTTGTTTGTACACGTAAGTAATCCTCTAAAATGCATGGCAAATGGGAAAAAGAGGAAAATTATTAAAATAGTTGAATCAGAATCCATCACCATAGCCATGAAAATGACAAGTAACAAAATTGATATCTGGAATCTCAAATACTATCACAACTTATTTCATTTTAAGCCAGGTAACCAAAAATTTCTTTTTATACAAAAACACATGGTTCACTTTGTCGTTTCAATTTGATTTGATCCAATTGTAGTATCTCTTACTAGAACAGACTAAAATCATATATTTTCAACTAAAATTATGGTTATGCTTCAGTGTCTTCTTTATAAAATCCTACAGCGTAAAGTGAACTGTCCAGCAGATGGAGATCAATATTGGCATTAAATATAAAGTCTAATGTGTAGAATTACATTACAAAGAATCAAAGAAGCTCGAATTGGAAACTGGCAATTCATATGAAATGGATTTATTTTGTTCCTATTTCTAATGGGAGCTCGTGTCAGCATGCATTGAATTCACTTTGGCAACATCAAGCAATAAAAGGTTATACGATTAGTTGGTTTCACCAACATTGTTTCAGATTTTGGCAAATGATACAAATATGGAAAATTCAGAGTTTTCATCTCTGATTATATCTTTAGCCTCCTGAGGGAAATATTAAACGGCTGTGATCATAGCAAAGGGTCAAGTTTTCATATTTCCTCAACTGGGCTCTGCAGAAAAGGTGTAAATAGACTTGGAACTGTAACTAGAAATGGCAGCTCATTTGGAAGATGATGAAAATGTGTTCAACACGTCAAACGTCCAAGTTGTGGTCCATACCATCACACTCTGCTCATTGAAAACAAAGTTTACTCCATCTTTCTTTCTTCTTCAAAGAAGCCTCCTCGCTCTACTTGTTTTTTCCTTTGCCCTTTTTCTTTCTTCCATAAGCAAAACTTAGTTATCAAAAAATGGCTACAATCTGTGAGAGGTGCAAAGTAATTGAGAAACAAAAGTATTGGGAAGAGTTCGACAAACATCAGTTCTTCAAAATTATGATGAATGATTTCAGGCGTAGATTGGTGAGACACCCTCTTCCATTTTTTCTTTCTTACATCTTTTTCATTCCTCAAAAAAATGCAGAGTTCTCTCCTCATATTTATGAAATTGTAGCTGAAACAGTTTATTTTTGCAGCGCATTCCACAGAAGTTTGTGTTGAACTTAAAAGACAGTTACAAACTGTTGGGGAGAAAGATTCTTAGGGGTCCCAGTGGCAATACATGGGCAGTTGAGGTTAAGAGAAGAGAGGATGATGATTATGTGTTTTGCAATGGTTGGGAACTGTTTGTCAAAGACCATTGTTTGGAAGAAGCAGATCTGTTAGTATTCAAGATGAAAAGTTTTTCATCTTTTGATGTCAGTATTTTTGACCTTAGCGCGTGCGAGAAAGAGGAGACTTTCTTTGCCAAGAAAAATAGGAACCCTTGTAAACATCCAGATGAAGTAACAGATGAACATACAAGTGATCAAAAAGAGAGTAGTGAAAATGAACATTCAAGCGAGGAAGAAAGTTATGAAAAAAAGTATGTGTTTCATTCATCTCAGCTTGGCAAAGGGAAAAAGATGAAGAAAATCTTGATAGCCAAGCAGCAGATCAATAGGAAAAGGGAATGTACACCTTCCTCACCGCGCAAGAAAAACATTGAACCTGGTTAAGTTTAACTCTTTCTTTCATTGCACTTCTATTCTTTGGAATCTGTCTCCTTTTTTTTTTCATCCTACATTTTTTATGGATTTTGATTTGGAAAAATTGTTATGTTCAGAGGAAAAGATGCCCATGTTCTCAAACCGACGCCAGGTTACAGAGAAAGAGGAAGTCTTTCAACAGGCTTCAAGACACAAATCTTCTGTGCCTTTTTTTCTTATGACAATGCAGCCTACTCATGTCTACTTGGGTCAGCTGGTATATGTTCTATTGTCCTTCTATAAACTTACAACAATAGGTTAAAATACACGAGAGAGTAAAAACTCTTTATACCATAAGTGTATATAAGTTAAATCCTTTATGTTTAAACATTATCCAAAGTGATAGTAGTATGTAATCAGAGGCAAACCTATGTCGTAAAGAGAGGGGTCACGGACACCCCGGAAAGTTCATCAAAAATTCTATGTATAAAACATATTTTGGTTGAATGGAAAAATACACTCATGACCATCCTAGGTCCGCCTCTGTTAATGTAATGTATGTCGCAACTGTTGATTTATCTCTATATATTCACATAATATGTACTAGCAACCCACCATCAGTCTAGTTTTTCGTGTGCCCTTTCAGCTGTTTTTGTGTTAATCTAGTTTGTTGAATATATGTGCAAGCAGAAACTCCCAAAGAAATGGGCAAACAGATATATGACGAAGAAATATGAGACAATTAACCTGAGAATCCATTCAAGTGGAAGGACGTGGGCAGTTGCAGTTAGTTACAGACAGGAAGGACTTGTGATGCAGAGTGGTTGGGAAGATTTTGTAATGGATAATGATTTGGAGGAGTGTGATATCTGCGTCTTTGAACTAGCTCAAGGAGGAAAGCACAACTTAATACCAGTTGTTTTAGATGTTTATATACATCGTGTTAAGGATGAGATTATGAGACCATCTTGTTCCAACAGCACATCTATTGACTAGATTGCTAGTTTGCTATTACTTTGAAAAGTTTGATTTGCTTTTGAGTTTAAGTTTGTTATGTTCTTCTATCAGGGACAGTTAGAAGTACCTAATTGTGACGTTGGCTTGTTTCGTGAATGTATTACTCAGAGATTTTAAGCATTTTATTCAGTATTATTCTATTGTTTGAAGGGGAGCCTTCGAGCAACGTTAAAGTTGTGTCCGTGACCTATAGGTCACGAGTTCGAACCGTAGAATCAGTCATGATGCTTGCATCAAGTAGGCTCCCTACATAAGTCTTTTCCAAGGCCTTGCATAAACGCATAATGTTTTGTGCACCTAGCTGCCCTGCCCTTTTATTATTTTATTGTATTTATTTTTTGTGCCTTTAAAGTCATTAGTACTTTAGGAGTTGCGATAAATTATTTTAATGAGACGATTCCATCCAATCACAACCTCGTCAAGTCTTTAATAAGGGGCTCCATCATAAGTTTTTTAAGATTGAAAGGCTCCCTCTAGTGCTAAATAAAATAGATCTTTGAGCAAAGGCTAGCTTTTCAACAAGCGAAGAAAGACCTCACCAAACACTTCATGCTCAAAGGACGAAGCAAATGAGTAATCAAGCCACGAGAAAACGAATAGTGATGCAAGTCTTTGTCAAAGCTCACACGCTAAGTTTGGAACCCTTACTGCTCACCCCCTTGTCACTTCTATTAAAAATATTGAACATCATCCAGAAAAAAAATGTTCGGGCAAATCAAACAAGCGAACAAATGTTAAAAGCAAGTATTCCCCCTTTCCCTTCCCTAATTTCCAAGTGTAACAGGGGAAAAGGGTCTTTGCCTAGAAGGCTAGAAGTCGTGACTAATTGTTAAAATCTAGACGAACGTTATTCTCTCTTTTTGAGGAACCAAATTTGTAGAAATGGCTGGTATAACCACTTTTTTTAAGTGGTATTTACTTTTTAGTCAGTATTTTTAATGTGGAGCAAAAATAGTTATTACTTTATTAAAATTGATACGAAAAGTCTTTTTTACCCTTTCTTCATGAGTGATGTGTAAATATTAAGGACATTGTGTCCTTAACTTTATGAGTGATGTGTAAAATATTAAGGACACTATGTCCTTAACTTTTATATTGCACACATGAAGTTAAGGACACCATGTCCTTAACATTTACAATGCACATATGAAGTTAAGGACATGATGTCCTAAAGTTTAACAACATAAGTTGCAAATACAAGTTAATGATATTATGTCCTTAACATTTACATTGCACACATGAAGTTAAGGACATCATGTCCTTAATATTTACATTGCACATATGAAGTTAAGGACATCATGTCCTTAATATTTACATTGCACATATGAAGTTAAGGACATCATGTCCTTGATATTTACATTGCACATATGAAGTTAAGGACATCATGTCCTTGATATTTACATTGCACATATGAAGTTAAGGACATGATATCCTAAAGTTTAACAACAGAAGTTGCAAATACAAATTAATGATATTATGTCCTTAGTTTTTACATTGTACACATGAAGTTAAGGGCACCATGTCCTTAACATTTACACAACACATATAAAGTTAAGGACACCATGTCCTTAATATTATACATCACTCGTGAAATTAAGGACACTATGTCCTTAACATTTACATTGCACACATGAAGTTAAGGACACCCTGTCCTTAATATTTACACTGCACATATGAAGTTAAGGACACCATGTCCTTAATATTTATACATCACTCATGAACTTAAAGACACCATGTCCTTAACATTTATACTATACATATGAAGTTAAGGATATGATGTCCTAAAGTTTAACAACAGAAGTTACAAATACAAATTAATGATATTATGTCATTAATATTTACATTACACACATGAAGTTAAGGACACCATGTCCTTAACATTTACACTGCATATATGAAGTTAAGGACATGATGTCCTAAAGCTTATTAGCAGAAGGTGCAAATATAGGACGCTTTGTCCTTAATATTTACACATCACTCATGAAGTTAAAGATATTATGTCCTTAACATTTACAATGAACACATGAAGTTAAGGACACCACGTCCTTAACATTTACACTGCACATATGAAGTTAAGGACATGATGTCCTAAAGTTTAACAACATGAGGTGCAAATACAAGTTAAGGACATTATGTCTTTAACATTTACATTGCATACATGAAGTTAAGGACACTATGTCCTTAACATTTATACTATACATATGAAGTTAATGACAGGATGTCCTAAAATTTAACAACAGAAGTTGCAAATACAAGTTAATGATATTATGTGCTTAACATTTACATTGCACATATAAAGTTAAGGACATGATATCCTTAACATTTACACTGCACATATGAAGTTAAGGACATGATGTCTTAAAGTTTAGCAGCAGAAGGTGCAAATACAGGATACTTTGTCCTAAATATTTATACAACATTCATGAAGTGAAGGACACCATGTCCTTAATATTTACACAACATAACAGAGGTATTTTTGTCCGACGGGTAAAAATTTATTAAGCATTGGCTAAAGAATAAATACATTTAAAATAGTTGCTAAAAAGTAAAGATATTTCTAATTCATGGCTATCTGCGCACTTCCCCACCAAATTTCGTAGTGTTTGGTTAAATTAAGTTGGAAACTTGGAAAGAAATAGTAGCGCTAGAATTGTTTGGCCATGAACCATATACTGTTTTAACTATGAGTATTTGTAAATATTGATCTTCAGTACCTAAAAATTACATAAAATTTTGTAATAGCAGTTTGAAAGTATATACTCACATTTTTTTTTCACAAACTCTTTTTCCAGTTTCTGAAACTGAAGTTCATGTCTAAACATAAATAAATTTTCAATTTTAAACTTCAAATACATATATTTGACATATCGTGCCAAATGCCTATGAAGTTTTGAGTTTTGAGTAAAATGTAAGTAGTATCTAATACTACTACTTACTTTGGAGGTGTAGGAAACAAAGAAAAGATTAATTTGAAGGTATATTTTAACATGAGAAATTATTTGTGCTCCAAAATCTTCAATTTTCCCCTATTTTATTTCCAAATAAAATTCATGTTCAAATTCAACTTAAAATTTACATAAACTTGTCAACATTAAATACTATTTTCTTCAACTTTTAACTCTTATATTGTCCTAATTTGTACCCTTTTTTTTCTAATCAAGATAGCAAGCTTTAATTAAATAAGATAAGTCTGTCTGCAAAATGAAATAACAAAAAAAAGAAAGAGTAAAAATGGTGATATATGCTTAAACCCTGAACCCAATTTCTCCGTCACCTGCCACCACCATGCGCCACCTCCTAACCTCTCTCCGCCACAACCAGCTACATCACCGCCGCATAACGCCGCAAATCCATTTCATCTTCTGTGCAAACTACAAGCCCCAGAAACCTCAACCACCGCCAGCACCACCGTCTCCTCCAAAACCTCCTAAAAAGCCGGTGACTTTCAACCATCACGGCGAGTCATGGGAGGACTCTTACAGCTGGATGTCACAACTCAATGACAAAGTAGCCATGCGACACATGGATGTGTACATGGAACAAGAGGAGAAATACACTGAAGCCGTTATGTCGGATACCGAACGCCTCCAGTCCAAACTTCAGTCCGAAATGGGCTCTCGCTTGTCAAATGACCTCTCTACCCCTCCCCTTCGTTGGGGTCCTTGGTATTTTCCCCTTCATTTTATTTATTAAAATTTCATATAGATGAGTTATATAGCCGAAGTCAACTAGTTTAGGATTAAGGCATGGATTTAAGCTACATGCAGCAGACAGTTTAATGAATTTTGTACACCATTGCTGTAATTTAACCTGGTATAATAGGTTGCTTACCATTTATTAAAGATGACCAATCAATGTTATTAGATAGAGTTACCCGCATTTACCTTTTAAATGGCCTCATTGTATAAGTTATTTTTACACCCATAACTTGATTGATTTATTCATTTGGATACCTTTTAAATGGCCTCATTGGATTCTGAAATGTGATACTTGTGTTTACTCTATGGAGGTGATTGGTCGCCGCAGGTTGTACTATAGGCGAGTGGAAGAAGGGAAGCAGTATCCAGTGCTGTGTAGGAGGTTAGCGCGGGCGAATGAAGATTTCATTTCCAATAAATCTCCTTCAGCAGGTTTCGATTTTACTTCGGGCAAGAGAATTGAGCAGAAGCTTCTTGACTACAATGAAGAAGCTGAAAAATTTGGAGGTTTAGCTCTTTTACCACTTTGTTTTTATATTGATTTCAAAATGGAGTGAAATGTATGTTGAGAAATTTCTATATCCGACCCCAATCTAGTTTGGAGTCGAGATGTTGCTGCTTTTATGGTTTGTTTTAATCATGGCGCTTAACCCTTTTTACTTTGTTTAATTAAAGGTTATGCGTATGAAGAATTATCAGAAGTGTCCCCAGATCATCGATATCTGGCATACACAATGTATGATAAGGATAACGATTACTTTAAGTTATCTGTGCAAGACTTAAATTTCGGCTCACTTTGTAGTCAGCCCCAAGCTGAACGGGTTTCAAACATAGCATGGGCAAAAGGTGGACTAGCACTCTTTTATGTTGTCACTGATCAGTGTAAGAGGCCTTATAGGTTGGTAATTCACTTATTTGGCTAAAAGATTGGTCTGACATACGTTCGATATCTCATTTTTTTCCAATTCTTTTTCAGGATCTACTGTAGTATGATTGAATCTGAACAAGACGATGTGTTGCTTCTAGAAGAGCCTAGCGAGAATGGCTATGTGAACATAAGACATACTAAGGATTTCCAGTTTGTGACAGTACATGTATTCTCAACTACGTCATCAAAGGTGATACTTTATCAGCATTATCTAACGTTTTCTTTTTATACGGCTTGCTGTTAGATCAATCTTATGTTAATGACTAGTTCTTAGATCTTTCTCATAGATACTGCTGAGCCTTTGTCTGGCATGGTACCTGTGTGGGAATGTGAGGCTCAAGCCCACTGCATTCTTGAGCATCACCAAGGGTATCTTTACCTCTTTACAGATGCTGCTAAAGATGGACAATCGGTTGATCACCATTATCTTTTACGCAGTCCAGTTAACTGCTCACTGAACGGAAGAAAGTGGGACGTGAGTTTATATTGTATTGGGACTTTTATCATGTTCAATTCTAAACGCCCCCCCCCCCCCCCAAGGGCCTGCCATCTTTCCTTCTGCTTGCTAAATAACCTTTCATCTGAAAGCATAATACTCACTCATGGTGAGACCTTTGGCTCATAGCTTTCTCATCAAGAATGCAGAATATCTTCAGTGATGACCCAAAGTTCATAATTGAAGACGTCGATTTCAATGACAAGCACTTGGTGCTCATTTTGCGGGAGGGGCGAAATTTTAGACTGTGTTCCATTTCTTTGCCTCTGTCAAGTGTCAAGGTAATAACTTATTGTGTTCCTGATTTGTACTTCTGATAACGCTTCCTGTTTCTTCCAACCTGAAGTCATTTACTTTACTTGTTTAAGATTTCCTCGGCTCTATAAATTTTACTTTAGAATAACCCTTTTATAGCAATTAGTTACCGCAGAAACCTTAAATACGCAAAACCTTGATAATCAAACAAGCCTCCTCCTATCCTCAGAAAGTAGCAAAGGGCCCATAGAGACAATTATGTCCTTTTAGTTCTGTACATGGCACACTTTGTATCTAATGGTTTCAATTTACGCCGGTTTCGTTCAAGGTTAGACTCTTTTATCCTTGTAAGCGTAATTGCTTGCTTTCCTATTTTCTTGTTTCCTGGACTCCCGGGACTTGCTCATAGGCTCTCCCCAACTAACTTCGTAGACCAGGTTCCAGAAAGTTCAGCTTTGGGAAAAATCGGTATTTATAAGTGCAATGTTTGTTTTGAGATATTTCTCTTCCCTCTAGTCGCTGCCAGAACTAATGAACATGCGAAGAAGCATTTGCAAAGATATATAGAGTGCATACAATCTACTGAGTCATGAAGTAAGTTCGAGATACATTTTACATTGTAGCTTCTTACTCTATGATTTGCGATATGATGTGCACTGATTGATTGAAAAGGATAATCTGCCTGTTTTGTGTCTTTGTTCCCCTTAATGATTGTGTTCGAACAGCAATATGTGTTTCACCTGAATTGCTTACAACTATTATGCTCCTCCTGTCCTTCTCTTCTCCAATTTTCCCCGAACAGGAAGAGATTAAACTCAAAGAGCTCAGTCCACAGTTTTTGCCTCTTCCAAAGAATGTCTCTCAAATTATGCCTGGACCAAATTATGACTACTACTCCTCAACAATGCGATTTACAATATCATCTCCTTTGGTAAGTATTTTATTAATTTATTTCATATATATTACCAAATAGTCTTGTGTAAACCAAAGTAAATATCTGTTACAGAATGAGATCTTATAGTTTGAGCTGAAAATTCATGATCTTTTGTTGGACCTGTTTCCAAAGTTAGTGCGGTGGTTTTAAATGTATGATTTTGTATATTTTTGTTCTCTCTCCCTCCCTCACCCAACCTCCAACAGGTGTGCCTATTGCAAGTAAATTGAACGCTTGCATAAATTATCATATGTCGCATTCACTAAATTCTACTGTTTTGATCTCCATAGAGGAGTAATGCATGATTTCTGAGTACACATGTTGTTATGCAAGGCTGGCACAGTGATTAAAGTCCGCAATTTGCCGTGCATCAAAAAGCTATACTCTTAATATTTTTACAGGTTTAGTAAGTGCTTAGTTTGTAACATGATCAGAGAGAGGATAAAGGTGGAATCATGGGATCAACTTGTAATTTTATGATACTAAGTTGCGCATGAAATAGCCGAGGAAAACTTTGATCGTTTTATTACCTTACGTCAATGGAGTATCCTATTTGACCTCTTAGAAGAGTTTGAGGTAATGTTATTCTAGTGACGAAGACTCTAATGCAAATGTGTTATTTCCTTGTCCAAACATTTCTTGGCACTCTGTCTGTGATGATAAATTATATTATAGTGTAATAGTCATAAAATACTCTTATGTTTGACCAGGCATAGTTTCTGTTGAGTCTGTCTATAGCTTAAGTTCAACTAGATTTCTAGACTTGCATATTCATTAACTTCCATTGATCAGATGTTTATTTTCTAGGTTGTTAGAAGTATCAGGCTCATTTTGCTCTCCCAGATAGCACTGTTTGACTAAATTTCACGCTGTTTATAGATGCCTGATGCAGTTGTTGATTATGACTTATCAAGTGGAAAGTGGAATATAGTTCAACAGCAAAACTTGCTTCATGAAAGAACGAAAGTGTTGTACGGATCATCATCTTCGGCTAGTTTAATTCAGAGGCCAAGGAATTTAGGCTCTAACAACGAAGTCAATCCTGAAAATCATCCTATGTGGAATGATCTTTCTGAGTTCTATGCCTGTGAAGTCTACGATGTCACTTCTTATGATGGGATGATTGTTCCTCTGACTGTTGTCTATTCGCGAAGGAGGAAAAAGCAAGCTGAGAATCCTGGATTACTTCATGGACATGGAGCTTATGGAGAGATATTAGACAAAAGATGGCGCAGTGAGTTAAAAAGCCTTCTCGATCGAGGTTGGGTCATTGCATATGCTGATGTCAGGTGCTTTCTTCTTATGTCCAATTTAGTAATATAGCTCTAAAAATTACTTTTTCTCTATAAAAATGCTCGTCTATATTACAGGTATCCTATTCCTATGAAGTTAAGACAGGTTATATTGTTATGGAGTTATGTTGTGACTACTGCTTGGCCTTTTTATTGTCTTCATTCTCAGAGGTGGAGGTGGTGGGGGGAAAATGTGGCACCATGATGGCCGGCGGACAAAAAAGATCAATTCAATTTCTGATTACATATCCTGTGCTAAATTCCTGATTGAGAGGGAAATTGTGCAAGACAACAAGCTCGCTGGGTGGGGTTATAGTGCTGGAGGGCTGTTAGTGGCTTCGGCTATAAATTCTTGTCCAAGTCTACTGCGGGCAGCAGTTCTGGAGGTCTGCCCAAAACTCGGACTGTACTATTGCATTTATGCACCTTAAATCATTCTTTTCCTCAATCTTTCTAACGTCCCTCACCCCCACCGCAACAAGAAAAGGAAAAGTGAGGAAAAAACTGTTATTGAAGACTGAAAATCTTCACTTCTGGAGTAAAAAAGGAATGACCCTTTCTGGGAATGTACAGAGAGTCAACTATTTTTCTCTGTCGAGTAAATCTTCTTTAATTTTATCCTCTCTTTTGACTTTACTGAAAAGGTTGACTACCTTTTTGTAGGTACCATTTTTGGATCCAACAAACACTCTCCTCAATCCGATCTTACCGCTTACACCTGCTGACTATGAAGAGTTCGGGTACCCTGGGGACATTGATGACTTTCAGGCAATACGTAAATATTCACCTTATGATAACATTCAGAAAGATATTTTATATCCAGCTATTCTGGTGACCTCTTCATTCAACACGAGGTAAGGTCCAAAGTTTTTCTCAGGGTTTCTGTTGAGTGTTGGCTGATTCACTTCCTCTGGCTTGTTTAATGGTACAAGTTCCTTGTACAAATATGTGGCCATCGTCTAAAGCCATGTCTTTTACACTATAACATTAAGTTCGAGTTACAACTTACAACAAACTATTGGAAAACACTCCATTTTATAAATGAGACTTTGCTTTTAGTTGACAACTTTTTACTTGGAGATTCATAAATCCTGTGTTAGCACTTAGCAGCCTCTTCGTGGTCATCATAATCATCGTTACTTGCATGCTTATTTGTCCCTTGATATTTACTTTTCAAGCTGTTCATGTGATTCCTCTCCATCTATATGATAATTCTTAGGTGGAACAGGGGTTAAACCATCTCCAGTCTTATCCACCCATCATGGCGTAGTAGGTGTTTTTCTTTCTCTTACATCCCTCATGTGCTACAGTACTATGATCGACAACTAGGACTGACCAGGTGTAAAGAACCTGATCCACTAAGAATTGTTCCAAGCTGTAAATTAAGTGAACTAACATCCTTTTGCATGGGTTACAAAGAATTGTTCCAAGCTGTAAATTAAGTGAACTATAATCCTTTTGCATAAGTTATAAAGAATTGTTCCAAGACCATAACGTAAGTGAACTGTCATCGTTTTGCATACTAATGTGGAAATAATAGCAGCTCATTGTGTTGTAAAGTCGTCCTCATAATCTTCCATGATTTTTCAGGTTTGGAGTATGGGAAGCTGCAAAATATGTTGCTCGGGTGCGTGAATATTCTGTGTATGATCCTAAACATCCAGTATTGCTTAATTTGACGGCTGATATAGTTGAAGAAAATAGATACTTGCACTGCAAGGAGTCAGCGCTGGAGACGGCTTTCCTTATTAAGATGATGGAATCATAGCTACTTGTGTTTTGTTTATTAATTTCATGTAAGATAGAAAAGCTTATACCCATAGGATTCTAACTTGTTTTTTTTTGCACCTTCCTATTAATCCAGATTGTAATACACACTTTCAAGCAGTGGATATTCCTACTAATCTTGTCCTTTATAGGCAAAGGTGCTCACCAGATAAGGAATCTCCTATAATCTTTACTTGCCATATTCTTGTCCAACTAATTAATGCTGTTGTTATTGAAAAGTGCGGTGCTTCTTCTTTGGATGAATGACGACTTTTCAAAAAAGTGGTTTGGTCTGATTGCATTCAAGATTATGACTTAGTTGTCGATAAAGCGGTGAAAATCATTGGAGATTAGAATTTTAATCTCTATCGTAAAAAAAACTCCTTCGGTAATTTCTTCTTATATGTCTAAGTCTTGGTCTATAGAGTTATTTAGTAGTACTTATGTTGGTGAGAGATATCAGGTATTTAGTAGAATAGTCCAGCGTGCAAGTTGGTTTGGATACTAGTCTTATAAAAGAAGTGGTTTGGCCTGATTTTGTTGTTGAAGAGATTACGATGAAAATTGTGTCCTAAGATGTATTAAGCTAATTGCTAAAGATATTGGTGATTACTAAGTCCCAAATATACATTGCTGGCGCCTCTTGGATTGTTAGTGTGTCTAAATTTGTCAACGCTTCGTTGTCACTTAACTACCTCCAAATATGAAAATGCTTCTTCAACCAGATGACTACCAAATTCTATCAACCAATTTGTCTAACGTGGATCCACCTTCACTATTTTATTGCCTGTTGTTTTGAGATAATGAACACCCGCCAGGATAGAAAAAGCAAATATATAAGTGAATAAGCACAGCGTTAAGAGGGGGAATTATGAATCATTGAAATGAATATGTCACAAAAAGTGGATGAAAAAAAAAAAAAAAAGGAAAATATCTATAAAAATAAACAAATGTTTCATATAATGATCTATTGTTATGTGTATATGTATATATTTTATAGGTTTGATCCGTTATTTGTTTAATATGAAAAACAGACCACATATTGTCATTTCCTTTTTAATTTAACACCAAATCAAATCAAACCAAACCAATATATATATGTAAGTTTTATGTTCGATTTGATCTTGATTTTTTTTTTGTCATAATCTGTGAATCCTTCAACTTGTCATGAATTTTCAGTTAGAAACTTATACGTTTGTATAGGGTAGTTGTGAGTCTTGTGATATTTAGAGAACTAGTTTAGAGTATGTCTTAAAATATAAAATATTTAATGTTTGAATAATATGAACCTGAATAGAAATGATTCATATATTTATAATCCTCAACTAGTTTGAGGCGAGATAAAGATTGATTGACAGATACTGCAGTAAAATGGGTAACATGATTTTCGGATAACGTTGCGCAGGTTTCGTTTTTATGCCTAACGATGAAAAGAAGAGAGGTATCAATCAAACACAATCATTCCCGTCAAAGAAAGGTGCATCTTTTGTAAGGTCCCATTCAATTCGGGACCTCCCAAAGGGGAAAACGGAATCTGCTAAAACCCAAAGAATAGAAAAGAGATTAGTACAATGATACAAGACCTCACTATTATCTCTGTGGCAAACAAAACTCTATGGGTGTGACCCAGCTACAATAATTAGCATTACTGATAATCAAAGGTCCCATTACTTCAAATCATTCACTCCTTATTCTGCTTTTATCTTTTATCTTTTATCTTTTATCTTTTATCTTTTATCTTTTGTGAAGGAGGAACACAGGGTCATTGTGGTGTAAAGAATGGACAAAAGGAGCTGAACCATACTTACGTTAGATGCCTATCATATCTGACTTAATTATTACCATTTGAGTCAAACAATGTAAGCACAATGATTTATCCCAAATATGGCAGTCTTTTCCAATCTTCTGTTGGAAATCTTAAAATTTACATAATCCAATTCTAATACTGATTCTTCTTTGAGAAGGAAAAAACAACCAATATATACATTCAAAGAGTTCATCTCCTAATAGTAATTTAACCTTGACATGTTTTTCTAACATACTATATCAAAGAAACCCCATAGGATTTATTCAGATGAAAATATGACAACAGAATTAATCATAAGGAGTCAACTATTTCTAAAAAAACTATGTTTTTCTCAATTCTGCTATCGAGGTGAATGCTTTCTCTCATGCAATTTTACATAGTCAGCATAATTCTCTCTAACATGAATTACCTATAAAAGGCATTTACCTCGCTAAACATGGAACTTGGTGAAGTGACCATGAACTTCTAAATCCGAACGGTGTCAAAATCATTCAGATGAAAACTGAGCAGTAAGAATGCTGTTTACTTTGATAGTAATATACCGGACATTTTAAAGGGCAGCCCGATGCACTACGCGCGGGGTCAGGGGAAGGGCCGGACCACAAGGGTCTATTGTACGCAGCCTTACCTGCATTTCTGTAAGAGTCTGTTTCCACGGCTCGAACCCCTGACCTCCTGGTCACATGGCAACAACTTTACCAGTAACGCCAAGGCTCCCTTTCATTATACAACAACATACCCATTATTATCTCACACCGTGGGGTCTGGGGAGGGTAGTGTGTACGCAGACCTTACCCCTACCTTTGTAAGGATAGAGAGGCTGTTTCCAATAGACACTCGGCTGAGGAAAAGGCTCCCCTTCATTATGAATATACTTATTGACAAAATTATGCTAATAGCAAGAACTTGATGCAGGAATAAAGACAAGAGACTGTATAGTAGACTGAACAAGCATGAATGATCATTATACACAGCTGAGAAGCAATAGGGCAAATGGTGGAAAGGGATCATTTAACCCCTGCTTATATCTGCTTTGGTTCATCATGATTCAAGACTACCTGAGAAAATACAGATTTCTAACTCCCAACTCTACCGGAACTCCAAAAAGGTAAAGAAAGAAACATTCAAGCAATTGAAAACAAGAATGAAAAAAATTCTCCCGCATGCATCGAAAAAGAGACAGAGGGGCCAAAAGAATACATCTCAGACCTTTTCATTGTTTCTCTTGCACCTGAACTTTCATCAGAGTGAACCCACTGCTGGCAATACATCCCTGCATCTTAGGTTAGGAACAAAAGGAGCAAAAGCTATTAAACCAGCCTCAAGCTTCATGCCTCGGCGTCTTCTTCTGCAACAGGCGGGAGTCCAGCTTCTTTAATAAAGCCAGGGTCAAGAAATTTAGCCACAAAAGCCCACAACTTATAGACATCAGTAAAATTAGTGAGGAAGCCAAGTGAAGCAGTGACAACTTCGACTCTGACAAACCCACTTCTACCGTCATGCTTGCCATTTTCCATTGGTTTGCAAAGGGTAGTGTCATCAAGACTCAGAGATCGTTGCTGCTGTTTTGGGCTGTCTAAGATCCGTATATGACTTAGGATACCAATGCCCAAAGAGATACCATGTGACTCACCCACTTTCTGAACTATTTCAGGACTCACGAGGCCCCTGTTTCTGTCTCGCACATTGAATGCAACAGCTGCACCCCTCTCATATTTGATTTTCGGACCATAGATGCGAACTAGCCGTGAACTGTCTTCCCCATTTGAACCAGGAAATCTTAACTGAAGCAACGAGGTAACTAGCCAATTGATAAGATATCTTAGCCGGAGAGTAGTTTTATTGAGACCTAACATGTTTATGTGATCAAGATGCCTGCATGCTATCTCGGGTTCTCTCCTGTCCGACTCTTGCCCGTCATCATAATCCCCATCACTAAGGTACTCGTCATCATCCAAACTTGTTGCTAACAATTCCCCAGGCTCAAGTGTATGGCTCAGACGAGGTTTACGGTTATCTTCCATGCTGAAGGATACACGTCTTCCCCGGCTTCCAGGCTGATCAGCATCTTCTATACCAAAAAATCTACCACCTGCATATCTGTTTCCTTCTCTCCTTTCCAATAACCTGAACTCACCTTCAGTTTCTCTTCTTATAGCACTCTCTTTAATCTCCGGGCATATCTCAGAGATTGATCCATTATCAAGGGTTTGATGCCGAGAAATTGAAGTTGAGTTGTCCAGACCAGATCCCCTTACAGCAGAAATCAACATGTGACCCGGTTTGCTGGTCTCTGGTTCTTCCTCGATCTCTGGGCTTCTCTTATCAAACTGGTCTTCTTCAGGAATCTCCTTGAAGTGGTCCAATTCTTGAGACACCGACCGAACAGCTGCATCAAATGATAGCACATGGTTGTCATCATGCCGCCCGGTGTCATACAATGGGCTGCTTGAAATCTTTGAAGGCTTGGGAGAGAGCCTTTTATTATTCTTCCTGCCGGCAAACCAAAATGGGGGTGCTGGAGAGGCAATCTTTTGTTTGTTGGATTGCCCAGCACCGTCAGATCCCAAGGGGCTCTGGCCCAAGTCAATCCACAGGGAGTTATCAGATGATTCATCTTCGCTAAAGACTGGACTTCTCATTACCTCCCCAACAGAAATGCTTTCTGTCTCTTCAAATATCGTGCTTGCTCCGTCCCTATCGGAGCTGTTGTCATGCTCCATCTCCGTCTCAAATACATCCCTGACCTGAGCAGAAGTGTAAGCACCAGAAAAGGCTGGCAACTGAGATCCTGGCCGAGTTTCAGCATTTGCTTCACTGTCCTCTCCCGCTTCATCATCCTCGGCCAATCCAGGGAAACCATCAACCGAGTCACTCAAATACAAGGGGAAAACAGGAGTAATTTTTACTATACCAGACCCAGCATGCCCCGACTGATTTTGAAGGCTTCCCATCACAGATTTTTTGATAAGAAGGCATCCAAATCCAGTTGGGTCATAACCAAACACCCTGTAGAATGAAGTAACTATAAAGTCCGGCCGGAATAAAGACAATCCTAGAGAATCCATGTCTTTTGGACCCAGAGCGCCAGCATCAAGCAACACATGCCAATTATTCTGCTGAGCCAGTGCCATCCACTGGTATGAGTACTTGGCACCAGTAACTCTAGATTGGACTGGGAAAACAAATAGACCAGTAGCTGAATCTTTCTTTCTCCTCTTTTTGTTCGAAATTTGTTTCCTCAAATCAGTTGAACATAGTTTGAGGGTAGGCCATTTGAACCATGCACTATAAACCTTGGCACCTTTCTCTCTGGCACACTGACCCATCCAGTTAACCGACTGGCTCTCATGATCAAACATAGTCAACAACTTTTTGTTGGTCTGAAAAGGGTATGATTCAGCTAACAACTTAAAAGCCGAGCCCCTGCTCACTGTAAAAACAAGACCATACTCATTCTCAGGGATGTTCAAGTAATCCATAATTCTCGTCTTAATATCGTGTTCCACGGTGCCTTTCTCAGCACCCCCATACAAAGCATGATTGCTCAAATTAGCAGTAATCTCAGACAGGCTAAATGTAGAGGACTCCCAGTAATGAACACTTTGAAGGAATGAAAACAACCCAAATCCACAGTAATCAAGACATACCTTAGGTGCAGAGCCAGAAAGGTGAGAGTACTCATCTGACCTCAGCTCATCAATCTTTTCCGAGGACTGGTACTTAGGATACATGGTCAAGAACTTAGAAAAGGCTTCATTGAGCTCAGGAATGGAGTCCTCAGATTCAAAAGTGCGCTCTGCAGCAAGAGCAGTGGCTTTCAAGAACTCCTTTTGGGCATGTAGCCTAGCGAGTGACCGGGATCGGCCCAAGCCTTCATCTTGGTTCTGTGCTGACAGGGAGTCCACATCTTGAGATTTAACAAGAGACCCATTTTCAGATGCTTCCTCAAGAGCCTCCCTCAGCTTATGCTCTTGCAATTTTTTCAGCACAGATGGGTTTTTCTTTATCTCTTCAGTCGTATGGTTAGACCCATTTCTCTTTCTGCTCTTTTTGTCCAAGATCAGAGAAGCACAGTGAGATATTGGCTTCCATAGTGAAAGATGCATTACAACCTTATTTGTTCTTTCTCTGTGTGTTAATCAATCACAGAGAGGACCTAAAAAAGGAGTGACTGAACAAAGTTTCACCAAAGACAGAGAAATAGTTTTTAGCCCATCTAACACTAAACCCCAAAAAAAGGAAGGCTTGGTACCCAAACCCTAACTTCAGGAAAAGCAAAAGAATCAAGCTAAAAGCATCCCCCCCAAGAATCAAAACCTTTGCTTTCAAAAATCAAATGCACCCTAACTTAAGGAGGGAAAGTCCGAAAGCATTTGCTTTTACCAAAAACACAAAGACCAGATACTGGTATCAAAAGAATTGATTAAAAAATATACAAAATAGACCAGATCAAAGAAACCCTAATTTTGCCCTTTCTTGAAGATTCACACAACAAAAAATTAAGACAGCCCAATAATCTTTGACTGAAATACTCAATCAATCAATTTCAGGTTGTTGAGGTGAGAAATTTCAACGAACAAGAATATAGAAGAAATTCAAGTGACATTTGAAGGGGGGAAAAAACCTAGAAGGAACTTAAGATCCAAGACTCAAAGACTCAATTTTTATAAAACCCCACAATGTCCAAATCCAAAGTCAACCAGTTGAATGAAATTGGAAGAAATCCCAACACCCAAAAGCAAGCAACAAAGCAGATCTTCAAGAAATGGACACCAAAAGAACAGAGAAAGAGAGAGAGAGATTGAAGAAGAAGAATCTACACCTCCAAAACCTCCAGCTAATCCTCAATCAAAGACACCTGAAAGTAGAGTTGAAAAAAAAATACACTCCTCATATTACTATTATCTCTCACTAGGCTTATTTTGTTTTGTTTTTTTTCCTTTTGTTTTCTTTTGGGGTAAAGCCAATTAAAAGCAACAGTCTCAAAATGAAAGGAGCATTAATTGCAGTTCTGAGCCAAAAAGCATCCCTCTATTGATGACACCAATGCTCTCTTAATTTCTCTCTCCTTCTCTCTCTCTTTCTTGATTGACTCTATCTGGCTGTATACATTACATGTAAATTGTACAACTACTTTTTTTTTTCCTGTCTAACAAACAGTAAAAAATGACATTGACTTTCACATACACAGCCCCCCACTAAGAGATAAGTTGTGTGCTTCTCTCCTCTATTAATTTATTAATTTTACTGAATTAATCAATTAAGTTAATCAAATGGGATAATATTAAAACTTGGTTTTGTTGTGGTAACGTAGGGTCCACCCAATAGACGTTGCCTTTTAACGGTGATTTCTCAAGTCAAACAATTAGCTTAGCTTGTTAAAGCTGTTTTCTGTCTAACTCCGCTATTTTCCAAATTCCAGCAAATCTTCAACCCTCTTCCTTTTTTACCCTAATTTTGTTTTTTCTTTTAAATGCTCGATACTTGCTACTGGATATTAATTAGAATTCGCCTAGTCTAAGATTCATTAAAGGGGAAAGTGCTCTCTAGTTGCGACAAAAATAAAATTTTCACCAAAGGATTTAAAAAAATAAAAATAAACACGCAAAAAAGTTAAGGAGATTCAACGTCTAATATATATTAATGAAAAAAATTTAATCTTATATATATATTATAATTTTTGGAGAAGGGGTTCGGCTGAACTCCCTTCCGCCCACCTAGCTCCGCCTCTGCTCTCTAGCCTAACAGAATTCGTCCCATCCTTAGGACTCAAACAAAAAATCTGTACTTAAGAATTTAACTATGTTGGAAACTAAACCTACATTAATTAGTATTTTTAAGTTGTCTAGGATTTGATATTTGGTAGTTTAATTAATTCATATCTATTTAGGTTTTGTTTACCAATATTATATTGGAATAGGTTTTTGTTTTGTAGTATTATAAAAAGGGGTGCTACTACTTATTTTCTTGTAGAGAGATTCAAGAGTTTATGAGTTCTGAAAAAAGCCTCCTACCACGTTCTCTCTCTTGTTTGATAAATTTCTTCTATATAGCCTTTGTTGAATTTTTTGTTTGTGTCTAAATTATTCTTCAGAGTATTTTAATCCTTCAAATTGATATCACAACCTGTGTGAGATTTTGTCAGAGTCGGTGGAGATCCTAAAAAATTATGAATATTCCATATTTACATGATTGCCACGTTGTCAAGTTTGATAGCAAATATAATATTGAAGATTGCCATCAATATTGTTATGAAATGTTTTTTCAAATATGATTTGAGGAACCACCAGAAGGTACAATATTGACAGGTGATGCAACTAAGCAATTAGAGAAAAATAGGTAATTGGATTATAAGGCACGATACTATCACCATCAAGGTCGAATTATGTGTATCTAACAAATTTTTGCATGCAAAATGAACAAAGGCAAGAACTATGGAGACAGTACGAGTTGGCCCAAATAAAACCAACAGAGTCCGTTAAAGAACTCATTACAAGAATTACTAATATTGTCAACGACGTAAGGACTAATGGAGAAGTACTAGATATATTTAAAGTGGTTGAAAAAATATTGCGGTCCTTGAGTATAAATTTTCATACGAATTAGGTAGTTCTTGAGACTACCAAAGATCTTAGCACTTTTACACTTTATGATTTAGAAGGTAAATTGGTGACATATGAGATGTATGTGACTCAAGACAAACCCGAAAGAGTGGAGGAGACGTTTCAAGCAAAGGTGAATCAACCTAAAGTAAAAGAAGACACAAGTTATCTTAAAGAAACAAATCAAATAGGCCAGAATTTCAGAGGTAGAGTTTGTGCTATAAGTAACTTTCGAGGTCGTAGTAGAGGTAATTTTCAAAGACGTGGTAAATCTATGATTCAGTGCTATAATTATGGTATATTTGGACATTATGAAAGCGAATGTTGGTTTAATAAATTTAGTAATAAAGAAGTATGTGCTAAGATGACTGAAAATAATAGGGATAAACAAGAGACTTTATTATTTTATAGTTCCGAGATTGAAGAAACTAAAGGGAATGAATGGTTTATTTATTCGGGTTCCAGTAATCATATGAGTGGAAATAAGAAATCATTCACTGATCTAGATGAAACATTTAGAGGTACAGTGAGACTTACAAAAAACGCAAAGGTGTCTGCTCTTGGAAATGAAAAATTTGGCATTACTGTGAAAGATGATTTTTCTAATTTTATATCAGATGTGATTTATGTGTCAAGTCTTCATCATAATTTATTGAGCTTGGGCAACTATGAGAGATGAGGTATGATTTGTGTTTTAAGTATAGGATTGACACAATTAGTGATGATAAAATTAGACTAATTACAAAGTTTAACATGAACAATAGTCGTTTGTGGCTTCTTTATCTCAATAGTGATGAGTTACATTTCTTTAGTTCTATAAACCGTGATGATACTTGGTTGTGGCATCTACATCTTGAGCATTTGAATTTTGGGAGTTTGAAATTTCTTGCAAGAAAGAATTTGATTAATGGTTTGCCTTCTATTAATTTTCTTGAGAAGAAGTGTGAGTTGTGTATTTTGGGAAAGAAGTACAAAGAACCATTTTAGAGAGGCAAGGCTTGGAGAGCTAATGCACCATTGCAATTAATTTATTCATATTTGTGCCCAGTTAAAGTTTCTTCTAATGGTGGTAGTAAGTATTTTATTACTTTCATTGATGATTTCAACCGAAAGACTTGGGTATATTTGTTGAAAAATAAATGAGATGTTTTTGATATTCTTAAGAGCTTCAAAGTTTATGTGGAGAAGCAAAGTGGGTATTTTATTAAAATAATGAAGACTGATAGGGGCACTAAATTTCTTGTTTATGATGATTAGTTGAAGAAGTATGGTATTAAGCATCAACTAACAGCTTGATATACCCCTCAACAGAATGGTGTGGCTGAAAAAAAAATATATAACAGTGATGGACATGGTGCGGTTTATGATGCATTCCAAAAATATTTCAAAAGGTTTTTGGCTAGAAGATGTTTCATGTGCAATTTATGTCTTGAATAGGAGTCTTACACGGTCTAATTTTGGAAAAACTCCACAAGAGGTATGGACAAGTAAGAACCCAAATATTTTTCATATAAAAGTATTTGATTGTCTTGTTTACGCTCATGTTCCTGATGCTTTAAGAAAGAGATTGGATAATAAAACTGATAAAGTGTATTTTTATTGGTTATAGTCATGAGACAAAAAGGTTACAAGTTGTTTAATCTAGATACATGAAAAGTGATTATTAGCAGAGATGTTACTTTTGATGAGCAGGGTTCTTGGGATTGGTCAAAGAAGGATTCTGAACTATCTAGGTCTCAACCAATAATTCCAATCATGGAGGAAGGAAATTTTGACATACATCAAAAGGAACATGTATTAGATCCTGTTCAAACATAGACGTCCTACCGCCTGCAAAGACAATATCAGTTACCGACCCGTTTGCAAGATTATGTTGCTGGCCATGATAATGATTTATCCGATGAAGATATTGTAAATTTTATATTATTTGGAAATTGTGATCCAATTACTTTTGATGAAGCTATTAAAGATGATCGATGGGTTCATGTAATGAATGAAGGAATTCATGATATTGAGAAAAATAACACATGAAAATTGACTACTTTACCACACTCAAAAATACCAATTAGAGTCAAGTGGGTATACAAGACTAAGTTCAAACCAACTGGAGAAGTGGATCACTTTAGGGCGAGATTAATTATTAAAGGATACAAGCAGAAGGCACGTATTTATTACTTTGAGGTATTTGCACATGTTGCTAGGTTTGATATTGTTCGTATGATTATTTTTTTTGCTACCAATAAGTGTTGGAAATTTTTTCAAATGGACGTAAAATCTGCTTTCTTAAATGGTATTCTTGAAGAAGAAGTGTATGTTGAGCAGCCTCGTGGTTATGTTAAAAGGGGTTAAGAAAATAAAGTTTACTGATTGAAAAGGCATTATATGGATTGAAACAAGCACCTAGAGCTTGGTACACTTGTATTGATTCTTATTTTTTTAGCCATGAATTTTAGAGATGTCCATATGAGCATACTTTATATATCAAATTCAAGCCCGATGAAGATATTCTCATTGTGTGCTTATATGTGAATAATTTAATTTTTACTTGCAATAATCCTAAATTAATTTCAGAGTTTAGAGAGGCCATGAGTAGCCAGTTTGAGATGACTGACTTGGGATAAATGTCTTATTTTCTTGGCATTGAGGTATCTTAATTAGATAGTTGAATATTTATATGTTGGTGATATTTTGAAGAGATTTAATATGGATAGAACCAAACCAATTTCGACCCTTATTGAAGAAAAAATGAAGTTGGTTAGAGATGGGACTGGTGACTTTGTTGATGCTACATATTTTAGAAAATTGGTAGGGAGTCTAAGGTACTTGACTTCTACAAGGCATGATATTACTTACAGAGTTGGATTAATTAGCAGATTTATGGATACTCCACTTTCAAGTTGTAAAGAGAATTTTGAGATATATTAAAGGTACGCAAACTTATGATATATTTTATTCAAAGACTAATGATAGTAATCTTGTTGGATTATCAACCGCTGAAGCTGAGTACACGGCTGCAACAAGTAGTGCTACACAAACATTGTGGTTAAGAAGAATGTTTGGATTTCTTCGATACAAGCAAGACAATCCTACAATCATTTTTTTGTGATAGCAAGTCTGCAATTGAGTTAACAAAAGAATTCAATTTTTCATGGGCGTAGCAAACACATTGACATCAAATTTCACTTTATTCGTGACTTGGTTCAAGACAATGAGATAGTTATTGAGTATTGTAGGACTGAAGAGCAAGTTGATGATGTTTTCACAAAGCCACTAAAGCTGGAGTTATTCGTCAAGTTGAAGAAGATGTTGGGCATGATCAAATTTGAAGATCTTGGTTTAAGAGAGGCTATTGGAAACTAAACCAAGATTAAATCATATTCCTAAGTTGTCTAGGATTTGATATTTGGTAATTTATTTAATTTATGTCTAGTTAGGTTTTGTTTACCAATTTCATATTGGAATAAGTTTTTGGTTTTGTAGTATTATAAATAGGGGCGTTACTACTTATTTTCTTGTAGAGAGATTCAAGAGTTTATGAGTTGTGAAAAAGTATCCTACCACGTTTTCTCTTTAGTTGATAAATTTCTTCTATATAGCCCTTGTTAAATTTTTTGCTTGTGCCTAAATTGTTCTTTGGGGTATTCTAATCCTTCACAAGATGGTCCTTTCGGTATATTCCCTTCTGAATATACATTAGAATAAAGAGACTAAAAATTTAAATAGATTCAGGTTCGACCTCTGGAACGAAGAATCTTTCGGTAATTCATTTCTCATAGTGAATTTATCCAACATAAATTTGAATTACTTGAATCAATGGATTTTGAGTATCGTAGGAAAAAAAGACTTATGAATTTTGTCCATTTACTGTGTTAAGTATAAATAAATATTTATACACAATCATGCTATATAAAATTTAATTAGACATAAGTGTCTATAAATATAAAAATGATAATGTAAAAAAGAAATAACGCGACTAATAGTATTCTGCAGCCGGTCAAAGAGTGCAACTTTTTATAAAGTTAAAAACTGAAATGTAAATTAGAAGCACTTGAAAGGAAGGACTTTTCATGATTCAAGATTGGTTGTATATCTTCAAATTTCGTTGGCAAGACAAAAAGGAAATTCAGGAACTGGAAATCTGGAATCATTATTCTTTATAACGTTTTATTCTTCCCCTTTGATTAAACAAATAGCAATGAAAAAGAGGGTTGGAATTTTCTTTTTGTTCTTTTGATTTTCCATTGAGTAATTTTCACTTTTCATTTCGGCTGACCACTAAAGTTGCTTCTTAAGGTAAAAAAGTGGGAATTTGACCATAACTGCAGCATAATGTAAAAAGAAAAAAAGAAAAGAAAAGAAAATAAATTGCTTTTATTGAGGTGAGTAATAACTTGAGATTTTCCTGAGAATTAACATTGTTTTTCATCTTTTTAGTCTACAATAAGCAATTGTAAAATGTATAATCAAAACATAATTGCAGAAAGAAGAGAAAAAAAAAAAACATAAATGTGAGACGTGACAGCTTCAAATCTCAACGATAAGAATAAATAAAATAGGCGACTGAAATTAAAATTATGTGTACATATTTTTTAACAAGAAGAAAACAAAAGAAAATCGTACAATATCACAATAAAATATTTGGGGAGAAGCAAGTGGAGTGCTGGATTTTTCCATCTTTTTGTAGTTTATAAATCTAATCTAATCGAATCAGCATACTGGTCAACCCCTTCAAGCATCCTCGTTTTGGTTTTTTCAACTCAGAAACTGCAGTTCCTGTTGCAAATACGACAACTTATATGCCATATGTTTCATTTTTATGCATTGGCCAAGACTTGTCTTTTATGGTTGAAGAACCAAGGAAATACAGAAATACTCGTGCTGAGAAATAACATGTATTTAACGTTAGAATGATAAAGAAAAATTAAAGAGTCGTGAGAAATAAGATATTTAACATTAGACTGATAAAAAAGGAGAAAAGGATCGTGAGAAATAACAAGTACTTAGTATTTAACTTTAGACTAATAAAAGTAAAAGAGAAGGGTGATTGTAGTTTTTACCATTATCAAATCATACTTATAAGTCTTTCGGTTCAGAAGTCTCGGCACCTTTCACTTTACCAAAAGCCTTTGACAAGAATGGTATCTCAAGGGACAATCTTTTGTTTACTGAAAGTAATTAATTCATTAGTTTCAATATTATATTACAAGTAGTTGCTGCAGCATTTCCAAGTGATGATTAGCATGTCGAAATTACTTGATATAGCTATCAATTAATATTCATAGGCTTCTTCAATTCAGAAACTGGTGGTTTTACCATTGTTGTTGGATTGTATTTTCTTTTTTACATATGACATTTTCGTATTAAAAGTTAAAATAGAATGGTATAATTTTAATCAAAGTTGGGCATGATTCTCAATAGAAAAGAAAATGACAGCTGGACTGTAACGACCTAATTTGTCGTTTTAAAAATTTACGTCCCGTTCAGTGACTTAAGGTCTCGAGCAGCTTCGCAATATGTATTATGACTCGCGGGTGTGGACGAGTTTGATTTACTGAAAATTCAGAATTAAATTAAAAGAACAATCCTTAATTTTAAGTTTAATTGGAAAGAATTGACCGGAGAGTTGACTTTTGGGCAAACGACTCCAAAATGGAATTTTGATGATGTAAATAGTTCTGTATGGTGATTTTGGACTTAGGAGCGTATCCGAAAAATTATTTGGAGGTCAGTAGTAGAATTAAGCTTGAAATGCCGAAAGTTGAATTTTTGGGAAGTTTGACCGGGGGTTGACTTTTGATATCGAGGTCTGAATCCGATTCTGGAAATTTAAATAGGTCCGTTATGTCATTTATAACTTGTGTGCAAAATTTGAAGTCATTCCAAATTGATTTGATATATTTCGACACAAGCTATAGAATTTGAAAGTTAAAAGTTCGTAGATTTTGATTTGAGGTGCGATTCGTCGTTTTTGATGTTGTCTGATGTGCTTTTAGAATTTAACTAAGTTCGTATGATATTTTAGGATTTGGTGGTATATTTGGTTGAGGTCCCGGGGGATCTCCGGTGAGTTCGAATGCCTAACAGATCGATTTTGGATTTGGAGGAGGAGCTCAAGCAGTTGGGCATCTGGTATGATCGCATCTGCGCGAAAAAGGGCCGCATGTGCAAGCTCGCGGGTGAGGGGAAAGTACGAAGCCGTAGGTGCGAAGAAATCACCGCGGGTGCGAAAACCCCTAGGCAATACAAAAATAGAGGGGTTCCGAACTTTTGCCATTTTGGGCATTTCAAGCTCGGGTTGGGCGAATGTTTAGCAAGGTTTTCACGGAAAAACTTGAGGTAAGTCCCTTGTGATCAATTCTACTCCATAATATTGAATTATCATCGAATAATCCGATTAGATTACTTATTTTTTAGGTGTAAATCATATGTTTTAACTTAGGGATTTGAAAACGAAAATTTAAGATTTGGAGGTCGAGTTGTTATTGCAATTCGATAAAATTGGTATGGTTGAACTCGTATCGGAATGGGTGTTCGAATTTCATGAAAAAAATTATCGGGTTTCGAGAGGCGGCCCCGCGTTGACTTTTGTTGACCTTTTGGAATAAATTTTTAAGTCGACGTATTATTATCCGGAATTGTTTCCGATGTATTTTAATGAAGTTATACAATTAATTTGGTTAGATTTGAGCGGTCCGGAGGTCAATTCAAGCAAGAAGATGATTTTGGAATATCGGTATAACTTCAAAAAGGTAAGTGTCTTGCTTAACCTCGAGTGAGAGAATTGCCCCTTAGACATCGAGTCTTATGTGCCATTTGTGAAATGTGAAAAGTCGTGTATGCGAGGTGACGAATATGTAATCGGGTTTATATGTGCAAATTTTTATTGGATTAGTCTTAGGTATTATTGTGTAGTAAATTGGGTAATCGTGGATAATTTATACTATATTAAAAGCACGAAGGCCCTTAGCTAAATATCGTTCGCCTTTTTTACCCTTTAAAAATATATTTTATATTGAACAATTGATAAAGATAATAATATAGTGTTCGAGTAGGAAAAAAGTTCGAAAATAATTCGCATCTTCATAATATCTTAAAAGCATGAAACATCAACAAATAATTAAGTCTTTGAATTTATAAATTAGCAACAAAAAAAATCAATTCAATATTTTTCAAAATCATTATGTAAGTAAAATTATTTGTCAGGTTGGTAAAACTTTTAAGGTACATATTTTTATTTTTACTAGAAAAGCATCGGCCATGAAACAAATAAGAAAATAGATCAAAGTTCATTATAATATAGTATTAAAAATTAAATTGCTAAACATGCTAAGTTTAAGCATTAAGGATGTAACATAAGACAAAAGTTATTCAAACGAAGTGTCTGTTATCATTTTTCTTTCTTCTATATTCATTCCAATAAATAGTAATTCCCTATAATTTTTAATTTAGTATTATATATTTTTGTAATTTAATATTAGTTACTTAAAACTTTTATTGTTATTTATTACAACATTTTTCTACGAGGAGTTCTACCTCATCACTCACAAATTTCTAAAATACCATTCAAATTCTTTAATTTATTTTGTTATCTTTGAATAATTGTGGTAAAAGTATTTTTGTGTTATTTGCTTATGTGTTTGGTAACAAAGATAACAATAATTTTTATAAGATATTTCACACCTCATAAATCATAATAATAGCATATAAAAACATATGTGGAGTAGAATTTCTTTATTTTATTGAGCTAGCTTAGTGAGATTAAAATTTTTTATTTCAGGAACTTATATTTCTTTCTTTAATATTTGTTCAATAACAAAAAATATATTATTTATGTAATTTTTAAAATTTGTATATTCATTGATACGTGCAGGTACACGCGCAAAGCGCGTACCCTAAGACTAGTTATTAAATCATCTGCTTGCCATACCTAAATCCTTGTTGTTGAATTTATTTTTATATGACAATTTGATGAAATTATTACTTGTATATTTATGTGAATTCCGTGAGTTTGATGGTTAATATTTCTTGGAATTTAATTTCATTATGGATTTTTTCTCTACAAATAATTAATTAAGCAAGGTTAAGAAGAAGTGTTAATATAATTATCTAAATTTGCATTAATAAAGGCTTTGCTTTATGCTGAGTAATTTCTATCTCCATTGATTGTTTTTGGGTGTTATATACATTGTGTGGAGCCTTGAGCTATTTGTTGTGAAATTAATTGATTTTGTTATATCTTTAGAATTTGGTTGTGACCATTGGGCAAATTGTGATATGAATTGATTTTATTATGTTGACGTGATAATTTTCCGTGTAAATTATTATGTTGTGTGAGTTATTATTTTGGGGAGATAAGGGTGGCATTTCACCATTGATATTATGTGGGTATAAGAGTGACATTTCACTATTATTTGTATTTGTTGGAATATTGTCTGAGCGGAGCCATAAGGGTGGCAATAGGAGTGATAAGGGTGGCTATTGTTAGAGACGATATGTGATGATGTGGGTTTGTAGTGTTGATGATTTTCATGTGATGTTGTGATTTTCTTGTATTTATTTTTATACTTTGTGCAATTTGTCTTGTTGTTGGTAAATCGATAACAATCTGATTTATGTTGAAATTGAGAGCCCTTGGTTATTGTCAAGCGGATCATAAAATAAAATGTGGGCACGAGGTGCCGTGAGTAAATAATGAGTATATTTGGTACGTGAATTGTTCGTGCAGTTGTGATTTGAAATGTGGGCACGAGGTGCTGTAATGAAATGATAATGATATTTGGCATGTGAATTGTTAGTGTAGTTGTGATTTGAAATGAGAACACGAGGTGCTGTAATGAAATGATAATGATATTTGGCATGTGAATTGTTAGTGCAGTTGTGATTTGAAATGAGAGCACGAGGTGCCGGAAAAATATGATGATTTAATTATGGGCACGAGGTGCCATGAAAATATGAAAAATGGGTTGAGACCCGTATTTACGAAAAATATGAAAATGGACTGAGACCCGTATTTTTATGATTTTGAAACGAGGTGTCACATGGTGACTCTTTAATCGAAAGAATTATATTCAAAATATTTATTTGAAATAATTTTTATTCAAGAAGAATTATATGAAACAATTGTATTTGAAAAATAGTTTTATTCGTAAGAATTATATGTGAAAGATATTTAATTAAAAAACTTGATTTAACTGGGTGTAATTATATTTATTAATTGTTGAGCGATATTAAATGGTGATTTTATTATCTTATTGTGCATATTATTTGTTGTTTTATGTTGCCTTGATGTTATTTGTTTCCTATTATTTTATATATTATATTGCACAGGTTATTAGATTAGTGTGTGTCTTGATTGTACCTCGTCTCTACTCCATTGAAGTTAGTCTTGATACTTACTAGGTACCGACCGTGGTGTACTCAAACTACATTTTTGCACATTTTTGTGCAGAACCAGGTATTGGAGATATCGGACTTGAGCAGAGTTAAAGCGGGATTGTAAAGATTCAAGGTAGAGCTGCTTGGTCGTCGCAGTCCCTTGGGGTCATTTCATTTAATTGTACTGTTAATTTGTAATCAAACAATATTGCATATTCGGTTCTCTTGATCATTCCATGTATTCAGTTAGAGTTCGTGACTCAGTACTACCTGTCTTGGGAGGTTGTATATTGTAATTATTTTCGTTGTTAGTTTCTATAAAAAAAAATGACTACAAAATATAACTGAAATTGGCTTATCTAGCCTTAGAGACTAGGTGTCATCACGACGTCTGTGATAAGATTTTTGGGTCGTGACATGGACTTATGGAAACTTCAAATAATTGAGACAAAACAGTGAAGGTAAGTTCAAGTTTACAATACAATTCAACTGCATATCCTTTGGATTCCCTTCTCCTGGATAGTAGGAGTTTGAGTGCACGATACCCAAAAACTTGGCACCAACAAATTAAAGGGACCAAATTGACTACAATTTTAACTTTTTTAAGGACCACAATTGCCAATTCCTTCTTTGACTTTATCAACACAGTCAATTAGTACAACTTCAAACAAAATGCTGCACATGTTGTTAGGTGTTTGCCTTTGGCCCCCATTCAAACTTCCTACATGTCTTTACATGCATTTGACTTGCCCATTCTAATCACCTCACTCCTTCTATTTCATATTTTGGTCCAATTAATTCTTCCTTTATTTTGTTTGTAACCCTTATTTTTCTACCTAAAAATATGAAATGATTCTCCAATACATTCCTTTTTCTATATTTTGACTAATTGTTTCGGAAACTAGGTCACAATAATTGATATTGTAATGGATGTGCAATTTAAATCTCACATTAAAAGTATATAAAAAAAATAGTATACATAAAAGATGACGAAACACTTTAATTAGTGTAAGCTTTTCTAAAAAGTATCATACAAGTTGGATTAAAAGCGTATAAGAGGTCACAGATTCAAGCGGTGCAACCAGCCTCTTGTAAAAATATAGAGTAAGACTACGTATAATAGATTTTTGTGATCCGACTCTTCTCCAAATTACGCGCATAGCAAGAATTTAGTGCACCAAACTGTTTTTTTTAATATCATACAATATTAAAAATATCGTTAGGCTATCGTAACTCAACATATTGGGCCACAAGAAAGAAAGAAAGAAATTAAAGCTCAAATTAGGGGGAAATGAATGAGGGAAAGGAGGAATGTGTGCTCCAACTAACTAAGGGCAATGGCAATAACTAGGGCCTAGGGGGTAGGGTACAAATTTTTGACTCATTACTCAATGCCAGACACATTAAATGGAAACTCAATCTTTTTCCCAAGCTGTCCTTCTTAGTTGTTGGAGTTGTTGGAGTGACTAAATTAAATTTGATTTCTCTTTTTCACCTCCACTTCGTTCTAAGTTCCCAAGTCAATTAGTTCAAAAAAAAAGCTATCAAGCTTTTCAAAAGTGAATCCCATTTTCTCGAATTGCATGAACTTTATTTGTATAGTGTACACCTTGCAAAGATTAGTGCTCTTCTCTTCTTTTCCATATAGTAGTAACTTTTGTATTTGATTTCGTGTTTTTCTATTTAAATAAACAAGGGGATTATAGTTCTCTATCCTTGAAGTTGCTACTATAAAGTTTCGTGGAGGGAAAACATTTAATGCAAATGTTTGATTCTCGAAAACAAGAGGAAACCATATTGACATCAAAAGTCACGAACCCCTTTTTATCATAGTTAGTGTCGTGCATCCAAAACGATGGACAATGGAAAGAGGGAAAACATTGTTTACATCAAATTAATATGTGTGTCTTATCTATAGTAATCTTTTATCAAAATATCATGGTTAAATAATATTTAGTCTCGCTTTAGTTGGTGACATTTAAAACTACATTCTCTCAACTTTTGACTAAACATTGGATATGCGAATAAATATTTTTCGCGAAAAAGACAGGGGCCTCACTACTGTGGTCCGATAGTATTAGTACTTGAGTGAAATTAGAACTATGTAAAATATGCATTGTCTAAATAATGTGAGAGGGACAGACTTATTTGAGGCAAATAATGTATCGTTGTCTCTTAATGATGCAGTCCCTCTCTCTTACTTAAATAATAGGTTCTGATGAAGGGCAAAAGAGGTCACTAACATCTGATATATTCATAAAATTTATTCAACTTAATGAAGTTGACTATATATTATGCGCATGCTACATTAACCTTTTTTAAAATAATAAAGTGGCATTTTTATTTTCTCACTGCAACCTCAAACAATGTTTTAGTCTAGTAGGTTATGTAAACAGTAAAGTATAGCCAAGAGAGTGATAACAGTTTGATATTTTGAATCTGTCCCAAAAAAATTCCATTTAATTGAAGTTTTAAGGATTGTTTCTTCATTCAAAGTGCCGAACCACTCAACCTAGTCATTTGCTCTAAAATTGAATTAACCAACTTTGAGACTTTTTCTGATTTTCTTACCTAATCTCTCATGAAAAGAAATTCAGCTCTAGACGAATGAAAAAGAGTTAATATCCTAAAACCTTCTTTAATTATCAATTTTTGTGAGTTACTTGCATAAATTATAGGGTGTCTCCCAAAATCTCCAGAACTATTTCCCCCTTTATATTAAAACCTCTCCTTTGCTTACCTGGCATAATGTGTGAAATAACTCGCCAAAGAGCGCGTAAAAGACTTACAAAACCAACAAAATAGCCTAACTGACAGTGTGTAATGGCTAATTAGCCTTACAATTTTTAAAAATTTATTTATTTATTATTTTCTCCTCATTTGCTTCATTTTTTCACATTTTTCTTTATTTTTTCACTTTCCTTCCTTATTTTATTTTTACATTTCCTCTTCAGTTCTCGGTGCTGCAAAATTTTCACATCTCTTGTTCCTCTAAAATTATTTATTCTTTTTCTTATTTTAGTCTTCTTTTATTTCTTACCCATATTGATGAAATAACACCCCTTTAAATCTTATTAAATTCAACACTTTATAGAGAATAATTGAGTCTATTACTATATGCTTTTTTTTGTTGCAAAGTAAATATAATCAAGAACTTATTCAACTGGAATCTATCATACAACACAATCACAATTAAAGTTAAAAAAATAATACATTTATATTGGATCGTACTTTATCCAAAAATATTTACAATTAATCAATCATCTGAGAGTAATACACCACAAGTAAGCTAGCTACATCGAATACTTATAAGCTCATATAGTTATATAGACACACCTAAGAATTCAACAAGGAGTTTTTAATATAGGATATAGTTCAAAGGGGTTTTGGGGACATCAGATAATTTGGAAGGATATTAGGCTGAGTTAAATAGTCGCGTGTAATACCACATGATACTTTTTTAGATAATTAGGAAACACACCTCTAAAAATTAAACTGAGGAATTTTAATATAAAGAGAAATATAGTTTAGGGAAGGAATTTGGAGACACCCTATAGTTTAAGTAGATAACGCACAAAAATTTGATAGTTAAAGAGGATTTTAGGGTATTAACTCAATGGAAATTGAATTAATAAACTTCTACAAATATGAGTTAATAGAGTATTTAAAAGCGGAATTGATAAAGAAAAACTTTGTCTATGAGCATTTAATAATGTTGGTCATTTTCTATTTTTCTTTTCCACGTGGAGGGGGAATGGTTTTTAGGCAAATATGAGTAGATTAATAATAAAGGGTGTTATGGTACACAATAACTGTTTTTGTCTGCCTTTTTATCTCAACGATTACCTAATAGTGTCATAAAATAATTAGATGTCGGTTTTATAAATTATTATCCTAAGTAAAACAAAAAGTTATTCTAAGTAGTTTGCTCATAAATTATTGAAAACCCTCTGATCGACGTAATGTTAAACTACCCTATTTACATATTCATGATTATATTTGAAAAAGATATTTTTCAAAGGAAAATATAATGATTTCCCTTCTCGTTCTTGGGAGGCTACGAGAGAAGCTTATGTCTCTTTCTATTCCTAATTTTCCTCTTTTACAAGTGATAGTGCGCTCTTTAAAGTGATTATATGATCAAGACTCGAGAGCTTTTTCTTTCTCGCAACTTCCTCACTTTGCTTTGCCAATTTCCACTAGCAACAAAATCTACCCTTTTATATTCTTTTTCCCCCAAACTTGTTCTTTTCCCTTTTTCTTTTGCTTTATTTCTCGGGGAAATACAAGTCCTACATTTGAAAATCTTCACAATTGATATATGAGTTGTGAGTCCTGCATTTGAAAATCTTCACAACCATAGAATTTTCGGTTCTTCATTAGACTTAGCTCCCGTATGGCCATACAATTTAAGAGTTTTTTTCAAATTTTATTTTGAAATATGTGTTTGTTTATAGATTTTTAATCATTTTTTTTACGGATTTTGAAAATAAACTTTCAAATCCCAAAAACAGATCTAGAGTAATTTTTGAAGTTTTTGTATTTTTCTTGTTACAAAACATTTAATTCTTTTCAAGTAAAATGCATGTCCAAATACAATTTCAACTTTCAAAAACTATTTTTTACCTCATTTTCTAAAACTCATTTTTTCAAGTTTTAACCAAATATATGTCAAAACGCTAGGTTAGAGTAATCATATTAAAGCAGTAACTCTGTTTAGAAACTTGAACATGTTAACTAACTGAACGAGTCAACAAAAGATTGATTAAAAAGTTTAATATGATATTTTGATTAAAAGAGAGAGAACATAAGGCGAGTATAGGCATACCAATTAATCGAGTCAACAAAGGGCCAATATACATTCCTCAAACCATAATAATGTTGAAAAGTAACTTGAACATGGTTAATCCACTTGAGAAATAAAGATTTTGTGTTTGTGGGTTTACTTTTGGTCATTTAGATCAATTAATCCTTTTGTAAATGTGAAAATTACAACTCTCTTTGTATTTGGTTATATTACTAATAAGATAACACACTCTTTTTGTATTGTTTGCAGTTATTTATAAAATAATTTTCAATACTAACATCCTATAGGTTGTCTGTTTTATTAACCAGTTTTATTTATTATAAGCGCACAATTATATATAGTTATCCTTTAAGTAATCTGAGTGTAATAAATAAATAAATAAAGTCCGTGTATACAAGTTAGAACTCTTAGGAAAATTAGTGAAACTTCCCTTGCATGGATTGCTCCTAATAGTACGGGTTGCTTTTACGTAAGTAATCATCAATTGAAAGAAAACTCAAACTTTTCACAAAAATGGATTAGGAACAATGCATGAGCAGATCAGATAGGATGACACTTTCTGAAAGCAACTGCTTTAGGGTATTTCTTTAATTCCTTACTCTTTTTAGAATTACTTTTCCTCTTCTACTGTGTTTTGTTTTGTAAACTCGCGCATAATTTGTTAAGGAGTTTTTAGAGACAGACGGAGAAACTTCTAAATTGATCCCTATTATATAGGCTAGGTTGCAATATTATTCCCCACTCTAACCATTGTTCTTATTTGTTCCCCAAAATTTATGACATAAATACATTTTAAAGAAGTCCTTGCTCCAATCTAGGACCATATTTTCATAATTCTTTTCGGTAGCACTGGCGTTTTAGAAAGGGCAATCTTGACACTACACATATTTTATAGATTTGGAAAATATATGAAGATGAAAATTGTGTCCCATCACATGACAAGCAAGTAAATGTTGTTCGTGAAATTGTGTCCTTTATAGAAGGCCTGTACAAGTCACATGTTCTCAATGAATTGAACAAATGATGTCATAGATTGGAAATGAAACAATAGTTAGAATCGAGATATGCCGCAACTTATCATATTTAGAAATGATTTAACTTTTTATACACCGATAATTCAAATTATTTAGCAGATAACATGTTTCATTTTTAAAATTATCAAGTCATTTTTTATAAACATTTACTTATAATTATCATTTAATTAATTTAACAGTGTAAAAATTCTTTTACGTGTATAAAGTTAAATTCATTTAGAAAGCCAAATTGGCAATTTACTTGAGAGGGAAGAGATGAATGAGTTGATATGCCTTGTATGTCGAGGACCTGTTCCTGGAGCTGACTATATTTTGGGCTTAACCTAAACCTTTTGTGGTTTGGTCAAATTGCTCTACTGGGAGTTGAAAAAATTATAACAAGTTTGTATCATGATTTATTGTATAAAGTTATTAGGTCATAGTGCAAGAACTACACAAGAGCTGACTAAATATTGCCTCGAATTGGTGCTTCTACATGCTCTCTTTTAATCTTCTATCAACTGTAACAGTTATGTTAGGAGAATATACTATGAATTTTGACTCATTCAGAGCTCCTTTTTATAACTGAGTCAGTTAAAAAGTTTTGCAAAATATAATAGAGAATAGAAAAAGAAAGAAAAGAGTAACCCTTGCACAGGATTATATATTACATTTAGCAAAATCTACCAGCCACCTAGACTCCACTGTCACAATGTGATTCGCAAATGCTTTTAACATTTAACGTTGTAACCTTTTTCAGGTGCAAAAGACTATCGCAGCATTTGTTATCTGGGATATTGTTATGCTTCCAGATTGCTGCTTCCACGTCTCTGCCTTAGTCTTCCAGCAATGCTACCAATGACTTGTGCAGCAGCTCGACAAGGCTTCTTTTTCGACTTTGAACTTGCTTCTGGTGCAACCATACCAACCAAAATACCACAGTTTTTGTCATCTGGGACATAAGTGCCATCCTCTTTTTCTTCGTTTGATTGCTTTTTCCCAGCATCACTTTCATAACCAAGTGGTGAGTCGCCATTGTAGCCATCACTTAACTCGGTAAGCATAAGTGCACTTGAAGTCAATGCACTGCCTATAGCATTTTCATTTCCTGGTTTGTTGTCCGCTGAGGAGTTCCCTACATTGTCGCATGAGAGCACCAGATTTGTACCACAGTTTTTGGAGTCATTATTCAGTAGTAATGAGGGTTCACCGCTAGACTCAGCAGCAAAAGCACGCTTCAGTGAGGGCTCTGTGCTACTTTCTGGTGCTAAATTGTTCTCATTAGGATCATGTTCCATTGTTTTCACCTCGGTTTGAGCATTCATCGCCAGCCCTTGTGACTCACTGTTGTAGTTGCAAAATTCCTCATTTTTCATTGTAGCTTCCATATCTGAGAAAGGTAATGATCTTTTTGCAGAGAATGGTGTCAAGTTTTTTTCAGAACTGACACTAGCTCGATGGGTTTGAATTAGATAATGTGCAACTGACTTGTAACCCAATCTTGCAATCTGGATAGGTTGAACAATCAAGAGTTTTGAAAATGGAAAAGGGGTAAAAAGGAAAGATATGACAAAGAGATTGAAAGAACAATCAAAAGTTTGTAACATGAAATTCGTATAAAGAGTATTACCTTCTTATAAAAAGGACCAGTAGGAGCCCATCCTTTTGCTTGCCGGCACAAGCTGCAGTTGCAAATTCCTCGACAAGCAGGACAAATCCAGTCCGGATTCTTTTTCGCTTCAAGTACATGTTCTCCATATCTGCATTCAGTAATTCAATAACACATTGCGCAGAAGGCTACAGATTGCAAAATGAAAGACGAAAAGTGACTTGAAGCCACTTGTTCCACCCTGCTATACGGTGAGCTGGATCCAGAACAACATGATAAAACAACTAAAAGGTTCTGAAGTTCCCCTTCTAACGAAAATACATATCATCATCGTTTTGTAAAGGGGGGGATACTCCAACCAGTATCCGAGAATCTATCTTGGGATTATTTTCTAATTACATGTCTAAAAAAAAGCTGTTCATAGGAGTTTTGCATCCAGTTGCACTACATGAGTTGCATTATAAGGAATTCACAAATACGAAGCTGAAAGTTGGTCTTGTATCCCGTCATAGAAAACTCCAGGTTGAGTGTTTAAGGAAGAAACTTCTTAGCTTTCTTTTTTTTGAACAGGTAAGATAGCAAGGAAGAAACTTCTAAACTGATACAGGTAAGATAGCAAGGAAGAAACTTCTAAACTGATACAGGTAAGATAGCAAGGAAGAAACTTCTAAACTGATACTCCCTCCATCCCAATCTATGTAGCACATTTTTCTTTTTAGTCTGTCCCAAAAAGAATGTCACCTTTCTATATTTAGAAATAATTTAACTCTAAAACTCTTGTTTACCCCTGTTGAGATTCTTTATAACCGCACAAACGTCTAAGGCTTGTTTTAGACCACCAATTCAAAAGTCTTCCTTCTTTCTTAAAGTTCCAGAACAACATGATAAAACAACTAAAAAGTTCTGAAGTTCCCCTTCTAACGAAAATACATATCATCATCGTTTTGTAAAGGGGGGGATACTCCAACCAGTATCCGAGAATCTATCTTGGGATTTTTTTCTAATTACGTGTCTAAAAAAAAGCTGGTCATAGGAGTTTTGCATCCAGTTGCACTACATGAGTTGCATTATAAGGAATTCACAAATACGAAGCTGAAAGTTGGTCTTGTATCCCGTCATAGAAAACTCCAGGTTGAGTGTTTAAGGAAGAAACTTCTTAGCTTTCTTTTTTTTGAACAGGTAAGATAGCAAGGAAGAAACTTCTAAACTGATACAGGTAAGATAGCAAGGAAGAAACTTCTAAACTGATACTCCCTCCATCCCAATCTATGTAGCACATTTTTCTTTTTAGTCTGTCCCAAAAAGAATGTCACCTTTCTATATTTAGAAATAATTTAACTCTAAAACTCTTGTTTACCCCTGTTGAGATTCTTTATAACCGCACAAACGTCTAAGGCTTGTTTTAGACCACCAATTCAAAAGTCTTCCTTCTTTCTTAAAGTTCCAGAACAACATGATAAAACAACTAAAAAGTTCTGAAGTTCCCCTTCTAACGAAAATACATATCATCAGCGTTTTGTAAAGGGGGGGATACTCCAACCAGTATCCGAGAATCTATCTTGGGATTTTTTTCTAATTACGTGTCTAAAAAAAAGCTGGTCATAGGAGTTTTGCATCCAGTTGCACTACATGAGTTGCATTATAAGGAATTCACAAATACGAAGCTGAAAGTTGGTCTTGTATCCCGTCATAGAAAACTCCAGGTTGCGTGTTTAAGGAAGAAACTTCTTATTTTTTTTTTTTTTGAACAGGTAAGATAGCAAGGAAGAAACTTCTAAACTGATACTCCCTCCCCATCCCAATCTATGTAGCACATTTTTCTTTTTAGTTTGTCCCAAAAAGAATGTCACCTTTCTATATTTAGAAACAATTTAACTCTAAAATTCTTGTTTACCCTTATTGAGATTCTTTATAACCGCACAAACGTCTAAGGCTTGTTTTAGACCACCAATTCAAAAGTCTTCCTTCTTTCTTAAACTCTGGTCCGAGTCAAATGGTGCATAAATTAGAACTGAGGGAGTACCATATAATTCTTATTGGGTTGAAAATATCCAACTTCACAACATAGACACGTGTATATGGGGACAAGGTATCAGTACAAGTGGTTAAATGACAGGAGAATAGATGCATATCGTCAAAGCTGATTAAAAAGCTCAAAAGGACCAAATATACAGACAATTAACTAAGATAGTAGTTCCATCATCGAGTGGCATAGAAAGACAAATATAGACGTCAAGATAAAAATACACTTCTCGATAGAATTGCTTCAGTTATGTTGTGTATTTGAGAAGTTCGGCATAGTGAGTGCATAAAGACGGTTAAACATTAGAAGATATCAAAATTTTGATATACATGATGTTCTACCTCATATACAAGCAATCTCCACAAAATTGTCCTTGAACCAGGTTACATTTGCAACAATGAGTTCGATGACCAAGAGTTTTTTGTCTGTAGAAAGAAGGTGAAGAACCACATTGTCATAACTTACTATATTCTTCCAGGGGAAATTGTATTGAATGAAGGCATACATGAGAAAAACAATAAAATTGCCTGGAAAATCTATGTGTGTGAGAGTGAGAAAGTAAGAGAGTAAGAGAGCGAACATCAAATCAATAATTAAGTACCATCAAAGAAAATAGACCTTGCAAAATTCATCACAATAGAGAAAGCACTACTGAGTACTGGCCCCTTGCATATTTAAAAATTTCTAGGCTCAGGTAGAACAATTGGATGCGCGCACCATTTTGAGATAGGCTAATAAAACCAATAATATACCATCTTAAAATAAAGATTTACAGATTCCAATAATAATATAGTGGGAAATCTGATTGAGGAAATTCATAGATCATTTTTCAAGTCATTCATATTATTTCCTCATTTTTCATTATTTTGCCAATGTCACATAAGGTTAGCTTATAGGAACAACATGAAGCAAGAATTTACTGAAGGCATACATGAGAAAAACAATAAAACTGCCTGGAAAATATATACGTGTGTGTGAGAGTGAGAGAGTAAGAGAGCGAACATCAAATCAATATTTAAGTACCATCAAAGAAAATAGCCCTTGCAAAATTCATCACAATAGAGAAAGCACTACTGAGTACTGGCCCCTTGCATATTTAAAAATTTCTAGGCTCAAGTAGAACAATTGGATGCGCGCACCATTTTGAGATAGGCTAATAAAACCAATAATATACCACCTTAAAATAAAGATGTAAATACAGATTCCAATACTAATACAGTGGGAAATCTGATTGAGGAAATTCATAGATCATTTTTCAAGTCATTCATATTATTTCCTCATTTTTCATTATTTTGCCAATGTCACATAAGGTTAGCTTATAGGAACAACATGAAGCAAGAATTTACTGAAGGCATACATGAGAAAAACAATAAAACTGCCTGGAAAATATATACGTGTGTGTGAGAGTGAGAGAGTAAGAGAGCGAACATCAAATCAATATTTAAGTACCATCAAAGAAAATAGCCCTTGCAAAATTCATCACAATAGAGAAAGCACTACTGAGTACTGGCCCCTTGCATATTTAAAAATTTCTAGGCTCAGGTAGAACAATTGGATGCGCGCACCATTTTGAGATAGGCTAATAAAACCAATAATATACCACCTTAAAATAAAGATGTAAATACAGATTCCAATACTAATACAGTGGGAAATCTGATTGAGGAAATTCATAGATCATTTTTCAAGTCATTCATATTATTTCCTCATTTTTCATTATTTTGCCAATGTCACATAAGGTTAGCTTATAGGAACAACATGAAGCAAGAATTTACTGAAGGCATACATGAGAAAAACAATAAAACTGCCTGAAAAATATATACGTGTGTGTGAGAGTGAGAGAGTAAGAGAGCGAACATCAAATCAATATTTAAGTACCATCAAAGAAAATAGCCCTTGCAAAATTCATCACAATAGAGAAAGCACTACTGAGTACTGGCCCCTTGCATATTTAAAAATTTCTAGGCTCAGGTAGAACAATTGGATGCGCGCACCATTTTGAGATAGGCTAATAAAACCAATAATATACCACCTTAAAATAAAGATGTAAATACAGATTCCAATACTAATACAGTGGGAAATCTGATTGAGGAAATTCATAGATCATTTTTCAAGTCATTCATATTATTTCCTCATTTTTCATTATTTTGCCAATGTCACATAATGTTAGCTTATAGGAACAACATGAAGCAAGAATTTACTGAAGGCATACATGAGAAAAACAATAAAACTGCCTGAAAAATATATACGTGTGTGTGAGAGTGAGAGAGTAAGAGAGCGAACATCAAATCAATATTTAAGTACCATCAAAGAAAATAGCCCTTGCAAAATTCATCACAATAGAGAAAGCACTACTGAGTACTGGCCCCTTGCATATTTAAAAATTTCTAGGCTCGGGTAGAACAATTGGATGCGTGCACCATTTTGAGATAGGCTAATAAAACCAATAATATACCACCTTAAAATAAAGATGTAAATACAGATTCCAATACTAATACAGTGGGAAATCTGATTGAGGAAATTCATAGATCATTTTTCAAGTCATTCATATTATTTCCTCATTTTTCATTATTTTGCCAATGTCACATAAGGTTAGCTTATAGGAACAACATGAAGCAAGAATTTACTGAAGGCATACATGAGAAAAACAATAAAACTGCCTGGAAAATATATACGTGTGTGTGAGAGTGAGAGAGTAAGAGAGCGAACATCAAATCAATATTTAAGTACCATCAAAGAAAATAGCCCTTGCAAAATTCATCACAATAGAGAAAGCACTACTGAGTACTGGCCCCTTGCATATTTAAAAATTTCTAGGCTCGGGTAGAACAATTGGATGCGTGCACCATTTTGAGATAGGGTAATAAAACCAATAATATACCACCTTAAAATAAAGATGTAAATACAGATTCCAATACTAATACAGTGGGAAATCTGATTGAGGAAATTCACAGATCATTTTTCAAGTCATTCATATTATTTCCTCATTTTTCATTATTTTGTCAATGTCACATAAGGTTAGCTTAGGAACAACATGAAGCAAGAATTTACTGATGATACTAGTTCCCAACTGAAGGTAATGTCTGTAGCAATGCTGATGAAAATCATTTTATACTTTACATAAAGCACAATAAATGCATAGTGTAGACCTAAAAATATCTCCTTACCGACATTGATGACAAGTTTTTCCCCTGACCGGATCATAGATTCGCTTCCCATCATTTCCATATCCATCCACAAACAGAGTCCAGCTCAAATCAGTTGTACCCAACAATTTCTCATGCTCTTCCGTGTAAATCTCTGGCCTTGACCCTTCCTCCCTCAACAAATTCTGCTCATCTTCCAATGATTTATCAATCTTAGAAAGATGCACCTCCGAATAACTAAGTGGTGTTACATTCTGCAGCCTAAATTCCCCAAACAAACAAGAATAAGTCATTAGAAATTACAACATGTCCGCATTCTTTTTTCATTTCCGTGCAAGTATCAAGTGGTCTTTTAAGTTATATACACCGTCAATGTAAAGAATTTTCATACCATCAGATCACATTTACCTGTTGCAGCAGGTAACCTGTTTCATCTTCAAGATTACAAATCTCACATTGAGATTACAGATCTCCCATATTAAGAAGATTTATATGTAGATACACTTTGGATGACCTAATAGTGCAAAAAGCTTTTTTACACTGATGGTATATACAACTTAAACTCCAAACAAAATTAGCAAAAATATTACTTCTATTTTTATAAAGATTTTTAAAAGAAAGTAGAGGATATACACCCAAGTTCCAACAGTAAAAAATGGGTATACTGTTTGAGTAAATACACTAAAATAAGTGGAGTATACCTAGAGGAACGTCGAGCGGGTCCAGAAGGCTGCAATGGAGAGAGACGCTGAGGGGTTTTGCGAACGGTGGGTGTCTTAACGGACTTGAGTTTGAGTGATATGTCAAAAATTCCTAAGTTTTGCATTCTCTCAAGATTTTCTTTGATTCTTTTTTCCCTCAACTGTTCATACTCGGAAGTTTTCTGGTTTTCGCCGCCGACATCGTCGATGTTCACCGGAGCAGCTCTCTTTCTCCCACGAAAACCCATTTTCCAGCTTCTCTCTCTGTCTCTCAACCCCAACGGTCAAATATAGTGGAAGCGACAAAAATGCCGTACACAAGCTTATGGCAATAGGTATAGGGAGGAGGAGGGAAATTCAAGCCCGTTCGGTGCTAAAATGACCGTTGTCTCCCCAATTAGGGGACATACAAATTTGGTTAGCACGAGCGCACTAACTAGTCTAGAACCCCCCACCATTTGGAAAAAATAATACAATTTATTGTACTTAACTAATTTACTCCTATAGAAAAGAGTGACGGAATTCGAAAGACAAAAATTACTAGTACTAATTACAACTTTTATACCTTTTTAATTGTTTACAACTTTTATACTAATTACAACAAATAATTTGAACCCATAATGAATCAGTCAATTTGAACGCAAGATACTTGCACGATGATGATAAGAACAAGAAGCTCGAAAAATAGTATCAAGATGTTGTATTGGAAGAATTCTTTGATGTCTAGAAAATCGTGTCTTGTAATTATTGTTGAGTCTATTATTTATAGATTAGTAGGTGTAATGGTTGAGCCCACCACTAATGATAATTATTGAAGTGCCGTAATGAAAACCTAACGGTAAACATAAATGACTAAATTCTTGTAATGAGTCGTTACTCTTTAATATTGTGAAATATTCTTCATTAAATGCTACCGGACGCATCATGCTTAATGCCTTTATAGACTTGCCTTTCTCGGTGACACACGAGATAGATGTGCCCGATTTTCTGTCCTCCCGGCTTCGATTCCACGTGTCTCCTTCTTTAGTGGCCATGTATCGTAACATATTTTACCCAATAAAGATAGTCCCCCTACTTTCCGGTGACATAACTTTGTGTTACCGAAAAGTTGGTGAGAATCTTCTTTTGGCGTGAATTACTAAAATTCCTTTTGAAGTTACTGACGGTTAATTAGACGCCTGTCCCTCCACATTTAATGCCTAGAATACGTGTCCTCCTATGATTTAGCACGCCTTTTGCCGGTTATCGAGGTAACTGGAGCCAAGTATTTTAGCCGCCCAAAATTCCACCTATACGTATCGACTCTCTTTTCCTTTGGGTCTTACTAGTCGATTGAGCTTTCAAATTACATTCATGTTCTTCATCTCTCCTATAATCTTCTCTCGACACATAACTTTTTATTTCTCTTCTCCAATGGATTCTTCATCTAAACGTGCTAGTTCTTCGAAGAGCAAGATTAAGAACGAGGATTTCGTTCCTCCAACAGTAAGTTCCATAATCCCTAGAAGGCTTAGTACTTTGAAGGATTTGGAGGAGAAATTTTCCACTGATAGCCCTCGTACATGGGCAGTTAACAGGTACCCATCTTCCATTCATCATTCGAGTATCCCTATTGTGAAGGAAGACTGTTGCTGTCAAGATTTGGACATTATCACTCCTGATCTATCAGAGCGAGTGACCCTTCCCAGAGAGGGTTTCACATATTTTTATACGTACCATTTTACTTTGGGTGCATTTTCTTTGAACGGAGAACTTGATATTGTGATAGTGGAATTTTGTCTCCGTTATCAGGTGTGTTTGGCGCAAGTAAGTCCTTCTGTATGGAGGACGGTCTCCTCTCTTCGGCGCATGTGTCTGGAAACCAAAGAAGAGATATCATTGGCTCATATGATGAATTTGTACTCCCTCAAAGCCTTCCGCGGGGGGTTGATAAATCTCTCCAAACGTGGTCACCATGCTTTGATATCCAGTATGGATGATAACAACGACCGAGGGTGGATGGAACAGTTCGTTGCAATTGCTTCCGGTAATATTATTCCGACAATTGCTTCATCTTTTCCGGTTGTTTGGAACCGTTCTCGTAAGTTTCATTCAATACGCTCCTCCTAAATGATTTTCCATGCTTGTATTAATCATTTAACTCATGTATGTTATAGAGACCCGATGGGTTCCATCGATGCTAGAAGGGTTAGACCGGTGGGTTCAAAAGATCTTGGATGTTACCACGCCCGAAATCCGCTTGTGGAAAGAACGGTCCATCAAATACGGGTAGAAGGCCATCTATGGTAGAGGTAATTTTCTTAAAATTTCACCTATACGTATCGACTCTCTTTTCCTTTGGGTCTTACTAGTCGATTGAGCTTTCAAATTGCATTCATGTTCTTCATATCTTCTATAATCTTCTCTCGACACATAACTTTTTATTTCTCTTCTCCAATGGATTCTTCATCTAAATGCGCTAGTTCTTCGAAGAGCAAGATTAAGAACGAGGATTCCGTTCCTCCAACAGTAAGTTCCATAATCCCTAGAAGGCTTAGTACTTTGAAGGATTTGGAGTGGAAATTTTCCCCTGATAGCCCTCGTACATGGGCGGCTAGCAGGTACCCATCTTCTATTCATCATTCGAGTATCCCTACTGTGAAGGAAGACTGCTGCTGCCAAGATTTGGACATTATCACTCCTGATCTATCAGAGCGAGTGACCCTTCCCAGAGAGGGTTTCACATATTTTTATACGTACCATTTTACTTTGGGTGCATTTTCTTTGAACGGAGAACTTGATACTGTGATAGTAGAATTTTGTCTCTGTTATCAGGTGTATTTGGCGCAAGTAAGTCCTTCTGTATGGAGGACGGTCTCCTGTCTTCGGCGCCTGTGTCTGGAAACCAAAAAAGAGCTATCATTGGCTCATATGATGAATTTGTACTCCCTCAAAGCCTTCCGCGGGGGGTTGATAAATCTCTCCAAACGTGGTCACCATGCTTTGATATCCAGTATGGATGATGACAACGACCGAGGATGGATGGAACAGTTCATTGCAATTGCTTTCGGTAATATTATTCTGACAATTGCTTCATCTTTTCCGGTTGTTTGGAACCGTTCTCGTAAGTTTCATTCAATACGCTCCTCCTAAATGATTTTCCACGCTTGTATTAATCATTTAACTCATGTATGTTATAGAGACCTGATGGGTTCCATCGATGCTAGAAGGGTTAGACCGGTAGGTTCAAAATATCTTGGACGTTACCACGTCCGAAATCCGCTTGTGGAAAGAATGGTCCATCAAATACGGGTAGAAGGCCAAAAACCATGATAACTGTAATTTGCTTTGCTTTAGTTTTTTTATATGTGAAATTTGGCTGAATCTCCTGATTTGTTTGTCAAATTAAGTCTACCCACGGGCTCAGTTGAGATCCCTAAAAAGGATGTTTTGGCTGACCTTGCTGATGCAGCGAGGCTGTTCCAAGAGGCGCTTGCTCGAACGGATGCCTCCGGGTCTACTCCGTGCACAAATATTTCTTCACGGAGTCCCCGGCCAAAGAAAAAGCAACAAAAAAGAAGGCATTTCTTTGCGGCCAGGGAGAAGAATAAGAGGGCAAAGGTTGATGCCTCCGAATCATCCCAGGTGGCGACGTTGGCCGGTCCTCCCTCCGGGACGGTTATAGACACTGTAGTGATTGATGATGATAAAGCTAGTAATGAGTGAGCTTCTCTTCATATAAGACAACGATCCTTATCCTCTCAACAGGATACTCAACTTGTTAATGTAGTCACATCCGCCGAGGACGATGTCTCAGCACTTTGGGGAGAGTTTGATTTGATAGAAAATGCCAAATCTCGTTCTCGAGCCCCAATTGTTGTGCCTGGTACTATGAGGCAGAGTACCGGGTCCTTGCCGTACCTGGTTGGTGAGCACCCAACAACCAGTGCTCAGATATTTCCCGTCCTTCTCCCTTACCAACTTTATCACCCTCTTCTTCTCCACTAGTTGTTGCTACATCATTTCCATCTTCATCTACGCTTCCACCAACAATGTCACCTCCATCGGTCGCACCTAGCCGTGCTGAAGGCATTTCTCTCCCACAGTCCACTGTTCATGGGAATTTTGGGGCAAAATTACGTTGCCCCTTCCGAGGATCCTCAGAGGAGGACAGATGTTACCTTTTCAGTCTCTACCGCGTGCAACCTTCTTTCTCCGTCGGTGGAGCTTGAAAATTATCTGAACCCATTGGCTTCAGAGAAGGATTGGGGAAAGATTCAGACACTCTCGGGAGAGTGTTTGTTGAACAATGTCATGCATAATGTCGCATCGGTATGTTTCTTTCTTCTTCTGCTATTTTTCAACTTCTGAATGAATGCATTTTAAGTTTTACCTCTTCTTATCTCTGAGGCCAATTTTCTTGCTTTTGAGGGCCTACAAAGGTTAATCCGAGAGAAGGAAGAACTCACTTCTGAACGAGATTAACTTTTGGCGGAAGGGGACCAAATTGTTCTTCGTTTTTCAGAACTGGAAACCAGGGCCACTGAGGCCAATGTTTTGGAAGCCCATTTGCAACAAAGTGAGTAGGAAGTGGTAACCATTAGCCAAGAAGTTGGGCCACTGAGGGCCGGTTTTGACGAAGTTAAGGCTAAATGGGTTGAGGTTCAGAATGCCATTCTTGTTGCCAATGATCGTGAGGCTGCTGCTGAAAGGATAACTAAACTAGAAGCATCCTTGAATTCTAAGGCCAGAGAGGTTGCTACCACGGGGGCGAGATATGCCCGGTTGGAGGAGAAGTATAAGAAAACTATCGAGCGCAACATGCTCTATAATTCAACTGTCCATGATCTTGATGTCAGTCTCCGATCTGCTAGGTCCGCCCGGGACAATCTTTCTGCCGAGATCACTTAACTCAAAGAAGAACTCAGGCGCCGAGAGGCTTCCCTTGTTGTTGAAAAAACTTACGCCATGTACAACATGAGGAGGAAGACCTTGCCAAAATTGCTAAGGCACGTGAGCTTGAGTGGGCTGCAAAGAAAGGACTCCTAGCGCGGTCTGATGCTCCAGGTTCTTCTGATTCCGGTTTCGAGATTTCGAACACTGAAGATGAATCGGAAGGCGATGATGCCGAAGATCAAGCTGGGGAAGATACTGAGCCATCGGTTGAACCGGCTACTGTTCCCCGGGATGCAGATACTTCTCTTTCTTCTGATTCTGGCGATGTTGTAGTTTAGCTCTTGTATTTCTTTTTGGTACATCCCTGTAAATAAATACATTGTTGCTCAACTATTTGGCAGAGTCTTTCTTTGCACGGATATATGTTCAAGTTTTTCGCCCTTGCGCATGTCTTCGTGCTTTTCTGCATGTGGTCTTGGTTGCATTTTCTTCGATGCACTTCTGTCTCCAAAAGTTATCCCTTTTACATAAGGGTTTCAATAAGTATTTGCGCAAGTTTGGTTTCTGCGTCTTTTACATATATGGCTTGTATTTTTTCATGATCGTATTTTTGGTTCTGATATTAGACTCTTCTGGAACTAACCCTTTAACAGGAGGATTTTTTAAGTGTTTGCATAACTTTGGCTTTTGTGTCTTTTTTATATGCGGCTTCGGGTGTATTTTTCCCCAATAGAGTTTTTGGTTCCGGGGATATATTCTTCCGGAACTAATCCTTTAACATGAGGGTTTTTATAAGAGAGGGCCCTCTTATGTTTACGGTGCTCTTGAAGAGGACGTCTCATGTTCATTACGACACTAACATTTGAAGTACTTATTTAACTTTCAAATGATAAAATTATCTCATCCTGTAGACAAGAAACAAGATAAAAGCAAAAGGATTTCATTTCATTCCTTCCGTTTTCATAGTTTACATAGGCATTTTGCTAAAAACAAGTTGACATAACTTGTGGCTATCTTGTATAACTTGTTTCTTCGGGGCTGGCTGTGCAGTTCCCGGTCCCGATGATGCGTGGCATTCAGTGTCGCCTTATCGTATTTTCGTTCCCAGTTGACGTGACATTCAGTGTTGTCTTGCCGGATTTGCATTCCCGGTTGACGTGGCATTCAGTGTTGCCTTGCCAGATTATCGTTCCCGGTTGATGTGACATTCAGTATTGCCTTGTAATCATATCATTAACCCTCCCCCAGTGTTCTAATGTGAAGAATGCAAATTTGAACACTAGAAGTCTTGTATCTTCGAAGGTTCCACTAATGAATTGCTATGTCAACCCTTCGCTCAGTAACATATTTTGCTTTTCCCTTAGGAATTCATGTTGTCAAACGAAAGAATACCTAACAATCCTCTAGTGTTTTGTGCTTGTGAACGATCGTGTAACCGTTGTTCGGTAGCAAATTTAACTTCCTGGTGGGAATTTGCTACCAAAGCAAAGATTACCTTATCGTCTCTAAGTGTAGACTTGTTTTGTTTGCCTTGTCATCAAATGTCTAATTATTATTGTTTTTGTAGTATGCTTGTGGTCGTTGCCTCGTTAAAAAGCTTTCTTTCTGTTTGACTGTTGTTTGTCAGCAGTAATATTTTTTTAGATGAGCTACGTTGATGTTGCTGTTGCTGGGCAACTTGTCTCCATTACGGTTTTGCAACTCATATGACCCTTTACTGGTGATAGCCAAAACCCGATAAGGGTCTTCCCATGTAGAGGCTAATTTGTCGGTATTGAGTTCTCGGGTGTTCTGAGTCACCTTCCTCAAGACCAAGTCTCCCACTTTAAAATAACGATGGTTGGTTCTTTGATTGTAATATCGCTCCATCATCTGCTTTTGGACTGCCATTCTGACATGTGCCAGGTCCCTGCATTCCTCGAGCAGTTCTAAGTTGATTAGAATTGCCTCGTTGTTTGACTCTTCGTCTGCCTGCAAATACCTTAAGGTTGGTTCCCCTACTTCCACCGGTATCAAAGCTTCTGCGTCGTACGCAAGGGGAAAATGGGTTTCTCCTGTGCTTCACTTGGCCGTTGTTCGGTGGGCCTATAGTACTCCAGGTAATTCGTAGGGCCCATTACCTTTTGATGCTTCCAACCTTTTCTTTAGATTTTGCACAATTGTTTTGTTTGTTGACTCCGCTCGGCCGTTTGCGCACGAATGGTAGGGTGAAGAGGAAATCATTTTCATTTTCAAATCTTCGATGAATTTTGTGACTTTTGCGCTGATAAATTATGGCCCGTTGTCACATGCAATCTCTTTCGGTAGTGCGAACCTGTAAATTATGATTTCCCATAGGAAGTGGACCAGTTCGCGTTCTCCAATCTTTTGAAAAGGACCTGCTTCCACCCATTTGAAAAAATAGTTAGTTAAAATTAGAAGAAACCTTACCTTTCAAGGAGTCGGTGGTAACGGTCCGACAATGTCCATTCCCCATTTCATGAACGGCCATGGGGACAGAATTGAAGTTACACCCCGCAATATTACGTCGATGTTACACCCTGTAGTATTGTACGTTGAAATTGTCGTAAGATAACTGACCTCAGTTCAAGGGCAAGATTATTCGGAGATTATAAGTATTATGCTACTTTAAATAAGTGATAAGTAAATTGGTGAAGGTGAAAGAGTAAGGGAATTGAAGAACGTGAGTTTTCGTCGAAGTTTGACAATTTGGGAATAAAATACGGTCCAAGCTATAATACCCCATATTTATGGACTTGTGCCATACAAGGTACCACATGACCATGACAGTGAGGTATATAAGGTATGTTAAAAGTGATTAATATTTTAAATAATTTGGGATAATTCTTAATTATGTGAGTAATTAGTTAATTATTAGATTAGTGAGGGATTAATAAATTAATTAAGGAAAAGGGTAGATTATTTTGGATAAACTTGATAGGCTCCTAACGTGGCAGCAAGTTTTGGCCAAATTAATTACTCTTAAGTCATGTAATTTGGTGGCACATTAGAGGACTTGTGGCCAAAGTCATCAAAGTGTGAGCCCCACGCCCCATAATACACAAGACTTCTTGAATTCACAAAATAAGATAGTTACACCTCCAAAGTGACAGATGAACTTTACCAAAGAAAAGTTATATAAGATTATGATCAAATTCAAAAGTGATGGAAAATAGGGGTGGACCCCACTGTCCACTAACTACAACTATTATATTTACCTTTTGATGGATAAACTTATGTCTTGAAAATCTATGTATATCATTGGCAACTCTTTAGCAAGTGTGGAGGAAATAAATATTTTGCTTCTTCTCAACATAGTTTAGAAAAAAGTCCCCTTGAGAAATATGAGCTACAACGTGTGGAGGTAAAGATATGTCCTTGCATGGAAGAAAAATGCGAAGAACGACATAGAGATTATGCCTGCGTCGGTTTCCTCCGGATAATTGCAAATCAGCTTCAAAGCAAAGTAAGTTAGAAGAAGGGTGTAATATTTCTCTCAAAGACAGTATATAGGTTTTGCGCACCACCTCGATCTCGTTGTTCTGTTTTGACGCGTTGGTTAATCCAGGCTTTCTTCTATGTGAAGTAAGGAGGAATAAGAGTATTTCTTGGAAAATAAGGTAAGAATTTTCCTCTCCTTGGTATATTTAAATTTTTTCAGATCATGGTTAAATTCTAGGATGAGAATTATTATGGGATTAATAGCGGAAACTCATATTTTGACGTTGCTATTGTTGTATCAGTTATTCAGTAATTTTCTAAGTTTTTTTTTTGGTGGCTGGAAATCATTGGAGTAACTTGGATATATAGTTGTAGTCATCATTGATATGTGATTTGAAGGAAAGAAAATATTGAAGAAGTATGTTTGATAATCGTAGCCGAGCTTGCCGCTCATTATATCATAGTTTCGGTTATAAAACTTGTTGTGGGAGTTGCTAGTTGTGTTGTTATATTACCTTGACCATGGTAGGCTTGATGGGATGATAAGAACTGGGGAAATGTCGTCTGTTTCATTGTAGGATTGGTTACCTTCTCTTATGGATTAAGAGAATTGTTTGTGTGGTTGACAATAGTATTATTCGTGTTATTGATAATTATGTATTGCTGGATTGCTCTAGTTATTGTTATTGGTATATGGTATAGGAGGGGGCTCTTGTTACGGGGGAGATGCTGCCCAAATTTACATAAATGAGCTACTAGATTAAGTTGCGGACTTAGCCTTTACTCAACACTAATTTTGAATCTCAGTATGCTATGGTAGATTGAGTTGAGTTGTTTGAAGAATTGCTTGGAAGGTATTATAGACTCAACAGAGTTAAGGTATGTTAAGGCTATCGATTCTTTCCTTTTGGCATGATCCATATGAAACAAACAAAACTTGCAAACGCTGAACTTTCATAAATGACTCTATTCATAGAAGTATTAGGGGTGCCTATATTCTTGATTCCCCATGTATCCTATTATTATATCTTCTGTTCATTGGTCTCATAAAAATACATAAGTTGCTAAAGTTTATCCGAAGGCATATTGATCTTATGACATTCCAATAGATTTTATTGACTTACTTCATTATGCATTGCATTCATTTATACATGTACATTGACCCATGACCAGATGGAGTTATATATATATGAGAAAAGGTTATGGTGTTATATACGCACCACCACCTGATCACCTAGTATACGTTGATGATTTTGCCCATAGTGGCTAAGATGATATGATGGGATGCCCTTAGAGGCTTGATAATGTTATGTACGCATATACCTATGCATGGTATGACATTTATATGCACATGCATGACATTATAAATTTTCATATTTCACAGAGCTATTCAGAATTACATGTTGAGTTCTTTACTCCATGTTTCTTTAATGTCTTTTATATACTATTGTCATGCCTTACATACTCGGTACTTTATTTGTACTAGCATCCCTTTTTCCTGGGGACGCCGTGTTTGATGCCCGCAGGTCCCGATAGATAGGTTGAGAGTTCACCAAGTAGGCTATCAGCTCATCGGAAGATGTTGGTGCACTCAATTTGCTCCGGAGTTGCTTATTTGGTCAGTATGATTTGGACGTGTATTGTTTAGTATGGTGGGGCCATGTTCCGACCTTTATGGTATTTATCTACTCTTAGATGCTTGTAGACATATGTCATGTACGTAAAGTATTGTATGTCCTTGTCGACCTACGTTTAGTGTACGAGTGATCATTTTGGTCTTATAGGCCCAAGTTGGTATTACATATTTTATTCTAGCTATCCTACGACAGCCTTTCCGTCTCATTTACCCATGATAGCATGATACAAAAAGATACGTTATGTTGGTATTCGGTTAAGTAAGGTACCGAGTGCCCGTCGCGGCTCATCGGTTTGGGTCGTGATAGAAGTGGTATCAAAGCAGTTCTGTCCTAGGGAGTCTACAAGTCGTGTCTAGTAGAGTCTTATTTATGGGTGTGTTGTGCACCACACTTATAAGCAAGAGGCTACAGGGCATTTAGGACTGTCACTCTTTCTTCTTACTCTAGATCGTGTGGTAGAGCTCAATTGTAAGAAATTCAAATTCCTAAATTCTATTTTATTCGTTATACAGTGACATCTACATCTAGAAAGAGAGTTGGTAAGAGATTGAATGTGGCTGTGGAAGAGTTGAGTCAGAGGAACTCGATTTTGCGTCATACTTATGATGAGTAAATGTAAGGCCTTCAGTAAATATGTGTGTACTATGACATGCGAGCCTCTTGATAAGGAGCTCTAAGCCATGAATATCTATTTACCCTTATGGTAAAAACCAACAAGAGAATCAGAAGGTAGATACAAGTTTCAACAAGTAAAAGAAGCAAGGTGAAGAAGGATACGAGGTACCCAGTTAGTGAAGATTATCTGTATTTACAATTCAGTCAGAGAAATATAAGTATTCTGAGTTACTTTCAACAATAACAAAGATATATTCACTTGACAACACCCATTTCAGTTATGCCCTGTGGGAGCTAACAAATGTAATTTAAGAGAATGATGGGATATCAGCATCCAGTTGGGTTAGAGTAACCTAAAATTGTGGATGGATTGTTATCATTAGCTCACATTTCCGAGGGATATTGAAAATGTGGTAATGGTTCTCCTCGTGAGACACCCAGATGGTGCACTGTAGAATAGTATAATCGGATATGAATAGTAGAATGTTCAGAAATTTCAGAAGATTGGTATTGGAATCCTAGAAGGGATAAATATTTACCTTTGTATGGCGCTCGTCCCTAGTAAAGAGAGAGTGTTAGGCGACCCGAAGAGCCAGTGAGTTGAATTAAGGGGGATAAAAGTGAAAGAATGTTTTGAAGAAGTTTTCATAATAAGGTTATATACAAAAATATTAGCAGAAGAATAAGAAGAAAGTAAATAAAGCATTATGAGTAAGATGTGATAAATGGATGATAACGGTAAATCAAAATATGACAGGACTACATATTCTATACTCATTTGAAGGAAAAGACAAGAAGTTACATGCCTTGAGACAATAAAAGAGTATAAGCCATAAAGTCATGTCCCCATTTCGAGAAATGAGTTGGTGACTCATACGTGATTACTAGAAGGAAAAGTTAGACCCCCAGAGTAATATAAATTAGTATAGGCTAGTGAATAAGATAAACTGAAAATGAATTCGGGACCGAAGTATATGATAATAGTTGACATCGTGAGAATTTCAAAGATCGCATTACAGGCGATAATTAAATGGACAACAGAAGAATAACTTTTAAAGGTCATTGAGGAAGACGTTTCCCTAAAACAAGCGTTGTGAGCAGAGTTAAGCTTAATAGACTAAGTGTGCCAGTTACACTAGGTGTCACCTTTGTGTGTAAGAAATTAAATTATTCATGGTATAGAAGCGTTACCACAAGGCAAGTAAGAGTCCGTGAAGATGTGAAAAGACGCAAAATATGAAGAGGTGAAACATTTATAGGTAAATCTTCATAGCAATAATTGTTAGTACTCCCCTAAAGGGGGGAAGATGGTGTGATATGGTATTAAGTCGGAGTTATATGGTTAAGGTAACTATGGAATAGTAAAGGAAGAATGTGGTAAAAAGGCGAAAGGAATGAGATTGTATTTATTCAAATCCTACGGATATGATACGATTCCAGAACATTATGTAAGCATGACGACGTGGAGAGGCAGTAAGGGTTCCATCACTAGATGTTATTGATAAATAAGTGAAAATGAACATTGGATACATAAGAAGCAAGTGTGCGGGATAAGTTAAGACAAATGATATAACCCAAAAGAGATTACACAGAATATAGATATGAGAATGGACTAACGTGTAGTTAGTAGTTGATTCAGGAAGAGCCTAGCCATGGCTAAGCAAGAGGATATAGACAAATCAGCAGGTTGTGCAAGATAAACATAGTGAAACCCAACATAGGAAATTCAGTCTCGCAAATATGATGACATCGTAATCCTTGAGAAATATTCAGATAGGAGTTGGGGTTGTACAATAAAAATTTTCAGTTCAGAATCAACCTTACGAGCACAAGGGCATGGAGGTAAGTAATTAAGGATAATTATAGGCGAGTAAGAACGTCAAAAAAAAATCTTTCGGGTATACGATATAATAAGCATGCAGCTTTACATGAGTCAAAGGGTCTCTCTTAAGTACTACAAAGAAAGACTAGCTGAGAGAATAAGGAAGAAGGCTTCAACTTAATCATAGTGACATAAGGAATACATGGTCTTGTAACAACAGTCTCACAACAATATTGTATGCACTCCATAAGAAAGTGGCACATATTGTGGCTAATGAACGGGAAGAAAAAAAAAATCAAAAGATGATATTTGAGATTATATGAGTTACAGGAAATTCCAGTATTTGTAGGCAATGAGATAAGCCATGTATTCATGCAACAAGTGGCAGAACGACCATGAAAAGTAATCGCTTATGTTTAATGACAACTAAGAAAGTACAAGATGGATTATCTGACCCACGATTTAGAGTTAGTTGCGGTGATTCATGCACTAAAGATGTGGAGGAACTATTTTTATGGCATATATGTTGATAAATATACTGATCATAGGAGCCTTCAATATATCTTCAATCAAAATGAATTGAATTTACGCCAAAGGCGATGGTTGGAGCTACTAAAAGACTATGATGTTGATATTTTATACCATCCAGGAAAGGCAAATGTAGTAGCCGGCGCCCTCAACCGTAGATCTATGGGTAGCATGTCATATTTACAGCCAAAGAAGTGCGGGATAGACCATGAGATTCATCAGCTAGCTAGTCTTGGAGTTCGATTACTGGACTCAAGTGATACCAGAGTTACTATTCAGGACACGACAACATCCTCTTTAGTAATTGAAGTGAAGGAACGCCAGTATGAGGATCCTGTGCTAGCTCATTACAGATATACATCTACCTCAAAAGGAGAATACACAATTTGAGATTATAGGATATGGAGTCCTCAGATATCGAGGTCGATTATGTGTTCTAATGTGGCAGGGTTGCGTCAGCAGGTTATGGGAGAAGCTCACTATTCTCGTTATTCTATTCATACAGGAGCGATGAAGATGTATCATGATATCAGGGGATTATACTGGTGGGACGGAATGAAGAAGGATATAACAGAGTTTGTTGCTCAGTAGGTTAAGATTGAGCATCAGAAACCCGGTGGATTATTACAAGCTATAGAGATTCTGACTTGGAAATGAGAAGTAATTAATATGGATTTCATCATAGGCTTACCTCGTACCCAACGTAAGTTCGATTCTATATGGGTTATTGTCGATAGACTTACAAAATCAACCCATTTTATATCTGTCAGGACTACTTATTCAGCATAGGATTATGCAAGACTTTACATTAGGGAGATAGTACGACTTCATGGTGTCCCTATATCTATTATCTCAAATAGAGGTGCTCAGTTTACAGCTAATTTCTGGAGGTCCTTACAAAAGGATTGGGGACTCAGGTAAGTATTAGTACAATATTTCAACCCCAGACAGACGGTCAGCTTGAATGTATTATTCAGACACTGGAGGATATGCTACGGGCTTGTGTGACGGACTTCAGGGGTAGTTGGGATGATCATCTTCTACTTATTGAGTTTGCATATAATAATAGTTATCATTCCACCATTCAGATGGCTTCATACGAAGCTCTTTACATACGAAAGTGTAGGTCACCTATTAGATGGTTCGAGGTTGGGGTAACTAAGTTAGTAGGACCAGAGTTGGTACAACAGGCAGTGAAAAGATTAAACTTATACGGGAAAGGCTACTAGCAGCTCAAAGTCATTAGAAGTCCTATGCAGATAATCGACGACGAGGCTTGGAGTTTCAGGTAGATGACTGAGTATTCCTAAAGGTATCACCGATGAAGGGCGTTATGAGATTAGGTAAGAAAGAAAAGCTTAGCCCTCGGTACATTGGACCTTATAATACCCAGAGTAGGCCAAGTAGTATATGAGTTAGACTTGCCTTCCAAATTGGAGTATGTACATCCAGTATTTTATGTGTCTATGTTCCGTAGATATATTGGAGATCCCTCTAAAGTCATGGTATGAGAAAGAGGCGTAAATGGGGGAATGCCCTGACCTTTAGATTTATTCATAGAACAATTACCTAGACGGCAAAGACATTGTTAAAACTATTCGTAAGAGATATCCGGTTATGAGGCCGATAAGCACAATAGTCAACATTCAAGGACGAATGTTCTAAAGGGGGTAATGATGTTACACCCGCAGTATTACGTCGATGTTACACCCTATTGTATTGTAAGTTGAAATTGTCATAAGATAATTGACCTCAGTTCAAGGGCTAGATTATTTGGAGATTATAAGTATTATGCTACTTCAAACAAGTGATAAGTAAATTAGTGAAGGTGAGAGAGTAAGCGAATTGAAGAAAGTGAGTTTTCGTCGAAGTTTTACAATTTGGGGATAAAATACGGTCCAAACTATAATACCCCGTATTTATGGACTTGTGCCATACAAGGTACCATATGACCATGGTAGTGAGGTGTATAAGGTATGTTAAAAGTGATTAGTATTTTAAGTAATTTGAGATAATTTTTAATTATGTAAGTAATTGGTTAATTATTAGATTAGTGGGGGATTAATAAGTTGATTAAGGAAAATGATAAATTATTTTGGATAAACTTGATAGGCTCCTAACGTGGCAGCAAGTTTTGGCCAAATTAATGACTCTTAAGTCATGTTATTTGGTGGCACATTAGAGGACTTGTGGCCAAAGTCATCAAAGTGTGGGCCCCACACCCACTAATACAAAAGACTTCTTGAATTCACAAAATAAGATACTTACACCTCTAGAGTGACAGATGAACTTCAGCAAAGAAAAGTCATATAAGATTAGGATCAAATTCAATAGTGATGGCAAATAGGGGTGGACCCCACTGTCCACTAACTACAACTATTATATTTACTTTTTGATGGATAAACTTGTATCTTGAAAAATTATGTATATCATCGGCAACGCTTTAGCAAGTGTGGAGAAAATAAATATTTTGCCTCTTCTCAACATAGTTTAGAAAAAAGTCCCCTTGAGAAATATGGGCTACAACGTGTGGAGGTAAAGATATGTCCTTGCATGGAAGAAAAATGCGAATAACGACATAGAGATTATGCCTACGTCGGTTTCCTCCGGATAATTACAAATCAGTTTCAAAGCAAAGTAAGTTAGAAGAAGAGTGTAATCTGTCTCAAAGACAGTATACAGGTTTTGCGCACCACCTCGATCTCGTTGTGCTGTTTTGGCGCGGTGGTTAATCTGGGCTTTCTTCTATGTGAAGTAAGGAGGAATAAGAGTATTTCTTGGAAAACAAGGTAGAACTTTTCCTCTCCATGGTATATTTAAATTCTTCCAGGTCATGGCTAAATTGTAGGATGAGAATTATTATGGGATTAATAGCGGAAACTCATATTTTGATGTTGCTATTGTTGTATCAATTATTCAATCATTTTCTTAGGTTTTTTTCGTGGCTGGAAATCATTGGAGTAACTTGGATATATAGTTGTAGTCATCATTGATATGTGATTTGAAGAAAAGAAAATATTGAAGAAGTATGTTTGATAATCGTAGCTGAGCTTGCCGCTCGTTATATCATAGTTTCGGTTATAAAACTTGTTGTGGGAGTTGCTAGTTGTATTATTGTATTACCTTGACCATGGTAGGCTTGAGGGAATGGTAAAAACTGGGAAAATGTCGCATGTTTCATTGTAGGATTGGTTACCTTCTCTTATGGATTAAGAGAATTATTCGTGTGGTTGACAATAGTATTATTCGTGTTATTGATAATTATGTATTGCTGGATTGCTCTGGTTATTGTTATTGGTATATGGGATAGGAGGGGGCTCTTGTTACGGGGGAGATGCTGCCCAAATTTACATAAACGAGCTACTAGTTTAAGTTGCGGACTTAACCTTTACTCAACACTAATTTTGAATCTCCGTATGCTATGGTAGATTGAGTTGAGTTGTTTGAAGAATTGCTTGGAAGGTATTACAGACTCAATAGAGTTAAGGTATGTTAACGCTATCTATTCTTTCTTTTGGCATGATACATATGAAACAAACGAAACGTGCAAACGCTGAATTTTCATAAATGAATCTATTCATAGAAGTATTAGGGGTGCCTATGTTCTTGATTCCCCATGTGTCCTATTATTATATATTCTATTCATGGGTCTCAGAAAAATACATAAGTTGCTAAAGTTTATCCGAAGACATATTGATCTTATGACATTCCAATAGATTTTATTGACTTACTTCATTATGCATTGCATTCATTTATGCATGTACATTAACCCATGACCAGATGACGTTATATACGCGTATATTATATTTATATGGGATATAGGAAAAGGTTATGGCGTTATATACGCACCACTACCTGATCAGCTGGTATACATTGATGATTTTACCCACAGTGGCTAAGATGATATGATGGGATACCCTCAGAGGCTTGATGATGTATGTACACATATACCTATGCATGGTATGAAATTTATACGCACATGCATGACATTATAAATTTTCATGATTCACAGAGCTATTCAGAATTACAGGTTGAGTTCTTTACTCCATGTTTCTTTTATGTCTTTTATATACTACTAGTTTCTCGGTACGTGCGTTGCACGTGTGTATCGAGTTCATTAATACATGTTATTGCAAACTAACATTAAAATTATCAAAATATAGTTTTAAGCAAGTATAAGTATACATGAAAGAATATAGTATAATGTTTTATGAATGATCATTGAGGATCGTCGTCAATTGAATTATTTGTCCGAACCTATAAAGATGAACAATCAAAGTGTAATTACATATATATGATTTGAATACTTATTTATAAATTTGAGGTTAATAACTTATAATTAAGTGTATGTCACCTAATACTTCCTTGTAGACGATATTCTTTGTGCATGTTCCTTCCATCCGTTTTGGTTGTTCTGTCATAACCAATACTTTTGTTGTCGACATTGATATCCCTCTTGAAAGTGCAACGTATAGTTGTCCATGTGAGAAAACATATTGTGTAAGATACAATCCAATATTGGGTATTGTTTGATCTTGTACTTTATTTATTGTCATTGCAAAACATAAGCGTACATGGAATTGTTTCCGCATGAATTTGAAAGGATATCCTTCATTTTCAGATGGACTAAGTTGGATTCTTGGAATAAAAATATGTTTCTTAGCAGATTGACCCGTTGTAATTTCGGCATGTATGACATTGTTGTCAAATCCTCTACAGATCATCCTTGTACCATTGCATAAGCCATTTGAAGGGTCCAAATTTCTAAGTAGCATGATGGGCGCATTTTCTTTCAAAACTAACCTATTAAAGGAAATATAGATATGTTTAATTTTATTGGTATTTATAAATTAAAAAGTATACACACACACACACACACATATATATATATATATATATATATAGTGAAAGAAAGAGTTTAAGAGAAACTTTAGTGACATAATAGGTTTGACGATGTACCTATGTGGAGGAAGACCATTTGGTGTTAAAGTGTTGAGGTATTCTTCTTGATAGTAGTTTTTGGTATCATCTTCTATAGAGTAAAAACTAATAAATATCTTGCTTTCACCAGAAAACTTGGCTATCAACATTTCATTTAGTTGATCTATAAATTCATTTCTACTTGCTAAGTTAGCTCTTTCTGTTATAAACTGTGCAGAACTGGAATTTTGATGTAGTGATGGAAATATTTCTCTTATCAAGCATTCCTCTGCTCTTTCATCACTATTGTGTTTGACAACAATTTGTTCTGGAAGGCGTGTTAAGTTATCCTTTACTGACGTTCATCCCCATTACCAACTCGAAGTAAGAAATTTCTGAAATTTGGATATGCCCTTGCTTTCATATTTGTTGTGAATTGTATCTTTTCCATTAAAGGCCATAAATATGATTTCACTAAACGTGCATTAACCGTCTCTACTCTTGTAGATTTTGGAACAACTGGCAATACTTGTCGGAAATCGCCTCCAAAGACCATTACTTTTCCACCAAAAGGTACATTGACATTCGCAAAAACTCCCGTCAACTGTTTCAATTGTTTAACACTTTGTCATGGGTGCTTCATCCCATATTATTAATTTTGCTTGTTTTATTAACTTAGCATCACCGCTTTGTTTTGATATTTTTGTCATAGTTGTATCATTTGTTTGAAGAGGTATGTCAAATCTAGAGTGAGTTGTACGACCTCTCTTGGTAATATTGCGGCTGCTACACCACTGGTTGCAGTTGCCAAAGCTATCATACCTCTTGATCTAACATTTGCTAGTAATGCATGATATAAGAATATTTTTTCAGTTTCCCCAGGTCCATCTATAAAAAATAATCCCGTTATTTCAGAGTCTACACTATGTAATATGGTCTTGAAAGCTTGTGCTTGTTCATGATTCAACTTTGATTGTGCCTCATAATCTTCTACAGGTACCTTCATAGACTTTTCTTCAATTATTTCTCTACATTTTGAAGTAATTTTTTGGCAAGACTGTTGGTTGATTTTTGGTAAATCATATATTTTCAAACTTTTACCCATACTCTCCAGATAATAATTAATATTTTTTAGTGTATGTTGGGGTTGAGTAGCAGGTGAATTTTCATGCATTTTTCGAAAGTCTGCTGGCATATCATCGTAATATATTTTTCATAGATTTCTAATATCTGTTGGATTGCAATGAACTAAAATTGTTGCAAATAAACTTCGAAGAGCTGATGGCATTTTGAAGAAGACAGCCTCACGTAAACATTCAGAAATGTTATTATCTGATTCTAATAATCCTCTTTGTTTGGCAGCTTATTTGAAAGTTTCACATTTCTTTCATTAACAGTTAACAAATATTCAAATGAAAATGGTCCTCTAACATGGTTCAGTAATAATCTCTCGTAATATCTTTCACCTTCTCGAGAATTAGCTATATTATTGATTTGTAAATGTCAATAAGCATAATTTAAGAGAATAATAATTTGAATTTAAGTAGTAGCTGTCTTACCAATAGCAATCTGACCAGTCACATATCGTGTTTTTCTTTTTGTCCAAATTTTGGGCTGCGGATTCCAAACATAATACTCTGAAAATTCTCCGTAAAGATAATTTCGTGCATCATTGTCTATTGAGCATATTCTGAAATACTCGGTGAGCATAAAATGCTTTACAATGTCTGAGGCTATCACATTTATGAGATTTTACTTCTTCCAATAGTACACTAAAGTATGGATACAACAGTAGAACATAAATATTGATGTATTTTCAGAAAAAAAAATTGCTATAAATTTTTCTATATGTGTTAATTAATTTTAGTACATGCTTGATTGTCGGGTAGATGTAGTTGAAGGTTAATAACTGGAGGTTGTATTTCACTTAGATTAAACTCATAAATTCTCCATAGTGCTTCTAGCGGAGAGACCCATCGTGCATCTTGGAAATTTCTAATTTCATCAACTATTTTTTCTCCATCATCCGACTCAATATAAACTGCACACATATCATGCCCTTTATATATATATATTTGTAAAGATATTTTATTGCTTTTACTCCTGAGCAAACTTCTACGTTGATATGGAAATTATATCTCATCAACAAATATGGATTATAAGGCACAACCCACTAGTTATTCATATTCATTCCACACATATTTACTACTTCCCCATCATTTCTTCTCCTATAAATAGGATATCCATCTTTTTCTTGTATTGATTTGTTATTGAATGGTCATGGATAATAGAACTTACATTGATCATCCTTCATGCATGGACTTGTTCGCCGATTTTCACTGCAAGGTCCATGCATCATATGCCTTATAACTAATTCATTCAGGTGCGGCTGTTTGTTTTTATCAGGCAATTCTGTAGAAATAAATCTATCATACTGATTTGCTGTTGCTATCTTGTGACCTTCTTTAAGTATGACCAAAAGGTATATATGAGGTAACCCTCTCTTTTGGAATTCAATGACAAAAATATGTGCTGCAATAGGGCCAAATATTTCTTTGTTGAAAATTTGGTCTTTAAGGTCTTGCAACTTTGCTCTAAAAACTCTAGTCACTAAGTCTGGCCTATCTTGAGGGAGTTGACCTTCGCACAACTCTTCTTGAATCTCTACCCATTCAGTGTTACATGTCATCGTAATAAATAGATCTGGTCTTCCGAAATGTTGAACCAGAGCCATAGCGTCCATGTAGCGTCGCCGCATATCCCTAGGACCCCCAATGAATGATGCTGGAAGTAATACCCTTTGACCAACTTTTTCTCCTCTACATTCTCCTGCCATGACACTATCCACGATACCTTGATATATCTCCCTTCTTAAATTTGATTGTTCAAATCTAAGATATTCTAGTCTTGTCGGTTCTAATTTTATATACATATCAACCACAAATTGTTGTAATAATCTACCATATAATAGTATTATGCAATTATATTCTTTGCGAATTTGTAGTTTATAGCAATAATACTCTCTACAAGACACATATCCTTTAGTTTCACGACGGACACCTATAAGTACGATTTGTAAATTGAGAATTAATAATAATTTTAAACTCTTAAAAATGTATTTGCATAATTCATAAATATTACCTTGTTCTTCGTTAGCAAACACCTTAGTTGTAGATACAAATGTTTGTGTATTTGTGCTGGAACTGGCACTTTCATTTGTCGTACTACAACTATTAGGATTGCGACACTTCCTTATTCCTTGATGCCAACCTCCTTCACCTTTTGGAAAAAGTAAAGGATATTGCAGGGGCCAGGGGGTCATAACAATCACAGTAATGCCTAACTCGATGTTTGTTGCCTGAATGTTCATGAACCAAAATATCTCTTTCAAATGGGATATTAGGATTATTTCCGTCTATCCAAATTGGTGCAACTTGTTCTACTGACGGTTTGTTGTACACCCGTTGACTTAAAGAAGCAGTCGCTGCTATTCTACTTATAAATTTTGAAATGTCGGCTGCTCTTTTAGCTGGGAAAAAAATTGTGCATATGGATTTTCATCCATTATTTTCTTGATTTTTGCCACGATTTCCTCTGATAATTTCGCTTCCTGAAGTTTTGATATTCTATTGCACAATTCATTATCTGTATCATAGAAGTACAACTGAAAATAACATGGATTATCATCATGTGGGACTAATGATGGAAGATGATGATATATTTGTCCTTGTGCCTTAAAAGTATAAACTCCTTTCCTTGAAGATGCTATTTTTTTATTGAGCTTAACTCCAAAAGATGTAAAAACAAATATGCTATTATATGCTCGGATATTTTTTCGGAATAATTTGGCTTCTTCTGACTCAGCTACAAATAATTCATATAACTCCGGCGGAACGTCATGGGTTGCCAGTTTGATATATCCACTTTTGCAACAAAATTTTGGAGGCTCATATTGAAACCTTTTGGCATGACAAAATGTACATTCAGGAATTGTTTCCAACTTATGAGTATTTGAAGATGATAGATTGCAAGTAGTTCCGTCTAAATGAAATAACGAAAAAGATTATATTGTAATATTATTTCAAATGTAATGAAAACAAAGAAAATCAGTCTAAGTTAGTGCAGCAAATATACCTTCATTTAGGTTTTCTTCTGATAAAGCAATAAGTGACCAGTTTCTTCTTTGCCTCTTCGGTCGTGTATCTTCAAAGTGTGCATCGTTAAAAGGTTGAGTGGATGCAACATATTTTTGCACCCTTCGCAATGCTTTTTTTAATGATGAATTTTCTATTATGCAAAAACAAATATTAATGTTTTGTGATAAATAATATAATATATATTATTATATGCACATATAAATGATCTATATTGTATATGATCATGATAGTACGAGCCCCTAATCGAAGCTTATAATATTTTGCAATAAAATACACAAATAAAAATATGAAGATTAAATAACATATGTATTTTATTTCTTTTAATTTAGGGATAGTTGATCATAATATGGTGAGTTAATTTATTTTCTAAGGTATAAATTGTGTCACCTGAATGGTCCATCAACTTGGTAGTATTATTTCCATCTTTATCAGTTACATTAGATATTGCAATTGATTTTCGTTTGTTTCCTGTCAAATTTATTATGTTATGATATTAGTAATTGAGAAAAGGTTATATTAATATCGATTAAAAGAACTTGGTGAAGTTTACCTGTTATTTTGCGTTGGGGTTTGTCACGAGTTGCCATGTTTAATTTGCCTGCATGAGACGCAATTTTATTTTTTATTTCTCAGATATTTTTATAAATTTATGTTATCCTACATAGATCGATTAATAACGCGATTGAATAAGTTAAATTACAAATAGTCAAAACAATATAGAGTAATAATTTTTAATTTTCGTACCTCAACAGGCTTCTTCCTTAAATCAAATGATATTCTATTTCATATGTAACGATTTCAGTAGTCGATATTTAAATTTACAATAACAATGAATTATTTAGGTAAATATATACCTATAATATGTAGGGGCTTAACGCCTTTTCCAATTGAATAATTGCCTCTATGTAAAAATAGATTAGATAATCTGTAAAATGGATACGATTAAAAGTATTAGAAGAATTATGGTTGGAAATAATTTAGTGAAGAATGCAAATTTCATTTAATGCTTTGCCAACACAATTTGTCTTTACATAATGATATAAGAAGAATTAAGTTTACAGAATACGATAATACTTCTACCAATACAACTTGACAAATAAAAGTATTTCATAGTTTATTTGGCCATAAAGAAAGATCACTAATTTTTTTCAACTTTGATTTTTTATTAATAATAGGACGTTGATCTTCATTGTTTCTTTTTGACCTCTTCCTTCTTATCTTTGCTGATTTATCTTCCTCCTGAACTTTGATTGTGACAATGTCTTGAAATTTATGTATCCTTGAGCTATTAAACTCCTTCCTGAATTTTTATTTTTCTTATCAATCTTGACAAGGAAAATAAATTATTTATCTTTACTCAACACCAACTTGCGGTAGTAATTAGATTCTTCCTTCTTCATAATTGAAGAACAAGAATACAACTGAAATTAATTTATGTATTAAATTAAAATTTATCTAACGTATTTTCCTTTTATTGAAATACTTTCAAAGTATTAGTACACTTAAATTTGTAATAAAAAATATTCAGACCTTCGTGGAGATTGATTGAATATACTCCTTGGCATCGCAACCAAACAAATATTCCGCAGCGTCAAAAAGTATAACACGACAACGTCGTTGTCCAGCATAAACTTCAATTCTTAAACAATATCTAAAATATTGTCGATTAATAAAAAATTCATAACTGTTTCATTTAAATGAAATAATTAAAGAGTTGTTCAATCTCACCTCCTTTCATAATCAACATTTTCTATGTGACAGTTGTCACAAGTTGCAGTATCTTTTATAACATCAACTCTCTTGAAACATTTTTTGCATGAAGAATACCATGGTTCATCTTTATTTATAATGTCTGTAATTTTTTCTTTGAACTTGTAATATAATTCATGGACATAAACAATAACAAATGTATTAGATTATATTATATACAAATTATAAAATATTTATATTGAGAAGAGGTTTGTAGGAAGTTACATGGGCATCTGCAAGTAAGCCATCCATAATATCAACTAACTTCACTTTTTTGGCGTTTTTCATTGCTTTATTTGGTATTAATGCAATATCTTTATTTTTCGCCTTCATGGAATCACGCCTGTATTTTAGTAAGTATTATTAAAATGTATAATCTATTTATAGGATAAAATAATTAACACATCACAATATTGATGAAACAATAATCAGAACAATGAATAAAGATGTAGACATCACGATTGTAGATTTGTTAAAGGAAAATTACACCCAAAAACTTGTAACTGAGTAATATTTGGCCCTATTTGCATCACATGTTTTTGTCATTGAATTCAAAAAGAGAGGCTTACCTCATATGCACCTTTTGATCATACTTAAACAAGGTCACAAGATAGCAACAACAGATCAGTATGGTAGATTTCTTGACAACTTGCAAAATACTTCAGTAGTTAATTTATTCTTCTCCTCTAATATATCTTAAATCTTAGTCTAGTGAACTCTCCAAAGAATTTATTTTAATACTCTATATTTCTCAATCAATTTCTTCCTTTATATTTTCTGGCTAAAGTTGAGTTGTTATAGATTTCAATGACATAAATATTAGAAGTTCCGTAATATAGCATGACTTCGCTTAAAACTTCAAGGATCATGTATTGCTCAGTAAATTGGGGCACCTAATTTTAATTTGGCAAAAAGCTTTTTAAAGGCAATAATCTAGAATTGCAGTTAACCTATATAAGATAGTCAATCATGCGCTACCTATAGTTGTGCCAACTCCCACCAAATGAAAATTACCAAGTCTGGCAAACACTACTATTAGGAACAATTCAAACAAATAAACAGTTTTTTCAAGCATTGTTTAAAGCTTTTGTGAAACAAAAAATATTTCTGGATTGTTATAGTTTTGGGGTGAGAAGGAATAAACTTAAGAGAGGAGTATGCTTATTATTTGGTATTATATTGTGTAATTCACGAGTTGATAATACCAACAATATATCCATGACTACTAATGCAATAGAATTATCATAAGTACCAATTTCAGAGTTTTGTTGCCTTTTGGATTGATGGATTAATTAGCACACTGCTGACAGGAATAGTTGATATTCCAAAATTTCCTAATTAAAGAAGTTGAAATTATTTAGAATAGTTTCAGTCCATAAAGTGTGAATAATATAAATACAGGCTAAAATGTGAATACTATAATAAAGACAATTGTTGGTGTATATACTTTGTAAATTGAGACTCTAACATCACAAAAGCCAATGATTGGTTTATCGTATTTCATCTTTTCAAGAAGTTCACCATCATTTTCAGCAAAATCTTCCCATAAATGATAGATATAAGATCAAACCTATGTTTTAAATTACAAATTATATTAGATGTATTACATTACCTATATAATACGTACAATATTCGTTTTTCATTGAAACATGCGTAAGTTTAACTGACCTTTCATTTGTAACTATTATCTCTCTTCTCTTGCTACGACCTTCTCCAATAAGTGGTTTCACTGTAATTAAAATGGCAACTACATCTGAAAAGTAGGTCATTAGAGAAGTAGTTATAAGTATATAGTATTTATGCACGGAAATGATTTGTTTTTTCCTATAAAGAGTTACCAAAGATAGTGCCGTCAGTTAACTTTTTCGCCTCTTCCAAGAACAAAAAACCATTTGAGAATTGTTGGGTGGAAATGTCTGTTTCAGATTCCTTGATGATAGAGTTGTCGGTAAAAGCTATTTCAACTTCTTTGTGAACCGAGGAGTAGTTTGGATTGACACGATCTAGGCGACCATTGTAACTCTTGTGTGGTTCAAAGACATCTTTCCATTTCTCTACATGCTTATTAAAAAAGTGTTGCTTGGATCTTTGTCCCCTATTAAAGATGCAACCAACATTTTATGCCATTAAGAAAGACAATATAAATTAGTAAAGTATAGATTATAAATGTAAAAAGGTATTACCTCTTCATCAACTAATATAAGAGTTTTGAAAACACCTTCGTGCCTTTGGTTTTTGTATGGAATTACTATACTCCTTCGAACAACTAAGACTTTTATAACCCAATCGGATGAGTATTTTGGTACCTTGCTAATAGGTAAGCATTGTTTCGATAATTCTACTTCAGTCGCTATTTGAACTGAGCCTGTGATGGTTAGATGGACGAAGGAAAAATAATATAATGGTAAAGATCTTGATGTTTCTATTATGATTTATTGTATCATTTCCAATAGACAATAGCTTATAGCATTCTTAATGACAGACACAAATAGTGTTGGCAGTAGCGTTTGTTAATGTAATGGAAATTTTGGAATAACTTTAATAACTACAAAGTGAAGTAATAATCATTTTTTAAAAGTAAAGAAGTAGAGTATTACCACCAATTGTTTGAGCGAGCAATCCTGGAACCTGCTAGAAGAGTAGTAAAGTAATTAGTTTTGTAGCGAGTAATTAATTTTATGATTAGAAAAATATCTAGTCAAAGTAGAATAGTATCACTACTAAAAAAAGTGTAATTCCGTCCGCTATTTCCGACCGAAATCAGTCGGAAATTAATAATTTCCGACCGAATTCCGACCGATTTTAATTGGTCGGGAAAATAATGGTCGCAAACGTGTACCGACCGAAATCGATCGGCAATTTCCGACCGAATTCGGTCGAAAACATCAAAGCTTTGACTGACTGTCAAACTTTAATTTCCGACCGAAATCGGTCGGAAATATATATATTTTTTTTAATTTTTAAATTTCCAACCGAAATCGGTCGGAAACTATTATTATTATTATTTTTTTTTTATTTTCCGACAGAATTCGGTCGGAAATTTAAAATAATAATAATTTTATTTAATTAAATAATTAGTTGTAAATTGTAATAAATTGTTAATTTATTTATAAAAATAAATATAAATTCATAATTTCCGACTGAATTCGGTCGAAAATTTTAATAAATTGGAGAATTTATTTGCAATTTCCGACCGAATTCGGTCGGAAATCTGGGTAAAAACTGGGCAAAAATGCCTATTTTTGAGCTACACCACCTGCCAATTACAACCAATATCCATCCTATAATAGCAGCATTATATTGCTGCCATTCAACCATAATTAATCAACAACAATGAATATACTAACAACAACAACAACAATTAACTAACAAAAACTATTAACTACACTAACAACCATTATCTAACAACAACAACAACTAATAACAACCACAACAAGAACTACTAAAATATTCAATAACAAAATAACAATATAATCATCATTCAAAACTAGTCTCAACTAAATATTGACAAGTTCAATACTTTGTTTAGCAATACACACCATTCAATGAGTTTTTTTATCTAGCATCATCTCCATCTTCATTCCTAGAACCTTCATCGTCGGCACATGGGGAAGGCTCATGAGACCGTGGAATGGGGAAAGCACCACTAGCAAGAAGATTGGCCAGCTGACCTTGAAGGAGATTAAATTGTTCGTCCCTCCTTTCTAGCTGAACTTGAAGGGTACCAAATTGTTCATCTCTCTTTTTTTCTCTAGCCTTTGTCTCTTCAAGCTCTATTGTCATCTTTGCGATCTTCTGTTCCATAGACGATATAGTCGACCTATCAATCGCCTCGATCTTCTGTCTATATAATATTATAAACATTTATAGTAGTTATGAAACTTATATGTGTAGTCTCCGCCCGGTCCTCAACCCATCTATTTGGATTTGTCGGTGCCTTCTTCTTCCGGATGTGAGTCTCCATGAAGAACTCATCATGACTCATCTTCATCCCATATTATTTTTCCCTACAAATATAATAAAACGTGTTAACAAAATTAACATATATAAATATAGTTCGATAAAAATAGACCGAAATATTTTAAGGAATTACCAGTTGTCTTCTCGTATTCCCTATGCTCCTTGAACCCAGACAATGTAAGGAGCCACCCTTCTCAGATGCTCGGGCCTTCTTTCCCAGTTCACTCTGCTTCTCGAATTTCTCGGTGGCCCAATATCTCTGCAGATCCTCCCATAAATTTGGTAGAACTCATGAAGGCTTCTTGTTAACCTTTCAAGCGGAGCAGAAGGAGTAGAGAGTCTCTTACGATATTTGTACTCCCAATTTGCACAAATTTCACGGTTATACCGGTCCTCCCAGGCACACTTAGTGTGCAAATAAAGTATGTAGCGTTAGATTAAAATATTATTGATATAATGCTTAAATAGATAAGAATTGTATTAAAACCTTAAATTGGTTGAACATTTGTTGCACGAGATCCTCTGGAAAGTCACTCCAAGTCGGATGGGGTGCATTATACAACCCGCTAAGAATATCAGTGATTATCTTTGTCACATAATGATTAGGAATGAACCTGTAACATAGCAATTATATTAAATAAACAAGAGTAGCTATTCCCTTCCCTTAGTTGATGACTAACGGCCTCTAACTGTTCATAAAAATATTTTACCTCTTCGTTAGGAGGTTGTTCAACACTTTCATGGGTTTCAAAATCGAAGTGCATCCCAAAAGCATCCGCAACCATTTCATGGTATCTAGGATGTTGAACGTTATTCTCCACCGACCTACTACTTTCATCAACAACTACATTATGAAATACACCATCACTACCATCAATCTCTCCATGACTAGTCCACACAAAATAATTATCCATAAATCCTTTTTTATAAAGATGAGCCTTAACATCCTCCGATCCAAAAAATTACAAACACTTGCACTTCACACAAGGACACCTAATCAACCCTCCAATCCAAAACGGTTCAAGTGACATTGCATGCGTAATAAATTCCTTAACCCCTTCTATAAATTACTTCCTTAAAAACTGATGATTAGGATAATTCCTATTATACATCCAACTATGATATTCCATCTACATAAAGAACGAATAAATTATATTAATCATAGTTCAAATTAATTTATAGAATTAAGTTACATAATAAACTTTAGTTACAATATAATTAATTTAAATAATTTGAGTGCTTATTAATTTAAAAGTTCATATATATCCCTAAAATAATAATAATCTTCTAACATAGATAATGCTATCATAAACATAATCAATAGGGGTAAACCCTAAATCTAATTAATCATTAACTAAACTCTAGTTTATACAATAGAAGAATTAAAATTACTTAAATTAAAAAATATAGATAACTAACCTTGAAAGAGAAGAGAGGGGGTTTGATTTTGGGTGCTAAAAGCAGTGGGTGGTGGTGGCGGAGGAAGCAGTGGTGGCAGCCGGCGGCCGAACAATGGCGGGGGAGGGGAGGGAGACGATGTGGGGCTTTGATTTTGGGTGAGGAGGGAGACAAGAGTTGATTTTGGGTAGAAATGCAACTAGAAAGGAGATGATGAGAAATGGAAGAGAGATAGAGAAAATGGAAAAATGGGGAAGAAGCCCGTCCCTGACAGATCTAAATTGAAAATTTCAGACCGAAATCGGTCAGAAAATTTGGTCGGAAATATTAAGTGACATTTGACCGTTTGACCATGCCATTTCCGACCGAAATCGGTCGGAAATGTTTAGTTAATATTTAATAATTAGTTAACTACTTATTATTTATTATAAGTTATATATATATATATATATATATATATATATAAGTATTAAATATTATTTATTTAAAAGCTCAATATTATTTACACACACAAATATATAGTATAGTATAATATATATAGTATAGTATAATATATATACTAAGTGTATAGTATATAAGCTATATTCGATATAACATTAGCTATATTAAGATGTGTATAGTATATTAGCTATATTCGATATAACATTAGCTATATTAAGATGTGTGTATATATATATATATATATATAAAAGCTCTTTATTATTTACACACACAAATATATAGTATAGTATAGTATATATACTAAGTGTATAGTATATAAGCTATATTTGATATAACATTAGCTACATTAAGATGTGTATAGTATATAAGCTATATTCGATATAACATTACCTATATTAAGATGTGTATATATATATATATACATATATAAAAGCTCTTTATTATTTACACACACAAATATATAGTATAGTATAATATATATACTAAGTGTATAGTATATAAGTTATATTCGATATAACATTAGCTATATTAAGATGTGTATAGTATATAAGCTATATTCGATATAACATTAGCTATATTAAGATGTGTGTATATATATATATATATATATATATTCTATATATATATATATATTCGATAAAATATTAGGTACATTAAGATGTCTCTCTCTCTCTATATATATAGTATAGTATAAGATGTATATATAGTATAGTATTAGAGTTGTAGTTTAGGAAATAGTTGAGTCTTGTCTTATTTCGTACCGTTGTGAGACTAGTCTGGTAGGGTTTTTGTCTAAGCTAGCTCGAGGCAATGTCGTGTCTTACTATTATGCGTTTCAGTGTCAGACCTATTTACTAGCTATCGTTTTTGTTTTTGCTTTTTTCGTTTTTGCTTTGCATCTTTCTTCTAGATTTCATGTTGTTCCTATTTTTCCTATGATTTATGTGGTGATATTGATATTGTCTTATTTTGTCTTTTTGTTCTCTTGAGCCGAGGGTCTTTCGGAAATAGCCTTTTTACCTCTTCGGGGTAGGGAAAGGTTTGCGTACACACTACCCTCCCAGACCTCACTAGTGGGATTTCACTGGGTTGTTGTTGTTGTTGTATATATAGTATAGCATAATATATATACTAAGTGTATAGCATATAAGTATATATATATATATATATATATATATATATATATATATATATATATCTTAATATAGCTAATGTAATATCGAATATAACTTATATATATAAGCTATATTATATCGAATATAATACTATATTAAGATATATATATATCAAATAAGTATTAAATATTATTTATTTAAAAGCTCTTTATTATTTACACACGCAAATATTATTAAATTTATATTTTAATTTATATAAAAGCGTTTTTCCGACCGAATTCGGTCGGAAAATTCGGTCGGAAATATTGAATTATAATTATTTCGGTTGGTTAATTAAATATATATATCTTTTGTCTTGGGCGGGAAACAAAAAGTTCAAACTTTTCGACCGAAATCGGTCGAAAATTCTAAATTTTTTTAATATATAATTATTTTTGTACATTATATACAAGTATGACCAAATATTTGACCAATTTCTGACCGATTTCGGTCGAAAATTTGGAAAAGTTTTAATAAATAATTATTTTTGTACAGTATATACAAGTATGACCAAATATTTGACCAATTTCCAACCGAAATCGGTCGGAGTTTTTATTTTTTTGCTGTCAGAAAATTTTCGTTGACTTTTGCGACCAAATACTCTTATTTCCGACCGATTTCGGTCGGAAAGCCTTGGACGGAAATCACCCGATTTCTAGTAGTGTATGAGTCTACAATATATGTTCCTAAATCTTGCTTTTAGTTAGCAAAATATAAATAGCACGAGCATGCAGGAAATGTTTGATTAAAGAATTATAACTTCAAGCTAAATAAGAAGTCCATAAGTGTACCTGAAGTCCTTTAGCCTCCCTAGTTTATTATTTGGCTAATGCACAAGCTATACACATGAAGGAACCTTTTTTTGCGCTTCACTTCAAGTAATCTCGAATATAATTTTTTTTGTTGAGAAAAATCAATATCCAACTCTGAAATTTATAGCAGATAAACTTAAAAGGTAAGATAATGCTCCCGGAAGTCATACTTGATATTTGCAAACATGCTTGGCTTCCTATCTCAATACATAAAGCTTCATGCAGTGTGCTGCTTTCAAATGGACCAAACCTCAAGCGAAATTCATAAGCATACATTCGCGGTGCATTGATTTCAAAAGAGGTATTTACATTTATGTCCTTGTTTCTTTGTGGATTCCAGAAGGAATGAAGGGCACAACTCACATAGAGTATCATAGATAAACAACAGTACTAAGTTATTCAACATTCTCCTAAGAGTGTATGGAGGTTGACTAATTTAAAGTTTTAAACTTTGGGTTTGTGTGGTCAACACTCTTAACAAACAGTTGGATGGCATTTTTGGTTGATATTATGTTGTGACGACCCACAATGTCATCTTTAAATTTAATAAGTAATTTTGTGTTCTAAGGCCTCGAAAAGTACTATTTTATCATTCCTCGACTTGCGTGCGCAATCCGTACAATTTTTCGAAAAGTGTTTATGTGAAAAATGGATTAAACTATGAAATAGAGCTTTAAAAACGCAACTGAGTTGACTTTAATCAACATTTTGAGCAAACAGAACCGGATTAGTATTTTAACAATTCTGGTAGGTCCGTATCATGATTTGAGACTTGGGCGTATGCCCGAACTCGAGTCCCGAGGTCCCTACCTCGAGATATGGAATTTTGATGAAAAGTTAAAAGCTTGAAAGCTTAATGATTTTTAAGAAATTATTGATGTTGGATTTATTGACCTCAGATCCGTATTTTAGTTCCGGAGCCCAGTGTAGGTCCACTATAATATTTATGACTTGTCTGCCGAATTTGGTGAGAATCGGAGTTGATTTAGCGTGATTCGGACGTCCGATTATAAAAATATAAGTTTTAAAGTTTTCTTGAAAATTTCCTTTGATTTGGTATCTGATTCGTAGTTTTTGGTATTATTTTGGTGATTTGATTATGCGGGCAAGTTCGTATGATATTTTAGGACTTGGGTGCATGTTTGGTTTGGAGCCCCGAGGGCTCAGGTTGGTTTCAGGTGGTTAATGGATCATTTTCGGGCTTAGGAAATATGGTTTTCTGCAGACTTTAGGCTTCTGCTGTGTTCTTCTTCGCGTTTGCGAAGGTACTCTCGCGAACGCGAAGAGCAAATTGGGGTTGTCACGTTTTGTGCTTCGCGTTCGCGATAGAGTGACCGCATTCGCGAAGGCTTGAGGTTCAAAGCTTCGCGTTCGCGACCGAAGCCTCGCGTTCGCGAAGGGAAAAAGGCTGGCCAGGATTATTGCCTTCGCGTTTGCGAAGGGCATCTCACGTCCGCGAAGGCCAAGCTAGGCAAGCTTCGCGTTCGCGAAGTAGGCCTCGCATTCGCGAAGTGTAAAATGAGACAACACAAATTTGTGCTTCGCGAACACGAGGCATTGACCGCGTTCGCGAAGGGTAAAAGTCCCAGAAACAAAACTTAAGTTCTAGAAAATGGGATTCCTCCCATTTTCAACCCTTTTCCATTTTTGAGCTCGGGTAAGGCGCTTTTTGGGCGATTTTCACGGAAAAATATTGGGGTAAGTGTTCCTTATCCTATATTGATTATATTTCATGATTTCATACTCATTTATGTCATGAATTCGTGAATTTATAGAACAAAAATTAGATTTTTATAAAATCTTCCAAAAATAAAAATTTAAGATTTTAAGGTCCATTTGACATCGAAATTGGATAATTTTTATATGGTTGGACTCGTCTCAGAATGGGTGTTCGGATTTCTTAAGTTTTTTCGGGATTTGAGACGTGGGTCCCACTGCCGAATATTTTAATGAATTACAGATTTTTATCCGAAACATTTGTAAATTCATATGGAATTAATTCCTATGATTCGTATAGAGTATATCTAATTGTTTGTGAATAGATTTGAAGCCTTTAGAGACAAATTTAAATGGAAAAGTTGTGGTCGAGTAATTGATTGAAATTTGCAAAGCGAGGTAAGTGTCGTGGTTAACCTTGACTTGAGAGAATATAACCCTTAAATTATTTGTTATGTGAATTGCATGTGAACAACGTATAGGCGAGGTGACGAGTGTCTATACATCGTCAAATTAATTGTTTGCCTGCTTACTTGAAAAATCATAAATTATTTTAAATCATAAATTAATTATTATAATAATTATTTCTCTCATATTCTTTGTCAAATATTAATTCTTGAATTCCTACATTAATTGTTAAATGCTATTTGAATTATGTGTTTTAATTGTTATTTGACATTTAGCATATTAATGATTAAACTGCCTATTTTCTCCTTGATTTCCATAATAATTTGCTATTTGTCATTGTTTGTTTCGTAATTAAATCATAATTATTGTATGCTTGTTGTCTTATAATTTTATATTAATTATTGCATTTATTGGGGAAATTTCTTCTATAAGAATTGGTAAATGGATATATTGGAGGATCGGGTTGCACACCACAACAGACTTATTAAAAAGTCCATATTGGAGGATCGAGTTGCACGCCGCAACAGACTTATTAAAAGTCAACATTGGGGGATCAGATTGCACGCCGCAATAGACTTATTTAAAACTCAATATTGTGGGGATCGGATTGCACGCCGCAATAGACTTATTTAAAAGTCAATATTGGGGGATCGGATTGCACGCCGCAACAGACTTATTTAAAAGTCTATATATATACTTTATTGAAATAAATATATGACAGACTTGATTAAAAGGAATATATTGGGAGAGCGGGTTGCACGCTGCAACAGAATTAAATGTGAATATATTGTGAGAGCGGGTTGCACGCTGCAACAGAATTTATGGAAATGATAATTGGTTATAACTGCTGAGTTGGCTTCAACCATTATAAATGAGTTACCTGATTTATTTCTATTATTGATGTTGTTACTAATATTGCGTACAGGTTAATGTAAGTGAACCGCCTTAGCCTCGTCACTACTTCGTCGAGGTTAGGCTCAGCACTTACCAGTACATGGGGTCGGTTGTACTGATACTACACTCTGCACTTCTTGTGCAGATTTTGGAGTTGGTCCCAGCGGCGTACCATAGACTTGCTCGGATTTCAGCTACCAGAGGAGACTTGAGGTATAACGGCAGGGTGTCCGCAGACCGGAAGTCCCCGTCTATTTTACTTTAGCTGTGTGTTAATTTTCAGACAACTTTATTTTATTCAGACCTTTATTTGTATTTATTTTAGAAGCTCGTGCACTTGTGACACCAATTCTGGGATGGTATTTAGACACCGTTATTTTTAGGGATTATTTCACTATATTTCAAACGTTGCTTCCACTTTTGTTTCCTTGATTATTAAAAATTTAAAAATTATTTAAAAATTGGTTAATATTATTCTAACGTTGGCTTGCCTAGCATGTAAAATGTTAGACGCCATCACGGTATGAATGAGGGAATTTCGGGTCGTGACAGTTGGTTTCAGAGCACTAGGTTACATAGGTCTCACAAGTCACGAGAAAGCTTTGTAGAGTCTGAAGGATCAGTATGGAGACGTCTGTACTTATCTCTTAGAGGCTATGAAGTTTAGGAATAATATCACTTCTTTCTTATTCTGTCGTGCGATTTTATTCTATCATCGATGATTGAACCATTCTACTCTTATTCTCTCGTAGATGGTGAGAACACGTAATACCTCTAGTGATGGTCAAGGACTAGAACCCCCGGTGGCAACTACGGCTAGGGGCAGAGGTCGAGGTGGAGGTCATGCTAGAGGCCGAGGCAGAGCTCAGTCCAGAGCTCGAGCAACTGCACTTGTTGAAAAACCTCAGGTGGACCTTCAGGAGGGGGTTCCAGTTCAGAATGTACCAGTTGGACCCGTTCAGGCCCCGAAAGGATTCATAGCCACTCCAGTACTTCAGGACACTCTAGTCTATTTGGTAAGTCTTATGGAGGGCGTGGCCCAGAATGGTACATTTCCAGTGGCACCAGCCGTCTCACAGGTTGGGGGAGGATCACAAACTCCCACTACTCCCGCTCTGGAGTAGATGGCTCCCCAGAATAAGGCTCCAGCAGCCCCGCCAGTTGGGGTAGTTCAGTCAGTTGTTGCGGCACAGATCAGTGATAGGCCCGCTATGTCTTTTGAGGCCTTATTGAGACTGGATAAGTTTACCAAGCTCTTTCTAGTTCACTTCAGTGGTACACCTTCTGAGGACCCACCGGATTATCTTGAACGTTTCCATGAGGTGTTGCGGAATGTGGATATAGTTGAGACCAACAGGGTCGATTTTGCTGTATTTCATATGACGGGTTCCGCCAAGAGGTGGTGGAGAGATTATACATTGACCCGACTAGTCGGATCACCTACACTTACATGGGAGCAGTTCTCTCAGCTATTTCTGGAAAAGTTCATCCCTATCACACTGAGAGAGGAATTCCGCAAGCAATTTGAGCGTCTACAGCAGGAAAGTATGACTGTTATTCAATTTGAGTCCCGTTTTGTAGATTTGGCCCGTCATGCTCTCCTTTTACTACCTACAGAGGGAGAGAGAGTGAGGAGGTTTATTGAGGGACTCACTCACCCTATCAGACTTCAGATGACCAAGGAGACCGGAAGTGAGATTTCTTTTCAGGCGGCTGCTAATGTCGCAAAGAGGATCAAGATGGTTATTGCACATGAGAGAGGGCAGAGGTCCGATAAGAGGCCTCGTCAGTTCGGTGGTTTCAGTGGTGCCTCGTCTGGATTCAGGGCTAATTTTGGTAGGGGTCATCCTCCCAGATTGTTTCATTTATCACTTCATGCATCTTCCGGTGCTTCATGGAGTCACGGTCCTATTATGCCTTACTCTAGACATCCGACATTCAATGTACATTTAGCTCCTATCAGTGCTTCACCACTCCAGAGTTATTACAGCGTTTATCTGGCCCATTTGGGTCAGCTTCAGCTTCAGCAACCATGACATCAGGATGGGTGTTATGAGTATGGGAACATTGGTCACATCAGTAGGTATTGCCCTAGATTAGTGAGTAACAGATCTCGGCAAGATTCTCGTGCCATCATACCGGCACCGGTTGCTTCACCGCCTGCTCAACCAGCAAAAGGTAGGGGTCAAGACATTAGAGGTAGAGGTCGGGCAATTAGAGTGGAGGTCAGACAGTTAGAGGTGGAGGCCAGCCAGTCAGAGGCAGTCCCAGGGACGCAGTTCAGAGTGGTGGGGCCCAGCCTCGATTTTATGTTTTTCCAGCCATGCCTGAGGCCGAGTCATCTAATGTTGTGATCATAGGTATTATTCCAGTTTTCCATAGAGATGCTTCAGTTCTATTTGATCCAGGATCTACTTATTCCTATGTGTCCTCCTATTGTGCTTCATATTTGGTTGTACCTTGTGATTCTCTGAGTGCTTCTGTATGTGTATCTACACCGGTGGGAGACTCTGTTGTAGTAGATCATGTCTATCGTTCGTGTGTGGTTACTATTGGTAATCTTGAGACTGGTGTGGATCTTCTACTTCTTGATATGGTAGATTTTGATGTCATCTTAGGTATGGATTGGCTGTCTCCTTATCATGCTATATTGGATTGTCATGCCAAGATAGTGACTTTATCTATGATGGGGCTACCTCGGTTAGAGTGGAAAGGAACTCCTGGTCATTCTGCCAGCAGGGTTATTTCTTATATGAAAGCTCGGCGTATGGTAGAGAAAATATGTCTAGCCTATTTGGCTTATATTCGCAATCCCCGTGCGGATGTCCCTTCTATGGACTCAGTACCAGTTGTTCGTGAATTTCCAGAAGTATTTCTTGCAGATTTACCAGGGATGCCACCCGACAGAGATATTGACTTCTGTATTGATTTTGCTCTGGGCACTTAGCCCATTTCTACTCCACCATACCGTATGGCCCCGTTGGAGTTGAAAGAATTAAAAGAGCAGTTACAAGACTTTCTTGATCAGAGATTCATTAGACCCAGTGTCTCGCCCTGGGGTGCACCAGTATTATTTGTAAAGAAGAAAGATGGCTTTATGCGGATGTGTATAGATTATCGACAGTTGAACAAGGCCACTATCAAAAACAAATATTCGCTGCCAAGAATTGATAACTTATTTGATCAGCTTCAGGGTGCCAAGGTATTTTCAAAGATCAATTTGAGGACTAGTTACCATCAGTTGAATATTAGGGCATCATATGTCCCTAAAACAGCTTTTCAAACTCGGTATGGGCATTACGAATTCCTAGTGATGTCATTTGGGTTGACAAATGCCCCAACAACATTTATGGATTTGATGAATCGGGTGTTCAAGCCTTATTTGGATTCTTTTGTGGTTGTATTTATTGATGATATCTTGATTTACTCTAGCAATTGAGAGGAACATGAGCAACATCTTCAAAGTGTGCTTCACACCTTGAAGGATAATAAGTTATATGCCAAGTTTTCAAAATGTGAGTTTTGGTTAGACTCAGTTGCCTTTTTGGGGCATGTTGTATCGGTAGAAGGCATAAAGGTGGATCCTAAGGTTGTTCAGAATTGGCCTAGACCTACTTCAGTTATAGAGATCCGAAGTTTCCTGGGTTTAGCAGGTTATTATCGTCGGTTCGTGGAAGGGTTTTCATCTATAGCAAGCCCATTAACTAGATTGACCCAAAAAGGTGTCCTATTCAGATGGTTAGACGAGTGTGAGATGAGCTTTCATAAGTTGAAGACCGCTTTGACTACTTGCCAGTGTTGGTATTACCTAAAGGTTCAGGATCGTATACGGTATATAGTGATGCATTTCACATTGGGATTGGTGTAGTATTAATACAAGATGGCAAGGTAATTACATATGCGTCGCGACAGTTGAAAGTTCACGAGAAGAATTATCCTGTTCATGACATAGAATTGGCAACCATTGTTCACGCGCTGAAGATTTGAAGGCATTACCTCTACGGTGTTTCGTATGAGGTATTTAGTGATCATCGTAGCCTTCAGTATCTGTTCAAACAAAAGGATCTTAATTTGAGATAGAGAAGATGATTGGAGTTGTTGAAAGACTATGATATCGCCATTTTGTATCACCCCGGAAAGGCCAATATGGTGGCCGATGCTTTGAGTAGAAAGGCTGTGAGTATGGACAGTCTTGCGTATATTCCGGTTGGTGAGAGGCCATTAACTATAGATGTTCAGACTTTGGCTAATCAGTTCGTGAGGTTAGATGTTTCAGAACCCAGTCGGGTTCTAGCTTACACAGTCGCTCGGTCTTCTTTATATGAGCGCATCAAAGAGAGGCAGTATGATGATCCTCATTTACTTGTACTTAAGGACACGGTGCGACACGGTGATGCTAAACAGGTTGTTGTGGGTAAATATGGAGTTCTGCGAATGCAGGGTCGTATTTGTGTGCCTAATGTGGATGGAATTTATGAATTAATTCTTGAAGAAGCACACAGTTCCAGGTATTCTATTCATCCAGGTACCGCCAAAATGTATCAAGATTTGCGGCAACATTATTGGTGGAGGAGAATGAAAAAGGATATAGTTGCATATGTAGTTCAGTGTCTGAATTGTCAGCATTTTAAGTACGAGTGTAAGTGAGAGTGTATCACTATGGATTTTGTTGTTGGGCTCCCACGGGCTCAGAGAAAATTTGATGCAGTTTGGGTCATTGTGGACAGGTTGACCAAGTCAGCACATTTCATTCCATTGGCAGTTACCTATTCTTCAGAGAGGTTAGCTGAAATTAACATTCGTGAGATTGTCTGCCTTCACGGTGTGTCCGTGTCTATTATTTTAGATCGAGGTACGCAGTTTTCCTCACATTTCTGGAGGGCTGTACAACATGAGTTAGGCACGTGGGTGGAGTTGAGCACAACCTTTTATCCACAGACAGACGGACAGTAAGAGCGCACTATTTAGATATTGGAAGATATGCTTCGCACTTGTGTTATAGACTTTGGAGGTTCTTGGGATCATTTCTTGCCACTTGCGGAGTTTGCTTAAAATAATAGCTACCAGTCGAGCATTCAGATGGCTCCACATGAGGCATTATACGGAAGGCGATGCCGATCGCCATTTGGTTAGTTTGAACCGAGAGAGGCTCAGTTGTTGGGTACCGATTTGGTACGGGATGCCTTGGATAAGGTCAAGATTATTCAGGATCGACTTCGCTCAGCTCAGTCTAGGCAAAAGAGTTATACCGACCGAAAAGTTTGTTATATTGCATTCATGGTTAGAGAAAGAATATTGCTCCGGGTTTCACCTATGAAAGGTGTAATGAGGTTCGGAAAGAAGGGCAAGTTGAGCCCTAGGTATATCAGACCCTTTAAAATTCTTGAAAGGGTGGGTGAAGTAGCCTACAGGCTTGCATTACCACCTAGTTTATCATCGGTTCATCTGGTGTTCCATGTGTCTATGCTCCAAAAATATCATGGTGATCCGTCCCATGTGTTAGATTTTAGCTCAGTCCAATTGGACAAAGATTTGACTTACGAAGAGGAGCCGGTGGCTATTCTAGCCTGGCAGGTACAACAGTTGAGGTTTAAGAGTTATCCTTCAGTTCGGGTGAAATGGAGAGGTCAGCCGGTAGAGGCATCTACCTCGGAGTCCGAGTCGGACATGCGGAGTAAATATCCACACCTTTTCTCCAGCTCAGGTACTTTTTCTAACTCCGTTCGAGAACGAACGTTTGTTTTAGAGGTGGAGAATGTGATGACCCAAAATGTTATATTTAAATTTAATAAGTAATTCTATGTTCTAAGACCTCAAAAATTATAATTTATCATTCCTCGACTTGCGTGCACAATCCGTATAATTTTTCGAAAAGTTTTTATGTGAAAAATAGATTAAAATGTGAAATATGGCTTTAAAAACTCAATTGAGTTGACTTTTGTCAACATTTTGAGGAAATGGACCCGGATCAGTGTTTTGACAATTCTGGTAGGTTCGTATCGTGATTTGGGACTTGGGCGTATGCCCAGAATCGAATTCCGAGGTCCCTAGCTCGAGATATGGAATTTTGATGAAATATTAAAAGCTTGAAAGCTTAATGATTTTTAAGAAATTACTGATGTTGGATTTATTGACCTCGGGTCCGTATTTTGGTTCTGGAGTCCGATGTAGGTTCACTATAATATTTATGACTTGTCTGCCGAATTTGGTGAGAATCAGATTTGATTTGACGTGATTCGGACTTCCGGTTAGAAAAATATAAGTTTTAAAGTTTTCTTGGAAATTTCCTTTGATTTGGTGTCCGATTCATAGTTCTTAGTGTTATTTTGGCGATTTGATTGTGCGAGCAAGTTCGTATGATATTTTAGGACTTGGTTGCGTGTTTGATTTGGAGCCCCGAGGGCTCGGGTTGGTTTCGTGTGGTTAACGGATCATTTTCGAACTTAGAAAATCTGGTTTTCTATAGACTTCAAGCTTCTAGTGTGTTCTTCTTCGCGTTCGCGAAGGTACTCTCGCAAACACGAAGAGAAAATTGGGGCTGGAACATTTTATGCTTCGCGTTCGCGATAGAGTGACCGCGTTCGCGAAGGGAAAGAGGCTGGCGAGGATTATTGCCTTCGCGTTCGCGAAGGCCAAGCTAGACAAGCTTCATGTTCACGAAGTGTAAAATGGGAAAACACATATTTGTGCTTCGCGAACGCGAGGCACTGACCGCGTTCGCGCAGGGTAAAAGTCCAAGAAACAGAACTTAAATTCTAGAAAATGGGATTCGTCTCATTTGCAACCCTTTTTCATTTTTGAGCTCGGGTAAGGCGAATTTTGGGTGATTTTTATTGAAAAAGATTGGGATAAGTGTTCCTTATCCTTTATTGATTATATTTCATGATTTTATACTCATTTATGTCATGAATCCGTGAATTTATGGAAGAAAAATCAGTTTTTTATAAAATCTCTTAAAAACAAAAATTTAAGATTTAAAGGTCCATTTGACATCGGAATTAGATAATTTTTGTATGGTTGGACTCGTCTCGGAATGGGTGTTTGGATTTCGTAAGTTTTTTCGGGATTTGAGACGTGCGTGGCACTACCGAATATTTTAATGAATTTTAGATTTTTATCTAAAAATTTGTAAATTCATATGGAATTAATTCTATGATTCGTATCGAGTATATCTAATTGTTTGTGAATAGATTTGAAGCTTTTAGAGACAAATTTAAAAGGAAAAGTTGTGGTCGAGTAATTGATTGGAATTTGCAAAGCGAGGTAAGTGTCGGGGTTAACCTTGACTTGAGGGAATATTACACTTAAATTATTTGTTATGTGAATTGCATGTGAACGACGTATAGGCGAGGTGACGAGTGTCTATACGTCGTCAAATTAATTGTTTGCCTGCTTACTTGAAAAATCATAAATTGTTTTAAATCATAAATTAATTATTATAATAATTATTTCTCTCTTATTCTTTGTCAAATATTAATTCTTGAATTCGTGGATTAATTGTTACATGCTATTTGAATTATGTGTTTTAATTGTTATTTGACATTTCGCATATTAATGATTAAACTGCCAATTTTTTTCTTGATTTCGATAATAATTTGTTATTTATCATTGTTTGTTTCGTAATTAAATCATAATTATTGTATGCTTGTTGTCTTATAATTTTATATTAATTGTTGCATTTATTAGGGAAATTTCTTCTATAAGAATTGGTAAATGAATATATTGGAGGATCGGGTTGCACACCACAACAGACTTATTAAAAAGTCCATATTGGAGGATCGGGTTGCACGCCGCAACAGACTTATTAAAAGTCAACATTAGGGGATCGGATTGCACGCCGCAATAGACTGATTTAAAAGTCAATATTGTGGGGATCGGATTGCACGCCGCAATAGACTTATTTAAAAGTCAATATTGGGGGATCGGATTGCACGCCGCAACAGACTTATTTAAAAGTCTATATATATACTTTATTAAAATAAATATATGACAGACTTGATTAAAAGGAATATATTGGGAGAGCGGGTTGCACGCTGCAACAGAATTGAATGTGAATATATTGTGAGAGCGGGTTGCATGCTGCAACAGAATTGGTTGAAATAATAATGGATTATGACTGCTGAGTTGGCTTCAATTATTATACATGAGTTACCTGATTTATTTCTATTATTTGTTGTTGTTATTAATATTACGTACAGGTTAATGTAAGTGAACCACCTTAGCCTCGTCACTACTTCGTCAAGGTTAGGCTCAGCACTTACCAATACATGGGGTCGGTTGTACTGATACTACACTCTGCACTTCTTGTGCAGATTTTGGAGTTGGTCCCAGCGGCGTACCATAGACTTGCTCGGATTTTAGCTACCAGAGGAGACTTGAGGTATAACTGCATGGCGTCCGCAGTCCTGAAGTCCCCGTCTATTTTATTTTAGCTGTGTGTTTATTTTCAGAAAGCTTTATTTTATTCAGACCTTTATTTGTATTTATTTTAGATGCTCGTGTACTTGTGACACCAATTCTGGGATGGTATTTAGACACCGTTGTTTTAAGGGATTATTTTACTATATTTCAAACGTTGCTTCCGTTTTTGTTTTCTTGATTATTAATAATTTAAAAATTGTTTAAAAATTGGTTAATATTATTCTAACGTTGGCTTGCCTAGCAAGTGAAATGTTAGACGTTATCACGGTCCGAAGAAGGAAAAGGAAATTTCTGGTCGTTACATATGTTGTCAAAGATTTTATTTTCTAGTAGTACAGACTTTCAGGCACAGCACTATCTTATTACAGTTTGGAAAAAAATGAAGACCACATATGGTCTTTGAGTATGCATCCTAATTAAGGTGTAGTACTATTATGAATAATTACCATATTACTATATTATTGCCAACTACGAAAGAAAATCTAAGACATGGAAACTGAAGCATAGAAAAAATTCAAAAATGTTCTTTAGTTATATAAAGACATCATGAAATGGGTAGTAAGGATTAAGAGCCCGTTTGGATTGACTTATTTTAAGTGTATTTAAGTCAAAATAGTTTTTAAATCATTCTGTAGTGATTGGATAAAATAAAAAAGTACTTTTAAGTACTTATTTTTAAGCTAAAATAACAAAAACAAGCCAAAAATCAAAATTTAGAATTCCTAACTTATGACTTAAAAGTTATTTTGGCTTAAAAGTCACTTATCAAAGGCTTTAAGTATACTTTGACTTAGGCACTTGCTGTGAAGCATGTACATGAGAAAATGTATATACCAAAAGCGTGGTTTAATGGTTTTGTAACAGTTTCCAGTTTAAATAACATAACTCAAAACGTAGATGAAGTAAACATAATTTTCAAACAAAACAAAGGATTGCAGGCTGTTATAAGGGAAATAACTGTAAGCAATTCGATGATGAAACAAATAAATCAACGGTAGAAAATTACTATATTACATGGGTGCAAATACATTATCCATAGCAGAAAGAGAAAGACTATTACATCATATATAAGGGCAGACATATAGTAAGATAATACTCTATAGGAAACTGTAAGTTAGTATGTACAAGATATATGTATTCTACATATATTGCAACCAACATTACAGCGACAACCGAGAGAAATACTAATAGGCTAACGGCTGGAAGACAACTTAATAGGCATACATAGTAGAAAGGTGGTTTAGGACAGTGGATGCGGGATTTGAACTTCCATCTGATAGACATAGCAATTACAATAGTAATGGCAGAAGGCTCTAAATGTTTTTATTTGTGCAACTATAAGCAGCCTAACCTATTAAAATTGGCTATTCCTTAGTTTCTTTTCCTTCTTTCAATCTTTTTTTGATATCTTTTCCGTTTGTGAGAAACGCGGGGACTTGTGAAGACTTTGGTTCGCCTAGCCCTCGGGAGTACATAATAAAAATGGTCAATAGCTTGTTCACAAATGTATGGATTCTTCCGGAATTTTTCATCTTTCACATGTTGATCAATAAGGTAGGAGATGATTTTTCTAGGTTTTTTCTTGTCAAAATCTGGCGGATCTCTTCGGCCGCTCCTTCATCCGGAAATAATTCTTCCAATAATTCGCTATCCATCCCACGACAATCATAGCTAAGGAATTGCAACCCCTTATTCTCTATGAACACACCATAAACTAAGTTTCCTTGATTGGGGGGGGGGATGACGGTAACCATTTAAATCAGAAACTAAAGAATGAGTTATGAAACAACATCAGTTAAGAAAGGCAATGGAGAAACATAGAATAGTAAATTTAAAAACTCAAATCAAAGTAAACAGTTAATGGATGGATGAAAATTAGAACACATCTTCAAATTACAATTATTTCATATAACAAAGCAATTGTTGCAATTAAACAACAACTGTTGCAATTATTTCATAGAAAATTAAAGTAAGCAGTTATTGCAATTGTTGTAAACAAAGACTGTGGAAAACGTTAAGGTACAAGTACTATAAAATAATGGGGTAAATAAAACAAAGGGACTTACAACTTGAATTAACGAGAGAGTAATATCGGCTGCGATTTATGGACGAAAATATATGAATGAAATTATATATAATGGCGGCAAAGATCTGTGAAGCAAGAAGATTGTGGAAAAATGATAAATAAGAGAATACTAATTGAAAAACATAAGGATTTTGTGGAGGAGAATTCATATTCCATACCTGTTGCTTTAGTAGAAAAGAGCAAATAATGTGAGGAAATTGCCATAAGGTTCTGCTTTTAAAGACAACAAATCACCGGATGCAACTATTGGAATATATGATCGTTAATGTTTGAAAGAGAAGGTGTATGCCGCCTGGCGTCTCTTCAGTTGAGTCGTGAAGGTAATCTAAGATTTTATTTAATTTATTTTTAAAAGCGGATTTTTAAGAAAAGGGCAATTTCATAGTAAATTATTAAGTGAAGGGTAAAATAGTAATCTGACTTTTCATTAAAGGGTTTTCTGTTTTTAATATATTGTAGATTGTCATGCCTTACATACTCGGTACTTTATTTGTACTGACGTCCCTTTTGCCTAGGGATGCTGCGTTTCATGCCCGCAGGTCCCGATAGACAGGTTGAGAGTTCTCCAAGTAGGCTATCAACTCAGCGGAAGATGTTGGTGCGCTCCATTTGCTCCGGAGTTGCTTATTTGGTCAGATTATTCGGACGTGTATTGTTTAGTATGGCGGGGCCCTGTCCCGACCTTTATGGTATTTATCTACTCTTATAGACTTGTAGACATATGCCATGTACGTAAAAGATTGTATGGCCTTGCTGACCTACGTTTAGTGTACAAGTGATCATTTTGGTCTTATAGGTCCAAGTTAGTATTATATATTTTATTCTAGCTATCCTACGATAGCCTTTTCGTCTCATTTACCCATGATAGCATGATACAAAAAGATATGTTATGTTGCTATTCGGTTGAGTAAGGTACCGAGTGCCCGTCGCGGCCCATCGGTTTGGGTCATGACAATTGAATGCAGTGGTTTCGCTGGTTGATGTACTAGTGGTGAGTGATGTTGGCACTTATCACATTTTCGCACAAAGTCCTTGGCGTCTAGTTCCATACAGGGCCAATAATACCTTGTACGGACTAATTTCATCACCAAAGAACCTGCACCCGAGTGGTTGCCACATATTCCTTCGTGGATTTCTCTCATGACGTAGATGGCTTATGATGCTCCTAAGCACCGGGCCAGCGGGCCTTGGAATAATTTTCTATACAATTGGCCTTTGTTGAAGGTGTATCGCGCGGTTTTGGTGCGCAATGCTCTTGATGCTTTGAGTTTTTTGGGCAGTTTTCCGTGCTCGAGGTAATCAATTATCTCGTTTCTCCAGTCCTAGACCATATTGGCCGAATTTACCTCATAGTAACCATTTATGCCCAAGGCTGAATTCAATCAGTTGTACTACCGTACCTGATTCCAGTCCTCAGATTTCTGTTAATGAGTCCAGATTTGCTAATGCATCTACTTCCGTATTTTCTTCCCTCGGGATGTGGGATATTGACCACTCTCAGAATCGTGATAATAAGGACTGAACCTTTACCACGTATTGCGGCATTCGCTCATCTTTGGTGTCAAAAATTCCGTAGACCTGATTTACCACAAGCTGCGAATCACATTTGATTTTGACGGCTTCGGAGTCGAGCCCCGGGCCAATTCGAGCCCTACAATCAAAGCTTCGTACTTTGTTTCATTGTTAGTTAAAGGAGTCGTTCTGATAGCTTGCCTTAAGGTTTCCCCCTAAGGTGTGATCAAGACTATCCCGAGCCCAAACCCTTTTACGTTTGAAGCTCCGTCTATGAACAAGGTCTAGACTCTTGATGTCGGTTTCAACAACATTATTGCCTCTTTGGCAGCCAGTGGTAATAGTCTCGGGCTGAAATTGGCCAAGAAGTCAGCCAGGACTTGCGATTTAATCGTTGTCCTTGGCTTATATACTTTATGTAGAATTCGCTCATTTGAACGGTCCATTTGATCAATCTACCCGAGAGCTCGGGTTTATGGAGTATATTCCTCAAAGGTAATGTAGTTACCATGGCTATCGGGTGGCATTGAAAGTAGGGCCTCAGCTTCCGAGAGACGACCACGAGAGCTAAGGCCAGTTTTTCGAAATGTGGGTAGTGAGTTTCTGCTCCCGTTAAAATTTTGCTAACGTGATAAGTGGGGAATTGCGTACCTTTATCCTCCCGGACTAAGACTACGCTTATCGCAACTTCCGAGACTACTAGGTAGACCAGCAATGTTTCTCTTTCTTTTTGCTTCGAGAGCAACAGAAGTCTTGACAAGTATTCTTCTAATTATTTCAAGGCTTGTTGACACTCCAGCATCCATTCGAAATAATTTTCTTTTTGAGCAGTACTAAGAAGCGATGACACTTTTTTGATGATCGGGAAATGAACTTGCTCAAAGCCGCTAATCTACATGTGAGCATTTATACTTTCTTTACGTTGGATAGTTGATCCGGGATGTCCTCTATAGCCTTAATTTTGTCGGTATTTACCTTAATTTCTATCTGTGAGACCAGAAATCCTAATAATTTACCTGACCCGACCCTGAATGCACACATCTCGTAGTTAAGTTTCATATTATGCTCCCTCAGTGTGTCAAATGTTTCTTGAAGATGCCTCATGTGGTTACCTGCATCCAGAAACTTAACGAGCATATCGTCTATATATACTTCCATAGTTTTTCCTATTTCTTTTTCGAACATCTTATTTACGAGTCGCTGGTAAGTGGATCCAGCATTTTTTAGTCCGAAAGGCATTACATTGTAACAATATGTACCAAAATTTATTATAAACGAAGTCTTTTCCCGGTCTTCCGGATTCATCTTGATCTGATTGTACCAGGAATAGGCATCGAGGAAACTCATTAACTCGTGCCCGGCCGTAGTGTCGATCATTTGATCGATATTTGGCAATGGGAACGAGTCCTTCGAGCATGCCTTATTAAGATCTTTATAATCTAGGCACATGCAGATTTATTGTTCTTCTTAGGAACTACTACCACATTAGCTAGTCAGTCCGGATATCTTACCTCTTGAATTGAACCAATCTTAAGTAGACGGGTTACCTCTTCTCTGACGAATCTATTCCTTGCTTATGCGATAGGGCACTTCTTTTGCCTTGCCGTAGGTATGCTCGGGTTCAAGCTTAATTTGTGCACGGCTATCTCCGTTGGGATTCCTGTCATATCCTCGTGCGACCATGCAAAATAATCAGCGTTAATTTTATGGAATTCAATAAAATCTGACATGAGCTCTAGGTGCAGTCCTGTTCCCAAATGGAACTTCCTTTCTGGGAATTTTTCAATCAGTACAATTTGCTCTAGTTCTTGTGGACTTCGTTGCATCAGTTTCTTTCGGTACTTGGAAATACCTTGGTACATGATGTTGTTCCGACTCTTCTATCTCCGGGGAATTCCCTCTAGTTCGGAGGCGAAAGCCGGTTCCGGTAAGTGTTATGCCGCATGTTACTTTCCCTTACTATGGGAAACTATGATCACATTCATCTCTCTTGCCGCCGATTGATCTCGTTCAACCATGGCCTCCTTAGGATGATATTATAGCCCATATCTCCATATACTACTTCGAAGAGAGTTGTCTTTGTTATGCCCTCGGCATCCGTAAGAAGTAAAATTTCCCCTCGGGTTATCACGCTTGCGAGATTGAAACCAGCAAGGAGTTTTGTTGCCGGGACAATGCTCCCGGTGAGTTTAGCTTGAACCAGAACTCTCCATTGTACGATATTGGCAGAACTTCCTGGATCCACTAAAGCACGTTTAATTTTGAAATTTAACATATTCAAAGAAATTACCAACGCGTCGTTGTGCGACAGAGTAATCCGTCCGCGTCTTCGTCGGGGAACATGATATCATTTTTCTGAAACCTCTTGCTATAGGTCGTCGATACTTTTGTCTTCTTTGAGGTCGAGAAGGCGATCCCATTAATTTCGTTCCCTCCGAAGATCATGTTGATCATTTGGCGCGGAGGTTCCTCTCCTACTTTTAAGGTTTGCGTGTCTCCCCTGTCCCGGCCATAGTTGTTCTTGGCTCGGGCACTCAAGAATTCTCTGAGGTGACCATTTTTTAACAGCATTGCCACTTCTTTACGGAGGTGCTAACAGTCCCCAGTCTGGTGACCATTAGTACCATGGTATTCACACCATAAATTTGTGTCCCTCTCGCCGGGATCGGACCTCATCGGTCTCGGGAACCGTTTCTCTTTGATATCTTTCATGGCCGACACTAATTCTATCGCACTAACGTTGCAATTATGTTCTAATAACTTTGGATAGGAAGTGCCTCGTGGTCCTGGGATCTCCCTATCCTACAATGGTCTGTTATTCTGCCCGCGATTGGTTCTTAGTTTATTGATAAACTTGTCAACCGACCAAAAGCTTCTCCGCGACCTTTGGTCAACTCATAGGGTAGAAAACGGCCCCTTGAAACTCGTCTATCTGAATCAGCATCGTCTTTCAGTTTATCTTTGTTCTTTTCCCATCCTTTTGCTAATGACGTGAAGTCAACCTGATCATCTTCAGTCCTTATCTTTGACTCGTACCGGTTGTGGACATCTACCTAAGTTGTCACTTGAAACTCGAGCACACTTTCCTTCAGCTTGCGGGAAGCATCCGAACTCTTTGGGTTTAAACCCTTAGTGAACGCTTCAGCTACCCATTCATCTGGATCAACCGGTAACAACATCTTTTCCTTTTGGAGCCGGCTAACGAACCTTCGTAACAATTTAGACTCTCCCTGTGATCCTGAATATGTCAGCCTTTTGGGCTTATACCATTCTGGCACCGGCATGGGCCTTAATGAATGAATCTGCGAGTATCTCGAAGGAATCTATGGAGTGGTTGGGGCAGTAATGAGTACCACGTCAAGGCTCTCCTCGTGATAATCTCACCAAATTTCTTTAATAATACAAATTTCAATTTCGTGAGGAGCCAAATCATTTCCTTTCACCACCGTTGTGTAGGTGGTGATGTGTTCCTGTGGATCTGAAGTTCCATCGTATTTCGTCACTTTAGGCATTGTAGACCGCTTAGGGATTAGTTCTGGGGCTGCGCTCTATTTGTATGGTAGTTGAATATACTTCTTCGAGTTCGGACCCTTCAATATCAACAGTGCGCCCGGGATATGATCCATGTGGGCATTGACTTCCTTCATGAACAACAAAAGTTCTTCCTTGAATGGGTTGTTGTCGTTGTTGAGTCCAGATCTGCTCCCCCCAGCCCCGTCGGAGCCAACTTCGCTCCTGGGAGTATTGTTGTCGGCTCTCTGCGTTGTTTGGTTTGTAGGAACAACGGGAGGAACTTGATCTCGTCTGTTTGTATTATTTGAAGCGCCCGATAGCGCCTGTTTTAACTCTGTCATAACCTGGTCCTGCCGCGTAAGGTGGCCTAGGATGATTGCTTGTAGCTATTGCAGGATCCTCACCGCGTCTACTACGTGCCCTTGGTCAGCATCGTCGAGAGTCGCTTCTCGTACTCATTTGGGGTACCGCTAGTCATAACACCGGCGTTGCATCTTCCCCCTCATTGCGAGTGTCGTTGATTGAGTCCTCAAAATGGGAGTGTTCCCCTTAAATGTCAGGATTGTGAGTGTTGTTAATGGTATTGATTACCATTCTTTATGATTTTGCTAAGAGAAGAACGATCAAAGCTTGTGAGTGAAAGAGGTAAAGATCAATTTAACCGCGCGACTGTCTAGGGCCCACAGTGGGTGCCAAAATATTTATCCGGAAAATGGTACAGTTGAATTTGTACGCGATTTCTAGACAAATGAATTAATTTGATCCCATAAGATAACGAATCAGTCAATTTGAATGCAAGATAGTTGCACGATGATGATAAGAACAACAAGCTCGAAAAATAGTATCAAGATGTTGTATTGGAAGAATTCTTTGATGTCTAGTAAATCGTGTCTTACAATGATAGTCGAACCTATTATTTATAGCTTAGTGAGTGTAATGGTTGAGTCCACCACTAATGGCAATTATTGAAGTGCGGTAATGGAAACCTAACGGTAAACATAAATGCCTAAATTCCTGTAATGAGCCGTTACTCTTTAATGCTGTGGAATATTTTTCATTAGATGCTATCAGACGCATCATGCTTAATGCCTTTATAGACTTGCCTTTCTCGGTGACACATGAGGTAGATGTGCCCGATTTTCTGTCCTCCCGTGTTCGATTCCACGTGTCCTCTTTTTTGGTGGCCACGTATCTAGTGGCGGAGCCACCTTATAGGAAGAGGTGTCAAATGACATCCCTTTGCATGAAAAATACACTAAGTAGGTAGGTAAAAAATTATTTGTATATATATATATATATATATATATATATATATAATATGTATTGACTTCTCTTAATTTTCCGGTATGTTTACTTTTATATATTTTGACACACCTTAACGAAAATTCTGGCTCCGCCACAGCATGTATCGTAACATATTTTACCTAATACATTAATATAAAAATATATTCTATATAAATGTAAGTAGTATAAGTCACAATTTTGTAAAAATGCATGAAAAAAACACTGGATTAATACTGATTGACAAGTGAATTAAGGTAGCAGTCTGAGCTTTAGCTTTAGCGAACAATGAAAAAAATTATTAAATGATACTATCAAAAAATAGTCATTTAGCTAGGTGTTCTTGATTATAACCTCCAAATTGTTTATCATGTCCGGTGGTAAAGTGGATAAAAAACAGTTATCTATAAAAAAAAAGGTTGAATAATAAACTTCTTAAAAACGGGTCAAATATGGATAAGAACCATATTATCAACTTAGAAAATTAATAAACAATAATAACTAATGGGTTTAACTTTTACATTTGTAAACACTCAAATTGGGAGTTCCTCAACTTTGAAAGATAAGGAATTCTCCCAAAAGTGATCATATTCAAGAAGCCATGGATAATATGACCTCGTTTAACCCGTTTTCTATCCGTATTAAATATAAGTCGGTCGGATAATTTATTCTTTTTGAATGATCCATTTTAACCCATCCATATCCGATCCGACTCGTCCATTTAACACCCTTATTCATGTTCCTTGGACATAATATTTTACTACGAGTCTAGTAATTCACATTTTTAACATAAGAAGTCTAGTTGCATCGGGCCAAGTAGGTTATTTTCTTGTCAATATACGGGGCGAATCTTCTTAATTTGAGACTAAAGGAAGACATTTCACGTATGGCCAGTTTTTAAGCCATTCTTTATAGTTTGTCCCTTTTTTGAAATCTTTATAAGTGTGGACTCCCGCTACAAAAGCAGAAAAGTGCAACCCATGAAACAGGAGCAGCAACGCAGGTCCGCCTCTGAATTGAAACTATACTTCGAAAGAAGCACAAGAATAGATCCAGTGTGTATTATTAATGCCTGATTTTGCTAAAAATAAGGAGCAGCAACGCAGGTTTGAAGTCTGTCAACATTGGCCAAAATTTAAATAGTTGTAAAAACTGAGTATAACTTAAATAGAGATCAAAGCAGATATCTGGTGCTATTCCTACTTTGCGTTTGATTTTAAAGTTTGAATCTTAATCATTCACATCTTAATTATTAATTTTTTTTTACTTTACAACCACTTAATGTGTCTGAATAAGTTTGTATGATCAAGATTTATAATCAAAACTTAATTTCATTAATATGCTATCATCCATAATTATTACTAACTGCCGCCACCGCCTATCATTATCAATTACCACCACCATCTTCAACCATAGTCGCCACAACTATCGCCACCCACCAACCCCACCATCATCATCCTCAACCATAACCATACACTCAACTACCACAACTAACCACCCATCACCATCAATAACCATAGCTGACACCGCCTACCATTATAAACTATCACCACTCATCATCACTTTCCTCAATCTCAAGCACAACCACCATCATCACCCACCACCATCCTCAACCATAATCGCTATCAATCACCACTAGCTACTACCCAGAACCACCACCATCAACCAAAATCGCGACCAACCAGCGCCTCTAGTCGGCACTCATAGAATACTAGATTAATTTATATTTTATTTGAATTTTATGTTTATTAGTTTTTAAATAAGGATAAATTTTATATATTCAAATGTTAATAAAACAAATAGTCTTAATCATTTAATATTCAGATCTTAATACACATCTTGATATTCATATGTGTATTCAAATTCAAATATTTTAATCTTAATATATATCTTGATATTCATATATGTATTCAGATTTATACGTCTTAATCTTTTAAAAAAAACAAATGAGGTAATACGCACAAGAAAGGATCCGAATGTTGATATAATGGTTGTTTTCCATTCATATGCAGGCCCAATGGGCAGCCAAGGGATAATAAATTCGGATAAAAATATATTTTTGTTGGGGCGATTTCAAGAAAATTGAAGGATGAAAACTTATAAAATTTGATATCACTGAATAGTACAATTTAAAAAATATTAAATACTAAGTTATAGTATATTTATATTATGAATATTCATCACTGTATAATGAATTATCTCAATTTTGAAATCATATATATTTCAACTTCTCTTACATTAAAGTTTTCTTAAAGTAGTTTCTATTGTTGCACGGTTTCTATTCTTTTCAAAATTAGAACTTTTTATTTAAATGGCTAAATAAACTTCAAAAAAATTCCATATCAATCATAACGTCATTTCAAAATTTTAAAGGATTTAAATTAGATAACAAAGTAAATTTATCTTGAAATATTCCTTATTTAAATGGTGACCAATAATGCCAGACTAGTGACCTAAGTTTTATACATAAATTATTCTCTCCTATAGTCCTATACCTTAAACCAAACAGCCCTTAAGAATTGAGTGCTGGTGCAGAACTTTCTGGGTGGGTTTCAACCCCTAACCAAACACACACCTAAGTTTATTGCCAGAACATTCTGCTTCCGCCTTAGCTTAATTAAACACACACCTAAGTTTATTACCAGTATTTGACTTCACGTGGAGGACTGGCTTACTTGAAATTAAAGTAATTGCCTAAGGTCCATGCACGTTGAGATATTGCACACATATGTAGTCCACCTAATTCTTGAAAATCTATCATCACCATTTCCTCTTTCTTTCTCAAAATCAAGAGTTTCATACCAACCCACGTCTCCTTTTGGATCATTCCTTTTACAAGTTTTCTAGCCATTGCTTCTTATAGTCTCCTTGCATTCATTTGCTTTCTCAAGCTATACCTATCTTTAATTTCTGTGATAGAAATTGAAACATTTTGTTTTATAGCAACTCAAAGCAATGGCCATGACAAATTTTAACTATGTTCTGGTCGTTCTTCTTTTGGTCATTAATGTTATCGCTTTCGCAAATTGTGCTGATATTGATGATGATTTGGGATTTGGAGCTTCGTATATTTTTGGAGATTCTTTAGTAGATGCAGGAAATAATAACTATTTACAAACCTTATCAAAGGCTAATATTCCACCTAATGGCATAGATTTTAAAGCTTCTGGAGGGAACCCTACTGGTCGCTATACCAATGGAAGAACCATAGGAGACATTGTTGGTAAGACGAATTACAATTTTCTCAATATTGTTCTTTTTAGTGCAGTGACGTTCTTTATTTGCTTTTTTCTACTTTTAATACAAATCGAAAGATGTTCTTTGTAATGATTATTCAAATGTATTCTTCTTAATTAGGAGAGGGACTGGGCCAACCCCATTATGCCACACCATATCTTGCTCCAAATTGCACAGGAAGAGCTATTTTATACGGAGTTAATTATGCATCAGGAGGTGGTGGAATTATGAATGGCACGGGAAGAATATTTGTAAGTGATCAAAACCTTTTATATGCATTTTAGCCCTTATATTTATTAAACAAAATGTAGTAAGCGAAATTAGGATAAATATTAAATATAGTTCCACAATAACAATTCACGTGGGTTACATCTTATTCTTTGGTACTACCGTGCAGGTAAACAGGCTTTCAATGGACATCCAAATTGATTATTTCAACATTACTAGAAAAGAAATCAGTAAGCTATTGGGTGAATCAAAGGCAAGGGATTATATCATGAAAAAATCCATTTTCTCAATCACAGTTGGGTCCAACGATTTCCTCAACAATTACCTTCTTCCTGTACTTTCTATTGGTACAAGAATAACCGAATCCCCAGATGCCTTCATTGATGATCTTCTCAGTCACTTGAAGGCACAACTTACGGTAATAACACTTTCTTAATTACGTACTTAACTTGTATATATTGATAGTGTAAATATTTTTTAAATATCAACGTAATTTTGGTATGGCAGAGATTGTACAAACTGGATGCAAGAAAATTTATAATTGGGAACGTTGGACCAATTGGTTGCATCCCATACCAAAAGACAATTAACCAGTTGAAGGAAAACGAATGTGTGGAATTAGCAAACAAGCTAGCACTTCAATACAATGCTAGATTGAAAGATATGCTCTCTGAAATGAACAAAAACCTCGACGGAGCAACTTTTGTACATGCAAATGTCTACGATCTTGTTATGGAAGTTATCACCAATTATGACAAATATGGTGAGAATTAATTAATGCAGACTTTTATTTTAACTTAAACTTTCTTCATCTATTAATAATAATTAAAAAATTGTTTTAGGATTTGTAACTGCGACAAAAGCTTGCTGTGGAAATGGAGGGCAATTTGCTGGTATAGTTCCATGTGGACCAACGTCTAGTATGTGTTCAGATCGTGACAAACATGTATTTTGGGATCCTTATCATCCAAGTGAAGCTGCTAATCTTATAATTGCCAAACAATTGCTGGAGGGTGACCCCAAATATATATCTCCCGTGAATCTTAAACAGCTTCGAGATCTCTAATTTCCTTAATTTTTCACAAATTGTCTTGTATTGTGTCAAATTATACATGCCTCTGTCGAAGGACTACTAGTTTTCTTATTTGCCATTCCTTGTTTCTTTTGTTTACATGATTATTTTACTGTAAGAGGTTTCGTTAATTAATTAAATATATTGTGGAAGAGATATGACGGCAAGTTCTCTCTATCTTCCAATTATCCGTCCTTGTTTAATTTTCATTCTCTATTTGCAGTATTTGGACTTGTGGACAATCCTGAGTGCAGCTAAGATGAAATTTTATTATTAAGTAGGTTTGACCTCTAGCAATTAGTAGTTATTAGGTTAACAACTTAGGATTTGAATTGGCGTAAGCTCTTAGCAACGAAATACACCACTAAAATTCTGAAAATGAGGCCAAGGAAGATCGATGTGTATTTTACACGTTACTCCTAAAAGGAACTCGTACACTCAGCACGAGGAGTTCTTTTGTTTTTCGTTTCTCAGCTCCCATGGTCATGGATTATTCGTTGCATCACAATTCAAAGATGGAATAAGGATATAGGTTGAGTGAGTTTTAGCATTAAAAATGAACTTTTAATATGTCATTGTTTATCTTTAAAACGGATAAAAATTGAATTTATATGCGATTTTAAGGATATGTGGATATATTCAACACAAATAATCAAGAATGTTAGATAAACGAGTTAAAGACAAAGGAATAATCAAACAAATTGTGATGTTAAGGCCGGGCTCGGATTAGAGCTGGACAGTAATTCTGCCCTTGACCGGACCCTCAATTCGAAGCTAATTGTGGGTAAAGAACAACAGTAAAATAAGAACTTTTCAATAGCTAGAGAGTAGAAAAATAAATTTGTATTACTTTGGTTTGCGTGTTACAATATGTCATATTGAATAAAAAGCTTCCCCTTTATATAGTAGAGAGTTTCATTCCAAGTACAATTCTTAAAAAGGTAAAAATTTTCCTTTCTCGTCAATTACTGATGTGCTACCGACGTTGGGCGAGATCTGTGCCGTGATATCCAGTGGAGTACGGATATCACGGCTCTCTGTTAGTCGTGTGCAACCGTTGCCATGTTTTCCGAGATCTCGGAGCTCGTTCTGATTTCGGGGAAGTGTTGTCTTATAAGGCCCGGTGGCGAGCACTCTGTTCGGTCCTTGGTACGAGAAGTTCCCAGCTTCGATTCTGATCTCATGTAGTCATGTCCTTGCTTCGTTTGACCCACCAAAAATTCAGTGTGTGTGTTGGCCCCAGTTTTACCCGTATACAGATAGTCCCCTCATTTCCCAGAGAGTAGGTTTGTCGAAACGATGAAAAGCGATAGACGAATCCCGATTCCTTCCTTCATATGTTACAACCGAGATGACGGATAAATCGAAATGTTCCATCAATCACATCGTTCTGACTTCGAACACGTGTCAATCATTGGCTGGACGCTTTCGAATATGAAACGTCGCGTATTGATTACATTTTCCCTTATAAAAGCTTCTACCTTTTATACTTCTTTCACTTTCCGATCCTAGCTTTTACCTTCGAATCTTCTTGCGACTCTCAACTTCTCAAATCTTTATATCTTCATCTTTGATCTTCAAATCTTCATATTTGTTCTTAGATTTTTAACCCAGGTCTTTATCTTCCTTCAAACCTTCATACTCTTTTCTTCAAATATTCATACTTTCCAAATCACGATGGCAAAAACTTCCAAAGCAGTTCCTTAGCAGGCTGCACCTTCATCTTCCTACCCGGCCACAGAAGCCGAGATGACTACTCCCGAGGCGGCCCCAGAGCCGCCCATGAAAATCTTTATACGCAGGGGCTGTTCAATCGGGGATGACTTCAAGGTCGAGAAGGCCTCCACCAAACAAGACTGGGGTGAAGGAGCATGGAGATACATTTGTTCCATTACTGAATATACCCTTCACAAAGTACGAGAGGACTGTAAATGGGAAGGCAAGGACGTGATTTTCCCCGAGCCCATGGATGATATTACTACCTACATGGAGGGGTATTTAAGTATTTACACTTACCCCTTCACGCTGGGACTAGTAGACCCAGTTGTCCTGGCCTTTTATATTAGGTACGAGGTGTGCGTCAGGCAAATCCACCCGCCCTTTTGGAGGATCGTGATCCTCCTACGTCATTTTGTGAACAACACTGAATCTCCTTGATTCAACCTCGACCACCTGATCCATGTGTATAGTCCCCGAATGTTTTGAGGGGGACTAATCAAGCTTGTTCATCGAGCCAACAAGGTTCCCTTTTCTAGAATCAATGAGGATAGAGCTTGAGGCTGGCAAGGGAATTTTGTTCGGGTAAAAACTGAAGATCTGATCCCTCCCGAGTTCCTTACATTACCTGAGAAGTGGAATGCATCTTGTAAGTGTAGTATTTCCTTAAGTGTCCTATTTTACTTTATTTTGTTTCTCATCGCCAGTATTTATGGTTATGCAGCTGTTATTAGGGTTCCCAATGCGGTCCCCCGGCTCAAGGAGTGGATCGAAGGAATCTGCAAGCAGATGTCCTACTATGAGCGTGCCTGATGCAAACTTTCGAAGGGTAGATAGGAGGACCATTCTTATGGTAAGGCTCTCCCCTTAATAGTTATTACTACACCTCAAACTTATATAATGCTGACTATTTTCCCTTTCCTTCAAAGGTTTGCCTAAGACCATCGAATTTAGTTTGGGGACGAGGACGAGTCCTTATCTGTTGATCCCTCCGTTTCGGGACAGTCCGGGGCTGCCACGGGGGAGAAGAAAAGGAAAAGAAAGTCCTCGGGGTTCTCGTATATCGAGGCGCAGATAAAAAAGAGGATGACTTCCCGGGCTTGTAAGCCTAAGGAGAATACTAAGTCCAGGGTAGTGGATCCTAACTTCCTTCACCGGCTCAAGGATGAGCCCAAAAAAGAAGACATCTTCGTCGCCCATGGATCAACCTCTGTCGGGGAACATACGACGAACAAGGGAAGGGGCCACGAGGCCGATCCTCTTCTGATTTAAGAGGCCAAAGTGGAGACGGATGCTTTGACCTCTCAAGAAACTGTTCCTGTTCTGAAAGAGGCGACCAGTGTGATCTATATCATCTAGATGCCCCTATATCGAGTCCATGCTTGAATAGGCCTAAGCACATAAGGAAAGGTCAAGCGAAGGAGTTCAGGGTGCAGACGACCCTCTCCACTCCTTCTTCGATGAAATGGATATGTCCACTTTGGAAGATTTTTTGGGGCTAGGTGACTTGGAAATATCGAATAAGGACGTGCCCTAGGGAGCTGGTGATCCATGTTCGAGCCCAAAACTGGTGACGCAGTTTTCCGCATCGAGTGTGGACCCCAACCGCAAGAGAACAATTATTCTTATGGTCCCAAAGGACGCTTGGGTTCTATTCGCTCCAGTGGGCATAACTAGCTACCTATGATGTCTAGTGACCGCGGAGGACCAGGCAAAGATGAACGAGATGGGCGCGCCAAGTCTTTTCAATGAGGCGCAGCAGACGCTGAACCAGGTAAGACATCAACATTTTTACACCCCTTGTGAATTCCACTTAAGTTTTGATGTCTCTTACTATTTTTGTTTTTTTTTGCAGGCCTCAGTGCTTCACCATGAGAGCTTCCTCCGGTACTACTTAGAAATTAGCCAGCTCAAGTTCGAGCTCAAAGAGTAGGTCCAGAAGAAAGACATGTATAGGTTTATCAGTGAGCATCAAGACAGGGACGTCAAAGACCTCTTAATCGAGCTGGACAAGGCTCAGAAACAAGATTCGACCCCGAAGAGGGAACATGCCGACCTGGTTGAAAATGTAAAGGTATTTGAAGTTAAAAATAAGGAGATAGTCATGGTGACTAACAACACAACCTCGCAGGTCTAACAGAAGATCGACCTGATCGACCAACTCTAAGCCGAGATGAATGAGGTCAAGGCCGTGGCCGAAAGATGGAAAGGTAGGATGGACCTGCTGGCTTCAGAGAAGTAAACCACGAAGACGGAGCTGGCATCGGTTGAGAACCAACTCTAGGTGGCAAAGGTCAAAACTGATAAATGGTCTCAACTGAATGATGATCTCTGAGTACAATTGAGCTCGACCGTCGCGTAACGGGATGCCATCGGTAGAGAATATGAGGCATTGAAGTCCAAATTAGACACAACTTCTACTGATGCCGAAGAAATGTTGGCCTAATACAAGACCGATGTAGAGGAAGCCGAGACCCGCCTAAAGACAAAGGCTGAATATGTGAAGCGGCTATCTCGGAGAGAGACCCTTAAAGAGATCCACGCCCGAGGTTTCGACATGTCGGGTGAGATCGAGGAAGCAAAAAGGCTCGAGGCCGAGGAAAAGAAGCTCAACAAGCCTGAAGGTGCCGAAGACTCCGAGGGTTCCGAGGGCTCCAACGGTTCAGGTGACGAGTTAGTCCCCGTTGAAGAACAAGCATAGATGCCTTAGTACTTTTTTAGTTTTTGTCTCATGTATATTTTTTTGGTTTATTTTGAGGCCATTTTTATTAGACCTTTGTAAATATATTTAAGAATATATATGAAATTTTCCATTGTTGGCAATATTGTGTCTTTACTTTTCCACCATTTTTTCATAATTTCTATTCACGTAATGTTTTTAATTCCTTAGCATAGAATCAAATATAGTTATGGGGAGTTCATTTTTCAAAGGTCCGAACGGAGCCCGACCTTGATGCAACTTTTTTTGCTCGAGGCTTTAAAAACTCGGTGTGACCAGAAGTGTTTTGAAGATGATTAAGTGATTTTAGACGATATATTTGCCCATGGTAACCTTTTAGTAGGTTTCGAGTTATTATAATGGCCTTACTTTTTTATTACGAGCTTCAGACATCTCCGAGCCATTTTTAGGGTGGTCGTAGCCTTTTATATTTGGGCACCGCCTAATAGGTTTGGTGCCTCGGGGATTTGGTACCCGAGTTGTCCGAACTTTCTTCTAGCGACTGTCTCCGAGTAGTAGTATCCCTTGGGCTCGATATTCCCCGAGCAAGGGTAGCCCAAAGGCTCTTAGGATCCAGAATTTAATAAGCAAGAAAATGTGTAATAGCAAGGCGAAACTTTCTTCCATTTTTTAGTGTGTAAAGTACATGATCGAAAGTGCATAAAACTTGTATCATGGCTAGAGCGGACTATGTGAGAACGGTTCATACTACCGTTTGGCCCTTACAGTGAATCCTAACCACCAAGTCTTAGCTTCTAACATACAAGAGTTTTCTTTTATCCTTGCTAAAAACCTTAATCCAAGGGTAATGCCCCCCAGTATTTGAGGCCGAGGTTTAGAGGGCTTGGATACTATTGATATGAAGTGAACGATCATTGACTCCGGTTTGAGACCAACCTTCAAATCTAAGTTAATACGTTTTACTGTTGCCTCGTTAGTAAACTTGCCGAAAAATCCATTTTGGGACAAAACGTGTCACGACCCCAAATTTTCCTCCGTAGGATGTCGTGATGACACCTAGTCTCTAAGACTAGGTAAGCCTATCAATGCGGAATAACAATAGAAATATGAAATAAATAAATTTTCAAACTCGCATAATTATAACTCCCAAAATCCGGTAGAAACAAGTCACAAGCTTCTAAGAATTTTTTCTCTATGTCTCTATACATCGGAGTCTAAAGCAAATAAGGAAGACAACATAATAAGATAGAAGGGGACTCCGGAGTCTACGGACGCTGGCAGATATACCTCGAAGTCTCCTCGTACAACTAGTTTACTGATGCATGGTCTGATAAGATGTACCTAGATCTGCACAAAAAGATGTGCAGAAGAATAATATGAGTACACCACTGCGGTACCCAGCAAGTGCCAAGTCTAACCTCGGTAGAGTAGTGACGAGGTCAGGTCAGACCCTACTGGAATAATAAAAAATATGGTGACATGTTTAACAATATAATAATAATAATAATAATAATAATAAATGACAATGGAAATGAATCAAGTAAGTAGTATGCCACCATCAAATTACACAGAATATGAGCAAGTAATACCTTGCGACAAGAAAACAGAAATTTACAACTTAAAAAAAAATTACGACAATAATCAAAGGCAAATGCAACCATAAAGAATTATTAATAAGGGCACTCCCGAGATACCGCCTCGTTGTCCCAAATCATAAATAAATTCACAATATTTCATTTCCTTATATCACCGCGAGAGCCTTCACATTTAATTTTAAAGAAAATATTTTTCCTGAAATAGCATTCCGCGTTTTAGCTACCCTTATCACACCGCCTGACTTCTAGTAGTTCCCCTACTAGCCACACATATCAAGACACATTTATCTCACCACATGCGTTTCAACACCCAGACTTTATACCACCATATGCGTATCAATATCACAATTTATCACAATTTGCACCTCAAGTGCCCAAATATTTTAACTTGCCAAAATAAATCAAAATCATAATATTTTTTCACAATAAGGAGCTCACGGCTCAATCACAGTAAATACAAAAGTCTTCACAAAATATTCAGCAAAATAATAGTATTCATTATTTCAACAATACGGAGCTCACGTCCCAATCACAATGAATACAAAAATCTTCACAAAATATTCAGCAGAAATACTATTTCCACAAATTTAACATCTTGACTTAACATCCAATTATTAAATATAAAATACTTCATTTTTAATAATAGTTAATTTAAGAAAATTCAACCTTCAAATAATGCACAAAATAAAAGAAAGCAAAGTTTCAACTAAATAGGTAAAAACAATTAGTAGGAAAAATGTCAGGCAAATTTAGGAATATAAAATAGATCAATGATGATGAATATAATCGGATAAAATAATTTAATTAATGTGTGACAGTGATATACACAATTTTAAAACCATAGTTTTCCACATTTAGCCCGTGTACACACTCGTTACCTCGTGTACATGACTTTTAACACATTACAATTATCACATCAATACCGATCCTATGGGGAATTCCTCTCCCCCCCCAAAGTTAGATAAGTCACTTACTTCGAGTTGCTCAAATTTAATCCACTAGTAGGCATTTTCCTCGATTATCCAACTCTGAATGGCTCGAATCTAGCCAAAATAATTCGATACAGTCAACAAAAATTATAGGAATCAATTTCATAAGAAAAATTATATTTTTCAATAAAAATCCGAAATTAACTCAAAACTTGCCCGTGGGGCCCACATCTCGGAATCCGCAAAAGTTAAGAAATATGAACGCCCATTCAACCACGAGTCTAACCATACCAAAATTACTAAATTTCGATAACAATCCGACCCTCAAATCCTCAAATTTATCCAAGAGAGTTTTCAAACTTTTCCAACTTAATTCACCAATTAAATGATAAAAACAACCATGGATTCGGGTAATCTAACCAAAATTGAGTTAAGAACACTTACCCCAATGTTTTCTCTGAAAATCTCACAAAAATTACCTCTCCCCAAGATCCAATTTGTCAAAAATGAAAAATGGGACGAAGTCCCCTGCTTTATAACTTAAAGTTCTGTCCAGGCTGGCCTCGATCATGGCTTAGATCCTGGCCCTCGATCATGTCTTCAATCATGGCCCTCGATCCTGGTCCTCGACCATGGGCTCGATCATGGCTTCGATTTCTGACCCCGATTTTCTAGCATAAAACTTGCAGCAGCTGTTTAAGTCCAACTTTTGATCCGTTAACCATCTGAAACTCACCCGAGGCCCTCGGGACTTCAACCAAATACACTAACAAGTCCTCAAACGTCATACGAATTTATTTGAAACCTCAAACCACATAAAACGAAGCTAAAACCACAAATCAAACCCCAATTTATGCTTAAGGAACTTAAGAATTTCCAACTTCTACATTTGATGTCGAAACCTATCAAATCAAGTCCGATTGACCTCAAATTTTGCATACAAGTCATAAATACGTAACAGAGCTATGAAAATATTCAGAATGGGATTCCAACCCCGATATCAAAAAGTCAACTCCCCGGTCAAACTTCCAAACTTAAATTCCTATTTTAGCAATTTCAAGCTTAATTTAACTACAGACTTCCAAATAAAACTACGGACACGCTCCTAAGTCCAAAATCACCATACGGAGCTGTTGGAATCATTAGAATTCTATTCTGGGGCCGTTTACACATAAGTCGACATCCGGTTGCTATTTGAACTTAAGCTTTAAACCTTGAAACTAAGTGTTCCAATTTACTCCAAAACCTCATCGGACCTGAACCGACTACCCCAGCAAGTCACATAACTGTGATAAAGCACATAATGAGCAGTAAATAGAGAAATGTGGCTATAACTTTTAACACGACTGGCCGGGTCGTTACATCCTCCCCCTCTTAAAATAATCGTTCGTCCTCGAACGAGCATAGAGACATACCTGAAGTGGTGAAAAGATGAGGATAATGGTTACGCATATCCTGCTCGGTCTCCCAAGTCGCCTCTTCGACCGGATGACCCCTCCACTGAACCTTCACATAAGCAATGTTCTTTGACATCAGCTTTCAAACCCGCCAGTCCAAAATAGCCACTGGTTCCTCAACATAGGATAGATCCTTGTCCAACTGAACTGAACTGAAGTCTAACACATGAGACGGATCACCGTGATACTTCCGGAGCATACAAACATAGAACACTGGATGAACTATAGAGAGGCTAGGTGGTAGTGCAAGTCTGTAAGCCACCTCTCTAACTCTCTCAGGAATCTCAAATGGCCCAATATACCTAGGGCGCAATTTGCCCTTCTTCCCGAACCTCATAACACCCTTCATAGGCGAAACTCGGAGCAAGACGCGCTCACCAACCATGAATACAACATCACGAACCTTCTGATACACATAACTCTTATGTCTAGATTGGGCTGTACGAAGTCGATCCTGAATCAATTTAACTTTTTCCAAGGCATCCTGAACCAAGTTTGTACCCAATATCCTAGCCTCGCCCGGTTCAAACCAACCCACTAGAGACCGACACTACCTACCATACAAGGCCTTATACGGAGCCTTCTGAATGCTCGATTAGTAGTAGTTGTTGTAAGCAAACTCCACAAGTGGCAAGAACTTATCCCAAACACCCCCAAAATCTATCACACACGCACAAAGCATATCCTCTAGTATCTTGATAATGTGCTCGAACTGTCCGTCTGTCCGTCTGAGAGTGAAATGTTGTACTCAACTCCACACGAGTACCCAACTCTCACTGTACAACCCTCCAGAACCGTGATGTAAATTGCGTACCCCAGTCAAAGATGATAGATACCGGTACGCCATGAAGTCTAACAATCTCGCGAATATAAACCTGAGCCAGCTATTCCGAAGAGTAAGTCGTAACTACAGGAATGAAATGGGTTGACTTGGTCAACCTATCCACAATCACCCAAACTGCATCGAACTTCCTCTAAGTCCGTGGGAGCCCAACAACGAAATCCATAGTGATCCGCTCCCTTTTCCATTCTGGAATCTCTAACTTCCTAAGCAATCCACCCGGTCATTGATACTCATACTTCACCTGCTGGTAATTTAGGTACCAAGCTATAGATTCCACTATGTCTTTCTTCATACGCCTCCACCAATAGTGTTGTCTCAAGTCCTGATATATCTTTGCGGCACCCAGATGAATAGAGTACCACGAACTATGAGCCTCCTGGAGAATTAACTCACGCAAGCCATCTACATTGGGTACCCATAGCCCGCCTGCATCCGTAATACACTGTCATCTCCAATAGTGACTTCTTGGTACCACCATGCTGAACTTTATCCTTAAGGACAAGCAGATGTAGATCATCATACTGACGCTCCCTGATACGATCATAAAGAGAAGATTGAGAAACCACACAAGCCAAAACTCGGCTCAGCTCGAAAATATCCAATCTAACAAACTGGTTCGCCAAGGCCTGAACATCCAAGGCTAAAGGTCTCTGTGCTACCGGTAAATATGCTAAGCTGCCCAAACTCTCCGCCTTACGACTCAAGGCACCGGCCACTACATTGGCCTTCCCGGGATGATAGAGAATTGATATCATAATCCTTAAGCAACTCCAACCATCTCCGCTGCCGCAAATTAAGATCCTTCTATTTAAACAGATGTTGTAGACTCCGGTGATCGGTGTAGACCTCATAATGGACACCGTACAAATAATGCCACCAAATGTTCAAGGCATGAACAATAGCTGCTAACTCAAGGTCGTGGACCGGATAATTCTTCTCGTGTACCTTTAAATGTCTGGACACGTATGCAATCACCCTACCGTCTTATATCAACACTACACCGAGACCAATACGCGATGCATCATAATACCCAGTATAAGACCCTGAACCTGTTGGTAATACCAATACTGGGGCTGTAGTCAAAGTTGTCTTGAGCTTTTGGAAGCTCTCCTCACATTCCCTGGTCCACTTGAACGGAGAACCCTTCTGGGTCAATTTGGTCAAAGGTGCAGCAATAGAAGAGAAACCCTCTACAAATCGGCAATAATTCCTCACCAAACCAAGAAAACTCCGGATCTCAGTAGCTGATGATGGTCTGAGCCAACTCTGCACTGCTTTAATCTTCTTCGGATCTACCTTAATCCCTTCGCACGAAACTATATGACCCAAAAATCCCACTGAATCAGGCCAGAATTCACACTTTGAAAATTTTGCATATAATTTCTTTTTTGTCAAAGTCTGAAACACAGTCCTCAGGTGCTGTTCATCATCTTCCCAACTCCAGAAATACAACGGAATGTCGTCAATAAACACAATGATGAAAGAATCAAGATATGGCTTAAATACACTATTCATTAAGTGCATAAATGTTGTTGGGGCATTGGTTAGGCCAAATGACATTACAAGGAACTCATAATGACCATACCGAGTCCTAAAAGCAATCTTCGGGATATCGGGTTCCCAAATCTTCAAGTGATGATAGCTTGAACGCAAGTCAATTTTAGAGAATACCCTGGCACCCTGAAGCTGATCAAATAAGTCATCAATACGTGGCAATGGATACCTGTTCTTCATTGTAACTTTGTTCAACTGGTGGTAATCAATACACATCTACATAGAACCATCCTTCTTCTTTACAAATAAGACAGGAGCACCTCAAGGCGATACACTGGGCCATATGAAGCCCTTATCAAGCAACTCCTGTAACTGTTCTTTTAATTCTTTCAACTTTGCTGGGCCATACGATATGGTGGAATAAAGATTGGTTGAGTGCCCGTTAACAAATCAATGCCAAAGTCAATATCCCTATCGAGTGGCATACTCGAAAGATCCGCTGGAAATACATCAGGAAAATCCCTTACTCCAGGAACTGACTCCACGGTAGGAGTATCAACACTAACATTTCTCACGTAGGCTAGATACGTATCACACCCCTTCTCAACCTTTCGTTGAGATTTAAGAAATGAAACAACTCTGCTAGGACACATGATCCAAGGTACCTCTCCACTCTAGCCGCGGTAAACCTGGTATAGCCAATGCTACCGTATTGGCGTAACAATCAAGGATAGAGTGATAGGGTGAGAACCAGTCAATGCCCAAAATAATTTTGAAATCCACCATACTAAGCAATAATAAATCAACTCTGGTCTCAAAACCACTGCTAACAATCAAACACGACCAATACACGCAGTCAACAATAATAGATTCACCCACGAGTGTAGATACATGAATAGAAGAACTCAAAGAATCACGAGATACGCCTAAATACGGGGATAAATAAGATGACACATAAGAATAAGTGGAGCCTGGATCAAATAAGACCGATGCATCTCTATGACAGACCAAAATAATACCCGTGATAATAGAATCAGATGCAACAACTTCTGTCCTAGCAGAAAGGGCATAATATCTGGCCTGGCCTCCACCTCTAGCTGGTTGTGCAAGTGGAGTAGCAACTGGTGCAATGATCATAGCCTAAGAAGCCTGAGGGCCTTATGGAATAGGTGGGGCCTGAGAAATCTGTGGAGGTGCACCCCTCCTAAGTCTGGGGCAATCCCTCATGATATAATGAGTTCCACCATACTCAAAATAAGCCCTCGGAGGATGTGGCTGCTGGGATTGGCTTGGGCCTGATCGACTAGACTTCCCACTGAAAGCACCTCGTTCAGGAGGTACAGAAGACACTGGTGGTGCATAATATGGAACCTGAGGTCTAGGAGTAGCCGAAATACTACTGGAAGCTGGAAGTGCTAAATAAATAGGATGGCTCACATAACCTCTACCATGACAGGCTGCAACTGGGGCACGAGAATTATTATAAGTGCCAGAATATCGGGGTCTCTTAGTCTCCCTCTCTTCTCTCTCCCGAGTCTGCATACCCTCCAATATCCTAGCAATTGACACCATTTGTTGGTATGTGATGTTCATCTCCAGTTCTTGGGTCATACTGAATCTGATACTAGGGTGGAGCCCCTCGATAAATCGACGAACCCGCTCTCGAACGATAGCAACCAAGGCTGGTGTGTGCCTAGCCAAATCACTGAATCGCACCGTATATTCCGACACGGTCATAAAATCCTGGCGCAACTGCTAAAACTCTGCACACCATGCATCTCTAAGACTATGAGGAATATACTCCCTCAAGAACATATCTGAAAATTGAGTCCAAGTGAGTGATGGTACCTCAGCCGGACTATCCAACTCATATGCCCACCACCACTGGTAAGCTACTCCTATAAGCTGGAACGCCGTGAAAGAAACCCCACTGGAATCCATAATACCCATAGTACGACGGATACAGTGACATTCCTCCAGAAAACCCTGAGCATACTCTAAAGCTAAACCGCTGAATGTGGAAGGGTGGTACTTTTTATACCTTGCCTGAGTTGCTCCCCCTCTAAAACTGCCGCCCTAACCTCGGGCCGAAATGGGACAACTAGCTGCACTGGTATAACCTCTGGGGCTTGGTCAACCTGGGCACGTGGCTCTGGGGTACGGGCGGTGGGAGTCTTTGCTCCTCTCCCGGCCTGAGATGTGGCAGGAGCAAGTGGAATTAGCCCTGCGTGAGCTAGAGTGTCAAACATGCTCAAAAACTGGGCAAGAGTCTCCTGAAGTGCAGGGATAGTAACAGGCGTCTCAGGTGCTTGTTCTCCAACTGGAGCTACTGGTGGTTCCTCTGCAGCAGCTCATGCGGGTGCTCTGGCTGCACCATATGGTCTTTCTCGACCTCTGGCTCGGCCTATGCCACGACCCAGGCCTCTTGCGGCTCCAACAGAAGGCACGAGTTTCTGATCATCGGATTCAGTTGTGCGTGTCCGCACCATTTGTGAGAGAATAGAAAGACCATGGTTTTAAATTTTGAAGTTAACAAATGCGCACGATAAGGAATAAAAAAGTGAATATTTTCTAACAGTTCCATAGCCTCCCGAAGATAAGAACAGACGTCTCCGTACCGAACCGCGAGACTCTACTAAACTTGCTTGTGACTCATAACACCTATGAACCTAGATCTATGATACCAACTTTTCACGACCCCAAATTTCCCTTCGTAGGATGTCGTGATGACACCTAGTCTCTAAGACTAGGTAAGCATATCAATGAGGAATAACAATAGAAATATGAAATAAATAAATTTTCAAACTCACATAATTATAACTCCTAAAACCTGGTAGAAATAAGTCACAAGCTTCTATGAATTTTTTCTCTATGTCTCTATATATCAGAGTCTAAAGCAATTAAGGAAGACAACATAATAAGATAGAAGGGGACCCCAAAGTCTGCGGACGCTGGCAGATATACCTCGAAGTCTTCTCGTATATGTAGCTTACTGATGCCTGCGCAAATTAGATATATCTAGATCTGTACAAAAAGATGTGCAGAAGCGTAGTATGAGTACACCACAACGGTACCCAGTAAGTGCCAAGCTTAACATCGGTAGAGTAGTGACGAGGTCAGGTCAGACCCTACTGGAATAATAAAAGACATGGTCACATGTTTAACAATATAATAATAATAATAAATGACAATGAAAATGAATCAAGTAGTATGCCACCATCAAATTTCACAGAATATGGGCAAGTAATACCTTGCGACAGGAAAACAGAAATTTACAACTTAAAAAAATATCACGACAATAATCAAAGATAAATGCAGCCATAAAGAATTATTAACAAGGGCACTCCCGAGATACCGCATCGTAGTCCAAAATTATAAATAAATTCACAATATCTCATTTTCTTATATCACTGCGGGAGTCTTCTGATTTAATTTTAAAGAAAATATTTTTCTCGAAATAGCATCCCGCGGTTTAGCCACCCTTATCACACCGCATGACTTCTAGTAGTTCCCCTACTAGCCACGTGTATCAAGCCACTCTTATCTTACCGCATGCGTATCAATATCATAATTTATCACAATTTGCACCTCAAGTGCCCAAATATTTTAACTTGCCAAAATAAATCAAAATCTGAATATTTTTTCACAATAAGGAGCTCACGGCTCAATCACAGTAAATACAAAAGTCTTCACAAAATATTCAGCAAAATAATAGTATTCATTATTTCAACAATACAGAGCTCACGTCTCAATCACAATGAATACAAAAATCTTCACAAAATATTCAACAGAAATACTATTTTCACAAATTTGACATCTTGACTTAACATCCAATTATTAAATGTAAAATACTTCATTTTTAATAATAGTTAATTTAAGAAAATTCAACCTTCAAATAATGCACAAAATAAAAGAAAGCAAAGTTTCAACTAAATAGATAAAAACAATTAGTAGGAAAAATGTCAGGCAAATTTAGGTATATAAAATAGATCAATGATGATGAATATAATCGGATAAAATAATTTAATTAACGTGTGACAGTGATATACACAATTTAAAAACCAGAGTTTTCTACATTTAGCCCCTGTACACACTCGTCACCTCGTGTACACGATTTTCAGTACATTATAATTATCACATCAATACCAATCCCAGGGGGAATTCTCCCCACAAAGTTAGATAAGTCACTTACCTCGACTTGCTCCAATTTAATCCACTAGTAGGCATTTTCCTCGATTATCCAACTCTGAATGGCTCGAATCTAGCCAAAATAATTCGATACAGTCAACAAAAGATATAGGAATCAATTTCATAAGAAAATATTATACTTTTCAATAAAAATCCGAAATTAACTCAAATATTGCCCGCGGGGCTCACGCCTCGAAATCCGACGAAAGTTACGAAATATGAACACCCATTCAACCACGAGTCTAACCATACAAAATTTACTAAATTTCGATAATAATCCGGCCCTCAAATCCTCAAATTTATCCAAGAGAGTTTTCAAACTTTTCCAACTTAATTCACCAATTAAATGATAAAAACAACTATGGATTCAGGTAATTTAACCAAAATTGAGTTAAGAACACTTACCCCGATATTTTCTCTGAAAATTTCCCAAACATCGCCTCTCCCCAAACTCCAATTTGTCAAAAATGGAAAATGGGACGAAGTCCCTTGCTTTATAACTTAAAGTTCTGTCTAGGCTGCCCTCGATCGTGCCTCGATCCTGGCCCTCGATCATGGAACCGATCATGGCCCTCGACCATGGGCTCGATCATGGCATCTATTTCTGCCCCTCATTTTCTAGCAGAAAAATTGCAGTAGCTGTTTAAGTTCAACTTTTGATCTGTTAACCATCCAAAACTCACCCGAGGCCCTCGAAACCTCAACCAAATACACCAACAATTCCTAAAACATCATAAAAATATTTTTGAAACCTCAAATCACATAAAACGACGCTAAAATCACGAATCATACCCCAATTCAAGCTTAAGGAACTTAAGAATTTCTAACTTCTACATTCGATGTTAAAACCTATCAAATAAAGTCCGATTGACCTCAACTTTTGTACACAAGTCATAAATGACGTAACGAATCTATAAAAAATTTTGGAACTGGATTCCGACCCCGATATCAAAAAATCAACTCCCCGGTCAAACTTCCAAACTTAAATTCCTATTTTAGCCATTTCAAGCCTAATTTAACTATGGAATTCGAAATATAATTCCGGACACGCTCCTAAGTCCAAAATCACCATACAGAGTTGTTGGTATATCAAAATTCTATTTTAGGGTCGTTTACATATAGGTCGACATCCAGTCACTATTTGAACTTAAGCTTTAAACCTTAGAACTATGTGTTCCAATTCATTCCAAAACCTCACCGGACCTGAACCAACTACCCCAAAAAGTCACATAACAGTTATAAAGCACATAATGAGCAATAAATAGGACAATAGGGCTATAACTTTTAAAACAACTGGCTGGGTCGTTACAAAATTGGTTCAAGGGAAAAAGAGTGCAACACGTGCTTTTAGAGCTAATAGTCGCGTCCATCCTTGGTCGTTGCCGGTAAATATCTAATTCATAACACGATTAAAGAGTAATTGCATTCATACTGTAGCAGTATTACCGCTTTAAGTGCGTCACATTCTAGTTATTCGGTAGTTGCACACCGTTTCCTGCTTCGAGTTTGTATGATCCTTTGCCGGTAATTCTGACGACTCGATATAGTCTTTCCCAATTTGGTCCCAACTTCCCCTCGTTCAGGTTCTAGGTGTGTAATGTTACTTTCCTCAACACCAAGTCCCCGATCTTGAAAAGTCGGAGATGGGCTCTCTAGTTGTAGTATTTTTCTATCCGCTATTTCTGAGCGGTCAACCGGACTATGGCGGCCTCTTGCCTTTCATCCAATAATTTCAGGCTCATGATCATGGCCTCGCCATTTGACTCTTCTATCGCATATTGGAACCTAAGACTCGATTCTCCCACTTCGACTGGCATTAAGGCTTCATCAGCGTAGACCAACAAAAATGGAGTAGCCTCGGTACTAGACTTCGAGATTGTACGATATGCCCATAGGACTTCGGGCAGGATTTTCTTCCATTTCCCTTTGGCATCGATCAACCTCTTTTTTAGATTTTGAAGTATGGTCTTGTTTTTTGATTCCGCATGTCCGTTCTTACCAGGGTGGTAAGGTGTTGATAGTATCTTCCTAATATTGAGATCTTCAAAAAATTTATTTATCTTGCCGTCGATGAATTGTTTTCCATTATCGCAAATGATCTCGGTCGGTATCCCAAATCTACATATTATATGGTCCCGGATGAAGTCAATGACTTCTTTCTCTCAGAACTTTTCATATGCTTGAGCCCCGACCCATTTGGAAAAATAATCGATCATGAATAGTATGAATTGAGCTTTACCGGGTGCCCACGGTAGGGGGCACCCGGTAGGGGACCGACGATGTCCATTCCCCACTTCATAGGCGACCACGAGGACATAATCGGGTGGAGTATCTCTCCCGGTTGATGGATCATCGGTGCGTGTCTCTAGTAGTCATAGCATTTTTGCACGAAGTCCTTCACATCTTTTTCCATTTTGGTCTAATAATAGCCACCCTGATTAATTTTCGGCATAAAGATTCTGCTCTCGAATGATTCCCGCAAGTTCCTTCATGAACTTATCTCAAGGCGTATACGGTATCTTCCGGCCCCAAGCATCTGGCTAACGGGCCTTCGAACATGCTTCTGAACAATGTCCCTTCGACCAAGAAAAATCTGGCAGCTTTGGTACGTAGGGCTCTCGATTCTTTGGGATTCGAGGGCAATTTTCCAAGCTTCAAGTAGTTTATGTACTTGTTCCTCAGATTTGTATCGACCTGGCCGACCGTTTTGAGAATTAGCATCCTGTTTGGCGGCTTAAGGTCTCGAGTAACTTCGTATTATATGTTATGATTTATGTGTGTGGTCGAGTTTGGTTTTCGGATGATTCAGGGTCAATTTGGAAGAAGGAATTTTGTTTTAGAAGCTTAAGCGGTAAGAGTTGACCGGAGTTTTGAATTTTCTATAGATGACTCTGAAATGGCATTTTGATGATTTTAATAGCTATGTATGGTGATTTTGCACTTTTTCGTGCGTCCGAATTTGGATTTGGAGGTCCGTAGTCTAAATTGAAGGATTTCAGCAAAAAATTAGAAAGTTGAAGATTTGGAAGATTGAGAGGTTTGACCGAGAGTAAGGGTGGCAAGTGGGCTAAGTGAGCCGATTCTTGCCTAGGAACCGTTAGGACCAGGACCGTTTGGCCCGCCAAGGGATCGGGACCAGGCCAGACCGGTCCGTTGGCTGGCCAAATGGGCACAGTAAATATTTTTTTTTAAAAGACTAGCCGTTTGTCTATTTAATAAAAGAGCGTTGGGATTTAAAAAATAGACGTTGAAAATAGCCATTCAACCCCCCCCCCCCAACTTAGTTTTTACCCCAAACTTTTTATAATTACATATTTTTCCTATTTTCAACTATAAATACCCCCTCATTCTTTCATTTTCTTATAAAATCAATATCAATCTATCACAATCTCTCTCTAATTTTCTTCTATACTTTCTACTATTGCGTACTTTATTCCAAAAAATAGTCAAAAAATATTGACGTTGTTACAATTTGTGAAAAAATTATGAAGTTGGTGAATTGAAGTCTTCAACGATAATTAATTTTCAACAAGTTGTTCGTCAATTAGGTAAACTCCTTCCAACACTTAAGTATTAATATTATAGATTTGTTTGTTTTATTTATTTGCTAATACTTGATTAATTAAGATGTCTTCCTTAAGAAATATTTTTGGTAAAAATAAAAATAAGAAAAAATCCAAGACTGACGAATCTAGTGGTATTGCTGTTCCTCCTGTCCTGCCCCCTGTGAGCACCTAATTTTTTACCGCGCTTGAATATTTCTCACTCTCATCTTCCCACGCGTATTCCCACTCTTTGTCCCCCACACTTTGTCCCCACTCCACTTTCCCTTGCCCCCCATGCTTGTCCCCCATTCACCTCCCTCACTTACAAAAATTCACCATCTCCACAATTCCAGAAAAAGGTAAAAAAAGACAGTTCGTGCCTCCCTCTTCACTCATCTTCCTCAGCCTCTAAGCTCACCCAAAATGAGCTTTACAAACCCCCCAAAACCCAGTTGAAAAATCCACCCCAAAACAACCCCAAATATCCATTAAAACTACTCTAAAACCAACTTGAAACAACCACAAAACAGCCCATCTAAACTCCAGCAAAGTCCAGCAGCTTTTTAGCTTCAAAAAATACCAAATATCAGCCTCCAAAACAGATCCAGAGCAGCCCAAAAACGAGCTGGAAATCCACCCCAAAACCAGCCCTCTTCTCAGTCCAAAAATGACTCCAAAACAACCCCGAACAACCTCATGAAATGCAGCAAAAGACCAGCTGCGAACAACCCCAAAATCCAGCTCTAATACAATCCGAAACTGACCCAAAACAGCCCCAAAATCACTCAAAAACTTAGCTAAAATCACTCTCAAAACACAGAAAAATCAGCACTTAAAATAGGACAAAAACAGTCCCAAAACAACCACATAAAATTTAGCTAAAATCAGTCTCGAAATCCAGCTGAAAGCAGGCCAAAACATCTACAATCCGAAAACCACCACGAAAGTTATCGTCCTTCAGCCAAAACCAGTAGCTCCTTCTTACTCTGTTAATCACTACAAACGAGCCGAGGTTGATTTCGGTTCGATCGAGGTCTTGTTCGAGGTTCACGGTTCCGATCCTGTAAGGTTGGTATTGATGTGTTCTAAACAGGCATGGCTAATAGCTATTGATTTTGTTCGGTGAAGTTTTATTATAAATTGAAGAAAGTGTCGTATTGAGGTGCATTCTCAATCCTTCCTCTGTTATTTTGCTCCTTTTTTAAATTCGTGTGTAGTTTTTGCTACAAGATTTGGATGAATGGTGATGCTTTTTATTTAAATATATGTGTTTGTTTATGAGAAGTTCGTTGCTGATTTTTGTTTAAATTTGCTAATGGGTAGCTTATTCCTAGATTCTAGTTCTTATTGCTATTGGAAACCCAATGCATTTGACCTTTTTGTCTTACCTATATTGTATTTATACATCTTATTCTACACCTTTAGTTGCTTAATTTGATATGAAGAATCAAAGCAGCACAGATAAAAGTGGTGTTAACTTTGACGAGTTGGTGATATGATTGTACGGTGTAGGAGCAAAATATGTATAAACCTTAGTGTCAGGACTTGTACCAAACGTTGGTAAGAGTAACTGACTTGTATTTGGGATATAAATGTGATGAACTAGCATAAAGTGACTAATATCTTGACACAAGAGGAGTAAATAGCTTTAGGCGCGATTAATAAATCATCGTGGTCATGGGTACGGTTCCCGTGGCATGGTCACGATATGTAAATCCCAATTCGAGTGTACCTTTCACGTGACTCGACCATAACTCCAAATCAATTAATAATAAAAATCAACATGTTGTAGGTCGCGGGTGGGTTTCACGCGACACGATTCGCAATATGTACAAAAATAATGAGCGCGCGACATCGCGACTTATTTAAATATACTCCATAAATTCTAAAAGCAATTAAAACTCTATTAAAAGCGAGTAGAAAATTTAAAATGCACAATAGGTTTTAAGCATGTAATAAATCAGATAATTAGGCCAATTATTAATAGTTGAGCGACCGTGCTAAAACCACGGAACTCGGGAGTGCCTCACATCTTCTCCCGAGTTAACAGAATTTCTTACCCGGTCTTCTGGTTTCGCGGACTTTAAACGGAGTTAAATTTCCTCGATTTGGGATTTAAAATAAATCGGTGACTTGGGACACCATAAATTATCCCAAGTGGCGACTCTGAATACCTAAATAATCTCATTCCAATTAATGTCACTTTAATTGGAAAAACTCCTCTATCCCTTTGGGAAAAAGGAGGTGTGACACCCCCGGCTCCCCGAACCAAACCCCAAACCCGTCCTACACCTGCTATTCTTGATACCGATAATAGTTTATTACAATTAACCGAGACTAAAGTTTGCCATAATATTGCACCCGGTGAACATTTAGGCCATGAATTAATGAATGCTCTCTATTCTAATAATTATAATACTATTGATGAAAATGATGATGAGGAAATTGATCTTGATGAAACTCAACCGGATGATGATACACTCACTAGTGCTGCTCCTGATGTTAATCCAACTAGTAATAACGATGCTAATCCAAATGATGACTTATCTGATAGTCCTGTTTCTGCCCCTACGTTTTCTAGATAACCTACCAAACGACAAGAAACATCTGTTTGGCCATTGTTTACTCAACTAGTTCCACAAAATAAGGCTAAATGTAAAAACTTGTGGTATTGAGTTAGCTTTTAAATATTTTGGATCGCGGGACGGGACGGGATCTTTAGCTAGACACATGAAAAAATACCCTAAAGATAACGTAAGATTTCAACGTATGAAAGCTTCGTCCGAGGGGAAAAGTGTACCTAGTCCTAGTCAGGCTGCCCCTAGTACCGGTTCAAATTAATTTTAATCGGGAATTAACACTATTAACGGTGGTATTTTATATTATGAAGAATTAGCATAAATGGTAATTATTATGTGCTTACTCTATAGTTTTCCATCTGACCATACGTTTGTGCATTATAGTAGAAAAGTTTATAATCCTACTTATAAAGGTTTTCCTTGCACAACCGTAAAGAGCGATATTTATCAATATAAGCATGAATATGAATAATATTTACGTTATTTATTTACTCATATAAATTGGCGTGTTGCTATTACAACTGATATTGGTAGAAGTAACAACAATTGTGTTTACCTTACTGTTACATGTCATTGGATTGATGAGGATTGAATAATGCAAAAGCGCATAATTGCATATGGAATAATTTCTTCACGTCACACAGGGCAGTTTATTGCTAGCACAATTACAAATATTTACAGATATTTTTGCATTAATGATAAAATATTGCCGGTTTCAATGGATAATTCTACTAATAACACAAATGCTATAGACTTGCTTACTACTACTCTAAATCCTACATTTAGTAACATTTTTCATGTATGATATATTTTCCATATTTATCATTTAATTGTGGGTCATAGCATGAGAATTTTAATTATTCAAATTGAAAGGGTTAAAATGGCTATTAACTTCCTTTTTATTCAAACCATAGAAGTAGACTTAAAGAATATTTTAAAAGATGCGATGAATGTGGCCTAAGAGAAAGAAAGGTTCCTAAACCTTGTCCAACTAGATGGAATTACATGTATGAAAGTTTGGTTGTTACATATGAAAATAGAAACCCCATAAACTCAATGTTTAATGCACATATAAGTGATGATGACGAGCACCTTACGAATGGAGATTGGGCTAATGTTAAAATGCTTGTTGATTCTTTTTAGAAAAATTTCATATTGCTACAAATAAATTTTCTGGGCAATATTATCCTACTATTTCTAATTGTTTAGTTTATATTGCGGAACTTGCAAATTTGTTTTCTCATTTTTCAAAGGGTGGAAAAATTTATAAACTTGCTATTGATTCTATGAGAAAAACGTTTAAAATTTATTTTTTCCTATCCCCCCTATTTATAGTGTTACTGCTTTATTAAATCCTTGTATAAAATTAGGAGGTCATCAATTTTGGTATGAAACTGTTTATAATAGTTTAGCACTTGAAGATGATGAGTTGCCTAAACTTCCGGAAGCAATAGCCTAAATTAGAATAAATGCTCAAACTATTTATAATGCTTGTCAAGTTGCATTAAATCATGCTAGACCAAATATTCCAATCCTTCTTCTTCTGATTCTCAAACATCTAAAAGAACTGCGGGAGTAGGAGTACTTAGTACTTGGGCGGGATTTAGGGGTTCTTTTGGTTTTAGTAGTAATGATTTTTCACAACTAAATGAGCTTGAAGTTTATTTGTCATAGCAAATTGAGGAAGTGAATCTCGACGACTCCTTTAATATTTTGCAATGGTGGAAGGGCAAAATAAAATACTTTCTGGTTCTTTCAAGTGGAATCAGAGAACACTTTCAGTCAAGTAAGACTTCAAATCAGTGATTATAGAGAGTATATGACGGAGAGCTTGGAATAATCAGTACTTTTCAGAAATTGGATCCGTTCAGAAAGAAGAAATTTTGGTCTTTCTGAATCACAACCAGTGGAAGACGAAGCTTACGAGGAAATGCTAGATGAACTTTCTGAGGATGTTGCTTCGTCCGATAGTGGAAGGGTCGATGACCAAGCTAATTTTTTGCGCCACCAACGGAAATTCCTTCAAACCTTGAAGGATTTATGCAATTTGTAAGAGATATCATGTAAGTGGTATGAACAAAAATTAGTATGTATTATGTAACTTGTATTTTGGCACACGTTGATTAGTTTCCTTTTCTTATCAATAGTGGTATTAGCACCTTGTTGTGCTCATTCCATAGGGGGGAAAAGACTAAGAAAGATATTGCCATATTTTTTATTTCTATAATAAAATTACAAGGCATTGCTTTGAATATCTTTTTATAATATTTTTGTCTTTAAATTTGAATTAAAAAATTAGATCACAATTCTATCTAATTTCTATTTAAGTTTTAAAAAAAATTACAACTTAGTCGTTGGGCTCACTTAGCCCACTTAGCACGCAGGCTTGTCCTGTTTAGCCTGGGACCATAAGTTCGTGGGCCCGATCCCGGGCCGGTTCCTACAACAAGATTGTTTATCCCCGGACCGCTAAGCCCGTGTATTTAAGAACCTGACCGGACCGCGACCCACGAGACCGTCCCACTTGACTCGTTTAGGGCCCGGACTGGCCTACTTGCCACCCCTAATTGAGAGTTGAATTTAGTGATATCATGGTCGGAATGCGATTCTGAGAGTTGTATTAGCTCCATCGTGTCATTTGGGACTTGCATGCAAAAATTTGACGACATTCCGGGTTGATTTGATAAGTTTCGGCACGAGTTTTGGAAGTTAGAAGATTTGGAAAAATTAAGAGTTTGATTTGTGGTGCGATTCATAGTTTCGGAATTGTTTGATGTGGTTTGAGGCCTCGAGCAGGTCCATGTTATATTTTAGGACTTGTTGGTATGTTTGGTTGAGGTCCCGGGGGGCCTCGAGTGTGTTTCAGGTGAGTTTTAAACAAGTTTGAGCATTTTGGCACTTTGATGGTGTTCTGGAGCAGTTGAAGTGCGGAGGGCATAGTTTTGGAGTGCTGATGTGCAGCCGAAAACTCCCGAAGTGCGGAGGCAGTGGAAAATGTGCGGACCGCAGAAATCCTCTTGCGGCCGCAAAAAGGAGAATCTACAGGTTTGATGGTCTAACTTCAGAAGCTTTTATCTTTTAGTATATAAGGAATTTGGAGGTGATTTAATATTAAAAGTTGTTGCCCCTTGAGTCTAGTTTCCATAAGGGTAAACCATTCATTATTTGGATATTTGTACAAAATGTTATGGTCAATTTACTAAAGCCTGGTAGTATAGATGTTGCTGAAGTTCGGCCGCGGAACCTGGAATGTGTGAACCGCACAAAAAATGTGCGGTCAGTACTTTAGAGGTGAGATGTGTACCATATAAATGAGGGTTTCATCTCATTTTTTATTTTTGGACCTAGAGAGCTCGGTTTGTGGAGGGTTTTCGTGGGTTTTTCAAGAAAATCATCGGGGTAAGTTATTCTAACTAGGTTTTGGCTATATTACTCGAATTCATTGTTAATTTCATCATTTAATTTTAGGTATTTGAAAGGCGATTTGAAAGCCCAAATCCCTTCTTAGACTAAATTTTAGGGATTTGAAAGGCGATTTGAGGTCGGATTTGAGTAATTCTTGTATGGTTAGACTCGTTATCGAATGAGTATTCGGATTTTGTAATTTTGGTCGGGTTTTGAGGTGCGGGCCCAAGGGTTGACTTTTTTGGTTTATTTAAAAATCGAAACTTTATTATCTAGAATAGTTTCCTATGAGTTTATTTATGATTAGAAGTTATTTTGACTAGATTTGAGCCATCCAGAGTTTGTTTCACTCAAGAAGCTCATTTTAGAGTATCGATGTCATGACCCAAAATCCAACTAGCCGTGATGGCACCTAACCTCACCCTCTAGGTAAGCCAAATAACAATAATCCGATTCAATTAATATTTAACTGACTCTAATACACTCTCCAAGGGCTGGTATTACAAATCATGGCCTTCTAAGATTAGAATTTATAAAATTTGTGTGAAATAAAAATACGTCATCTGTTTGAAATAAAAATACGTACTCTCCAAGGTACATCTTCAATGCTAGCTCCCGCCATGTACAACAACATCAACATCCAAAATCTGCACGGAAGGTGCAGAAGTGTAGTATGAGTACACCCGATACCAATAACGAAAGTAGTGACAAGCTTGTACCAAGGTCAGTGTCCAAACCAATAACGAATAACATCTCATAACAATACAATTTAAAACAACACAAGTAATAACTCAATAATAAAATGCTCTACTCGTATACAATTCCGGTAAATAAATATTTTCTTTTCAAATATAAAAGTAAAACTCAAATCTTTTGCCGTAAATCACCGAAAATATGAGTAAGTCTGAAATCCTTGATTTTTATCAAAAACTTTAACGACAGATAAGAAATTTTATTATCAGATAACATGAGGAAAAATACCTCTATATGCCTACATATCAAGTATGCATGATAATGCAATGCAACACACTGATGAACTCATGTACTCACAATCTCAGAGTACTCAATCACTCAGTACTGTACGGGGCCATTCCGACCCAGGGAACTCCATCCCAAATATAATATCCATTGCGCTCACTGTGTGGGGTGCATACTCCGGAGGGGCTTTTTCAGCCCGAACGTTATAATCTGTACGGACAACTCACGTGCTACACGAACATCTCATATGCCATAGTATCAATATATGGATTCGTACGGACAATTCACGTGTTGCACGGACAACTCACGTGCTATAGTACCAATATCTTGATCCGCACGGACAACTCACGTGTTATAGTATCAATATCTGGATCCGCACGGACAACTCATGTGTTGCACAGATAACTCTCATGCTATAGTATCAATAACCTCAAAATCAGGCCCTCAGCCTCACTCAATCATCAATATCTCCAGTCTCTCGGGCTCACAATGTCATGAAACTAGCCCAAAATGATGATATGATGTATCAATAAATAACAACAGAGACTGAGATATGATATGCAATGAATGTATATGACTGAGTACGAAGTTACAATTTAAACATATTATTCGACACTAGAAATGACCTCAGTGGGTCCCTATAATACCAACATTTTCCTAAGCATGGTTTCTAACTTGGTTCACAACTCAGTTTCTCTAACACATAAAAATACATAGAAAAATACATGTTAATTGACTATATAGCTCTACGGAATCGACTGCGTCTCAATTGCTACGGTGCACGCCCACACGCCCATCATCTAGCATGTGCGTCACCTCCAAAAATATCACATAACGCGTATAATCAAGGTTCATACCCTCAACTCAAAGTTTAGAAATATTACTTACCTCAAACCGTGCAATTCTTTATTCCAATAGGCCTTTGCCTCGCGAATTGGCCTTTGAATGCCTCATATCTAGTCACAATTAATTCGATACAATCAACACAAATTTTAGGAATCAATTCCATATGAAAATAATAAATTTTCCAATAAAAATCCGAAATTTAACTCATAAATCTATAGTGGGGCCCATATCTCAGAACCCGATGAAAGTTACAAAATTCGAACCCACATTCAGCCACGAGTCCAACCATATCAAAATTACTCAAATTCGACCATAACTCGGCCTTCAAATTCTCAATTAAATTCTATGAACATTTCTACCATTTTCAACCCAAAATACTAATTTGTCGATAAAAACAATAATAGATTCATGTAATTTAACCAAAACCGAGTTAGAATCACTTACCCCAATCCATATGGTAAATATCGCTAAAATATCGCTTCAATCCGAGCTCCCTAGCTCCAAATGTGTTAAAAATGGCCGAAACCCCCATTTTAGAATTTGTCCAGGCAAGTCACATTTGACACCCGAGACTTATAAATCGTATTTGATACCAGCGATTTGCCTCTGCCCCAGAAAAATAACAATTTTTTCCGACACAAAAATGGGCATAACTCTCATACAATGTCTAAATTCGACGATTCTTTTTGCTATGGCTCTGTAATTTCAATACGGATCTAATGCTTCAATCAAAACGGAATTTGGAGCTCATTTGCTTAATGTGGTACCACTTATGCTTGAAGAAACGACGTCAAAACATTCTAGAAATATCCAAAGTAAATTCCAGACATACGCCCAAATCCAAAATCACCATCCGGACCTAACGGAATCATCGAAACTCCTATCCAAGGTCAAATACTAAAAAGTCAAATTTAGTCAATTATTTCAACTTAAGGCTTCCAACATGGAATTTATTCTTCCGAACATATTCCGAAATACCTGAAAACAAATTCGACAATTTATGCACGTCATAATACATCATATGAAGCTATTCAAGACTTCAAATAGTTTAAAGGGGCGTAAATGCGCAAAACGATTGTTCGGGTCGTTACAATCGGTCTAGCTTCTTTGAGGTAAGCTTCTTGACTAACTTTGTGGGGGGAGGGGGGGACTACCCCTTAGGTATTGAGTCTCTCGTGCTAATTGTGTCATGTGAAGTCCGTGTACACGAGGTGACGAGTACGTGCTCAGACTTATTTGTGGAAAGTTGACCTTTAGGGCTCTTAGGTTCTTATGTTCATTAGCTATGAAGTTGTTTTGTTATGCTAAGTTTATCCATTTACTAGTTTCATTCTACATGTCTTAATTGGAATTAATTGCTTCATGTTCAACCTTTATTGCCTATTTGACTATTGTGTGCCTTAACTGAAGTTGTTGCCTCTTCGATTGCCATGCTATGCTTTCCGTTGCCTATCTTTAATTGAATTTGTTGCATCTCTTCGTAATTGATCAACCCTAAATGCAGTATAGTTATCCTTTGTCGTAGTTGCCTCATCCGTATTTTGAATAACTTGTTACATGTTATTTCTTCCTTGTTGAGTTATATTATTTCTCCCTTGTTGATCCATTCTTATTGAATAAACCTGGTGCGAAAGTGGTTATTTCTATCAAGTTGCTACTTGTCTTTCCTTTGTTTGTTTTTCACCTGATTTAAATTGCGTCCAGCTTACTCTACTGTGTTATTATTTGTGGTGTCCCGCTGTAAATTGTTGCTTCTACTTCCTACTGTAAGCACCGTATTATTGTTGTCATTATGCGTACTTCTATAGAGATATCATACTCTGTAAGTTCTATACTTGTATTTGTTCAGGTTATCTAGTCCAGTAGGTGTCTTGACTGTCCCTCGTCACTACTCCACACAGGTTAGTCTTGATACTTACTGGGTACCGCTGTGGTGTACTCATACTACACTTTTGCACATTTTTGTACAGATCCAGATAATTCAGAGTTAGTCAATCACTAGCTAATTGTGCGTATCTTGCTGTGGAGATGCAAGTAAACATGTTGTTGTGTTCACAGGCCTCAGAGTCACCTTATGTATTGTACTTGCATTTTTTATCTCTATTTCAAAACAATTGTATTTAGAGGTTTTTGTAGTAAACTCAATAGAGCTTATGACTTGTACTACCGGTTTTGGGAATTGTAAGCTGTGTATCAAGGCTCTATTTCATCATTATTAATTGTTAATAAAATTCTTCTTTTAATTCAGTAAGTGTTAGGCTTACCTAGTCTTAGAGACTAGGTGCCGTCATGGCATTCTACAGAGGGAAATTGGGACTGTGACACAATCCTAGGTTAAACTCATTGAGTTTACTTCGACGTGGCCTTCTTCTATCACCGACTTCATGAGTTTTACTATTGTTCCCGAACTGAACTCATCATCATCAACCGATGACCCCAAGTTAGCCAGAGCATCGGCCTGCTGTTTTGATCTCGGGCACGTGTTATAGGGTCCATTCCTTGAATTGATGCAATGTTACTTGTAATTTGTCTAAATACCTTCGCATTCATTACTCTTTCACTTCGAATGTCCCATTGACTTGATTTACCACGATGAGGAAATCACACCTAACTTCAATCACCTTGGCCCCAAGGCTTTTAGCCAATTCAAGACTTGCAATCATGGCCTCATATTGGGCCTCATTGTTAGTCAATTTCACAGTTCTAATAGACTGCCTAACTATATTCCCTGTAGGTGGTTTCAACTCTATGCCGAGCCCAGACCCCTTTGCGTTCGAGGCATAGTCCGTAAAAAGGGTCCAAATTCCCGAATTAGTCCTTGAGGTTAGCAATAATTCCCTTCGACTTTAGGTACTAAGGCTGGTGTGAAGTCGGCTATGAAGACTGCAAAAATTTGAGATTTTATGGCGGTTCAGGGTCGATACTCGATATCGTACCTACTGATTTTGATGGACCATTTAACCAACTGGCCCAAGAGATCGGGTTTGTGCAAGATGTTCCTCAGTGGGTAACATATTATGACACATATGGGGTGGTATGGCAAGTACAGTTTTAACTTTCTAGAGGCGCTTAGCAAAGAGAGCGCCAATTTTTCAAGGTGAGGATACCTTGTTTCGGCCTTGCCTAGAGTTCTACTGACATAGTAAATAAGAAATTAAGTACCCTCCTCTTCCTGGACTAAGATTCAACTTACTGCCACCTCAAAAAGTGCCAAGTAAAGGTACAACCATTCATCCGCCTTTGGAGTGTGGAGTAGGGGCGGAATCAAAAGGTACCATTTGAGTTCTTCCAAAGCTCGTTGGTATTCCGGGATCTAGGAAAAGTTATTCTTCTTCTTCAAAAGTGAGAATAACCGATGTCTTTTGTCTGAGAACCTCGATATGAACCGGCCCAAGGCCGTTATATGCCCTGTCAGCCTCTGAACGACCTTGACATTGTCCACCACGGTGATGTCTTCTATGTCTTTGATTTTGTCAAGATTGATCTGACCCCGATGTTTCGGGTTTAGCTTCATATTGTATTTCTTCAATATGTCGAAGGTTTCCTGCAAATGTTTCAAATGGTCCTCTGCTCGCACGAACTTGACTGACATGTCGTCAATATAAACTTCCATTCATTTTCCTATTTGTTCTTCGAACATCCGATTTACTAGGAGTTGATAGGTGCCACCGATGTTTTTTAATCCTAATGGCATTACGTTATAACAATAGGTGTCGAATTTATTGATAAAGGAAGTCTTTTCTTGATCGCCCGGGTCCATCCAAATTTGGTTGTATCCAGAATAGGCATCGAGAAAGCTGAGTATCTCGTGCCCCACCGTCCCGTCGATCAACCGATCGATGTTAGGCAAAGGAAAAGAATCTTAGGGCATGCCTATTTCAGATATTTATAATCCACATACATTCTTATCTTATTTCCTTTTTAGGTACTACCACTACGTTAGCTAACCAGTCTAGGTATTTAACGTCCCGAATGGACCCTATTTTAAAGAGTTTACATACCTCGTCCTTGATGAATATATGCTTGACCTCGGACTTCAGTCTCCTTTTCTACTAAACCGAATGGAACTTCGGGTCCAAACTCAGCTTATGAGTAGTCATCTCCAGTGGGATCCCTGTCATATCAAAATGGGACCAAGCGAAACAATCTATGGTAGCTATAAGAAATTCAATGAGTTTTTTCCTGAGCTCGGGATTTAACCCCGTGCCCAGGTATACCTTCTGATCTGGTAAGTGTTCAGTCAATATGACCTGCTCCAACTCCTCGATCGTTGATTTGGTGTCATCGGTATCATCACGAGCTATGAATGATCTAGGAACTCTGTAGTCATCATCCTCGTCTACTCCCCGCTCTTCCGATTCGGTCGAAATCGGTATCGGTGATTGTTATTTAATTTCCCCATTCTTGTTCGGCTCCATGTTCTTTGAAGTCGAGACCCCGGGGACCTGATCACCTCGTCGACTGTGAATATTTCCTTTGTGACCGGCTGCTCTCCGTAGACCGTCTTGATTCCTCCTGGCGTAGGGAACTTCAGTGCATGGTGTAAGGTTGAGGGTACCTCCCTCATGTTATGAACCCATGGCCTTCTAAATATGGCATTGTACCTTATGTCCCCTTCGATCACGTAGAATTTTATCTCTTGGATAGTCCCGACAGTGTTCACTAGCAGGGTTATTTCATCTTTAGTAGTTTCGCATACCATGTTAAATCCATTCAACACCCGGACCGCCGACACTATTTGGTCTTGTAAACCCAATTGCTCTATGACCCTCGATCTGATGATGTTGGCCGAGCTACCTAGATCAATCAACAAATATTTAACTCGAGATTTATTGATAAGTACAGATATTACCAGTGCATCATTATGAGACTGTACGATGCCCTCGACATCCTCGTCGTAGAACAAAATGGTTCCATCTAAGATGTAATATCGGGTGCGCTTTTCCCTCGTGATGGATACTTTAGTTCACTTTATCATTAGCCTTGGGGGACATCGACCCCACAGATGATCATGTTGATAACGTGCGAAGGTTTTTCTTGTTCGGTCTGTTTGTTGGAGTCCCTGTTCCTAAAGTGGGTTTTGGCTCGGTCACTCAGAAATTCTCGGAGGTGCCCGTTATTAAACAACCGGGCAACTTATTCTCTCAATTGTTGGTAATTCTCTCAATTAGGGTCTCTCTGGGTAGGGTCGGGATGCAATGGTTGAGGCCATTTGCTTTTCATGATGCACCTAATGGCTAATACGATGTTGCTTGCATCAACGTTGAAGTTATACTTTGATAATCTTGGTGCTTCCCTTCCCCCGAGCGGCATGTCGTAACCATTTTTTCTCATCAGATCTCGTCTATTGGGCCCTCGATAGCTTTTCTTTTTGTTCCTTGTGGGGTTGCGCCTGGACCAGTTTTCCCTTTGATCACGTTGTATGGTTGATACCGCTCTTGGACCGGCCTTAATTCATGATCAACGAGTCTCTTAGACCTATCATCGGTTCTGATGGGATAAATGGACCCAGAAGGGGCTTCGAGTTGGTCATCCTCGACTCTGATTTTTGACTGGTGCCTGTTGTGGACATCGGCCCAAGTTACTGCCGGGTACTCTACCAAATTTTGTTTTAGCTGTTGCAAAGCCAAAGAGCTTCGGGTGTTAAGTCCTTGATTGAATGCCTGAACGACCTAATCATCCGCAACCGGAGGCAAGTCCATCTGTTCCATTTGAAACCTTTACACAGACTCCCTGAGCATCTCGTTATCTCTTTGCTTAACCTTGAAATGGTCTGATTTTCTGGTCTCGATCTTGTTGGACCTGGCATGAGCCTTAACAAAATAATCTGCGAGCATAACGAACGAGTCAATAGAATTTGGGGGTAAGTTGTGGTACCATATCAATGCACATTTTGACCGAGTTTCCCCGAACTTCTTTAGTAACACCGACTCGATTTCATAGTTTTCCAAGTTGTGCCTTTGATGGCGCATGTGTAGGAGGTAATATGCTTATTCGGATCCATGGTTCCATTATATTTGAGAATATCGGACATACAAAACCTCTTCGGGATTGGCTTTGGTGCCGCGCTCAAAGGGAAAAGCTTTTGGATAAATTTCTTGGAATTCGGACCTTGAAATTATATGTCTCCAGCTTCTTGTCGTTTGCCTCAATTTTCTTTTCCCATGATTCCACCTTCTTCGTTAATGCTTCAAGAACTTTCATTACTTTGGTACTGACACTGGACTCAGCTTCACCCGGTCTTTCGGTGATCTGCTCATTTCTTCAGGTGTTTTCCCGGGCGGGTTCAACTCTGTTGGGGGCGCGACTTTGATTTTGCAGTTGCGCTATCGCTACCTGTTGAGCCTGCAATATTTTGAATATTAACTGTAGGCTAACCCTGTTGCCTTCGCCTTCGGGCGCTCCTCTAGCCATTGGTCCGGCTCCTCCACGAACGCTATTCTCGGGATCAGTTCGCAAGTTGGCGTCGATGGCCACATGTGAGTTAGCATCGACTGGGTCTGCAACTGGGACTTCGTTGGGATCAGCAGGGGGCACCTCGGTGCAAGGCACCAGATTATTGTTTTTTCCATGATGGTCGGACTCAGCCTCAACGTTCAAGTGAGCAGGCTAGAATTTGACATATTTTAGTTGGCCTGAAATTGAGACCTTAAAGAACAAGTGTGAAATAATGTGTGTTATGGAGATTTGTATCAAACCACCACTATTATCCTTATCTCATAGTGTGCGCCAAACTGTTTACCCTTAAAACAGATAACAATTAAATTTATACGCGGTTTTAAGAATATGTGGATAGATTCAACATAAATAATCAAGAATGTTAGATAAACGAATCAAAGACAAAGGAATAATCAAATCCATTGTGACGTTAAGGCCGGGCTCGGATTAGAGCTAGATAGTAATTCTGCCCTCGATCGGACTCTCAATTCGAACCCAATTGCGTGTAAAATACAATAGTAAAATAAGAACTTTTCAATAGCTAGAGAGTAGAAAAATGAATTTGTATTGCATTGGTTTGCATATTACAATGTGTCCTATTGAATTAAATACTTTCCATTTATATAGTAGGATAGTTTTATCCCTAGTAAAATTCTCAAAAAGGTAAAAATTCTCTTTTCTCGTCAATTAGTGATCCGCTACCGACGTCGAGCGAGATTTGTGCCGTGATATCAAGTGGGGTGCGGATATTACGGCCCTCTGTTAATCGTGTGCAACCGTTGCCATGCTTTTCGAGGTCTCGGAGCTCGTTCTGGGTTTGGAGAAGTCATGTTGTTTTATAAGGTTCGATGGCGAGTACTCCGTTCAGGCCTTGATACGAAAAGTTTTCAACTTCGATTCCGATCCCATGTAGTCATGTCTTTGCTTCGTCTAACCTACCAAAAAATTGGGGTGTATGTTAGTCCCGATTTTACCCGTATACAGTCATGATATGCCAAATAAATGCTTTCTATTTATGAGTCAAAATGCAATAACTTGAGGACTTTGTTGTCCTAAACCAAACAAAAAAAAAAAAAAAACTTTCGAATATTAATTTCATAAATTCGGTGACCATGCATCCAAGAAATAAACTCCATATTCGCTATGGTACGGAAGAAACTATTTTAATTCTTATAAACAAATTATAACCTCGAACAAGTTAATTATGTAAATCGACTATCGGACAATTTAATTAAACAATAAGAATGAATATTATAATCTAAACCAAACAGGTCTAGAGAATCTCTCAAAATCCAAAATTGAATTTTTCATATTTGGCAATGGGCTACGGATGGTAGCAGCATATTATTATCAAGTTAGTAATAAATCGAGAGGTTTCAAATTGAAACAGATAACTCATGGACGTACTTCGTGTATAATGTATCATTTTGGTGAGGTAAAAGAAAAAAGAAACTAGAACATAATTTTGAATTCCCTCAAGGGAGCCGTATAAGTTATAACTTTGGTTTTTACTTTTCAATCTTCCCTCCAATTTTAAAAAAAAACTCCCTCGAAGAAGCTTTTAATTTATTCATATGCTTGAAAGCACTTCTAGATTTGGTCATGTGCGCTTACCTAATTGGCGGTAAACGATTGGAAAATCTACGGAATATAGCCATCCCAAAATAATAATCCAAAATATTTATTTAAGTGAAATAAAACAATTAAAGAAGAAGAACAATATTGCATAGAAAAGTACTAAGAGAATTCTTGTTAATTTTGGGATAATTTACAATGGGGTAAAGCCCCTTTATTTATAGGGGGAAAAATGACTTAGCCACAAAGTAACAAACTCCCTAAAAGATAAGACATTCACTCTAACTACAATTTTATTCATAACACTCTCCCTTGAATGTCTACTCAATAGGTAATGTGTCTCGTTAAAACCTTAACTAAAATAAAACCCAGTGAAAAAAAATTCTAGACATGGAAAAAGAGTTCACATGTTTAGAAATACGCCTTTTGGTTGTCTCGTTAAAAACCTTGCAAGAAAAACCCAGGGGGACAAAATCTTGTAAGGGAAAAAGAGTACAACACGTATTAACTCCCCCTAATGAGAGCATCAATCCACCTCCTTGAGCCTTCGCATCCCAATCTTGTACACTAGTTTCTTGAAGGTTGACGTTGGTAGAAATTTTATGAACAAATCAGCCATATTATCACTTGAATGAATTTGTTGCACATTGATATTACCATTCTTTTGAAGCTCATGTGTGAAAAATAACTTCGGTGAAATGTGCTTTGTCCTATATTCCTTTACGAAGCATCCCTTCAATTGGGCTATGCATGTTGCATTGTCTTTATACAAAATCGTAGGTAGTTTGTCACATTTCAAACCACATTTGTCTCGAATAAGATGTATTATAGACCTCAACTACACACAATCTCGACTTGCTTCATGAATAGCAATTATCTCAGCATGATTAGATGAAGTAGCCACAATTAATTTCTTAGTCTATCGCCAAGATATGGCAGTGCCTCCACATGTAAATACATAGCTTGTTTGAGATCGAGCCTTGCGTGGGTCAGATCAATACCCAGTGTTAGCATAACTAACAAGACCGAGACTACAATTATTGCCATAAAATAAGCTCATATCGTTAGTCCCTTTTAGATACCGCAATATGTGTTTGATTCCATTCCAATGTCTCCTTGTAAGAGCAGAGCTATATCTTGCTAAGACATTAACTGAAAAGGTTATGTCATGTCTTGTAGTATTAGCAAGATACATTAGTGCACCAATTGCACTAAGATATGGTACTTCAGGAACAAGTAGCTATTCATTCTTTTATTGAGGTCGGAACATATCCTTATTCATATCAAGTGATCGAACCACCATCAGAGTACTTAAAGTATGTGCTCTATCCATATAGAACCGTTTTAATACATTTTCTGTGTAGGTAGATTGATGAACAAAAATTCCGATTGCCAAATGTTCAATTTGCAAATCGGGACATAATTTTTATCTTTTCGAGATCTTTCATCTCGAATTCCTTCTTTAAATAGTGAATTGCTTTCTGAAGTTCTATAGGAGTTCCAATAAGATTTATGCCATCAACATATACGAAAAGTACAACAAATTCCGATGTTGTTTTCTTTTTAAAAACACATGGGAAATAACATCATTTATATAACCTTTTGTAACGACCTGGCCGGTTGTTTTAAGTATTATAACCACGTTCCCCCATTTAGTGCTCAAGTTATGCTTTATAATTATTTTATGACTTACCGGTTAGTTGGTTCGGGTCCGGAAGAATTTCTGAGTGAAACGAGATACTTAGTCTTATAATTGAAAACTTAAGTTTGAAAAGTTGACCGGATATTGACTTAGGTGTAAACGACATCGGATTTGAATTTTGATGATTCCAATAGCTCTTATGGTGATTTTAAACTTAAGTGTGTGTCCGAAAAATTATTTGGAGGTCCGTAGTATGATTAGGCTTGAAATGGCGAACGTCGAATTTTTGGGAAGTCTAGCCGGGGGTTGACTTTTTGATATCGGGGTTGGAATCCGATTATGGAAATTTGAATAGGTCTGTTATATCATTTATGACTTGTGTGCAAAATTTGAGGTCAATCGGGTGTGATTTGATAGGTTCCAGCGTCGTTTGTAGAAATTGAAAGTTTCAAAGTTCATTAGGCTTGAATCTATGTGTGATTCGTGTTTCTAGCATTGTTTGATGTGATTTGAAGACTCAAAGACTCAACTATATTCGTATGATGTTTTAGGACTTACTGGTATATTTGGGTCAGGTCCCAGGGGCCTCGGGTGAGTTTCAGGTGGTTAACGGATCAAATTCGGACTTAAAACTACTATTGGAAATTTTGCTTCTGGTCTTCTCACACCTGCGGAGGTCTGATCGCAGGTCCGAAGCCGCATATGCGCACCAGCCCTTCGCATGTCTGAAGCCGTATATGCACACCAGCCCATCGCAGAAGCGGCCAGGAGTGAAGAGGAGCAGTGGTTGCAGGTGCGAAGAAACTTCTGCACCTGTGACGAAGCTATGCATGCAGAAGCGAAAAGGGGAGGAGGGATGGCTTCGCAGAAGCGAAGAAAACGTCGCATGTGCAACTCCGCAGGAGCAGACTTCCTATCTTCAGAAGCGATGAAGCCACAGAAGCGAAGGAGTTCTCGTATCTACGAGACTGCAGGTGCGGCTAAAACTTCCACAGAAGCGAAAACCCCTGGACAGTACAAAAACATAGGGGTTCCGAGATTTTGCCATTTTTGGGCATTTCAAGCTCGGGTTGCACACGATTAACGAAAAATCGTGAGCTAAGACACTTGTGATCATTTCTACTCCATAATATTGAATTATCATCGTGTAATCCGACTAGATTACATGTCTTTTAGGTATAAATCGGGGATTTGAAAATAAATTTGAGGATTTGGAGGTCAAGTTGAAGTCGGATTTTGGTAAAATTGCTATGGTTAAACTTGTGGTTGAATGGAATTTTGAATTTTGTAACCTTTTTCGGGTTCCGAGACGTGGGCCCCACGGGTAATTTTTGGGTGAAATTTTGGATTTTGATGGAAAAATTATATTTTCATATTGAATTAATTCCAATAATTTTTATTGACTGAATCGAATTATTTGTGGCTAGATTTGAGGCGTTTGGAGGATGATTCGCGAGGTAAAGAATTGCAGAATAAAGAATTTCACGATTTGAGATAAGTAACAGTTCTAAATTTGGTCTTGAGGGTATAAAATCCCAGATTGTTATGATATATGATTGGTTTTGAGGTGACGTGCATGCTAGGTGACTGGCGTGTGGGCGTGAACCGTAGGAATTGTGTCAATCCCATGGAACTGTGTAGTTGAATAATCTGTTGATAATTGTACATTTTTCCACGTATTTAGAGAAATTAATTTATAAATCATGTTTAAATTATGTGTTGACCCATAGAGGTCGTGTACATGTTGAATTATCTGCTAAATTATTGTTTCATACTCAGTCACGATTTTTACTCGCATATGACTTGGGCTGCTTATCATGATTTCTGAGAGCCCGAGAGACTGGAGAGGTTTGTGAGACCCCAGGTATTTCTCTCTTCTCTTACAGAATATACGTAACGTGGCGTGGTTATATTAGGTATATATGATTGGATATAGCACATTGGGAGAATAAGACTGAAAATGTGTGGTAATATCAAGGAACTAAACTAAAGCTTTAAGTCAAAGGAATCCCTTAAACAAAGGTTCATGGTTAAAGAAATGGCTTGGGTAGCACCCCGCGCGTTCGGAAGGTTTAAGTTAACTTGCACCTGTGGGATAAGACTAAGAGTGTATAATATGCTAAGAATAATGTGTTATGAGGTATTATAATATCACACTAGTCACATGTTAAGTTTTGGAGTCAAGCAAGTGGCGAAATAAAGGTCGGCAAAAGTTATCGTAAATTTCTCTAACAAGTTTTCTAAACTTTGGGTCAAATGTATCAGATCATTTCTCCCAATATATAACGTGTTATGGGACCCACAACCTACCAAATCGACGGTCTACGAGTCTAGTTTGCAACCAAAGAAATCTCATATCAAACCGATATTGGAGTAAAAGGTTATGACTGTTTTACCACGGAATGTCCGGGCTGAAATCGGGTCGCGAACCGGGTCGGGTCAAACAAGTGGTATAAGTCGGAAAATCCGATTTTTAAGACCCCAAAATATTTCATCTTCGTCCCAAAACAGTGAGAAAGCTTAATAGAGGGTTTCATGGTGTTCTTGAGTGATTAAGGTGCGTTTTTAACGATTTATATCGTTAAAGTTTGCCCCCGTGCCTAGAAGCGCAATCTCTACGCTTTACAATCGTTTTCCCCTTCTATTAGCTGTGTTTGGAGCTATTTTTGGAAGATAGAAAATTGTTATTCTTGCTGGTTCTTTAGGAGTTATACTTGGATTTCCAAGGTAATCATCTTGGGACTCTTTTATGATCGTTTTTACAAAGTTCTACGGGCGTTTCGTCAAGTTAGGGTCATATGGCAAATCTGCCGATTTAAACTCATTTATGAACTGATTATAGGTGCGTATAAGCTGCATATATATATAGTGGTTTCGAAGCTTAGGACGTAAGGAACAACTTTCGTGAAGGAACTACAGGCATTCGGACGTTCGTTGGAGAGGTATGTTAAGGCTAAGCTTCGTCCTTCCTTTAGCACGAATTTTTGGAAATTCCTAAGACGCCAAATGTGATATTTTACTATTCTGTTGCTAGAAAGACCTTCTGTGAAAGGAATTGGTATCGTAGCTGAAGTATTTTCATGATGCTATTAGGTTGATATTCCACTCGTTCGGTTAAAAAGGGTATTCGACATCTATATATGTCATTTTGTCGGCTTTCTTAATTATATGTCCATATATATGAATTCTTATTCGTCTTTGGGTTGTGTGACTTAAAAATAAAGGCATTTAGTATTTTCGATTAGTCCTTCTTCCTTGTTAAAGTGTATTTTAAAATCTCTAAAGTGACACGTCGATTTCAAAATTCTCAAATATAATTTTTATGTTTAAACTACTAAAATATTTGATTTTTTTGAAATACTTTCTTTTACTAATTATCAAGAAATCAGGTATAAGGACTAAGTGAAGCACCTTAAGCTTTTTATGAACATATTCAGAGTTAAGTTATCTTTCTAAAAGTCGAGTTAAGTTTTCAAACTTATTAAAAAAGATATGAGGTTCCACGAGACATTTGTATGCGATACGAAGGTGATTATGAGATTATGAAAATAAGAGTACCAATGAGGCAAGGTTGGCTAAGTTCTTGTTATGGCCTATTATATGCATTCAAAGTTCATATCATACATGACATATTATGCATGGACTTCGAGCTATAATTGGAGGTAAGGGGCCTATTTGCCCGAAAGACTATATATATTGTACAGATGGCCACAGGTTGGCAATATGATACTGGTTAGCTACCGGGAGAGACCGCTATTGCTAGCATTTGGTTGGGTATGTCATGAATTTATATCAATATATATGTATTCACGACATATGATTACACGAGCATACCATGCATATTTTATTACTATGAGGTCGGATGTCGGCCATGGAGGCTATCAGAGTTTCAGTGTAAGGTGGTATCTTTATTACCTTTTTTACATCAGCTATGTATGATTTTACTTTCTGCCTTAGATACCAGTACATTTTTATTCGTAATGATGTCCCGTTGCCTGGGGACACTGTATATTTGTTTCGTGCGTGCAGGTCCAGGTAGGGACTCTAATCGACCCCTCCGCTAGGATTTAGGGGTTCAGCTGTGAGTTGGTAAGCTCCACCTCTTCCTGGAGCTTTCATAGGATGGTTACTTTTGTTGTACAGTTTGGGTATAGTTGGGGCCTTATCCCGACAGTGCTTATGACACTCTTAGAGGCTATTGTGGACACAATATTCTGGATTTCTTTTTGCTGCTTTCAGTCTCCAACCCATAGGCTTGGCGTGTATATATAGGTGTGTAGGCATGTATGTCTTCAGTCGCGGCCTCGTCAGCCAGCTAGTATCTTATTATTTTGGCTTGTCTACATATGTTTATATGGCTTATTGTTATTCATATCATAACCTTACGGTCCAGGCTTAGTATTTCAGATGTTGTGTTGCTCGATCTGTTGGGGCCCCAGTCTAGTTAGCTAGTATGTTTAGTGTCTAACTCAATCGAATACAGTATCGAGTGCCAGTCGTGCCTCCCCTAGTTTGGGGCGTGACAAGGTTAATGCCTGAGTGATGCTGAGGGACTAATTGTGAGGATATTTATGGGATCAAGCTACACGTCGCATCATATTTTGTTGATTTATGCCATGATTGGCTTGTTATAGCGCTTGGGTTGAAGGAGCCCCTCTAGAGTCTGTACACATCCCAGTGAGTGCAGGTACCTACAGAGTGCGAGTGCTGAGTGATTGAGAGGAATGAGTGACTATGAGGAAAGAGTGACTGTGAGGTTGAAGTGAATGGGAGGACTGGGTGACTGTTACTTTGAGAGGATGCATAATTTCATTATTGTTGCATTTCAACTGTCATATATCACTGTTTTGGAAATTTCTGAAAGACATTATTTTCTATTTCAATCAAAGTTGATATGAAATTACTGTGGAATTTAAAATGTTGAACTTGAGAGCATGCCTACCCTTTTATGTTGAAAATTAATGTATTTGGACTTAGCTGTGAAGATCGTCATTACTTTTAGTTCTTATTTATTATTATTACTTACTGAGTCGGTTATACTCATCGTCGCTTTGTGGAGGGTTTCTCGTCTATTGAGGCGCCTATGACTAAATTGACCCGGAAAGGTGCCCCGTTTAGGTGGTCGGATGAGTGTGAAGAGAGCTTTTAGAAGCTCAAGACGGCTTTGGCTATAGCCTCAGTATTGGTGTTGCCTACAGGTTTAGGGTCTTATACTGTGTATTGTAACACGTCACGTATTTGTCTTGGTGCAGTGCTAAACTGCTGATGCAAGACGGTAGGGTGATTGCCTATGCATCCAGATAGTTAAAGGTACATGAGAAGAATTATCTGGTCCACGTCCTTGAGTTCGTAGCTATTGTTCATGCCTTGAAGATTTGGCGGCATTATTTGTACGGTGTCCATTGTGAGGTTTATACCGATCACTGAAGTCTACAATATCTGTTTAAACAGAACGATCTTAATTTGTGGCAGCAGAGGTGGTTAGAGTTGATTAAGTATTATGACATCACGATTCTTTATCATCTCAGAAAGGCTTATATGGTGGTCGATGACTTGAGTCGTAAGGCAGAGAGTTTGGGCAGCTTAGCATACTTACCGGTTGCAGAGAGGCATTTAGCGTTGGATGTTCAGGCCTTGGCCAACCAGTTTGTCAGATTGGATATTTCCGAGCTGAGTCGAGTTTTGGCTTGCGTGATTTCTCAGTCTGCCCTTTATTATCGTATTATAGAACGTCAATATGATGACCCTCATCTGCTTGTCCTTAAGGACACGGGTCACCACGACGATGCCAAGGAAGTTACTATTGGAGATGACAGTGTATTACGGATGCAGGGCAGGCTTTGTGTGCCTAATGTATATGGTTTGCATGAGTTAATTCTCCTGAAGGCTCACAGTTCGCGGTACTCCATTCATCCAGGTGCCGCGAAGATGTATTAGGATTTGAGGCAGCACTATTGGTGGAGGCGAATGAAGAAAGATATAGTTGGATTTGTAGCCCGGAGTTTGAATTGGTAATAGGTAAAGTACGAGCATCAGAGACCGGGAGGATTGCTTTAGAAACTTGAAATTCTGGAGTGGAAATGGGAGCGTATTACCATGGATTTCGTAGTTGGGCTCCCACAGACTTTGAGAAAGTTTGATGTTGTTTGGGTGATTGTAGATCGGTTGACCAAGTCTGCATATTTTATTCCATTTGGTACTAATTCTTCGGAGCGGTTGGATGAGATTTATATCCGGGGGATTGTTCGCCTACACGGGGTGCCCGTGTCTATCATTTCAGACGGGGGCATGCAGTTTACATCACATTTTTGGAGAGTAGTACATCGAGAATTAGGCACACATGTTCAGTTGAGTACAACATTTCACCCTCAGACGGACAAACAGTCCAAACGCACTATTCAGATATTGGAGGATATGCTACGCGCTTGTGTCATTGATTTTGGGGGTTCTTGGAATCAATTTCTACCTCTGGAAGAGTTTGATTACAATAATAGCTACCAATCGAGCATTCAGATGGCTCTGTATGAGGCTTTATATGGGAGACGATGTCGGTCTCTGGTGGGTTGGTTTGAGCCGGGTGAGGCTAGGCTATTGGGCACTCACTTAGTTTGGGATGCTTTGGAGAAGGTTAAATTAATTGAGGAGCGGCTTCGCACGGCGCAATCTAGACATAAGAGTTATGCCGACAGGAAGGTCCGTGATGTTGCTTACATGGTTGGGGAGAAGGTTCTGCTTAATATTTCACCCATGAAAGGTGTGTTGAGGTTCGAGAAGAAGGGCAAGTTGGGCCCTCGGTATATTGGGTCTTTTGAGATACTTAAGAAAATTATAGAGGTGGCTTATGAATTTGCTTTTCCACCTAGTCTATCAGGTGTTCATCTAGTGCTCCATGTATCCATGCTCCGGAAGTATGTAGGGGATCCGTCTCATATTCTGTATTTCAGTATAGTGCAGCTTAATTTGACTTATGATGTGGATCTAGTGTCTTTTTTAGATCGGCAGGTTCGAAAGCTGAGGTCAAAGAACATATCATCAGTGAAGGTACAGTGGAGAGGCCATCCAGTCGGAGAATCTACTTGGGAGATTGAGTAGGAGATGCGGAGCAAATATCCACACCTATTTGAGACTCCGGGTATGATTCTAAACTCGTTCGAGGACGAACATTTGTTTAAGAGGGGGAGAATGTAATGACCCGACCAGTTATTTTGAGTATTATAACCTCGTTCCCTCATTTACTACTCAAGTTATGCTTTACAGTTATTTTTATGACTTACCGGGTTAGTTGGTTCGGGTCCGGAAGGATTTCGGAGTGAAATGACACACTTAGTCTCAAAATTAAAAACTTTAGTTGAAAAAGTTGAATGTATATTGACTTATGTGTAAACAACCTCGGATTTGAATTCTGATGATTCCAATAGCTCTGTATGGTAATTTTGGACTTAGGAGCGTGTTTGAAAAATTATTTGGAGGTTCATAGTGGAATTAGGCTTGAAATGGCGAATGTCGAATTTTTGGAAAGTTTGACCGGGGGCTTGACTTTTTGATATCGGGATCGGAATCCGATTCTGGAAATTTGAATAGGTCCGTTATGTCATTTTTGACTTGTGTGAAAACTTTGACGTCAATCAGACGTGATGTGATAAGTTCTGGCGTCGTTTGTAGAAATTGGAAGTTTCAAAGTTCATTAGGCTTGAATCTATGTGTGATTCATATTTTTAGCATTGTTTGATGTGATTTGAAGACTCAACTAAGTTTGTATGATAATTTAGGACTTGTTGGTATATTTGATTGAGGTCTCGGAAGCCTCGGGGGAGTTTCTGGTGGTTAACGGATCAAATTTGGACTTAAAGCCACTGCTGGAAATTTTGCTTCTGGTTTTCTCGCACCTGCGGAGGTTTGATCGCAAGTGTGAAGCCGCATGTGTGCACCAGCCCATCGTATAAGCGGCCAGGCATGAAAAGGGGTAGTGGTTGCAGGTGTGAAAAAATTTCTGCACCTACGAGGCCGCAGGTTTGAAGCTATGCACGTAGAAGCGGAAAAGGGGAGGGGAAGATGGCTTCACAAAAGTGAAGAAAACGTCGCGTGCACGACTCCGCATGAGCGGACTTCCTTTCCACAGAAGCGATGAAGCCAAAGAAGCAAAGGAGTTCTCGCATGTGCGAGACCGCAGGTGCGGTTAAAACTTCCGCAAAGGCGAAACCCCCGGGCAGTACAAAAACATAGGGGTTCTAAGCTTTTGCCATTTTTGGGCATTTCAAGATGGGGTTGGGCGATTTTTGAGTGAAGTTTTCAAGAGAAACCTTGAGGTAAGACACTTGTAATTATTTCTACTCCATAATATTGAATTATCATCGTATAATCTGACTATATTACATATTTTTGAGGTGTAAATCGGGGATTTGAACCTAGGGATTTGAAAATAAGATTTGAGGATTTGGAGGTCGAGTTGAGGTCAGATTTTGGTAAAATTGGTATGGTTAGACTCGTGGTTGAATGGGTTTTGATATTTTGTAACTTTTGTTAGGTTCCGATACGTGGATCCCACGAACGATTTTTGGGTGAAATTTCGGATTTTGATGGAAAATTTGTATTTTCATATGGAATTAATTCCTATAATTTTTATTGACTGAGTCGGATTATTTTTTTGCTAGATTCAAGGTGTTTGGAGGCCGATTCGCGAGGCAAAGGCATTGCATAATAAGGAATTTCACTGTTTGAGGTAAGTAATAGTTCTAAATTTGGTCCTGAGGGTTTGAAACCCCGGATTGTTGTGATATGTGATTGGTTTTGAGGTGACGCGCATACTAGATGACGCGCGTGTGGGCGTAAACCGTAGGAATAGTGACTTGGTCAACACCATGGAACTGTGTAGTTGAATAATCTGTTGATATCCGTACATTTTTCTACTTATTTAGAGAAATTAATCTATAAATCATGTTTAAACTATGTGTTGACCCATAGAGGTCGTGTACATGTTGAATTATTTGCTAAATTATTGTTTCACACTCAGTCATGATTTTTACTCGCATATTACATCTCAGACTCTCTTATTCATTATTGATGCATCATATCATTGTTGTTGGGCTGCTTATTATGATTTCTGAGAGCTCGAGAGACTGGAGAGGTTGATGACTGAGTGAGGCCGAGGGCCTAATTGTGAGGATATTTATGGTATTGAGTTGCACGCCGTAGCATGTTTTGTTGATTAATGCCATGATTGGCTTGTTATAGTGCTTGGGTTGAAGGAGCCTCTCTGGAGTCTGTACACACCCCCGGTGAGCGCAGATACCTACTAAGTGCGAGTGTCGAGTGCTGAGTGATTGAGAGGAATGAGTGATTGCAAGGTTAGAGTGAATGGGAGGACTAAGTAACTGTTACTTTTAGAGGATGCATTGATTTTATTATTGCTGCATTTCATCTGTCATACATCACTGTTTTGGAAATTTCTGAAAGACATTATTGTCTGTTTCAGTCGAAGTTGATGTGAAATTACTATGGAATTTAAAATGTTGAACTTGAGAGCATGCCTACCCTTTTTATGTTGAATATCACTGTATTAGGAATATCACTGTATTGGACTTAAAACCACTGCTGGAAATTTTGCTTCTGGTTTTCTCGCACCTGCGGAGGTTTGATCGCAGGTGCGAAGCCGCATGTGTGCACCAGCCTATCGTATCAGCGGTCAGGCGTGAAAAGGGGTAGTGGTTGCAGGTGTGAAAATATTTCTGCACCTATGAGGTCGCAGGTTTGAAGCTATGCACGTAGAAGCGGAAAAGGGGAAGGGAAGATGGCTTCAGAAAAGTGAAGAAAACGTCGCATGCGCGACTCCGCATGAGCGGACTTCCTTTCCACAGAAGCAATGAAGCCGAAGAAGCAAAGGAGTTCTCGCAGGTGCGAGACCGCAGGTGCGGTTAAAACTTCCGCAAAGGCGAAACCCCCGAGCAGTACAAAAACATAGGGGTTCTGAGCTTTTGCCATTTTTGGGCATTTCAAGCACGGGTTGGGCGATTTTTGAGCGAAGTTTTCAAGAGAAACCTTGAGGTAAGACACTTGTAATTATTTATACTCCATAATATTGAATTATCATCGTATAATCTGACTAGATTACATATTTTTGAGGTGTAAATCGGGGATTTGAACCTAGGGATTTGAAAATAAGATTTGAGGATTTGGAGGTCGAGTTGAGGTCAGATTTTGGTAAAATTGGTATGGTTAGACTCGAGGTTGAATGGGTTTTGATATTTTGTAACTTTTGTTGGGTTCCGATACATGGACCCCACGAACGATTTTTGGGTGAAATTTCGGATTTTTATGGAAAATTTGTATTTTCATATGGAATTAATTCCTATAATTTTTATTGACTGAATCAGATTTTTTTTTTGCTAGATTCAAGGCGTTTGGAGGCCGATTCGCGAGGCAAAGGCATTGCAGAATAAAGAATTTCACTGTTTGAGGTAAGTAATAGTTCTAAATTTGGTCCTGAGGGTTTGAAACCCCGGATTGTTGTGATATGTGATTGGTTTTGAGGTGACGCACATACTAGATGACGCGCGTGTGGGCGTAAACCGTAGGAATAGTGACTTGGTCAACACCATGGAACTGTGTAGTTGAATAATCTGTTGATATCCGTACATTTTTCTACTTATTTATAGAAATTAATCTATAAATCATGTTTAAACTATGTGTTGACCCATAGAGGTCGTGTACATGTTGAATTATTTGCTAAATTATTATTTCACACTCAGTCATGATTTTTACTCGCATATTACATCTCAGACTCTCTTATTCATTATTGATGCATCATATCATTGTTGTTGGGCTGCTTATTATGATTTCTGAGAGCTTGAGAGACTGGAGAGGTTGATGACTGAGTGAGGCCGAGGGCCTAATTGTGAGGATATTTATGGTATTGAGTTGCACGCCGCAGCATGTTTTGTTGATTAATGCCATGATTGGCTTGTTATAGCGCTTGGGTTGAAGGAGCCTCTCTGGAGTCTGTACACACCCCCGGTGAGCGCAGATACCTACTAAGTGCGAGTGTCGAGTGTTGAGTGATTGAGAGGAATGAGTGATTGCAAGGTTAGAGTGAATGGGAGGACTGAGTAACTGTTACTTTTAGAGGATGCATTGATTTTATTATTGCTGCATCTCATCTGTCATACATCACTGTTTTGGAAATTTCTGAAAGACATTAGTGTCTGTTTCAGTCGAAGTTGATGTGAAATTACTATGGAATTTAAAATGTTGAACTTGAGAGCATGCCTACCTTTTTTATGTTGAATATCACTGTATTAGGACTTAGCTGTGAAGCTCATCACCACTTTCAGTTCTTATTTATTATTGTTACTTATTGAGTTGGTTGTACTCATACTGCACCATGCACTTCGTGTGCATATCCAAGTGATCCCGGACACAGTGGGTGTTGATTCTTTCACAAAGTTGATTTTTCGGAGATTCATAGGTAGCTTTCATGTTTCGCGGACCTTGTCTCTCCTTCCCATTCCTTTTATTTATTGTATTTGGTCTCAGAATATTATAGGTCGTGTTTCCCAGACTTGTAATGTATAGATGTTCATGTACTCAGTGACATCACGTTTTGGGAGTGTTTGTATTGGGATTTGCGAGATTTTTGGTATTATATTTAAACATCATGTTTTCAAACTTAAAGGAAATCGTGGGTTATTATTTTGTCGGCTTGCCTAGTATTGAGATAGGAGTCACCACGACATGTTAGGATTTTTGGGTCACGATACCTTTTTTTAATAAATACTAACTAAGACAGTTATACCACATTCGTCCTGATTTCTTTAATCCATACAAAGATCTTTGCAATTTGATTAAAAATATTTCTCGGGACTTTGTATTATATGCGTCAGGCATTTTAAATACCTTGGTAATTTTTATGTATATCTCATTATCAAGTGAGCCATAAAGGTAGGTGGTAACCACATCCATATGCATGTCAAGATTTTCATGGACATCAAAACTAATGAGATACCGAAGTGTTATTGCATCTATAACAAGTGAATATGTCTCTTCATAATCGACGTCGGGCCTTTGTGAAAATCCTTGTACAACAAGGCGTGCCTTATATCTTTGTAGCTCATTTTTCTTATTTCTCTTGCGTACAAAGACCCATTTGTAGCCAACAGGATCAACACCGATCGGTGTTTGGACTACAGGCCCAAAAACTTTACGATTCGCGAGTGAATCCAACTCGGATTGGATTGCTTCTTGCCATTTTGGTCAATCACGTCTTTGTCGACATTCACTAACAGATTGAGGTTCTAGATCCTCACTATATTGCATAATGCTAGATGCAACATTGTATGCAAAGACATAATCCACCTCTATATCCAATCGATTAAAATTTGTCTCAATATCGATTGGATTTATTGGTAGTTCCTTATTTGCTTGAGTCTCATGCTCAATGATTTCATCATAAATCTCAGGATTGGTCAAATCATGGATTTCTTCATGAGTCTCTTTTGTAGTGTCATCTTGATCATTTCTTTTTCTTTTTCTAGGATTTTGATACTTAGAACCCAATGGTCTTCCACGTTTTAGGCGTGCTTTTGACTCATTGGCTACGACACTAGAAGATTGTCCAACAGGGATATCAATATGGATTGGAATATTTTCTGTAAGGATATGTGATTTTGTTGTCGTTTTTAGATCCGTAAATGCATCTCACATTTGATTTGCTATTTTTTGCAAATGGATAATCTTTTGCACCTCTTTTTCATAAATAGAGGCATGTGGATCAAGATGAGACAATGATGAATTTTTACACAAAATTTTTCGTTTGGTTTCACCAATTTTACCCCCTAATTTGGGGAAAAATACCTCATCGAATCGACAATCAGCAAATCAAGCAGTGAACAAATCACCCATTAATGTTTCAAGATAGAGAATAATGGAGGGCGATTCAAACCCAACATATATTCCTAACCTTCTTTGGGGACCCATGTTGGTGCGATATGGTGGTGCTACAGGCACATATATTGCGCATCCAAAAAACTTTAAATGGGATATATTAGGTTCATGACCCAAAACTAATTACAACGGGAAATATTTATGATAATTTGTCAGTTTGAGACGAACTAGCATTGTTGCATGCAAAATGGCATGACCCAAAACAGAAATGGGCAACCACGTTTTCATGAGTAACGGTCTTGCTATCAATTGCAGACATTTAATTAAAGACTCTGCAAGGTCATTTTGAGTGTGAACATGAGCTACATGATATTCCACTTTTATCCCAATTGATAAAAAATAATCATTAAATGATTGGGATGAAAACTCAGTAGTATTATCAAGTCGAATGGACTTAATTGGATTATCAGGAAACTGTGCCCGTAATCGAATTATTTGTGCCATTAATTTTGCAAACGCGAGGTTGCGAGATGATAATAGGCACACATGAGGCCATCTAGAAGATGCGTCTATTAAGACCATAAAATGTCTAAACGATCCACTAGATGGGTGAATAGCTCCACAGATACCTGCTTGTATACGTTCCAAAAACGCAGGGGATCAATCCCAACCTTTGTTGGTGATGGTCTTATACTTGACTTGTCTTAATGACAAAAAGTGCAAGAAAATTTATTATTTAAAAGATTATTTAAATTCTTTAATAGATGCCCATTTGAGTTTTCTATAATACGTCTCATCATAATTGATCCAGGATGTCCCAATCAATCATTCCAAAGTACAAAAGTATTGGAATCAGTAACCTTTTGATTTACAGTTGAATGAGCCTCAATTGCACTAATTATTATCCAATACAAGCCACAAGATAAAGATGAGAACTTCTCAATAACCCTTTTCTGGCCAGAGACATTCTTGGTAACGATGAGATATTCAAGATTATTCTCATCTATTGTCTCAATATGATATCCATTTCGGCGGATATCTTTAAAACTCAACAAGTTCCTCTTGGACTTGGAGGAGAACATTGCATTATCTATGATAAATATTATTCCCCTAGGTAGAGTTATAGTGGCTCTTCCAGAGCCTTCAATTAGATTACTACTATAATAAATATTGTTCCCCTATGTAGAGTTATAGTGGCTCTTCCAGAGCCTTCAATTAGATTACTACTATCAGAAATTACAGTAACATCTGCCTTACACATACTTAAATGAGAGAAATATTTCTTCTCTTTGAATATTGTATGTATCGTACATGAATCAATTAAACAAATAGTTTTATAATTAAACTTTGATCCAAGTTTGTTTTGTGAGATGTCCATATTTGCTTCCCATAGTTTGACATACAAAAGAAACATACGAATAAATAGGCAATTTTAATAAATTTGCAATAATAATAAATGCAAAATGATATTTAACATTAAAAAGAAAAACTAGAACATCAAGTTCGATACATAATATATAGTAATCATTATTGTATGCAAGTAGTGATTTTCTAAATAAAACCAATTAGTCCAAGAAGTAATGTCAATATTAAGAGTAGCTAAAGAAGAGTATAATTTTATTGTCAGTTCTACTAATAATCCTATATTATGCACTATAGTAATTGGCCGATGTAATAATGACACTAACACATAGAACACAACTGTTATATAATTGCTTATTACAGTACAGTAAAGGAAATAATGGAAGTTGGAGACACAAAAAAAAATCTGAAATGGAATTAGTACGTTGTTTCACAAGATGAAAAAAATGTCACTTCAGTTATACCCAATTTATAATGCAACAATAAATATTGTATTATAACGAAAGAGTAATTATTGAATTATTTAATCAAAACGAACTAACACTATTTCGTAAAATAAATAATACTAATTGATACTAATGACTACTACTCAGGTAAAGAACTATGATTACATGATATTTATTCACTAGCTACTACGAATGTAACGATCCGGCCGGTAGTTTTGAGAATTTAAGTCCCATTCGGCGGTATAAGGCCCTGAGCAGCTTCGTATTATGTGTATTGACTCGCGTGCGTGGTTGAATTTGGTTACCGGATGTTTCGGAGTGATTTGGGACACTTAGTTCCTAAAACAAAAGCTTAAGTCTTAGGATTTTGACCGTAGTCGGAACTATGTGTAGACGAATCTGGAATGGAGTTTCGTCGGTTCCGTTGGGTGATTTTGGACTTAGGAGCGTGTCCGGACTATGAATCTGAGGTCTGTAGCTGATTTAGGCTCAAACTGGCGAACGTCGAATTTTTGGAGATTTGGACAGGAAGTGGAATATTTTATATCGGGGTCGGAATGCGATTCCAAGAGTTGGAACAACTCCGTTATGTTATTTGGGACTTGCCTGCAAAATTTGACGTCATTCCGGGTTGATTTGATAGGTTTCGGCACGGGTTTTAGAAGTTGGAAAATTTGAAAGTTTATAAGTTCGATTCATGGTGTGATTCATAATTTCGACGTTGTTTGATGTGATTTGAAATCTCGAGCGAGTCCGTGTTAGGTTATGGAACTTGTTTGTGAGTTTAGACGGGGTCCCGGGGGCCTCGGGTGTGTTTCGGATGGGCCACGAGTCATTTCCTCTTATTTTGTACTGTTGTTTTCTGTCATCTGATGTTCTTCTTCGCAATCGCGAAGTGCCTTTCGCGTTCGCGCAATGTTCTGCTAGCCCGCCAAATATTTCTTCTTCGCGTTCGCGTTCGTGAAGGTCTGCCTTTTCCTTCGTCGCGTTCGCATCCTTCCTTTCGCGTTCGTGTAGTAGGAACTAGGTCCCCAGCGTTGGTGATCATTTACTCTTCGCGTTCGCGTGTCCTCTTCACGTTCGCGTAGATTCTTGTCCTTTGTTCTTCACGTTCGCGTACCTTTTATCGCTTTCGCGAAGGATCTTTTGGCAGCCTTCATTTTTCTTCTTCGCGAACGCGAGCCTTTCTCCGCGTTCGCGATGCTTAAAGACCTAGGCAGACTTATATCGTTTCCATAAACGAGGGTGTTGCCATTTTATCAAAAAGTTTAGTTGGGAGCTCGGATTTGGATGAGATTTTGAGGGAGTTTCAGAGATAGCGATTGGGTAATGATTCTACACTCTATTTTGGTTATATTCCACTAATTTATCATTAATTTTCTCTTTAAATTCGGATTTTTGGGGTTGAAATTGGAAAAAATTGGAAGAATTTCTTCAATAAAAATATCGAGTTTTGAAAGGGGATTTGTGGTCGGATTTGAGTAATTCTTATATGGTTGGACTCGTAAGTGGATGGGTATTCGCATGTTGTGATTTTACCCGATTCCGAGACGTGGGCTCGGGTCGACTTTTTAGGGCGAATTTCGAATTTTTTGTTAAAATATTGATATCATTAATTAGATGAGTCTATTATAGTTGTATTCATGATGTGCAATTGTGTTTGGCTAGATTTGGACCATTCCGAGTCGGATAATTGAAAAAAGGACATTCTTACGGACTGATTGAGCTTGGTTCGAGGTAAGTATCTTGCCTAACTTCGTGTGGGGGAACTACCCCTTAGGATTTGAGTCTTCTATGTTGATTGCAGTCCATATACGCGAGTTGACGAGTGCGTACTCGGACGTATTTATGAAAAGTTGGCCTTTTAGGGTGCTTAGGTCCTTATATTCACTGAGTATGAAGTTGTTCTTGATATGATTAAGTTCCTATTTACTAATTTCACCTCTACATGCTTTAATTTGAATTAATTGCTTCAGGATTCACTCTTATTTGACTTAACTTAAGATTTTACCTTTTCTATTACCATGCTATCTTTTCACATTTCCTTATCTTTATTTGGAATCACTATTATCTCATCATATAATTGTCCAGTCTTAATTGAGGTTATGATTTTCCTTACGTTGCTTATCCTGAATTGAATTGTTGAATATCTTTCGTAATTTCTCAACCTTAAATGAAGTTTAGATTTTCTATATTTTAGTCGACTTGTATTATTTGGAATTTATTTGACTCGTATTAGCTTCCCTATTGTTGAAATGTATAGTGTGGGATCGTTGCTACACATTAGTTTTTCCTTGTTGAGTTGTTCTCTTTACGCCTAGCATTCATTACTGTGGTTATTCCTTGTGAATTGGTTCTACCGTTTCTTTTGATTTAAAAGTTCTTGAGTTGATTTATTTGTTGTACTTTGTATTATTACCATTGTTGTTGTTGTACTTGTTGTGGTGATGCACGAGGTTTCTGCCGTGCAATTGTTATTATTGTGATGCACGAGTTTCTGTCGTGCGGTTGTGGTTATGGGGTTGCACGAGGTTTCTGCCATGCTATTATTACTGTTGATATTTGCACATGTGGCGTGACAAGGCGGAATATATATATATATATATATTGGGAGGGGGGTTGAGCATGTGGCGAGACAAGGTGGGCACTTACTTTATTATTGCACACGTGGCGAGACAAGGTGGGTTGTGTCAGGGATTGATTTGTGATGGCCTACGGGAATTCTTGTTGTTGATATTTCTGTAGTGGTACACTTACCTGTGTGAGCTTTATCTTGTGAAAGCTGTGAGAAAATATTATACGCGATGTCCGTTCTTTTTCCTTATGCTTATTTGCTGGTATGGACTATGTTAGGACACTTGCACAAGCATACACGTAGTTAAGCACTCTTATCTGATAAGAGGTGTTCTTGATATTGTTGAGCATAGATGCTCACCCTTGTTTACTTGCCTTCTATGTGAGAATGACTCTATTGGCACGTGAGTCGTCAGTGCAGTTATGAAGTGTAATGAGGGAACAGGGTTCCAAGTGTTTGGGTTCAGGTATTGAGACCCGTGAGTTGTCATTTGTCCAAGGTTCGGTACCTTGTGGAGATTGATGACTAAAACCTAATGTAAAAGCGGTTGTAGTTGCTAAGTTATTACTTGCCCTTGCCGTATTTGTGATTCCGGATTTAAGTTGTGTTCCATTCACTTTCCTATGTCATTTTTATGGTATTCCGTTGATACTTGTTGTTTCCTTTCTTATTGCCATTACTGTATTATGAGCCATATTACATAGTCTTTATGTAGATATCATATTTCGGCTGTTCATATACTTATACTTGTTTAGTTTATTAGACCAGTGGGTGTCTTGATTGTTTCTCGTCACTACTCCACCGAGGTTAGTCTTGATACTTACTGGGCACCGCTGTGGTGTGCTCAGTCTACACTTCTGCATATTTTTTTGTGCAGATCCAGGTATTTGTTCGTTAGTAGCTGTGCGGGTCGTTGTTGTGGAGACTCAGGGTATACTTGTTGCTGCATTCGCAGGCTTCGGAGTCACTTCAAGTTTTCATTTTGCACTGCTTATTCTTATTTCTGGACAGTTATATTTAGAAGTTTTCTAGCCAACACTCTATAGAACTTATGACTTGTACTACCGATTTTGGGAATTGTAAGAGATTCTATTTAAATAATGTTGTTGTTTCAATTATTGTTAGGCTTACTTAGTCCCTAAGACTAGGTGACATCACGACACCCAAAACGGAGGGGAAATTGGGTCGTGACAAGTTGGTATTAGAGCTCTAGGTTCATAGGCACTACGAGTCATAAGCGAGTTTAGTAGTGTCTCGCGGATCGGTACAGAGACGTCTGTACTTATCTTTGAGAGGCTACGGAACTATTATGACAATCTCACTTCCTTCATTCCTATTGTGCGAGTTCATTTATCTCGAAGTTTGAACTTTATCATTCCATTCTCTCACAGATGGTGAGGACACGAGCTGCAGTTACTGATGACATTGCCCTTTGAGCAGATGTCGCTAGAGGCAGAAGTAGAGGCCGACGAGGAGTACGTGCCGCAGCTGGAGCACCTACCAGAGTAGCAGTTGAGGAGCTCCCAGTAGTTCCAGTTGGGGGCAGGTACTAGAGGTGCCTGTTGTTACCCACGGACTTCAGGAGACCTTAGCACAGTTTTTGAGTATGTTTGGTACATTGGCTCAGGCAAGGTTGATTCCGGTTGCACCAGCTACTTCATAGACCGGGGGAGGAACCCAAACTCCTGCTGACTAGACCCCAGAGCAGTGAGTTCATGTTGTTCAGGTTCCAAGTGTCATGGAGACACAGACTGTGGTTCCAGTTCAGCTTGTGGTCAGCGCAACATCATTTGAGGAAGAGCAGCTTAGACTTGCAAGGTTTAAGAAATATAACCCTCCAACATTTAGTGGTTTAGCTTCAGAGAGTGCACATGATTTTTTGTAGGAGTGTCACCGCATTCTCCGTACTATGGGTATTGTTGAAATGAGTGGGGTTGATTTTACTACGTTCCAGCTCAGGGGAGCGGCTTATCAGTGGTGGTCGGCATATGAGTTGGGTAGCCCAACCGAGTTAGCTTCACTTACATGGGTTCAGTTTTCAGAGATGTTTATGAGAGAGTTTGTACCCCAGTCCCTTCGAGATGCATGGCGCACAGAGTTTGAGCAGCTGCGCCAGGGCACTATGTCAGTGTCAGAGTATGCCGTGAGATTCAGTGATTTGGCTAGGCATGTACCTGCTTTGGTTGCCACAGTTAGAGAGCGTGTCCATAGATTCATTGAGGGACTCAGGCATGATAAGTTGTTCAGCATGGCTCGAGAGTTAGATTCAGATGTTTCATTTCAGCAAGTGGTAGGGATCTCTCGCCGTGTAGAGGGCATGTGGGATCAGGAAAGAGAGGACAGGCGGGGCCATGAGAGAGAGTACAAGTGAGATCGGGAGAGAGAGGACAAGGAGGCGAGGAGACCTCGTAGACCGAAGAGATCTACTGGTCCTTATTTCGGAGGCAGGGTACGACATGGTAGAGGTTTTGTGGGTCAGCCAGTTCAGTTTGCACTTTACGCTTCACATAGTATTTCAGGTGCTCATGGGTCGCAGAGTACCCATACCGCACAGTTCCCACCGCCACGTCAGTAGAGAGGTTGCTTCGAGTATGGAGATACCAGCCACAGGGTGAGAGATTATCCTAGACTTCGGACATGTGTGTCACAACAGAGTATTCAGGCGCGTAGAGGGCGCCCAAGAGGGGAAGGCCTGGCCCGTTGATGTGTTTCATATAGTAGGCTTGAGGCCACTGCACCAGATGATGTCACACATGTATGCTTTTGATTTGTTACAGAGGGGAACCATTCGTATTTTCATTCAGTTCTGCTTATCGGGGTGAGTCCCCTATTTGTGTCCCACCTATGGGTGAGTTCAGGACTTAGTATTATGTTTATGTGTTTGCCCCTGTTGGGAGATTCTATGAGTGATAGTCGTGTCTATCATTGTTTTAAATTCATTATTGAAAGTTACGAGACTAGAAGTGAATTCATGTTGTCCATTATTGTAGGTTCAATGTGATTCCTGAGTAAATTGGTTACGATTTGTGATTCGATACTCTACTGGGGTGAGAGTTCAGTAAGTATTGTGATTTTATTGGCAGAACTAAGTTAGTGAAATATTTCAATTGATATGATGTGTATTCGGATTGTGATGCAGAGTTGAGGGTGAGATCCTCGCGATTCCATGTGATTTTATATGTTTGAGTCGGGCTGCGTGCCGCGGTGGAAGGTTATACCAGGATGAGATCCTTATGATTTATTCATGTACTTTGATTTTTCCTTTTAAATTGATTGGTAGTATGATATTGTTATAGAGTTGTGCCTGTCGGGATTGTTTGATATTTCTCTTATGTGTTTCTCTTTATATATTCAGTCATTTTCGTTATGTGCTTCCTGAGTTTTAGTTTGCGGGGTGTGTGCTCGGTGGTGTTACTTGTGACTTGTTGATCTGAGTGTACGGTTATGAGATCTTTGCATTTCTTATATCGTTGTCAGTGTTGTGGAGGTTTAAAACAGGGTTCTAACGGATATGAGACTAATTGTCGGTGTTGGCTTCGATTATGAGCAGCTATTGTGATCAGAAATGTCATTTTGGGCCTTTGTGTGGCGTGTCATATTGAGTGATCGTACCTTGTGGGTGTATGTATGAGTTGTTACATCTAATTGAGACTGATACCAGTTATGGATTTAGAATCGGATCTTTTGAAGATAAATGGAAAGTGGGAATTTTGACTCTAAGGCTTATCAGTGTTGATAGAAAGGACGAAATATAGTTGGTATGGTGTCGTCAAGCTTATGTGGATTGGGGTGATGTGGGGACGCCCGCAGGTGTATGTTGGATATGTGCTTTTAGTGACTTGAGGACTTTGAGGTGATTTTTGGCACATTCGAGGACGAACGTTTGTTTAAGAGGGGAAGGATGTAACGACTCGACCGGTCGTTTTGAGAATTTAAGTCCCCTTCGGTGGTATAAGGCCCTGAGCAGCTTCGTATTATGTGTATTGACTCGCGTGCATAGTTGAATTCGGTTACCGGATGTTTCGGAGTGATTTGGGACACTTAGTCCCTAAAACAAAAACTTAACTCTTAGGATTTTGACCGTAGACAGAACTATGTGAAGACGACTCCGGAATGAATTTTTGTCAGTTCCGTTCCTTTTGCATGAAGACGACCCCGGAATGAAGTTTTGGACTTAGGAGCGTACCCGAACTATGAATCTGAGTTCTGTAGCTGATTTAGGCTTGAAATGGCGAAAGTCAATTTTTTGGAGATTTGGACTAGAAGTGGAATTTTTTATATCGGGGTCGGAATGCGATTCCGAGAATTGTAACAGCTATGTTATGTTATTTGGGACTTTCCTGCAAAATTTGAGGTCATTTTGGGTTGATTTGATAGGTTTCGGCAAGGGTTTTAGAAGTTGGCAAATTTGAAAGTTTATAAGTTTGATTCATGGTGTAATTAGTAGTTTTGACGTTGTTTGATTTGATTTGAGACCTCGAGCGAGTCCATGTTAGGTTATGGAACCTGTTTGTGTGTTTAGACAGGGTCCTGGGGGCCTCGAGGGTGTTTCGGATGGGCCACAGGTCATTTTCTCCTATTTTGAACTGTTGTTTTCTGTCATCTGATGTTCTTCTTCGCGATCGCGAAGTGCCATTCGCGTTCGCGTAGTGTTCTGCTCGCCCGCCAAATATTTCCTCTTCGCGTTCGCGTTCGCGTTCGCATTCACGTTCGCGTTCAAGCTCTCGCATTCATGAAGGTCTGCCTTTTCCTTCTTTGCGTTCGCATCCTTCATTCCGCGTTCGCGTAGTAGGAACAAAGTCCCCAGCGCTGGTGATCATTTACTCTTCGCGTTCGCGTAGGTTCCTGTCCTTTGTGCTTCACGTTCGCGTCCCTTTTATCGCATTCGCGAAGGGTCTTCTGGCAGCCTTCATTTTTCTTATTCGCGAACGCGAGCCTTTCTCTGCGTTCGCGATACTTAAAGACCTAGGAAGACTTATATCATTTCCAAAAACAGGGGGTGTTGCCATTTTATCAAAAATTTGAGTTGGGAGCTTGGATTTGGATGCGATTTTGAGGGAGTTTCAGATATATCGATTGAGTAATAATTCTACACTCCATTTTGGTTATATTCCACTAATCTATCATTAATTTGCTCTTTAATTTCGGATTTTTGGGGTTGAAATTGAGAAAATTAGAAGAACTTCTTCAATAAAGATTTGAACTTTGAAAGGGGATATGTGGTCGGATTTGAGTAATTCTTATATGGTTGGACTCGTGAGTGAATGGGTGTTCGTATTTTGTGATTTTTACCCGATTCCAAGATGTAGGCCCGTAGGGCGAATTTCGGATTTTTTGTTAAAATATTGGCTTCATTAATTAAATGAGTCTATTATGGTTGTATTCATGATATGCAATTGTGTTTGGCTAGATTTGGACCATTCCGAGTCGGATAATTGAAAAAAGGACATTCTTACGGACTGATTGAGCTTGGTTCGAGGTAAGTATCTTGCCTAACTTCGTGTGGGGGAACTACCCCTTAGGATTTGAGTCTTCTATGTTGATTGCAATCCATGTACGCGAGGTGACGAGTGCGTACTCGGACTTGTTTGTGGAAAGTTAGACTTTTAGGGTGCCTAGGTCCTTATATTCACTGAGTATGAAGTTGTTCTTGATATGATTAAGTTCCTATTTACTAGTTTCACCTCTACATGCTTTAATTTGAATTAATTGCTTCAGGATTCACTCTTATTTGACTTAACTGAAGATTTTTCCTTTTCTATTGCCATGTTATCTTTTCATATCTGCTTATCTTTATTTGGAATCTTTATTATCTCATCCTATAATTGTTCAGTCTTAATTGAGGTTATGAATATCTTTACATTACTTATCCTTAATTGAATTGTTGAATATCCTTCATAATTTATCATCCTTAAATGAAGTTTAGATATCCTATATTTTAGTCGACTTATTTTATTTGGAATTTATTAGACTCGTGTTAGCTTCCCTGTTGTTGAAATGTATATTATGGGATCGTTGCTACACATTAGTTTTCCCTTGTTAAGTTGTTCTCTTTACGCCTAGCATTCTTTACTGTGGTTATTCCTTGTGAATTGGTTCTACCGTTTCTTTTGATTTTAAAGTCCTTGATTTGATTTACTTGGCGTACTTTGTATTATTATCATTGTTGTTGTTGTACTTGTTGTAGTGATGCACGAAGTTTCTGTCGTGCGGTTGTTATTATTGTGATGCACGAGGTTTCTGTCGTGCGGTTGTTGTTATAAGGTTGCACGAGGTTTCAGTCGTGCTATTGTTACTATTGATATTTGCACATGCGGCGTGACAAGGCGTGATATATATATATATATATATATATATATGTATGTATGTATATATGTATGTGTGGGTGGGTTGCGCATGTGACGAGACAAGATGGAAACATTGTTATGCATGTGTGGCGAGACAAGGCGGTCACTTACTTTATTACTGCACACGTGGTGAGACAAGGTGGGTTGTGTCAAGGATTGATTGGTGATGATTTGTGATGGCCTGAGGGAATTCTTGTTGTTGATATTTCTGTAGTAGTGCACTTACCTATGTGAGCTCTATCTTGTGAAGGCTGTGAGAAAATATTCTACGTGTTGTCCGTTCTTTTTCCTTATGCTTATTTGATGGTATGGACTAGGTTAGGACACTTACACAAGCATACACGTAGTTAAGCACTCTTATCGGATAAGAGGTATTCTTGATATTGTTGAACATATATGCTCACCCTTGTTTACTTGCCTTCTATATGAGAATGGTTCTATTGGCACGTGAGTCGTCATTGCGGTTATGAAGTGTAAAGAGGGCAGAGGATGCCAAGTGTTAGGGTTCAGGTATTGAGACCCGTGAGTTATGATTTGTCCGAGGTTCGGTACCTCGTGGAGCTTGATGACTAAAACCTAATGTAAAAGCGGTTGTAGTTGCTGAGTTATTACTTCCCCTTGCTGTATTTGTGATTCCTGATTTAGGTTGTGTTCCATTCACTTTCCTGTGTCATTTTTACGGTATTCCTCTGATACTTGTTGTTTCCTTTCTTATTGTCATTACTGTATTGTGAGCCATATTGCATAGTCTTTATGTTGATATCATATTTCGGTTGTTCATATACTTATACTTGTTCAGTTTATTAGACCAGTGGGTGTCTTGACTGTTCCTCGTCACTACTCCACCGAGGTTAGTCTTGATACTTACTGGGCACCGCTGTAGTGTGCTCATTCTACACTTCTGCACATTGTTTTGTGCAGATCCATGTATTTGTTCGTTAGTAGCTGTGAGGGTCGTTGCTGTGGAGACTCAAAGTATACTTGTGGCTGCGTTCGCAGGCTTCGGAGTCACTTCAAGTTTTCGTTTTGCACTGCTTATTCTTATTTCTGGACAGTTATATTTAGAAGTTTTCTAGCAAACACTCTGTAGAGCTTATGACTTGTACTGCCAGTTTTGGGAATTGTAAGAGATTCTATTTAAACAATGTTGTTGTTTCAATTATTGTTAGGCTTACTTAGTCCCTAAGACTAGGTGCCATCACGACAACCAAAACGGAGGGGAAATTAGGTCGTGACAACGAATATGCATAAATAAAAATCAAACTACTCAATTATCTTTAACCACAGATCCATCACCGATCAAGTGATCTATTTTTCCATCAGGGTGCTCAAAGAAGTCAGCCACATCTAAGTGGATGATGTCAAATTCATTGTGAGAGAGAAAATTAGCTTCAGGGCATTTATTATTTAGAGATGCTTGATAAAGCTCAACCAAATATCTTGGTGTACGATAAATATTTGCCCAATGTCCTTTTCCACCGCAACGATAGCATTCAGTTTCTGAACTATTTGCTTTTGGCTTCTCATCTTTCCCTTTCCACTTTTGGTGGTTATTTTTCTTTGGGGGGTGATTAACACCAGGAAAATTTCTTCCTTGTCCACGACCATGAATAGGGCGACGGCCTTTTCCACGCTTAGCATAATAGGAATACACCTCATCCACTTCAGGCAATGGTGTAGACCCAGTGGGTCGATTATCGTGATTTTTCATGAGCTAGTCATTATTTCGTTCAGCTACAAGGGGAAGAGAAATCAACTCAGAATTGTAATGACCTGGCCGGTCATTTTGAGCTCTAGCACGTCGTTTGGCAGTTTGAGACCTTGAGTAGCTTAACTTTAAGTATTACGACTTGTATGTGTGGTCGGAATTGAATTTCGAGAACTTCGGGGTTGATTTGGAAAAACAATTCTAATTTCGGAATCTTTAAGTTGGAAGAATTGGCTAAGGTTTGACTTTTGAGTAAACGATCTCAGAATCCGGATTTGAAGGTTCCAATAGGTTCGTATAATGAATTCGAACTTAGGAGTATGTTCGGGTTGAGAATGAGATTATCGGGGAGCATTTTGGCTTTTATTATGGAAAATTAACATTTTGAAAGTTTAAGAATTTCATAAGTTTGGTTTGAAATAGATTTTTATCTTATAAATGTCAGTTTGGGGTTCCGAGCCTTGGAGTAGCTTCGTTATGTCAATTATGACTTGTGTGCAAAATTTGAGATATCAATTGGACTTGATTTGATAGGCTTCGGCGTCGTATGTAGAAGTTTGAAGTTCTAAAGTTCATTAATCTTGAATTGGGGTATGATTCGTGGTTTTAGCATTGTTTGATGTGATTTAAAGGCTCGACTAAGTTCGTATTGTCTTTTGGGATGTATTTGTATATTTGGTTAAGGTCCTAGGGGCCTCGGGTGGATTCTGGATGGTTAAAGGATTGAATTTGGCCTTACGAAATTGATAGTAGCAGCATATCTAGTGTAACCGCACCTGCAAGGTTTTGGACGCAAGTGCGGAGCCGCAGAAGCGGCCAAAAGGGTGGCAAAAGCGGCCAGGCATGATTGGGGCTGAGGTCGCATAAGCTAGCAAGTGGACCGCAGAAAAAGAGTCGCACTTGTGGCGGATCGATCGCATAAACGGAAAGTGTGAGAGAGGGCTATTTCGCAGAAGCGGCAATGTTGCCGCAGAAGAAAGGGAAGCCGCAGAAGTGAGGAGGACCATCGCATCTGCAGAGCTGCAGAAGCGGCTAATCGACTGCAGATGTGAGAGGTCACTGTGCAGTGAAGTTTTTATAAAAACGGGGTTTGGCTCCTTTTCTTCCATTTTCACTTGGTTTGGGCGATTTTGGAGAGCTTCAAGGGGAGATTTTCATCGAGCAACACAAGGTAAGTGATTCCCACTTACTACAAGTTAAATACATAGTTTGTATATGGATTTAAACATGGAAATTAGTAAAATTTAGAATTTTGGTAGAAAACCTAGAAATTGGTATTTTTGGAATTTGGACATGGAATTAGGAATATATTATATATTGAGTTTGTGATGTTATCACTGTTATGGGTACGGTTTATCTTCAAACTTTATCAGAATTCGGGCACGTGGGCCCGAGGGTTGTCTTCATCGACTTTTCGAACGGAGTTGGGAGTCGTTTAAATTGATTAACTATGGATATTAGATTATATTTTGACTGGTTTGCACGTCGTTAGAATAGTTTTGGATCGAAGGGCATTGGTTTGAGGTGTTAGAGAGGCCTTGGAGCTGGTTATGGAATTTCAGAGCGAGGTAAGTCTCATGTCTAACCTTGTGAGGGACAAACTACCCCTAGGTGATATTTATTATTGTGTGCAACTAGTTGTAGGTGCTACGTACGCACGAGGTGATGAGTTTAGAGTAATTTTGGGAATCGTGATGGAAAGTGATTTGGTCTACGGATTTTATTTAGGATGGTGGTTGTTGTACCAAGGAAGATCGAACACGGCAGAAAGAAGTTTGCTTGAAATGAAGAGGGGTGTGAAGATTTGATTATCGTTTCAGATACAATATGAATTGATATCGGAAGGTATTGTTGAACTTTCAGTTGATGTCAATAGGGAAGAAGCAGACTTATACAGTTGGTGGGCGATCATGAGCTTAGGAGAATTTACTGATTACGAGGTAGATGTACCTAGTGCAACGTCGTTGGAAGATGTCGGTGAGGAATTCCACAGGTGGGTTATCTCCTGTGAGCAGGTTAGCGGTTGCATGATGTTGATGAAGCTTCTGTGAAGAATACTACTTACTACCCGATAAGAGGTCGAGTGTGTGTGACTAAGAAAGGGAAACATCAAGGGTAATTTGAGTAGAGAAATTGATTAATGTGTGCTATATTCCGCCATATCGATTCATGTGCAGGTTTTGGGAAGACTCAGAGTGTATGCTTTGTGGATGTGATATACAAGGAAAAGAATTTAGTCGGTTGCTTCTTTGAGAGGGTGTTCATGTGCTCATAGAGCGTTGAAGTTGGTTAGATTCAGGATAAGGTCAGAGTGGGTGACTCTCAACAACGATCCTAGTGGGTTTAAGAATTAAGGTGCAGTGCCTAAGGGTTTCGGGTCCGTTGTATGGTTAAGGATCAAGTTTTTTTAGTGGATTACGAACGGGGTTTGGAATTTTCTATATTATCATCGGGTATGCGGTGCAGTATTGGAGTAGAGGAAGAAATAGCTTTGGATTCACGGAAGGTCTTGCAAAATGGGTGTACTAGTTGGAGATGCTATTGTGCACTTGAAAAGGGTATGAGATGATTCATGGGTATTGAGACGATGTGGTTTCGCGATTCGAGTCACTCGGAATGAGTGTTATTATTCTTTCTAAGACAGGTCAAGAGTACATTGGAAGAAGTTGGGTCGGTTAGTAATGGTTGAATCAGCATGGTTGTGGCAACGATCGGTTCCTTCGATGTGTGAAGTTATACATTTGGTTTGTGGTCGTACGTGCAGGCTTGACAGTCACCATGACCTGATTGATTTGGGAGGTATTTGATTCAAATGGATTTGTTGTGTAAATGGATTCCGGAAGAGTTATGACTATTTAGATCACGGCTTGAGGTTGTATTGTTTTTTCTGCGATTTGGGAATTCAGTTGCATGTTGCATGGGCTCTTCAGAAATGAGCTGAGTGAAAGGTTTCTAGCCAATGAAGTATTATTCTACTGGTATTTAGGAGTTACGATGAATTCATGTATTCTCACGTAGCGGCATGATAGGTGCAGTGAGCGGCATGGGAATTGGAAGTTGGGGATCAAGGTTGCGGTTCGGTGTTGATAAGAATGTCACGAGCTCGGATGAGCAGGAGTGAGTTCAGATGTTTAGATTAAGCTGGAATTTTATTTAGTATCACGTGGGAATGGTGTTCTGTGTAAGAGGCTTTGTGTATTGCTTTGCGGATTCTTGATTCACTTTGCAGAATTAGAACGGTTGGTGGTGTGGATGTGCGGACTTTGTTACCTGAGCAGAAGGTCGTGGGAGCATACCCCACGGGGAAATCTGTATAAATGTGACATGTTAGTCACTTGATTGTAAAAGATCAAAACCAATTATGAAGATTATAGTATTATCGTTAATGCGAGAGTTTATGCCTCAGAGGTATTCTATTCTTTGGGTTGTGGACCGTGCGAGTTTGTTTTGGATGTGACGACTGTTCTAAAGTGTCACGAATAGGATCGTTGTGGATCCTTGGAAGGTTATTGGCCCAATGTGGTATGATCAGAATCGGTTTAAGGTCTGTTGGTGGGCCTAATGTGAATGTGTGCCCTACGTCATGTCGGACATGTTCATTCGTCAAAGAATTACTTATGGAGGAGTCATCAGGCATTTGATGTTATTTCTATCGGCAGCTATTCCATGTAAATCTCTATTGTGCCATGTGGGTTGTGAGGCGGCTTTATTATTCGTACACGTTTTAAGGTCCCGTATAGCTTGTGTTGTTATGTGAGCTTGAGATGCAGGTCATTATTGCACCTTAGTTGTGCTTAGGTTTCGTAACATATGGCGATATCTGTCTCCCTAAGATTTGGTATTATGCAATTGGCGTGTTTATGGTCGATATTCGGGCATTTCGTAAATATAAGCGTTACGGCTTGGTATGTGTGTTTTCCTCATAATTGTTACGTGCAAATCGGGTGACACGCCGTCACAGGCATGTTATGTGGATCAGGTTGCACACCGCAATAGTGCTATGTCGGATCGGGTTGCACACCGCAACAACGAGATGTTGAGCATAGCTCCTTACACTTATTTTGTGTGCCTTGTTTTCATCCCTGAGGTAGGTTCACAGCATCTATTCACGCGTTTTATTCATTACGCGGGCCGAGTAATTCTTTTCTAGAGTTTGTTCCCCCTGAGAGGGGCGAATTTATAGCTCCAATTATGGGGCACGTGAACCCATGGTCTCAGCATCAAACAAGGTATTTATGTACATATGTTTTTAGAATTAATCTAATATTATCTGTTGGCACCTATGCTTCAAAAAGATTGAATGGTGCACTTGGTTGAATATTGTGTTATTTACCTTGAGGAGCATGGATCAATTCCCACTTATTATTTTTTTCTACTTTTTTTAGTGGTGCAGCCATGCTCAACAAATCCTAGATCTGCCTCTTCCCCCTCATGTGTCATATTCGAGCTGTAGTTTGTCGGTGCATTGATGGCGTCATATGAGATCCGAGTCAGTGTTTGAGGTGGCTTATTGAATGAGCAGCTTGTACCGGGTGAGATGCGATTATTGGACCTGAAATTTGCGCAACCAGATTTATATAAGGTGCATAAAAGAGAAAATGTCGTTATTTAGTTTAGAATGAGGTAATAGTTCTTGTCAGAAGGGGAAACTCCATGAATTATTGATTTGACATGTGGTTATGAGTTTCTACACGTCTCTTTTATCGTGGCAGTATTGCGAGAGTTGGAACAGGATCCATATACGTAATGAGATGTATTGCGGGCATCGGATTTATGAAATTTCAGCTATTGTTGGAGCATGTTATTATGGGCATGTGAATTATGTGAGGCATAGTGTGAATTAAGCAAAAGGTGTACGATCGTGTTTTGATATGGTGTGTGGTGATTGGTACAGTGTCTGTTTGTTAGAATCAGGTATTATTGAGAAATTCGGAGGTTGAAATTTGGTTCTAAGGCTTATTGACTAAATAAAAAGGAGGACATTCAGTCCAACTCGAGCTAATGTGCCCAACTGGGTTGTGGTGGCACGGGTATGTGCACAGGGTGTTGCACAGTGATTTTGGATAACTCCCGAGTAATTCTTAGCACGTTCGAGGACAATGTATGTTTAAGTGGGAGAGAATGTAATAACCCGGCCGGTCCTTCGGCGGTTTGAGGCCTTTAGTAGCTTCACTTAAGGTATTATGACTTGTACGTGTGGTTCGGGATTGATTTGGAAAGATAATTCTAATTTCGGAAGCTTTAAGTTAGAAGAATTAGCTAAGGTTTGACTTTTGAGTAAACGACCTCAGAATCGGAATTTGAAGGTTCCAATAGGTTCGTATGATGAATTCAGACTTGGGTGTATGTTCGGGTTGGGTATCGGATCACCCGGGAGCATTTCGGCGTTTATTATGGAAATATTTTGAAAGTTTAAGAATTTTATAAGTTTGGTTTGAAGTGGATTTTTATGTTATCGTTGTCAGTTTGGGGTTTCGAGCCTTGGAGTATCTTCATTATGTCAATTATGACTTGTGTGCAAAATTTGAGATCAATCGTAGTTGTTTTGATAGGTTTCGGGGTCGTATGAAGAAGTTTGAAGTTCTAAAGTTTATTAAGCTTGAATTAGAGTTTGATTCATGGTTTTAGCATTGTTTGATGTTATTTGAAGGCTCGACTAAGTTCGTATTGTATTTTGGGACATTTTTGTATATTTGGTTAAGGTCCCGAGGGCCGAGGGTGGATTCCAGATGGTTAAAGGATTGAATTTGGCCTTATGAAAATGCTGGTGGCAGCATATCTGGTGTAATCGCACCTGCGAGGTTTTGGCCGCAGGTGCGGAGCTGCAGAAGCGGCTAGGCGTGACTGGTACTGGGGTAGAAAAAACGAGCAGGTGGACCGCAAAAGAAGAGTCGCACATGCGGCGAATCGATCACAGAAGCGGAAAGTGTGAGAGAGGGTTGTTTCATAGAAGTGGCAATGTTGCCGCAGAAGCGAGGGAAGCCGTAGAAGCGAGGAGGAGCATCACATATGTAGAGCCGGAAAAGCGTCTAATGGACCGCATATGTGAGAGGTCACTGGATATTAGAATATATTTTGACTAATTTGCAAGTTGTTTGAATAGTTTTGGATCGACGAGCATTGGTTTGAGGTGTTATAGAGGCTTGGAGCCGGTTATGGAACTTTTGAGCAAGGTAAGTCTCATGTTTAACCTTGTGAGGGAGAAACCACCCCTAGGTGATATTTATTGTTGTGTGCAACTAGTTGTGGGTGCTACGTACGCACGAAGTGACGAGAGTCTATACGTAGCTAAAACATGCTTATGTCCGGGTAGACTTAGGATCTTATTATGAAATATTTGAATTACTTGAACTCATTCTGCTTGCCTAATTAATTGAAGTTATAATTAAAATTGATTTAGAAGTAAATATATGTACACTAGGGTGAACCTTAACACTTTGAGTTGTGAGCGAGTTATTTGAGAAATGGTAAAGATTAAATTTATTTTGTGATGTGTTGTAAACACGTGCTTCGTAATTCGATAATTTTCTTCCTTTTCTTGTAGAGCGGGACAAACGCCTCAGCAGTATATAAATGCATCTATGGATCGTGCCGCACATCCCTTGGCAGTGTACATTTTATTCTGGATCGGGTCGAACGACCTCGGCAGTATCGTGGGTTATATCGCTAGTAGCCCGAATATTTACGAGCTAACCTATCCATTGATGCCCGGCATTTTATGGTATTTTCTATTTATTTGGTATTGACACTTGGCATGTTCTAAGATATTAAGGAAGAATACAAGATTTAGAAAATTTATGCCTTAAAAGGGAACAAATTGGAAATTAATTATAGGATTACAGATTTACTCCACTATAGTTGTACAATTCATATCTATTGTGAATTTATCTTATTATTTATTTGGACTTCTAGTAAGTGTCGATGTCGAACCCCCGTCACTACTTCTCCGGGGTTAGGCTAGATACTTACTAGGTACGCGTTGATTTACATACTCATGCTGCACTTCTGCACTAAATGTGCAGGATCTGACAGGTTCATTGATTATCACCTTGGCGCGTAGGCGCACCTGTTGAGCAGACTTTATGTGAGTTGCACTTCAGGCTACGCATCGCTGTCCACCGAGTCTCCATTATACTATTTATTTTATTCTATCTTATTAGATTCAGGACAGATGTTGTATTATTATTATATTCCTTAGAAAATGCTCATGCACTTGTGATGCCAGGTTTTGGGGATTTTCTATAGGTTGTTCTTTGTTGTAATTATGTAATAATTTTAATTTACTCTGTAAATTCTATTTTATATCATTCAATTAAGGAAAATTATGATTTCAAAATACTAAAATGAGTAATTAAATTGGTAAATCATTGTTGGTTTGCCTCACGGCAATATTAGGCGCCATCACGGTCTTTAGCGGATTTTGGGTCGTGACAAGAATACTTCTTGAAACCTTTCTCTCGGTACTGTTGTTACAGGACCATATTGGAGGCATGAAACGCTGTGAACGTTTTTTCAAGCATATCACAGTCAGTGATACTATCTCCACAGAGTTTCAATTTAGAAGTAATTCTAAACATCGCCGAATTGTATTCAGAAACAAACTTAAAGTCTTGGAGCCTCAGATGAACTCAATCTTATCGTGCTTGTGGAAGTGTGACCAACTTTAAGTTGTCATATCTTTCCTTTAAGTCATTCCACTAAACAAGTGGATCTTTGACTATGAGATATTCTTTTTTCAACCCTTCATCAAGGTGATGGTACAAGAAAATCAAAGCCTTAGCACAGTTTTGGGTGGATGCTTTATTTTTATTTTTAATGGCGTCTACAAGACCCATTGCATCTAAATGGATTTCAGCATCCAACACTCATATCATATAGTTCTTGCCCGAAATTTCAATGGCAACGAACTTTCTTTTCATAATATCAATCATAATTAAAATAGGAGAAAAGTTATACCTTAATCTTCTCAAAGAGCTTTTTAAGACGGTAGATTTTTGTGCTAATAACGTGAAATGAAACAATAAAAGAAGAAGAACAATATTGCAAAGAAAAGTAGAGAGAGAATTCATATTAATTTTGGGATAATTTACAATGAGGTAAAGCCCCTTTATTTATAGGGAGAAAAATGACTTAGTAACAAAGTAACAAACTCTCTAAAAGATAGACATCCACTCTAAGTACAATTCTATTCATAACAAATAGTATATAGTTTTTATATATTTGACTAGTGGGTATAATTATTTTTTACCAACCAGCCAAATATGTTAAAATCCCAACAATTGGTGTTTACTGTCCAAAGTGCCCTTGGTGTTAATAGTATCCGTTTGTTGATCATTTTGTGTTTTAAAGTCAACAACGAATTTGAATTACGGAATTACTATTAGGTAAGCTAGACTTGAGTTCTCGACGAAAAAATAAGCTGCGCGTTATACAGAATCTGTTATTGTAGTGATTAGGATGGCAGTGGACATGTGAAATAGTCAACATATATAGCCAATTGTCGCTAACCCATTCTAATACAGCCAAAAGAAAGAAAGAGAGGATGATTAGTAATAATTTATTCCATATATTTAAATTTATTCCAGGTGAATCCAAGTAAAAATTTAAATTTATTCCAGGTGAATCCGGCCATATTCACACCCCACATTCCATATATTTAGTAAATTTTTAAATCCTTACTGAAATTAGTTTATGGATGATTAGAATGGTTTCATTTGATTTGATTGAGAGAATATGTTGTATTTTTATATCATCTTGATCAATTTTCACCTGGCTAACTAATTTTATTGTTAAGGCTAAGGTTCTTTTCCTTTACAGTACATAGTATCAATATCTGACATATCCAGTACGCGTTTGTCCATAATTTTTTTTCTTTTTTTTTTGATTTATTTTTTCAAACATATATTTGTTCATGAAAGTTTGTAAGTTTTTGGAGATTTTACGAAAATGAGTTTTTCAAAAAAAACAAAAAGTGATTTTAGTGGTTTTGACCACTTTTTAAAATTTTGGAATTACTTTTTCCCTCACTCACAAAATTGCAATAATTTTTCAAGTGAAATGTATGTCCAAACATAAGTTCAAATTACAAATACAAATTTTCAACCTAACTCCCAATACTTTTTTTTTATGTCCAAACGCATACTCATATTCATAGTCTAACCATCCAATGTCGAATTTTATGTTATATTATATACACTATACGGCATAAATCTAAATTAGTCATGACCCAAATTCAGATATCGGACACCGTGTGTGTATATATATATATACACACACGCTCCATTTATCCAACTCTAGGCTTGTGAAGAGTATTAGAGTGTTCCACATAAATCCTCAAACCAATCAAAATCTAATTTTTAGTTTACTATTCATTTGATAAAAAGTTATGTTCCATTCATGTGATGAGAAAGCTGAGAATAAAAATTATAACAAATTTCAAATCTGCGGTAAATTTAGTGCATTAAATCATTTAGACTTATGAAACTAAGTGGGGAGGAAGGTATGACCCCTCTCCCTTGTTGAGCAAAGGGGATCCGTAGGGAAGTACTAGCTAGATAGGTGACTCGGAACTGTAGAACTTGGTTACTCATCTTGGATCGGATTGGATTAATAGCTTTGTGTCGATCAACGAACAAGCCTTCTATTTAATTTATACTACACTTCTTCGAGTCTCCATCATCTCGATTTTTCTTTTCTGCCTGTCAAAGAAAATAAGCTTAGTGAAAAAATCATTCATTTGTTATGTGCTAGTAAAGGGTGGCAAGTGGGCCGGTCCAGGCCAGGGACTGTGGGCCGGTCCAGGCAGGGGACTGCGGGCCAAATGGGACAGGACCGTTTGGATCGGTTTTAATGGGACTGGGCCGATCCTATGCTTTGGACTCGCCAGACCCGGGACCATTTGGCCCGCCAGGGACCGGACTGGTCCCTTAGCGGGCCAAACGGTCCCAACGGCCCGCCGTTGGCTATTTATAAAATAGCAATTTAACCTCTCCTCCCCCCCTCCCCCCAACTTTTTTTTAATCCCAAACTTTTTATAATTACACTTTTTTCTATTTCAACTATAAATACCCCCTCATTCTTTCATTTTTCTTACAAAATCATCAATCTATCACAATCTCTCTCTAATTTTCTTCTATAATTGCTACTATTGCTTACTTTATTATTACAATTTGTGAAACAATTGTGAAGTTGGTGAATTGAAATCCTCAACGATAATCAATTTTCAACAAGTTGTTCGTCAATTCGGTAAACTCGCTCCAACTCTTAAGTTTTAATATTATAGTTTTGTTTGTTTTATTTATTTTCTATTACTTTATTAATTAAGATGGTTTCCTGAAATAAAAATAATAAAAATAAGGAAAAATCCAAGAGTGACAAATCTAGTGCTCAATCTGCTCCTCCTCCACTGCCCCGGGCTCTCCGAACCAAACTCCATATCCGTCCTACACCTACTATTCTTGATAGCGATAATAGTATATTATAATTTACTCAAAGTCAATTTTGCCATAATATTAGAGCTGGTGAACAATTAGACCATGAATTAATGAATACTCTTTATTCCAATCCAACTATTGATGAAAACGATGACGAGGAAATAGATTTTGATGAAACTCAATCGGATGATGATACACCAACTAGTCCTGCTCCTGATGTTAACCCAACTAGTGATAACCCTGCTAATCCAAACGATGCCACATCTGATACTCCTGTTATTACCCCTACTTTTTCTAGACAACCTAACAAACGGATGGAAACATCTCCCGTTTGGCCATTTTTTATTCAACTTATTCCAGAAAATAGGGCTAAGTATAAAACTTGTGGCACGAAGTTAGTTTTTAAATATTTTGGATCGCCAGGGGGGAGGAGGGGGGGAGGGAGGAACTTTGGCTAGACACATATTGAAACACCCTCAAGATAGAGTGAAATATCTTCGTCTGAAGCTTTGGCCGAGGGAAAAAGTCTACCTACTCCTAGTCAGGTTGACCCTAGTACCGGTTCAAATCAATTTCAACCGAGAATTAACATCGTTACCGGTGGTATTTTATATTATGATCCAAGAAAAAATCGGGAAGAATTGGCAAAAATGGTAACTGTTATGTGTTTACCCTATAGTTTTCCTTCTGACCCTAACTTTGTACATTATATTAGAAATTTTTTTAATCCTACTTATAAAGGTTTTTCTCGCACAACCGTAAAGAACGATATTTATAAATATAAACATGAATATGAACAATATTTGTGTATTTATTTACTCATATAAATTATCGTGTTGCTATTACAACTCATATTTGTAGAAGTGGTAACGACTGTGATTATCTTACTGTTACCAGTCATTGGATTGATGAGGATTGGATAATGCAAAAGCGCATTATTTCTTATAGAATAATTAATTCACGTCACACATGGCAGTTTATTGCTAGCACAGTTACAGATATTTATAGATATTTTTGCATTAGTGATAAAATAATGTCAATTTCAATGGATAACGCTACTAGTAACACAAATGTTATAGCCTTGCTTACTACAACGCTAAATCCTGCATTTAGTGACATTTTTCATGTTAGATATATTTTTCATATTTACCATTTAATTGTGGGTGATGGTATGAGAATTTTAGATATTGAAATTGAAAAGGTTAAAACGGCTCTTAACTAGCTCTTTTATTCAAACCGTAGAAGTATACTTAGAGAATATTCTAAAAGATGTGATGAATTTGCCCTAAGAGAAAGAAAGGTTCCTAAACCTTGTCCAACTAGATGGAATTACATGTATGAAAGTTTGGTTGTTGTATATTGTCACGACCCCAAATTCCCTCTGTATGAGGTCGTGATGGCACCTAGTCTCTAAGATTAGGTAAGCCCATCAGTGCGAAATAATCATAAATATCTGAAATAAATAAACTACAAATCAACTAATTACAACTCCCAAAACCCGGTAGAAATAAGTCACAAGCTTCTAAAAATTTATTTTCAATGTTTCTATGTATCAAGGTCTAAAGAAAAATAAGGAAGTAACAAAAAAATGATAGAAGGGGACTCCGGAGTCTGCGGACGGTGGCAGATATACCTCGAAGTCTCCGTGCGCAGGTAACTCACTGACGTCTAGACTGGTAAGATGTACCTCGATTAGCACAAAAAGATGTGCAGAAGCGTAATATGAGTACACCACAGCGGTACCTAGTAAGTGCCAAGCCTAACCTCGGTAGAGTAGTGACGTCAGGTCAGGCCCTACTGGAGAATAGATAATGACATGAAAAAATTGCTTAAACAATTTAATAAGATAAAATGACTATGGAAATGAATCAAATAGTATGTCACATTTAATGACACCAAATAATTTCAAATAATATCTCGTGGAATCAAAACAGAATTCCTTTCAACTTTATGAAAATCACAACAATTAATCGAAGGCAACTATGGCCATAAATCAATATAAACAAGGGCACTACCGAGGTACCGCCTCGTAGTCCCAAATCATAAATAAATTCACAATAACTCATTTCCTTATATCACCGCGGGAGCCTTCACAATTTATTTAAAGAAAATATTTATTCTGAAATAGCATCCCGCGTTTTAGCCATCCTTATCACATCGCATGACTTCTAGTAGTTCCCCCTACTAGCCACGCGTATCAAGCCACCCTTATCTCACCGCATGCGTTTCAATACCTAGACCGTATATCACCACATGCGTATCAACATCACAATATATCACAATTTGCACCTCAAGTGCTCAAATAATTTAACTCGCCAAAATAATTCAACAATAATATTTTCCCACAATAAAGAGCTCACGGATCATGTCAAAATAATTCAACAATAATATTTTTCCACAATAAAGAGCTCACTGCTCCATCACAATGAGTACAAAAATCTTACAAAAATATTCAGGAATAAATAATTCAGCAAAATAATATTTCAAAATTTTTAATACGTTGCTTCGATACCAAATTTAAAAATATCAATTACTTCATATTAATAATATTTAATTTAAAGAAAATCAGCTCAAATAATGCACAGAATAAAAGAAACTAAGTTCCAACTGAACCGATAAAACAATTAGCAAGAAAAGGTCAAGCAAAGTTAAAATATAAACATTAAATCAATAATGAAAAATATAACAAAATAAAATAATTTAATTAATGCGCAACAATGATCTACACAATTTAAAACATAATCTTTCACATTTAGCCCGTGCACACAATCGTCACCTCGTGTACACGACTTTCCACACATTACAATTAACAATCCTAAGGAAATTTTCTCCACACAAAGTTAGACAAGTCATTTACCTCGACTTGCTCCAATTTAATCAAGTAATATGTTTTTTCCTCAATTTTTCGACTCCGATTGACTCGAATCTAGTCATAATTAATTCGATACAGGCAACAAAATTATAGAATTAATTCCATAAGAAAATACTACATTTTTCAATAAAAATTCGAAATAAACTCAAAAATTGCACGTGGGGGCGCACACCTCGGAATCCGGCAAAACTTACAAAATCTGATAATCCATTCAATTACGAGTCCAACCATACAAAAATTATCAAATTCTGATATCAAGTGGACCCTCAAATCTTAAATTTTTATTTTTGGAAGATTTTATAAAAATTCCAATTTTTTCCATCTAAATCCGAAATAAATGATGAATATAGATATGGATTTATGAAATATAATCACTTTTGGTTATAGAACACTTACCCAATTCAAAGTCGAGAAAAATCGCTTTGGAATCGCCAAAATCTGAGACTCAAAACTCAAAAATGAATAAAAATGGCTAAAACCCGATTTTTATGTGTTCTATCCAGCATTTCTGCTTCTGCGGAAATTTGACAACATCTGCGGTTCCGCTTCTGCGGAAAATTGACCGCATCTGCGGTTTCCGCTCTGCGGAAAATTGATCGCAGGTGCGGTTTCCGCTTCTGCGAAAATTTGACCGCATATGCGGTTCCGCTTCTGCGAAAAATTTACCGCAGGTGCGATTACATCGAAAGGCCAAAATTTCACAACATTTTTTTAAGTCCAAATTTGATTCGTTAACCATCTGGAATCCACCCGAGCCCCCCGGGACCATAATCAATTATACCACCAAATTCTAAAACATCATATGAACTTATTTGAAACCTCAAATCACATCAAACAATGCTAAAATAACAAATCACACCCTAATTCAAGCTTAATGAAACTTAAGAATTTCCAACTTCTACATTCGATGTCGAAACCTATCAAATCAAGTCCGATTGGCCTCAAATTTTGTACACAAGTCATAAATGATATAACAGAGCTGTGAAAATTTTCAGAATTGGATTCAGACCCCGATATCAAAAAGTCAACTCCCCGGTCAAACTTCCAAACTTTAAATTCGTATTTTAGCTATTTCAAGCCTAATTTTACTACGGACTTCCAAATAAAATTTCGATCACGCTCCTAAGTCCAAACTCACCATACGGAGCTGTTGGAATCATCAAAATTCTATTTCGGGGTCGTTTGCACATAATTTGACATCCGGTCACTATTTAATCCTAAACTTTTAATTTTTCATCAAAATTCCATATCTCGGGCTAAGGACCTTGGAATTTGATTTCGGGCATATGCCCAAGTCCCAATTCACGATACGGACCTACCAGAACTCTCAAAATACTTTGTTTGCTCAAAATGTTGACCAAAGTTAACTCAATTGAGTTTTAAAGCTCTAATTCTTATTTTAATCTATTTTTCACATAAAAACTTTCCAGAAAATTTTACAGACTATGCACGCAAGTCGAGGAATGATAAATATTACTTTTCGAGGTCTTAGAAAATAGAATTAATTATTAAATTTAAAGATGACATTTTGGGTCATCACATTCTCGACCTCTAAAACAAACGTTCGTCCTCGAACGGAGTTAGAAAAAGTACATGAGCTGGTGAATAAGTGTGGATAACGGCTACTTATATCATGCTCGGTCTCCCAAGTCACCTCCTCGACTGGATGACCCCTCCACTGAACCTTCACGAAAGCAATGTTCTTTGACCTCAGCTTTCGAACCTGCCTATCTAAAATAGCCACTGGTTCCTCAACATAAGATAGATCCTTGTCCAACTGAAGTCTAACACATGAGACGGATCGCCGTGATATTTCCGAAGTATAGAAATATGGAATACCGGATGAACCACAGAAAGAATAGGTGGTAGTGCATGTCTGTAAGCCACCTCTCCAACTCTCTCAAGAATCTCAAAAGGCCTAATATACCTAGGGCACAACTTTCCCTTCTTCCCCAACCTCATCACACCCTTCATAGGCGAAACCCGGAGCAATACCCGCTCACCAACCATGAATGCAACATCACGAACCTTCTGATCTGTATAACTCTTCTGTCTAGATTGGGTTGTACGAAGTCGATCCTGAATCAACTTAACCTTTTCCAAGGCATTCTGAACTAAGTCTGTACCCAATAGTCTAGCCTCGCCCGGTTCGAACCAACCCACTGGAGACCGGCACCGCCTACCATACAAGGCCTCATACAGAGCCATCTGAATGCTTGACTGGTAACTGTTGTTGTAAGCAAACTCCGCAAGTGGTAAGAACTGATCCCAAGGACCCCCAAAATCTATCACACACGCACGAAGCATATCCTCCGGTATCTGAATAGTGCGTTCGGACTGCCTGTTCGTCTGAGGGTGAAATGTTGTACTCAACTCTACCCAAGTACCCAACTCACGATTTACTGCCCTCCAAAACTGTAAGAAAACTGTGTACCCCGGTCAGAGATGATAGATACCGGTACACCGTGAAGTCTGACAATCTCGCAAATATATACCTAAGCCAGCTGCTCTAAAGAGTAAGTAGTAATCACAGGAATGAAATGAGCTGATTTGGTTAGCTTATCCACAATCACCCAAACTGCATCAAACTTCCGTTGAGTCCGTGGGAGCCCAACAACGAAATCCATAGTGATCTGCTCCCATTTCCATTATAGAATCTCTAACTTCTAAAGTAATCCACCCAGTCGTTGATGCTCATATTTCACCTGTTGACAATTTAGACACCGAGATACATACCCCACTATGTATTTCTTCATCCGCCTCCACCAATAGTGTTGTCTCAAGTCATGATACATCTTTGCAGCACCCGGATGAATGGAGTACCGCAAACTGTGAGCCTCCTGGAGAATCAACTCACGCAAACCGTCCATATTAGGCACACATAGCCTGCCCTGCATCCGTAATACATCGTCATCTCCAATAGTAACTTCCTTGGCATCACCGTGTTGAACTGTATCCTTAAGGACAAGCAGATGGGGGTCGTCATACTGACATTCTCTGATACGATCATAAAGCGAAGAGTGAGAAACCACGCAAGCCAAAACTCGACTCTGCTTGGAAACATTCAGTGTAACAAACTGGTTGGCCAAGGCCTGAACATCCAAGGCTAAAGGCCTCTCTGCTACCGGTAACTATGCTAAGCTGCCCAAACTCTTTGCCTTACGACTCAAGGAATCGGCCACCACATTGGCCTTCCCAGGATGATAGAGAATGGTGATATCATAATCCTTAAGCAACTCCAACCATCTCCGCTGCCGCAAATTAAGATCCTTATGTTTAAACAGATGTTGTTGATCAGTGTAGATCTCATAATGGACACCGTACAAATAATGCCTCCAAATCTTCAAGGCATGAACAATAGCTACTAACTCAAGGTTGTGGACTGGATAATTCTTCTCATGTACCTTTAACTGTCTGGACGCGTAGGAAATTAACCTACCGTCTTGCATCAACACTGCATTGAGACCAATACGCGACGCATCACAATACACAGTATAAGATCTTGTACATGTAGGTAATACCAATACTGTAGTTGTAGTCAAAGCTGTCTTGAGCTTTTGGAAGCTCACCTCACATTCCTCGGTCCACCTGAACGGAGCACGCTTTTGGGTCAATTTGGTCATAGATGTAGCAATAGAAGAGAAACCCTTTAAAAATCGGCGATAATACCCAGCCAAACCAAAGAAATTCCGGATTTTCATAACTGAGGATGGTCTGGACCAACTCTGAACTACTTCAATATTCTTTGGATCTACCTTGATCCCCTCGCACGAAACTATATGACCCAAAAATCCCACTGAATCAAGCCAGAATTCACACTTTGAAAATTTTGCATATAACTTCCTTTCTCTCAAAATCTGAAGCATAGTCCTCGGGTGTTGTTCATGATCTTCCCGACTTCGGGAATACACCAGAATGTCGTCAATAAACACAATGACGAAGGAATAATGATAGGGCTGAAATACAATATTCATTAAGTGCATAAATGTTGATGGTGCGTTGGTCAGCCCAAAAGACATCACAAGGAACTCGTAATGACCGTACCGAATCCTGAAAGCAGTCTTAGGGATATATGGCTCCCGAATCTTCAATTGATGATAGCCTGAACGTAAGTCGATCTTAGAGAATACTCTAGCACCCTGAAGCTAAAAAACTAAGTCATCAATACATAGCAATGGATACATATTCTTCATGGTAACCTTGTTCAGCTAGCGGTAATCAATACACATCCGCATAGAACCATCCTTATTCTTTACAAATAAGACAGGATCAACCCAAGGCGATACATTGGGCCGAATGAAACCCTTATCAAGCAACTTCTGTAACTGTTCTTTTAATTCTTTCAACTCTGCTGGGGCCATACGATATGGTGGAATAGAAATGAGCTGAGTGCCCGATAACAAATCAATGCCAAAGTCAACATCCTTGTCGGGTGGCATACCCGGAAGATCCGCTGGAAACACATCAGGAAAATCCCTTACTACAGGAACTGACTCTACAGTAGGGTATCAATACTAACATCTCTTACATAGGCCAGATACGCATCACACCCCTTCTCAACTATTCGTTGAGCTCTAAGAAATGAAACAACCCTGCTAGGAACATGATCCGAGGTACCTCTCCACTCTAGCCATGGTATACCTGGCATAGCCAACGTCATCATCTTGGCATAACAATCAAGAATAGCGTGATAGGGCGACAACCCGCCCATGCCCAAAATAATATCGAAATCCATCATATTGAGCAATAGTAAATTAGCTCTGGTCTCAAAACCACTGATAACAATTAAACACGACCGATACACACGATCCACAATAATAGATTCACCCACGGATGTAGATACATAAACAGAAGAACTCAAGGAATCACGTGATACGCCCAAATATGGGGCAAAATAAGATGACTCATAAGAATAAGTGAAGCTTGGATAAAATAAGACTGACGCATCTCTATGACAGACCGGAATAATACCTGTGATAACATAATCGGATGCAACAACATCTGTCCTAGCAGGAAGGGCATAATATCTGGCCTGGCCTCCCCCTCTAGGGCGACCTCTACCTGCCCGACCTCCGCCTCTAGCTGGATGTGCAGGTGGAGTGGAAACTGGTGCAATAATCATGGCCTGAGAAGCCTGAAGACCCTGTGGAATAGGTGGGGCCTGAGAAATCCGTGGAGGTGCACCCCTTCTAAGCATGGGGAAATCCCTCATGATATGACGAGTGTCACCACACTCAAAATAAGCCCTCGGAGGACGTGGCTGCTGGGACTGGCTCGGGCCTGATTGACTAGAGTGCCCACTGAAAGCACCCCGTATAGGAGGTACAGAAGACACTGGCGGTGCATAATATGGAATCTGAGGTCTGGGAGTAGCCGAAATACCACTGGAAGCTGGAAGTGCTAAATGAATAGGAAGGCTCACATAACCTCTACCATGACGGGCTGCAACTGGGCACGAGAATTATTATATGTGCCAGAATCTCGGGGTCTCTTAGATTCTCTCTCTTCCCTCTCCCTAGTCCGCATACCTTCCAATCTCCTAGAAATCGACACCACCTGTTGGTATATGATATACATCTCTATCTCTCGGTCTATACTGTATCTGATACTAGGGTGGAGACCCTCAATAAATCTGCAAACCCACTCTCGAACAGTAGCAACTAAGGCTGGTGCATGCCTAGCCAAATCACTGAATCGGACCGCGTATTCTGACACGGTCATAGAACCCTGGCGCAGTTGCTCAAACTCTGCATGCCATGCATCTCTAAGACTCTGAGGAACATACTCCCTTAAGAACATATATAAAAATTGAGTCCAAGTAAGTGAAGTTGCCTCAGCCGGACTATCCAACTCATATGCCCACCACCACTGGTAGGCTGCTCCTCTAAAATGTAATGTCGTGAAAGAAACCCCACTGGAATTCACAATACCCATAGTACGAAGGATACGATGACATTCCTCTAGAAAAACTTGAGCATCTTCTGAAGTTAAACCTACTTCTTATACCTCTCGAGCCTGAGCTGCTCCCCCTCTGAAACTGATGTCCTAATCTCAGGCCGAACTGGGACAACTGGCTGCACTGGTATAACCTTTGGGGCATGGTCAACTTGGGCCCGTGGCTCTGGAGTACGGGCGGCTGGAGTCTGCGCTCCTCCCCCAGCCTGAGATGTGGCAGGAGCAACTGGAATTAATCCCGCCTTAGCTAAAGTACCAAACATGCTCAGAAACTGGGCAAGATTCTCCTGAAGTGTAGGAGTAGTAACAGGCATCTCATGTGTCTGCTCTCCAACTGGAGCTACTGGTGGCTCTGGTGCAGGTGCTCTGGCTGCACCACGTGGTCTTCCTCAGCCTCTGCCCCGTCCCCGGCCTCTTGCGGCTACAACAGGGGGTGCGGGTGTCTGATCATCAGATCCAGTTGTGCGTGTCCTCACCATTTGTGATAGAATAGAAAGACAATTGTTTAGAACTTTGAAATCAACAAAGGTGCACGATAAGGAATCAAAGAAGTGAATATTTCCTAACAGTTCCATAGCCTCTCGAAGATAAGTACAGACGTCTCCGTACCGATCCGCAAGACTCTACTAAACCTGCTTGTGACTAATAACACCTATGAACCTAGTGCTATGATACCAACTTGTCACGACCCCAAATTCCCCTCCGTAGGAGGTCGTGATGGCACCTAGTCTCTAAGACTAGGTAAGCCTATCAATGCGGAATAATCATAAATATCTGAAATAAATAAACTACAATTCAAATAATTACAACTCTCAAAACCTGGAAGAAATAAGTCACAAGCTTCTAAAAATTTATTCTCAATGTTTGTATGTATCAAGGTCTAAAGAAAAATAAGGAAGCAACATAAAAATGATAGAAGGGGACTTCAGAGTCTACGGACGCTGGCAGATATACCTCGAAGTCTCCGTGCACAGGAAACTCATTGACGTCTAGACTGGTAAGATGTACCTGGATCTGTACAAAACAATGTGCAGAAGCGTAGTATGAGTACACTACAGCGGTACTCAGTAAGTGCCAAGCCTAACTTCGGTAGAGTAGTAACGAGGTCAGGTCAGGCCCTACTGGAGAATAGATAATGACATGGAAAAATGTTTAAACAATTTAATAAGATAAAATCACTATGGAAATGAATCAAATAGTATGTCACATTTAATGACACCAAATAATTTCAAATAATATCTCGTGGAATCAAAACAGAATTCATTTCAACTTTATGAAAATCACAACAATTAATCGAAGGCAATTATGGCCATAATTCAATATCAACAAGGGCACTACCGAGGTACCGCCTCGTAGTCCGAAATTATAAATAAATTCACAATATCTCATTTTTTTATATCACCGCGGGAGCCTTCACAATTTATTTAAAGAAAATATTTTTCCCTAAATAACATCCCGCGTTTTAGCCATCCTTATCACACTGCATGACTTCTAGTAGTTTCCCTACTAGCCACGCGTATCAAGCCACCCTTATCTCACCGCATGTATTTCAATACCCAGACCTTATATCACCGCATGCGTATCAACATCACAATATATCACAATTTGCACCTCAAATGCTCAAATAATTTAACTCACCAAAATAATTCAACAATAATATTTTCCTACAATAAAGAGCTCATGTCAAAATAATTCAACAATAATATTTTTCTACAATAAAGAGCTCACTGCTCCATCATAATGAGTACGAAAATCTTACAAAAATATTCAGAAATAAATAATTCAGCAAAATAATATTTTAAAATTTTTAATACGTTGCTTCGATACCAAATTTAAAAATATCAATTACTTCATATTAATAATATTTAATTTAAAGAAAATCAGCTCAAATAATGCACAGAATAAAAGAAACCAAGTTCCAACTAAACAAATAAAATAATTAGCACGAAAAGGTCAAGCAAATTTAAAATATAAACATTAAATCAATAATGAAAAATATAACAAAATAAAATAATTTAATTAATGCGCAACAGTGATCTACACAATTTAAAATATAATCTTTCACATTTAGCTCGTGTACACGACTTTCCACATATTACATTTATCAATCATAAGGGAATTTCCCCCACACAAAGTTACACAAGTCACTTACCTCGACTTGCTCAAATTTAATCAAGTAATATATTTTTCCTCGATTTTCCGACTCCGATCGACTCGAATCTAGTCATAATTAATTCGACACAGTCAATAAAAATTATAGAATCAATTCCATAAGAAAATACTATATTTTTCAATAAAAAATCGAAATTAACTCAAAACTTACCCGTGGGGCCCACGCCTCGAAATCCGGTGAAACTCACAAAATTCGATAACCCATTCAATTACGAGTCCAACCTTATAAAAATTATCAAATTCTGATATCAAATGGACCCTCAAATCTTAAATTTTCGTTTTTGGAAGATTTTATAATAAAAAAATCCAATTTCTTCCATCTAAATCTGAAATAAATGATGAATATAGATAAGGATTTATGAAATATAATCACTTTTAGTAATAGAATACTTATCCAATTCAAAATCGAGAAAATCGCTTTGGAATCCCCAAAATTCGAGACTCAAAACTCAAAAATGAGTAAAAATGGCTAAAACCCGATTTTTATGTGTTCTGTCCAGCATTTTCGCTTCTGCGGAAATTTGACCGCATCTATGGTTCCGCTTCTGCGGAAAATTAATCGCAGGTGCGGTTTACGCTTCTTCGAAAATTTGACCGCATCTGCGATTCCGCTTCTGCGGAAAATTAACCGCAGGTGCTATCTAGATGGCCAAAATTCAAGATCTTTTTTCTTAAGTCCAAATTTGATTCGTTAACCATCCGGAATCCACCCGAGCCCCCCGGGACCTCAACCAATTATACCACCAAGTTCTAAAATATCATATGAACTTATTTAAAACCTCAAATCACATCAAACAACGCTAAAATAACAAATCACACCCCAATTCAAGCTTAATGAAACTTAAGAATTTCCAACTTCTATATTCGATGTCGAAACCTATCAAATCAAGTCCGATTGGCCTTAAATTTTGCACACAAGTCATAAATGACATAATGGAACTGTGAAAATTTTCAGAATTGGATTCCAACCCCGATATCAAAAAGTCAACTCCCCGGTCAAACTTCCAAACTTTAAATTCGTATTTTAGCCATTTCAAGCCTAATTTCACTACGGACTTCCAAATAAAATTCTGATCACGCTTCTAAGTCCAAAATTACCATATGAAGCTGTTGGAATCATCAAAATTCTATTTCGGGATTGTTTGCACATAATTCGACATCCAGTCACTATTTGACCCTAAACTTTTAATGTTTCATCAAAATTCCATATCTCGGGTTAGGAACCTCAAAATTTGATTTTGGGTATACGCCCACGTCCCAATTCACGATATGGACCTACCGAAACTATCAAAACACTGATCCGAGTCTGTTTGCTCAAAATGTTGACCAAAATCAACTCAGTTGAGTTTTAAAGCTCTAATTCATATTTTAATCTATTTTTCACATAAAAATTTTCCAGAAAATTTTACGGACTGTGCACGCAAGTCGAAGAATGATAAATAGTACTTTTCGAGGTTTTAAAATATAGAATTAATTATTAAATTTAAAGATGACATTTTTGGTCATCACACATATGAATATAGAAACCACATAAACTCAACATTTAATGCACATATAAGTGATGATGATAAGCACTTTACAAATGGGGATTGAGCTAATGTTAAAATACTTATAGATTTTTTAGAAAAATTTCATATTGCTACAAATGAATTTTCTTGGCAATATTATCCTACTATTTCTAACCGTTTAGTTTATATTGCAGAACTTGCAAATTTGTTTGCTCATTTTTCAGAGGGTGGAGAAATTTATAAACTTGCTATTGATTCTATGAGAAAAAAGTTTAAATTTTTTTCCCCCTATTTCCCCTATTTCCCCTATTTATGGTGTTTCTGCTTTGTTAAATCCTTATATGAAATTAGGAGGTCCTCATTTTTTGTATGAAACTGTTTATAATGGTTTAGCACTTGAAGATGAGAAATTGTTTCAACTTCCGGAAGCAATAGCCATAATTAGAATAAATGCTCATACTATTTTTAATACTTATCAAGTTGCATTAAATCATGCTAGACCAAATGTTCCAACTCCTTCTTCTTTTGATTCTCAATCATCTAAAAGAATTGCGGGAGTAAGAGCACTTAATGCTTGGGCGGGGTTTAGGGGTTCTCAAGGTTCTAGTAGTAGTGATTTTTCACAACTAAATGAGCTTGAAGTTTATTTGTCGTAGGGAATTGAGGAAGTGAATCCCGACGGCTCCTTTAATCTTTTGGAATGGTGGAAGGACAAAGAAAAATACTTTCCGGTTCTTTCAAGGATGGCCTGAGATATTTTAACTATTCAAGCTTCAACAGTGGCATCAGAGAGCGCTTTCAGTCAAGCAAGACTTCAACTCGGTGATTATAGAGCGTCTATGAGGGAGAGCTTGAAAAAATTAGTACTTTCTAGAGATTGGATCCGGTCGGAAAAAAGAAATTTTGGACTCGCTGAATCACAACCAGATGAAGACGAAACTTACGAAGAAATGCTAGCTCAACTTGCGGAGGATGTTGCTTCGTCCGGAAGTGGCGATGACCAAGCTACTTTTCCGCCACCACCAACGGAAATTCCTCCGGACCTTTTGATAGATTTATGAAATTTGTAAGAGATACCATGTAACTTGTATGAACAAAAATTTGTATGTATTATGTAACTTATATTTTGGCACATCTTGATTAGTTTCTTTTTCTTCTCAATGGTGGTATTAGCACCTTGTTGTGCTCATTCCACAGGGGGATGAAGACTAAGAAAGATATTGTCATATTTTTTAATGCTATAATAAAATTACAAGGCATTGCTTTCAATATCTCTTTACAATATTTTTGTCTTTAGACTTTAAATTTGAATAAAAAAATATTTAAAAATTTAGGTCACAATTCTATAATAATTTTTACAAGGCATTGCCTTAGATATTATTTTTAACATCCTTTTGTCTCTAATTTCTATTTAATTTTTTTTTTTAAAATCTGTTTGGCCTACTTAGTCCATTTAGCCCGCGGGCCGGGACCGTTTAGCCCGGGATCAAACAATCTCGATCCCGGGCCGGTCCCTACAAAAAGACCGTTTAGCCCGGGACTGTTTGGCCCGTTTAATTTGGGACTGACTCGGGACCGGGACCGTTTGAATCGGACCACTTAGCCCGTTTAGACCCGGGACCGGCCCACTTACCCCCTTAGTCAAAGTAGCAAAAAATGGCAAATAGCTAGCAAGAGCAATATTGGGCTTTGCGGTCGTTAACCGGAACAAATGAAGAAGCCAGAGCTCAACCCCTGCGTTCGATTGGTTAATCAAAGTCAAAGCGGTCGGTTTATTTTGAATGGGTCACCAATATAACCCATATAACTTTTAAAATCTAACATCACTTCTCTCTTTCTGGCTTTGACCGGCCAAAGATTTCAAATGAGCATCTTATGGGGCAGTCATAGCTTAAACCTTCCTTCTCGCTGTAACTCCGGCAGCAAACGTCCTGGCTTATTAGATCAAAAGTTCATTTTTTTTACACGGGCCTACCATGGCACGTTGTAATTTATGATTCTTTTTGTCTAGGTGGGACAAATACCACTAAAACAACGGGAAGTATTACGATGACTACCAAAACAATTACATTATGATTTATGCCTTTTTCTTAATTATAATTGAGCTGGTCTAAGTCCTCAAAAAAACAAAATAAAACTGATCTTGGTACTAAAATTTGTACAAAATACTATTTGTTTGGAAAATAAAGCTGATCAAACAGGATATAAGAAAAAGAGAGATAAGGAGAAGGAATCATATTCCGAGCAGAAAATGCCAAAAAGAAGGGGATGGCAAAAACAGAAGCTAAGAGGGAAAATCTACGTGATGTCGAGATTGTCTACCTATAATTGGCAAACCCCAATCAACAAAGCCCAGTCGTCTCGTCCAGAGACAAACAGCAAACACACAGATCGCGTGTGTACTAATCTCTGCCGCTGAAAACGACTAGAGATGAAAGGAGTGCAACAGTCAAACATAGAACGGGTACAGTCTTAATAGGGGCCGTGGCATTCGTATGCATCTGCCTGCGGTTCCGATAGCTACAGCTGATGGGATGACGCCGCGCGCATGCCTCTCAGAATCCCCAACAAATCTCCGACCGTTTTGACTACCATTCTGACCTTATTGTCTCTTATCTTCCTCACACTCTTCCTACTCCTATCGAGTATGCCTTCCCTCTTTGTCCTTTCATTCTTTGCCCTTTGATCTCCTAGGATTTGGAATATTGCTTTGTGGCGTTTACATATAGCTTAAAAAGTATAATTCTTACAACTTATTAATTGAGCAGGATCTATAATTTTTAGCTTATGATCTCTAGATCACGATTTTTTTGCTTATTGGGTTTAGATAGATTATTTATACATATAAAATAATTTTTTTAACACAAATACTAGGTTTAAGACAAAACTATTGAGTTTTACACCATCCATGACTACAATAACTCTTTTCCCTTGCAATTACTATACGTGAGTGCTTTTTTCGGTACTCTTTAAATAACGCCATCTTAATTGTGTTGTCATTTATATAAAAGAGTGTTATTAAGAGTAAAACGAAAATATAGAAATTAAAGCATTTCATTGTATAAAAAGGTACTATCATTTTTTTGAACTGAATAAACAAGGAAAAAGTGTTATATAAAATTAAATGGAGGCACTACTAAAAAAAGAGTGTAATTCCGTCCGCTATTTCCGACCGAAATCAGTCGGAAATTGATAATTTCCGACAGAATTCTGCCCGATTTTAATTGGTCGGGAAAACAATAGTCACAAACGTGTACCGACCGAAATCAGTCGGAAATTTCCGACCGAATTCGGTCGAAAATATCAAAGCGTTGACTGACTGTCAAACTTTAATTTCCGACCGAAATCGGTCGGAAATAATTAAATATATTTTTTTAAAATTTTCAAATTTCCGATCGAAATCGGTCGAAAACTATTATTATTTTTCATTTTCATTTTCCGACAGAATTCAGTCGGAAATTTAAAATAATAATTATTTTATTTAATTAAATAATTAGTTGTAAATTGTAATAAATTGTTAATTTATTTATAAAAATAAATATAAATTCATAATTTCCGACCGAATTCGGTCGGAAATTTCAATAAACTAGAGAATTTATTTGCAATATCCGATCGAATTCGGTCGGAAATCTGGGTAAAAACTGGGCAAAAATACCTATTTTTGAGCTACACCACCTGCCAATTACAACCAATATCCATCCTATAATGGCAGCATTACATTGCTGCCATTCAACCATAATTAATCAATAATAATTAATATACTAACAACAACAACAACAACAATTAACTAACCAAAACTATTAACTACACTAACAACCATTATCTAACAACAACAACAACAACTAATAACAACCACAACAAGAACTACTAAAATATTCAATAACAAAATAAAAATATAATCATCATTCAAAACTAGTCTCAACTAAATATTGACAAGTTCAATACTTTGTTTAGCAATACACACCATTCAATGAGTTTTTTATCTAGCATCATCTCCATCTTCATTCCTAGAACCTGCAACATAGCAATTATATTAAATAAACAAGAGTAGCTATTCCCTTCCCTTAGTGGATGACTAACGGCCTCTAACTGTTCATAAAAATATTTTACCTCTTCGTTATGAGGTTGTTCAACATTTTCATGGGTTTCAAAATTGAAGTGCATCCCAAAAGCATCCGCAACCATTTTATGGTATCTAGGATGTTGAACGTTATTCTCCACCGACCTACTACTTTCACCAACAACTACATTATGAAATACACCATCACTACCATCAATCTCTCCATGACTATTCCACACAAAATAATTATCCATAAATCCTTTTTTATAAAGACGAGCCTTAACATTCTCCGATCCAAAAAATTGCAAACACTTGCACTTCACACAAGGACACCTAATCAACCCTCCAATCCGAAA